>NC_083693.1:37053980-39745646 GCF_033118175.1 Dama dama
ACTACCATCACCACCACACCATGACCATCACCACCATTACCATCACCTCTGCCACCACCACCACTATCACTTCCACCTCCACTATCACCAACACTACTCCACCATCTTAATCACCATGACCCTCACCACCATCTCCACCTCCAACACTTACCTCCTCTACCTCCATCAGTACCACCACATCTACTTTGGTTATAAAAAAAAAACATTCCCCTTATTGCTTCATGCTCAGGCATATTCCCCGTAACAGGAGCCTGTCAGGGAGCATTTAACAGGAGGCTTCCTGTGTGCTGTTTTTGATCTGTCATGAATCCTCTGTTCCTTATTTATTCCTGAATATTCAGGAATTAAGAGGAGTGGCAAATGGCTCCCGGGACTGAGGAATGCATGCATTTCCTTCGTTAGTTCTTCCATACGGTGAAAAGTAACTATTTACGACCTTATTCCTTTTTATGGACCATACAGTAAAAGTGATTATTTACAACCCTCTCTCTTTGATATGGATTGTCTTATGTTTCCTTGATAATTTGTAAGTCTGGATTTTTTACTTTACCTTTGCTGATAAAAGCTACCTTGTAAGACAGTATATATACCCACACTATGTTGAATAAAACACCCTTGTTCCATCAGAGCTTGGGTCCCCATGTCTTTCTTTCTTTCTCTCTCTCTCACTCTCTCTCTCACTCTCAGGCTAATTCTTTGGAGCACAGAAGCCCACTGAGCTCACTTTCTTGCCCGGGCTTTCAAGACCCCCTTGAGAGGGCACCCTGTGCTTACGGGAAGCAGTGCAAGCCCTGTGTCAAGGGCTTTATTGGTTTTCTGTGTAAACCAGGGAATATCAGCCACTTTCTCTCTCTTTCACTTTCTTATTGTCGACTCCAGACCACCAGGTTCTGGTCCATTAAAGGACCACAACAGGAGCCAATATATGAAGCTGCTTTCTTTTCCTGTATGTCAAATGAGGGACATTATTTTCCATGTCCTTTTGCTCCTCAGCCTCACCACTTTAACATTTCGTGGTCTCTCAGCTTTCCTCTACTCAGCTGCCATAGCTATTGAAGCAAAGAGTTAACCAACACGCTCAACCAACAAACACTGAATGAGCAGAGACCTGTCATGCTCAGCATCTGGGAAATACAAAAGACACGCTTGCTGCCTTTGAGAAGCTGAAGCACATCATCAATGGGGAGCAGACTATGCACCGAGAGGTGAGAATGCAGTCAGCAGACGTGCAGATGGCCTGGGGCCAGCACCCCCAACTGCACAGAGATACCCCAAGAGAAGAGAAAGATGCCACGTCATTAGAGCTCAGGGTGACAGGAGCGGAGAGGACCCACGAGGCTCACTGCTGTTTCTTCTAAACTCTCCTCAAATAAGGCAGCTGTAGGGGTCAGCAGGGAACAGGGAGCAGCGGGCTCCTCCCAACAAACCAGGAAGCAAGGTTAGCTGGTGTTCACTGTCCCCCGCCTCTTCTCCCTCCACAGACTCTACACCTTAACTGCCAGCTTGTCACTCATCTGTCAGGAACCAGTAAAGCAAACCTGACACATGGTCAAGGTCAAAGGGACATTTAGTTTTAAATCAGGCCTCAGCATCCTGCACATCTCACAGGAGGAGGTAATGGGGAAGAAGGAGAAAATTTCGTCACTGAATTTCCCACAGGGGTACATGATCCTCCAACAGCCTATACAGATGCCCTTTTACCAGGAGAAAATGTTTCTTTTCAAATGTGAAAACTGCTGATCATTACAAAACCAGAGAATTATTATTCATGTAGCAGTGAAATGTGACTTATTGGCCCCAAAATGTCACACTCCAAATAATATCTTCACATATTTTCCTGCTTCAGGACAAATACTCCTGGAAGGGTTTGAAACAAGTATCATTTTGCCTAAGGGTTCTCAGTGATGACTGAATCCTTCTTTCACTCAAGGCTAAGTGAACAGAGACATAAGTTATTAATTAGTTCATTGTTTCCATTTATTGTGCAGAGTTTTTGTAGTATTTCTCTGTTGGAAGAAAGAGAAACTAGCAATCAAGGTTTACACCCACAAAGAAAGAAATAAATTCCTTAAGTTCACCTTCAGAACAGCTTCCCAAATGGAAGGAATCCCACCCAGCTGGCTCCTATTTTAGGGGGGAGGAATAATTAAGAAAAGCCATCAAATTCCAAGCAATCTGTTGAATTTTTAAAGTATCACTTAAGATTCTTTGACAGTACACTTCAGGATCTGAGAGGGAGGAAGGGACAGAAGTGAAAATGCAACCCAACGGCTCTAAAATTGATGGCAAGGACACTAGAGTGACATGGAAGAGCTAAGAACAGAAACACCATTAGCTAGATTGCCAGACTTTTCTTCTTCATATGGATTATCAATACATCACTGAATCACCCCAAGGAAGAAATGGAACTTGTCATTTCATTTATATAGCATTTTATACATGAAAGTGTTGAAGAATGGCTCAGGTTTTCTAGGTGTAACACATCTTCATAACAGACTCGTCCATTCCAGGCCTGGCCTGAGAAAACCATACCAACGTCCCTGGGAGCTGTCTGAGGACCTCAGCAGATTGGATGGATTCCAGCCCCCTCAAGAAAATGGGATGTCAATCAATGATGCTGCAGGGTTTACCAAATGAACTGGAAAGACCATTTCATTAAATCCCCACAGAGAAAGCTAAAACAATCACCTCTCCCCAGGGGTGAAATGGCATCGCTCTGATGCCAGGACCAAAGCCAATGGTCTCAGCTGGAACTTGAGGCCTCTCGGCCAGAAATCAGGACCTTGACACCATGGCAAGTGGACTTGCTGCTCCACTTGCCAAGTTCTTCCAAAATCAATAAAGACTGTATTTTCTCTCAGGCAAAGTTAGAAGCAAAGTGTAAAAATACTACATGTTACTCTGCTGGTCACACAAATTTGACATATATCCACATGAACGAAGTTTTAGTTCATGATCATGAACTAAGTTTTAGTCTTTCAATTTTAAGGCTCTCTGTTTACTGTGGCAGACAAAGGAAGCCACAGAGTTAAGAAGAATTTTGACAATTTAAAAATTAGCATACAGTATGACAAATTTTCCAGTCTGCTTGAACTAGAAGAACATCTCTAAAGAGAGTCCTGCAATGGCTGAGCTATATGCTGACGAAAGTGAGGGTGTTTGCTCCTGTCCCATTGGAAGTCATTATGGACCCTTTCCCAAGAAGCATCTGCCCATTAGACTTTGTGGCAAAGGTTTTAAAATCTGGTTCTCCACAATTATATGGTAGAGCCAACTGCATTAAAGAATCAAATCTAAATGCCTTTTGCTTCTCATGAAATCCTTTTCTAAACTATGTTTTTTTTTTAAACTATGTTTTTTAAAAGTGTAACACTCCTTAAAAAAAAAAAGATGAAATTTGAAAGTTGGGGGGGGGGGGGGAGTCCTTTTTCAGCCCCAGACCAAAGATACTTCATGTCCTTAAGTCTTCTGGATACTACAGTATCATCTGACTGCAGCTTGTGGTAGAAAGTGGGAATAGCCAAGCTGGGAGACTGTTCTTTCTATTATTTTATTGTTCAGAAAATCATCAGTTCATTGCTTTGCTAAAAATGTTACATATTCATTATAAAAATTTCTGACAATATAAAAACGTTAAACAACAAAATATGAAATTGCTGCCCCTCCAACCGTAACTGCAAAAACATGAGACAGAAAATAAAGTCAAACTGCAAAAAATACAAACTGATTGTGGTAATTACATTTCATTAATACATTCCCATCACTGACAAGTAGATGAACTGTCAGAACGTGGCCTTTCAATGCACTCTGCAGAAAGCAGAACACCAAAGTCAGAGACAGCAGAGTGTGTGCAGCCGAGTACATCCCATATCAGCACCACGGCTCCAACCCAGAATCCACTTTCCTGAATTCAGCTGTAACTCTCCTTGAACCTCAATGTCAGAATCTTTCTCCAGAGAGACACTAAAATGTTTCACTTCTGAGATAAAGTCAAATAGTAAAGATCATCACAAAGAAATAAACTAAGTTTGCACCTGGCCAGTGCTATTTTTCCCATGCTTGGACTGTAAACTAACTTCAGCCAAATCAGCTCTTTCATACATAAAATGAGACAGGAAACCTACCACCAATAATTTGTAAACATGATCATGACAATAAAAAGATAACTCTATTCACCAACTTTTCCTCACAAATGAAATAATCTATTATCTGAGAAACTGAAGGTAACCTTATAAGAAGTTAAGCTTTCCTCCTGTCACATTCCAGAAAAATTTTAACATCTTCCCCAACCACAAAAAATTGTTTAAGCAAGTAAGCATACTTTATGATATGCCAAATTAATCAATTAGCTGATTATGTTTCAGTAATGATAATAATGATAACATTTAACATCATACAAAATAATGTGATGGAATTTCAACTCTCATTTGTATATTATTCTCAAATTTGAATTAATAAATAATTAAAATTTATTTCTCATTTTGCTTTTAGACAGACTTCTATTTTCTTCTGTCACTCTTGTAGGTCTATTCAGTAAGAATTTACCATCTTTTTACCTTTTTCAGTTATTGTTTGAACATCTTCTGATAGGTCACATTTCACCTTCTTAAGTCTGACATGGTCAAGTGTACTTTTAAGTAAAATAGTTGGGTAAAATTATCTTAATGAATAATGAACATGTTGGAAAATGAAGGGAAAAAAACCCAAAATATCCACTATTACTAAATAAATAATAAATAATAAAACTAAATAAAATTTTGTTTTCATCAATTATAGGTAAAAGATGCTGCAGTTGTGTCCTCAAAAAAGACAGGCTTTACTTCTATACTTTCTAACTGCCTTTTGAAACAATAATGGTCAGTGGTATTTTCATAATTCTGAATTTGTCAGAGCTCAAAAAGGGGAGAAATTAACATATCTTGTCTAAGCATCCCAAACATCCATTAATTTGCCAATGAATCCTACAGCACATACATATGAAAAAAAATCTCACAGCTGGTTTTCTCACAGAGAAAACCCTAGTGTTTCCTTTATGGCATTAAGCAGCTCTTCTAGACCAGGACAACACAATTAACAGGAAAGAACAATGGGGCCTGAACACCGGTGATCTCTAAAAACATCACAAATTTACCATACGCCCTTGTGAAAAACTGCTACCTGGCCTGGTGAAAAAAGACCACTAATGTTAACCACCAAGTATGAAACCCGAAAACACCATCGCTAACTGAACCAGGATCTGTCCTAATATAATAATATGAGGGCACCTCTATTTTCCAGAACTACCAGGAAGTTGGGTGTTTGGGGTTCATCAAATACTTAGATCTGTACCAACATTAACATGTGGATTTGTGATTTTCCAAGAAATTTACTTCATACACTGACCTTAACTCAGTTTTTAATGTAGAGTTCAGGAAACACATCTTTATCTTGGTCTGTGAACCAGAATCATCATTATGAACCACTTATCCCAAACATATCTATGGGTACTGGTTAAGAAAGTTATGCCAGTTGGTAACCTGTTGTGTAAACCAGTTTTTACTGAAAAATGCTTAATACAAAATAAGCCCATTGCCTTCTAATGATAATTTTTAAAAATCTATTTTTTCATATGCTTTGAAAAGGAAGAAAAGTCTTAAACCATCCACTCACAGTGAGTTCACAGAAATCGATGCTATCGAGGCTCTTGCTTCTGTGCAGTCTCCCTTTAATTCGTCTTAAAGAAGGCTTTCCTTGGCTGATACTAGAAGTAGCACCACTGGGGTTTTCAGAGGACGGCGTTACCCTGCAAGAAGAGGAAAGCACTTAAGACGACAGGCTCGCAGATGAGCACATTTCTCAGTACGAGGTAGACATTTACTCGAGAACAACTGTGGAAAAGCCATCCTTTTACAGCTAGAGAGCTAAGAACCACAGTGGAGCTGCCTTCTATCAGGTGCCTTTCTAGATATTTCTCAGCAGCTTGTGAGTTTAGAAATCTCTAGTGACAGTTCAAATATTCCAACAGAGGATCCACTGAGAGTCAGCTCTGTGACCATCAGAGAAGCAATCAAGACTGGATGAAGTTTCCTAGGTGACTGACAAGCGCTGTTCCCTGGGGTAGCTATTCATCAAGTGCTCAGCTGGGCGCCTGGCACACCAGTGCACCAGCCATCATGTGCACCAACACAGACACTGTTCAGGAGGCTTTTGTTAAGCATGAAAATAGCCTTTAAAAATCTAACCATGACAGCCGACACTTAATTCAGTATTACTATGGAACCAAGAAAATACAGATAAGAAGAAACGGCACATAAACTAAACCATCTACAGAACACACACTGGGCTATGTGTTCACACATACAAACACACACCCCAGACTGCCATGTGTTCTCCTATGTCTGTGCCACTGCTGGTGACAGTCCTAAAAAAGATGCCTTGGGAATCTGGGAGGAAACTGCTCAGTGGATTATGGTCTTAGCAATAATAAAGATAAAGTAATGAGACTGATTTGTAAGTGTGGTCTGGGAAAAACAGCATTCTTATTTTATGCTCAGAGCTTCTATTTGTAATACATTTCATGTTCATGAATTTATCAACCTTCACACCATATTTAACTTCTGATATTTAAAATGTTGTTTTCTGGGACTTCTCTGGCGGCCCAGCCTTTATGGCTCCATGCTTCCACTGGAGAGGCCATGAGTTCAATCCCTGGTTGGGGAACTAAGATCCCATATGCCTCTCGACCCAAAAACCAAAACACAAAATATAAGCAATATTGTAACAAATTCAATAAAGACTAAAAATGGTCCACATTAAAAAAACTTTAAAAAAATAAAATGTTTTCTGAAAAGGATAAGCTATGTCTGCTACTGCTTGAAAAGGACACAAGGATGACTACTAGCAAAATAAACTGAACTTAATAAAAATAAGATAGGAGTAGATACCATAAAAAAGACTTGTTTAGGTACACCTACAGTGGTCTGGAGGAAGCACAAGCTGGAATCAAGATTGCCAGGAGAAGTATCAATAACCTCAGATATGCAGATGACACCACCCTTACGGCAGAAAGTGAAGAACAACTAAAGAGCTTCTTGATGAAAGTGAAAGAGTGAAAAAGCTGGCTTAAAGCTCAACATTCAGAAAACTAAGATCATGGCATCCGGTCCCATCACTTCATGGCAAATAGGTGGGGAAACAGTGGAAACAGTGGCTGACTTTATTTCTCTGGGCTCCAAAATCACTGCAGATGGTGACTGCAGCCATGACATTAAAAGACGCTTACTCCTTGGAAGGAAAGTTATGACCAACCTAGACAGCATATTAAAAAGCAGAGACATTACTTTGTCAACAAAGGTCCATCTAGTCAAGGCTATGGTTTTTCCAGTCGTCATGTATGGATGTGAGAGTTGGACTATAAAGAAAGCTGAGCACAGAAGAATTGATGCTTTCAAACTGTGGTGTTGGAGAAGACTCTTCAAGAGTCCCTTGGACTGCAAGGAGATCCAACCAGTCCATCCTAAAGGAGATCAGTCCTGGGTCTTCACTGGAAGGACTGATGTTGAAGCTGAAACTCCAATACTTCGGCCACCTGATGCAAAGAGCTGACTCATTTGAAAAGACCCTGATGCTGGGAAAGATTGAGGGCAGGAGAAGGGGATGACAGAGGATGAGATGGTTGGATGGTATCATTGACTCAATGAACATGGGTTTGGGTGGACTCCGGGAGTTGGGGATGGACAGGGAGGCCTGGCGTGCTGCGGTTCTTGGGGTCGCAAAGAGTCAGACATGAATGAGCGACTGAACTGAACTGTTTAAAATAAAAGTACTCCATCCGGGATGCATGAGACAAGTGCTCGGGCCTGGTGCACTGGGAAGACCCAGAGGAATCGGGTGGAGAGGGAGGTGGGAGGGGGGATCGGGATGGGGAACACGTGTAACTCTATGGCTGATTCATATCAATGTATGACAAAACCCACTGAAATGTTGTGAAGTAATTAGCCTCCAACTAATTAAAAAAAAAAAAAAGTACTCCATCCACACAGAATATTTGAACAGTACAGAAAGACACAAAAATGACAAATAAAAGCCTGGTGCTTCCCTGGAGGTCCAGCAGTTAGGACTCCAAGCTTCTACTGCTGGGGTGCGAGTTCGATCCCTGGTTGGGGAACTAAGATCCAGTATCCAGCATGGAGAGGCACAGATCAAAAAAAGGAGGAAAAAAAGGCCTCCCTTATCACCCTCATGCCAAATCTCCACCCTTTTTCTTAAGGTCAATCATTACCAACAGTTTTCTGGAAAACCTCTCAAGTGATCACACTTATCTATGTATGTTTTAATCTCCTTTTGAAAATTTTCAGGAACCAAATTGCTTATATTGCCCTGTATCTTATATTTTTCACTTAATTACCTATCTTGACACTCTTCCCATAATAACCCATACTGATCTTTTTTAATGGTTAACCACAGCATTGTCATTGATGTTTAACTGTTAAGTTGTGTCCAACTCCTGGCAACCCCATGGACTGTAACCCACCAGCCTCCTCTGTCCATAGGGAATTCTCCAGGCAAGAATACTGGAGTGGGTTGCCATTTCTTTATCCTCGGGATCTTCCCGATCCAGGGACCAAACCCGAGTCTCCTGCGTTACAGGCAGATTCTTTACCACTGAAGCTATAAGGGATGCCCCACTTCATAGTAAAGGTGTACCATATTTATTTAAACATTCCCCTGTGATGGGCATTCAGTTTAGCTTTCAAATATTTGCTCCAAAAAAGAAGAAAAAAGAGGCTCCAATTAAGCAACTATGAAGGTGAAGTTGCTCAGTTATGGCCGACTCTTGGTGACCCCATGGACTACAGCCTACCAGGTTTCTCCGTCTATGGGATTCTCCAGGCAAGAGTACTAGAGTGGGTTGCCATTTCCTTCTCCAGGGGATCTTCCCATCCCAGAGATTGAAGCCGGGTCTCCCGCATCGTAGGCAGATGCTTTACCATCTGAGCCACTAGGGAAGTGCTATCAAACCACAAAGCAATAGTTTTAGGAGCTCCTAACTTCTCTCTCTTCATCCCTTTCTTTTGTGACTCTTCAGCTTACTCCTCCAGATTTCTAATTTGCTTTTCAGTTCTGTCAATTTGTCCATTCTTTCACTTCAATGAGTAAATTTTACATTTCTAGTGTCCAGTATGTTTTTATTAACAGAATTCTCTCCTGTATCTTTCTGAAAAACATGTGGATCTAATGTTTTCTTTTCCTTCAGAGACTAGTTTCTCTGCCTGTTGAAGATGCTAAGTAAGTCTCTAAACACTGGCTTTTCCCAACTGCTGTGTGATCTGTACAGTCTACATCTATCTCCACTGGAGAACTTCTGTATCCCCATGGGAGCGCTTACCAGGCCTGCCCTCAGCAGCTTTGGCAGACAGGACACACTGCCAGAAGGCGTGGGAGGCGGTGTCTCTTTTGGGTCAGGGTACGCAGTGGCCATCTCAGGTCCAGCCCAGTCTCTCTGGCCTCAGTGCTCACAGTACTGCCACAGTGAGAAAGCAGCATGGCTGTCCCCTCGGCGTCACATCTCAGTGAGGATGAGTGGATGAATTCCCCCCACGCCCTCAGCTCCTTCCAGTCCTCGAAGCTGCCTTAAGCTGTCCACCTCTAACTTTGCAGGAATTTTCTGCACATTTTCTGCAAATGGTTTCAGCAAGGCTCTTCTCTCTATAGAACTACCCCTATCTACTAACTACGTCTCAGTTGTTGTTGTTGTTCAGTTGTTAAGTCGTATCCAACTCTTTGCAGCCCCCAGGACTGCAGCACACCATGCTCCTCTGTCCTTCACTATCTCCCAGAGTTTGCTCAAATTCATATCCATTGAGTCGGGATGTTACGCAACCATCTCATCCTCTGTTGCCCCCTTCTGCCCTCAATCTTTCCCAGCCTCAGGGTCTTTTCCAATGAGTCAGCTCTTCCCAACAGGTGGCTAAACTATTGGAGCTTCAGCTACTTCTCTACTTCCCAGAGATCCCTCAAAAATGCTGGTCCATTGATGGTATTCTTCATTGTTTACCCAGACTGTTATTATTAATGCTGCAGCTTTTTTTCATTTATATTTTTGTTATTTCATTGGGTTCCAATGAGGACACCTTTCAAGTCACCTCCCAGAGTAAAATCCTGCTGATGACCTTTTCACGATTCTCAATACAAAGAGCAGCACCTTGTACAGTTTTGCTCTCCTTTCTGCAGGGAAGAGCTTCCATCAACACAGTGAAGAACTGTGCTCTAGAAGCGAGCATGTGGTAAAGAGAAACCGAGTGGCACAATACAAGTCTTAGGGTGTGGAGAAAAGGGAACCCTCTTACACCGCTAGTGAAAAAGTAAATTGGTACAGCTGCTATGGAGAACAGCGTGGAGGTTTCTTAGAAAACTAAACATAGAGCTACCATATGATTCAGCAATACCTCTCCTAGACATATACCCTGAGAAAATCATAATTCAAAAAGGCACATGTTCCCCAGTGTCCACTGCAGCACTGTTTACAACAGCCAGGACATGGAAGCAACCTAAACGTCCACCAATAGAGGAACGGATAAAGAAGATGTGGTACCTATATACAGTGGAATATTGCTCACCCATAAAAAGGAATGGAATCAAGTCATTTGTAGTGATGTGGATGAACCTAGAATTTGTCATACCAAGTGAAGTCAGAAAGAGAAAAATAAGTATCATATATTAATGCATATGTATGGAATCTGGAATAATGGTACTGACTAATCTATCTGCAGGGCAGGAACAGAGACTCAGACATAAAGAATGAACTTGTAGACACAGCAGGGGAAAGGGAGGGTGGGACAACTTAAGAGAGTAGCAGTGATATATATATATTATCATGTGTAAAACAGATAGCTAGTGGGAAGGTGCTGTGCAGTAAAAGGAGCTCAGCTCGGTGTTCTGTAATGACCAAGAGGAATGTGATGGGGGGTGGGGTGGGAGGTCCAAGATGGAGGGGATATAGCTGATCCACTGTGTTGTACAGCAGAAACCAACACAAAATTGTAAAGCAATTATATTCCAATTAAAAGAAACATATATATAAGTCTTGAATTCTCTTTATTTCCTCTCTCTCACTTCATGTTGACAGCCCTGGTTAGGTGGTATGATAATATTGGAAATTAATACAAATGGAATTTAAACTTTTTTAACAGAAGAATATTTTCAAAAGTTTTTCTTCATCTGACTTAGAGATGAATCACCGATTTCCTTTTTTCCAAACTAAAAGCCTAAAACCTAAAGTCTCCAGTAAGAATTTATGTCCACCAAATTTTGAAAATGACTAAGAGCCAAAAAATCTATCAGGATCACAATAAAAATCTTCAATAACCAAGAGGGCTGAGCTGGCATCCACCTGGGGAATATGGGGTCGGGCAGAACCCACCTACCCACACATTTAGCAGGAGGAGGAGGGGGTCTTATCCCAGGACTGAACCAGCTCCTGGGGAGAAATCTCAGTGACTTCACAGCTCAGACCAGATCTTTGTGAAGCTAAGAGACCAACTGATAACAAGCACATGGTTCAGTCATGGCTCCCCTTTCTCTGGTGGGAGATAAAGAAAAGGAATAAACAGGTCCAGATAAATATGTACAATATTTATACTCATATTTAAGTAGGAGGAGCCTTGAGATATAAGATAATTTAAGATGTTGCTTCTCTTTCATTTTAATGTTTTTTGAGAATTAATTCCAGATATAGTCACATATGGACATGAGATTTGTACCATTAAAAAAGGCTGAGCACTGAAGACGATGCTTTTGAACTATGGTGCTGGAAAAGACTCTTGAGAATCCCTTGGACAGCAAGGAGATCAAACCAGTCACTCCTAGAGGAAATTAACCCTGAATACTCATTGGGAGGACTGATGCTGAAGCTGAAGCTCCAATACTTTGGCCACCTGATGGGAAGAGCTGATTCACTGGAGAAGACCCTGATGCTGGGAAAGACTGAGGGCAGGAGGAGAAGGGGACAACAGAGGATGAGATGGCTGAATGGCATCACCAACTCAAAGGACATGCGTTTGAGCAAACTCCAGGAGTTACTGAAGGACAGGGAAGCCTGAAGTCTGCAGTCCATGGGGTTGCAAAGAGTTGGACATGACTTAGCAACTGAACAACAAACAATAATATTTGTGGAAATATGTGTGTCTGATAGTTCTGTGCTGGACATGCAAACACACACAAGAACACTGAGGTACGTCCACAGCTCAGGAGGGAAGCCCTGTCCACAGTGCTCCTGATGTGGAGAAGACAGCATCTCTGTCGCCCAAGGTACCCCTCTCACCCAGCCTGACCTGAATGCCTCAGACTCTGGAGATGACTCCCTGAATATCAGGAGCATGGTCTCTGATGACAGGGAAGTAAATTCAGGAACTGAGCTGTAAGCACCCTTCAACTCTGGGGTGCTTTCCCTTCAACTCTGGAGTGCTTTCCCTTCAACTCTGGAAAAAAATCAACACTTGACTTAAAAGGAAGTTTTTCTTTTCCTAATTCTGAATTCTATTGAATCCTCCCTAGAGGGCAATTGGGGAGAAAATGTCTGCCTCTCTCCATTCCCTTCATAACTTCTCTATCGGGGTCATGTTTTTACTTGGCTGATAGGCTTAAAAGGCAGAAACCCAGGGTCCACCCTCTCATTTTGTTATAACACAGGAGATTTGGCTCACGACCACTTCTGACCACAGTTCACTTAGGACAAATAATTCCCAAGCTCATCTGCCGCTCCCACTGCTAACTTCCAGTGGAAAAGAACTCAACAATAACACCGAATTGGGCAAAAACAATCGAGATGATAAAAACAAAGAAGTTCCATCAGGACAAAACTAACAATGCTTCTACAATATACTAATTCTAAAATGTCAGCAACTGATGGCTTCAACCAAGTCAAGCTAACACGGATGAGTTAACAAGGCACCCTTCCCCGAACGTGGGTGTGAGAACAGGAGCCTTGAGGCACTACCAAGAACAGCAGGCAGATGACTTTAGAAGGACACTGAGTACTGTGGAAGGGTTCTTCGTTAAATGCTAGTAAAATGCTAGTTTTTGTTTATGAGCATCCGACTTCAGAAACCTTACTTATTCACTGAATTGCTGGTGTCATTCAGTTGTGAGGTCATGTCCAGCTCTTTGGGACCCCAGACTGCAGCATGCCAGGATCCTCCATCCTTCATGGAGGATCACTCCTCCTCCTATCTCCTGGAGTTTGCTCAAACTCATGCCCACTGAGTCACTGATGTTATCCAACCATCTCATCCTCTGTTGCCCCCTTCTCCTCCTGCCCTCAATCTTTCCCAGCATCAAGTTTTTCAGATCACTGAAAAAGTTTGTATTAAATGGCCCTTAGTTGTACTTATAAACAATGATGTGTGTCACTGCCTATAATTTGCTCATTAAAGAAACCAAGGGGACATCCTTGGTAGTCCAGTGGCTACGACTCCACACTCCCAATGCAGGGGCCTGGGTTCCATCCCTGATTGGGGAATTAAAACCACAACTAAGAGTTTATGTGTTGCAACTAAAACCCACTGCAGCCAAATATATATATATATATATATATATATATTTTTAAAGGAAAGAAACCAAGGGAGGACCTGGAAATGGTCCTATCCCATCAGGGACCTCTGTGAGCCATGAAGGGGCCATGGGCCACCCTGGGAGAAACAATATCATGTAAGACATGTTCCTGCCCTTTGGTTCCTGTCTTCAGTCATCTCTCTTTCCAGACGTGCGTATCCTTGCTCAAACGTGATTTTAATCCTAAGAACTGGCATAAAGCTGAGGTGTGACTCTGGACAGGCCAACAATCTCATTTGTAAAGTTGGGGGAGACACAGCCCCCACCTCCAGGGAGATGGAGGGCCCAGCAGGGAGCAAGCTCAGTGAATGGCAGCTCTTCTTACTTTCAAAATCTGATTATGAGACGACAACTTCAGTGGTTGAATGGATACTGCATGACCTAAAATAATTACAGTCTCAACAGGGAGAAACAGACTTAGAAATATAAGAAAATGATACGACACTCTTTTCCCCTAAGATCCATGTAAATGCTTCTGAAAGCACTCAATGCAAAAATCAAAACTCTGACAACAATAAACTTATTATGAAAATACTTTTCACATTTCATCTAAAACAGACAGGAGTAAGAACTCTCTGGGCCTCACACCTGCTGAGCAGGTGTGGTTCCTGCACTGGACTGAGCCTTGCCCCTCCCCGCCCACACCCCCTAACCGCATGAATGTGACCCTGGCTAGAGAAAGGGTCTTCACAGAGGTCACTGACTATCTAACTCTAACGACAGGTGTTCTCATAAGAGACAGAAGAGAAGACAAGACACACAGGGAAGACCACGAGAAGGGGCAGAGACAGACTGAAGTGGTGTGTCCCACAAAGGAGCCCTGGAGCCACAGACACAAGTGGCGACAGGAAGGGTTCTCCCCAGGGTATTCGGAGAGCGCAGCCCTGCCAACACTGACTTCAGACTCTGGCCCCAGAATTGGGAGAAAATAAACTTCTGTTGCTTTTGGCGATTTGCTACAGTCTCTAGGAAGCACTGTGCTGTGACTTCTGTCCATCACTGACCATTCACTGGAGGCCCGCAGGCAGCAGCCGCACGAACTCATGTCTCCCTCCGGCAACAAGCCTGAGTTCCAGCTTTGTGAACAGTAATGATTCAGAACCAAACACTGCAAACACTCCTATGTACTAAACTTCTTGGAGAAGGAGCCTCAAGAAGTGGGCTCCTGCAGGCTCCACTGACGCAGTGGAGTGTGTCCCCTTTAGGTTCCAAGTAAAAGTGTCTGCAAGTGTGTACTCCTTTAAGGATGTGCAGAGCCAATCAGAAGGACAGAAGGACACTGCAGAGAGGAAAGCAGATGTGCACAAATGGCCAGACCAGAGAGGAGAGTGGGGCCAAAGCATTGGCCCCCTCAAGCCTAAGCTTTACTTGAACAGGCATAAGCTTTGTGAGCGAGCTGTCTTCCCACACAGACTGTATAAGAGTTAAGACAGAGGAATGCAGGGAGCATACATATCTTTCTAAACGTCCTCACATAAAGCTTCACACAAGCCATGATCAACGACCACGCTATGACCTCACATTTCAAACGGACACAAGCTGATGGATCCCAAGGTCTGAATGCACTGTCGATGTCGGATACTAGTTCCCACTCACCACTCCGAGTTCAGAACCCATTCATACATCTAGACAAATAACGGTGCCTTTGCCTTTCATCTCCAATTCTCCACATGCAGTTGTTAGGACACTGGCAAAACAAAATGTCACCTAGAAAATAAAACGTTACCTAGAAAATGAATTCCATAAGACATAAGAGACAGAGGAACCAGATGGCACAATATTCTCTGACTTAATAAAAGATCACCCATCTGTGTTCAAAAGTACCACCCACTCCAAAGTTTCCTAGAGCGTGCTCTTCACTTTGCCACTGGAGAAACTAGATGAACATTCGCAAATCCACTTAACATTAAACAGAAATTCTCAAATGCTCATTTAAGACTGGGGAAAGCTCAACAAAATCTCCCTGATCTTTTCAGGCTGTCTCTTCATAAGATGGTTTTTAATGTTGGTCCCAGGTCACTGCCTGCCTCAAACATGAATCTCTAGAGTACAAACATTACCTGGATTTCATTTTCTTTGTTCTGTCTTCACAAACTGTATACTCGGGAAAGCAGTCTCAGAAGCAGTACTCCAGTGACGAAAAGGAATAAACCTAGTTTCCTGACCTTGTGACCAATCACTGCTAATATTCATGCAGAACAGCTCCTCAAACATTGTATCCACATCTTGGTTTTTAAATGTAACATCAAGAAAATTTCCTAGGGACTTTCCAGAGGGTCCAGTGGGTAAACTCTGTGCTTTCACTGGTGAGGGCCTGGGTTCAATTCCTGGTCTGGAAACTAAGGTCCTGCAAGCCACTCAGAACAGCTGAAAAAAAAAATTTCCTCAACTTTCTTTCCGGGTTACACATTATGAAGAATTCACCAATTCAACACACACACATCTTCTGAGAATCTATTTGTACTGGAAACTAGTTATAGGGAATTTAGTAATCAACTAAACAGACAAATGCCCTGGCCCCATGCTACTTACATTGGGGGGGGGGGGGGGGCGGGCAGGAAGAGGGATAAAATCTGCAGCATGTTCCATACTGGGAAGCACGCAGGAGGAAAGCTGAGCTGGGGGTAAGACTGTTGATGCCAACTTTGGCTTTGTTTTCTCTTTTTCTGTAACCCATCCATCTGGAAAGTCATCTTCAAACCTTACTGCTTATTGCTTCAGAATACTGACATATTGTTGATACATCTGCTAAAATCTTCTTCCATGGACATTTCTTAATTCAGTGACTGCTGATTTTTACCAGCCTAGTCTTCCAGGTGTTGTCACTTGCTGTTCTTCAAATTAAAATACCTTTTGCAAAAATAAATTTCTCTTTTTCTGAACAACGGGGGGCGGGGGAGGGGGTTTCACGGGAAGAAAGACAGTAGTATTTACTCAGCACCTACTATGCAGCCGGGGAGAGTGGCACTATGCACTGACCATGGCAGTTGATCTACCCACGACCCCACGAGGGAGAGAGTATCATTTCCATTTTACAGAAGAAACAGACTCTCCAGTAACTTGTCTACAGTCACACAGTAAGTGGCACAACGAAAACATGAACTTCGCTGCTCATGTATTTTGGTCTTACCTTCAAAATTCTCCACTATTGCGACTGTTTTTCTAAGCTCTTCTTTTTTACTGACCGCTCAATCTTTATGTTCTTTGGATGGTTATTCCATTTTGTTTCACAAAGCTGATATTAGTTTTTTACACTCCCTAAAAGCAGCCTCTTTTCCTTTCTCTATCACCTTCAAATTAAACTGGACTATGTTCAATTGAATTGAATCAACCTCTATGGGACTGTATTGAGCACGCATTTTTTAACTGAAATGACCACAGAATCCCATGATCATCACACCTTTTTTCTACATCATCATCCTTTTTACTGAACCGTTTTCCTTGTGACAGAACCAGGCACCCAACTCTCAAGTGGATGGAACACCAGGGTGACCACCGAAATTCTTGTGACATGTTTACATGCTAACAAAACGGCATACAATCCGACGGATGATCCGTGTGTACACGGCTCCGGGTGATCCCGGACACCTTTCTCTAGCGGCTTCCAGGTGGGAGCACCGCCCCCCTCCACCGATGATGACCCCGACCTGCAGCCGATGGATGGGAGGCGCCGCAGAAAACGCAGCACGAGAGCTGCTGGACTTTCCAGCCAGACCCACCGGCGCGACCTCTCCGTCTGCCGCGGTCCGGGCCCCGCCCGGTCGCGCGCGCGGGGGTCCCGGTCGCGCGCGCCTGGGGTCCCGGAGAGGACGAGGGCGCCCCCCGCCCGCGCGCGCCGGCCCCCGCCCTCACCACAGCCTCCTCTTGAGCGGCAGCAGGCTGCCGCGGTTGGACGGCGTGACGCCGATGGCCATCTGCAGCACCGTCAGGTACTTCTGGTACTTCATCTTGTCCCCGCTCCGCTCGCGGCCAGGGCCCCGCCGCCGCCGCCGCCGCAGGCACAGCCCCTCCAGGCGCCGCATAAGTCAGCCCTGGGCCATCTGCCGCCGCCGCGCCCGCCGCCCGCGCCCCCTGCCGCCGCCGCCGCCGCCGCCGCCGCCGCCGCCGCCGCCGCCGCCGCCGCCGTGCGTCCGGCCGTGCGTGCCGCCCCGCGCCCGCGTGCGTGCGTGCCCGCCGCTCCCGCCGCCGCCGCCGTGCGTGGCCCGCGCCCCACCGCCCCCGCGTCGCGCACCGGCCCGCGACGTCCGCGCGCCTCGGGCGGCCAGCTGGCGGGGCTGCGGTACCGAGCGGCGGGCTAGCGTCTGCCCCACCCCGCACCGCCCCCCGCTTCCCGCACCGCCCCATCCCTTGCTCTCTCCCCGCACTGCCCGCCCCTCCCCCCCCGGCCGGCCTTGCCTCCTCCCCGCAGTGCCCCGCTCCCTCCCCGCACGGCACCGCCCCCTTTCTTCGGCCTCAGCTCTTGGCGGGAGCTCAATCCCCACCGCCTCCCGCAGAAGCCCAATCACAACCATCCAGAGAGGAAAATGACTATTCTGCATTTATAATCTTCCCCCAGTAGCTGTCGCCGTGAGTTGTGCTCCACCTTGCAATGTGTGGACGCGCGCTGTGTAAGTTGCACGCGTGTCCGTGTACTGTACGTATGGGTGGGTGCGTGTGCACACAAGCCGGCCTCGCCGGCGGTGGACAGGACCCTGAAGTGAGAAACCATCTTCATTGCACGTGAGGAAAACTAACATTGTTCCATGAGACATTCGTAACTCTTCACTGATGGTTACGAATGTGTAAGGAAATGAGAAGAATAGCAAAACTAATCACTTCTTATACTGTAAACCATCACACACACGGAGACTTGAACTGTGTTCTATGCAGGAAAAGCTTAACAGGAGTGGCTTGAACAGGGCTTGTCTTCTCGTGGACGTGTCGTTTTGTGCACAGAGAGCATCTTTTCCGTGTCTTGGCAGAATGTCCCGTTTGGATCACTTTCAACACGTTATTCATTATCCTCTGGGCGTTCCCTGTCACAGTGCCTTGAATGCCTCGTCTGTCCTCTGGGATGTATGGTCCTTTTTTCCAAGCCTCTTTCCTCAACTTTTCATTCCTTCGTTCCCCTGGGGGCAAATCTGGAGTCTTTGGAAAGGTGTCGAGGTCAGCATTCCCACAGGTGCCTATTTTTTTTTTTTTTTTTTAATAACTCCAGTTACATTCCGTGCATATTTCATGTCACTTCCATCTTTATCATTTTTTGTTTCTTTGCTGCACTTCCATCGCCCGATTCTATCTTTCAGTTACCTATTTTTGTTTTTTGCTTGCAGGGCGGGGTGGGGGGTTGGCTAGGGGCGGATGGTGGGTGGAGGTTGGGTTTTCTTTTAACAAGGTTGTGTGGGTTTATCACTAGGAGAAAAGGAGGCAACACAATGATACACTTTGCTGTTAGTGTCTGAGCTTAAAAATGCTCAAAATTTGTAGAGACCTGGATGAACCTAGAGAGTGTCATTCAGAGTGAAGTATGCAGACTGTAGTCTGCCAGTCTCCTCTGTTCATGGGATTTCCCAGGCAAGAATACTGCAGTGGGTTGCCATGCCCTCCTCCAGGGGATCTTCCCAACCTAGGGATTGAACCCAGGTCTCCTGCATTGCAGGCGGATTCTTTACCCTGTGAGCCAGGAGGGAAGCCCAGAAGAAAGGCTTACTTACTACTATGTATAAAATAGATAACTAATGAGAACATATTGTACAGCACGGGGAACTCTACTTAATGCACTGTGGTGACCTAAAAAGGAAGAAAATCCAAAAAAGCAGAGATAAATGTACTTGTGTGGCTGTACAATGGAAACTATAATAACAGTGTAAAGTAAATTCAGTAAAAGTTAATTTAAAAAAAAATTTTCAGAGACCAAATACTGACAGTTCTGAAAGAACTTCTTCGATTGCTCTCTGGCCATGATGCACCTGTTGTGTAGTGATTTCTGGACTAAAAAGCTGGTGTCAACTTAGTACTAGATGAGCTGGTACTAGACACATTTACTCACACTGTGCCATGACAACTGAAATTTGAACCATATCGTTGATCCGCTGGTATTATTGAATTAAACTATGGTAGCTGACTTCAGGCATATCTGAACCCTCAAAGCAAGGACTGCCTGGAAGCAGTCTGTGTATGTCTGTCTGTGTATATGAAGAGCACAGATAACAAGTTCACCCACCGGGAAGAATGATCAAATGTCATCCCACTCTCTCTGCAGTGTGTCACTCATGTACCTCTGCTTAAATGCTTCATTTCCAAAATAATTAGCACATAGGAAAATTAGAACAAAACAGTCTCCTAGTTTAGGCTCTTAATTTCACAGCCATTTTGGTAGAAAACTTGGTCTAAATCTATTTCACTTTTGTTTATTCAGAGGTTTTAGCTCTCACGTAAAATGAGGGATTGGAAGATCTTTCACACTTCAGATGTATATACTAGGGAGAAGACCTTTTAAAAGACATCAGGACCTGTACTTATCTATTTACCGTTTCTTACATGTGCTCAGTCTTTTGTACCACCCTGCTATATTGTTGTAAGATATTTGATGAAAAGGTAAGATGTAAGATATTTGATGAGATACTGCACTATCAAGGATTTAGAGAAATAGAGGTTGAGGGGATCTATTCAGGATAAAGAGAGATAAAAATAAATCTGGCAGAAGCACTTCCAGAATGGCAGAAAAATCTGGTTCCCTGTAAAAAACAAAATACCAGCTTAAATTGTTAAATCAACCTTTTCAGAACTCCAGACATTAACCAAAGGCTTCCAACCATCCAAAGATTGTTTTTCAATAAAAATGACTAAAGCTTGATAGGAACAGTGACTCTGATGGCATTGTAACTTGCCCAATTCCCAACCCCTCCTATCCGGTTCTGTCATAGCCTTGGGAACTAATAGCCTCATAACTATAGTAGCTTTGAAACCCAGTAGACTAGCAGCCACTGGATGGGAGGAATGGGTTTAGATAATCTTAAAACCCCATCCCTAGACAGTTGTCATTATTTGACCTGTTGGCAGCTCCATTCACAGGGCTCGTCTTTATTGACCTGCTTCAGAATTTACTCTGTGCAAACAGTCCTATCCCTAGGGCATTTGTTAAAAACAATCAACAGCAGTTGTTTAACATCACAGCTGCCTGAGGTGGTAAAACCAATTGAGGCTAACAAGAGGTTAACCAA
The DNA here is from genome assembly GCF_033118175.1 of Dama dama. Taxonomy (NCBI): domain Eukaryota; kingdom Metazoa; phylum Chordata; class Mammalia; order Artiodactyla; family Cervidae; genus Dama; species Dama dama. The sequence continues at coordinate 37,074,773 of NC_083693.1, forward strand.
AAAATGAAAGCAAAAATGGGGAATGAGAGTCCATAGGGTGCCTTGAAAGCTAGCTCTGACATATTCCTGGGAATCCAGAATGTCTTGCACAGTGCAAGACTGTGCACACTCTTGAAACATCTGAAAAGGCCCTAATCTCTCACTTCAGGTTGACTTAGAGGTTTCGAGCCAGCAGAAAGTGAAGGCAAAGGAAGAGTTGTAAGTTACCTACCAGAATATTGAAGGCATAAAAAGAAGAAAATAAACTCTATCCCTGCTTCCACTTTTTCCCCTTCTATTTGGCATGAAGTGATGGGACCAGATGCCATGATCTTAGTTTTTTGAATGTTGAGTTTTAAGTCAGTTTTTTCACTGTCACCCTCATCAAGAGGCTCTTCAGTTCCTCTTCACTTTCTGCCATTAGAGTGGTATCATCTGCGTATCTGAGGTTGTTAATATTTCTCCCAGAAATCTTGATCCCAGCTTGTGATTCATCCAACCTGGCATTTCACATGTTGTACTCTGAATATAAGTTAAATAAACAGTGTGCATTTATATATATGTACTTATATGTAACTGGAATGATAATAATACTAATAGTGCAAAGGAGAAGAGAGAGAATGGAACACAACTGGAGCTTAGTTTGGGTGTACTACTGAAATTAAGCTAGTGTTAATTCTACCTAGATTATTTTAAGTTAATTGTAATCCCCAACACAACCATTAAAAATGACTCTTTAAAATATAGTAAAAGAAACAACAAAGACATTAAAATACTACAGTAGAAAATATATAGCACAAAAGAAGGCAATAATAAGGAAACAGACGAACAAAAAGACATAAGATATATAGAGAACAAATAGCAAAATGGCAGTCATAAATCCTGCCTTATCAGTAATTTCATTAAATGTACATGTACTAAATACTCCAATCAAAAGACAGAGACTGACAAAATATATATAAAAACACGATCCAACTATATACCATCTACAAGAGACACTTTAAAGTCACAAATTGGTTGAAAGTAAAAGAATAGAAAGACATATACCATGTAAAAAGAAAGATGCAGTGGCTATACTAATATCAGACAAACTAGACTTTCAGCTGTAAATTGTTCCTAGAAACAAAGAACATTTTATACTAACAAACAGGTCAATCCATTAAGAAGGCATAACATTTAAGAAACACCTGTGTGACTTCCCTGCTGGCTCAGTGGTAAAGAATCTGCCTACCAACGCAGGAGACACAGGTTGGATCCCTCTCCAGGAAGATCCCACATGCCACTGGGCAACTGTTGAGCCTGTGATCTAGAGCCTGGGAGCTACAAGTACTGAATCCCCAGTGCCCTAGAGCCTGTGCTCCACAACAAGAGAAGCCACCACAATGAGAAGCACGCAACTAGAGAAAACCCCAGGGTGCAGCAACGAAGACCCAGCACAGCCAAAAAGAAAGAAATGTTTTTTTTTTAAAAAGTAAATACCGATATATTTTTTAAAAGGGAAGCACTTGTGTGCATAACAGCTGAACCCAAAAATAGCAAAAACTGACAGAATCAAAGGAGAAAGCTAAACAATTCAACAACAAAAATTGGGGATTTCAACACCCTCACTTTCCGTAATGGATAGAATAAGGCAGATGATCAACAAGGAAAAAGAAGTCAAGAACAACACCAATATTCAACTAGACCCAACACATCTGTGGAACATTTGCACTCAACATGGTCAAATACACATTCTTTCCAAATGCACATGGAACATTTTTCAGGATAAATCATATATTAGGCCACAAAGCAAGCTCTCAATAAATTTAAAAGTAATGAAATCATACAAAGTATGTTTTCCAACCACAATGGAATCAAATTAGGAACCAGTAATAGAAGGAAATTTGGGGAATTCAAAAACATATGGAAATTAAAATACCCCCAAACCAAATAACCTGTGGAACAAAGAAGAAATCATAAGAAAAATTAGAAAAAATTATGACTGAGATAAAAAGTATAACATAGGAGTTGGATACAGCTAAAGCAGTGCTCTGAAGGAAATTTAAAATTGTGATCCCAATAGTTTACACTTGATCTTAGCCAAAAGGCCAAGAAGCGATGATCCCAATAGTTTAAAAGATGAGAGTTGAAATTTATAGCCTAGCTTTCCATCTTAACAAATTAGAAGAGTACAGTAAACCTAAAGCAAGCAAAAAGAAGAAAATAATATACAGTGGAAAGAACCAAAATAGAGAATAGAAAAACAATAGAGAAAAATTAGCAAAAGGAAAGGTTGGTTCTCAGAAGAAATCAATAAAATTGACAAACTTTTAGCTAAACACCAAGGGGGGCAAAAGGGAGGAAAACACAAATTACTAATAATTGGGATGAAAGAAAGGACATCACTACCAATCTTATGGGAATAAAAAGGATTTGAATGGTATACTATAGTAATTGTATGCCAACAAATTAAATAACCTGGATGAAATGGGAAAAGGTCCAGAAAGACCAAACTACTGAAACTCAAGAAAAACAGAAAATCTGAACAGAACTGTATCAAGTAAAGAGGCTGAATTCTAAAACTTAACCATCATTCAAAGCCCAAGTCCAGGGGAAAGGGTTTACTACTATCCCTCCAAAACAAAAAGAACTCGGTCTGGTATATAGTAGGCACTCAATAAATATTTGTTGAATTTGCATGGGGGCACAAATGCAAAATGAAAGACTATGACTTTTCATAAGGTATTTCATTATCGTAGCAAATGAGGAAAAACTACCCTTAGAGTTTTGCATGCAGTGTAGATAAATACTACAGCTGGAAAACTGACATCATTTTACAAAGTCAAAGGCATTAAAATGTGCTGCAGATTCTCAGAGAATAGCCAGTTCTTCAGAGGAAAATGACTTCTTTCCTTATTTCAAGTATAGTTTTAAAAGACTTCAACATCCATGTGGATGGACTACCGAACACTCTTGCCTCTCAGTACCCTGGCCTCATCTCTTCCAATGACTTTTCCCTGTTACATGTCACTCCCTGGGCCTGGACTCACATATCCAAAGCCAGTGGGGTGAGGCAGTCATAGCCTAAAGGTGACCGGGGTTTGTCCACAAGGAGCGGTGGGAGCAGTGACTCACCCGCCAGGTGCTGAGGTCCTTTTAGGAAAGGACCTGTCCGCAGTCATGTGGAGATGCTAGATTGTATTCCCATCCCTCCAGTCATGTCAACAGTGATTTTCCTGGGCTGTCGCCCATGTGTTAAGTGTTACCAACAACATGGACTTTCAGTTTTAAGGTGGTGACATTCTTCATCCCTTTTTCTTCTCTCTTGAAAATCAGCTCAAAAGGTTAAGCACAGGAACTTTTCTGTAGTCTGTAGCTAAGACTCCCATACTCTCAATGCAGGAGCCCAGGTTCGATCCCTGGTCAGAAGAACTAGATCCCACATGTGGCAACTAAGAGTTCACATGCTGTAATTAAGATTCGACATGTATATTCCAATGTAAAACAAATATGTTTAAAAGATTCCACATGCCTCAAAAACACCTGGTGCATGCCACAACAAATATCTGGCACAGCCAAAAAAAAAAGGACAAGCATAAGAAAGGGAAATAAAAATTCCACCTTCCTTGAAACCTGGAGATATCTAAAACCCCATTTCAGAAGCTGAAAGCAGGGACTTTCTTGGCAGTCCAGTGGTTAAGACTCAGCCTTTCAATCCAGGGGATACAGGTTTGATCCCTGGTTGGGGAGCTAAGATCCCACATGTCTTGGAGCCAAAAAAACTAAAAAAAAAAAAAAACAATAAGCAGTATTGTAACAAGTTTACTATTAGTCCCTCAGTTATGTCCAACTCTTTGCGACTCCATGGACTGTAGCCCGCCAGACTCTTCTGTCCATGGAATTCTCAAAGGCAAGATTACTGGAGTGGTTGCCATTCCCTTCTCCAGGGGATCTTCCCAACCCGGGGATCCAACCCAGGTCTCCTATATTGCAGGCTGATTGTTTACTGTCTAAGCCACCAGGGAAGCCCAGCAAATTCAATAAAGACTTTAAAAGTGGCCCACATTAAAAAAAAAAAAAAAGGAAACCAATAACAGTTTTTGGTTCTTTGTTTTTTTTTAAAGAAGAAATTGAAAGCAGCATAAAAGTAGTAAGCGTTTCAGCAGAAGGAAGGGGTTCATGAACCCAAGAACCTACCCAGGGTGGTGTCATGAAGCGGGCTCTCTTCCCCTGCAGAGATGCTGAGGAATACCAGGGAGGCACCAGGTACCACAGAAGATGGATGAAGGTGAGGGAGACAAGAAGCATGGAACACAGGGGCTTTATTCGAAAGATCAGATAAGAAATGTTATTTCTTATAGATCAATGGAACAGAATAGAAAGCCCAGAGATAAATCCACGAACCTATGGACACCTTATCTTTGACAAAGGAGGCAAGGATATACAATGGAAAAAAGACAACCTCTTTAACAAGTGGTGCTGGGAAAGCTGGTCAACCACTTGTAAAAGAATGAAACTAGAACACTTTCTAACACCATACACAAAGATAAACTCAAAATGGATTAAAGATCTAAATGTAAGACCAGAAACTATAAAACTCCTAGAGGAGAACATAGGCAAAACACTCTCCGACATGAATCACAGCAGGATCCTCTATGACCCACCTCCCAGAATATTGGAAATAAAAGCAAAAATAAACAAATGGGACCTAATGAAACTTAAAAGGTTTTGCACAACAAAGGAAACTATAAGCAAGGTGAAAAGACAGCCCTCAGATTGGGAGAAAATAATAGCAAATGAAGCAACAGACAAAGGACTAATCTCAAAAATATACAAGCAACTCCTGAAGCTCAAGTCCAGAAAAATAAATGACCCAATCAAAAAATGGGCCAAAGAACTAAACAGACATTTCTCCAAAGAAGACATACAGATGGCTAACAAACACATGAAAAGATGCTCAACATCACTCATCATCAGAGAAATGCAAATCAAAACCACAATGAGGTACCATTACACGCCAGTCAGGATGGCTGCTATCCAAAAGTCTACAAGCAATAAATGCTGGAGAGGGTGTGGAGAAAAGGGAACCCTCTTACACTATTGGTGGGAATGCAAACTAGTACAGCCGTTATGGAGAACAGTGTGGAGATTTCTTAAAAAATTGGAAATAGAACTGCCATATGACCCAGCAATACCACTTCTGGGCATACACACTGAGGAAACCAGATCTGAAAGAGACACGTGCACCCCAATGTTCATCGCAGCACTGTTTATAATAGCCAGGATATGGAAGCAACCTAGATGCCCATCAGCAGACGAATGGATAAGGAAGCTGTGGTACATATACACCATGGAATATTACTCAGCCATTAAAAAGAATTCATTTGAATCAGTTCTAATGAGATGGATGAAGCTGGAGCCCATTATACAGAGTGAAGTAAGCCAGAAAGATAAAGAACATTACAGCATACTAACACATATATATGGCATTTAGAAAGATGGTAATGATAACCCTATATGCAAGACAGAAAAAGAGACACAGATGTACAGAACAGACTTTTGGACTCTGTGGGAGAAGGCGAGGGTGGGATGTTTCGAGAGAACAGCATCGAAACATGTATATTATCTATGGTGAAACAGATCACCAGCCCAGGTGGGATGCATGAGACAAGTGCTCCGGCCTGGTGCACTAGGAAGACTCAGAGGGATTGGGTGGAGAGGGAGGTGGGAGGGGGGATCAGGATGGGGAATACATGTAACTCCATGGCTGATTCATGTCAATGTATGACAAAACCCACTACAATATTGTAAAGCAATTAGCCTCCAACTAATAAAAATAAATGAAAAGAAAAAAAAAAAAGAAATGTCATTTCTTTTGGTATCCCCTCCCGCCCCATCTGTTAGGCAACTACTCTTCCTCTATCCTGCAGAAATGGAGGAATGTTCCCAGGAGAGAAACTAGAGTGGAATCAGTACAGTAGGGTGGGCTGTCAGGCTGAAAGGGGGAGGAATGTGGGAAAGCCTGTACACTGAGTGCTGAGCCACTAAGCTCTTCTCCCCACCAGGCTCCTTATTACAGTGACCTCAGGCAGGAGACTCACACAGCCTGCCATGTGGATCATCAACACTACTGGTTAATCTATATACTTACTTATTGTGACTATTTAAGATTGTTCACTGGGGCTTCCCTTGGTGGCTCTGTGGTAAAAAACCTGTTTGCAATTCAAGAGATGCAAGTTCAATCCCTGGGTTGGGAAGATCCTCTAGAGAAGGGAATGGCAACCCACTCTAGTATTCTTCCCTGGAGAATTCCAGGGACAGAGGAGCCTGGTGGACTACAGTGCATGGGGTCTGAAAGAGTCAGACACAACTGAGTGACTAAGCACATAAGATTGCTTAGTACTGACCATAGTACCATAGTACCATGATTATATATCCTTTCTTATACAACTTTGAATTTTAGCCAGAGTTGATACTTGCCTAGCTTTTCAATTTAATTTTCCTAGAATCCATGGCTAAGCATTCTTACATCTCCAGTGGGAATCTGAAAGGCCTTGCAATACAGCTTTCCATACTGTAAGCCAGCGAAGCCAAAATAAATAAATAAATAAATATTCTTTTAAAAATAGTTGCTGGTGCACAGCAAATTAAAGTTTTAAAAAAAAAAAAAGAAAGAAAGGGCGGGCTTCCCTGGTGGTCTAGTGGTTAAGAATCCTCCTTCCAATGCAGGGACATGGGTCCGATCCCTGATCTGGGAAGATCCCATGTGCCATGCAGCAATAAGCCCCTGCAACAGAACAAGAGAAGCCACTGCAATGAGAAGCTTCCCCACAGCAACTAGAGAGTAGCCCCATCACCCACACACAGCAACGGAAGACCCAGCGCAGCCAAAAATAAATAATTTTTGTTTTTTAAGAAAAGAAGCAGCAGCAGTGATTACACTGAAACTGGTCTATCAGGAGCAGTAACAGGAGCCAGAAGCCAGCAGGAGAGTCAATGCAGTGAAGGAAAATAAGAGTCAGAGTCGAATTCTACAGCCATTGAAAATACCTTTTAAGAATGATGGTGAAACAAAGACATTTTCAGTCAAACAAAAATTTGTCTTCAAATTTTAGTTTGTCTTCAGCAGACTTTCAATAGAGAAAATTTGAAATGACACATGTTTGTCAGAAGGAAAGTTTTCCTAGATGGTAGGTTTAAGACACAGGGATAAACAGTAAAGTGAATCCAAGCAAGTACTGATTAATAAAAGAAGAATAATAATGTCTTCAAAGGCTAAACAAGAATAGCTAAAATTCATGGAAAAATGATTATAAGCTGGGAACTGTTCTAAGTTTCTTTTATTATGCAGGAAGAAATTAAGGGATTTATTCAGACTTCATTAGCTTAAGTAAGCATATTATAATTTCAAGGACAACTACTAAAAGAAATGAACAGAATGTATAGCTTCTTAAACTACTTAGCCGGGTGACTGTTGCTCAGTTGCTAGACTCTTTATGACCCCACAGACTGCAGCATGCCAGGCTCCCCTGTCCTTCACTATCTCCCAGAGTTTGGTAAATTTCATGTTCACTGAGTCGGTGATGCTATCTAACCATCTAATCCTCTGCCACTCCCTTCTCCTTTTGCCTTCAATCTTTCCCAGCATCAGGGTCTTTTCCAATGAGTCAGCTCTTTGCATCAGGTGGCCAAAGTATTGGAGCTTCAGCTTCAGCACCAGTCCTTCCAATGAATATTCAAGACTGTTTCCTTTAGGATTGACTGGTTTGATCTCCTTGCAGTCCAAAGGACTCTCAAGAGTTTTCACCAGCACCAAAATTCAAAAACATCAGTTTTTCAGCAGTCAGCTTTCTTTATGATGCAACTCTCACATCTGTACATGACTACTAGAAAAACCACACCTTTGACTCTTCAGACCTTTGTTGGCAAATTGATGTCTCTGTATTTAATACACTGTCTATGTTTGCCATAGCTTTCCTTCCAAGGAGCAACATTAGAGGGGACAACATTGGAATAACTAAAATACTCAGTAAATTCAAAATAAGCTTAAAAAAAAGGACAAAAAAGTGCAACAGGTATGACAAGTAGAAAGCACAAAATATGTTTTCAGACCTAAGTGCAAAGATATGTACAGTGTGAACTGTGCCTTTAGGAGTGGTGCACTGTTATGGCATTCATAATGTAGTACTAATTACATTTTATATAAATGAAATAAATGCCCCAGTCAAAAAAACAAAGATTTTCAGACTTCATAAAGACAAATTCTACCTGCATGTTATTTACAAGAAACGTATCTTAGAAGTATAAGGATTAAGGATAGAGAAAATTTGGAAGTGACATTATTAAATAAGACTTCCCGATACATTCTACACCAGAGAAAACTAGTATAGCTATATTAAGTGGGAAAATATTTTTAAAGAAAATAAAATTGCAGCAGTAAAGGAGGTCGAGGGTTTCCCAGGTGGCGCTAGTGGTAAAGAACCTGACTGCCAGTGCAGGAGACATGAGAGAAGTGGGTTCCATCCCTGGGTCAGACGGCATGGCTACCCACTCATGGACAGAGGATCCTGGCGAGCTCCAGTTCATAGTGTCATAAAGAGTCGGACACAAATGAAGCAACTTAGCATGCATAGCATGCATACATACAAAGAATATTGATTCATGGTTAAAAAGGTTCCATTGCTGAAACTATATAACAATCTTCAATTTGTATATTTTCCAACATATACCCTCAGGATATGCAAAGAAATAGAGAAAAACAATAGAATGGGAAAGACTAGAGATCTCTTCAAGAAAATTAGAGAAAAATTCCAAGGAAACATTTCATGCAACGATGGCCACAATAAAGGAGAGAAACAGTATGGACCTAACAGAAGCACAAGATATTAAGAAGAGGTGGCAAGAATACACAGAACTATACAAAAAAGATCTTAATGACCCAGAAAACCATGGTGTGATCACTCACCTAGAGCCAGACATTCTGGAATTTGAAGCCAAGTGGGCCTTAGGAAGCATCACTACAAAAAAGCTAGTGGAGATGATGGAATTCCAGCTGAGCTGTTTCAAATCCTAAAAGATGATGCTGTGAAAGTGCTGCACTCAATATGCCAGCAAATTTGGAAGACTCAGTAGTGGCCACAGGACTGGAAAAGGTCAGTTTTCATTCCAATCCCAAAGGAAGGCAATGCCAAAGAATATTCAAACTACTGCACAATTGCACTCATCTCACATGCCAGCAAAGTAATGCTCAAAATTCTCCAAGCGAGGCTCCAACAGTACATGAACCAAGAACTTCTAAATGTCCAATCTGAATTTAGAAAAGGCAGAGGAAGCAGAGGTCAAATTGCCAACATCCTTTGGATCATAGAAAAAGCAAGAGAGTTTCAGAAAAACATATACTTCTGTTTTATTGACTACGCCAAAGCCTTTGACTGTGTGGATCACAAAACTGTGGAAAATTCTTAAAGAGAAGGGAATACCAGACCACCTTACCTGCCTCCTGAGAAATCTGTATTTAGGTCAAGAAGCAACAGTTAGAACCAGACATAGAACAACAAACTGGCTCCAAATTGGGAAAGGAGTATGTCAAGGCTGTATATACGTCACCTTACTTATTTAACTTATATGCAGAGTACATCATGCAAAATGCCAAGCTGGATGAAGCACAAGCTGGAATCAAGATTGCTGGGAGAAATATCAGTAACCTCAGATATGCAGATGACACCACCCTGATGGCAGAAAGGAAAGAGGAACTAAAGAGCCTCTTAATGAAAGTGAAAGAGGAGAGTTAAAAAGCTAACTTAAAACTCAGCATTCAAAAAAGGCACATCATGGCATCCAGTCCCATCACTTCATGGCAAATAGATGGGGAAACAATGGAAACCGTGAGAGATTGTATTTTCTTGGGTCCAAAATCACTGCAAATGGTGACTTCGGCCATGAAATTAAGACACTTGCTCCTTGGAAGAAAAACTATGACCAACCCAGCATATTAAAAAGCATATCAGAAAGCAGAGACATTACTTTGCCGACGAAGGTCCGTCTAGTCAAAGCTATATGGTTTTTCCAGTAGTCATGGTATGGATGTGAGAGTTGGACCATAAGGAAAGCTGACTGCTGAAGAATTGATGCTTTTGAACTGTGGTGTTGGAGAAGGCTCTTGAGAGTCCCTTGGACTGCAAAGAGATCCAAACAGTCAATCCTGAAGGAAATCAGTCCTGAGTATTCTTTGGAAGGACTGATGCTGAAGCTGAAGCTCTAATACTTTGGCCACCTGATGCAAAGAACTGACTCATTGGAAAAGTCCCTGATGGTGGGAAAGATTGAAGGCAGGAGGAGAAGGGGGTGACAGAGGATGAGATGGTTGGATGGTATCACTGACCTGATGGACATTAGTTTGAGCAAGTTCTGGGAGATGGTGATGGATAGGGAAGCCTGGTGTGCTGCAGTCCATGGGGTTGCAACAAGTTGGACATGACTGAGTGACTGAACTGAACTGAATTCAGGATATGTAACACTGATAGAACTTCGAGGGAAAACAGACAAATCTATAAGGAAAGAGGAGTGCTGCTTTTGGTACTACATCTCTTAGTTACTAACAGAAAAAACAAACAAAAATGAGTAGACATGAAAACATTTGAATAAAATAATAAAATTGACATACTGAGATCTCTACGTAACTACTGTAGAATACATTATATTTTTGTGTGTACAGAACATTTACAAAACATAAGTGAACCATAAAGCAAGTATCAATATATTTCAACAGTTCAAAACCATACAGAGCATGGTTGTACCATAAGACAAACTAGAAATCAGAAAAATTAGAAAGAGGAAAAAACCCCATATGCTAGAGACATAAAATGACCACGCATCAAAACAAAATTAAGAAAATATTAGAAAATATGTTGACTAGAATAACAAAATATTTCATGTCATAATTTATGAATGCAGTACAGAAAGAGTAACACACAGTCCCAAAGTGAGTTGCCTTCAGATGGTCTGAAACCTAAGTAATTAAATACTCATCCGAAGAAGTTAGAGCTATATCAGCAAGAAAAGAGTAATGAAGATGAAAGGAGACACTTTAAAAACAGAAAACAATTACATAACAGAGCTGTTCAACAAAGCCAAAAGTTGCTTGTTGATTTTAAACAAATAACAATATCTCTATCAAGAGTGATCAAGAAACTAAGGCATAAATAACCAATATCCAGAAGCAAAAAGAGACACACTTACAGATGTCACAAATATAAATAAGACAATGTAAGATTAACATGGTCCTCAGTAAAGCTGGTGTGTGTGTGTTGGGGGAGGAACATGTTAAATAAAAAGAAGATTGATAGGAAATCTCTGTACCAATACACTTGAAAAATTTAGACAAATTGGACAGTTTTTTTTTGAAAAAAACACATAACTTAATTTTTTCAGAAAGAAATAGGAAATCTATAAGGAGAAATAGGAATCTTACTATTGTGATGTCCATAAACCTCATTTTGCCAAAACAGTCCCAGTTTATGCCCATCATTGATTAATATCTATTCATTATTTTAATACTTTTAATTCTCAGAAATGTTACATTTTGGAGGATAAGCCATATGTTTATCCTTCCTACTTCTAATAATTAAGAGAAATGAAATCCATAGCCCCAAATGTTCATCCTGAAAGAGTTCCAGGCTCAAATTCACCAGCAAGTTCTACTGAACACTCATGAAAGAAATACTATTAATCTTAAATTCTTTCAGAAAATAGAAAAAGAAGAATCACTAACTCTTAAGACTAGTATAACCTTGATACTAAAACCTGACAAACACAGTTCATAAAAAGAAAATTACAGTCAATCTCCTGGATGAACATAGGCACAAAAATCCTAAATATCTGCAAGGTGAATCTAGCAGTATATAAAAAGGATAACGCCTTATGACCAAGTTGGTTGTATCCCAGGCATTCAAAGTTGTTTTACACTAGAAGATGAATTAATATAATCCACCATGCTACCATATTAAGGAAGAAAATCATAACATTGTCTCAGTAAATGTAGAAAAGCCATTTAATAAAATCCAATATACTTTCATGATTAAAATAAAATTTCTTCTCAAAGTGAGAATGAAAGGGTACAATATTAAAAGTCATCTTCAAAAATCATGCAGCAAATATTCTTAATGGTGATATTTTGAGAACAGGACAAGAATTTCTACTATCCTCACTGCTATTTACATTGTAGCAGTGGTCCTAGCCAATGAAGTAAGTAAGTATAAGAAAAAAAAAGTTGTGTAAGAACTAGAAAGGAAAGAACAAAACTATTATTATTAGAATATAATGTTCATATATAAAAGATAATTCAAAATAAATCTAAAGATATATTTTATTAGGCTTAAGAGAGTTAAACAAGTTTACTGGATACAAAAAAATCAATTGCATTTCTATATATCAGCATCAAAAATTTGAAAAATGAAAAAAAGTAAAAGATACTATTTACAATGGTACCAAAATATACAAAGTATCTAGGAAGAAAATCTAACAACAGGTGTTATAGAGAAAATTATATAATCTTATAGAGAGATATCAAAGAAGATACAGAGAAATATAATAAACTTATGGGTTAGAAGGTTGACTATTATAAATATATCAGTTTTCCTCAAGTTAATATATGGATACTATGTAATCACAATAAAAACAATAGTTTATGTGGTTGTTAAACTAGGCCAACATGTTAAAATTTTTATGGAACTGGAAAGGGTTTAGAAAACTGCAACAATCTCAATGGGCATATTTGCCCCCATAAGATGTCAAGATTTAAAACAACACTGTAATAATTAAGAAGCTGTTTATTGGTTCAGGGACAGACAATTATTTTATTTTATTTTATTTTAGATGCTGAAAAAGGATCAGAGCCATTTGATTTCATACTCCTCTCCTCTTTTTTTTTTTTATTAGTTGCTAATTAGAGGCTAATTACTTCACAATATTGCAGTGGGTTTTGTCATACATTGACATGAATCAGCCATGGAGTTACATGTATTCCCCATCCTGATCCCCCCTCCCACCTCCCTCTCCACCCGATTCCTCTGGGTCTTCCCAGTGCACCAGGCCAGAGCACTTGTCTCATGCATCCCACCTGGGCTGGTGATCTGTTTCACCATAGATAATATACATGTTTCGATGCTGTTCTCTCGAAACATCCCACCCTCGCCTTCTCCCACAGAGTCCAAAAGTCTGTTCTGTACATCTGTGTCTCTTTTTCTGTTTTGCATATAGGGTTATCATTACCATCTTTCTAAATGCCATATATATGTGTTAGTATGCTGTAATGTTCTTTATCTTTCTGGCTTACTTCACTCTGTATAATGGGCTCCAGCTTCATCCATCTCATTAGAACTGATTCAAATGAATTCTTTTTAATGGCTGAGTAATATTCCATGGTGTATATGTACCACAGCTTCCTTATCCATTCGTCTGCTGATGGGCATCTAGGTTGCTTCCATATCCTGGCTATTATAAACAGTGCTGCGATGAACATTGGGGTGCACGTGTCTCTTTCAGATCTGGTTTCCTCAGTGTGTATGCCCAGAAGTGGTATTGCTGGGTCATATGGCAGTTCTATTTCCAATTTTTTAAGAAATCTCCACACTGTTCTCCATAACGGCTGTACTAGTTTGCATTCCCACCAATAGTGTAAGAGGGTTCCCTTTTCTCCACACCCTCTCCAGCATTTATTGCTTGTAGACTTTTGGATAGCAGCCATCCTGACTGGCGTGTAATGGTACCTCATTGTGGTTTTGATTTGCATTTCTCTGATGATGAGTGATGTTGAGCATCTTTTCATGTGTTTGTTAGCCATCTGTATGTCTTCTTTGGAGAAATGTCTGTTTAGTTCTTTGGCCCATTTTTTGATTGGGTCATTTATTTTTCTGGACTTGAGCTTCAGGAGTTGCTTGTATATTTTTGAGATTAGTCCTTTGTCTGTTGCTTCATTTGCTATTATTTTCTCCCAATCTGAGGGCTGTCTTTTCACCTTGCTTATAGTTTCCTTTGTTGTGCAAAACCTTTTAAGTTTCATTAGGTCGCATTTGTTTATTTTCGCTTTTATTTCCAATATTCTGGGAGGTGGGTCATAGAGGATCCTGCTGTGATTCATGTCGGAGAGTGTTTTGCCTATGTTCTCCTCTAGGAGTTTTATAGTTTCTGGTCTTACATTTAGATCTTTAATCCATTTTGAGTTTATCTTTGTGTATGGTGTTAGAAAGTGTTCTAGTTTCATTCTTTTACAAGTGGTTGACCGGCTTTCCCAGCACCACTTGTTAAAGAGGTTGTCTTTTTTCCATTGTATATCCTTGCCTCCTTTGTCAAAGATAAGGTGTCCATAGGTTCGTGGATTTATCTCTGGGCTTTCTGTTCTGTTCCATTGATCTATATTTCTGTCTTTGTGCCAGTACCATACTGTCTTGATGACTGTGGCTTTGTAGTAGAGTCTGAAGTCAGGCAGGTTGATTCCTTCAGTTCCATTCTTCTTTCTCAAGATTACTTTGGCTATTCGAGGTTTTTTGTATTTCCATACAAATTGTGAAATTATTTGTTCTAGCTCTGTGAACAATACCGTTGGTAGCTTGATAGGGATTGCGTTGAATCTATAGATTGCTTTGGGTAGAATAGCCATTTTGATAATATTGATTCTTCCAATCCATGAACACGGTATGTTTCTCCATCTATTTGTGAGGGACAGACAGTTAGATCAGTGGACCAGAGGGAGCACACAGACATAAACCTACACACCTGTGGACACTTGATAAGTCGACAGAGCTGCCATTGCAAGTAAGTGACAAAAGGATGGCTTTTCATTAACTAGTCCCAGAACAATTGGGATTTCATATGAGAAAAACCCTGAATATGATGGTCCTGTATCTTTCATTACACTTAAAAATCAGTTATAAGCAAATATACATGAAAACCAAAACTACAGTATTTTCAATAGATCAGGTGCTAAGCCACTTTAGTCGTGTCCAACTCTGTGTGACCCTTTGGACTGTAGCCTGCCAGGGTCCTCTGTCCATGGAATTTTCCAGGCAAGAATACTGGAGTGGGCTGTCATGCCCTCTTCAGGGGATCTTCCCAGCCCAAGGACTGAACCCGGATCTCTTACATCTACCTACATTGGCAGTCAGATACTTTACCACTAGCGCCACCGGGGAAGACCTCAACAGATAATACAGGAGGATATCTTCAAGATCTGGGAGTAAGGAAAGATTTCTTAAATAATACATAAAATGTATTTCGACATAAAGAAAAAGATGAATAAGTATGACAACATTAAAATTAAGAACTCATAAATAAGACATCTTCCCCATCACCATAAGACTGAAGACTAGAGATACTTGTAATGAAATAACTGACAAAGGACTCATATCAAGAATATATAAATTTTTAATGCCTACCAATGAGAAAAAGGCAGATAAGTCATTAGAAAAATGCACAAAGGACTTGAACAGGAAGCTGCTCCAAATGTGTAATTGTTGGTGTTGTTCAGTCATTCAGTCATGTCCGACTCTCCGCAACCCCATGGACTGCAGCATGCCAGGCTTCCCTGTCCTTCACCATCTCCCAGAGCTTGCTCAGACTCATGTCCATTGAGTATGTGATGCCAACCAATGATCTTGCCCTCTGTTGTCCCCTTCTCCTCCTGCCTTCAATCTTTCCCAGCATCAGGGTCTTTTTTAATGAGTCAGTTTTTTGCATCAGGTGGCCAAAGGATTAGAGCTTTGGCCAAAGGATTGGCCAAAGGATCAGCCCTTCCAATGAATATTCAGGATTGATTTCCTTTATGATTGACTGGTTCGACCTCCTTGCAGTCCAAGGGACTCTCAAGAGTCTTCTCCAACACCACAGTTCAAAAGCAGCAATTCTTCGGCACTCAGGACCTTCTTTATGGTCCAACTCTCACATCCATACATGACTACTGGAAAAACCAAAAAAATGTGTAATAAACACATCAAAGATGTTTAGCCTGCTTTGTATTCATGGAAATGCACCTTAAAACCACAATGAGACCCTTTACAGTCCTATCAGACTGGCCAAAATTATAAATGTAAAATAAGTTTGGTAGAGGCTATGAAGACCATTTTCATACACAGTAACTGGGGGAAATGCTCTCTATATTATAAAAACAGCAACTGAGTGTAGGAGAAGAACCCAGGGACTCTGGGGAGTGCCAGGATGCACACCTGCTCATTTCCTGCATTGTTGGATTTGATGAACGGCCAGGCAATCAATTCTGGCTCTTGTCAGTCCCAGGGCTAAATTGTTCAGCTACCACTTAGTGGAAGTAACACTGTCATATTGCTTCAATAGTTTCCTTCCTCTGACATGAGATGAGGAATTTCTTCCACGGGAATGCTTAAGAGTTGGCAAAACTCCTAATGGCATTCTTGTTTTGGCCTCCACTGGCTCTTATATTCAACTAAATTGTGTAGAAAATAGTTAGAAAGAAGGAATTATCAATCATATTCCTCTCTCAAGGAAATGAGCCATTTTCTTCTTCTCTTCTGTAGTCTGATGGCATTTTTTTTTAAGCTTGCTTCGTTTGAAACCTACATCCCTCACCTTTTTCAGGATGTTATTCTATTTTTTTTTTTTAGGATGTTATTCTAAAATGATGTCTTACTGCCAGCTCCCCTTTCATCCTCTTCAGTCTCTATTAATCTCTTGTATCACTACTGTAGGGAGGACATGCCTTAGCTCTTTTAGTAGATAGTGACTTTGTGACAGACAGGATCCTTGTCTGATCCATTCTTGAGCTCCCTACAGAGAAACTTTCCCAGTTTACTACACATAGTAGGTGGTTAGTAAAAGTCTGTCTTATGATCTTCAGATTATTAGGTAGTAAACATGCAGAGTTTCAGGATGTATCAGTTAGGAAGGGTGTCGCTGTTAGTACTGAGAACCTGTTGCAGTGGCTTGAACAAATGAAAACTTAAAAATCCATTGGTCTGCCAGTGTGGAATTGGTAAGGTGGTTCCACAAAGTCATGAGAGATCCAGGCACTTTAAAATTTCTGCTCTGCATTCTTTAGCATGTTGTTTCCATTTTCAAAGTCACAAGATGGCTGCTGGGGCTCCATCCAGTACATCTGCATTTTAGGAAAATAGAAAGGGAAACAAGGGACAAAACAGGCTCTTCTCTCATCCAAGACAGGCCCTCTTTAAAGAGAATTTCAGAAAACATGAACCAAAGACTTCTAGTAAATTTCAATGAATACTCCCTTAATTGCAAGGAGGCTGGGAAAAAAATGTTTTAGCTTGGCACACTGACCTTCTGAACAAAATCTGAGTTATGTGGCTTGTTGTTGCTTAGTCGCTTTAGTCGTGTCTGACTCTTTTGCAACCCCATGCACTGCAGCCCACCAGGCTCCTCTGTCTATGGGATTCTCCAGGCAAGAATACTGGAGTGGGTTGCCATTTCCTTCTCCAAGAGTTATGTTACTAAGGAAGAAAGAGTGTTTACATATTGGGCAAGCAGCCTGCAATCTTTGCCGTAAGGAGTCTTAATCACCCATCCATAAGTGTTATCATTTTTTTCCATAAGTATTAATTGTTTCATCAAGATTTTTAAGTTTCTCTTCAAAGTCTGTAGGTAAGTTATTGAAATTTATCCAGACTCCATCTTTCACATTCAGAGTTTTAACATCATACAACCCGCTTGATATCCTCCCCTCCTCAAATGAACCTTGTTTTTTCTATATCCCCAGGTAGACATGAAACCATCTGGTGTTTTCTGCTTTTGACCCAAAGCCACTGCTGGTATCATCTAATTAATCAGGAGCTGGGAAGGGACAGGGTCAGGAAGGGGTTAGTTTCACAAATCACTTGGCAATTAAAAAACCCTTGGTTATAATGTTTGCTCTCCACAATAAAATATTCATTGCAGGATTTTGATAAAATTGTGTTATATTAAATGAGAAACTGAAAGGTCAAGGTATAAGTCTAACTGATGCCACTGCTGATATGAAGTATTAAGTTTCAAAAACACAAATTGAGAGGAAGTTAAAGAAACATTTCTTGCAGACTTCCCTGGTGGTCCAGTGGTTAACACTTCACCTTCCAGTACAAGGGGTGCAGGTTTGATCCCTGGTCAGGGAGCTAAAATCCCACAGGCCTCAGTTGCCCAAAATACCAAAACATAAAATGGAAGCAATATTGTAACAAATTCAATAAAGACTTTTAAAAAGGTCCACATCAAAAAAAAAATCTTTAAAAAAAAAGAGAAACATTTCATATATGTTAAATTTCTCCTAAAAGTAACCTGGATGAGGGAGGTACAAGTGACTAAAGATAATAGTTGATCTATTTATCATCCATTTCATTCAGTCAATAATTGTCAGTACACACTATTTGCTAAGCATTGTGCTAGTTCCTAGATTTTTTAATGTAGACATTTCAGAGATAAAGATATGTAGAAAGACTGCAATAGACAGCAGAAAACTGAAATAAGTAATCTGAAATCAGCTTCCGCAGACTAACATTAATAATTCCAGAAAGCCTACCAGGAAATTAATAGCAGAAACCGAGCTTGGACATTTTGTAATTCTTTTTTAGCCACACGAAATTAAATTAGAAATTTTCAGAAGACTCAGGCATAAATTGCTAATGTAAGATTTTGACACTTACAAATCAGTCTACCTTAATGAATAAAGAAAAGAAATGCAGTTGCTTATATGGCATAATATAGGAAAGAAAAAGAAAAAGGTGTCCTAGATTGCCAACTATTCTGCTTGAAAGATAAAAAGAAGTTCTAAAAGGTTACAGCTGAGTGAGTGGCTCAACATTCCATTAGAGTATTCTTAGCTTTAGTACCAAAGTTTACACAAGAATTACATGGAATTTAAAACCAAGACCTGGAAAGCACTCATTAACTTAAGGTAGGTCGTTTTTTGAGGAGAAAAATCACTGGATTGTCAAAAATTGAAATAGGTTAATTACAGTTGCATACAGTTGGTCAAATCTTTGAAAGTCATGAACTGAGAAGCTGCTAATGCTATGGAAGACCAAATCTGTCCATAAGAAGGTGTTCAACCGGTAGCTGCTAGGTGTCCTTGGGTTTCCAGTATGTGTTACTTGGAAATCAGGCCACTGTCCTAAGTTTTTGACCTTGGAACATCAGTTGGTCTGACATGCTTGTTTTGTTCCTGGTAATAGTATGAATAATTTATAATCTCTAAAACTCTGTGTACTCTTATATAAGTTGTGTTGAAATATAACCATTATGATGTCCTGTACATACACTCTTGTTAATTTTCTTAATGATTTTTGAAAGGCTTGAAAGGATTTTATCCACAAAATTTATAATGCTGATTTCATAAATTGATAAGAGTGGCTTAAATGCTTAGGAAGATTTTGTTTCTTATATTTTTAATTCTCTTGGTATATCTGAAATGTTTGAGAGGGTCAATTGTATTAAAACTGTACTTTGAAGCAGCCAAGGGAATTTGATTAAAGTTAAATACCTAAATATGTTATGTGTATGAAATAACTGAAAAAGCACAAGTGAAAATGACTGTTCTTATTTTTGATTAAAATTATAAAATTTGTAAATGAAAAAGAAGTTATAAATGTTTAAGGAAAATAAGGTTTTTACCTTTATAGCTATAATAATATAATATGGATTAAAACAAGTTAATTATAAGGATTCCTTTCTGTGCACAAGAGCCCAACTAGGAGAGTAAAAGCCCCAAACTCAGAGATTACCAAGAAAGAAGTGGGAGTAGGCCATGGGTGTGGGCTGTGGATCAGTCATTTAAGACCCCCATTCCTAGCAGCAGGGTCAGTGGGCTCCACACCTCATACACAGGTTCCAAGTGAAAGGATGAAAGAAGGTGTTCCATGCCAGTGGAATTTAAAAGAGATAAGGGGTAACTATACTTATATCAGACAAAATAGATTATAACTCAAAAGCTGTAACAAGAGACAAAGAAAGTTGTTACATAACGATAAAGAATTCAGCATGGAGAGGATGTGTGCTAGGGCTTCCAGGGTGGCACCAGGGTAAAGAACCTGGCTGCCAATGAATGAGAGGCAAGAAATGAGAGGGTCACAGAGAGTTGGACTTGACTGAGCAGCTGAGCACATTGATAAAGAATTAAATGCATCAAGACAATATAACAATCATAAATATACATGCACCTATTTGGAGATCTGATGAGGGTCCAGAAATAAACCTTCGTATTTATAGTCAACTAATATTTGATAATGGAGTCAAGAATACCCAGTGGGGAAAAGACAGTCTCTTCAGTAAATGGTGCTGGGGAAAGTGGATATGCACATGCAAGAGAATGAAACTAGACTCTTATGCAACTCACAAAAATTAACTTGAAAAAAAAAATTAACTTGAAATGTACTAGAGACCTAACATGAGACCTGTAGCCATAAAACTCCAATGATGGTTTATGTATGTCACCTAAAAAATAAGTAACAGGAACAAAAATAAGCAAATAGGATCACAACAAACTGAAAAGCTCTTCACAGCAAAAGAAACCATCAACGAAATGAAAAGGCAACCTGTGATATGGGAAAAAATACTTTCAAACCATCTGTGTGATAGAGCTTAACATCTAAAATATATGCAATTTGGGATTTCCCTGGTGGTCCAATGGCTGGGACTTCACCTTCCAATGAAGGAGGTGCATGTTCTACCCCTGGTTTGGGGAGCTGGGATACCACATGCCTTGAGGTGGAAAAACCAGACGATGAAACAGGAACAGTACTGCAATATATTCAATAAAGACTTAAAAATATATTCAACTCAATGCAAAAAAAAAAAATCCAGTTAAAAAATGGGCAGAAGATCTGTACAGACATTTTTTTCCCCAAAGAAGCTATTCAGATGGCCAGCAGATACATGAAAAGGGTGGTCAATATCACTAATCATCAGTTCAGTTCAGTTTAGTCGCTCAGTCTTGTCCGACTCTTTGCGACCCCATGAATCGCAGCATGCCAGGCCTCCCTGTCCATCACCAACACCCAGAGTCTACCCAAACCCACATCCATTGAGTTGGTGATACCATCCAGCCATCCCATCCTCTGTCGTCCCCTTCTCCTCCTGTCCCCAATCCTTCCCAGCATTAGGGTCTTTTCCAATGAGTCAACTCTTCGCATGAGGTGGCCAAAGTATTGGAGTTTCAGCTTCACAATGAATACCCAGGACTGATCTCCTTTAGGATGGACTGGTTGGATCTCCTTGCAGTCCAAGGGACTCTCAAGAGTCTTCTCCAACACCACAGTTCAAAAGCATCAATTCTTTGGCACTCATCTTTCTTCACCATCCAACTCTCACATCCATACATGACTACTGGAAAAATCATAGCCATGTAAATCCAAACTGCAATAAATTATCACCTCATACCTGTCAGAATGGCTGTTATCAAAAAGACAAGAAATAACTGCTGGTGAGGATGTGGAGAAAAGAGAATGCTTTGGTATGCTATTGGTTTTTGTTGTTCAGTCACCAAGTCTTGTCCGACTCTTTGTGACCCCATGGACTGCAGCACACCAGGCTTCCCTGTCTATCACCAACTCGTGGAGCTTGCTCAAATCCCTGTCCATTGAGTAGGTGGTGCCATCCAACCATCTCATTCTCTGTTGCCCCCTTCTCCTCCTGTCTTCAATCTTTCCCAGCATCAGGGTCTTTTCCAATGAGTTAGTTCTTTGCATCAGCTGGCCAAAGGATTGGAGCTTCAGCTTCAGCATCAGTTCTTCCAATGAATTATCAGGGTTGATTTCCCTTAGGACTGACTGGTTTGATAACCTGCTATCCAAGGAACTCTCAAGAGTCTTCTCCACTACCACAGTTCAAAAGCATATCAATTCTTCTGCACTCAGCCTCCTTTACCATTCAACACTCACATCCATACATGACTACTGGAAAACTCATAGCTTTGATTATATGGATCTTTTTCAGCAAAGTGATATGACTGCTTTTTTAATATGCTGTGTAGGTTTGTCATACCTTTTCTTCCAAGGAACAAGCATCTTTTAATTTCATGGTTGCAGTCATCATCTGCAGTGATTTTGGAGCCCAAGAAAATAGTCTGTCACTGTTTCCATTTTTTCCCTTCTATTTGCCATGAAGTGATAGGACCAGATGTCATGATCTTCTTTTTTTGAATGTTGAGTTTTAAGCCAACTTTTTCACTCTTCTCTTTCACCTTCAGCAAGAGGCTCTTTAATTCCTCTTTGCTTTCTGCCATTAGGGTGGTGTCATCTGCATATCTGAGGTTATTGATATTTCTCCTAGCAATCTTGATTCCCGCTTGTGCTTCATCCAGCCCAGCATTTCACAGGATATACTGTGCATATAAATTAAATAAGCAGGTGTATATTGATACAGGCTTGACATACTCCTTTCCTAATTTGGAACCAGTCTGTTGTTCCATGTCCAGTTCTAACTGTTGCTTCTTCTTTTTTTTTTTTTTTTCATTTATTTTTATTAGTTGGAGGCTAATTACTTCACAACATTGCAGTGGGTAACTGTTGCTTCTTAACCTTCATACAGATTTCTCAGGAGGCAGGTGAGGTGGTCTGGTATTCCCATCTCTATAAGAATTTTCCACAGTTTACTGTGAGCTACACAGTCAAAGTGAGGTCAATAAAGCAGAAGTAGATCTTTTTCTGAAATTCCTTTGCTTTTTCTACAATCCAGTGGATGTTGGCAATTTGATATCTGTTTCCTCTGCTTTTTCTAAATTCAGCCTCTACATCTGGAAGTTTTCACTTCATGCACTCTGAAGCCTAGCTTGAAGGATTTTGAGCATTACCTCACTAGCATGGGAAATGAGTGCAATTGTGAGGTAGTTTGAGCATTCTTTGGCATTGCCCTTCTTTGGGATTGGAATGAAAACTGACCTTTTCCAGTCCTGTGACCACTGCTGAGTTCTCCAAATTTGTTGGCATATTGAGTGCAGCACTCTAATAGCATCATCTTTTAGGATTTGAATTAGCTCAGCTGGAATTCCATCACCTCCACTAGCTTTGTTGGTAGTAATGCTTCCTAAGGCCCACTTGACTTTACATTCCAGGATGTGTGGCTCTAGGTGACTGACCACATTATCATGGTTATCTCAGTCGTTAAGACCTTTATGTACAGTTCTTCTGTGAATGCTATTGGTGAGAATGTAAATTGGTGCAGACGCTACAGAAAACAGTGGAAAATACTAGAACCGGAAACAGTATGATCCAGTAGTTCCACTTCTGGGTAGGTTCCTGAAGGAAATTAAATCATGATCTTCAAGAGATGCCTGCACCTGCATGTTCACTGCAGCATTTTTTACAACAATCAAGACATGAAAACAACCTATGTCCATCAACAAATGAATGTATAAAGAAGATGAAATATATACATATACTTATTTATACATATAAACACACAATGGGATATTATTATTTCAGCCATGAGAAAGAAGGAAATTCTGTCATTTATGACAACATGGATGGACCTGGAGGGTATTATGCTAAATGAAGTAAGTCAGACAAAGATAAATACTGTATAATTTCATTTATATGTGGATCTAAAAAATAAACCAAACTTATAGAAACAGAGAACAGATTAGATTGGTAGTTACCAGATGTGGGAGTTGTGGATGAGGGAATGGGTGAAGATGGTCAAAAGGTGAAACTTCCAGTTATGAGATAAATTAGTTCTGAGATGAAATGTACAGTATGATAACTATAGTTAACAATACTGTGTTGTGTATTTGAAAGTTTCTAAGAGAGTAGATCTTAAAAGTTCTCATCACAATAAAAATGTTAACTATGTGAGGTTATTCAGTCTTGAATATTCAATGGAGGGACTAATGCTGAAGCTGAAGCTCCAATCCTTTGGCTACCTGATGCAAAGAACTGACTCACTGGAAAAGACCCTGATGCTGGGAAGGATTGAAGGCAGGAGGAGAAGGGGGTGACAGAGGATGAGATGGTTGGATGGCATCATTGACTCGATGGACATGAGTTTGAGCAAGCTCTGGGAGTTGGTGATAGACAGGGAGGCTGGTGAGCTGCAGTCCATGGGGTCGCAAAGAGTGGGACATGATCAAGCAACTGAACTGAGGTTGTGATGTGAGGTTATAAATTTTAACTAAATATATTGTAGTAATTATTTTGTAATATATACTTATATCAAATCATGTTGTATGCCCTAAACTCATAGAATGTTATATGTCAATTATACCTCAATGAAACTAGGAAAAAGAAAATTTTCATTTTTCATTTACTAAATCCATATTTTCCTCTACATTCTTTAACATATTCATGCTAATAATTTGAAGTCCTTTTTTGGCCAACTCAAATAGCTAGGATATTTGTGGATCTATTTCTTCATCTGTTTTTTCACCTCAATTAATCAGTCATGTTTCTCTGTTTTTTCTTACGTCTCTTACTTTCTGTGCTGAATAGTGTGTATAAAATAACCACAGAGACTGAAGTTGACGTTTATTTTTTTCAGGAGGCGGTCCCCACTTCCTCCATGAGTCAGAGGGCTAAGAGGCCCAACACTTCACTCTGCTCAGGGATTGTGCTGGTCTGGGCTACACAGGTTTACTCTTGTGGACATCTGACCTGAGTCACTAGGGTTCTTTTAGAGACAATACCTAGCACACACAATCATGGCTGGTCTTCCATGCTGCATAATATTACATAACTTGCAACAACAGTCATTGAAAAATGGATTTTACCATGTTTGTTCTGTCTGCTCTCTGAGCATAATATTTGCTGTTAACCTTGAGACTATCCTTAGAAATACAGTGATCTGTACCAGTTTTTACAGGATGCTGCAATGTTCTTTAGTTTTATCTTTTCTCCTTTAGAGACACAGTTTGTCAAGTTTGTGCTGAAAAGCATTATTTGTTTTGTAAAACTTTCATTGCTCAGATAGAAGCTCACTGTGCTGTCCTTGAAAATTACATAAAACATTGATGGATTGTGCCCTTATTTGTCAAATTTATATAATGGGGAATTATTAGAGGAATAGGTTGCTGGTCCTCAAATCCTCAGTTTTCAGAAATTAATCTTTGTGCTTCCTACTCAATGGTTCATATATTTATATTTATTTTGGACACTTATTTGAATTCTCTACTCTGGTAGATATCTAGCCTGAGCATACATTGATTTCTGTTCTAATTTACACAGGAGTCCTACTCAACATTTAACCTTACATTTTAAAGGTATATATTTTTTCTATCTCAAAACTACTTTGAAGCTTAATTAACAACCCTGAGCAACTGGTCCACTTGGAGAATTAAGGTTGTATTACAACACAATAATAGTAAGAAGAAAAACATAGAAAAATGTTCAGTGTAAAAATTAGCAAAGTTGGGGATGTTAATAAGACAAATTATCCAATGAAGAAATACCAACAAAAGTAAAATAAACAAGGAATGCTTACTTTTGGATCCTAAACAGTCATTGGAGTGATTTCATGATTCCTGCAAACTCATGTGTGTGTTAAGTCGCTTCAGTCATGTCTGAGTCTTTGTCACCCTGGTGGACTATAGCCTGCCAGGCTCTTCTATCCATTGGATTCTCCAGGCAAAAATACTGGAGTGGGATGCCATGACCTCCTTCAGGGAATCTTCCCAACCCAGGGATCAAATCCATGTCTCCTGCATCTCCTGCACTGCAGGTGGATTCTTTACCACTGAGCTACCTGCGAAGCCCTGCAACCTCACAGAAGGAGAGAACTGAAAACCCTGCAGCACAGTAATGGGCTCACTCTCCTTTAGGAACAGGAATGGAGCGTTGCTCATGGAGGAAACATTTGTTCTTCCAATTTGGCAAATTCATGGCCTAGGATTTATATTAGATCACAGATATCTTTGTTTGGCCTGCATAGTACTTTTTAAATCAGGAAATTTCCTATAAAGATCTGGCACCTCTGAAACAATCAACCCTTTAGTCAGCAGCTGGAGCTGATTAGAAGTGGTTCTCTGTTGGCACTTGGATCTCTGATTTGCTCCAGTTGCCATCACTTCCTGTTTTAAAACACTTGCCTTGCATTACCTGCCTGGCTTCCATAAACATTTTCGTTTGCAACTACTGACTAAACTACTCCCAAAGTGGGGAAAATAGGTCTTATAGGGAAGGAAGGAAGCAGCAGACCAGGCTACTGCTGCAGGAAGACTAGAAAAGAAACCCAAGGCCAGGATTTCGAAAGCCTAGACTTTCTCTCTAGACTGCAGAACCCAGAAAGCCTGAGAGAGCTGTACCTCTTCTTATGGAAACTGATGAATATTTTAGTTTCTAGGGAGAGGAAAGTGGCATTGTGGATTGAAAAACTTGAGAAAAGGAGGTAATTACTTATTCACTGTAGGCATAAATCTGAGGGTGGGTAAATCCCATTCGGGCTAGATGGAGCCCCAGTCAGATAACAAGTAATTAAAAATTTTTTTTCAAAATTATGCTGACTGTACTAGTTTTTTTTTTTTTTTCCTTTCATTAAAGTAAATTTTTTACAAAGGTTAAAAGAACCCTTATGTCTGAGTCTAGGAGTATAATTGTTGGGTCATGAAATGTGTACGTCTCCAAAGTTGGATGGAAAGTTTCAAATTGTTCTCACATGCTCCCACTGCAGTGACCCCAAACACACATTGTTCTGCAGTGGCCAGTCCTGGATGGTGTGATGGTCTCTCTATACTTGGTGCCAGTCTGATGATTATAAAATTATATCTTTTTGTGGTTTTAACCTGCATTTTCCTGATTATTACTGGAAATGAGCCTTTCCTATTTTCTTCTGTCTGAATTGTCTGTCTAATAATTTTCCTATTGTGTTGTTTCTTTCTTTTTGATATACCTATATTCTGAATTAATCCCTTGAGGGTGATGTGTGTTGTAAATGTTTTCTCCTAGTTTACACTGACCTTTCTTTTCTTTTTTTTTAGTGTGTCTTTCACTGAGCAGTTTTATATTCTCATTTAGTTCAGTCTGTTAATCTTCCCTTTTATAGTTTTATAGTTGGTGCTTAGTTTTTGAAAATCAAGAACAATTCTGGCAATATTTCAACCGTTTTGCCTATAAGACACAATGTATTTTATATGTACATACACAAATATGCCAAAATAACAGCTCTGCCTAAATTATAAAGCTCTAACTAGCTTTAAATATTGTAATTAAAAGTGTATTATTAAAATAAGCAAGCCAGCCAATGGTTTAAAAAAAGTTTCACTCCAGTTTAGTATTTATTTAGCTTTTGAGCTGCTGTAATCAATGGCCAGAGAAAAGCAATTATCTGATGCTTGTGGGTGGCAACCTTGGAGAATTTCAGCCTCTTCTTTCATCTCATCCTATTTTCGTCCTTAATAGTAGGTATTTACCTCAATTTTAGATTCTATTATTTTTTATAATCATAATCTAAAAATGTTTAAATGGTACTAAATTTCATGTGGAATGAAACTTCAGATTCTCAGCAACTTATCTTTCTTAGTGATTTCTACTCTATCCCCCAATATTATTATATAAACAGTGGCTTTTATTTAGTATTATCTAAAAGAAAGGGGAAAGGGAAAAATAGAGCCCAAATTATCCATTATTGCCTCTGCCTTCTGAGGAAGGCGACATAATTTATACCACTGAAGAGAGAAATCTCTCTGTGGCTTTATTCTCCTGACATGAACCATTCGGAGAAAGGAAGACATGAGACCCCAGTTCAGTAGAGCCTTTGGGTATTGAGTGGAGACTCAGAGCTGAGTTCTCCACAGGAATGGACTGAGATGGAGGTGAACAAAGGAGGACGGGGAGGGAAAGAGAGGGCTAAATATGTCGGTGAAAGGCTGGATCCCAAGCTGGCAGATATGGTCAAAAAAGAGTTAATTAAGTATACAAATTAGAGATTTGAGGTGACCTCACTTTCCCTATTAGCTTAGGTTCTTCATCTAGTTTACTTTTTTTTTAAGTATTTATTTGGCTGTACCAGGTCTTAGTTGAGGCATGTGAACTCTTTAGTCATGGCACGTGGAATTTAGTTCCCTGAGCAGAGATTGAACCCAGGCCCCTCGCATTGGGAATGTGGGGTCTGAGCCACGGAACCACCAGGGAAGTCCCTAGTCTACTTTATATATTGTGTGATCAATGCTTTTGAGGAAAGGTAATCTATGTTTTATGTGATACAAGGTATGAAAGGAACAAGACGTATGGATGGTGAGATTATCTCCTTTTCAACCGACTCAGCTATGGAAGATGATCAGAGCAGAAAGAACTGGGCTGCTTTGTGGTCCTCAAAAAATGTTAAGAAGGATGTATGTCTTTGATCACCCACAGCAAGGGGATCAGGCAATTTTATTAGCATCTCCTGTCATCTCAGTTATACAAACTAAGAAGAATGAGACATACACAGCAGTCACTGATCCATTATAATTCCAAAGTCCAGCCAGGCACATATGTACCAGCAGCAAAAAATGTTCCTTAATTAGGGTCCATTTTCTGCTCCCTGGCAATGGTTCCCTGGCAGTGGTTCCCTGGTCATTATGTTTTGGGGCTCCTGAATTCATCCTCTCTGCTCATGGCTCTGCCTTCTTAATTGTCCTTCCTTTTCTTTGGAAGCTTCTCTCTCAATCCTCTTTTTGCCTTCCCAAAACTGGGGGCCTGCTGAGCTCTTTTCATCTTGAACTGTCTCTGCTCCTTTTAGTGAAAGCTCATGGTGCTTTCACAAGTATAATCTTCTTTAAAGCATTTTGGGTTCCCTATGGATTTTATTGGAGACCACACCGCAACCAAAAAAAAAAAAGCATCCATAATTATTTCTAAGTTAGGCTTCTTTTTATTGGGGGCTACATGGAAGGCAGCTATGGAAAAATACGGCCTTAATATTCTAGCAGTCCAGCGTCTAATTGAGAGGCTCTGCAGCCTTAAGTTTTAATGTGGTTTTAACCAGGGATCTTATAGCCAAGCCCATGATTTAATCTTTGCTGCTGCTGCTAAGTCGCTTCAGTTGTGTCTGACTCTGTGCGACCCCATAGACGGCAGCCCACCAGGCTCCACCATCCCTGGGATTCTCCAGGCAAGAACACTGGAGTGGGTTGCCATTTCCTCCTCCAATGCATAAAAGTGAAAAGTGAAAGTGAAGTCGCTCAGTCGCATCCAACTCAGTGCGACCCCATGGACTGCAGCCTACCAGGCTCCTCCGTCCATGGGATTTTCCAGGCAAGAGTACTGGAGTGAGTTGCCATTGCCTTCTCCGATTTAATCTTTACTCCAAGGCTATTTCTTTTTCTTTTATTTATTTATTTAATTTTTATTAAACTTTATTTTATACTGGACTATAGCCAATAAAAATATTGTGATAGTTTCAGGTGAACAGTGAAGGGACTCAGCCATACATATACATGTATCCATTCTCCCCCAAACTCCTCTCCCATCCAGGGTGCCACATAACATTGAGCAGAGTTCCCTGTGCTATACAGTAGATCCTTGTTGGTGACCCATTTTAAATATAGCAGTGTGAGGCTATTTCTTATTTTGAGAATGTTTTGCTGGCCAGAGAGGCTATGTGAGGCCCTCTGTATTTCTTCGTTATCCTGCCTAAAAGCTAAATACCTCCTTCTTTAGTTAATCGCTCTCTTCCTGCATTTTATAAATGCAGCTAAAAGAAGCCAGTTGCATTTTCTTTTCCTTTTTATAATACTGAGTTGGCCAACAGGTTCGTTCAGGTTGAAAAACCCATAAGAACCTGTTGGTCAACCCAATATGTACACATATTTAGTTTATTTTTTTAAATTGCGGTGTAATTGACATATAACATTAGCTTCAGATGTATTAATATGACATAATAATTTGATATTTGTATATACTGTAAAATGATCACAATTAGTTAACATCCATCACTATAGTTACATAATCCTTTTTCCCTGTGATAAGAAGTTTTAAGGTTTATTCTCTCAGCAACTTTCAAGCATGCAATACAGTATTATTAACTATAATCACCATGCTATACATTACATCCCCAGGACTTACTTATAACAGGAATTTGTACCTATTTATCCCCTCACCCTCTTCTCCTACCCACACCTTCTGCCTTCTGTTAGCCTTCAATCTGTTCTCTGTATCTATGAGTTTTGGGGTTTTTTTAATTCCACATAAAAAGTGAGATTACACAGTATTTGTCTTTCTCTGTTTGGCTTATTTCACTCATCATAGCATCCTCTACGTCCATCCATGTTGTTGCAAATGGCAAGATTTCCTTCTCTTTTACCGGTTGAGTAATATTCCACTGTGTATAAAGACTATATTTTAAAGTCCATCCACTCATTGATGGACACTTAGGATGTTTCCATGTCTTGCCTATTGCAAATAATGATGCAATGAACATGGAAGAATATCTTTTCAAATTAGTGTTTTGGTTTTCTTCAGATATGAAGAAGTGAAATTGCTGGATTATATAGTCCAAAAACAGGGCTTCCCTGGTGTCTCAGATGGTTAAAAAAAAAAAAAAAATCTGCCTGCAATACAAGATACCTGGGTTCAAACCCTGAGTCAGGAAGATCTCCTGGAGAAAGGAATGGCTACCCATTCCAGTATTCTTGCCTGGAGAATTCCATGGACAGAGGAGCCTGGCAAGTTACAGTCCATAGGATCACAATGAGTCAGACACACATGAGCAACTAACTCCCTTTGGGCTTTAAGCTATAAGAATATGATAGTTCTAGTTCTAATTTTTTCTGGCACCTCTATACCATTTTCCATATAGATTGCACCTATTTACATTCCCACCAACAGTGCCCAAGTGTTCTCTTTTCTTCACTTTCTCACCAATGTTTGTTATTTTTTTTAAAACACTTGATCCATATTTTATTTGTAAATCAATAAATATATATACTATACCAAAATATCACGACAATTAAGACTGCATTAGTAATGCATGTGTATGGTGAATGAAACTTGATTTGAACCAGTTTCAGTGTTTTGTAAATAACATAATCACTGAAAAATATATTGTGAATGCAGAGCTGTCCCCTCAGTATCCATGGGGGATTGGTTCCAAGATGCTCCCCCACTCCTGGGATACCATAATCTGTGGATGCTCAAGTCGCTTATACAAGATGGTATAGTTTTGCATATAACCTATGCACACCCTCCCATAGACTTTAAATCTCTAGATTACTTTTAATACCTAATACAATGCAAATACTATGTAGTTGACAATGCACAACAAATTCAAGGTTTTTTGAAACTTTCCGGAATCTCTTTTCCTGAATATTTCCAAACCAACAGTTGAATTCAAAGATGTGGAACTCACAGGTACAGAAGGCTGACTGTACAGTGTTTATAATCTTATTTGTATTTTTCTCTCCTCACAATAGCCAGTCTCACTGTGGCTTTGATTTGCATTTCCCTGATGATGAGTGTTGTTGAGCATCTCCTCACGTACCTGTTGGCCTATCTGTATACTTCTTTGTGTAAAGTGTTTATTCAGATCCTTTGCCCACTTTTTCACCAGAATTGTTGTGGTGTTTTTTTGTTTGTTTGTTTTTTGCTACTGAATTGTATGAGTTTCTGACACATTTTCAACACTAATCACTTATTAGATAGATGGTTTGAAAACACTTTCTCCCACTCATTCAAGTTGCCTGCACTTTCAGTATTTTGCCTGGAAATCTTCTTATCCAGATCAGCAAGTTCATTAGCTGCAAATTTTCTATCTTCCATGATATAATGTGGCCAAAAATTCCACCAGATGTAACACAGCTAACCTTTTTCTTGAGCATCCACTAGCAATTTTCTTGCTGCTGTTCCAGGCTTCCCTAACAGTTTTCTCACTGATTCTTCAACCTCTTCCACCCAGTATCAAAACTCATGATGTTACCAAGTGCAAGTCTGTGCACCTGACACACAGTGAGGCCAAACACCACCAAAATGTCAGAGTTTGGAGCAGAGAAGGTTTATTGCAGGGTCTTGTAAAGAGATGGGTGGCTTATGCCATAAAGACTCCAAATTCCCCCAAAGCTTCAGCAAAACCCTCTTACAGGAAGGGTGAGGGAAGGGGGTGATTAGCTGTTGCAAATTTCTTGCTGTCAGATCCTTTGTTCTTGAGGTCAGGTCACAGTTAGGTCACCATGTTCCTGTAAACCTCCACAAAAACAAATATTATTCTCTGTTCTGACAAGAGAGGGCAAGGGCCCAAGGCTCAACTCTCACCCTCCAAGGTCCAGGCCAGGCTACCAGTAGGGGAGGAGGGGTACCAGCCTAGAAGCAATCGCCCAGCACCTGGTCTGGGCCCTCCCACATGCCCAGGCCCAGTGGGAGAGGCCTATCTTAGTTGGTGGTGCCCTCAGGGCCGGATCCTTAGGCCTGGCCATCATCCCTGAGGGCACCAGGCACCCAGCCAGCTTTCAGGCTTTTCACTGAAACTGGAGAGAATCATTGGTACAGGATCACTAGGAAAGCAAACTGCAGCAAATACCCACCAGGTGAAGCTCCCGCTCACCACAACTGCCCCTCTTTGACAACAGCCCCAACCACAGAGGGCCTCGAGTAACTGAATGCAAGGCCCTTACAACTTAACTTAACCTCTGGCCATCTCCTAAAGGCAGACAGCTGAGCTAAGCTGGACCAAGTACTGAAACATGAATGGAGAAACCAATGCTGGTTGACGCTCTTACCTGCCCATGGCAGTGTCCACATACTCCTGTTGGTGAGGTCTCTGTGGACCATGACCATAGAGACTACTTCTGCCATTAGGTCATGGGAAGGACGGAGCAGCTTATGGCTGCCTCAAGGCCTAGGCTCAGCTGGTGGGTGGCTGTGGGCCTCTGTAGACACAGCCCCCAACCTGCACCCAGGACGCAGCTTACCCACCAGCCGTAGGTTGGAGGGTCTGGAGAGCCCAGGCAGACAGCCAAAGTCCACCTTGCACCATAGTCTTGCGGGAGAACCACTGTCCACTGACAGTTGATCCAAAGGGAACTCTGGCTGCCAGGCTATGCATTTTGTACCAAGTATCTCACGGTATCCAAAAGTGTTGCAGTAACTAAGGGTCTTAGGGTAAATGATAATCTCACGGTAACCAAAGATCTCGTGGTAATTAACAGTCTTGTGGTAACAAATGGTCTCGCGGTAACCAAAGGTCTCATGATAACAGTCTCCTAACTAACAGTCTTCTGGTAACTAACAGCCTTGTGGTAGCCAAAAGTCTCACGATAACTAACAGTCTCGTAGTAACTTACTGTCTCACAGTAGCCAAAGGTCTCGTGGTAACTAACACTCTCAGTGTAACTAATGGTCTCACGATAACTAACAGTCTAGTAGTAGAAATAGGTCTCATGGTAACTAACAGTCTCGTGGTACCAGCTGTGTGCCCACCCCGCCAATAATGGATGTTTTTGGTTTTTGCAATGGCAGCACCAATGTCAGTTTCACTTATCTGTTTCTGTGTGATAATGCAGCCCTGCATTTAGTAGCTTAAGTCAGTATCCATTTTACTGCTCAGAGTGTGTGGGCCAGGACCTTGGGTAGGGGTTGGTGGGAGCAGCTCTTCTGGGCTGCAGTGTGGTCAGCTTGGGCAGAAGAGGCTGGATGATTCCAGCTTCTGCCCATGGTGCTGGTTGGCTTGGGTTCCTTGGTTCTCCTCTTATTGTCTGGACCCTCTTTCCTTCCACATTACTTTGCTATCAGCGTCCTCTGGACTTGCCAGCTGGCTTCCAAAGTGCAGAAAGAGAAGCTACAAGGCCTCTGGAGGCCCTAGCTGAAAATTCAGACAGCATTACTTGCACTGCATCCCATGGTCAGAAAAAGTCAGAGCCAGTCCAGACTCAAAGGAAGAAAGAAGGAATGTCAGTTCTGAGATGGAAAAGTCACACTGCAGAAGGGCATACAGGATGGGACAAATTGCTGTGACCATCCTTAGGAACAACCTACCCCACGGACAGATGGAGAAAGGTCATGAGCCCACATGCTCTCTGAGGCTGCTTCTGGTCCTATCCAGCAGTGAATCTGAGGTTCAAACCATCTCCTTAGCAAAGTGGCAAATTAATCCAAGGTAGATCAGAAGGGAGTTAAGCCAACAAGCAATCAATACAAGGCTGCTTTTACGACATTCCCATCTGTATTTTCTTGGGCATTTTGAGAGACAAGCCGCCTCTGAGAACCTGTGAATGACCGTAAATTCCAAAAAGTGTTAGTCGCTCAGTTGTGACTTGTTGCGACCCCATGGACTGTAGCCTTCCAGGCTCTTCTGTCCATGAAATTATCCAGGCAAGAATACTGGAGTGGGTAGCCATTTCCTTCCTGGGGATGTCCCAACCGAGGGACTAAACCCAGGTCTCCTGTGTTGCAGGTAGACTCTTTTTTTTTTTTTTAGATTAAAAAATTTTGTATTTCTAATTTTTAAAAATTTTATATAAAATTATATGCTTTTTAAAGGTTATTTTCTGTTTGTTACCGATCCTACAAAATATTGGCTATATTCCCTATGTTGTACTATATATCCTTGAGCCTATCACCATGTGAGCCACTGGGAAGCCCTAAATTCCAAAGCAGTGTCCGTCTGTGATGCTGACCCTGCCTTTCTGTGACTCCTCCTGGGGTCAGAGATACACCCTCTGGAACAAGCTCTTTTCCAAATATGGCTTTCTTTTTTCATAGTTATTCTTCTTTCAAAAAGTTAAAAGAAAACAACCTTTCTTAAGTGGGGGGATGTGGACCATTTTAAAAATCTTGACTGAATTTGTTACAATATTATCTCTGTTTTATGATTTGCTTTTTTGGCCCCCAGTCATGTGAAATCTTAACTCCACAATCAGGGATCAAACCTTCACCTCCTGCATTGGAAGGCGAAGTCCTAGCCATTGGACCACCAGGGAAGTCCCTACTTGTTCTTTAAAAAAAAAAATTTTATATAGGAGTAAGTTGATTTCTGGGAGATAATGATGGACAGGGAGTTCTGGCGTGCTGCGGTACACGGGGTCGCAAAGAGTTGGACACAACCAGGTGACAACAATGGAAGAGTTGATTTACAATGTTGTATTAGTTTCAGGTGTCCGGCAAAGTGACTCAGTATATGTATACATGAATCCATTCTTTCCCAGCTACTTTTTACATATAGGTTATTACAGAATACTGAGTAGAGCTCTCTGAGCTCTACAGTAGGTCCTTGGTGAGGACCTGTTTTATGTATAGTAGTGTATATATGTTAATCCCAAACTCCTACTGAATATGGCTTTTATTCAGATTTAGATATTCTTGACTCAAGGCTCAACACCTCCTAGCTATTTTTACTTGTCTATCCTAAGTCATGATTTCCCAAACATGTGTTTGTGTGTATAATATATACTCATACCATGAATTTTTGCCCAGTTAGTGTTTAAGAAGAGAGGAAAGTAATGGATTATTGAAAGTTTTAAAATATCTCGCAGTGCAAACAAATGGGTTATTTACTGTAAGTGTATTTGTTACACAGCTTCCCTGGTGGCTCAGTTGCTAAAGAGTCTGTTTGCGGCAGAGGAACCAGAGATCAAATTGCCAACATCCTCTGGATCATCGAAAAAGCAAGAGAGTTCCAGAAAAACATCTATTTCTGCTTTATTGACTATGCCAAAGCCTTTGACTGTGTGGATCACAAAAAATTGTGGAAAATTCTGAAAGAGATGGGAATACCAGACCACCTGATCTGCCTCTTGAGAAACCTATATTCAGGTCAGGAAGCAACAGTTAGAACTGGACATGGAACAACAGAGTGGTTCCAAATAGGAAAAGGAGTACATCAAGGCTGTATATTGTCACCCTGCTTATTTAACTTATATGCAGAGTACATCATGAGAAATGCTGGGCTGGAGGAAGCACAAGCTAAAATCAAGATTGCCAGGAGAAATATCAATAACCTGAGATATGCAGATGACACCACCCTTATGGCAGAAAGTGAACAGGAACTAAAGAGCCTCTTGATGAAAGTGAAAGAGGAGAGTGAAAAAGTTGGCTTAAAGCTCAACATTCAGAAAACTAAGATCATGGCCTCTGGTCCCATCACTTCATGGCAAATAGATGGAGAAACAGTGGAAACAGTGGCTGACTTTATATTTCTGGGCTCCAAAATCACTGCAGATGGTGACTGCAGCCATGACATTAAAAGACACTTGCTCCTTGGAAGGAAAGTTATGACCAACCTAGACAGCGTATTAAAAAGCAGAGACATTACTTTGCCAACAAAGGTCTGTCTAGTCAAGGCTGTGGTTTTTCCAGTAGTCAGGTATGGATGTGAGAGTTGGACTATAAAGAAAGCTGAGCACAGAAGAATTGATGCTTTTGAACTGTGGTGTTGGAGAAGATTCTTGAGAGTCCCTTGGACTGCAAGGAGATCCAACCAATCCATCCTAAGGGCGATTAGTCCTGGGTGTTCACTGGAAGGACTGATGTTGAAGCTGAAACTCCAATACTTTGGCCACCTGATGCAGAGAGCTGACTCATTTGAAAAGACCCTGATGCTAGGAAAGATTGAGGGCAGGAGAAGGGGACAACAGAGGATGAGATGGTTGGATGGCTTC
Organism: Dama dama; assembly: GCF_033118175.1. Taxonomy (NCBI): domain Eukaryota; kingdom Metazoa; phylum Chordata; class Mammalia; order Artiodactyla; family Cervidae; genus Dama; species Dama dama. The sequence goes on from NC_083693.1 coordinate 37,111,233, forward strand.
ATCGACACAATGGACATGGGTTTGGGTGGACTCCGGGAGTTGGTGATGGACAGGGAGGCCTGGCATGCTGCAGTTCATGGCGTTGCAAAGAGTTGGACATGACTGAGTGACTGAACTGAGCTGTCTGCAGTGTGGGAAACCCAGGTTCAATCCCTAGGTGAGGAAGATCCCCTGGAGAAGGAAATGGCAACCCACTCCAGTATTCTTGCCTGGAGATTTCCATGGACAGAGGAGCCTAGTGGGCTACAGTCCATGGGGTCACAAAGAGTTGGACATAACTGAGTGACTAACACTTTCTTTCTTTCTGGCTTAAACATTCATTTTCACCTTGTGGAAAACCAGTGCTTGATCTTTTCCCAACTTTTTCATAATGTATTCACTCTTAACCAAAATAATTATCTAAATGGAGCATTTTCTATAATTAGTATTCAGTGGGTGATACAAGCGGGGAGCAGTAACACACAAATTCTGAGAAGAGCTGTAGGCAAAGTGTACTGTTAGGTTACAACTGACAAAACAAAACAAAAAAATTGCCCAGATAAGACAAACTCTGCTTGATACTTTTTGTTTCAAATGAAAAATAGGATCATGTATGGCTGGCCAAGAATCATTTCTCCCCATGGATGGTGCTTATGTGAGAAAATGCATCAGACCCCAAATTTTTACTGAAAGGTATGTGTGGGGGGTCTGGCTGCTTGCTGGTTGAAAACCAATAAGCAGGGCAGGCTGGTGGGAAGGAAAGTTTGCTTTATTTCAGACGCTGCAGTCCATGGGGTCACAGAGAGTCAGACATGACTGAGCGACTGAACTGAACTGAACCCTTGAAAGTTTTAACAAAACCAAGAAACAAGTGATTGAAATGTTACACCATCATTTTCTGATTGGCAAACTTAAGAACATACTTCATAACCTCAAAAAAATACATTTTTTTATAGTGTGAGTTTTCTTCAGTGGTACAACACGTATGTTTAATAAACCCAAACATCTTTAGTTTCTGTCTTGGTCTTACAAGAATGTAAAAATAGGTAATCAGTTTATGGATTATAGCCAGAGTAGCCAAATTATACATTCAATTTTAAAGCCTTTTTTCCTTTGCATAGTTAAACCAAGGCTGAAGATCCAGGCAAAGTGAACTGTGTTTGTATTTCAAGGACATGATGAACGTCAACCTCAAACTTTTTCACAGGCATAATTTTGTTTTCTCAGAGCCTGAAAAAAGTGTTTTATTAAGTTAGATTTCCCTAACTGCATATGCAAAATTACCAGTTTTTTTTTTTAATTTCAAGAGTTTCATCTTAACCAATCTTCTCTGTAGTCTGAAGAATACTATAGCTATACATTGTCCAAAAGAAAATCATCTTTCTTTTTTAGTCATAAAATTCACAGTTAAGATATGAACAAAGCTAGTGGAGGTGATGGAATTCCAGTTGAGCTATTTCAAATCCTGAAAGATGATGCTGTGAAAGTGCTGCACTCAATATGTCAGCAAATTTGGAAAACTCAACAGTGGCCACAGGACTGGAAAAGGTCCGTTTTCATTCCAACTCCAAAGAAAGGCAATGCCAAAGAATGCTCAAACTACCGCACAATTGCACTCATCTCACATGCTAGTAAAGTAATGCTCAAAATTCTCCAAGCCAGGCTTCAGCAATACGTGAACCGTAAACTTCCAGATGTTCAAGCTGGTTTTAGAAAAGGCAGAGGAACCAGATTTCAAATTGTCAACATCCGCTGGATCATCGAAAAAGCAAGAGAGTTCCAGAAAAACATCTATTTCTGCTTTATTAACTATGCCAAAGCCTTTGATTGCGTGGCTCACAATAAACTGTGTAAAATTCTGAAAGAGGTGGGAATACCAGACCACCTGATCTGCCTCTTGAGAAACCTATATTCAGGTCAGGAAGCAACAGTTAGAACTGGACATGGAACAACAGAGTGGTTCCAAATAGGAAAAGGAGTACATCAAGGCTGTATATTGTCACCCTGCTTATTTAACTTATATGCAGAGTACATCATGAGAAACACTGGGCTGGAAGAAGCACAAACTGGAATCAAGATTGCCAGAAGAAATATCAATAACCTGAGATAGGCAGATGACACCACCCTTATGGCAGAAAGTGAAGAGGAACTAAAAAGCCTCTTGATGAAAGTGAAAGAGGAGAGTGAAAAAGCTGGCTTAAAGCTCAACATTCAGAAAACTAAGATCATGGCCTCTGGTCCCATCACTTCATGGCAAATGGATGGGGAAACAGTGGAAGCAGTGTCAGACTTTATTTTTCTGGGCTCCAAAATCACTGCAGATGGTGACTGCAGCCATGACATTAAAAGACGCTTACTCCTTGGAAGGAAAGTTATGACCAACCTAGATAGCATATTAAAAAGCAGAGACATTACTTTGCCAACAAAGGTCTGTCTAGTCAAGGCTAGGTTTTTCCAGTGATCAGGTATGGATGAGAGAGCTGGACTGTGAAGAAAGCTGAGCGCCAAAGAATTGATGCTTTTGAACTGTGGTGTTGGAGAAGACTCTTGAGAGTCCCTTGGACTGCAAGGAGATCCAACCAATCCATCCTGAAGGAGATCAGTCCTGGTTGTTCATTGGAAGGACTGATGCTGAAGCTGAAACTTCAATACTTTGGCCACCTCACACAAAGAGCTGACTTGTTGGAAAAGACCCTGATGCTGGGAGGGATTGGGGGCAGGAGGAGAAGGGGACGACAGAGGATGAGATGGCTGGATGGCATTACCGACTTGATGGACATGAGTTTGAGTAAACTCCGGGAGTTGGTGATGGACAGGAAGGCGTGGCGTGCTGTGATTCATGGTGTCGCAAAGAGTCGGACACGACTGAGCGACTTAACTGAACTGAAGATTTTTCGTAATGAACTGACCCTGAATTTCCCATTTTACATAAGACAATAAGAGTACCAATCATGCAAATGGAATACATACCCACACACCAAATGACAGATATGTCATAAACCCTCTCCTACTTGGGGCCCAAGTGTATGCCAAGGATGACTAGTACAGAGTCCCAAACAAACATTTTCCTGATACAAATCGTCCTCAGTGGTAGTCAAATGTTAGAACCAATTGCAAAATACCCAAATGACACTCATTGGTCATAAATGGTCCTCAACAATAGTCAGATGTCAGAACCAATTGCAAAGAATGCCCCAAAGCACTTCATGCTCACAAACAGTCCTCAGTGGCAGGCAGACATCAGAACCAATTGGCAAAAATGCCCAAGTAGCAGTCAGTGCTCATAAACAATCCTTAACATCAGACACATGTCAGAACCAACTGGCAAAGTGCCCAAACAGCACCTCGTGTCTCAAGCAGTTCTCAACATCAGACATTCATCAGAATCAACAGGCAAGAACGTCCAAATAGCACTAGCATTCACAAATGGGAAGGTTGTCCGTATGCACACTGGTGGACTTACCCTGTCTTGGAGCTCGTCAGCTCATCCCAAATGCAAGTTTCCATTCCACCAAGAAAAGTGTAAGTTGACAACCAGGGCCAAGCAGGGGAAAAACAGGGAGGATCCTCAAAACAAATGGTTTCAGCAACTGCTAGGAACATCCCCCAAATCTCCTACCTAGGGTTAGCTAGCTTACAGTAGCAGGCTAATACATTGTCAAAGACACAACTCTCCCCTGGAAGATTCAGGAGAGCCAGGTGCCATGAAAGCTCAAGAGTCAGCCGTAGCCAGCCCCATGCTGGGTGCCAAAATCTGTTACTGAAAGGTATGTGTGGGAGGTCCAGCTGCTCACCGCTCAAGTCAATACGCAGGCCAGGTTTGTCAAAAGGAAAATTTGCTTCATTTCAGATGCTGGCAGCTGGGTGGGAGGGTGGCAGGTATCTGTCCAAAGACTCTCCCCACCCTCCTGACAAGCAGCAGGCAAGAGTATTTATGGACAGAGTGGGGGTGCGGTGTTAGATGCAGAAACAACATAGTCATCTCTAACAGTCATCTTCAGTTGGTCATCAGTGATCTGACTGGCATTATTTTGGTTGTTTTAGGTACAGTTAATCTTCAGTTCTGGGGAGCACTTGTTCCCATTTCTCTGCAGTCAATTCTCAGAATTATGGCAGCTCAAGTCCTGGGTACAGTCTGATCATCATATAGTTAACTTCTCCACCTGGTGTTTTGGTATCCATAAGACAGCTCACAGGATATGGCTCAGAATACTATCTACAGCCCTTGATAAAGAACTAAAGGTCCTTGACTATGCTTAATGACTACATTATTACTATTTTTTCTCTTTAGACTGTTTTCCTTTGTTTCAGCATTTCTCACTTCTCTGATTAAATTTATTCTTTGACTAAAGTGTTCCACAGGCAAAAGGCAGGCAGAAGACACGGTAGGGGGACAAGGATCATAGAATCCTGCTCCATTTCAAAATCAGGGTGAAGCTTTCACTAGTCGGGGAAGGTGACTGGAGAAAGATGAGAATAAAGAAGATCCATGACCAATAAAAAGAACAAGAATTTAATCACAGTCATATCAGCCCCCAACCAGGGATCACAGAAAGCCTTAATCATGTCCTGTGGTGTTAAGACAACAACCCTACATTTTCCTGACAACAGATGTTGGTGCTCATATTTTGGTCTTTGCCTCCAAGCATTGGCCTCCTCATAAAGTCAGACAGCTTTAAAAATGTATGTGTGTATGTGTTTGTTTTATAAATAGAAATATATTTGAGGTTATATGAAAGGAGAAAAGTATTTATCTCACTACCCAGTTAAGGACTTTAAAAATATTCATGCCCTATAATGTCCTTTACAACAGTAAAGTAAGTGGGAGCGTTGCTTTGAATTTATGAAGAATAACATATATAATTAATGACTTTCCCCTTCTGTCTGCATTGTACTTGCTCAGTTTTTTTCAGACTTTGTGAAAAGGCTATATATAGGGAAAAACAATGTGTGTATGTAATAATAAAGAAATATCCAGTGCTCTGTGACAACCTAGAGGGGTGGGAGTTGGGAGGGAGGTTCAAGAGGGAGGGGATACATATACCTATGGCTGATTCATGTTGATGGACGGCAGAAACCAACACAATACTGTAAAGCAATTATCCTCCAATTAAAAATAAAATATATTTTCTAAAGAAAGAAATAATGTGGACTATCAATGAAATGAAAAATGACCCATTTGGATACACTTACTAACAGTTTGAAGATAGTTCCAGATATTCTCTCTACATTCACCTTTCATATTTAGTGCATAACTAGCATAAGAAGATCTTCAAAATTAGGTAACTCAGATGTATCCTAGTTGAACACAAAAAAGTGAGAAAAAAACTAATTTTGCTAAATATGTAATAGAGGGTAGAAGACTGTTGGAATTGTAGAAATCTTTTTCAAAATTTATTCTGAAAAAAAAATTGATTCTGAAACTAGTGGCAATGGTTGTTCAACAATGTGATAGGACTAAATGCCTCCAAATCATACACATTAAAATGACTGAAATGGAAAGTTTTTCTATGTGGATTTTACCATAATAATAATAAAGAAATGACCTTTCTGGGCTTCCCTGGTGGCCAGTGGTTAAGAATCTATCTGCCGATGCAAAGGACTCTAGTTTGATCCCTGATCCAGGAAAATCCCACATGCCAAGGGTCAACTAACCCTATGCATCATAATACTGAAGCCTGCGTGCCCTAGAGCCTGTGCTCTGCAATGAGAAGCCACTGCAGTGAGAAGCCTGCATGCCACAACTAGAGAGTAGACCCCACTTGCCACAACTAGAGAAAGCCTGCACAGCAACAAAGACCCAGCACAGCCAAAAATAAATAAATAATTTTTTTAAGGATGACCTTTAAAAAAAACAAACCCATTATTCATCTAAATAGGCCTGGAAATCTACTCTGCTAAGAAGCTAAGATCTGAGACTTGAAGGAAAAAAGAACAAACCTGAATTTGCTAGGATTGCCCATCATTGTCTTTGTTGACAACCTTCAAAATGTTTACAAACTTCAAGGCAAACCCGAGTTCAGTCAGTACAATCAGGAAAGACGTGACATGCACTGGGGCCCAGGCAGATGGTACCCAGGTGTCTCTGGATGTTGAATTCACCCAGTTCCCTACTGAGCCCGTAGCAGAGAGGAGCTGATTTGAGAGCTACTGATCCTAAGGGTGTGCAACAGAGTCAGCTGGCCATGAATGGGGCCAGCACAAGTGGCCTTTCATGCCGGAGCCCTGCTGGCCGCCAGGAGGACAATCCCTCCATTCATTTCTTCCCTTTGGACACTTGTGGTCTTGGGGCCTTTTGGATGTTTGTTGTTGCAGATGGCAGAAAACAGGGGTGGATCAGTGTTATAATAGATTTTCTTTCTTTTTTAAAAAAATATTTTTTTCTTTTTTTAAATTCATTTATTTTTTATTGAAGGATAATTGCTTTACAGAATTTTGCTGTGTTCTGTCGCGAATCATGAATCAACATGAATCATCCATAAGTATACATATATCCCCTCCCTTTTGAACCTCCCTCCCATCTCCCTCCCCATCCCACCTCTCTAGGTTGATACAGAGCCCCTGTTTGAGTTTCCTGAGCCATACAAAAAAATTCCTGTTGGCTATCTATTTTACATATGGTAGTGTAAGTTTCCATGTTACTCTCTTCATACATCTCACCCTCTCCTCCGCTCTCCCCATGTCCATAAGTCTATTCTCTATGTCTGTTTTTCCATTGTTGTCCTGAAAGTAACACATGAAAAGATGGTCAACATTGGTCAAGATTAGAGAAATGCAAATCAAAACTACAATGAGATATCACATCACACCAGTCAGAATGGCCCTCATCAAAATGTCTACAAACAATAAATGCTGGAGAGGGTGTGGAGAAAAGGGAACACTCTTGCACTGTTGGTGGGAATGTAAAGTGATACAGCCACTATGGAAGATGGTATGGAGATTCCTTAAAAAACTAGGAATAAAACTACCATATGACCCAGCAATCCCACTCCTAGGCATATACCCTGAGGAAACCAAAATTGAAAGAGAAATATGTATCCCATTGTTCATTGCAGCACTATTTACAATAGTTAGAACATGGAAGCAACCTAGATGTCCATCATCAGATGAATGGATAAGGAAGTTGTGGTACATATACACAATGGAATATTACTCAACCATAAAAAAGAACACATTTGAGTCAGTTCTAATGAGGTGGATGAACCTAGAACTTATTATGCAGAGTGAAGTGAGTCAGAAAGAGAAAGATCTATACCATATTCTAACTCATAAATACAGAATCTAGAAAAATGGTATTGAAGAATTTACTTACAGGGCAACAATGGAAAAATTTTTTTATTTATTTATTTGGTTGCTCCAGGTCTTAGTTGTGGCACACAGGATCTTCCATCTTCATTGCAGCGTGTGGGATCTAGTTCCCTGACCAGGGATCAAACCTTGGTGCCCTACATTGGAAATACAGTCTTAACCACTGGACCACCAGGGAAGTGCCAGTAGGATTTTCTTTAGACTAGGAAAATCCCTGATTAGAAATAAAACAATTACAATGAGGTTTCATCTCACACAGGTCTGAATGGTCATCATCAAAAAGTCTACAAATAACAAATGCTGGAGAGGATGTGTAAATTGGTGCAGCCACTATGGAGAACAGAATGGAGGTTCCTTGAAAAATTAAAAAATAGAACTACCATATGATCCAGCAATCTTACTCCTGGCAAACCATAATTTGAGAATGTATATATACCCCAATGTTCACTGCAGCATTGTTTAGAACAGCCAGGACATGGAAGCAACCTAAATGTCTACTGACAGATGACTTGATAAAGATGTAGTACATATATGTGATGGAATATTACTTGACCATAAAAAATAATGCTATTCGCAGCAACATGGATGAGCCTAGAGATGATCATACTAAGTGAAGTCAGTCAGACAGAGAAAGACAAATATCATATGATACCATTTATACATAGAATCTTTAAAAAAAAAGAGTATAAATGAACTTATCTACAAAATAGAAACAGGCCCACAGACATAGAAAACAAACAGGGAAAGGGTGGGAGAGCGGTAAATTAGAAATTTGGGATTAACAGACAGACCCTACTACATATAAAAAAGATAACCAACAAGGACCTACTGTACAGCACAGGAAACTATACTCAATATTTTCTGATAACTTATTATGGGAAAAGAATCTGAAAAAGAATAGATGTATCTATATGTATAACTGAATCACTGTGCTTGTTATATACCTGAAACTAACACTACATTTTAAATCAACTACAATAAAATAAAATTTTAAAAAAGATGTATCCAGACAAAAATAAATAAATATATTTTTTAACAAAAGAAATGAAAAAAGAAAATTAAGGTCTTTTCTGGAGGGCGCAGCAAACTTCTCAGCTTGGTCACTGATCCGATTTGGGTCTCATGCCAATTTCTGAACTGAGTTAGGGCCATGAATATGGGTCATTCTATGACCAACCACCTCCCAGGTCTGAGGTCTTACCTTCACTAAGGCACATGAGGGGTCCCATGGGTGGGGTTGGGGAAAATAACCACACAAAATTGGAGCTCTGTTAGCAAGGAGGAAGCAGTGAATGAGTGCTGTGTAAGCACAGAAGGTGCAGAAGGAGGAAGGTGCAGGATGGTATATACAGAAGGCTGACAATTTTTGTTAAAAAAGATAAAGATGGAGAGAAAGAGAGAGAAATATATATATAGTCATGTACTCATAAAATACATTTAGATGGGAAACATCCAGGTGTCTGGAGACAAGAAGAGGTGAACTTTTCACTCTACACTTATTTATACCTTAAAAGAAATTTTGTTTTGGCCACATAGCTTGTGGGATCTTAGTTCCCTGACCAGGAATCAAGCTTACCCCCTGCATTGAAAGTGTGGAGTCTTACTCACTGGACCACCAGGGGAGTCCCTATACCTTTAAATTTTTGAACCATGTGAATATATTGGTGATTTGGAAAAAAAAATGAAATTTTAAAAAGTGGACTTTCAGAAGCATGAGAGTGTGAAGGGGCTTGGGGACTCCAAATCTGAACACTTTCAAGGGCTTTGCTGCAGATTAAGTGGATGCTATGCTTACGTATTCATCCAGGGTCCAGAGGGTGATTGCTGGGTCAGATAATCACACACACACACACCAAACATAAATTATCAGAGGCAGTGCAGTCTGCATGCATCCTTAGGAAGGATGTCTCTACAGTTACTGCCTCCATTGGGAGGGTCATTGTAGTGACTGTGCATGGGGGCGGCAGGCCCTTTCTTCTGTTACCAGCCTCTGAAGCAGTGGTCCTCAACCAAGGGTGATTTCACAGCCCTCACAGAGGGACCTCTGACAATATCCACAGGCATTTTTGGTTGTCAGGACTTGGGGGTGGGTGCTACAGGTATTTAGTGGTTATTACAAGGGTACTGCTAAACAAGCTAAAATGGGGGCTTCCCTGGTGGTCCAGTGGCTAAGACTCTGTGCTCCCAATTCAAGGGCCCAGGTTCACTTCCTGGTTGAGGAACCAGATCCCACGTGCCATAATTATAGATCCCAAGTGTCCCAACTAAGACCTGGCACAGCCAAATAAATAAGTAAGGCATGTTAAAATGGATAGGACAGGCAGCCACCCCCCCACCCCAATAAAAAAACAATCCCTTCCTAAAGGTCAACAGTGCCACTGTTGAGAAACCCAGCTCTAAGGCAGGAAGTATAAGAGCCTAGCTCTCCGTGGCCACCATGTAAGAAGATACCTGTCTTTGTAATTGCCACTTGTCTTACTCCCAGATAAGAATTCTTACTAGAATCCTGCCATGAAAAGGAAGTGATGTGGGAAGCTGTGATATCCAGGCTTTAATGGAGTGCACATAGCCCTTCCGGTCAGAGTTGGTTTGCTCCATCCGAGAATGGGATACGGTGCCCGTGAAGCTGCCGTGCTGCACTTGTCTTCAGCAGCTCACAGCTGAGAAGCAGTGGGACGGTCTCTTTACAGCAATGTTGTGATGACTGCCTCCTGTGTGCCGAGCCTTCTTCTAATCTGTACAGATGAAACGGATCAGGACCCTATGGTCCATCCCCCCATGTCCTCTGCCTGCCTTTTGTCTTTCAAAAACTTTAGTCAAAGAGTAAGTTTAATCAGAGAAATGAGAACATGAAGAAACAAAGGAAAACAATCAAAGGAGACCAAATAATAATAAGCACAGTCAAGGACCTTTTATTTCTCCTCAAGGGCTATAGATAATATTCTGAGCCATATCCTGTGAGCTGTCTTGTAATACTGAAAGCCCCACCAGGTGGAGAAGTGAACTACATGATGACCAGATTGTAGCCATGATATAAGCTGTCACAATAGCAAGAACTGGCCTCAAAGAAATGGAAACAAACTGACCTTGGAACTGAAGATAACTACCTGAAACAACCAGGATGACGCTGGTCAGACCAATGATGACCAACTTCAAGATGACTGTCAGAGCTGCCTGTGCTGTTTCTGCATGGAGCCCACTCCCTCAGCCTATACAAGCTCTTGACCCCAGATTGTCAATGAGGGAGTCAGCCTTTGGACAGATGTCCGCCTTTCCCCACCTCAGTTGCTAGCATTTAAATAAAGCAAACTTTCTTTTCCACCAACCTGGGCTGTTTATTGGCTTTTGAGTGGCGAGGGCCTGGACTCTACACAACTTTCAGGAATGCAAGTACACCTAATTATCGTGAACTCTACCTCACAGATGAGGCCCAGGTAGGCTAAGGTCACTTGTCACAGTCAGACAGCTGGAGACTTGCTGAGGTGACCTCTGACCCCTGGCAGGCTAGTTCCAGAGCCTGACCGATCACATAACACACCCCTGTCCTGTCCCTGCGCACCGGAACCATCCTGCCCCTCTACATGCTTTCGTGAGAAGGAAAACTCTCCTCCATGAAGGTCATTCTGACATACTTTCCAATGAATGATACACAGGAGTGACTATTTTCCCTCATCCTCACCAACAAACAGCGGGTATAATGAAGTTTTAAAGCCTTGGCATCAACCCTTATTATTTCTGTTTTTCATCTCCCACCTTAAAATGAAATTAAGAATCTTTCCATGTATTTACATTTGTGTTTTGTGTTTCTTCTTATATGAGAAGTTTGCCTGTTTTTCTATTGGGATGTTTATTCTTTTCTTGCAGACTTAAAACACTTTGTTTATTAGGAACATGTAACAATTGACTATCCTATATCACCAGTTTTTTGTCCAAATTTATCTTTTATAGTTTTTACTGTATTTTTCTCTTCCTGTGCAAAGGAGCTTCATTTTTTCTGTCCTTGGATGTATCAGTCTTTTCCTACTTGGCTTCTTGAGTCTGATGTCACCCTTGGAAACTTCTTACCTATAATATATTGGGTTGGCCATGTCAACTTAAAGAAGACACACAGTGTGAGAGCTGTGAGTTAAAAGCTTTATTTGGGGCAAAATGAGAACAGCAGCCTGGAGGACAGCACCTCAGATGGCTCTGAGAGGCTCCACAGAGGCAGTGGGGGAAGCTCAATATATAAGATTTTGGTGAAGGGGGAGTTCAATGCAATCAAGTGCTTACTTTACAAAAGGTTTTCTGTTAGTCACGAGGAGCTGATGTCACCATAAGGGATTTAGTGCTTTTTTAGATATGAAGAGATGCAAGGATTGGGGTCATGCAGTCCGTTTCTGAAAATTAAAGACCTGTTCCACCAGTTTCCCTAGAGCACAGAGTGCCTCACTCCATCCTGAACTCTCTGGGGTGTTGAAGGTCAACAGTTCCAACAGCACAGGGTTCAGTCTCTGCAGAGGCAGATGGCAAATGCCCTTGGCAAGCGCCAATTTGCAGTTGATAGCCAAAAGTTCATTTGGCTTTTTTTCCATAAGATGTTATGGGAAAACATGAACAAACTTTTTAGCCAAATTATTCAAAATATTTACCCCTGTTTCCTTTTTACAGATTCTCACTGTAGAACTCTAATCTTTAGTCCGTCTGAAGTTAATACACTAAATCTGAATGTGCTTGTGTATTTTAACATGGGAAGAATCACAAATAGATCATGTTTAATCTTAACATAATGCAGATTTCAGTTGAGGTCACTCTGTCTTTTGAGATTTATCACAAAATCAACCTAAATCCCATTGCACACCTGAAGGGAAGCCCAACCCTGTTTCCACGGTTTCTGTCTGTCCCACAGTCAAGTCCTGATTCTCTTCTCTGGCTGAATTGTTGAGCTCATTTGTTCCCTGACCCTCACCACAGTCTGCTCTCTGTTCCCTCAGCCAGATGAAAACTCCATCTACTGTTTTAATCTGGTTTCAACTTTATCTTCCTGGCCTCCAAAATCACTGTGGACAGTGACTGCAGCTGTCAGTTAAAAGACGGTTGCTCCTTGAAAGAAAAGTTATGACAAACCCAGACAACGTATTAAAAAGCAGAGACATCACTTTTCCAACAAAGGTCTGTAGAGTCAAAGCTATGGTTTTCCCATAGTCACATACAGATCTAAGAGTTGGACCATAAAGAAGGCTGAACACCAGAGAATTGATGCTTTCGAACTGTGGGCTGGAGAAGACTCTTGAGAGTCCCTTGGACAGCAAGGAGATCAAACCTGTCAATCAACCCTGAATAGTCATTGGAAGTACTGATGTTGAAGCTAAAGCTCCAGTACTTTGGCCACCTGAGGCAAAGAGCTGACTCATTGGAAAAGATCTTGATGCTGGGAAGGGCTGATGACAGGAGGAGAAGGGGGCGGCAGAGGATGAGATGGTTGGATGGCAATCATCAACTCAATGGGCATGAGTTAGAGCAAACCTTGGGAGATGGTAAAGGACAGGAAAGCCTGGAGTGCTGCAGTCCACGGGGTTGCAAAGAGTTGGACACAACTGAGTGACTGAACAACAAACCACTAAAGCCCCTCCCAGCAGACTTTTCCATGGGGGTGGGGGAAGGGTGCAGCTTTCCTGCTGCTACACCAACAGTAAACTGGACATTAAAGTTCTTTGGTCAATTCATGCTTCCCAGGTGGCACTAGTGGTAAAGAATCTGCCTGCCAATGCAGGAGACATAAGAGATGTGGATTCCATCCCTGGGTCAGGAAGATCCCCTGGAGGAGGGCATGGCAAGCCACTCCAGTATTGTTGCCTGAAGAATTCCATGGACAGAGAAGCCTGGTGGGCTACAGTCCATGGGGATGCAAAGCATTGGATACGATGAAAGCTACTGAGCTCACACATGGTCAACTCACCAGTTTTGAAATGAAGCAGGACTATATGGTCCTTGCCCCCACCACCATGTTCTCTGCCTTCCTTTTGCCTGTGGAAAACTTTAGTCAAAGAATAAATTTAATCAGAGAAGTGAGAAATGCTGAAACAAAGGAAAACAGTCTAAGGAGAAAAAATAGTAATAATGTAGTCATTAAGCATAGTCAAGGACCTTTAGTTCTTTATCAAGGGCTGTAGATAGTATTCTGAGCCATATCCTGTGAGCTGTCTTATGGATACCAAAACACCAGGTGGAGAAGTTAACTATATGATGATCAGACTGTACCCAGGACTTGAGCTGCCATAATTCTGAGAATTGACCGCAGAGAAATGGGAACAAGTGCTCCCTGGAACTGAAGATTAACTGTACCTAAAACAACCAAGATGATGCTAGTCAGACCACTGATGACCAACTGAAGATGACTGTTAGAGATGACTGTGCTGCTTCTGCATGTAACCTCCCCCTACTCTTGTTTATAAAAGCTCTCACCCCCTGCTTGTCAGGGGAGGGGGAGAGTCGGCCTTTGGACAGATGTCTGCCAACCCTCCCCACCAGTTGCCTGCATCTGAAATAAAGCAAACTTTCCTTTCCATCAACTTGGCCTATTTACTGGCTTCTGAGTGGTGAGCAACCGGACCCCACACACATACCTTTCAGTAACAGTTTGGAGTTTCTCACTGACAGATTTCTCTAAGAGTCTTAGGCTTCTACCCATTTTGCTCAAACATATACACTGTATTCTGCTTCCCTCCCACCTTTTTTCCCCTTCCAAACTTCTCTTTGTTTTTGTACTAGGTGTCACAATTTTCTTGTTGAGCACTCCAGGACAAACCACTCCCTCAGGATTCTGTCTTCCAATCAAAATATTTTCAAAAACAAAAAGAGCATTCTATCATTAAACATACCTTGGTATTATCTATTTAAAAACAAACTTCTCTTTCTGTTACAGTATTTTGAAAGTCTTGTCAGTAATGCAAAATTTTCCAAAAATGGCTTCATAGAATTAAGATAATTGTAAGGCTTTCATTTTTTAAAAATCAGGCTTTCATTATTACTTATTAATTAATGAAGTTCATACATCAAAGGATTCTTTCATTCTTAAATTAAGCCTTGCTTAGTAATATTGTGTGTTTCTTGTAAAACATGCTCTTTAAGTATGTGTCAGGGATGTGTAACTTCATAAGTAAGTTCATAAATAAGACTTTAAAATAGGGATGCTCTGTGAGTGTGTGTATCTGTATGGGAGCCACCTGCAGGATGGTTTTAGAAGTCATAATGTACTTTCTCAAGAATAAATTAAGAAGGCTTCCTTTCTCCTCTGTGCTTTAAAACAGTTTAAATGCCTTTGGAATCATCTTTCCCTAAAATGGCTTTATTTATATAAGACAAAGTGAACTTCAGAACAAAGAATATTACCAGAGACAAGGGGAAAATACTGTTTTTTGGTTGCACCACGCATCTTGTAGGATCTTAATTCCCCAACCAGGGAACAAACCTATGCTCCCTGCAGTGAAAGTGCAGAGTCCTCACCACTGGGCCACCAGGGAAGTCCCAAAACACTCTTAACTGTAGATGAACAAAGATGAGAATTAATCTAGCTTTTTCTCAAAACCCATGTAAGCAAGAAGATAACAGAGTAAAACATTTAAAGTACAGAAAGAAGAACAATACCATTCTGGAATGTCATATCCAGTGAAGCTATCCTTGAAAAGTGAAGGAAGGAAGAAAGTTTCTCAGAAGACAAAAAATCCAGGTAATTTATTACTAGGAGACACACTTTGTAAGATGTTAGAAAAAAAGATCTTCAGAGATAAGAAAATTGATATTGACCAGAAATTTGATCTATATAAAGCAAGGAAGAACAGTATATATGCAACCAAGAGACAAGATACATAGACATAAAAACACCAAGTTAGGTAAAGAGGCACAGAGGAGTATATTCCAAATGAAGAAACAAGATAAAGCCACAGAAGAACTAAATGAAGTGGAGACAGTCTACCTAAGAAAGAGTTCAAGGTGATGATCATAAGGATGATCAAAGAACTCAAGAAAACAATAGATGAACAGAGCAGGAAGTTACAGGCTTTTAACTAAGACTTAGAAACTATAGAGAGAGACAGTAAAAAGATCAGTCATTGCCAGGAGTTCAGCAGAACAGGGGAGAGAGATTAATAGGTGGAATACTGGAGTTTTATAAAGAAAATTTTTTGGCCACACAGCATGTGATATCTCAGTTCCCCAACCAGGGACTGAATCAGCACTCCCTGCATTGGCAGCTCAAAGTCTTCACCATTGGACCACCAGGGAAGTCCCAAGTATTAGACTTCTCTGGGGTGGTGTAACTATTCTATGTCATACTGTAATGGTGCATACAAGACAATGAACTTGTCAGAACACACAGAACTGTACGACACAAAAAATGAACTCTAATGTCAGCTATGGACATTGGTTTTTTTAAATGTTAAGCCCCTCTGCGTTTAATAGCGTTTTTCCTTCAGCATATTTTGTCTTGTATTAATACGCCACTGTGGCTCTCTTACAGTCACTGTTTGCATAATATATCTTTCCCATCCTTTCAACCTCTTTGAGTCTAGTGGATTTTTTAAAAAATTCAGCCTGACAATCTGTGAATTTTGATTGGAGTGTTTAATCCATGCACATTTGGTGTTTTAATTTATCTAGTTGGAAGTTATCTTTGCCATCTGGACATTTGTTTTCTATATGACTCTTGGTTGCTCTATTCCTCCTCTATCCCCTCTTTTTTAGTAAGTAGATATTTTGTTGTGTATCATTTTCATTCTTTTGTCGACTTTTGGACTATTTCTGGTTTTAGTTATCTTCCTGCATGCTAGCTCACTTCAGTCGTGTCTGACTCTGAAATTCCATGGACTGTAGCCTGACAGGCTCCTCTGTCCATGAGATTCTCCAGGCAAGAATCCTGGAGTGGGTAGCCATTTCCTTCTCTAGGGGATCTTCCCGACCCAGGGATCAAACCCTCATCTCTTACATCTCTGGCATTGGAAGGCAGGTTCTATACCACAAGTGCCACCTACTTGCTCTAAGTCTGAAGCACCGAGGAGGGGCAGAATTGGAATCAGGAGAACCAGTAAGAGTCACCATGTGGGTACAACCTGCTGACCACACTCTCTCCTGGCTTCTGGAAGCTGATTTGGTCCCGTCTTCCTCTTAGGGGACTGATCTGGCCTTTGGTCCCTATCTGGCTTGCTGCTCAAGTCCTTGACTTCAGTCTGAGCCTGAGGAATCAGTCTTTCCGACCTGACTCTTCTTACAGTCAATGGCTGTGATTCCAAGGTTTTCTGATGTCTGAGCAGCCCTATTATGCCTGCCAGAATTCAGGAAGGAAGCTCCTGTCTAGGTGCTGAAACCTTGGATCTCAATCAGCTAACACTGAAAGGTTCTTTCCAATTCTTTTATTCCCCAATTGCCTTAAAATAGTACTGGAAACATTTCTCACCTTCTGCTGTTCCCATGTGTCATCTCATTGAATCTCTACAAGGTCTCTGTTCCATGCTTTTAACACCTTTTTGCTTGAGTTCAGATAAACAATACCTGAAATTATAACCCTTTTATGATAGGATGATTTAGTTTTAGTTTTTCATATTATGAAACTGCAGAATATCTTAAATATGTTTCCTGATAGATCTAGGGCAGCAAAACCCTTCTGGATATTTTTCTCTGAAATTACACTGAAAGAAATAAACAGCTGTCAGGCGGATGCAGGCTAAATCGTTAGATTGCTGACTCAGTGCTCTGGAAGTTACAGTGTGTCCTGGAATGCAAGTCACTTGCTCTGACATTCAAGTACTCTCTTTTGGGGGGAAGGTTAACATAAATTAGCTGAGGGAGGCTGAAAAGAGGACAGGAGAATAACTGGCAAATGCATGGACTACTAACAACCAGGATTCTAGCTGTACAGGCAGATAGTCAAACGAACAGGTCACATGCAAAATATGAGTCATGCCTCATTTAGGATGTCAAAAGCCTATGTTAACAATGGTTCTCTTTACAGGCTTCTCTCTCCATGGGATTCTCCAGGCAAGAATACTAGAGTGGATTTCCATGCCCTTCTTCAGGAGATCTTCCCAACTGAGGGATCGAACCCACGTCTCCTGTGTCTCCTGCATTGGCAGGCAGGTTCTTTAACATTAGTGCCACCTGGGAAGCCCCCATTAAAGTTACTGAATTATATATTTCTTTGTTGCTTGGTCTTGTTTTCCCCTTCAAGACCCTATAAAACAGTTGTAATGGAAACAGTATTTTATAAACACAAAACCAGTGCATTTTATCCTTAAGTCATATTTCATTTCAACCTCTCTCATCTTGATGCAGAGTCAAGAGGCTTACTGGCCAGGGCAGAGAGCTCACATGCACCCTCTTTGGCTTGATGCTAGGCTTGAAATACGGCTTTGTGCATTTGGTTGACTCATTAAGTGGCAATTTGAATGGCCTAGTTCTGACTTGGAACTTAAACCATCTCCCAGAGTGATGAGAGAAGAGGGTCCTTCCATCTGTCTCTGCTGGGCCTCAGGGCTTTCTTCAGTCCAGTGAGAGGAATCTCGCAAAGAGAAGATGTGACGGGAGCTCCTCCTTTCTGAAGGAGGGTGCTACAAAAGAGCAAGAAGGGTCTGGCCACGTGGTCAGTGGTGTGAGTGTCAAGCTCCAGCAGGAAGGGGTGCAGAATACGGGGGATCTACAAGGGGACTGCTGGGTGGGGTCCCATGAGCCCACGTGAGGGGTCCCAGCTTCCTGAGGAGCCCCGAGCCCAGAGCTCAGCTGAACAGTTTGCCGGTCCCCACCAGCACTGCCCTGAGCTGGCAGCCACCTGGAGTCTTGGTGGTGGGGTGAGGCCAGGCTGCAGGGGCCCTGAAGGAGTCACAGGGAGGATAATGTAGGCTCTTGGAGGAGCTCAGTCAGAGAGATGGGGGAGAAGCTGGGTCCATCGGGGCCATGCCTCCCCTGTGGAAACCTGCAGGCTCCCCCAGGCCTCAGCTCTCATGCCATTAGGGAGCTCAGTGGAGTACCACACAGCCAGGAGTGCCCCTGGGACCCAGAGGAGGACCGTCTCACACTCAGACACTTGGACAGATGGAACCGGGAGGTGGGCCCATGCCCAGCAACAGATGAAAGAACCGTTTGTCTCTGAGCTTTAAACCTGATGGGTCATTTAGTTGGGTCTGTTGGTGTGTTTGCTCTGTTGCCCCAAGAGGTACTTGAGGAAGGTGGGAAGTTATGAAAACACAACGAGAAACAATGTTTTCTCTGTACATCCGAGCTGTGGCCTGCATCGCTGCAGGTAGGCTACAGGTTGAGGGGAAGCACATATGTGTGCACACACATACCTGGTGTAACAGAGCATATGGGAGTGAGTGTGAGCAGCAGAGCAAAGCATACACAGCCTTCTCTATGTGGCTCTCTCCTGCCTCGTGGTTCCTCCCAGGTCTCACAGCGGCCTTCTGCAGGAGGGGGCCAGGACATCCTGCCTACATCCCTTACACTGGAGCTTGTGGCACCACTGCAAAAGAACCTCCACACAACATGCCTTTTCTTTCTTTTTAAACCACTTTACTGATGTATGATTGGTATGCCAAAAGCTGTATATTTAATATATTAAATATACATATATATATGCAAATTGATGAAATGGAGATAGCTTTATATCTATTAAACTATCACCACAATCAAGGCCTTTAGCTCCTCTTTTTTAATTAATTAATTACTTATTTATTTTTGGCTGTGCTGGGTCTTCATTGCTGTGCAAAGGCTTTCTCTAGCTGCAGCAAGTGGGAGCTACTCTTCATTGCGGTATGTGGCCTTCTCATTGTTGTGACTTCTCTTGTTGTGGCACGTGGGCTCAGTAGTTGTGGCGCAAGGCTTGGCTGCCCAGGGATGGAACTCAAGTCCCCTGCATTAGCAGGCAGATTCTTAACCACTGGACCACCAGGGAAGTTCCCTTTTTAAAAATGTTTTATTTTATATTGAAGGATAGTTGATTGACAATGATGTGTTAGTTTCAGGTGCAGAGCAAAGTGATTCAGTTCTAATAAACAGGTATCTATTCTTTTTGAAGTTATTTCCCCATTTATGTCATTACAGAATATTGAGCAGTTCCCCACACACCACTTTATAAGAAGGTTCACCAGGGCAGGGAGCTTCTGGTTCTTGAAGCCAAGTTGGCCTCAAGTGCGGCCAGTTCTCACCCAGAGAAAGAGAGTCCTCCCAGGCCTGGGGCCCTGAACCATCACCTGCTTCCAGCGTTCAGGGAATCTTGTGTCAGGGGGACTGGTCAGTTCAATTCAGTCGCTCAGTCATGTCCGACTCTTTGCGACCCCATGAGTCGGGGACTGGTCAGCCACCCGCAAATGAGCGTCTTCATGTGAACACATGATTATGGGCGCTTCACACACATGATGTTACTTACTTAGCTAACTTTTTATCAGATGAAGTGTTTACCCATCTTAGAGTTGTTGGAGGATAGCTATCCCAGTGTGGTGAGGGGGGGATTGGGGTGTAAACACAGTGAACCTGCCCCTCTTGGGCACTGGAGATTGTTCCCATCTTCTTGGCTCCCCCAGACCCCCCAGGATGAACAAACCTTTCCCAGACTGAATGGCACTGGCCCTGCAAAACCCCTCCAGGAGCTTCCCAACTCAAAGTTAATATGGAAGCTTGAAAAGCTACACATTATTGTCATAATTATATTGTGTTGAATATACTTATCACCGTATCCAATAGTTCATCCTTTTGTTTTCATCTAGTCTCTGAAACCACAGTTGTAAAGGCCTCTTTTCTACCACACTGAGTTGATTCGAGTTTTCCTTATCTTCAAAAATGTCTTGGGACTTCCCTGCTGGTCCAGCTAAGATTCCGAGCTCCTAATGCAGGGGGCCCAGGTATGATCCCTGGAGAGGGAAATGGCAGTATTCTTGCCTAGAGAATTCCATGGACAGAGAAGCCTGGTGGGCTAGAGTCCTTGGGGTCTCAAAGAGTCAGACATGACCGAGCAACTGAGCACAAGGAACTAGATTCCACAGGCTGCAACTAAGAGTTCGCATGCCACAGCAAAGATCAGAGATCCTGCGTGCCTCACTAAGACCTGGTGCAGACAAATAAATAAATAAATAAATACTTTTTAAAAATAGAAATTAAAAAATCCCTTTAAAATATGTCTCACTTCATAATCTTTCTTTTTTCTGATTTTTCTTTCAGAATATCGATGGATACAGACTCTGCAGGACTTCCTGAATTCTTCCCTATTTAGCTCATCCTCTGTTGAGAGAATGACCACAACTTGATGAAATATGGTACCAGTGTCGGCCTCTCTTTCCTCTGGAAAATTCCAAAGGCAGCCAAAATTCTGAAAAGATGTGCTAAAACACACAGGCAAGGCCAACATTCCAGACTACAAATTTAAAAAGATCTTCAAAGAACTGATCGCCTGAGGTCTCTGGCATGGGCTCAGCATCTGTCTCCACTGGGGTTGGCCATGTATCTTCATGGGGCTTTCTTGGCATTTTGGGTGGGACAATTCTTTGTTCAGAACTATTGCACACATTATCAGATAGCATCCTGAGCCTTCAGGCACCAAATGGTGGTAGAATTTCCCTGTTGTCATGGCAACCATGCTGACCCTAAATGTTTCTGAATCCCCCTTGAAGGAAGTCTCTTTTCCAACTGAGATCCATTAGTTCTTCCTAAAAAGTATGAGCAAATGATTCTAGAGTTCTTTGTTTAGATAGAATTTCATGTTTGCAATCAAATCTTTAAAAGTATGAAATTCTAATTAAACAAAGGGCTCTGGAATCATCATTGGTACTTCTTAGACAGAGCTAATGGATCTCAGTTGGAGAAGTCTTTGGGCCTCTCAGGTGGCATCAGTGGAAAAGAACCCACCTGCCAATGCAGGAGACATAAGAGATGTGGGTTCAATCCCTGGGTCGGGGAGATCCCCTAGAGGAGGGCACAGCAACCCACTCCAGTATTATTGCCTGGAGAACCCCATGGACAGAGGAGCCTGGAGGTCTACAGTCCGTGGGATCACAAAGAGTCAGACACGACTAAAGTGAATCAGCACACATGCAATCAAGTCCGTAGATCAAAATCTACATTTTAAAACTCAATGAACTAGTAGAACGAAGGGCTCTAATGGGAATCATGTTTGTCTCCCACTGCCCTTAGTTTTTCAGTCTTTCTACATTAAGTGCGTCCTCACAGAAGCAGCACTGGCATCATCTGAGAGCTTGTGAGAAATACAAACTCTCCTGAATCAAAACCTGTATTTTTGACAAAATCCCCATTTAATCCATATGCACTTTAAATTTTGAGACACATTGCTTTAGTGAATGCCCTGGACAGTCCTGTGACAGCTCTTGTAACTAGACCTTTCCCCACTCAGGGGCACAAATGATTTAGATCCCAACCCTCAATGGTATAAATGCTTTCCATTTGCACTTTCACGTTGTGATGGGATCAGCCACGTCTTTACCAAAAAACCACTGTGCTCCTCACCAGCATGGTCTCCAACCACATCAACTAAGCACTCTCTCTCTTTTTTAAAAGGTTTATTTATTTAGTTTCCTATTTTGGCTGTGGTGGGTCTTCGTTGCTGTATGAGGGCTTTCTCTAGTTGCCACCAGTGGGGGCTACTCTACATTGTGGTTCTTGGACTTCTTGTTGTGGTGGCTTCTCTTGTCGCAGAGCACAGACTTAGTAGTTAAGGCTCACAGACGAATTAGAGCCTGGGCTTGGTAGTTGTGGCATACAGGCTTAGTTGCTCTGTGGCATGTGGGATCTTCCCAGACCAGGGATCCAACCAGTGTCCTTTGCATTGCAAGGCGGATTCTTAACCACTGGACCACTAGGGAAGTCCTAAACTGTCTTATAATTTTGAGAAAGCCAGAATATCAGGTGATCTCAAATATTCCTCTTGCAGTCTATGATAATGTGTTTCTTTTCCATTACGGTTTTTTGTTTTTCAACATTTATTGGGCTGTGCCTGGTCTTGGTTGCAGCACATAGGAATCTTCGATCTTTGTTGTGGTATGTGGAGTCTTTAGTTGCCGTGTGCAGGATCTTTTTTTTAGTTGAGGTATGTGAAGTTTAGTTGTGGTATGTGGGATCTAGATCCCTAACCAGGGATTGAACCCCGCCCCCTGCACTGGAAGTGCAGAGTCTTAGCTACTGGACCATGAGGGAAATCCCTCAGCTTATTTATTATAGGATATTGAATACAGTTCCCTGTGCTATACAGTAGGTCTTCGTCATTTAACTATTATATATATAGTAGTATATATCTGTTAATCACCAACCTCCTAATTTATCCCTCCCCTACTTCCTCCTTGGCAACCACAAGTCTATTCTCTGCAAATCTGTTTCTGTTTTGTAAATAAGTTCATTTGTGTCATATTTTAGATTTCGCATGTAAGTGATATCATATACTATCTGTCTGCTGTTGGCCATCTGTATGTCTTCTTTAGAGAAATATCTGTTTAGATCTTCTGCCCATTTTTGATAGGGTTGTTTGGATTTTTTTTATATTGAGTTGTGTGACCTGTTTGTTTAATTTGGAAATTAATCCCTTGTCTGTAGAATAATTTGAAAATATTTTCTCCCATTCAGTAGGTTGTCTTTTCATTTTGTTGATGACTTCTGTCACTGTTCAAAAGCTTTTAAATATAATTAGGTCCCATACATGTATTTTTGCTTTTATTTCCATTACTCTAGGAGAGGAATCTATAAAAAGATACTGCTGCAATGTCAAAGAGTGTTATGCCTCTGTTTTCCTGTAGGTTCATTTCCTTTTTGTTACACTATGGTTTTTTCTTAAGTGTTAAGATCCATTTGTTTTATTTTAAATTATAGTTGACTATTAATAAATATGCTGTGTTAGTTTCACATGTACAGCAAAGTGACTCAGTTATTCATATACATGTATCTATTCTTTTTCTAGTTCTTTTCTCATTTAGATTATTACAGAATATTGAGCAGATTTCCCTGGGCGGTACAGTAAGTCTTTATTGGTTAACCATTTTAAATATAGTAGCATGTACATGTCATTTCCTTTTGAGAGAGCTATGGAACGGACTCCTGCTTGCTTCCCTTGGACACCTCTGTGTTGGGAAATAAACATGAGGCAGACACTTCAGGCACAGCACTGGAGGACTGGAGTGCCTGGATTAAGCCAACCCTGAAGCCTGAAGCAGTCCTTCCAGGAATAGGACAGAGGTATCTAGCAGATGAGGTTAGGGTCAGGAGGCAGTGACATGAGAGCTGTAACTGTAAACACAAAGTCATTTCAGTCCAACTCTGGTGGGCTTGCAGGCTTCTGGTTAACAAACGTAAAGTCATTTCTGATGTACAGTAAGTTACAGTTTAAAAAGTACTCTCACATTCAGGTCTTGTTTGACAGTGACTGTGCAAGGCAAACCCTCCACCCCACTGCACAGTGAGGAACGGAAAACATCATGGGGAAGCTCTGGTCCAAGGCCATGCATCTGTAAGAGGCGGTACTGGCACCTGACCTAAGTGTGCTTCCGAACCAAGGTTACATTCCCTGACTTTCCTGTGAACCCTAGGCTGCCGGTCTCCAGGCATCTGTACCCACAAACATGCAGGGGACACTCCTGGTGGTCCAGTGGTTAGAACTCCATGCTGCCAATGCAGGGGGCCCAGGTTCAATCCCTGGTCAGGGAACTAGATCCCTTACTACAGCTAACGTCTGCTACAACTAAGATCTGGCGCAGTTAAGTAAGTAAATTAAAAAAAAAAAAAAACCTCAACATACATGTACTGAGGGCCCATGCTGCCTCCAGAGCAGCAGGACCAGAAATCCCTGGACAGGCAGGAAGTAGGAGCCGGCAGGAAGAACCCCATTAGGATACAGCTGCTGCCACCAGGACAGCATGACCTCTAATCCCTGCCCCTGCCCCCTACCCTTGCATTCAATCCTCAAGATTCAGTGTTAACATGTAGCCTCCAGGCTGCACTGAGGCAGGAGAGAAGGACCCAGTGCCCCTTATCTGATGGAAGACCCCCCAAGACAGACATTAGGGTGCGATGCTGCTGCTAAGTCACTTCAGTCATGTCCGACTCTGTGCGACCCCATAGACGGCAGCCCACCAGGCTCCACCGTCCCTGGGATTCTCCAGGCAAGAACACTGGAGTGGGTTGCCATTTCCTTCTCCAATGCATGAAAGTGAAAAGTGAAAGTGAAGTCGCTTAGTCATGTCCAACTCTTTGCGACCCCAGGGACTGCAGGGTGCAATGCTAGGGAGCCCCAAATGGCATATATCCCACCAATCGCTAAGGCTCCTGCCATCCCCAAAACTCTGGTGGCAAATAACAATGAATACGATTTAGCAACCTCCTTCCTCTGGAGAGTTCTCTTTCTTTTAAAAATAATACTTCAACTGATTTAAAGAGAATTCAGTCTGAAACATGAGAGCAGAGTTGATGGTGGGTTCAGGGAGCTGACCTCAATCAAAAGTTAGGAGAAAGACACGTGTGATAGCATCCTTGGGCTCAAACTTAGTCCCAGAGCTTCAGCTGAGTCTGAATGTGTCACTTAGAGGCACACTAGGCATTGCACACACCCTTTTGCTTCTGCACAAGCACAGGCATGCCACAACGGTGGTGTTGCCTTTTGTTTTTAATCCTTCGTCCATTTTTAGATCCTAAAGCACAAAACAGAACTCAAGAAGTGTGAATTTACTTGAACCAAGCTGTAAAAAGTTTTTCTCAACCTCTGAAAAATGTGGCTACAGAATTCACAACAGTTTTAATTATAACACACTAAATTAATACAGTAAAGCAACTCTGCTCTGAGGTTGAAATCTCTATTTTTATCTCCAAGCAAATAACAGACCAGAAGAGAAAGTTACTACATCTTGAGTAGATTGTTGAATCTGAGCATCAACAACTTCTTTGACATTATTTTGTACTGCAATGCTGAAGAAAATCATTTACCTGAAAATATTACTGTAAATAGACTGAGTAAAAAATGTAAGGTTTTTTAGAAGAGATTTTCTTCCCACATGCAAAGAAAGAATAAGCACATAAAAAACACTGCTATGCAAATTGTGCTCTCTCCATACAATGGAAGATTATTCAGCCTTAAAAAGGAAGTAAATTCTGACACAAGCAACAACATGGATGAACCTAGGGAACATTATGCTGAGTAAAACAAGCCAGTCACAAAAAGACAACCACTGAAGCCCATGTGCCCTAGAGCCTGTGCTCCACAACAAGAGACACCACTGCAAGGAGAAGCCCACATACCACAATTAGCCAGTAGCCCCTGCTCTCTGAAACTAGAGAAAAGTCCACATAGCAATGAAAACCCAACACAGCCAAAAATAAATAAACAAATAAAATTATTTTAAAAAAGACAACCTACTGAATGAGAAAAAATAATTGCAAATGAGATGATTAACAAGGGGTTAATATCCAAAATTTACAAACAGTTCCCACAGCTCAATATATAAAAAAAAAACAAAACCCAAAGAACCCAATTAAAAAATACAGGCTTTGGGCTGGAGATATATTAGCTGTGTTTCCAGTTACTCAGCTGAAAAAGAGAATTTTATTAGTAATTTTATGGGTTTGTAAGTCTTGTATTGGTACATATTTATTACAATAAACTCAATTTTATTCTTTCACCAAATGAGGTGAAGGCCTGAACAGACATTTTTCCAAAGAAGACAGATGGTCAACAGGCACAGGAAAAGATACTTAACATCACCAATCATCAGAGAAATGCACATCAAAACCACAATGTGATGTCACCACACATCTGTCAGAATAACCATCATCAAAAAGACCACACATAACAAGTGCTAGTGAGATGTGGAGAAACCCCTACACTGATGGTGGGTATGTAAACTGGTGCAGTCACTGTGGAAAACAGTATGGAGTTTCCTCAAAAAGCTAAAACTACCATGTGACCCAGCAATTCCACCTTGGCCATACATTGGAAGAAAATGAAGACACTAATTTAAAAAGATGCATTCACTCCATTGCTCACTGCAACACTGTTTACAATAGCCAAGATTTGGAAGCATCTAAGTGTCCATCAACAGAGGAATGGATAAAGAAGATAAGATTTATATATATTTATATATATTTGGGCTTCCCAGGGGTCTAGGCAGCAAAGAATCCACCTGAAATGCAGGAAATGCGGGTTTGATCCCTGGGTTGGGAAGATCCCCTGGAGAAGGAAATAGCAACCCATTCCTGTATTCTTGCCTGGGAAATCCCATGGACAGAGGAGCCTGGCAGGCCATGGTCACATGGGGTCACAGAGTCAGACATGATTGGGTGACTAAACAACAATGAAATGCATGTATGGGTATATATATACGTATATACATACATATGTATATATATAGTGGGATACTACTTAGCCATAAAAAAAAAGAAATCTTACCATTTATAAACTTGGATCGACTTGGAGCATATTATGCTTAATGAAATGTCAGACAAAGAAAGATACAGTACGTTATCACTTATATGTGGAATCCAAAAAATAAAATAAATAAATGAATGTAACAAAAGAGAAATAAACTCATGGACATAGGGAACAAACTATGGTTACCAGTGGGAAAGAGAAAGAGGGGAGGGGCAAAGCAGGAGTTGGAGAAGAGCTACCAACTACTATGTACAAAATAAATAAGGACTTCCCTTGCAGTCCAGTGGGTAAGACTCTGTGCTCCCAATGCAGAGGGCCTGAGTTCAATCCCTGGTCAGGGAACTAGATCCAGCATGCTGCAATTAAAGATCCCACATGCCACAACAAACTCCCAGTTCAGTCAAATAAATAAATATATATTAAAAAACAAAATTTCTCTTTCAAAAATAAAATAATATAAAGTACAAGGCTATATTGTATGGCACAGAGAATATAGCTAATATTTTATAACAACTTTAAATGGTACATCATCTATAAAAAATATTGAACTAGTATATTATACATCTGAAACTAATATAATGTTGTAAATCAACTATACTGCAGTTAAAATGGTAATTTTTTCCTTTTTGTCAGAGTACTCTTTATTTTTATTTTATTGAAGTATCTATTATGCAGCAAAACGATTCAGTTATACATACATATACATTCTTTTTCATATTCTTTTTCATTGTGGTTTATCTAGAATATTGAGTATAGTTCCCTGTGCTCAATAGTAGGTCCTTGTTGTTTATCCATCCTATATATTATAGTTTACATCTGCTAATCCCAAACTCCCAGTCCATCCCTCTCCCACACCCTCCCCCTTGGCAACCACGTCTGTTCTCTATGTCTGTGAGTCTGTTTCTGTTTCATAGATAAGTTCATTTGTGTCATATTTTAGATTCCACATATAGGTGATATTTGTATTTCCTTGCCGTGCTTCACTTAGTATGATAATCTCTAGATCCATCCATGTTGCTGCAGATGGCCTTATTTCATTCTTTTTTATGTCTGAGGAGTAGTACATTGAAGATATGTACCACATGAGATGGCAGATTTTCTGTTACATACATTTTTACCACAATAGAAATTTGAAAACAAAAGCCCTATACTGCTCTGAAGTATTTTTAAACTATGATTCTCCTCTTGTCTTTCAGAGGAGCCCTTAGAAATTCTTCCTTTCTCCCTCTCCACAGTCACAGGGCCTAGCGCTCAGGTCCCTCCAGTCACCGCCGCAGCTGGGCTCTGGGGACCATGGGATCCAGGAAGACAGCGCCTGGGCATGGTGGGCTGGGGGCATGGTGGGGGCTGCCAGTTAGAGAAGCCTAGGGCATGCCGCCCCACATGCCTGCCCTTGGCCTCACTTCCCTGCTCTTCCCACATCAGAAATGTCTGTGGGCTGAATGCCTTCTCCATACATGAGGTCACATGATAGAACTCTTGTAAGAAAGGGACAGCAAAGGGAGGAGCAGGCAACAAACATTGAGGTTCACTCACTTCACTTTCAAAGCAGCCCCCACTGCAGGTGAGGAAACAGGTGCACAGAGGTGGTAAAGAGCCATGCAGGGGACCATGCTTCACCCTAGTTCTGTCTGACTTGAAACTTTGAATTACATCAAAATAACTTCTGAAAGAAAGGGTTAGAGAACCGCTGATGGAAAACGCCCACCCTGACCAGGCAGAAGGATAACCACTTGCCTGAAGTGCCTCACAATAGGACATCCGGATAAAGAACGCTCGATGCTGCCAAGAAAACTAACCTAGAAGAATTTGGGAGGGGCTGAAAGGAGGAGGACACGCTAGCCCATAATATATCCTACCAACCTCCCAGAATCTTTTGTACTTGAATTCATCTTGGTGGAGAGAGACCCGCACCACCAGGAAGTACCCTGAGTCACCAAGTATGGACCAAGCAAAATGACTGGCCGAGAAAACCCAAAATCTAACCCATCACCATGAAACCTGATACTGCAAGCCTTGTGGCAGAGCGGTTGTCCTGGGTTCCCTGACCTGCTGCTCTCCTCCCAGGCGCCCCTTCCCAATAAAGTCTCTTACTCTGTCAGCATGTGTGTCTCCTCGGACAATTCATTTCCAAGTGTTAGAGGAGAGCCCACTCTTGGGCCCTGGAAGTGTTCCCCCTTCTGCAACAAAAGAGTTGATCCTCAAATTTACAAAAAAATTTAAAAAGCCACCCAAAGGACTTGTTTGGGAGATTCAGTGAAATGACTACATAAGAAGTTTTCCATCAAAGGCACCCTCGTTGAACACTTAAATTATGTTTTAACATAAACAGTTATTAAATTGCTTAAAGATGTTTTAGGGCTGAATGGGTTAATTCTATATGATGCATTCCTAATGAAAGGAAACATGGACTGTTATTATTCATTATAAGGTGTAAAACAGGAGATTTCACAACCAGTCAAACCAGAGTTTAGAACTGGGTCCTCCTGCACGTCCCCCTCCCCACATGTGGGTCACAACCATTCACTTCTGCAGGTTTCTGCTGGTCTCCAAGCACCCTGGACCACCAGCTACAGGCTGCCTGCCTGATCCAGCCAGGAACACCCCTGGGGGAGAGGCATCATCTTCCGTGCAGCTTCCAAAACCCCTGGGACTTGTTGCCATGCCTGGCTTCACTTACTCTAAAGATTTATCAAGTCAACAAAAATACAGTAGAATCTCAGTGCTTGGCTTGGGGTTTGAAGATCAATGGCATCTACTATTGGAATGACCTTGGGGCTTTCCATCTGACTGATGGACTGACTGATTGTGGTGCGGATGCCCAAGGGTCCTCAACTTGGCCCAGCTCTCTCTCTCTGTTGCTAATTCCACCCCCAGACTCTCGGCTGCCTCCCTGGTCCTTGCCTCTCCATTCACACCATCTGGGACCTGAAGCTTGTCTGTCCCGGGGCCCTGGGACCTTGGCTTGGTAGCCTCCCCACTGTCTCCTAGGGAGGTCCAGCTGCCTTTTCCAGGTCAGGGCTGCACAAGGAACCACACAAAGTTGCCAGTTTTGTTGGTTACTTTTTCCTACAGAGGACAGAGTTACATCCTTCAGTTTCATATTTCTGGAGGAGTAAATGACCTGCTTTTGTTGCCCGATTCAGGGAAGGGAATTGCAACCCACTCCAGTATTCTTCCCTGGGAAATCCCACGGACAGCAGAACCTGGTGGACTCCAGTCCAAGAGCTCGCAAAGAGTCGGACATGACTGTGTGACTAACACACAATAATCATGGAACAGATAGTTCCTGCCTCAAAGAATTTTTCTGAGCCAAACCACCCTTGTTTGATGCCTGTGTCCTCTGCAATGTTACGGGTGGCACCATCACAGGAGGCCTGGATTCCTTCCTGCTTCCTAGGGAGCTCAGTGCCCTTTGCCTGACAAGTATCCTTCTTAGGATGGCTCCACTGTGATCGTCTTCTGAGGGTGCAGTGACAGGAAGAACATGAAATACTGATCCTGTTCCCTTAAGTAATAAATTACAGTTTCTTCCACGTTCTCTTTGGCTGGAAGCTTTACCCAAATTTGGACATCTTTCTCCACTATGTAAAAAGCAAAGAGGATGTGATGGATCCATTCAAATTAGCCTGCTTCAAGCTGGAGACATCAGTGACCCCTCTGTTTACTGTCTTAGAAGGCTTAGTAGCTGATAAATGTTTCTTCTTCAAATGAACTGGAACACATGCGATCCCACAAAACCTGGGATCCCACAAAACCTGGGCTCATCATACAAGAATGTGAAGCTTCTCCATGTGTGGTGCTGGCCTGTCTTGTAGAAGCTCAGAGTCAGGGGTGGGGTGCAGGGGAGAGGCCCAGCCAGGGTGCCTGGTTCCAGGAGAGGACTCTTGTCAGCTCCATATGTAACATCTCACTGCCGGAAGGCAGTTTGGGATGCATTAGAGGAGTGCATACATAAAACAAGATCAAAATACAATGAGCAAAGAAATGGAGACAGAGGAGGATGAAGGTAAAAAGTTAAGATGAAGCCACATTTTTCTCTTTGCCTCTTCATATTTTGAGTTTTCTCTCTTTCCTTATTGGCCTGTAGGAGTTTCTTGTATATTCCAGTCTGTACTGCCCAGTGGGGTTGCCACAGGTCCTGTGCGCCTGTTAGAATGATGATTAATTAGAGTACAGCTGCTCAGGCACACTGGCCTCATTTCAAGTAGCGGTTCATGGCTCCAGCCAGAGCAAACCTGGAACATTCCCATTGCATGGAAAATCCTCTCGGATAGAGTCGTTCTGTCTGTGAGCCCCTTGTCAATCTTATTCATTTCAAATCTTCCAGATTCTTGTTTTCTGCTAACTTTGACTAAGAAGCTTTCACAGAGTCACATATAGAGTTTTTATGTGGTCTTATCCATCCTACTTTGCCCTGTTGGTAAATTGGGGATCTTGTATGATCAGTCTTCGATGATCATGATCAGTATGATCATGTCTTGTATGATCATACAAGAGGATCAGTCTTCTCCCTGAGGTCTCCAAGACATTTCCTTTGACCGTTTTGCATCCACTTCATGGTTTTACTTTTTCTTGTCTTTTACAAAAAACTTATTGGCCTATAGTTGATTTACAATGTAGTGTTAGTTTCAGATGTACAGCAAAGTGAATCAGTTACACATATACATATATAGTGGAGGACAGGGGAGCCTGGTGTGCTGCAGCCCATGGGATCACAAAGAGCTGGACGTGACTTAGCTTGACTGAACAACAGCATAGATATATCTATTTTTTTTTTTTAGATTCTTTCCCCATATAGGTCATTACAGAGTATTGAGTAGAGTTCCGTGTGCTATACAACAGGTCCTTGTTGTTTATCTATTTTATATATAATGTTTGTCTGTCAATCCCAATCTCCCAATTTATCCCTCCCTCCCTTCCCCTCTGGTAATCATTAAAATTGTTTTCTACATCTGCAACTCCATTTTTGTTTTACAGATAAGTTCATTTGTACCCTTATTTTTAGACTCTACATGTAAGTGATATCATATGATATTTGTCTTTCTCTGTCTGACTTACTTCACTCAGTATGACAATCTCTAGGGCCATTCATACTTTTCCTGTTTAGGTATTGACTCTAACAGGACGTTGCCTACTTTGAGAGGGGTGGGTAGGGAGGAATCCATTTACCAAAACAGGTGTCCCAATCGCTCCTGCTACACATGGGCTTCTCCCCACTGGTCTGGGGGGCTTCTGCTCTCCCAAGCTCATCCCAAGCCTTTGTGTGGCTTGTGGGTCCATGGCTCTCTCAGCGGCTACATTCACCTCTGTTTTTCCAGAGCACACTGCCTTCTTGCTACGACTCTGTAGTGTAACTTCACATGGGGAGCGTGCCTGGCAGCCCCTAGCTCTTCTTTTGCCAAAGTATCATAGCTATTCATGGACCCTACCCATCCACCCATGCACTTTAAAATTCATTTTTAGGTTCCTCAAATATATTTATGTGTGTACATGCTCAGTTGTGTCCGATTCTTTGTGACCCCATGGACTGTAGCCCACCAGGCTCCTCTGTCCATAAGATTCTCCAGGCAAGAGTACTGGAGTGGGTTGCCATTTCCTACTCCAGGTGGATCTTTCCGACCCAGGGATTGAACCAGAGTCTCCTGTAGCACCTGCACTGGCAGGCGGATTCTTTACCACGAGCCACCTGGGAAGCCCTCAAATATATATGCATGTAATATTACATATAAAAAACCAGCATCCACTAATGAAATGCTCTCCTTTGATTTTCAAAGAGTGTATGTATGGGGCAAGCTCTGAGATTTCCTTCTGAACCTCAGAACGAAGCTGCAAGTGTGAACAGTGATTCGAAGTCCACCCCTGGAGTCTTGGTAGCCCTGGTGCGCCTCGTTTCCAGAGCACTCTGCGTTTGGAGGCTTCTGATGAAGGCAGTGTGTTGCCACGGTAACGGTTACTTTTAGTTAGTACTTTTTATAGATTAAAGGGTTACACCCTGGAGTCTATGCCTGCAAAGGAATAAATCTTAAGGCTGTGTGGTACTTCATCTAATGTAGACATTTAACAGCACAGAGGTGACCTAACCCACCAGCAATGGGAAATTTCAGCCTTTGTATTTGATGTGGATATACACTGTTACCAGGGCTACAGCATTTTCTTCAAACTTTTTTCTTTCCTTTTTTTTTTTTTCACAAAATACAAGTTAATATTTTTTTTATCCAATGAAATATATCCATATTTAAAAAGTTGTGGCAGAAATACATGTGTGTCAGGAGTTTGCCCAGATGGCTGTTTTCTACCTGGGGCAGAATCCCCAGTTACTGGGGGAAGTTTGAAGACATGAAGAAGAGTGTCTCCTGACCTGATTGGGGGACCTCAGGGGTGCCAGGGGGAGAAGGGAGCAGGTGGGCCTGGGTCTGGACACACCTCAGCCCTTTACTGCCTGTGTAGGGTTGAGCTTCAGAAGACGGGATTTCCCTATCTACAATGCAGAGAGACATAATGCCTCAAAGAGATCCATGTCAAAGTTGCATGGTATTTATATGAGGAATCTAAAAATACAACAGAGTAGTGAACACAACAAAAAAGAAGACTCACAGACACACAGAAAAAACTAATGGTTCTCGGGGAGGTGGGGAAGAGGGAAGGGAGAGGGGCAATTCAAGGGTAAGGCGTTAGCAGGTACAAACTTTCAGATATAAAATAAGCTACAAGGATGTATTGTACAACATGGAAAATACAGCCAATATTTTAATAACTATAAGTAGAATGTGACCTTTATAATAACTAAAATTGTGAATGACTATATGATACATCTGGAACATATAATATTGTATAGCTAGGTGGACTTCCCTCGTGGCTCAGATGGTAAAGAATCTGTTTACAATATTGCTTCTATTGAACGTTTTGGTGTTTTGGCCCCTGGCACTTGGAATCTTAACTCCCATAAAAGTGATAAAACCCACACCGCTTGCATTGAAAAGTGAAGTCTTAACCACTGGACCACCAGGGAAGTCTTCTCAAAATGCATTTATGAATCTTATCTCACTTGGCTCCCGGAAGAACTTTGTGAGCTAGAATCAGCAGGCTTTAGTTACATCCTTGTCTAAAATCAGAAGAGACCATTTCCAGAAAAGTAATAATCACAGTGAAGGTGAAACAATTTTTAGGCCTTATTCTGTCTCAAAAAAAAAAGAAAGAAAGAAAAAACTGGCTTCTTTTGCCTCTGTGCTTCAATACCACCACCAAGGTCAGGCTTATGTTGGTTCTCTGGGAATCAGGAGGAAATTGCTGAGAAACAGACATTCCCAGAAAGGGTCTCTTAGACCTCTCAAGGACAGTCGTGATTGTCTAGAAGACAGATCAGTTTACTCTGCAATGAAATGAGCATGTTCTGGGCATGGTCAAAACAGGGTACTTCCCAATCTATGAGCTCTCCAGGGCTCAGACGGGCATGGGTTGAGGGATACCTACCATGAATACAGCTCAGTCCATCATCTAGCTCTTCCTTGGTGGCTCAGACATTAAAGAATCTGCCTGCCAATACAGGAGACCTGGGTTTGATCCCTGGCTTGGGAAGATACCCTGAAGAAGGGAATGGCAACCCACTCCAATATTCTTGCCTGGGAAATCCCATGGACAGAGGAGCCTGGCAGGCTACAGTCCAGGGGTCACAAAGAGTCAGACACAACTGAGCAACTAAACAACATCATCATCTGGGTCCATGTGATCTCCTTCTCAACTGTCCCATTGTAGTGCATGGTATTTCCATTGTTTGAGTCCCCTGAGGGGAGGAGCTTCCCAAACGGCCCCCAGTGATCCCTGCCTCCTGGTATTCATGACTTTGTGTGTATGGGCTGGACCACTGACTTAACTTTAATGAACAAAATACAGCAGAGGGGATGGGTTATTACTTTTGAGAAGAGGTTATAAAAGACTTCCTCTTTTTCACGTACTCTGTTTTTCTGACTCTTCTCAAGTGTTTGCTCTGATAGAGTAAGAGGAAAATCCACATGGTGAGAAACTCTGGGCTGCTTCCAACTGTGCTGGTCACTCAGTTGTGTCCAACTCTTTGTGACCCTGTGGACTGTAGCCCACCAGGCTCCTCTGTCCATGAGATTCTCCAGGTAAGAATACTAGAATGGTTGCCATTCCCTTCTTCAGGGAATCTTCCTGACCCAGGTATAGAACCCAGGTCTTCTGCATTGCAGGCAGATTCTTTACCATCTGAAGCTTCCAACTACCTGCCAGTAAAGATTCAAGAGCTTGGTCCTAACATCTCAGAGAGAGCTGAATCCTGCCAACAACTGTGGGAGGGAGCCTGGAAGTGGGTCGTTCTCCCATGAAGCCTTCAGATGAGGCCCCAGCCCTGGCAGACACCCTGATTGTGATGGCCTGTGAGAACCCCTGAGCTGTGTAAACCAGCTAAATTGTGCCTGGATTTCTGACCCACAGAAATGATGAGATGATAACTGTGGGATTTTCTGCTTTTGTTTTTGTCTTCTTGGCATTTGGGGATCTTAGTTCCCTGACTAGGAGTTGAACCTGCGTCTCCTGCCATGGAAGGGCAGCATCTTAACCACTGGATCACCAGGTAAGTCCCTCAAAACTGTGTTTTTTAAGCTACACATACTGGGGTGATTTGAGGATGATTTATTATGTAGCAAGCGATAATTAACACACCCAGATTCCAACACCTGGGGCTATCTTTGCTCCTGTTGATTACGACAAGGCACCTTAAAGTTCTCCTGCCCTTTTCTCAAGGCCTTCATATTTACACTTCTTTAACCCACTCCAGTATTCTTGCCTGGAGAATCCCATGGACAGAGGAGCCTGGTGGGCTGCTGTCCATGGGGTTGCATAGAGTCGGACACGACTGAAGTGACTTAGCAGCAGCAGCAGCAGCAGGAAGGAAAGATCTCCAGTATCAGCCTCCTGGCACACCTTCCTCTGCTGGACAACACCTCTCCAGCTTCTTGTCAGAAAACAACAACTTCCTTGCCTTGGACTCGCTACATCCCAACACTTAGCTTGAGTCCAGACTGTCTTCTTCTTTCTTGATGGATTCCAATCCCAGAGCCCAATGCTGGGGTTCTGAGCCTGACCCAAGCAGCATACCTTTTATCACTACTGTGTTTGATGGTTGGTCTGTGGCATTCTTGACGCCATATGACACCCACTCAGATCAAACCGTCTTAACAGCCTTGCCGGATGGCCCGAGTCCCTCCCTGACCAGTACACAGCCAGGTTCCCAATTGGGTCCTGGTGGACAGCCCTGGCTGTGGCTCCCCAACTGCTCTGCTCAGGCTTTTCATGTCACTGACTTTCCCAATGCTACCCCCTGAGGAGGCACGCACCATCTGTCAAAGACCTATGTCAAATTCTGAGCTCTTTCTCCTAACTTTCCAGGCGACAGGGGTCGGGGGGTGGGGGTGGGGGGGGACTTGTGGACAGGCCAGTTCTTCAGGGGAGATGTGAGCACAGTGGGTCCAAGAAGAGTTTGGCAACAGAACCCCCCTCAGTGGCACCGCAGTGACTCAAGGCAGTGGGGGATGGAACATGGGTTAGAACCAGCTCTCAGGCCCTTTCAGCAAGGGTGAAGCAGACTGTTGACTTGGAGCCAGGAAAATAAGAGTAAAATTTCCTTTCTTTGGCTTCCAGGGAAAGTCACAGACAGACACTAACCTACTCGTCCAATCTGTCCTCATCTCAAGCTCTCTGCTCCCACCACTTTCTATTCCAGAATTCTTTACTTTAAAAAATATTTATTGAATGGATGAGCCCCTCACACGTTATGTGAAGCAAAAGAATCTGGATGCAAAAGAGTAAATGCTGTGTACCTCCTTTAGATGGCTTTTTAGAATAGACAGAGCTCGGCTAATGTGAAAAAAAAAGAAAAAATCCTACTAGTCACCTCTGGTTGGTGAGGGATTGCCTGACGAGAGATGAGGAACTTTCTGGACTAATGGAGATATTCTCTGTCCTGAATGTATGTATTTGCTAAAATGATAAGCCAACTCTGTGGTTCTGTCACTATGCCATTTTCACATATGTAAATTTTATCTCCAATTAAAAAAAAAAAAATTAAACCAGGGCAGGGAGTGGGTGAGGTTACAGAAAAAGCAGAAATGGTGGAACAGTAATGAGGGTGTGCCGATAAGTGTTTTTGAGGGGAGGAACCACCTTTACTTTGCATTCCTCCCAAAACTTAGCCCTATGGTGCTCAGTAAACATTTGTTCAAAGTATTTATTTAGAAAATAAGTATCTCCTTATAAAGCTTGCCTGTATTATATATATATTTATAGTCTGAATGTTTGTGTCTACTCCTGTGTTTAGTTGCTCAGACATGTCTGACTCTTTGCGACCTCACAGATTGTAGCCTGCCAGGCTCCTCTGTCCATGGGATTCTCCAGGCAAGAACACTGGAGCTGGTTGCCATTTCCTACTCCAGGGGATCTTCCTGACCCAGTGATGGAACCTGAGTCTCTCGTGTCTCCTGCACAGGCAGGTACTCTTTACCACTAGCACCACCTAGGAAGCCCTCCCCCCGCCCCGCTCCAAATTATATGTTTAGATTGTAACCTGCAATATTGAAGGTGTTAGCAGGAGTCTTTGGAAGGTGGTTAGGTCATGAGGGTGGAGTCTTCACAGGTAGGATTAGTGCCTTATAAAAGGGGCCCCAGAGAGCCCCCTTGCTTCTTCTGTTAGGTGAGAAAACAGAGAGAAAGCAGCCATCTATGAATCACGAAGCTCTTGCCAGGCACTGAATCTGCCAGTACCTTGATCTTGGAAGTTCCAGGATCCAGAACTATGAGAAATAAATATTTGTATTTAAATGCCACCTAGTTCAAGCTATTTTGTTGTAACAACTCAAATGTATAAAGATATATGTAGATTTATAAATATATCAGGGAGAAGGAAATGGCAACCCACTCCAGTATTCTTGCTTGGAGAATCCTGTGGACAGAGGAGCCTGGAGGGCTGCTGTCCATAGGGTCACACAGAGTCGGACACGACTGAAGTGACTTAGCATGCATGCATAAATATATCAAGAATTCTTTCTCAAAGTATTGAACTAAATGATTAATTGTTACTGGGACATGCTTTTTTATGAAAGGAAATATAAAAATAGGTAAAATTTGAACATAACTTTTCAGTTATTTAATTTTGTGACATGCCAATTCAGTTTATTTCCTGTTTGACAAATTCTGTCTATATTATTTTTGGTATCTGTCCTCATGCAAACCATCCATATGCTGAGTTGGTTGTAGGGGAAACATTTGTTCTAACAGAGTTCTTGGGACTTGAGCTGAACCTTAACCCACTCAGGCATTTGAAGAACCATCATTCTTAGAAGCTGACCACAAATGAGAGGAACTATATGTATCTATTGGAACTATAGGAACTATATGTATCTATAGTGTTTGTCAGCTGGCTCAGTGGTAAAGAATCCACCTGCCAATGCAGGAGATGTGGGTCCAATCTTTGGGTCGGGGAGATCCCCTGGAGAAGGAAATGGCAACCCACTCTAAAAGGAAATGGCAACCAGACAGAGGAGCCTGGCAGGCTACATTCCAGGAGCTTGCAAAGAGCTGGCCACAGCTGAGCACAACACACAAAGAAGCATTAGAACACATTTTAGGGGGTCAATACATGATTCCTAATCTCCATTGACATGATAGAATTTTACCACTGAAATGCAAAGTTACCTGGGAGGCTCTGAAAGTGCAGAGTTGGGGCTCCAATAAAGAAAAAAACCCCATTACAGATGAACCTATTTCCAAGGCATAGAGACACAAACTTGTATACACAGGAAGGGAAGGAGAAGGTAGGATGAACTGAGAGAGTAGCACTGACATATATACACCACCATGTGTAAAACAGATAGCGCAGGAAGCTCAGTTCAGTGCTCTGTGATGATCTAGAGGGGTGGGATGAGGACAGGGATGGGGAGGAGGTTCAAGAGGGGAGGGATATATTTTATATATACATATATATGTATATGATTTACTTTGTTGTACAGCAGAAATTGACACAACATTGTAAAGCAGTTATCCTCCAATTTAAAAGAAGAACAAAATCCCAGGAAAGTCAGGAGTGTACTCTCACAGCATCAAGGGCCTATGATAACTGTGCTCTCCAAGAACTGTTCTTTCTATACTTTGAAACAACCCAAGAAGCCACATAGTGACCTAGGCATGTCCTCGGAAATATGGGCATCAGCATGACAATTTGTAAAGGGCTTCCCCAGTGGCTCAGGAGTAAAGAATCTGTCTACCAATCGGGAGGCACAGGAGACCTGGGTTTGATCCATGGGTTGGGAAGATGCCCTGGAGAAGGGAATGGCAACTCATTCCAGTATTCTTGGCTGGAGAATCCCATGGACAAAGGAACCTGGCAGGCTCCAGTCCATGGGGTTGCAAAGAGTCGAACACGACTGAGGACACAAGATGATTTCTAAAGGCCCAGAGGTCAGGGTGGAATCAGATCTACACTGGAGGAAGAAATCTAAAAAGAAAAAAGCAGGACTTTTGAAAGGCTGTAAACACACTGGGAATATGAACATACTTGTTAAATAATTGAAGACTTTCCAGATCCTCCGGCTCAAGGACTCTGTGAAGTTTTTCAGGCTGAGCTCCAGCCTTTGCCTTCTGCTCTGCGGCAGCTGCGTCTTGCAGGGTCCCGCGGGTCCTCTCTGAGTCAGAACAGAACCAGGAGTCAAAGTCTGGTGAGACCCTGGCTCACCTGTCGCTGCCCACTTCCCTTCCCTTAAGTCGCCTGTCGTTGGAGACGTGGCCATTTAAACGGCAGAGAAAAGGACAAACAGGGTTCGGGCCAGATCTTGCTGACTAGACACCTATTAGTTCACTAAAACATGGTTCATGCTTAGTCATTCTTTCAAAATAAACAGTCTCTCACTTGCTGGGTCTGGGAAGAGATGGGCTGGCTTTCAGAAGCCCATGTTGCTATCTTCCTGGGTACAGAATTCTGGAGTCAGTACTTACATTCCCTATGATATGGAATGTTTGTTTCATGGAAACAGGGAAGGAAGAAGAAGAGGAAGGAGGGACGAGAATCCCTTTCTCAGGTGGCTTCCT
Source organism: Dama dama (assembly GCF_033118175.1). Lineage (NCBI taxonomy): Eukaryota > Metazoa > Chordata > Mammalia > Artiodactyla > Cervidae > Dama > Dama dama. The sequence continues at coordinate 37,150,996 of NC_083693.1, forward strand.
GCGAGCTGCTGACCCAGGACAGGCACAGCCTGGTGGGGTTGGGAGGCACAGTAATGTGAGATTCACCAGGGAAGCTCGTCTTCTCCCTCTCCAGGGCCTGGTTCAATCGTTACATCTGATCAAACCGTCTGAGACTTCGTTCTTGGCCAATGTCTTCGTCCCACCTCCCATCTGTCATAAGAGGCCATCTTCCCTGGCAAAAAGCTGATGGTACCCAATTAAACCTTCTGTCGGGGCCCTTCAGCATCCGAGGTCACTCGCCAACCTCTCTGCTCACCCCTGCCTGCCCTGGCCCTCACTCACATGCCCCTCCGCCTCACATGCCCACTCACGTGCACCTCCCCCACCCTCCCAGCACTGGTCTCAAACCTGCCAGGTGCTGACGTGTCATGGTCTGTGCGGCCACAGGGAATCCCATCGTCCTGGAAGAGCTCCCTCAGGAGCTGGGCTGAGGGAGAGGTGGTTCTGCTCACACTTAAGTGGTCTTTTCAGCTCTAGGGCCTGCCTCTCTGGCCTACGCACGAGGATGGGAACAGGAGAAATGGGGTGGCCACCTTAAGGGGCCATAGGGATGAGTCTCTCGCCCTATGTGGGGGCTTCTCTCCTGTAATTAAGGGTGTCAGGCACTCTTCATTTCTAGGGGCACAAATGATCATTACAACAACAAGTCCTTCCACAAACAACATTACAATGTGGACATAGGACTCCCCTGGTGGCACAGTGGATAAGAACCTGCCTGCCAACGCAGGGGACATGGGTTTGATCCCTGGTCCAGGAAGATTCCACGTGCCAAGGAGCAACTAAGCCCATGTGTCACAACTACTGAGCCCGTGCTCTGGAGCCTGTGCTCTGCAACAAGAGAAGCCACCATACTGAGACTTCTGCGCACAGCAACAAAGAGTAGCCCCCACTCACTGCAACTAGAGAAAGCCTATGCACAGCAACAAAGATCCAGCACAGCCAAAAATAAATAAATAAAAATTATTTTTAAAATGTGGGCATAAAACACCATCATGCTCTTGGGCCCCACATTGCACTAGCTGCTGATACGGAGCGAAATACAGTAACTTCTTGCCTTCACCTTTATACCGATTAGGTCATTTTTCCTTTGCATTTGCTCTGAAGCATAACTGCTGACTGGGATGCTTTCTTGCATGGTCATGCTGGGACATGTTTGTTTATAGTATGTATGTCTAATGACAGTAGCTGGCCCTGTGCATATAAGAAGAATGGAAAGGCCTCCTAGGCATTTGCACAAGCTCTTTCTACTCCCACCTGAGGAGACCAGTTACTTCCGAAAGGAGATGTCATGATGGGCCATCATAAAGCAGCTCCTTCTGGGGACCCACAGAGGGCAAGCCCCACGGTTGGGTCACCCCATACTGGAAGAAAGCAAACCTCTGTAAAGAACTTGCAGAAGAGCTTGAAATTGTTACCTAGGGAACCAGCTACAGAGGTTACTTTAAAACTCTTAAATCCTGACCATCCATATGGAATTCAGTTAGCAAGAGACATTGCACATTTTAGAATTTGATTTTTGAAAAATAATCCCTCCAGTTAAATTCTTGATAATGTATTTCTGTGTCTATATATATATATACACACACACACACACACACAAATTTTAATTTTTGAGGAGTTTTAGGCTTGTGTAGAAGTTGCTCCCACGTATCTTTCACTCTACTTCCTCCAATATATTGTTTTGCATAATCCTAGTTATGATATCAAATAGTCAGTCAACCACCTAAACCAGAAAGCTGATATTGGCACTGTACTAATCCATAGATGTTATTCAGATTGTACTAGTTTTTACATGCACTCTTTTTTTGTGTATTTTTGGTTTTTTGCTTTTTGTGGTTGTTGTATAATTCTACAGCTTCCCTGGTGGCACTAGTGGTAAAGAACCTGCCTGCCACTGCAAGAGACAGAAGAGGCGGCAGTTTGATCCCTAGGTCAGGAAGATCCCCTGGAGAAGGAAATGGCAACCCACTCCAGTATTCTTGCCTGGAGATCCCCAATGGACAGAGGAGTCTGATGGGCTAGGGTCCATGGGGTCGCAGTGACTTAGCTGGCAAACAGGCATATAGCTCTATAAAATGTTATCATTGATGCAGACTTGCATAACCACAGTCACTCCTATTCCCTTTACTTGCAGCCCTGGACAATCACAAGTCTATTTTCTGTCTCTATGGATTTATCTCTTTTGGACCTTTCATATGACTGGAATCATACAATATGTGGCATTTTGTAACTGGCTTATTTCTTTTAGCATAAAGTTTTCAAGGTCCATCCATGTTGCAGCATCTTTTAGGCCTTCATTACTTTTTACATCAGAGTAATATTCCATTGTACTAGTATACCATATTTTGTTTATTTACTCATCACTTGATGGTCATTTGGATCATTGCTTCTTGGATAGCATGAATAATGCTGTTGTGAACATTCTCACACAGGTTTTTTCTGTGGACATATGTTTTTACTTCTCATGGGAATATACCAAGCAGTAGAATCCTGGTCATATGGTAACTCTTACATTTTGAGGAACCATTGCAACTTGCGTGCCTTCACGTGTAGAATGAAAGCTCAGGCCAGAGCTTCCATGAACAGAACCTTAATCTATTAATGTTTTGGTGGTGGTTTAGTCATTAAGTCATGTCTAACACGTGACCCCCATGGACTGTAGCCTGCCAGGCTCCTCTGTCCATGGGATTTCCCAGGCAAGAATACTGGAGTGGGTTGCCATTTCCTTCTCCTCTTCTCTGGGATCTTTCCCACCCAGGGATTAAACCCACATTTCCTGCATTGCAGGCGAATTCTTTACTGACTGAGCCACCAGAGAAGTCCAACTAATATTTTATGCTTTGCAAGTAAAAGTCCTCGTTAAAATCAGAAAGGTGAAAACTATTCTATCAGACAACCAAAATCACCCTCTAGGCTGTGTCGTGTGAGCTTTTATGTGATGCCACAGACATTTATGTCTGTGTCATCAGTACTGGAAAGGAGTACTGAAAGAAGTTCTGGATCTTTTTACTAAAATAAAAATCAGAGACATAGCCAGTTGGGGAAGAATGCTGTTACCTTAAAATAAAAATCAACGCTGTCTTGAAGCTCCTTTTTTTCTTTTTTTTTTGGCAGTGCAGCAGGGCATGTGGGATCCTAGTTTCTTGCCTGACAAGGGATCTAACACATGTCCCGTGCAGTGGAAGCACAGTGTCTTCATCAGTGGACCACCAGGAAAGTTCCTGAAACTCATTCTTAAAGAGTGTGGTTGTGGTACCAGATATTTTGATTAGACTATCATTCATCCTTCTTACCACTTCTCAGAGCAAAGCGTGTTCTTACCTTGGAAGTAAAGAAAAAAGCAGGTGAGCAGGTAAGGGCAGAATTCCTCCAGATGAGAGCAAAAAGCACAGAACGCCTCCGGCCCTTTGGAGCCCAGCTTCAGGAAGAAAGCATCCACTCTCTGCTGAGAGCCAGCCCGGGAGAGGATCTGGGTGCCCTCCTGCAGGGAGAACAGGCCATCGTACACCAGATGTGGGAGCACCGAGCCCACGTCCAGGGCCCGCAGCGCCCTCTCTCGGTAACTCCCGGGGATCTCCGCGAGCAGCTGGGCCCGCCTCTCTCTTTCTCTCCGCGCCCTCGGCTCGCAGTGATAGAACCAAGAGCCAACGCCTCTCTCTGCTGCCCTGGCACGCGGAGGGCCCGAGAAACCACTCCCCCCGGGGCCTGGCGGCTCCTCGGCCTCCGCGGGCACCGTCCACACCGCGCGGGCATCTGCAGGCCGACTCATCCCGCCGTCTGCCGAGACTGCAGGTCTGCGGGGAGGGCTGGGATTAAACCTGCAGTGCTGGCGGTCGTGCCCTAAGAGGATTGCGCTGCACCGTGAACCCCTTGCGGGGGTGAACATGAAAAGATGAGCCAGAGGCAGACTGACTGAATCCCCTCCCGCTGAAATTCCTCCTCCGGTTCCCAGGTGAGCACTCTCACCACATCCCAGGTGACCCCTACATCGCCCTCCTCCCCAACCCCCCCCCCCCCCCCATAACACATTTACAGGTGACTTGGAAAATACAGAACGAAGTTACATACAGTTCCACTATTGTTCAGTTGCTCAGTCGTTTCAGGCTCTCTGCGACTCCACGGACTGCAGCACGCCAGGCTTCCATGTCCTCCACTGTCTCCTGGAGTTTACTCCAATTCATGTCCACTGTGTTGGTAATGCTATCTAACCATCTCATCCTCTGCCGCCCCTTCTCCTCCTACCCTCAATTTTTCCCAGCATCAGGGTCTTTTCCAATGAGTCAGCTCTTCACATCAGGTGACCAAAGTGTTGTCGCTTAAACTTTAGCATCAGTCCTTCCAATGAATATTCAGGGTTGATTTCCCTTAGGATTGACCAGTTTGATCTCCTTGCTGCCTTTTCCAACACCACAGTTTGAAAGCATCAGTTCTTCAGCACTCAGCCTTCTTTATGGTCCTTGTTTATGGTCTCTCACATCCTCACATGACTACTGGAAAAACCCTAGCTTTGACTACATACACCTTTGTTGGCAAAGTGATGTCTCTGCTTTTTAATATGGTCTTGTCATAGCTTTTCTTCCAAGAGGCAAGCATCTTTTAATTATTTCCTGGCTGCAGTCACCAATTTGCCTTGACTCATGGACCTAACATTCCAGGTTCCTATGCAATACTGTTCTTTACAGCATCTGTAAAGTTCTTTACAGGACTTTACCTCCATCACCAGTCACATCCACAACTGGGTATTGTTATATTATCACCCTGCTTATTTAACATATGCAGAATACATCATGCAAAATGCCAGGCTGGATGAAGCACAAGCTGGAATCAAGATTGCCGGGAGAAATATCAATAACCTCAGATATGTAGATGACACCACCCTTATGGCAGAAAGTGAAGAAGAACTAAAGAGCCTCTTGATGAAAGTGAAAGAGGAGAGTGAAAAAGTTGGCTTAAAGCTCAACATTCAGAAAACTAAGATCATGGCATCTGGTCCCATCACTTCATGGCAAATAGATGGGGAAATAATGGAAACAGTGAGAGACTTTATTTTTTTGGATTCCAAAATCACTGCAGATGATGACTGCAGCCATAAAATTAAAAGACGCTTTCTCCTTGGAAGAAAAGTTATGACCAACCTACACAGCATATTAGAAAGCAGAGACATTACTTTGCCAAAAAAAGTCCATCTAGTCAAAGGTATGGTTTTTCCAGTAGTCATGTGAGAGTTGGACTATAAAGAAAGCTGAGTGCTGAAGAATTGTTGCTTTTGAACTGTGGTGTTGGACAAGACTCTTGCAAGTCCCTTGGACTGCAAGGAGATCCAACCTGTCCATCCTAAAGGAAATCAGTCCTGAATATTCATTGGAAGGACTGATGCTGAAGCTGAAACTCCAATACTTTGGCCGCCTGATGCAAAGAACTGACTCATTGGAAAAGACCCTGATGCTGGGAATGATTGAAGGTGGGAGGAGAAGGGGGCGACAGAGGATGAGATGGTTGGATGGCATCACCAATTCAATGGACATGAGTTTGAATAAGCTTTGGGAGTTGGTGATGGACAGGGAGGCCTGGCATGCTGCAGTCCATGGGGTTGCGAAGAGTAGGACACGACTGAGCTACTGAACTGAACTATAGTCACCATCCACAGTAATTTTGGAGCCCAGGAAAATAAAATCTGCCAGTATTTCCATTTTTTCCCCATCTGTTTGTCATGAAGTGATGGGACTTGATGCCATGATCTTAATTCCACTATATATTACAATTATTTTTTGAGTAGATAAATTAAGATTTTTAGTTGGAGTTTCAATATCAAACCCTCAAAAATTAATAGAATGAATAGACAGAAAAGGATATAGCAGAACTGGAAAGCACTGTGAACCAATTTGTCATAATAAAGATGTATACAATTTTCACACAACAGTAGGATACAAATGCTATTCAAGTTCCCATATACTATAAACTAAGAGGTACTGGTATATATCCAGGGACATAAAAGAAGGTGCAAAAATTTCATGGTCTAAAGGTTATTGAAATCATACAGAGTCTGTTCTCATTGTGGAATTATGTTAGAAATCAATATCATAAGATATCTGAAAATAACCCACACATTTACAAGTGCAATGTGACATTTACCAAGAGAGATCTCTGACTTAGCCATTGAAAGCCTCAATAAAGTTAAAGACTGAAAAAACACAGATGGTGATTGTGAGAAGAAAGCGTTTAAATGAGAAATTAATATCAAAGATACTTTAAAAACCCAAGTCCAAATGATTATTTTCAACATCACAAATGTAACAGGCTCACGGTCTGTACTGAAGGGTCTCCTTGTGACAGTGGAAGCTGTGTCAGGAGCTGGCTACTGATCTCTCTGGCCTTCTCTGTGCCCTCGAGTGGGGTTAGATGCAGCCTGACAACCAGCCTGCCTGCAGACACTGGGGAACTCGGCCAAAGCCAGATTTTGAACAGGGCATTTCAGTTTTCCCAAACTGTTCGCTGAGTGCTATTTCTTAGTACATGGTTTCTTTTCTTTCAGAAATTGGGACATCTCATTTGTAGCAACATGGATGGACCCAGAGATTGTCATACTGAGTGAAGTAAGACAGAGAAGGAGAAATATCATATGACATCCCTTATATGTGGGATCTAAAAAGAAATGATACAAATAAACTTACTTACAAAACAGAAAGAGACTCACAGACGTAGAGGACGAACTTATGGCTGCTGAGGGGAAGGGATAGTTAGGGAGTTTAGGACGGACATGTGGTAGTTTAGTCACTCAGTCGTGTCTGACTCTTTGCGACCCCATGGACAGTAATCTGCCAGGCTCCTCTGTCCATGGGATTCTCCAGGCAGGAATACTGGAGTGGGTTGCCATTTCCTTCTCCAGGGAGGATGGACATGTACACACTGCTATATTTAAAATGGATAACAAACAAGGACCTCCTGTATAGCACAGGGAACTCTGCTCAATGTTAGGTGGCAGCCTGGATGAGAGGGGAGTTTGGGGGAGAATGAACACATTGTATGTATAGCTGAGTCCCTTCACCATTCACCTGAAACTATCACAACATTGTTAATTTAGTATAACCCAATACAAAATAAAAAGTTCAAAAGAAAAAAAAAAAAAAAAAAGAAATTGGGACACTTCTGTGTGATGACTTGGTTAAATGATCCGGTCTCATAGATGACCCCTCCCCTTTGATCCAGCTCTGGTGTTCAACTAATGGATCAGATTAGAAGGGATTATTGCCGGGTTGGGAGAGTGCATGGCCACAAGCCATGCCTCATTGAGGATCATATAATATGATTACTCCACCTGCTGGAGCCGCCAGGCCCTAGTGACCTCAGGATGCTCCCTGGTTGCATCTGAACGGGACCTGTTCTTCTCTGGCCTGTCCCTCTTCCTTTGCCTGTGAGACGAAGTATGGCCTCAGGGTCCTTCTCCGGCTCACATCACCCATCTTCTCTCCAAAAGTCACTCTAAGAAGAACCTACTCATAGCACAGGGAACTCTACTGAATACTCTAATAACCTGTACAGGAAAAGAGTCTGAAAAAGAGTGGATGTATGTATATGCATAACTGAATCGCTTTGCTATACACCTGAAATTAATACAACATTGTAAATCAACTATACTCCAATACATTTTTTTTAAAACAAAGCAAATCATTTCCAGGTGAAGAGAAAAGATTTAAAGAAGCCTGATTTCTAAACCTTTTTTTCCGGTTAGGAAACTGATAAAAAGTTCTGTTATTCTCTAATATCCCTGCCAGTTCTGTTTATAGAAGCAAATAGATATTTTTCTACAATATCTGTGTGGAAGAGTTACTTTTCATAAATCCAAACACCCTTGTGGTTGTCTGGTGGTAGTGTCACAGAAAAGACTTCCTGGCTTTGCTTCTGACCTCATGTGTGACCTTGAGAAAATAATTCCGTGTCATCATACTAATTTGTGTTAACCATGTTTTCCTGATGTTTTGCTATCTTGAGGCCTTACCTACTCTGAAGAGATGGCCTCCTTCCCCCTGAGGGCTGGCCAGGTCCTGGAGACAGAAGAAAACGTGCCTGCAAGCATGCCGTTTATAGGCAAGTTACCAGTCTAGAAGCCACACCCCCACACACCTCCTTTATGGGATCTTTACACCTGGGGCCCCACTCCACCTGCCCTAATCACTGCAGGGCCAGAAAACTAGGGACAGACCGTCTGCTCCACAGGCTGCCGAATGTATTCAATCTAGCTCATCATAAGCCTGCTTACCACCTCACCCATTCCTCCCTGAAGAAACCACATAAAGGCTCTTATCCACATCTGCTTCCTGCTCCTCCAGTCTCCTGATGGACCCCATGATTCCCCACGTGGCCCTGCCTGGAACAGAGCACCCTCTCCTCTTGGGAACTGTAGGTGACAGACCATCTTTTCAATGGCAGGGGTCTCCTGATCTGTTGGCCTCACCCTGCCTCAGTAACAGTAAACTCCATATTTTAAAACATCTATTGAAAGTACAAAGCTGGGGCTGAATTGTGATGACTGTAAAGCATTTTGAGTGTCGTTAGAACAGGACCAGATGACATAGAATCTGACTACTTTCTTCAGCACCAGCAATGAAGGTCATGTGCCTCACGCTGAAACTTCTAAGGGAACCAGTGCCATCTTGTGGTATTTGGTAGTCTCTCAGGTGATTTCTTTTCCTTCACACAGCGGTCCCCAATCTTTTTGGCACCAGGGACAGGTTTCATAGGGCTACCCCAGTGGCTTAGATGGTAAAGAATCTGCATGCAACTCAGGTGACCTGGGTTCGATCCCTGAGTCGGGAAGATTCCCTGGAGAAGGGAAAGGCAATCATTCCAGTATTCTTGTCTGGAGAATCCTATGGACAGAGGAGCCTGGGGGGCTACAGCCCATGGGGTCGTAAAGAGTTGGATATGACTGAGAAACTTTCACCAGTTTCATGGAAGACAATTTTTCCACTGACCAGAGAGTGGGGCTGGTTTTGGGATGATTCAAGTGCATCACATTTATTGTGCACTTTGTTTCTATTATTATTGCATTGTGATATATAATGAAATAATTGTATCACTCACCATAGTGTGGAATCAGTGAGAGCCCTGAGCTCGTTTCCTGCAACTGGAGGGTCCCATCTAGGGGTGATGGGAGACAGTGACACCCCGAGTGTGTTGATTATGTCCAGTCTACTCTGGAATCTCATGTTGATTGCTGTCACTGCAGAAAACTGTGCTTCACAAAGATGGGATATTGGAAATAGAAGCGGAATTTCAGTACTTTTGTGGTAATCTCAGGATATTCTGCCTTGACTTTAATCCAGAAAGTATGGAGATTTGAAGCTATCTCAAACATGCGTGTTGCCTGCTAAGTCACTTCAGTCATATGACATCCCTTATATGTGGGATCTAAAAAGAAATGATACAAATAAACTTACTTACAAAACAGAAAGAGACTCGCAGACTTAGAGGACGAACTTATGGCTGCAGAGGGGAAGGGATAGTTAGGGAGTTTAGGATGGACATGTGGTGGTTTAGTCACTCAGTCGTGTCTGACTCTTTATGACCCCATGGACTATAGCCTGCCAGGCTCTTCTGTCCATGAGATTCTACAGGCAAGAATACTGGAGTGGCCTCCACATGCCCTTCACAAGGGGATCTTCCCTGATCCAGGGATTGAACCCATGTCTCCTGTGGCTCCCACATTGCGGGCGGGTTCTCTACTGCTGAGTCACCAGAGAAGCCCCATTTCAAACATACCCTGATCTTAACCCTAACTCTGACCTGCTGTGCAGCCTGGTTCCTAACAGGCCATGGGGACCCCTGTCTTAACAGACCTTAGTTTTTAGAGCAGTTCTAGGTTCACAGCAAAGTTGAACAGAAACTGCAGAGCATCCCTATGTACCCGCTGCCCACCCCCCACAGCCTCCCCCTGGCCCATTATCAATATCCCCCACCAGAGGGGTACCTTGGTTACAAGGATGAATCTACATTGACATGTAATTATCACCCAGAGTGCATAGTTCACTCTTGGTGTTTCAGATTCTGTGGGTTTGGAAAATACATAATAACATATGTCCATCATTACAGGATCAGATGGAGCTTCATTGCCCTAACATCCTCTGTGCTCCACTTGCTTATCCCTCCCTCCACTCTTGATCATGTAAGCTCTCTTTGCTTCAGTTTCTCCACCTATAAATGGCTGTGTCTCTCAATATAAGTATCTTTTAAAGGAGTTCATACTTGTGTAAAGACCTTAAAACAAGGTTTGCCACATCCCAAGCTGTAAGAATGTTAATAAAAACCAATCTGTGTTGTTTTTATGGGAGGGTGTGTGCTCATGGTTATGAGGGACACAAAGACCTATGTGGCACTTGCCCTACTCTCGAGGCACTAGCAATTTTGTATCATCAGATGTAAATCTTTGTAGCGATCTGGGTGCCCTGGTGCCATGGCCTCTACACTTGGCCAGCCTTGGCATGAGGCCAAAGAAGGTCAGTTCTCAATGGCCACTTTTTAGAATCTGGGGGCAAGTTAAAAGAATGGTGACTGCCAGCATTTGAAAGGGGAAAGACAAGAACCATTCTGGGAAGGGAGATGTTCCCAAGGTTTTGGACAATTTGCATTTTGGCAACATACTGGCGTGCTGCAGTCCACTGGGTCGCAAAGAGTCGGACACGACTAAGCGACTGAACTGAACTGAACATACTGGTAGCTCTGAAGGTACCTTGAACCTGTTCAGGGCCAATGCCGCTCTACTGGCCGGCCTGCCGGTACCCGGTGGTCTCCCCCCAAAAGAGTGCCCAATCTGGGTCCACCTGCCCGGCCCCTTACTTGGCTCCAGCCCCTCTCCACCGCCCCGCCCCTCGTTCCGTAGCCCCGCCCTGCAGTGTACAACCGGCCCCACCCCTCCCATTGCCCCGCCTTCCTTACGCTGCCTTTAGCTCCGCCTCTTCTCTTCGCCCCGCCCCCTACAGGTCCTATGGCCCCGCCTCCCCAGAGCCTATCGTCCCACCCCGGCTGTGCACAGCCGGCCACACCTTTCCACATGGCCCCGCCCCTACAGTTCTTATAGCCCCATCCAGTACCTGCGTTCTCGTCAGCTCCTATCGCCCCGCCCCTGCAGTGTACAACCAGCCCCACCGTGCCCTGGCGCCCCGCCCCCCCGTTTATATAGCGCCGGCCGTGCCCCGCCCCCGCAGTGCGCCCCTTCGCTGCCGGCTGTCCACGCGTGGCGCTGGTGCGTGTGGGAGGCGAGGTTGCTGCCATGGCGGCCGAGGCCCTTGCGGCTGAGGCGGTGGCGTCGCGCCTGGCGCGGCAGGAGAAGGACATCCGTTGGCTGTGGGCGGAGGTCCACCGTCTGAGGGACGAGCAGCTGAACGCGCCGGACCGCTGCCAGGCCGAGGGGCCGTGCCTCACGCGCGAGGTGGCGCAGCTGCGGGCAGAGAACCGCGAGTTGCGCCACCGCCTGCACCGATTGCGGCTGTGCCTTGAGGAGGAGCTGAGCCACCAGGCGAGGCTGGAGGGCGCTGAGCGGTCGGGGGCGGGGCGCGGGGCCGCAGGCGCGCAGGTACGGAGGAGGGGGCTGACTGCCGGGCGGGGCGGGGCGGGGCAGGGAGCGTGCGCTGCTGGCCCGGGGTTGGGGAGGGCGGCAGGTGCGGGTGCGCTGAGGGCCAGTGGGCGGCAGGAAGGTGCTGAGACCGGACCTCCTCCCCGTCCCCCCCACGACCCCGCTCGGACCCGGAGCCCACCGCAGGCCAGGCACCCCAGGGCCGCTGCATTTGCAGCGATCACCAGGCTGACCTAAGGCAGTGATGTCTCAGCTCTTCTAAATTGTCCGCTACTCATTTTCTTAAGTGGCTGAAATAGGGTTCTCCTTTCTTTGAAAAAAATGCTGCGGTGTTTAAAACTCAGTGTTCTTTGCTTGGGCAGAAGAGCAGCAGCTCCCTATAGAAACCCCTTCGTTCTGATGAATGGCTGGCCTGACCTGTTGACGACAGGTGGCTTGGGGTGTTTGGTCCTTTCTTTGTTTCCGAGGCGGGGAGGTGGGGGGAGGTGTGTCTTGAGATTTGCGTATTTAACCTTGTCACTTAATAGTGTTCTGAAAGATTGAGGACACGAGGAGAAGGGGGCGACAGAGGGTGAGATGATTGGATGGCATCATCGACTCAATGGACGTTAAGATTGAGTGAGCTCCAGGAGATGGGAAGCCTGGCGTGCTGCAGTCCATGGGGTTGCGAAGAGTCAGACATGACTGAGCGACTGAGCACGCATGCATGTTAGTGTTTTGATTCACTTACCTTCCAGTGACGTAGGGCATTTTAAGTTCTTACTGTGGCTCAGACTGTGGATGCTCCTCACTTTTTTGCCAGGGGACTGGGTGTTCCTGGGTAACACCTTCCTGAAACAGTGCATTTAAAATCGCTGATGACAGCTCTGCAACCGACTTCCAGGGACATTGTTTAAGATTTGGGGTGGGGGAACCATTAAAGAGCAAAATATATTAAGTGCACTTAGCGAGAGTGTGTGAAAGTGCACAGTCAGGAAGGACTGAACCCAAGAAAACCACTTACCTGTTGAGGGTTGAAGGTGGTGGTCAGGAGAGCCTCTCACATGGGATGCCTGCTGCCTGCCGACCTGTCCCTCCCCTCCCTTAGACTTCAAACCTGTTGCTCTTTGTGGTCCTTGGTATAAGTTGTTTATTATTTCCATTTGTTTGTCAGCCTTCTCCTAGTCAAAGCCCAGAAGAGGACGTTAGAAAGGAGATCGAGCCTGACAATGAGGCAAGTCATTGCTGTGGAAATAATATAGAATACTACCTGTAATTTAAATATGCTTATATAGTTAATTGCCCAGGGGTGTGTGTGTGTGTGTGTGTATTTGTGCTCAGTCGTGTCCAACTCTTTGTGACTCCATGAACTGTAGCTCTAGAGCCTGGGAGCCACAATTACTGAGCCTGCACACCTACAGCCCATGCTCCACAACAAGAGAAGCCACTGCAATGAGAAACCCATGCACCTCTAATAGAGAGTAACCCCCACTCACCAAAACTAGGGAAAAGCCTGTGCAGACAAAAAAGACACAGTATAGCCAAAAATAAATAAATAAAGATTTAAAAAAAATAGCTGTCTTAACTTAGAGATGAGACAGCCACATAGCCATAAAGCACTGCTTAGTCTAAATTAAGACAGCAGAGCTTTTCTTTTGTGTTAAGGAAACTTTGTTGCTTTTTTAACATAAGTCATTACAGCAACTGGAGAGAACTGATAAAGCACATCAACATTTGGTAGGAGCAGAGGAGGAGTACTTGGCCTCACAGGGATCCCTGGGGTTGAGGAGTTCAGACACATTGGAGAAACAACTAGAGAACAAAGTCAGATAGTGTATCAATTAAGGGCTGAGTTGTGTGACCCTGTGCACTCACTTGCTAAGTGTGCAGAGAAGGGCGATGCCAGTGGATATAGCAGTTGGAAGAGGAGGGCTTTGCGTGGCTTGGTGAGACCTGGGCTTCCCAGGTGGCTCAATGGTAAAGAACCTGCCTGCCAATGCAGGAGCCTCAGCTTCAATCCCTGGATTGGGAAGATCCCCTGGAAAAGGAAATCCAGTATTCTTGCCCAGAGAATTCCAGGGGCGGAGGAGCCTGGTGGGTACAGTCCATGGGGTCACAGAGTCAGACAGGTGCATGAAGGCACTGAGTTGGGAGGGGGTCAGCCCTGTGGAGGGGAGTCTCTAGAGGGTGGGAGTTAAAGCAGAGCCTAGGGGCTGGTGCAGGGGGATGCCCTGGGCCTGCTGAGGAGGGTGAGGCTTATTTAGAGCTGAGCAGTTAGAAAAAAAGTCGGCTGTGTGTGTTAACCTTACCATATTTTGTATTCTGATGGCTTTCAGGTGAAGAAACCACCAAATTTTGTGAAGGAAAGATTGAAGCTTTTTGAAATATTGAAGAAAGATCATCAGCTCTTACTTGCCGTTTATGAAAAGAAGGGAGATTCAAGCGATGTGATCACAGTAAGAGTGGCTGATGGGAGAACAGTGAAAGGGGAAGCTTGGAAAACAACGCCTTACCAGGTGGCTGCTGAAATTAGGTAAACCATAGTGTGGAGCAGATAATATTAAGTGCTGCGCCAGAGCTTGGTGAGGGTGTGTTCTTGGGGCTGCTGAAGTATTTTTATCTTAGTTGAATAAATTAAATGTAATCAGTTTATTTATTCCCTCTTGGCTTCTAAAGAGGCCATTTAATAAGTAATTGAATGTCAGAACACAGTCTCTTCCTCTTTAAAGTGTCCAACTTTTAGAGTTCTAATAAAAATACATAGTAGAGAAAAGTACCTATAATCCTTGACAGGTGACATGATGTTGACTCGTTTTATCATCAAGATACTTCCATGAGATTTTACAGGTCTTTTGTTGGACTTGACTCCAAGCCATTCTTCTGCCAGTAGATAACCATGGGTGAGTCTTTGGACCAGTGTGGGCAGATCCCTCCAGCTGTCCAAGCCTGTTTTCTTATATCTTAAGTGGAAATGATAATACTTTCATCATTTACCTTATAAGGTTGTAAAGATTAAATGAAAAAATGTATATGGAAGATACTCTGAAAATTAAAACCTTTCTAGAAATGTACAAAGAAGGCTTACTAATTATAGATTGAAGATGTGTGTGTTAGAGCTATGATCAGACTTGGAATAGGTGCCTTCATCTTCCTAGAATTTAGACACTTCAGTGAAGTTACGTTATTCTGACTAATGTTAATTCCTGGCATTATATAAAATTCTGTGGAAGCTGTACCTCAGAACTGCCATGTAAATAAACTTATTATTTAAAAAGCAAACTTTTCAACAATTCAAATCCTCAGATTCCTTTGAAAGCTATGGTTAAGATTGTGTTTTTTTTATCCTATTACATCATATACTCTCCAGGGCCCTCCCATCTGTTCCTGTGCTTTCCAGGAGAGATGGATAGATGCACGGGGAAATTGGACTTTGAGGCAAAAGTAACCTTCTGTCTCCTCGTGGAGAGTCATATGCATGTTGGCAGATTGAAGTCTGAGCTGCCCTGCGCTGAAGAGATGGTCCAAGCTTGGCAAACAAGGTCATTTCATTCTAGGCCATGTTCTTTGTTGCTCTGTCAGTGATGTTCATTTCCACAGGCACCAGGTCAAAACTACCCTCGAGTTTGATGACAGAAGGGTTGCAGGAGTTGTCTACAAAGTAAAATTGTCCAGAGCTAAAGGATGGACCTAGCCATGTCAGACATACCTGATAAGAAGAAAGTAGAGGTCATGATATTACCTTCAGGTGGCAGAACTCAGGGATACACTCATCGAGTGGGAGACTAGGACTTATTTTTAAAATAGAAGAACAGTGTAATCTGCAATTTTTCACACCCCTTTATGAGTTATATAATGTAGCATCACACCAGAAATGCAAAATTATAAGAACTCAAGAGTAGCAGGCTTTAATATACCTGTCTCAGTTCTTGATCAAATAGGCCAAAGTTAAGATGACATGGTCTGAATGGTAACATTTAAGGTGGGCTTCATGGCTACTCCCCGGTCTCTGTGCTGTGGCCAACATGGTGCCTTCTCTCTTGGGACATGTGGTTGTGCTTTCAGCTCCTCAGAATAAGATGCAGAAAAACACAGTTAGCATTCTGTGAGCAAAATGCAATCCATTGTGAACTCAGGAAACATTAAATGGCAACAAGACAAAACAAAACTAGGAAATTGAAAGAAAAACTTCAGGATACTCAGGTGAAGGGAAATAAAAACAAATATTCTTAGGAATAGAAAGGAATATTCTTAGAATATTCTTAGAATAGTTTTTTAAAAAATTATTTATTTATTTGACTGTGATGTGTCTTGGTGGCAAACAAACTCTCAGTTGCAGCATGTGGGATCTAGCTTCCTGACCAGGGATCAAACCATTTGCATTGGGAGCTCAGAGTCTTAACTACTGTACCACCAAGGAAGTATCAGAAAATGCTTATTATAGGAGAATACATTTCAACATCTGTGGAATAAATTTGAAGTGGTGATCAGAAACAGATTTGAATTGCTGAAGGCTTTTATTATCGAATAAGAAAAAATGAAATGACCTGAGAATTCAACTCAGGCAGTTAGGATAATTAAACAAGGAGGAAACTCTAAAAATGTGACTTAGAGAAGTAACTCAAAAACTCATAAGGGTAAGGGTGCAGTGAGGTGGCTGGATACAAAAATAAAGTTAAAAATAATAGTTTTATAAAGTTATTCTGCCTGTTGCCTTGGTTTCCTGAGAGTAGATTGCATAGATGATTCTTCCTGTTCTGAAGGAGTGTAGTAGGCCTTCTGAAGTGCAGTGCATAAGGTCCAGATCATTCAGGCAAGGATGGGAAGATTTGAAATCACTCTGGAGAAATAGCTGTGTGTAAGAATGACACCACAGACAGGGAAATGACAGATGTGAAAAAAATGCACCATATAAAACAAATGATCACTCCTTAAATAGTTTTTCATATTAATAGGAAAATGATGAAAACTTCAGAAGAAAAAAATAGTCTTAGGAATGCAAATTAATTGTGTATTATAATATCTTTTGGTCTATCAAAGGTTTACTAATAGCAGTTAATATTGATAGCGTTTGGCCCTGCTGGAGGGGTGGACGCAGAGGTGCCGTGTCTTTCTTAAATGTTTGAACCCCAGCCCTGACCCTGTCATCCTATACATAGCCAATTATCCTCAGAAAACACCCCCACAGAAAAAAATGGGCAAAGGACACTTGATAGCTCAGTGAAGAGTAGCTCTTGGCTTGTGGTCCCCAGATCAGCAGCACTGGCATCACCTGGGAGCTCGATAGAAGAGCAGTGCTCCGGGCCCCTTGGGAGTCAGTCAGTCACCTGTGCTCCCAGTGCCCTTGGGGCTCCTGACTAAACTGCTGCCGGAAGAAGCCCCTTGGAGACCGAAGCTTAGATGAGACACATGCTACTCTCCCCTTACAGTGTGGCGGAAGCCTGCTGGCGGGTATCTCTGGTCCAGGCCGTTTTTCATGGACCCTGGTCCCCCTTTCACCATCTTGTCACTCAGCTGACCCTGAAGTGGGGTTTGTCTGTATCTGGGGTGCAGGCTGTGTGTCACCCGTGGACCAGCTCACAGGCCAGGGGAGGAGCGGCTGAAGAATGAGGGTGCTTTGAGTCTAAGACCCCAGAGTGGCACACTTTAATCCCCTAGGGGCTGTGAGCTCATACGGAGTCACAGGCTCTGCCAAGCTGTGGGAAAATGGAGACACAGCTCCTACTGACCCAACGCATTTCCAGCCCAGGTGCTCTTGCCACGGGAGAGAAGACTCTTAGCATCAGGCACAGTGTCTCCCGGCCGTGTCCTTTGATGTCCAGACCTCTGTGAGTAGCCCCCTGCCTCATGCCCCACCGTCCCTCCTCCCTCCCCTGTGAGTGGACTCCAGGCACCTCCAGTGGCAGCAGAAAGCCCGGGACTGACTTTAGGTGAACCACACAACTGCCCTCCTCGCTCTGCCCATCAGCCGGCTGCAAGCAAACTAACAGACAAGGCTGCTTGTGTCACATGGGTTACAGTGAGGGATAAATGCAATCACAGACATTTGGAACAAAGAGGAGCGGTGCAGCTGACATCGAGGCAGTGTTCAGGAGCTCTCGGGTCCTGTTGGTTTGGGTTGGCCTGTCTGGCCACCCTTTGTTCTCTGAGAGTAGCTTGATTGCCCACTGTCCTCTTTTGGGCCTGGTTTTGCAGTTTGGAAGGTACATTGTCATCCCTTGCCCTCACCTGCCATGTCTCAAGTGTGGACAGCCATTGGGTATAGAGGCTGCGTGTTTGGTGCAGCTCCCCTGGTGCACATGGTGAAGGTGGGGGTGGGGGTCTCAGGGCTCCTCTGAGGATCAGTCATGGGTGTCTGTGAGTGGGGCTTATGGTTTGTTCTGCAAAACAGTTCCCTCAAGCAGTTAACTGAAGTAGGCCTCTCACCGGAAGCTTCTAATCAGTTTCACACGAGAGTAATCTTCCTAAAGAGTTCTCCTAGACCGGAACTTCTCACCCTCTTATTCCCTGACTTTGTACTTGACTCATTTGTCTCTTCCTTCATTTAATGGACCAGGATTAGACGTACCATAGGCCAGGGGAGAGTGGCTCCCTTGCTCTGACCTGTGCAGTTGGACGGACCCATCTTGTCTGTCCCTGCGTGGACTCTGAGAAGGGCTGTCACTGCCTGTCCCCTTGCCACCTCTGTTTGCAAGCAGAATAGGTCTCACCTGAGCATCCCTTGGTCTGGTGTGTGCATGCTCAGTTGCTTCAGTCGTGTCTGACTTGTTGTGATGCCATGGACTGTAGCCCACCAGGCTCCTCTGTCCACGGGATTCTCCAGGCAAGAATACTGGAGTGGGTTGCCATGCCCTCCTCCAGGGGATCTTTCTGACCCAGGGATCAAACTCACATCTCTTAAGTCTCCTGCATTGGCAGGCCGGTTCTTTACCATTAGCGCCACCTGGGAAGCCTTCTTGGTCTGGTTGTTGTTGTTGTTTAGTCGCTCAGTTGTATCCCACTCTTTGTGACCCCATGGACTGCAGCACACCAGGCTTCCCTGTCCTTACTTATCTCCTGGAGTTTTACTCAAATTTATGTCCATTGAGTTGATGATGCCATGCAACCATCTCATCCTCTGTAGTTTTTTGCTAAAAGCCATAGGAGTTCCCTGGCATATCCCAACATTCTGCCTTTTCATATCTGTTTGCTCATGTGCTACAGGCGTTGTGAGCAGATGTTTTGCCTGCAAGTCTTACGAGATACTTTATTGTGCTGTAACAATGGTTGTTAGCTCTGCGCATCTTAGTGTCTCTCCTTGTAGCCGCTGCCCATCTGCTAAGCCAGTGCCATATAACTTGTCATGTTACTTCCAGGTCCTTGTTCTGTGTTAGTTAAGACACAGGCCAAACTGCTGCAGTGGAGGCCACAGAAAACTCCGTGGCTTAAATGTGGTCAGCATCTCTCTGAAAGCAGTCAGGGGCTGCAGGGTCCAGGCTGGGGGGCAGCACTTCTCCATACCCTCATTTGGGGACCTGAAGTCCTTCCGTGTGGCTGCTGGGTGGTCTGGTATGGTGTTGCCTTGTCTGTGTGGTCCAAAGGTTGTAACTCACTTGTGTTCCATCCACAGAGGGCCGGGAGGGGGTGGATTGGTGCCCGGCATAGTCTAAAGGCAGAGATGCAGCCGTGTTTCTGCCCATCTCCTCCACCTTAGCCACATAGCCCCCTTCTGCTGCAGGGCCAGCCAGATGCTGACTGTAGAGGATGGAGATGACGGACTGGAGGGGCCCTGAGCTGCCTGGCCTGGCCAGCAGAAAGGAAAATGAGATTCTACTCCTTTGACAGTAATACTGAACATTTACTAAGTTCTGATTATGAGTACACCTTATTTTTGTTGTTGTGTAGTTGCTCAGTCATGTCCAGATCTTTGCAACCCTGTGGACTCTAGTCTGCCTGGGTCCCTCTGTCCATGGAATTCTCCAGGCAACAATACTGGAGTGGGTTGCCATTTCTTTCTCCAGGGGATCTTTCCAATCCAGGGATCGAACCCGCGTCTCCTGCCATCTCCTGCATTGCAGGCAGTCTTTACCACTGAACCTCCTGGGAAGCCCACACCTTATTTTATCCTCAGAATAAATATATGAAGAAGGTCCTGTAATTCCCATTTTCCTGATAAGGAAAGTAAGGCTTAGAAAAGCTGAGTAAATTGTTCAGGGTTCAGCCTGAGGTTGGCCTGACCCCAGAGTGTGTGCTCTTAACCACAGGGCTGTGCCCCGGCTCAGGGCAGTCACAGAAATACAAATGAAAACATTACATTGCCAAGAAGACATAATTTTGTACTCCCTGAGAGCACAGAGAAAGGTATTCTTAGGCCCTCTCCTGGTAGGGAAATTTGGCAATGTTGTCCAGTTAAGTTGTTAAAAGTTCAAATCCCAAAAGTTTACTTCTAGAATTTTCCTCAGAAAATAGTCAGGAACTAAAATGTATTCAATATTCAATGAATATTCAAGAATATTCACTGCAGCATTATTTGTCACTGCCAAAATAAAACAAGACAAGCAAAACCCTCAAATTATAACCGAAATGCCCAGCAATAGTGGGTTCATTGGGCAAATCTTAGTTCTACTGCAGCTGTCAGGTAGCATGTTTTACAAGTCTGTCTGCTGTTGGGGAAAATGTCGTGGTTTGCTGTTAAGTTTAAAAAGTGAAAGTCACTCAGTCATGTCCAACTCTCTTGCGGCCCCATGGATTATACAGTCCATGGAACTCTCCAGGCCAGAATACTGGAGTGGGTAGCCTTTCCCTTCTGCAGGGGATCTTCCCAACCCAGGGATTGAACCCAGGTCTCCTGCATTGCAGGTGGATTCTTTACCAGCTGAACTACCAGGGAAGCCAAAGTTTAAAAAGTAGGTTATCAGATAACATAAGCAGAGTAATACTTTCAAAGTTTTTATATTGATGTATAAATGTTGTGAGTACTTATCTCTGAGTGGTAAGATGTATGTGATTTTATTCCTGTGCATTCTGTTTTCTGAATTTTTACAGTGAACAAATCGTATTTCTTTTGTACTTAAATATCACAAAAATTAAAAAAAGATCTATCCTATTAGTTTACATTTGTACTTTCCACTTAAGAAAGAAACAAACCCTGGAAATTAATTTCATGTCTTGTTTTAAGGAATAGCTTTAGTCTGTGATGGGTTAACCCCGACATGACTGTCCTCTCCCCAGTCAGGAGCTAGCAGAAACCACCGTGGTGGCCAAAGTGAACGGGGAGTTGTGGGACCTAGACCGCCCGCTGGAAGGGGACGCCACTGTGGAGCTCCTCACCTTTGAGAATGAGGAGGCCCAGGCCGTAAGTGTCTGAAAACCAGCCGACCACACTTTGGGTGTTTATGTTGTCAGATGTACCATGTACAAAGTCACACACTAAAGGGTAGAACAGTGGGTTTTGTGATTTTCTAAGTTTGGTGTTTAATAAATCTAACATGACACCGTATTTAAAAGTGATTCATAAAGAGCATGAACAAAATATGTAATGAAATACATAGCTTGCATATATGTGTTAGTTTTTCTCACTTAAGGACTAACCCTAACAACTGTCACCTAGCTTCATACCAGATGCCACCCTGGAACTTGTGAACCTGTGTTGATTTCCTTGGTCAGCTGACCAGCGTCCAAGATTCTGGGTGCATGTGCCAATCCTGTGGGCAGCAGAGTTCACAACAGGTGGAAGGGATAGTTAGTAAGCAAATCAAACAGCTAGATGCTTTCAGGTAATGTCAGCCTCTGGAGAGCATCACGTAGGAGCCAACCCGGAGCAGCTGTGGTGGCTGGCCTACCAGGTGGTTTTAACCCTTTCCTGAGGTCAGAATCCTGCTGAGACCTGAGCAGTTTCCCGCACAGGTGGGCTCTTGGTTGACCTGCAGACACGGTTCTTTAACAGTGGGCTGCTAAGGGTCTTCAGTCTGTCAGAAATATGGGTGGTGGGGACAGGGGACCACCAACCTTAATGTTCTACAGAGGGGTCAGCCTCTTTGACATTCTGTCCCCCTGTGTTCAGTGACATCATGAAAGATAAAGCATTTATCATATTATCACGGGAAATCTTTCTAGAGTGCCTGATCAGTCCACCCCTGGCACCTGGTGTCATGCCTTAGGGCTTCCAGAATAGTTGTGGTTGCTCGTGAAAATGAGAATGTTACCTCCCAGGCTCCAGCCCCAGCCCTGGTATACATTATCTAGGCGAGACCCAGTGACCTTGTCACAAAAGTACCATGTTAATAGTATGCAGAGCTCAGATGATTCAGTAACTTTTCCTTCCAAGAGACTCCTCTGCCTTCCTGAGTCCTCTTTCAAACTTCACGGCCACGTGCTGTTTAGTGTGGGAAGACTGCTGTGTAGACGCAAAATCTTGTTAACGTGAGCGATGTCAGGAACAGCCACTGTGGCCGCATCTCTGGCTCAGAAAGGCTGGCCAGAGGAGGAGGAGGAAGGGGGCCAGTGCTCACACTCATAGGCGGCCCTCTGCGCTGGGCCCGAACCAGCTCTGGGTGGCTGCTCTGCTCATGGTCCAGTTCTCTTCTACTCATGGTTGAGGCCCAGAAGGAAGTGGTTTAGGAGCCGGGCTCAGCACTGCTCAGAGTAAGGCTGCAGGAGAAGCACATAGCCTGCTGGTGGGATGGGGGGTAGGGTGGGGGCACAGTGGGCTCCAGGGAGGGCTCAGAAACAGGCAGGTCTCAGCAGTCTGCAGAGACGACACTGCCTGTGTCCTGGGGTCTGTCACATGCTGTACCCACATGCTCACTCGTCCCTGCATCCGCCTGGTGACTTCCCATGATGCAGCTGTGGCCTGGCCTCTGTCGCTCCGCAGGTATACTGGCACTCCAGCGCCCACGTACTTGGGGAAGCCCTGGAGCTCCACTACGGGGGCCTCCTGTGCTGCAGCCCACCTGGCGATGGTGGCTTTCACTGCGATGTGTACCTGGAAGACAGGTAACCCTGAGAGCTTACTTGTCAGTGCATTGAGTATCTGATACAGGACATGATTACAGAGGGGGTAACCATTTGTGAAAATTATTATTTTTTATGAGTGTAGATTTAAGGGTAACTTCTCAAGTGGTTTTCTTTCTTTCCTCAAGAAAGACGTGACACACTATTTATCTGACCTGAGGCTTGTTAGGGCAGACTACCGATTCAGACCAGAGTGGTCAGGTTAATCCCCGGAGAGCAGGTAGTCCTCGCCGTGATGGTCAAGGGCAACGTGCCCCCCAGCCATACATCCCATGGCTGGTGCCAGAGGGGCCAGTCTCTGGAGGTTTCACATTCCCTAGGTCTGTGCATGAACTCCCGAGCCACAGGCCCCACCTCAGCCCTCCTTACCTCTCACGAGTCTATATGGAAACCTTCCCAGCTGTCAAACTGAAACCCAAGGGTCCTCCGTACCCCACCCTGGTCCTCATCCCCCACCCTGTCACTCCATCCAGTTCTGCCTGTTTTGTCCCCTCAGTAGTTCTCCCTGACCCCCCTTCTCACTCCTTCTGCCTTAGTGTAGACCCCTGGCATCTGTAGCCTGGTTGCCTATGGTTCACTCCACCTCCAGCTGTTACCTCCACGCTGCCCGAGCGCCCAGTGCTCTGTAGCTCCTCTCCTAGCCCAGCCAGCTCGTCCCCTGTGAGCACCCCTACCCACCAGAGTCATCTCACAATGTGTAGATGCCTCTTGTGTGCTGGGCTTGGTGCTGCTGACTACCTAGTGGAGATCAGCCTGTCCTCATGGGCTCAGCCATCCAGTCGGGGGAGACAGACAGAAACAGATGCACCACCACTTGCTGCGGGAGGTGACAGGGCTGTGGGACAAGCAGGTGGGCACTCAGCTGAGAGCTCAGTGACCTGGAAGTAGGGTGTGACGGAGGATGGCAGGGAGCTGTCCCAGAGCATCCCAGGCCTCTGTGGGGCAGCCTTGGGCCCAGGGGTGGAGGGGTGTGGCCCATGAGACTGGAGGGACATGAGCACAGATGGTGGAGGAGGGAAGGAGTGGGGGCTGGGGGGACATGCTGAGTCTCTGAAGTCCTGGACCGTAGAGCACCACGTTCTTCTGGGAGATAGTTGGTCTGCTGATGACTAGGGCCTCAGGTCACAGGTGCTATCCCAGCGTCTGTGGCGACTGTTGCGTCTTCCCTGCAGGGCCGTGTCCAGCACAGAGCTGCCGGTGCTGGAGAGCATGTGCCAGGCCATCATCAAAGAGCAGCAGCCGTTTGAGAGACTGGAAGTCAGCACGGAGGTCCTCCTAGACCTATTCAAGGTGATTATGGGGGGACTTGAGCAGTAATAGCACACCACTGCTTTAAACAAATGGTCAGTCCCTGCTCACCACATTGTTCCTAACGCTTGGTTCAAATTTGCAATGCAGATATAAGTAGGTGAAGGGCCGGGAGAATAGTGTTCATTTGTGTTTTATAAATCTGATTAATCCTGAGTGTTGTTAGTACTCTAGCTATTGAATTCAACAATGTTAATAATACCATATAAAATTCTGGCTTTTCCTCTTTTCATTGGGGTTTTCTGCTAGTTTTTAAAATAGATTCTAGCCTGGAGTAACCTGTGTAAAACTTCAACTTTCTCTTTTTATTGTTCAAACTAATTTACTTAAATATCTTCTAAATTTTATTTTTAAAATCATAAATATCAAAGAAAACATAATTTGAGAGTGCGTGCAGTATTGTTAGTTTCGTGGGCTTGAATTAAAAAGTAGATTTGGATTTGGTAAAAGTTGCAGCTGCTTTTTTTCTGTGTGTGGTAAACTACCCAAAATATAAAAATTACTGTTTGAGTCGCGCTCTGAGTGGACAGTTCTGTGGCGTTAAGTCCTCGCACACTGTTGTGTAGTCACTGTCAGCACCCATCTCCAGAGCCCTGCACCTCCCAGCAGTTACGCCGAATCCCCGTTCCCCACCCCTTCCATCTCCTTGAGAGTGACTGCTCCAGGGCCTCATCAGGTGGAATTACACAGTAATCGTCCTTCTGAGTGGCCTGTCTCAGTGTTGTGTGCTCAAGGTTCATCCATGTCGTAGCAAGTGTCAGAATTGCCTTCCTCTTTTGAGGCTGAATAATATTCATTCCACTGTATGGATGGACTACCTTTTATCTATTCACTCTTTGTCAATGGACATCGCTTGACTACTAAGAAAAATGTTACTACCTGGGTGTACTCGTATCTGTTCAGGTCCCCACTGTCAGTTCTTCAGTGTATACCCACTCCAGTATTCTTGCCTGGAGAATTCCATGGGCAGAGGAGCCTGGCGGGCTACAAGTCTATGGGATCGCAAAGAGTCAGATGCAACTTAGCAACTAAACAACAACAAACCCACATTCTGTTTTTGGGATGTTAGCTGTAGAGCGCCTCTCTCACTGCAAGTGAGACCGTTGCTGAATTATATGGAAATCTTGTGTTTAATTTTTTGAGCAACTGCCATACTGTTTGCCACAGTGGTTGTACTGTTTTACATTCCTACCAGCATGAGCGTTCCAGTTTCTCTGTATTCTTGCTAATTTGACTTTTTCTTTCTCTCTCTTCCCTTCCCTTTCCCTTCAAAAAAATAAAGTAACCATACCAGTGGGTGTGAGGAGGTACCCCATTGTGGTTTTTATTTGTATTTCTCTAATGGCTGGTGAGAGCATCTTTCCACAAGCCTGTTGTGATTTGTAGATCTTCTTTGGAGAAATGTCTGTTCAGTCCTTTGCCCATTTTTGAATTGGATTGTTTGTTTTTTGGTGTTGAGCTGTAGGAGTTTTTGATATATTCTGGATATTAATCTCATATTAGATATGTGATTTGCAATTATTTTCTCACATTCTTTGGGTGGAGAACTAAACTCCATCAAAACTTTGTGAAGAAAAATGACTTGATTTTAACATGTAAGTACACAACAGTTAGATCATACAAATCCATTTTTTTCTCCCCAAAACTACCTCCTTTAAGTAGTTATTTAATACAAAGTATCTGGCACAATAGTAATAATGATGAAAGCAGAAAAGTGTCTGCTAAGTTTTTTAATGTAATAATATCATTTACTGTAGACTTTGTTTTGACTTTTTTGTACAAATTCATAATGTAGCTATGTCTTCAGAATTTTATTTATTCCATGTAGTTAAAGCTGAAATCTAGAACAGTCCAGTCTAATAATGCCATTCCCAAGTCTGAGCCCTGTATGTCATCTGAAATTTTCTGGTAGCCACATTTTAAAAGTAAAAGAAAGGTGAAATTAATCTTTATAACATTTTTTTTAACTCAATAAATCAAAAAATATTACTTCAGCATGTAACCAACATAAAAAGTGATTTTATATTCTTTTTTTTTCACATTGTGCTTCTGGAATCCAGTGTGTTTTGGCCTGGTGGTGCCTCTCAGTTCAGATCAGTTACATGTCAAATGCTCAGGGCCCACACAGGCTCTGGGCACCCATCCTGGACGGCACAGAACCGGGTGCTGAGCTCCATGTGTGTCCAGGGTCTCAGCACCTAGAACATAGCAGATGCCCGTTCAGTGTTTGTTGGAAAAAGGGAACATTTTTTCCCACTTAAACGTTTTATGTGATACTATTTGGGTGTATTTTTCTTTGTAGTACAATAAATTTAAATGCCGCATCCTGAAGGAGAAGGTGGACACGCCAACGACCACAGTGTACAGGTAACGTGTATGTGTGAATTGTAAACTCTGCTCAGTGATGCATCTGAACGTGTTAGCAGAAGCAAGTTTGTCTTTGAGTGGGAGGTCTGATTGTAAGTTTGCATGGTTGATAGAGTACTCCTTTGTGTGGGGACTCTGAAATATCACCGCAAAGGGAGGTAATGATTTTCTCATTTGTATTTATCAGGATGGTACTAAAAAGCCACAGGATTCCCTGGTGGCTCAGCGGTAAAGAACTCTCCTCCTAAAGCAGGAGACGTGGGTTTGATCTTGCTTTGGAAAGATTCCCTGGAGGAGGAAATGGCAACCCACTCCAGTATTCTTGCCTGGAGAATTCCATGGGCAGAGGAGCCTGGCGGGCTACAAGTCTGTGGGGTCACAAAGAGTCAGACGCAACTTAGCAACTAAATAACAACAAACCCACATTCTGTTTTTGGGCTGTTAGCTGTAAAGCGCCTCTCTCACTGCAAGTGAGACCGTGTTCTCAGGGCCTCATGTTTTGGGGGGCTGTTCAGGAAAGGAATTCTGTTCATCCTCCTCTGTTCATATTGGGAGACAGTGGAGCTGTAGTGGGCCATCTCCTCAGGTATGATTCTCTGCCTCTCACCACACTCTCCACTATTTGGGGGCCAAGAGCATCACCCTCTATGCATCAGTAAGGCCGAATAGAAGTGGTGTATAGCAATGGCCATGGGAGCCCAAACCCAAACCCTTAGTTCTGCTCGACATCAGGCTCCCAGCCCCTCTTACTGTCCACTTGTTCAACTGCCTTATGAGTACTGCTTGTCCCCACTCCTGGTGTCCCCTTCTTTGACTGCCTGTGACCTTCTCAGTCCCATCAGAGAAGACTTGTCCCTGTAATAAGTATGACCACAGATTTCCTGCACAGGGCACTTCCTTTCCACACGCAAGTGCTGTGGTTCTGTGACTTAGCTGTACCGTGAGTAAAGTCACACCCCTTCATGCACAGCTGGGCACAGTGTATTTCCTGAAGGATCATGTGAACATGTGGCCACTTTATGCTGCAGGTGGATACCATGTTTGTTTTTACCACTCTCCAGTGACCTGATAAGATTTTATTGTTTATTACCTGTAATACAAATAAATGTTAGCATACCATTTCAGAGTTTAAAAACAAATGAGGAAATTGACAAGATATGGTGAGCTTTAAATTTCTGACTTTTAATACTTGATCTTTTGGGGTTTTTAAGTACAATTTTATTTATTTATTGCTGTGCTGGGTTGTCATTGGTGTGAGGGGGCTTTCTCTAGTTGTGGAGAGTGGGGGCTCCTCTTTGTTGCCGGCCCTAGAGCACCCAAATTTCAGTAGTTGTGGCACACAGGCTTAGTTGTTCTGCAGCATGTGGAATATTCCCGGACCAGGGCTTGAACCCGTGTCCTCTGCATTGGCAGGTGGGTTCTTACCCACTGCATCACCTGGAGAGTCCCTTTTGTTTTTTTTTTAAAACATTTCTTAGGTCAGCATTAACACGTAATTTTTCAATTGAAATAGCTTGTATTTAATTTTTTGAACATAAATGACTTTTTTCCCTATGGGGTTATTTAAAGATTGGCTTATTTAAGTCTTTCTTACTAATCAGGCATTTTTTTCCATTTCTCTTGAGCATTAACTTACAATCTCTTTTTTGAACAGAGAACAGTATATAAATCCTGGTCATTCAAAGAAATGGTGTTTTCATGTTTAAAACTTCATTCTACTTTGATGAATGATCCAGTCCCTTTATGTGTTCATTATGATTTTTAACTTTTTAACTAGTGAACTTTAAAAATATTTAAAATTGGTTGGAATAGTTAAGGAACAACTTTCTTTTTTTACTAAATTTCCCTTAAATTGGTTGATGTTAAGTTACCTTCTCTTTGACCTGCATTATTGGTATCTTAACTCTGTTCATCTTTTTGTACTTGGAGAAGAGTCTACTGTTGTTAGGGTTTTATGGCCCCTTGTTCATTACAGGTGCGGGCAAATGCTTTATAGTGGTTTCATCTCTCATCTAAACTTTTGCATCATCTAATAAACCAAAATACAAGTAGGCATTTTGTTATAAAACCAGAGTGCCTGAAAACAAGTGAAGAAAACCCTTGAATTTATATATTTATTTAATAGAGTTTATTTTTTGGAGCAGTTTTAGGTTTGCCACAGAATTTAGAGGACGGGCAGAGCATTCCCATAAACCCCTGCCCCTGTGTGCATGTGGCTTCCCCATGGTCAAGATCCCCCCCATCCAGAGTGTGACATGAGTTATAGTCCATCTACACTGCCATGTCTCTGTCACCTGAGTCCAGTATTTACATAGGTTTCACGCTTGGTGGTGTGCGTTCTGTGGGTCTGATGAAGTTTATTTTTGATATCAAGTGAATGTATTTTTTTATATCTTTCATGTAATTTTGGTTTTGAAAATTAGCGTAGAGCAGGAAAGTGGATTTTTGATTTTCCAACAGTGAAAATTTGTAAGAGCCTTGTGTGTGTCCAACTGTTTGCGACTGTGTGGACTAAAGCCTTCCAGTCACCTCTGTTCATGGAATTTCCCAGATAAGAATACTGGAGTGGGTTGTCCTGTTCTCCTCCAGTGGATCTTCCTAATCCAGGGATTGAACCCAGGTCTCTTGTGTCTCCTGCATTGGCAGGCAGGTTCTCTACCACTGAGTGACCTGGGACGCCCTTTAAGAGCCTCAGGATGTGACAGTGAAAAGAGGTGTGTCTGTCTGCAAAGTTTCTTTCAAAGATTCTGTGGCTTCTGTGTGCGACCTGAAGGGGGAAGATTGGGATCTAAGACCAGGTGACTCACCTCTTTCCTGCACCCTAAATTAAAGATGGATTCACACTAAGTTGTTCCTGAATTAAACATTGCCCCAAAACATAGAACATGGTTTCCAACCAATAGTCCCCAAAGCCGTAACTGTGTCTGGACATGTTTTAAATATTTCACCACAGGTGCGGTCCACTAGTTGAACTTTGTAAAGGCCCTCACATAAGACACACTGGAAATATTAAGGTCATAAAAATTTTCAAGGTAAGGATTGATTTTTTTCTGATACAGTAAACTTTAAGTGAACTAGATATAGTAGTTCAATAATGTCTTTTATAATATGAGCACTGTGCCACTTTCAAACACCACATGTGTATTTGATTTTTATATGGGCTTCTAAAAATAATAGTGTTTTAGGATTGATAATTAGAACATTTTACATTGCTTTTGATTGTCTGTCATTTAACATTACTGTAAGTTTCACAGCACATTTCGTTTTTATCTATGAAGATATTCTGTATACTCTTGTTTTCTTGAGTTTTTCTAATGTGAACAAGAGTGTTTATCTGCCATGAGAATAATATAATGTAGGAAAAGGAGGGGAAAAAGAGATGGAGTGGTGTGATGCCGAAAACACGCTGTGAAAGCAATAGGCCTGGGACTGATGGAGCTGGCCTGACCTGCCTTGGTTTTCTCAAGGCAGGAGGAGGCGGGTGGAGGAGGGGGCTGGCCACCACACCCCTTTCTCCTTCACTGCCCTCTCCTGGGTGATGCACATGGTGCTTGCCTTCCCTCATTTTCACATTTTCTTTCTCACTTTCCACTCCTAGAACCCACAGCAGACTAACTGTAATTTACTGATTAATGGTGTAATTTGGAGTGGGAAGGTTTATTTAGAAACAATCTAAGATTCTAAGTCTACAGGAAGTCCCCTGTGAGTCAACTGTGCTGATGTTCAGGTGGGAAGTTGTGTGTAGTCCCTCATCCCTTGGTGTCTAGGATGCCTGACTTATATCCAAGTCCACAGCAGTTCAGGCCCCTGGTTAGAACCACCTGCACATATTAACCGCAGAGCGGTTTTACTGGTCACCAAGAATTTGACGTGTTTACCCGAATCTTGTCTGATGTTTAGAATTCCTTGGCATATTGGGAGGACAACCCTGAGATGGAAATGCTGCAGAGAGTCTACGGGGTGTCCTTTCCTGATGAGCAGCGGATGGCTGTCTGGGAGGAGCTCCAGGAGAAAGCCAGAGCCCGGGACCACAGGACAATTGGGAAGGTGCGCCCACCAAGCGCTGCTGCACTGCTCTGGGACCAAGGCTTGGAATCAGGCTGTCTTAATGCTGACATTTCTTCTCCCCTCCTGTCTTTTGTTTCCCTGGCACTTGTGGTTTGCTGCTGAGTTCTTTCACACTCCGACCCCCAGTGTCTACTAACCTTTTTCCTTCTTGTATTTCTATTAGATTTAAAAAATTGCACTTCTCTCTCATTTTTATAATGATATAAAATTTTTTAAAGAAAAAGAGTGTATACCTGATAGTATACTTTGTATTTGGGAAGCAGAGCAAGAACAGTACTTGCAGGCAGGTGGACCTGGTTTAACTCTCAGTCCTCCAGTGGGAGCTGTTATGTGAGGGGCCGGCGCTCACTGTGGAGCTCCGTGTCCTTGGCTCTGCTGGGGGGTGTGTGGGGTGGCAGGAGGACGGACGCTGGAGGGTGGTGGCCCCCTGGGCGGACTCTCAGCATGACGGCCATGCAGAGGTCACTGCCACTCAGAGCCCACCTCCAGCAGTGAACTTTCCTGACCTTTTTGCCATGTCGACTCATGAGATCCATATCTCAAGGTGCCAAGTAAGATATCGGCAGTAAATCCCAGGTGAAATAAAAGTTAAGTTCAAAGCTGAGTAATCATAAATATGAATTGTAACTTCACATGCACTGTTACATAAGTCAGATTCAAGTATTTGGAATGTCATGCTACTAGAACTTGAAAATAACTGAGTGTATGTTTTATTCTAGCATATCATATATGTACAGTAAATATATAACAGCAGTGGAATTTGAAACGCAATTACTTTTTCAACCTAGGAACAGGAACTTTTCTTTTTCCATGATCTGAGCCCTGGAAGCTGTTTCTTTCTTCCTAGAGGAGCCTTCATTTATAACACACTGATAGACTTCATACGAGTAAGTAATTTTTTAAATATTCTATGCTTATTCAACTCCATTTTATATTTTACCATTTTCTCTCATCATAAAATAGCGAAGCATTTCCATTGATTTTATTTTAATAATACCTAGAATTTTGAACCTCAAAGAGAAATGCTGCATTATGCCTTCAACTAAAAACACTGAGACCATTAGTATTTTCCTTGGATTTCATTAAATGTACCTCTTGTCCGTTTGAGTTTCTAGAGCACATATGACACAAAGATAAACTTTAGGCCAACTGTGGAACTTCTTGTGAGAGAGGAAGGAGGAAATGTTCTGTGTGACACCTGAGATTGCAAATGATGGTGGCCTTAAGAGTATGTTTGACACAACTCCAAATCTCCATACATTTTAGATTAAGGTTGAGGTGGAATATCCTGAGACTGCCACAAAAGCACTGAAAAGCCTGCTTCCATTTCCAGTATCCCATCTTTGTGAAGCAGGGTTTTTTGCAGTGAAAGTGAAAGGCATTCAGTCATGTCCAACTCTTTGCAACCCCATGGACTATACAGTCCATGGAAATCTCCAGGCCAGAATACTGGAGTGGGTAGCCTTTCCCTTCTCCAGGGTATCTTCCCAACCCAGGGATGATCAAACCCAGGTCTCCTGTATTGCAGGTGGATTCTTTACCAGCGAAGCCACAAAGGAAGCCCAAGAATGCTGGAGTGGATAGCCTATCCCATCTCCAGCGGATCCTCCCAAACCAGAAATCAAACCAGGGTCTCCCACATTGCAGGCGGCTTCTGCAGTGACAGCAACCAAAGTGGGATCATGGAGTAGACTGGACATACGCAACACATCCAGGTGTCACTGTTTTCCAGCGCCCCTAGATGGGACCATCCAGGTGCAGGAAAACAGGCTCAGGGCTCCCACTGATTCTGCATTGTGGTCAGTTGTATAATTATTTCATTATATATAACAGTGCAATAACAGTAGAAACAAAGTGCACAATAAATGTGGACTTCCCAGGTGGGACTAGTGGTTAAGAATTCACCTGCCAATGCAGGAGACCTGGGTTTGATCCCTGGGTTGGGAATATCCCCTGGAGGAGGGCATGGCAACCCACTCTAGTATTCTTGCCTGGAGAATTCCATGGACAGAGGAGCCTGGTGTGCTACAGTCCATCCATGGGGTCCCATAGAGTCGGACACAACTGAAGTGACTTCACACACGTGGACACACACAATAAATGTAAGACATTTGAATCATCCCAACCTCCACTACCCCTGCTGCCAGTCAGTGGAAAAGTTGTCTACCCCAAGACTGGTCCTGGTGCCAAAAATGTTGGGGACTGCTGTTATATACTACATACCATTATATTATAAAATGAATATGTGCGTGTATGCTTGCATGCTAAGTCGCTTCAGTCGTGCCCAACTCTGCAACTGTGGACTGGAGCCTACCAGGCTCCTCTCTCCATGGGATTCTCCAGGCAAGAATACTGAAGTGGGTTGCCATATAAAGTGAATATACTTATATACTGAGCATACATGAATCTTTCTTTTATGATCCATAAGGTACCATGCTTAAAACCAAGGGCATATTAGCTGTGAACTGATGTAAGGCATGATCCTGAATTTAGCAGTCCTTGTCTGGATATCTCTTGCCTGCAGTTATGCCCTGCCCCAGCAGATTTCAGCTCTGCGCGCCTGTCTCCTTTAGGAGCAGCACCACCAGCGCAACTTTACGGAGGTCCTGTCCCCCAACATGTACAGCTGCAAGCTCTGGGAGGCCTCTGGACACTGGCAGCATTACAGTGAGAACATGTTCACCTTTGACATTGACAAGGACACTTTCGCCCTTAAGCCCATGAATTGCCCAGGGCACTGGTGAGTATGAAAAATGAAGCAGATCTGTACCTAGCAGGTACTTCACTACAGTTAGTTTTTAATGTTATTTTGCTTTTTGGAGTTAAGAGGATCCTTTAACATGAAGAATGGTGTTTAGAAATCATCTCTACCAAGTTGTTTCATTCTGGAGGATGAATTTACTTTTAAAATATGTTTGCTCTTTGCCAGATGTGGGCTGTTGGCTGGAAAACATTTAGTATTTTGTGCTTCTCAGAGGATAATATTACCCGTCAATTTTATAAATTATTACATTTCTCTTCCCAGTGGTAATATACTTCAAATATGCACATTTGCAGAACATTTAGTTCTTACCTGCTATTTGGGTGATTATAACAAGGCCCGTGAGCTCACAGTCAGTGATTGGATTTCATTGATTCTAAGATGCATTCCCCTCCGTATCTCAACATCCCTGAAACTGAGATGTGTCTTATAGTTTGTATCTTAGCATTATGCCATATTTTAATTCATGGTTGTGTTCTTTCTTGGTTCTACATAATGTAATGGTCCATCTTATAGTCAAGGTTGTCTTAGAGTCTATGAAAGAATGCAGTTATCATAAAGCTGCATAGGATGTGAATGCAACCTTGTCAGAGAAGTAGATTTTACAACTAGAAGTGAACAGGTACAATTTTCCGCCAAAAAATATCCCACCTATTATAGCTTCATATCAACATACACAGTTTCAGTAAATTGACCTTAAAAGGTAACTGCTTGAAAGAAACCTCTGAATACTGAAGAAAACTCTTTGCCCTTTTCAGTAAAGACTAAAGGAAGTTCAATTCTGTGGTAACTGCATATAAAAGATATATATTTATCTTTAGTTTTATGAAAACTGATATATAAATATTCTATAGCCTCTTTTTTTAAACGAAGGTGGAGGCTAAAACCTAGTGCTTTGCATTCTCCAAAACTCCTGTATTAACTACTTCTTAACTCATTTTCCCATTGGGTACTAGTTGAAGCTGTGATTTCAGTATTATTACAAGAAAGTTGAACACAAGCAGAGCGTGTAATTTTGTATTTTCTTATCTCAGAACAAGGAATCAGGACCACAGTGGCTTAGTGGTGATGGGGTGTGGGAGCGAGGGTTGCTTCCTGCAGAAGAGAGGCCTTTCATGCAGAGAGAGTATTAGCGGGGTGCTTTAGACACAGCCATTTCCTTCTGGAGCTCATGAGCAGAGTGGAGAAGGAACAAATACACAGACAGACAGTTATTGAAAAAGTAAGACCAGTGTCAAAAGTGTGGCAATTCTGGCTGTTCTTGGAGCTTGAGGCTCGACTGACCAGCCCTTCTGGGGAGTGTCCAGGGCTGCCTCACTTAGGAAGTAGCCTTTGAAATGGATCGTAGATGGTTAGTGCAAATGGATGAATGAGAATAGGGAGCAGTATTTCTGGAGGAGATGATTGGGTTCTTTCTCAGAGTGTGCAGTGATGTAAATACAGCATTCAGTAATTCATGGGAGAAGAAATTTCTTTTAATTGGTGATCTAAGAACCAGAATCAGGTGTTTACAAATCCTGAGTCATTTAATTGTTAACTTACTAACATTCAGATGGTTACTGCATCTCTTCTGCAGTAAGGAAACACCGTGTGCCCCTGTGTCTTTTCTAGTCTGATGTTTGCCCATCGTCCACGGTCTTGGAGGGAAATGCCGATCAGACTTGCTGACTTCGGGGTTCTTCACAGGAATGAGCCATCAGGAGCTCTGAGTGGCTTGACCCGCGTCAGGCGCTTCCAGCAGGATGACGCTCACATCTTCTGCACAGTGGGACAGGTAGATGGGAACTCAGGGAGGCATGGTCAGCACAGGTCCATGGTGGAGTAGGTAAACGGGGACTAAGGGAGGCATGGTCAGCATGGGTCCATGTTAGGACAGGTAAATGGGGACTCAGGGAGGCGTGGTCAGCATGGGTCCTGTGTGGCTACCTTAGACGCATTGCTGGGCCTTTCAGAGTGGCCGTGAACTGAGTTGTTCAGTCTAGTCTCCGAGGTCCCAACAGTTCCAACACATTTTTTTGTATCATTTTTTTAGATTCCACATATAAATGATCTCATATGAATTTTGTCTTTCTCTGACTTACTGCACTTAGTATGATGATCTCTAGGTTTATCCATGTTGCTGCAAATGGCATCATTTCTTTCTTTTTGTGGCTGAGTAATATTCCATTGTAGATATGCACCATATCTTCTTTATCCATTCCTCTGTCAGTGGTCATTTAGTTTGCCTCCATGTGTTGGCTATTGTGAATAGTGCTGCGGTGAACATTGGGGTGCATGTGACATTTCAAATTAGAGTTTTCATCTTCTGGATATATGTCCAGGAGTGGAATTGCTAGATCATATGACAATGCTATTTTTAGCTTTTTAAGGATGCTCCATGTTCTTCATAGTGACTGTACCAATTTATATTCCAGCAACAGTGTAGAAGGGTTCCCTTTTCTCCACACCCTCTCCAGCATTTATTATTTTATAGACATTTTTATATGGCCATTCTGACTAGTATGAGGTGATACTTCATTGTAGCTTTCATTTGCATTTCTCTAATAATTATTGATGTTGAGCATTTTTTCATGTGCCTGTTGGCCATTTTTATGTCTTCTTTGGAGAAATGTCTGTTTAGGTCTTCTGCCCATTTTTTGATTGGGTTGTTTGTTTTTCTAGACATGAAGTTTATTTTTTTTTCTTTTAAGCTTCTACCAATTTTATTAACATTAATTATTAAGTAACATTATTTTAAGGGTATTGGTGAAATTATGGATGTGTTTGTTTTTCAGCTTTGCCTGGAAGTTAGAATTAACTTTTTCAGGTTTTCATCTTAATTCAAATTCAAATTGCCATGCAAAGGGCCACTATTAGATGGTTTGACCTAATAGACAGTTGTAGACCCCTCCAATCAATAATGGAGTACACATTCTTTGAAAGTGCCCACGGGACATTTTCCAAGATAGACCATATTCCTGGCCATAAAATGAGTCTCAGTAAATTTAAAGGGATTCAGTTCATGCAGAATATGTTCTCTGGGGCTTCCCTGGTGGCTCAGTGGTAAAGAATCTACATGCCAATGCAGGAGACATGGGTTTGATCCCTGGTCTGAGAACTAAGATCCCACATGCTGTGGGCAGCTAACCTAGTGTGCCACAGCTAGAGCTTGTACTCTGAAGCCTGTAAGCCCCAACTACTGAGTCCATATACCCTAGAGCTCGTGCTCCACAAGAGAAGTGAGCGCAACGAGAAGCCCGAGCACTGCAGCTAGAGAGTGGGCCCTGCTCACCACTAGGGAAAAAGCCTGTGCAGCGATGAAGACCCAGCACAGACCAAAAATAAATAAATAAATAAATAAATAAATATTTTTTTTAAAGTTCTCTGGCTGCTTTGAAATTGAGGTAGAACTCAATAACAGAAAACTATCTGGAAAATCCCCAAATATTTGGAAAGTGAGTCATATGCTTCTAAATAACCATGTGTCAAATAGGAAATCAAAGGGAAATTAGAAAATATTGCACACTAACCTGTGCACAACACAAGTTTGAACTGCCCCTGTCTACTTCTACACAGAAGTTTTTATGAATACATACAGCACTGCTCCATGAGTCACAGTTAGTTAAATCTGCAGGTGTGCAACTGCAAACCGAGGGCCAACTGTACAGTTATGTATGGGTTTTTCATTGTGTGAGGGGCCAGTATCCTAACTCCAGCCATGTTCAAGGGTCAGCTCTATACCAAATGAAATGTAAAAGAAACACAGTATATCAGGATTTGTGGGATGCTCTTAAAATGGTACTTGAGAGGAACAACCACATTAGAAAACAAGAATGTTTTCAAAGATGTTTTCAACTTCTATTTAATAGACTAGAAAAAGGAGAGCAAATTACATTAGAGATGAACAGAAAAAAGAAAACAGTAGCAGAAAAGAAATCAGTGAAATAGAAAAAAGAAAAACAATATGCAATATCAACCCAGAGGCTGGGTCTCCTAGATCAATAAAGTTCATAAACCTTTAGGTTTGTCAGAGAGAAAACTAAAAATAATCAAGACTGGAAAGTTCCCTGGCAGTCTAGTGGTTAGATCTCTGTGCTCTTACTGCCTGGGGCCTGGGTTTGATCCCTGATTGTGGAACCAAGATCCCACAATCAACAATGTGCAGCAAAAAAAGAAGAAAAAAACTTCAGACTCAGAGATGTGACATTCCTGCAGATTCCACAGATATTAAAAGGATAATAAGGTAATAGTATGAATGTGCTTATACCAGTAAATTTGACAAATTAAATTAAATGAACAAATTCTTTGAAAAACACAAGCTACTAAATTTTACTCAAGAAGAGATAGATAACCTGAGTAGTCCTTTGTTTGTGAAAGAAGTTGAGTTGGTAGTTAGCAAGCTTTCCACAAAGGAAACTCCAGGCCCAGAAGGAATCACTAGGGAATTCTACCAAACACAGGAGTCATGCCAAATTCTGCTCATTCCTGGCAGGCATTAACGGGGAACCCCTACAACCACCCTGTAATGTCAGTGGAGACTAAGTGGCACCTGGAATTCTTCACCTGGCAGTCACACGGTGCCTCCTCCACTGCCTGCTTGAGGGGGGAGATAAGACTCCTGCCAGCACTCCTCAGTGATGAGGCTGCACCCTGGGATCAGTAGAAGCCATATGAGGAGTGGTACCAGGACACTCCGGCCGCTCCTAGCATCATCAGAGAAGCCTACCAGGGTGTAGAACTCCTGCTGTCACCCAGCAGTAACAGGGAGCCCCTGCCTTCCTCACAGTCCCCAGTGGGAAACCCTGACATGTGCTCCCACTCTGCAATAGCCAGGCAGTCCTCCCTCCCTGTTCCAGCAGAGTCCATGGAAGACAGCTAAAACAGGTAATTTAAATAAAATCCAAAGTCTTTTTTTTTTTTTTTAAACTTTAATCTTTAGCTTTCTTTTTTTTTTTTTTTATTAGTTGGAGGCTAATTACTTCACAACATTTCAGTGGGTTGTAATAGCCAAAATATCCAGATTTCAGAAATCAGTCATCATGTCAAGAAGAAGAAAAATCTCAACTTGGATGAAAAAGGGCAGTGTAGGCACCCTGCTGCGGAGATGATAGGGTTGTTTGAATTATTTGGTGAGGCCACCATAAAAATACCTCAATAAGCAATTACAAACACACTTGGAACAAATGCACAATTAAAAAAATCTCAGGAAATAGAAGATATAAAGAAGAACCAAATGGAGATTTTAGAACTGAAAACTGTAATAACCAAAATGAAATATTCAGTGGCTGGATTCATGAGAAGAATGGAGGAGACAGAAAAGAATCAGTGAACTTGAAGACACCAATAGAATTGACACCAGGTGAAAGAACAGAAAAGAGACTGAGAGAAAAATGAACAGAACCTCAGAGACCGGTGGGACTATAACAAATGCCTAATATATATGTCACCAGAGTTCTGGAGAAATAGAGTAGGGTGGAAGTGAAGAAGTACTCAAAGGGGTAATGGCTGAAAACTGGCCAAATATAGCAAGCCATAAGCTTACAGATTGAAGTAGCTGAGAAAGTCCAAGTGGGATAAACCCAAACCAGGTGGTGCAGTGGTAAAGAACCCACCTGCCAATGCAGTAGACGTGGATTCGATCCCTGGATCAGGAAGATCCTCTGGAGAAGAGAATGGCTACGAACTCCAGTATTCTCACCTGGGAACCCATGGACAGAGGAGGAGCCTGGCAGGCTACAGTCCATGTGGTCACCAAAGATCAGACACGACTTAGTGACTAAACAACAACAAAGAAACATTAGACACATTAGAGCCAAACTTAGAAAAACTGTAAAGAAAAAAATGAAAACAGAAAGAAGTGATACCTTACCTTCAAGAAAAAAATTAAAAATGAAATAACAGCAGATTTCTCATCAAAATGAAATATAACCTACTGTATAACGTGGGCACATGCTCTGTGGTGGCAAAGAGGGGATATATGTACACATGTTACTGAATCACACAGCACAACTAACACAACACTGTAAAGCAGCTATACTCCAATAAAAATTTAAAAAACAAAATTCAGAGGCCAGAAGGAGGAGTCACAGCATTTTCCAAATGTAGATATAACTCTTAAATCAGAATTCTATATCTCCCCCCCAAAAATCTTTCAGTGATGAAGGTGAAATTAAGACATTAGATCTACCTTAAAAGATTGCTGTAGGAATTTCTCTAAAGAGAAAGGAAATTATAAAAGAAAGAGTGTCAGAACATTCAGAACGAAGAAAGAACTGTAAAAATAAAACATGGTAAGTACAACTTGTTGCTGTTGTTTAGTTGCTTAGTTGTGTCTGACTCTTTTGCAACCCCATGGACCGTAGCCTGCCAGGCTCCTCTGTCCATGGGATCTCCCAGACAAGAATGTTGGAATGGGTTCCTTCTCTAGAGGATCTTTCTGGACCAGGAAATGAACTCACATCTCCTGCATTGGCAGGCAGATTTCTTTACCGCTGAGCCACCAGGGAAGCTCAGTTAACTACAATAAATATTGCTTTTCCTTTTTCTTTTGAGTTTTCTGTGTTACATCTGATGATTAAAGCAAAAATTATATCATCATTGGGGACACTGAGTAAATGGCTAAAAGATCCCTGTCTTATTTCTTGCAACTGCATGTGAACCTCAAAATTAAAAGTTTAACTTTAAAAAATGGGCAAAAAGATGTGACCTTTCAGTTTACCTAAGAATATGTACAAGAGAAGGTACACATCTAAGGCACTAAGCAGATGGCAAAGAAGCATGTGAATGAAGTGTTAAGGATCATCAGTTACTGAGGAAATGGAGATGGATGCCCTATGAGCTGCCTCTATGCCTGCAGAGTTGCTGACATTTCAGAGACAGACTCTGACATGTGTTGAGTGTGTGGAGGCACTAGATCTCCCTCTCACCAGTTGTGGAGGTTGAAGATGGTACAGTTCCTCTGAGAAATAGTTTGGCAGTTTCTTAAAGTGAAACATGTACCTACATATGTCCCAGCCGTCTTACTCCTTTTCTTTTCCCAAGAGAAAAACAAAGCACACGTCCATACAAAGACCTGTACACGTGTTCAGAGCAGCTTTGTTTGAAGTTGTCGAAATGTAGAAACAGCCCAGTGACTGGTGAGTGTGTAAAGGAACAGTGGTGCATCCACAGAGTGGACAGCTGCTCAGCAGGAAAAAGAGTGATCTGCTGCTGACACTGCAGCATGGATGGATCTCGAAATAATCATTTACTGGTAATTTCGGTCGCTCAGTCGTGTCTGACTCTTTGCGACCCCATGGACTACAGCACACCAGGCTCCTCTGTCCATGTAATTTCTCCAGGCAAGAACACTGGAGTGAGTTGCCATTTCCTTCTCCAGGGGATCTTCCTGAGGGATCCAAACCATGTCTCTTGTGTCTGCTGCATTGGCAGGCGGATTCTTTACCACTAGTGCCACCTGGGAAGCCCTTGAAATAAATAAATGCTATGTGCGCGAAGTCACTTTGGTCGTGTCCGACTCTGCGACCCCATGGACTGTAGCCCACTAGTCTCCTCTGTCCATGGGATTCTCCAGGCAAGAATACTGGAGTGGGTTGTCATTTGCTTCTCCAGGGGATCTTCCCAACCCAGGGATCATACCACATCTCTTCTGTATCCTGCATTGGCAGGCAGCTTCTTTACCACTAGCATCACCTGGGAAGCACTGAGTGTAAAATCTGAAAGAAAATAGCATGGACATGTGGTTCCACTGATGAAAATCTGCAAACCTAATCCACAGTGACAGGACAGAAGCAACCCTTGCTGGTACCCTTTCTCTGCGTCTATGTTTTTGCTGCCCCATCTCGCTCACACTTAGAAGTGCTCTTCTTCCTCCTCTTTTGGCCTCTCAGCTCAGCCCTGCTCTTCTCACCCTGCACTCACTCTCTGTCTTCAGTCCCTCCGATAACCTCAGCTGCATGTCTCAGCTGACCCTGTGAGCTCCAGACCCCAGCCCTCCAGGGGACGTGTCTGCTTGGCCATCACACGCACCCTCACGTAGGCCAGGTCCAGTGCCAGCCCTTCTTCTGCCTCTCTCCCCACGTCCTCTCCTTTCAGCGACATATCAGCACCCTCTCCACAGCCCCAGCCAGGAACCTAGGCCTGGTTTTCAAGTCTCATGTCCAGTTTATCACAAGCCCTGTTGATCGCTCTTCTTAAGCATGTTATTCCTGAACAATTTCATTCATTCCTCATTTCCTTGCATCCGGCGCAGTGCTGACTCCATAGGCAATCACTGTCTGTTAGTGAACAAGGACAGGTGTCCTGCAGATGCAGCCCACCCCTGTTTCAGCTACTTGTTTCTAGCACCAGCCTCCCACTCCTGAAGGATCCCAGAAACTCCCAGATGGGCTGCTCTTCTCATCTTGCTGATCAGTTTCCCGGATTCAAACAATCATGGTGAACTGTGTTGTTCCTCTGCACTGCTTCTCACTGGTCGCTGGCTCAAAAGTGCAGCCTTCATCCTGGCTCTGGTAGTGCTGGATTTCCTCCAGCCCTGGTCTGCCTCCATCCTGTGTACTCTGTCTCTGCTTTCTGCCCAGTCACAGGCAGCTCCCACGGCTGGCCTGCCCTCACCCACTCCTCTGTCCTCTGGCCTTCACCCTCCATGTTTCCTGTGCTCAGAGGGGTTCCCGCCCTGGCTACATTGGAGGACTGTCACCTGTCCTCTGGGTGCAGCTTGGCTATCACATCCTCTGGCCAGCTGCTCTTCCTCCTGGGTGGCATGTACATGGAGAGGCACCCTCACCTGTATTTTTGCCCGGTTCTGTGCTGGCCCAGCAGCCTGGAGGTGCATATGGGCATCCGGCAGGTGTCCTGTGAATATTCCAGTGAGAAAAAGACAACAAGGCGAACAGTGCCATGGACTGTCCTCCACAATAAAATCGCACTTTATTTCTAGCTGACAGGAAGAATTTTCTTTAATGCTGTAAATGGATTTAATTTCTCATTTGCTCTAATTTCAGATTGAAGAGGAGATAAAAGGGTGTTTGCAGTTTCTGCAGTCTGTTTACTCAACATTTGGCTTCTGCTTTCAATTAAATTTGTCAACAAGACCTGAAAACTTCCTGGGAGAGATCGAGTTATGGGATGAAGCTGAAAAGGTAGGGAGAAGCAAAGTGTTACCTTTCATTTACCTTTCATGATGTTGTGATGCTTTGCAGTGGAAATTAAAGACTGGGAAGTTTGGGATAAATGTGCTAATTGTAGAACACAGTTAATCCAGTTTTCTTCAAACACTGATAAGAACGATACCTAACATTTGTTTCACACTTTAGTTTATATCAGGTTTTTGTTTGTAGTCTTTTCAGTGCTGCTTCCTAATAACCAATTTCATAAGTTTTTCAAGAAATCCTCTGGCTCGTTTTTTAGCAGCTCTGGTCAGACCTCTGCCCATGGGACCAATGTAGGTCCCTCAGTTCCTCAGAGCCAGGTTAACCCCAGCCTCTCTATGTGCTACTTTCCAGAGTTGTAATGAGTTGTTAAGAGCACTCCAGCCCCACCCACACACCACAAGCAGACAACTGTGTCTGGAGCCAAGCAAGTACCACAGTTTAGACCCCAGTGCTCCTGGGAGCCAGAGATGTGGCTTATGTGGGTCAGGACAGATAGATGGCAGGGAGAAGGGGTGCTAGGCAGTGTATACAGCCAGGCCTAGGAGCAGAGGTTCCAGCCCTGGCCAGATCTTGCATAAACTCGAAGCTTTCTGACCCTTGGCCTCTCCAGCCGCGCCTCCCAATCCCTGTGTCCTCAGAGGCTTCTACGTATGCTCTTCCCCCAAACCTGGCTTTTTAAAAAAATGTTAATTCCCTGAAGCTCCTCCCCTCCCTCAGCTGCTGTAGCTGGGCCTCACTTTGTCTGAGAACATGCACCAGAGTCCCTTCAGAAACACTCCACCCCCAGGGTCACCCCCTCAGGGTGCTCCACCCCCAGCATCACCATTCGGGTCCCAGTGCACAGGGACAGTGACAGGAGTCTGGCTGCTGTTTTGACAGAAGCCTGGATGCTACCCAGAGAAGCTGCTTCCACAGGGAGGGAGTGTCCAGAAGACCCAGAGTGCCCTGACCCTACTGTCGTGTGCACATCCGGCCCCGTCAGCATGGACGGGTGTCTCCACTGCCAGCTGGCTGGAAGGATTGTATGTGGCTTACAGACCATGGAGAGCCTCCTGCTTCCACGCCCCATAGGTCACCAGGGGCGCTGCCCACCAGCCGCAGGCACAGAGATGTGGGAGAGCAAAAGAGGGTGCACAGCCTGCCCCCGCCCCAGGTCTTCTTACACCTGTAACGGAGTGCACGAGGGGCAGGGCAGAGCCTGCTTGCCCTTTACCATGCAGGGTCCCTCCTGAGAGGGGCTGGGAGTGTGAGGTGGGGGGCTGCAGGGGCAGATGAGCCTGAGTTCCCCCCCACCTCTCATTGGGATTCACTGGACATGTCA
Source organism: Dama dama (assembly GCF_033118175.1). Classification (NCBI taxonomy): domain Eukaryota; kingdom Metazoa; phylum Chordata; class Mammalia; order Artiodactyla; family Cervidae; genus Dama; species Dama dama. Next base: position 37,194,510 of record NC_083693.1, read on the forward strand.
GTGAGTGATCCTTTCTCCCCCAGTTAAAGTGTCTGTTTCTTGAGAGCATGCACCATCTTAGTCATCTTCCTGTGTCCTCACCCAGAGTTTACTGACTGTAAGAGAGGCTCAGTAAGAACAAGTGGAACTAACATGGAATGTAGTGAAGATTGACAGTGACTTACTATTTTGAGCTACAGGACAAAAAGAAAATGTACAATGAAGTGGAAGTTACTAATGTTCTCTTCTTATTAAAAAACAGCATCTACGGAATAGCTTGATGGAATTTGGGAAACCATGGAAGATAAACCCTGGAGACGGAGCATTTTATGGTCCTAAAGTAAGTAGGCAGTATGCCTCAAAAAGAGTAAAACTGGAAAGTAAAAACTGTGTCTAAGGAAACATCTTTGAATTTACAGATTGATATAGAAATCAAGGATGCTCTTGGCAGATACCATCAATGTGCTACAATCCAGCTGGACTTTCAGCTGCCTATAAGATTTAATCTTACATATGTGAGGTAAGTGACTGTGATGAATAACACAGGACTGATGTCTTAAATACTGTCACTCATGCTTTAGCAACATAAGAACGAGCATCAGTGAATGTCCATATGTGTACAGTGCACTCAGTATTTGTTCACTTGCTTCTTATCTTGTTGGAGGTCAGCCTTAGTTTCCTCAGGTCCTGGTCAGTGAGATGATGAAGATTAGAGCAGTGAACAGAGGATATAGAAACACACCCCAGATGGTGACGTCTCCCTGAGGTGGAGGAAGGGGCTTTGTACAGGCTGATCCTGGGTCTGTGTCTCCAGGACAAGGTGTTTGCCCAGGAGAGCAGAGAGAAAAGGCCGTTTCATCACTGCAAACAAGCAACTTTAAAATTTTTTCTTAATACACAGTGAAGTCGACTTCGTGTATATGTGTGTGTGTGTCTCTGTGTGTCTGTGTGTGTGTATAGTTGTGTAAGTTTTATCATTGTGTGGAGCAGTGCCTACCACCCCGATTGTGATTCATCAGACCAACACACTCCTGTTCCTCTGTGATCATACCCTCCCCTCTTGCCCCCAGCAGCCACTGGCCTGCTCTTCTTCACTTACCCAGAAGGTCACGCATATGGGGTTATGCTGTATGTCACCTTTGAGGGCGGCATCTCCTGTCAAGGGTGTGCGTGGCAGCAAGGTGACTTGTCACCAGTGATGTTAACCTCCATTGCTCAGGTAAAATAGAGTTTGCCAGGTTTCCCCATTGCAAAGTTACTCTTACTCCCTTTCCGTAATCTGTTCAGAATTGTGACTTTGCTGGTGATGCATATGCCGAGTAGTTTTGGACTGCATCCCAGATATTGTTAATATTATACTATGAGGCGCTGTGTTTTGTTTCTTTTTTCTATAACAGTTTTTTTAATTGATTTATTTTGGCTGTTCTGGGTCTTCGTTGCTGTACCAGCTTTCCTCTAGTTGCAGCAAGCAAAGGCTACTCTCAGCCATGGTGCATGTGCTTCTCATTGTGATGGCCTCTCTCGTTGTGGAACACAGGCTCTAGGGTATGTGGGCTTCAGTCGTTGCAGCTCCCTGGGTTCTAGAGCAAGGCTCAGTAGTTGTGGTGCTCGGGCTTAGTTGCTCCGCAACATGTGGGATCTTCCCCGACCAGGAATCAAACCCGTGTCTCCTGCATTGGCAGGCAGATTCTTTACCACTGAGCCGCCAGGGAAGCCCTGGGTTTTGTTTCAGTCCTAAGCAGATTATTGAGTTTTTAGCAGTCACTGTGCCTGGGCAGGTTCAGGCTGTAATTTCCAGCCCACCTTCTGTGGCTACGATGTCAGCTTAGTTCGCCCGGCCTATGTACTATGTCCTCAGCCCTCTGTGTCCATATCCAACACCCGTGGGGGCCCGTGGTACCCATCACTGCATAGGAGGGACTCGAGCATTCCTGGATCTCAGTATCAGTGGGGCCTCCTCTCCTGTGTGCGCCGCCCCAGGTCCAGGTCCCACAGCTCGGTGCTCAAGGCTTCTGTGTGCTGTTGGGTCAGGTCCTTATACACGCAGTGAGCGGTGAGGCCGGGCAGCTCTCCCACGCCCCCTGCTGTCTGATTTTCCTGAAGTCCTTTCTGCAGTCCGTGGCCAGGAGGCTGGGCGTTAGCTTCCCTGCACCACCGCTCTTCCCAGACTCTCTGTGTCACACACCAGGCATCAGGGGGCCAGAGTGAGCGCAGGGACTCACCCCGTGCACCTGGGCTCAAGGCTGTCTGGTCAGACAGAAGGGTCCCTGCCTCAGAGCTTTAGGTGCCTATTTACTCTCTGTGCACCATGGGAATGCTGGGGGCTGAAGGAAGAGAGCAGGAAAAAGAAACAGAAGGAAACCCCAGGACCCCCCACTCCGCTCCTTCTGAGACTTAGTTGTTATTTTTCTGGCTGTGTATTTTTGGTTGTGGACTGTCTTTATGTCCAGGCCTTACAAAAGGGAAGACAAAATTACAGGAACCTAAGCACTGGTTTGGTGGCACTTGAGAGTTGGGTCTTCTTGGGCATAACTCAGCTCTCCCAGCCCTTTCGTTCTCTCCTGGGTCCATGTCTGTGTCCAGTGAGAGTGCTGAGTGTAGCATGCTTACTTCATTCCACCTGGAGCCAGCTTCTTTTCAAAGACATTCCCATGACTTGAATTAGACAAAATCACAACATCCTTCCTTTAAATGCTCCTCTTCTCACCATGTCCAATTTTAGATGTAGTGTTGCTTAGACAATGTGTTGAGATCTCTTTCACTCAAAAGTTACTAAGGCAAGAAAGGAAAAATCATTGGCATATTTTAAATCTAATAATTTTTATTAGACTCTTTTCCTGATAAGATTCTTATAATAAATGAACAACCACCAGCTCCCCAGAGCATATGATATTATGGGTTGATCTCAGTTTGTGTTCAACCAACAGTAATTTCATTTTGGATTCCCTGTGTTGTGTATTAATTAATAGTTATAGAACTACACTCAGAGTTAGGTCCTGGGAGAAAGTAAAGAGCTGAAGGAATGGTTGCAGTGTTCATATGGAGTTATACCAGGACATGAGAAGAGTAAAAATTATCAGAGAGTAAAGGGGAAGGCACAGAAACCTTAAAGAATAAATTTGGGCCTTTTAGAAAAGATTGTGTCTGGAGTTTATATTTGCAAAACCGTCTTTCCCCAGTAACCTACTATTAATAAAATTAGGAGTGGGGGACTTTATGTTGAAATGGCCCAACTAGTTTAACAAAATTTGAATACTGCTGGCCATCTAAAGGGTATGTGGAGAAGAAGCCGATCAGGCAAGCCAGCATCCATCCATCCATCCACCCGTTTACCCATATATCTATCCTCATCCATCCACGTACCACCTATCCATTCACCCATCTATCCATCCATCCGTCCATCATCCTAGGTGTTGTGTGGATGACAGGGACTGGAGAGCATAAGTGGAAGCAGTGGTCTGTAGACCAGGTAAGAGATGACAGTTATAACAAGGTGGCTGTAATAGTAGAAATATGAAAAGTAGAGGTATACAGGGTTTATTTTGGAAGCCGAACCAGTGTGAGATGTTGCGGCTTAAATATGAGGAGAGAAGGAGGGAGAAACAGTGAGGTCATTATCTTGATCAAGTTAAGTTTTCTACCCAAGAAAGCAAGGTTTAACATGAAGAGGCATATTGTCACCCATTACCTTCAATAGTGCTGAAAGGCATTGGGTAAAATGTAATTCATTCCAGTGAGAGGAAAGGAAATAAATTTTCCTATTACTATAAAAAACATCTATTAGAAAATAATGATAACATATTGACCTATTTGAGAATAAGGCAAATAGCCTGTTTGTACTTTTACTCACAGTTGTGCTGGGATATGTAGACAAATTGAAAAAAGAGACAAAATCATCACTATATGTAGATGCTAAGATGTCAAGAAATCCAACAAGATCAGATGGAGGAAAAATTAAAACTGATAATAGAGTTAAGTAGGGTACCTAGCAATAAGGTCAATGCAAACATCAATTTGCTTTCATATATATATTAAAAAACAATCCACTGGGAAATGCAATGGAAAACAAATTTCAGAAAAAACAACAAAAACCAAGCAAATATCTAGGAATAAACTTAACAAGAAATATAAATATATAATATATATGTGAAGTATATATTATAAAACCTAATTAAAGGCCAAAAAGTCACTTAAATGAAGATTCATACACATTATTGGAATGGGAAAAAATAATATTATGAAGATACTGATTCTCTTCAAGGGTATCTTTGAATCTAATGTAATTTCAGCTGAATCCACTGGGATTATTTGGGGGAACTTGATACTGATTTTAATGTTTACCTGAAACTGTGTCTGTGTAAGCAAAGTTTAGGTCATTATTTGCCCTTCTTAAGGCTAGACCCGATTTTAGTTCTTTTAAAATAAATGACAGGACAGCAATTTCTGGTACCCCGAGGCCTGTGAAAGGATTGTGTGGCTTCTCTTTCATTCCCTCCACAAAACAACATTATATGACATCCAGGAACATCCACACTGGTTCCAGGTTGTGGAGTGAATCATTTCTTCACGTATCTGAGCAGGACTGACCCGGGCCCCCACCCCACCCAGAAGCTCCTCTTGGCTCTGACCAGTCTGCCATGACCCTCAGCAGAGGTGACTGGCAGGGATGAGATCCAGTGAAAACTCACCTGAAGTGAGTTCAGTGAATGACTCTCTGTTTTTGTTTGCTTGTGCGTACATGAGTTTTAGTGGTAACTAGCTGTTAAAACCCTATAGATAAAAATTCCTCCTAAGAACTTTGTAAGCATTGTGAAAACATTTATCTTCCTGAGAAGAGTGTGCACAGATCTTGGAATGAGTTACTTCATTACAGTTAACAGTCATAGTTTGCTTTTTACATCTTTTTTGGAAGAGGGGGAAGAATCCTCCAACATAAGGAGCAGGTCATGAAGGTTTCAGGTCTGTATAGGGAATTAGACCAGGAACATTTTGGAATGTAATGTAAGGGCATAGCATTTACAGGGTGGCACGGCAGTGTGTTTACAGCTGGTGGTGTCCGGAGTGGGTGCGTTTGGACCAAACAAAGTGGATTGTGAGCTGATGTTTGCCGATGCTGAGAAAGGGTTATATGTGAGTTCATTATACAGTGCTCTCTAGTTTTGTATATGTTCTCAATATTCTCTAATAACTAATGACTATGTTATACTAATTAGACAAGTTTGGTAAATTTTTTGCCAGCCACGGTGGTCATACCATTAACCCAAATTAATAGAATACAAATGTATTCTAACAGAATACAGAAATACATTTTATTTTTTCAATGTCTTTGATAATTTTTCAACAAATTAGTGGTAGAGTAAGCCATAGTTCAAAATAACGTTAATTTTAAAATGTGATTTGTTAGATTGCCTGTTGGTATGGGTAAACTGGTAACTTAGATTAAAGCTGGTAGTTTAGAATAATCAGTGGACTTGTGATAGAAATAGTGATCTAATATTACCTTGCTTTTCCCTAGATGATATATTTCATTTCCCTTTGGTTTATTAAAGATACTATAATTTGAAAGAAAAAAACCCTTTATTTCTAATTAATGCATGGCACATTTATGTTTAAAGATAATTCATGAGGAATCTTTTGTTTTACCTAGTATGGAAAAATAACTTTTAAATAAAAGGTAAGAAGATAAAGTTATTCCTGTGTCTGAAGAGAATATTACATGTGTAATTTTCATTTTTCAGTAAGGATGGGGACGATAAGAAGAACCCTGTGATCATTCACCAAGCCATTTTGGGGTCAGTGGAAAGAATGATAGCCATTCTCTTGGAAAACTATGGGGGAAAATGGTGAGTGATGTGGGAAAGCTACATGTTTCCTGTTCTTTAAAGACATGTCTAAAGATAAAATTAATACAAAAAAAATGATGGCTCCTACCTTATAATTAGCAAGTGTCCAAACAGCAAATAAAAAATTCTTGTGGCATCTGCCAGACTAGGAAACAAAACAAAGAAAACAAAGGCAGAATGGCATAACCCTGTCATTTACCTTTTTGGGAACTTGGTGAAATGAGAGAGTAGCCTTTTCACATGTGTCTAACCTTCAAAGATCTGGTTTCTGGAACACATGTGGGCCATACTCCAGGGCACACCTCCCCCGCGCCCCCCCGCCTCCCACCGCCGGTGGCTGTCCTGCTCTCCTTTCTTCCACTCACAGCCATGTGACCACTGACTTGGGAGGAGATACATGGACCTGGGTCACATGTGGCCCCAAAGCCAGAGGCTGTCTGCAGTGGCAGCCCCACCTGGGGATGGAGGGGCAGGTGAACTCCCTGAGGGCAGCGTTGAGTGGTTCATCTGGTCACCCTCTGTGCCCCCAGGGAAGAACGGCTAGAGGTATGAGTTACACTGATGTGTGGGCTCTAGTTATTGCTTTGGCTGCAAGGTCAGATTTAGAGATAATTAGGCTGGAAAATGTAGATTTGATCACTTAAAACTGTCCACAAGGATGGTATCACCTGAGTCTGTGTCTGTCTCTGAGATTTTATTTGTGATCTTAGAGAAACATACTGAGGTGTCACAGGGTGTCCAAGCCATTACAGGTACAGGCATAGATATGAATGTGTGTGCATCCTAAGCGTGAGTTAACTTGTTTGTATTTCTTTCCAGTTGATTCCACTGTAAGTAGTTAGCACAGTGAGAGATGGTGGGTCTTTCACAAGAGCAGTAGAGCTAGGGGATCTGGAGATGGGGTGGCACACTTTCCCATGGAGCTGCTGTGCACACCCTCCGCAGTTTATGCTGCAAGCCTTTGGACACCTGCTGAGTGCTGGCAGAAGACACCCCGAGATGGAAGTAGAAGTGTTCGGATCTCACACTTGTACACGAGTGAATTTGTGTACCCGCTGGTCAGGGGATAGGACAGGTCCGTTACTTACAAGGACCCCACATACCTCCTGCTCTACTATGTCCCTATCCCCAGCAGCCACTAATCTGGTGTCCACCTTCATAATTCTGTCATTTCCAGAGTCTTACAGGCTTGGAATCTCAGCACACAGCCGTGGAGACCGGCTTTTCCACTCCTTGGATGGAATTGCCTTGGGATCTGTCCGAGGTGTCTCAAGCCCTAGTCCTCGGCCCCCTATCACTTCTGTCAGTGTGTTTGTATGTGGTGACAGTTGAGCACTTACTCGCTGAAGGGCACTGGGGCATTTGGTGCTCTGATATGGAACACTGCTGTAAATTTTAGCATGCAGGGCTAAACACGTTCATGCAAACATGTTTCCACTTCCCTGGGGTGGATGCTCAGGAGAGCAGTTGCCGGGTCAGATGGCTAGTGATGTTTAGGTCTTTCACCTGGCTGCCAGCCTGTCTTCCCCTCCTCTTCCAATCAGAAGGCCCCATCTCCCCTTTTGTCTCCTCAACTGCTTTTCCATATAGTTTGCTTGACTTACACCTCTCTCTTCTGAACCTGCTCTCATGTGAAGTCTTACTTTAAAAAAAAGTCTTCAGTTAGTTTTTAATCTTGTAATAAATGGTCGTTTTGAAGCATACATATTACTTACCTTTTTCAGGCCTTTCTGGCTGTCTCCTCGTCAGGTGATGGTCATCCCTGTCGGGCCAACTTGTGAAAAATACGCACTTCAGGTAACATCAGAGATGTTTAAAGTGCATAATCTTGGCATGTGGTCAATGAATGTCATTGACTTGGAATGTTATTCACGCCTTAAAACATCGCATAACTAATACATATACTTACCATCCCATGTTTTCAGTAACACCTGAGACAAGTCTATGTAGCTGTATAAGAAATACTTTATATCTTGTTTTTGAGAAATTGGTGTTTTAAAACATCTCATAGTTACTCTTTTCCTTGCGGCTCTGTTAGGGAAGAATACTTATATTATCTGTTGCTGTGTAACTTGGCACTTTGGAGCAAAGAAACAGGCATGTATTATCTCACAGTTTCTGTGGGGCAGGATCTGAGCCATCATGGCTGGTGGGCTCTGGCCCGGGCGCCTGGTGAGGCCACAGCCCTTGGGAGCTCAAAGGTCCCAGCTCGGGAAGTGGTCTCAGCCCTTTAAGCTCATCTTAGAACTTATGCGACATCACTCACTCTTCACTGTGGTCAAATGGACCAACCTGGGACCAGGTGGAAGAGACACACCAGGGTGTGAATACTGGGTGGAGGGGATGCTGGGGCTCATTTTGGAGGCTGGCTACCATACTACCCTACCCTACACAGAGTACTAATGAAAGTGTCTCGTTGTCTTGTAGATATCCAGTGACTTCTTTGAGGAAGGATTCATGGCTGATGTTGACTTAGATCGTGGTTGTACATTAAATAACAAAATACGAAATGCACAGCTGGCTCAGTATAATTTTATTTTTGGTAATCTAAATTTATATATATTTTCCCAAATGCTTGTTTTTTCCACTTTAATTCCCCCCCAAAAAAACCCTCACCAAAAAAGAAAGAATATGGTATAACTGCTTGATTATGAATACTTAAACACAAAGAAAAGCCTGTGGTGTTCCTGGCTAGATACTCTGTAATTTTCTGGAAGAAGACTTAGGAAATTTCATGTGCATCCTGTGGTGTAGTATTACTAGCAATAATTAATATCTCAAACCAACAGTGGAAAAACTATATAAATGATCTTATCAGTAGAATTATACTCCTCATGTTTCAGCCATGTGACAGACCTGAAATAATATCCTTTGCTTTTCTTATTAGAACTCTTTAGGATTCAAGTAATGAGTAGGGAAAGTTCCAAATTTAAGATGATCAAAAGAAAAGAATTAAGTGAAAAAATAAAATGTCCTTGAAGAACAGGAGCAATTAGATGTTGAATCTAAAATTTTGACTGTAAGAGTAATTTAAAACCAAGGGAGACAGATATTGACATGCCTGTGGGCACAATGTTGTTATCTCCTGTTAAGTTGAAAGTTTCTGTCAAAGGCAAAATAAATATGCAGGGGGCGGTCCTGTGGGCAGTTTGTTATCAAAGGTGTTTATAATGGGTATTGGTGATGGTTCAGTCAGACTTCTTGTGGTGACAAAGATTTCACATTAGCTTAGACATGATGAAATGTATTGGGAGTCAGATTGTCATGCCATGGAAGGTAGAATTCGAGAAGTAACTGGACAGGAGGGAACTCCACCCTGACCAGGACCATTTCTCCCCATTTCTGTTCCCTTTTGCTCTGGTTCTTTATGCTTCCTTGATCTACCTTATTCCACCCTCCTTGATGGCCAGTGTCTTCTTTCCAGGTGGCAAGACACATGACTGCAGAATTCTGCATCATCTCACAGTATGGGTTGTGAGAACAGACCTTTTACTTATATTCTAGAACATTCTGTCAGCTGGTTGACCTGTGTCTGGTGCCCACCCTGATTCATCAAGTGTGCCAGGTGGAGCTGGGGAGTCTGTAGGAGCTATCTGCTCCTATTGGTACCCCACAAACACCACAGGTGTTCTCCAAAATGGACAATAGACCAGCGGGATTAGAAGTCATTCCTTGTCTCCAGAAACTTACTCTCAGTGGATGACCCATGGACATTAGATTGGTATTTGGTGATTCGTACTAAGAAGGAAACTCAATGGGACACAGGCCATGTGACTGCTGACTTAATATTTAGTAAAGCATTGATTTAAAATAGATTTATTTCCCTTTGTTTTCTACAGTGGTTGGAGAAAAGGAAGAAACAAATAATGCTGTAAATGTTCGAACAAGAGACAACAAAATTCATGGGGAGATCTCAGTAACTTCCGCCATTGATAAATTGAAGAATCTCAAGCAGTCACGTACCCTGAATGCTGAGGAAGAATTCTGAAGTCCTTTCCCTGTGCGCAGTCTGTGTAACCTCATTTTGACCCCCAAGCTTGCATTTTCCCTAATTACTATTAGTACCTGTAAGAACTTGGAACCCATTGTCAGCTCTGCTGCTGGGCACAGTGAGAAGCGAGTCAGGAACTGAGTGGTTGATACCCACAAAATCTGATTCACTCATGTGTCTACAGACAAAGGACAAGGGTGGGAAATTTTAAATTTCCTAAATGTCTTGAGAAACTTAAAAGGGAAAATGTTCATCAAAAGAGAGAAATACTAGGAAATAAACAATATGAGATGTTACTGTTAAGAACTGTGATTTTCCAAAAGATAAATCTCAAATAAAAGTCTGCAAAGCTTTTTGAATGGGGGAAAATCTTATTTTCTAGTAACATTATGTCTCAGGTATTTTTTTAACTGAAGTTTACTAAAGTTCACACTGAAACTTTATTTTCAAAATCAGAATCAATTTGTTTTAGCTAACCTACAATCACAACAGAAGCTAGTACTAAATATTGGATTACTAACAAAGGATTCTAAACTCAAAGAAATTCGGTGTTGTGTAATCTTTTGTAGTTTCCACTGTAGGATGAGTTGCCATTTTAATGCTTCTAAATGACAGTTGAACCTTACTTATCTTTAGGAAAAAAAATTCCAAATGTATTACATAGTGCTTCCAGGGTTACACCTATGGGTTTTTACCATAATAATTTGCTCCCCTACAATTAAATTGCTCTTTTGATGGGATCACGTTCCATTGACTTGTAGACTCAAATGGCTTTCTGATTTTAACTGAGAGGAATACCTTGCTTCCTAGAACCGTATTAAAACGACTTTATGTCAATAGTGAATTTAGCTTGCATTCCATCAGTCTTTATTTGCTATGTGCTCTGGAATTCGAAATAGATTTAAAACCTGCTCTCTTCTGTACACACTGGTCGTTTAGCTTCCTGAAGAGGTGGTGGACAGAATAGTCGACCGTGAATGACAGCAAATTGAACTGTATGGGTCCACATTCTCGTGGGTTTTTTTCAATAGTAGGCTTCCCTGGTGGCTCAGCGGTAAAGAACCCACCTGGGATGCAGGAGATGTGTGTTGGATCCCTGGGTTGGAGAAGGGCATGGCAACCCGCTCCAGTATTCTTGCTTGGGAAATCCTATGGACAGAGGGGCCTGGCAGCTACTGTTCGTGGGATCGCAAAGAGTCGGACACGACTGAGCAACTAACACATTTTTTTTCAATAGTAAATACTAGAGTGTACAGGATCCTACCCGCGACAGGTGGAAGAACTGAACTTGGAGGGTCTGCTCTAAGTTATATGTGGGTTTCCCCCTGTACCCCTCTCCCCGAGGTGGTTCAAGGGTCACAACTGTGCGATGCTAGAAGCTGCAGGTTGTGTAATGTAACTTTTAAAGCCAACTTTTATTGAAGCCAAGAACTATTAGATAGATTTCTTTATTCACCAAATGTACTAGTGAGGGAAGGGGTGTGAGAGGACTACCCACCCGAACGGTCTGGTGGAGGGTGGGCGCGAAGAGGGAGGCCTATGCGCGGCCCAGGACGAAGGATGCTGCAGCAGGAACACGTGTGGGTCGCCGCGGCCTGCGAGCAGCTCCTTTCCCGAGCCGGGCCTCCTCCGGATGGCCTGGGGGCCCGAGACCCGCGCCACGGGGCAGTCGGCCTCTCTCTGTCCTCGAGGAGCGTCTCTAGGGACTGGCTAGACTTCGGGGCGGGACGCTGGCCGGGCTCCGGGGTGGCGCGGAGTGGGGCCTCGGGTCCCCCGGGCACACCTCGAGTCCTTCCCGAGCAGTCTGGGCCGCATCTGGACACAAGCAGCTTTTCAGTCGGACGAACCGTAAATTCGTCAGATCTCTGCACGGTGCTGAGCGCACAGTAGTTTTTGTCTCTAAAGTACAGATCCAGTCACAGGTAAACAGTGGCCAACTTCCCAAACGTGTCCACCTCTGCCCTCAATCCCTCAGGAGGGAGAAAGTGAAGTAAAAGTCGTTCAGTCGTGTTGGACTCTTTGTGACCCCACGGACAATACGGTCCATGGAACTCTCCAGCCTAGAATACTGGAGTGGGTAGCCTTTCCCTTCTCCAGGACATCTTCCTAACTCAGGGATCGAACCCAGGTCTCCTGCATTGTGGGCAGATTCTTTACCAGCTGAGCCACAAGGGGAAAGGTGAGCCTCTTATTCCAGGGGCAGGCGGCGCCAGGGTACCTGTCAGCCTTAGCCGGCGGAGCGCGGAGAACCTTGGCAGGGCTGCCGCGCCTGCGCCGGCGCTGTGGCCCCGTCCGGACCCGCCCCCTCGGCGCGCGCCGGCGTCCCGCCCCTCGCGCGTTCCCGCGCGGCCGGAAGTGAGCGAGCCGGCAAGATGGCAGCTCCGGTGGTCCAGCTGCGGGCTCTTTGCCGACTGTGTTGTGTGGTGCTGTTCCTCTCACAGTTCTACATCCTGTCGGGCGGCGGTGAGTTGAGTGCTGGGGGCCCCGGGACCGCAGGCGGAGGCAGAGTGCGGGAGGAGGGCGCGGGTCGCTGCGGCCGAGTCCGGCGCGGTTTGCCGCCGCCCCTCGGCTCGCTCAGGGACCCGAAGCCGAGAGCCTGGAACTGGGAGGGCCCGGGGGCTCGGCCGGGGGCGTGGAGCTGTGTCCCGGCCCCGCGCTTGGTCCCAGGTGCTCGCAGACCGGGACGAGTGTCGATCTCGTTGGGTTTCCCCTTCAGTTCATGGGCGATCAGGCCGCCAGGTTTGCCCAGGCTGCTGAAGCCTGGAGCGCAGCCGCACCGCCTGAGGTCTCCGTCTCTCCGGTCGCAGGGTCCTTCAGCGAGGAGCCCTCGCAGCCGCTGCCGCAGGCCATCAAGGACCCGGGCCCCACACGGACCTTCACTGCGGCGCCCAGGGCGGCAGGTACCGGGCATTTTCCTTGTTCGTGAATGTGTGTGTTTATATCTAGTCGTCTCTCTCTTTTTGGCGAACATTTCCTGTAGAATATGAAATCATTTCCCTGGTGGCTCAGATGGTAAAGAGTCTGCCTGCAATGCAGGAGACCCGGGATCAGTCCTTGGGTCGGGAAGATTCCCTGGAGAAGGGAGTGGTCACCCACACCAGTATTCTTGCCCGGAGAATCCCGTGGACAGAGGAGCCTGGCGGGCTACAGTCCGTGGGGGCGCGAAAGAGACACGACTGAGCGAGTTTCACTTTCCATATTTGAACATTTTATTAATTGCATTTTAGGTTATGTGAACTAAAGACAGATGCACAGACCTTTTCTGTAGACAGTCTCGGTATTTCAATACCTTTCTACATTCCGGCCTCGTCTCTTTCCAGTCCCAGGCTCTTATTCCCATCTGTTTATTTGTAGTATTTTTTCACCTCACCCATCAAGATTACCTTCAACCAATGTTCCTTTCTCTTCAGAAAATTTCTTGTGCCTCTTGAACCCTGATCCTGATGTTGGGTATTAAAAGGCACCCCCAGGGCTGTGTGAAATGGGGCCGGGAAGTCCCAGAGGGACTGGTTGAGACTTGGCTTTAAGTCTGGTGATGCCGCTGGAAGCTGGAGCAAATTACTAACCTTTTGGGCTTCAGAGACATTTTGGTTTTGTGATTCTAAGTGTCCATCCTCCAGCCTCAGTAGTAATAGGAACAAAACAATAAAGGAAAAAGTGATATTTTGCATCAGTTCAGTTTAGTTGCTCAGTCGTGTCCAGCTCTTTGTGACCCCATGGACTGCAGCATGCCAGGCTTCCCTGTCCATCACCAACTCCTGGAGCTTGCTCAAACTTGTGTCCATCGAGCCAGTAATGCCATCCAACCATCTCTTCCTCTGTCGTGCCCTTCTCCTCCTGCCTTCAATCTTTCCCAGCATCAGGATCTTTTCCAGTGAGTCAGTTCTTCACATCAGGTGGCCAAAGTATTGGAGTTTCACCTTCAGCATCAGTCCTTCCAGTGAATATTAAGCGTTGATTTCCTTTAGGATTGACTGGTTGGATCTCCTTGCAGTCCAAGGGACTCTCAAGAGTCTTATTCAGCACCACAGTTCAAAAGCAACAATTCTTCAGTGCTCAGCTTTCTTTATAGCCCAACTCTCACATCCATACATGACTACTGGAAAAACCATAGCTTTGGCTAGATGGACCTTTGTTGGCAAATTAATGTCTCTGCTTTTTAATATGCTGTGGAGGTTGGTCATAGCTTTTCTTCCAAGGAGCAAGCGTCTTTTAATTTCATAGCTGCAGTCACCATCTGTAGTGATTTTGGAGCCCCCCAAAAATAAAGTCTCTCACTGTTTCTATTGTTTCCCCATCTGTTTGCCATGAAGTGACCCAGATGCCATGACCTTCGTTTTTTGAATGTTGAGTTTTAAGCCAGCTTTTTCACTCTCCTCTTTCACTTTCAACAAGAGGCTCTTTAGTTCCTCTTTGCTTTCTGCCATAAGGGTGGTGTCATCTGCATATCTGAGGTTATTGATATTTCTCCCGGCAGTCTTGATTCCAGCTTGTGCTTCATCCAGCACGGCATTTTGCATGATGTACTCTGATATTTTGCATCATTGCCCACTTAATAGTGACTTTAAGTAGGACTAGTTTTAAATGAGTGTCAGTGTGCTTTGCTGAACGAAACCTTGTTCTCTGTAGTTTCATCCCTGTAGAGTTCCGTTATTTCAGTGAACTGAAATTAGTAGCCATATATTATTCCTTCTATTAAAGTCTGCTAGAAAACATCAGCATACTTGAGTTTAAAACATAGATTATTTTATAGAGAAAGCACAAGAATTTTTGACTCTCTCAGACGTTTTTTGAGAGCTTTTCTTCCTTCCTGAGAAAAGTGTTTACAGTTTTGGTCATCTCTTAACTCATAGTAATATATTATACTCCTGGGTAGTCTGGCTGGATAAAAAGAACTGTAACCCACTGAATAAGTTGCTAATATAAAGAACTGTTTGTACTTTGGTAGTGTAAAACTGTGTACTCCTTGAAGATTGTGGCTTGTGGAAGTAGCAATGTATAACAATGACAGTATATTTTCTGGGGGTGGTTCCTTGTTGTACTGATTCTCTTAGAGGGTCAGTGGCGTCACTTAAAAATTAGTGAATTCAAGTGAAAAGCACAGTGGATTGGAAACGGAGAAATTTGGATTCTGATTGCAGTTCTACCTACCCTCTGTGAACTTAAACAAACTTTACCATCTATAAGCCTTTGTTTTTTCATCTTGTAACACAGTAAACTTTTTGCAGTCCTGATTTATTACTAGCACCATATATGTATGTTATGCTCATGATTGTGTTCCTTAACCTTGGAAAATTGTTTTCATCTGTTATTCTAATCTGTATTCTAAGAGAATAAGCTTCTCTCTCGTCCCTTGCAGAAAGTACCGATATCCCACCTTATGTGATGAAGTGTCCGAGCAATGGCCTGTGTAGCAGACTTCCCGCAGACTGTATAGATTGCAAGACCAATTTCTCCTGTGTCTATGGGAAGCCTGTTACTTTTGACTGCACAGTCAAACCTTCTGTTACCTGTGTTGTAAGTACTGCAACTTATGAATTCTTAATAAACTCACTGTAAAGCTTGAGTTATAAATAGAGTTTAGACATGAACATGGGGAAAATTGAGAAAGTGCTCTACATTTTAAAAGTAAGATTTGAGGATTGAAGTCCACTTTATCAGATGAAACTTCCGTCTCCCAGCAAGGTTTGGTGTAAGGGTTCAGATAGCAATTTTCTGACATAAGACTAAACTGAAGGAACTGTCAGACTGCTTATAACAAGTGGGGCGTAGAACAGGCTCAAGGGCACCCACTGTTGTGCATCAGCAATGACCTTGTTAGAGCTGTCACACTGCAGCCTGTCGCTGATATGTTGACAGCTCTCAGGACACCTGCTTCAGAGCTCGGTTCCTGGAGGCAGCCCTACACCTGCTGAGTGTGACCAGGTCAGGGAGATTCACATATGTGCCTTCTTGAATGGTTTGACCAGGTAAATTACTGCACACTTTATTGTAGTCCCAGCATCTGGATGAGACAGAGAGTAGAAATGAATAACAAAACAACGTCTACTCTTGGCCTTGCCAGGACCAGCTCTGAGATTTATTCATCTGTCTCCTGTTTAATCAGGAGATGGACCTAGAGCATCTTTTCCTAAAGTGTTTCTGTGGAGCCCTTGTTGTGGGAGGTGGTCAAGAAAACATAGATTCTAGGTCATGTTCTCTTTAGTGGGTTTCCATTGACCCAGTGATTCTCACTTGAACAAGATACCTTTCCCCATCTGTCCTTTGGAGCCTTGTTTGCAGAGGGCTAGATTAGAAAGTTTCTCCCCTCCTCCCCCCCGCCCCAGGCTCTTTCTGTTTCTCCTGAAGTCCAGTATCAGGAGAGGGCCTGAGGGAGGCTTCACTCCAAGGGGGCATGAGATTTTATGTGGCCTCAGCATCTGGATGTAGTATTGGTAAACTTCAGTATTTGTCATTTTCGTGTATCAGTGTTGCTCTTGAAATTGCGCTGGAAAACTAAGCTAGTTGGTGGGTAGTCTTCATGACTGCCCTTGGATTATCAGTTAGTCTTTGTTGTGTCATCTTAAATAGAATTTTTTCTCTACTCACCTAATAACAAAACCTGTTTGATGGCTTTTGAAATCACATACTTAGTAAGTCTGGCACGTAGTAGGTGGAAAATAAGAAAACCCAGATGGCTGAGGGGCGCTTTTCCCAGAATGAGCCTACTTTGTTTGCCTTCGTGTCTTGGACATTCATCTCGCACAGCTGGTTCCTGAGTGAAACTTAGTTTTCAGTTTCTTCCTCCTTTAGGTGTTCCAAAAAAACAGGTGGTTTCATTTTTCAGAAAATAGCAGAGGACAAGGGAAATGACAAAGGAAGAGAAATGACAAAACTCAGGGAGGGACTTTTCCTAGCTGATCCTGTCCCGGGTCTGTCCTCAGCCCTTGGCTTAGACACGCCCTGGAATCACTCTTTCCCTCATACCTCAAGTGCTTCCATCTCACCTGCTTCGTGACTAGCCGGTCATCACAAATCCTGTACAGTATCAGGTGCCCAACCCCCAGAGGTGGCTTTTGAAAGTAATCTCAAGAGCATCTGGTGGTCTGTTTCTTCTCAGAAACGAAGAACAGTCAAACAATCGGCTGTCAGGAGCTGCGGGTCCCAGGAGTGCTGCAGCTGTGATTTGGGGCCGGCCCCGTGTTCTTCCCTTGGTGTTTTAAGACCATCGCAGGTGTACACGCAAGTACTCGTCCTCTCGCCTGCTGCATTCACCCCCTTCCCTCCCCCTCACTTTGTGTTGAACTTCAGATTAATAGAAGGAAATAAACTCTTATTGTTCTAATGTGCACTTATAGGGACTCAGGCCAAGCGAATCTCACCTGGATTACACTAGTCAAAGAAATTGTTTTATAATATATATAAATAGAAGTAAGGGCAGAAATCCGGCTGTAATGGAAACTGCCAGGCCAGTTCACATCAGCTGAAGATGTGCTTGACAGAAATGGTTTTTGTGTATGTTACTTGGAGGAGGGCTCAGTCTGCTAGTGTAAGTGAGGCAAGTTTAATTCCTTTAGGGAGGCTCTGGATTCTCATTAATGACAGTTGTGTCACAGAGGGAAAGGTATTTACCACAGGTGAGCTCTTATTGCGGGCTGTACTTTTTTGTGGTGTGAAAGTGGACTTAGTGAATGCTAGGGTGCCCAGGTGCCCATGGAAAAAAGTGGAATCCCTATTTTGTCCAAAGTAAATTCCAGATAGATGCAAGATTTTATGTGAGAAGATGAAATCTCAAAGTACCAGAGAAAGTGTGAGAGTTTTGTTATCATCTCAAAGTGGGGAATAATTTTCTAAGTATGAAATAAAGTTTAGAAGTTATACAAGAAAGAATTTATACATTTGACTACTAAAGATGAGAGGTTTCTGTATGAGCTTAAAAAGCATAAAGGCCAGAGATAAATGACAAACGATGAAAAAGTTTTAACACATGTGACAAATAATATACTAATACTCATAATATATCAAGACATCCAAAAAGCCAATGAGAAAAAGATGACAGTCCTATAGAAAAATGATGCTAGAGCATGAGCACATGGTTCATAGCAAAGGAAATACAAGTGGACTTTCAACTAGTATTTGAAAGATGCTTAATTTTCTCATAGTTTAATACAAATTAATGCATTTTTTTTAACCTGTCATATTGGCAAAACAGTCAAAGAGTTTGATAACACTTTTCTTGAAGGTGTTAGAGACAATCATTGCTGTGTCTTGTCAGTAGATGGGTGGGTTAGTCAGCCTGTGGTAGACAGTTTGTCTCATCTCTGAAACCTGCGCGCTTCCCTGGTGATCAGAAGGTAAAGCGTCTGCCTGCAATGTGGGAGACCTGGGTTCTATCCCTGGGTCAGGAAGATCCCCCTAGAGAAAGAAATGACAACCCCCTCCAGTTCTCTTGCCTGGAAAATTCCATAGACAGAGGAGCCTGGTAGGCTACAGTCCATGGGGTCACAAAGAGTTGGACACGACTGAGTGACCTCACTTTCTTCCTTTCTGAAATGTACAGATGCATGTAAGCTTTGACCTGGCAGTTCCATATCTAGGAATTCATCTAACAGGTGTACTTATTGCACATTGATACACAAAAGTATGCCTAAGAATATTCATAGTTGCATCGTTCACCCAGCAAGGTTGGAAGCAAGCTGAATGTCCAAGAAAGAGCAGTTCATTTTGCAGCTCACTGTGTAGTGAAATAAATACAGCTATTGCAGCTGTTGAGAAGAACTAGGCAACTCCAGAGATGTTTCCTGATACCTACAGAATTAAGTGAAAAGTAATTATCAATGGGAACATTAAATTAGAAAAAGAAGAAGTGTATCCAATGTAAGCGTACGCATGCATAGAACAGACTCCCTGGAAGACCAGCATGGATCAGCTGTGCTCAGTGCTGAGGGCCGGGGCAGGCCAGCCACCTCTTTCTCTCCTCTTGTCTCCCAGAGTTTGTACCATGTACACTGACTGCCCAGTGTTAAAAAAAAAGTTGATAAGAAACGTGTTATAGATGCATCACTAGAAATATGCAGACATTTACAATAATATTGCTTAAATCAAGGAGTGTCTTACTCGTAAATACTGCCCTTATAAGTGGTTTTGTATTAATCAAAAAAAAAAAATTAGTAAATATGATACTTCCAGAGGTGATTGTGTTACCATTTAAATACAGTTTTGAAAATTATGTTTTATAGCTTAATATTAAGTGGTGGTGAAAGAATACAAAATGTTTTCAGTTTAATTCCATGTATGTAAAACTATCACAGGAAGCAAAAATGAAAGAAGGTTAGACGTGCTTCTCTCTGGAGAGGTTACCAGTTTTCCTGTAATTTCCAAATGTGCAACATATAAGCACATGGGGTGCTCTTACAGGCAGAAAACAAATTTAAAATTGAAATGGAAAACTTGTTTCGAGGCTCAGGGCCACAATAGCACTGGCTGAACCTCGCCAAGGGGTTCTTTCTGAGTTGGGGATGGTCTTCTGGGGCTGCCTGTGGGTGGGTCCTCTCGGGTGCTCCTGGGAGTGTAACAGCAGTGACTGCCCTGGGCCTCAGGACCTCAGGGACTCCTAGGAAGAGTTGAGACCCGGTAGGCAGGCTGTTCCTCCAGGAGCGTCCAGCTGGGTCCGGGCTCCCACGTACTGCACAGTACTTTGAACAGAGGGACTCATCTGCCCTGTCAGCTCTCTTGTGTCTCTGGGGCTTCATAAAGTGCCTTTTCCTTTCTTCTTTGTTATATAAGTACGCATGTGTGTTATTAAAAATTTAGCCAAAGTAACAGTGATGCATACGCATTTGTCTTGCATACATATTGGCTTGGTACCTGTTTGTCTGCTACTTCCTCCTAGATCATAAATAGAAGTATTTTTGATACTTGTGCCTTGTAACTATGTAGTTTTATTGACATATTGACAAACTGGATTATGACTGAATAGCTCTGTGTCCTTTGTAGGATCCAGACTTCAAATCCCAGAAGAGTTTTGTCCTCAACATGACCTGTAGGTTCTGCTGGCAGCTCCCAGAGGCTGACTATGAGTGCTTCAGCTCCAGCAACTGCAGGGCGGTGTCCTGCCCTCGGCAGCGCTATGCAGCCAACTGCACTGTGCGGGACCACATCCACTGCCTGGGTAGGTTGACTGAGGGAGGCTTCTGGGCAGAGTGCTCTTCTTTAGGCGTACTTGCAGAACCATCACTGGAGTTTGAAAATTAAGTTTCAATTGTGTAGTCAGAAATGTTTATCAGCACGTTTTAGTTATGCCCGTTCTCTTATCTTTTAAAATGTAGTACTTCATAAAATAAAAATGTATAAGGTGTAAAGCATAATGTGTGATTGAGTCTCCCCCAGGTTAACAGCCAAAGCATGTGATGCCATTGAAACTACCAGAGTGTTTGCTGCCTCTTCTTTAGGGGTGACACCCTTTTGAGGTTTCTTATGATCCCAATCCCTTCCTTTAAGTTTTTTATAGTTGTCCCATATATGTGCTAGAATACAGTGTGGTATATTATTCAGTAATGCATGTCTCAGAACTGTGTGAAGTAGTAGCAGGCTGTTTATGGTCTCCTAGGACTTGTTTCTTTCCATCATTATGGCTCTAAGATTCTTCAGCTTGTCCTTTTCTTTTTTCACTTCTTTATAATAACCTGTTGAAAGATTGTATCATAGTTTGTCTGCTCTCCAATGTATTTGGACTATTTACCTTTTTTTTTCCTTTTTCTTTTTTTACAAATTGTGGTGCTCTTAAAGCTTTTGTCTGTGTCTCTTGTCACACGTGTAAGGGGGTGTGTCTGGTATGCACCCTCTGGCATGTGTTCTTTTCCAGGTGGTTGTGTTTGTTCACACTCCCGCCAGTGGTACACAGCTGTCAGTGAGGATCAAAATCCTCTCCAATACTCGTCCCTAAGTTTTGTTTTTTCTTACAGACTTCTATGAATTCTTTTGTATTTTGGATAGTAATCTTTGATGGCCCTAAAATCCTCTTCTGGATTTTAACTTTTTCCTCCACTTTCTTTTGGTCTCTTTTGAACACAACTTTAAAATTTTAGTTGGTTTTTCATCTTTCATAGTTAGCCCTTTTTTGTTGCAAAAAGCCTTTCCCTGCTCCAGATACACAGAGATAATTTCCTGTACTTTATTTTAAAAGTTGTAACTTTGGCCTTTCACATTTAGGTCTTTAGTTCCCCAGGATTGGTTTGGTGTATGGTGTGAGGTGGAGTCAGACTCACTTTTTCCAGTTTGAACAGTCAGATGTCCCAGGACCCCCGGGCCATCTGTGGCCTGCGTCCATAAGATGTGTCGGTCCTGCATGGCCTTCTCCCCTCCCGGTGCCTGGTTTGTCTGTCTTGTTCACCCCCACATCATCCACACCTTGACAGCAGGTGGGGTGGTTCACCTTCTTCAAGCTGTGGTCCTCATGAACCTGTGTTCCTCACAAGCCTGTGCTCGTGGACAGTTAGGGCTTTCTGTTTAGCATTCACGGTAGTGAACATTTATTCTTGTAAAGAGAGTTGTCTTTTTAGATTATAAATTATAAGACCACCAGCTATAATTTAGTCTCTGTGCCAGAGTATTTTTATACCCTTGTTTCATTGTGGAGTATTTCCCTTAGGTAACCGCACTTTTCTGAAGATGCTCTACTGCAACTGGACTGGAGGATACAAGTGGTCCACAGCCCTGGCTCTGAGGTAAGCACTGTTCCCAGTGAGCAGAGACACCACTGGGCATTTGCTGTGGCTTCTGGGCTCTTCTGCGCTCCTCTCCTACTCTCTCAGGCCCTGCCACGTGTTGGGTAAACCACAGGGACTGTGCTGCCGGGGGCCGTTGAGGTGGTCAGACCGCTATCTTTGTGGAGCTTGGTGGCCTATTGCTGGCTTTCCTCCCAAGGTGCCTGCACGTTCTGGAGGTGACTCGAGTCTTTATTGGAGCTCATTAGAACCAGTCAGTCTTCCCATTATGAGCATACTGTGAGTCAGTGATGTGCTGCCTACTATTTAAAGTAGCTAGGCTTATGACTGTCTTTAATTTTCAGTAATTTCCTTCTAAATCATAAAAAAAACCTACATGTTCAGTATTGAAAACTAGAAAAAACAAAAATGACAAAGATAAATGTTGAAAATCACCTGTAATTCCACTATTCGAGCATAATTATAGACTTAATTTTTACATAAAAATATACTTGTATTTGTTAAACTTTTCAGCAGTTTGAAAAGAAAATTGTAGCAGTTCTCCCCACCCCCACCAGAGTGAAGGGCAGGTGGGCTGCTGGCTAAATGGTCCCTGATTGAGAAGTTGTACAGCTGCTGTTGGAGGTTTAGCGTGAGAGCCCAGGGACTGTATGGTGGGATTTGGGCAGGGCTTCTCAGCCTTCTTGTTGTGGATGTTTGGGCCAAGAATTTTTGGTTGTGGGGTGTCCTGTGAGAGTAGGGTGTGTAGCATCCTCTCTCGACTCCATTTATTGGGTGTTGTTTACAAGTCTTCCTACCCCAGTGGTGACAGTCAGTAGCACCTCCAGGTATTGCCTCTGTCTGGGGACCACTGCTTGAGGGTCTGGCTAGGAAGGTGAAGGGTCCTGTCTGGCAGGAAGTCTCCCTGGAAAGTGAAAAGATGGGGCCACGACAGAAAGTCAGACACAGCGAAGGTGAGATTGCCCAGCGTCTGACACAGCAGTTCACGTTGAAAATAACACCTGACCTTCTGCTTCCCAACAAACTTTTTATTTTGAATTCATTTTAGATTTACAGAAAAGTAAAAGCAAAGCTAGAGAGTTCTGTACACCCCTCACCCAGTCTCCCCCTCATTGTGAACATCTTAAATTACTATGACACGTTTCACAGCTGGCTTTTAAACAGTAAGAGTTCTTTGGGCTCAACATGGTTTCTTGCAGAATATTGAATGTGATGATGCTTGGCAGTTGCTTCATGGTTCTCGGGTTGGGGTGGGAAGGAAAGGGTGTGATGAACCAGGGTGGGCACATGGTGATAATTATTGGGGCTGGGTCGTGGACTTCCCAGGTGACTCAGCGGTAAAGAAACCACCTGCCAATGCAAGAGATATAGGCTTGATCCATGGATTGGGAAGATCCCCTGGAGAAGGAAATGGCAACCCACTCCAGTATTCTTGCCTGGAGAATCCCATGGACAGAGGAGCCTGGTGGGCTACAGTCTATGGGGTCGCAAAGTGTCAGACACAACTGAGCGACTAAACAACAACAATAAACATGGGTGCTGTTTGCCTTCTTTTTACTTGTGTATGCTTTAGAATTTTCCATAGTAAAAATTTTAAAAGGAAAACAATGAGAAGTTGTCTGAATATTGTTAGATGCTAGAATTTGAAGGAACCTTAAAATTCATTTTTTCCTAACAGAGCTTTTTTACATGGGTGATTGACAAAGGTCCAGACTTGATGAAGCGGCCAGCTGGCTGGCTGCCTTGAGATGATCCTACAGCCTCCACATTGGTGGTCTGGTAGACTAGCCCTGCTTTGCCCTCCCAGATGCACCAGTTTTTTGCTACTTAAAAAAGTAGCAAGCTAGATTTTCTTCAAAAGAGAAGGATTAGATTTCATTACAGCTCATGTGTGTTCATTGTTGACATGTGAGCAGTCTTCTTGCCTGTGATTGTTTGGTGGTGTGCATTTGTGAGGTGATCGCTGTGTCCTCATCCAGGGTCTGCTGATCTGAGGCCCTTTCACACATGTGAGTCAGCATGGTTACTGAGCCCCAGCTGGTGCAATTGGGGGCTGTTGATGCATTTCAGGCCTGTTTGCTGTTGCAGCATCACCCTCGGTGGGTTTGGAGCAGACCGCTTCTACCTGGGCCAGTGGCGAGAAGGCCTTGGCAAGCTCTTCAGCTTCGGGGGCCTGGGAATATGGACGCTGATCGACGTCTTGCTCATTGGGGTTGGCTACGTGGGACCAGCGGATGGCTCTTTGTACATTTAGCTGCAGTTACATGCTTCAGAGAGGAGCGGAGCTTAGCAAATATGCTTTGCCTGTGGGAATCCACGTGCTTTGAGGGACTTGTATGTGTGTTTAATGTACAGCATCTGTACTTTGCCTGCCTTGATGAAGGTAAAATAAAAAACAGTGAACCATGCTTATCTGGAATTTGGTTTTCTTTGCCTGAAATTTTTTTTTTTTCTGTGAAAAAATTTAAACTGGAAGAACAACCTGTGCAACTGAAAATCTATTTAGTTCCTAGACTTGAGTTTTATATTACTTACCTCAGAGTGTATCATTTGTATCTCCAACTTGAATGTCATCTGCCGTAAAAAACATTTGAGCTATAACTGCAAAGAGTGGAAAATCTTCATTCTTCAGCTAAATAAAGTTATCTATCTAAACTTCAGTCATCTCTGAGTTTTGCAGTGTAATAATGTCTGTGTAGTGTGGTCTTTCTGTATGATTGTTTGAAATAAATGCAGAAACTTTGTGTCTGGTTCCTGTGATTGCAAGTTTGTTAGTAATATAAAAGGTTGCAAGAGTACTGGAAAATAAATAAAAATACAAGTTACTTTAAAAATTTTGCAGACTTCTGTTATGTTTTTTATATTAAAACATAATCTTGAGTAATCATAGCAACTTTCTTTTATTATTAAGAAGTGAAATGTTTCTTTTTCAGGGTATTAGTCCATTCTAATAGATTTATTCATAATTGGCTGGTTCATTAACACACAGTGGAAATATTTAAAAATGTGTTAGTGTGATAAATGCTTTTGAGTCTTTATAAGATCTGTTGTAGACCCTTTCTTGCATAGAAAAACATTTATTAATCCAAAAGCTCTTTTTTTCAAAAACATTTTTAGTTAACTTCCTAAAATTCAAGTGTAGTCAATATACAGTGTTTCAGGTGTATAGCAGAGTGATTCAGTTATGTATGTTGTTGAGTCACTGAGTTGTTTCTGTCTCTTTGCGACGCCCAGACTGTAGCCCACCAGGCTCCTCTGTTCATGGAATTTTCCAGACAAAGATACTATAGTGAGTCGCCACTTCCTTTTAGTTGTGTGTGTGTATATATATGTGTGTATGTGTGTGCATTTTTTCAGATTCTTTTCCATTATAGGTTATTACAAATATTGACTGTCATTCCTGTGCTATGCAGTAGGACCTTGTTGGTAATCTGTTTTATTTAGAGTACTGGGTGTATGTTAATCCTCAATTCCCAATTTATCTCTCCCAGCCTTTCTGCTCTGGTAACCATAAATTTCTTTTCTGTGTTTGCAAGTCTATTTCTGTTTTGTAAATAAGTTCATTTGTATAATTTTTATGATTCCACATACAAGTGATATATGGTATTTGTATTACTCTGTCTGACTTGCTTCACTTAGTGTGATCATCTCTAGGTTCATCCATGTTGCTTCAAATGTCATTATTTCATTCTTTTCTACGGCCGAGTAATTTGTTGTTGTTCAGTCATTCAGTTGTATCTGAGTCTTTGCAACCCCATGGACTGCAGCACGCTAGGCTTCCCTGTCCTCAGCATCTCCTGGAGCTTGCTCAAACTCAAGTCTGTTGAGTTGGTGATGCCATCCAACCATCACATCCACTGTTGTCCCCTTCTTCTCCTGCTTCAGTCTTACCCAGCATCAGGGTCTTTTCCGATGATTCAACTCTTTGTATCAGGTGGCCAAAGTATTGGAGCTACAGCTTCAGCATCAGTCCTTCCAGTAAAGGACTGAGTAATTTTCCATCGTACTATATGTACCACATCTTTATCCATTCCTCTCTGGATGGACATTTAGGTTGCTTCCACATCTTGGCTGTTGTAAAATAGTGCTGCTGTGAACACTGGGGTGTTTGTATCCTTCTGAGTTAAGAATTTTCATCTTTTTTGGATATATGCCCAAGAAGTAAGATTGCTGAATCATATGGTAGTTCTATTTTTGGTTTTTGAAGGAGTGCCCATACTTTTCTCCATAGTGGCTGAACCAGTTTACATTCCTGTCAAGAGTGTAGAAGGGTTCCTTTTTCTCCACAACTTCTCCAGCATTTATTGTTGATAACTTAGACTTTTTGATAATAGCCATTTTGACTTGTGTGAGGTGATACTTCATGATAGTTTTCATTTACATTTCTCTAATAATTAATGATATGAGAGTCTTTTTATATGCCTGTTGGCCATCTGTGTGTTTTCTTTGGAGAAATGTCTATTTAGAACTTCTGCCCATTATTTGATTGGGTTTTTTTGTTTGTTTGTTTGTTTGTTTATATTGAGTTGTACAAGCTGTTTGTATATTTGGGGGATTAAGCCTTGTTGGTTGCCTTCTTTACAAATATTTTCTCCCAGTTTGTATGTTGTCTTTTGTTTTGCTTGTGGTTTCCGTTCCTGTGCAAAAGCTTTTTAGTTCAATTAGGTCTTTTTTGTTTGTTTTTGCTTTGCTTCTGTTAGAATCTAGAAGTAATTCCGAAAAATGTTGCTGCAATTTATGTCAAAGAGTGTTCTGCTTATGTTTCGTCTAGGAGTTTCATAGTATCTGATCTTTAATCCATTTTGAGTTTATTTTGTATATAGTGTTAGAGAATATTCTAGTTTCATTCTTTTACATGTAGCTATCCAGTTTTCCTGGGACCACTTATTGAAGAGACTGTCTTTTCTTCTCTTGTATGTTTTTGCCTCCTGTGTCATAAATTAATTGACCCATTGAACTTTATGTCTGCTTTTGTGTCAGTACCATACTGTTTTAATAACGGTAGCTTTTAGTATAGTCTGAAGCCAGAGAGTATGGTTCCTCTAGCTCCATTCTTCTTTCTCAGGATTGTTTTGGCTACTTGTTCAAGTTCTGTGAAAAATGCCATTGATATTTTTGTTAGGGATTGCATTGAATCAACAGACTGCCTTGGGTAGTATAGTCATTTTGACATCATAGATTCTTCCAGTCCAAGAATATGGCATATCTTTTCATTTGTGTGTGTGGTTTTTAGTTTCTTTCATCTTAGCATCTTATAGTTCTTGGAGTATGGGCCTTCTGCCTCCTTAGGTAGGTTTATTTCAATCTATTTTTTTTGATACAGTGGTAAATGGGGTTGTTTCTTTAATTTCTGTCTGATGTTTCACTGATCGTGTATAGAGATGCAAGAGATTTTTGTATGTTAATTTTGTATCCTTAAAATTTACCAAATTCATTGATGAGCCCTAGTAGTTTTATGGTAGTGCCTTTAGAATTTTCTGCATATAGTATCACATCTACAAACAGTGACAGTTTTACTTCTTTTCCAGTTTGGAAGTGGAAGTGAAGTCGCTCAGTCGTGTCCTACTCTTTGCGACTCCATGGACTGTATAGCACGTCAGGCTCCTCCGTCCATGGAATTTTCCAGGCAAGAATACTGGAGTAGGTTGTGATTTCCTTCTCCAGGGGATCTTCCTGACCCGGGGGTCGAACCGAGGTCTCCCGCATTGCAGGCAGATGCTTTACCATCTGAGCCACCAGGGAAGCCCTTATTATTTCTTTTTTTTTCTCTGACTACTGTGACAAGAACTTCCAAAACTCTGTTGAATAAAAGTGGTGAGAGAGGGCATCTTTGTCTTGTAGCTGATCTTGGAGGCAGTGCTTTCAGCTTTTCACGCTTGAGTATGATGTTGGCGCTGGGCTTGTTATGTATGGCCTTTATTATGTTGAGGTAGGTTCCCTCTATGCCTACTTTCTGGAGAGTTATTATCAGAAATGTTAGATTTTATCAGACGCTTTTCTGCATCTTGTGATAATCATAAGTTTTTTCCTGCAGTCTCTTAATATGGTGCATCACATTGACTGATTTGTGGATATTGAAAAATCCTTGCATCCCTAGGATGAATCCCACTTGATCATGCATGGTGTGGGATCATTTTACTGTACTGTTGGATTCGGTTTACTACTATTTTGCTGAGGATTTTTGCTTGTCTGGTCATCGGTGATAATTGGCTTGTAATTTTCTATTTTTTGTGATATCTTTGTCTGGTTTTGGGATCAGGGTGTTGCTGGCCTCATAAGAGTTTTGGAGTGTTCCTTTCTCTGTAGTTTTTGGGAAGAGTTTCAGAAGGATAAGTATTATTTCTTCTGTAAATGTTAGACTCCACCTGTGAAGCCATTTGGTCCTGGACTTCGGTTTGTTGGAAGTTTTTAAATCACAGATTCAATTTGATTACTTGTGCTTGATCTGTCTATATTTTCTGTTTCTTTGTGGTTCTGTCTTGAAAGGTTGTGTTTTTCTAAGAATTTGTCCATTTCTTCCAGGTTGTCCATTTTGTTGGCATATAGTTGTTTGTAATAGTCTCACATGATTCTTTGTATTTCTCTGGTGTCAGTTGTAGTTTCCCTTTTTCACTTTTGATTTTATTGATGGGGGCCCCTTACCTCATTTTTTTTATGAGTCAAGCTAAAGGTTCATCAATTTTGTTTATGAACCAGCTTTTAGTTTTATTGATCTTTTCTGTTTTTTTAAAATTTATATATTTTTTTGCCTGTTTTTGTTTTTTGTATTTTCTCTTATTGCTTTAGGTGTAAGTTTAGGTTGTTTATTTGAGATTTTTCTTGTTTGCTGAGGTAAGCTTGTGTCGCTATATACTTCCCTGTTAGAAATACTTTTGTTGCATCCCATAGATTTTGGATTGTTGTGGTTTTGTTTTCATTTGTTTCTAGGTATTTTTGATTTCCTGTTTGATTTCTTCAGTGATCCATTGGTTGTTTAGTAGCATATTGTTTGGTCTCCACTTGTTTGTGTTGTTTGTGGGGTTTTCCTGGTAGTTGAATTCTGGCCTCGTGGCGTTGTGGTCAGAAAATGTGCTTGATATTCAATTTTCTTGAATTTATTGAGGCTTGCTTTGTGATGCAGCATGTGATCAGTCATGGAGGGTGTTCTGAGTGCACTTGATAAGAATGTGTATTCTTCTGCTTTTGGGTGGAATTTTCAATTAAGTCCATCTCACCTAATGTGTCATTTAAGGCATGTGTTTCCTTACTGATTTTCTATCTGGATGATCTGTCCATTGATGTAAGTAGGGTGTTAAAGTTTCCCACTAGTTCTGTGTTACTATTGATTTCTTCTGTCATGGCTGTTAGTGTTTGCCTTATATACTGAGGTGCTACTGTGTTGGTTGCATCTGTATGTGCAGTCATTAATCATTGTCTTAGACTGATCCCTTGATCATTGTGTAGTGTCTTCCTTTGTCTCTTGTAGCAGTCTTTATTTTAAATTCTATTTTATCTGATACAAACTCTCTCTCTTGATTTCCATTTGCATGGAGTATCTTTTTCCGTCGCATTTTCTGTCTTTATGTGTCCCTAAGTCCGAAGTGGGTGTCCTGCAGACAGCATATATACTGGTCTTGTTTCTGTATCCATTCAGTCTGTTTCTTTTGGTTGGAGCATTTAATTCCTTTACATTCTGGGTTATTATTGACATGTATATTTTTATTTCCATTTTATTAATTGTTTTACATTTGTTTTTATAGGTCTTTTTGGGTTTTAATAATTTTCTTTAAAAACATTTACAGGCTTTTGGCATTTTTCCCTTTAAATTGGGTATGTGTTGCTATTTTCCTGATATAACAATATTTATTTACATCAGTTTCCCATCAACACACAAGTTATTTAATGATATTTATGTTAGCCATTTCCATTGGTTGGCAGGAGGCTCCTCTGCTAAAGACTCCCGTGGTTTCCACTGAACCATTTTTCTTCCCAGACTTAGTTTATTTTCAGCCTGAAGAATCACCTCTTCTATTTGGCCTCCCTGAAGTTGCTCTTCTAGTGTCTTAACATCTGGTTTGGCTTTAACCATACTCACCTTCTCACTTGTAATCTGTTCTGTATGCTTTTCTAAATTAAAAAAAATTTTTTTGGCTGTGCCATGTCCTCATTTTTGCATGGGCTTTTCTCTAGTTGCAGAGAGCAGGGGCTATTGCAGTCGTTTCTCTTATTGCAGAGCACAGGCTGTAGGGCTCTTGGGTTTAAGTAGTTGTGGCTCCCAGGTTCTAGAGCACAGGCTCAGTAATTATGGCGCATGGGCTAAGTTGTCATGTGGGATCTTCCAAGACGAGGAATTGAACCTGTGTCCACTACATTGGCAGGTGACTCTTCACCACTGAGTCACCAGGGAAGCCCTGCATATATGCTTAATTTTTAGTGATTTGTGTAAGAACATCAAGAATCTGTGTATAGTATTTTTAGCCTCTTATGTAGACTGTCACATACAGCCAGTTCCACAAGGCCAGTGATCTTTAGCAAGCCCACCGTGACAGCAGTGTTACTTTTTAAACATCTATGTCAATAGCCAGAAGATGTAATTAACCAGGTTATGAGATATTTAGCTATAAAATATTTTTGAGAATATCTCCATAAATCTCAGGTGACAAAAACATGTTTCTTTGCCAGAATAAATTACAGTTTACCTGAAACGGGAACTGAATCATTTGGTGCTATAACGCCTTTTCGTGGTAGTGGTTTAGTTGCTTAGTCATGTCCAACTCTCTGCCTGCCAGGCTCCTCTGTCCATGGAATTTCCCAGGCAAGAATACTGGAGTGAGTTGCCATTTCCTCCTCCAGGGGATCTTCCTGACCCAGGGATTGAACCCACATCTGCTGCGTTGCAGGTCGATTCTTTACCAGTGAAACCACCAGGGAAGGTCCTACTTGCCCTTTAGGACCCAGGAGTTGTGTCTGGGCAGGTGTGTGTTGGTCTGGTCAAGTAGCAGTTCCAGCCCTGAGCACTAGGTGGGGCTTCCCCATTACAGTTGCTTTCCCGTCATATGCCCAGAAGCAGCCAGTCTTGATTTGTTTTTTCCTGGGACCATGAGCCTGGGCACAGAACAGGCAGCACTTCAGGTGGGCAGCCCGGGTTGCATGAGACTTTCTTTTCTAGAGACAGGAGACTTTCTTACCCTACCTGGGTACTTGAGACTGGGCTGAGCAGGTATTTCAAGGAGGACCTGTCCTTCCAGGAAGCGGGCCCTTTGTTAATTATGGTAAAGATTTCCCAAGAATCTGCTCCATAGAATCAGCTCTGCATAGAAGAGACTCTCCACTGCTGTTACTCCCACGTGAGGAGGAGCGGGGAGGTGACAGGAACTGCTGGCGGTGTGCAGTGTGTGTCCTGACCGCTGGCTACCGTATGGCTCTGGGGCCTGAGTTAAATGACCAGTGTCCAGTGTTTGAAAGGTGAAAACTGAGAAGACTGACTGCACAAGAGGCAATGGATGAACTTCTTCCTAAGCTGTTTTACAAGCAGACCTCAGCTTCCTTAGTCACCCAGTGGTAAAGAGTCTGCCTGCCAATGCAGGAGACGTGGGTTTGATCCCTGGGTTGGGAAGATCCCCTGGAGAGGGGAATGGCTGCCCACTCCAGAATCCTTGCTGGAAAATCCCATGGACAGAGGAGCCTGGTGGGTTAGACCGTGGGGGTCTCAAAAGTGTTGGACGTGACTTAGTGACTAAAAACAACACCTAAAGAAACCTAAAGAATATAAGCAAATTGGGGATAGTTACTATCAAGGATTTGATGGAGCCAATGGCCTCAGAGAACTAGTGAGAAGATGAAGAGGTTCTCAAAAGTTATGAATGAGGAACTCATGTGAAAGTGAGAGTCACTCAATTGTGTCTGACTCTGCGACCTCATTGCCTGTACAGTCCATGGAACTCATACATGGGCCTTATTTTGCCAGTAGTCCTAATTGTGAAGGGATAATTTTGAACCTGGGTTTGAAGGGTTTGTTAGCAAAACAAACTACTCATTCCACACACAAATAATTTCAATTTTTAACAGATTTTTTTCCCTTAATTTCAATGTACAGTCATTAAAAAAATAAATAGAAACAATAGAAGTAACAGCATACTCATCATTAGATTGGGCTGACCTACAGCCAGACTTAACAGTTGTGGGAAATTCCTTGTTACAACAATCTGGAGTCCCAGGTGGGAGAGGGTCTTGGGCAGTGTGTCCACTCCATGGGTGAGACAGTTCCAGGGCTGTCACGTGTGATCCCGGGCTGCAGAGTGATTTCATCAGTTTGTGCGCAAAAATGCAGCTCTGGTTAACTTTAACCTTTTTACAATGCTGTTCTTTTCACATTGTGAATCATAGGATTTTGTTAGATTCTGGGGGTGTGTGTGGGGGGCAGGGGGCTGGGTGGTGGTTGACCAGATCCTCAGGGACTCAAAAATTCAAGACCTACTCCCTTATCTAAAGTGCTGCCTGACTTGCTACACCTGCGAGCAGGCACAGAATCCAGGTGTTACCAAAACCCCAAGTCCGTGTGCCCAATGCGCAGTGAGATCAAAGAATACTAAAACATTGGCGTTTGGAACAGAGGTTTATTACAGGTTCATGCAAGGAGATGGGTGGCTTATGCCCTAAGGACCCCAGAGTTACTGAAAACTTAGCAAAGCCCTTTATAAAGCAAAAGGGAAGGGAGGGGTGTGGTTAGCTGTTGAAGATTTCTTGGTGTCAGATCCTTTGTTCTTGAGGTCCAGTGATGGTCAAGTAATGATATTCCTGTTAATCTCCACCAAACGAATGTTACTGTCTGTCCCAACAAGAAAGGGCAAGATCCCAAGGCACGGCTGTCACCCTCCAGTGTCCCCATCCTGGCTAAGAGGAGGCAGAGAGCTGGCAGCTCGCTCAGGGCCAGGTCCCCACACCCTGCCCAGCTGTCATCGCTGAGGGAGCCAGGCACCCAACCCAACTGGCCCTCAGTCTCTTCAGGCCACCTAAAGGTGTTGACCAGGTTTCACAGACTGCAACCCAGGCAGACGGCCTCTGCTATTAGGTCACAGAGATAGGGAAGGGGGAGAGGTTCACTGCTCCTCAAGGCCTGGGCCAAGACTAGTGGGTGGCCTTGGCGAGGGCTCTGGAGCCCTGCAGGACACAGTCCCCTGCCTGGTCCCTGGACCTCCAGCTCACCTGCTTGCCCAAGGAGAGGGAACAGGCTTGAGGTCCTCCGGGAGCGTGCTGGGATCCGCCTCTTACCTCACTCTCCACCTGATGACCATCGCGGCACCTACTTGTTGACTCACTCCCCTGATGGTAGCTCATTGGCAGTTTGTTACTTGTGGGTGGGGCCCACTGTGGTGCTGACCAATAACTGAGCAGGAATACTAATAGTTGTTCGTTGACAATTGTTGCTTGTCGGTGGGGCCCACTTTGGCACTGACCAGTAGCTGAGCAGGGCTCATTGCCTGGTAACAGGGTGCAGAATAATGATGCACAGCAACGGCTGCTATGATCTGCGCTTGCTGTGCTCTGTCGCAGAGGCACAATCCAGGCAGGTTAGAGGTCTGCTCTCCTGCTTCTGAAGCCTGAACAAGACTTCCTCCATTTTAGTTTCCCTAACAGGCCCCTTGAAGGAAGTCTAATAGAACGACATGTTTAAAGGGCAGCAGAGAAGGTGGGGGTGATCTCTAGTCAGTTGCAGGAGCCTCAGCTGGCAGCCAACTGTCTTGTTTGGGTCTGACCTTTAGACTCTGTTCCCCTGTTGTGGGAACTCCGATCAGAGGCTGTTACATGGCTCATCACAGGCTGGGCACCGTGTTGGTCACCACCTTCAGATGACTGTTCTCTAGAAATTCAGAATTTATCACTGCAGCATGCCATGTGTCATTGCTTTGAAGAACGTCTATCTGCTTTGTCAGCGTTCTTCCTCTCACCCCAGTAACTCCTGGTGGGCAGGTGTTGTGTTATTTATTGCTCTCTCCACACCACTGTCCCCAGCACAGCATCATGCAGACAGTGGCCCTCATATTCGCTGCTGAATGAATGCCATAGGTGTCTTGCAGGTATTGAAGCCCCTGAGTGGGATTCTGGACTCTGGCGGGTGAGACAGTTGCAGGGTGGTGACATACAGAAATTGGCTCTAAATAAATATTGGCCACAACACCATGTGAATCTGATTTCTGCAAATTGCTGAGGAGCATTGGTTTATGGTGCCTGTAAAAATTTTTAGAGGATTTTATGTTTCAAGGGACTTCTCTGGCAGTCCAGTTGTTAAGATTCCATGCTTTCACCACCGGGGGCTTGGGTTTGATCCCTGGTTGGGGAACTAAGATCCCACATGCTGCACTGTGCAACCAAAAAGGAAAAGAATAGATTTTTACACTTCAAGATTTAAAATCTGTAGATGTCTTCTGTATGCCACACAACTTTGCTTTCTTCACTTTTAAAGTACTTTGTGCCAGAATTGCATTTATTTTTGGCACATGATCAGGTAAGGAATTTGGAGATAGTTCTGATTCATTCCATTACCAGTGAATGGAAAGCACTCTGTAACTGATACTGCTTTTCAGATAGGTCAGGAGAGCTTGAAAAGGCAGGCAGGTTCCTTCATGTGTGCTCTCAAGTTTCCCTCTGTCCAAGCCAGAGTGTGTGAACTGTCATAAGAAGATTAGAGGGTATGCGGTTCAGTATAAATTCTTGGGTTTGAAGTATTGAAATTTTCCTTTATAAACATGCTTTTACACAGGAGTGGGGCAGCTTTGATTAAGACACTGGACGTGGTTTACTGAGACTGCAGGAGAGCAGGGCTCAGGGTCTGTGCTGTGGCCCAGCATCTCAGGAGTAAACTAAAGAGTAAGCTAGAGACCTAAACGCATTGCTAAGACTTGGAGAGAGTGGCGGGATCAGAGCATCTCCCTTTTCAAATACTAAGTGAGACGAACACGGTGGTTAAACTGGCGCCTCCTTGCCACAAAGAACAAGCAAACAAATAAACCTGGCAGGAAACAAGGAAAAAGACAACCAACCCCCCCCACCCCCCCCAGAAAAAAAGTCCAGAAATGGTAAGAGAAGAAAAAGTTATTGCTCATGTGTGCCAGGTTACTCCTGCAAGTGGTATTGGTGGCGAATCACCACAATTTGGGAACTCTGCCTCAGGAGAGAGGCTAGCTGGGAGTGGGTTGGGTATCCTTATCGTTCCTTGTCTGCGGGGGAGGGGTGCGTGGTGAATAGGGTGGTTGGGGAACAACCAGGATGGACTCTGATGGAGGTGGGGGTTCCACGTTGAGCCAAAGAATGGATCCAGAGCCTGGGATGTTCCCCAGGGGTTATGGCATCATCTTCTACACAGGGGGTAGGAAACGCTTCCAGGGACATTTAGAAAACCTTGGTGAAGAGATGGGAGATCAGATACTCCAGGAAAAACAGTCTCGGCTGAGCTCTTCCCACATTGCCTCTGGCAGTCAGGCTCCAGAGCATTATGTGGAACACAAAATATGGCTTTCACACTGCTCAGAGAGGAAACAAGCAGGGTGATCTGTTCACTCAATACCATGAGGTTGCCCACGTCATACAAGAACATGATAAAAAGGAACGACATAGCTTCATATCCACTAGACTAACTGCAATAGAAAGGACAGTCAAACAAGAATTAGGATGGGGAGAAATTGGAACCATCATACATTGCTGGTGGGAATGGAAAATGATTGCAGCTACTTTGTAAGACAGTCTGGCAGTTCTTAAAAAATTTCAAACCTGGAGTTAACTGTTTGTGACTCATGAGTTCTACTTCTAAATACATGACCCCCCTAAAAAAATGAAAATATAGGTATATGCAAAAACTTGCTCATAGCAGCAATATCCATAATAGTCAAAAGTAGAAGCAAGTCAAATGTCCATTAAGCACACCAGGCTCCTCTGTCCATGGGATTTCCCGGGCAAGAATACTGGATCGGGTTGCCATTTCCTACTCGAGGAGAATCTTCCTGACCCAGGGATTGAACCTGTGTCTCCCACACTGCAGGTGGATTCTTTACCTCTGAGCCACCAGGGAAGAACAGATCTGTGAGCACAAGGTTGTTGATTCCATTGGACCACTCCTGTCTAATTGACTTATTGGACAGGGGTATTGATTTATCCTCCTGGAATAGACACACTCTGCGTATGGATTTGTCTTCCTAGCCTTCTTCACTGATTCACACAAGATGGCTTTTGCTTAAAAAACTAATTTCACAGCAAACTACATGTAGCTCCAAGAGTGAGGTGGTGCTCAGAATGGGGAAAATGGCCCCAATAGTAGGCAGGTTGTGATTTTTAACCTCTGAATATTAAAAAAAAAAAAATGCTCAGAATACTGCTCTAGGTGTAGTGAGTAGGGGCTACTCTGTTTCTGTTTGCTAAGTTGTGGTACACAGGCTTCTCATTGCAGTGGCTTCTCTAGTTGAGGAGCACAGGCTCTAGGGTGCATGGGTTTCAGTTGTTGTGGCATATAAGCTCAGTAATTGCAGCTCCCAGGCTCTAGAGCACAGGCTGTATAGCTGTAACTCATGGACCTAGTTGCTCCATGGAATGTGGGATCTTCCTGGATTGGATTGAACCTGTGTCTCCTGCATTGGCAGATGGATTCTTCACCACTGAGCCACCAAGGCAGCCCCAGAATTCGGTCTTTTTAAAGGTTGTATAATATTCCACTGTTTGTCCATTTATCTGTTGATGGAAATTTGGGTTGTTTATGCCTTTTGGCTACCGTGAATAATACTGCTATGAACACTGGTGTACAGATACCTGTTTGAATCCCTGTTTGAATTATTTTGGGTATATGCCCAGAAGTGGAATTCCTGGATCAAATAGTAATTCTGTTTAACTTTTTGAGGGATATATGATGTTTTCTTGATGACTTGACCCCTTCATTATCCTGTAATGTTCTTCTTTATCACTGGTAATATTCCTTCTTCTGAAGTCTATTTTTCTGATATTAATATAACCACTATCATACTAATGTTATACTATTTATTAGTGTTTGCCTGGTGGTGTATCTTCTTGCATCCTTTTATAACATATAAACGTTTTTATATTTAATTGAGTTTTATGTTTATATGTCTTTATATTTAATTGAATTTCTTTTAGATGAATATGTTGGGTTTTGGTTCTTCACCTAATCTGACAATCTCTGCCTTTTTAATTGGGTATTTTAGACTATTTACATTTAGCATCACTAGTGATAGAATTGGATCTAAGTCTACCAGGTTGTTAGTTCTTTTCTGTTTGTTCCATCTGTTCCTTGTCCTCTTTTTCATCTTTTCCTGCCTACTTTCGGATTAGTTGAATTAAAAAAAATTATTTTCAGTCATTTTTATTCAAATATTTTTTTCAGCTTCATACTCTTTCTCCTTTTTCCTCCAGATTCCAATGATACAATTGTTAGATTTTTTGGTAATCATCTCACAAGTTCCCGAGGTGCTGTTTTTCTTCTTTTTTAAAGTCTATATTCTCTCTGTTGTTCAGATTGGAAATTTCTATTGATTGGTCTTTCCATTCACTGTTTATTTCCTCTACTATCTCCAATTTACTTCTGAACAACAACTGTCCAGAGAGTTTTAATTTCAATTATCACTTTTTTTTAGTTCTATAATTTCCCTTCTGTTCTGTTTTTATGTCTTCTGTTTGTTTATTTGCTGACATTTTCCTGTTTTTTATTTAAGTGCGTATGTAATTGCTCACTGAAGCATCATGACTGCTTTAAATCCTTGTCAGATTAATTCCAACCTCCAAGTAATCTCAGCGCTGGTGCCTTTTGATTATCTTTTTTCATTCAGGTTGTTGGTTTGTGATGTGGCAAGTAGCTTTGTGCCCTGGCCACTTCTCTGGCATTGTGTTGCATGACCTGTTTGATATTACTCCCATTAAATCCTTTTTCTGTTTGGGTGTAGTGTGCATGTCCAGCCTGGGGTGCATGCAGAGCTGTGGGGCTTCACTGACTCCACCCTGACAGTGGCGCAGGGACTTATGCCTTGGTGCAGGTGGTGTAACCTGGTCACAGGAGCCCTGGTAGGACAGGCTGCTGTGATGTGAGCTGTCTGTAGAGGGCCAGGGGGCAGGGAGCATGTGGCAGGCTGCAGGAGCTGAGGGCTGCAATCCTACAGCTTTGAGGAATCCAGTTCTTCCCACAACCATGTGAGTTTGGAGGAAGGCCTCAAGATCCCAAAAGGAGCACAGCCCCATGGCACTTGAGTGCAGCCTGGTGAGATGCTGAGACAGAGAACCAACTAAGCCACTCAGACTCTAGATCCACAGGTGTCCTTCTGAACCATCCACATTTTACAACTGTGGAAGACTGACACGCCCTTTTTGCTGCTCCTTCTCCTTCCTCATGTTCCAGGTTTCCTTCCATTGTCATTTCCTTTCCATCTGAAGAACTTCCTGTAGCATTTTTTTGTTTTCACTAGAGCAGGTCTGCTAACAACAAATTCCTTAGATTTCCTTCTTCTGAGAATACCTTTATTTCACCTTTGTCCCTGAAACATAGTTTTGCTAAATATAGAATTCTGGGTGACAGCTTTTTTTTCTCTCAGCATTGAAAAATGCTTCTTTCTGGAGTTCATGATTTTTAATGAGAAACATGCTGTCACAGGAATAGTTTCACTGTTCACATCAAGTAACACATCATTTGTTTCTGGTGGCTTTCAAGATTTTTCTTTGTCTTTCTTTTTCAGGGATTTGATTATGATATATCCAGGCATGAGTTTCAGTTTATCCAGTTTAGGGTTTGCTTAACTTCCTGAATATGTAAGTTTCTTTTTCAAATTCACTAAGTTTTCAGTCATTATTTATTTTTTCAGCGTTACACTCATTCTCTCCTGCTGGGTCTCCCATAACAAGAATATTAGATCATTTTGTTGTTGTCCCACATATTGTTACTAAGATTCTGCTCATTTTCAAAATCTATTCTCTCCCTGTTGAAATTGGATAATTTCTGTTTTTGTGTCTTCTGGTTCATGGATTCTTTCTAATATCACCTCCACCTGCTGTTCAGCCCATTCAGTGAGTTTTAAATTTTCATTTTTTTTTCAGCTCTCAAGTTTTTATTGGGTTCTTCTTAAGTCTTCATTTTCTTGACAAAGTTTCTATTTTTTCCTCTTTTCCCAGATTTAGTGTATGTGCCTTGGAACATTTTTATGATAGTGCCTGTAAAATTCTTGTCAGGTAATTAGAACATCTGTATCATCTTGGTGTTGGCTCTGCTGATAGCTTTTTCCCATTCGAGTTGAGATTTTCCGGATCTTACTATGATGAGTAATTGTAGGATGTGCCAGGACAAATTGAGTGT
This sequence comes from Dama dama, assembly GCF_033118175.1. NCBI lineage: Eukaryota > Metazoa > Chordata > Mammalia > Artiodactyla > Cervidae > Dama > Dama dama. The sequence goes on from NC_083693.1 coordinate 37,233,345, forward strand.
TAGTTTATGAGATCCCAGTTTCCATTTCAGGCTGCTTTTGGCAGGCACTCAACCAGCTGGGGTCAGAGTGCGTGTTCTGGCACACCTCTGTGGGCTGCAGTGCAGAGGCCAGTCAGATCACAACGGTGTCCTGCCCAGCTTCGTGCTCCCCAGAGGCCAGCATTTGACGTGGAGTGCAGTTCTTCAGTCCTTTGATGTGCTCTTTCGGCTGGTCATGTCTGGGCTGCTTGGGGGTCTGCCCAGGACTCCACGCACAGATTTAATGTCCCTGTCTCGAGCTCTTTCCTCTTTGTTATCCTCAACCCTCCCCGCTGATGGGGAGGGAGCGGTGCTGCCTCCTTGTTCCTGTTTGCTGAGTGAGTGTGAGTCTGCCACAGTCTCTGCAGTAGTACTGCCTGGTGATGGGGAGATGGAAATGGTAGCTGGGGACCCCTCCATAGTTAGTGTGGAGTGAGATGTGGAGCGAATCAACGCCTCTGCTCACGTTAGTGTAGGACAGAACAGTCGACAGGTCACCTCTGCTTGCAGACAAGGGGGGTCACAGAACTTTCCCCAGTCTCCATGGCCCTGCTCCAGTATGGGGGAACACTTGTCAGCCTAGGGCACCAAGGCTGTGCCTGCTGTCCATCCCTCTGGCTGCAGTGTTGGGTGGGGTGAGGGTGGAGTGGCTGTTTTGAGGTTTCCTCTGCAGTGAGTGGGTTCTGTCCTGCAGGACTGCCCTTTGTCAAGGCTTTGGGGGCAGAGAGAAGAGGCTCCCCTCGGAGGCTGTTGGCCTGTACAGGGCATGCTGGCATTTGTGGTTGTGGCCCTTGTGACTCCCAGGCAAGGATCTGTCAGAGGAACACAGTGCCTGGCTGTACTTCAGTCAAGATCCCCATGCCTACCTCCTCTTCTCTGCCCCTGAGTATCCTGCCAGCTGCTCTGTGTGTTTGTGAAGAGCTTTATTTATACACAGTGAGGAACGGGGTGAAATGTGTACTTTGTCTGGACTCAGAAGCTGTAGATTATCTTCCATTGTGATTTACAGTAAGAAAAATCTTCTCTAGTCACCTCCAACTTTGCCATTTCCAGTGCCCCTCATCTTTCTGTCAATTGAGTTTCTGTCTGCTGTTCTATCCATGTAGTAAAGGGTGAGGCTCCACTTTTGATGTTGGACCATACACAACTTTCTCTCCTCCCTCCCTTTTGGCTCCACACCTGAGGCAAAAGCCAATAAGAAAGTAGTAAGAAAACCTGTGCTCTCCCTCCAGGAGTGGGGCCAGCAGGAAGCTCACACCTCGAGAGCTCAGCCCCATGTCAGAGCCCCTTCCATCACCACTGGCCCTGCTTTGCTCGAGCCAGCTGGCCTGGCTGGCAGCCTCTGCCCCTCTCTCCTCAGGAAACCCCCTGGGTGGTAAATCTTCTGCATCTTCTTGGTGCCCATGACCTTATGAGTCTCAACATCCCAGTCTTCCCCTTAGGAGGGTGTCCCTCCCATCCTCCTTCTGCCTCATGAACTCAAAGTCTGCTTTCTTTAAAAAAGTGTCCTGTACATCTTGTGTTTGCTCTTCTGTGTATAAAGTACTCTTTTCCTATGGCTACCTTCAAGCTTTTTTCTTCAAAAAAGTTTTTTTTCCTCTAGTTTTATTGAAATATAATAGTTATACAGCACTGTGTAAGTTTAAGGTATATGGAATGATTGGACTTACATCATGAATTGATTATCACAGTAAGTTTAGTGAATATGCATCATATCATATATACATATACAGAATTAAATAAAAGGAAAAGTTTTTCCTTATAATTGATGACTCTTAGGATGTGATCTCTCAGCAGCTTTCATAGTTAACATGAGTGCCTGGGTGCTCAGTCGCTCAGTTGTGTCCAGCTGTTTGTGACCTCATGGATTGTAGCCCACCAGGCTTCTCTGTCCATGGGATTCTCCTAGCAAGAATGCTGGAGTGGGTAGCCATTCCCTTCTCCAGTGGATCTTCCTGACCCAGGAATCAAACCCAAGTCTCCTGTGACTCCTGCATTGCAAGCATATTCTTTCCTGCTGAGTCACCAGGAAGCCCCATATGTAACATGAGCAGTGTGAATTCTCTTCATCACATTGTACAGCTTTTCATCTTTCAGCAGTTTAACTATGATGTCTGTAAGTGTATGTGGGCTTCTCTTTGTGGTGGTGTCTGTTTTTTGGTATTTATTCTATTTAGTGTTCTCTGAATTCTTGGATCTGTGGTTTAATGTTTACTCTTATTTTTGGAAAATTCTTCTTTAAAAATAAATTTATTTCTTTGGCCACTCCAGGTCTCAGTTGTGGCACACAGGAGCCTCAATCTTTGTTGTGGCATGCAGGATCTTTTAATTGCAGCATGCAAACTCTTAGTTGTGGGATCTAGTTCCCTGACCAGGGATTGAACCCAGGCCCTTGCATTGGGATCCCGGAGTCCTTAGCCACTAGACCACCAGGGAAGTCCCTGGAAAATACTTGACTAAAATTATCTTCCTCAAGTAGTTCTTCTCTTCCAATTCTCAGTTTTCTTCTGTCATTCCAAGTACATGTATGTTAGACTGTCTGGTGGTTCCTGTAGCCCTGGAGTGCTCTGACTCGCTTTTGCCACTTTATTATCCTTGTGTTTGAAGTCACATGATTTCCATTGATCCATCCTCAAGCTTGTTGAATTTCCAAAGCTATATTCATTCTATTCATACTGGTCTGTCACAAGAATTTTCCATTTGTGACATCATATAGTTTATTCCCAGCATTTCTCTTTTACTCCTTCTCATGGTTTTCATCTCGCTGGTGGAATTTCCTACCTATTCATGCTTGTTGCCTCCTTTTCCACTAGATACACCAACATATTAATTACAGTTATTTTAAAATTCCCGTCTGACAGTTTCAGCTGCCTGGGCCAGCAAATCTATTTCCATTGATTGCTTTATCTCTAGATTGCTTTCTCTTAGTTCTTTTTGGAAATTATAATTTTTTTTTATTGTATGCCAAACATTGTGTGTACAAGGACAGTACAGAAGACTGAGGTAAACTATATTTTTACCTGCTCATTAGCATGCCTCTTCTGTCTGGTGTTTAATGTGTGATGTTGAGTCTGTATAGTTAGGGGTTGAGCAGTATTTGGGCCTTATTGTTTCACTGCTGCTGTCTGTGTAGCTAAGGCATCTGCTTTCTCTGAATGTGGGTGCTTTTCCCTGTGCTTACAGGGCTGGGGGTGCCAGGTGGTTTTCATCAGTGTTTCTGGTACTCCCTTCACCTGCATCTGTCCCTGCATTTCTGTGCAGCTGAGGACTCTTCTAGACTCTTGCCCCTGCAGCAGGGATGAAGGGCTACTGTCTGGTCCTCAGCACAGGGCTTATGGTGACACGAGGGTTCCTGTGCTGACCTGCTCCTGAATCTCAGTGAGGGACTCCCTGCCCCTCCTTCCTGCACAGCGTACATCTGCCTTGTGTCTATGTTTATGCTGGACAAGGACCCCTGCCCCACTTCCTCTGCCTGGTGTTGGTCTTGGGTCCCAGGCCCCACATGGTTTCCCATTTTTCCCCAGTAGTCTTAACATTCAGAAAACTAAGATCATGGCATCTGGTCCCATCACCTCATGGGAAATAGATGGGGAGACAGTAGAAACAGTGTCAGACTTTATTTTTTTGGGCTGCAAAATCACTGCAGATGGTGATTGCAGCCATGAAATTAAAAGATGCTTACTCCTTGTAAGGAAAGTTATGACCAACCTAGATAGCATATTAAAAAGCAGAGACATTGCTTTGCCAACAAAGGTCCGTCTGGTCAAGGCTATGGTTTTTCCAGTGGTCATGTATGGATGTGAGAGTTGGACTGTGAAGAAAGCTGAGCGCCGAAAAATTGATGCTTTTGAACTGTGGTGTTGGAGAAGACTCTTGAGAGTCCCTTGGACTGCAAGGAGATCCAACCAGTCCATCCTAAAGGAGATCAGTCCTGGGTGTTCGTTGGAAGGACTGATGCTGAAGCTGAAACTCCAGTACTTTGGCCACCTCATTCGAAGAGGTGACTCATTGGAAAAGACCCTGATGCTGGGAGGGATTGGGGGCAAGAGGAGAAGGAGACAGAGGATGAGATGGCTGGATGGCATCACCAACTTGATGGGCATGAGTCTGAGTAAACTCCGGGAGTTGGTGATGGACAGGGAGGCCTGGCGTGCTGCGATTCACGGAGTCGCAAAGAGTCAGACACGACTGAGGGACTGAACTGAACTGACTGAACTGAGACCCTTTTACTCCTACAGCAGTGATGGGTCTTCCCCTTTTCTCCCCAAGGCAGATGGGTTTTGCTTTTCTTTGCTTTCTTTCTTCAAACGTGATGGATTTTCACCTGTGCTCATGGGTGGGAGGAACTGGGGCCCTTTCCTCAGCCCGTAGGACTGATGATTCTGGGTGGGGGCATCATGCCAGTCCCTCCTGGCTCCTGCCTTGCTCTGTATTTCCCTCAAGAGCACTCTCACTAGATTCCTCTTCAGCTGTTCCCAGTGTACCTGCAGGCCCACACTTGGCCTCTAAAGCCTTTTTTTTCTTTTCAACTTTATTTTTTTTTGAGACATAATTGACATAAAACAGTATTAGTTTCAGGCATACAACAAAGTGATTCCATATATATATAAATATATAATGCAAACTTGCAAAATGACCACCATAGTAAGTTGAGTTAACACTACCTATAGATACAGTATTTTATCTTGGAATGAGAACTTTTTTTTTTAAGAGTGCTGTGTCTTTTTTTTTTTTAATTTATTTCTTTTAATTGGAGGCTAATTACTTTTCAATATTGTGGTAGTTTTTGCCACACATTGACATGAATCAGCCACAGGTGTACATGTGTCCCCCCATCCTGAACTCCCCTCCCACCTCCCTCCCCATCCCATCCCTCTGGGTTGTCCCAGTGCACTGGCTTTGAGTGCCCTGTTTCATGCATTGAACTTGGACTGGTCATCTGTTTCACATATGGTAATATACATATTTTAATGCTATTCTCTCAAATCATCACACCCTCGCCTTCTCCCAGAGTCCAAAAGTCTCCTCTTTACATCTGTCTCTTTTTGCTGTCTTGCATATAGGGTTGTCATTACCATTTTTCTAAATTCGATATATATGCATTAATGTACTGTATTGGTGTTTTTCTTTCTGACTTACTTCACTCTATATAATAGGCTCCAGCTTCATCCATCTCATTAGAACTGACTCAAATGTGTCCTTTTTTATAGCTGAGTAATATTCCATTGTGTATATGTACCACAACTTTCTTGTCTGTTTGTCTGCCATTGGACATCTAGGTTGCTTCCATGTCCTAGCTATTGTAAACAGTGCTGCATTGAACATTGGGCTACATGTGTCTCTTTCAATTCTGATTTTCTCGGTATGTATGCCCAGCAGTGGGATTGCTGGGTCGTATGGCAGTTCTGTTTCCAGTTTTTTAAGGAATCTCCACACTGTTCTTCATAGTGGCTGTACTAGTTTGAATTCCCACCAACAATGTAAGAGGGTTCCCTTTTCTCCACACCCTCTGCAGCATTTATTGTTTATAGATGGCAGCCATTCTGACCGGCATGAGATGGTACCTCATTGTGGTTTTGATTTGCATTTCTCTGATAATGAGTGATGTTGAGCATCTTTTCATGTGTTTGTTAGCCATCTGTATGTCTTCTTTGGAGAAATGTCTGTTTAGTTCTTTGGCCCTTTTTTGATTGGGTCGTTTATTTTTATGGTATTGAGCTGCATGAGCTGCTTGTATATTTTGGAGATTAATTCTTTGTTAGTTGTTTCGGTTGTTATTATTTTCTCACATTCAGAAGGCTGCCTTTTCACCTTGCTTGTAGTTTCTTTCATTGAAGGAATTTCCTTCATTTCTTAAAAGCAAAAGCTTTTAAGTTTAATTAGGTCCCATTTGTTTATTTTTGCTTTTATTTCCATTACTCTGGGAGGTGGGTCATAGAGGATCTTGCTGTGATTTATGTCAGAGAGTGTTCTGCCTATGTTTTCCTTTAGAAGTTTTATAGTTTCTGGTCTTACACTTAGATCTTTAATCCATTTTGGGTTTATTTTTGTGTATGGTTTTAGAAAGTGTTCTAGTTTCATTCTTTTACAAGTGGTTGACCAGTTTTCCCAGCACCACTTGTTAAAGAGATTATTTTTTCTCCACTGGACATTTTTGTCTCCTTTTCAAAGATAAGGTGTCCGTAGGTGCATGGATTCATCTCTGGGCTTTCTATTTTGTTCCACTGATCTATATTTCTTAGAGTCCTTTTACAAATATGTATTTATTTATTTTTATTTATTTGATTGTGCCAGGTCTTAGTTGTGGCATATGAGATCTAGTTCCCTGACCAGGAATTGAACCTGGGCCCCCTGCATTGGGAGCCACTGGACCACCAGGGACATCCCTCGGCTTCTTATGATTTGCTAACATGTTATCTGAGGTCTCCAGCCACCATTAGGGGCAGCCCCTTGTTTCTCCTGGCTTGACCCTAAAGGAACGAATTGAAGCCAAGTTTCTCCAGGAGGTTCTGCCCCTCCTTTGGAAATCAGCTTATTTGATAGCTGTATAGTCTCACACCTCTAATCAGTCAGTTCAGTTCAGTCGCTCAATCCTGTCCAACTCTTTGTGACCCCATGGACTGCAGCACGCCAGGCTTCCCTCTAATAGACACAAGAAAAATGACAATTTGTATAGACTATCCAGATTTTTCTCATTGTTCTTTGAAGCAGAAATTAGCTGTTTTAAATCAAAACTACAAACTTACTTTCATTTATCTGCATTTATCAAGAACATTGCATGGATTTTTTTTTTCCAATTATAAAATGACTTTCACAGAGTTTCCCAGCCATATAAAAGCTAAGAGCTGTATATGATCTGCTTTTCTTGTTATTTTGTAACTTGGTAACCAAGGTTATTAATGAACATGAAAGTTGTTTTTTCTCTTTGAAAAAATTTTAGTCAACATATGATCAGAAAGTTAACTTTTTTCTTTGGAAGTTATTGAATTACAGGCAGACCTCATTTTATTGGGCTTTGCTTTAGTGCACTTTGCAGATACCACTTTTTTTTGTTGTTGTTAATAAATTGAAGGTTTTTGGCAACCCTGCATCATCAGATGATGGTGAGCATTTTTTAGCAATAAGGTATATTTAGTTAAGGTGTGTACATTGCGTTTTTAGGCATAATGCTATTGCATACATAAGAGACTACAGTAGAGTGTGAACATAAATTCTATGTATGTGCACTAAGAATCCAAAATATTCACATAACTCACCTTATTGTGATATTTGCTTGATTGCAGTGGTCTGGAAACAAACCCAGGATGTCTCTGAGGTCATATGCCAGCATCTTTCTTTTCAGTTTATATAAACTTTCTGTAACCACTTAGGATGGTATCTCCTGTGGACTTCAGTGGACCTTATGATCTGATTTATTTTTCCTTTGTGTCAGATCTTTTTATCTGGGATTGTTAGCTCTGCAGTGTGGACATAATGGCATGCATGGACCTGGGTTCCACATTCTGACATGGCTCCAGAGCCATCAGCATCCTGTCCACCACAGTCCACTCACCAAGTCAGCGACAGGCTCCTCAGGACCTGAGGGGCAGACACATAAACACATCTCTTACTGGGGAGTGGGAAGATTCAGAAGAAAAGCATGTGAAGCTAGAAGAATGGAGCTGGAAGAATCACACTCCCTGACTTCAGACTATACTAAAAGCTACAGTTATCAAAACAGTACAGTACTAGGCACTGCCAGCCTCAGTGGAGCTGCTCCCTCAGGGCACATCACCTCTTTACTTCTTTTCCCCAGCCCTGGATCACTACACTTAGTCTAGTTATCACTTTTCACTGAATAAACTTAACAACTTTTCTTTCTTCTGATGAGAACATTTAGAATTTACTCTCTTGGCGGATGTCAAGTGTGCACAGCAATGTTATGCCTGTAGTTGCTATGCTGTACGTTATATTCCCATGACTTACTTATTTTATAAGTGGAAGTGTGTACCTCTTGACACCCTTCACCCATTTCCCCCCACACCCCCGCGACCTTTCTTCCCCTGTAACAACTATTATGTTCTTTGTATCAATGATTTTTGTTTTGTTTGTTCATTTGTTTTCTAAATTCCACATTTAAGTGAAATCATATGGTATTTTATTTTTCTGCCTTACTTTGTTCACTTAGTGTGATTCCCTTGAGATCCATCCATGCTATTGCAAATGGCAAGATTTCTTTTTTCCTTCTTTCTCCATTTTTCTGGCTAGGTAGTTTTCCATTCACTTTGCTGACAAAGTTCTTTATAGTCAAAGGTGTGGTTTTTCCAGTAGTCATGTATGGATGTGAGAGTTGGCCCATAAATAAGGCTGAGTGCCAAAGAATTGATGCTTTCAAACTGTGGTGCTGATGAAGACCCTTCAGAGTCCCTTGGGCTGCAAGGAGATCAAACCAGTCTATCCTAAAAGAAATCAACCCTGAATATTCATTGGAAGGACTGATGCTGAAGCTGAAGCTCCAATACTTTGGCCCCCTGATGCAAAGAACTGACTCATATCCTGGAAAAGACCCTGATGCTGGGAAAGATTGAGGGCAAAAGGAAAAGGGAATGACAGAGGATGAGATGGTAGGATGGTATCAGTGACTCAATGGACATGAGTTTGAGCAAACTCAGGGATATAGTGAAGGACAGGGAAGCCTGGCATGCTGCAGTTGATGGGGTTGCAAAGAGTTGGACACGACTTAGTGGCTGAACAACAACAGCATTTATTCCATTACATATATATGCCACATCTTTATTCATTCATCCATCAGTGAATAGTTAGATTTCCATATCTTGGTTATTATAAAAAATGCTGCAATAAATGTAAGGGCAAATGTATCTTTTTGAACTAGTATTTTCATTTTCTTTACATAAATACCTAGTAGTGGGATTTCTGAATTATATAGTAGTTCAGTTTTTAATAATTTGAGAAACCTCCAAACTGTTTTCCATAGTGGCTGCACCAATTTACATTCCCACCAACGGTGCACAAGGGTTCCCTTTTATCCACATCCTCACCAGCACTTATTATTTCTTGTCTTTTGGATGATAGCCATTCTGACAGTTGGTGATACTGATTGTGATTTTAATGTACATTCCCCTATTGATTAGTGATGTTGAGCACCTTTTCATGTGCCTGTTGCCATCTGGAAGAATATCTATTCAGATCCTCTGCCCATTTTTAAAATGGATTGTTTGCTTTTTGGTTATTGAGATGTTGTGATTGATTTCTAGTTTCATACCATTACTTGATATGATTTCAGTGTTCTTAAATATATTTAGATATGTTTTGTGGCCTAACATAAAATCTATCCTGAAGAATGTTCCATATGTACTTAAGAAGAATAAATATTCTACTGTTTTGGGATGAAATATTCTATGTTTATCTGTTAAGTCCATTTGGTCTACTGTGTCATTTAAGACCAATGTTTCCTTGTCTGGATGATATACCATTGTTATAAGTGGGGAGTATTAAAGTCTCTTACTATTATTGTGTTACTGTCAATTTCTCTCTTCAGTTCTGTTCATATTTGCTCTATATATTTAGGTGCTCCTGTGTTGAGTGCATAAACATTTACAAATTTTGTATCATCTTATTGGATTGAACACTGTATCACTATGTAATGCCTTTATTTGTCTTTTATTACAGTCTTTGTTTTAAAGTGTATTTTGTCAGATATAAGTATATATATATATTTATAAATGTATGTATTTATCATTCTATTTCAAGTTGGTAGCAACTTCAATATGAACATGTTATAAAACTCCTCTACATTTTATCAGTATGTTTTTGATGTCACATTTTGCATTTTTTTATTTTGTGATTTTGCGTATTCCTTAACTTATTGTTGTGGTTATGATAATTTTTACTACTTTGTCTTTTCACCATCCTGCTAGCTTTGTAAGTGATCGATTCACTGCATTTTCTCTGTACTGAATATTTACCTTTACCGGTGATATTTATGCTTTCAAGTTTTTGTTACTACTTAGTGCTCCTTTTTTAAGATTAAAAAAGTCCCTTTATCATTTCTTGTAGGGCTGGTTTAGGTGATGAACTTCTTTAGATTTTGCTTGTTTGGAAATTCTTTCTTTCTCTTAATTCTGAGTAATAACCTTGCTGGGTGGAATCTTCTTAGTTGGAAGTTTCAAACACTTTAAATGTATCATGCTTTCCCTCTGGCCTGCAAAGTTTCTACTGAAACATATGCCAATAGTCTTATTCAGTTCCCCTTGTATGTAGCAAGTTGTTTTCCTCTTGTTGCATTTAAGATTATCTGCTTAACTTTTGACATTTTAATTATGTATCTTAGTGTGGATCTCTTTGGTTTCATCTTCTCTAGAACTCTCCCGGTTCCTGGACCTGGATGTCTGTTTCCTTTCTTTCTAAATTAGATGAGTTTTCAGCCATTATTTCTTAAAATAAGTTTTCTGCTCCATTCTCCTTCCCTTCTTCAGGACCCCTGTAATGTGAATATTAGTGTGTTTGATGTTGTCCTATAGGTTCCTTAAGCTGTCTTCCCTTTAAAAAATTTTTCTCTTTGCTTCTCTGAGTGAGTTCCATCACCCTGTCCTCTGCTCACGGATCCTTTCTTTGCTTCATATAGTCTGCTTTTGAACCCCTGAGGGTACTTTTCAGTTAAGTAATTGTGTTCTTCAGTGTTGTGACTTCTGCTTGGTAGTTTCTTATATTCTCTGTCTCTGTTGAAGTTCTCACTGTGATCATCCATTGTTTTCCTAAGTTTGGTGAGAATGTGTATGACAATGGCTTTGAATCTTTATCAAGTAAATTTTTTATTTATCTCTGTTTCATTAAAGTTTTTCCCTGAGGTTTTGTCTTGCTCTTTTATTTGGGACATATTCCTCTGTTTGCTCATTTTGCTTGAATCTCAGTGTTTATGTGTTCAGTGAAGCAGCCACCCTGTCCTAGTCTTGAAGGACTGGCCTCTGTAGGAGATGAACAGCTCAGTCTGTAAAGAATCTGCCTGCAATGCAGGAGACCCCAGTTCAATTCCTGGGTTGTGAAGATCCCCTGGAGAAGGAAATAGCAACCCACTCCAGTCTTGCTCGAAGAATCCCATGGACAGAGGAGCCTGGCAGGCTACAAGAGTTGGACACAAGTTAGCGACTAAACCACCACCACAGCAGCCTGATCCTTCTGTGACAGGTCCCAGTTGCTGGGGGAGTGCTGAGACCTGCCCGCATTCCAGAGGGAAGGATCTCAGTCAGCACCAGGTTTCAGGCTGACTGGAAGCCAGACTCCCAGGCTGTAGTTTTTAGAGTATGCAGATGTGTACAGTCCTGTGGGACAGCAGCTGTAAACCCATAAATCTGCTGGCCTGCAGACCAGGTGATCTGGAGCTGTCCTCTGGGTGACAGTGCAAAATCTGGGGCTCCAGCCAAGTGAACTTTGGGCGGCACCCCAAACCCCTACAAGGCCTGCACTTGCCCAGCTACAAGGCTGAAGAAAGAGCCTGGAGCCAGCAAAAGAGACATCAGTGGTTTAATGGATGAGGGAGTGTACATGTCTGAAGCGGGTCCTGGAGTGACATGACAAGCCAGCAGGATGTGGCATTAGTCTTCACTCCAGGGAGAAGGGTGTATTGCCAGTTATAGAAGAATCCATGTTGTTAGACTGGCTCATTAGTTACTGGGGAAACCAGAGCATGAAGATGGGGCCCCCGCCTGTCTGGGACCCTGCCCTCAGGCTGAGGTTCCAGAACAAGTGCACAGGCCTTTTCCGCAGGAAGATGGGGTATGTCTTAGTCTGCTCTCCATGTGCTGCTCTGGGGAGGAAGCCTACAGTGAAGCATCTCCCTGATTTTTACAGTCCCACAGGACCCAGGGGCGCAAGTGCCCTGCCACAAGAGACAGACAGACAGTCTGGAGTCACCTGTGTTGTCTGTGCATGGCTGCCAGCTTTAGTGGGGCTGCTGGAGGGTCTGGGGGAAGGGGCGGGTTGTCCGGCTTTGTTTCAGAGGACGCTGTCCCACTCCTGGCTATATCGTGGCTGTGTCTCTGGGAGGAGGTAGGTTCAGGATCTTCCTGTGCTGTCCTTGTGGGCCTCCTTGTGGTCTTTATATTTGAAATAATTGTTACTGTTGTCTATCCTCGGGACACCTTTCCGCATACTGGATTACAGAAGCAGTGTTCCTAACAAATAGTTTACATTTCATCTACTAGAGGATTATGTTTTGAAATAGTAGTTACCCTTTCTTTTTTTTTTTAATCCTGTTGATACATACAAATTTAGAAACTAAACATCTTAATTTACATTCTGTGACTATGTGGGTGAGGGAAGAAGAAACTGTTCGGCATATACTATATTTTTAGGTTGTTAAACTCCCCTTCTCTTTTTGCTAATGTGGTGAGATTAACACTTACCCAGAGACTCAGAATTCCTGAGGCAGCAGCAGAGGATTGTCCCTCCCAAGGGCCCCAGGGTCAGCCTTGGCACTGCTTCCTGTGAACAACTCAGTTAAGGGGGTCAGGGCCCCTCCCTTCTCAGAAGAATCAGTCCCAGAACTGTTCAGCGCACCTGTGAGCAGAGCCTTACTTACACTCTCCTTTGGGTGTTTGGAGTCCCGGGATTTGGGGCCTGGCGTTAATTACCTGTCTGCACCTAGAGCCTCCAGGATCCTTGTCATGCAATGTCCACCAATAGTGGACATTGGTCACTGTGGATGCCCACAGTCTTTTCAGCACCTCCTGGCACTCTCACCATCCCCTGCATCATGAATCCTACCTTTCACACTGACTTTCTCTCCCATAAGACACCACATGTGTATGACTGAGGCAAGGGGGTGCCTGGGTGGAGTGTGTCGGGGGCAGGGCAAGGCAGTGGAGGCACCTCCTCCCCAGCACTGTGGAGACAGGGCAGTGTTGGGTCGGCAGGTCCAGTTCTCAGGTTCTGGGAGCTCAGCCAGAGCTGAATTCTTCACTCTTCTTGAAGGATCTGTGAGACTTAGATCCACCAGTAAGCCCTGGCCCACCTGAGCCAAATGTCATGGTTCTGTGGGAGTTCATGGATCAGAAGCATGACTCATTTATCTAATTGGGAGTCCCCTTTATGAAGAAGAACATAGGATTATGTGAACAAAACTAAGTACTCAGGTTGAATATTTAATGAGAAAAAGTAGAAGAAATACAAGAAAATACAAAATTTAAACCTCAAACATATTCTGAAAAATAACAATTTTAAAAAATGATTTTATATCCTAACATACTTCTGAGCTTCCCTGGTGGCTCAGATGGTAAAGAACCTGCCTACCAGTGCAGCAGATATAAGAGACTGGGTTCAATCCCTGGGTCAGGAAGATCCCCTGGAAGAAGAAATGGCAACCCACTCCAGTATTCTTGCCTGGGAAATTCCCTAGACAGAGGAGCCTGGCACGCCACAGTCCATGGGGTCACAGTTGTACACGACTGAGCAACTAACACTTTCACTTTCAACATACCTCTAGGATTCTTCTTATGTTTTTTTACAGTAACTGCAAAGGCATTTTCTGTAAAGAGAATTGAAAGATAAATGAAGCTTTCCTTTAGCAGTGTTGATTAAAATTTTATTTTCTTATTGATAGTTTAGAAAAATTATTTTTCAACTTTACAGCTTGTCATTAATGAAATCTCATGTGAAATTCTGGGTTATTTCCAATTTGAGAAAATCTTTATCACACTGTCATGTGAGCTGTGAGATTACAAGGCATCTCAAGTTTTCTTGTACAGTGGATAATCTGAAATATTCTTTTGATTGATGACATTCGTTATTCAATTAGTATTTTCTTGTCACTTGTCAGGTGAGTTGACACAGTGGGCAGTAAGCAAATTTTTGGAAGACATTACTATACCAGATGACTTCCAATAATTTAATTATACACTGAAGTCATGAGGGAAATCACATAAATATTTCTCAAAGGACTCAAACTTAATGTATCCTCAGCTCACTTTCTCTTCAGATCTGTAGCTACTCCAAAATGTCTACAGCCACTGATAAATCACCCAGTAATGGAGGGGAAATCAGAGTGGAAAAAGAAACTGCTCAAAGCAATTCCAATTAAAATTCCTTAGTCTTGAAAATTTTATAAAAGGTGCAACCATGTGACCTTGGCTAGGATCCCTTCTAGGGACTCAGATGGACCCATGGCAGTGGGGATCCTGATATGCAGGGTGACTAACATTGTTTCAGTCTAGAATAATAATAATAGTAATAAAGTAAAACTATTTAGCCTCAGATTTGTGTAAGGACCAAGTCACCAAGTCACAAAAAACTAACTAATATCCTGAAATCCTCAGTAAATTGTCTTAACATTTCCATGGGCTTTATGCCACAATGTTGCCTCTGAACTCCACCATAGAATTGTTTCTGTCTTGCACATTCGGCTTGGAATGTGTGAGACATTCACCTTGGAAGCAGAACAGTAATATGTGCTCTTGGAGATTGGCAACATACGTAAAGAGTAGCCCCCTCCCTTTTTAAATTGAAGTACAGTTGATTTGCAGTGTCATGTTAGTTTCATGTGTAGAGCATAGTGATTCAGTTATACATATATATATTCTTTTTAGATTATTTTCCGTATTAGGTTATTACAAGATATTGAATGCAGTTTCCTGTATTGTACAGTAGGTTCTTTTTGGTTATCTCTTTTTTTTTTTTTAATGTATTTATTTATCTGGCTGTACCAGGTCTTTCTTGTGGCACATGGAATCTAGTTCTCTGGATAGGGATTGAACCTCGACCCCTTGCATTTTGAGCACAGAGTCTTAGCCACTGGACCACCAGGGAAGTCCTGGTTATCTGTTTTATATATGGTAGTGTGTGTCTGTTAATCCTAAACTCCTAACTTATCCCTCCTTATTAGCAAAACAGAAATAGATTCACAGACATAGAAAACAAACTTATGGTTACCAGAGGGAAAGAGGGGCAGGGTATCATCTTTCTGCTCTGATAAATAACCTCGGTTCCCGATCATGAGTTGGAACACAGAGAACTTTTAGGGCAGTGAGACTATTCTGTATGGTATTGTAATGAGGATACCTGTCATGATACATTTGTTCAAACCCATGGAATGTATAAGCCAAGAGTGAACCTTAATGAAAATGATGGACTTTGGATGATAATAATGCATCAGTGTAGGTTCATCATAACAAATGTACCACTCTGGTGTGAGATGTTCATGGTGGGGAAGCTGAGTGTGTGTGAGAAGGTCCTGTATGGAAACTCTGTACTTTGTGCTCAGTTTTGCAATGGATTGAAAACTGATCTAAAGATAAAGGTATATTTTTTAAAAAGCATAGTTTTGCCTTTTTCAAAATATCATATAGTTGGAATCATACGGTAGCCTTTTCAGATTGGCTTCTTTCACTCAGTGCAATGTGCATTTACATTTCCTCCATATCTTTTCATTCTTGAGAGCTCATTTATTTTTAGTGGTGAGTAATATTTCATTATATGATGTACCACAATTGATATATCCATTGATGTACTACTGAAGGAAACTTACTTGTTTCTAAGTCTTGGCAATTATGAATGAAGCTTCCAAAGACACCTGTATGCAGGTTTTCATGTGGAAAGAAAGTAGTGTTAGTCACTTGGTCATGTCTGACTCTTTGTGAACCTATGGACTGTAGCCCATCAGGCTCCTCTGTTCATGGGATTCTCCAAGCAAGAATACTGGAGTGGGTTGCCATTTCCTTCTCCATAAAATTTTATAAGAGATTTAAAATAAAATACTTATCTTTGTTGCAGCTGTTCCACAATTCCTGTTGTTGTTGTTTAGTCACTAAATTGTGTCCCCATGGACCGTAGCCCACCAGGCTCCTCTGCCCATAGGATTTCCCAAGCCAGAATACTGTAGAGGGTTGCCATTTCTTTCTCCAGGGTATCTTTCCAACCCAGGGATTGAACTCCTGCATTGCAGGCAGATTCTTAACCATCTGAGCCACCAGGGAAGCCCATTCATGTGGAGATCCTTTCAGTTTATTTGGGTAAATACCAAAAGGTGTAACTGCTGGACTGAATGATAAGACTGTTTAGCTGCCTAAGAAATTGCCAACCTGCCTTCCAAAGTGCCTGCGCCAGTTTGCATACCACCAGCAATGAATGAGACTTCTCTGTGCTCCACATTCCTATCAGCATTTGATATTGTCGGTGTTTTGGAGTCGGGCCATTCTTATAGGTGTGTAGTCTTCCCTGGTAGCTCAGATGGTAAAGTGTCTGCCTACAATGCGGGAGACCTGGGTTCGATCCCTGGGTCGGGAAGATCCCCTGGAGAAGGAAATGGCAACCCACTCCAGTATTCATGCCTGGAAAATCCCATGGACAGAGGAGCCTGTGGGCTGCAGTCCATGAGGTCGCAAAGAGTCGGACATGACTGAGTGACTTCCCTTATAGGTGTGTAGTTGTACCTCACTGTCATTTTAATTTGAAATTAATTAATCATATGTGATGGTGAGCATCTTTACATATGCTTATTTGCTGTAAGTATACCTTCTTTTGTGAGGTGCTTATTCTGATTTGTTTTTTGCCCCCTTTTTGGCAAACAATTTGGTTGTTTTTGTTGAGTTTGAAGAATGCTTTGTATATTTTAGATACAATTCTCTTATCAGTTATATTTTACAAACATTTTCTCCCAGTCTCCAGCTTATCTTTTTATTCTCTTAATAATGCCATTCACAGACATTTTCTCTCATGTTATAGTACAAAAGTTTCATGTTGTGTTGTTGTGCTTAGTCATTCAGTCATGTCTGACACTTTGCAACCCCATGGACTGTCACCCACCAGAAATTTCATAGTTTTGTGTTTTACATCTAAGTCTGAGATTATTTTGAGTTAATTTTTATGAAGGATATAAGGTCTGTGTCTAGATTCTTTTATTTATTTGCATGTATCTAGTTTACCTAATATTATTTGTTGAAAAGACTTTCCCTTCTCCATTGAATTGCCTTACTACTCTTTGTCAAGAACAGTTGGACTGTGTTTGTGTGTATTTGTTTCTGAGTTCTTTATTCTGTTCCATTGATTTATTTGCCTGTTCTTTCACCAGTACCATACTACGTTGACAATGTAGCCTGAGAGTAAATCTTGAAATTGGATAGTGGCAGTGCTTTGACTCTGTTCATTTTCTTCAATATTGTACTGGCTATTCTGGACCCTTTGCTTTCTGTATAAATGTTCACAAAATACCTCGCTAGGATTTTGATTGGGATTGTGTTGTATCTACACATCAGCTATAATCGAAAAGAATTAACATCTTAACAACATTTGTTGTTGTTGTTGAGTCACTCAATCATGTCCAACTCTGTGACCCTGTGTACTGCAGCACGCCAGACTTTCTTCCCTGTCCTTCATTGTCTCCCGAAGTTTGCTCAAACGCATGTCCATTGAGTCAGTGATGCTATTTAGCCATCTCGTCCTCTGCCACCCTCTTTTCCTCCTGCCTTCAATCTTTCCCAGCATCAGGGTCTTTTCCAATGAGTCGGCTCTTCACATCAGGTGGCCAAAGTATTGGAGCTTCAGCATCAGTCCTTCCAACAAATATTCAGGACTGATTTCCTTTAGGATTGACTAGTTTGATCTCTTTGCTATCCAAGGGACTCTCACAGTCTTCTCCAGCACCACAATTCAAAAGCACCAATTCTCTGGCACAGAGCCTTCTTTTGGTCCAGCACTCACATCTGTACGTGACTACTGGGAAAACCATAGCTTTGACTATATGGAACTTTGTTGACAAAGTGATGTCTGCTTTTTAATATGCTATCTAGGTTTGTCATAGCTTTTCTTCCAAGGAGAGCATCTTCTAATATCATGGCCGCAGTCACTGTCCACAGTGATTTTGGATTTCAAGAAAATAAAATCTGTCACTGTTTCCATTTTTTACCATCTATTTGCCATGAAGTGATGGGACTGGATGCCATGATCTTAGTTTTTGAATGTTTTGAGTTTTAAGCCAGCTTTTTCACTCTACTCTTTAATCCTCATCAAGAGGCTCTTTTTAGTTCCTCTTCACTTTCTGCCATTAGAGTGGTGTCATCTGCGTATCTGAGGTTATTGATATTTCTCCCAGCAATCTTGATTCTAGCTTGTGCTTCATCCAGCCCAGCATTTCGCACGATGCACTCTGCATGTAAGTTAAATAAGCAGGGTGACAATCTACAGCCTCGAAGTACTCCTTTCCCAATTTTGAACCAGTCTGTGGTTCCATGTTCAGTTCTAATTGTTGCTTCTTGACCTAGATACAGGTTTCTCAGGAAGCAGATAAGGTGGTCTGGTATTCCCATCTCTTTAAGAATTTTCCACAATTTGTCATGTCCACACAGTCAAAGGCTTTAACATAGTCAATGGATCAGAAGTAGATATTTTCCTGGAATTCCCTTGCTTTCTCTATGATCCATAGAATGTTGGCAATTTGATCTTTGGTTCCTCTGCCCTTTCTAAACCCAGCTTGTACACCTGGAAGTTCTCAGTTCACGTACTGCTGAAGCCTTGCTTTTGAAGGATTTTGAGCATAGCCTTGCTAGCATGTGAATTGAGTGCAGTTGTATGGTAGTTTGAACATTCTTTGGCATTACCTTTCTTTGGAGTTGGAATGAAAATTGACCTTTTCCAGTCCTGTGGCCACTACTGAGTTTTCCAAATTTGCTGACATATTGCATGCAGTACTAGAACAATGTCATCTTTTAGGATTTTGAATAGCTCAGCTGGAATTCTATCACCTTCATTTCATTTTCCCTTGGTATCTTCACAATTTTCTCCATTCTATTGTTTTCCTCCTTTTCTGTGTATTGTACACTTAAAAAGGCCTTCTCACCTCTCTTTGCTATTCTTTGGAACTCTGCATTTAGTGGGGTATATTTTTGCCTTTCTCCCTTACCTTTCACTTCTCTTGTTTTCTCAGCTATTTGTGAGGCTTCCTCAGAGAACCACTTTGCCTTCTTGAATTTCTTTTTCTTTGGGATGGTTTTGGTCACCACCTCCTTTACAGTATTACAAACTTCTATACATAGTTCTTCCTTCAAGTTAAGTCTTCCTATATATGAACATGGAATACCTCTCCCTTTATTTAGTCTTCTTTTATTTCTTTCATTGTGCATGTGTGCTAAGTTGCTTCAGTCATGTCTCATTCTTTGCTGCCTCATGGACTGTAGCCCACCAGGCAACTCTGTCCATGGGATTCTCCAGGCAAGACTACTGGAGTGGGTTGCCATGCCCTGATCCAGGAGATCTTCCCAATGCAGGGATTGAACCTGGGTCTCTTATGTCTCCTGCATTGGCAGGTGGGCTCTTTAATTACCACTAGTGCCATCTGGGAAGCCCCTCTTACATTAAAGATGTGTAGTTTTCCACTTATATATCTTGTACATATTTTGTTAGATATATGTTTGTGTACCGTATTTCATTTTTTGGTGCTAATGTATTTCATTTATGGTGCTATTTTAAATTCTAATTTCAGTAGTTTATCACTTGTATATAAGAAAGCAATTGCTTTTTTTGTATATTAATATTGTATCTTGAACCTTGCTCTAATTGCTTTTCAGTTCCAGGCATTTTTGTTTCTTTAAAAATTTCCAAGAAAGAAATGACAGGAATAGATGGTGTCATTATAAGACTCTACCAAGTGTTTAAAGAATAAACATTCTACAAAAATCTTTCCAAATATAGAAGCAGAGGGAACACATTCCAATTCATTTTATGAAGCCAATATTACCCTAATAGCAAAAGCAGACTAAGACAATACAAAAATGGGGAAATTGCAGACTCATATCCCTTTTTAATATAGATACAAAAGTTCTTAACAAAGTATTAGCAAATAGAACTCAGCAGTATATAAAAAGGCAACTGTAAATTGTGACCAAATAGTGTTTAGTCCAAGGATAGAAGTCTGGTTCAGTATTCAAAATTCAATCAATGTAATGACCAATATGGACTTCCCATGTGGCTCAGCTGGTAAAGAATCTGCCTGCAGTGCAGGAGACCTGGCTTTGATCCCTGGGTTGGGAAGATCCCCTGGAGAAGGGAAAGGCTACCCACTCCAGTATTCTGGCCTGGAGAATTCCATGGTGTCGCAAGAGTTGGACATGACTGAGTGACTTTCACTTTCACTTTCAATGCCCAATATAAACAGGCTGAGACAGAAAAATTATATGATCATATTAATTGATGCATAAAAGCATTTGACACAGTGCAGCACACATTTTTGATTTTAAGACTCTCAGAAAACAAAGAGTAGAGGAGAACATTCTCTGCTGGGTAAAGGCCACTTACAAAACCATACAGCTAATACCATATGCAAACTTAATTGAAACCCTGGATATTGTCCCTCAAAGGAAATTAACCTATAATTCCTCCTGTAATAAGGTAAGAATTCCCATTTCACCACACATTCAGCACAGTAATTAAGTTCTAGCCAGTGCAATGGAAGGAAGTAAAAATTATACAAATCTAAAAGGAAGAACTGGAAATTTCCCTATTTGCAGATGCTATGCTTATCTATGTAAAAAAATCCCAAGAAATATACCCCTCAAATGATAGAATAAGTGCATCCTTCAAACCCACAAGAAGATCAGCATACAAAAGTCAATTGTATTTCTTTATAATATTAATAAACACATGGATGCCAATACTGAAAATACAATATCATTTATTATACTGAAAACCTTAAGTGTATATTTAACAAAACATGTACAGGACTTGTATGTGGAAAACTACAAAACACCAATAATAGATTCTAGAGAAGCTCTGCATAAATGGTGAGATACTCCATACTCATGGACTGGAAGATGCAATATGGTAAAGATACCAGTTCTCTCCAAATTGATATATTGGTTAAATGTAATTCCTATCCAAATTTCAGGAGGTTTTTGTAGTTACAGATATTCTAAGATTTATGGAAAGATGACAGAATTAGGAGAGCTGAGACAATTTTGAGAAGTAAATAAATTGGGAGGAATCAGTCTATCCTGTGTCAAGACATTATACAGCTAAAGTAGTCAAGACCTTGTGGTATTAGTGGTGGGATAGACACACGGATCAGTGGAACAGAAGAAGAGAACCTAGAAATAGACCCACACAGATATGCCAAACTGATTCTTTACAAAGGTGCTGAGGAATTCAATGGAGGGAGGAAGGAACTAGACATCCGTCAGGGAAAAAATATGCACCTGGACCTAAACTTTATATATATATGAAAGAAAGAAAGTGAAAGTCTCTCAGTTGTGTTCGACTCTTTGTGACACCATGGACTATGTATAGTCCATGGAATTCTCCAGGCCAGAATACTGGCATGGGTAGCTGTTCCCTTCTCCAGGAGTCCCAACCCAGGAAGCGAACCCAGGTCTGCTGCATTGTAGGTGGATTCTTTACCAGCTGAGCCACCAAGGAAGCCCGTATATACATACATATATATAAATCAAGATAGCTCATCTATAAATGTAAACTATATTTTTTTAAAATGTTAAGGGTAAAACTAAATTTTTAAGAAAAAATTATAAGAGAAAATCTTTAGGATTTAGAGCTAGGCAAAGAGAACTTGAACTTAATACCAAAAGCACAATCCATAAAGGAAAAATCAATACATTTGACTTCATCAAAATTTAAGCCTTTTGTTCTATGAAAGACCTTGTTAAGAGATGAAAGTTTCTACAGAGTGGAGGAAAACACTGCAAACCACATAAATGGCAAAGAATTAATATCTACAATATATAAACAACTTTTGAAACTTAACAATGAAAAATAAACAATTAGACAGTAGGCTAAAGGCATGAACAGACATTCCACCAAAGGAGGTATACAGGTGGCAAATAAATATATCAAAAGATGTTCAGTATCATTAGCCTCTAGGGAAATGCAGGTTGAAGCTACAGTGAGATACTACCACACACCTATCAGAACGACTGAAATGGAAAACAGAGACACCATCAGGTGTCATTAGGAAGGATGCAGAGAAATTGGATCACTTATATATTGCTGACAGAAATGTAGATGGAAGAGCCGCTTTGAAACATTTGTCAGTTTCTTGAGATAAACAGGCAGCTGCCATACAACTCAGTGATTGTGTTCCTAGGCTATTATCCTGGAGAAGTCAAGACTTAGGTTCACACAGTAACGTGCACAAGAATGTTCACAGCAGCTTTATTCATAGTAGCCGAAAGTGAAAAACACCCAGATGTTCCTGAGCAGCAGGTAAACAGAGCATGCGCACTGTGGAATTTCCTTGGCAACAGAATGAATAAACGACTGATACATGTGCAACTAGGATGAATCTCCAGGGAATCATGCCAAGTGGGAAAAAGCTCTGGTTACCTACCTACTATATGAGTTCATTTACATGACATTCTTGACAGCAACATTATAGGAATGGAGAATATACAGTGGATTAGCAATTGCCCTGGGTAAAGGACTGGGCGTGGGAGGTGCAGTAAGTGTTGTGCTTATGAAAGGGCCATGGAAGCAGCCTTGCAGTGATGGAAGGGTTCTGAGTCTTAACTGGATCGATGTTGGTTTACTGGGTGTAATGTTTTACTGTTTGGGAAAACCGTGTAAAGGGTACATTGTTTCTCCGTATTATTATTATTATTTTTGAGGATGGTTGACAGGTCTCAGTATTTATTAACTCAGTGTTTATTTTTTTGATTGAAGCATAGTTGGTTTACAGTGTTGTATTAGTTTCTGATGTACAGCAAAGTTACTCACTTATATACATACTCTTTTTCATATTTATGATTTATTACAGGATATTGAATATACTTCTCTGTGCATTACAGTACACAAGGCTGTGATCCATGTGATCAGTCTGGTTAGTTTTCTGTGACTGTGGTTTTCATTCTGTCTCCCCTCTGATGGTCGGGAATCAGGGGCTTGTGGAAGCTTCCTGATGGGAGGGACTTGCTGTGGGGTATACTGGGTCTTGCTCTGGTGGGTGGGGCTTGCTTGCTCAGTAATTCTTTAATCCAATTTTCTGCTGATGGGTGGGGCTGTGTTCCTTCCCTGTAGTTTGGCCTGAGGTCAAACTATAGTAAGGGTAATGGCAACCTCCTTCAAAAGGACTTATGCCGGCACACTGAGGCTCCCAAGACTGTTGTATTCAGTGCCCCTGACTGTTGCACCTCCACCGGAGACTTCTGGACACTCACAGGCAAGCCTGGCTCAGTCTCTTGTAGGGTCACTGCCCCTTTCTCCTGGGTCCTGGTGCACACAAGGCTTTGTTTGTGCTGTCCAAGAGTCATTTTCCCAGTACTTTGGAAGTTCTGTAATCAAATCCCACTTGTCTTCAAAGTCAAATTCCCTGGGGGTTCTCAGTCCCTTTGCCAGATCTCCAGGCTGGGACGTCTATTTAGGCCCTAGAATTTTTGCAAAAGTGCGAGAACTTCTTTGGTATAATTGTTCTTCAGTTTGTGGGTCATCTGCTTGGCAGCTCTATAGTGACACTAATCGCGACCCCTCCAACAGAACTTATGCCACATGCTGCACCTCCCAGGTCTGCTCCAGCCAGAGCCCCTGTCCCCATGGCAGGCCACTGCTGACCCATGCCTCAGACACTCAAAGGCAGGCCTGGCTCAGTCTCTTGTGGGTGTCACTGCTCATTTCCCTGGGTCCTGGTGTGCACAAGGGTTTTGTTTGTGCACACATACCCTCTGAGTGTCTCTGGCAGGTATGAGGTTTGATTTGAAATACGATTTTGCCCCTCCTACTGTCTTGTTGGGGCTTCTCCTTTGCCTTTGGATGCAGGATATCTTTTTTTGGTGGGATCCAACATTCTCCTGTTATTCAGCTAGTTGTGATTTTGGTGTTTTCGCAAAAGATGAGTGCATGTCCTTCTACTCTGACATCTTGCCTACAGTAGGACCTTATTGTTTATCTATTTTATATATAATCGTTTGCATCTGCTGGTCCCAAAGTCCTGATTTATGCCTCTCCCACCCCATTTCCTCATTGGTAATCATAAGTTTGTTTTCTGTTTCTGAGTCTGTTTGAAATGAAACAAATGAAAGAAGTTGATTTGTGTCTTTTCCTTTTTTTCAGATTTTACATATAAACGATATAATATGATATTTGTTTTTCTCTGTCTGGCTTGCTTAGTGTGATCATTTCTAGGTCCATCTATGTTGTTGCAAATGGCATTATTTCATTCTTTTTATGACTGAGTAGTATTCCATGGTATATGTGTCACACGTTCTTTGTCCATTTCTCTGTCAGTGGCCACTTAGTTTGTTTCCACGTCTTGGCTATTGTGAACAGTGCTGCAGTGAACACTGGGGCACAGGTATCTTTTCACACTGCTTTTCTCCTTTCTTCTTTCTTGTGCTGTGACAACATTAGGGAGGAGGAGTATTTTTAAGGCTGAAGACAGCAAGTGGTTGTTGCTGCAACTCTTTAATAGGCAGCTGGGGAGAGAGAACCTGCCCAGCCTGGACTCTGTTGCCTCAAGTCTGAAAGGACCCTCTGCCCCCAACCTTTGCCAGAACTAAAGCTTTCCCTGTGTAGTTGAGGACCTGGCATCCATTCGTCAGCCCAGCGACCACTGAGACAGGGAGAAGATGCTGGCCCTGAAAGAGGCATCCACTAAGAAACCAGATGGCAGGGCTGGGCACGTGAATGAACCTCCTGCATCTCGGGAAGCAACAAAGGCTTTTCCTCAGGAAGGCCTTTTTGAATTATAGTTTTGTTCAGATGTACACCCAAGAGTGGGACTGCTGGGTCATACAGTAACTCTGCTTTTAGTCTTTTAAGAAACCTCCATACTGTTCTCCATAGTGGCTGTACCAATTTACATTCCCACCATCTCTCTATATTATTCTTAAAGCTGAAACTGAACCTGGGATCATTAACATCTAAAACTAAAAAGTCTAAGTTTTAAAAGGCAAGTAAAATGCTGTAATTAGTAGGGCTCAATCATGTTCGTCGTGAAGCTCCAGCAGCTGACAGTAGGAATTCTCCTGAGAGTTCCAGAGGTGAGCAGAGGTGGGACCCAGTGTGTGTGTTAGTTACCTGGTGCCTGCTCCGGACAGGTGTGGGGAACCTTGAAAAGTGGGATTTCAAATCAGAAAGAGTGTCACTGGCCTGGCGTCATACCTGGATCTGACTCTAGTATGCTGACAACTGTGGAATGCAGTAGTTGGTTGCTTTGAGCAGCAAGTGGCAGAAGATGACACCGTCTCACTCACACAGGTATCAACTAGCCCAGCAGGAAGCAGCAGGTGGGCAGCTGCAGGGCAGGTCAGCGGCTCTCAGTTGACTTCTCTGAAATTCCCTAAGTCAGTCCAGCAACCCAAGGCAGCACTACCCAATAGCTCGTGTGCAGAGTAGAAAAGGGAACCCCAGGAAAGGGTCTTCTCTGGTTGTGAAGGAAAATGATCACACAGTTTACTAGTGGATTTGTTTCACTGCCAAAACTGCCAGTCACATGCCCACCTCTACTACAGATGACCAGCAGCCAGAGACATGATTCATTTCTCTGGTTCCTGAACCCATCACCACCCAGAATAACTGGAGCTCTAGTAGCAAGGAATGGTGACCCAACTGTGGGATAGGCCAGCAGCAGGCTGCTGTGGGGAACCAGTTGGCCCCTGCCCCATGGAATGTTCCGGCTCTGGTTCTGCTCAGGTCTTGGCTCTGGAGGCTCTCCATGGGGTGAGGGGGAGTCCTGGGCCTTGTGGGCAGTCCCAACCCCAGCCCTTTATCCATCTAGCCACTTAGAGCGTTCACTGAGACCAGGGCATCCTTGGCCCTGCATCTGGCTGGTTATTTGCCCACAGCCTGCATCTCTCAGCCGGGGAAACATGCTCTCCAGCTTCTCGGAATGACAGTGCAGGAACAAGGGGCCTGTGAGGTGACCCGAGGATCAGGAGACAGATGAACATTTGCAAGATGAGCAGAATGAGGCGGGCGTGAGCTGACTGCTGGCAAGTCTGCCCTCTCTCTCCATCCTTCATCTGTCCCCCGAGGAGCTAGAAGGCGGCCAGGTTCACCCCATGCCTGTGCAGTTTAATGTAAACGCCCGTTAGATTTCTCCTGCAATCCAGGGCCCATGTCTGGTTGGCTGTCTCGGTCAGCTTTAGGATATTGGCTTGAAAAAGGGTCATAAATTCTATTTTCATTTTGTTTCTGTGGCATTTATACTGTAATGCGCCCCCGTGGACTTGCTGGGCCTGATGGTCAGGTCACAGAGAGGGGTCCTCCACCCTGTGGGAGGATCTGCAGCCTCGGAGAGAGCCCTTCCCATGTGGTATCGGCTAGTGGGGGGTCTCAGCTGGTGTGTGGGCTGGGGTGGCCCTGTGCAGGTGCTGCATGGTACTCCTCAGAGGTGGAGTGGACTCAAGGTGGAGCCGCAGACCCCACTCTGTGACCCACATCCAGCCAATCAGAGGGCTCAGTCCTGTGTACAAGTTGGGGCCGAGCCCAGACCTTGGCAGGAGCCTGAGGGCTGCAACCTGCCCATCCCTTGTTCAGTTGTGCTCAAAGCCAGATGCTCCGCAGGAGCCCCGTTACACAGGCCAGTGAGCACCCCACCTACGCGCCCCTCCTCTAATCTTATCAGATATTTGAAGCTGGTATTGTCTCTTGCAAAGGCAGAGACAAAGGTCTGTCTAGTCAAAGCTATGTTTTTTCCAGTAGTCATGTACGGATGTGAGAACTGGACAGTAAAAAAAGACTGAGTGCCAAAAAGTTGATGCTTTTGAACTGTGGTATTGGAGAGGACTCTTGAGAGTCCCTTGAACAGCAAGGAGATCAAACCAGTCAATCCTGAAAGAAATCAAACCTGAATATTCATTGGAAGGACTGATGCTGAAGCTGAAACTCCAATACTTTGTCTACCAGATTAGAGAACTGACTCATTGGAAAAGACCTTGATGCTGGGAAAGATTGAAGGAAGGAAGATAACTGGATGGTAGAGAACGAGATGGTTAGATGGCATCACCAACTCAATGAACATGAGTTTGAGCAAACTCCAAGAGATAGTGAAGAACAGGGAAGCTTGCCATGCTACAGTCCATGGGGTCTCAAAGAGTTGGACATGACTGAGCAATGAACAATGACAATTTTCTATCATATTAAGGGGAAGATACATATTTATCTTGGTATATTTCTTAAGATCCCTGACACCCAGCCTGATCAAAATCCTCAATAAGCTAATAATATAAGGAAATTTTCTCAATCTAAAAAAAATAAGCCACCCCAATTGTCACAGGTATTCCCCACAATAATGCAAGATGTTAAAAACAGGGAATTTAGTGGGAGGTGAGGCTCTGTGGGAACTCTCTGAAGTTCCACTCAATTTTTTTCCTGAAAACATAAATCCACTTAAAAATCTTAGAACATATAAAATAAAAAAATGACCCACAGCAAACATATTTAATGGTGAAACTCTGTAAACACTGTGATTAAAATAAGAATGAAAAATGTAAATGCTATCAGTAAGTTCTAGTTGCTCAGCTATGTCTGACTCTGCAACCCCATGGACTATAGCCTGTCAGGCTCTTCTGTCCATGGGATTCTCCAGACAAGAATACTGCAGTGGGTTGCCATGCTCTCCTCTGGGGGAATCTTCCTGATCCAGGGACAGAACCCATTTCTCCTGCATTGCAGGCAGATTCTTTACCGTCTGAGCAACCAGGGAAGCCCTAAATGCTACCAATACCTTGTCTGCATTACTGCTCTCTCTAGCAAATGTCATCCATTTCTGGATCTCTTTGTCTGTGACTTGAGGCACCTTTGCTCACTCCCGGTTCTGCTTCCCAGCCTCTTGTCAGCTCATCTCCCCTCATCCCCCTCCTTACACTGTTGAGATGTATACAGATCATCATTGCTTTGTTTGTGGATGGATTCTCAGAGGTGGAAAATAACAGACAACAGAACAACTAAGCCTGGTCAAGTGTCAGAGTTACAATTCCTTCTTTATGAGTCCATGGTCAGCATCCTCAGTTCCCTGAAAGGAAAATTTTGCATGGACTGTGTTTCCTGCTGCCAGCTACTTGAAACTGTGCCAGAATGTTGGGTCTATTTCATATTCAGGTCACATCTTTAGTCCAGTTTGATTTTCTTTTGGAGAGAAGACACATCTGGTCTTATTCTACAAATGTTTGCAGCTTCTGGCTTCCTCCACCTCTGTGTGACCCTACCCCTCGGTGTGACTCAAGGTCTGTGTCATCCTTATTCTTGAGTCCTGCCTGAATCCTCTACTAGTCTGAATCAGGTGCTTTGGCCTTCTGTGGAGCTCCTGGGTGCCCCACTGCCTGTGTCTCACACACTCTGTTCTTGACATGGCTCCAGGGTCTGGGCATGCAGTGCTCAGAAGCCCATTCTTCCGGGCCCTCGCTCCCAGGGCCTCTGATCTGCCCCAGCCTAGAGCTCTCTGCTCAGGTGTGGTCCTGCGGCTCTCCTGACTGAAATTCTGGGTTTGGACCCACTGTTTCCTGGAGTCTCTGTTTTCCCTTTTCTTGGTTCCTTCTCTTATTTTGCTGGAGGATTCTGTTTCCTAAGAAAATATGCATGAGAGGTTAACTTTCTGAATTTATGGGTATCCAGAAATTTCTTTGGTGCACCTCCTGCTGGAGGTCTCTGTGGCTGGACCTTTAGCCAGAAGTCTTTTCCCTGGGGGTCAGGAGGCTCTGCCCTGTGGTGCCCAGCGTCCTGCAGGTTGCTTGTCAGGCTCTCATC
This sequence comes from Dama dama, assembly GCF_033118175.1. Taxonomy (NCBI): domain Eukaryota; kingdom Metazoa; phylum Chordata; class Mammalia; order Artiodactyla; family Cervidae; genus Dama; species Dama dama. The sequence continues at coordinate 37,262,031 of NC_083693.1, forward strand.
CCATTGAAAACCATCTCTTTGCCCTCTGGAAATTTTCAGGGATTTTCTCTTGGTTCTGGCTATTCTGAAAATTCATCAAGCATGGTTAGATATGGATCTTCGCATCATTTAGGATGCTTTCAGCTGCAGTAGAGCTCCCAACATGTGACAACATGAGGGTAAGGAACTCGGTGGCTTGTACAATAAGGAGTCCCAGAGTAGGGCCATTCCAGAGTAGGCTCACTGGGTCCCCAACTTCTCCCCGTCGTCTCTCTCTACTGACCTCAACATGTCACAGGGCAGCAGGGACCCCAGGCCTCCCCTTGCCCTGCAGTGTTTAGAGTAGGAGAGGAACACTCTTGTCCTTGTGTCTTATTTTAGGAACTAAGAAATCTGTCACAGACTCCCTTCTGGGAGACTTTTTCTGTGTCTCCCTGGCTCAAACCAGATCACAGGCCTCTCCCAGTCCCTGTGACGAGAATTACCAGGATTGCATCAGACCAGTATAGAGCCAGTCTCTGGGTCTTCGCAGAGGAACACGAAGACAAAAAAAAAAAAAGAATCATGATTCGGTTATAAAGAAGAAAGAGGGAGGCATGACTGTTGAGTAGTGGTTCAATCCTTTATTTTTCTATTTTTATTTTAGACTTTCAAGTACAAAAATTTAAAATTCCGACACTTGTCATCTCAGAACCATGCAAAGCAACTCAAAATGTTTTACTCAAGAATTTCTGTTGAATTTTTCTTTTTTATACAATATTTACACAAGTTTCTTCTTTACACAAACCATGTGATTCATGTAACATGGTTTTCCTGGGTGGGGAGAATGTATAGACAGACAGGTAATAGAGAGCCAGACCAGTTCGCTGGTAAGCGGATCACTGTCAATTCACGGCACCCTTATAGGAGAAGGGAGTGGCACTGCCCAGCAGGAAAAGTTTTTCTTCTCAGACTATGCAGAGACAAAGGCCCACCCATCTGCACTGTGACCAGGACACTGGTCTCACGGTCTCACTGCTCACCTACGTCTTCTCTTGTTCTGACAGCTCCACCCAGCTCCTCCACCCCTTCCACCCAGGAGGGGACATTGAACTTGACTTCCATACAGCATATCTGCACCTGCCACTGCCATAGGGCAGAGAAAAGCCCTGCCGTGCACACATCCTTGAGGGTGAAAGGATACCCTTTTCCTTGTTGTTGTTCAGTCATTAAGTCATGTCCAGCTGTTTGTGACCCCATGGACTGCAGCACTCCAGACCTTCCCTGTCCCTCACCATCTCCCGGAGTTTGCCCAAGTTCATGTTCATTGCATGTGTTACCTGTATAATAATACCAAAACGATCATGAAATCCTTTTTGAGTATGTTCAGACCACTAGCACCAGCTCCACTCTTGACCTGGTAACATCTTTCTTAGAGGCCCAGTCTGCTTTGATCTGGCCTTGTTACCTCCCCCCACCCCCACCCCCCAACAGCTGCACAGCTGTTGTCCTGGGGCTTTAATATCATCCTTGGGGTTCCCATCACCCCTCTCTTATGTTGAAGCCCCTGTTTTCTGAATCTTCAGAAATCTATGTTCTCAGTTTACATGTTCATTTTTAATTGAAATGTAGTTCACAAACCATAAAATTCACCCATTTGAAGTATACAGTTCAATGGTTGTATTAAATTCACAGCACTGTGCCTCTGTCTAATTTAAGAAGATTTTCATCACGGCTACAAAAAGCCCCAAGCCAGTCAGCAGTCTCTCCCTTTCTTTTCTCCCCCAGACCTGGAAACTGCTAACCCACTCTCTCTAGATTTGCCTATTCTGGGCCTCACAAATAAACAGAGCCGCACAATAGGTGGCCTTTTGTGTCTGGCTTCTTCCACTTAGCATGTTTTTGAGGTTCCTCTATGCTGTATGCTGTATGGGTGTCAGTGTCTCATTCCTCACATACTGAGCTGAATGATACCCACTGAATGGATGTCATATATCCATTTAATCCATTCATCAGTGGAAAAGTGTGAGTCGCTCAGTCCTGTCTTCCTCTTTGTGACCCCATGGACTATAGCCAGCCAGGCTCCACTGTCCACAGGATTCTCCAGGCAAGAATACTGGGATGTGTTGCCATGCCCTTCTCCAGGGGATCTCCCTGACCCAGGGATTGAACCTGGGTCTCCTGCATTGCAGATAGATTCTTTACTGTCTGAGCCATGAGGGAAAACCCCATCAGTGGATAGGCATGGGGTTGTTCCAGTTTTTTGAGTGTTATGAATAACATTGCTAGGAGGCTTGTGTGTAGGTTTTTGCCTGGCTGTGTGTTTTTTATTCTTTGGGGCAAGTGTAAGTATACCACCCCAAAGTGTACTTGAGCTGTAAGGAAGCATAAATACTCACTCACTCATTCCAGTAAGGTGCATCCTTTAGCAACTCCCTGAGGCAGGATGCCTGGCTGCACGCCACTGGGACCTTGAATGTTTCCAGATGTCTTATTTCACCCTCACCCTCACCCTGGGCGGGTAGTCTGAGTACAGATTTGTCAGGTGGACGCTGATAACCTCAGAATCATTAAGGCATTTTCCCCTCTGCTTTCTGGCTCCCAGTGCTGCCACTGAGAAGTCCAATGTCATGTTTATTCCAGATTTTTTTTTTACAATATTTTTTAAATATTTATTTTTATGTATTTTTTTTGTTTGACTGCACTGGGCTCAGTTGTAGCACACAGGATCTTCTGTCTTAGTTGCAGCATGTGGATTTTAGTTCCCTGACCAGGGATCAAACCTGGGCCCCTGCATTGGGAGCACAGAGTCTTAGCCACTGGACTACCATAGAAGGCCCCAAGATTCTTTTTATATGAATTTTGTTTCATCTTTGAAGGTTTATAGAAACTTTGCTTTTCCCCTAGTATTTTGATATATCCCCATGATGTCCCTTGTGTAGGATTTTTCCCATTTATTATAGTGGAGATGAAGTGGAACCTTTTCATCTGGAAAGAAAGTGAAATTGAAGTCGCTCAGTCGTGTCCGACTCTTTGTGATCCCATGGACTGTAACCTACCAGGCTCCTCAGTCCATGGAATATTCCAGGCAAGAGTACTGGAGTGGGTTGCCATTTCCTTCTCTTTCCATTTCTGTCTCTTCTTTCTCATTTCCATTTCCTTTCTCATTTCCATTTCCTTCTCTTCTTTTCATCTGGAAACTCATCTTTTAAGTCTGGGAAATTTTCTGTACTGTATCTTTGGCAATTTCCTTCTCTTTCTCTTCTTTGCTCTTTTTTCGTATGTGTTAACTACTGAGATTGTGTACTTCCTGCACTGGTGCTCTGTGTCAGTTAACTGTGCAGTAAACCACCCCCAAATGGAGTGACTTGAAGCAGCCACCCCTTGTTTAGCTGGAGACCCTGGAGGTTAGCAGTCAGGTGTGGGACTAGTCAGGCTCGTTCACACATCCATGGCCTGCTGCTGGACTTGCAGGTGGCTGACTGGTGTCAGACGGTCTCAGCTAGGACAGCCCCTCCCTCTCCACAAACTCCCTGACCTTCCAGCCGGTAAATGTGGGGTCAGTTCTCATGGTGGCCGTGTGCGTATTCCCATGGCAGGAGTCCAGGGAGACACGCAGGAGTGTTCCAGGCTGTGGAGCCTTGGCTTGTATGTCACTTCCTCCACATTTTGTTGACTGAAGGAAACCCCCAGGCCAGCCTGGTTCAAGAGAAGGGGAGGAGATGCTGCCTTCTCCCGCAGGACCTGCAGAGTCACATCCACAAAGGGCGTGTGCTACTCCCTGAGTTCATACATGGAAACCCTAATCCCCTAATTCCCAAAGTAATGGTGTTTAAAAATGGAACTTTGAGGAGGAGATTAGGTCATGAGGGTGGAGGTCTCATGGTGGGGTCAGGGTCCTTATGAAAGGAGACAGGAGGAATCTTGATTCACCGCCATCACTGCCACATGATGATACAAGAAGGCTTCAGTCTAGGACCCCGGAAGCAGCCCTCCCTAGACGCCAGATCTGCTGGGCCCTTGGTGCTGGGCGTCCAGCCTTTGTAACTGTGGAAAACAGGCGTTAGTCAGCCTGGTCTCAGCATCAAGGCTATGGCAGCCACGCTGCCCGGGGGGCGGGGGTGCAGGAAGGGAGGGCTCTTGGCCATCTTTGCGATCAGCCCCATGTTTCCATGAGCCACTTTTCTACTTTTAATATCTTCATCTTTTATTTGACTCCTCAAGCCTCTTATTTTTAATTTCTACAAGTGTATTTGTAATTCCCAGGGTTTTTTTTTTCTTATTTTTTAATCATTAAAAAAAAGCAATAGTGTGATGATTCTGGCCTAGAACAGATCCAGCCCTGTGTCATTTGGAAGGGGCCCACCCTACTGGCACTTGGATGTCCAGCCCAGCCTCCAGACTGTGCGAAAGTCCACTTCTGCTGTTGAAGCCACCCTGTGTGGAGTATTTCGTTCTGGCAGCAACCCCCCCATTACCTGAGGCACGCAGTGGCCTGCCTCCTCCAGGACTGTTGGGCAGCCTCTCTGCACTTCTTTGCTGAGCACCGCCATTCCCCGCCCCCCAAGGACTGGTCCCCACCTCCTCCATCAGCGGGAGGCCGAGGCACAGGGAGAACCCAAGTCCCTGGGATGCTGCACACCCCCTTCCGCCCCTTCACCCCATCCAAGGTCGTCACCCTCCCTGTCCTTCCCCTGGCTCCTCTCTGTGTGCTTTAGATTGGTTCAGCACCAGAAGGATTTGAGAAACGCTGCTGTCAGTGAGCCTTTCTGCTCTGAGTTGGCTGTGCTGTCCCCTTGCAGGGAGCCTGCAGCCCCGGCCGTCTTGCCCTGACCTTCCCCACCCTCCCCATCCCCCCCACCCTCACCCCCCACCCCGCTCCCGCTCTGCCCAGTCTTGTTTCTCTGCCACGGCCGCTTTCCTCCCATTCTTCTATCTTCAGACAGCAAATCCTGTTCTGTGTTGTTACTAACCCCAGGCTCCCTCTGCCTTCTGAAGCAGTATTGACCCTGCAGAGGCCTAGGGACTGTTTGCTAGTGATCTGTGATGGCTCCCCCAATGCCCCCGCTTTCTTGCCCAACATGCTACACCTTCTCTGTCTGCTGGGGGAGTCCAGTCCTCAGGGGAGCCCCTCCATCCTCTGGGGTGGGGGAGTCCAGTCCCAGGGGAAGTCCCTCCATCCTCTGGGCCAGGGACCAGTGAATCCCATCCTCTCATGAGGGAGAAGTGGTCCGACCGTGCTGCTGGCATCCAGTCGAGGAGGACTTCCCAGGCAAAGCCTTTAGTCTCTGCAACCCTGGGTCTTTCTGACGAAGAGGGAAGAGTGGTGGTGGCTTTCACTCAGCTGTGAGATCCACTGCTGTTAAGGTATCCCGTCCCACGGCCCCACCGCAGGCTGTCGAACTTGGTGTGATTCCTCACACAGCCAAGAGCTTCCATCTCCCGGATGCTGACATTGTTACTGTTCTCCGTGTGGAGAGAAGAAAGAAGAATCCTTTCACACACGACTTCATTTCCTGTTTGGTTGATTCTATGACGTATTGTCTCTCTCCAGAAGACTGCTCTTCTCATTCCCCAGTGGTTTACCCACGACAAAGTCCTTGTTTCTTTCACTCCTTTTTCTCTGAGGAAGGCTCTTACCTCTCTTCCAAGTGAATTTTCAGTGGCGTTTGTACCAGAAATGGCCCCTCTTCCTGGCCAGTGGCTGACCTCCTTATACTGAAGTTCCTGGAAGTGCCTGGCAGGTGCCCAGAGGCAGGCTTCTCCTTTCTGTCTGCACTGCTTCCCAGAGGCTGCATGGTGAGGCAGGGGTCACTTCAATCTGCCCCTCCATTTCAGCAGCTGCTTTACTGCCATGAAAAAGGTCTTGATTTATGACAGTTGCTGCAGACTGTCCCTGTGCTTTGTGAGAGAGGGGGATGGGGAGAAGGAAAGAGAGAAGCCTCTCTTGGAATGAGTGTCTTTGGGAGAAGCAAAACTTCTTTTGGCAGAAACTTCCTGAGTCCATTAGACACATTAGTCCAATCTGTGTGGAGGCTGCTTGAAATATCAGTGAGGGCATTGCGGGCAGTGGGCCATGGTGTGTGGGGAGGGTGGTAAGGGGGGATGGAAAGCCATGCTTCCCCTGTGAATGGTAGCTTCCTGTAGAGAAGGAATCACAAACAAGGATTTAGCCAAGTACATCTCTCATGGCACTGTTCTTCTAACTTCTTATAATGCTGGCATGGTCATAAATAAAAAATTTGTGGCGTGGCCCTGTCCTCCTTTTTTCTTCTGTTGTTTCTGGCCAGGTCACAAGGTCTGAAATCTTTGCTTGCAGAGATACTGTGCTAGGAGGAGAGACCAGACCAGTGTTCAGGGATGTGGCTTTTGGTTCCCACCCTGTAACTCAAGTGTCTGCTGAGTGACACTCTGACCTCATGTCCTCAGCACTCAAGGAGGAATTAGAACCAACAGCCATTCAACGGAGATGAGCATTAACATGAACTAAATTAAGTTATTAATGTAAATTAAGTTATTAATGGTGTAAATTAAGTTATTAATGGTGATCTTCAGCATGGCCACTTAGAAAGTAGCTCAAAGTATGTAGTAAATAGCACAGAAATTAAAATGGCACATTATAAGAACCTTATATTTAACACAAAAGAAGGCAGTAACACTTCCCAGGTGGCTCAGGTGTAAAGAATCCTTCTTTACCTAGCAGTAGACACAGGTTCAATCCCTGGGTTGGGAGGATACCCTGGAGAAGGAAATGGCCACCCACACCAGTATTCTTGCCTGGAAAATCCCATGGGCAGAGGAGCCTAGCGGGCTACAGTCCATGGTGATACAGTTTAGCAACTAAACAACAATAATAACAGGAACTGTGGAACAGCTGCAACAAAGATGAGTATTTTATTTTAAATCTCTTATAAGATTAAATTTCAACTGTACAGTATTCCCCACAAGTCAACTAACTTATAAGATTCACACATTTCCCATTCCATAAAAATGAAATTTGATGTCTTGATGTCTCATTCTTGAGGGTACTGTTAGAACTGCCTGAAAATGGCGACAGCTATTATTTGGATAAAAGAGAGTTTTTAAAATCCATTTCAAAGTTGCAGTTTTTTAAACAGACAATTTAGATGATCAGTTTGGCTATTATATTGACTAAGATTATTTTGCTTGCAAGTGATAGACACCCAGGTGAAACTTTCCATGAAAGGAATGTATTGTCATTTGCATAAACTGAATTTATCGTCAAGTGTATAAATTAGGATTCTTAGTTGCAGACTACAGAATCCACTCCAGTTTGTTTCCGAGAAAGGAGTTTATTGCAGCATATTATGTGGTTTATAGAATTTCTGGGCAGGTCAAGAGCACACGCTTAGATCCTACAGCCAGAGAGATTCCTGTCCAGACCCCAGGACTCATCTTCTGAAAACCCCACAGTGACACCTGCCCCTGCCCATGGCTTAGGGCTGCGACAACAGATGCTGCCTCTCAGCTCCCTCTCAGCTGCTTGGTTGGGAGAGCTAAGCGCCGGGTCCACCCTGCCTGGAGAAAGTCTGACCTCCATCCTATGGGCTCGCTTCCACCTCCCAGTGTCCTGAGGTGTGTGGCTGTGGGCCACACCTGGTGTGGGCCTCAGTCACAGGTGAAGACTTTGCTACAAGGTTCCTGGGAAACGTAGACTTTAGCTTCCCATCATTACTGGACTGGAGTAGGTGCCAATCTGCAGGCATTCCTGGGCAGGAGAGAGCTGGACCTGGGAAAAGGGCTGGGCACTAGGTACCGGAGAAGTGAGACAATTCCATCTCCATGTTTCTTCTGCCTCTCTGCCCAGCCACTACCTGCAGGTGACACAGCCTCCAGAAGGTTCAGAATTGTCCTCAGAGTTCAGGCCCAGAGGGGTCTGAGTCCCACTTCCAGCCTCCTCAGGAAAGGGACGGGTGGACCCAGGCAGAGGCAACCACACACTGCCAATAGGAGCAGAGCCACAGTGCATCAAACAGCCATTCACTTGAAAGTAAAGGAAATAATTTTCAGAGAAAGAGTAGCAGAGGGGAGAAGTGGGTGTCTGGGCAAGCCGACTGTATCAAGAAGGCAAAAGTTGTTACTGAAGCTGCCTCATCCCTATTGACTGGGCCTAGCTCTGGTGGGGGTGGGGCTTTCTCGGACTGTTGCATGTTCACTGTTCTTCTGCATCAGAGCTTCTGGGAGTAAAGCAGGTGGTGAGAGCACGTCAGCAGGGCAGGGCGAGCTGACCCTTAGCTCTACTGTCACCTAAACTAGTGGCCTTGGGTAACCCCTGCAGCCCTCTCTCTGTCCCCCTGTGTGCAAGATGAGCTGGCAGTCAAGACTTGAATTTACACTACAGATGTGGTGGGTCCCTCCGCAGCATCCTGAGAAGGGCCTGTTGGAAAGCGGCGAATGACTCTAGTCAGGCATCCAGTTAGTAGCTTAAAAGAGGAAAGGATGGGACATTCTTTGTGGTACAGTGGATAAGAATCTGCCTGCCCATGCAGGGGACACAGTTTCGATCCCTGATCCAGAAATATCCCACGTGTCCTAGAGCAGCTAAGCCCAGGCACCACATCTACTGAGCCCATGTGCCCTAGAGCCCATGCTCCCCAAGAAGAGAGAAGTAATTGCAAGAGAAGCCCATGCACTGCAACTAGAGAAAGCCCCGCAGTGAAGACCACACAGCAGTGAAGACCCAGCACAGCCAAAATCTAAATTAAAATTTTTCTTCAGAAGGAAAGGATGGTAAGGAACTCCTCGAGGTTCTCTTGGATGTCTACCTACGCATGGTATCAGGGGCTCTGGGGTGAAGATGGGGCAGAGTAGTAGGAAGTCTCCCAGGATGTCTTGGGAGACTGGCTGCCCAGAGATGACCCAGCTGCATGAGGCAACTTGGTTGATTGGGACTGGGTTAAAAAAGGGACATCATGGTCCAGAGTAGAGGCGCTCTGAGTGAATGGCCCCTTGGGTTTAAGAAAACTTGCCTATTTAGTGAAGGACTGGCTCACATGAGTAAAGGATATGATGTGGTCTCAAGGTGATAATCTAAGTGATAAAGCCATAGTGGATGTCTCCCGCTAGGGTGGGGCTCTGTGCCATCAGATGACACCATCCTAAGGAAGGGAGACCTGGGGTGTGAAGCAAACACCACCTCGAGACCAGTGAGGGGGCACGTGACCCCTCCCCAATCGTGGTGATGGCCCCACTGTGTGCACTGCTCCTCTGCCCTCCAGTTCACCCACCACCCGCCTCTCTTGCTCCTACCATCATGTCTGGTTTCACATTCTGATTTCTTTGCAGTGAAGCTTCTCCAGTCTAAGCATCTGACAGTAATTCCTCCCTTTGCTGTCCCATCCCTGCCACACGGGGCATACAACGCTAGAGCTTTTTGCACCTGGTCCCTGTCCTGCCCCGCAGTATCTCCAGGCAGAGCCTGCACAACAGTGGTCCAGGGCCAGTCCCTGGGGCTTCTGGAAGCCAAGGGGGTGTCTGGGTGGAAATGCTGGTGGAGGGGTGGTTCTGTTCCTATGGAGATGGTTGTATGAAGAGGCTGCCATCTGTCTTCCCTCCCAGGGTCCCTGGACATGTGGGGCCTCCCCTGCCCCTCAATCAGCTCAGATCCAATGCATGCCCAGCTGCTCCCGCAGCCTAAAAGAACCTTGGAGACTAGCCCAGCCTGTGGGGCTTCTAACCAGATAGACTAACCCTCTCAGGTTGCTGAATGAGGCACAGAGTTTAGCGTAGGGGATTTTCCAGTTCGGCACATAAGGAGCTTGGAAGTTGCCACTCTGTCCTAACAAGTGAAAAACTGAACAGACTGAGAAATCGATGTCTTCTTGGGTCCCTGGAAAAGGCAAGGGCACATGGCCAACCACTGCTCTGAGACTGGAGACACGGACCGCTTCCCGGGGCAGAGACTAGGGGCTGGAAGCTGCCACAGAGTCCAGCCAGGGTGGGAAACCTGGACTGTAATTGATGAACTGTGGGAGGCTGACTGCTGACAGCCCTGAGTGTTGGAAACTCCAGGGGTGCAATCACAGGAGATTCTCCACAATTCTGTGAGATTTGCTACCAGAAGCTCGACCAGCTTCTTACAGTAAATGTCAGAGCAATATCCCCTCATGCTTCTGGAGGGGGAGGGGAAAGGGATTATTTTGAAATATGTGCAGAGCAGTTTGCTTTTAACAAAACCTGTCCTCAGGGGAACTAGTTAAGCAGAGCTTAGTCTGCTGTGGTGTTGTTACCAGGGCCTCGCTGACCAGAGGGAAGGGAGACATTCAATTCCAGGCCACTCTCGCCACCTCGTCCCACATCAGGGGGAGAAAAGTCTAAAATATTTATGAAGATCACAGTCCAGAGGCACAGGCTCCTGAGACCTGATCACAGGCTGTAGAACACCACCTCCCCCTCCCCCGCCCCAGGTCACCACCCAGTTACTCAAGGCCAGTTTATAACAGTTTTTTCCACCTGGTACTGAGGAAGGCTTTCTTATCTCTCCTTGCTATTCTTTGAAACTCTGCATTCAAATGGGTATATCATTCCTCTTCTCCTTTGCCTTTTGCTTCTCTTCTTTTCATTGCTGTTTGTAAGGCCTCCTCAGACAACCATTTTGCCTGTTTGCATTTCTTTTTCTTGGGGATGGTCTTGATCCCTGCCTCCTGTACAATGTCATGAACCTCTGTCCATAGTTCTTCAGGCACTCTGTCTATCAGATCTAATCCCTTGAATCTATTTGTCACTTCCACTGTATAGTTGTAAGGGATTTTATTTAGGTCATATCTGAATGGTTTAGTGGTTTTCCCCACTTTCTTCAATTTAAGTCTGAATCTGGCAATAAGCAGTTCATGATCTGAGCCACAGTCAGCTCCCAGTCTTGTTTTTGTTGACTGTATAGAGCTTCTCCATCTTTGGCTGCAAAGAATATAATCAATCTGATTTTGGTATTGACCATCTAGTGATGTCCATGTGTAGAGTCTTCTCTTGTGTTATTGGAAGAGGGTGTTTGCTGTGGCCAGTGTGTTCTCTTGGCAATACTCTGTTAGCCTTTACCCTGCTTCATTCTGTACTCCAAGGCCAAATTTGCCTGTTACTCCAGGTATTTCTTGACTTCCTACTTTTGCATGCCAGTAACCTATAATGAAGAGGACATCTTTTTTGGGTGTTAGTTCTAGAAGGTCTTGTGGGTCTTCATAGAACCGTTCAACTTCAGCTTCTTCAGCATTACTGGGCATAGACTTGGATTACTGTGATAATGAATGGTTTGCCTTGGAAACGAACAGAGATCATTTGGTCGTTTTTGAGAATGCATCCGAATACTGCATTTCAGACTCTTTTGTTGACTATGATGGCTACTCCATTTCTTCTAAGGGATTCTTGCCCACAGTACCAAGGGAACTTTTCATGCAAAGATGGGCACAATAAAGGACAGAAATGGTATGGACCTAACAGAAGCAGAAGATATTAAGAAGAGGTGGCAAGAATACACAGAAGAACTATACAAAAAAGTTCTTCATGACCCAGATAATCATGATGGTGTGATCACTCACCTAGAGCCAGACATCCTGGAATGCATAGTCAAGTGGTCCTTAGGAAGCATCACTACGAACAAAGCTAGTGGAGGTGATGGAATTCCAGCTGAGCTATTCAAGTTCTACAAGATGATCCTGTGAAAGTGCTGCACTCAGTATGCCAGCAAATTTGGAAAACTCATCAGTGGCCACAGGACTGGAAGAGGTCAGTTTTCATTCCAATCCCAGAAGTGGACCATTTTCAGTCTTTACTGAATTTGTTACAATATTGCATATCAGGGACTTCCCTGGTGGTCCAGTGATTATGATTTCGCCCCCCAATGCAGGCAGTGTGGATTCAATCCTTGGTTGGGTAGATAAGATCCCATATGCCTCTTGGCCAAAAAAACAAAGACATAAAACAGAAGCAATATTGTAACAAATTCAGTAAAGACTGAAAATGGTCCACTTAAAAAATCTTTTATAAAAAAAAGCATATCAAAAAACAAAACAAAAAAATTGAAAACACGCACATACAAACAAACTGTTATTTGAAGAGACAGAGCAAGTTTCACTGTGAAACGTGACAAGAATGTTGGAATTAATAGACCGAGAATTTAAAGTAACTATGAATAATATGCTAAGGGCTCTAGTGGATATAGTAAGCAGCTTGCAGAAAAGATAGGGAGAGTAAGACGAGAGATGGACATCCCAAGAAAGAACCAAAAAAAAAAAAAAAGGCTAGAGATCAGGAGTACTATAACAGGAAAGAAGGATACTTTTGGATACTTTTATGGGCTTGTTAGTAAACTGGACACAACTGATGAAAGAATCTCTAAGCTAGAGGATATTATCAATAGAATCCTTAAAAAGCAAAGAGAACAAAGACTGAAAAAAGGAAAACAATATATAAAACCATGGAATAAGTACAAAAAGTTTAACATATAAATAATGGGAACACCAGAAAGAGAAGAAAGAATAGAAGAAATATTTAAAACAGTTATGATGGAGAAATTCCCCAAGTTAAAGTTAACACCAAACCACAGATCCAAGAACTCAGAGAATGCTGAGCAGGAAAATACTAAAACACCTGAAAAGAAAAACATCCCCTACCACACACAAAAACTCCCCAAAACAAAACTTCAGTCCTCCCCTCCAAAACAAGACAAAGCCAAAACTATACCTCTACAGAGTATTATTTTCAAACTATAGAAAATCAAAGATAAAAATAAAATCCTGAAAGAAGTCAGAGGGGAAAATCATGTCTATAGAGCAGCAAAAGTTAGAATATTGCCTGACTTCTCCATGCAAGCAAGAGAGTAGAGTGAAATATTTAAAGTGTTGAGAGAAAAAATACAAAGGAAAACTGAAGTGAAGATAAATAAGTGAAGGTAAAATAAACATTTTTATTAACTCTTAATTGATCTGATAGAGAACAGTTAGTTCAAAATAATAATAAAAACAATTGTATTCAACACGTATGCCTGTGTATAAGTGAGAAGAAGGACAGCAATAATATAAGGGAGGAATTAGGGAGATTTTGTTATTAGAAGGTACGGTACCTGTGAAGAGGTATAGTGTTGTTTGAAACTGGAATTAGATTAATTATAAAGGTATATTGGAAACTCTAGGGCAACCACTAAAAAGAGTAAATAAAGAGGAAAGAAAGTGAAAGTGAAGTCGCTAAGTTGTGTCCGACTTTTTGCGACCCCATGGACTGTAGCCTACCAGGCTCCTCCGTCCATGGGATTTTCCAGGCAAGAATCCTGAAGTGGGTTGCCATTTCCTTCTCCAGGAGATCGTCCCGACCCAGGGATTGAACCCAGGTCATCTGCATTGTAGGCAGATGGTTTACTGTCTGAGTCACCAGGGAAGCCCTTAAATAAAGAGGTCTAACAGTATATTAACAAAGTAGAGAAAATGGAATTATAAAATTTTCATTTAAAACATCGAAGGCAACAAATAGAAAATAACAAATGGCAGATATTATTTTAACCATCCCAGTAATCACTTTAAATGTTGATAGTCTAAATGCACCAATTAAAAGAGTTTGTCAGAGTGAATTAAAATGTACCACCCAATTATATGTTGTCTACAAGAAACCCACTTTAAATATAAAGATACGTATAGATTAAAAGGATGGAGAAAACATATGTTAACACTAATTTTAAAAGAAGCAGTAGCTATATTAATTTCAGGCAGAGCAAGGAAAGTTATCAGGGATGAAGAAGGGCATTGTGTGTGTATGTTAGTTGCTCAGTCGTGTCTGACTCTTCACGACCCCATGGACTATAGTCCACTAGGCTCCTCTGTCCATGGGGTTCTCCAGGCAAGAATACTGGAGTGGGTTGCCATTCCCTTCTCCAAGGAATCTTCCTGACCCAGGGATCGAACGCTGGGTCTCCTTCATTAGAGGCAGATTCTTTACCGTCTGAACCACCAGGGAGAGTAGTAAAGAAGGGCATTACATAATGATAAAGAGAATTCTCTAAGAAGATTTAACAATCCTTGATATGTATGCATTAACAACAGAGTATCAAACTACACAAGACAAAAACTAATAGAACTGCAAGAAGAAATAGTTGAATCTACTATCATAGTTCGAGATTTTTGCACTCCTCTATAATAAGTGGACAGACCCATCTGACAGAAAGGCAGTAAGTACACAGTTGACCTCACGAACACCGTCAGTCACCTGGATTTAAGTAACATCTGTAGACAACTTCATCCAGCAACAGCAGAATATGCATTGTTCTCAGACTCACATGGAACATTTACCAAGACAGACAGGCCACATTCTGGGGCATAGAACACAATTTAACAGATTTGAGAGAAGAAAAATAATCCAGTGTCTGGTCTGAGACACTGGATTAAACTAGAAATCAATAACTTTTTTTTTTTCCAGAAAGTAACCTGGAAAATCCCAGAATACATGGAGATTAAACAACACATTTCTAAATAACAAGTGGGTCAAAGAAGAAATCCCGAGAAATTTAAAAGTGAAGTGAAAGTGGCTCAGTTGTATCTGACTCATTGTGACCCTATAGTACATTGTGACTGTATAGTCCATGGAATTCTCCAGGCCAGAACATTGGAGTGGGTAGCCTTTCCCTTCTCCAGGGTATCTTCCCAACCCAGGGATTGAACCCAGGTCTCCTGCATTGCAGGCAAATTCTTTACCAGCTGAGCCACAAGGGAAGCCCAATTTAAAAGTAGTTTGAACTAAAGAAGAATGAAAACATAACTTACCAAAATCTGTGGGTTGTAACAAAAGCAGTGCTTAGGGGAGATTTTACAGCATTGAATGCATCTAAAATCAATAAACTTTCAGTTAGCAAACTAGAAAATGAGCAAATTAAATTGAAAATAAGCAGAAGAAAAGAAATAATTCAAGCAAAAATCATTGAAATTGAAAATAAGAATTCAATAGAGAAAATCAATGAAATCGAATGCTAGTACTTTGAAAAGATCAATAAAATTGATGAGCCTTTAGCCAGGCTAACCACAAGAGAGAGATAGGAGACAATGTGCCACTATCAGAAATGAAAGAAGGAACATTACTGTAGATCTTATGGACATTAAAAGGATAATAAAGGAGTACTGAGAACAACTCTATGCCTACAAACTTGATAACCTAGGTAAAATGGATCAATTCCTTAAAATAAAAAAATCTATCAAAACTCACTCAAGAAGAAATAGTCCAAATAGGCCTATATCTATTGAAGAAATTGGATCAATAGTTAATAACCTTCCAAACAGAAAGCAGCAAATCCAGATGGGTTCACTAGTAAATTCTATCAAACATTTAAGGAAGAAATTATACCAATTCTCTACAGTTTATTTCAGAGGACAGAAGCAGAAGAAATACGTTCTAAATCATTTTATAAGGTCAGTATTTCTCTACAATTAAAACCAGACAAGAAAACTATAGACCAATAATTCTCATGAACATAGATGCAAAATTGTCAACAAGATGTTAGCAAATTGAATCCAGCAATGTTCAAAAACAATTATATATTAATACCTCAACCAGTTGGTATTTCTCCCAGCTATGGAAGCCTCAATGTTTGAAAATTAATTAATGTAACCCACCACATCAACAGACTATGTCATATCACTAGATGCAGGAAAACCTTTGACAAAACCCAACACCCATTAATGATAATCATTGAACAAATGGAATATGAAATTAAAAATGCAATATAATCTACAAATGAAATACTTACGTATAAAGCTAACAAAATTATGTATAAGATATGTATGAAGAAAACTAAAATGTTGACGAATGAAATCAAAGAACTAAATAAATGGAGAGATGTGCTATGTTCATGGATAGGAAGACTCAATTCTGTCAAGATGTCAGTTCTTTCCAATTTGATCTATAGATTCAATACAGTTCTAATCAAAACCCCGGCAAATTATTTTGTAGATATTTACAAACTGATTCTAAATTTTAAATGGAGAGGCAAAAGGACAGACTAACCAATAAGATATTGTAGAACAAATCTGGAAGACTGACGCCACCCAACTTTAAGACTTAATATAAAACTAGAAGGAAATGGCAACCCATTCCAGTATTCTTGCCTGGAGAATCCTAGGGATGGAGAAGCCTGGTAGTCTATAGTCCATGGGGTCACAAAGAGTCAGACATGACTGAGCGACTTCACTATAGTAATCAAGACAGCATGGTACCTGTGGGATAATAGATGATTAGGTCAATAGAACAGAATAGAGTGCCCAGAAATATAGCTACATAAATATGGGCAACTGATCTCCAACAAAAGAAAAAGGCAATAAAATAAATAGAGCAAAGTCAGTTTTTTTAAAGAATGGTGCTGGAACAACTGTACATCCATATGTGAAAAAAATCCCGACCCACTTCATAAAGATTAACGCAAAATGGATCATAAACCTAAATGTAAAACATAAAACCATAAAACTCCTGGAAGATAGCATAGGATGACATTGCATATGGTACTTTTTAGATACAACAATACTTTTTAGATACAACATCAAAGGCATGGTCAATGAATAAAATAATTGATAAGCCAGACGTCATTGCAATTGAAGACTTCTGCTCTGTGAAAGACAGTGTCAAGAGAATGAGAACACAAGCCATTAACTGGAACAAAATATTTGCAAAAGTCACATCTGATAGGTGAACTCTTCAAACTTAACAATAAGAAACTCAAATAACTCTTCAAACTCAACAATAAGAAAAGAACCAAATGAAAAACTGGACCAAAAACCTTAAGACCTCACCAGAAAAGATATACAGATGGCAAAGAAATATAAGGAAAGATGTTCCATTCACATGCCATCAGGGAAATGCAAATGTAAACAACAGTGAGCTATCACCCTGCAGCAATTCAGATGGCTGAGCTTGAGAACACCGACCCCACCGGTGCTGGAAAGGATGTGGAGAGATGGGAACTCTCCTTCATTGCTGGTGGGGATGTGAAATGGTGCAACCACTTGGGACGACATACTGTTAACATAAAATCCAGCAGCCATCTTTGGTATTTGTTGACCCAAATGAGATGAAATTTTATGTCCATACAAGCACACACACATTTATAGCAGCTTTATTCATAACTTAGAAGCAATTAAGAAGTCCTTTAATAGGTGAATGGCTAAACAAACTCTGGAAGAACCAGACAATGGAATACTAACTCATTGCTAAAAAAGAAATGATCCATCAAGTCTTGAAAAGACATCGAGGAATCTTAAAAATTAATGATTAAGTGAAAAGAAGCCAATCTGGAAAGGCTGCATACTGTGTGAGTCCAATCTTGTGGAAAAGGCATTTTGGAAAAGGCAGAACTATGGAGAAAATAAAAGGGCCAGTGGTTGCTAGGGATTGAGGCCAGAGAGGGATGAACAGGTGGAGCACAGAGGACTTTAGGGCAGGGTAGCTACTCTGTATGAATCTGTAATGGTGGACATGTGGCATTCTACATTTGTTCAAGTCCATGGAGTGTACTTTGCCGACAAAGGTCCATATAGTCAAAGCTATGGTTTTTCCCGTAGTCATGTATGGATGTGAGAGTTGGACCATAAAGAAGGCTGAGCGCTGAAGACTTGATGCTTTCAAACTGTGGTGCTGAAGAAGACTCTCGAGAGTCCCTTGGACTGCAAGGAGATCAAACCAGTCAATCCTAAAGGAAATCAAACCTGAATCTTCATTTGAGGGACTGATGCTGAAGCTGAAGCTCCAGTACTTTGGCCACCTGATGTGAAGACCTGACTTATTGGAAAAGATCCTGATGGTGGGAAAGATTGAAGGCAAGAGGATACGGGGACGACAGAGGATGAGATGGTTGGATGGCATCACCGACTCAGTGGACATGAGTTTGAGCAAACTCGGGGAGATGGTGAAGGACAGGGAAACCTTGTGTGCTGCAGTCTATGGGGTCGAAAAGAGTTGGACACAACTGAGTGATTGAACAACAAGAACAATGGAATGTACAACACCAAGAGTGACCCTGATGAACTTTGGGTGGTAATAACGTGTTAGTATAGGTTCATCAGTTGTAACAACAGTTCCAGTCCGGTGGGAGATGTTAACAGTAAGGTAGACAGGGGTACATAGAACTCTCTATACCTTCTTAATTTGTTGAGACATTGAAACCACTATTTTTTTTGGGGGGGGGGAAGTTCTTGTTAAAAAAATTCTCGCTTGGACTATGGGATCAGATTTGCTGAACTTGAAACCGGGCTAGTGTGGCCTCTGAAAAGCTGCTTAACCTGTCTGTGCCTCAGTTTCCACATCTGTAAAGCAGCTATAGTCACAGTCCTGACCCACAGAGTGACTGTGTTAATAAGGTAGTGCATGAAAAGCATGTAGCCCCGTGTCTGCTGACAGAGTGAAAGTGAAAGTCAGTCGTGTCAGACTCTGTGACCCCATGGACTGTACAGTCCGTGGAATTCTCCAGGCCAGAATACTGGAATGGGTAGCCATTCTATTCTTCAGGAGATCTTCCCAACCCAGAGATTGAACCCAGATCTCCCGCACATTGCAGGCGGATTCTTTACCAGCTGAACCACCAGGCAAGCCCAAGAATACTGGAGTGGGTAGCCTATCCCTTCTTCAGGGGATCTTCCCAACCCAGGAATTGAACTGGATTCTCCTCCATTGCAGGAGGATTCTTTACCAGCTGAGCTACCAAGGAAGCCCAGAAAGCAAGAGAGAGATTTATTATTTACAACTGGTTTGTTGAACAGTCTGAACCAGTGAGGAACACACAGGAAGTGGCTTGATCTTCCTCCAACCCTGGGCTTCTTTCAAATGAATTCTTTCCCATCTTCCTTCTCTGCCCCTTGACAACATCTCAGCAAGCCAGCTCCCTTCAGCACACCCAGCCGTTAAAAAAAACGGCTGTGCCGCGTCGTCATTGCTGTGCCTAGTTGTGTCGAGTGGGGACTACTCTGCAGTGCTTGGGCTTCTCATTGTGGTGGCTTCTCTGGTGAGAAGGCTGTAGCGCGCATGGGCTTCAGTAGTTGCAGCAGGCAGGCTCAGCAGTCGTGGTTCCCGGGCTCTGGAGCAGTAATTGTGGCATACAGGCTTAGCTGTTCCACAGCGTATGGGATTCTCCTGGACCAGAAATTAAACTTGTCTCCTGCGTTGGCAGGCAGATTCTTTACCACTGAGCCACCAGGGAAGCCCTCACCCAGCAGTTTTAATTAGAAGAACAAGCTCTGTTTCTATAAAAATGACTCACTTCCAGGCATGAAGGAATCTAATCCAGTCTCAATCAAAATTCAAATCTCACATCCAAGCCAGATTCCTGGGCAGGCCCTGTGACCAGGCCAGCGATGGGAGAGGAGCACCATGCCCCTCTCCTACTCCTTGCTCTTTCCCTTCCTCTCTGGGAGATTCGAGAAAGGGAGCAAAACAGTTTTTTTCTTTTTAACTCAAGTAGCTCTGTGGCAGCTGTCCCCACTTGGTGGTTCTCCAGCGCTACCTCTCTCTAGGGCCACGTTCTGTGGTTTCCTTGGAGGCCCCTGGGCCCATGCAGACTGCAGTTTCTTAACCTGGGAGATGCCATCTTTAGATAATCTTGTAACCCATTTTATTATTATTATTATTATTATTTTTTTGTAACCCATTTTAGTAGGTTCATTTTCTCTGCGCCCCATCTCCCCACCCTGACGCACACCCCTCTTCTCTTTCTCTGTGCCCCCAGTGCCTGAACCCTGAGCCTCTGGGCTTCCTCACTCACTCACCTGTGGTTCAGCCCATGGAGGCATCAGCAGGAGACAGGAGGGTAGAAGCTGGCCCACCCTGCCTCCCAGCACCAGCCCTCTCTGGGCTCAGGGAACACCGTTGGTGCCCTTGACCTCTGTCTCTGGAGCGGGAATGGCTCTCTATTGTCACCATTCCTTGAGTCTGGCATCCACCAGAAGGGGCACCTTCAGAGAAATTCCAGGAATTCCCTGGTTATCTTTCCAGTGTTTAGGACTTGGCACTCCCATGGCTGGGGCCTGTGTTCAGTCCCTGGCTGGGGAACTGAGATCCTGCAAGCCTCACAGCATGGCCTTGAAAGAAAAAAAAAAAAAATGAAAGGAAAATTCTTCAAAAGTCATCACATGGTGTTCCATATCAGAAACAGTTATCGGCAACATGCAGGTCGACAAAGGACTTGCATATGTACACAGGACTCCTGAGCACCAACAAGAGAAAGAAAACGTGACAAACATGGACAAAGACTTGAGTAGACATGTCACAAAAGAATGAATCGAAATATCCTCTTTCATGTGTTTCATAAACAGACAAAACGGTTCAACTTTGTTGGTCATCAGGAAGATGAGAGTGAGGTATGGGTGCACTCATTTGAGTGGCGGAAATGAAAGTGGTGGAAGATGCTAAGTGCTGGTGAGGCTGCGGAGCAGCTGGGGCACCCCACACTGATGGGGGCGGGGGGAGAGTGTGAGCGTTTCAGAAAGGACCTTGGTGTGTCCACTGACGTTGAACATACACACACCCTACTCCCTGGCAGCTCCATTCTCAGGAGAACTCCCAACAGAAACGTGTGCAGTGGTCATTAAAAGACGTGTGTAGCAGCACTGCTTTTTTTTTTTCAATTAAAAGAAGTATTTATTTACTTATTTTTGGCTGCCCTGGGTCTTCATTGCTTCATGAGCTCTCTCTGGTTGTGTTGCGTGGACTTCTTGTTGCTGTGACTTCTCTTGTTGCAAAGCATGGGCTTAGTCACTTCGAACCACATGGGATCTTCCTGGACCAGGAATCACACCCATGTCCCCTGTCTTGGCAGGTGGATTCCTAACTGCTGGACTACCAGGGAAGCCCCTAGCAGCACTACTGTTAACCACCCTAAACTAGATACCAGGCACATGTGTGTTGACTGCTGAACGTGCCCATGAATTGTGGTGCAGCCACTTGGCAGAGGACAGCACAGCAGTGAGAATCAGTGATCTTCACAGACAGGCGACACACGTATGACTTACAAATATGCTACTGAGTGAAAGAACAGAGATTCGGAAGAAGACACTCTGTATGATTCCACTTAGGGAAACTTTAAAAGCAGGCGGGACTCCTCCCAGCTGCTAGAGTGCCAGAAAAGGTTGTCATGGCTGGGTTGGGCTGAGGGGCAGTTTAAGTGTCTGGTCAGTAGGAAACGGTCCAGTTCTCCGTCTGGGGCTCATAACACAAAGGTGCTCAGTTTGCAAGCCTGCTTGAGCTGTACTCAGACCTGCACTTTTCTGCGACTACTTTATACTCAAGTAAAAAAGGTCTTTTTGTCCTTATCAACAAGCAGGCTGTAACACTTAGACCTCTGTGTGGAATGACCCTCAGCCCTTACCTCACACCACATTTTAGCATTAACTTGCTGTCGATCACAGTCCTCAGTGTAAGAGCTAAACTATGCAACTTTGAGAAGAAAAGATAGGAGAAAGTGTATCTATAGGCACATGTGTTAGGAAAAGGTTTACCCACTACAACACAAGAAGCACCCAGTATAAGATAAAAAGAATTAATAAATGGGACCTCATCAAAGTTTTAAAACTTTTGTTCTTCAAAAGATGGTATTGGACTTCCCTCTTGGTTCAGTGGTTAAGACTTCACCTTCCAGTGCAGAGGGCACCAGTTTGATCCCTGGTAGGAGAACTAAGATCCCACACGCCACTGGACAGCTAAGCCTGTGCACCACAAACAAAGATCCTCTGCACTACAACTAAGACCCAATGCCTCCCAAAATAAATAAATAATTTTTTTTTTAAATTTTAAGAAGACTGTTTTAAAAAAAAAAAAATGAAAAAGCAAAGACACACTGCAGACTAGGAGAAAATACTTGCAAAGTCCTATCTGACAAATCACTTATATTTTCAGATTACACAAAGAGTGCTCTGTTCTTATACTTCATAAGAAGAAGATAAAAAACTCAAGTCAGAAAAATTTGAATGAGGCTTGAAACTTCTAATCCAATTTGAAGAATATAAAGAAATACTATGTTGTAAAAAAAAAAAAACACCAAGAAATTAACGTGTGATACAGTATCATTAAAGTACAGATTTTGTTCAAATTTCACAAAGTTTTAGGCTAATGTCCATTATTTAAGACTTATATATTATGAAGACTTATTAGCTTCAGCAGCACGCAACAAATTCTGATAAATTCTATTTTCATTTTTATTCTATTACAAGTATTCTCTAAAAAAAAAAAAAAGATAGGCAAAATATTTGAATAGACACTTCACCAAATATATGTAGAAGGCAAATGAGCATATGAAAAGACTCTCAGTAGTAGCATCAAGTTGTTAGGGAAATGAAATTAAGTCCTCATGAGACACCTCTACACCCACAATAGGTTGGCTGCAATTCAAGAGTTCCTATACCAAGTCCTGGCAAGAATTTGGAGGAAATGGGACCTGCATATACTGCCTACGAGGATGCACAATGATACAGGCACTTTTGGAAGGTCTGTTAGCTTTCTTTAATGTTAAACACACACTTAGCATGTGATATGTGCCTCAGAGAAATGAAAACATATGTCCACACAAAGACCTGTATATGAATATTTATAGCCCATTTTTCATAATCACCCCAAAACAGAAACATAATGTCCTTCCACAGAGAACAGATGAACAAAGGGTACACTATGCAGAAATAAAAACGAACAAGCCACAGGCTCATGCAGTTGACATGGGTGAATTTGAAAAACATGCCAAGTGAGCAAGGTCAGACACAGAAGGCTTCTCACCCTGTGATCCCATCACAGGACCTTCTATAAAAGGCATGGAGGACACAGCGTGTCAGTGGAGGCAGGAAGCAGGACTGGCTACAGAAGAGCACAGGGGCTTTGGGGGGTCATGTATTAATAGATCTTCTACTTCTCGTTCGTGGTGGGGGTTACACAGCTGTAAACATTTAGCAAAACTCATTAAGTGGTGCATCCAGTGAGAATGAATTTCATTTTATGTAAATTTCATCTCAATAATTGAATTGAGGGCAGGAGGAGGAGAGGGCGGCGGAGGATGAGATGGTTGGATGGCATCATCAACTCAGTGAATATGAGTTTGAGCAAACTCCGAGAGACAGTGGGGCTTCCCACGTGGCTCAGTGGTAAAGAACCCACCTGTGAATGCAGGCGACAGAGAGATGTGGGCTCCATTCCTGGGTCAGGAAGATCACCTAGAAGAGGAAGTGGCAACTCACTCCAGTATTCTTGCCTGGAAAATTCTATGGACAGAGGAGCCTGGCAGGCTACAGTCCATGTGGTTGCAAAGAGTCAGACACGACTTAGCAACTGAACAGCAACACTTCAATAAACAGGATTCTATAAATCTATTCGTTTTAACGACCTGGGGTAAGTTTCTGGGGGGACTTTGGCCAGAACAACACCTCTCCATAGTGAGCCAGCCTCCGGGGGAGGGCTCGAGCCACCCACCAAAGGCCTGAGTGAGGGCCGTCCCCCTGCCGCCCCGGCCTGGCCTGCAGTCTCGTACTGTTCAAGTGCTTGGATTTTTGTAGGAGTAAGGCTGTTCTCTGCACTTTTCCACCAGGGAGCACTCACCAGGTATCTCCCATGGGATCTTCCCCAAGGAAACCTGCTCATTGCAGGGGGTGTGCCAATATGTACCCGGGAAACATGATGCCCATCTTTCTTCCATGGGGTGCCCCATTTCTAAAGGGCCCTCCCTCACCTGGCCTGAGGGACACCCCCCCCCCCCCGGGTTTCTTTGACAGGCAGTGACCTCACTTGACCCCACTCCTCTCTCAAGTTTCCATAAGGGGTTGGCAGATGCCCCCGAAGCAAGTGCCACAGAATCAGTTTCACCTTTTTGGCAAAGCCCAGAATGGGAGCTGCTGATGCTTTGTTGACAACATGGAAGGTGCTTCTTTGCTGTCGTCCTCAGCTTTAGGGTCTCAGCCAGAGCTCAAGCACCTCAGGAACATTTCCCTAGCACTAGATGGGAAGCCTCATCCATGCACCCACAGGAACAAGTGACACAGCCATCACCCATGCAGCAATCTTCAAAAACAGTTGATTGACTGGTTAGTTGAATCAGAGCAGATGGCTTTTTCTGGAGAGCTGCAGCAAATACATAAAAACTGCAGTAAAGCCTCACCACGTCCTGCCACATCAGGGGTTTCCACTCAGGTGAAAGAGTCTGTGTCTGCAGCAGTGTCCCTGGTGCCCCCCCAGATTCCTGCAGAGAATGCTTCCCCAACCATGTTCATCCTTGGCGGCTATGAGTGTATTCCCGGAGGGTTGGCTTCTTGTGCTGTTCAGGGAAGATGGACATGTTTCTGTTGATGTATAGTTGATTTACAATGTCGTGTAAGCCTCGGGTGTATAGCACAGTGATTCAGCTATATATATATATACATACATACATACATATATATACATATATACATATATATATAACTTTAAATATATGTTTATATATATATTATATGAGCTTCCCAGGTGGTGCTAGTGGGCTAGTGGTAAGAAATCTGTCTGCCAATGCAGGAGATATAGGAGACGTGGGTTCAATCCCTGGGTCAGGAGGATCCCCTGGAGGAGGGAATGGCAACCCACTCCAGTATTCTTGCCTAGAGAATGCCATGAACAGAGGAGCCTGGTGGAGTACAGTTCATGGGTCACAAAGAGTCAGATACTATTGAAACAACTTAGCACCAGCACCCCCATATAAAAAATATATATATAGCTCTTACATAATGTGTGTGTGTGTGTGTGTATATATATATATATATATATATATATATTCTTTTTCAGATTCCTTTCCCTTATAGGTCATTACAAAACATTGAGTATAGTTCCCTGTGCTATACAGCAGGTCCTTATTGGTTATCTATTTTATATATCATAATGTGTATCTGTTAATTCCAAACTCCTAATTTATCCCTCCCCCGATTCCCCTTTGGTAAGCAAAAATTTGTTCTCTGCATCTGAGAGTCTGTTTCTATTTCATAGATGAGTTGATTTGTGTCATATTTTACATGCCACATGTAAGTGATATCATGGTATTTGTCTTTCTCTGTCTGATTTACTTCACTTAGTGTGATAACCTCTAGGTCCATCCATGTTGTTGCAGATGGCATTGTTTCATTCTTTTTATGGCTGAGTAGTATTCCATGGCATATATGTACCACACCTTCTTTATCCATTCCTCTGTCAGTGGACACTTAGTTTGTTTCCACATCTTGGCTATTGTGAACAGTGCTGCAGTGAACATTGGAGTGCAGGTATCTTTTCACACTGTGCTTTTGTCCTTTCTTCTTTCTTGTTCTTTGGCAGCGTTCAGGGAGGAGGAGTATTTTTAAGGCTGAAGACAGCTGGCCACTGGTTCCTCAGTGGACACTGCTGCAGCCCTTTAATAGGCAGCTGGGGAGAAAGAACCTGCCCAGCCTGGACTCTGTTGCTTGAAGTCTGAAAGGACCCTCCCCCACCCCACCCCCCGCCCCTGACCTTTGCCAGAACTAAAGCTTTCTCTGTGTAGTTGAGGACCTGGCATCTAGTTGTGAGCCAAGCAGCCACAGAAGCAGGAAGAAGATGCTGCCCCTGAAAGAGGCATCCACTCAGAACCCAGATGGCAGCACTGGGCACGTGAATGGACCTTCTGCATCTTGGGGAGTAGCAAAGGCTGTTACAGGAAAGAGGACCCCATCCAGGGCCCAAAAGTGGGCTCTCCTCTAACACTTGGAAATGAACTGTCCAGCAAGACACACGTGCTGACAGAGCAAGAGACTTTATTGGGACGGGGGGCCCGTATGGGAGCAGCAAGTCAGGGAACCCAGGAGAACTGCTCTGCCGTGAGGCTCAGAGTCTCAGGTTTCATAGTGATGGGTTAGATTTCAGCCAATCATCTTGCTTGGTCCATACTTGGTGACTCAGGATCCTTCCTGGTGGTGCGGGCCTCTCTCAGCCAAGATGAATTTTAGCACCTCCTGAATTTTCCCAGTTAGTTTTCACTGCAGTACCATTGTGCGACAGCTCATGCAGGTGGTTATCCTCATGCCTTGCCGAAGCAGGCAGTCTTGGTCAATGGTTCTCTAACCCCTAACAGAATAACACACTGACAGGGTCACCCATCTATCCAGGGAACCGGAGAGGCTTCAAGGTGAGTGGCTTTAGCTTCACACATCCTGCGATCTGCTTCCATGCACTGGATGGGCACCCCCCACAGCTGAGATGTTCTTTCCAAGTATGAACTGGCCTTTTCCAGCTTTGAGTCTGTCCACACCCTGTGCTTATGGCCCCTCTCCCACTTCAAAGACATCAGGCTTCATTTCTCTGCCCCTCACTCACAGCCACCTGTTCCTCTGACTACAAGTAGGGAAGGGTCTTTTTATTTATTTTCCATTTTGGTTTGTTACAAGATATCGAATATAGTTCCCTATGCTGTGCACATGGGGAACTTGTTTATTTTATAGGTAGTATTGGTGGTGATTTAGTCACTCAGTTGTGTCTGACTCTTTGTGACCCTGTGGACTGTAGCCCACCAGCCTCCTCTGTCCATGGGATTCTCCAGGCCTGAATAGTCAAGTGGGTTGCCATGGAGATCCAGGAGATCTTCCCAACCCAGGGACTGAACCCTCATCTCCTGCATTGCAAGCAGATTCTTTAACAGTGAATCACCTGGGAAGCTCCCAATAATGAAAGGTATGGATGCCAAGTGTGCTGATGAGGAAAACCAATATGTAGCAGTGTGTACATGTTAATCCCAATCTCTTGATTTATCTTCTCTTCTTCCCCACCCTACCCCCTGCTTTCCCCTTTGGTAACCACAAGTCTGTTCTCCATGTCTGTGAGTCTGTTTCACAGATAAGTTTATTTGTGTCATATTTTAGATTTCACATAAAAGTGATATCACATGGTAGTTGTCTTTCTCTTTCTGAGTTACTACACTTCATATGATAATCTCTAGGTCCATCCATGTTGCTGCAAATGTCATTATTTTGTTCTTTTTAATGACTGAGTAATACTCCATTGTGTATACATACCACATCTTCTTTATTCATTCATCTGTTGATGAATATTAAGATGGTTTTCATGTCCTGGCTATTTTTAATAGCACTGCAAGGAACATAGATGTGACTGTATCTTTTCTAATTATAGTTTTTGCTGATACATACCCAGCAGTGGGATTGCTATGTTATATGGTAATTTTATTTTTAGTTTTCTGAGAACCCTCCATTCTGTTCTCCACAGTGACTACACCAATTTACATTGGGAAAGATTCTTTGATTCTAAAGATCTGTGTGATTACATTGGGTTCCCCTGAAAAATTCAGGATAATCTCCCCATCTCAAGGTCCTTCACCTTAATCACATCTGCAAAATCCTGTTTGCCTTGTGACATAACATGAAGGTTCCAGGAATAGGGGTTTGGACATCTCTGCAGGGAGGCCATTACTCAGTCCACCACACAACAATAGCTACCATTTGTCAGGTAGTGATGATTGTCAGTTTGAGTGAAGCACTTTACAGATGTTACCTCATGTAACCCAGGCCTGAGTCCATGAGTCAAGCACTCACAGGATGGATGAGGAAACTGAGGCTGAGAACAGAGATTTAAAAGTCAAGGCCGATTCTTAGGAGTAACACAGATTCGTGAGAACCATGAGCCTTTTCGATGTATTTATTTGTTTGTTTGTTTGAAGATAATATCAAAACCTTAACAGAGACCCAGAACTTTCTGGGGAACTGTTTATAACACTGAGCTGTTTAATCCACAGTGTTTGTGAAGGTTAGGGGACAGTCTGTTGAAAGCCATCAAGTTGGGTCGGGCATGGATACCCCATCCGTGGAGGCAGGGACCTCGGCCGCCATTTCACCAAGCTTGGCCCATCTTCCATGGAATAAGGTGTGGCTCCATGGACTTAGAAACCCAAACTGCACTTGTGCCCAGTTACGTTTGCTTTGGATTGAATTTCAGATAAATAACGAATACTTTTTTAGTGTAAGCACAGTCCAAATAGAGCTTCCCAGGTGGTGCTAGTGGTAAAGAACCCACTTGCTAATGCAGGAGACACAAGAGACGGGTTTGATCCCTGGGTCAGGAAGGTCCCCTGGAGGGCACGACAACCCACTCCAGTATTCTTGCCTGGAGAATCCCATGGACAGAGGAGCCTAGTGGGCTACGGTCCATAGGGTCACAAAGAGACATGACTGAAGCAACTGAGCATGCATGCATGCATGGTCCAAATAATGCATGTTTACATGCTTACTTCAATCCCTGGGTTGGGAAGATCCCCTGAAGAAGGAAATGGCAACCCACTCCAGTATTCTTGCCTGAGAATCCCATGGACAGAGGAGCCTGGCGGGCCACAGTCCATAGGGTCCACAAAGAGTCAGACATGACTGAAGCGACTTAACATGCATTTACTTAAACATACAAAAATTTGTTGTTTGTCTGAAATTCAAATTTACTCAGGTATCCTGTGTCTTACGTGGCTGCATGGGAGACACATTTCTGGCTTAGGCACCAAACTCGGTGAATCCAAGCCTCGTCTTACAGTTTTTAATGACTGCTTTTCAGATACTCTCTTTGGTCTTCAGCAGTTTCACCAGGTTCATGTCCAGGTGTAGTTTTCATTTGTACCACTTGGGATTTATGACTCTTCTTCAATCTGTGGCTTTCTGTCTTTCATCATTTTTGGACAATTCTTGGCTATTCTCTCTTCAAATGTTACTTCTTGCCCCCATTCCCTCTCTCTTCTCCTTCTGGGACTTGAATTGTATATATTTCTCTTAAATTCTTGTATTTTTAATTTTTTTTCTCTTCTTGCTTCAGTCTGGATATATTTTTCTAATCTGTCTTCACTGTTACTTTCTTTATGGTTACTTACTTATTTTCTTCGCTTTGTGTCATCTATAGTTAAACTTAATTTTAGTTAAAGATCAGTGCCTTAATTTTAGTTACCATATTTTAAAGTTCTATAATGTCCATTTATTGCTTCCAGGGTGCTAGTGAGAATATCCATCTTGTCATTTAATCTCTGGAACACATGACTCTAGTGTTTCAAAGCTCTTAAGAGCCTGACAACAACAATATCAGAATCTCCCATAACAAATTGATTCTATTGTCCAGTTTTTACTTTTGGTCCAACCTTGGCATTTTTCAAACCTGGTAATTTTTTACTGAATGCTGGACATTGTGAAGAAAAATACTGAGAAACCTTTGCCGTCCTTCTCAGAAAGGTGGCGCCCTTTGCTCCCAGTTGTGGACAGGACAGCCTGTGTCCTCGTCACACATGGTATCACCATCTCTACCACAGACACCTTCTCTTTTTATCTCTGCAGAGCAAACCTTCTGACCAGTGTGGAGTTTGAAACTTCACCCTTCTCTGACCCCAAGTGAGGTAGAGCCTTGTTTCTTGCACTTATTGGCCATTTATATTTACTCAGAGGACTGTTTTCTGTGTAAACCTTCACTTGGGTCGTGAATATTGAATATCACTGAGCAGAACTGATGGTGGAAAAGGAAAACACAGCTGTGCATGAGTTTGTGACCCCAGTGACCTGATCAATGAAAACAGCCCCAAACCATCAGCACTGACTCATTCGTAAAGACTCCAATATCAGTTTCCCAACTGGAGCCACTTCCTCCTCAAGCCATTTGGGCTGATGAACTACTGACCACAGGGGCTGTGCCACTGAGTGTGGGTGAAGGTCTCTGGAACAGACACAGTCATGAAGGGAGAGGCAGGGTCAGAGTTCACAGTGCTGTGGAGAAGAGAGCTGTCTGGGCTTAGAATGGACATAGACTCTGGTGTCCACTGCTCTTCCCATTTCAGTGGCCATCCTGACAAGGGGCAAAGGAAGCTGTCACTTTGTTTTTGCAAATCACTGTGACCATGGCTGCATCCTGTGCCAAGCAGCCCTCCTGGATTCCACTGTCTCAGAATCCCCATCCATCTTGACTGTGTGTGTGTGTGTGTGCACGCGCACGTGCCCGTCAGGCTCCTCTATCCATGGACTTCTCCAGGCAAGAATACTGGAGTGGGTTGCCATTTCCTTCTCCAGGGGATCTTCCTGACCCAGGGATTGAACCCGGGTCTGCTGCATTGCTGGCAGATTCTTTACCATCTGAGCCACTGGGGAAGCCCATTCCTTCTCGGTTGTGTTCCTGCACAGGGCTTATGGGAAGCCCCTCCAGCAGTAGAGAAGAGTTTGTGTCTAGGCTTATTTTAGGTGTTTGCTTTAATAACTCCCCTGGCATGTGCCAGAGCAGCCAGACCCAGGCATTTAGCTAGTCATTTTTAAAGTCAGGGGTGGGCCAAGCCTGCTTCATTTAGGAGGGAGAATGAGGCCTCCATGTTCTCCTCAGTCCCCCACCAGGGCTCCCTGGGCTCCCTTGTGGTCACACTGGCAGCAGCTCCCAGGCAGGTCTGGGCGGCCTGCGAGGCCGGCTTCCAGGAGGGATTTTCGCAGTAATGACCCCCCAGGTGGCCCTCACATGTCCATCCTGTCAGTGAGTAATCGGGAGTTCCTGCTTGGGGACTGGATTTTTGACGGCAAGAACTGGAAGACCAGCTTCCCACCAGTTCTCAAAGGGCTTTTATGGCCGAGACCCCAGATCCAGGGCTTTTCTCAAGGGCTTTATGTGGCAATTAATGGCTTCAAGCAAACCCCCAAACCCCCGAACCTGACCCAGTGCCAGAGTGTTCACCGCTGGGGAGGCTCCAGGAGCCGCATTTGTTCTCTGAAGTTGCTCTGAACAAGGAGTGTTCTACAGCCATAAATAACTGCTTTCCTTGGGGCGGGGGTGGGGACAGGTGAACCACAGCTAGATATTTTTTTAAAGAAGAGAAACAGTAAACTTACTATGCCTCAAGAAATTTCCATGGATATCCCATTTATTCCTTGCAGGAAATACCCTGTAATTTTCCTGACTTTCATGCCAGTTTTCCTTATTTTTTACTTTAATGAACGAGGCTTGCAGCCATCCCACGCTAGCTCCATCTCTTTAACATTTTTTCCATATTGTTATTTGGAGGCTACCTTTCCCCACAGGTTCCTTTCCACCCACACGTGGTCGCTGGAAACAAGCCACCCAGACGGTCCCAGGGAGTGGGGGTGTCCTCTAGCCCCCGTGGCCAAGCCCTGTAGAGCAGCACAGATGCCTGAGGGTCCATGGACAGGGAGGGGATGGGGTGGGGGATGTGGAGGAGGTTCTGTGTCCCCCTTCCTCACTCCACACAAGCGAGGTGTTTCAGGAGGGCCTGGAGTGTGCAAGGGAGACAGTGATTGAAGGAGCGAGGCCTGATGAACCTGAACGTGGCTGCCCCCCTCAGCCTGCCCAGGTGTGCTCTGCTACACCCCCAAAGTACTTCTCCTTCCCGCCCGTGGCGGCCCTCCTTAGAGACCAGATGGATGACCCAGCAGGGACTCCTCACTCCCCTCAGTGCTGCTGACTGTTGTCTATGCATGGCGCCCAGCCCTCTGGGGCTCTTGTGACTGTAAACTGTTCATCAGAATCCCCAGCACCCACCCCACACCGGGAGCCTGGGTCACCCACTCGCTCCCCTGACCCCCCGAATACGGGCGGCCTGAACTCTGCCAGGCTGCAGGTTCTGAGCCCAATGGGCAGGCAGTGGCCCTGCCAGCAGGTCCCTGTCTTTGCCAACCTGAGGTCTCAGAGCGGAGATGGCTGATAGTGGACACATGGATCAGATAGGGGGACTGGAGAATTCCAGCACATGAGAAGAGTCATGAGAATGAGAGACAACAGAAAACAAGACAGTAAGGTGGAGCTGACTTTGGCCTGAGCGGCCAGGTTTGTCCAAAGCTAAGCCCGGCCTGGTAGACAGGTGGAGAAGGTGCTGCATAAACAAACATGAAGGAACCAAGAGCAACGGGCAGGACATGGAGCCTCCAGCCTCCTTTGGCTGGAGACCGGCCTTCTCCTCCTGCACCTGCCAGGTGCTCCTCACAGGGAGCAGGATGCCGTAACCCCAACCAAAGGGAAG
The DNA here is from genome assembly GCF_033118175.1 of Dama dama. Lineage (NCBI taxonomy): Eukaryota > Metazoa > Chordata > Mammalia > Artiodactyla > Cervidae > Dama > Dama dama. Next base: position 37,293,946 of record NC_083693.1, read on the forward strand.
GCTGGTGTTCTCAGGAAAGGGCACTTACCCCCTGGAGAGCGGGCCTTAGACCACACTGAACCCAGTGGTCCCATCCATGGGGACTAGAGTGGGGCTGGCGGGGCTGATGGCAGGTGGAGGGGTCCCCGAGGCCCTACTTGCCTCCCCCAAGATCCCCAGACCTGTGCCTGACAGGGACAAGATGCCTAGGACAAGGTGCTAGCCGCTCCCAGGGGCTTCAGTGCTTCTGGAAGGGGCCTCCCAATACCACAAGTGACCCTACAGTGGCAGGGGAAGCCTGCCCAGTCCCGTCCTGGGGGGCCCCAGTGGACCTTGGTGGTCCTGTCTTGGAGACACCCAGCCCTGCACCTGCCCACCTCTTCCTGTCCTGCTCCGTCTTCATCCAGGAAGGTCTCCCGGACTCCAACTCTACCAGCACCTTGACCTTGGACTTCCCAGCCTCCAGAGATGGAAAGTAGATGTTGTTTATAAGCCTCCCAGTTAATGTCACTTTTTTTTACACCAGCCTCAACCGACTGAAACAGCTGTGTAACAAGTTACCCCAAAACTTAATGACAACCCGTAGTAAAGCAGTGCTTGTCCTGAGAGGTAGAGGGGTCCAGGCGAGAGCTGCTTTTCTGACCACTTCCTCCCCCCGCCCCACCACACCCGTGGAGCTCCACACATCACCTCCACCACATACCATCAGTGGGCTCAGTCACAAAGCCTGCCATCCTCATGGACAGGGAGCCTGACTCCTCCTCTGTATGGGCTTCCAGAAGAGCCTGCTATGTTCACTGTCACCCTGACCTGCCTTGGGAAGACAAACGGTGCCTGCACCCTAGCCTGGATTTCCCAAGGGACCATCACGGGGCACCCAGACAGCTGCAGGGTGAGCAGGTTATGAGTGGAGGAAGGTCCCTCAGCCACATGAGTACCATCCTCAGTCTCGACTGCCTTGGAGAGAGGACCTAGGTCTCTGTTATCATGTGGACGATGTGTGACAGCGTGCTGGAGACTGAGCCCCATGCCGGCTGCTCCCTTTTCACACTCGCTCTCCTGCATTGCTCTGTCTGCATCTGTTTGCATCACTGTTGGAAGCTTCTGCTGAATTAGGCTTCTAGTGATGTAGCAGTATCTTGTTTTATTTGATTCTCCATGTCTGGGAGCTTTGTCTTCTAGGGGGTGTCATCTTATTTGTCCACAATCATCCAAGAAGATAAAGGAGAGGGAAGGAAAGGAAGGAGGAGGGGGAGGGCGATTTGATTGTTATGATTTTGCTGGGAGGGAGGTGGTTTGTGGAGTCCTGTATCACTGTGTTAGGTTTACAAATAAAGACCCCAGAGGCCAGGGGTGTGAAAACACAGGAAGCGGACTCTTTGTCTGCAGGATGTTTTCTTTTTTTTCCTCAGGAAAATTAAATTCCAAAAATATTTGCACTGACTTAAAAAAATGTTTCTCTTCATGACTCTCATTTTTAGCTACATTCCTCATGTGTATGTCAAAAAATTTAAATAGGATCGGAAGATATTCGCTAAAGATGAAGCCAAGCTTAGAGAAACAGCCGGTAAACGTAAAGAACACCATAAATGTGGCAGAGTGGAGAGGAAACTCCTTCCCGCATTTAGACGGCATGGAAGGCAGCCCCTCAGAGCCCCTCCTGATCGTCAGGCTCCTCTAGGGTGGGGATGGAGGGACCCTATGGGGTCACGTCTCTGGGGCACAGGTCCGGCCAGCTTGAACGAGGCCCGGATGGTGGAATGTTCCAGAAGGAACCAGCAGTTCTGCAAGTTTCAGTCCTGCCCCCTGCCGGTGCAGATGTGCAGGCAGGGCGTCAACTGGCAGAGCCTCTAACTCTTGCCAGAGCTCGGGGAGGGGCTGAAGGCGAGGGCTTCGGGATCCAGTGACTGGAGCGCACTGCGAGCCAGGCGGCCCCAGGCCCTGCCCCAGAGCCCCGACCCAGAGCCCGGTCCCATCCAGTCGTCCAGGCATCCGCTGGACCGTAAGGGACCCGGACCCGCCGCCCCTTCAGGGACCCACCACCCCTCCCACCGCCGCCGCGACACCTGCTGTCACTGCATCCCCGTCCCCTGCAGGAGACCCCGCAAGGGCACCACCTGTCCCTTCCTCCCTGGCTCAGCGTGGGGGTCTGTGCACTCACAGAGCAGCTCTGGGGGCAGCTTAGACGGGGGAGGGGGACAGTGGGGGGTGGGGGCAGTGAAAGCCGGGGTGCTGGACCAGGACCCCCACTCCGAGTCGGGGAGATGCACAGCCCTGCCCTCCGTCCACCCCCCTCCCGCACCACCCCTCCCCCACTGCGGCTGTTCGGGACACGACCCATCCCGGCCCAACCCCCTTCCCCTCCGCCCCCGCTGTCCACTCGCAGCAATATTACCTCCCTCATAGGTCACATTCTCCAGCTAGACGCACGTGGGTGTTTCTCTTTCTTCGTGTCCTAAAGGCCAACACCGAACAAAAAGTCCTCCCGTGACCCACTTTCCTCCGGTCACTGCTCTCCATCCTCTTCCAAGAAACTTCTCAGCGAGCCTTCTACACTCGCTTGTCTCCAGTACCTCTGCCATTCTCTCTCCAAGGCTGTCCGGCTCTCAACCCCGCGCTGCATCCCGCGGCTCTGGACAGGGGGCTGCTGCTCTCCAGCCACTGACCCCTCCACCCCCGACACCACCTGCCGGGCAGCCCAGTCCTCAGACGCCCTCTGCGTGCACTGGACCGCGAGAATCATGCAACTCCCAGCGCCTTCCTTACTGTCTCACCTGGGCCTCCTGCCCGGCCTCTGCCGCTGGACACCCTCACCTCCCCCTACTTAAATGTCCTGACCCCCGAGCCCATGTCTCTCACCAGTCTCTGTCCTGCTTGTCCCCTGACCCCGACACAGAGACAGAGCCAAAGCCCCCTTGGTGGAGGGAGGCTGCTCCCTCCTCCCAGCCTGATTGCCCCTGCCCCTGCCCTCTACCCTTCCTGATCTCAGGGCCCTGGGGGCCATTCCTTCCCTCTCCTCATCTCAGAGACGCCTCCTCACCCCACACTTATTTAAATTGCGGCTTCCCTAGGGACCTCTTCCTGTCCTTTTTTCCTGCTCCATTTTCCTCCTTATAATGGGTATTTTATTTAACTGTCCTGTTTCCCCTCTGCATTAAACTGTAACAGAATGTCCACGCCATAAAAACAGAGCAGGCACTGTCTGTTTTGTCCACCCAGGGCCCAAATGAGGGCTGGACACAAGGCCTCCCTTGGCCAGCGAATGAACAGCCCAGAACATCAGCCTCTCCTGCAGTATCAAGGGCCTCCCCCGCCCAGTCAGGTGGAACGAGCTGTAGGGTCCCACACATGGGAGAGTACCGTGGGGCTCAGGGTGGACCCACTGAAGAGCTGACCTGCTGAGTTACACAGCACCATCCACGGTGAGGGCTGTGAGGTGGGTCCCTCTCAGGGACCAGGACAGGACTGCCGAACACCACCGACAACCAACAACCACTTCCAAAGAGAAAAGCTCCAAAGACACAGGAGGCCCTTGGGGTTTTGCAAGGCTGACCCTCCTCCTAACCAGGACATAGTCGTCTTACAGGAAGTGAGCCATACATGCCACTGACCCAGGGTGAGGGGCAGGGTCCATGGCCCCCCAGCACCAGCTGTGTGGCTGGCAAGTTGCTTCAACTCTCTGCACTTCAGTCTGCTCATCTGTAAAATGGGGATAATAATGATGCTTTTTCTCACGATTGAGAACATTAAATATATTAAATGCATACAGACATCTATAGTTTAGAACTGTGCCTGGCAGTAAATACTATAGGAATATTTGCTATTAAAATCGTCAAGCATATGAAATATGCCAAAAAACTAATTAACAATAGGTTCCTGCATTTTTTATTGTAAGAAGCAGGTCATAGTTCTGTATCTGGTCATTTTTTTTTTTTAATTGGTAAGACAAAATGAACTCCTATGTGAATTTTTGCACATTTTCACAATTTGGTTTCATTTTTAAAGAAAGTTCTAATCAAGCCCTTTTTTTCACTATTGCCTGTGAAATGTGCTCAGTGGATCAGAAGTGACTTTATCCAGATCCAAAGAGACTGACAGGCACAGGGTGCTCACTGGAGAGAGTGAGGCCTGAGCTGGGGGAGTGCAGAGGCCCGGTTGCCAGTTGGCTTCCAGTGAGCGCTGAAGGTAGGCTCCAGGGGGTCCATCACCATCTCATCCATGAATTCACCCAACTATGTTTGCAAGCATCTTCCAGGGCTCCGAATCCATCTGGACTTGAGGGAGGGTAAGAGGAGGGTCTGGACAAGATAGAAAACAAGCAGGGGCTTCCCAGGTGGTGCTAGTGGTAAAGAATCCTCCTGGGGAGAGATGTAGGTTCCATCCCTGGGTCGGGAAGATCCCCTGGAGGAGGGCATGGCAACCCACTCCAGTATTCTTGCCTTGAGAACTGCATGGACAGAGGAGCCTGGTGGGCTATAGTCCATGGGGTCGAATGGAGTTGGACACGATTGAAGCGATTTAACATTTAGCAGAAGGAGGGGTCTGGATGAGATGGAGAACAAGCAGGGGCTGTCCTCACCCCCACCTGCATCAACCTTGGAGACCCCTCAGGAGAGGGAGGAGACACACAACTGGAAAGCCCTGGGGAGACCCAAGGCTGGTGAGAACCCTGGGGGTGGTGATGGGGGTGCTGGGGGGAGGGGATGGCCTCCAGGGCAGAGGAGAGTTGGGTGGTTCTGTTTCTGTCTCTGCCCCGTTCATCCGAGACAGAGACTAGCAGCTCAGGCAGCAGCCTTGAATTGGGGAGGGTTTGATTGCGGCAGCCCCATCCTGCCAGGTGAGGAGCTGTAGAAGCTGGCACCTCCAGATCAACTTTTCTCCCACACCCCTTTCTCACCTCCCACTCTGAGACTCGAAAAGCCGGCCTCCTCCCAGGACCCCTGGCATCTATCAGTTTAATGAAAATTCTAGTGGAGCAAAGAAGGGAGGTGGGCAGGAATTCTGTGGTCTTGGGGCTTTTCCGTTTCTTGAAGCCCCTCCGGGAGGGACGCCAACACCCAGATCCAACCTGGGCTTCACCTTGCCCCCCATTATCTGTCCCCAGACAGGGTGACAACACCCTGGGGAAGCAGGAGCCCACAGGTACAGCAGCTCACATAGAGACTACACCTTGAACCACAGTCACCCTAGGGAGCAGCATTTTCAAGCAGATCCAGAATTTAAAATAAGTATAATAAATATTCTCAGGCAAAGGAGGGTATTAATAATAAAAAACAGAAACAAGGAGTCATAAAAAGAACCAAAGGGTGGAAACTACAACTATGGAAAGAAGGGTAATGATAGGTGGGACCTGCACATGGATGGTTTTGGCAGGGCTCTGTGCTGAAGGGAGGGGTTGGCCTGGGGGCGGGGGAGCCTGGGACTCTCAGCCCCTGTTAGAAGCCAAGGCCTGGATGTGCACACAGAACAGGAGTGAATCATGGTCATGGTGCTGAGTGGAAATAAGAAACAAACAAGGCCAACAGAGTCATATTAATCATGTAAATTTAAAACACGGCGCTGTGTGTCAACAGATGAGTGGATAACCAAGCTGTGGTTTCAAAACACCGTGCTACTGTGTGCTAAGTCGCTTATTTGTGTCTGAATCTGCGACCCTATGGACTATAGCCTTCCAGACTCCTCTGTCCATGGGATTCTCCAGGCAAGAATACTGGAGTGGGTTGCTGTTTCCTTCTCAAGGGGATCTCCCCAACCCAGGGATCGAACCTGTATCTCCTATGTCTCCTGCATTGCAGGTGGATTCTTTACCACTGAGCCCCCTGGGAAGCCCTCACTGCACTACTCCTCAGCCCTAAAAATGAGGGAAACTCTGGTACCTGCTATGATGTGCATGAACTTAATACATTGTGCTCAGTGAAATAAGCCGGTCACAAAAGAGCAACGACTGTGCAGTTCCACTTAGGTGAGGTCCCTGTGGTGGTATAGTCACTCAGTCATGACCGACTCTTTTTCAGCCCCATGGACTATAGCCCTTTAGGCTCCTCTGTCCATTGGATTTTCCAGGCAAGAATACTGGAGTTGCCATTTTCTCCTCCAGGGGATCTTCCTGACCCACAGATCAAACCCAGGTCTCCTACACTGCAGGTGGATTCTTTACCATCTAAGCCACCAGGGAAGCCCTAGGTGAGGTCCCTATAGCAGTCAAAGTCCTAAGGACAGAAAGTAGATGGTGGGTGCTGGAAGCTGGAGAGGGAGAGAATGGGGAGTGAGTGTTAATGGGTGCAGAGTGTCATTTGGGGAAGATAGAGTTCTATGGATGGATGGTGGTGATGGCTACACATGCAACCACTTAAGTGAATGTACTTAACACCTCTGAACTGTACACTTAAAAGGAGTTAAAATGGTGGGGCTTTCCTGGTGGTCCAGTGGCTGAGACTCCATGCTTCCAATGTAGGGGGCATGGGTTCAATCCCTGGTCAGGGAGTTAGATCCCACAGGCCACAATTAAAGATCCTGCTTGCCACAACTCAGACCTGGCACAGCCAAATAAATTTTTTTAAAGTAGTTGAAACAGTAAATTTTATGTTAGGTATATTTTACCATAATAAAAAAGTAAAATCTAAAAAAAATTTAATGAAGATAATAAAAAAACAGCACTGTGTGTTATATACACGGACACATGCCAATAAAAGGACTCACATTCAGCCTGCTAGGAGGGTGAGGACATAAAAAGGAATAAACAGGCAAATAAGCCAAAGGGCTGCAATGCGGGGCAGACACTGACCTCTGCCCTGTCCAGAGAGGACACCCACGTCCTCCCCAGGGAGGGAGAGGGTGACTGACTGGGGAGACGATTATCCCAGGAGCAGCTTTGCCAAAGGCAGGGGCTGCCTTGTGCCCACAGAGCCAATAGCCCTTCCAACTCCCAGCCTCACCAACACCTTCGGTGCTGTCCACAGTTCCCTTCTCCTCTGCTCTGAGGCTCTTGAAGCTTTTCCTTGCCTTGCTGGCCACCTGGGGCCACCCGTTCCCCCCACACCCATGGTCAGTATACACTCCTGCCTGCTGGTGGGGGATTCGAAGTAGGTGTTCAGTGCGTTTCTGTTGGGTGACAGTGAATGAATGATGGAGTGACTGAAAGAAGAGGCATTTTTAAAGGGAGACCCAGTGGCTGGAGGATCACCTGGAGGAAATGATCAGAATCCCAGAGGCCCTGGGCTAGCCTCAGCCCAGGGCCTGCCCAGGTTGTATCCAGGCCTCTGCTATTTGTGCCCAGGCCTGCTGGGGGCCCTTCCCAGCACAGTGCCCCCTTCCAAGATTCAGGAAGAGCTCCTTCTGGCCCTTTGGGTTTTTGTAGAAGGAAGCAGGGGTTGGCCTCCCACCAGAAGAGCTGATTTCCCTGATGTGAGAAGGCCATTCTGATGCTGGACAGCCTAAAATAAAAGGGCCCAGCACCATCTCAGTGACCCTGGATGTTTCTCAACCCTGTGGCCCCTCTTTGCTGAAGATGAATGACTACTAACCAGTGTCATGCTGTTCAGATTCTTTCCATATTTCTTTCTGGTTTCCAGCTCTCAGAACTGTGCTGTGCACAGAGAAAACCTTCTTCCAATACCTTACACAGCCTCATGTCTTTTTCTCAGGGTATAAAACTATATTTATTCTGTGAAACCTGGGACTAAGTCTTCACACAAACATTGGCTCTAACCAATGAAAAGTGACTTCACCAAGAACTGATGTGCAGGCCCCAGTCTGCCTACAGATCTGTCACAATGGGACACTGCTCAGCACTTCATCCTTCACAATAAATGGCCAGGTGTGCAAATAGCCTCAGAGAGTTGTCCGGAGGTCAAGGTCAGCTGTGGTTTGGGCAGGGTGGGCAGTGACTGGCTGGGAGGTGTCTGGGGCTGTGGGTCTACGGTTGGGCAACTCCACAGTCGATGCCCTGGATGATGAAATGGGAAGTTTGGCAGCAGCCCTTGGTCCTGAGCTGGAATTTCACGTGCAGGTGACCCCAAGAGCCACCGTCAGGAGGGGAGGAGGCGGGGCTCCAGGAGGTCCTGTGGGAGAGCAGTAGGGATGATGGAAAATAGAGGTGGGGGGTGGGGGAGGGTGGGTGTTAGGCTTGAGATGAGTGCATGATCTGTCACTCCTGGCCTGATTGATCCAGACTCAGTCAAGATAACCAGGCTCGTGGAGACCAGGCAACTGCAAGGTGGGAGCAACGGAGAGAACACTCCAGAAAACAGGCTGGCTTGTCATCTCTGGGAAGCCCATCCTGCTTGGTGTCCCAAAAGGCCCAGGTGTGAGCTGGAGGGCTTTCAAGCAAGCCTGGGATTCTTTCCACAAGTTAGAGGTTCTCCATTTTCGAGCACCTGCCCCCCGCTGTGCGCCCGGCGGAGTCTGCAAGGACACCCCCTGGGACAGCGCGCAAGTCCAGGAGGACAACCCAGCCAGGGTTGCGGGGTGCAGCTGCCCACGCGAGGGGCCGCAGGCCAGCCAGGAGCCGCCTCCCAGGCCCAGCTGCAGGGCTGGGTTTCCTGCAGAGCGCAATTCTGGAGCCCAGCCGCCAAGCCCGTGACGCGTGTTTATGGTTCTCACTGCCCCCGGGGACAGCTGCAGGCCTCTCCGCCCGGCCAGGGCCTGGTCGAGGGCTGCTGGAGCTGGAAACCCTGGCAGCTGCTAATCCCCTAAAGCCTCCCGGCTTTGAGCAATCGGAGCTGTTTGTTCTTCTCAGTAAACAGCTGTTTTCCAAGTGACTGCCCAGATCGTGTTAAATATTAACAAAGCTGCCTCCACAACCCCTCGCTGGGCGTCTGCTTTAAATATTTAAGTAATTGCCTTTCGGTCCCCGAGTGACTTTGGCTCAAATTGCTCTGTCACCACACTTGCCTCCGGGTTTATGGAGCATTGGGAAGTGCCAGTGCTCCTGTTCTCTCTCCTCTTCTGTCTGTCCCCTCTGGACATCACTCAGGCCCTAGGTCAGATGTGAATGGCCAGGGTGCACCCCGCCTCCCTCTCACATGTGTGTCTGTGCATCTGTGCACGGTCATATGTGCGTGCGTGTGCGCGTGCATTCTTGTGTGCGTCTGTTTATGCGCGCACATGTGCTCAGGTGCGCGCTTCTGTGATCCATCCTCTCAGGGGTCAGGCATCTTCTTCCTAGTGCATTGTGACCTCTAAGCCGTACACTTGTTTGCTCTTCATCCGCGTCAGGGTTCATCTGAGACCTGTGACTCCTCTGCTGAAGGCTCACTGCGAAGATCAGGAAAAAGGATTAGGAGCTCACAGAGCAGCCTCGGCACCGCTGCTGGCAGAAAGGGTGCACGGGGGTGCCCTCGGAGGGCACAGAGCTCAGGGCTCCTGAGAGCTCGGGCTATGCTGTAGTTTCTGTGTCCACATGGCCTCTGGTCATAACCACATGCCTTTGGAACGTCCTCCCGAAACCACAGATTTACTTGGATTCAGCTGTGGATCTGGCTCCAAACAGGCACTATGAGGGAACCATGAGGCAGTGAGCTTCTCTAGCTTCCTCCTCCTTTGGCTGAAGGTTGGGGATGAAACCACTGAAGGTCTCCATAGAAAACGTGGGAAATTCTGGCCCCTAGCTGGGGTCTTCTATCCCCGCAGAAGCAGACCAAACTCTCCGTGGATAATAAACCGGCATCCTTCTCCAACGTGGGCTGGACATTTCTCACCTAGTTTTGTGAGATCCTGTGACAGTTGTGTGCATCCTACAAGCTACTGAGATCTTCTCAAAGCTAAACCAATTGAAAGCCACTTTATCTCAAGAGCTACTATTAGGCTCTCAGAGTAAAATGAACTTCAATTCACTTTAATTTTCAAAAGAAATGATCTTTAAAAATAGATATCTTTTTCAGTTCAGTTCAGTTCAGTCGCTCAGTCATGTCCGACTCTTTGCGACCCCATGAACTGCAGCACGCCAGGCCTCCCTGTCCATCACCAACTCCTGGAGTCTACTCAAACCCATGTCCATTGAGTCGATGATGCTATCCAACCATCTCATCCTCTGTCGTCCCCTTCTCCTCCTGCCCTCAATCTTTCCCAGCATCAGGATCTTTTCCAATGAGTCAACTCCTCAAATTAGGTGACCAAAGTATTGGAGTTTCAGCTTCATCAGTCCTTTCAGTAAACACCCAGGACTGATCTCCTTTAGGATGGACTGGTTGGATCTCCTTGCAGTCCAAGGGACTCTTAAGAGTCTTCTCCAACACCACAGTTCAAAAGTATCAATTCTTTGGCGCTCAGCTTTCTTTATAGTCGAACTCTCACATCCATACATGACGACTGGAAAAACCATAGACATGAGTAGACGGACCTTTGTTGCCAAAGTAATGTCTCTGCTTTTTAATATGCTGTCTAGGTTGGTCATAACTTTCCTTCCAAGGAGTAAGCGTCTTTTAATTTCATGGCTGCAATCACCATCTGCAGTGATTTTGGAGCCCAGAAAAACAGTCAGCCACTGTTTCCACTGTTTCCCCATCTATCTGCCATGATATCTTTTTAAAAAAACTTTTTTTAAACAGGGAGAATGGGGTCACAGTTACAAAATTGCAATTCCGCCATGGCCCAGGTGTGGCATCACCTGTCCTACGCTGCTCCTGGTGGGCGGAGCCAGTTGTAGTCACAGCCTGCAGCACATGAGCCTGTGTGGGAGTCACGGGCCCCAGCCATGCAGGCATCTCTGCTTCTCACACCCCTCCTTCCTAAATGGAGAAAATAGAATACCTGCCTCTTAATGTTCGGAGATTACAGTAGACCCCACCTGTGAAGCGTGGTGCCTGGACACGGTGAACCAGCAACGTAAGTGCTGGAGCCACAGCCATGACCACAAGCTGGAAAGAAGCATTGCGTGAGTGGAGCTGGAAGTGTCCAGGGCGCACATGGGGGTCACCGGCAGACGATGAGCTGGCTGCTGTGGTCCAGGCCGGCCTGGAGGCAGGGGGCATTAGCAGCCAAAAATTTTGAATAAAAGAAAAACACGAAATGATTCTGTAAGCTGGAAAGCAGGTAGATGGGTATGAACGGAGAAGAAAGGACAGAAGAGTCCAGCCCGGGACATCACCAGAGGGAGGCTGCAGGCTGCTAGTACCTACCTCCCCCAACCAGAGGGGCACAGTCTGCGAGCTGGCAGGTCAGGAGGAGGGGGAGGGGAAGGCTGACAAGTGCAGGACTCATTGGAAATCTGCTTATGAAGTAGCTCAGTCTAGCCATTTCCCACCCCAAGGCACAGAACAATGACAACCTCAGGCCACAAAATGGGCTCTTATTTAGAGACATTGAACAAACTTTCCGATGTGCAAGAATTAACTCTAAAGCTATGCTTCTCAAAATATGTTCCCTACCAGCAGCATCAACATCACCTGGGAACTTGTTAGAAATGCAGGTTCGCAGGTCCACCCCATAAAGCTCTCAGCCTTGGGGCCACTGGTTTGTATTTTAACCATCCCCCCCCCCCCCCACCCCCCGACCCCGGCCCAGGAGATGAAAGCCACACACTGTAGGCTGAGGATCCCTGATCTAGAACAGAGCTCCTCATCCGTGGCTGCATGTTGGAATCACTTTAGAAAATGCTGATGCCTGGGGCCCCACCCCCTGAAAAGATTCTGACTTCATGGGTTCTGCACGTTGCCCAGGCATCAGGATTTTTAAGACATCCACCAGCCAGGACAGAGAACCATTCCAATAAGGCCTTCCTATTTCGCACGCATCAGCCGTCAGCCCAATTGCTTAGGCCTGAAGCTTCTCGGCCAGAAGCCCTGTCCACTTAGATCTCACTGTCACCCTCCTCAGCTAAAGGAGAGGACCTGTGGAGTCCAGACTGACTGCAGCCACAGGGGAACCACGTACCAAGCACCCAGGACCACTGGTCTGGAGCTCCGGTCTCAAACATTAAAGGGGGTATTATGGTCCCAGGCACATAAGAGAGACCCGCCATGTGAACGAGAAATACGAAGATAAGCAAGCAAGCCAGCCCTATAGGAAAAGAAACAACGCAGGGATCACAAGATAATTCCTAAAAATTCTCATATCCTCAAAGGGATATGAGAAGTTATTAAATCTGTGAAACAAAAACCAATGCTATGAAAAGGAAATAATTACATAATCAAGAAGAAATTTTAAAAATTAAAAATGCGATCTTTTAAACAAAACTTTCATTAAAAGAAAAACTGGGACGCTTCCCAGAAAATAGGATAGAAATGAGAAAAAAAAACTGAAAACATGAGCGAGATGGGGAAAAAAAGACAAATAGCAATTCAAACCAGGATGTCCAACGTTTGCCTATTACAGTCCCGGAACAAGCAGAGATCAGGGAGGGGAAAGAAGCAATCTCAGATGGACTGAAGGGTATCTTCTCTGAGGTAAGAGCTGTAAGTTGTCAGACTGAGAGACCTACAAGTATCACTCCGGGTGGATAATGAAATGTCCACACCCAGACACAGCCTCATGAATCTGAGAACATGAAGGATGAAAGGCAGGTGCTGAAAGCATTCAGGGAGAAAATAAACAAATACAAGCAGACTGCCTGTAAAGAAATAAAGCCCGGACCTCCTTAGGGAGGGTGCGTTCTAGAAGACAAAGGCCTTCCAAGGCTTAAGAGGAAATATCTTGAATGTAGAAATCTATACCTGCTGAAACAATTCTCAAAAGGATTTGGACTAACAAAAGCAGTTTTCAGACAACTGAAAACTTAGAAATTCTACAAGCTTTTCTTGTGGAGTTTCCTGAGGAAGTACTCCAGCAAAACAAGGAGGAAAATCAAGAAGGAAGGATCCAAGAAACAAGCTCTTGGTGAAGGGGAATCCCCAGAGGACATGGGTGCAGCAGCTTGGGGCCCCCTGGTCAGGAGGTGAGGCTTTCAGGAGGGCCTGGGAGGCCTGTCTCCAGGCAGAGGAGACTTAGTGTATTGGTCAGTGTCCAGTCAGTAAAGCAGAAACTCCTACAGATGTTTCCATCAGGTGGGGTTGAAATGAGGGAACTTCTCTAAGAGGTATTGAAAGCAACTTAGAGTTTCCAGTCTGACATGTAAGGATCTTGGAAGTTACCACTCCTGTCTTCACCAAACAGCTGAACCAACTGAAAATCAACAACTCCCCTTAGACCTACAGGAGAACTGGGGTCACAGCAAACCACTGCCCCAAATATTGGAGAGACAGACAGGTAAATATGGAAAATAGAGGCTCACTGGAGCGGAAGCCTCCAGTAAGTCCAGTGGGTCCATGGGTCCAGTGCTGAGGCAGAAAGGCCCAAACTGCGCCATGAGGGCTGGAGCCCTGGTGTGGATGTGTCTGAGAGGGTTTCAGCCTTAGGTGGGGGCCCACACATTCATGAGCTTTACCTCCACGATCCCTGAAGTGAATTTCAGAGCATAATCTTCCCTTGTGCTTCCAACAGGGCAGTTAGAACAGTAGTCATTCTGGGGACTTCCCTGGAGGTCGTGGTTAGGACTCTGGGCTTCCACTGCAGAATACATGGATTCAATCCCTGGTCAGGGAACTAAGATCCCATATGCTGCACAGAGTGCCCCCCCCCCCCCAAAAAAAAGTGACAAAAACAGAAAGAGAGAGAAAAGTTGTTGTTCAATTGCTAAGTTTTGTCTGACTCTCTGCGACCCCATGGATTGAAGCACACCAGGCTTCCCTGTTCTTTACCATCCCCTGGAGTTTGCTCAGATTCATGTCCATTGAATCAGTGATGCCATCCAACCATCTCATCCTCTGTTATCCCCCTTCTCTTCCTGCCCTCAATCTTTCCCAGCATCAGGGTCTCTTCCAGTGAGTCAGTTCTTCGCATTATGTGGCCAAAGTATTGGAGCTTCAGTTTCAGCATCAGTTCTTCCAATGAATATTCAGAGTTGATTTCCTTTAGGATTAACTGGTTTGATCTCCTTGCTGCCCAAGGGACTGTCATGCGTCTTCTCCAGTACTACACTTTGAAAGCATCAATTGTTTGGCAATCAGCCTTCTTTATGGTCCAACTCTCACATCCATATGTGACTACTGGGAAAACCCATAACTTTGACTACACGGACCTTTGTCAGCAAAGTAATGTCTCTGCTTTTTAATAGGCTTTCTAGGTTTGTCATAGCTCCTTTTCTTTCCAAGGAGTAAGCGTCTTTTAATTTCATGGCTGCAGTCACCTTCCAGAGTGATTTTAGAGCCCGAGAAAACAAAATCTCCAGGAACAGTATGAAAAAATGAAAGAAATGCAGCCATTCTGAAATATTTCCAGATCATTCTGCTCTTCTTAACAAGGCCTGCCCTCAAGAGAAACTAGTTTGCTAGGGTCTGACCAACTAGGGTTTTATCAGGCCCTAACTGACCTGGGAGGAGAGAAATGTCTAATTCCATCCCCTCCAGCCTTCCTGTCTTATTGGGAGTTGGGGTATTGAGAAGAGCTTGTGAAGGTCACAGCCCAGAGGCACAGATCCTCCAAAAAGCTGAGACCCAAACTTTGGACTATGGGAAGCTTCCCCTCCCCCACACTCATTAGCACTTCAGCAGGGCTTCTGAATAACAACCAGAACACAACTGATAAGACGTGCATCTCAGGCTTTATTTTAGAAGCCTCTAGGGAAACTCAAAAGACAAGGAGATATAAACAAGAACACCAGAGTAAATTTTAGCCTCTGACCCTACAACTATAGTCATCAGCAAACACAGCCTGACTTCTAGCCAGATACACATGGTGAAGGCCTACCTACATCCTCAGTTCTTTTACCTGATACAGCTGTCTGGCTTTAAGCAAACATTACATGGCATACTAAAAGACAAAAAAAAAAAAAAAAAGCACAAAACCCAAAAAACCACACAGCTTGAAGAGACAGAGCAGGCATCAGAAGCAGACTCAGATATGGCAGAGATGTTGGAATTACCAGACTAGGAATTTAAAACAACTATGATGAATACACTAAGGGCTCTAATGGAAAAGTGGGCAACATGCAGAAATACAAGGATAAGATAAGCAGAGAGATAGAAATTCTGAGAAAGAATTGATAAGAATCACTAGCAACCGAAACACCAGAACAGAAATGAACAATGCCTTTGATGGGCTCATTAATAGACTGGATGTGGTCCAGAAAAGAGCTGGTAAGCTTGAAGGAGTGTCAATAAACAGTCCTCAGGCTGAAATGTAAAGAGGAAAAAATAAGGATTGAAGGACAGAGGCACAGATATGGGGAGTGGATGTCACCCAGTGTGTTAGTCTTCTTGGGCAGCCATGACCATGTGCTGGGGGCCTTACACAGCACTTATTTCTCACAGTTCTGGAGGCTGCAAGTTCAAGATCAAGGTGTTGGAGGTCTGGGGACTTCCCTGGTGGTCCGGTGGTTAAAAATCCACCTTCCAATGCAGGAGACATGGGTTTGATCTGAGGTTGGGGAACTAAATCCCTCATGCAGTGGGCAACTAAGCCAACGTACCACAAGAGAAAACCCATGCACTGCAATGAAGACCCAACACAGCCAAAAAAATAAAAAGAAAAGGTGTTGGAAGTTTGGTTTCTGGTGAGGACTCTCTGTGGTTTTCAGACAGCTGCCTTTTCCCCATGTCCTCAGATGACATTTCCTCTATGTGTGTACAGAGAGAGAGACAGAGAGAACTCTGGCATCTCCTCCTTCTCTTGTAAGGAGACAGGCAAGTAGGGTACAGTCTCTAGCCTATAGCCTCACCAACCTTAGTTACCTCCTTAAATGTCCTGTCTCCAAATACAGGGCTTCAACATATGAACTCAGTGCATAATACCCAGAGATCAGTGGCCACAGGGGGCCCCCAGCCTCTTCTAGGACTGGAGGAGTGGAATGGGAAGTGGGGTGACCCAGAGCATGGGAGCACTACCACCATTCATTGGGAAGTGGGGAGCTGACCCAGTCTAGTGCAGAGTCTGAACATGCAGAAACCCG
This sequence comes from Dama dama, assembly GCF_033118175.1. Taxonomy (NCBI): domain Eukaryota; kingdom Metazoa; phylum Chordata; class Mammalia; order Artiodactyla; family Cervidae; genus Dama; species Dama dama. The sequence continues at coordinate 37,309,847 of NC_083693.1, forward strand.
CCCTCTTGCCAGGCCCTCCACCGTCTGAGGCTTCAGGCACCTGCCACTGCCAGCTGCTGCTACCAGAGCTAGACCTTGCTGGAGAATACAGTTCACAGGTTTCCAGCCCCGTGGTGCCCATGGGAGTGTAGAATGCCAAGTTCCCAGACAGGCCCCTGAGTAAATGATCAGTACAGGACTGAGAAGCTCAAGAATCAGAAGGCAGTTCCTCTTTGTCTATAGGAAAAAAAGAAAGGGTAGTAGAACATTTAGGGGAAAAAAACAGAAAGTGGTCTACAAAAGTCATGTTCTCATCATGAATAAACTGAACACGTGGCCTGATTTTGAGCAAGATGAATGTGTGGAAGAGAAAGAATTCTTCAACCTTGAGGCTAAAATCGTTCTCATTTTTGTGACTTGGGAAAGCCATCAGCCTGTAGAGAAGGAAACTGCACGACTGCGGTAGACAGAGAATGCTGCTTGCCATTTCAGTAAACAGAGGATACTACTGTGGCCACAAAGCCTAAAGCCACCAGGCACTGCAGCTCTACCCCCACCCCACCCCACCAAGATGCACCCTGAAGGGATTCAGGATGGAGAAAAACAGAATACTGGCCCTAAACAGTTAAAGTTCCTATCAAAGGAATAAATTCAATAAGCCCAGACTCTTACATCCTCTCAGACATAGAAAAGCACTAAATCATTAACTTGAAATGTCTGTTTTTTTGTGATTAGCAGCAATCTTTTGATGTTCAACTTTTTTTTTTTTTTCCCAGCAAAAATTCCTATATATCCTGTCTCCTCTCTTACCTCATTGGAACAGTCCCTCCAAGGGATCTGAGAGGCTGCCATCCCAGCCTATGTTGGTGGTGGTTTAGTCCCTCAGTTGTGCCCAACTCTTTGCGACCCCATGTACGAGAGCCCACCATGCTCCCCCGCCGTGGAATTCTCCAGGCAAGAACACTGGAGTGGGTTGCCATGCCCTTCTCCAGGGAATCTTCCTGACCTAGGGATTGTACCAGAATCTCCTGCATTGCAGGTGGATTCTTTACAGCTGAGCCACAACTTTTAGGCTGTGCTTTTTTATTTTTTGGTTGACACTGTTGTGAATACTTTAAGGGGTTGTAAAAATGCAAATGTCATTTACTTGTTTTTACCTAGATAAAACTTAACAAAGAACAGAAAACTCAATTATGGTTGTCAAATGGAATCTTATAAATTTTTGACACTGTAAAAGGGAAACGCAGCTGATAAGGGAGAAACAGGGAAGGGAAACAGAGGAGAAGGCAGAGATGCCATGGTGAAAGCTCAATGCTCCTTACAGTGGACAGACAAGCAATGCGTTTCAAGGCTGCAGATGTAAAAAATATGAAAAATAAAAAATCGTATTTTGGAGGAGGTGAAGTTAGGGTAAATGAGTGAAATTCTCATTTTTAATACTGTAGAATCAGTAAGTATTGTCTAAAAATGACAAATGAAGAAGTAGACATATCGGCTTACTACCAAGAGTTATGATGGTGAATGAATGGATTCTTTTTAAGAATGGAAACAAGGCCAGAACTACAGACCTTTGTCACAGAGTCCGCAGGAAGGGGTGAGCTACCCTATGGTCTTGGGACAGTTTTGTGCTATTTTGTTTTTTTTCCTTTGCCATTTGCTTCTGAAGGGTATTTGCATGAGTTTTTATGTTTCCTTGAGCTAAAAGAGGTTGCTAGGGATTTTTCTGGGCCTGTTTGTCTTACTGTAACCACCACAAGACTGTGTGTATCTTCACAAATTAGATGTGGTTTGTTTAACTTCTCAAACGAACACTTTTGCCCAAGGGCATGTTTGCCTTCTCTTTCTTGCTTGTTCAGGGCGGGGAAGCAAGCTTGGGTACAGCTTCAAATGCCCTCTGCATGCTGAGCTGGCTGTCCTCAGGCCCCACGGCTCCCTGCAAGGTTGTGGCCAGGCGAGCAGCTGGGAGGCGCTGGGCCAGGTCTTGCGGAGCACAGAGGCCAGAGAGCTGGGTGCTGGCAACCAGTCATGGGCACTGGGGGCACTCATATCTCCCGATCTCCAGGGATATGACTGTCTCCTCCCTTCCAGTGTCCCCTTCCCTCTGACAGGCTAATGGTGCCACGACCCGCACTGTGGGCAGCAGTCCCCTTGCCACCCCTGCTTGTAAGGGGCCTCCTGTGCCACCAGCTCCACGCGGGCAGGGCAGCCTCAGGTCTTCAGCATCTCCTGTCTCAGCATCCCTGCCAGAAGCCCCCCTCTTCCCACTTCCAGGGACTGTGTGCAAGACTTTCAGGCACCTGTTTTGTTACCCGGCATCTGCATGCCAGCCCGTTTGCTGGCATTTTCAGGACGTTGCTCATCCTTGTCCACTATCCCTGACCTTGCTGTCACTCTGGGTACTGGCCTAATAATCCTTCTGGCCCTGAATCCCCTGTCCCCTTTCACTTCAGTATAGACCATCAGGTGAACTCCTAGATCTGTGCGGTAACGGGGACAGACAAGACATGTGAGGACAGGACGGCTCTCCTCAGCAAGCATTTACTGTGTGCCTGACGCTGCTCAAGGCATTTTACATCTCTGAACTCATTTACTCCTTGGAGCTCCAATTTTATCTCCTTTCTGTAGATAAGATGCAAAGAGAGGTTAAGTGACTTGCCCAAGATCACACAGCCAGGAAAGGAGAGAGAAGGGGTTTGAATTCAGGCTCTAGGGTCCAGACTCTCAATCTTTACACTCTACTACCCCTCCTCGAGGGTTGTTGCTGACCTTGGCCTTGGATAAAGTTGAATTCCATCAGATTGCCCTCTTACCTAAGGCCTGGAACCAAGGGGAGGGTACAGACAACCTCCTGGTGTCCCTACGAGGGCCTGGATATTGAAATGTTATGGCATCACTGACTCAGTGGACTTGAGTGTGACCAAACTCCAGGAGACAGTGAAAGACAGGGAAGCCTGGAGTGCTTCAGTCCACGGGGTGGCAAAGAGTCAGACATGACTGAGTGACTGAACAACATCTCTGTTAGGTTGCCAGGAGCTAGTGGCTCAGAATGACAGAAATCTGTTGTCTCACGGGGTCTGCAGGTCAGAAATCCCAGGTGAGCCCTGCCGGGCAGCTACAGCCTTTCAGCCTCTGCCTCCATCACCACCTGGTGTTCCACATGAATGACTGTTTCCTCTTCTCATATGGACCACAGTTGTATTGGATCAGGACCCACCGTCATTCAGTATGACCTCACTTTAACTTGATCATGTCTGCAAAGACCTTGTTTCCCAATAAAGGACACATTTACAGGTACTAGGGATTAGGACTTGAACACATCCTTTATGGGAACACAGTTCAGCCCACAACACAATTGTCTTTGTCCTGTGTTGTTCTTTGTGTGTGATAGATAAGAGCATAATTTTCAAAATCTCTGCCAATGCCCACTCAAGCATATTATGTGACCTTTTTATTTTTGCCAGTGATTTTTTTGTAAGGGGAGGTTTACTTATCCCTCAGTGATGTTGTTGAAGAAAAATGGGGCAGGAGAGGAGGATTGTGTACTGCTCTCTGGTGAGTCCCTGGGATGGGCCACTAAGTGAGGGTCTTCAGCTTTGCGTGGGAAAGAATTCAAGAGTGAGACCAGTAAAGGGAAAGCAGGTTTACTGAGAGAGACACACTCCACAGACAGAGTGTGGGCATCTCAGAAGGCCAGAGGCAGCTGGGAAATATGGGTGGTTACTTCTTAGCGGCAGGGTTATTTCACAGGCTAACTGCTGGGAGAAAGGGGGTGGATTTCCAGGCTTTGGGGCCCCACCCACTTTTGGCCTTTTATGGTCCCCCGGAACTGTCATGGCGCCTGTGGGCATGGCTTAGATGCTAATATATTACAATAAGCATATAATGAAGCAGACCTTCCACCAAACGTCCAACCTTACACCATATTGGGCCTATTCAGGCTCTGCATGCTTTAGGTGAAGTCGCCCGCTGCTCTGTCCTTTTAGTGGCCGTACCCTACTCCTTCCCTCTTGTCTCATTGGAAGTTGAGGAGCAGTTAGGAGACACACTGTGCAGAGCCAGCGGCCACCTGGGGCCCACGTGAAGACGGATGGCACCCAGGTGTGGGGCTGGCAGAGACACCCTCAGGACCCAGCTGAGGAGCCAGGACCGCCCGCCTCTGGAGCCCCCGCAACCCTGTGAGGTAAGGAAGCATGCCCGCTGCCGGACGGCGGTCACTGGGGTCCGGCAGCGCAGTCCCTGTCGGTCCTGCGGCGCCCGCCCCCCTGGCCCCGCCCCAGTGACCAGCGCCTGTGAGCTGGATCTGCCGCTAGGCTCGCCCCACAGGGGCTCCTTGGGCTCTGGGCGTGGGGTGGTGGCGGGAGTGGGGAGCCGGCTGGCTTCAGTCAGGGCCTCCTGGCTGAGGGAGACAAGTGAGCTTGTCTGCCTCGCGGCCAGCACCGCCCCAGTGTCTCCTTCATTTCAGGGCCTGGACGGCCTGTGGGGCTCCGCCCTCGCCTAATTCCCACCCCCGCAACGGGGCGCCTCCCCCACCCCCCTCACAGGGTGTCCCCCTCACTCCCTGCCCTGGGCGATGTGGCTCCTTGTCATGTGCGGGCCTCCTGTCCTCAACCTGGAAACACTGGCACAAGGTCGCCTTTGTTTTATCCATCTCATTTCGGCAGGTGTGGCTCCTGTCCCGGATTTCGTGTGAGCAAGGATGCGCTGAGCGGTCCCCCGCGAGGGTGTGGGACAGGCGGTGACCGAAACGGACACAGGGAAGAGACAAGCCTCGCAGAAGGCGGCAGGCCTGCTGGGTCCCCGCCAGGATATGGAAAGTCCTCTGTCAGCGGCCCTGTGAATGAGGGCGCCCTTCTGCACCCGCGGAAAACGTCGCTAAACAGGGTTTTGTTTGCGGTTTAAAAGAAATAGAACCACCTTAGAGCGTTTGGCTTTGGTGAACAAAGAACACAAAGATGCGGGATTCCCTTGGGGCCCATTCACGCCCAGCTAGGTTCCCGCGGCGGCTGGAGGGCACGGTGGGCACCCAGATCCCTTCTTCCCTGCGCCACCACTACTCCCAGGGACTGTCCCTGGAGCTGAGTTCTGCCTGTTGACTGCTCCGGCATTTCTGTTGTGCTGGTTGGTTGGTTGGTGGGGTGGCTGCTGCGGGCCTGGAGCCGTGGGGCGTCGGCTTCCATCCACGGCTCTGCAGTATTTATAGGAAGGGAATTAAAGCCAAAGTAACTGCCATGATAAATGTCCATACCCTCGGCTCCTGCCAGACCTTCTAGTCGAACTGGAGCCTGAGTCAGTTCCCAGGAGGATAAACTTAATATTAATGATAATAATACTTTGCACTTGGTCTAGTGAAAATATTTTGAATACGGTGGAGGCAAGGATATGAATGTTTGCTTGGCGCTATTTATCAGGAAGTGCTTTTGCTTGTTTATTATGTTAGGGCTTTGTATACAAAACTATTTTTTCCTCTCTCACCACCGGGGGCCACATTTCTTGCCTTTTGCTACATCCAAAGTTTAACAGGAAGTTACCGTTCATATTTAAATGATATGTTTTTAAAACACATCTGTAAATAGCTGAAGACAGGAGGGCTGAAAGGTGTGGAGTTGTTTAATATTCTCCCTGACAGATATTTTTGCACTTGAAATTACATCTCAGTGGTTGTGAAACAGGAAATTTGAAAGCACCTAGTCCCAGAGATGGTGACATTTTAATGCTTATTCATCTTTGAACCTGTTGGGGTTCTGAGATACTCAGGGAATAAGGATTCTGAGGGGAGGAGGTGACTCTGAGGAACTATTCTTACTTGTATCCAGACATATTACAGGAGAGCAGGAGCTAACCTGGGAAAAGCAAGTGCACATCAGTCTTCTTCCCTAGTTGACAGTGGGGAGAAAAAAGACCCTTTATGTGCTGCGTGGTAGCTGTCTTCTCTCCAGGAAGCATGAAGAGTTTTCTTGCAGATCCTTCACTTCCTCCGGAGGCCATCTCCTGGGTGTGTTAATCATCACCTGTGGGGGAATGGCGTCAGAGACAGCACCTAGTGATGGCTGGGGGCTGCGCAGTTGCAGCAGCAGGTCCCTCGGATGGGGTTGGGGCACTCCATCTTTCAGCACAGCCTCGGGTGATGTGTTATTCACAGGATAGAACCCCCCAGGGACCAGTGTGCTCTGACTCCAACTCAGATGAACCCAAGATTCAGCTTCCGGTTGCTTATTGGGTCTCCGCGACAGTGATTCAGTATCTTGTAATCCTTCGGAGTCACAGATCTCGCTACAGCAAATTGGCTTCAGATCCAGGAGACCGTAACCCCCACAGACCAGCAGACATCAAGTCTGGGCACCACAGACCCATGGCACCGGCTGGCTCAAGAACTTGGAAGGTCCTTTGACTCCTACTTAGATGTTTCTCTAAGTTAAGGAAAAACCAATTATGTGTTTATTCTGCAGCAGCTTAAGGGCTCATAAAACTAGGGGAAAACAGACTTCTGCTTTAAGATGGTGGATTTTTCACATGGATTTTTCTTTTTCCTTCCAAATCTCAATAAAGAGATACAAAACTAAAAAATTTCCTCAACGGGAAGGGGGAGCAAAAGAAGGGGTTACAGGCAAAGAAGACATTAAAATGGATACAGAGATGGAGAGGGCCAGGTGACAGATGGAAAGAAGCCAAGGATGGCTGCGCACATTCCAAGAACGTGCAGTAGGGCTTACGACAGTGGCCAGTCCTCCCAGCAGAACAGAGAGAGACTGGAAAGTGAACAGGGGTATCAGACAGGATGTCTAATTGAAGGTTTATCAACAGAACAGTTGTGTCAATTAGTCTCTACCCTAAAACCCTACCCACTTCACCAGGAGAGACCAACAATCAGGCATTTACCCCTGAGTGAACTGAAAAACTAGAAGACTCCTTCTAAAGGCACTTGACCAAGGAGATCCAACAGTTTCAGTGTGGGTTTTGGGGACTTCCTGTTCAGATATCAAAGAATGCTCCCAAGAGCACCAGCATCCTGCTGGTGAACCCTAAAGCAAAGTCTGCTGGTGCATATGGCCAAGGCCACATGTGATTCTTGCCTCCAAAATTAGCTTAGGGTATGGCTTGTTGATGAGACACAACATGCCAGTTACAGTAAATATGTTCCTCAATCTCAGATATGAATAGAAGACTAAAGATAAGCAGACACATGGGGAAAGCTGGCCATCTGAAAGAAAAAGACCAAGAAAACTAAACAGAATAGCTGACCCCATAAGATTAAAATCACAACCCAGAGATGAGAGAGAACCTGACAAATCTAGTGATTAGGTTGGTGCAAAGGTAACTGCGGTTTTGCATTGTTGAACTTTGCTGTTTGATATTGGAATACATTCTTAAGTAAATGTGGTTATGTTATACATCATTTTAATGTATGTTTCTTGCTCTATGTTTTTTTTTTTTTACTAATGACTTACCACTTGTTTATTTTATATATATTTTAGACTAGGGAAATGATGTTAAATGAAAAGCAAATTTGAGTGATTTTCCTATTCGAGTTCAGAATGGGTCATAAAGCAGTAGAGCAACTTGCAACATCAACAGTGCATTTGGCCCAGGAACTGCTAATGAACATACAGTGCAGTGGTGGTTCAAGAAGTTTTGCAGAGGAGATGAGAGCCTTGAAGATGAGGAGCACAGTGGCTGGCCATCGAAAGTTGACAATGACCAATTGAGAGTTATCATCAAAGCTAATCCTCTTACAACTACATGAGAAGTTGCCGAAGAACTCAACATTGACCATTCTACAGTCATTTGGCATTTGAAGCAAAGTGGGTGCCTCGCAAGCTGACTGCAAATCAGAAAAATTGCTTTGAAGTGTGGTCTTCTCTCATTCTATTCAACAACAAACAAACCATTTCCCTATTGGATTGTGACGTGCAACAAAAAGTGGATTTTATATGACAACCAGTGATGACCCCTCAGTGATTGAACCTAGAAGAAACTCCAGAGCACTTCCCAAAGCTAAACTTGCACCAATAAAAGGTCATGGTCACTGTTTGGTGGTCTGCTGCCCATATGATCCACTACAACTTTCTGAATCCAGGTGAAACCATTACATCTGAGAAGTATGCTCAGCAAATCAACCAGATGCACCAAAAACTGCAGTACCTGCAGCCGGCATTGGTCAACAGAATAGGTCCAGTTCTTCACCATGACAATGTCTGACCACACATTGCACAACCAACACTTCAAAAGTTGAACGAACTGGGCTACAAAGCTTGCCTCATCTGCCATTCTCACCTGACTTTTCACCAGCGGACTACCACTTCTTCAATCATCTTGTCAACTTTTTGCAGGGAAAATGCTTCCACAACCAACAGGATGCAGAAAATGGTTTCCAAGAGTTTGTTGAATCCTGAAGCACAGATTTTTAACCTTCAGGGATAAACAAGCTTATTTCTCATTGGCAAAAATGTGTTGATTGTAGTCGTTCCTATTTTGATTAATAAAGATGTGCTTGAGTATAGATATAATTATTTAAAATTCATGGTCCAAAACCAAAATTACGTTTGCACCAATCTAATAGTATCTTCAGAGAAATTTGGGGGAGATTTTGCATCCACAAAATCAGAATTGGTTGCTATGAAAAGAGAATCAGAAGCAGTGGTTTTTATTTGTTTGGTTTCTGGCTTAGAGCAGCAGAATTGTTTCTCTCCCAGTCCTAGAGGCTGGAAATCAGGTGTTGGCAGGGCTGTGTTCCTTCTGAGGGCTCTAGGGGAGAAGCAAGAGGCTTTTGGAAGCTAAGCATTCCAACAGAGGGCTGAGAGACAAAGCTGAGGAGACCACCTGGATGTGAAACACAGGGATGAAGAGATTAAAAATATAAGAGAAAACATAAGGAACCTATAGCATTACTCCAAGAGAGCCCCACCCAGCCTATCTATTTTTAGACAGAAGATGAGAAGAATATTACCAGAAAAAAAAAGCAAACTTTTTGTTCTTTCTTTTAAAAATTTTATTAAAATATAGTAGATTTATAATACTGTGTTAGTCTCAAGTATGTAGTAATTTAGTTATCTATATAAAATATATAGATAGATATTCCTTTTTCTACATTCTCTTCCATTGTAGGTTATTACAAGATATTGAGTGAGTATAGTTCCCTGTGCTATACAGTCAGTCCTTGTTATGTATTTCATTTATTTATAGTTGTTATTTAGTTGCTAATTCATGTCCGACTCTTTGCAACCCCATGGACTGTAGCCTGCCAGGCTGCTTTGTCCATGGGTTCCCAGGCAAGAATACTGGAGAGGATGGCCATTTCCTTCTCCAGGGGATGGTCTCAACCCAGGGGTTGAACTCATATGTTCTGCATCTGCATTGGCAGGTGAATTCTTTACCACTGAGCCACCTGGGAAGCCCGCATTTTATATATAGTAGTGTGTATGTTTTAATTCCCAGCTCCTAATGTATCCCTCTCCCCCATCTCCTTTGTTTTCTATATCTGTAAATCTGTTTCTGTTTTGTAAATAAGTTGATTTGCATCCTTTTTTAAATTGCACCTGCAGCTTATATCATATGTTAATTTGTCTTTCTCTGTTAGACTTGCTTCACTTGGTGTGATAATCTCTGGGTCTAAGCATGTTGCTGCAAATGGCATAGTTTGGTTCTTTTTTACGTCTGAGTAATATTCTGTTGTATCTATGTACCACATCTTCTTTATCCACTTATCTATTGATGAACATTAAAATGGTTTCCATGTTTTGGGTGTTGTAAATAGAGCTGCAGTGAACTTTGGGGTGTATGTACCTTTTCAAATTATGGTTTTCTCCAGATGTATATGCCCAGGAAGGGGGTTGAAAGATCATATAGTAGCTCTATTTTTAGTGTTTTAAGGAACCTCCATACTGTTCTCCATACTGACTTTACCAATTTATATTCCCACTGACAGTCTAGGAGGGTTCTGTTTTCTCCAAACTGTATCTAGCATTTATTATTTGTAGACTTTTTTATGATGGCCATTCTGATCAGTGTGTGTGAGATAATACCTTATTGTAGTTTTGGTTTCCATTTTCTAATAAGTAAAAAATTGAGCATCTTTTCATGTACCTTTTGGGCATCTGTATGTCTTCTTTGGAAAAATGCCTTTTTATTTTATTAAAGAAAATTTTATTTTATTAAAAAATTTCTTTTTTATTGGGTTTTCTTTTTTTATGTATATCCTGAAATTTACCAAATTCACTGATGAGCTCTAGTAGTTCTCTGGTAGTGTCTTTAGGATTTTCTATGCATTGTATCTTGTCATCTGCAGACAGTGGCAGTTTTATTTATTCTTTTTAAATTTGGATTCCTTTTATTTTTTTCTTCTTTGATTGCTGCAGCTTCAACTTCCAAAAGTATGTTGAAGAAAAGTGGTAAGAGTGGACATCCTTGTCTAGTTCCTGATCTTAGAAGAAATGCTTTCAGCTTTTCATCTTTAAGTATGATGTTAGCTGTGGGTTTGCATATGTAACCTTTATTATATTGTGGTAAGTTCCCTCTGTGCTTACTTTCTGGATAGTTTTTTTTTTTTTATCATAAATGGATGTTGAATTTTATCAACAGGTTTTTAATGCATCTATTGAGATGATCATATGGTTTTTAAGTCTTCAATTTGTTAATGTGGTTTATAGCACTGATTGATTTGCAGATATTGAAAATTGAAATATTTGAATATTTCTAAATGTTTCTAAATATTGAAAATCCTTGCATCCCTGGGATATATCCAATTGATCATGGTGTATTATCCTTTACATTTGTTGTTGGATTTGGTTTGCTAGAATTTTGTTGATGATTTTTGCATCTATGTTCATTGGTGATATTGGCCTGTAAATTTTTTTTCTGTGTTATCTTTGTCTGGTTTTGGTATCAGGGTGATATTCGCCTCATAGAAGGAGTTTGGAAGTGTTCCTCTCTGCAATTTTTTGGAGTAGTTTCAGAAGGATAAACTCTTCTCTAATTGTTTGATAGAATTCATCTGTGACACCATCTGGTCCTAGACTTTTGTTTGTTAGTAGTTTGTAAATCACAGACTCAGTTTCAGTACTTGTAATTGGTCTGTTCATATTTTGGTTTCTTCTTGGTACTTCTTGGGAGATCATACCTTTTTAACAATTTGTCTATTTCTTCTGGGTTATTCATTTTATTAACACATAGTTGCTTGTTGTAACACATGGTAGGTAGTCTCTTATGGTCCTTTGTATTTCTGTGGGGTCTATTGTGACTTTTTCATTTCTGATTTTATTGATTTGGATGGCAGCTATGCTCACCACTATACCGCCAACGCTGATTTTATTGATTTGAATCCTCTCCTTTTTTGTCCTTCATGAGTCTGTTTAAAGATTTATCAATTTTGTTTTATCTTTTCAAAGAACCAGCTTTTTGTTTCCTAGATCTTTTCTAGTGTTTTTTAGTTTCTAGTTCATTTATTTCTGCTCTGATCTTTACAATTTCCTTCCTTCTACTAATTTTTTTTCCCCATTCACCTTTCTCTTCTTGCTTTAGTTGTAAGGTTAGGTTGTTCATTTGAGATTTTCTTACTTCTGAGGTAAGCTTGTATTGCTGTAAACTTCATATAACTGCCTCTGCTGCATCTCTTAGGGTTTGGATTATGGGTTTTGGATTGTTGTGTTTTCATTTTCATTTATCTCTAGGAATTATTTGATTTCCTCTTTGACTTCTTCAGTGACCCATTGGTTGTTAAGTAGCATATTTGGCATCACATTTTTGTGGGGTTTTTTTTTTTTTTTTGCAGTATTTTTTTCTTGTAGTTGATTTCTAATCTTCTGGCATTGTGGTTGGAAAAGTTGCTTGATACAATTTCAATTTTCTTAAATTTGCCACAGCTTGCTTTATGGTCCAGCATGTCATCTATCCTGGAGAATGTTCTGTGTGCACTTGAAAAGGATGCGTATTCTGCTACTTTTGGATGGAATGCTTTGTCCATCTGATCTGATATTTCATTTAAATTCTCAGTTTCCTTATTGGTTTTCTGTCTGGATGATCTGTTCATTGATGTAAGTAGGATGTTAAGGTCCATCACTATTACTGTGTTTGTCAATTTCTCCTTTTATGTCTGTTGACATTTGCCTTATATATTGATATGCCCCTATGTTGGGTATATGCTTATTTACAATTGTCATATCTTCTTTTTGGATTGATTATCATGTAGTGTCCTTCTTTGTTGTGACAACTTCCATTTTAACGTCTTTTATTTCTCATATGACTGCTGCTACTCCAGCTTTCTTTTGACTTCCATTTTTATGGAGTACCTTTTTTCATTCCCTCACTTTCAATGTATGTGTCTCAGGATCTGAAGTGGGTCTTTTGTAGAGAGCGTGTATATGAGTCTTGGTTTTGTATTCATTCAGCCAGTCTATGCTTTTTGGTTGGAGCATTTAACCTGTTTAAGGTAATTATCAATATATATGTTCTTATTTCCATTTTGTTAAAAGTTTTGGATTTGTATCAGTAGATCTTTTTTCCTCCTTTCCTCCTCTGTTCTCTGTGGTTTGATAGCTATTTTCAGTTTGGATTCTGTTTTCATTTTTCTGTGTATATGTATCTATTATGGATTTTGGGTTTGTGGTTACCATGAGGTTTTGATATAGCCATCTATGTAAATACATGATTTTTTTTAAGTTGCTGATCTCTTAATTTCAAATGCATTTCAAATATCTTGCATTTATACCCTCTTTCTCTTATGTTTACTGGTTTTGGTATCTATATTTGTGTGTATCCAACCTTTCCTGTGTTTACAATATGTTTGTCTTTACCAGTGAGCTTTTCCATTTAGTAGTTTTCTTGTTTCTAGTTGTGGCTTTTTCTTTTCCACCTAGAGAAGTTCGTTTAGCATTTGTTGTAAAGCTGGTTTGGTGATACTGAATTCTTTTAGCTTTTGCTTTTCTGTGGAGCTTTTGATTTTTCTGTCAACTCTAAATGAGAGCCTTCCTGGGGAGAGTATTTTGGCTATAGGTTTTTCCCTTTCACCACTTGAAATATATCATGCCACCCCCTTTTGGCCTGCAGAGTTCTGCTGGAAAAATCAGCTGATAACCTCATGGGGATTTCCTTATATGTTAAGTGTTCCTTTTTCCTTGTTGCTTTTAATATTTTGTATTTATCTTTAACTTTTGTCAGTTTGACTATTATGTTTCTCAGTGTGGTCTTTCTTGGGTTAATCCCGTGTAGGACTCTCTGTGCTTGCTGGATTGGGTGATTGCTTCCTTTTCCATGTTAGGGAAATTTTCAGCTGTTACCTCTTCAAATGTCTTCTCAGGCCTCTTCTCTCTCTCTTCGCCTTCTGGGACCCGTGTCATGTGAATGTTGGTGTGTTTGACATTGTCTCAGAGGTGTTTTAAACTGTGCTCATTTCTTGTCATTCTTTTTCTTTATTCTATTCGTCAGCAGTGATTTCCAGCGCTCTGGTCACTTATATGTTCTTCTGCCTCGTTTAATTTGCTATTGATTCCTTTTAGTACATTTTTCATTTCACTTTATCTTCAATTCTGGTTGTTCTTTATTTTCTTCATTAAAAACTTTTTGTAACTTCTCACATTGCACTGCATTCTCTCTCAGGTTCTTGGATCGTCTTTACTTTCCTTCACTTGAACTCTTTCTCAGGTAGATTGCCTGTATCCACTTCACTCAGTTGTTTTTCTGGGGGTTTGTCTTGTTCCTTTGTCTGAAACATATTTCTTTTCTGTCTCACTTTGTTTAAATTCTATTTGTGTTTTTATATATGTAGTAGCTTAGCTGTGTTTCTAGATCTTGGAGAAGTAGCTTTCTGTAGGGCATGTTATGTGTCCCAGCAGTGCTTTCCCCTCTCACCACCCAGGGGCCAGGGACCAGCCAACCCAGGTCGGTTCTGACCTGTGCTACAGAGTCAGTTCTGCAGGCTGCAGGATAGTAGTTTCCTTCCTTCTGGTGTCTGCCCCCCTGATGGGTGAGCTGACCTAGGGGCGTGTGCAGGCTTCCTGGCGGAGGGACTGGTGCCTGCCCACTGGTGGGTAGAATTGGGTCTTGGCCCTCTGGGAGAGGACAGGATTGGGCAGGACCACGTCAAGGGGCATGTCTAGAGGAGGCTGAGGGCTCAAAAAAGTCTTTTAGCAGCTTGTCTGTTGATGGTGGGGCTATGTTCCAACCTGCTGATTGTTTGGCCTTAGGAATCCCAGCACTGGAGCCTGCAGGCTATTGAGTGGGCCAGGTCTTGGTGCTGATGTGCCAAGCAAGATGTCAGCCTTCAGCTGAGTACTCTGTGTATGTTTGCCATCAGCTTTTATGTCCCAGGAGAGAGCCACAGCCATCCCCTGCCTCCACAGGAGACCCTCTAAGCAGCAGGTAGGAGAGACCCAGGCTCCTGAGGAGTCACTGCTTTGCCCTGGGTCCTGGCACACACGACACCTTTTGTGGGCCCTCTGAGACTAGAGTGTCTGTTTCTCCCAGCCCTGCAATCAAGACCCACTGGCCTTCAAAGCCAAATCCCTAGGGGGCTCTTCCTCCTGAGACCGGACCCCCAGGCTGGTAAGCCTGACACGGGGTTCTCTCACTCCCGTGGGAGAACTTGTACCATGTAATTATTCTCTAGTTTGTGGATCACCTACCCAGGAGAGTATGGGGTTGTTTTTTTATATCACGTGTTCATCCCTCCTACCATCTTATTGTGATTCCTTCTTTGTTTTTGGTTGTAGTATATCTTTGTTTGGTAGGTTCCACTTTTTTTTAATTGATAGTTGTTCAGTAGTTAGTTGTGATTTGAGTGTTCTCATGGGAGGATGTGAGCTTAAGAGCTTCTACTCCATGATGTTGTCTTCAATCTCAAGAGTATTTTTCCTTATTGAGGATGCCTCTGTTCCTCTGACTCATGGTGATATTGTTGGGGCCTTGGTTAAAATGCATTCTATGTGGGACTTCCCTGGTGGTTCAGTGGTTAAGACTCCATGTTCCCAATATAGGGGGCCTGGTTTTTATTCCTGGTGAGGGAACTAGGTCTCACATGCTGCAACTAAGAGCTTGCATGCTGCAACTAAGTTGACATGCTGCTACTAAAGATACCGCATGCCCCAACTAAAAGGTCCCTGCAAAAAGATCAGCAAAGGCTCACTGTAGCCAAATAAATAAATAAATAAAAATAAAATAGTAAAGAAATGCATGCTGTGAGTGGGCAGTCCCTCTACTGAAAAACAAAGACTGTCAGGTTGGCTCAAAATTCTGCCATATCCTGCTTATAACACACATGCCTCTGCTGTCAGTGGTGAGCGGTCTGACTGAGGGAGCCACGTGATAGAGCAGACCTGAGAGAAGTGGCAACAGGATGACCAGGTCCAGAGATGGTAGGGAAACCGGTGGGGTAGCCAGTCATCTGGGGGCCAGAGCGCCAGGGTGCAGCTGCGCATGGTGCAACCCTGGCTGCACTCTACGTAGAGGTATTTTAGAAATATTTTAGAAATAGATCTATCTTCTGGTTTAATGTGGCAGAATAAACACCTGAATTTATGGCTGCTCCCTCTCAGAATTTCAGTAAAATGAAAATGGGGGGATGAATATGTAAGGGCAAAGAGAATGGGAGGAGAGACTGAAGCAATCCATTTGGAAGCTGAGAGGCAGATGGATGAGCAATAACTGTTAATAGACCCACAAAAGCTGAAGCATACATTAGGGTAAACTCTAGAAACTGGAGCCACCAAAAGACTCTGGAGTTGAAAGCATCAGTTAACTCTGAATGAAGGGACTGGGTGAGTCTCAAATGAGGAGAAATGGTTGAAGATCTTTACAAGAAGTAGGTAGACCTCCTGAGATTCCCATCCTCATCGTGTTCATTCAGGTGACCATTACTCTCCTGTGATGAGCAGAAGAAAGCTTAAAAATCGTGATTGAAATCTTAGAAACAAATGTATCCATCAAACAAGATTATTGGACTTCTGTTTTAGCCGATGATAGTGTAATAGGGGTCAGATTTATCCTCTCTCCTAAAACAACTAAAAATATGGAAAAATGAATGAAACTTAACTGGAGGGCTACTTGAAAGGACCTACTATATGTAATTGGAACCCTAGAAGGAGAAGATAAGTGCATGAGGTAGGAGTAGGAAACAGAATTAAAAAAAAAATTTGAAGAAATAATGCTGTAATTTCCCCAGTTTTGATGAAAATTATAAACCCATAAGTCTAAAGAACTCAATAGCCCCCAGCACAAGAAATGTAAAGAAAACTACACAAAGGCACATCATAATAAAATTGCTTAAAATCAGAGATAAAGAGAAAATCTTAAGAGCACCAAGAAAAAAAATACATTGCTATTAGATACAAGTCATAGCAATTTCTTGTTGGAAACAAAGCAAGCCAGAAGACAGTGGAGCAACATGCTTATGTACTGAAAGGGAGAAATGTCAAATAAGAATTTTATACATGGTGCGAATGTACTTTGAAGACAAAGGCAATACTAAATACATTTTTGAACATACTGAAGCAGAAAGTATCACTTGCATAAACAAACTACAAGAAATTTTAAAAGAAGTTATAAAGGCAGAAGGAAAATGATCTAGGGGTAAAACTAGATTTGCACAAAGGAATGATGAGCACCAGAAATGGTGTGTACGTGAATATAAGATTTCTTTTCTAGTTTTTAAAAAAATAATTTTTAATTATAAAAGTAATAGTCATAGAGGGTAAAGTTTGTAACATGTAAAATCTAGACGAAACATAGCATAAAATTCAGGGGAGGGAGAATGGAAATATACTATTGTAAAATTTTTATACTACACATGAAATGGTATAATATTACTTAAGTGAGACTATAATAAGTTAAAGATGTATACTATAAACACTGAAGTAACCACCAAGATAAGAAAGTAAAGTTATAGCATAGCTATCCAAAAAAGGAGATAGTTAAATTATAAAATAAACCAAAAGAAGCTAGCAGTAAAGGAAAATAGGAACTAATAAAACATGAGACAAATAGGAAACAGATATCAAAATGACATATTTAAACACAAGCACATTAATAATCACACTAATGTAAATAGTATAAACATCCCCAATCAAAAGGCACAGATATTCAGAGTGAATAAAAGAAAGCAAGGCAACTATTTCCTCCCTAAAAGAAACCCATTAAAATATAAAGACACAGATAGGTTAAAAGTAAAAGTAAAAAGTTGAAAGAAAGCATATAAAGGTAAAAAAGAGATTTAAAAAAGATCCAGTTGTCTGGATTTAAAGAAAGCAGGAATGACTGTCAGAGAAATTAAATTTCAGAGCAGAGAATATTATTAGGGGTCAAAAGGATAATTTCATAACCATAAAGGAGGCAATTTAACAAGAGTGTAAAAAACAAATGTAAACATTAATGCATATCATAACAGAGCTTCAAAATACTTGAAGCAAGAGTGAAAAGATTTGTAAGGGAAAATGAACAGATCCAAATTCTAGTTAGAGATTTCAACATTCTACTCTCAGTAATTTGTGCAAAAAGTATATAAAAATCAGTAAAGATATAGAAGTCTTGAATAGTATTTTCAACCAACATATTCTGATATTTATAGAACCTTCCACTTACCATTCTTTTGCAGTGCATATGAAATGCCTACTAAAATAGTAAATTCTTGGGCAATAAAAAATTCAATAACTCTATAAGACTTTAAATCAAAGTCTATTCTCTGACCACAATGGAATTATATGGATACCTGGAATATCTTCGAATATTTGGAAATGAACACATTTTAAATTAACCCAAAAGTCAAGGAAGAAATCAAAAGATAACTGAATCTAAATGAAAATGCAACGTGTCAAAATTTGTGGGGTACAGCTAAAGCACTATGCAGAAGAAAATGTATAGTGCCAAACGCATATATTAGAAAAAAGAAAAGTTTCAAATAAGTTACTTCATCTTATACTATAAAAAATAAGAGAAGAAAAATTAAACTCAAAACAGATGAAAAGAATGAAGGTAAGAGTGTAAATGAATAGAGAATAGAAAACAAAAGAAAAAAAATCAATGAAACCAAAAGCTTGTTCTTTGATAAAATCAATAAAACTCAAAGCTTCTTGCCAGAAGTATTAGGAAAAAAGAAAGAAGATAGGAATAACCAATGTCAGGAAAGAGAGAGGTAATATCACTATAGACTTTATACATATTAAAAAGAAAATTATGAAGTATTATAAACAACTTCATATCAATCAGTTTAATAACTGAGATGAAAGAGACATTCTTTGAAAAGATGTAAACTTTCAAAGCTCATTCAAAAAGAAATAGACAGCCATAATAAAGAACAACATTCTGCTACTTGCTGCAACATGGATGAACTTTAAAAACTTTATGCTGAGTAAACCAGACACAAAAGTAAAAATGTTGTATGAGTCCACTTATATGAAATACCTATGATAGGCAAACTCAAAGAGAGGAATAGAGGTTATCAGGGACCAGAAGGAGTGGGGAAAAGGTTTGCTGTTTAATGGGTACAGAGTTTTTGTTTGGAATGATGAGAATGTTCTGGAAATAGTGGTGATGGTTACAGAACATTGTAAATGTGCTTAATGCCCTTGAATTGTGCATTTGAAATGTTTAAAATGGTAAATTGTGTGTTATGAATATTTTATCACATAAAAATTTTTAAAAAGCTGAATCTGAAATAGATAACCTGAATCAAAAATACATAATCTGAATATGAATAGATCTATTAAATAAATTTAGTTTGTAAGTAAAAATCTTTCCAAAAAGATGAGTCCAAGCACATATGGCTTCACTTAAGTGTCAATTCCATACATTTTAGGAAGAAAAAATATCAGTTCTACACAAACTGGGGCAATTGATTTTTGAGAAAGATGCCAAAGTGATTAAAGGAGAAAGGGATAGCCTTTTCAATAATTGGCACTGAAACAGTTAGATACACATATGCAAAAAAAATGAACTTTGTTTATTGGTTCACATCATATCATAGACTAAAATGTAAAACCTAAAACTACAAAACTTTTAGCTGAAGAAAACATAGGGAAAATCATTGTGAGCATCAGTCAGGTAAAGATTTTTCAGATCCAACATGAAAAGCATAATCTGTGCAAGAAAAATTATTATATTGATTGTGGTGACAGTTTCAATTTTATATACATTTGTCAAAACTTACGAAATTGTATATTTTAGATGTGAACAATTACATATTAATTATATCTCAATAAAGCTGATCAAGGAATATTGCTGTAGAAAGGAAGATTTAGAACACAAAAATGACTTGGGAATTTAAAAATAAAAAAGCAGAAATGAAGTGTTTCAGTTCAGTTCAGTTGCTCAGTTGTGTCCAACTCTTTGCAACCCCATGAATCGAAGCACTCCAGGCCTCCCTGTCCATCACCAACTCCCGGAGTTTACTTAACTTCATGCCCATCGAGTTGGTGATGCCACCCAGCCATCTCATCCTCTGTTGTCCCCTTCTTCTCCTGTCCCCAATCCCTCCCAGCATCAGGGTCTTTTCCAATGAGTCAGTTCTTTGCGTGAGGTGGCCAGAGTATTGGAGTTTCAGCTTCAGCATCAGTCCTTCCAATGAACACCCAGGACTGATCTCCTTTAGGATGGACTGGTTGGATCTCCTTGCAGTCCAAGGGATTCTGAAGAGTCTTCTCCAACACCACAGTTCAGAAGCATCAATTCTTCAGCGCTCAGCTTTCTTCACAGTCCAACTCTCACATCCATACATGACCACTGGAAAAACCATAGCCTTGACTAGATGGACCTTTGTTGGCAAAATAATATCTCTGCTTTTTAATACGCTATCTAGGTTGGTCATAACTTTCCTTCCAAGGAGTAAGCGTCTTTTAATTTCATGGCTGCAATCACCATCTGCAGTGATTTTGGAGCCCAAAGAAATAAAGTCAGCCACTGTTTCCAGTTTCCCCATCTATTTGCCATGAAGTGATGGTAACGGATGCCATGATCTTAGTTTTCTGAATGTTGAGCTTTAAGCCAACTTTTTCACTCTCCTCTTTCACTTTCATCAAGAGGCTTTTTAGTTCCTCTTCACTTTCTGCCATAAGGGTGGTGTCACCTGCATATCTGAGGTTACTGATATTTCTCCCGGCAATCTTGATTCCAGCTTGTGCTTCTTCCAGCCCAGCGTTTCTCATGATGTACTCTGCATGTAAGTTAAATAAGCAGGGTGACAATATACAGCCTTGTTGTACTCCTTTTCCTATTTGGAACCAGTCTGTTGTTCCATGTCCAGTTCTAACTGTTGCTTCCTGACCTGCATACAGGTTTCTCAAGAGGCAGGTCAGGTGGTCTGGTATTCCCATCTCTTTCAGAATTTTCCAGTTTGTTGTGATCCACACAGTCAAAGGCTTTGGCATAGTCAATAAAGCAGAAATAGATGTTTTTCTGGAACTCTCTTGCTTTTTCAATGAGCCAGCGGATGTTGGCAATTTGATCTCTGGTGCCTCTGCCTTTTCCAAAACCAGCTTGAACATCTGGAAGTTCACGGTTCACATATTGCTGAAGCCTGGCTTGTGAAATGTTTAATAGAAGTGATGAATGAAATGTTTAGTAGAAGCCTAAAAAGAAAGTTGAGGAAATCTAATAATTAGAAAAACTCCAACAAAGAAATGGAAAATAGAAGCTAAAAAGTGAGAAAATTAGACTAAGCAGGAAGTTCAGTTCAGTTCAGTCGCTCAGTCGTGTCCAACTCTTTGCAACCCCGTGAACCACAGCACGCCAGGCCTCCCTGTCCATCACCAACTCCCAGAGTTAACCCAAACTCATGTCCATTGAGTTGGTGATGCCATCCAACCATGTCTTCCTCTGTCGTCCCCTTCTCCTCCTGCCCTCAATCTTTCCCAGCATCAGGGTCTTTTCAAATATGTCAACTCTTCAAGTCGTGAGGTGGCCAAAGTATTGGGAGTTTCAGCTTCAACATCAGTCCTTCCAATAAACTTCGAGGACTGATCTCCTTTAGGATGGGCTGGTTGTATCTCCTTGCAGGAAGTAGAACAGCTTAAATTATAAAACTTGCAAAAATAGAGACGAAAAAAAATGGAGGGGGACAGTTTACCAAAGAAACAACTCAAGGAGATTTTCTGCACGTGAAAGACTGAGGGGTTCACCACACACCCAGCATGTTGAGTGGAAACAAAGCCACATCAGAGAAACATTTCAAAACACTGGTGGCAAAAAGAAGGCACTGCAGTTAGGGACAAAGCAGAGGCCCACACAAGACCCATTGTCAGTCCTGCAAGTGAAGGTGAAGGGTGAGAAAGACCTTCACAATTCTTTTTTATTGATTTATTTATTTTTTAATTGAAGTATAATTGCTTTACAGAATTTTGTTGTTTTCTGTCAAACATCAACATGAATCAGTCATAGGTATACATTTGTCTTATTGAAAATGACTTCTGAAAACTTTGTGTCTTCAAATACTCACTGTGCTGTTGTTACTGGTGGGCATTTTCAGACATGCACTGTCTTGGGAACACTAAAAAAATTGCTCATGTTTTCTTTCCCCGGGGGAAGATTATCTCTTCTGTTGAAGAGTTTGGGGATGGGTTTGGGATAGGTACATTAAAAACTAAACAAATGGAAAAAAAATTGGCTTTCAGTGAAAACACAAGATTGTATGAGAAAGGAAAGAAAAATTTAATGTACTACCTGCTACAGCCTCTAATAATGTATACATAGTCATAATGTTATAAATGCTAAATGTTGATTTGCCCAAAAATTATGATATCATTCTATTAGCAGAATGGGAAGGAGAAGAAATATTTTTTAGGGTATGGAAGTACAGTGAGAGAGCTGAACCCTTATTGTACATCGTCTGAAGTACATACATTATATTTAAAATATACAAAAAGAGACATTGGAATTTAAGCATGCAGTTTAGAAATACAGAGGCAAATATCAAGGGCTAAAATCATTAAAAGTAGTAGCTTTGGGGAATGGGAAGGGAGCAGCTAACCTTACGTGATACTCATAAAACTATTTTTGAGCCATGTAAATATACAACTTCTATTAAAATTAAAAGAATGAAGACACAATATGAGAAAGTTTCTTGAAAGTGAAGGAGGGTATTTATCATCAGACTAAAAAAGCCTCCAGGTTTCAAGTAGGACAGAGAATAAAAGATTCATGTCTTGATACAGACTCAAGATATTTTAGGACACCAAATATAAAGAGAAATTCCTAAAGCTTTGAGGAGAAGAGAAGTCATCCTTGAGAGAGCAAGAATATTCTGTCCTCAAATGTCTTATCAGGAACACTAGATATTAGAAGAAAAAATTCTAGAAAATATAATTAAAAACACAATATTCTATACATAGAAAATTGTCACGCATGTGAGAAAATGTAGAACTTCAGACTGTATGTGCTCAGAAAATTGATCTCCAGAGTGTTCTTTCTGTTACTGCAGGATGTATTCCAGCAAAAAACTTCAAGAAGTAGTATGATTAAGAGGCTTGGTAATCACAAAGATCTAGCAAAGGGAAAATAAGGCCAATAAAAATTCCAAGAAGAAGGAAAAGCTATGTAGGAAGCTCATATCTATGCCTAAATGTGAAAGAAACAAAATAACATGAATGTAATGATTGACCATTTGTGATTCTTGGAGTTAATGACACTGAACCCACAGAGAGGGAAAAAAATCCTACCTGATTGACTTGAATAATATTTTCAAAGCCATAATAGCATAAAAACAGTATCTATTGTTTTTTTTAAAGAATCAGCCTATGAACAGAACATGAAAGAATTATGTTCACAAAACAGTATATAAAATTATCAATTCTGGCAATGTAAAAATAGTTAGGGTATCATTTGTTGTTGTTGTTTAGTCTCTAAGTTGTGTCCGACTCTTTGTGATCCCATGGACTGTAGCCTGCCAGGCTCTTCTGACTGTGGGATTCTCCAGGCAAGAATACTGGGGTGGGTTGCCATTTCCTTCTCCAGGGGTCTTCCTGACCCAGGGATCGAACTCACATCTCCTGCTTGGCAGGCGGATACTTTACTGCTGAGCCATTAGGGAAGCCCCTGTCAAAGTATCATTGAGAGAAATTAATAGATTGAAAACAATAGAACAAGAAGTAAGATTTAGGTGTGAGACTGAATGTTTCAAAGGCAGCCAACAGAAAAATTTAAATAGTAACTGTCAAAATTTAGGGGAGGATGTAGTTTAAATTAGCTAAAGCCTGTGTTTCATAGAAGGGGTCAAGTGAGTATCAAGATAGAGCCAGAGTATGCTAGAATTAGGATGCTAAGCACCAGAAGAGCCAAGTGCAGAAATGGTTAAAGATGATGGCTTGTGGGCCTCTGGGTTGGGAAAGGAAAGGAGAGGGCGGTCTTTGATTTTCATTACATGCCCTCTTCTGCTACACATATTCAGAAAAGCATTTTGAAATGCTTAAATGAATAAAATAAAATATTGATGTAATACAAGCCCAGACAACTTTTTGTTGTTGTTGTTTTGTAATGCAAGTGCCTGACTGATGCTCTGATTGCTTAAGCATCCACCTCAGAAATGGCTGCCTGGTAAATACACCACCATCCATGGGACTAGAGAAAGACTTGGGCTGCCTCTCCCACTGGTGCTCCTCATTTTAGAGATCTTGTTTGATTTCAGTAACTGATCACTTGGGCTACTTGTTTTTTTCTCTTCCCGCTCTTTCATTTTAAATTCACCAATAAAAAGTGAGCCTGTGAAACCCTAGACCCCCATACTCAGCCTCAGTAGATGCAGAAACCCTGGCCCAAGACCTCCTTGTGACTGTGGTTTCTGGGTCATGTAAGTAGTAAACCTTTATTTTCTCCAGGCTTCCTGATGGCTACTGCTGAAGGGTGTCTTGCAGTCGTAATAAGAGCCACAAGGGCCTGTCCAACCACGTCACTGGCTATTGAGAGGAGGAGTCGGGTGCAGAATAGCTGTTACTGTGAACACACCCTTGTTCTGAGGTATGGATGCGAAGGCTTGTTGATAGGGAAAAGCACATTTTTTAACCATCAGAATACTAGGGTCTTCAGTGTTTGTCGTCCATTTGTCATCAGGCTCCAGGATGCTGACCTTGCTGGGAATGAGGGGACAGTCCATTTTTAGTTAGGACTTGGTGACTCACACGGTAAAGAAACTGCCTGCGATGCGGGAGACCTGGGTTCAGTCCCTGGATTGGGAAGATCTCCTGGAGAAGGGAATGGCTACCCACTTGACTATTCTGGCCTGGAGAATTCCATGGACAGAGGAGCCTGGCAGGCAGTCCATGTGGTTGCAAAGAGACAGACTGAGTGACTTTCACTTTCCTAACCCAAGAATAAGAATAAGCTTACAGTGAACATGGGGTATTGTTTTGAGGCCATGTGTCCGCGTGTGTGTGTACACGCCTAGCGAATGATAAGAAGAGTGAAGTGTCTAAGTTATGAATCAAAACAGACAAGCAGGTTTTGTAGAATGTGATTTAAAAGACCTAAAAATAAAACACTACTAAGTGTAAGAGAAAGTCCACTATTGTGACCTTTAGTGATAGAGCCAACTTCTGGCTGGGACCCTCCTCTGTGACAGATTTCACCAGTGGCTTCTGCTCAGAGAGAGCCCCTTGCGTGCTTGTATAGTTCAGTGTTGCTCAGCAGTCTTGGAGATTTTTGCATCCCGTCTGGGTCCTGGCAGACAGACCCTGGAGAGCTGGTAGTGACTTGCCGCCTGGCAGACACACAGGGCCTCCATCCTCCCAACTCCTCTCCCATCTCATTGTGGGAGGCAGTTGCTGTTTGCATGACCTCTTACCTGATGAGCGAGGCCTCCCATGGACCATGTCTGAACGTCCAGGTCACAGGCCTAGTGTCCCCAGGCCTCTGAGATGGCAGACCTATGGACACAGCCCCCCTGGGGTTTCCTTCCCGGCTCATTCCCACCACCCCGAGGTGCATGAGGATGGCGTGGGCTGCCTGGGGATGCTGAGTTTCAGCACCAGCGGATGCTCTGACCTTGAGATCCAATCTGGCATTCACGATGTTGGTGGAAACTGTACAATCACTTATTTCACAAGGAAAAAAGTCTCACCTGGCCAAAAATGCAGGCCGGCTTACCAACCCCTTCAGGCTATTTCCAATGCATTGTCTTTTCCACCAGCCCTTAGATGCTTACCGTGATTGCACTTGTTTGGTTTTAATGACCACTTGGTTATCTTTGCCTTTGGGGCTGTGTGTCTGACCCTTTGCCTGGCACCTGTGGGAAAAGCTTTGCATTATGTGTGTCTGCATGGAGGTAGTGTGCATCGCAGCCTCTCTTAGAAGAAAAGACTTAGAAGAGCAGAGTCAGGGCTGTGGGAGAGGGTCTGGGCCGAGGTGGGCTGTTAGTGCTTGGTCTGAAAGGCACTGGGACACCCACTGAGAAGGCCCCTCCTGACTGCTCCGCTCACATGAGTGATGACCCCCCTCGTCAGGGATTGGTTCAGGTTCCCAGTGACTGTCAGCAAATAGCACCCCCCACCCCCTTGCCTGACAGAGCTCTGGGAGGGGATGATGCCACTGCAGACGGCACTCGGCTGGAAAGTGTTCAAATGATGGGCTGGTGGCCAAAGTTTGACATTTCCATAGCTTTTGCCTTTTAACGTGCTCACTTGGGGACAGCCTGTACCTGCTTTTCTTCTTCAATCCATCACTTTTTTTCTGGGAAAAGTATAAAATAATACAGAATAAGGTTTCTGGGCCCGGCGATGGCAGGTACATGCAGGTCTCCCTGAACCTGAAGTGTGGATTAGTCAGAGCTCATGGTTGGCACCCCATTTCCATGTGTGGCAGACACGGATGACCATTTTCAAATAATTAGAAAACAGTTCAGTAGATTACTGTATCATGGCTTCTCTTTAACCTGAGACTCAAACAACCCTAGGACTGCTTACAACCTTGATGCTCACTATTCTGCAGACCTCCAGAAGGGCTGGTTATTGTAGAACTGAAGTCACCAAGCCTTAACCCTGCCCCCTGGCTTTGGTCTAGAAGACAGTGCTGTAGACACTGCTGGACCCCTCCTTGCAGTGGGTGTTGCGTGTCCCCACGGCTCCCCACCTGGTGTCCAAGGCACCCCATGTACTGTCTCTCACCATGGCTGCTCCAGCCAAGCAGAGTTCACGAAAAGGTTCCTGGGTATCTGGTCTTACGGGGCAGAAAGGACAACAGATGGAATTCACGTCGCATTGTAAAACGTGACAAGAGTCTTGCTCACGATCAGAAAAACATTTGGGGGAAGGGGGAAATAACAGAAAAATGGAGGAAAACAGAATTTAAAACTCAAGGAAGACAGGTAAGAGGTGAAAGGAAATGACAGAAGACACAGGAATTGTTTGGGATGGAGCCTCTGTTTGGACAGTGGTCCATTTTGCTGGGGTGCTTGGGTGAGTGGTGGGAGCCAGGAGGTATGCTCCAGGAGGATGCACATAGGAAACCTTCGACTGCTCTGGCCTTGGGCCTGGGTCTCTCACTCCACTCCTCACACCACGGAGCCCTCTGGGGCCAGGGAGGGAGAGGGATGGGCAGGTAACAGGATGCTTCCTGGGTCACCCAAACCCTTCCTGATACACCAGCTTGCTAAAGCTCCCTGACTTGAGCCAATTCCAAGCCCTGGATGCTGCTGCCAGAGGCTCCAAGCTTTATTGTGATGGCCTTCCTGTCTGTGTCTGTCTTTGTTTTTATTTTTGTGTTATTTTAACTTGTCTAGATTCCTGATGGGCTGTAATTGAGCTCAGCAAGACACTGTTAATGGTTTTTGTTGCCTTGATTCCTGGTCCCATCAGAAAGTGTTCAGAATTTTTAAGCTAAAACCTTCGCCTGGTACTTTTTTTTTTGGCTCTCCTGGGTATTAGTTGTAGCATATGGGATATTTAGTTGTGGCATGCAGAGTCTTTGGCTTCCCTGAATGCTCAGCGGGTAAAGAAATCTGCCTGCAATACAGGAGACCCAGGAGGCATGGTTTCGATCCCTATGTTGGGAAGATCCCCTGGAGGAAGAAAATGGTGACCCATTCCAGTATTCTTGCCTGAAGAATTTCATGGGCAGAAGAGTTTAATGTGCTACAGTTCTTGGGGTCACACAGACTTGGATATGACTAGGTGACTAAGCAAGCACATGTGGAATATTTAGCTGTGGCATGTGGGATCTAGCTCTCTGACCAGGGATGGAACTTGGGCCCCCTGCATTGTGAGCCCGCCATCTTAGCCACTGGACCACCAAGGAAGTTCCTCTCCTGGCTCTTCTTCTTAAAGTATTAGTGATACTCTTCTCTTCCCAGTTCAGCTGAAGCATTTTTTACTCATCTAAGGCTGCCAGATTTAGCAAAGAAAAGTACAGGAGAGCCATGTAAGTTGGGATTTCAGATAAATAACAAATCATTTTATTAGTATATCCCAACTATTATGTGGGATATACTTAAATTTTTTCCCATTGTTTATCTGAAATTTAAATTAAACTCAGCATCCAGTTTTCAAATTGTGGTGCTGGAAAAGACTCTTGAAAGTCTCTTGGACTTCAGGGAGATCAAACCAGTCAATCCTAAAGGAAATCAACCCTGAATATTCATTGGTAGGACTGATGCTGAAGCTGAAGCTGAAGCTCCAGTCCTTTGCCTACCTGATGCGAAGAACCGACTCATCGGAAAAGACCCTGATGCTGGGAAGGATTGAAGGCAAGAGGAGAAGGGGACGACAGAGAATGAGATGGTTGGATGGCATCACTGACTCAATGGACATGAGCCTGAGCAAACTCCAGGAGATGGAGGACAGGGGAACCTGGTGTGCTTCAGTCCATGAGGTTGCAAAGAGTTGGGCATGACTTAGCGACTGAACAACAACCCAGTTTTTGTCTGGCAACCCTGCCAACTAATCCTCTAGCC
Organism: Dama dama; assembly: GCF_033118175.1. Classification (NCBI taxonomy): domain Eukaryota; kingdom Metazoa; phylum Chordata; class Mammalia; order Artiodactyla; family Cervidae; genus Dama; species Dama dama. The sequence goes on from NC_083693.1 coordinate 37,337,673, forward strand.
ATTCTATGAAAGCATGTAAGCCCAGGCTCACTCACACTAGACATACGTGGTCGTGTTGCTGCCTAGCGATCACCCGAGTTACTTGCTCACGGTGTGCACATCTCTGTCTGGCTGGATGTGTCCAGGCACACCTTGGCAGTGGGCTCCTGAGGAAGGGCTGACTGCACAGCTCACCTTTGGACGGTGTAAGGCCATTGGAGGGGAGATGTGGGGTGCTCCCGAGCTCTGCCAGGGGCAGGCAGGTAGGCTTTGAGGCTGTTTACCCGGAATTCTGGACTCGGGGAGCAGGCTCTGGGAGTCTCCTTGAGCTCAGCTTCGCGGAGGGTGAAGGAGGCCCCACCTCAGCGTCTCCAGCAGGTGCTGCCCCAGCTCTTCCTGACCCCTCCCCACTCAGGAGGCTCCTCGCCTCACCTGTGGTAACAGCGGTCCCTGTGGGTCTGCCCTTCAGCCCAGCTCCTTCATCTTCTGGCCAAGGGAAGCCTGGCTCAGGAGGGACAGGAGTGCTGTCAGAGCAGGGTGTCTGTGAGGCCTTCTGACCATGGGCCCTGCTTCTCCACAGTGAACTCGGCTTTCTCCTCTCCATTCCTTCTTCCTTCCTTCCTTTCTTTCTCTTTTATTTGCCTATTAGAAGACCATAAATAGTTGCTATTTTTTCATCTCAAAAAGTACACATTTCCCAAAATTGTGACCAGAGATGGTGCAGTGTTCCTGTGAACAAGTGGGGGGCCCAAGGAGTGGTGGCGCTGTTCCCAGGCGGTGGGCATGTCGTTCCTGCCGCCCCACAGCCCGCCGGCCATCACAGGGAGCACAGTGACTGACGGGAGGATTTATTTCTGCCAACGAGAGAATGGCTCATAATTTACAGCCCACTGAGCCAGCTTCCACCACATCATTAGAGCCTTCTTTTTGTAGACAGTAATAAATTGTCTTATCACCACTGCTGACATAACATGCTCCTTTTTAAGTGCACCATAATTTTTATTTTTAAGAGAATATTCATCCTTGATGGCCTAGCTCAGGGACATGTGGCTGCTGCCCTGGAGAGAAGACCTTTTCTGTTCTTTTCTGTTTTGAAAAAGAAGGTATAATTCAGTTCCCACAAGCCACTGGCAGGGTAGGCTTGCAGACACTGGGGGGTAGAAAGATGTTTCTAGACATTGATAAGAGGGCCTTGTCTTTCAGGAGGAAGGCATCAGAAGGAGGAAGGCATCAGAAAGGTGAAGGCAAGACTGCTGCTTGTTTGCGTTGCCTCGATTCCTGGCCCCATCAGAAAGTGTTCTGAACTTCTACTCCAAAGCCTTTGCCTGACACTTCTCAAAGTATCAGTGATACCTGCCCTCTCCAGTTCTAGCTGAAGCATGTAATACCATGTAAGGCTGCCAGACTTAGCAAAGAAAAATACATGGTAGCCAGGTTAAGTGGGGATTTCAGATAGACAGTATAAGTATATCCCAGTGATTGAGTGGGATACATTTATACTGAAATTTTTTCATTGTTTATCTGAAATTCAGATTTAACTGGGCGGCTAGTATTTGTCTGCAACCCTCCCAGCTAGTCCTGCGTCTGCTCTAAGGACACACGCACCCCGGGCTGGCATTCGGTGCCCACCCTTGGATGTGGCCTCACTACTGCCCCTGGAGGAGGGCAATGGGCTGTGGGTTTGTCCTTGGGCTTTCCATCCCAAAGGGCCAGTTTGCCACCACTCAGGGGCAGTGACTGACTGAGGGTGTCCCAGACCGGGAGTGGAGGCAGCTCTTGGGATGGTGGGCCCCCCACCAGGGGGTCCCCAGCTTGGAAAACCTGGTCTCCCTCCATGCCTCATTAGGCTGGCAGTGCGGAGTGGCCTCCCCTCCTCTGTTTCCTCCAGGGGCAGCAGTATGGCCTGCTGACCCCAGGGGCAGTTCTGTAGGGACCCCAAGAGCCTAGGAGCATAGCCAGGTGGGGATGCCACAGATGTCAGGTCACTGATGGCAGGGACTTCCCTGAGCCTGTCGCCTGTTCCTGCTGAGAGCAGGGATCTGCAGCCCTGGCCAGCCCAGCCCAAAAGAGTCAGAGCTCTTTTGTGATGCTGTCTAGACAAGGACACAAATCTACATCTCCCCTACCTCATAGTCACAGCTCTTATGTGATGCTGTCTAGGCAAGGGCACAAGTCTATATCTACCCTGATTCATTCCTGGTGAACACACATATTATGCCCATTTTATCCTCAATTGGGAAAACCCAGGCCCAGAGAGGTTAACTGACTTGCCTGAGGTCGCACAGCTAGGAAGGGCAGGGCTGGGTAGATGGTCAGTTCAGGAATCTGTGCTCTAAGCCCAGTGATGCACTGCCTCTCATCCTCCTGTCTGGGCATCTGCTCTGTCTAGACCCTCTCTTCCTGTTCCAGGGGCAGGACCTGAGCTCACTTCATGCCATGCTGTCTTGTTTGTGCCCCAAGTCCCACAGGAACTTTCACCTGAGAGGCACAGCATCTTGACCTAAGGGTGGAGACTGAGTGAATGACAGAGCACACTGCTCACTGTTGCTGGTTTCTATGAAGGACCAGCTCACAAGATGGAGGGAAAAGGAGCTCAGGAGAAAGACAAAGAATAAAGGATTGGCCCTGATCCAGATGAAGAGAGCAGGACACAAAATCGTATGGGTTACAGAAATATTGTATGGTTACCAAAGTTTCCAAAATCACTGTGGATGGTGACTGCAGCCATGAAGTTAAAAGACACTTTTGGGAAGGAAAGCTATAATAATCCTAGATAGCATATTAAAAAGCAAAGACATCACTTTGCTGACAAAGGTCTGTATAGTCAAGGCTATGGTCTTTCCAGTAGTTGCATACAGATGTGAGTGTTGGACCATAAAGAAGGCTGAACGCTGAAGAATTGATGCTTTCGAACTGTGGTGTTGGAGAAGACTCCTGAGAGTCCTTTGGACAGCAAGGAGATCAAACCAGTCAATCCTAAAGGAAATCAGTCCTGAATATTCATTGGAAGAACTGATGCTGAAGCTTAAGCTCCAATACTTTGGCTACCTGATGCGAAGAACTGACTCACCCTGAGTCAGGAAAAGACCCTGATGCTGGGAAAGATTGATGGCAGGAGAAGAAGGGAAAGACAGAGGATGAGATGGTTGGATGGCGTCACTGATTCAATGGACATGAGTTTGAGCAAGCTCTGGAAGATGGTGAAGGACTTGGAAGCCTGGTGTGCTGCAGTCCATGGGGTCACAAAGAGTCAGACACAACTGAGCAACTGAATAACAGCAACCAAATTTTCTACCTTTTGGGAATGACCGTATGGAATGGCAAGAATGGATAGAGTTGCTGGAGTTCCCATGAGGGAGAGGAGCTGGACGTGGTGACCAGTGACTCTGCAAGGAGCAGAGGAGTCCCTGGTTTCATCCCCAGGAGAAAGTGGGCTGGGCTGGCCAGGGCTGCAGATCCCGTAGCTCTGTTCTCTAAGGCTGGAGTGTCTGGGTGGAGAGAAAGCGTAACAGGGATGTGCTGGCTGGGCTGGGGATTTGGAAGAGTTTAGACTATAAATAGTGAGTATATAAAAAGCCTCAAGTGGATTTTGGAAGCCCTAAATCCACCACATAGATCCAAGCAAGATAACAGAAACCATTTAGGTTTTAGTAATGTCTAAATGTAACTCGGCACAGTGCCTGCCCGCCCCACGCTTCTGCTGTCACCACAACCCCTGCCAGCGTCTGCCAAACAAGACGTGCCTCAGGAGCTCGGCTGTGGGCTACGGTGCGGTGCTGATCCACTCTCCAGGGAGGGCCTGTTTCAAGTCCCATTCTGGAGGCTGAGTAGGCCAGGTGACCAGTCCACAGTGACACAGCCGGCAGGTGCCGGGCTGGATTTCACCTCCTCCCAGAGCCGTACCCTGCCTGCCGCCTGCCCCGCCCAAGACCAGGCTCTGGCTGCACCAGGGCAAGCCTGCCCGAAGCTGCGCTCATGTCAGCAGAAAATCAAAGCAGCGAGCATGTGGACAGGAAAGGGAATGTCCTTGTGTCTTGCTTCTCATGGCCTGCGATCACCAGGCTTCTCTCATCTCTGTGGCCCTTGTTTCATGTGACCCATTAACGTCATGAAGCCCTTCATGCCCTGGCTCGACAAGCCCGACGCCCACCCTGGTCACTGGGCGGCTTGGCGTGGACAGGACCTGGCTCTCCTGCCCTTGGCCCTGGACTGGCTGCTGCTCCTGGACATCTGTGGTTGGGTGTTCTGGTCTTAACTCTTTCAGCAAAGTCATTGTCACCTGTCACCGAAGGATAGAGCACCTTAGCAGAGTGACATTTAGGATGATTACTGTCACATTTATAGGGAAAACCCAGGGCTCCAATGAATCATTCTTTAAACTTGGAGAATTCCCTTCACAGTCCTGCCCGCCCACGTTCTCTCCAGGGTTCAGGAAGACACTGCTGTAGGAAGCCCCAGAAGGAGGTTCCAGCTGGTTTGTGCAGGGGACGGGCATCGGGCCTGAGGCTTCATCTCGCAGGGACAAATGGGGGGCCCAGGGAGCCCCACGAGATGGAAAGTGCTTCTAAGACTCAGTTCCCTGCTGGCACCAACCTGGGTGTGAGAGGTTCCAGGACAGCGAAGAGAGCACCGAAGCAGTTCCGCCTGGGGACAGGAGGGAGGGACACTGTCAGTGAAGGAAGACTTCTTGGAGGAGGTGCCCCAAGGCAAGAGGCCAGGAGGAATCTGTGTGTGGGGGCGGGGAGGGGAGAAAGGCACGCCCAGGGAGGAGATATCCAAAGCCAGACAGCCTGGGCCTGAAGGGCTGGTCTATCTGGGAACGTGGCTGCCCATGACAGGGCCAGACGAGCAAGAAAGAGTGCCAGCCTGCTAAGGGCATGAGAGCTGTGCCTTGTGGAGTCTGGGCTCCACCCTGGTAGCTGCAGAGACTCATGGTGGTCTGAGAGGGCTTCCAGGAGCATGTCAGGTATGGTGGGGGTGGGTTTGAGGGGCAATGAGCTAGAGCCGGAGACCACATGGGGAGTTACCCCCAGAGTCTGCGTGAGTGGTGAGGGCTCTTCCAGGATGGGGCTGGGAAGGAGGGGGCGGGGAGAGAGGCAGAGGAATATCACAGGGGACCTTCCAGGCCAGGGTCTGGGTGGGGTTGAAGAGGCTAGAGGCAGTGAGGGTGTTGAGTAAAGGGCTAAAGGTGTGGATCGGGGGTGTGGCTTTCTGAAGACGAGGGTGGTTCAGATACTGGCTGGAGCAGGGGCAGTGTCTCTCGTCCAGGGATCAAGTCCAGATTCTTGCCAGAGCTGATGAGGCTGCCCCAGCCTGGCCCCCTGCCTCCTCTCAGGCTGCCCTTCTTTCACTGTCAGTACTCCTGCCCCTCTACCTTCTTCCTGCATCAGGACCTTTGCATGCGCTGGTTCAATTGCAGGTGCGATGCCTGGAGCGGGTGACACCAGGCAGGGTGGATGGGGGAGTTGGTGCAGATCCAGGGCTGCCCCTCCCTCCCCCACCTCAGCGCCTGCCTCGCCCAGGCCACCAGTTCCTTCACTGTAAACACTTGGTGCAGTTTGGGTTTTCCTACTTAGACCTGACAGATGTCCCCTCATCCTGTTTATTTCTTTGAGCTCAGCTTAAAAGTCACTTCCTCCAGGAAGCTCAAACCATCCAATTCAATGTGCTTCCAATATCTGACCAATCCACTGTGCGCGGTGCGGGTGGAGGTGGGGGGGGTCACACAGGACATCTGGGCTGCTCTGACTTCGGTTTTGCTCTATGTGAGCCTGGAAGCCGGGGGGACTCTGCACCAGGGAGTGGCCTGAGTGACTGTTTCACATGGCCCCCTGTGTTGTGGGCTGATTCGAGGGGCACGGTCAGAGTAGAGGGGTATTTGGGAGACTGCCAAGTTACACCAGGGGGCACATGTGAATGGTAGCAATGAGAGTGGTGAGAACTCAGACTCTGAACGCATTTCCGAGGTAGAATGGGGAGGGGTCGAAGGGGCTGCCCTCTACTGTGATGGGAAGTCTGGGGCAGGGTGGGGGCCAGGCAGACCAGAGCTGTTTGTGTGGGGGGCCTTGGGTGCAGAGGTGAAACACCCTCAATGTCCACAGCTCAGCTGTCGGGCCACACGGGGTTAGGAGCCATCAGCTTGTAATGGGAGCCCACAGTGTGAGAACGGCAGACCTGTGCCAGGGGCAGGGGCAGGGAAGAGGGAAGAAGCCCACGAACAGGGGCCTGGGGCCCTTGATGCCAAGAAGGACCAGGCTGTGGAGGCTGAGGAGCAGCTGTGCGGTAGGGAGCCAGCAGGTGAGGGGGGGTGTCTCAGAGACCACGTGGGAAAGGCTTCAGGGCCAAGTGGTCACAAGCTGCAGGAAGGGCCTGAGGACCAGGGCTGAGAACCGGCCCCTGGACTTAGTGACATGGGCAATGGTGACAGAGCTGCTCCAAAAGGAGGGAGAGAAATGGAGGGCTGCCAGAGAGTCTGCTGTCATCGCTGTCTTAGAGATGATGGGACCACAGCAGCTTGTTCGTGCACAGAGGTCACTTGGCAGCTGAAGCAGGGAAGCCCCTGAGTGACCATGAGGCGGGACGAGGGTCCTCAGGCCGCAGGGGTTGGGCAGCAGAGCCCTTGGGTGTGGTAGGAGAGGAGGGTCTTCCCTGGTAGGGAAGGGTGAGGGCCTGGAAGAGAGAGGGTGGGACTGGGGTGGGAGTGGAGAGAGGAGTATGGGGACTTGCATGACCCTGAAAGTGTGGATAGCAAGTGTCAGAGAGACCCAGTGGCTGGTTCTTCAACTGTGGTCGATGGTGGGCCCAGAGTGACCATCAGGTAAAGAGCCAGGAGCTCACAGGGTGGGGTGGGGCCACAAGAAGGAGTTCCCTGGGGACTGGGGCAACCAGGGATAGGTGGCTTGGAAAGCGGGGGAGGGAAGAGAGGGACCACATTGCTGCCTTCTGGCCCCAGTAGCCAATTCGTCCACCCTCCCAGCTCGGGCACTCTGCTTGCATCTCCTGAGATGCACGTCCCCACTATCTCTGTGTACGCTCCAGCCCCTAAGACAGTAGTTGTCTAGAAAGGGCTCGTTTGGAACTCTTCTCTCCAGCTTGTGTCTACAGCCCCTATTGCCACCCTGTCCACTGCCTTGCTCCATTTGCAGAGACTGCAAAGGGGCCCAAGTTCCTAATTTACTCTCACTTGGAAAGAGTGCTCAGGCAGTGAAGCCAAAACTCTTCCTGGCATCAGAGTGATGGTGCCTTCACCCAGGACCCAGATGCAGGTCCCACCGCTCATCTGCTGAGCCTCCTAGAAGCCAAGGTAAGAAGGGAAACTCGAGAAAGTGCAAGGCTTTTATTCTTAGTTGGGACAAACTTCTGAGGGATTTTGTTGTTTTGCTCATAAATTCCTCGCTTGACACTAAATTTCCATGTGGGAGTTTATGAAAGGAACACTGAGATAGACAGTTGCTAGATCCAGGATAACTGTTTTGCAGGAGAAGCCGTTTTCACAAGATTCTTTAGACATGGAAGATCTAGGTGTAAAAGGAGAGTATAACCAGAAAGATAAGGAGGCGAGGAGTGGGAGCTGTTTATGGACCCACCCCCATCCCAGATGGTCAGACATTGCCCCAGAAAGGAGTAAAGTAGGAATTGGAGCCCACACTAAGGAGGTGATGAGGTAAACAGGCAGCAACACAGAACGGAAGGCAGAGCACAGAACATGGGAAGGGCAAGACCCCTGACCCGCCACAGCTAGAGGCAGTGGCTCCAGGTGGGATTTGGGCTGAAAAGACTTGGGGTTGGTTGGGGGGATCCTTGGTTTGTAGATGCCCTGGGCTCGGGTGAAGATTTCTCTGGGACTGCGGGAGGGGTGAAGATGGAGGTGCATGAAGGGAGGCAGAGGTCTGCTCTTTCCCACCCCTCCCTCATCTCAGGCTCTGTCACTGGGTGCTGTATGCGGTGTCTGTGTCAGCATCTCCTGTCCCCCAGGCTGGGGACCGGTGTGCCATCCAGGTTTGGTGGTGGGGCTGTCAGCTCCACAGGATGCATTTGTGTGTCTCATCAGGCATCACACCTCTGAAGGCTGCATAGCCTAAAGCACCCAGGGGTTCTCCTGACAGAAGGATAGGATTTGAAAATTCACACTAACCAGGTAATGGAAGAGCCCTTGCTTTGCCAAAGGAATCACAACAGATTTTCATTAAAAACACTGCATTCTCTACCTCTGCTGTAGGATGTCAATAGATGCGACAAGAAAAAAGGTCAGATACATCTGAGAGGATTAAACAGGTTATCTTTACTGCAGTATGCCTCAGAGGCACTAGTGCCACAGTCATCAAATCCAAGAGACGCCCTTGAGTAGAAGATGATCAGGATTTGACATGTGACTAAGAAAGGAAATGTGTCCAAGTTGGGGAATGTCACGGGGACCCTTCCGTGAAGCTGTGCCAGTGAAAGGCTGCAGTCGGTGCAGGAGAAGATAAGTAAACCACCGCCAGAAAGGGACTGCACGGAGCCCTGTGGCCTCTGTCCTGGCCATGGTGGAGTCAGGGAGGAATCCTGACCCTTTGAGCAGTCAGCCAGTTCTCAGCTGGGGCCACATCACCCACGTGGCCCCCAAGGGGTTTCAGGAACTGCGCCCCACATCACTGGTGAGAGCAAACAGAAACCTACTCGGGAAGATCTCAGTTTCAGTCCAGGCCAGTGGTGATCACAAAACACCATCTGTGAGATTTCCAGGATGTTAAAATGCGAGGAAATGTGCAACGAGGCCTGGTGGAGCACAGGACATTTCCATGCCCCACTGGAGGCTCTTGGTGCCCGGCAGCAGTGGTCACCATTTGTTCAGTGCAAACTTGGTGCCAGACTGGGCGAGGGGCTTGGCCCGCTTCAGCTTTGACTGGCCGTGCAGCTCTTGCATGGAGACAGCAGCATCATTGCCATTTCTGGCAGAGGGTACTGGAGAACTCTGCCTGGGGCTGCACAGAGCAGGGGCGAAGGTCTGCTGAGGGCTTGCTCTTCCCTTAGATCAGACACTCTGTGGGGGCCACCCCGACTTGCCAAATGGAGCACATGTCCAGAAATGGAATTTTTCAGTCAAGTGCCTGTTGCCTAAATGGACGCAGTTTCTGGATCAAATTCTGCTCCAGCACACCCCAGTGGCTATGTGAAGTCGTCTTCTATTCAGTGGTCTGGGCAGTACTGGGCATCTCACAGACGTAGCTGTGTAAGCCTGCACTTGTGTAAAGGGGTCAGCCTTTGTGTAAAGTAATATCCACCAGCGATGCTCCCGCCTCTGTTCTGATTTGAGAAGATGCTGGCATAAATATCACGTTGTCATATTAGCATTTGCTAAAACTTCTGAAGGGACTTCCCTGGTAGTCCACCACTGGTTATCCCAGTGCCACTGCAAGGGGTGCATGTTCAATCCCTGATGGGGGAACTAAGACTCCCACATGCTGCACAGTGCAGTCAAAAAGTAATTAAAAAAAAAAAAAAAAAACTTTTGAAAAATGTCCTGGTTCCAGTCACCTTTCTGGTCCATGTCCTATCCACCTGTAGGACTGCTGACCTCCCCATCCCTGCAGAGCTGTGCAACCCCCAAGGGTAGTCTGGAGAGCTGAAGCTAGAGGGAGTGGGAAACCCCCTTCCTGCAGGAGGATGAGCCAAATTGCATTCCAGGTCCCATCACAGAACAGAGGGCTAGACTTCTGTGATTGAGCCGTCTTGTCACCATGAAATCAACAGGAAGCCACAGGAGGCACTATGATTTGGGATGTTCATTTTGGGAAGCTGGTCTGCCTACCACATTGAAGCCAAGATATTGTCTGGGCACGTCCACAATAAATGGGAAGTTTAGCCCCGAATGAGCAGATGTTAACAAATTCTGATCCCTCCAAATAAAAATTCAGATGAATTTTAGTCTACTCTCAGCTCAGGGGGCTGAATCCCTTAATCTACTAAATTGTTATGAAAAAACCCTTATCTCTGTCTGTCAAAATCACTGCTGTCATGGGGTGCACTCTTGGGAGGCATGAGCTGCCTCATAATAACTTAGATTTTGTGCAGTGTAGCCTTAGTGTGAAGAAAGTCACACACCTTTTTTCATGTTTTCTTTTTTACTGTGGTAAAAGTCACATAATATAAAACATACTGTTTTAACCATATATATGGTGAATAAACTCAGTGGTACTAAGGACATTCACATAGTTATGCAACTCTCACCATTATCAATCTCCCAAATTTTCCACCTTCCTGAACTGAAACTTGGTCCCCATTAAACACTAACACCCTGCCCCCTCCCCCTCCCCACACCTGCCCTCCCCAACCCCTGATCCTTGGCATCTACCAGTGTACTTTCTGTCTCTATGAAACTGACTATTCTAAATACTTTGTATAAATGGAATCAAACAGTATTTGTCTGTACCTAATGTATATTGGAATGCATTTTTAAGGTTAACTTAATAATGTCCTGCAAACAGATTGTGCCTTTTTTCCCCCCTGTGCTAAACAGTAACTTCTCATTAGTTATCTATTTTATACATGGAGGATTGTATATGTCAATTCTCATCTTCCAATTCATCCCACTCCCTCCTATCCCCACCTTGGTATCAATACGTTGGTTCTCTACCTGTGTCTCTATTTCTGCTCTGGAAATAGGTTCACCTGTGTTATTTTCTAGATTCCACATATATGTATTAACATATGATATTTGTTTTTCTCTTTCTGACTTACTTCACTCTGTTTGATGGCTTTTAGGTCCACCCGGAGGGTCACAGACTTAAAGGAGAACAACACAGGGTCCAGGCCAGGGACCCTGGCCCGGGGACAGTCTGGCCAACAGGGGCCAGAAGGGGACAGGTATATTGCTGGTAAGTGACAGTGACCCTCCTCTGTGGGCAGCCAGGGTGGCATTGGGAGGAGGTGGGCTGCAGGTTCTGGCTTTGCCTCTGCCCCATTGGGCGGTATGATCTCCCACAGGGCAATCCCACCTGCCTTCGGGTCTCCTGCCTCTCGGGTGGGCAGGGCGAGGCTGTCTGCAGGTGGGGAAGAAGGGGTCTGCATTCTGCCTGGTGGGGCAGGCCCAGGGAGCTGAGCCCGCTTGGCAGGGGAGGAAAGGGAGGACAGACTGCATTTAGTGCAGAAAAGAGGAGAAGGTGTGAGGAATCAATTCCAGGTTCCAAAAGGGGCCCCTGGCAGGAGATCGCGTGAGCAGGAGTTCGGCTGGTCCCTGTCGGGCCTCCCATGCTCCCACCTCCACTGGGGTGACTCATGCCTGCAGAAAGGGTGAATCATGTGGGTTATGAAACTAAAGGGCTCCTGAGAGGGAGGCTGAAGAGGCCCCAGGGAGGCCATCATCCTTGGGTCCTGCTCTGTCCCCGCCGGCTCCTGCCCCTCATCACCTGCCTTCTATCTGCCAAGCCACAGACGCACACCCTGAGCTCTCTATGGCCATCCAGAAGCAGACAGTCAGGTCACTGGTCCCCTTCCCACTTAAAGGCCTTCCTGGCCTAGTTTCTGCTTTGCTGCCAGTGTTAATCAGGGTGAAGCCTTGCTTCCCATCCGTGGCCAGTTGGGACCAACAGCCCTTGGGAGGAGTGGCAGAAGAGACCCTGGCCAGTCACCTGTCCCATGTGTGACACTCCTGTAGCTCTCCAGGTTCACCAAATGTGTCTCTGCTGGACTTTAGGCTGCTGGAGGCAGCAGAGCCGGGAAGACCCCACTGACTGTCCCCCTGACTGGTCCCAGGGTCCGGCGATGGGGGTGGGGTGGCATTTAAGTCTGTACAACTAGTGATCTCCTACTGCGAGGCAGGCCAGAGCTCATACAAACACTCAGCAAAAGCTGGTGCATGGCCAGCGCTCCTGTCATCCTCTGAACAGCGCCACCGGGGAGATGACTGTTGTCACTGCACTCACGGATGGAGCCCTGTGCTGAGAAGGGGTGGCAGCTTGCCCACGGTCGCGCTGCTGGGAAATGGACAGCTGGGGACCCACAGCGCCGTCCTCCCCCAGGAAGGCTGTCCCCGAGGTTCCTCCCGAAGCCAAACGTCTCTGGCCCCCTTGCTATGTCCCACTGTCAGGCCTGGTTCTCAGCGGGGCCGACCCGTCTTTCCTTGTGGTTTCTTCTCCCAAGACTCAGGCGAGCCGCGCTCTCACGCGGGGACGAGTGAGGCTTTGCGCGCAGGAGGTCAAACACTATTAGGCGAATGACTGAGGCCCCCAAGGCACCCCGACGGGAGGAAGATGACGGCAGCCAGGCTGGGAGTGGGACTCACCTGAGACGCCCTGGGCCTTCCGGCCGCTGGGAGAACGCGTGTCCCGAGCGCCCCCTTAGTCTGCGGGAAGTTACGGGGTGAGGGGGGAGCTCTTTGCCCGGGGCGCGCGAGGGCCGGGTGCCGGTCACCGAGCGCGGGCCAGGGCGCTGCCGGGCCGCGCGGGCGGGGACGCGCGGCGGCCGCCTCCTCCTCCCCTCGCTCCCGCCCGCAGCGGTGGCGGCGGCGCTTCCCCGGCGCGGAGCGGCTTTAAAAGGCGGCACCCCACCCCCCGGCGCACTCGCCGCTCCGGCGCCGCGCGAGCCTGCCACTGCCATGCCTCCGCGCGCGCCGCCCGCGCCCGGGCCCCGGCCGCCGCCCCGCGCCCCCGCCGCCGCCGGGGACGCGGGCCACGACCCGAGGGCCGCCGGCGGGCCCGGGCTCCGGCCGCTCGTGCCGCGCCCTTGGCGCTGGCTGCTGCTGCTCGCGCTGCCCGCCGCCTGCTCCGCGCCGCCGCCGCGCCCCGTCTACACCAACCACTGGGCGGTGCAAGTGCTGGGCGGCCCGGCCGTGGCGGACCGCGTGGCCGCGGCGCACGGCTACCTCAACTTGGGCCAGGTGAGTGCGGACGGCCCCGCGCGCCCAAAACTTTGGCTGCCGCCGGCGGGCGCGGCGCGAGGGGGCGCTCCGTGAGGAGTCGCCCGGAGCGCGGCGCGGGGTCCTCGGCGGCCAACGGGGCAGTACCCCGACGCGGACACCTGCCCAGCCGCGCGAGTGGGGAGCCCATGGAGGGCGCCGTCCTCCCGTGTCCCCTCAGGTCCACCCGCCGCCGACCCGGCCCTTCGGCGCCGGCCCTCCAACTAGATGGGCGCCGCGGGGCTCCGGACCCTGTACGCGCGCAGGTGGGGGCTGAGGTCGTGCGCTCCCTTGGCGTCCGCGTCTCTTGGAGGGAGGGCGGCCAGAGTCGAGGGGGCTTTCCGGGCGGCCTGGACCCCGCAGCCAGAGGAGAGGGTCCAGGCTTTAATTCCCTCCAGGCCCCCGGCAGGGGTGGGGGGAGTTGGCTTCGTCTCTGGGCCTCTGGTTGGCTGGTCTGATGGCAGTTCTCTGCTGACCGGTCGTGTGACCTTAGGCTGGTCTCTTCCTTCTTTTCCACCCGCCCACGTGTAGGGACGTTGACCTTGTGTACTTGGGTGCGCGGTGGTTGGGATGGGACCGTCCAGTGTTTTGGGCTGCAGAGCACCTGCCGGGGCCTGACCACTCCCGCACCTGGCCCGCAGGAGTGCTGTCAGCGAGCAAGAGGGGACAAGCCCGGGGCAGGACCGTGGGTGGGGTAGCTCCATAGGAGCTCAGAGGCAGGCTTCCTTTTCCTGCGCCAGCTCAGCCCAGCGAGTTGATCCTGATCTATGGCGGGCGGGGGCCCACCGGGGGACCTTTCTGTGCGTTGAGCAAACCTTCAGCAAACTACACACTCAGAGGATCAAGTGGAGTGACAGGGACGCGCCGCTCAAAGCTCAGACCCTGCCGCCAGCCAGCGTTAAATTTAGTTTCATCGTTAACCGTGACAGAAGCGGGCCACATCTGGTGCGGCTCTGATGTGAGTGACATTTCTTTGCATCCTAAGTCCGGTGCGAACGCTGCTAAGGTGACTTGTGCAGCCTTCTGGAAACGTAGATACTGCTGTCTGAACTATACTTCACACCGTGGGTCAGAGAGTGTCTGAAATAACCCATCACATCCTTGGTGTGTCTTTTTGTTGTATCTTGAACACTCAGGTCTCTGCAAATATCCTGTGATTTAAGATTTGCCTTTGGGCAGCACTGTCTTCAGTTCCTAAATCTGAGGTTCCTAAATCTCCCAGGTTCACAGTCCAGATGAAGAAAGTACTCCTTGGTGCCCCTCTGGCGCCTGCTTCCCCTGTTGGCTCAGGCCCGGCTCCTGCCACACTTGGCTGCTCCGCCCAGGTGGCCCGGCAGTTTGTCTTCAGCTAAAAGTGACTCTTTAATGGCACAGTAAATTACAAAGTGCCTGGGTTCCTGGCTCTTATAATTAAGTGAACAGAGGGGAACTGAAGTTGAGTGGAGAGCTCCCGAACATTGCTGTAAAGGCCTGGTGAGGCCCCTTACCACTCCTGTCCTCAGGCATCAGAGCCGCCAGCCCCATGACCACGCCCCATCCTCAAACAACTTGCATCCCGCTACTGAGGGTCTTGTGCGGTGAAGCCTGCTGTCTTTGCTTTGCCTGTGGGAGAGGTTTCGTTGGGGTGTGCACCCTTCCCCCTGGATCTCCTGGGGAGTGTCCAGGGCAGCCGAGGTGGGCTGCACACAGCCTGGCACTCAGCCTGGGGATGGGATGCTGCTGGGACTGATGCAGGAGGCGGTCACACACCCAGGGGATAAGAGCTGTCTTGGAGGTGAGTGTGTGTGTGTGTACACGTGTGTGCGTGATTTCTCAAGGAGGGCCTGTTACCCTTTATTCCCAGTGCAGCTTTCCTCCCCACCTCCCCCAAGTGCACTACTAATGTGGGAAAGGCCTGGAGCAGTCCGGCCTCTACCTACTCAATGAGAACTCTTTAAAAACCTTATTTGCCTTCTTCAGCCAGGAGAATTTGTGACTCATAAATAAGATGTATATATTATTAGCTTTGATTTATGAGTGAGTGAGCCATGGTGAAGCGAGGGCTGGGAGCGGTTTGTGTCCACACGGCAGAGTGTGTCACCTCTGATGATTGTGCTATGCTTTGTCTCCTTCCACGTTCCCGGCTCCCAGTTTTCCTGTGAGTGACCTTCCCTAGACCCTTAGTGGGCAGCTGGTGTTGTGCCCGGCGCCTGCCCTGACTCTTCATCCTGGTCTTTGCTGTGCTCAAGCCCTGACTTGACCTACATACAACCATGGCCCTGATCCCATTTATCTTGTGTGGTGCAGATCAAATGATACCAGTGGTTATTCACCTGTCTTGAATCATGGATCGCTTTCAGAGTCTGATAGAGGCTCTGGATCCTCTCCATTTAAAAATATACATAATTGGGAACAGGACAAATAAGTTTCTTTTTGCCACTCAACTCATTATATTATACTGGGAATCCCAGATAACGCAACGCAGTTTACAAAAAAGGAATAAAGATTGGGAAGAGCCAAATGTCACTCTTGACAGATGACAAAATTAACCACATGGATAATCCAAGAGAACCCAGAGACCAACTGTTAGAACTAAGGAGAGAGAGAAGTGGGGACTTGATTGACAAGAGACCCCTGATGATGGCCATAGCTGCGAGGACAGCATAAGAGCTGTTAGATACTTAGGAATCAATCCTAGAGAAGTATCAGACTCCTGTGGAGAGGATTATAAAACATTGTAAAAAAGTGTTGGGAAAAAGAAGGCAAGAATGATGGAGAGATAGATTACATTCATGATGGGAGAGGTGACTGTCACAGGTCCCCTCAACTAATGTGTAAATTCAGTATAAGCTAGTTTTAGTGCGAGTAGGTTTTTATATGGAATATGAAATCACACAAATACATGGCAGCTCTGCCATGGCCTGGTGATGGTCGTGTCCATTGGTGACATTGACTCTAGCCCAGGTACATGTGGGCGCTTGTGTGTGAGCCAAAGAGGTTCTTATGGATGGGAGGGCTGGGCAGTACAGGACACGGTGCTGAGAGAGCCAGGTCTCCACGGGGAAGGGCCGCAGACCTTCACCTCCCACTCTGTATGGGAACTCCAGATAGGATGAGAGCCTGAGTGCATATTGTTGGGGAAGACCTTCATCACATCGGCAAAGGAGAGGATTTGTTTGTAACTTATTTTACTGAAGTATAGTTGAATTACATATTATGTCAATTTCAAAGTGATTCAGTTGTACATACATAAATGTTGTTTTTTATATTCTTCATTTGCAGGATATTGAATATAGTTCCTTGTGGTAATTAGTAGGACCTTGTTGTTTATCCATCCTATAGATAATGATTGGCATCTGCTAACCCCAAACACCAGTCCATCCTTCCCCCACCATGCCTCTCCTTGGTAACCCCAAGTCTGTTCTCTGTGTCTGTGAGTCTGTTTTTATTTTGTAGGTAAGTTGATTTGTGTCATATTTTAGATCGCACCTTCATTCTTTTTTGTGGCTGAGTAATATTCCATTGTATGCTATTTCATTGCTAAGTCATATCCAACTCTTTGCAACCCTGTGGACGGTAGCGTGTCAAGCTCTGCTGTTCATGGGATTTCTCAGGTAAGAAATTTGGAGTGGGGTGCCATTTCCTTCTCCTTTGTATATATGTGCCACATTTTCTTTATCTGTTTGGTTGTTGATGGACATTTAGGTTGCTTCCACGACTTGGCTATTGTGATTAGTGCTGCCATGAACATAGGGCTGCATGTATATTTTGAATTATAGTTTTGTCCGGATATATGCCCAGGAGTGGAATTGCAGGGTCATATGGTAGCTCTGTTTTTAGTTTTTTGAAGACTATGCATACTGTGCTCCATAATGGCTACACCTATTTTTATTCTAACCAACAGTGTAGGAGAGTTGAGAAAGGAAAGAATTTCTTAAACAAGACACAGAAAGATCAAATAGAGAAGGGAAGAGA
Organism: Dama dama; assembly: GCF_033118175.1. Taxonomy (NCBI): domain Eukaryota; kingdom Metazoa; phylum Chordata; class Mammalia; order Artiodactyla; family Cervidae; genus Dama; species Dama dama. The sequence goes on from NC_083693.1 coordinate 37,354,480, forward strand.
TTGATCCATTAAAGGTTCTGTATAATAAAGGTGTCATAGCATTTAAAAAAAACAAATAAGAGAGTAGGAAGTATTTATAACATATAATAGTATTTTATAACATATGATAGATTCATGTGTAGATTATTTAAAAGACTGTAAATGAATAATGGAGAGGGAAATGGTAACCCACTCCAGTATTCTTGCCTGGAGAATCCCATGAATAGAGGAGCCTGGTGGGCTACAGTCCATGGGGTTGCAAAGAGTTGGACATGACTGAGCAACTAACACACATAAATAAATAAGAAAAAGGATAAGTGCCAGGTAGAAAAAATGGGGAGGTATATATGAATAGGGAATTGAATGAAAGGGAAACCCAGGTGAGAAAAAGTGCTCAGCCTCCCTAGGAACTGATGGGCCTTCAGGTGGTCATCCCACTTCACGCCTTTGGGGTTGGCAGACCGAGATGTTGTCAGCATCAAGGGCTGCCTGGGCTGCGGAGGAGCCAGGAATTGAAAGTGGGTACAGATGCTTGGAGAGCGACAGGAGGTGGGTTGTGTCAGCATTTCCACATCCTGGCTTCAGCCTGGGAGATCCTCACTGCTGCCCCAGGAGACTTGTACAGAAGTGTCCACAGGGGCATCTCTAAATGAAGGGAGACACCACCTAAATACCACCAGGAGAAGAATGGAGGAGAAAAGTTGTCACACCACAGGGTACTCAACAGTACTTAGAAAAGAGAGAACTAGCTGTGTATCTACACAGATACATCCCAGAAATAATGTTGAGTGAACACCGCAGGTTGCAGATGCACAGTGTATTTATGTAAATTTTTAAAAAACACTAAGCCATTCTGTAGAACTTATGAATGCTTACACAGGTAGTGAAAGTATAGAAGCATGGGCTGGAAGGATCCACATCAAATTCTAGTTAGTAGAATTTCAAACTTAATCTGCAGTGTTCTAATTCCTAATCCACTATAGAGGCATATAGGTATTTGTTGTTTAGTTGCTAAGTCATGTCCGACTCTTAGGACCCCTTGGACTGTAGCCTGTCAGGCTCCTCAGTCTATGGGATTCTCCAGGCAAGAATGCTGGATTTGGGTTGCCATTCCCTTCTCCAGGGGGTCTTCCTGACCCAGGGATCGGACCTGCCTCTCCTGCAGTGGCAGACAGATTCTTTACCACTGAGCCACCTGGGAAGGCCAGGCATATATGTATATGTATAATATATGTAAGTTATATAAAAATAATGTATAAGCATTTTGCACTTTTGTGTGTGTCAGAACACATTATATATTGTAATATACCCACTTGCATACAGACATGCATATGTACATGGATACACACATGCATATTCATATGCATACACATGTATCCGTATACACCTACATACATGCATACACACAGATATACACATGCAGTGTTAAAGGAGGGGGAGAAAAATGCACATCATACCCATGTATGACTGTTCTTGGGCCACCCTTGGGCCCAGGTGAGAAGGCCCTGCCTAAAGTCCCAGGCTGGTCCCCCGTGGGCTCAGGTGAGAAGGCCCTGCCTAGACTGAAGTCCAGGCTGGGTTGGTCCACTTGTGTAGGAAGCGGTGACCTGGAGAAACAGAAGTCGTGGCTGCAGTCACAGGGTTCTTGGGATGGAGCTGTACCTGGAGCCCATGAGCCCCTCTGCCTTCCCCTCTGCCAGTCGTCTGTCTCCGTCAGGTCAGCTCTCGGCAGAGGTGGCCTCAGCCCAGCCTACATCATCACCTCTGATGTTGCTCACTCAGAGAAAAGACAGGTTGTTCATTCACATGAGATGTATGGCAGCAAGCCGTCGGCGCACACTGGATCACAGCAGCACAGTGTCGGCAGCTCTCAGAAGTGATGTTTATCTTAAGGGTGGCACTGAGGCGCCGTGCTTGCCCTTGCGTTTCTGCTTTGCCTGGAGTATTGAGCTAGTTTGTTGGTTCTGAGTCTGAGCATAAAACAGCAGGCTGGCTGCCAGGGCCCTGAAAGATCTAAGAGCCTTAAATGGTTTTGAACTTTCCTTAAATAGTTTTACTTAAAATAGCTACTGAGCTGAGCATACCTGGCCCAGAATTTCAGGTGGGCCTTTGTCATTCACTTGTCAACAGAGGAAAATTGTCATGCTGCACACAGCCTGTTCTTACAACCAGGAGCAAGCTGAAGCTTTAGCCAGGTGGTAGAAGTGATGGCTGGAACTTGTTCCAGTGAATGTTGGGGACTTGGGAGGGACGAGGGGAGCCCAGAACAGCAGTCACTAGGTACTGGTTTTTGCCTGGAGGCTATCTTGCTTTTATGCTCTCAACTGGGAGCCATACTCCTGGATGGCCTGTGAACGGCAAGAGCAAGTGTCTGGTGTGAGCTGGGGCCGTGGGGATGGGGTGGTGATGGCAACGGGGATAGATAGAACTGGGACTGCGAAGGTCATGCAGTGTTACATGTTCTTGTCTGCCCTCTTCATTCAGATGGTAATGGATTGAAGTGGACAGGGCTTTATTTGATGGGCAGTATCATGAGTCACTGGGGCTGCAGTGGGGGGAGGTGAGCAAAGCTTGAGTTGCAATGCATGGCTTTGGGAGAGCCCCCAAGGCCAGGGTCCAAGGACTGAGAACCCGGACAGGGGGCTAGCCAGCTCTATGGCCTGTTGGGAAAGTTGGTTTAAACTTCTCTTGGCAGAGGCTAAGGGTGTCGGTCCTGGTGGGGCAGAAGAGCCTGAGGGCCCTCTGGGCCCTTGCCTGGTCTTGGACTACACAGGACTGTCTACACTTTGGGGAACACTCCAGGCTCCTCGGGATCTCTCGGCCCCTGCACAGATCTGGCCTCTAGAAAGCAGTTCCTCTGGTCTTTTCTGGCACCTCTGGCGCTGGCACCCCTCTCTCCAGCCAGCACCCTGCCCATGGAGGCCTTCACAATCACGAGTGTCCATGTCCTTTCCAGCTGGGACTGCAGTGTGGCCTTGGCACTGACTGGAGACCCTGGTGTGTGCTTGGGCTTGGCTGGTGGTTCCCTGGGTCTGCTGTTACCATGGAGCCTGGTACTGACCTGCGGGTGCCGCTGGGCCTGTTCGCCATGAGGAGACCTCAGTCCAGTTAAGCGTGACTTGCTACACATTACAAACTGGCAGGCCGGCGCCCAAAGCCCTCCCTTCTGACTCGCCTGCCTGGTCACCTGCCTGGCAGGGGGCCATCACCCTGCATCTCAGACTCAGGTAAGCCGTTGGGCAAGGAGCCTTTCAGCTGGGTGCTGCCGATGACACACGGGCCTGTGTGGACCCACCAGCCTCACGTGCGCATACAGTGCCGGCGCCGGTGTGCTCCATGCTGCGTGGTCTTTGCGGGCTCCTTCTCCACATTGAGGCTTACTCCTGAGTCTCCACGGTGGAGGGAAAAACCCATCCCTCCCCAGGGGCCGCACACAGTCCCTCACAGTCTGAGGCTCTCCCCTGGCTGGGCCCTCCTCCCCCTCCCTGTGGGTCCTGGTTCACCCAGAGCTGGAGGCCTGGAGGGTGCCGCCACCTTCGTGCTCCCGAGCCTCCTGTGCTGTCTGTAACCACGCTTCTCTCTTTGGCCTCATGTTCCCCACACTTCTCCCCGTCCAGGCCATGTAGACCCTCCTGCCCCTTCCACCGCCTTCTGCTCTGGCCAGACCCCTCACTCTGCACTTGCTTCCTCGTGGCATCCTTGGTGCTGTTCTCTCAGGCGAGAAAGGCTTTCGTTCTACAGCCCTCCTGGTCAGCGCCTTGTCCTTCCTGGCTGGCTGCTGCTCTGCAGCCATGCCCCTGGGCTCCCAGGCCTCCGTCATGCTGTCTGCTGGCCTGTCTGTGCCTCCACTGGGCTCTGTGCTTCGCGGGCACCTCAATTCACACCCATCGTCTGGCTGCTTCCCAAGATGAGGTCTGATGGAGCTGTCTCTCTGGTGCAGAGCTGTTGGCCCAGAGCAACCTGTGCCTGGCAGACATGCAGACATTGATTCAGACTGTGTTTGTTAAGTGCTCCCCTGGGTGCTGGGCCCACAGAGTCAAGGGGAAGGTGCCCCTGGGAGAGCCTCTCATTGGGGGCAGGGTGCAGGCATTGTGACTGAGCACAATCAGCCTCCTCTCAGCATCTGGACAGAACCATCTCCCCTGCACCACTTATCTGGATCCCTGCTTCTGGGAACCTCGGCAGGTCCTTCCCAGCTCCGTGGTGTGGGAGGAGGAGCTGCCCTGTGATGCTGTAGCTGCCCCCCACCCCCAGTCTGGTCGGCTACATACCCCGGCCCTGCCCCACCCTATAGGGTCCCGTCATCCTGCCGAGTCCTGGTCTCTGTGAGGTCCAGTGTCTCTGCTCGCGGAGTGTTGGAGACCTGGCGGCAGGCATGAGGCCCTGTCCAGCACTGCACAGAATGGGATGAACAGCCTTCAGCTCTTGGGAGGGAGCCTTGTGCTCATGGGATGGGACGGGGATCTGCAGCTTGAGTTCCCATGGTAACCGGCCCATCAATGCCCTCAGTGTCAAGACGGTGGCACCGTGGAGAAGAAGAAACAGGCTCATTGTCTCTGCCTTGGCTGCTTGGGCCCAAACCAGCCACACTCTGCAGGGCCGGACAGCCCTGGCCACTGTGGGGCACAACCTGGCCAGAAAGGGGCTGTGGGCTTCAGCTTCCTGACCTCCCTGGAGCCTCGTGACTTCCTGCTGCTCACGCCGTCCTCCTTGTTGGTCTGCTCAATGGGAGAAAGGGCCTGTCTGCCACGGGGGTGAATAAATCACATCCAGTGTCGTGGTTGGGTGCTTCCCATTTTGTTTGTGCTATGGTTCTCAGAGATGACCTCCTATGTTCATGCCACCAGAACCATCATTGCCTGTGAAAGGCCCTGGCCCACCCTGTGATCCTTGTCAGATGCCCTGAGGTGGACAGTTGGGGCAGGAGAGGAGCAAGGGGCAGGGTGGGGGGACCCTCTCGTCAGATAAGGGCCTAAGGTCCCCTGGTCTGGAGGAGAAGAGGCTGTTCTTCCACTCACCTGTCATAATCCTCCAAGTCGAAAACCAGGGCATCGCTGGGTTCCCCTGCCTTCCTCCCTGGTGCCCATCTGTGACTCCTTCTCTCTGCCTCCTGGTCGTGCCTGCAGCCTCCTCTCTGCGCCTGGGTTTCTGCTTCCCTGGGCCATTCCCCACCCCAGGCTGTTTGTTCCCTGCCTTGAAGTCACAGAGGCTCTTCTGTAGCAGAGCCTAACTGTGTGGCCCTTGGGAGTGAGCTGTCCCCCGCTGCCCCCTGCTTCTCCATCCCCACCTGGAGCCCTCACAGTCGCTGGACACCCCAGCTGGTCCAGACCTTCGCTGAGCCGGAAGTGCGCCGCATGCCTTTTCTTTCTCTGCATCTGTTGTTTTGGGGCTGCTGCTTTAACCTGGGGTGCCCATTCCCGTGGAGCTCACCTGGAGAGCTTGCCCCCCTTCAGGACTCACTGAAGTGCTGTTTCCTGCCCTGCCTGCTGCCTGGTCGGGCAGAACTCTGGTCTTCAAGTTCCAGGGCCCCAGCCTGAGAGGGAGCCTGTCTCCCCGCCACCCCGCAACCTCTTGTGGTCAGGCCCCAGGCCCGCTGTCCACTCCCACACTACTTCCAGAAGCACCAGAGGACTGGGTCACTTAGCCACTGAGTTCCAGGACCTCTGTCACAACTGCCACCAGTTGGCTCTGAGCTGCCCTTCCTGTTCACCAGGCACTGCTCTGATCACCACCCCTGAGCACTATTAACCCTGTTACACAGATGAGCAAGCTGAGGCACGGAGCAGCTGAGTAACTCATTGAGGCTCAGGCCCATCAGAGCAAGGCTTTCCATGGAGGCAGCTTTCATGCTAGCGTCCACTTTGGGAAAGGCTGCGGAGAGCAGGTGGCCGTGGGGCTGCAGTCGGGGTTTCCTAACTGGTGAGGCAGACGGTGCAGTCCGGGCAGAGGAAAGATTGAGATAAAGCAGTGCCCCATGTCCAGAAGATGCTGGCACCCTCCCAGCAAGGGGCAGGGCTGAGCTGCACCTTCACACCCTCCCTTCTTACCAGGTCCCTGGGCTAGGGCTGCCCTTCAAAGGCTTAGGTGGCACTAGCAGTAAAGAATCTGCCAGTGCAGGTTAGACCAAGAGATGTGGGTTCAATTCCTGAGTCGGGAGGATCCCCAGGAGGAGGACATGACAACCCACTTCAGGATTCTTGCCTGGAGAATCCCATGGACAGAGGAGCCTGGTGGGCTACAGCCCATGGGGTCACAGAGAGTCGGACAGGACTGAAGTGGCTAGGCACAGATGCGTGTGCAGGAATGAAGGTGACCATAGCACTCCTGACCTCTAGAGTCTGAGACTCTCAGGGCAGGAGATTCTCTTGGGCACCTCCCGTGGCCCATTGGGGCCCCCGTATTTTCTACCTTGGATGAGAGTAGAGAACTGTCCAGTAGACACCCAGCCAGAAACCAGAACTGCAGAGAAGGGCCTTCGTGACCCAGGGTCACACCCAGGGTCTGGGTTCCTGGACGTGAAACTGTGGTTACTTGATTTTCTTTGTGTAATACCAAAGAATACAGTATGTAGAAAAGTTGAAAAATATGGAAAAGAACAAAAAACACTGAGAAAAAATCATTTATAATTCTACCCCTGCCCCAGACGAACACTGTTAACATTTTGGGCTGTGCCCTCTTATTGTTTAGTTTTTTTAAACTGTGTGGGTGTGTGTGCGTGTGCATGCATGTTCGTTTGTATATCTGGGTATATGGGTGCACACACACGTGTAGAGACAGTTTTAGGCAGATGGTGTTGTATAGTTGTTGCAGCTGTACCTCCTGGGTCTGTAACTGTTCTGTGGTGAAATTTTTAATGACTACTCAGTGCCCTGGTGGTACCTTACCTAATCTTCCCTGACATTTAGGTCAGTGGATTCTTTGTGAGGTCATATTGCTGCTGATGGAGAATGCCAGCACTGGGTGGGGTGATGCACAGGTTCCCTGCCTTCCCCTCCCCCCCACCTACTGCCAAGCCTCACCCCCATGGTTCCCACACTGGTTACACCCTACCCCCCATCCTGCATCACCCACCTTTCACAGGGTCCCGTACTTGATGACATGTGTCAGTCCAGCTCACAAGAATTCTATGAAGCACTTTTTCCTTATTTGATAAAGCTACTAGTGTGCTGTGTAAATATCCTCCCTTCACAGAGAATTCAAACAGTGAAGATTCGTGAAGAGAAGGACCCCAGATCCCTTGCCTCTCCTCATCCCATTCTCAACTGACCCCTCCCCCAAGACCACCCCATCCACACGTTAGTGTCTGTGTGTCCTGTTTTCAAGGGGGGTGAATGGACCATGCCAGATGTACCCAACAGTACATCTTGGAAAGCTCTCTACTGAAGTATGTAGAGATCTGCCTCACTCTTTTGAAGTAGTTTTAAGCTCCTGTATTGAAGCCACATATTTGGTTACAGCATTGCCTTATTAATTCATGTTATTTGATTTTTCTCCAGGTTTTTTTTTTTCTGTATCATAAAAAACATTGCAGTGATCATTCTTGTTCCTCTTCTCTGTATGAGAATTTCTGTAGGCTACATAATAGCAAAAACAAATAGGAATAGTGAATATGTAAGTCCCCTACATGCAAACCTTTCAAGTGGTGAACGTTCAGAGATGTGAATGTGCGTTCGCACGTCCACTTACGTGAGTTAGTTCACGTGTCTGATGTATGTTGTCACGTGCACGCATCCCCTGCATGTGGCTGTGCTCATGTGCATTTTAGTGAACAGTCCTGTACAGAGGACAGCAGTGCATTGTCTTTATTTCAAGCCCAGGATGTCCAGAAGCAAGCGTGGAAGCAGTGGTGATCCTGCTGGTACTACTGTACTTTTCAAGGTTCTGTATGATTAAAATTGTTTCCTCTATTTTTTGTGTTTGTTTTTATTTGATATTTGTGTGAAAAGTATTATAAACCTATTACAGTGCAGTACTATATAACCAAGTGTGTTAGTTGGGCACCTGGGCTTCCTTTGTTGGACTCAGGAAAAAATTGGACTTAATGATGGTCCTCTCGGAGTGGAACTCATCTATATGTTGGGGACTTACTGTAATAATCACAGATATCTCTTGACCCTTATTATGTGCTTTCCCTGAACTGACTCATTTAATCTTCTTAAGCACCCTGCAAGTAGGTACTGTCATTATCCCCTGTTTACAGAGAGGAAGCTGAGGCACAGGAAGGTTAAGTAACTTGTCCGTGATTGCAGCACTTACCCATGCCAGAGCCAAGATCTGAGCTGAGGTGGTCTGGCTCCAGAAGCTGCGGAGCTGCTTAGGCAAAGCTGAGTCCATGGAGTGGGGGTGAGGCAGGGCAGGGCTGGGAGGAGGGAGTAAGGGCTGGTGCAGGCACATGGGGCCGGGTGATGCTGCCCACCCCCAGAAAGTAGGTGGGAGATTGTCAGTACTATTCTTACAGGTAAAAATCAGCTCTCATGGTTGTTTTAATATGCTCCCCCCCCCCCCCCGATTACTGTTAAAATTAAATGCTTCTTCATAAACTTAATCACTTTAATTCCTCTCTGAAGGATTTGTTTATATTCTTTGCCCATTTTTCCAGTGGTTCATTTTTCTTTTCTCCTGATGATCTGTAGGTGCCGTCACTCTCTTATGGTTATGCATCTTCTGTCTGTAAATAGATTCTCCTGTCTGTCACTTTTCTCTGAATGTTGTTCAGAGGGTGTGTTGGCTGCTTGTTTTTGGAGGTAAAGTGCACAGTTGCCATTGTGCACGGGGCTTTGGGCTTGTCACTTATGTGACTGAGTGAACAAGGCAGGGTCCCTGTCAACAGCAGAAGAGAACTAAGTAACCATTGCCAGAGGAATAGTGCACAGAACATGCAGGTGGGAGCCGCCTGCTTTAGGATGACAGGAGAGTGGGGCTGATTTCCTCTGGGAGGATCAGGGCGGCTTTGTGACTAGTGGCTTTGGACCCAGACCATGAAGGTCCACGGTTGTCGAAAGCAAAGCGGGGAGAAGCAGGGAGCAGTCTGGCCTGAGGGGGAGCATCGTTCTACATCCAATCGGGGAGAACGCAGCTGGCTGGCTCGGACAGAGGCATGGTCACGGCGGGGCTGCTTCCAGCCATGTGTGCGGGTGAGGAGAACCACTAGGGCTATGGGCCAGCAGCATGGGAGCTGCTGCCTGTGCTGGGATGAGGGGATGCAGGGAGAGGGAGCAGGGTCAACAGAGCCTCGTGGGCACCAAGGCAGCAAGGACACAGCACCCTCCTGGTGCCTCCCACTGGCTGAGCCCTGGAGAGGTGTGTTGTCAGGAGGGGTGCAGGGCTGGGTGAGGAGAGGGGGATAACCAGGGGAGCTGGGCAGGAAGGGGAGCATAACCTGGGGAATGAGGGACATCCTGGGTGTGGTGTCCCCAGAGGTACAGCAGGCATTTGTCGGGTGCTAGTGTGAAGCCTGACACTGTGCAGGGACTGGGTGGGAAGGTACATCTGGCTGCCATTGCCCCTGGGACACCACCTCAGCACCACTGATAACTGTCCATGTGTCCTCTCACATGCCTGAAGCCCTGTCAGATCCCATGTACCTGGATCTGTGCCTCCTTGCCCCAGTCAGAGTTTCTTTAGGTATGTCCGACTGAGGACAGTGTTCAAAATGGGAAAGTAAGTCCGTTTCTGGCCACTTGGCACTTGGTCTAACACGTGGCTTGATCTTTGGTTGTTTTCCTAAACATAAGCAAGTTTATGCAAGAATCCCTACTTGGGTTCTTCTTGGTTAAGGCTAATTTCTATAAAAAGGAAAGAAACCTTACTTCTGTCCTGCCCTCAAGGTAGCCATTCATGCCTGAGTTTGTTCACAGTCTTATGCACGTCTCATAGTTTCTCTTTTGCAGGAATGTGATGCTGTCAGCCACAGACCAGCAGCAGGACTTGTTTCCATGGGTTAAACAAGTTTCTGTGCCATGACTTTCCCGTCCCAGAATCTCACACCCTGCATTTAAGCACAAGAGGCAGAAGCCCATTTATGGGAACAAACACTTTCTGTTCCTGGAGTTTCATGTCCTTATACAACATGACCTCTCTGCTACTTTCTAGGCTTTTTTGTTTGTTTGTTTTGTTTTTAGTTAGCTTTTTCAATGAATGTGGTTTTCTGCCTTCCTCTGACACATTGTCACACCAGGAAGATCAGAAAACCAAACTGTTCCTTCTCACACCAAATAGACCTGAAAGCCAAAGGAAACCCCAGGGGTAGAATGGGTTCGCTGCCTCTGGAAGTTCATCTCTGAGGCTCGTTTCCACACCCAGGACTAACCACCCTGCATGATGACAAGCTGTGTCACTCTTGTTCCAGCCAAGGAAGTGCATTTCCAAAACCTAACCGGGAGCATCTTTCCACTTCCCACCTTTACTTTTACTTTCAAAGGGCCTTGCATGTGTTGGTGTTTTCTTCTTATGTCAGAATTTCAATTTCTCCATAGAACCATAGAAACACCTCTCTTCAAGCCAACTGGTTTTAAAACCAGCTGTCATATTTCAGTCGTGTCCGACTCTTTGTGACTCCATGGCCTATAGCCTGCCAGGCTCCTCTGTTCATGGGATTCTCCAGCCAGGAATACTGGACTGGGTTGCTATTTCCTTCTCCAGGGGATCTTCCTGGTGCAGGGATTGAATCCGTGTTATTTCTGTCTCCTATAATGGCAGGTGGATTCTTTACTGCTGACTCCACCTGAGAAGCCTGAAAGTTGGTTTTACTTTCCAGCAATTGGTTCCTTTCCTGAAGTTCATCACTAATAGTCTTTGAGCATGGTCTGAGCTGACGGCTGTGCCAGCCTGGGCTTGTCCTGGGGCCAGGCAGACGCTCAGCCTCCTCCTAGGGTTGCCCCTGTGCGTTGAGAGTCCTTTTCTTCTGGCAAAGTCGAGGTAATTGTTTGTGTGCTCGCCACTGCTTCCCTCCTGTCCGTGTCTGTGTTTTACTTGAACCGTGTGGTTGGGATGTGTGAGTTAGGCTCCAAGTCTCCAGGCAGGGCTGCATTCCTGCATGCACCCTGGGCTTGGAAGAGATGCTCAAAGATTGTTACAGACAGTGCATGCAGCCCCCAGGGAATAACCATCTCACCAGAACTGCCCAGTCCCTTCTGAATGATGCACCTTTCTTCCCAGGTCTCCTGGGGGAGGTTTGTGAGCATTGAGTTCAGTTTGATTTCTGTATCGTAACAGAAGTCTTCATAACAGAAGATGATATGTTGGCTGCTGCGACCAGCATTCCTGTGGCTAGCAGGAGCTGGTGCCATGGTTTCCCAGGTCGTGGACATTTGCTGAGGGAACCAGGCTAGTATGTGTGGCTGTCCATCAGAGTGAGTCACCAGCTGCCTGACCCTGCCCCCCACCCCCCGCCACTGGTTTCTCAGAAATCAGGGGCGGGGGAGCACTTCTGTTTTCTCCCCAAGATTATGGAGTTCCCTGGGTTGTTCAGTTTGTTTATCCCAATTCTTTGAGTGTCTAAGGTCCACCAGTAGAATGGATAAACAGTGTGGGCATCTGTCCTCAGCAGTAAAGAGAAGACAGTTGGTATGTAACAGCAGGGTGAGCCTCACAGACTCTGCAGAGTGTAAAAGAAGCCTTACACCAAAGAGTCATATGATTTCATTTCTTCTTCTTGTTCAGCCACTCAGTTGTGTCCAACTGTTTGTGAGCCCATGGACTGCAGCATGCTAGGCTTCCCTGTCCTTCACCATCTCCCAGAGTTTGCTCAAACTCATGTCCATTGAGTCAGTGATGCCATCCAATCATCTCATCCTGTCATCCCCTTCTCCTGCCCTCAATGTTTCCCAGCATCAGGGTCTTTTCCACTGAGTTGGCTCTGCATCAGATGGCCAAAGTATTGGAGCTTCAGCTTCAACATCAGTCCTTACTGTGAATATTCAGGGTTGATTTCCTTTAGGTTTGACTGGTTTGATCTCCTTGCAGTCCGAGGGACTCTCAAGAGTCTTCTCCAGCACTGCAATTCAAAAGCGTCAATTTTTCACCGCTCAGCCTTCTTTGTAGTCCAACTCTCACATCCATATATGACTACTTTAAAAAACATAGCTTTGACTATATGGACCTTTGTTGGCAAGTGATGTCTCTGCTTTGTAATACACTGTCTAGGTTTGTCATAGGTTTTCTTCCAAAGAGCAATCGTCTTTTCGTTTCATGGCTGCAGTCATTGTCTGCAGTGATTTGAAAATCAAGTCTGTCACTGTTTCCATTGTTTTCCCATCTATTTGCCATGAAGTGATGGGACTGGATTCTATGATCTTAGTTCTTTGAATGTTTAGTTTTAAGCCAGGTTTTTCACTCTCCTCTTTCACTTTCATCAAGAGGCTCTTTAGTTCCTCTTCACTTTCTGCCATAAGGGTGGTGTCATCTGTATATCTGAGGTTGTTGGTATTTTTCCTAGCAATCTTGATTGCACCTTGAGCTTCTTCTAGCCCAACATTTCACATGATGTATTCTGCATATAACTTAAATAAGCAGAGTTCATTTCTATAACAGGCAAAATCCACCTGTGAGAGTGGGATAGCAAGTAATGTGTGGACTGCCTGGAAAGGGGTGTGGGGAGGCATTCTGTGCTGATGGCGATGTTCTCTGTCATGAAGGGGATTTGGGGTCATACAGGTGCAAACATTGATCAAAACGCAACAAATTTATTTATCTCACCATATGTAAATTTTACTTTAGAGCAAATGCTAAACTCTCCTGATGGTGTGGATGTTGAGATGTTTAGGGGAAATGTACTGTTACTGTGGTTTACTTTGGATGCACTAGAAGTAAGGGGTTGACGGATAGACAGAGGCCTGGGTACATAGAAACGTGAGTCACTTTAGTGATTATGTCAATGGGGCAGTCAAGGTGGTGGGTGTGCGGGTGTTTCCAGTTCTTTCAGCTTTCTGTATGTTTGTAAATTTCCACAGTAAATGTTGGGGAGGAAAAGACTCTTAGGGGTGTGGTGGGCATAGGGCAGATTCAGGAGAAATCCCCTGCTGTCCTGACAGGCTTGTCAGTTTGTGTTCAGAGATAAGGAAGAGAAGCCTAGTGGTTTAGTGGGGCAAAGAGGTCATCAGAGAAATCCCATGGAATCTGTGCTTGGGGGACGGACACTTTGGTAAGGTGAGCTCTAGGGTCATGCTCACATCTGGCAGGATTACTGTGGCTCTCTGAGCCCAGGGACAGAAAGATTCGGCCAGGGGAGAAGCACCCAGGGCACAGTGCTGAGTGGAGGCCTGCCGTCTGAGGGCCTTCCTGCAGAGGGGAGATAAGCCTTCCACAGACAGCCTGGCACCGCGGTGCAGGTCTGGGTTGCTGGCCTGCTGCTTATCTTCTCAGGCCTGTTCTGCGGTGCTTCTATAGTTCCAGGATTTGAATTATCGTACAGACTTTTCAGCCCCTCTTTTTTTTTTTAAATCATAGAGGTTATTATTTTTTTTAATCACCTGCAATTTGAAAACAATCAGCAATTACTAAAAAGTTTTCTGGAAAAGAAGGCAAAATGATACTTTGATCTCTAGATGTAGTGTGACCTGCAGGTAACAATGAACATTTGGTGTTAATACAAATAGCCATTGAAATCATTCTGAATGGGAAAGTTTGTTGTCATCAGCAGTAGTAGCTGCGAGAATGGAATAACCGTTGGTGCCATTGGTTGAAGCCTTTTGCGGATCCAGGCAGCGTTGGATTGAACAAGACTAGTGGTGTTCTGGTGAGGGGCTGCCGTACGCTGGGGCCCTGCCCCTGCTTACCGAGGAGCTGCCCCAGACCAGATGCGCCAGAGACCACCAACGTCAGGCTTCTCGCAGAGCCTCTGCCTAGGGAGGAAGCTCCCGGTCTGCTGGTAAGTAATTTAGGGCATGTGTGAGAAGCGGGGGTAGGGAGAGCAGAGAAGAATGAAAGCATTATTCTAAGAAGCTGATCTTATTTATAGATTCTCCTAATTCTATTAAAATGAAGGCCGGAGGGTTATAAAACTTGGAACACATAACACATAATAGCCATGAAAGGACGTTAAGCGAAAATAGGGAACAATAGAGAAGACATTCTCAGTGTCTACAGAAAGAGGTGACGGTTTTCTGAAATAAAATCGTCCTAGGGCACACTGTATGGGGAGAGTGAGTTAAAATGAGGAGAGAACTTGGAAGGAAACAGAAAACGTTTCATAATGAAAAGGGGAAAGTGTTAGTCAACTCAAGGGGAAAACAAAGATTACACTAATTACATTAAGCGGCAAATAAATAAAATGCCATCGTTGTAAAGAGAAATAAAACTAATTAAATACTTAATGTGCTTTAAGAGGGGTTAGCAAAATAAAGTGTATTAACTGTGATTAAATATGTAGGCAGCCGTAATTTTCCTGCTTTGTCCCAGTGGCTAGGATAGTGCCCGACCTCCTGCGTGTAAAACAAGGGATTTTTTATTCCTGACATAGCACATTGATGTTTGTGTGTCATAAAACAAAATAATGAACCCTCGTATTATTAATAGAAAAGCTGGAATCAAACAGATGCTTTTAAATGAATGAATTTATGAATGAATAAGAAGTTAAAAAATACACGCTCAAAATGGAGAGCAACAGAACCACCTTCTAAGATAAAAATCTGACAAATGAAGATGTGAAGGAGGTGGTTCTCTTTAGTGCCAGTAACTTAAGCTTTCTCTGCATTTTCTGCTGGAAAGCAGAATTACTGGTACCCCCAACAATCAGATGCTTGGAAAGTGCCAGGCCTGAAGTGAACATGGATGCATGTTAATGCTGATAATCTTATCGTCACCACTGTGGAGTCTGTTAATACCAAAAGAGAGGGAAGTGGCATGTCCTTTCAGTGTCAGGCCCTGGAGTCAGACTAGGAGAACACTATTTTTAAAGTAGGGCTTCAAAGCTCGCCAAAGGTGTCATGGAGAAGATTTCAGACATACTGCTCCTTTTACCTTTTGTCTTTTTTGAGGGGAAAAGATGAGCTGATGTGAAAAGTTTAGGATGGGGAAGGTAGAAAAAAGCCAGACCAAGAAAGAGCTGATGAGCCATGGGGTAGCCTGGACATCCAGGCCACAAAGCCTGACCACCAGTTCCCAGGGAGACACCTGGTTGGTGGCCACTCAAGCCAGCCCATGTGGGATTCGCCCTCCTCAGTCATCCCCCTGCCAGACTCTTGTCCACCATCACGATGCTAAAGAGGACACTCCTGCTTGGAACGAATTGGTTAATGATTCTCTTTGGAGGATGAAAGAAGAGTTTAGATTCAGTAAAACTTATTGTCAGTTAACCAGTTTGGGCACCTGGGAGCCAGTGAACAAACTCATGAAGGAATAGTTTGTTGCCTGCACACAGCAGTTGGGGCGTGGAGTGGCTCTATGACTTGGCCTGGCTCTGTGATGCCCATTTGCCTGTTGACTATAACCGACAGGTCCACTTTCACCCCCATGGAGAATGGTGTGCCTGGAAGTGCTGAATTTTATCCTTTTCTCAAGTCATTCTCAGTCTGGGCATCACTCAGCAGGGTCTGCACAGAACACGGACTCTCCTGATTCAGAGAGCAAGAGTCAGATTGGGGGCTCTAGGACAGGAGACACGAGGTGGGTGGTTTTCTCTTCTACTGCTCCTCCCACAAGAGCCAGATCACCCCACTGCACCTGTTTTCCACTTTATTGGGCTATTTTGATCTGGTCGCTCTTGCCGTCAGAACCAGTGGCCAAAACAGACCGCAGGATTGGAAGAGTGGGGTTCTAATCCCAACACTTTGTCTGCAGGTGGTCAGCAGTTGATGTCTCTGGGTGTCAGGTCACACACTGATCTGTAAAGTGTGGGTGTGATCATCACTTTCCAAACAGCATTGTCATCTGGCTGTTGTGAACATCACAGCGTGGACTTCTTCCTGTGTGACTGAGAGGGCAGACACTATCAGTGCAGCCGTTCATGAGCTCGCTGGACAAACAGATGCTCTGCACAGGCCTCTCTTGTGGACACTGTGACCCCCCAGCCCAGGACCCAGCCCCATTTACCAGTACCTGCTGTGGCCCCTCACCTATATCTTGCCTGGGTGGGTTCGATATTGATTCTGGAGGAACCACGGAACACTGGGTGTTTACGGCATCCTGGGATCACGGTCCACCTTGGGTTGTGAGGGCTGAGCTACCAAAGGACCAGATTGCTACAGTTTAAGCAGTGATCTGAACGCTCCCTGGCTGATGCTGGAGGGTTTTCATTCTGCCAGGGAATAGGACAGTGTGCCAGCAATTTCAGAGCATCACAGAACAGGAGCTAGGGATCATTGAGATGCTAAACCAGAGGATGGTGCCTGAAACAAAGGGGGCTCTGACCTAGCTGCTGTGGGAACTCAGAGGGGACCATGGAGGCAAGCTGGTCTCAGGACTTGGTCTCCAGCCATCGAGACATCTGCGCCAATAACCAACCAGTGGAATGTGCTAGGTTGTCTGAGAGGTGTGGAAGTGATACTGGAGGACTGGGCACTGGGGATCACTTCTACCTTCTGAAGGAAAATAGGATGATGAAGATGACAGGATGGGGAGAAGGATGAGGATGATGGTTAGGTTGATGTTGATGAAGAGGAGGAGGAGGAGGATATGGAGGGTGATGGTGAGGATAATGATAGGATGAGGATGTTGATGATGGTAAGAATGATGAGAATGGTGATGGGGAGGATGGGGAGGCTGATGGTGATAGTGACATTAAGAGTAATGAGAGGAGGAGGAGGATTATGAGGAAGAGGATGATGATGGCGATTATAAGGGTGATGGTGACAATTACAAGAATGGTTAACTCTTACTGGGCCAGAAACTGCTCTAAGTGCTTGACCTCCATGATTCCTTACAGCCTCCTCCTCACAGTGGATGCCTCTCCTGCTCCCATGTGACAGATGAGGAAACAGCCCGGAGAGGTTAAGTAACATATACAGATTAGATATGGCAGAACCAGAGCTGACCACACACTCACTTCTCCTATGTTACCTTTGAAACATGTTATTCAATGCATATAAAATGTTTCCCACAACATATATGTTCATTATTAAAAAGCATAAAAATAGAACTATTGACACCACCACCCAGCCCAGAAAGTAGATGATTATCAACATTACTTACATATTCCTTTTTCATCTTACCACTGTTAAAAGGTAAACCAAGGCATATTGCAAATTTTAGGAATTTAATTGAGCAAAAATCGATTTGAATCAGGCAGCACCAAAGGGGAAGTGGATATTAGTGCCGTGTGAACACAGGAGCGAGACTTTTATAAAGGAGAAGCAGAAACAAAGTGAGGAAGTGATCTGATTGGCTGTTGCTTCAGCGGCTGCCTTATTAGGGAAAGCTTAGTTAGCTGATCCTGATTGGCTGCCCTTCGGTTTTGATTTCTTAACCTTGAGGCATTTACAGGCTTGGGTTTGGTTTGCTTACGTGGGCTGCTAAGGCAGTAGAGCCACCTCAGCCTAATGGCCTCCTTGTTTAATTAATTTAACCCCACCCTGCCCACACCTCTCCAGCCCCACAGGGTAACCACTGTCCAAACAGTACATGTGTCACAGGTGTAGGTATGCTTAGACACTACCTTGCTTCATTTTGCTTTTGAACTCTGTAAAAGCTGAAGCTCCAGTACTTTAGGCCACCTGATGCGAAGAGCTGACTCATTGGAAAAGATGCTGATGCTGGGAAAGATTGAAGGCAGGAGGAGAAAGGGGAGACAGAGGATGAGATGATGGTTGGATGGCATCAGCGACACACAATGGACATGAATTTGAGCAAACTTTGTGAGATGGTGAAGAACAGGAAAGCCAGGCGTGCTGCAGTCCATGGGGTCGCAGGATAGGACTGAGCGACTAAACAACAGCAACAAAAAATGACATACTGTGTGTGGTGTTCTGGGACTTTCTTTTTTCTTTTCTTTTCATGTAACATCAAGTTTCTAAGGCTCAGCTACATTGTAGCCATAGCCCCAGCACAGCTGTGGTTCATTTCACTTCTCTGCAGTATTCTTCAGCCCGCAAATCATCATGCGCGTGTCCTTCTCCCAGCAATAAATGAGTGTGATTTCTACTAAGAACATGGTTGCTAGAACAGCCCTGTGCATGCCCTCTGGTTCGCGTATGTCAGAGTTTCTCTGGAGCACGTGCCTAGAATTGGGATGACTGGATTTGTGTATACTGCATACCAATGCTTTGCCAGTTATAAGTGTAGGAAATAGCATTTCCAAGTTTGTGAATTTTTAAAAAAATCTTGTGTAAGTGTCTTTGATTAAATAGGAAAATTAACTGTTACATAATTGTATGCATCAGTCTTTTCTCTTTTTTATAGCAGTTTTATGAAGATATAATTTGTGAGCCATATGACTTACCTGTTTAAAATGTACAGTTCATATTTTTTTTTGTTAGTGTATTCATAGAGTTGTGCTACCATCACTACAATCAGGTCTAGAGCATTTCATCACCGCAGAAAGAAACCCCACACCCACTGGCTGCCACGCCCCATCATGCCGTGGCTGCCCCAGTCCTAAGCATCAACTAATCTACTTTCTGTCTCTACAGAGTTGCTTACTCTGGACATTTCACATGATGGAATGATAGAGCGTGTGGTCTTTTTTGTGACTGACTTCTTTCCCTTAACACAATGGTCCCCAAACTTTTTGGCAGCAGGGACAGATTTCATGGACGACAAGTTTTCCAGTGACTGAGGAAGGGGAGGATGGTTTGGGGTTGATTCCAGCACATTACATTTATTGTGCACTTTGTTTCTATTATTACTACATTATGATATATAATTAAATAATTGTACCACTCACCATAGTGCAGAATCAGTGGGAGCCCTGAGCTTGTTCTCCTGCACCTGGATAGTCCCATCTGGGAGTGACAGGAGAAAATGACACCCCAAATGTGTTGCTTATGTCTTCTCTGGAATCTCGTGTTGGTTGCTGTCACTGCAGAAAATCCTGCTTCACAAAGATGGGATACTGGAAATGGAAGCAGGCTTTTCAATACTTTTGTGCCATCTCAGGCTATTCTGCCTTGACTTTAATCCAGAATGTATGGAGATTTGAAGTTGTCTCAAACATACTCTTTAGGCCACCGTCATTTGTGATCTCAAGCAGTTGATCTTCTAGCACAGATAAAGTCAGTTCATCTGGCTTATTCACAGGTGGGTGGCAGATCCATTCATTCTCAGTCTGGGGTCTTTCATGATTGGAAAATAAGGCTCAAACTCTTAGTCTCTTTCAAAATCTCTGCTACTGTTGGAAAGGTCAAAAGTCCCAATGTTCACTCATCGCCCCCATAATTCCAGTTTGGCTTTGATGCAGTCGCTTCATCTGCCGGCTTGAGCACAGTTGTCATTCTTCCCTGAAGTGATAGATTGAGTTAGTTGAGCAGGTTGAATATGTCACAGAAGTAAGCAAGTTTTGTGATCCATTCTGTGTCACTGAAATGTGCTGCCAGTGGGAGCTGCTTTTCTAAAAGAAATCTCTCCACAGTGTGGAGACTCACATTCAGAAGCAACCTCTTTGACATGAGTAGTGAAACTCAGAAGACATTCAGTCATGGCAGCCACTCCATCTGAGCATATACAGACACAAAATGACCAACTCAGTGTTCCTGATATGTGAACATTTAGAGGCTTAAATAGTTCTGCAACTGTGATGTTGATTGGCAACAAAAGTGCACATAACCCATCCACCTGCACATCCTCCTGAAAAAATCTCACACAGAAACAAGCATTGTCTTGTCAACACAGGTAGACTCATCAGACCTCTCTGCTAATGATAATCTGTATTTGTAACTGCTCCCCAGCACTAGCATCACTGCCTCAGCTCCATCTCAGATCATCAGGTGTTAAGATTCTCATAAGGAGCAAGCAACCTAGATGCTTCACATGTGCAGTTCATAGCAGGCTTCATACTCCTGTAAGAATCTACTGCCACCACTGATCTGACGGGAGGCGGAGCTTAGGTGGTCATGCGAGTGATGGGGAGTGGCTGTAAATACAGACGATGCTTCACTGCTCGCTCGCTGCTCACCTCCTCCTGTGCAGCCTGCTTCCTAACAGGCCACAGAGGGGTACTAGTCCATGGCCTGGGAGTTGGAGACCCCTGCCACAGCATGCTTTTAAGATTCATTCATTTGAGTATGTTCCAGTACTTTATTCTTTTTATTTCCAAATAATATTCCAAATATTCCTCTGTTTGCATATGCCAGTATCTGGATATTTTCTTTGTCAGTTGATGGACATTGAGGTTATTTTTGTTCTGCTCTTTTGGCTCTTGTGAGTAACGCTGCTGTGGACGTTTGTATGTAAGTTTTGTGTGGAGCTATGCTTTTACTCCTTTAGGGTTATATGGTTATATTGCTGGGTCATGTGGTAGCTCTCTTTGACCTATTGAGAAGCCACTGGATTGCTTTCTAAAGTAGCTCTGTCACTTTACAATCTCTCCAGCAGTGTTTGAGTTTTCCAGTTTCTCCACAGTCTCATCAACAACACTTGCTATCATCCGTCTTTTGTATTGTCCCCATCCTAGTGCTGTTGTGGTTGTGGTTTGCATTTTCCTGATGGCTGATACTGTTGAGCATCTTTCCATGGGCTTTTGGCCTCTTGCATGTCTTCTTCAGAGAAATATCTGCTGAGATTGTTTGTCCATTTATAATTGTTTTGTCTTTTATTATTGCATATTTTAGACACAAGTCCCTTACCAGGTATGTTATTTGCAATTACTTCCTCCCATTCTGTGGAATGTCTTTGCATTTTCTTAGTGGTGCCCTTTGCAGCACAAAGATGTTTTTTTTGGTCCATTCTTTCATTCTCTGTCTTTTAATTGGTATATTTAGACCATTCACATTTAAAATCATTGCTGATATCATTGACTTAATATCATTTGTTCTTCTTCCTGCTTTATATACCTCCTCTAATTATAATGGAGCGTCTTAATAATTCTGTTTTATTTCCTCACATAACACATCAATTATACTTCTTTAAAGTATTTTTTTTAGAGATTTCCTTAGCGTTCACTATATATACTGTAAACTAGTTTATGTCCACCTTCAAATAGCCCTGTGCCACTTGAAAGGTAGTGCAGGCGCCTTGTGATGGAGTCTTCCCAGTTTCTGCCTCCTGCCCTGGTGACGCCAGTCATCAGGGGGAGTGCTTCCTGTGCTCTTGTTGAAGAAGCCCCTCCGTACCTGAGGTCAGCAGTCTCTCCCATGCTATCCGCCAGTGTCGCAGAGGGCAACAGACGGCACTGTGGCCTTTCCTTTAGAATAGCCCCATCCCAGCACCCCAGAGCAGGTCAGGGTGTGTCATCGTTCCCTGGCACGTGTGCTGGGCTCTGTGTTCTGGAGCTGGGAAGTGAACCAGGAGGTCCCTCGGGGGCACTGGACTCACTGTCAGGCAGACCCAGTCCATGAACAGAATAGAACAGAATGTTGCCATCCCATCACCCCAGAGAGGTCCCTCGGGGGCACTGGACACACTTTCAGGTGGACCCGGTCCTTGGACAGGACATAACCGAACACATGGAAGGTTCTGTCAGTTCAAGGCAGATCCTGTGGGCCAGGGTGGTATTTCAGAGTTATGGGACCAGTGTGGATGCAGAGCTTGAGTCTGATGTCCACCGGGAGGTCTGGGTGTCCCCCGTGTACCCTGACCCGAGAAGGGTCTGAGGGCATGGCGGAAGGCCCTCACTCACGCCAGCTGCTCTGGTCCAGTCCACCCCAAAGGCAGTTCCTGTAGTCACCGAGGGGCTCTGGGTCTGGGCACTGAGATCCTGGGGACTCTACTGCATGGTGCACAGTGGCTCAGTGGGCTTCAGCTTCCACATGTCAAGGGGCTGCCCCTCTTTTCCTGGGTTCACGCCACCTCTGTCATCACCTCACCCCCTCCTGGCCTCCGTCAGCTGTGTCTGTCACCTGCCTTGACTTCAGAATCCTTGGTTCCCACTGAGAGGTGGTGGGGTGGAGCAGCCCTGTCACCTGCCAGACAGAGAGGACAGCTACCTGGAGCCTGTAAGGGATGCTGCCCTGCCCCCAAGCATGCTGCCTTACCCCTTGGTGAGCAGTTTCCAGGAGACTGAGCCCTTCACTTTTACCCACTGACACCAACAGCAGCAGGGACGACCCTTTTGCAGATGGAGATGAAGACCTCTGAGGCGGGCCTGGCTGTTGGATGTGTGAGCCCCTCCCCCATTCCCTGGGGACCCAGTGTCTATAAGTCTGGAGAGCCACTGCCCCATGGGTGTCCTTAGTTCCAGCACCCTGACCTCCCCAGCCATCAGCCATCAGCTTTGGTTCTCTCTTGATGCTGGTTGGCTAGTCTCGGCGACTGTAAACACGCCCTGCGTGTCTGAGTTACATGTTACAGGTCCCGGTGTGGGGAAAGCATCGTGTCAGTTTGTCTGGCCCTGTGTGGGCAGTTTACATTCCCTCGGCCTGCTGTCTGTGTGCAGGCTCTGCTGGTGCACAATGACTCCCCCAGGGCAGCTCCATGACCTCTGGGGCCCATCTCATTGATGGATGTGGGGACAGGGGTGTGGGCTGGGTCCAGAGGAGGAGAGGCCCCCCAGTGAGGCTTTCTGCACAGGGACACACCTTTTGCTCACACTGGTGGGAGGGCTGCTTCAGTAGATGAGTGAAGTCAGGTCTGGTTGTGACCAGTGCGTCTGATGCGCCCACTTCTTCCTACCACCCTTCCCAGTTGTTATTTCAGAGTGTTATGCATTGTGATTTTTTTTTTTTCTTTTTGACTCTGGAACCTTAAAGTTGCACTCTGGGGTGCCACAGTGGCCTGCTGGTTCCCCATGTGTGTTCTTAATTACTGATATGTAGCTTTTAATTCCCCTCTTTCCTCCCTTCCTCACCATGTGCTCTCTAAGGCCATAAGCAGAACCCACCTGACTTTACAGGCTGTGCAGTCACAGTTGTCAGGTTGCCAGGCACCTGTTCCCCCCAGGCCCCATGCACCTCCTGCACTTCATCTCATGTATCAGTATGTGTAATCACGGATGCTCTGGATTTGCATGTAACCCAGTGCCGTGGATTACCCTGAGTCCTACACGTGCACACACCCAGTCCCAGCAAGGTGGTTGTCTCAATACTCCAGGAATGTATACATAGCCCAATCTCAGGATCCCACTTTGAGGGACTATTTGAGGATCACTTGCAGTAAGGATTGCTTTATGAGTCAGGATCTCAGCAGGAGAAATTAGGGTACTGGGAGGAGGGTAAGTTGATAGACTCACCTTTCTCTAGGTGTGGGCAGAGTTCAGAGAAACCACCAGGGACTGTTAACAACAGAATTGCTTTTATCCCACGGCCCCAAAGGGATAAGAGTGGGAAGTGATGGAGCCTAGGAGGAGAGATGGCCTTGATCAAGTGCCTTGAGAAGAGCCACAACTTCCAGGGAGACACAGCAAGCTTAGCAGACCCTACAGGGAGAACCAGGGGAGTAGCTCAGCCATGTTTACTCTCCCCCATCCCCCCTCTGCTCCCTTCCCAGGGTTTTCCAGGACCAAACCGCACCCTCAGCCAGAGGGCGCAGAGCTCGCTGACACAGTCCTTGTTCCTGGAGCAGAGAGCCAGGTGGAGGAGGTTGGAAAGGAGATGTAGGGAGTTAAACGGAAGATATCTGGCCCATTCCTGTAAGTTCTAAAAGCTTTGGTTTGATGTCTCACACTTAAATACTTACTCTGGCTTGAACTTGCTTTTGATGTGAAGAAGGGATTTAACTCCCTCCACCCTGTCCCATATAAATTTCCAAGCACCGTCAGTTTCTAAGTCCCTCATTTTAATTGATGTTTCTGATAAATCAAGTTCAGTATTTGCATGGATTTGTCTCTTTTCTGTTCCTGGGTTATTTGTCTGTCCCTGACCCAGTGCCTCATCACATTTCTTGCTGAAGCCTTATAATAAAGCTTGATGTCTTTTCTTTTTCCAGGAATATCTAGGCTATTCTTGGGCTGTTGGTCTAACATATTGACTTTGAATCAATTTGACAAGTTCCACAAAACAAATAAATCCTGTTTGAAATTTGCCAGAACTTTTATATAATATATAAATCTGTTGGATGTGGTTATTATGTCTTTTTGATATGGGGTCTTCCTATCTGTGAACATGGTATATCTGTTTATTTAAGTCTCCTTTAATGTCTATTAGTAAAGTTTTGTAACTTTCTATATATAGGACTTACATTCTTTTGTTCAGTGTATTGTTCAGTTCCTCAGTTGTGTCCGACTCTTTGCAACCCCATGGACTGCAGTACACTAGGCTTTCCTGTCCTTCACCATCTCCTGGAGCTTGCTCAAACTCATGTGCATAGAGTCAGTGATGCCATCCAACCATCTCATCCTCTGTCGTCCCCTTCTCCTCTTGTCTTCAGTCTTTCCCAGCATCAGGGTCTTTTCTAATGGGTTGACTCTTCACATCAGATGGCCAAAGTATTGGAGCTTCGGCTTCGGCATCAGTCCTTCCAATGAATATTCAGGGTTGATTTCCTTTTGGATTGACTGGTTGGATCTTGCAGTCCAAGGGACTCTCAAGAGTCTTCTCCAACACCACAGTTCAAAAGCGTCAATTCTTCGGCGCTCAGCCTTCTTTATGGTCCAACTCTCACATCCATATCTGACTACTGAAAAAAACCATAGCTTTAACTATATGGACCTTTGTTGGCAAAGTAATGTCTCTGCTTTTTAATACACTGTCTAGGTTTGTCATTGCTTTTCTTCCAAGGAGCAAGTGTCTTTAATTTCATGGCTGCAGTCACTGTCCACAATGATTTTGGAGCCCAAGAAAATAAAGTCTGTTACTGTTTGCATTGTTTCTCATCTATTTGCCATCGAGTGATGGGACTGGATGCCATTATCTTAGTTTTGTGAATGTTGAGTTTTAAGCCAGCTTTTTCACACTCTTTCACCCTCATCAAAAGGCTCTTGGTTCCTCTTCACTTTCTGCCATAAGGGTGGTGTCATCTGCATATCTGAGGTTATTGGTATTTCTCCCGGCAATCTTGATTCCAGCTTGTGCTTCCTCCAGCCAAGTATTTCACATCATGTACTCTGCATATACGTTAAATAAGCAGAGTGACAATATACAGCCTTGACGTACTCCTTTCCAATTTGGAACCAGTCCGTTGTTCCATGTCCGGTTCTAACTGTTGCTTCTTGACCTGCAGGTCAAGGAGGCAGGCAAGATGGTCTGGTATTCCTAGCTCTTGAAGAATTTTCCACAGTTTGTTGTGATCCACAGAGTCAAAAGCTTTAGCATACTCAATGAAGCAGAAGTAGATATTTTTTCTGGAATTCTCTTGCTTTTTTCTATGATCCAACTGATGTTGGCAATTTGATCTCTGCTTCCTCTGCCTTTTCTAAATCCAGCTTGAACATCTGGAAGTTCTTGATTCACATACTGTTGAAGCCTGGCTTGGAGAATTTGAGCATTACTTTGCTAGCATGTGAGGTGAGTGCAGTTATGCGATAGTTTGAACATTCTTGGCATTGCCCTTCTTTGGGATTGGAATGAAAACTGAGCTTTTCCAGTCCTGTAGTCACTGCTGAGTTTTCTAAATTTACTGGCATATTGAGTGCAGCAGTTTAACAGCATCGTCTTTTAGGATTTGAAATAACTCAACTGGAATTCCATCACCTCCAATTGCTTTGTTTATAGTGTTGCTTCCTAAGGCCTACTTGACTTTGCACTCCAAGATATCTGGCTCTAGGTAAGTGATCACACCATTGTTCAGTGTATGGATACCTTAAATTTTCTATATATAGGAATTGCACATTTTTTGTTAAATGTATGGTACCTTAAGTTTTCTATCAGTTGTTGCTAAAAACAATCACCCAGTTGACTTTTTAAAAATATTGTTCTTATATCCAACCGCCTTGCTGTAAACTCCCTTATTCTTTCTAGTAATTGGGAATGCTTTCAATATTTCCCTGTTAAGATGGATATTTGCTATTTGTTTTTGTAGATAGCTTTTTACCAGGTTAAGAAATTTCCTTTCTCTTTCTAACTTGCTAAGAGCTGCTTCTCATCTGGGTGTTGAATTTTAGCAAAAGTTCTCCTGCATCTCCTTTAATCTTGTTCATGTAATGATTATGTTTATTGATTTTCTAATGTTAAAATACCCTTGCATTTCTCAGATAATCTAAACATGGTCACAGTGGATTATCTTGTTTATGCTTTACTCAATTTGGCTTTCTAATATTCTAGTTAAAAGTTTGCTTCTGTATTCATAAAAAAAAAAAAAAAAAAGAACCCATGATATATTCCTTTCTTGTACTATCCTTGTTTGGTTTTAATATTAAAGATTTTCTGGCCTTACAAAATTTTACTCTTTTTCTATTCTCTGGAAAAGTTCATGGTAGACTGAGATGATTCACACCTTGATTTTGGTAGAACTTACTCATAAAACTGTGTAGGCCTGTTTGTGTAATAGAAAACATTTTTTTAACTACTGCTTCTGTTTCTTTAATGGAAAGTCTGACATCCAGGGACTTGCTTATATTATTTACATTTTCAAATTTGTTAGCTTAACATCATTCATAGTGCTTCTTTATTATTTTTAAATTCTCTGCTTTATTTGTAGTTATATGTCTTCTTTCATTTACAACATCACTTCTTTGTGCAGAATCTCTCAGTTTTTCTCTATTGATATTGCTGTGAGTTTGCCCTTCTTCCTAGATTTTGGCCTTGTTTATTCTCTTTATTATAAATTTACTTTCTCTTTTTGCAGAATTCTGCTCCTAACTTTATTATTTTCTCCCGTGGTTTATTTATTTAGTTAAACAGTGGTTTTAGTTAGACTCTTAATCTCATGAATTTTCAGTGTGTCTACTTCTAATATGAGCACCTAAGGTAATACATTTCCCTTCCACTGCCTTATTCACTGATGCTTATAAAGTTGTTGTATGTAGTATTTTCACTCATGCCGTTCTATGCATTTTTAAATTCCCATTATGATGTTTTCTTTGACCCATGAGTCATATGAACATGTTTTGTTAATTTCATAGTGTGTGGATTTTTTGACTCCCTCTTCACCTTACTGATGTTGCTCTTAATTCCACTGCCGTAAGACACTGTGTTGTCTTGGAAATCAGTTTTCTGATGCTGTGGGGAACCTGCTTCTAGCCCTGGTCCTGGATCAGGTTTTGATAAGGTCCTGTGTGTCTGGAAAGAGTGTTGTCCTCTGTTGTTGGGGTGGAGTTCTGGGTCCTTTGGACCCTCTGTCTCCGTTGCCTTTTTGTCCTGTTCTCTGGGGATTTTGCTGTGCCTCATGGCTTCTGCAGACTGGGGCATGTCCAGGAGGAACAGGTTTGGGCTGGTCCCAAAGGATGGGGAGGATCCTATCTGATGGAGGAGGAGGGCCTGGATGAGGGAGCAGCATGGATAGCGGTGGGACAAGGCCACAGAGTGGTGTAGCCTCTGAGGGAGGGCAGGGAGGCCAGCACCAGAGAGTTTGGGCAAGGCCCTTCACAGAAGAGAGGCAGGGGAGAGTTGTCTGAGGGGTCAGAGGAGCCCACAGAAGGGAGGCAGCCAAGGGCTAAGCTGGTGGAGTCTGGCTTTGGGGTGTGTGCTCTGGTTACTGGGACGCCTGGTAGTGCTCAGGGTCTCCTGAGGTGACAGCCTGACCACGTGGTCAGGGGGCTGGAAAGGCAGGAGTCGCCAGAGGTCGTCTGAGGGCAGTGATTAGAACAGCAACCCCAGAGGACCAGGTGGGGCAGGTGGGCCATTGACCAAGAGCACCCAGGTTGTGGTGGATGGGTGGGGAGAGCTGTGGTGAGGAGGGATTTGGGTGTGGGTGCCTGGCAGGGGCATGCCCACTGTGGTTGGAATTGTGGAGTGTCTGGGAGAGATGAGGGGAGTTCTGAGGCCAGGGTGTCAAGAGGGTTGTTTATCAGGTCATCAAAGTCCTCTGTCAGTGGCACAGTGGTAAGGAAAGAGGAGGGGGATCCCCTTGGCGTTGGCCATCCTGGGAGCACAGGGGTGGCGGGTCGGTGGACCTGGGTGGGGGGAGAGCTCCCGGAAGTGTCCTGTCCTGGGAGGCTGCCCATGATCATACTGCTGACTGTCAACCCTGGTGTTTCTGAGGTGAGAGGGAGAGCCGTGAACACATAGGCTGGACACCAGAACTGAGAAACCAGGACACACTGCTGACTGGGGGCTCCCAGGCAAGTGGGAGCTTTCAGCTAAGATGAGATTGAGACATGGTATACAGATACACCACATGGATGGAGGAGTGTTTTGTTTGTTTGTTTGAGGCTTTTTAAAAAAGTGATCACTTATGGTAAAAATACATGCAACATAAAATGCACCATTTTCACTATTTTTCAGTGGACCTTTCAGTGGCATTGGGTCTACTGACAGAAATCCTCCTGTGGCAAAACTGAAAATCTGTGTCTGTTAAAACTAATGAACCACCAGGAAATTCCCTCATTTAAAAACAGTAATAGGGATTCCCAAGGGTTCAGTGAGAGGACTTAGTAGGGGCTGCGTGAGACTCTGTCCTTGTCACTGGGGAGAAACACAGCAGGGCCGTCGGGGGCTCACTCTGGGCTGCTGGGCCTGTTGCTCGTGGGGAGATGCCCTGAGAGGAGCAGCGCTGCGAGAACGGAGCAGGGCAGGCCCCGGAGGTGCGGGGTGGTCTCCAGAGGGGCCCAGGGGCGCATGCAGCCCCCCGGCTATATTTTATTTTATCTAGAATGGTTTCAGAAAATTGGAATATTTACTAACTAGTTACTAACATTTAAACATTGGGAGGAACACTGCTCAGTATTCTGTAATAACCTAAATGGGAAAAGAATTTGAAAAAGAATAGATATGTGTGTGTGTGTGTGTGTGTGTGTGTGTGTGTGTGTGTGTGTGTATGGTTATATCTGAATCGCTTTGCAGTACATTTCTCCAAAGAAGACACACAGATGGCTAACAAACACATGAAAAGATGCTCAACATCACTCATTATCAGAGAAATGCAAATCAAAACCACAATGAGGTACCATTACACGCCAGTCAGGATGGCTGCTATCCAAAAGTCTACAAGCAATAAATGCTGGAGAGGGTGTGGAGAAAAGGGAACCCTCTTACACTGTTGGTGGGAATGCAAACTAGTACAGCCGCTATGGAAAACAGTGTGGAGATTTCTTAAAAAACTGGAAATAGAACTGCCATATGACCCAGCAATCCCACTTCTGGGCATACACACTGAGGAAACCAGATCTGAAAGAGACACGTGCACCCCAATGTTCATTGCAGCACTGTTTATAATAGCCAGGACATGGAAGCAACCTAGATGCCCATCAGCAGATGAATGGATAAGGAAGCTGTGGTACATATACACCATGGAATATTACTCAGCCATTAAAAAGAATTCATTTGAACCAGTCCTAATGAGATGGATGAAGCTGGAGCCCCTTATACAGAGTGAAGTAAGCCAGAAAGATAAAGAACATTACAGCATACTAACACATATATATGGAATTTAGAAAGATGGTAACGATAACCTTATATGCAAAACAGAAAAAGAGACACAGAAATACAGAACAGACTTTTGAACTCTCTGGGAGAAGGCGAGGGTGGGATGTTTCGAGAGGAATCGGGTGGAGAGGGAGGTGGGAGCGGGGATTGGGATGGGGAAGACGTGTAAATCCATGGCTGATTCATATCAATGTATGACAAAACCCACTGAAATGTTGTGAAGTAATTAGCCTCCAACTAATAAAAAAATTAAAAAAAAACATTGGGAGGAACACTGCTCAGTATTCTGTAATAACCTAAATGGGAAAAGAATTTGAAAAAGAATAGATATGTGTGTGTGTGTGTGTGTGTGTGTGTGTGTGTATGGTTATATCTGAATCGCTTTGCAGTACACCTCAAACTAATTAATACAGCATATAAATCAACTATACACCAATATAAAATAAAAATGTAAAAAAATTAAATTTTGGGATATTTCAGATAGAAATTTGTTTCTAGCATCTCTTTTTAAATGAGTTTTATTATTACAAAGTTTATTATAAAATTTAAAAATTATTAAATAATTTTTAAAATTAAAAAGTTATAAAGTATTGTAAGAGTTGCATTTTAAAGTTGAACATTATACTTCAGCTTATTGATAGGAACAATAAATTCAGTTCTACTTACTTTTTTATAATTTTTAATTTTTTAGTTGAAGTATACGAGGTACAGTCCATAGGATCGCAATGAGTTGGACATGACTGAATGACTAAAAGACAACAACAATAGTTAATTTACAATATTGTATTAGTTTCAGCTATATAGCAAGGTGATTCACTTTTAATATTTATATTATATATATTACTTATAGCATATATAATATATATATATTCAGATTCTTTTCCTTTGTAGTTTATTACAAGATATTGATATAGTTCCCTGTGCAACAATGCAGGTCCTTGTTATTTATCTGTTTTATATATTAGTGTGTATGTGTTGATCCCAAGGCCCTCCGTCAGCTTCTCTTGAAAAATAGGAGAGCTGGTCCCTTCCCCACAGAGAGGCAAAGAAGGAGTGTGACCCGAAGGGTCATGTTAGATCCTGTCAGGTCTCAGGACAGATGCATTCTGTGCCTCAACTTGGCTCTCTTCCCCAGTGGGGCTGGGCATCATCCTCCGAGAGGATTTGCCCATCATCCTCTGGGAGGGGCAGGTCCTCGCTGCCGATCTGGCTCCAGAAGAGAAGCTGCTGGGCCTGGGGGCACAAGGGTTCAGTCTCTGGGCACCCTGTTCCCACTCAGGGGATGTGCCACCTGTCTGCCACTGAGAGTGTGGAGGTGCCAGTTCTTGGCTCCAGTGAGGGACTGTAGATCAGACAGAACCTCACAGAACTAATGAGTGCACCTCACTCAGACAGAGTTTGTCTTACAGACTTGGTAACATGAGTGATGACAGAGGCATGAATTCACCTCACAGAGCTGAAAAAAGTGACTCAACCTAGAATCAATTGTATATTGCAACCTCATTCTCTACCTGTGGATAAAAAAGGAACAAGAAGGAAGTCTCTCTCAGGGACCTGAAACACCCTGAGGATGGCCACATGGGGTGGGCAGTGTGGCCCCGGCCCTGCCAGTCCCCACGGCCCGGTGCAGGCCTGGCCAGGGGGTGGGGCACTGTTCACTCTGGCTTTGTTGGCTCTGTCGAGGTGGGAATGTTTTCTCCACAGGGACTACTGATAAAGAAATATGTGTGTGTTTTTAATTGAAATTAAAGAGCAAATGGGATTTGTTATCTGGCTTTGTGATTGACTTTGTTGTAATCCATTTTCCCTCCAAAGTGAGATGCATATTACTTCTTACAGAAATAATAGAGAAAAAGCTCCTTGAACAACAGCCTGCTCTGTGTCAGGCCCTGGGCAGACATCTCATTGTGTCCTGCTTCATTTATTCTCCCAGCAGCCGTGGGGTGGGGTGGGGGGTTAGGAAGGGGTGCTGTCATCCCCGCTGCCTAGTAAGGGAAATGACAGCAAAGAGAAATTAAGGAACTTGCCTGGAGTATCTTCAATGAAATGGAGGACCTGGCGCTTAGCTCCAGGCGCCTGACTCCAAGGCTGCAGTCACTGCGTGGAGTCTCCCCTACCCCGAGTTCCATGCTAGGCAATGACCAGAGTCCCTTTGCCGTCACCTCCCTGCCCTGGCCCCATCTTGCCCCGTTTTTCCTTGGAACCCTGGTGAAGAAGTTCTCCCCACTAGCAGGATGCCAGCCTCTCAAAGCACAGGCCCCCTTCCTCTGTAGAAGCCTCGGGCCACCTGTTGCTCGGAGTCCGTGATATGAGTGCCGGCCTTGCAGAAGGGCCTCCACCGGGCCTCCCTCGCCTGTCCTCAGCTGCTCACTTCTGTGGGTCTCCTCCCAGAGGCAGGTCCCAGACACCAGGACCCAGCTTGAGACCTGCCTGGAGCCTTGTGGAGAGAGAAGAGGTGTGAGCGGACAGGTGCCCGGCAGCCGCGTGGGTGTCCCGGGCACAGTGAACACGGGATGCTGTGGTGGGAGGGCATCCTCGGCCCTGCTCACGAGTCGCTGGCAGACAGTCGTGTGTGTCGACTTTGTGAATCATGGGCAGAGGTGAGGGCAGACAGAACAGGGTGATCTGTTTCCTCTCTCTTTCCTTTTACACACTGACTTCTTGCCTATAAATGAGTGCTTTTGAAGTTTTACTTTGAGTATGAAAGTTCTGTTGGGATTTTTTATGGCCGCACACCCCATAAACCATCATGTTAGCATGAAAGGGACTGAGAGACGCTGGCCCAGCGCCTCCTCAGAGTGGAGTCCAACCAGGGCACAGACGGGTGGCCCCCGTGGCCTCCGACTCGAGATGCCGCAGCTGCATGAACAGTCACAGCACCACAGCAAGAGGCCCGATGGGGAGAACCGCACGAGGCCCTGCTTTAGTTTATAAACCAGGACTTACTGTGTTGCTGGGAAAGGGCAGTCCAGGTGGGTGTTGGTGGAGCTGGGGCAGCTGCACCCCCCAGGGGACTCATCTCTGTGAGTCACAGGTGTGGGGTTGAGTCCTGAAGCCAAACGACAGTGCATGGCTCTCTTCCTGTGTGCTTGTAGTGCACGCTGTCGAGTTTGGGCACTCATGTGCTTTTGCTGAAGGTTTCCCCGGTGATTCAGAGGTAAAGAACCCACCTGCAGTGCAGGAGACACAGGTTTGATCCCTGGGTTGGGAAGATCCCCTGGAGGACAGCATGGCATCCCCCTCCAGTATTCTTGCCTGGAGAATCCCACGGACGGAGGAGCCTGGCAGACTACACTACATGAGGTTGCAGAGTCGGGCACGACTAAAGTGACTGAGCATGCACTCATGTGCTTGTACTGAAGGTTTCTTACCTCTGTAAAATACAAGCCTCATGTCTGAGTGGGGTCAGCCCCCATACCCCCACCTGCCAAGAGGCCAGCTTCCAGGATGGGCCTGGGCTGCCTGGTCAGCAGACCCCCAAGGACAGGCATCAGGAGTTAAGGGATATTGGATCAGATGAACATGGGCTGTCTTCTTGGGCATGGCTGTCTCCTCCCTGGTGTCTCTTTTCCTTTTAGGGGAAACCACGTAATAGAGAGGGGTGCAGGACTGAGATGAGTGGCCTGGAGCCCAGAGTAGTTGGTAATCACGGCTGGGCAGTGTTGCTGGGCTCTGTCCTGTCCCGGGCGGGCTGCACCTCCCCTCCTCCGGCCTCCAGTGCTGCTGTCACTGGGGCTAGGGGTGCCCAGCACCCAGAGTGACCCCAGAGACAAGTCAGTTTTAGGAAAAGTGGGACAAGAATGTAGAGGAGACATTTTTTCTGTAATTGCAGTAAAATACACATAATAAAATTTACCGTCTTAACCATTTTTTAAGTGAACTGTTCAGTGACATCAAGTACGCTCACATTGTGGTACAACCATCACCCCCATCATTTCCAGAACATTCTCTGCTTCCAGAAATGAAACTCTGTCCCTCCCCTGGCCCCTGAATCCCACTGTCGCTGTCTCTGTGATTGTGACTCGTCCACTGCCTCCGTGGGGTCACACAGGATTGTCCTGTGTGCGTCTTGTCTCATTGAGCATTCACCCATGCTGTCGCAGATGTCAGAGCCACCTTCCTTTTTGAGAGTGAGTGATAGTCCCTGTGGGCATGGACTGTACCTTGTTATCGCTCCATCCATCCACAGGCACTGGAGGTGCCCCCTTCTCTTCGGTGCTTACATGTCTGTTGAAATCCCTGCTTTCTCTTCTTTGGGGTATTGAAGCGATGTATTTTTAAAGTGAATATTTTAAAGATTAATTTCTTCAAAACACTTTTTAATTTCCCTTAGGATAATTCCTCTCAAGTGAGAGTTTCAGATATTAAACTTTGAATCTTAAACATTTCTCTTATAAGGACAGAAATCTTCTTTATCAAATCTTGTAGCCTTCTCACCCGCCTCCGTCAGGTAACCCTAGGCTGCAGCTTGGTGCTGGCCCTTCTTTCTGGGGAGCCCAGGAGGGGGCCAGTAGGACCAGGTGGGCCTTCCCTGGTTTCTTTGCTCAGGGCATCCCAACATGGACCACTCTCCAACCCCACACTACCCTGAGTGCTGTGTGGCCATTGCACTGAAGGTCGCTAGTATCATCTTCTCCACTCACACGCCGAGGTGCTCTCTGCTGAGGGCAGTCTGCGTGTGTCTGTCCCGGGCTCTCTTACCTGGAGATGGGACCCTCTGGAGTGAGGCTGTCCCCATATGTCTTCCGTGCTCAACAAGAAAAAGGCATGTGCTAGCATGAGGAGAGCCCAATCCCCTGTCACAAGGACCATGGGCTACCTGCAGTGGCAAGTGGTTGCAGGTGGGCCGCACGACAGGGCCCACATTCACCAGTAGTTGCCAGTGAGGTGCTGGAAACTTGCAGGAGCTGAGGTAGGATCGGGATGCTGGCTTCTTGTAAGAATTCTAGGTCCCTGTTCTTGACCTGCCCACTGCCTCCCAGTTGGGGATCCCTCTCCCCCATGGAGACCATGCACTGCAGAGCAGTTAGCAGGCAGCAGGGACATGGGGTGAACCCAACCTCACCCTCACATCAAGTCAGATTCATGGAGGTTGGGGGGTGGTCGAGCTTAGAAATGGGATAAATGACTAATTCTGGAAGTCATAAAGACCCCTTTAAGCAGTAAAGGGTTTAAGATGAAAATTTTCAGAAAGGCCGTGTAGTTTTTCAGATGTCTCTCTGTGGATGTAAAAGGTGTAGCTTGATCTGTGCATTAACCATTCTCATCTGAAGCGAGGCCATTCAGCTTGGTGACTTCAGGGAAAAGAAAATGAAGTCTGTTAAGTAAAAATTAATGGTTTTTCAGGAATTTGTAGGAAGTCGAGCAGCTTAATGACATGCTTTGGGTGGATGCGTGTTGAGGAAAGCAATTTGAGCAGACTAGAAAATTGTGCAATAACCTTAACTTGGGTCAGAATTGTAATTACTGCAGTAACAGAGTGTCGCTGTGTGTCTCTGTGACCAAAATGGGAAGCAGGATTTTTTAAAAACGCTTTTAAAAGTAACAACAACTTGTCCATTCTCTCTCTCTGGACTTCCTACATTATAAATACCAGGTAACCCAGTGCTGGCTAAATATAGGTTCAGTGGCCATCTCTGTTTATGACTTTCTTTAGGCGGAAGTCACCAGCACAAGGCCAGATTAATTTGGTGTGTAGGTTTTTATAGGCTCTAATTAGTTATGTTTTTCTTGAGCAGACCAACTGGGATCAGTAACATTATATAACTGAACTCTGACGCCCGAGACTTTCAAACACAGACGCCTCTCTCAGAGCTGGGGCCCCTGGGAGATGCGGACCCGGCGGCCCGGCGGCCAGCCCACTACAGCTGTGAGCAGCCGGGCTCAGAACATCTGTTTCCAGCCAGGGGCAGCTCCGGGAGTGATAAACTGAATACTTTCTTGCAAAGTCAGAAGCCTCATCTGCAGCCCATTGGTTTCTGCATCCTTGAGGTTTGACATGGCACGACCACTTATCAGCTGTTCCCTGAGGCAGATTCCACTGTGCTGGCCCAGGAGGAGGCGGGGCGGCCAGGGACAGAGCAGAGTGTGTGCTTGACCAGCCTCCCTGCCTCACGGTCCAGCAGCCCTGCACCTGCATCTGAGTGTCTGAGGTCACGACGGCCATGGGAGGCCTAAGTGGGTGGTGGACCTTTGGAGCCATGGAATGTCATCTGGGGTGGACCCAGCACGCTCATCAATGACTTTGCTGCACAGCAGACTTGATGAATGACTCGGGGCCCTCCTCCTCTGTTCTTGAAGCTCTGCAGAAACCGCCAAGTCATCTCCTTTTCCTCCGGGAAGGCAGGGTGCGCCCCCCTGGCAGCACCCCGGATCCCGCCCACCTCACACCTGCCTTGCATAAACAGGGAGGTGACATGAAGCTAGCCATGCTCACACTGATGGGAAAAGCAGGACCGGAGGGGCTCTTCATGTAAACACCCCAGCCCAGGCCTCTCTCCCCATTACACTTGGCCCCTGCCCCTTCTTCACTGGGCTTTGCAAGCTGTTGCCGTGCACCACCCCACCCCCCACCGCCCCTGCCCCAACCTGTGGTCCCCTGGATGCTTCCTCTCCATGGAGGGCCACCACCTGCCTCCCAGCCCCGCAACCCTTAGAATGGACATTAGAGGAGCCAGCCTGGGCCTCACCCAGCCACTCAGCTGGTGGGTGGTCTGCCTGCATCCACAGCCTCAGGACTGTCCTGGGAAGGGGGCTAGAGAGCCCAGAGGCCAGATGGCTGGGAGGCCTGAGGTCTTGGTCACCACCGCACTGGACAGCTCTGTGTGTGTGGACAGGAAGATGTGTGTCCTTCCAGTGTGACTAAAGGTCTGTTCATTTCACCAAACATTTCCTGACCTCCTGCTGTGTACCAGATGCTGCCAGTGCCTGTGGGTTATACAGATGACAGTTCCTGCCTTTGAGGAACTTATCTTGGAGGGAGGGACCGAAGATGTGCTGTAGTGGGCACATGTAGGCACACTTGGCCCTGGGAGGTCCAGAACGGCTTCCTGGAGGCCATGACAGCTGAGATGATAGTTAAAATCAGAGCAGGAGGTAGACTTGGTGTGAGATAGCTGGCGTGAACAGGCTTGGGGGTGTGAAAGCAACCAAGGGTCCCTCCTACACAGCAGCATCGCTAGAGAACAGGGGTGATGCTGGCGAGGCCAGGCCTGTGCCAGAGGGAGAGCTGACCTGGCTTGGTCGTGGAGACGTGCGTGTGCACTATGAGGGGCCCATAGGCTTCTGCTCCTCCAGGAGGTGGGGATGGCGGTATGGTGGAGACCATAATGGAGGCCAGGAGGCAGTAGAGCCTTGCCCCATGGTGGGGGCGACAGGGAGCCGCCAGACTTGAGAACCCTTCAGGCTGTCACTCTCGGAGGGCTTGGTGACGGATGCCTGGGAGGATGGTAGTACCTTCACCCAGAGCAGGGACTCCTCAGGAGGAGGGGGTCTTGTGAGGGTGAGGACAGCAAGATGGTGCTGAGTTCAGGGTGATGCTCTGATTGTGGGAGTCGGCGCAGCCTTCCCAGCTCAGCATGCTGAGTGGGGGCGGGGAGTTTGGTGGGGCCAGTGAGGAAGGGCCAGGCAAGAAGTGGAGGGGCCTTCTCCTAGGAAGAGCTGTCCTTGGGGTGGGGCATGACCCTTGGCTGTAGCTCAGTGCCTCCTGGAGGTGGTCCAGACCTCGACGACCAGGACCTCCGTGTGGGGGCAGGCCCAGCCACAGCGAGTTTGTTCCTATTTGCACGCCAGGCGTCCCTGTCATTCACCATCTCCCAGAGTTTGCTCAAATTCATGTTCATTGAGTTGGTGATGCTATCTAACCATCTCATCCTCTATTGTCCCGTTCTCCTGCTTTCAATCTTTCACAACATCAGGGTCTTTTCCACTGAGTTGGCCCTTGCATCGGGTGGCCAAAGTATTGGAGCTTCAGCATCAGTCCTTCCAGTGAATATTCAAGGTTGATTGCCTATAGGATTGACTGGTTTGCTCTCCCTGCACTCCAAGGAACACTCAGGAATCTTCTCTAGTACCACAGTTGGAAAGCATCAATTTTTTGGCGCTCAGCCTTCTTTATGGTTCAACTCTCACATCCATACATAACTACTGGAAAAAGCATAGCTTTGACTATATGGACCTTTGTTAGCAAAGTGATGTGATGTCTTTGCTTTTTAGTATGCTGTCCTGGTTTGTCAAAGCTTTCCTTGCAAGGAGCAAGCATCTTCTGATTTCATGACTGCAGTCACCAAATGTAAGTGCACACAAATCTGAATGTACAACATGCGAGTATATATACACATTCTCACATCTGTGCACACATACAGTCATACATCT
The DNA here is from genome assembly GCF_033118175.1 of Dama dama. Classification (NCBI taxonomy): domain Eukaryota; kingdom Metazoa; phylum Chordata; class Mammalia; order Artiodactyla; family Cervidae; genus Dama; species Dama dama. The sequence continues at coordinate 37,392,315 of NC_083693.1, forward strand.
ACATATGTACGTACATGAATACACAGGCACCCATTTCCATGCCCGGCCATCCACAAACACACCCATCAGAGGTATGCATGGGCCACAATGGTCTCTCTCCAGGTTCCTGCACTGGTAGGAAGGAGAGTGAGCCCCACGAGGCCCTGGGCTGCTGTGAACAATGTGTTGTCAGGGACCAGATGGGGTGAGTGGGGTCACCATGACAACAGCACTGCAGATATGTCCAGAGGCAGAAGGGTGATGGTTAGGGACGTGAACTCGGATTCACCTCCTGACTGTGCTGCCTGCAGTGAGGGGGCGGTTCTGAACCACTCAGAACCTGCATCTCCCCATCTACACCATGAAAGTGAAGATGGCACCTGCCTTGTAAGGCTGCTGTGAAGCTCAGGTTGTGTTGTCTCAGCTGGAGGCCTGGGACAGGGGGCTTCCCTGTTCTGAACCAGGAGCCCCAGCAAAAATCAGGGGCCCCGGGAGCTGCACAGAGAAGGAGAAGACAGGACTTGCTGTTCCCTGCTCTTTTTGTGCCTGTTTACTGTCTGTATTTTGCACTGAGTACGTGTAGAACTAGTTTCCAAAGTGCCTCATGGAGGGTCCCGGTTGGAAACCACATCCAACTCTTCACTGTGGGTTCCTTGATCCCATTTCTTCCAGTGTTCTGGCTTAGAATACTTAGCCAGGGTTTTAATGATGTTACCAATTTTATCAACTAATATGTATAATTACATACCAGTGTTGAGTGAAGAGACGTGGGCCTCACACACTCAGCGGATTGTTCATTTTCTGGTGGGTGCAGTAGGCTAAGAGAACAGCTCTGATTAACCCATCATGGAAATAACACAGATGAGAAAGAGAAAAGCATTTACAAAAATTTTATGTTGTGACCAACACCCACCCACCCCCGCCAAAAGAAAAAAAAAACTTAACAAAAAAACACCTCACAGACTGGAGATTAGATTCACTGAGGCAGAGTGGATTGAGGTTCTGGGGGCTCAGTGCCAGCAAGGGCTGGTCGGCAGCTGGAGAGAATGGGAAGAGAGGAAGAAGAGAAGACTGCCTGGGCACTTGGGCAGCAGGGTTCTGCAGCAGCCGCCGCCCCCGAGTCAGTTGAGCAGGTGGCTTAGCCACTGGCCAGGGAGGTGGTGTGCAGAGCATGGGCAGGCGTGGCGGCCGGGGCACAGTGTCCGGGACAGCGGGGCTGTGGAGCTGGGACAAGTGCCCACATTAATGTCAGTGCAGAAATCAAGTGAATACAAGGGCCTCTTCTTACCCATGGGATCGCGCTGCATTTAAGGTGTCTTTTGTGCCCCTCGCCCCCGCCACTTCTCTCTCTGCTCTTCTGACTCCAGCTCTTGTCGGTCTGACCCTGAGGCTGCAGTGATCCTCAGCCCTAACCCGTGTGCCTGGGTGTCATTTGGTGTGAGACTGTCGCCTGTTTGTCGGGCACAGTGGGGAGAGTCTGAACATAATGCTGGGCTTAGCCTCCTCGGCTTCAATTTTTCCATCTGTGAAGTGGGGCCATCTCTGTGGCTCTTCCCTGACTCCCACCTGTGAGGCCAGGGGCAGTCAACTGTCCCTGTGTTTACCCCAGCCAGTGGCCACATCCCCAGTGTCTTGCCCTCCCATCCTCCTATTTCATGAAGGCCCTGGCAAGCTTGAGGGACAGTGCCCTGAGGGGGAGGGCATAATCCGGGTGGGGAAGGTCACTGAGTGAGGGGGCGGGGTGCGAGTCAAGGGGCAGGAAACAGCTGCGTGGTAAATGCCGCATCATCCACGCTGGGCCATGTCCCACTTCAGACAGGGACATGAAGGGAAGCAGAGCTTCCCGCTCTGCTAGCTCTTGATCCTTTCTTTCTTCCCATCTTGGAAGCCTCATACTCCTAACCAGTCCTGATGCTGGGGCGCATGAGTCAGATGGGAGTGACCAGGTCACTGAACAAGGATGGTGCCTGGAGAGGAGGCAGGTCCGTGACTAGATAAGATGCTGAAGGCGTTGACCTCCTAAGCAGAACCCCTTGGTATGGGGACTGGTGGTCTGGCCTCAGACTGGTGGACCCCCACCCCAGACACACCCTGCAGTAAATGCTAGAGTTTCAGGTTGGCAGGCCTTCTCTGTAAGGTCCACACATGGTCTGTTCTAGGTGAGGGGGCAAAGGGTACCTGTGGCAGCCACTGGGCTCAGCATCATGGTGTGGGGGCCCATGTGTGGGCAGGGTCCCCAGGGAAGCTTTACTTACAGAAACAGGAGCTGTGTGTATGTCCTAGGATGGAAAGCATGGTCACCAACAGACACCACACAGTACACTCAGAGCAGCACCATTCACAGCATTCAGGAGGTGGAAGCAGCCCAAGTGCCCATCAGTGGGCTAATAGACAAGCGATGGTAGCGTATGCCCACCATAGAGTGTGGTTCAGCCTGAAAGACGGAGGGAGTTCTGACACCTGTGGCAAAACAGGGGTGAACCTGGACATCATGTTAGGGCGCAGCAAACCCCGTCACAGAAGGGCCACTGGTTCCCCTGAGAGAGCCAGAGTTGTCAGGTTCACAGAGACAGAGCAGATGTTCCGTGCCCCGTCTGCCCTCTATTTGCCTGTTCGCAAATCTTTCATCACGAGGAAGGACGGTTTCTGCTCCCCATGCCCGCACACTGCTCCAGGAGGGCCCAGAGGGTGGGAGTTCACATGTAATGAGGGCAGGGTTTCAGTTTGGGAAGATGAGAAGGTTCCCAAGATGATGATGGTGATTGCATGACAGTGTGGATGTGCCTGGTGTCCTGAACTATAGATACTTAAACACTGTGACAGTGGTAAACGTTATGTCTGTTCTGTGTGCCAAGTCACTTCAGTCGTGTCCGACTCTTTGCAACCCCGTGGACTGTAGCCCACCAGGCTCCTCTGTCCATGAGATTCTCCAGGCAAGAATACTGGAGTGGGTTGCCATTTCCTCTTCCAGGGGATCTTCCCGACCCAGGGATCAAACCTGTGTTTCTTACGTCTCCCGCATTGGCAGGTGGGTTCTTTACCAGTAGCGCCACCTGGAAAGCCCTCTGTCTGTTTTACCACAATTTAAAAAGCTAACACAATAAGCAGGAGATAGATCATTTGCCTGTGGTCTATCCTTGGCTCGCTGCCGCTCTTGAGTGGGTCAAGAGATGGTTGACCACATGGCGTGTCCTCAGGCTTCAGGATGTCACGTCCATCCAGGTGAGGGTGGTGCCAGGGCCTCTCCCAGTGTCAGAACTCCCTCTTCAGCATCTGGCCCTGCCTTCTCCCTCCTCCCTCTTCCTGCCCTCACAGTCTCTCCAGGGTCAGGCTGTCCCATGCCCTGTCTGCCCTCTGTTTGCCTGTTCACAAATCTTTCATTTCAAGGAAGGACGAGTTCTGCTCTCCATGCCTGCACCCTGCTCCAGGAGGGCCCAGAGGGTATACAGATGCACACAGAACCCTGGGAGGATGTGGGTGGCAGCTGTCAGAGTCCCCAGTAGCCAGGAACCTGACTCACTCCCCTGTTTCCTGAATCAGATTCCAGCTTCTGCACCTGGCGTTGTTAGGATGGAGGGTGTCCTCGACTGGTGTCCCCTTCTCCCCTGCACCTTACCCAGACCTTTATCATCCATACTAGGCTGCAGATGAGTTCCCAAAACAGATGTGGCATTGCCTGTTGCTGCCCCCGGGGCAGTTTGTCTGGTTAGCACCATGGGAGCCATCTGTTCTTCCCTGAAATTGCTCAACGGGAGTGACCATCTGAGCCCTGCTCAGGGTGGAGCTGGATGGGAGAAGCATCATCGGCCTGCACCACCTGGGTACTGGCCTTTGCAGTGAGGCTGGGCTGCTCTAGGGCCAGGTGCTGCCCTGAGTGGCGTCCAGGGCTACCCTGACACGGGCCTACTTCGGGTCTATGCATGCGTGCTCATTTGTGTCTGTCTCTTTGTGACCCCGTGGACTTTGCAACCCCATGGACTGTAGCCCACCAGACTCCTCTGTCGATGGAATTTTCCAGGCGAGAATACTGGAGTGGGTTGCCATTTCCTCCTCCAGGGGATCTTCCCAAACCAGGGATCGAACCTGCGTCTCTTGTGTGTCCTGCATTGACAGGCGGATTCTTTACCACCTTTCTACCTGAGAAGCCCAGTGCTTAGAGTTGGCAGCTCTGAAATTAATCCCTCCCCTTGCCAGCACATTGGATTCAGCTCTTAGTTTCTCCATGTCCCGAGTGGAAATTGATTTGAACACCTGGAGTTAAAAGACCCAAAGTTGTGATACATCTCCCAGGGATGGTGGCCACTTATAAGTTAATATGTGGCTTAAACATTGCTGTAAGTTAAAGCTGCATCATTGTTAAATAATAGCTTAGCTTGCTCTAGGAGGAGCCCTTTGACAGACATAACAATTAACTTTGGTGAAAAAATGAGCAGTTAACTGTAGGAGGAGAAATAAGAGTGCTTCTTTGCAAAACAGGGCAGAAATAATGAGGTTCATGATGGTTGAAAAATGCTTGAATTAGAAAATGAACCAACTAAAAAAAAAAAAAAGAAAATGAACCAAGAATCATAATTGCAGAAGACCATGTATAGAGCACTTACTGCCTGCCAGGTACTTTGCTGGCTCTTTATATATGAAGAGCTGTGCCTGACTCTGTGTATGTGTATGGGTGCGTGTATTGTTGTTGTTGTTTAGTCACTCAGTGGTGCCCAGCTCTTTGTGACCCTACAGACTGTAGCCCACTGGGCTCCTCTGTCCATGGGATTTTCCAGGCAAGAATACTGGAGTGGCTTACCATTTCCTTCTCTAGGGAATCTTCCTGACCCAGGGTTTGAACCCAGATCTCCTGCGTTGGCAGGTGGATGCTTCACCACTGAGCCTCCAGGAAAGTTCATGTGTGGTATGTATGGTGGTGTGTGCGATGTATGTGCGTGTGGTGTGTGTATGTGTGAGTGTGTGTGTATAAGTGGTGTGTGTGTGTGTGTTGTGTGTATGTGTGTGTGTGGTGTGTGTGTGTGTATGTATGCATGTATGCATGTGTGTATAGTGAGGGAAGAGGGGAGAGGGAATGTCTTGGAACAAACCTCAAAGGTAGTGGTTCCTGTTCTCACAAGGAGACTAAGACTTAGAGAGGGTCTGAAGCCCAGATTCCCCAGCAGGTAAGGCTGAGTCAAGGTGCATCCCAGGCTCAGGGAGGGATTGAAGGAGCCTTGGAGAGGAGCCAGGGTGAGAATTCCAGCTCCTAATACAGCCAGGATTTCCTGAACAGCAACTGTGTTCAAGGTACTAAACTAGGCAGACACCATATAGACTATAACTGGCTAACCTTCACAGCTGTCATGGTATTCACTGTTCTGTGCTTAAAAACAACTGAAACACCCTGGAGCAAGCTTGAGCAAACAAGGAGGTTCTTCATTTCAAGGACAAGTGGTGTCTCTGAAAACTGAAAAGCAGGATGCAGCCGGACTGCTGGGTTTTCTGGATATGAGGGTGAAGGGTACAGTCAAGCAAGGCTCTCTCTGTAGACACCTGCTCAATCTTCTTGTGGAAAGACGTGGAAATGGCTGCTCAGCATCTCCATGTCACTTTAGGTCTCCGCCTGGTCCTGTCCTTTGCACTGGACAGATGCAGTGTCTGTGAGTAGGAAGAGGGGCAGCGGAAGGTCATGGTGAATTGGGTGGACGTTAGTCCTGCTTAAACAAGTTCTTGAGGTATGTAGTTTTATTCCCACTGTACATGTAAAGAACTGAGATTTGCAGGAGGGGAATCTTGCTCAGGATCACAGGATCGTGGGCAGTGAAGGGAATGGGCAAGGTTTGGATGAGCCCTGTCTGGCTGAAACCAGGCTCGTCACCATGACATCTGACTGCTGCAGAGGACAGTCTGTCTTAAATCCACCCTCTCATCAGGAGCTGGAAGAGAAACTAGGATGGTTCAGCCTGAGGAGGGCAGCCTGAGAGTCTGTGTAGCATTTGCTCCATCTTCAGTGACAAGGCTCTGCTCAGGGGTCGTGACCAGCCAGCTGTTTCCAGCAGCCAGTGGAATTTAGGAGGAGAGGCAGATCTCCTGAGTACAGTGTCCTAATGCTCCAGGGTTGTGAGACACGAGACAGGTTGGGGCTGGGATGGCGGGAAAAGGTGCAGGAGCAGCCTGCCATGTCCCCTCCAGCCCTCAAGCTGAAATCCACCCTGATAGACCGCTGCTGGCCGAGAGTCCGGACACCCTGGGACTCGGGTGTTCTCAGCTGACCTTTCCACAGTCCCCAAGCAGATGGGGCTGCGTGTTTGCCTTGGCTCTTTGCTGCACTTGGGAGCGGACGTTCATTCTTAGATGTCTCAGTGTACCCGGGGGCGGGGGGGGAGCAGAGAGCATGGGGTTTGTTTATAAATGAGTGTTTGGTACAGACTTAGACCTGACTTGACACCGAACTGAGCTGCTTCAAGGATGCTTAACCCAAAATGAACATGAATTCTTGTCTAAAATAACTTGGCCATGGTAATACAAACTTTAAATGATACGAACTCACTGCAAGATGTGGGGAGCATGTACTTCATCAGAAATACCACCTAGTGTTTACCCAAAAAGGGGTCTCCGAGTTGACATTCACAGACCTTGAATCTGTGGCAGAGTTGTGAGTGGGGGAGCGTCACGGAGGGTATTCTTGTTCTGGGGGCAGGATGGGTCTCTCAGAGGAGGGGGAGGTGTTCTGAGAGGCAGGGTTTGGTAAGACCATACTGATTGGTGGTATCCTGCTTCTTGTTTTGCAGATTGGAAACCTGGAAGATTACTACCACTTTTATCACAGCAAAACCTTTAAGAGATCGACCTTGAGCAGCAGAGGCCCTCACACCTTCCTCAGGATGGATCCCCAGGTACAGCTCTGCTCCCTGGGCAGGGTGCTGTCTTAGGGCCTACAGTGTTTTGTGTGGGTTGTTTGTGTCTCTGGTTCTGAAAATGCCCAAGTCTGGATTTTAATGAGATTCTCCATGACCCTAAGTTTTCCTCTCTGAACAAAACAAAACAGATGTGCAGCTACATATCAGAGCATTTAAAAACTCGAAATATTTGGGTCCTTTGTGAGACTTGAGTATTTAAATTCTTGACTTCAGTTTGAAGCAGCAATCAAATGACTATAGGGCTATCATTTTAAATCTTTAAAAGTCAACAAAATACACAGTAATTAGCGGAGATAAATGTGTGCATCTTACCCATAAAGGCTATGGAATTCAAATCGTCATTTTAATAATGAAATTAGAGTTTGGACAGGCAGGTGTTTTTGTGGTTGTCATAACACATATCTTAATGGTTACCATGAACTTGAGAACTTAGGCAGTGAATGTAGCTTTTTCCTTAAAAGTCCCTGTGATCTCTGAGATGAAAACAGATGTAATTTGAAAAGAAGCTAATAACATTTTTAGTATAATTCTTATTTATCAGTGGTTAATCATAGATTCTACATAGATTTGAGATTAATATTTGACTCATGGGTCAGCAGATACTTGGTAAGATTAAAGATATAAGATGGCCAAGTGAGCCTTTGGTGGCCTCATTCATTCACCAGGTGATTTTGGAATACCTGCTGTGTGTCCCGCTATGTCCACAACAGGGTCATTGGAATGGACAGTGGGGCTGACGGTCCGCAGAAAGACACATGATATGTCACAGGGCATTGAGAGCTACGAGGGATGGTGAAGTGCCAGTGACAAGCAGTTATGGCCTCAATAAACAAATGAGGCCACTGGTAAATTGTAGTTTTAGAACATGGAAATCATCCTTTCCTAAAAGCAGTGTGCAGAATGTTCATTTAGACTCCCAAGCAGGCATGGGGTGTTCCTGCAGTGATCCCCAGAGAACGTGGATAGTAAAGTTTCTGCAGAGAAACTGGCCGTGGTGGTGTCCCAAGCATCACCCCCAGCCTCACCCGCCACCACCACCCTGCCACCGTAGTGGCTCCTCTTGTGTTGACGGGAGAGATGGTTTGTCCTGGGAATGCTTCTTCAGTTACAACTTTGTGATTTCTGGTTTCAAGAGCATGGGGAAGTCATCCCAGTGCATGAGCCAGCCCATCCATGAGCTGGGCTCTGATAAGGTGGACACACAGTGTATGGTTCTGAGTTCACTTTATGGGTGGGTATGAGGATGTTTGGATGGATGGTGAGTGGGTGGACAAACAGAAGGAGAGAGAATCAAACACTGTGCTAATCCCATTCTTCCCTCACAGCTAAGAGGAAGTTTGTGTTTATGAAGGGCACCTTATGTGCTTCCTCCCACCTGGCTGTGTGGGGCTGTGGTGAGACCTGTGAGTATTCACACCACGGAGCTGGAAGGACACTTTTCACAGGGGCTGGTACTTTTTTTTTTCCTCTCAGAAGCAAAGCCAGGTGGTAGTGGCTAAGTCTCACAGGACGGGCCATTGGAGAAGAATGAGCAGACCCCATGCCCTTGTCACCATAGGGCTGAGTGCAGAGCACATGGCCATCACAAAGACACACGGGGGTCCTTGCAGCTGGTGGTGGGGATGGTGCTGAGGTTCGCAGGGGCTCCTCACCTGTCTAAGCTCAGAAGGGAGTTGCTGCTGTGCCTCCCACAGTTTTTCTTAAGCACACAGAGGTCTGTCTTATGAGGATGGCATGCTTGTTTGGAGTTACTGTTCCCACAGGGAGAGTCACAGCGCAGGGCATGCTGTTTGCATGGGGGATGACCAACCCCCACCGCAGAGATGTGCATGAGAACAGGATGGGATGGTGGGATTCTTTGTCTTTTATTTATTTATTTATTTGGCTACATGTCTTTTATTTATTTTAATTAATTAATGTGTTTATTTGGCTGCATCTGGTGTTAGTTGCAGCACACAGACTCTCTAGTTGTGGTGAGTGGGCTCAGTAGTTGCAGCGTCTGTGCTCTCCAGTTATGGCACTCAGCCTCTGGAGCATGTGGAATCTTAGTTCCCCAATATGGGATGGAAACCTTGTCTCTGGTATTGCAAGGCAGATTCTTGCAGGGCTGTCCCTGGATGGGAGGTTTCTTGATCCCCATTCTCCTACCCAACAGGATGCTTGGCCTCCCCCCCAGCAATAGCAATGGATCAGAGGCCAGACAAGAGATTCAAGCGAGACTTTTTTGGGGTCCCTGCTGCAGCAGAGAGATCAGGAACAAACAATAGGCTCCCTTGCTTGCTTGCTTTCTGAGGTGGGTGGAGTGGGGGGAGCTGGTTCCTTATATGGGGTGAGGGTCAGGGTGTGTTCAGGGTCAGGCTGGAAGGGTGGTTTAGGTGGTCCACCCGCCCCTTTGGTGGTGTTGAGCCCCTTTGGTGGTGTTGAGTGCAAGGGGCATGTGCAGTCCGCTGCTTCTGTTCCAGGCTCTTGAGAAGTGGCAGCTGGGTTTTTAGTCTTTTTGTATCTTGTCTGGAATTTCTCCCAATGGTGCATGTTTGCAGTTATTTTTAGTCCCATACACTTCCTCTGTATCTTGTTGCTGGAGGAGAGTTTTGTGCAGGTACAAGCACTGCACTAAAGGGCCCCAGGCCCCTGCATATCTCATTTCCTAGGAATTTTGGAGAACTAAGTGGCTTCTACCGCACACTTGCACTCATCTCATATGCTAGTAAAGTAATACTCAAAATTTTCCAAGCCAGGCTTCAGCAATATGTGAACCGTGAACTTCCAGATGTTCAAGCTGGTTTTGGAAAAGGCAGAGGCACCAGAGATCAAATTGCCAACATCCGCTGGATCATCAGAAAAGCAAGAGAGTTCCAGAAAAACATCTATTTTTGCTTTATTGACTACGCCAAAGCCTTCGACTGTGTGGATCACAATAAACTGTGGAAAATTCTGAAAGAGATGGGAATACCAGACCACCTGACCTGCCTCTTGAGAAACCTGTGTGCAGGTCAGGAAGCAACAGTTAGAACTGGACATGGAACAACAGACTGGTTCCAAATAGGAAAAGGAGTACAACAAGGCTGTATATTGTCACCCTGCTTATTTAACTTACATGCAGAGTACATCATGAGAAACGCTGGGCTAGAAGAAGCACAAGCTGGAATCAAGATTGCCGGGAGAAATATCAGTAACCTCAGATATGCAGATGCCACCACCCTTAAGGCAGAAAGTGAAGAGGAATTAAAAAGCCTCTTGATGAAAGTGAAAGAGGAGAGTGAAAAAGTTGGCTTAAAACTCAACATTCAGAAAACTAAGATCATGGCATCTGGTCCCATCACCTCATGGGAAATAGATGGGGAGACAGTGGAAACAGTGTCAGACTTTATTTTTTTGGGCTCCAAAATCACTACGGATGGTGATTGCAGTCATGACATTAAAAGACGCTTACTCCTTGGAAGGAAAGTTATGACCAACCTAGACAGCATATTAAAAAGCAGAGACGTTACATTGCCAACAAAGGTCCATCTGGTCAAGGCTATGATTTTTCCAGTGGTCATGTATTGATGTGAGAGTTGGACTGTGAAGAAAGCTGAGCGCTGAAAAATTGATGCTTTTGAGCTGTGGTGTTGGAGAAGACTCTTGAGAGTCCCTTGGACCACAAGGAGATCCAACCAGTCCATCCTAAAGGAGATCAGTCCTGGGTGTTCATTGGAAGGACTGATGCTGAAGCTGAAACTCCAGTACTTTGACCACCTCATGCGAAGAGTTGACTCATTGGAAAAGACCCTGATGCTGGGAGGGATTGGGGGCAGGAGGAGAAGGGGATAACAGAGGATGAAATGGCTGGATGGTATCACCGACTCTATGGGCATGAGTTTGAGTAAACTCCGGGAGTTGGTGATGGACAGGGAGGTCTGGCGTGCTTCGATTCATGGGGTCACAAAGAGTCGGACATGACTAAATGACTGAACTGAACTGAAGTGGCTTCTCAATTGTTAAAACTATGGTGGAGGTGAAATAGGAGATGTAACCTGTGTTTTGGGGTGGGGGTGGGTGGGTAGGGGGATTCACTCTTTTCTAGTGTCTAAATTGTAAGCCTTTTGAAGGTATTCAACTCAACTGCTCCACCCTTCCTTTCAGAATTACTAACTGCGCACCTGCTGAGTGTGACCCTGTGTCCAGGAGCACGGAGATGCCCACCAGGTGGGCCTCTGGCCCGTGGCCCCAGCAGGGCCGGACATGGGGGCCTGGCTGTGAGGCTGCAGGAGACAGCTGGGCAGGACTTGAGGCGGGCCCCAGCTGGCTCCTCCTTGGCATCAGTGGTGATGGGCTTGTGCCGTGTGGGTGGGTTCCAGGCACGGCGTTCACTCTGGGTCTGTGGGCGGGGGCTCCCGGTCATCAGCTGTGGCCTCCAAGAAGAGGGAAGGAGCTCCCGCAGGCAGTGCCAGTTAACTTTTTTCAAATTAAAAGTCCCTTTTATGCAGAGCTTCTTAATCAGCTCCTGGCAGAGCTGCTGTGGGAGCACCCTGCCAATAGAGAAGAAGGAGAGAAAAGGTAAACAGCCGTGCATTCCAGCGCCCGCAAGGCCCACGTGATTGCGATTGTTTCCCACAGTTCTCATTAAACATTTAGCCCCAGGGAGAGCATATAGACTGCAGAACCGACGACAAATTCAGAATCACAACTGAAACGGTTTGAATCAGTCTAGTTTTAATGCAAACCAAATCAGTTAGCTGTCAGTCTGACTAATATTTACTCTACCAAGTCATTGTAATGAAATATCAGGTAAAATTAGCTATTTTACAGAGATGCTTAGTGTTATCTTTTCCTGCAGTGCACTAGGACGCTTTCCCACATTAACGAAGTGTTTTGTGACACCTTCGTGATCAGAGAGTTGTGTAATTAATAATAAAAAAGGGAAAAGATGATTTAATACTATCCAGAGTCATTGGAATGCAGTTGCCATCGTGTTTGAATGACCAAACTGGAGATGAATGTTATAGGGCTTAGGATAAAGTTCAATCGAAGGCAGATGGTATTTCATTTTAATTAGCTCCAGTCCCTATTGTATACAATTGCTTTGATAAGTGATGGAATTTAAAGCCCACCCCTACTTCGCCTAAAAGCTGATAGAGTGTACATTTGTTAAACAGAATGGAACAGAACACCAGCAGGAGGGAAGATTGAAGACTTCAGTCACATGCATGCACATACTTTAGGCATTTCTGCTCTGACCCTGTACCAGGGTCATGCAGTTGTTGTCCCTAATTACCTTTACTTGATGTTTTAAACCGCCTTTGAAAAGGGCCATTTTGCTCAAAGAGCTTGGTGGGCCAGCCCTCTCTCTTCTTGGGAGAACAGCCAGCCTGCTCTCCGGGTGCGGTATCAGTCGCTGGGTTTCTCCAAAGGGCTGTCATTTAAGCCAACTGAAAGCATTTGTTTTTAACTTGTTCTTTCGCCAAGAGTCTGGAGCAGGGTGGATGTTACAGAAGCACCAGCCAATAGCTGTAAGGGCTCCCAAATGTTTTAAAAATTACTTGTTCTGACTATGTTCCAAGCTGTCTGATAGTTGGATGTTGCGTCTTCCAAGCCTTACATTTTAGAGTGGTGACTCTGGCTCAGCCCTCCCACTGTGTACTCAGCCAGATCAATGACGGAAATGGAAGAATAAAGATGTTGTCAGGGGTCCTTGGTGGCTCCTCATGGAGCGGTGGGAGGCTTTGGGTTGACTCTCTGCTCCAACTGTTTAGTGCCTGGGAGCTGGGAAGTGATTTCCAGGACCAGGGCAGGCATGCTGTTTGTGGGACAGGACTTTGCCCCAGAGCTTCATCAGATTCAGGTTCTCCTCCAGCAGTGATGCAACACTGAAGCTGATCTTTCCATTAACCACAGAGGGACTTTTATCTGAGTTTTGTGTGCTAGAGCCACTAGGCGTGCAAACAAACAGAAAGTTCCTGGCAAATACCAGCACGTGGACAGGAAGTGACTGCATTGATCTGGGGGTTGATGCACTGTGGGATGGGCTGGGGGTGGAGGGGATGGGTTGTGCTGAGGGATGGGGTGGACTGCCACACATAGCCCACTGGGTCCACCCGTGTGGGGCGGGGAGGCCTTCAGCTGTCTGCACATTTCAGCACAACCCTACTGGGTCTAGTGGATTGGCTTCTATCAACTGGCAAACAGAATTTTCAAATAGGCTTTAAAAGATGCTGCTTTATGATTTCACCAGCAAGCTCACACTTCCACTTATATGCCTCAAAAAGTCCCACAGTCCCACTTACACAACTCCTAGAGTCCTGCAGTCACTGTATGCCAAAGCCGAGTAATGTCCCAACTGCAGCTCTGTCTCAGAGAGAAGCTGCGCCTCCCCAGCTCTTGTTCCTCTGCCTGGGCAGCCCTGTCCTGGCCTTGTCCTGCATCCCCACCTGCCCCCCTGCCCTAGCCCTGTCCTCTGTCACCTGGATGCCACATGGCCCCTTTCACTGGCCAGCTGTGGGCATCCTTGCCCAGCCCTTGTTGTGGTGCTGCCGCCCTGGGACGTCCTGCCCAGGCCCCCTGGTCTGGCCTCCCTGCGGCCAGGCTGGGCTTTGTGATCCTCGTCGGATGACATCTGTACTTCCCCCAGCAGCCTGTGCACATGCTGCCTCCCCTGATGTCTCTCCAGTCTCAGCCCAGGCACCCTCCCATCGGCAGCTGGCTCAGTGCGCTGCTCTCAGTGGTGGGAGGTCTGCACTCTGGGTCTGTGAGGTCCCTGGGACTCCTGGAGCGGAGGGGTCCAGGCTGTCTAGATATTGTCCCAGCACGAAAGCCACGGGGCCAGAGCTCATCCAGCCACGTTTGGAGCTGCCCACTGCTGCAGGGCACGCACCGTCTTACCGGGCTTAGGGACCCACGGGCATCCTTCTCCCTGGGGTTCCCAGCACTGGGAGCCCATCCAGAGCAGCAGACAGACCCTCGGCCCTCAGTCCTGCTCTTGTTCCTGTAAATCTGTTTCCAGCTGCCCCAGAAACTGCCAGGACCGAGGGCCCAAGCTCGGGGGAGTTTGGTGGGAGTGAGGAGGGCTTCGTTTGCTGGGAATCTGGTAGTGACCAGGACTAGCACAGGGCTGGTAGGAACTGCAGGTCGTTCCCAGGAGACCTGACATTCCAGGCCCAGGAACTGCAGAGAGGTGCGGGGAGGGAGGGGCTGGGTTCAGATGCAAGTAGCCCGCCTTGTGCCCGGGTGGTTGGGAGTTGGGGAGGGCGAGTCACGTCCTCAGGGCCAGGCCACCCTCACTTGCTTTCACTCCCAAGTCCGGCAGGCCACCCAGTGAATAGCAGATGGACCCTCAGTGTTTACTGAAGCAGATGTCAGTTTTAATAGGGTAGGTTCACATAGCAAGTTGTATTTGTTACTGTTTTCTCATGGACTTCTTTTTATGTAATGACTTTTTTTTTTTAACAAGTCTAACTTCACATATTATCCTATTTTTATTTATCTAATTTTTGTTCCCTTGTTGTGGTGGAAATGAGGGAAAAAGGGAAACCTTCTTCATGCTTCACAGAGGTCGTGATACTGACCCTGAGATGAGGGTGGAAATTTCTCGACGAGCTTATGCCAGCTGAAGCTGGCCTGTGGTCAGCCCTGGATGTGAGTTCCAGTGCCCACACCGGCCCAGCATGCGGAGTGAGGAATCCAGCTCCTCCCCGCCCATCTGTCATCCAGGGATGTTCAAGAAAGATGTCTCTGGGTCCCTAGGCCTGTAGCTCTGAGGGAGAAACACCCTCCAGGACGCTCGGGTCTGGCATTGTCCCCGCTGCCCAGTGATCCTGATTGCGTCCCCGTCATTCGACTGCCGAATGCCCAACTTCAGAAGTTTAAATTGTGACAAAAGCCTAAAGAGGGCTTTAATTGACCAGACGGCAGAAGCACTGATGTGGGCTGACCAGGCAGCCCTGTCTGGCTCATGATCCTGGAGTCAGCGCTCCGGCCCCCTGTCCATTTTGTGATCCTCAGGGGCACAGGGCAGGTGGGGGGAGCTTCCCCTTTCCTTTCAGGGAAGTGAGAACTCAGATGAATCAAGGATCCTGACCTCCTGAGTCTGGTCTTGTCTCCTGCATTTGCTGGGGGGTGGTGCTGACTCATACCAGCGATGACCTGGCCCCTGTCATTCAACTTTGGCAGAGAGGATTTGAGAAGTGGCCTGTGTGCTGGCCAGCTAAAGGAGTAGAAATGTGCCTGGGTCCCCAGTGGCCTCTGTCCCATGGGGGGATTGGGGGGGTGGAGTTGCGTCTAGGCTGTGTTAGATCAGCTTTGAGTTTTCTGGTTTGTCTTCCTTCTCTTCTGCCTCTTCTACTGCCCAGGCTCTTGGGTTCCTATAGCAGCCTGGCATCTCCTCCCTACCCTGGGTGGTACCTCAGGGGGCTCAGGTGTCTCCCTGAGACTCGCTCTAAGGAGGCTGGTGCCCTCTGCCCCAGGAGGTCAGTTGGCGGCGGGTGTGGTGTCAATCACTCTCCACCGCTGCAAGTTGGCCTCAGTTCTGTGCTTCTTAACTAGGCCAGAATCACGGGCCTCTTGGAAAGGCTGATGAAGGTTGTAGACACCCTTTTTCTCAGAGGAGGAAAGAAACCCTAAGCTCACATCCACATGGCTCTAACACACAGCTTCTGGGGCTCCTGGGACTTGAGCCTGCCCCTCCACCCTCCAGGTACCCTGGATGCTGGGCAGGAAGCCCCCACTTGGCAACCGCTCACTTCCTACACATGCAATCCATGGCCTGTCACATGGATTGTGAAGGACCACGTCACACACTGTAAGGTGATGTGCTCTGGTCAGGGAGCATGGTTTCCTTTCTGTGGGTCCTCACACCATGAGTTTGCATCTCACTGCTTCTCGGCTGGTAGAAAGCTGGCCCAGCATGTGCTGCAACAGGTGTGGGGAGCAGTCAGTGTTGATGGGACTTGGAATGTGAGCATCCAGGCCTTTGCAGGCAGGGGCCCCAGATGGGCTGATACAACCCCTGCTCCACAGGCTGGAGGCTGAGGCGCAGACGACAGGGTCACAGGTTTACTTTCCCAGTGTGCCTGCCACTCGCCTCACTCCTGGAAGAGGCCTTTGGATCTGGACCCCAGACACTTGGGGTCTAGCCTCTCATGTCTTCCAGAGACTTGCCCTGGTCTGCAGGCATGGCTGGCTCTGTCACAACACACAGGAGAGGGGCTATCCATCCTTTTCCGGTGACAGAAGGGTGCATCCCTCACTTTGAGGACGCCGAGGTAGGGAGAGAGGGGAAGGTGGATTGGAACTGTCTCTCTTGCCTAGACTCAGCTGTGCACGAACACGGGACCTGAATAGAACTCCATGTCACAGGCTGAGCTTGGGGGCTGTGAGGAGGCAGGCAGCTTGATTCAGTTCCTGCTCCTCCGCTTGAGCCAGTGGAGGTCTGGGAGGGTGATCATGAGGGTCTCAGAGAAGGGCTGTTGGCCTTCATTCTGTCTCTGAGCAGAGCCCCTGGGCCCCCTTCTGGGCCCCACCAGCTCCTGGTGGTGGCCCAGGGCTTTTTGGGCAGGGCCTGTGGGTGGTGGAGGGCATTAAGCAGAGCACAGGTGTGCAGTAGCTTTGGGTGGAGTGCAAGGGCTATTCTTGCTCTGGTGGCATTTTTTCATGGGACAAAGCTTCAGAACAGCCCCTTGTCACTTGTCGCACCTGGAACGACCTGCTGGCCACCTTCTGGCCCAGCAGCCCCAGGGAAGAGGGTGCGACATTCAAGCATTGTACGGCCTGATAACTCACAGTTTTCAAGGCTGTTCTGGGGTCCTGCTCATTTACATGACCTCTTTCTCAGCATCTTTTAAGTTTACCTCCTCTCAAGTGCAGTGACATTTAGCAGATGCCAAATTTTAACTTGACTTCTCAAGAAGAGAGCTGGAGGAGGTGTTGCCTCCTGAAGAATGCACTTCTCTTCACTTCATCTTGAGAAGATGGTAAAATCTCATGATGAAAATGTTTAATGGGAAACATGCAGAAAATGGATAAAAGAAGAAGAGTAATGTTTCACTTTCAAAATATGACTGAAGGAATGAAAACGCTTTACATGGGGTCATAGATGCTTGCCCAGAAGAGATGACCTGTGCTGAGCTGGGCTCGAATGCGGCAAACCTGCTGTCACCCCAAAGCACCAATCTTCCACATAGAGTCCACACAGCTCCCCTGGTGGTCATGGAGACCCAGTTGCGTGCTCTGCTCCACAGTGGTTTCGAAAGTCTGTCTATGGCTATATTTAAAATCTAAAGTGTATTCATTTAATGTCCTTCCTTCATTCAGAGAGCATTTAGTGAACTCCTACTGTATGCCTCACATCGCCTGGCACACACAAGTACAGTGGTGAGCGAAATGCAGTGGCCTGGCTTCACATAGGCCAGTGGGGAGCAGAGGGTGGTCATACCGACCTGGACATATCCAGCCAGAGCTGTGGGCAGTACTGGACAAGCCAGATCAGGGGAGCCCCAGCCCCAGGAGACATGCTTCCCTTTTCAGCATCAGGGGTCATTTGCCGTTTAAGGAAGACAGAGGACAGGGACCCTGTTACAGGCTGAGAGCTGGAGAGACTTGCATGACCGAGACACATCCTTCCCTCCTGGGGAGCAGGGTGGTGGCTCCTGAAGAGTCCGTGTCCATGTCCTCCATGTCAGCGGCATCACTGCACAGACACGCTCAGGGCACAGGAGCCTGGCAGCCCACCCCGGCCGGCCCAGGTATCAGGGCAGGGTTCCCGGGTGGGGAGGGTAGAGAGGAACACAGTGAAGGGGCACCCACCATGAGACCAGGCCTGCGGGCGGGAGGCCAGGCCAGAGGGGGCCTGGGCAGGGGTCAGACTGCATCAGGCGTTGGTCATGGAGCAGGGACGCTCCCAGAGTCATGTGACCTCCAGATGCCGGGGGATGACAGCCATAGTGAGCTGTGGATGATGGGGTCCTGACACCTTTAGGAGACTCTTGTGTTGGAGAGGACCCCTGCTTTGTCCTGACTTGGGGGGTTGAGGGGAGACAGTGGGTTTTAGTGCCCTGCGTTAGGAGAATCAGGCAGTGAGAGGGTCCTGGGTGGGTGGGCAGGACCCACTTTTTTGGCAGCTTTAATTTGAGAGGACAGCAGGGGCAGGTGTCCAGGGCCCAGTGATGTGCAGGGGAGGGTGGCTAGGGTGGGGGCTCCAGCCAGAGCTGGTAGCGGTGGGCACCCTGGGATGGCCCCTCTGTTTTCGTTAAGTCCCCACCCCAGCGCCCCTGTTACAGCCCTCAGCCCCTCCTCTGGGGGCTCCAGGTCCGACGTTAGGTAGGACAGCCTCATGAATTCTCAAGATATGCAACACCTCAGCCCTGATCAAGGTTGTGATCCCAGGGGGGCCATAACAAGTCACCACCAACTGGGTGCTTCAGACCCCAGAAGCATATTGTCTCACCGTCTGGAGTCCAGAGTCTCCAGATCTATGGTGTTGGCAGTTATGGTCCCTCTGGGGGGTCCTGCCTTGCCACCTGCAGCACCTGGCAGCTCAGGTGCTCCTGGAGCTGTTTTCTTCCCAAGGCCTCACCTTCCTTGGTCTTAGTCTCCCCCTGCCTGTCCCTTGTCAGGATGCTTGTTGTGGGATTCAGGGCACAACCAAATAATCCAGCATGACCTCGTCTTCAGAGCCTTAGCTGATTACAGTTGCAGAGACCCTCTTCCTGAGTCAGGCCACATTCTCCCATTCTAGATGAGTGAAAGCACCTTTGGGAGGCCGCGATCAACTCCCTGTGAAACCTAATGGGAGTGATAGCCGACAGGGACTTTCTTGTCCCTTGCTTCCCTCCAGGGACCTGAAGGTTTTTCAGAGTGATCACTTCTCTTCCTAAGAAGGCTGGGGCCCCACCCAACAGCTCAGCTCTCACCCTGCACACACTGTCACATGTGTACCTTAATGTGACCCAGGCTGCAGATCTGCAGGCTTCCCTGAGTATACTCCCATGGCCCTGACAGGTAGCCAGTGTGCACTGCAGTCTCTCTCCTGCCATCTTCACCAAAAGAAGGTCTGAGCACCTAGAAGTTCTGAGGGCTCTAGTGAGCTGACCAGGAGTGAAGCTGCCATGTAAAATGGGCAGGCTGCCAGCAGAACAGGACAACATTCCCTGTGCTCTGGCCTCTTGGGGCAGGAAGAGCTCACGGTCAGGCCCCACCCAGCCTGACTCACCACCATCACCAGCTCACCACCTGTGTTCCTTCCTCTTCAGTGGTTTGGGAAAAGTTTCAGAAGGCTTCCCTTATAGTTGGTAAAGAATCCACTGCAATGCAGGAGACCCTGGTTCGATTCCTGGATCAGGAAGATCCACTGGAAAAGGGATAGGCTACCCATTCCAGTATTCTTGGGCTTCCCTTGTGGCTCAGCTGGTAAAGAATCCACCTGAAATGCAGGAGACCTGAGTTTGATCCCTGGGTTGGGAAGATCTCCTGGAGAAAAAAAAGGCTACCCACTCCAGTATTCTGGCCTGGAGAATTCCATGAACTGTATAGTCCATGGGGTCACAAAGAGTCGGACATGACTGAGGGGCTTTCACTTTCACTTCAGAAGGATGTATGTTATCTCTTAAGTGTTTGCTAGAACTCATCTGTGAAGCCATCTGGTCCTGGACCTTCAGATGTAGGGAGTTTTTTTCATCAAGGTTTCAGTCTCAGCACCTGTGGCTGGTCTGCTCTGGCTCACTTGTTTCCGAGCTCTGTGCAAGTATTGGTTCCACAGATGACATGTCCTTAGGGTCCTGAACTGTGTTCCTTTGTCATGAACAGCCTCACTCTTCACGATGAGGTGCCCCTTGGGAAAGCCACAGTTTCAGGCAGTTGACTGGGGGTCACCGGCACCCCAGACCCTCCTGGAGAGGTCTGCTGACTCTGGGTTCCAACCTGAGGGGCCCCTGAAGCAGAGCTCTGTGTCTGAGTGGAGGTGTGTGTATGTGTGTGTGTGTGGAGGTGGGTCTGGTCCTGGGTGGGAATCAGCGGTGTTTACACTCATGCTCACGACCAGAACCAGCAGTGGACACACTGGAGACAGTGCAGCGTTATTGAACAGGCCACTGAGTAAGGGGCCATGGGGCCATGCTCTCCAGAAACACAAGGGCCAGTCTGGAAAATGGCAGGAGGATGGAACACAGGAACCCTCTGCCCCTTCCTGGAGCAAGGTGAGAAGTAGGGCTGTGGCTGGGGCCTGGGGAAGGGAGACGGGGATTGGCCCTGACCAGGTGACCACGGGCTGAGTTAGCCTCTGTGCCTGGCGTCTGGGAGTTCATCTGTGCAGGCCTGGCGAATGATTTATTATATCCAGGTCCATTGGCCTAACGGTGCCTGGGAGCTGTCAGTGTCCTGCAGTGACCTGTCCCGGGGGAGAGAGCTGCCCCAGACCACGCCACAGGGACAGCCCCCAGTCGTCACCACCTGCCCCCAAAAATGTGTGTCAACTGGGTTCTTACCCAGATTGCATCAACCACCAAGACCAGGAGCCCTTACTGTCTTATCCCACAAGGGGATTGTTCTGTGACTGGTGGCACTGTGCCCTCCGTCACCTGCCTGATTTGTGGGAGCCACACAGTTGGCCTTGGGAGAGGAAGGTCCACCTCCTCTGTGATGGGAAGTGCAACCCGGTGGGTAGCGAGTTGGCCGAGCCAATGGGCCCAGAGCATCCCATCCCAGGAGCTTGAACTGTCCATGGGGTATGACCGCTATACTTACAGCACACAGCCCAGCCAATTAGGGCATAGGGTCTTAGGCATTTTATACCGAGTTAAAGCTTCCTGGTCCAGGCAGTAATACTTTGGGAAGTCTCACAATGCCATCAGAGGGTGTTATGAGCAGAATACTTCCCTGTGCAGTTTTATTTGCCATGCCCATGTCTCTTGCATCTCCCGCATTGGCAGGCAGGTTCTTTATCGCTGAACCTTCCTTGGTGACATTTCCTTCTGAGAATGTTGTCCTTGGAGATCAGGGTCCCCCTTAGGTGTGGGGCTGTTCCACTTTCCTCACTCAGGAGCCTGTGGGGAGGTCAAAGCCGAGGTCTGAGGGGAGCTGCTTGGCCCTTGACCTTTGTGCCTTCATCCCCCTGGGGTCACCAGCCTTGGCCTGACCTCCAGGTCACCCAGCTCTGCATGCCCAAGGCTCTATCCTTGTCTTCCTCTCCTTCCTTCCCTGCCATTGGCCACCTGTCTGCCTCACTCTGGGCTGCCTGGTGAGAGTCCTTGGCTGGAGCACCAACTTCTGAGAGTAGGGCTGGGTGTCCCCATCCTGCCCATTGTAGCCCCTGTGCAGAGCTGAGTCCCATTGGCAGGAGAATGGGATTGGGGGATCCATAGCAGCTGGACTGAGAAAACGTTTAGGTTCAGGGCATGGGAGTTCCAGCCCCCTTATCTTTTAAAAGTGAAAAAAAAAACTCTTCCACTTTGAAACACACACATGCACACAGACACACACATGATGACAATACATCCGTGTGCCGGTCACTGATTGCACACTTTATATGCCATCCTCCCTCGTAATGCCACAGTGATGCCCATTGCACAGATGATATGAGCAAATTGAGGTCAGGGAGGCTCCCTGCTTGAAGTCACTCCGCTGGTGAGTTTGGGCCCAGATTTGAATCCAGGCAGCTAGGCTCCAAGATTCCTGCTCTTAAATAACATTTATCCTGCCTCTCAAG
Source organism: Dama dama (assembly GCF_033118175.1). Taxonomy (NCBI): domain Eukaryota; kingdom Metazoa; phylum Chordata; class Mammalia; order Artiodactyla; family Cervidae; genus Dama; species Dama dama. The sequence goes on from NC_083693.1 coordinate 37,413,864, forward strand.
CTTTTTTCCCTTGGTTGTGATGGCAAGTCATGGCGATTGAAAAAAGTTTATAAAACCCTGAAAATAATTTTAAAATCTTAAATGAACAGCATACAGGAATTGCTATCAATATTTTGCTGTGTGCCTCCCTAGGTTTTCTCTGCATGTCTGGTACCAGGTCTGCAGTAGTTGCTGTGGTTCCATTATAGGGATCATCATAGTTAACCGTGTCCTCCCAATAAACCATCTGACACCTTTTATGCCTCTGCACTCTCCATTCCTGAGCATGTATTTCCTTTTAATTAGGGACAAAGGGTCACCAGAGTACTGGCAATTTCACAAGGTCTCTTTTAGTAGGATGATCTTAAGTTCCATAAGAGTGGTCCTCTTCCCTTCCATGTATACTGGTCCTCATCTTTCAAATGTGGTTGCTCTGAAGTGAAAACGTCTCCTTGAAATGAACCATCTGAGACATCTGATAGACCTAGATGTTCATGGAGAAGGACACCTGAAACACCTGCAAAGCGGCCACATGGAATCAGGAGATGGCTGCCGAAACAGAGAGTAACTGCATTTCTCCCCTGCTAGGTGAAATGGCTCCAGCAACAGGAAGTTAAACGCCGGGTGAAGAGACAGGTGCGAAATGACCCGCAGGCACTTTATTTCAACGATCCCATCTGGTCCAACATGTGGTACATGGTAAGTAGGCCATGGGCCTCTGTCCCTGCCCTGTGCTTCTGAGACGGTCAGCTCCAGACAGACACACTTCATTTGCGTGTAGAACCCCTATTTCAGTGCTGTCAGGCACATGCTGTCTTGTGAATTTCTTTCATTATGTGAGGGTCAGGGGGATGGGCCCCCGGAGCAGGGGAGGGTGGGCGGCACCGTGAGCCATGGACAGAGCCCCTGAAGGGCGGGGACACCAGGAAGAGCCCTGGGGACATGGCCTGGCTGGGGCCGGAGGGCCTTCCGTGTACACGTGGCCAGGTCAGGGCGGGAGAGCTATGTAGCCCTCCTCGAGGACCCTTGCTAGGACCAGGAGGAGGAGGGAAGGTCCTGCCCTGCCTCCCGCGAGCACCACAGCGCCTCTGCTGGGCTGGCGGGTCTGTGTCAGGCGTGTCCGTGCTGGGGCCTTTTTGTCTCCTGTGCCTGCAGCACTGTGGTGACAAGAACAGCCGCTGCCGGTCAGAAATGAACGTCCAGGCGGCGTGGAAGCGGGGCTACACGGGAAAGAACGTGGTGGTCACCATCCTGGATGACGGTATAGAGAGAAACCACCCCGACCTGGCCCCAAACTACGTAAGTGGAGTCTTGGCCTGGCTCCCTGAGACCCTCACCTGCGCTGGTCGTCCCTCACCTGGGACGACTACAGCATACATACTTAAGCCCCGCCCGCCCCGCCCCGCCCCATTAGGTCACAGTACGGAAAATGAGCTGGTGGTGCTGGTGAGCCCAGCGGCCCTGAGCCAGGGGTGTGTGAGAGGGTTCCCAGGCACTGCTGGGGCCCTGAGAGGCTCAGATGTGTGTGCATGGGTGTGTGTGGGGGGTGTCCCCTCTGCACACGTGTCTGTGTGTCTGTTTACCTTCAGGTCGGCGTGTGTGGTGTGTGTGTGTGTGATGGTTGTGTGTAGGGACCCTCTGCCTGTCAATCCTCCAGTTGTGCAGAGAAGAGAACCTGGCATGTGGTAACTTTTGAGAACTGCCTTCGAGATTCTAAGGCACTTGGGTGCCTCGGTTATGTCAGTTCTCTCATGTTGGTTGGGTAGATGGTTATGCACCCTTAACAATGTCAGTTTTTTAATTTTATCTTCTTAAAACATTTATTAAAGTAAAGTTGATTTATAATGTATTAATTTTTGCCGTCTGGCAAACTGACTCAGCTATATATGTGTAAAACATCTTTTCTGTTACAGTTTATTACAGGATATTGAATATAGTTCCCTGTGCTGTATAGTAGGACATTGTTATTTATCTACCCTATATATACTAGTTTGCAAAGGATGACAGTTTTGAAGTCAACAATCAGAGCTTTTACAACATGTCTTAAAGGAAGATAGGAGATTATACAGATACTATAAGTATATAAAGCAAAAACATTATGTATTAAAAATATAAGATGAAGGGAATTATGAGGAATAGCTACCACATGGATGAACCGTGAAGACAGTATCTGGGTCACAAAATGACACACAACTGATTGTTACTGAAATTGCAAGTCTGTGTGCCCAACACACAGTGAGGCCCATCAATACTAAACATTAGACTTTGGCACAGAGAAAAGTTTATTATAGGTTCATACAAGCAGATGGATAGCTCGTGTCCTAAGAACCCCAAAGTTACTGAAAGCTTTCAGCGAGGCCCTGTGAAAGCAAAAGGTGAGGGGAAGGCGAGGTTAGTTGTTGCAGACTTCTCTGTGTCAGATCCTTTGTTCCTGAGATCAGGTGGTCAGGTAATGATGTTCCTATAAATCTCTACCAGATGAATGTTATTCTCTGTCCTGACAAGAAAGCAAGGTCCCAAGGCACAGCTTTCACCCTTCAAAGGTCCCAGTCCTGGCTAGAAGGAGACAGGTCTCAGTTGGCAACTCCCTCAGGGCCATGAGGGAGCCAGGCATCCAACCCACTGGCCCTCAGGCTCCTCAGGCTGCCCAAATGGGGAGACCAGGTCTCACAGAGTGTGACCCGAACAGTTGGCCACTGCTAGTTAGGTCGCAGAGACAGGGATGGGGGAGAGGTGCACGGCTGCTTCAAGGCCTGGGGCAAAGTTAGTGGGTGGTCTTGGCAAGGGCTCTGGAGCCCTGAGGGCCATAGTCTCCAGTCTGCTTCCTGGGCCCCCAGATCACCGAAGGGTAAGCTGCAGGGCCTCCAGGAGAAGGCCTGAATCTGCCTCTTACCTCACTCTCCACCTGATGACCACCACACCACTGACCCTTGACTCAATCACTGCCACAGTGGTTCCTCAGTGTCAGGTCCTAGTGGTCAGGGCCCACTGCAGCACTGACCAATAGCTGAGCAGCACAAATAATGGTTGCTCATTGACAGTTGACTGCTTGTGGGGTGGGGCCCATTGAGGCACCAGAGTTAATGGTTGAGGAACCCTGTTGCCTAGTAACAGGGAGCAGAGTAATGGCTGCCTGCTAATCCCACTCTGTTACATAATCTTATGTAGGTGAGGTCCCTGGAGTAGTTGTATTCATAGAGATGGAAAGCAGACGGTGGCTGCCAGGGGCTGGGGAGGGAGGATCAGGAGTTAGTGTTTAAGAGGTGCAGAGTTTCACAAGATGAATCCAGTGGATGGATGGTGCTGGCAGCCATACAACTTGTGGATGTACTTAGCACCACTGAGCTGTAAAAATGGTTAGGGTGGTAAATTTTATGTGTATTCACCACATAATTATATATATATGTATAACTGTTGTTGCAGTAAGAGAGTGCCCGACTTGTTTCTGATTCCAGTCGAGGCGTAAAACCAGTTATAAACAGAGTTGTGATACACTGGGCCACTTCTCTTTGGTCACCAAGGTTTCATTTTTTAGGATTCCTACGCAAGCTATGATGTCAATGGCAACGATTACGATCCGTCTCCACGGTACGATGCCAGCAACGAGAATAAGTACGTCCTGTGTCACCTGCCTGACCCCTACTTGCTTCTTTCTCTGTTGCTGTCCCCACACATGGTGGAGCCAGCCTACATGGGGACACTGGGCCGGAGACAGGCTGGGGGCAGCTCTCTGCCTCCTGGTGGGGTCTGGGGCTGACCACCAGGAGCCAGCCCCACACCGCCTTCCAGGCTCACAGGCTCAGTGGGTCTGGCCCCTTCCTGTGGGCTGTCACTCTGCTGGTCAGCTGCAGTGGATGTTGGGCCAGCATTGTTCCTGTTTGCAACATTGTTGGAATATCTCGTGGTCTGCACAGCCAGCTGTGTCCAGATCACAGTGTGTTCTCTCGGATCACTCGGTCAGCACCCAAGCCTTCTCGACCCTGTCTTTGACCTCACAGGGGCAGTGGCGGAGGCCCATGTGATGCTGGGGCTGGCTGTGTGGCTCTATGCAAGTGGGGTGACCTTGCTGAGTCTCGGTGTCAGAGAAGTCTTGTGTCCTGATGTTTCCTCCTCTGAGGGCTGGGGTCTGGCATGAGATGACGGGTGAGGGACACACTATTACTGTTCGGTCATTGAGACTTGTGATAGAGGGAGTGGGGGTGGTCTGGAGAGACTGGGGGACTTGGCACCATTGGTAGCAGCCCTGGGGGTGATGACCAGTTTCCCAAACCTGCCTGGGCTCTCCTGTGCGGTGTCTGGACAGACCTTCCTCCATCAGCCGGCCCTGTGCACTGGCTCGTCCCCTTCTTCCAGAAGTGTTTAGAGGACAGTGGAAGCCCTTTCTTCCTTTCCTCTGCTGACACGAGGCCTGCAAGGTGTGTCCTCCTCAGCGTTCCCTGTTTCAGTCCATTTGATGCTGAGGTTGGAGTCCCGGTGCCCCAAGGGAGCCCCGCAGGAAGGCTCAGCCAGTGGAGGCAGTCAGCCGGCTGGCCGCAGTGCTCCTGGCGCCCGTGGAGGCCTGGCCTTGCGTCCCAGGTTCCCTTCCCACTCCATGGCCACCACACTGGGGCTGCAGGGCGCAGCGGGCAGGGAGGGACCACCCAGATGCGGCGTGGTGAGTCCTGAGTGGGACCCTGGGCCCATGACTCAGGGACAGCCCCAGCTGCAGGCACACATGGTCCAGAGTGTGGACGGAGGGAGGGCTGCCCCGGGGGCTGACAGTTGGGCCCAGAACTGGCTTTAAAGGTGTTTTTTTTTTTTTTTTTTTTAATTTTTATTTATTTATTTTTTTTATTAGTTGGAGGCTAATTACTTCACAACATTTCAGTGGGTTTTGTCATACATTGATATGAATCAGCCATAGATTTAAAGGTGGTTTTGATTCTGAATCAGTGATTCTCATCTCTGACGGACCTTCTCAGAAATGTGCCTGCTGTAAGTGGCAGAGTGAGGTCATTACTGAGGAGAGTGCTGACCTCGGGTCACCTCTTCCTATTCCACCTACTTCTGTTGAGTGTTCCGTGTCCAGCCCTCCTCCTTGCCCTCTGCTGGAATGGCCGTGGAAAGGTGTGTGGGGGAGGGGTCTGCCCAGGGTGAGCTCGGGGCAGGGAGAGGGCTCAGGGGACAGAACCTAAGCCTTTGTTTGTTCTTATTTCATCTCTGCAGCCAGGCCAGCATCCACACCGTGCTGTCAGTCAGGGGGACGCAGAGCCTGGGGGGTGGGATGCGGAGGCCGTGGGTGCCCAATAGAGCCCAAGCCTGAAACAGGTGCATCACATCTGCAGCACAGCCTGTGGGGCACATGGATGGCCCAGCAATGATGGGGAGGGATGGGGGATGGCCTCAGTGTCCCCCCCGCTTAGGGACAATGGCTTTTCTTGCAGGAGGGTCCTGACACAGGGGCGCATGGATGGCCCAGCAGTTATGGGGAGGATTGAGGGAGGACCTCAGCGTCCCCAGCTTAGGGTCCTGATTGCCTTCTCTCCTTCCCGCAGACATGGCACTCGCTGTGCAGGAGAAGTCGCCGCCTCTGCCAACAACTCCTACTGCATTGTAGGGGTTGCATACAATGCCAAGATTGGAGGTGAGGCCCAAGTGCACTGCCAAGTGGCTCAGGCTGGCCTGGGTGCAGAATGCAGTCCCCTGCAGGTCTGGGAAGCTGCATTCCCCATGGTGTTGGACCCAGTCGGATCCTGGGCCTCACCTCACACTGCCTGGGGCCTGTAAAGCCTCCATGGGTGCTGGTATCTGGTCCCTGAGTCACCACTGTCAAGCTGACTGCTCCAAGAGACTGCTGGGTCCTGCTGCTGGCCTTCCCAGGCTTGCCAATCACTCTCCCAGCAGGATTTATGGTTTTCACCTGAGAGGAAGCCTAACCTTGGCCCCAACTCCCGCTGTAGCCTCCTGACCCACTGTACCTGCCCCTCAGCTTTAGCCAGAGGACATTTGTCACAGTGACCCGCAGACATGCCTGGTCTCCCCTGTTTATCATGGACTTGTAGCATTCACATCACCCCAAAAGCCTCCCTGCCTCCCTTTTGGGTCAGTCCACCCATGACTTAGAGTTGCCCACACCCAACTGTGCTTCCATGGAGGCTCTCGAAGCTGGATGCTCCCACCTTATTCTCCAAGGGGTCAGCCTTCCAGGGCTCTGTAGGGAACACTACCTGACCTGGTACTATTTTCCTCATTGGAGAGTCAGGCTTCTCTTGTCAGCATGGGGCTTTAAGAGCAGAGAGTAATGCAGCTTCCTCTCACCTCCCCCGCCCAAGCCTGGCAGTTGGTCATTTCAGAATGGCAGAGGGTCATTCAGCATGTCCTCTGCAGTGTCTCATAGGTGCATGTGGCTGAACTGGCACTGAGCAGGTGTGTGCCGGGCCTGAACAGTCCCCGACCGTCCACTTTGCCTCAGGGCACTGTGTCCTCACCTGTGATTCTGGCCCTCAGTTTGGAAGTGCTCATATGCACGCCAGTGGCTGTGCTGGGTGCCTCTTTCCCATGGCATGGCCTTCTCTGCTGCTTTTCCTTTATGAAGGGGCCGTAACTCTTTCAGCTCTATGATGAGCAGTGAAAGGTGGGGAGGTTGGGCCAGGGGTTCTGTGGGTCACTCAGTCCTTGGGGAGCTTCTTGAGTTTTGAGAAAAGGCTCCCCAGCTTTCACTTAATGAGGACTCTCCACATGCCCTCTCCCTGGAAACCTTGGAAGTGGCTGGGACTTGTCAGTCTGTGACATCATTAACCACCAAGAGCATGTCCTGCAGAGAACAGATCAGAGGACTGTCACCTGACCTCACTCCATCATGGACAGTTCTTTTATGTTGAGATGTGTAAGGTCTCCCTGGAGCCTTTGGTGAGTGAAGACCCATGAAAAGTCTACCTGACTGATCTGGATACCAGTTGAATTCCCACCACCCACTGCCTCTGTGTCCTGGGACAATGGGTGTAAACTCTCTGTGATCAGGAGTGTGGTTGCCATGGAGAAGGGGTTGGAGTATTGGCATTGACCCAGGGAACCTATGACAGCCACGTCTCCAGAGCTGCTGCACACAGCATCAGCCTCTCCATCCTCTTCCCAACCCTCCCTCCAAGTCTACCCTGGACAGGGAGCCTTCAGGCACCCTAACACAGCCTCCCTCTCCACATGCTGACACAAAGCAGGGAACTTCTCTGAGACACCCTGGTGTGTCCATGAGCTCTACCTTTTTATATCTTTTCTATTTCTAAAGTTGTTCAAGAGATTAAAGTGTATATCCTAACTCACTCCAATCTACATGGAGTTAATATTATACAACTTCATGTATAGTATATGAATCTAAAACATTACTTGAGTTCACACTTAGTGTCATCTTTTATGCTGTTGTTTTTATGTTTTCATATTTTATAAACCCAGTGTTTATTCTTGCTGTAAGCAGTTGGCTTGTGAAAAGAAATATACTTATCTACATGTTTACCATTCCTTATTTTCTAGCTTCATATTCCTTCTGTCTGGTTTCAATTTTTCTCCAGCCTGAGAATTTCTTTTACTGCTTTAGTATTTCTTGAAGTGTAGGTATGCTGGTGAGAAATCATCTCAACTTTTATCTGAATTTCATCTTCTTTGAAAGAAGTTTTGGTGAACATAGAATCCTGGGGGTGACATGGTTCTCTCTCAGCCCTTTAAAGATGCTGTTCCATTGTCACTGGCATTCATAGTTTCTGATCATGAGTTGGTTGTCATCCTTATTGTTGTTCCTCTCTATGTAATGTAAGTTGTTTCTCTGGCTACTTTTATTTAGTCAGAGTAAATATTTAGTAAATATTTCATTATTTGCCTTTATTTATTTAGTATTTTTTCCCCTCTATGCTTTGTCTATGATGACTCTGATGGCCGTTGGTGTAATTTCTTTCATAGTTATCCCCCTTGGGGCTTGCTGTGCTTCTTAGTGGGTTTGTTTATTCTTTCTTTTTCTAAATGAAGTTTGGAAAAATTTCTGTCAATGTTTCTTTAAATATATTTTGCAGTCCTGTTCTCTCTCTCTTCTCTTTGGGCACCAGTTATAGCTGTTATATTGCTCGATATATCTCACAGGTTAAAGCTGTATTCATTTTTTAAATGTTTTTTTTTTTTTTTTTCATGTGTGCTTCAGATTTGATCATTTCTTTTGCACTGTTTTCTTCAAGTTCACCAATCCTTCCTTTTGTTGTGTCCAATCCATTGTTATTTCCACCCAATGATTTTTTTCCTTTTTCTTTCCTACTCAAATGTTGTGCTTTTCTGTTCTTTGATGTCCATGTGGCTATTTTTTTCACTATTTCCAAATCTTTTCTGACATTCTCTTTCTCTTCATCCATTATACCTATATTTTATTTTGGATTCCTTAACATGTTTATGAGTTTTTTTTACAGTCTTTTGTACTGATTCCAATAGCTTGGTCATGTATGGTTATGTTTCTCTTTTCAAAATTGAAGTGTAGTTGATTTACAGTGTTTCAGGTGTACATCAAAGTGGTTCATATATATAGTATATATACATGTATCTTCAGATTTTTTCCATTATAGATTATTACAAAATATTGAAGATAGTGTTGTATAGTATGTCCTTGTTATTTATGTCTTTCATATATAATATGTATCTGTTATTCCCAAATTTAAGTCAGATGAAAACAAATATATGATATCACTTTATGTGGAGTTTATAAAACAGTGATACAAGTGAACTTACCTGCAAAACAGAAACAGACTCACAGACATAGCCACAGACAAGCTTCTGGTTACCAAAGGAGAGTGAGGGATAAATTGGGAACGTGGGTATGTTTCTAATCATTGATTTTTCTTTTTACAATGTGCAACATACTCCTGTTTCTTTGCACATGTCTAGTAATTTTTTATTGTACCCTGGACATTGTTCCACTATATTGTAGGGACTCTTGATTCTATTATCCCTGAATACAATTGAGTGTTGTTCTTGCTGTCAGTTCAATTTTTTATTTTGTAATGACTCATCTGTTCTGATTTGCCCTTCTCCTTAGAGGAAATCCTTTAGCTCAAGAACAATCTTTACTCTTAGATGTTATTATTGTTCAGTCGCTAAGGATAGTGTGACTCTTTTAGTATTTCAGTGGAAACACTGAAGCGTTTAACCAGCATTTCTAAGTTAGCAAGGTTCAAGCTTCAAGTTGACTGCAGTGCCCCTGCAGTGGCAGCAGCTGGAGTATCTGCTCACTCATTCAGCCTCCCCCTATTCCTCTCTACCTGGGCTTCTTAGAGACTTGCCCAGATGTGCTCCATGCAGGGCTTAGTTGAATATCTGAGGGAAGTTTATGTATGTCTTCTTCTCTAGCTCTCTGCTTTCTAGGATTTCTCTCAATTTCCAGCGTCTCTAATAGTTCCAGACTCAATCCCACAGCTCCCTAGTAGAATAAGATTGCATTTTCCTGATTGAGTTCTAGCTTCTCTGTATTCAGAGACATGAGTAGTTCCCTCAGAGGAAAAGTGTTATAAATCTGCATCATACCTGGTATGGTTGCTCTTTTAAGAACTGAATCACCTGCTTCTGCCTTCTTCTGGTTGCTTTCCAATGCCCTTAAAAAGTTATTGTTTTCTTAAGTCTTTAGTCCAGAGTTTATAATTATTAATTTTAAAAGAGTTAGTGTGATAGAAGCTACTCTGCCTTTATTGGAACTAACACTTGTGGTTTCTATTTCTTTACCAAATAGATGGTGTATTCCCTGGTGGCTCAGATGGTAAAGAATCCACCTGCAATGCAGGATACCTGGGTTTAATCCCTGGGTTGGGAAGGTCTCCTGGAGGAGGGCATGGCAACCCACTCCAATATTATTGCCTGGAGAATCCCCATGAACGGAGGAGCCTGGCAGGCTCCATGGGGTCACAAAGAGTCAGACATGACTGAGTGGCTAAGCACAATGCAGCACACTGCTACATGGTAGTTACTCCAGCAAACATTTGTGGTCTAACACAGACAGTGGATTAACTAAGTGATTCCAGCTGAGGGTCATTCATGAGGTTGGCTGTGATTGTCATCTGAGGGCTCGCTGGTGGCTGGAGTATCTACTTCCAGGACAGGTCACTTATTTGGCTGTTGGCTAGAGTCCTCCATCCCCTCTTGACTGTTGGCAGGAGGCCTAGCTTCCTCCTCGTGTGTACTCTCTGTGGGGTTACCAGAGTGCCTGCGGCATGGTACCTAGCTTCTCTCACTGCAGGTGATTCAGAGAACCAGCAGGAAGCAGCAGTGCTTTTTATGACATGGTCTTAGAAGTCACACATGATCAGTTTAGGCACACTCTGTTCTTTAGAAATGAGCCCAACATATACTCAAGAGGAGAGACATTAGGCTGCATCTGTTGAATGAAAAAGTGTCAAAGAATTGTGGATGTGGTTTAAAATCACCACAGATGGGCTCCTAAAAGTTTACTATATATTTATACAAATGGAGTAATTTTTTTCTACCAACTTTCTTTGTAGAATTGAGTGTTTCTTACATGTTTTTTCACAGGAAAATAAATGGAATAAAAAGTGGCACTGTCCAAATTATGTCTTTAAAATAGTATGCTTGCTTGCTAACAAGTCAAAATAACTCCACAATGTATGTAATCCTTTATCAAAGTGCAGAGGAGGACAAGGAAGGTAAAATATCATCTGGAACCTTGTGAAAACAGAAATAACCAGTACTTACTGAGTTATATCTACATCATAGGCACTGATGAGGTGTCTGTGTGTAGTGTCTTACATAATCTCTACAGAGCACTCTGTCATTGATGCTGCTTTTGTCCTCATTTCACAGATGAGGGCCAGCCAGCTTTTAGCCTCTACTCTTTTACAAAAATGCAATGCAGGAGACCTGGGTTTGATCCCTGGGTCAGGAAGATCCCCTGAGAAGGAAATGGCAACCCACTCCAGTATTCTTGCCTGGAGAAGCATGAAGCAGAGAAGCAGAGAAGCATGACGGGTTAGAGTGCATGGCATCACAAAGAGTCAGATACAACTTAGCGGCTGACACTAAACCTTTAAACCATATTTACTAAGTGTGGATAGATGGATGAATGGATGGATGGATGATAATACTGTTTTTTTTTTTTAACTTTTGATTGTACCATGCAGATGGTTCCTGAGACATGATGGTTTGACTTAAGATTTTTCAACTTAACCATGATGTGAAAGTGATACATCAAAGTAGAAACCCTAGTTTGAGTTTTGGATTTTGCTCTTTTTTGGAGCTAGCAATATTCCATACGGAATTCTCTCACGGTGCTGGGCAGTGGGAGCCTTGACTTCTTGTCAGTCACAGAGTCGCAAGGGTAAACAGCTGTACATGTACAACCATTGTGTCTTCACTTTCGGTACAGTATTCAGTAAATTACAGGAGATATTCAATGCTTTATTATAAAATAAGCTTTGCCATAGGTGATTTGCCTGACTGTAGGCTAATGTTAGTGTTTTGAAAATGTTCAAGGGAGGCTGGGTAAGCTATGATGTTTGTTGGGTAGGTATATTTAATGCATTTTTTACTTAAACCTGTCCTAAGTTGAGAACATTTTATGAGAATGGAACCCTATCATAAGTCAAGGAATATCTGTACTTGTATTTAGTAAAATATACTGTTTAATTTTATGTAAACTTAATATGAGAGAAACCAAGTGAAACTGAGTATTTCTGAACTTAGATTTAATTTTATGTTTAATTGTATTTGTTTAGTGTTTAACTTTATGCTTGCCTTATTTGATTTATGTGCATTGAATAGAAGAAAAAGAAATCAGCTTAAGGGGAAGAAATTGCTTAACTTCATATAAATATTTCCTTATGTGAAGAAATGACATTTTCTCAAATATCTCTCTTTAAAAAAAAAAAAAAAAAAAAAGAAGTCCCAAGATTGTGACAGCCTTTAAAGATGCCAGGGTTAATTTTTTTGTTGTTACATATATTTCCCATACTGAGTAATTAGCATTCACTTCAGCTTGTTCTCACTTCACCCCACACCTCAATTTTAGTTCTTTTTTTAAATATTGTTTTTACATTGTCAAGGTTCAATATTGGTCACCTGTCATTATGATTCTCACAGTTTTTTAGTCTTCGGTCCCCACCATCATTTTCAGTACAGGCTTTTCACTCCTGAGTAATTTAATTTGATTCATCTCTTAACTCACTGGACTTTGCCACTGATTAGCTTTTTCAAGCTGGAGGAGGGCATAGCAGCCCCTCCCATAGTCTTGCCTGGAGAATCCCACGGACAGAGGAGCCTGCTGGGCTACAGTCCATAGGGTCACAAAGGGTTGGACATGACTGAAGCGACTTAGCACACACACAACTTTTTCAAGAAAGGCGAAGAGGTGCTATTATCTTTCATCTTTAGAAAGTTCTGAAGGTGGCCTTTGCACCTGAGTTATACCTTTAATGTATACAGCCTTATGGAACTTGATAAACATCACCTGCTTGTCTTCTGGGTCCACTGTTGCTTGGGAAAGTTTGAAGTCAGCCTAAATCCTTCTCCTTGTAGGTGACTTGACTTTGGGACTTGGATTGTTGTTGCTCTTCAGTTGCTAAGTCATGTCGAACTCCTTGTGACCCCATGGACTGTAGCACACCAGGCTTCTCTCTTTCACTATCTCCTGGAGTTTGCTCAAACTCATGTCCATTGAGTCGATGATGCCATCCAACCCTCTCATCCTCTGTCATCCCCTTCTCCTTCTGCCCTCAATTTTTCCAGCATCAAGGTCTTTTCCAATGAGTCAGCTCTTCGCATGAGGTAGCCAAAGTATTGGAGTCCCAGCCTCAGCACAGTCCCTCCAGTGAGTACTGAGGGTGGGTGAGTCTCCTTTACCCTGGAAGTCCAGCCCCTGAGGGGCTACCTCTGGCTGAGGCTTCTGCAGCAGCTGTTCCAGGGATGCAACATCCTCGAAAAGATCTGAGTATTTTCAATATTAGGCAAATTTTCTTCTGTTATGATTTTTGAATATTTTTAGCTATATATGTTCAGTCTTATGCTTCTTGTGAACCACTTATATATGTATCAGATCTCTATTTCCTAGTTTCTGTATCTCTTTCTGTTCATATTTAATTTAATTCTTTTCTATTTTTTTTCTTCGTTTTTATCCAACTCTTCTTCTACGTCTCTGTTTAACCAGTGCCTTCTTTTCCCCACACTTTTACTAGTGTGGCTTTCATTTCTGAAGATGTTGAGCTGTCTCCATCTGTTTCTTTCCTCAGGGTAACACAATTTGGTCTCCTTTTGTCTTATTTTCTCTTCATTGAATTCTTGTGTCTCTTTGACCCCTTGATTCATGGAGAAATCATGTTTTCTTTAAATTTTGGATACGATGGAACAATGCTTGCTTATACTTCTCATCATTTTCTTCCCTTGTCATGCCCCCTTTTCCCTTGTGTTTTACAGCATTGTTGCGGAGGTGTCAGGCTAGTCACTTTCTGGTTTTAATCAGTGACTGGCTGGAGAAGATCAAGGTCTTTCTTCCTAGGCTAGTAAGATGCTAAAACAGAAAGGAAGAGAAATGGGGCATGAGCTGGGCTGGAGGCACTGTGGACCGGGTCATCCTCTCCTGCCAGTCCAGTGCCTCTTAGAGGCCCCTCCGCTCTCCAGGGAAGTAGCATCAATTCATCACATGCTGACTCAGCAGGAATGCGGCAGTGCTGACGATCACTTTTTCTCCTACGACAAATCAGGCCACAGAAACTGCCTGTACTTGGAAAGCTGATGTGTCTGTCTGATTCCTGGTCAGACATCACTGTTTTCTGAAATAATGGACATTTAAATGGCTTTTCATCTTGGCTATAAGAGCAGTGCAGTGGCAAAGAAATAGACTCCCCCAGCCACGCATGCACCAGTCTTATGGCCCCCAAGTGCATCAGTACTTTGTGAGGAATTACATACCCTTGGGAATCATGGAGGCAGGTGTCATCTTTTTTGTTTTCAGAGAGGAGAGTGGATCACTCCTGCTTGTTTAACTGAAAGTCCCAAACTTTCATTTTAGACACATTTTAATTTTTTTAAAGTTGTGGAGCTATCCGTTGATGACTTTTACCATTTTTTGTATGTAATGTTTCAATTAAAAATCTGTTTAAAATTTTTATGATGTTGTATTTGTAATCTTCCCTTTCAATGCTTGGGTTTTGGATTTTGCTTAGAAAACCCAAGGTAATAAATTTGTTTTATATTTTGTCTAGAAATTTCGCTTCAGAATAGTTCATCTTGAAACCTTCATGGTTTTGTCTTTTCTGTTAAGCTTTTTAATCCATGTACAATTTATTTCTGTGAAAGTTGTGGAGAACTCTGACTTTGCTTTTCTCCAGTATTAATGTTTAGTGATCTCTGCATGCCACCCTTATCATATACTAAATTCCCGATGTATATTGGATCCTTCATCATGTTTCATTAGTCTATTTGTTTTTAATCCCTAAATAATATTTCCTTTTAAAGTATAGTTTAAGAGGATTTTTTGATAACTGATAGGATAATTTTTTTCTTAAAGTTTTTTTTTTTTTAAATTTCTTGGCTATTCTTGCACATTTTCTCTTTCAGATGAACTTGAGAATCTACTTATCAAGTTTCATAAAAAATCCTGTTGGGAATTTGATTGGGATTACATGGAAATTATAGATTTATTGGGGGAGAATTGGCATCTTTACAATAATGAGTCTTCCCACCCAGAAACATGGTATGTTTTTGTTTATTCAGGTCTTTGACATCATTTAAAATAGTTTTTTCGTTGTCCTCGTTTTGATTCTATGCATTTCTTGTTAGGTTCATATCTAGGTTGATTTTTTTAAAAATTGCATTGCTAATTGGTTATTATTGAAATGGATATAGAAAAGCTATTGATTTTTGTGTGTCAATTTGTTAAATCTTGCCACCTTAATGAACTATATTGGTGCTATTATTTTTTATTCTCTTGGCTTTTCTGCTGCTGCTGCTGCTAAGTCGCTTCAGTCATGTCCGACTCTGTGAGACCCCATAGACAGCAGCCCACTAGGCTCTGCCATCCCTGGGATTCTCCAGGCAAGAACACTGGAGTGGGTTGCCATTTCCTTCTCCAATGCATGAAGGTGAAAAGTGAAAGTGAAGTTGCTCAGTCGTGTCCAACTCTTAGTGACCCCATGGACTGCCGCCTACCAGGCTCCTCCGTCCATGGGATTTTCCAGACAAGAGTACTGGAGTGGGGTGCCATTGCCTTCTCCCTAGACAGGTGTAAATAAAAGCTGTCTATAAATGATGGTTTTTCTCTCTGTAATAGTTAACACTTTATCTCCTTAATAACTGTCATTTCTTTCCCATGTCTTATTTCAACATATCAGAACTTCCAATGAATAATAATTGTTTATAGGTTTTGTTGTTTGTTTCTGACACATACAGGAATGTTCCTAGTGTTAACACCATTTGTAGGCACCTTCTATAGCTTTCCTCCTGTTCCTCTTGATTAAATTAAGTAAATTTTCATATTTCTAGTTTCTAAGAGTATTGATCAGGATGGATGTTGAATTTTATTACATGTTTTTTAAGAAAGCATTTAGTAAGGTGATTTTATTGTTTTTCAACTTTACTGTTTAATCTGTTTAATGCAGTAATTGCAGTAATACATTTCTTAATATTGGAAATTTCATCCTTTCATTCTTGTAATGCGTTTTATTTGATTATGACCATTAGTTTTTGGGCTTCCCTGGTGGCCCAGACAGTGAAGAATCTAGCAGTGTGCGAGACCCAGGTTCTGTGCTGCATTCAATTGTTAATATTTTATGCATGGATTTTGCATCTTTATTTATAAGATAGATTGAGCTGTTTTTTATGATGTCCCTCACCAGTCTGGGTATAAGAGTCATGCTGATTTCATTGAACGAGTTAGGAAACTTTCTGCCTTTTACTGTACTCTGAAATATTTCATATACTGTGGATATTGCCTGTTCTCTGAAACGTTGGTGGACCTTGTTAATCAGTCTGAGCATTTATGGTGACTCTTTAAAGGGCTGGGTCTGTTCAGGCTTTCTATTTGTCCTCGAGGGAATTTGGTAGTTAAACTTCCCTAGAAAATCATTAATCTCCAGATTTTCAAATATATGAGTTAAATTTTATGTTGTATTTTCATAATTAACAAACATATTCTCCATATTTATAGTTATAATTGTTTCTAATCTTATTTGTGGCATCTTGCCCTTTCCTTTGGTCAGACTGGTAAAAATTTGTTATTTCCTACAAAACAGGTTTTTTAAAGAACTAGATTTTCTAAATTGAAATTCAGCTGACATATAACATTATACTAGTTTCAGATGTACAACTTAATGGTTCGATATTTGTATAAGTGCAAAATGATCATAAGTCTAGTTACCATCTGTCACCCCACATGGTTAGGAAATGATTTTTCTTGTCATGAGAACTTTTAAGATTCACTTTTTTTTAGCAGTTTCATATTTGCAGTACAGTATTATTGACTGTATTCACCTTGCTGTATGTTATATCCCCATAACTTATTTACATTATACCCAGAAATTTGTACCTCTTGGTCCCCTTCACCCATTTACCCCCCATCAGACCCCCTTCCCTCTGGGAACCACCAGTCTCTTTTCTGAGCAGTAGTGGCCCCATTGTCCATGGTTTCGCTTTCTGTGGTTTCAGTTACCCACAGTCAGCTATGGCCTGAAATACTAAGTGGAAAATTCCAGAAATAAACAATTCCTAAGTTTTAAATTACACTCATCTGCGTAGTGTGATGAAGTCTTGAGCCAACCCGTTCTGCCTTGCCTGGGACATGAATCATTTCTTTGTGTAGTATGTCCCTGTGTTAGGCACTTAGTGGTCATCTCAGTTATCAAATGGACTGTGGTAGTAACACAGTGCTTGTGTTACTTAATAGTGGCCCAAGCCCGAGAATAGTAATGCTGGCAATTTGGATACACCAAAGAGAGTCCATAAATTGGTTCCAGTAAGTGAAAAGGTGAAAGTTCTTTGCTTAGTAAGGGAACAAAAAAACTTGTATGCTGAGGTTACTGAAATCTATGGTAAGAACGAATCTTCTATCCATGAAATTGTCACGAGGGAAAAATGTGTACTTTTGCTGTTGCATCTCATACTGCAGAGTTTATGACCACAGTGTATGATGAGTGCTTATTTAAGGTGGAAAAGACATTCAGTTTGTATAATAAGATATTTCGAGAGAGAGAACGAGCAAGAAAGACAGACCACC
The DNA here is from genome assembly GCF_033118175.1 of Dama dama. Taxonomy (NCBI): domain Eukaryota; kingdom Metazoa; phylum Chordata; class Mammalia; order Artiodactyla; family Cervidae; genus Dama; species Dama dama. The sequence goes on from NC_083693.1 coordinate 37,431,061, forward strand.
TTAACATAAGTTTTATACTGTGCATTGTTATAATTGTTCTCTTTTATTCTTATTGTTGTTACTTGTTAAAATTGTTAATATTGTCATAGGTAAAAGTATGTATATAAAAGAAAAAGTGTAGGATAAAGGTTTCATATTATCCATGGTATCAGTTTCACTTCAAGTCTTGAAATGTATCCCCCACAGATCCTGGGAGATTGTAGTATCTGTGAGGTTTTTTTTTAGATTCAGCATACAGGGTTTGTCTTTTCTCTACCTGGCTCGTTTCACTTAGCACAGTACCTTCAAGGTCCATCCATATTGTTGCAAATGGCAAGATTTCTTTCTTTTTAATGGGTAATCATATATGTCATGTATATATATATACCTCACATCTTATTTATCCATTTATTCATCAGTGGACTCATACGTTATTTCCATGTCTTGGCTATTGTGGGTTACACCGCAGTGAACATCGCGGTTAATGTATCTTTTTGAATTAGGGTTTTCATTTTTGGATAAGTTATCCAGAAGTGGGATAGCTGGACCATATGGTGTGTGTGTGCTAAGTCACTTCAGTTGTGTCCTACTGTTTGCAACCCCAGGGACTGTAGCCCGCCAGGCTCCTTTGTCTGTGGAATTCTCCAGGTGAGAATTCTGGAGTGGGTTGCCATGCCCTCCTCAGGGGATCATATGGTAGTTCTTTTTTCAATTGTTTGAGAAACTGCCATGCTGTTTCCCATAGTAGCTGCACCAATTTACAGTCCTACCAACACGGCACGAGGAATCCGTTTGCTCCACATCCTCACTAGCACTTGTTGTTTCTTGTCCTTTGCATAATAGCCATTCTGACAGATGTGAGTTGATAGCTTTCTGTGACCTTAGTTTGCATTTCCCTGCTGTTTAGTGACAGAGAAGGCAATGGCAGCCCACTCCAGTACTCTTGCCTGGAAAATCCCATGGATGGAGGAGCCTGGTAGGCTGCAGTCCATGGGGTCACGAAGAGTTGGACACAACTGAGCGATTTCACTTTCACTTTTCACTTTCATGCACTGGAGAAGGAAATGGCAACCCACTCCAGTATTCTTGCCTGGAGAATCCCAGGGATGGCAGAGCCTGGTGGGCTGCCGTCTATGGGGTCGCACAGAGTCAGACACAACTGAAGCGACTTAGCAGCAGCAGCAGCAGTTTAGTGATGTTAAACATCTTTTCATGTGCCGGTTGGCCATCTGTATGTTTTTTTTGGAAAAATGTCAGTTTATATCCTCTTCTCATTTTTTAATCAGATAAATGATTTTAAATGTTTTCTCCAATTCAGGAAGTTGCCCTTTTATTTTGTTGATGGTTTCATTCACTGTGCAGAAGCGTTTTAGTTGGATGTGGTTCCGTTTGTTTATTTTTACTTTTGTTGCTGTTACCTTTGGAGTCAGATTCAAAAAAAATACTACCAGGGATGATGGCAAGGAGCTTGCCAGCTATGTTTTGTGCTAGGAGTTTTGTAGGTTTAGGTCTTTACATTCATGTTTTTAATCCACTTTGAGTTAATTTTTGTGTATGGTGTGAGATATTTGCCCAGTTTTGTTCTTCAGCATGTGGCTGTCCAGTTTTCCCAATACCATTTATTGAAGAGATTGTCCTGTCTCTGTTGTATATTCTTGCCTCCTTTGTTGTGAATTAATTGACCATATATGCTTGGATTTATTTCTGGGCTTGCTATTCCACTCTGTTGATAAATTAATTTTTTTTTTTTTTTTTTTTTTTTTTAGCAATTCCATACTATTTTGATTGCTAGAGCTTTGTAATATAGTTTCAAGTCAGGGCACATGATACCTCCAGCTTTATTCTTCCTTTTCATGATAGCTTTGGCTTTTACATTTTCATACAAATTTTAGGATTATTTGTCCTAGTTCTGTGAAAAAATGCCATTGGAATTTTGATAGGGATTGCAATGAAATTGCAGATTGCTATAGATTGCTTTGGGTAGTATGTATATTTTTATAATATTAATTATTCTAGTCCATGAACATGAATTATCTTTCTCTTTATTTCATCTTCAGTTTCTTTCATTATGTATTATAAGTTTTCAGTGTACAGGTCTTTCACCTCCTTAGTTAAATTTATTCCTAGATATTTTATTCTTCTTGATGCAATTGTAAATGGTATTCTTACTTTCTCTTCTGATAGTTCCATGTTAGTGTATATAATGCAACAGATATTCATATATTAATTTTGTGTTCTGAAACTTTACTGAATTTGTTCGTTCTAACAGTTTTTTATGAACTCTTTATGGTTTTCTATATATAAAATCACATCATCCAGAACTAGTGATAGTTTTACTTCTTCCTTTCAAATTTATATGCCTTTTATTTCTATTTCCTGCCCAGCTGCTGTGACTGGGACTTCTAGTACTATGTTGAATAAAAGTTGCAAGAGTGGACATCCTTGTCCTCTAACTGATCTTAAAGAAAAGCTTTCAGCTTGTCACTGTTGAGTGTGGGTGGCTGTGGGCCTGTCATATGTGGCCTTTTTTATGTTGAGGCATAGACCCTCTGTGTCCACTTTGTTGAGAGTTTTTATTGTAAATGAATGTGGAATTTTGTCAAATGCTTTTTCTGTATATGTCAAGATCATCATATGATTTTTATCCATCATGTTTTGTATTATGTTGACTGATTTGCAGATGTTGAGCCATCCTTGAATATCTAGAATAAATCCCATTCAATCAAGATGCATGGTCCTTTCAATGTATTATTGAATTTGGTTTGCTAATATTTTACTGAGGAGTTTTACATCTAGGTTTGTCAGGAATATTGAACAGTATAATTTTCTTTTTTTTATGTTCTCATCTAGATTTGGTATTAGGGTAGTGCTGGTCTCATAACATGAGATTAGGAACATTCCTTCCTCTTCAATTTTTTTGGAAGAGTTTTGAGAAGAGTGGGTATCAAATCTTCTTCAACTGTTTGGTAGAATTAAACAGTGAAGTCATCTGGTCCTGGGCTTTTGTTTCTTGGGAGTTTTTGATTACAGATTCAATATTCCTAATAGTGATTGGTCTAACCTAATAGTGATTGGTCTAACCTAGATTGGTCTAGGGTTTTCTAGTTCTTCATGATTCAGTCTTAGAAAATTTTATGTTTCTGGAAGTTATCCATTTCCGCTCGATTGGCCAACTTGTTTATGTATGATTATTAATAGTGGTCTCTTATGTTATTTTCTGTTTCTTTGATATCAGTTGTGATGCCTCCTTTTTCATTTATGATTTCATTTAAGGCTTTTCTTTTTTTCCCTCAGTGAGTCCAGGTAAATTTCGGTCAGTTTTGTTTATGTTTTTAAATAATCAGTTTTATAGATCTTTTCTGTTATTTTTTTAGTTTCTATTTCATTTATTTCCACTCTGATCTTTGTTATTTCTCCCCTTTTACTAACTTTGGGCTTTATTTCTTACTTTTTAAGTTTCTTCAAATATAAAGTTAGATTGTTATTTGAACGTTTTCTTGTTTCTTGAGGTAGCCTGTATTACTATAGGTTTCTCTCTTAGAACTACCTATGCTGCATCCCATAGATTTTGTTATGTTGTATTTCCATTTATATTTGTTTCAAGGTATTTAAAAATTTCTCCTTTGATTTCTTCATTGATCCATTGGTTGTTCAGTAGTATGTTTAATGTCTTCATATTTGTGATTTTTTCAGTTTCCTTCTTGTGATTGATTTCTAGTTTCATACCATTACTTGATATGACTTCAATTTTAACTTTATTTATATTTATTTTGTGGCCTAACATATATCCTGGAGAATGCTCCATGTGTACTTGATAAGCATGTATTTTCTGCTGTTTTTAGATGAACTGTCCTATATTTATCTATTAGGTCCCTCATTTAAACATCATTTAAGTCTGATATTACCTTATTAATTTTCTATCTGGATGCTCTATCCGTTGATGTAAGTGTGGTATTAAAGTCCCCTACTAGTATTGTATTGCTGTCAATTTCTCACTTTAGGTCTGTTGATATTTGCTTTATATAAGTAGGTGCTCCTATGTTGGATACATTCACACTTACAAATGTTGTATCTTATTGTCTGTTTGCCCCCTTTGTCATTGCTTGATCCTCATCTTTATCTTTTATTACAGACTTTATTTTAAAGTCTGTTTTCTCTGATATCAGTAGAGCTACCCCAGGTTTATTTTTATTTCCCTTTATATGAAGCATGCTTTTCTGTCTCTTCACTTTCAGTCAGTGTTTTTGACCTTACATCTAAGGTGAGTCTCTTACAGGCGGCATATAGTTGATTCTTGGTTGTTGTTGTGTATTCATTCAACTACTATGTCTTTTGATTGGAAAATTTAGTGTATTTAAAGTAATTATTGATAGGTATGTACTTACTGCCATTTTGTTCACTGTTTCCTGACTGTTTTGGAGTTCTGCTTCTTTCTTCTTATCTTGCTCTATTCCCTGTTTTGATGATTTTCTGTATTGTTAGGCTTAGATTCCTTTCTCATTATCTTTTGTATACCTACTGTAGGTTTTTTCTTTGTGATTACCGGGGGACTCATAACAGCCTATCTATATAATAGTCTGTTTTATGTTGATAGCAAGTTAAGTTCGGGTGCATCCTAAAACTATGCATTTTCACTCCGCTCCCCCCTCCACACTGCCACAATGTATGTGTTTGATGTCACTTTTTACGTCTTTAGCTTTTGCTTGTTTAGAGAATTCTTTTATCTCTCCTTCACTTTTGAATGATAAACTTGCTCAATAGAGTATTCTTGGTTGGAAACTTTTTTCTAGCACTTTGAATATATCATGTCACTCCCTTTGGACTGCAAAGGTTCTGCTGATAGTCTCATGGGGGTTTCCTTGTATACAACAAATTGTTTTTCTCTTGGTGTTTTTAAGATTCTATCTTTAACTTTTGACGTTTTAATTATAATGTGTCTTGGGGTGGGTCTCTTTGGGTTCATCTTATTTAGAGTTCTCTGGGATTCCTGAGGGGCTGTCTGCCTCCTCCTCAGGGTAAAGAAGTTTTCAAACTTCATTTCTTCAGATAAATTTTCTTCCCCCTTTTTTCTCTTTTCTCCTTCTACGTATCCTTTCATTTGAATGTTATTCTTCTTGTTGTTGTCCCATAGGTCCCTTAAGCTATCTTTCCTTTGTAAAAATATTCTTTTTTCTTTTGCTTCTCTGGGTGAGTTCCACTGCCCTGTCTTCACACTCACAGATCCTTTCTCTGCTTCATCTAGTCTGCTATTGAATCCCTCAAGGGTATTTTTCAGTTAAGTTATTGTGTTCTTTGGCTTTGTGACTTCTGTTTGGTGCTTTTTTATATATTCGCTGTCTTTGTTGAAAGTCTCACTGTGTTCATCCATTCTTCTCCCAAGTTTGGTGAGCACTTTTATGACCATAATTTTGAAATTTTAATTTGGTAAATTACTTGTCTTTGTTTCATTACAGCTTTTTCTGGACTTTTTATCTTGTCCTTTCATTTGGAACTAATTCTTCTGTTTGCTCATTTTTCTTGTCTCTCTGTGTTTGTGTCTATGTGTTAGGAGAAACAGCTATCTCTCCCAGTCTTGACAGGGTGGCCCCATGTAGGTGATGAATTTTATCATTTAAACTTGTCCTCATCCTTGGTTGTCTTTTGAACTATCTGTTTGATTGTTCTGGATGTGTTAGCCCCAGAAACACAATCCTCTCTGGCCAGCAGAGCCTACTCTCAAGGGCATCCCATGTGGGGGCTGCATGTACCCACTGGCTTTGGGGGACCGTGGGGTGAGGGGTGCTTGTCTGCTGCATCTGGTACAGCCATGGCAGCAGTGCAGGAGGACTGACACTTACCCACCTTCTCTTTTGGGCCATAGCAGCAGCACAGGGGCGGGGGGGGGGCGGGAGGACAGGTGCTAACAGGTTATAGTCAGAGGGCAGAAATGGCACCTGCCAGCTTCCATCCCTGAGAGACACCCAACAGACTCTTGCTCCTTTGGCAGTTGTTTAAAATTTGCAGTTGAATCTTTTCACATATGACCAAGGCTCTTTACATGCACCTGGGTCCTAGGGTGAATGAGTTTGCATGGGAGCCTTTAAGAGCTGACCCTCCATTCCCTCCAGCCCTGAGGGTCTCCTGGGCATGAACCCCACTGGTTTTCAAAGCCAGACATTTGGGAGGCTTGTCTCTCTAGTGCAGATCCCCGAGGTGGGGCCTGACATGGGGCAGCAAACCTCTGACTTCTCAGAGAGAAGTTATGTGTTTGTGAGCTCCCTCCAGACTGGGTCTCCAGGCCTGGAGTTGGGAAGGGGAGATGGTGTTGACGAGACCATGTCTCCACCTCTCCTACCTGCTTTGAGGTGGCCCTTTTAGCCTTTGTTGAGTAGCTGCATCTAGCTCTTGGGTCTCTCTCCAGAGGGCATTTTTTCATATTAATATGTAGCTTAGATTATTAAGTATCCACGAGAGGAGGTGAGCTCAGGATATTCCTGTGCCAGTGTCTGGAAGCACTCTGTTCTCTCCTCCTGCCAGGGTCCTTGCCTGAGTCAGCACCCCCTGTCGTCCCCCGCTTCCTGATGTCTACCTGGTCCCCATGCCTCCCCCTACCAGTGTCCCGTCCTGAGTCAGCACCCCCTGTCGTCCCCCGCTTCCTGATGTCTACCTGGTCCCCATGCCTCCCCCTACCAGTGTCCCTTCCTGAGTCAGCACCCCGTGTCGTCCCCCGCTTCCTGATGTCTACCTGGTCCCCATGCCTCCCCCTACCAGTGTCCATGCCTGAGTCAGCACCCCATGTGCCCCCCCTTCCCTGGCTTCCCAGTGTCTAACTGGTCCCATGCCTCCTTCTAAACAACTCGGCTCCCTTGCCTTGCCCCTCTGGAGAGTCGGTGGAGGCAGCACAGCATGCAACTCCTGGTGATCCAGGGCCGACTGCTCTTCCTTGGCTCTCCCTCGCCCTCCCGGGATTGGCTGGTTTCAGGTTTCACCCGGGACCTGGATTGAGGCCAGCTTCACCTTCCCAAGCTCCTTGATGCAGCCTCATGTCCCTCCCACAGCTGAGACTGATTTTTTTTTATTGAGTTCTTTTATTTTCAACTCATGAATTTCTACTTTTGTTTGTTTATTAATTCTTCCAGCTTTTAAATTTTTATTATTTTTTCCTACCTCCTTGAATAGAATGTTTTGTTCTTTATTTTCAGGCTTTGATGTGCTTTAATAAGTAATAAACATTTTACTTGTTTTCCTCTCATTACCTATCTCTGGCTTAATTACACAGTGCTCTTATTATTCATTTCTGAACAATCTTTAATTTCATCTTTGATTTTTTTTCCCCTGTAGCTCAAAAATTATTTATAAGGGATTTAAATGTTTTTTCCAACTTCATATAGAATTTTTTGGGTGCTCCTTTTGTTGCTAATTTTTAACTTTATTGGAATCAGGGACTGTTCTCTGTATAATTTCTGCCTTTCTGACTCTGTAAAGTTCTCTGTGTGGTCTAGGACATGCTTGGTTTCTTATGAGCATTCCAGTGGGTATGTGACGAGTACTTGAGGAGTACTTTTCCTCCAGGCTTATGCGAACAAGTCTCTACAAATTGGACCAGAGGTGCACCCGTGCCCCCAGGCCGCCTTGGCTTGCAGATGTGTTTTGTGTGGCCCACACCAGTGCTGTTTTTTTAACTAGAGCAAACATTTATGGATCAAGAGATTTTATGTAGAAAATAGGAATTTGCCGCTTCTCTTGAAAAAAATGAGAAGCTCTGGCTCCGCTGGCCCTCGTTCCTTCATGGCAATGCTTAGCTGGGGCTGCACAGTGGCCGCCCTGAGAGGTTGGTTTCCGCACCCTGCTCAATGCCTGGTCTGGTAGGCCTATCCATGTCAGCCACCTATCCTGCCTTCCTGGTGTCTGGAGAGGCCACATTTGTCACCTGGCTGCATTGAGCTCCTTCAGGTGTGTGGGCATCTTGTATTTTGTCTGCCTGGTCTCTTTCTGAGAAGGGATGTTAGTCTCCATATCAGTTGTGGATGTGTCGATTTCTCTCAATTTTGGTGTATACATTTCATAGTTATGTTACAAGATGCATAAAAGTTATCATCTCTCTTTGTTGTAATGGCTCTTTCTTTAATCAGTATAATACATTTCATAGTTACATTAGTTCCATTACAAGATGCATAAAAGTTATCATCTCTTTTTTGTAATGGCTCTTTCTTTAATTAGTATAAAAATTCCCACTTTGTCTTATTCTCTTTTTGCCTTTAATTGTTCTTTAGGGGATATTAATATTGCCACACCTGGTAAATTATTTTATCATCGCTTTCCTCATGTATTTTTCATTTCTTTACTTTTAACCTTTTGTAAGCAGCATGTGGGCTTCCCTGGTGGCTCAGTGGTTAAAAAAAAAAAGAATCACCTGCTAATGCAGGAGATGCAGGTTCGATCCCTGGATTGGGAAGATCCTCTAGAGGAGGAAATGGCAACCTGCTCCAATATTCTTGCCTGAGAAATCCCATGGACAGAGGACCCTGGCAGGATACAGTCCACAAGATCTCAGAGTTGGACATGACTGAGCAACTAAACAACAAAGTAGCGTGTATCTACTTTTTTTAAAATTTTTTTGATACCACCTAAGAGTCTCTTTTAAAGGGAATTTGATGTAGTCATGTTCTGATTCCAGATATATTTGTTATTGTGTTTTGACTTTTCTTTTATTAATTATTTACTAATGTATTAAATTATTTACTTATATATTTTTTACTGTTTGTCATTGTTTCTTTTACTTACTCCCTTTTGCTGGATAGATGTAGATTATTGCCTCTTCTTTTTTTTTTTTTTCATTGTAATGGCTTGAAATTTTTGCATTCCAGTTCTGTTTTTCTAACACCTTGAAACACACCTATCTGAATATATCTTTCTGCAATGTTGCACTTTGATCTGTACCTGCCCACTTCACCCAAGCTAAGCAAGAACCCAACTGTAGTCCTGCTCCCCTCTGCCTTATTCCTCTCTCTTGCGGTGCCCCCCACATTGGGATTGCCTCCCACATTGGCATCATCCAGGATCTTCAGTCTGTGTTGTTACTACATTTCTACATTACGTGGCAACAGTTATGAGGGCTTCACTGCAAAGATGGGCCAGTTTTTTGGTTACCTTTTTTCTTTGGTCCTATGTCTTTGTTTTATGTTAATTGTTTTATTTTACAAGACTTTCTTCTCTACTAAGGTCATTCATTCTTTCAAAAGATATTTCTGAGTGCTTTGCTGTATATATGGGTAGCTATCTAGGTAGTAAACTTTCTGAGTTCTTGAAGTTTCTATTTTCTTCAGCAGATTTGGCTGAATTTAGATTTTAAGTTCAAAATAATTTTCACTGGGAATTTTAAAACCCATCTCCCTTGGTTTTTTTGGTATGAGGGGTCCGGTGCCAATGTTAATTTTTGTTCCTTTTCAGATAACTTCCTTCTTCTTCCAGAATCTTTCAGGATTGTTTTTTCTTTTCCTCATTTTGGGATTCAACCTGTGTGTTGATATGAGTTTGTTTTCCTTTTCCTCTCTGGCCCTCCTGAGTTATTAATCATCTTACACTCCAGAAATCATGTGAGCTTAACTGCTAAGGGAGGGCCAGTTTCTTTGGTCATCACTGTTTAGATTTGAGATTGAAATTTAAAGACTTCTGTGCTTGGCTTCAGGGGATCCTTCTGTTATTTATTTGACTCTCTTGCTTGACTTTTTCCTCACTCCATCCTCCCAGAACTCTTATTAATAAGACAGTGACTAGAACTCGGCCTCTTAACTTTCAAACTGTTAATCCATTTGACCTTTTGTCTTGGGTCTTGGGAGAATCCCTAAGCTCAGTTGTTTAGTTCTCTGATACTCTATCTTTGCAGTTTTGACATTTTGAAAATAATCTATCTTCTGGGATGTTTTCACTCAAGTGTCCATTTGAAATAATTATAGATTCACATGCAGTTGTAAGAAACAATACATAAAGATCCAGTGTATCCTTTACCCAGTTCTCCATCATGGTGATCTTTGTGTAACTAAAGCAACATCATCACAATCAGGATACTAGCACTGAGACAGTCAAGACAGAGAACAGGGTCACAGAGAGATCCTTCATGTAGCCCCTGTACTGACACAACCACTGCTGCTCAGCTCCTTTCTTAACTTCTGGCAACCATTGTTGTCTCATTTAAAAAATGATGTATAAATGGAGCCATAATTTGGGACTAGGGATATTTTGGGAATGTCTTCCTCGTGCAAAAGTGAATTAACTCTAGGGGCCAGTCTCTGTGTATGTGTGCGTGTGCATGTGCTTAGTTGCTCAGTCGTGTTGTACCCCGTGTTAAGAAGTCACTCTACTTCCTATCCCAGAGTCAGTACCCTATCACATTGGCCAGCAGAGATTGTCAAGTACTCTGTGGTGGGATTGAATCATGGTACTGATAAATATAAATATCCCAGTTACAATGTATACCTGAAGATGTTCCATTAATATGTGTTACAGATGTTAAGAGGGTTAAATGTAAACTTTGCCCTCATTGTATTTCCCGAGAAGGAATTAAAGTTGAGAGATTAAAATTTAAGCAAAAATTCAAAACTTTTGAGTCCAAAAGAATTGATTTAAATAAAATTTTATTTTCCTTTCATTTTTAAACATGTGAAGAAATGAAGTTCAAGAGTCTTCCTTCCCAGCTTTCTTACTTTTAACTAGAGGTTATAATCAATGTCTGGGTAGAGTATGGGACCACACTGATTTTTAAGTCATAGAAATATTAGCTTCTCCATGTTCAAACATTTTCTTTCCAACTTGTTAATAACTTATTTAATATTAATGTTAAAAAATTTATTTTTATCTGATCAGAATAATTTTTATCTTCTAATTTCTGACCTTAGTTTTGTGATTATTATTATCTAATTGATTTGTAATAAAGGTTGATAAAACTTGAAAAAAAGGAACTATATACTATGTAACTGTTGGGATTAGTGTTTTGCACTCATTATGGTTCTTCCAAAATTCTTCCAGGTTGTTGTATACATCTGCAGTTCGATCCTTTTCAGTGAGAAATAGTGTTCCATGGTATGTATGTAACACAGTTTGTGTCACCACTCGCCCACTGAAGAATATCTGTGTTGTTTCTAGTTTTGGGGGTATTACTAGTAAAGCTCCTGGAAACATTCTTGTATGAATGTGTGAGCATTCTTCCATTCTTGTATGAGCAATACCTTCATTTCTTTGGGATAGATGTCCAGGAGTGCAGTTTGCCGGGTTCTATGGAAAGTTACATGTTCACTTTTTTTTTTTTTTAAAGAATCTGTCAGTGTTTTTCTGAGAAGCTGTGCCATTTGACATTCCCATTGACACTGTGTGAGTGATCCAGTTTCTCTGCTGCTTGCCAGTATTTGGTATTGTCACTGATTCTACATTAGCCATTCTGATGGGTATGTAGTGATATCTCATTAATTTGCATTTCTCTAAGGCTAGTGATGTGGGGCATCCTTTCATGTCCTTATTTACCATCTGTGTGTCCTCTCTGGTGGTATGTCTCTTCATGTCTTTTTTCTCATTTTCCAATTTTTAACTATTAAGTGTTGAGAGATCTTTATATGTTCTAGCTATTTGTGCTATGATGATGATGTTGTTTGTGAATGTTTTCTCCCATTTTGTAACTTGTCATTTCATCCTTCTCAACTATGTCTTTTCCAGTGTAAATTTTCAAAATTTTGATGAAATCCAGTTGATCAACTTTAACTTTTATGGGTCATTTTTTTTTGGTATCAATCTTATAGCTCTGCCTTATCTTACATTCTAAGGATATTATAGGTTTTTTCTTTCTAAACGCTTTATAGTTTTATAAAAGTTTTTTAGTTCCATTTTGAGAGATCCACCCTGAGTTAGTTTTGTATAATGTGTCAGACCTGTGTCAAGGGTTCTTATTCTTTGTTTTGTTTGCCTGCAGACATTTAGTTGCTGTGGCACTGCGTGTTCCAGTGCCTTTCTTTCATTGAGTTGCTTTTGCACTTTTGTCAAGAGTCATTTGAGTTATTTGAATGAGTTTATATTTGAGCTTTCAGTCTGTTCCATTTATCTATGTGTCTGTGTCACTCTGCCAGTGCAGCAAAGTCTTAACTGTCATAGCTACAGAAAGTTATGAAATGAGGTAGACTGATTGTTCCCACTTTAGTTTTTCTAATTCTTTTGCCTTTCTGTACAAGTTTTATCATTATTTTGTCAGTATCGAGCAAAAAAAATCTTGCTGGGGTTTTGGTAGGAATTGTGTTAAACCTGTACATTAATTGGGAGAATTGACCTTTTTACTATGTTTATGAACACAATGTGTCTCTTCCTTTATTTGTATCTTTGATTTCTTTCATCAGCACCATGAAGCTTTCACCATGCAAGTTCTATACATGTTTGGTTAGGTTTATAGCTATTTCATTTTATTTAAATGATGATAAAAGTCATTGTTTTTCTTTGACATTCATGTGTTCATTGTTAACATACAGAAATACAAATGTTTTCTGCATATTAATCTTGTATCCTGCAACCTTTCTAAACTTCATTATTAATTCTAGGTGTAGATTCTTTTAGATTTTATACTTGATACTGTTATCTGCAAATTGGGGCAATTTTATTTCTTCTTTTTAATCCATGTGCCTTTTATTTCCTTTTCTTGCTTTATCATCATGGTTACGACTTCCGGCCAAGAGCAGACATCCTTGCCTTGTTCTTGACCTTAGGAACAAGGTCTGGACCTTTACATTAACAATAACTTTTTTGTAAACGTTTTTTAGGAAGTTTATTATGCTCCCTTGTATTCACAGTTTTTTGAGTTTTTTAAAGAATGCATGGGTGTAAAATTTTGTCACCACCTTTTCCTCATCAAGTGGCATGTTTTATGTGATTTTTCTTTAGCTTGTTAGCATGGTGGGTTATATTGGTTTCTGAATATTGATCCAGTATTGGCTGTAGAGTAAGCCCCACCTGGCCATGGTGTTTTCTTTTCCTTTTTGATATATTACTGAAACCCATTTGCTAATATTTTGTAAAGGGTTTTTATGTTCATGAGGAGTCTTGGTTTGTAATTTCTCTCTCTCTCTCTCTCTCTCTCTCTCTCTCTCTCTCCCCACTGTGTTTGATCTTAGTATCAGGGCAGTCCTAGCTTCAGTAAGTGAACTGAGAATTTTTCCCTCCCTTTTATATTCTGGAAGTGATTGTGTAGAATTGGTGTTAATTCTTTAACTACTAGTAGACTCTTCTGACCTAAAAAATCTCTTTTGTAGGGAGATTGTTTTTTAATTACAAACTAAATTTCTTGAAAAGTTACAGAGCTGTTCAAATTGTCTGTTTCATACTGAGTGCAGTGCACATATGCTATATTGTGTCCGAGTCTTTGTGATCCCATGGACTGTAGCCCTCCAGGCTCCTCTGTCCATGGGATTTCCCAGGCAAGAATTGTGGTAGTTTGTATGTTGTGAGGAGGCGGTCCATTTCATCTAACTTGTCACATTTATTTGTGTAGAGTTGTTTGTAGTATTCTCTTATTGCACTTTTGGTGCAGTAGAGTCTGTGGTTATATTTTGTTTAATTCCTAATGTTGGTAATTTGTGTCTCCCCAGCCCCCCTATTTTTTAAGTCATTGTTGCTTGAAGTTTACCAAGTTTTAGTAATCTTTTTAGAAAACCAGCTCTTTGTTATGCTTATTTTCTCTAGTGTTTTTCTGTTTTCTACTTCATTGTTTTCTGCTCCCATCTTTATTATCTCCTTTCTTCCTCTTGCTTTGGGCTTAGTGAAGTCTTTTTCTCGGATCTTGAAGTGGATGCTTCCATTATTGATTTGAGATGTTTTCCTCTTCTCTGATGTAAACAGTGGTTCCATAAATCTCTCATAGTAGTAAGTTTAGCCATGTCTCACAGATTTTGATATGTTGTATTTTCCTTTTCATTCAGTTCAATGTTTTGTTTTTCCCTTGATACTTCCTTTCGGGCTCATAGATTATTTAACAGCATATTGTCTTGTTTCCAACTGTTTGGAGATGAACTGTTCTCTTTCTGCCATTGGTTACTAGTTAGAATCCAAGTTAGAGTCCCTCGTGGTTGTGGAACACACTTGGATAGGAGTTCAGTTCTCCTAGATTCATTGATGTCGGGGTGAATCTATCTTGGTAGTCTTCTGCATGCATTTGACAAGGACCTGTATTCTCTTGTTGAGTAGAATGTTCTAGAAGTGTCTATGAGACCATATTGGTTGCTGTTGGTGGTGAGTTCTTCCACATCCTTGCCAACTTTCTGTCTGGCTGTTCAGTAGACTATTGAGAGAAGATGTTGGAGTCTGGCAAGGTGGTACTGGACATCTCATTGCCCGCTTTGTTCTGTTTGTCCAACCTTGGTGCCCTCATCCTTTGTGTCAGACTATCAATGAAGCCTGCTGCTGCCCACTGGCAGCCCAGAGAGGAGGTGGCTGTCCCACCCACCTAACCCTAACCCTCATCTAACCCTAACCCTAACCCTCATCTAACCCTAACCCTAAGCCTAACCCCAACCCTAACCCTCTGGTGTAGCAGGACCCTAACCCTAACCACCCCTCCCCCTTACCCACCCCGCTCCACCCCATCCCCTAACCACCACCCCCCCAACTCCACCTCCCGCCGTAGCCTCCCACCCCACCTCCTCCTCCTGCCCCTTGTTTTCCAGGGCTGTTACTGTTTTATTCATTTCTTTTCTTGCTCCTGTTATTTCTAGGGCCCTGAGTAGGGGTGGACCAGGGGCTCGATTTCCCTTTGTCATCCGGCCAATCAGTATTTTTATTGTGATGGCGCTCAGTGCTGTCACTGGTTGCCATTAGTTACCAGATGCTACACCAACACACACACAGTCGTCTGTGCATCTGGTCCTCAGAATGACGCTTGGAGCTGGGTGTTAGTACCGTCGCTTTACGCCAGGGGAGACTGACAGTCAGAGAGGAGGCTTGCCTGCTACGTCTGGGTCCACACCACTGCTGCTGGCAGAGCCAACATGTGAGCTCAGGCCCCTGGCATTAAGCCGAGGTCGCCCCTTTGCAGCTGTGGCTCCCGGTGCTGCAGTGGTGACCGGGTGAGGACTGTTGCCACCACGCCCATGAGGAGGCGCAGAGCAGATAGAAAGGGTCCATGGTCCACAGTGGGCATGTGAATCCTTCTCCTTGGCTGCATTCACATTTCTTCCAAAGGTAACTGGGCCTTACTTCTCTCTTCCGGCGTCATATGTTCTAAGCCGCGGTCTCCATCCTTCCTGTGATAACTGGGACAACCCGGGAAGCCACAGAGAAAGGATGGCGAGCCCTCCCCCGCCCTCTCTCCTCACTGTCTTTATTCTCTCACTCTCTTAACCTTTTTTAATTTTAGCCCTGTGCGTAGTGTTCCCCACCCCTCTTTCCCCGTCTGCTTCTGGGTGGCAGTGGTGGTGGGTGGGATCAGACTTGCGCCCACCAGCCTTCAGCTCATCATCATCAGTGTCTCACTTGCCAGGTGAGCTCTGGACAGAGCCCTCCCCGCTGGTTCCTTGAGAACCCCTCTCAGACTTGAGGGGTGAGCCAGGCCTCTGCATCAGGTCCTCTGGCCTCAGGGCCCCTCCCAGCGTCCTGTAGGATGCTCATCCAACCCTGGCCTAAGGAGAACTTGCTGGGTGAGGTCACCTGTAGGGCACGTGATGAAGCCCTTGCCCTTTTAACTTTAGGGAGCGTCTGGCTTTTGGCGAGTTGTTCCCCTGAGCTGATGCTTAGCAGGACTCACACATTTCCCTGAGGTAGGACGGGGTCACCTGGAGCACAGCCTGCCCCTGTGTCCAGCTCCAGCTCAGCAAAGCCCCCCAGCCCGAGGGACAGATCCCCAGGCTGCTTGGGGGCAGGCGGTGCCCTGGAACTGAAAGGTGTCCTGCTCAAGCCTCGTGAAGGACAAAGGTCGGGCGCCTTTTCAGCCTGTTGACTGTTTCTGGGAAGGAAAAGTGCAGCAGCAGCAGCCACATTCCTGCTGGTGTTTTTGTTCCCTGTTTTGATGGGGGAACTGAATCATGCTTTTCCTTTCATAAACAGGAGAATGTTAAGTACATAACAGCTAAATTAATCCAGGCCCATAAATTAGTTCATTATGTTAATTCAGACTCACAGAACTCAGTCTCATTAGCGTTTCCATTAAGCTGTTTAGGCTTACGAGTATTTTAAGAGTACAATTTAAGCTGCAGATTAATCTTCAAAGGCTCCAAGTGTGTTTTTAACTGCAGGAAAATTTAAAATGCATTGGGAGGTTTAGGGGGATTTAGTGACTGTGGGCAGCCACAGCCCTTGCATTCTCATCAAAGGCCCCCACCTGCTGGGTATGGTACCCCGAGGCTGAGAGGAACCTTAGGAAGGAGGAGATGGGCAGGTGTGGCCACCATCCTCCCCAGAGGACAGGTGAGCCAGTTCTAGGCTGCATGTGCGGTTCTGAGGTTGTCCTCATGGACACTGAGTAGAAGCAATTCCACTCCTGGGGGCTTGTGAGAAAGATAGGCAGGGAGAGAACGCAGAGTATGTCCGAGCCTGTGTGACAAGCCAGTGGCCTTTTTGCTGGGTGGTGTGACTGTCTTCTTGTCACTGCCTCCTGGTCTCCATCAGAGGCCCACTCAGGGCATCTTGTCACAGGACATATATCCTTCAGGGCTCCTTGCATCCCTGCCTGCCCTGCCTACTGCCCCCTGTCCCACCCCACCAGCCCTCACCGAACTGCTTTGCTCTCTGGACCCTGCTCTCTGGTGCAGAAACCACGAAACTCAATCAGGATTTCAAATCTCCAGTGCACTGCTGAGGTTCTTGCACTTTTTACTGTTCTCTGACAAATCAGCAGAACCTGATTATGAAAGCGTGACCTGTTTTGAAATAGAGTTTTCATTATTATTCAGGTATGACAGGCCCACAGGTCAGGAGACAGTGGTCCCTGAGCCGAGTCTATCACTCACAGTTCCCAAGAGAATAGGTCATGCTGCTGTGGGGGACACATGGCAGGCTCCAGGGTCTCTGTGGAGGCAGAAGAAGCAAGGGAAGAAGTGATCTGCAGCCCTTATTGTGGTTTCTGCACAAAAGAAGTGAGGAGGGGTGAGCAGGCTTAAGATGGGCTAGTTTGAATCATTTCAGGTCTCGGGGCTTAAGGGCTGCCCCTGGTGGTCTGGTTCCTGGCCCTGGGGTGATTGGGGCAGATGGAGAGTAACCTGAAGGTAAGACACCCCCTCCCCCAATGAAAGACATCCTTGTGGGGTGGGCTCTGGATTGGCTGGTTTGCCCAAGGAAGACATCCTGGGGGTCTCCTGTACCATCTCCAGGAACTGGCCAGCCTGGGAGCGTGGGGCTTCAGTCTCTGCAGGGTCAGCAAGGCCTGAACCATCAGAATACAGAAATAAGAGATAGGGTTCATGCGAGACCTACTGGAAGAGGCCTCCTCTCAGGGGCCCAAAATGGTTCAGGACCCCAAGAGTTTACTGGACACCGCCGGCTCCTGCCTCGTTTTCACCATGAGGGATATCAGACTGAGCAGGAGCCCAGGGAGACCTGGTGTGGTGGTCAGCCGCGGTGTTTGGACACTTCCTGTGACCCTGTGGCAAGTTCACATGTGCCTCCCAGTCCCGCAGACATGCCCCACGTCTTAGAAGGAGGCTGTTCAGTGCAGGCATGTTTACAGATCTGAGAGCTTATTTGTCTTGGGCCATAATGAGAGCAGAAGCCTTTTAGGTTTGCAGCATTTCTAAACAACTGTTGCAACCTCCCTCATCCCAGAATGGCTGTTGGTAGGACAGAATATACTGTAGTTTTAGTGGAAAAAGAGAGAAAGACTAAATCAATTCTCTGTGGAAACTGCTAAAATAAACTCAGGATTAATGAGCAAAATTTGTTGGGGAGGCCCATTTGTCACACTCAGGAAGCCACAATCTAATTTTACTTGCCGCTGTTCATTGCTCTTGCATTGCCATTCATTTGCTGAAGGCAAAACACATTATCTCTCAATGGACAGGAGTGGGCCCACATCCCGCTCCCCTTCCCTCCTCCAAACGGCCTGATGCCTGACTTCCTGTTGGGGAGAGGGAGGAGGGCAGGGGGTGTTCTGGTTGTCTTTTCCTTGGCTCACCAACAGAAACATTTTCTCTCAGTTCTAGAAGCTGAAAGTCCAGGGTGAAGGTGTTGCCAGGCCTGGTTTCTTCCAAGGCCTCTCTCTAGACCAGCAGATAGCTGCTCCTCTCTGTCTCCCCGTGGTCATCCCTTGGTCTGTGTTGTCTCTGTCGGAATTTCCTCTTAGAAGGACATCAGGCCTGTCGGATGGGGGTACACCCATGTGACCTCACTTCAGCTTAGTTACTCCTTTAAGACCCTGTCTGCAAGCCCAGCACCGCGCCCCTCCCACTGGCCTATGAGAGTGGACAGATGCAGGGCACTTTCAGGGGCGATGCAGGGCCCTGGCTGGGTTTGCCCGCCGCACACAAGCCTGTGGTTTGCATGTGCTGGGTGCTCAGTTGCTTCATTGGAGTCCGACTCTGTGTGACACCACGGACTGTAGCCCACCAGGCTCCTCTGTCCATGGGATTCTCCAGGCAAGAGTACTGGAGCGGGTTGTCATTCCCGTCTGTAAATTAGGAGCAGGGGAAGGGAGGAAGGATGGGTCACTATGAGAAAATTGTGGTTGTATTTTTAACTTCCTCAGGAGACCTGTAAAATCAGTGCTTTCGTCGGGTTCTCCAGGACAGTGAGGCTGTTGTGGGTGCAGGTCAGTCTGTGGAAAGGTGACTGCTGCAAGCCCAGCTGTGCGATCTTACTGGCTGTGACTCTGCCAGGGGCTGAGCTGCCCAGCAGGCCCTGCGAAGCCCCCTCCCCCTCCTCCTCGTCACACTTCTCCCACCTCGTTCCCTAGATGGGACCTCAGAGTGGACGGGCCAGCCCCGCTTGTCCCGTTCCCGGGAACCCTGGACCCAGCCTGCTGCCCAGTTGTAAGCACACCAACAACCAGGACAAACCAAATCCAGATGGTTTGTCTACATTATTTTTGTACCTGACAGTTTATGGGAAATGGGTCTTTATTTTTTCATTAAAGAAATGATGACTGTTTTCTTCAGCTGGGCATTTCGAGAGCCATTCGCATGTAATACTAATATTGGAACAGCAGGTCTCTACTGGAAATATTTACCTTTTCCTTGTTGGCAGCTTGTCAGTGTTGGGAAAACAGATGCTTAATTAAAACCTCGGTATGTCGTGCTTTCTTCCTCACACATCAGTCAGTCTTCCTCCAGGATGGAGGAGGAGCCATGTGAGAGGTGTCGGGAAGCATTCTGGTCTTCTGTTTTTACGTACTTGGGGGATGTCTCCTGGCATCTTGTTCCTGTTCAGACATTGGCATTCCACCACCCATCCCTGGCCTGGAGAGGCCTGAGGGCGGCAGGCTACTGTCACCACCTGAATGGCAGAACTGGTTTGGTTTTGGCTGTGTGTGTGGCCAGTGGGGTCTCTTGCCCTGGAGAATCCATTGCTAAAGATAAGGACATGTCTGCTTTTTCTCAGAAAGCAGAGGGTATCAGGGCCCCAATGTTATATTATCCTCCCGACTGCCCCAGCAGGTTTTGTGGAAACCGTGGGCTCAGAGAGTGTGAGACCCTGGCCCAGGGCCAGACGCAGCTGGGATATGATTCCACCCTGGGACTGTCTAGCCCCTGCTCTTTTCCCCCTGAAGCACTCTGCTCTTCATCTTGCCCCAGGGCTGCATCTTTGCCCCATGAAGCAGCCAGCATCCCGTACTGGTTGTGGCCCCTCCTCAGCTTTCATGGCTCCAAGAGTCTCAAGTTCCCATCTGTGACACAGCCATAGAGACAGGGGCCCTGGACACACCGGAGACCAGGAGGCATGGTTTTGGGGGCCATGCTGACTGCTCTCATCCCCCAGAAATCAGAAAGGAGAAAGTACAGCACGGGGTGGTGGTGGTGGGGGGTTCATCCTCCACAGATGCTGACAAGCCCAAAGAAAATTTGGCTCTTACTCTATTCAAATAGAGAACCTGTATTTATCAAAAGACACCGTAAACAAAGTGAGAAGTCAAGGCACCAACTGGGAGAAGGTATTTATAACATAAGTAACTGACAAAGGATGAATTCCCAGTGCATGCTGCGTTATTTAAGCCTGCTTCCACTCATATTAAAGCACCCATTGTTAAGGCAATGGATAAACTAATGCACATTTCTGAGTACTTTCCTGTGTGAGGGGCAGGCCTGGGTCAAGGCCTCAGGTGTTCAAGGTCATATTTTCCCAAGATGGAGGTTTACATGTGTCTGTTACTTTATTTAGCAGGCTTTGTAACTAATGTGTGTACCAGGCTTTATTTAGTAGGCTTGTAAGGTGTGTACCAGGCAATCCTTCATGTGTCAAATAGTAAATGTTTTAAAAATAAAGGTAAAAAGTAGTTATTGTTAACAACCCCTGGAGGTAGGTTCTACTGCCCCAGTTTTTACAGATAGGGTCAGACTAGCTGCTGATACAGTGGCCACTTACCGCGTGCTGGGCACGTTATATGAACCATCTTTTTTGATGTTTTGGCACCTTAGCAGATGTGATAGCTTTCATCACTGCACATTACAGACATCAGAAGCTTAGGGAGATGAGGTAGCCCCGTGGTCACTAACTGGTTGCAACAGGTGGTCAGGCAGGGTCTCCCCGGTGGCCTGCCGCATGTTCCCCCACCTCCCGTGGGTGAGGGGCCGCCTCCCCAGGCCTCCTCTCTGGAGCTGGTAATGAGGTGTCTACCCCACCTCGTCCTGTGCCATCACATCCAGGCTTAAACGATGGTGGCAACCCCTCATCTTGCTACCAGGCACCCAAGGGTCCAAACCGCTCGGGCAGCCATGACAAAATCCCACAGACCAGGTGGCCCAGACCACAGGCCCTTGTGTCTCACAGCTCTGGGGGGCTGAAACCCAAGTTCAAGGTGCCAGCCCACTGCTTTCTCGTGAGGGCCCCGTAGCGTGGCAGCTGGCAGATGACCACCATCCGTGTCCTCACGCGGCAGAGGATATGGGAGGCACGCTCTCGCCATCTGTTCTCCTGAGTCTGCTTGTCCTGCCCTGGCCCCTCATGACCACATCCGAACCTCCTGAAAGGTCTGCCTCCAGATGTGCTGGCATGGGGTTAGGGGGTCAACCCTGAGCCTGGGGACACAAGCCTGCGGTCCATGGAGGGTGGAGAAGAAGGAGTAGGGAGCAGGCGGAGCCAGCAGGTGAAGCAGTTGGCGTTGGTGTCTGCTTACTCTTGAGGCTGTCCAGCCATAAGGAGCCAGCCGTCTGGTGACCTCAGCCTTCCCTCAGGCCTCGGCCAGGGCCCATGTGGTTGTGGGCGCCATTGTTGAACCTGTGATGGTGCTCAGGTCTGAGTCCCTCTCGTTCTGCTGTGAATTTCTCTGATATTGTGTTCGAGCAGGGTTTCCAGGCTGTCAGGGTGGGAGTTGCTAGTGGCTGGGGTCCCAGCTGAATATGGGGCCCGATGTTGTACATGGGAACCCCGCCCACGAGGGGCCAGCATCCACACGGCTCTCACATCCGCCTGTGCTTTCAGGCATCCGAATGCTGGATGGAGATGTGACTGATATGGTGGAGGCCAAGTCTCTGGGCACCAGACCCAATTACATCGACATCTACAGTGCCAGCTGGGGGCCGGACGATGATGGCAAGACGGTGGACGGGCCTGGCCGGCTGGCCAGACAGGCCTTCGAGCACGGCATCAGAAAGGTGTGGTGACCCAGAGCCACGGTGGGAGGGCAGGGTGAGGGGCAGAGTGAGGGCTCTCAACAATTAAAAACCAGAAAGAATAAAGAAGCCAAAAACAATATTAAAAGCAATTCTACAAACCCAAGATGATCTTCTCTGCACATTGAAGGGCTCCGCTTCTCACCCTTTAAGAGATGAGTACAGGATCAGCTTCATGCTGGATTGCAGTCTGTCTTATTAAGTAACCAACATAGAAGTAAGGAGAAATCTTGTCATGTAGGTAGCAGTGAATAAATTTTAGGGATGTCACTGGAGGTCCAGTGGTTAAGACTTCACACTTGCAGTGTGGGGGCAGGGGTTCCATCCCTGATCAGGGAAGCAAGTCCCTACATGCCCCCCCAAAAATTAAATACATAAATAAATTTGAGGATCACACACACAGAGTCGGAGTGACTCAGGGAGAGCCCCGACAGGATGAGGTGGGACCAGGGCCAGAGCAAGGGAGAAGTCAAGTGGGGGCTCAGGGCAGCAGCTACCCACCGAACCAGAGCAGAGGGACGTCATCTCATTACAGAGTCACTGCTCCCAAGGTGCCTGCAGCTCACCTGCCAGCCCCAGGACTCTGCCTCGCAGCCTGACAGCCCCCGGCTTGGGGTGTGCAGCTGGGTGGTGGGGGTCCTAGACTGACCGCCTGGCCTGTTAGTGGGGCTCTGCAGGTGGAAGGGTGTCTGGGACTCAGCCCACCTGCCCACAGGACCCCCATCCTGGAGCTCTGCATGCATCACAGGCTGTGTGCTCACCCCACACCCCCAAGGCATCAGGTCTCCATGGTGCTCCCTCCCAGCCAGTGTGCCACCCAGACATTTAGGATGTCTAGGGTGGAGCCCACCAGGGGCTGTCAGAGCAAACAGATGAACATGGGCCCTCAACCTATTGGCCAAGGGGGGCAGAGGAGGACACCCCAGTCACCCCGTGGTCATCAGTTCTGGGTCCTTGTGAGTTAGGAAAGCTGGGGAAGAGAGGGTCCTAGAAACAACCTAGGTCTCACAAGGAGGGGGCACAGTGGATTTCTGGGCGAGGACAGCTTCCTGGAGCAGACACCGGCCTGTAGTGAGTGTCCTGGTGGCCCTGAGTAGCCAGGAAATGCCGGCGAGGTGAAAGCTGGAAGTCCAGGCCTCCCGAGGCAGGGTTTATGCCTCTGACTTCTCCTGTGGGAGATAGGACGGTGGGGCCAGGTCAAGCCCATTTTATTATTTATATACTTTTACCATATTTTTAAAGTTATTATTTTATTATAAACTGTTCACCATGATTAAAGTGTGGTCAGTACATAGTTAACAAGTCAGATGGTACCAGTGGTTGTCCTGAAGGCAAGGCTTACCACCCTCTGCACCCCACCCCACCCCACTCCATGGGCCCTTGTTGATGATTTCCTTTGTCTGAATAATACAGTCTGGTCACTTTTCTGGATGTGCTGAGTTTGGTCACTTTCTATCTATTAATTCCCTTCTATGGGGCTGGGGTGTTTGTCTCCTGGAACACCCCCAGCCTCAGACCCCATGGTCTGGTGACTCCGGGCCACGAGATACTGTACACAAGTGTGAGGCTTCTTATTCCGCCCTCTCTCCTCCCGGGCCACTCAGGGCTTGAATGTCTGAGAAGTGAGTGACCAGAGTGGGGCTCCGTTTTCACGTCCCTCACAGCTCTGTGCTACCCTGATCCTCGTGAGACAAAAGAAGAGGGGGACGGGTAGACATTAGCACGTCCACAGCTCACACTCAGGACACAGATGTCTTCCTCTGTCCACACGACTCAGGAGATGTGCAGGCTCTTCAGTCAGCTCGGCGAGTGGCCAAGCTCACCGGGTGCTGGGAGGTCAGGTGCAAGCACGTTAGCCGCTGCCAGATGCACAGATCTCATTGCCCCAATTTCCAGCATCCCTCATGCACTGGGTCATGTGAATCTCACTCTTAACACCAAGGGGAACCTCCTAAAATTAGGTGTAAGTTAGAGACCACTTTTATTGAATGGAAGATGCTGCTTTTTAAAGATATTTTCTTTATTCACTTATTTGGTCACACCGGGGCTAAGTTGTGGCACATGGGCGGTTTAGTTGCAGATGTGAGCTCTTAGCTGTAGCATGTAGGATGTAGTTCCCCAACCATGGATCGAACCTGGGCCCCCTACACTGGGAGCACGGAGTCGGAACCACTGGACCACCAGGGTCGTCCCTGAAGATGCTCTTTGAGAGGTGTGAATCCTGAGTGTCGGTCATTTCTATGAGATGATTTCTAAAGATTCTGAGAGCTGAGGACGGGCTGTTTCCAGGAGATGGGCTGGTTGTCTTGGCCTGACCTCTCTTGGGTGTACAGGTGAGCTGTAGAGGGTGGAGTGTTGGGAGCTATGAGGGCTCCGCGTCCTGAGTTCTGAGCCATGCCAGCCTCATTCCGCCATCGGGAGTGCAGAAGCTGCAGTGGGACCACGTGGTTCCCACCACTCATGTCAGTTTTCTGAGATACTGAGGTCATTTCATTGGTTTTTTTTTTTAGTCTTTCTGAATGAAATATGTCACATAGGGAGCCTTGAATTGCAACTGTCAGAAGCTGTCACTGAAAATCCTCCTAGAAATTTGATGGTCTCAAACCAGATCACATTCTTCCGTCTGTTTTCCTCCTTGATGCCCCACTTGTCACCTGCAGCCCCCCCTGTAAAACCTGACTGCATTCTTGGTAGATGGTGCGGGTTCTGGTAGGCACCATCAGATGCTGTACTTTAGTATAAAGAGGTGTTGGATATTGGTCCTCACATGACTGGTCACCCAGAACGGGAGAGTCTACCACACTGTGGCTGGAGGCACTGGCCGGGTCCAGCACCAAGCATTCACTAGCACTCCACATCCACAGATGAGCCATCCGCTTCCCTGGCAAGATGTCAAAACACATTCTGAGGAGTGGAGGTGGTGTCTTCCTGAACAGAAGTGTGAGTTCACACCTGGGGTTGACACATCCTCACCCTAGAGCAGGGTCCCCGTCTCCAGGATCTGATGCCTGATGATCTGAGGTGGAGCTGATGTAATGATAATAGAAATATAGTGCACAATAAGTGTAATGTGCTTGAACCATACCAAAACTGCCCCCACCCCGGTCTGTGGAAAAATCATCTTCCACGAAACTGGTCCCTAGTGCCAAAAATGTTGGGGACCGCTGCCCTAGAGCCTCCATCCTGTGGCTTCCAGGTGAACAGAAGATGTGGAACATGAACACACAGTCCTCAGAGACAGCTTGGACGTTCCTTACACCTCAGCCCTGGGTGTTTCCTCTGCCCTGTTCCCATACTCTTTCCAGGAGACTGTTCTCAGAAGGGAGAGAGGCTCTGGACACCCTGACACCCATGAGAACTCAGGGGTCAGGGGTCCCTGCAAAGTGCAGAGTGAGGAGATGCAAGTCTTTGGCATTTAGGCCCCTGTTGTTTGCCGGCATTACTGGGGATCTCATTAGAAACACGGACACAGGCTTACCTGGACTAGCCAAGCCCATGCCTGCAACCTAGCGAGACCCAGGCATTGTCCTCTCACATGTGAGCTGTGTAGGTAGTGTGAGCAGTGTGGGCTATGTCAGTAGTGTGGGTGCTCACAAGTGTGAGCGATGTGAGCGGTGTGGGTGCTCACGAATGTCAGTGGTGTGGACGCTCACGAGCGTGAGCTGTGTGAGCGGAATGGGCACTCACAAGTGTGAGTGGTGTGAAGGGCATGGGTGCTCACAAGTGCAGGCCATGTGAGCGGTGTGGGCGCTCCCGAGTATGGGTGGTCATGAGTGTGGGCAGTGTGGGCACTCATGAATGTGGGCAGTGTGAGGAGTGTGGGTGCTTACGATCGTGGGCTGTGTGAGCGGTGTGGGCACTTACAAGTGTAAGCAGCACTCTGCAAAGCGGGAGCAGGAATGTAGCTCCCCCTGCCTTGAGTAACAATGGCCTTTGATCAGTAAACTGCAGTGTGGTGAGGACTGAAGGTGAAGGTGTCTAGAGGTGATTCTCATCAGAGAATCAGAGACAGGCTCTGATTGAATTTCATTCGGATTCTTGCTGCTTTGCATGAGCTTCGTGTGTGTTACTTGCACAGACAAACCCGTGTCCTCAGTCCTTCTAGAGACTGCCCTTTGTGCTGACCATGGGCAGCCTCTCTGTTGGGCTCCTTGCCATTGGGACAGGTCTCCCCAGAGATGTGGGAACAAGAGTGAATGAGGCAGCTTTGAGCTGGGGGCTGGGCTGTCTCTCAAGCCCCAGGTTGGAGCTGGCGGGGATGTTGGAGTGAAGACAAACCGGCACAAGAGGGTGGGCCCTGGGGTCCACTTGGGCCACATGTGGGGTGTCCTGGCACCTCCGGGGCAGGTGGGTGCCTCAACCCAGGTGGCCTTGGGTGCTGGGGTCACGTGTCCACATCCCATCAGAAGCAGGGCTTCACTCGGCTACCATAGTTGCAGGATTCCTTTGAAAGTTTCCTTTAAATTGTCCAGTCATTGGGGAAAGCCTGGGTTTCCTCCTGCATGTTTGGATAGGGAGGTGTGGGGTGTGCGGAGACTGGGGTGCCCACCCATCTGGAGACAGGTGTTGACTCTGCCCTCTGGGACCAGTTGCACCCACTAGCAGGTCCTGCCTTTGGACCAACAGGTCAGCTCCATCTGGCACTGGTGTGCTTGTTCAGCCGGTGTCTGTGGCTGAAGGAGCGTGGTTGGGCCTGTGGGTGAGGATGGAGCTTGGCCAAGCTGGCAGTCTGAGCGCTTCAATGTTGGCCCTGTGGAGGCCCCAGGGCACTCTTCTAGGATGGCCATGGGCATTCTGGCACCTGGCCCTTGTCCCATAGGTCCTGGGCCACCTGCTTTTCAAGGAGCTTTCTCCCCAGGAAGTGTGCATCTGCAGCTGGTTTTGCAGAGCCTTCATCCTCTCCCTCCCAGGACTAGCTCTCACAATTCAGAAAAGTTAGATTCAGCCATCAGCTCCCACATCAGCGTACATGGGGTACAGTGTGGTGTTTATGACCATGGGTCGCTACAGAGGAAGGCACTGGCATGGCCCCGGGACAGGACAGGTCACGGGAGGGCCTGCATCTTCCCCTGAAGAGCAGGGAGGGCTCCTCAGTACCGTCCCGTCATTCTGCTGGGTCCAGAGTTTCAGCAAGGACTCTGTTAACATCAAGAAGAAGCCCAGAAACCACACATTTGGGGTCCCCATCTGGTCCAAGTGCATCCTTCTGAGCTTCCTCCTGGGGGAGGTGTGCTGGAGCCATCGCAGGAGCAGTGGTCCCCCTCACGGCCGCCATTCCCCGACACTGAGACCAGCCAGCGGGGGCGTCCAGTGAGGGCTGACACCTGTCCCCACCCTCCCATCCAGGGCCGGCAAGGCCTGGGCTCCATTTTTGTCTGGGCGTCGGGGAATGGCGGCCGTGAGGGGGACCACTGCTCCTGCGATGGCTACACCAATAGCGTCTACACCATCTCCGTGAGCAGCACAACCGAGAACGGCCACAGGCCCTGGTACCTGGAGGAGTGTGCGTCCACCCTGGCCACCACCTACAGCAGCGGGGCCTTCTACGAGCGCAGAATCGTGAGTCTGGAGAAGGGTCTTGGGGGTGGGAGGGGGATGCGCCTGCCCCTGGTCCCATGAGTCCTCACAGGGCCCTGGGGGGTGGGGTCTCCTGGTCATGGTCCCATGAATCCAGAGGGGGTTCCCAGGGAGAAGGGCTCCTGCTCCTGGCCCCATGAGTCCTCCTGGGACCCGAGAGAGGGCAGAGTTCCTGGTCACAGTCCCAGGAGGCCGTTAGGGCAGTTTGGACCCAGCTGCACCCAGCCTGGCCGTCAGGGAACTGGTTGTGCCTCGAGGTAAACCCCAGACCCTTGGCAGCCTCCCTCAGACCCTGCCTTTCTAATTTTGGCGCAGAATATCAATTAAAACCCTCTCTGGCTCTGGGGGTCTAAAAATACCCTTAAGAATGGGGTGCATTCTCACCACAGTGTCTTTTTTTAGCTTTCTAAATTCTGCGGCCACATTGCTTGGGGTCCAACTGGCCCGTTCAGTTTCAACATGTAAAACAGAAGGAGAGAAAGTCTTGGCTCTACACTGAAACGTTTTAGAAATCCGAGTGTCTTGGGTGTTCCCTTCCTCACAAAAGGACTTTTCCACACCCTTTAGGTTGAGAGTGGTTTTCTGTCTGCTGCAGTGGCTTCAATGAACATAAATCAGTGTGGTTTATCTTTTAAAAATAGCTTTTACTTTAGTGTATGGGTGAAGTTCATGCTTGTTCCTTCCCCAGGTGCTTTCATACTTTAAAAAAGGTAGGAGGGGAGGGTTTCAAGTTGAAGTCAATGCAGAATTCAAGTGCACAGTCCTTAGGATGGTTTTTAGATGTCTAAAAAATGAGACCTTGGAGCTGGCCAGGCATGGTTTAACCTGAAAACTCCCTGGCGTCTTTTCATTTCTCCTGCTGCCTGGCCACATCTGTAGATGTTATTTGCAGGCACATTTTTACACTTTCCTGAAGGAGCCTGAGGCTTCCCATTGCCTACTGTCCTCTGCAGCACCGGGAGGATCAACGGTCCTCCTGTTGCCAGCCTGGCATTGGCCTCGGCCAACTCACAAAAGTACTCATTAAGTTGTTACTTTCCTTTCTGCTGGAACACGCATCCCTGGGATGGTGCTGAGATGCTGAATGGTGTCCTGTTGCTTTAAATATCTAGCTGGTTTGAGCGTGGACTTAGGACCTGTCAGAGGCCTGGGCTGGAGTAGGGGGATGGTGTGTGTGAGGGGGCCCCGTCCCTGGGAGCAGGGCTTGCAGTTCTGTGTGCTTAATGAGTCACACAGCCGGTGCATGTGTGTGTTTATGTGCGTGTGTGTGTGTGTGTACATGCACACGCACACACCTTAGCTTCAGAATGCCTTAATTTCTGCGTCTCTTCATAAAGAATTCTCTGAGCCCTGACGTTCGGTAACTGGGTGTCGCTGGGCGGAGGGCAGAGGAGAAAACAGTGGGCAGCAGCTGTCCAGGGCCCTTCCCTGGTAGCACAGGTGCCAGGTGATTTTGTTTCAACTCAGCCAAGGCAAGATGTTTGCTCTGAGTCCCTTAGAGACTCTGCCAGGGGGCACGCCCTGTGCTGGATGCTCGGCAGCTCGTGTCTGTGTTTGGGCAGGCATCCGACAGCAAGTGTAGCTTGGGCCCCTGTCGCTCTCGTGCACCGAGTGCCGACGGCAACGACTGCCTGGTGCTGAGGCGGCACCTCTCCCTCCTTCACACTCTCGTTAACACGGCCACGCCCCGTCCCAGCAGCACAGAGGGTCTCAGGCGGTGGCGGCCCACCCTGGCTCCACTATCCCCTTCTGCTAGCCAGGGGAGGCTCCTCTGCTCACACCCTTTTCTCTGAGGCTGCAGAGCCAGCCCCAGGCCTGCCCTGCTCTCAGGAGCTTGGTCTCCTGCCCGGACACCCCCACTTCCCTCCGGCCACTTTGGACTGAGCACAAGCATGTGCCAGGCACCAGTGTTGCTTCCCCAGCAGCCCTGGGAAGGGCGTGTCAGTAGCCCATTGGCAGGAGGATCCTGGGGTCACAGAGGGTGCAGCCTCCTCGCGGCTCCCTGCCCTCCCCAGGGTCGAGGAAGGGAAGTAGGCTGGTCCCTACCAGTACCCCGTGAGTCTTCCTATGTGTGTGACCCGCACAGGCTCCCTCTCTTGGGGTGATGGTCGGCCTTGCTGAGGCCTGACAAAGGAAAGACACTCTGTTTGTAAGAGGCTCCGGACTTTTCCCACAGGGGAAATTCTTTCTCAGGGATTTGCACATGGGTGGCTGGAGTCTGGCAGTTGCAGGTATGTTAGTCTCCTGTTGGCACCATAACAAATGATCCCAAGATTCCCAGCTGGAAACAGCACAGCTGGGCCATCTCACAGCTCTCTGGGCACAAGTGCAGCAGCCTCCATGGGCCCATTTTCTAGGCCTCACAAGGCTGAGGCCAGGTGTCAGCTGGGCTGCGTGTTTTCCATGGGCTCACCAGGAGGGCCTGTCCAGTACGTGTCCCACATGTTGGCAGACCTCAGTTGCTTGTAGTTTTAGGACTGAGGTCCCATCTCCTCATGGGCTGGCTGCCGAGGCCAGTTCCTGGCTGCTGTGGGCCACCCACCTTCCTGGCTTGCATCCCCTGCGTCCTCTCTAAAGCCAGCTGCATAGATCAAGTCCTTCTTGAGCCACATCTCTCTGACAGATATAAGGGCCTGTGATTACATTGGGCCTGCTGGATCATCCAGGATAAACCCCTGACTTAACAGTTGGCTGGGTGGCAGCCTTCACTCCATTTGCACTAGCATGGGGGTCACTGCAGGGCCAGCACCCCTCCTAGCACAGTAGATGTCTCCTGTCTGTGCCTACATGAGGTCGCCACCTCAGTTCAGGGGGGTGCAGTCAGGCCGTGCCATGGTGAGACTCAGAGTCTGCACCCTGCCCGACGGTGCTCTGCGTGTAGCTCTTGCAGCAGACAGGGCGGGGGCTTTGGAACACTGCCAGCCACGAGGGGGACATCCTGGTAGGGCTGGTCTGTGACCTCTGACCCATCCCCGGTCTCTGGCTCACAGCAGAGATGCTCTCCAGGCCACCTGGTACCTGCATGTCTTTCACGCTGCTCTGAAGTTGGGGCAACTTGGGAGTCATTGATGGGGACCCTGGCAAGGAGTCTTGCTGTGGAGGCCCCTCTGTTTCATTCCATCTCTCTATGGTGTCTCGGGGTGCATCTGCAGAGGTGTGGGTGTGTGGCTGGGACCCCATCTCCCCACCACACTATCAGCCTGTTGCTGGAGGTGCCAGACCCGTGGAAACCTCTGTCCCTGAGATGTGTCTGCATAGCACCTCTTCCATCCTTGGGTCAAAGTCAGCCTGCCCAGGGCAGTGTCCTGCGCAGCCTCTGACCCAGCTGCTTGCTGCCACCCCCCACCCAGGTGACCACGGACCTGCGTCAGCGCTGCACAGACGGCCACACCGGAACCTCGGTCTCGGCCCCCATGGTTGCCGGCATCATCGCCTTGGCCTTGGAAGCAAAGTAAGTTCTCACTTGCCGTCCCTTCTTTACCTTTCTTTTTTCTTCTTTTTTTAAAAAAGGTGTTTAATGTATCAAAATACACATAATGTAAAATTTACCATTTAAGCCATTTTAAGTGTGTAGTTGATGAAGTATAATCACTGTTGTATGACCATCTCTACCACCCCCTGCAGGATGTCCCTCTCTGTCCAGCCAGCTCCTGTCCCCAGGAGACAGCTCTGCTGCAACAAAACACACAGACAGAGCTTAGACAGGAGATGTTCCGTCTCACAGTCCCAGGGCCAGAGGTCTAAGGCTGAGTGTCGCAGGGCTGGTTTCCTCTGAGGCCTCTCTCCTTGGTGTGTCACCTTCCCTCCATGTGCTCACGTGGCCTTCTTTGTGCGTGTGTGTGTGTTCAGTCACTTAGTCATGTCTGACCCTTTGTGACCCCACGGACTGTAGCACACCAGTCTTCCTTGTCATGTATATGTTTAGATCCTTTGATAAGGATGCCAGTTACACTGGATCAGGGCCCACTGTATGGACCCCATTTCACCTTAACAACCTCTTTATGATCCCATCTCCATGGGCAGTTACATCTGAGGTCCTGGGGTTCTGGCTTCCATGTGTGACTTTGGGGAAGGGACACAGCTGGCAACCACAGCTGTGTTCTCTGTCTTCAAGTCTGACTCTTCTGGGCCTTCAAATGAATGGAGTCACAGAGTGTTTGCCCATCACTCAGCACAGTGTCTCCCAGGTTTGCCCATGTCACAGCAGATGTCAGGATGTCTTCCTTTTTCAGGCCGTCCTTACGAGTCAAGAGGCTCCTTCCTGTCTCTCCCTTTTTCAAGCTCACAGCCTCCTGCCTTCATAGGGGCACAGGAAGCTGGTGGGTACAAACCTCAAGCCTGCACCACACTCCAGATCACACTTTAGGTCAATACAGCTGCCCTCTGTCAAGGGGGTTCATGAGTGGTGATGATTTATCTGCTTCAAGCCACATAAAAACCCCAAAATTGCCATGTGTTGGATAGGTCCACTTTGCATACAGTCATGGGATCAAAACAGGTTTTAGTTTAAATATCAACAATGGCCCCCAACAACAACCTGTGCCTTTGAAGGAGTCATTTGCTGCAGATGAGATTGTAAGAAGTTGTGTTTGGGTTGCTGAGTCCATCTAATTATGTGTGTTTTGCTTGTTGATTTGCATCAGGAGAAAGAGCATAAAGCTCAAATGCTACCCATTTAACAAAGAAATAGGTATGTTTGATTTTCAGGCCAAAATGTCAACTTCTGTGTCCTGGGGCTCATTTTGAAAATACTAAATAGTTATTTGTGTGGAAAGTTGCATTCACATACTTAGTGATTCATTGTTTTATATTTTCTCTCCTCCCTTTTTGGAAATGTGCAAGGAATTTTGTTAGTTGAGGATGCATAGAAAACAAGCCCTGTTTTGTGCCACTCATTCCATTAAACCTGGCCTATGGACTCATGAACTCCCTGATCGCTATCTCCTCATCATTGTAGCCCATCCTCAGAATTTTACAGATGGCAGGCATCATTAGACACAGTGTCCACTTAGAGCGTGTAAGTGCAAGGGTTGGTCAAGGGAGGAAGGAGTTATAATGGGCACGCTGCCAGCCTCAGCTGAGGGGCTTTGGAGGCTCCAGGGCCAGGACCGCTGCTCATGTGTGCAGTGTCTTCCTGGCAAAGCCAGGTCGCCCAGGAGAGGAGAGAAACTCTCCGGCAGGAGGCCAGCAGGCAGCAAGTGACAGGATGAAGGAAGAGCCTAGTGTGTGAGAACTGCCCCAAGGGTCAGCAGGGAGTTCAGGGCCATCTTGGAATGCCACATCAGTCCCTTCTTCATGAGAAACCATGTCCAACACCATTTCTTAGATATGTTTCCATACAACTGTGAGTGTGATTTTATTACTATCATCAGAAAAGAGGTGGGTTTCCCCCTAGGAAAATAGTTTCTCACAGCCTCCCTTTCTGGACCCTCTGTCATCACCACTGAAGCCCAGGCTTCCTGGTGCCTTATGCTAAGCTTCCAGGTGAGGGGAGGCATTCTGCATCCTTGTGGGCCCCATGGTCATGAGCAGGGACCAGCCCAAACAAGCAAGGATGGGGCTGAGGCGGCATTTGCCATCTGGACTGCAGAGCCTGTGCCCGGCCTTTCCGTCAGGGGGAGCAGTCTGTGCCCAACATCACCGCCAGAGGGCGTGGTCTGCCCCCTCTCCACGAGAGGGCGTGGTCTGTCCCCCCTCTCCACCAGAGGGCGTGGTCTGTCCTCCCTCTCCACCAGAGGGCGTGGTCTGCCCCCTCTCCACCAGAGGGTGTGGTCTGTCCCCCCTCTCCACCAGAGGGCATGGTCCCTGCCTGGCCTCTCCACCAGAGGGTGCAGCCTGTGCCCCACTCTCTGCCAAAGGGCATGACCTGTGTACCCTCTCCACCAGAGGGCATGGTCTGTGCCTGACCTCTCCTTCAGGGGGCGTGGCCTGTCCCTAAACTCTCCAGCAGGGGTCATGTCCTGCAACCGGCCTCTCTGTCAGAGGTGTGGTCTGTACCCATCTCTTTGCCAGAGGACGTGGTCCTGGCCATCTGGGGCCACAGGTTCTCCTCTGACAGTGAGACTGGCTGTGGTCCTCAGGTGGGGCCATGGATGAGCAGGTCAGCTTGTGCCAAGGAAAGTCTGGAAACTGGACCGATGGAAGCAGTTACAATGAGGCAGCCAGGAGGCCAATATCTGGCCAGGGACGAGCACAGTAGAGAGAATGTGGTGAAGTCAGGGGAGGCCAGGGCTAGGACCAGGGAGTGAGAGCCCCCGGAGAGGAGGACACCCCACCAGGACCCAAGCTACAGATGAGTGTCTCGGAGGAAAGCAGGTAAAGAGGGGGCGTTTGTTGGGAAAGTAAAACAGTGCAGCTGCTGTTAGAAAAACTGTAATGGCTCCTCAAAAAAAATTAAAGAATTATCATGTGATCCAACAATTACACTTGTGGGTGTGCACCCACAGGGATTAAAAGCAGGGGCTCAAAGAAATGTTTTTATGGCCATGTAGCAGCGTTACTCAATAGAAAAAGGAGGAAGTGCCTCAGGCATCCATCAATATAGGTTAGTGTGGTCTGTGCAGCCATGGAATGTAGTTCAGCTTGAGAAGGGAGACCTGACCCCTGCAGCAGCGAGGGCATCACACTGCATGAACTCAGTCAGTCACAGAGGGTCAAATCCCACATGACTCCACTCATGTGAGGCACCTGGAGTCCTCAGATTCACAGAGATGGAAGGTGGTGGGAGTGGGGGCCAGGGATGCAAGGAAGGAGGGGAGTTGGTGCTTGATGGGTGCAGAGGTTCGGTAGCTTAAGATGATCAAGCTCTGGAGGTAAACGGTGGTGATGACTGCACAGCACAGGGAATGTATTTAATGGCACTGAACTGTATGTCTAAGAACCATTAAGATGGTACATTTCAAGTTATGCATGTTTGCAAACACATACACACGAAGAGCAGGCAGTTGGAAAGATGTTTGTGAGGCAGGTGCTGTTGAGGAGGAGACGTCGAAGGCTGTGTCTGCTCTCGTCTGTGACACAGTCCTAGCACTGTGGACAGAAGGGTCTTGAGAGCTTGTGTTGAGAAGTGTTGAAAAGGCAGGCAAGGATATCTTATCTGTCCATTTTTGGTAGTAGGCCAGTGTTCTTTAACGAAGTGCTTGTACTCCACACCAGAATGAATATATCATAAAGGTAGAGTAACTAGAATCTCAAATTCTAACGTGTGGCCAGTAGTCCTGGGAGTGGGGTATGGACAGGTGATGGCTGGCATGCCCCAGTACACAGAGCACTCCCTCATGGGGTGCAGACCAGTCCAGGTTTTCCCACCACGTGCTAACACACAGTACCATCATCTCATGGATTCAGGGGGATTGTGGCCCAAGGCTGGACTTGCCCCTGTGGGTGTCAGGTCACCTGCTGCACCATCTCATCTCAGGCATTGAGGATCAAAAATGATTCTTGACCAAGAGGGTGTGACATCTACCCTTGCCAAGTGGTGGTGTCTTGGGGTTTCCTCAAGTACAGGAGTGAGGCCAGCCCCCAACGCCCCGCCTCTGACGGACCTGGTGGTCAGCATTGCTGACCGATGTGAGTACAGCTGTCTGTCCT
The DNA here is from genome assembly GCF_033118175.1 of Dama dama. Lineage (NCBI taxonomy): Eukaryota > Metazoa > Chordata > Mammalia > Artiodactyla > Cervidae > Dama > Dama dama. The sequence continues at coordinate 37,465,965 of NC_083693.1, forward strand.
TGTGTCATTGCAGCAGCCAGCTGACCTGGAGGGACGTCCAGCACTTGCTGGTGAAGACGTCCAGGCCAGCCCACCTCAAAGCAAACGACTGGAAGGTGAATGGTGCTGGTCATAAAGGTGCGGCCAAGACTCGGGGGCTGGGCAGGGCCAGGTGCCATCTGGGCAGGGCCTGTGGGTGACCTCCCAGAGTCTGTATGGGGGAACATGGATTTCTCACACACACACACACACAAAAAAAAAAAAACCCAGATGACAGTAACTGTGTGTCACAAGAAAGAGGAGCGCGAACTTAGTAGTTTAAGGAGAGTACCTATGGTCACTTGTGTATTGGGCTCCCTAAATCTCACAACCTTTGCCACATCAGGGGCCTCTGTACCATTACTAACTTCATGGTTATCTTTAAATTTTTGCCTTTTTTTTTTTACACAAAGGAATATATTCTAAAAGAAAACTGTATTACACATCTAGTCAGTCATGTGTGTGTGTTAGTAGTTCAGTCATGTCCCACTCTTTGTGACCCCATGGATTGTACTCCACTGGACTCCTCTGTTCTTGGAATTCTCCAGGCAAGAATACTGGAGTTGATTGTCATTCCCTTCTCCAGGGGGTCTTCCCAATCCAGGGATCAAACCCAGGTCTCTTGTATTACAGGCAGATTCTTTACCACCTGAGTCACCAGGGAAGCCCCCGTCAGTCATGGGCTTGATGCCAATCACAATAAATGAAATTTGCTTATGTGACACCTGAGGGCAATTTGCACTCTTAGCCCTGAGTAGCTGTCCCTAAGTTTCCACATCTGTACAGTGAAGACACTGAGATGGTTATGTGAGTTACTTTATAACTGTAGAACTTCTGTCAGCAAGTCCTTAATGTTTTAAAAGGGCTGTCTGCCATCACAGCTTGGGACTGACCCAGTACCGTGAGCTCAGCCCGTGGTCAGGCTTGCAGTCAGGTATGTGAGGCCTCTTGAGCAGGTGGTGATAGGAGTATGCTCCTGGGTTTGTCTGTCTTGCTTCTTACCAGAGACACTTGAAAACGATTTACATTCAGCCATGGTATATTAAGGAGAACATTTTCCTTTTTCTTAGGGTCAGATCCAACTATTTTGACACCAAGCCTGACATTCCTCTCTGTAAAATATAGGTCAAGTGTTGTCACCCCAAGTTCCAAGAGACGTTCCTTTAATGAGGAGGTTGACTAGACCTGATGCATTCTTGTCTTACAGGGATGTTGGTGGTAGTGGTGTGTTGTATTAGGACCTGACCTACATTTCAGTTTTGGCCTAATTAGTAGGAAAAGGGGTTGTATCTAGCTTTTAACCTTGCCTCCTAACTCTGAAACTCCCCTGCATAGCCAGATTAAACACTGACTCGGGCCAGCCTGTGTGCTGGGCGATGCTGCTTTCCCTGGACGCCCTGGAAATTCCACAGGGAAAGCAAATGGCAAAAGAGAAGAGCGGAGCCTTGTTTGATTGTGTCTACTGCACGTGTGTTTGCATGAGCCACAGTACCTTGGGTCTTGTTTTTCTCATCTGGTTCAAGACTCAGGGAGCACAGTTCGGTTCAGTCACTCAGTTGTGTCCGACTCTTCGCGACCCATGGACTGCAGCTCTCCAGGCTTCCCTGTCCATCACCAACTCCCGGAGCTTGCTCAAACTCATGCCCATCAAGTTGGTGATTCCATCCAACCATCTCATCCTCTGTCATCCCCTTCCCATCCTGCCCTCAATCTTTCCCAGGATCAGGGTCTTTTCCAATGAGTCAGTTCTTCCCATCAGGTGGCCAAAGTATTGGAGTTTCAGCTTCAGCATCAGTCCTTCCAATGAATATTCAGGACTGATTTCCTTTAGGATTGACTGGTTTGATCTCCTTGCAGTCCAAGGGACTCTCTTGGGAGCACAGATGCCAAGAATTCCCTTTAATCTAAAGAAACTGGTTCTTATCTCACAGAAAGAAAGTTCTAGACCATCCCAGAATTTTTTTCACTTTGCCCCCAAACAGGACACATTTTCTGGCCCTCACTTCTGGTCTGAAAGAGTTCTGTCCAGAGAGTAAGGCTGCCGGGACCCTGGTGCGTCCTTGAGGGGGCGGGGGCTGCAGCCGGGGCACTCTGGAGCTGGCTATGGCCCCGCAGCTATTGGGGGGAACAGGCAGCCATCCCTGGGCATGGGGGGGCTGGGTCTGAAGGCCCTGTCTTTTCAGTTAGCCACCTCTATGGATTTGGCCTGGTGGATGCAGACGCCCTGGTCGTGGAGGCCAAGAAATGGATGGCGGTGCCCCCGCAGCACACCTGTGTTGCCATCACTGACAAGAGGCCCAGGTGAGCTCAGCTCCTGCACATGCACTGGGCCCTGTTGGCGGACGTTTGGGGGTTGGGGGGATGGGGGTAGATGTTCACATGTGCATTCCTGTGCTTGTCGATGGGGACACTGTGTGTGTGTGTGTGTGTGTGTGTGTGTGTGTGTACTCGTGTGTGTGTACTTGTGTGTATGCTTGGGTGCATACGCGTGTGTGCATGTATGTGCACACACTTGTGGTGTGTCTGCATATGTGTCTGCCTTTTTTCCTGTGGATTATGAGACAGATAGAGGAATCGCTTCTCACTCCAGGACTGTTTCGAGGCCTTTTGCTGTCAATGTTGTTCCCTCTTATCTGTTGCTCCCTCAGCCTGAGACCCTAACGAGGACTGGAAATTCTTAGCATGTATTTAGTGGAGCTCCCAGAGGAGGGCACTGCCCTGCCATCCAGGGTGACGGGCAGCAGTGGCACCTGCCCCAGGGCCCGGGGTGGCAGCCCCGCTGCTCCTCTGTTGCAGGCAGGGTCCGGTGTCTAGGGAACACCACAGTGTGTCGCTGTGTTTGGGCTCCGATGACTGGAAGGTTTAAGCGCTGGAGTTTAAGCTGCCTCAAGCCATGTTTCGCAGGGTCCTGGCTTCACCTTCCTGCCAAGGTTGAGCACTGCCCTTTGTGTAAGTTATTCTCAGTTGCATTTGTTCATTAAAATTTTTGTTTTAAAATTTTCAGCTGTCAAGTAATCAAAATGGCAAGAACCCTGTTCCATTAGTCTCAAATGTTTCTCCTGAATTCTACTGTTGCCACTGTCCCTTTTACCCTTTTTTAGAGTGTGTGTCTCTAGATCTTAAAATCTGATGAAGAATGGAAGAATGAGATGCATTCCTTTCTAGTATTTATAACCTTTGGAAAATGTGTTTTTTTAAAAAATGATGAGGTGATTGAAAGTGGTTCTTGCTTTGTCAACAAATACAGATCACTCTCTGATGTCGCCTTTTCCTTGAAGGCATCCACTTCTTATAATATGCCCTTTGGCGATAAAATTTTCAGAGAAGTACTTTTTGTTGATGCCTTGTGTGCAGTAGGAATTCAGAAAGTATTTGTTGTATGAATACCACAGTGGGAGCTTTGAAAAAATTACATTTCCCTCCTGATGCTGATGGTAAAGACTGACTGCCAGCTCATCCCTCCAGGCCTGACCAGCTGGTCGGCCAGCAGATAGGTCTCACTCTTGACCCTGGAAGGCATTGCTTTCTCTGGGCCTTAGACTGTCCGATTCAGAAGAAAGTAGAAGGTTCCCTGAGCCTGAGGAGGCCTGTTGCGTTCTTCTGCATGGTTGGTTGGGAGATGCCTGGCTCACAGGTCCTCAGGCTCCAGGTTACGTGACGCCTGCCTGGGGCCGCGTCCGGGCTGCAGCCCTTCCCTCCCGCTGGCCTCCCCGTCGGGTGGCTCCTGAATGAAGCATTCTTCTCCTGCCAGAAATAGTTTTAAGATGGGAGAGTGGTGCCTTGGTGGCGCAGGGTTGTTTTTATTTTTATTTTATTTTGTTTTTTAAGTGCTAGTCCATGGAGTCTAGACAGCACGGGTGGAGGGGCGCAGCCGTCACACACAGTGTGACATTGTTTCTGTCCTTTGAGGAGAGAATGGCCACATACTCCAGCAGACAGGAGAATCACACGTCTGTCTCAAAGGGAAAATCGTCTTTGCATTCAGTAGCCTTAGCCTTGCAGGACTAGTCAGCCAACCAGCTGTCCCACACCACAGACTCAGCTGCAGGTTCGGTTGTCCCCAGGGACATGAGGGCCAGCACACGAACACACGGGCCACCAGCCGGGTGCTCCGCATGGAATCACATGCCTGCTTTGGCCTGTGGTCACAGCCTGCCTGCCTGGGTCACTTGAGCTAGGGCGCTCGGCACCCCCAGTGCTCATGGCCGGTTCCCTTCGTCAGGTTCTTGTGTAGCTTTAACTAAGCTGCTCAGATGGTTTGGCTTAAAGATGAAAAGGAAGTCTTCCCACACACCTGCTTCTCCTCCCCTGCCTCTCCTTGCTCCCTCTCCACGGATGCTTCTTGGTCCAGGGGTCCCCTAGGATGGCTGTTCATTCTCTCAGCCTCTTTCTGGTTTCTCCTTCTCATGGTGGAATCCAGGAATGCTGTGAGTGTCCTAGACCCAGCTTTAGTGCTTCCCGTGGAGAGCAGAGAGAGAGAGAGAGGAGAGAAGAGAGAGACAGAGAGAAAAGGAGAGGGAGACAGGGAGGGAGAGAGAGACAGGGAGAGAGAGACAGCGAGGGGGAAGAGGGGGCCTCCTTGGGCATCTTGTGCAGACCTTTGTACCCATATGGAAATCATTTCCTTGCCCTCCCTCCTGAGTGGAAAGACAAGTCCACCCCAGTGTGAACTTCAGAGAACCGTGTTCACTGGGATTAAGTGCAGGCGTCCTGGCAAGTCTGCTGTGATGTCAGTGAGGTTGTGTAGGGTTGTGGTCCAGAGGCTTGGGTGTCCCTGGTCACGTGCAGGGCAGGAGTGAAGAGTACCAACACCTCTCCACCCTTGTCCACCCCTCAGTCCTCCCTGGGGTATGTCCTGTCCAGGGAGACGGTTCCCCTGACAGTGAGCAGAGGAGTCCTGGGACTGCCCTTTCTGCAGATCCAGCCTATGCTCGGACATGGGTGTCATGCCCCCTGTGCCCTGGAGGACTGCTTAGGCCCCGCTGGTGTCCCTCTGCTGGCGGGCTCTCTCCAGCTCCACCCCGGACCTGAGTCAGGCTCGGGCCAGAGGGACAGAGGGCCAGCAGCGCAGCAGAGAGGTGGTGATGGGGGCAGGGGGCAGGCTGCCGTCAGGGACTGTTGGGGGAGCTGTCAGTCATTCTCTGCAGAAAGGCCATGCTGACCCCCTTGTCTGGACGCTATGCATCCAGGGTCTGGCAGTGGGGGCGGGGTGGGGGGGCGGCAGCCTGTGTCTGTCGTCATCCCTGAAGTTCATGGAGTAGGCCATGGAGCCACCAGGAGAGGCCAGGAGAGAGGTGCCCTTGGGAGTGGGCTGGTGAGGAAGGAGAGGGGCCAGGCCTCCCCTGCTCCCCAGGGGCCAGCCCTCCCCTCACCCTTCAAGGGCCAGCCCTTTCCCCACTCCTGTTCCCAAACACTGATCTCCAGATCTCCCTGGGCCACCTGATTATAGCCTTCACCTACCCCCACCCCAGAGCAGCCCCCCGGCACCCACAGAACAGGCATAAGGGCCAAGCATGACTGGGCGGCTGTCAGCGAGTATGGAGTCTTGGCCCAGCAGGAGGGCAAGTCCCTTGACCTCACTGGGCACATTCATGCTTGAGAATGACTTGTATAGGCCATACAGGTGACACCGTGGAAACACAAGTGGAGGCCCAGCCTCTGTTGTAATGTGCAGGTACACGAGGATGGCATTCTTGACTGGTCTTGGGTACAAATGGTTTAAACCTCCTTAGAAGTTTCTGTCAATTAATGGAAAGTAAATAGGGTCATGACCAGTGTCATCTGCCTGTGCAAAATTATTTTAAAGTCTAGGGGTGTCAGACAGAAAAGGGTGAAATGACACTTTTATAACCTTTCTAAAAGTGAAAATCAACCTTAGTATAATTCCCATGAATGAAAAAGAGTCCCTTTTTAGAATTTTAAGAACCTTATCTGACCCATAGGATTTTCTAGCTAGCATGTCCCTACATCTTTAAAGACCCAGCTACAGCTGGACAGTTGATGACATCTGTGCCTCCCAACTCCATCCTGAAGGACAGCCAGACTCTTCTAAAGCAAGAGGAACTGATCTGCTCGTCTTTGGTTTCAGCAGGTTTGGAAGGTTACCATCCAGATAGTGTGTAGGTTAGTGTGGCTTGTCTTTTATTAAAGAACTCAGCCACCATGCAAAGATACCTCAAAACTAAAAGCTTTGACTCAGGGTTATCTCCAAAGCAGAACATCTATTTCTAGATGTTCAAGAATTAACTGAGCATTAACCACATGCTGTTTACTCTTCTGGCATCTCGTTAAACCAGACCACATGTGATGGTCTTTTTATAACAGCTCTGCTTATAAATATGTAGTGGGTCGATGGGTGATGATTATCAGGTGCTTACTGTGTGCCAGGCTTTGTTCTAAGCACTGTGTGGATGGATTCACTCATTCAAAACCCCCAACACAGGTGTGAGGTTTGGAAATTATTATTATTTTTTTTTAATTTGGCTGCACTGAGTCCTCATTGCTGTGCAGGCTTTTATCTAGTTGTGGTTCACGGGCTTCTCATTGCAGTGGCTTCTCTCATTGCAGAACATGGGCTCCAGAGCACAGGCTCCTTAGTTGTGGTGCATGGGGTTAATTGCTCCACAGCTTGTGGAATCTTCCCAGATCAGTGTTGAACCCATGCGCCCTGCAGTAGAAGCACGGAGTCTTAACCAATGGAATGCCAGGGAAGTCCAGTGCTCCCTGCTTCTGAGATGAGTATTGGAACTTGGATGATACAGTTGTCCTCATTGTTCTAGGAAGTCACCATAGTTGTGTTCTAGGAAATCACCATAGACACTGGAGAGATACAGGCGAGGTTCCCAGGGGTTCTGAAACACTCTGGGCCAGGATGCAGGTCTGGGCTTGAAACTAAGCTAGAGGGGTCTTCCAGGTGGGAGTGCAAAGTGAGGCAGACCTGGGAGATGTTACAGGTTAAGTTCCAGGTCACTGCCATAAAACAAGTCACGTGAACTTTTTGGTTTCCTGATGCATACAGAAGTTACATTTCCAATATACTGTAGTCTGTTGTGTACAAAAGCACTGTGTCTAAGAGGACAATGTACCTACCTTAGTAAGAAGTACTTTACTGCTAAAAAGAAAAAAAAAAAAGACTTTTACTGCTAAAAAAGAAAAAGACTCACCATCATCTGAGCCTTCAGTGAGTCATAATCTTTTTACAACAATACATCAGACATCACCAGAACTTTATTAAATGTATGAAAACTTCAAAGTTCATTGAAGAGTTTGAAATATTATGACAATTGCCAAAATGTGACAGAGATACATGAAGTGACCAAATGCTTTTGGAAAAGTGTTGCCGACAGACTTGGCTGCTGCGGGGTTACCACAGACAATTTGTAAAGCACAGCAGTGGAGGGAGGTCCCTGTGCTGACTGCCATGGCCTCCCAGCTTGAGCACAGCGGAGGGGCCAGGGGGCACCCCTGCTGCTGCCCGGCTTCTCCTGCTTTTCCCCAACACTTGGTTTACTCGAAAACAGTTCTGCCTCTGGTTCTGAACATCACTTGGACGCCCTAAGATTATAAGCACCGTGACTAGGTGAGTGCCTTGAATTTAGTAAATTGGGAACTTGTCTCGACAGATATACGAGCAATTAGATGGTGTCCCATACCAGAAAAAGCTGACTGCAAGATCTAGGAAGTGATTATGAGCCTTCGGGCTCGTCGCCCTTCCCCACCTTCCCTGAGCAGGGAGCTGCTGAGGGGTGTAGGATGAAGGAACACCTGGAGGGTCCAGCATTGAGTCTGGCACAGTTCAGCAGGAAGGGATACATCTCTGTTCCCAGAGCCCTTTTCCAGGAGGGCAGCCCCCACAGCTTGAATATCACTGGGTCTGAAGGGACCTCTTAAGTCCTCAGGCTCCCTGCGGTCCTGGAGAGATGACTTTGTGCACAGATGACAGTTTCAGAGTTTAGTAGCAGAAGAATGTTCTCAGTTATCTTGGGAGTTTTATGATCTCTCTAGATCAGCTTTTGTGATTAACGTGCAGCTTACCTGCGTTTGTGTTTCTGTGCATGATTTAACTGAAACTCCGCAGCTTCTGTGCTCAGCCTGGCCAGTCTGTGTGCCCTCAGAGAGGGCTGGCATCTGGAGCCCCTGAGAGGCTCTGCCAACCTCAGTGAGGACACCACGTTCCCTAAAATGCACTTTCCTCTTGGGGCATCAGCTGCAAGGCCAGGCTGGAGAGGCAGCTGTGGGGGGTGTGGGGGTCTTCACTCCTGTTCCTGTATCCTGAGGTCAGACCCCTCACCACTGGTAGTGGGGTTTCCTGGGTGGGATGCATTTCTAGAGCAGGGTGATTGCTCCCCATTCCAGCTGGCAGATGGTTGGGGGTGGGAGCTTGGTTGTGACTTTGTGTTTGTTTCACCCCCGTCTTGCTTTTCAGCTGAGGAGAGTATAGGGTTGCTTTGTGAGTCTTCACAGGGGAGTGTCCACCACCCCCTTCCCCAGCACCCACATTGCCTCCTCAATGCAGGAGGCGGGAATAGTTTACCTGGAGATGAGTGAATGCCCGTGGGGCTGGGCAGGGCTGCTGACCACTAAACACTGACAGTAAAACATGGGAGAAGCACTGGGAGAAGTAAGCATCTCTTAGTCAGTTTATGACGTATACAAGTCATGTTTTCAAATATTTAGAGAGCCTCTGGGGAAACTGCATCACTGTTTATAAGTGTTTTGATTGTTTTTTATGACTCAGGCCCTGTCGAGCCAAGCGATTTAATTCCGGAGACACTGAGCCCACACGGGAGCTCCCTCTGGGGGAAGCCCCCTCCCCAGAGGGAAGTCAGGCATAGTGGAAACAGCGCTCCCCGCGGTAAACTGAGTGTTGGCCCAGCGTTGCAGAGTTGTTCCTGCGCTGCTGGGCAGAGGGTGGCCTTTCTTAAGCTCACAGGCCGTCAGGGTGGGCTGTGCAGGTGAAGCATCGGCTGGTGGCCTGGCTCGGCTCTGCAGCAGTGTCAGGCGAAGGCTTGTCTGCTCCGTCTGGGGAGTGGGTGAGAAAACCCTGGAGGACCTGAGCCCTGAGGGATCGGGGTATGGTGCCTATGCCCAGAATCCACCCCAGATGGTAAACTCCCCTGGGTTTGTTCAGAGAACAAACTTCCTTTATGGGGTGGAGGAGGGAGGGCCAGCCTTCCAGCAGGAATGTCCAGAGCAGACTTCCCGTCCAGCCTCCATGAAGAGTCCTCTGGGCCAGTCACCATGGCCTCCACCAGTGACCCCAGGTCCCTTGTCCCTCTCCTACTTCCTGGCTTCTTGAATGTGACTGTGGGTCCATGGAGACATCTGTGTAGGACAGGGTGGCTCAGGTAGACGCAGGGGACTCAGAGCCTCACAGGTGTTCATGTGTCCCAGCTCTGCCCCTCCACAGCTCTGTGACCTCTCTGGGTTAAATGGGTCAGTCCTTGTCAGTATTCAGACCAGGGGCCAGTGCCCGGCATGTAGTCAGCTCAGGAAGTGTTTGCTGTTGTTAGCATTCAGCATCATGACCTGTATCTTCAAGGCCAGTCTTCGAGACAGAGCAGTGGGGTTTTAAAGCCTCTCATACCCCAGGCTGCTCAGGAGACTAGCCCCCACACTGAGGGTATGGAATTCTGGGTGTGCAGGCTGAGTCTGCACAGGAAGATACTCTTTAAGTCTCTGTGAGCTAATCCCAGAATGATCAACCCTTTTAGGGCAGGTGATGTGACTCTGACAGGCGTGTCTAAGAGGGGGACACAAGGGGCTTTGGCTGGGAGGCCTGTCCTATCCCCTGGTGCACAACTTAGGGGTTTGGAGCCCCACACTAAGCCCTCCCCGCACCCCTGGCAGGAGCATCCCGGTGGTGCAGACGCTGTGGACCAGTGCCCTGACCACTGCCTGCGCCGACCACACAGACCAGCATGTGGGCTTCCTGGAGCACGTGGTGGCCCGCGTCTCCATCTCCCACCCGCGCCGTGGGGACCTGCAGATCCACCTGACATCCCCCTCTGGGACCAGGTCTCAGCTGCTGGCGAAGAGGTGAGTCCAGGTGGGCAGGGGTTGGGGGGCTAGGGGATGGGGTCCAGAGGGGGTGGCTGGGCGAGGGGTAGGTAGGGGCTGAGTGCAGCTCAGTGTCACAGGGCTCTGCAAGGCACCAGCATGTAGGGGGCTCTGGAGACACACACACACAGCCCCCCAAACCTGAGAAATAGCCTCCTGCAGCCTAGCCTTCAGACCCATCCAGAACCTTTTCCACTTTTGGCTGTGGGCAGTGATAGAGGCTTTGGCTGTTTGGTGGAGAGATGCTTGCCCCTGCTGGGCTCCCCCTCATAGCACAAGGGTGACAGTGGTGTCTCCCCTCTGGAGGGGGCCCGGGCCACCTTCTGCACTTGGGGACCAGTGTGGGCACAAGCATTTGAGGATGCCAGCTGGCAAGCTGCAGCTTTGTGCTATTTTGCAACCAGAGTTGTTGTTAGAACTTTTAGAGGTTTCCTTTAAAAATCCACAAGTCTAGTCTTCTTGAGAAATTGGAAGCTGTCCAGTAGCAGGCTTGCATTCCGTGGGCAGCCACTCACTAGAGCACCCAGGGCCTGTCCCTGCACCAGCTGAGGCCGGGCGGGGCTGCTCATCTCCCGGCCATTGCCTGGCCCTCTTGAGGTCACCTCTCGGGCATGGACTGTGGGACCCAGAGACTGGAGCTTGCAGCCTGCTCCTCCATGGGCCAGCAGGCCCAGGGGGCTGCCACTGCTCCTTGGCTCTGGAGGTGTCCTTAGGTTCCTGCATCTCAGCTGGCAGAGTTACGAGGACTAGATGTGATGACCCAATGGAAGTGCTGGCTCAGACTCTGTGCTCCTCCCCTCCTGACTCCCACTCCTTGCTCAGGCCCAGGGTGGGAGCCCTGGGATGAGAGGGCTATGAACCTGGGCTCACCTGGTTCCTAGCTGCCCATGCCTTGGGTCATGCTGAGCCCAGGCCGTCATCTGAGTCTTGGGAGTTGGGTCTTTCCAGGGCAGGCTGTGGGATTACAGCAGGGGTCTCTGTTTCAGGATCCAGTCAGTTTTTGACCTCTCAGCTAAGATCAAGTGTGGGATCGATCACCTTCTACTTTATTTTTGATCTTGCTTAATTCAGCGGCTTTTCCAGGTTTCTAGGTTTCTTTTTGCTTCAAGTAAGCAGATGTCTTCAGTCCCTCAGTCCCAGAAAGAGTTTGTCTTTATTCTACATTCATCGGGTGTCATATGTGAAGATCAGCCCTGACCTTGGTGGTTTCTTAGAAGAAAGTATCAGTTTACCCCTCCCCACACTGTTTGTGTAGAGCTTGCTCCCTTTGTAAACATTTCTGAACGGTGGAGGTTTAGAGAATCCCCAACTGGGAATTGAGTCTGACATTACATGAAACATCTGAGTTTCTGATGAACAGTAAAGGGCCCCTACACAGTAGAGGTAGAGATAGACAGGTTGTGAAGGAAGAGTGAGGTGAGGAGCCTGGAAACCTTTCTTCTCTGGGTCTGAGGGCTGGAGATAGAGGGCGCCCGTGAGCTGCTCCCTGTTTCTGCCTGAAGCAAGCTTGAGAAAGTGGACCCAGGCCGGAGGTCCAGCAGGAAGGCCCGACGGGGTCGTGCACCTCTGGGGACCTGGAGGGGTGAGGCCAGTGCTCAAGGGTGTCTCCTCTCCCCACATGCACCTGTAGGGACTCGGGAGTGAGAACAGTGCTCGGGGTGTCTCCTCTCCTCACGTGCACCTGTGAGGATCTGGAGGTGGGGACAGTGCTCAGAGGTATCTCCTCTCTTCATGTGCACCTGAGGGGACCTCCTAAGCCCTGGGGCCCAAGCGAGGGTATGTTCTCCACGGGGCTGGGCAGTGGTTCACGTTCCTCATTCCTATCTTCCGGAGAACAATGCTGCTCTCAGACAAAGTGAGCGTTTCCTTCACTCCACAAGTTGGCATTCGGAAGGGCCTTCTCCATAACACCCTTGCGGCTTTGCAGGAAGGAATGGTGTGGCCCCACTGCCATCAGTTTCCAGTGTCCAGGAACTGGGGTCACAGCTCTGTGGAACCCTCCTGGGGTGGAGCATAGGGGTGCTTGTTGGTGATAGAGAGAACCCAGGACAGGAGAGGGCGTTTCAGCCCTGCCAGTCACTGGAGGGGGCCTTGCAGCAGATCCTTGGGCCTGGAGTCGTGTGAGAGCTAGGGTGGGGGAGGAGCCCACCACTGGTGGAGCCCCATCTCATGCTGGGCGCCACCAGTGCCACTTGGCTGCCTTCCTCAGTGAGCGCTTGGGGACCTGCCAAGGTTGAGGGTGCAGGCACCTTGCAGCGTGGTGCTGCACAGCCAGGGTCCACCCACCCTCCCTTCTGGGCCCCTCTGGACTGACCCCACCACTCTGATTGCAGATTGCTGGATCATTCCAACGAAGGCTTTACAAACTGGGAGTTCATGACTGTGCACTGCTGGGGAGAGAAGGCCGAGGGGGAATGGACACTGGAAATCCAAGACATGCCGTCCCAGGTCCGCAACCGGGAGAAGCAAGGTCAGTGGCTCCTGGGATGGTCCCAGCACCTCCTGTGTTTCAGCCCTGTGGTTAACCCTAGACTTGACTCAACCACAGTACCTCAACCACTCTTTGCTTTCTCTTTGAGGTAAAGTTTACATCATATAAATTTCACTGCTTTAATCGTTTTTTAAGTGTATAGTTTAATGGCTTTCGGTACATTCACGGTATTGTGCAGCCATCACACCATCTAATTCCAGAACTTGGTCATCATCCCAGTGGGGAGTCCCTACATGTTCAACAGTCACCCCTCTCCCCACCCCTCGCAACCCTAGCAGCTCCTAACCTATGTTCTATTTCTGGACTTGCCACTTTTGGACATTTCATATAAAGGGAATCACAGTGTTTGTGACCTTTTCTCACTGGCTTCTTCTGTGTAGCATCATGTTTCAGGGTTCATCAGTATCATAGCCAGTGTCAACACTTCATCCCTTATTACGACTAACTACTCTCCCATTGTATTGATGGACTGCATTTTGCTTATTCATTCATCACTTGATGGACAACTGGGGTTTTTTTCTCTCTTCATAACTACTAATATTATGAATATCCATGTACAAGTTTTTGTGTGGACATGTGTTTTTAGTTCTCTGGGCCATGTACCCAGGAGTGGGATTACTGGGCCATGTGGTAAATCTGTATTTAACTTTTTGAGGAATTGCTGGGAAATTTGACAGTGGTCAGACAGTTCCTGTCATCAAGATAGGAGGATTTTAAGTTCCCTACCAGCACTCTCTTTTGTTATAACCATCCTAGTGGATGAAAAGTGGTGTCTCACTGTGGTTTTGATTTGCATTTCCCTAATGATTAGTGATGTAGTGCATGTTTTCATGTGCTTATTGGCCACTTTATCCCTTCTTTGGGGAAATGTCTGTTCAAGTCATTTGTCCACCTTTAAACTGGCTTGTTTGTCTTCTGTCATCAAGTTAGAGGATATTTTGGACACTAGACCCTTACCAAACAATGCAATTTGCAAACCTTTTCCCCCAGTATGTGGGTTGTTTACTTTATTAATAGTGCCCTTTGATGCAGCCATTTTTTGATTTGAGGAAATTCAATTTATTTTTTCTAGTTTTGCTTCAGTTTTAACATCATGTTGAAACCATTGCCTAACCTGAGGTAACGAAGCTTGAAAACTGTTTTCTTCCAGGAGTTTTATAGTTTTAGCTCCTTGATTTAGAACTTGGGTCTGGTTTTAATCACTTTTTGTGATTATAGTGTGAGGTGAGAGTCCAAGTTCCTTCTTTTGTGTATGGAGGTCCTGTTGTCCCAGCACCAGTTTTTGGAAAGACTGTCCTTCCCCAGAGCAGTGTAAACACCTGCTTTCTAGCTCTGGACTTGTCTGACCTGCTGGGCTTGGGGAACGGGGACACCCCCTACAGTGTCTAGAGCGTCTGCCCAACCCTGCAGTGGCCCCTGGGGCGGGTTCATGTGTGTGAGCTCCACCTGTAGAGACACCACTCTTGAGGTGGCCTTTGTGGGAACAGGGTGTCCAGTGAGTGTCGACAAGCCTCACGCCCTGCTCCCCGTGCAGGGCAGGAAGAGGCTCCCAGTCTCGGCTGTCCGGGTGGAGCCAGCGTTGGTTCCGTTGGCTCTCTGCACATAGAGGGGCCGGGAGGGGAAGAGTGAGGGCCAGGTCCTGAACCATGCAGGTCAGCATGGTGGGGCCCCAGACAGTGACCTAGGACGACCAGGGGTTCCCCCGATGCTGACCCCAAAGCCCAGGAGAAACTCGGGCCTATGAGCCACCTCGAGAATGTGGTCAGTGCTGGGCATGCCATTCCCTCACTGGTCATCAGGTCAGGGTGGCCTCTGGGCACCAGGTCTCCATTGGCCTCAGGGCCAGGAATACAGCAGCAACACAGAGCCACCACCCTCAGAAAATGTGGCCAGTCCTTCCTCTGCCATGATCCCTAGAACCAGTGAGTGGGGCACCAGACTGCGGATCAGTACTGTGCATTTCAGTACCCTCCATTCTCTTCATCTTAATTGCTTAAGAAAGAAAACAACCAATTCACTTCAGGGGTGCGCTGGATGACAGCACTCCATGAGTGGGACCAGACCCGGGGCTGATTGAGTAACTGAGTCCTTGAATGACTCCCTCCCTCCAACAGTGCTCGCCTCCTGTCATTCTCAGCCTGGTTTGTGTCGTGTTTTAAAACTTTTTTTCTTTCACCTGAGGAGGAGATTGTTTACCTTCTTAGTTCCTCACTCCCTCGGCAGGCCAGGTTAGGAGTTCAATGGAGTACAAACCCCGCTCACAGCTGGGTTGCCTCTGCCCTTGGCATTTCAGTTGATCCCTGTTCAGCACACCCTTATCAGTCCTGACCCAGAGGTTTCCTTTATTATCCCTCTGGCCAGTCTTCACCTATCTGGCTTTAGGATGTTTGTGGTTGGGTTTTTTGCTTTTAAGTGTTGCAATTAGGAGATAAAAATCAAATGAAATAACAAAGGCTAACAGGTGCCTGGAACCTGGAGCTTCACTGTGCACCAGGGTCAGGGCTCCTCCCTTCTCCCTGGCCTGAGGCTCCAGGGGGCACTTGACTTCTGAGACCTCACTGTGACCCACGGGTGTGGACGTGGCCCTATATTTTTTTAACTCACCAGAGCTCTTGAAACACAATAGGCACTTAGAATAGATGGTTATCAATCTTAAAGAGTTTTTCTATATACTCTCTGCCTGGCTTCAGTATCATTAATTAATCCATTCTTAACAAATCTACAATTTTTTTTTTGATTGCCTTTCTGTTTATTTCTTTTTTTTTTTCTTTTCTTTTCTTTTTTTTATTAGTTAGAGGCTAAGTACTTCACATTTCAGTGGGTTTTGTCATACAGTGATATGAATCAGCCATGGATTTACACGTATTCCCCATCCCGATCCCCGCTCCCACCTCCCTCTCCACCCGATTTCTCTGGGTCTTCCCAGTGCACCAGGCCGGAGCACTTGTCTCATGCATCCCACCTGGGCTGGTGATCTGTTTCACCATAGATAGTATACATGCTGTTCTTTTGAAATATCCCACCCTCACATTCTCCCACAGAGTTCAAAAGTCTGTTCTGTATTTCTGTGTCTCTTTTTCTGTTTTGCATATAGGGTGATCGCTACCATCTTTCTAAATTCCATATATATGTGTTAGTATTCTGTAATGTTCTTTATCTTTCTGGCTTACTTCACTCTGTATAAGGGGCTCCAGCTTCATCCATCTCATTAGGACTGGTTCAAATGAATTCTTTTTAATGGCTGAGTAATATTCCATGGTGTATATGTACCACAGCTTCCTTATCCATTCATCTGCTGATGGGCATCTAGGTTGCTTCCATGTCCTGGCTATTATAAACAGTGCTGCGCTGAACATTGGGGTGCACGTGTCTCTTTCAGATCTGGTTTCCTCGGTGTGTATGCCCAGAAGTGGGATTGCTGGGTCATATGGCAGTTCTATTTCCAGTTTTTTAAGAAATCTCCACACTGTTTTCCATAGCGGCTGTACTAGTTTGCATTCCCACCAACAGTGTAAGAGGGTTCCCTTTTCTCCACACCCTCTCCAGCATTTATTGCTTGTAGACTTTTGGATAGCAGCCATCCTGACTGGCGTGTAATGGTACCTCATTGTGGTTTTGATTTGCATTTCTCTAATAATGAGTGATGTTGAGCATCTTTTCATGTGTTTGTTAGCCATCTGTATGTCTTCTTTGGAGAAATGTCTGTTGAGTTCTTTGGCCCATTTTTTGATTGGGTCATTTATTTTTCTGGGATTGAGCTGCAGGAGTTGCTTGTATATTTTTGAGATTAATCCTTTGTCTGTTTCTTCATTTGCTATTATTTTCTCCCAATCTGAGGGCTGTCTTTTCACCTTACTTATAGTTTCCTTTGTAGTGCAAAAGCTTTTAAGTTTCATTAGGTCCCATTTGTTTAGTTTTGCTTTTATTTCCAATATTCTGGGAGGTGGGTCATAGAGGATCTTGCTGTGCAAATCTACAATTTTAACACACTCCCAGCAAATATCACCTTGAAACTAAGGGATGGAGAGTTGCTTGACTGAATGATCATGAAGTTTTCTGAAAGAGTAGACTAGGGAAAAATATTCTGAAAGAATTAAATGCAGAAGTTTAAACATATTTTCAAACTATAACAATTAAAAAGCTGTGGCACTCGCTATTAGATAAAGACAAATCAAAACTACACTGAGGTATCACCTCACACCAGTCAGGATGGCCGTCATCAAAAAATCGACAATAAATGCTGGAGAGGAGGTAGAAAGAAGAGAACCCTCCTGCACAGTTGGTGGGAATGTGAATTGATACAACCACTATGAAGAACAGTATGAAGATTTCTTAGGAAACTAGGAATAAAACTACCATATAATGGAGCAATCCCACTACTGGGCATACACCCTAAGAAAATCATAATCAAAAAAGACATGTATACTCCAGTGTTCATTGCAGCATTATTTACAATAGCTAGAACATGGAAGTAATCTACATGTCTATCGACAGATGGATGGATAAATTAGCTGTGGTACATATACACAGTGAAATATTACTCAGCCATAAAAAGGAATGCCTTTGAGTCAGTTCTAATGAGGTAGATGAACCTTGAGCCTGTTAAACAGAGTGAAGATAAACAAATATCATATATTAATGCGTATGTGTGGAATCTAAAAGGTACTGATGAACCTGTTTGCAGGCCAGCAATAGAGATGCAGACAGAGAGCAGACTTGTGGACACGAGAGAGGAAGGAGTGGGAGGGACAAACTGAGAGAGTAGGATTGAAGCATATACACTACCGTATGTAAAACAGATAGCCAGTGGGAAGCTGCTGTATGTAGCATAGGGAGCTCAGCTCGGTGCTCTGTGATGACCTAGAGGGGTGGGAGGTGGGAGGGCACTTCAGGAGGGAGGGGACATGGGGACACTTATGACTGATTCATGTTGCTGTATGGCAGAGGCCAACACAGTATTGTAAAGCAGTTATCCTCCAATTAAAAATAAAATTTTTAAAAAACTGTGGCATTGGTGCCAAAATAGACAGATGAGGCAAGGGGACCACAGCCAGGCCATGTATAGACACTGAGTGCAGTGTTTCTAACTGGTGGCGCAAAAACAAAGTGTTGGATAAAAACTATTGACTATTGGTGCACCATTTGGAAAGGAAATCATTATCTTGGTGGATTTAGACACATACAAGTAGAAACTTCTGTTTGGCAAAAAATACCATAATATTAAAATTAGAAAAATATTTGCAAAATATTTTGGACAAACTCGAGTCATTCACAGATGGCCTTTTTCACTTGTCTGTAGCCCAAGGACTGCACACTGTTTCTGTGAGGGGCTTTCTGGTCTCTGTGCCAGCAACTCAGTTCTGCCATTGGAGTGCAAAAACAGGTGCAGGAAATACACTAATGAAGACCATACTTGTCCTAACAACTTTACAGAAACAGGAGGTGGGATATACCGCCTTCCTTGTTCTTTTTTCTCAGGATGCTTTGGTAGTTCTGGGTCTTCTCCAGTTCCATATAAATTTTAGGATTATTTGTTCTAGCTCTGTGAAAAATATCATGGGTAATTTGATAGGAATCGCATTAAACTTGTAGATTGCTTTGGGTAGCATGGCCATTTTAACGTTGTTAATTCTTCCAATCCAAGAGCATGGGATAGCTTTCCATTTCTTTGCATCATCTTCCATTTCCTTTATTAATGTTTATAGTTCTCAGTGTGTAATTCCTTCACCTTCTTAATCAGGTTTAGTCCCAAGTATTTTATTTTATTTTTCAATGTGATTTTGAAAGGGGTTGTTTTATTTTTACATTTCCTTTCAATATTTCATTGTTAGTGTAAAGAAATGCAACCTATTTCTGTATGCTAACACTGCATTCTGCTACCTCACTGAACCCATTTATCAGTTCTGATAGTTCTTGGGTTTACTAAACTGAACCTTCAGGGTTTTCTATAGATAGTTCCATATCATCTGCATGTAATGGCAGATTTACCTCTTTATGTCAAGGACTTGCTGTAAGAATAAGCATACTTTAAGGGGGGGGTGCATTCAATTACAACCAGGACTCAGACCATACAAACTGCTCTGCCTACCCACCCGCACCCCAACTCCTTGTTATTCCAGTAGCCAGCCCCTCTGAACAGAGCTTTGACTCTGCCCCAAGGGTCAGACTTCACAATCAGGAGTTCTTATTTCATTAGTTCATTTCTTTACTTTTCCACTTGGAGGAGTAAAAGTCTAATCACCATTGGTTTAATTGCTTATTTAATAAATCAAACTATATTTATTTTTAATTAATCTTGCTCATCAGTAAACAGTCATCATTTGAGTTCTCAATATGCTAACAATTAATTTTTCCAAGGGAGATAATTAAACAGTATTTGGTATTAAAAAATTCCGATACACAGGCAGGAAGACACCTTCTTCATCTCTAACATCTCAACTCCCATGGTTAGATGACTGCAGACAGACAATATTAATATATAATATTAGTGTTTTATATATTAATATAACCTTAATATTAATATATAAATAATCACTAAGAAGTCTAGAAATCTCACAGATTGCTAAGAAAGACGCAAAGCTTCCCATTAGAAAAATAGGCAGAGAGCTTAAAAAAGCAATTCATAAGAAAAGTGACAACTGTTATGCCCGATGTCCGAATCCCCGAGCGGGAAGAGAGAGAAGGCTTCCAAGACAATGCAACTCGCAAAAAGGGAAGTTTATTACTGTCTCGAGCCAGGGCCTTCTGCCACCAACATCACAATGGTGCAGGGTCAGAAAGCGCCGAGCTCAAGCTTGTTACACAAATTTATGAGATATGCAAAAGCGGTTAGTAACTGGCTTAAGCGGATTGGTTACATGTTTGCAAAGCAATTCTATCCGTACAGACTTTCGCGGGCTTTTCAGCTCTCCCTTTGTTCTTACTGGGCGCATATTGATTGGCTGGCTCCAGGTTACTTGATGGGGGTAGGGAATCTTACCATTTCGGGGGAAGCTAAAACTTAGGTCCAGGCCGCCCGTCATGGTATTAACCCTGGCAGCCTCACATTCCCCCCTGTCTTCTTGTTCCTGTAGAGGAATCTTTCTCTTCATCCTGGGCTACCATCTGATATTGCTGCCTCAATACCATAATCTGAATGGTATTTAGACGTTCTCTAATAAATGACATTAGCCGGTTTAAAATACAAGGGCCAAATGTAAGTGTTAATAATAGCACTATAAGCGGGCCCAGGAGGGTGGAAACTAAGGTGGTCAGCCAGGGGGAGCGTTGAAACCAAGACTCAAACCATCCCTGTTGGGCCTCCCATTCCCTCTTTCGTTGCGCCAGCCCTTCTCTTACTTTTGCCATAGATTCTCTTACCACTCCTGTATGGTCTGCATAGAAACAACATTCTTCTCCCAGAGCCGCGCAGACCCCACCCTGTTGGAGAAAAATCAAGTCTAATCCTCTCCTATTCTGCAAGACCACCTCAGACAAGGAAGTCAGAGACTTCTCTAAGTGGCTGATTGATTCTTCTATGCGAGTTATATCTTCATCTATGGCGGCTCGTAGGGAGGAAAACCCTTGGCCTTGCAGAGATAGTGAAGCTATTCCTGTCCCTGCTCCTGCCAGCCCAAGACTGAACAAGGCTGCCATGGTGATCACACTGATTGGCTCTCTCTTTTGTCTTAGCAATTCTCGGTCCCAATGTGAGTACATAACCTCTTCAGAGTGGTATAAGATTTTTGGCATTACAGCAACCAGGACACAGAATTCTTGACTCTGGTTAAAAACCTTCACATTTAAACATGGGGTTAGCCCAGTATGTGAACAAATCCACCAGCCCCCAACCTCTGGCACAATCCAATTTTTGCCATATAAGCGTAGGTTACTAATAGTCCGGGCACAGAGGGAAGTTTTATCACGTGGCACTGTGCCCAAACAGAGTCCCTGTCCCCAAACTTCATTCATTGTGAGGCCAACCTTGCGTTCTTCCCATCGGCATGGGGGTGGGTCCTGGCCTGAAGATAAGTGGTAAGAGACATTGAGGCCTATGGCCTCATAGAAGGGGGGGTGAAGATTATAACAAAGCCAACAGGACTGGGTTGCATTAGGGTTGGTATGGTTTATGACCGTAAAGGCTGCATTCACTAAGGCCCATAGGGGGTCCTGAATTGCTGAGCTAATGGTAACAGCCAGAGGGCCAGGGGTTTCTGTCAGTTTGCCTCTGAGGCTCGGGGTAGAAGAGATGTTAAATGTTCCTGGCAAGCTTGGTCTGAAGGGGGTTGGCTTGGGGGTCGCCTTGTGCCCCTGTAATGCTTTGACCAGATTGAGACCTAAACTATGTACCTGCACCGGCTCAATAATCTGTTTAATGATTAAAAGCTCGCCTGGGTAGGGGCCGGGCCAATTTACGTGAAGCTGAAAACCCCAAGTCAGTCCTGAGGTCCAGCGGTTTTCTTTTTTCGCCCGTTCCTGGTTAAATCGTACTCGTACCTGAGGCCCCTGGTGTCTACGGTCCTTGAAGGTGAAGCTAACTAGATCTCTGTTTCCGACATCCCACCTCTGGGGTCCATCACAAGAGGTCACACAACTCCAGCTCCTGCAATAATAGCTTTCTATGCCACCACAGGTTTTCCAGTTATTTTTTACATAGCCCGGGCAAGCCCAAAACCCCAACCTATGGTTTTTTATCCCATCTCTATAGTACTTATCATAGAGACCATCCTGCTTTGCGAAGAGGCTTGAGAGGTCGAAGTTCAGGTCTGGCCACCAGGTGTTTGGAGGGTGGATTCCTGAGGTCTCATTGAGCAGCTCATGAGTTTGCCTGTCGTTGAGTTTCCATGTGATCTTAGCAGGTTGATGGGGGTTATGACTGGTCGCTCCTGGGTCGATGAGAGCTGCTATCAGCAGGAGAATTAGGAGGCCTCCCAGCGGACGAGTTTCAGTTTCAAAGGATTTGACGGGTGAGGACTCGCCTTCCATTCTGCTCGCGCTTTTTCCTGTTCTTCCGATGTAGCTTGCCGCACGTGATTGCAGTGAACCCAGGGTCCAATCCCGTCGACCTTGACAGCGGTAGGAGTGGTAAGGAGAACAACATAAGGGCCTTTCCATCTAGGTTCTAATACTTTAGATTGGTGTCGTTTTACCCAAACCCAATCACCTGGGCCAATATTATGTGAGGGGAGGGCCCTCTTGTTTTGGCCCTCATGCATCTCTCGAATCAATTTCCAAACATGGTTATGCACCTTACTTAATGCTATCAGAGTTTGCTGGAATTGTCCCAAAGTAGGGGGTGGCAGACATTTTCCTTCGAAAATAGGATACACAGGAGGGGGTCTTCCATACAGAATCTCAAAAGGAGTAAGATTCAGCTTATAAGGGGTGTTACATGCCCGAAAGAGTGCAAAGGGGAGGAGGGTCACCCAGTCCCCGCCAGTCTCTATTGCCAACTTTGTCAAAGTTTCTTTTAGGGTCCGATTCATTCTCTCAACCTGTCCTGAGCTCTGGGGATTATATTCGCAATGTAACTTCCATTTCGTCCCCAGAGCTTGGGCCAGCCCTTGTACAATCTGGCTCACAAAGGCAGGTCCATTATCAGAGCCCATAGTCACTGGCAGCCCATACCTAGGCACTATCTCCTCTAAGATCTTTTTAGCAACCACTATTGCTGTCTCTCCCTTAGTGGGGAAAGCTTCTACCCACCCCGAGAAGGTATCTACCAGTACCAACAGATAGCGGTACCCATACTTGCCTGGCCTTACCTCGGTGAAATCTATCTCCCAATGTTGCCCTGGCTTCTCCCCTCGGTACCTCGTTCCCGAGTGCTGCTTCTTCTCTGCCCTCATCAGCTGGCACGCTTCGCAGGCTTGAATTATCTCTCGTACAGTTGCATTTTGTCGAGGGAACCTCAGGCAGGCCATCTGGAGAAGTGTTAGGGTCTTTTTTTCTCCCAAGTGCGTAGTTGTGTGCAGGTGTTCACACAGGTGACGACCCAGGGTGGCAGGCAAGATCAGGTTGTTGTTTTGGTCTCGGTACCATCCATCTTGGTCATCTTTCTGGAGGGTGGTATCCTTGTTGATCCAGGCGAGATCAGGGAGGGAATATTCGGGAACTGGTGGCAAGGTCCCCATACCAGGGGGTGGAAGGCCCACGGCTAATATGGGGGCGGCATAGTCCCGGCTAGCCGCTTCTTGAGCGGCCGCATCAGCAGCACGATTGCCTCGCGCCTTAGGGTCTTCTCCCTTCTGGTGACCGGGGACATGTACTATAGCTACTGCCCGGGGTAGTTGGACAGCTTCCAAGAGCCTGCGAATCTCAGGCAGATTTTTGACCTCTTTTCCCTCAGCTGTCCGAAATCCCCTTTCTTGGTATATGGGACCTTGAATATGGGCAGTGCTGAAAGCATATCGGCTGCCAGTAAAAATGGTGACTTTCTTCCCTTTGGCTTGCTCCAGAGCCTGTATTAGGGCAATCAATTCTGCTTTTTGTGCAGAAGTGTTTGGGGGTAGTGTCTCAGCCCATATCGTCCGCCCTGAATCATCAACTATGGCGGCTCCCGCCTTCCTTTGCCCATCTTTTACATAACTGCTCCCATCGGTGAACCATACTAGCTCACTGTTGCTTAGGGGTACATCAGTTAAGTCTTTTCGTGCCGCCAGGGCCTCAGCCAGTATCTCACTGCAATCATGGAGAGGGCTGTCCTTCTCTGGGTTGGGTAGGAGCGTGGCCGGATTTAGGGAGCAAGGGGTCTGAAAACGCACCCGTGGGGCATCGAGCAGCAAGGCCTGGTAGTGTGTCAAGCGGACATTGGAGATCCACTTACCCGGCGGCTGCTTTAAAACCCCTTCCACTGCGTGGGGGGTGTAAACCGAGAGTTGCTGTCCATACGTCAACTTGTCAGCGTCGTGGACGAGGAGGGCTGTAGCTGCAATGATGCGAAGGCAAGGGGGCCACCCAGCGGCCACCGGGTCTAATCGCTTCGAAAGGTATGCTACCGGCCGCTTCCATGGTCCCCATTGTTGAGTCAAGACCCCCTTTCCTATTCCTTGCTTTTCATCTACAAACAGCTGGAATGACTTATTTGGGTTAGGCAGGGCAAGAGCTGGGGCTTCTAGTAGGGCCCGTCTGAGTGTCTGGAAAGCCTGTTTCATTGGCTCAGTCCAAGTCCACTTTGGGGTCTCTTTACTTCCCTCATATAAGGGCCGGGCCTTCTCAGCAAACCCCATAATCCACAGTCTGCAATATCCAACAGTCCCCAGAAACTCTCTCACCTGGCGAGGGTTTTTGGGCTCTGGTATCTGCAATATTGTTTCTTTCATGGCCTGGGTTAGCCACCTTTGCCCCTGCCTGATCTTATACCCCAAATAGGTGACCTCTTGCCGGGCTATTTGTGCCTTCTTTGCGCTAGCGCGATACCCCAAGATGCCTAGGGTCTGTAATAGGTCCCCAGTGGCATGGCTGCAAGCTTCCTCTGTGGTTCCAGCCAACATAAGGTCATCTACATATTGTAGCAGAATGACCTCTGGGTGGCAAGCCCGATATTCGTAGAGGTCCTCACTCAGAGCCTCATTAAACAAGGTAGGGGAGTTCTTGAACCCCTGTGGGAGGCGGGTCCAAGTTAATTGTACTACCGGTTGGCCTTCCCCCTCAGTCCACTCAAAGACAAATATCTCCTGGCTCTGGACTGCCAGGGGTAGGCTGAAAAAGGCATCCTTCAAGTCCAGCACAGTGTACCAAGTGTACTCAGGCAGTAAACTGCTCAGGAGAGTATACGGGTTAGGGACAGTTGGGTGTATGTCACTCACCCGTTTGTTGACTTCTCGCAGGTCTTGGACAGGTCTGTAATCTGTCCCCCCTGGCTTCTTCACCGGCAGTAAGGGGGTGTTCCAAGGGGAGTGGCATCGCCTGAGAATTCCGGCCTCCATGAGCAGTCGAATGTGGGGAGTGACCCCCCGCCGAGCTTCTTGGCTCATAGGGTACTGTCTCACCCTCACAGGAATTGCCTCGGCCTTTAGCTCGATGACGACCGGATGTCTCTGTTTAGCTAGTCCCATTCCTGCTGTTTCTGCCCAGGCCAATGGATATTTATGGACCCACGGTTGTACATCTAGTGCTATGGTCTCTGAGGGCTTAGGCGCAAAAAGTCTGTATTCATCCCTTAAGGCTAGGGACAAGACATGTATTGGTTGTCCAAGTCCATCCGTGACTGACATTCCCCCGGGGTCAAAATGGATCTGAGCATTAACTTTAGTCAACAAGTCTCTTCCAAGTAGAGGGGCTGGGCATTCTGGTATCACCAAAAACGAATGGGACACCTGGTGGGTCCCCAGATTTACTTTCCGTTCTGTGGTCCAACAATATCTTTTTGTCCCCATGGCTCCTTGCACTAAGCTGGCTCTCTTAGACATTGGTCCCAGTTTTTTTATTTAAAACAGAGTGTTGGGCGCCAGTATCTACCATGAAGCCAACGGGTTTCCCCTCCACATGTATGGTTACCCAGGACTCGGGGAGGGGTGCCGAGTCTCGACTCCCCTAGTCACTGTCTTCCCCCGCATATAGAACTCGAGTTCCAGGGGGGATTTTTTCTCTCTGGGTCATTCCTCTCTTTGAGTCCCTCTTAGGGCACTCGTTTTTCCAGTGCCCCTGTTCTTTGCAGTAGGCGCATTGATCCTTCTTTAGGGCCTGCCTTTTTGGTTTTTCTTTTTCTCCCGTCCGGGGGTTTCGAGGTTCCCTCAATTCTGTTCCAGCCTTTATCCCCGCAAAAAGAATCTGGGCTAGCTCCTTCTGGTTCTTCCGGTTTTCTCTAGCCCTATGTTCCCTGTCTTCTTTCCTGATCTTCTCCGCTAATTCCCTTTCCTCCCGCCGAATTCGCTCTTCCCTTTCTTCTGGGGTCTCCCTATTATTAAATACCTTTTCAGCTACTTTCAGTAAATCCTGTATTGTCTGTTCTCCCAATCCCTCTACTTTTTGTAATTTCTTCCTAATATCTGGGGCTGCCTGATTCACAAACGCTAACAAAACTGCAGCGCGTGACTCCTCAGCCTGGGGGTCCATAGGTGTATATTGCCTGAAAGCTTCCATCAGCCTCTCTAGGAAGGCTGCCAGGCTTTCAGTGGGCTCTTGCCTTACTAAATTTACCTTTGCCAGATTTGTCGGCTTTCTTGCTGCAGCCCGCAGGCCAGCCATTAGAGTCTGGCGGTACACTCGGAGACGCTCCCTACCTTCCACCCGCTCAAAATCCCAGTTAGGCCGCAACAGAGGAAACCCCTCGTCCACAAGATGAGGCTGGGCAGTTGGCCTCCCGTCGACCCCTGGTACCCGTTTCCACGCCTCTGCCAGAATTCGCTCCCGTTCTTCCGTGGTGAAGAGCACCTGCAACAGCTGCTGACAATCATCCCAGGTGGGATTATGAGTGAACAAAATGGAATCTAAGAGGTCAATGAGGCCTTGGGGCTTCTCTGAGAAAGGAGGGTTTTGGGTCTTCCAATTGTACAGGTCACTCGTGGAAAAGGGCCAGTACTGATAGGTTCGCTCTCCGTCCGGGTTAGTTGGTCCCACTCGGACAGGGAGCGCCTGAACAGTGGATGAAGGTAACTCTGGGTCCCCAGGGTCTTGCTTACCCCTATCTCCCTTAGTTTTCCCCCGGGTCCCCAATGCCGGTCCCCCCTCATGGTTGGTTCCCGTTGGCCCTCTTAATCCTCTCGGTTCACCTGTGGGAGCTTCTCTCCTCGGAGGGGATTGCAAGGAGGGCACATATGGCGGAGGCCTTATCTCCATTTCTAGATCTATCAGGTTTGGATAAGAAGATTCCTGAAGGACTGGTTTTGGGTCCTCTTTCTTTTTGGTTTCCTCCGGGGGGGTCTCCATCACCAGGACCTGTGAACTGGAGGAACTAGGAAGTTTGTAAACAAAAGGTTTTAACCATTTAGGCGGATTTTCCACTAGATCCTGCCAGACCATGACATAGGGGACCTGACTCGGATGGCCCCAGGGATCAGGAGCCATAATCTTTTCCTTCACAGCCTGTATGATGGATGGTTGAAAGGTGCCTTCCGGAGGCCATCCAACCTGAAAGGCGGGCCACTCTGCAGAACAAAAAGTTATTAATTTACTTTTCTTGACCAGCAAAGACAAGTCATGGGCCCTGGCCCTGACATCCGAAAAATGGTCAGTCATGAGAGAAAGTGGGGTAGATTCTCCTTGCCCCATGGTCAAAGAATTAACGGTAAGGAAGAGAGAGAAAGAGAATAAGTCAGAAGTGAGAGAGAACAATGCACCAGAAGAGAACGAGACTAGAGACAATGCCGGCACACATAAAAACACGGAGAGCCAAAGACAAACACACGGACAAACAAACGTCGGCCGACGACACAGCGCTGGGTTTTCGGGCCCCCTGAATTTTCTTGCCTCCCGGTAGCAGATTCACCTTACCGAATGACGTCCGCTGTTCATCAGACTCGGGGTCGGGAGAGGAACTTTCCTTCCCGCGGAGTCGGCTGCCTCCCAGCGCGTCCGCTGGCCTTGGCCTTACGCCGGCTGGCTCCCCCTTTATAAAAAGCCTTCCCGCGGAGTCGGCTGCCTCCCAGCGCGTCCGCTGGCCTAGGCCTTACGCTGGCTGGCTCCCCCTTTATAAAAAGGCTTCCCGCGGAGTCGGCTGCCTCCCAGCGCGTCCGCTGGCCTTGGCCTTACGCCGACTGGCTCCCCGTTTATAAAAAGCCTTCTCGCGGAGTCGGCTGCCTCCCTGCTTCCTGAGCACCGGTGTTAATATTTATCCTTCCCCTTTGTTCTGTAAGCGTTCTCTTCTCCCGGTCAAGGGATCCCGGACGAGCCCCCAAATGTTATGCCCGATGTCCGAATCCCCGAGCGGGAAGAGAGAGAAGGCTTCCAAGACAATGCAACTCGCAAAAAGGGAAGTTTATTACTGTCTCGAGCCAGGGCCTTCTGCCACCAACATCACAATGGTGCAGGGTCAGAAAGCGCCGAGCTCAAGCTTGTTACACAAATTTATGAGATATGCAAAAGCGGTTAGTAACTGGCTTAAGCGGATTGGTTACATGTTTGCAAAGCAATTCTATCCGTACAGACTTTCGCGGGCTTTTCAGCTCTCCCTTTGTTCTTACTGGGCGCATATTGATTGGCTGGCTCCAGGTTACTTGATGGGGGTAGGGAATCTTACCATTTCGGGGGAAGCTAAAACTTAGGTCCAGGCCGCCCGTCATGGTATTAACCCTGGCAGCCTCACAACAACCAGTAGACAAAAGCTGTTTCCCTGGGGGCTCAGTGGTAAAGAATCTACCTGCAATGTAGGAGACCTGGGTTTGATCCCTGAGTCAGGAAGATCCCCTGGAGAAGGGCATGGCAACCCACTCCAGTTTTCTTGCCTGGATAATCTCATGGACAGAGGAGCCTGAAGGGCTATAGTCCATGGGGTTGCAAAGAGTTGAACACGACTGAGCAGCTAACACTTACTTAATCTTTGCAGTAATAAAAGAAAACATAAATTAAAACAGAGATGGACAGTTAAATACAGTAAGTCTCCTCCATATGAACGAGTGCCACTCTGAGAGCCCCATTCTAAGTCCAATTTGTTCCTGAGTCCAACAAAGTCAGCCCAGGTGCCAAACTAATATACTTAGCTATATAGTACCACACTGTGGTAGGTGTATAATACTTTTCACACAAATACCACATAAAAAACAAACATGAAAAAGAGAGAAAACAGTTTTAATCTTACGGTACAGTACCCTGAAAAGTACACTAGTACCAGCTGCAACACCGCTGCTTTTACACTTACTTCTAGACATCCTGAGCTTGAAATAAAGACACAGCACTACTATCCTCTATGCAGGACTGTACAGTAAAGTACACATGAGCACAACCACGTGTAGAGGGCACGCTGAAGTGATAGTGTACACCAGACAACGCAAACTACCTCTCATGAGTGGACGTGAACACACGTTCACATATTTGAAAGCCTACAACTTGAAGGTTCACACATAGGGTTTACTGTATCAGGGTAACAAGCGAGCAAGTGGAAGTTCCCAAGTGTGCCTGGCGTTCTGCACTTGAGGCCACGGTGTGATTTGGTGCAAAGAACCTGAACACAGATGTCAAGAGGCCTGGGTCCCAGTTCCAGCTCCACAGAGTACAGCCTGGGGGACCCTGTGAGTGACAGGAACTCTGTCGTGTGTGTTTGGGCACCTGATGGGTGTGAGCGTTTCCAGCACGATGTGGCACGCAGTGGGTTCCCCTGGATGCTTGGCCGCTTTTCAGCTCGTCCCACAAGTGCAGGTTCTGACTGCAGCCTTTGGGAACTGGCCCACATGCCCCTGGGGAGGCTTATGCCCAGAGGACACAGGTGGAGACCTGCCTGGCGCCTGTGGGGAGGGTTAACCTGGCTGTGAGAGTGGAGAGCTGGGGGACTTGGAAACACCGGAATCTGGGTTGGGGTGGGGGTAGTGCCAAGGGCCTGCTCTCTAGGTTACCATCCAGTCCGTTCTTTCAAGCCTGCAGCTCAGCAGATCCATTCCATATCCATTCTTCTTCTTAAGCAACGTATTTTTCCATACAAAAGAAGCAAAAATTTGCTCACAGCTTGATTCTGAAACTGCTGGGAGGACATAACGCACAGCTTGCCGTCCCAGCTCTGAGTGGCTGTGTGAGCTTGGGGCATCCTGGGGCCGAGCCTTGAGCAAAGGACCTACATTTCTTGGCTTTCTCTGGAGCCCACCCAGTACACCAGCTCCACCAGCTCACTCCCATGGAATCCCAGCTTTGAGTTTCTCCTTTCGCTAAACCTGAAAGTCAGAGCCAGGGTGAGATCAAAGAGGCCCGGCCGTGTTTGGTGTGTTTGCCAAGTCATGCAGAGTAAAGCTGCAGGGCTGGGTAAGTTATGCAGCTGGAACCTGCTCCACACCGACCTAATGGAGAGGAGGCAGAGTCTGTGAGGAGGCAGGGGTGAGAGGGAGCCGGGGCCTGCAGACCCCAGAACCCTGCTGCTTTCAGGCCCAAGGACTCTGTGTGCGGTGAGCGTGGAGCAGGGTGTTTGCGGGTGTAACCTGATCCTGGAAGCTCCCAGTCCCCTGCCCTGTGGTGTTGGGGGGATCATGGCCCCTGTGTTGCAGGCCGGGGAGGTTCCAGGTCACGATGGTGCAGATGGTGAGCGGAGATGTCCGCAGTGGGCATCCCTGCACCTGTCATGTGTTTCTTTTCTTTGTCACGCTCAGTGATTCTTTTTGGCCTGCTGTTCTGTCTGCCTTACCAAGCTGTGGTGCTCTCTCATTTTTAAGGAAATTGCAAGTCTTTTTTTTTTCCCTTAAGATTTAAAAAGAATCTTTGTTTGGCTGCACTATGTCTTATGTGTGGCATGTAGAATCTTTAGTTGTGGCATGTGGGATCCAGTTCTCTGACCAGGGATCTAAACAGCACACCCTCCATTGGGAGCATGGAGTCTTAGCCATGGGGCCACCAAGGACACCCCTGTGGTGTTTCTTTGGATAGAAAGGAAAGAACCAAAGAAAGCCCAAGGAAGTCATTCTTTTTGGACTTAATGCTTTACTCCATCCATCTCGCACCGCACCCTCTGCATCCTCCCAGGTTTGCTCAGCCCCACTGCCTGGGGACCTTGCCTCTGGCCCGGTGGGGAGGTCCTGCCCCATGTCAGCTTCCTGGGTCTCCTGGAAGCTGAAGGCATGTCTGGGGCACAGCTGCCTTGTCGTACAGGTTGAAGTTGAGCTGACCCTCATGGAGAGGGGGCCAGTCAGACTCAAGAGGACATGGGGAAAGCTGCCACTTTCTCTCCACCTCCAGGTCACGTGTAAATCCTGGCTTTCCAGTGGCAACTGAAAAAATGCACACCTGGTGAGTTGAGAGTTAGGTTTTATTCAGTGGACATACAGAGGACTAAAGCCCGGGAAACTGCCTCTCAGACAGCTCTGAGGGACAGCTCCAAAGAGGCAAGCAGGGAGCCAGGACATTTTGGAGCTTTTGCAACTTTTGCAACAAAGTCCAGGTAGTCCAAATATCAAAAAATTAGTATTAATTGAAGAAAACCAGCCATCTCAAGTTAAGGAACTTATCATGTTTCTATGTGTGGGAAGAGACAGGGCTCGGCTACCTGAAGGCATTCCTCTGACACAGGCACCCCAACATCCAGGGCCAGCACCCTGCTCTTCTTCATCCTGCAGTCCTCCAGGATGCATGGTTGTGTGGGAAGGTGGGGGTGCTGCTGCAGCTGAGGGTGCCATGGGCAACCTGTTCTCTCCATCCTGAGTTCCTACAGTGCTCTGGTCCAGCTGACTCTGTGGTGGCAGCATCCTTTGTTTACTGATACGGAGGTGAGGTCTTAATTCACGCCAGCACCTAGGCTAGCTGGAGGGGCAGGTAATACACCTGGAGTGCACTGGAGGTTTACCCAAGGAGCAGGACGCACACCCTTCCCAGCCCCACAAGGCCCATGGGAAGGAGCTTCTCAGGCTAGAATCTGCAACTTTGCTGCAAACACGCAGCCAGCTCAGTATCTGTTGCCCCCTGCCTTCCCAGCCTCCCCTATCCCCACAACTGCCCCTCCCAGTAAAACCTCAGCCCATAGGCTTTGTCACGGACTCTGACTTTCTAGAGAACATGGCCTCAAGCATGAGGTCGGTGACAGATTGGGTGTGTGTTCCAGTGGTCCCTGTGAAGTGCTGGGAGGGTGGTCATCATGGGCATCCAGTCAGAACTGGTCCAGTGTGACGCTGGTGCACTGAGAAAGCGCAGGACTCCACCTTTCCTCTCCCAGGCGCTCAGCACCTGGAATGCAGCTAACATGCAATTGTTGGATGGGGGAGTGAGTGAAGGTGCCCGTGGCTGTGAACCTTGTTTAAATCAAGAGCCCATATAATTTGAATCATCTGTTTTCAGCTATGCATAACTCATCAGTTCATCTCAGTCGCTCAGTCACAGTTGTATCCGACTCTTTGCGGCCCCATGGACTGCAGCATGCCAGGCTTCCCTGTCATTGACCAACTCCTGGAGCTTGCTCAAACTCATGTTCATGAAGTCAGTGATGCTATCCAACCATCTCATCCTCTGTAGTCCCCTTCTCCTCTCGCCTTCAATCTTTCCCAGCATCAGGTCTTTTCCAGTGAGTCAGTTCTTTGCATCAGGTGGCCAAAGTATTAGAGCTTGAGCTTCAACATCAGTCCTTCCAATGAATATTCAGGATTAATTTCCTTTAGGATTGACTGGTTTGATCTCTTTGCAGTCCGAGGGACTCTCAAGAGTCTTCTCCAGCACCACAGTTCAAAAGCATCAATTCTTCAGCGTTCAGCTTTCTTTATGGTCCAATTCTCACATCTGTACATGACTACTGGAAAAAAACATAGCTTTGACTAGATGAACAATTGTCAGCAAAGTAATATTTCTGCTTTTTAATATGCTATCTAGGTTGGTCATAGCATTTCTTCCAAGGAGCAAGTGTCTTTTAATTTCATGGCTGCAGTCACCATCTGCAGTGATTTTGGAGCCCAAGAAAATAAAGTCGGTCACTGTTTCCATTGTTCCCATCTATTTGCCATGTAGTGATGGGACCGGATGCCATGATCTTCAGTTTTTGAATGTTGAGTTTTAAGCCGACTTTTTCACTCCCCTCTTTCACTTTCATCAAGTGGCTCTTTAGTTCCTCTTCACTTTCTTCCATAAGGGTGGTGTCATCTGCGTATCTGAGGTTATACTTGTAACCCATATAATAATCAGTTACAAGAGGAAGAAATTAGTCTCTCCCCTGTGACTGTTCTTTCCCTTTATTCATCATAAAAAGTTCCACGGTTTCTTGATTTCAGTTCAGTAACTTTCATATGTTTCTTTCTTACTGAGAGCATAGCTGTTCTCACTCGTTGGTTTTATTGACTGCTGTTGAATTGACATCTGCTTTGAGCTAATCTTCACTTCCAGAAGAAGAATGGGACTTTTGCAATCTGTGTTTGATGGCTTGATTTATCTCGTACTGGCAGCTAGAAAGAAAGTCAGGTTTCAAGCAATGCCTTCTGTGTTGGCTTCCAGATTTGTCACTAAAACTCCTTTTCTGGGAGATTGCTCCTGCTGCCTGGAGAGAACTGAGCACGTCGGGAGGCCGTATACACAGTTGTCCAGAAGCCCCGTTTTAACCCCATTTGCTTTGAGAGTACTTGGTGGGTCTCAGTGGGTCTCTGCCTCACTTCTGCTTTTTCAAGGGCCCGTTTTAGGGTTGTTCCCCCGAGTCTTCTAGTTCAGGAGGGAGAGGGAGGGCGATACCCTGCTTGTCCAGGTTGTGCAAGCTTGTGCACGTTCTCAAGTCATGGCTTCATTCATCATTCTGTGTCTCCTGGTCTTGGATGGAACAAACAGATGAGATTTTTCTTGAATACTTCGCTTTTACAAATAATACACTAGACATTGATGAAAATGAACAGTGAAACGTATGGAAAGGGGAAGAGCTCTCCTAAAAACCCCATCCCCAGGTTCTCCACTGTCGCATCAGCCACAGAGGTGCAGCCACCCTGGTCAGCATTCTGGCAGCCAGATCCCCTCCTCCCAAACCCCTACCCTCAGAATATGTAAGTGCATTTAATGTTTGAAACACTTGACTTTATACCTTTTTCAGAAACACGTCTTGTTCAATATGTTCATATTTCTACTTGGTGTTTTTCGGACTTGACATTTTACAGTGTTTTCTAACCATGCTTCATGTATAACTTTGTATTTCTTTTTGTTACTTGCACATTAAGCACTTTTTCATGTCACTATATACCCTCTGTAAGCAGCATCTTTTATACTTTTATAATACCTTGCCGAGTAGAAATACCATCACTTATTTAGAAAGTTTAGTCACTCAGTCTTGTCTGACTCTTTGCGACCCCACAGACTGTAGCCTACCAGGCTCCTCCGTCTATGGGATTTTCCAGGCAGGAGTACTGGAGTGGGTTGCCATTTCCTTTTCCAGAGGATCTTCCCAACCCAGGGATCGAACCTGGGTCTCCCACATTGCAGGCAGACACTTTATCATCTGAGCCACTACGGAAGTCATTTATTTAAGAATCCCACTATTGTAGAACACATAGATTGTTTTTGGGGGTTTTGCTGTTATAAATAGACAATTTAGTGCAGAAAGTGTTTTCCTAAATTTAAAGGCATTTTCTTGGAATCATTCATCAGAATTAAAGGTCATAGGACAGATAAGCAGTGGAAACCATAAATATACATACTCCTGATACATATTACCAATGTGCTTTTCAAAATGGTTGAACCAACCTACAAGTTTATCAGGCATAAGTAGGCACTGTCATTGCCAACTCTCGAGGAGATAAATGATATCTTCCTTTTAATTTGCACTGTGATAATTAGGAAGTTGAATGCTTTTCCATATGTTTGTGGAATAATTACCCTTTAATTTTAATTAAAATTAAAGGGTAATTTAATTACCCTTTCTTTTTGTGTGTTTAATTACCCTTTCTTTTTTTTGTCCAGAGAATAGTCAGTATTGTTGTGTGTGTGTTTAATTACCCTTTCTTTTTTTGTCCAGAGAATAGTCAGTATTGTTGTTATCAAGCTAGTAGGTGCTTCATGTAAAATACAGATGTAATAACCCTTTCTGGGTCATAGCTCCTACAAATATTTTTGTGGTCTGTTCTTTGACTTAAGTAGTCTTAAGACTTATATATAACCTTAAAATAATCTTAAATTTCTTCTCTAGAGTTTTGCTCATTCTCTTTTTATTCCTACTTTGTGATTTGATTTTCTTCATAGTATGATTTGAGGTTTTGTTATTTGATTATTTTTTTTAGTATAAGGTAAATATCTTTCATAAATTGCTAATGAATTACCCCCAAACAAAGACAAAACTGTAATGTTAAGAGATGTTGTGGGCTTCTGTGTCTGGCGCCAGAAAGACCAAGAACAGAACAACTAGCAAAACAACTAGAATACACAAAACAAGCTGTGAAGTCCAGCTGTGCTGATAGTTCCAATAAAGGTAAATAGACAAACTGCTTCATTTAGAAGACAAAGATTGTCAGATTAGATTTTTTAGTGTGTTTGCTACTGTGTCTGCCCCACTCTGCCTTGAGGCTGGCTTGTGCAAACACTCTCTGCCCATGGCTTATGGTGGAGTTCATCCAAGAGAACTTCAGCAGGAGAATAGAAGGAGGAAAGTGGTACTTCTGTGTGAGTTATTTATCCCTCCAGCATCCCTTGGGATCACACCCTCCCCTCCCCTTGCCTGTAGGCTATAGTACACCTGTGGGCTTAACACCCCTTCTGTTTCTAGCCTTGGGGAACCCCATCATCCCTTGCCTCTGCTCATTGTTGTTAAGTTGCTTCAGTTATGCCTGACTCTGGGACCGCATGGACTGTAGCCTGCCAGGCTGCTCTGTCCATGGGATTCTCCAGTCAAGAATACTGGAATGGGTAACCATGTCCTTCTTCAGGGGATTTTCCCTACCCAGGGATCAAACCCACGTCTCTTGCATCTCCTGCATTGACAGGCAGATTCTTTAGCACTGAACCACCTGGGAAGCCATTGGATTATCTGAGTTTAATTATGCTATCTGCTTCATGCTGCGACTGACCGAGAGAGGTATATGTAAGAACTATATCTAAACTATAAGAAAACTGCAAAGTTAAGAATACTGTGGATGGTAAAAGGTAGTCCAAGAAAATGCTAACCAAAGAAAGCCGATGTAGTTCCGTTAACATTGGAGAAACAAATGTTAAGGTTGAAAGCCTTCCTGAAGCTGGAAGAGGATCACTGATGTTTATAAAAGATTTGGTTCAGTCCTGACGTGGCCTCAAAATATATAAAGCAAAAATTTGTTAAAACTTCAATGAGAAAAGGACAGACTGACACACAAGGTGAGAGGTTTAGTGTACCTCAAGTACATTTGGTAGACAAAACAGCAAAAGTCAATAGGAAGAGAATTCTGAACATCAGAGTTGAAAATTAGGTACAGCCAGTTGGACCTACACACAATGACCGAAGAACACAGTCGCCTTTCCAGCACAAGGTGGATTAT
This sequence comes from Dama dama, assembly GCF_033118175.1. Lineage (NCBI taxonomy): Eukaryota > Metazoa > Chordata > Mammalia > Artiodactyla > Cervidae > Dama > Dama dama. The sequence goes on from NC_083693.1 coordinate 37,501,542, forward strand.
TTATGAGAATTGGGCACATCATTGGCCGTTTGGCAAGCTTCAGGCTATTTCCAAGGACTGGTAGTATATAAACCCTGTCCTCTGAGAGTACACGTAAGAAATCAAAACTTAAGAGGTTACTAGAAAAAGCCCATACATTTGATAGTTGGGCAACACTACTAAATGACTCGTGTCAAAGGAAAATACCATAATTTAAAATAGGAGATCTTTGGAACTGGATGATTATAAAAATACTGCCGATTCAAACAGGTAGTGCGGGTAAAGTAGAGGTGACAGAGGGAGGCCTAGCCCCGAGTGAAGAAATAAAAAAAAAAGAGCTACTCTTCCCCATGCTCTCCCTGTGGAACCAGATTTTACATGTGACCATCTTTCTTCTGCCTGAAGAGCTGCGTCTCCATTTCTTAGCCTGCTGGCCATGACTCTTCCATGCTTGGATTTATCTCAAAATATCTTTATTTCAACCCATCTTTTGGTTTGTTTATTGACACGTTGATTTTGACTCTGCTGATAGGAATCAAGGCAAGGGTGCCATGGCCCCACCTATTTCTGAACAGTTATTTTCACTGGATCCTGGGTCAGTCCTATTTCTTTTTTTATTATTTCAGCACTTTAAAAATAGTACATTTTCTTCCTGTCTCCACTGTTTCTGATGCGAAGTGCTTGCATTTGCTATGAAAACAAGCATTGTTTACATCTGAGCTAGCTGGCATGCTATGATAACATTTCCTTTCTCGTTTTGTTCTGGCTAGCAAGTTTGCTGAATACGAAATCAATAAATAAAAAGTGCGTTTTCACATTCCAGCATGCAGAACCTCTAATCATTCTTAGTGCCTAACCGATAAATAGAAAAAGGACCCCCACACATGTGAGAAGTTTATGCAACATCAAAACAGACACAGACTTTACAGAAAACAAACCCTGGGCGGGGGGGAAGAAGCAACTCAGGCAGCAAAAACAAACAAGAGCAGGACCAGAAAATTTCAAGAAAACTGCAGTTGGTGTTGTAAAATAGAAACATGGAGTAGGGGAAAACCCACTTCTTCCTCCCTCCTGTGTTTCTCTCCCTGTGTTTCCTCTGTTGTTCCCACAGAATTCTTCACTTCGGGTTTTCCCCAGGACAGGCAGTCCTCTGCAGCTCCACCTGGGTGTGCTGCAATGTAACTCCACAGGACAGTGTCAGCCCCACAGACTGAGGGTTCAGTCCCACAAGACTTCCCCCTCTCTTCCCCACCCCACTGTACTTGGTACACCAGCTGTAAGCCTGGGTTATCACCTGTGCTTTTGACCCACTGCCTGTAGATCTGAAGAGCCCCTCCTTGAGTTCAGTTCAGTCAGTTCAGTCACTCAGTAATCACTGAGTCACTCCAACTCTTTGTGGCCCTGTGGGCTGCAGCACGCCAGGCTTTCCTGTCCATCACCAACTCCTAGAGCTTGCTCAAACTCATGTCCATCGAGTCAGTGATGCCATCCAACCATCTCTTCTCTGTCGTCCCCTTCTCCTCCTGCTTTCAATCTTTCCCAGCATCAGGGTCTTTTCCAATGAGTCAGTTCTTTGCATCAGATGGCCAAAGTATTAGATCTTGAGCTTCAGCATCAGTCCTTCCAATGAATATTCAGGACTAATTTCCTTTAGGATTGACTGATTTGATCTCCTTGCAGTTCAAAGGACTCTCAAGAGTCTTATCCAGCAGCACAGTTCAAAAGCATCAATTCTTTGGCACTCAGCCTTCTTTATGGTCCAACTCTCACATCCATACATGACTACTGGAAAAACCATAGCTTTGATTAGACGGACCTTTGTCAGCAAAGTAATGTCTGCATTTTAAAATGCTATCTAGGTTTGTCATAGCTTTTCTCCCAAGGAGCAAACGTCTTTTAATTTCATGGCTGCAGTTACCATCTGCAGTGATTTTGGAGCCCAAGAAAATAAAGTCTGTCACTGTTTCCATTGTTTTCCCTTCTATTTGCCAGGAAGTGATACGACCGGATGCCATGATCTTAGTTTTCTGAATGTTGAGTTTTAAGCCAGCTTTTTCACTCTCCTCTTTTAGCTTCATCAAGAGGTTCTTTAGTTCCTCTTCACTTTTTGCCATAAGAGTGTGGGGGTGGTGGAGATCTAATAAATTCTTTGTTGTTCATAACTTTGCTTATGGCTGAAGAAAAGCCAGGAATTCAAAAGGATTAGTTCAGAACCCTTAATCTAACAAAATCTTCCCCCCACATCTAGCTTGTTTGGATTAGCGCTTAATTCAAAATGCTGGAAGAGAAAAGCGATATCATTGGTGGTACTTTCCTATTGGCAAACTCTGCCTTAGTCTTGCCTTAATTCTTGTTCTCTCTTTGAATAGGAATAACCCTGTTTGTTCATTAGGAGCTCAGTTCATTGAGAGGAAATGCACTGAAGACAGTGAATGAAGACAAGGCCATTTGTCGGCAGCCTCGGGCATCAGCTTGGATTATCTTCTCCTTTCCCAGCAGTGCTGCCCGAGCATTTGAGCAGGCAAATGTGCCCTTCCTTCTTCTAAGGGCTCAGGAATATGATGGAGAGACAGCCAAGGCATTGGGATCAGGGCATCTTTTAAGAACCCTTTTCTGGAAACGAAGGAGTAAATGGTCCTGGTTGGGTTTTTGTAAGGGTACCTTGTGCAGATTTGACCAGTAAGCAGTACGCTCTTGTTAAAACGTCCTACTGCCCTGGATGAAGGTCCTGTTGAGTGTCGGCTGGCTGGGTCTCTGGTCTAACCCTGGATGGAGTCCTCTGGAGTATGGACTTGGTCTCTGTTGCCCTGGGTGGAGTCCTGTGGAGTGCGGACTGGGTCTCTGCTCTAAACCTGGATGGAGTCCTATGGAGTGTGGGCTAGGTCTCTGCTCTAACCCTGGATGGTGGGTTTTCTGGTTCCTCCTTGGTTCTTCCCTCTGCGTCTCCTCTCCTCACAGCGAGGGTGGACTTTGGGCATGGTGAGAGTGCTGGGAGCTGGCATGGGCTATGGGCTACATCCTCGGGGTTGTGGATGGGTGTGGAGTCACTGGGGGGGGCAGAGATCACCCCGCAGCTGAGAGCCCAGAGCTGCATTTCCATGTGAGTCACTTTTCTGAATCTCTACCATTGTTAAAGTCATTTCATCCCCCAGGCCGATTGGTGAAGTAGGTGTTGTTAATGTGATCCCACTTCACAGATGAGGACACTGAAGAACAGGGAGAGTGAGTACTTTGCCTGAGGCCTCACAGCTAGCAGGTGGCCAAGTCAGGATTCAGAGCCAGGTCCTTGCTCTGCCAGCCTCACCTGGTGCCTCCTCATGTGACCCAGGATATAGGCTGCCTGTGACTGCAGACATTCGACTTTGATGCCTGTCAAGGGCTTTGTTAGTAAGTGACACCACATCTCTCTGAGGCAATGATGGAAAGATCAGCAGGATGTGTTTTAATGGAAAATTCCAACTGCAGAATGTGCTGCCAGGTGTGTTGATAAAAGGGACGGGGCAGAATATGTGTTCATGTTTGCTTGGATAAGAATAAAACACCTCCAGAAGGATGCTCAAGAAACAGGTAGCCAAGTAGCGGTGGACAGAGATGGTGGCTGGGACAGGCAGGTTGGGGGGACTTCCACTGTGCTCCGTCTATACTTGTAGATTTTAAGTCTTCACGTTTGTTTCAGAAATGTAAATCAAAAACCCTGAGCCTCAGCTTTTTCATGTTTGCTTCCCCGACTATATAACCAGTTTGTTTATTTGTTGTTGTTCAGTGACTAAGTCATGTTCGACTCTTTTTGACCCCATGGACTGCAGCACACCAGGCTTCCTTGTTCTTCATCATCTCCTGGAGCTTGCTCAAACTCATGTTCATTGAGTCGGTGATGCCATCCAACCCTCTCATCCTCTGTCATCCCCTTTTCCTCCTGCCTTCAATCTTTCCCAGCAACAAGGTCTTTTCCAATGAGTTGGCTCTTCATGTCAGGTGGCCAGAGTATTGGAGCTTCAGCTTCAGCATCAGTCCTTCCAATGAATATTCAGAGTTGATTTCCTTTAGGATTAACTGGCTTGATCTCGTTAAAAGAAAAATTATTTATTTGGCTGCACCTGGTCTTAGTTGCGGCACATTGGGATCTTTAGTTGTGGCATATAGGATCTAGTTCCCTGACCAGGGATCAAACCTGGGCCCCCTTCAGGGGGAGCAGAGAGTGTGGAGTCCTAGCCACTAGACCACCAGGGAAGTCCCTGTTTATAGATTTTTAAATGAAACTTAATTATTTAATATTTGTATATGTGAAAGGTAATATATGCCATGTTTTTCTTTTTTTTAAATCAAACCATCCACAAGAGAAAACAATAAAAATGAAGTCTCTCTTCCATTCCTGAACCCCAGCCTCTCCTCCGAGCCTCCCCTCTCGGCCTCCCTTCCAGGCCTCCCTGCAAGACAGATCCTCCTGCTGGTTTCTTGGAATTATTTTTCTCATCAGCTTTATCAAGATATAATTGGCATGTGGCCTTGAGAAGCATAAGGTTACAGCACAGTGACTTACACATAGTGAGAAGTGATTGCTGCAGTCAGTCTCCCTAACACCCATCATGTCCTACAGACACACAAGGAAGGAAAGAAGCTGGTTTCTCCTCATGTCGAGAACTCTTAGGAGCCATTCCTGTGGTTTTTTGGTATCGGTTCTGCTCTCCCCGCTCACACACAGGCTGTGCTGATCCCAAGCTTGGAGCAGCCGCCCTTCTCTTGTTTGTCCCACCAAACCTCTGCCTAAAATAAGCATCTAACTTTAGTGACAAGGCCTTTGGTGGGGTTTCTAGAGACATGATACAAAGTTGAAATAAATCTCAGCTCTGATTACAGCTCACAGAGCCCTCATTGCTGCCTGTGGTCTCTATGCTCGCCTATGCAGTCACTATGCAGTGTTCCTCACTCAGCACCTCACAAGCCCAGAGCTTTTTGGTTGTGAGGTGTAGCTGTCATTTGATCCCTGGGGCTTGAAAATGGATGGTGCTTCCTAGCCCAGCTGTGTTTGCTGCACCTGGGCCCACATGAAGCATTTCCCTGGCAGTGTCACTTGCTGTGTTGGGGACTTGGCCACAGAAAGAGCCACACCCTCTGGAGACATGTCCCAGAGGACAGTCAGCCCAGGATGGATCCCTTACCTGCTTTAATCCTGGTCAGGCCGGGAGGGCCTGAGCCTGACTTGGGGGCTTTGGTGGCTGCAGCTCTCAGGGGCTGGGACCTTATCTGGCCAGGATGCTGGATAAAAGAAACCAGTGCTGATCTGTCCCCCGCTGCGTGACAGAACCAATTCCTGTGGAGTCAGTCCTCTTCTCAATAAACCCTGTGCAGCTGGGGTGACCGGAGCCCATTAGCTCGAGCTGAGGCTTGTCCTCTGGCAGGTAACACTGGCCCTTGGCCTCTCACCTGCACGATGATGACATCAGTGACTCTCCTGACATAGTCCCATGGCCCCGAACACTGGCCACATGTGTTGAGAGAGGGAGGTGGCCTACAGTTGTGTCTACCCCCGCCCTTGTGGGCTGTATCCCACCTGCACGGTGCAGGCCAGGTTCCCCTTCTCCTCACACCTGAGCATATCCAGCTATCCAGGCCTCGTTCCCTCATAGAGGCGGCAGGGTGGTCCCTGCTGCTTCCTGTCCCCCTCCCTACACATGCAGACCAGCGAGGGTACCAGTCATCTTTCTTTTTCCAAGACCCGCCGTCCTATGACCCAGGGTTGAGACCCCAGCTAGCACGTCAGAACACATGGGATGAGGCTGAGGGCCCGCCTGGCCCAGATCCATCCCTTGGATTTTCCCAGACAGGGAAGGAGCTACCCGTTGTAGGGGTGGGAGTCATTTGGGGGGGGGGGGTGCACTGCACCACCACCCAAGGAGGGAGAGGTGGCTGGGCAGGGGATGATAAGGGGGGAATGGCACTGGGCTGGGAGCCTTTCTGTTGGAGGAGGGCTGGGGACCTAAGCCGGCAGCGCCAGGCACTTCTGGGGGACGGAGGCCCCTGGCCGGAGCACGTCTTGGGCCTCCCGAGGGCTGTCTGGACTCTGGGTGAGTCTGGATCTGGCGCCTTCCAGGGAAGCTGAGGGAGTGGACCCTCGTCTTGTACGGCACCGCTGAGCACCCCTACACCACCTTCAGCGCCCACCAGTCCCGCCCTCGGATGCTGGACCTCTCCGCATCAGAGCTGGAGCCCCCAAGGACCGCCGTGTCACCATCCCAGGCCGACGTTCCGGAGGATGAAGAGGACTACACAGGTATTGAGCCTGTGGCCAGAGGACACGCCTGCTTGTCCGCTCCTGCGGCAGGCGGGTTAGGGCTGCCGGCCTCCTCCTGCTCGGGAGTCCTAGTAATGGTGGTCGTTTGCACTCGCAGCTCCTTCCTCCCCTGGCTCTCCTAGTCTTTTACAGACCAGTAAGTATGCTGCAAACCAGTAAGTACTCTACAGCCTTCCTAGGATGGGAATACAGGTTCCCTGTGCCCCACCAGAACGTGGACCTACCCCTGGCTAGTGGCACTCCTCTGGAGCACCCCCTTTCCTTCGGGGGACCCCCGGCTCCCGGCTCAGCCTCCAGAACCTCTCCCTGATCTGCCTGCCCTTTGTCCTCGTGGCTGGGATGTGGGAAGGCCCAGGGCACTGATGGAAGCCGGGACGTGTGGGCGTGGCCAGGAGTGGCTGGCGTGGAGACCGCAGAGGACCAGGGGGTGGGGTGGGGGGACTGGAGGAGGACGCGGGACAGGGTCAAGGGCTGATGTCAGGGGAACACTCACAAGCAGCAGGAGTGCCTCCTTGCCAGTGGTCTTCCTGCAGCACCCCCACGGGCAGACCTGGCTCAGCCTTCAATGCTCCATGCCAAGGAGTAGCCATGGACGTTCCCAGCACCAGGCCGGGCATGGTCTTGTGGGCATACCTGGCCGAAAGCTTTCCTTTCCCTCAGAACCACCCTAGTGATTGTGAAATGTAGAACATTTCTGGTTAGGCACATTTTCCTTGGCTAAATATTTCAGCTGCTTGATAAATGATAGGTAAGATCTAAGAATATTGATGCTTTGAGTTATCTAATAGCTTCTAGAAAAAAAATAACAAAATAGAGAATTCCACCAATACAGATCAAGCATAAATTATGGGTGATTCAATTTTAAATTTCTCCTACCGTGCCTTTAAAATGGAGCATTGAATTATGTATGGACTAATCTGCTGTTTCCCCCTGTGATTTATAAACAGTGGCAAGATTCAGTAATTATTAATAAAGGACTGATTCCCTCCCCCCTATAATCTGCTAGGCTCTAACTTCACACTGTCTTGGAATGTCACTCTAACTCTTATGCAGCCTAGGCCACTCAGGAGCCCAACCACAGGGATTAGAGGGGTCTCTGTGGGGCTGAGGTGTGTTCTGACCCTCAGGGAGGTTCCCTGAGGTCTTGGGCAAGTAGGGTGGGCACACCAGTAACAGCAGAAGAACAGGAAAGGGGCCAGGGCGGGAGGAAGGGCATGGAAGGAGGGGAGAGGACTTGGGGGAGGGGGGGGCCATCTCCTTGGTGCCTGGGGATCCCCTCTGTCACAGACAAGCCCCGGTACAGAAGCTAAGGGAGAAGGAGAGGGACCAAGTGGGGAAGACTGTGAGGTGCAACTGTGACTGTGGACTTTGTGGAGTCCACAACTGAGGGGTGAGCTTGAGAGGTGGCTGAGAACTGGGGAGCCTTCTCGGATGCCAAGCTGGTCACACTGATGGTGCATGGGGGCACTGGGCCCTGTTCATTCCTGGCTCTGGCAGCAGGGGCACCAGGCAGTGCTGTGATGGGGGGCAGACAGGTACAGGGCCAGCCCTCCTGGAGCCAAGAAGTAAATGAAGGGGAGGAGGTAAGTAGGGGGACAGAGAGGGGGTCCAGTCACCCACGGGCAGTAAGGGTCGCTGCAGACAGCTGCCCTGGCACTCACCTCAAGCCTTGCAGTGACATGGAGGCTAGGCTTCTGGGTGGTAAGAATGGCAAGGACTGTGAGACTCACTGAATCCACCTGGTCCTTCAGGCCTAAGCCCGTAAGGACAGAGCCATCAAGAACCCCTAGCTGCTTTCTAATGTTTGCTCACATATGTTTTTCATCCTGGATCCACTCCACACAGGAGTCAAGAAAGAGTTTTTAAATAAGCCAGTGTCAGTCCAGCACCTTCAGAGGGGTTGTCGACTTAAAAAATAATCTCAACCAAGAAGCTGAGAGTTATGTTTTATTTGAGGGAAACTTTTAGGACTTAAGCCTGGGAGGCAGCATCGCAAGTGACCCTGAGATAACTGCTCTGAGGAGGTGAGAGGAGTAGGAGCCAGGTTATATAGAAGTTTGCAACTAAGGGCAGGTAGTCTTAACATCAAAAATATTTTTGTGAATTAAAGAAAACCAGATATCCCAAGTCAAGGAAGTTAGCACTTTTCTGTGTATGAATGAAAATGAATGTGAAAGCATTAGTTGCTCAGTCGTGTCCGACTCTTTGCAACCCTATGGACTGTAGCCCCACCAGGCTCCTCTGTCCCTGGGATTCTCTAGGCAAGAATACTGGAGAAGGTTGCCATTCTCTTCTCCAGGGGATCTTCCCGACCCGGGGATTGAACCCAGGTCTCCTGGGTTGCAGGCAGATTCTTTACTGTGTGAACCACCAGGTGAGCCCAGACTCTTCAATCTGCCTCTTGTGTATGGAACGACACAGGAATCTGGCTCGCTGAAATCACTCCTTCCGTGTGCACTTCAGCTGTCTGGGGTCTGTGTCCTGTGCAGTCACATTCTGAGTTCCTCAGGGCTCCCCATAGGGAGTGGCTGCAGCCCCGTGGCTGCCAGATGGCCCAGGTGTTCTCCTTCCTGGGTGCCCTGGAGGGCTGGAGTCACTGATGACTGTGACCGCCTTGTTTACTGATGGTGCAGGAAATGCTCCATTTTCTCCGGGGGGAGGGGGGGGGCGCCATCTTGCTGGCTGCAAAGCTGCGGGGAGAGTGTTGTGCTGCCCTGTGGCTGAAGCCCCGGGAGGTGAGACAGAAAGCCAGGGGTCTCTGAGGAACGTTCAGGCTCCTGGAGGCAAGAGGGAAAGGGGCATAAGCACACCCACCCAGAAGATGGGTACAGCTGAGCCCAAGGGAACCCAGGTGCTTCTGAGGAGCAGTGGGGGTGGGACCAGGCAGCCCAGCCGGCAGACAGAGTTCAGGAATGATTCCTGGCAGGGATGACCCTCCTGTTGGGCTATTCAGGGCGATCCAGGAAGAGAGCTGCACCAGGGAGGGGGCTCACAGATGCGGACCAGAGGACCCTGCTTGGGAGGGTCTCACCATGCTCCCTGGAACAAGGCTATCCATGCCCCACCCCAGTGCGGGGCTGGACTTGCCATCCCTGGACACCCTATCAGGGTTCTGCAATCCCCACCTAGCATGGGGCTCCCCACTGGGTCCCTGACTAATCTGTCACCTGCAGAGAGGCCCCAGGGAGAGGGGAGTGCACCAGGCCTCCCCCAAGTCTTCCCCATCCTGGGACATCTGAGGACATTCTGTGTGTGGACAGGAGGGCACGGGGCTGCCCCAGTATCCTAGTGCTTTTCTCTTTCATCCCTTCTCTCACCCTCAGCCATTCAGCAGGTATTTACTGAGCACCTGCTCTGAGCCATCCTAACGCCTTTCAGGTGCCAGAAAGTTGGCATCCAACATGGTTACTCGACCAGCTCCTGCCCTAGGGAGCTCCATCTCCCAGGCTGGGAAAGAGTGGGGAGTGTGGGCTATCTCCTCCCATCCCTACACTTCTCCTTAGGGTTAAGAAAGTTATTCTCAACTTCTCACAGGAGATTCACCTGCCTTGGGGAGAGGTGACCCCAGGCCACAGGTTGTCAGGCCGCTGTGGGGAGGGCTGGATGCCACAAAAGGATGAGCAGACAAGAGTCAGCTCAAATGCGAATTGATGCCCAAATCCCACAGCTTCCTGTAGCTGAGGGAGGGATAGGGGAGCCTCATGCCCCCAGACCCTGAGGAGCCATCTAGCTCATCCCCAGGGATGAGTGCAGCTTTGAAAGGGGTTCCTGGTGGGACCCACAGTGAAAACTTTGGAAATGCCGACAACGGTAAACCTTGGGGGAGGAAAGCCAAATACAGTGAGTCTAACACTAGGAAGGTCTGGAGGCCCTTTAGAGAGGAGTGAAGGGGAATTTGTGCCCTCAGCAAAGACCCATTGTGGCCGCAGAGTGAGCCCTTGTGTCTTTCCCTTCTGGCCGTGAAATGCTGGTGACCGGCTAGTCACCTCCTCTTTGCCTCTGAACTCACTCCCCACCCTCTCCAACAACTGAAACCTTGTAGAAGGTGGTTGTTTTCTCTTCCAGGGACTCAAAAGCCTTCAAATGCCCCACCGGGCCCCTCCCCACATGGGGAGGCTTTCTGGAGCCACTTCCCAGTGGAGGCACTGGGGGAGGCGGGGAGGGGACCGGAGGGGGTTCCACCATAGCTCAGCCCACTGGACAGGTGAGGAGGACACCTGTGGAGGGGCCCCCCAGCCTGAGGGCCAGAACTGAAGAGCTGGTCTCTTCCCTGAAGCACAGGTGGAAGGGAGACCGGGATGGGCCCTGCAGGGTTCCCCCAGTTCCAGCAACACACAAGCTCCCAGAGTGAGAATTTGGGGATGGAGAGAAGGTGGGGAGGCCAACTCTGAGGGCAAGATGGGGGAGCCAAGCAGGGCTCAGCCCAGACCCACTGGGGCCATGGAGACCTGCCCAGCTTCATCATTGCGTGGGGGTGGCAGCATGGTGCACCCCACTTCTCTCCTTCATTCCTCATCAGAAAGTAGCTGCCTGGTCACAGCTGTCCCACATGACTCTGCACTGCCCTTCATGATGGAGATGGGGTTGATGGTCAGTCCCCTTGTGACTGCATTGTCCTTCATGGTAGAGATGGGGATGGTGACTGGTCCCCACGTGACTCTACACTGCCCTTCATGTTAGAGATGGGGATGGTGACTGGTCCCCATGTGACTCTGCACTGCCCCTCATGGTGGAGATGGGGGTGGTGACTGGTGCCCATGTGGCCCTGCACTGTCCTTCATGGTGGAGATGGGGGTGGTGGCCAGCCCAGCATTGTGACCTTGCTGCAGGAAGGATGCTAGAATGTCATAGTCCCGAGTCCCTGCCTGCCGCTCTCCTGCTTGTCCTCAGGCAGCCCGAATCTCCGGTCATCAAACCCTCTGTTCTCAGCCGAGGCGGGTCCCTACAGGATGGGTGTGTTGGCCCAGCAGGGGCCTGTGGGACCCAGACATGGGTTTTTCGGGGACTCGACATGACTGAGACAGCATCTCTGTGGGTGAAAGGAAATGGTTGTTTCTTTAAGGTGTGTGCCATCCGGAGTGTGGGGACAAAGGCTGTGATGGCCCCGGTGCAGACCAGTGCCTGAACTGCGTCCACTTCAGCCTGGGGAGTGTCAAGACCAGCAGGTAAAGGGCTGGGCTGCAGCTTTGTGTCCCGGCTCCTACATAGGGATTAGTGACACCACCCGGAAGGGAAAGGTCACATATAGGGTCACAGCCATACACCTTGGGGGAAAGTCACTTTGAGGGTCACAGCCACACACCCTGAAGGGAGGTCACCTGCAGGGTCACTGCTTGAAAAGTTTCTGCTTCGCAGCCTTCTGTTCTCATCATGTGAACAGCTTGTGACTGAGACAGAACTCAGAGGCTGTGGGTGGCATTGTGCTATATTCATTAGCTTTTTCTCTCCATTGTGTTAAACAAAAGTGGGTCGTACTGAGCATGGCAGTCGCTTGGAAACTGCAGACAAACATCATCTCTGGGGCCAGTACTGCTGTAAACATCAGCACAGTCTGCCAGGAACGAGGAGTCCCCACCCCTGCGTGCCCAGGCAGGGGTGCAGCTCCCCTGGGGTGCACTCAGGGGCCAGGGCTCTGGCAGGGGAGCTGCTCGGCCCTCATGGTGACCTGGAGACCCACTTGCTGCCTCTCAGTGGGCTTCTGCTGGCACTGGGAGTCCTGCCCAAGGAAGCCACGTGCCCTTCAAGTGTCCCCACCCCTTGGGGAAGCCTTGAGAGGGAAGGGCTCTGGGCTTCCCATGCAAGCCCTCCCCACTCTCCTGCATCAGGAACCTCCAGGGGCAGCTGAGGGGTCCCCCTGCCCGCCCTGGCCCAACCCCTCCCTGTGCCCCTGTGCAGGTGGGGACTGGGCCCAGCAGTACGGTCTTCTCCGTTTCTGCCCCTGCAGGAAGTGCGTGAGTGCGTGCCCCCTGGGCTACTTCGGGGACACCGCAGCCCGCCGCTGCCGCCGGTGCCACAAGGGGTGCGAGACTTGCTCTGGCCGGGGCTCCACGCAGTGCCTGACTTGCCGCCGCGGCTTCTACCACCATCAGGAGGTGAACTCCTGTGTGACCCTCTGTCCCGCCGGATTTTATGCTGACGAAAGTAAGTGCATGTCTGTTCCTGGGCCTGGGATAGGAGTCAGTCCCTTCGGAGCAGGGTCCCCTCTCCTGAGAGAACTGTCCACTCGGGGCTGGGGTCCCCTCCTGGGAAAGCTGTTCCTTCGGGGCTGGGGTTCCCTGTCCTGAGAAAACTGTCCCCTGAGGTCCCCTCTCCTGTGAGAACTGCCCACTTGGGGCTGGGGTCCCCTCCTGGGAGAGCTATCTACTTGGGGCTGGCTCCTCTCTCCTGAGAGAACTGTCCCCTCAGGGTCAGGTCCCCTCTCCTGGGAGAACTGTCCCTTCAGGGCTGGCTCTCCTCTCCTGGGAGAACTGTCCCCTCGGCTCCCTTCTCCTGAGAGAACTGTCCCCTCAGGGCTGGCTCCCTTCTCCTGAGAGAACTGTCCCCTCGAGACTGGCTCCCCTCTCCTGAGAGAACTGTCCCCTCAGGGCTGGCTCCCCTCTCCTGAGAGAACTGTCCCCTCAGGGCTGGCTGTCCTCTTCTGGGAGAACTGTCCCCTCAGGGCTGGCTCCCCACTCCTGAGAGAAGCCCTCGGGGCCAGGTCCCCTCGCCTGAGAGAACTGTCCCCTCGGGGCCGGGCCCCCTCTCCTGGGAGAACTGTCCCGTCGACTCCCTTCTCCTGGGAGAACTGTCCCCTTAGGGCTGGCTCCCCTCTCCTGAGAGAACTGTCCCCTCGGGGCCAGGCCCCCTCTCCTGGGAGAACTGTCCCTTCAGGGCTGGCTCCCCTCTCCTGAGAGAACTCTCCCCTCGGGGCCAGGTACCCTCTCCTGGGAGAACTGTCCCCTCAGGTTCTCTCCCCTCTCCTGGGAGAACTGCCCTGGCCCTCTGCTTCCTGTGTGCAAGGACCCTTCACAGGAGGGAGTGGGGAGGAAAGGGGAAGTCACAGCCCTCAGACCCTGGTAGTGGACAGCAGTTCACAGGGAGCCTGGCCAGGATGGCTCAGTGTGACAGAGAGATGGAGCCCCTGGAGCCGGGACTGTCACGCATGTGTGGGTCAGTGTCCACTGTGGAGGGTGGACAAGAGGTGACTTGAGCTGGGGGCCTTCAGGCTCACTGATTTCAGACACCCGGATGGGAAGGCCTCCAAGGATCCCACCACTTGTCCTGGAGCAGCAGGTGTGAGTGTGGCGGCTGGGGATGTGGGGAGCATAGACTCCCCCAGCCCCCACCCCCACCCCCACCCCATCAGCGGCTCGCAGCTTTGGCGGTTTAGCCGCTGGGCTGAAGTTATGGTTGCAGGTGGGGAGGTTTTGGGCCTCCGTGAATGAGGAGAACCTGCTGTTGGGTGTGACTAGGCTCACGAAGATGGGGGAGGGGGGCATTGGACCATGCGCCTCACAGTGACCCGGCTCCCATGAGCTAAGTGACCTTGCCTTCACCCTGCTGAGGGGAGGAAGCTGAGCGAGGCAAGAGGGCCCAGCTGCGATGACCCAGGAGGGCGTGAGCTCAGAGCAACACCAGCGTCCTACCACCCTGCCTGTCCCGGGAAGCAGGGTGGACAGCCCCAGGGCCAGCGGCTCACCATCCACCCCCTACACCCTGGAGGAGAGCGCAGAGAGGGTCTGGGTTAAATCGATGGAGACAGTTCTCAGATGGCATGTTGGCTGTGGTGCAGATGGAAGGCCTTCCCAGAGCTCGTGTCTGGCCCGGGCCTTTAGGAGGCCCCGTCATGCCCCACTGTCACCTCTGTGGGGAGGAGCCAGGCAGTCTTTAAGGATGTTTACAGCTGTGGAACAACCACCCTCTTCAGAGGAGCCGCAGTCAGGCACAACAGGCTTCACAGGCTTTGCAGAATCCTGTCCAGCGGTCGGGTCGTATACGCCTCCATCCCCACTCCCCACCCCACCCCATGCCTCGTCCCCCCAGACGTGCTCTCTGAGCCCCTGCAGCATATATGATGCTGCCTGCGGGCCCTGGGGAGGACGCCCCCGAGGTATAGTGGCCAAGGTGCCAGGATGAGTGACCTGGATGATCGCCAGGACCCGGGGCTTCCCCTTCGAGGTGTGGCCTGTGTTGAGCTTTGTGTCTGACCCCTATGAAGACCCTGTGTGGGGTTGGGGGGCTCAGGGGCTCCTGTGGCCCCACTCGTCTCACTCAGGAAGACTGGCCCCTCGGGAAATTGCTCGACTGCCTCCAGTCCCCGAGGAAAGAGCGAAGGGCCCCCTCCAGGCCTTAAGGTAACCTGACTTGAGTTTACTCCAGAAAAGTGGTGCAAGGTCTGCGACCCGACCCCTGGGCATGTGGTTCCCACGTGGCTCTGGCGGTTCTGTCAACACGTTGCCCGTGACTGCTGTTCCATCAGTCAGCCTCTCTTGAAACTCTTCAGTCCTGTTGGCCCGAGCTTGACCTACATCCACTCTTCTCACCCTTCTCTTTTCCTCCTCTCACTTTTCTCCAGGTCAGAAAAACTGCCTTAAATGCCACCCAAGCTGTAAAAAGTGCATTGATGAGCCAGAGAAGTGTACTGTCTGTAAAGAAGGATTCAGGTAAGACCCTTCTGTCGGGCATGGCTGTAGTGTACGCTGGTTTTAGTGTCTGTTGTCAATTTACATTTTTTCCTAAAAGCTAAAATTTCAGAGGCCCAAAGCCTTTCAGGATAAAGATTCCAAGTCAAAATCAGATCTGCACTTAGAGCTTATTTAGGATAGAAAGTCGGAGGATATGAGGAAGGTCTCTAGTCTGAGGCAGCATTTGGGGAATCAGTCAAAGTTGATCCGCTGATGGAAAGTGGGGCTGGATGCTGGAGGGTGGGAGTCCAGCTCCTTTCTCAGGCCCCGAACCCCACCCACCTGTCTCCCTCCTGGTCTGGACATGGAGTTCCTCCCTCCACCTCGTAGCCCGGGCTTCTCTGTCTCCCAGCCCTCGTGTCTCCTTCCAGGGAGCTCTCCTATAAATATCTTACTGTTTCCTCTAAAACATCTTACTGGATTAAAGGTTTTTACGGGAATATTTTGGTTTAGCCCATTTCATGCTACCAAATTACATACCACTTGTTCCTTGAAGTCACCGTCTAGAAGCTTAGAAGTTGTTCTGTTAGGAATTGTGCTGCAGGCCTTCCCCCAGCACAGTCTCAGACCAGGGTCTGCACTTGAAGAAAGAGACAAGAGATGGTCCTTGAGGGTAGCGCCTCCCGCCTCACCCTGCAGTGAGGGGACAGGGTGGGGCAAGGGGTCTTGTCAAAACGCAGGTGCTGACCCAGCTGCTGTGTGACTCTCAGCGTGTCTCAACAGGCCAGGGGACAAGGTTACTGGTCCCGCAGCCCACCTCCCCCCGCCCACCTTCCACCACCCAAATGCCACTGTGAGGGGAACCCACCCGCAGGGTTGAGTTCTTGTGCAGCAAGGAGTGAAGGAAGGAAGCTTAATGAGCATTTTATTCCAACAGCTTTAATCATTTAATCTTTATCGCAGTTACTAACGGTGGGGAGGAACAATCTTCCCAGCAGCACAGCTGAGCTTCCCTGAGCCCTGAGCTTCCTCTCATAACTTCCCTGTCAGGGTATTGGAGTGAAGAGGTGTTCCAGGGAGCCAGGGAGGGAAGGGAACAGGACCCCAGAGTCTCAGGTCACCCCCGTTCTCATCTGAGCCTGGGAGTCACAGCTTGCAGGCCTGCCAGGTCTCGGGAGCAGATTTTATTTCAAGTTCATTGTGAAACACGGAAGATTTCAGGCAAGGGCAAGGCTGGAACCCATTGAGTTTCAAGGTGATTGTTGCTGCCAGCCCCTCTCCCACATTACAGATGCTGCGTCCTGGGAGACCGAGTCAGCGGGGTGACCCTCCCCACCCCCTCGGGCCTCAGATTCCATAGTGGCTGGTGTCAGAGAGTGCACAGGATGCTACCCCCTGCACGGGGACAAGTCCACCAGAAGGCCTGAGCATCCCTCCCAGCCACTTTCCTGAGCTCAGAACCTGAAGTGACACCAACACGTGTGTTCTAGCACCTCTCATTTCCTCTCAGGAAAGACGTTGAGGGCAAATCCTAATGCAGTCAGAGTTTTGGAAAGGATGTGAAAACCTGACTTCTTCCCTGTTCACCAGCCTTGCCCGGGGCAGCTGCATTCCAGACTGTGAGCCAGGCACCTACTTCGACTCTGAGCTCATCCGATGTGGGGAGTGCCATCACACCTGCCGGACCTGCGTGGGTGAGTTCATGCCTGCTCCCCAGGCTGGCAGGTGGGCAGAGGACCTGAAACCCAGAAAGCCCTGGCACTTAGGGCTCTGTGGGTGGATGTTGCAGCATTGAGTCTGGGATGAGGGAACGTGACCAACAGGCACAGAGGTTCAGTTTGGGAAGATGAAAACGTTTGGGGCATGGATGGTGGTGGTAATGGTTGCACAACGGTGTGAATCTCCTTAATTCCACTGACCATAGGGCCAGACCAGATATTTTTTATGGTGTACTCTACCCTAGTTTTTCTGAGCATGCCCAAGGCAACATATGAAAGACACAGGTGTACTATAATATTGTGTTGCTACTCACTCAGTTGTGTCCGACTCTTTGCGACCCTATGGACTGTAGCCTGCCAGGCTCCTCCGTCCATGGAGTTCTCCAGGCAGGAATACTAGAGTGAATTGTCATTCCCTTCTCCAGGGAATCTTCCCAACCCAGGGATCAAACCCATGCCTCCTGCATCTCCTGCATTGGCAGGTAGACTCTTTACTGTCTGAGCCACCAGGGAAGCCCTAATGCCACTGAACTATATGTTAAGTGGTCAATATGGTAAATTTTACATTGTGTACATTTGACCGCAATTTTTAAAAATTAAAAAAAGAAAAACCACAAGGGCCCACATCCCGACGTTAGGAGCGCAGCCAGGCAGGGGTTGCTTTCAGGCCAGGCCAGGCTGCTCACTGCTCTCGAGCTCTTGCCAGGGCAAGTGCCTGAGGTTCAAGTCCTAAAGATTCAAGTCATCAGGGAGAGACAGAGTAAGTTCTGAGTGTGAAGGAAGGAGAAGGATTCTTAAGACATAGCCTTAGTTCCTGGGCCTGTCTTACCTTAAACACTCACTCACAGAGGAAAGGCTTCCGTAAGGGATGTGTGTGTACTGTAGTCCCCACAGGGATAATGTCAGAGCCACTGTCCAGACACAGATTCTGTGTAGAACCTGAGAGTGATTGTCTTGTCGGCTCGTGCTACAGAGTTGTGTGCGGCACATGATGCCGCACATCGGAGTTTGTGGCCCACATACATTTCTGGTTGAATCTTCTCTTCTAACCCTCCTTCTCAACCCAGCGCTGGGGTCCTTGTTCTAGGAAACCCACAGCTTGGAGAGCTTTTGCTGCAGAAAGGGTGTAAGGATGAGCTTTCCACTAAGGATGTAATGTGGATCCCGGCAGGACAGGGTAGCCTCCCAGGGTAGACATGCCATAGCCAATGCCATAACCTCAAGGCCTCTGGAGCGAGCCATGCCTCCCTGGGGCCACTCCGGGACAGCCCCCCACCCCCTCTGCTGCCAGAAGGCCAGGGCTTGTCGGGGAGCCCTCTTCTCGTTTGCCTTGATGCCTGTCAACATTGGTTCTATGTCTCTGACTCGTTGTTTAGCCCAGATTGATAAAGGAACATCACCGACGTCACTTACTCAAATGTCACAGTCTGTTGAGTCCACAACACCCAGCCAGGCGTGTGTCTTTATAGCACTTTTGCTCATTCAACACAGTTTCCTTTCTTGGCACCCCCACACTGCCTGCTGGTGGATGACTTTATAGTTGCTTGTGGGTTCTCTCACCCAGCCCAGCCACCTGTCACTTCAGGGGCCCGGCTGTCCCAGGGCTGCCCTGTGCCCACGCCCGCCTGCCCGGGTGCCCTCTATGCTCTGGGATGTGTGCACCCACCCCAGCTGATGTGGGTAGAGGGACCCTGCCTCCAGCTCTGAGTCTCAGAAGGCCCCTCACTGCTGGTCAGGGTCCCTGTCCGGAGCCCCTGGAGGCCCACGCCACCTGACCTTCCCTTCTGCTCTCGACCAGGGGCCCCTGCTGCCCCGCCTGTGAGGGCCCTGGGCACCATGTGGGGAGGTTCAAATACACAGGAGCTTGGGGGCATCTGTCCCCACCCCAGGCGGCAGGGACTCCGGGATGGTCAGTCCGCATCCCAGAGCCTGAGTCCGGAGGCTGGGATCTCTGGGGTGCCCGTCTACCTTGGTGGGTGCAGGAGACCCGGCTCTGTCTCTGGCTCTTGTTCTCATGGTAAAAGATCCAGAATGGAGAAGGTACCGTCTTCACTGTGCTGAGGCGCTCACCTTGGTGGGGCCTCTACCCATCCAGGGCTTTCTTGGCTTCCAGCCACTGCTGAGCATATCTCAGCAGTGTTTAGTAAATTGAGCATTAAAGTAGGAGTAGACCACCGCAGATGCTGGGGAGTGGCCCAGGTGGTAGGATGGGGGGTGGGGTTCAGTGGGCCACCAACCATACGCCTCCTGGAGATAAGCAGGGGTGGAAGGAGGGGGGCACAGGAGCAGCCGTTAGTCCAGAAGGACGTGGACCAGGTACTCTTGCAGGGAGGCTCTCCCACCACACCCCAGCTGCAGGGGGACAAAGCGCCATGCAGACCCGGGCGGTGGGCACCTGTCCTTCCCGAAGGCCGGTCATGCACGGGCTCCAACTTCTGCCTCACCCCCATCCCCCCAGATGCTCAGAACTCCCTCCAGGCCGACAGCTGTGGTTCTGAGACACAAGACCAACCGTTGGAGCATGGAGCCATCTGCAGGGGTTCTCCCTTGACGCAGGTGCAAGGCCCTCAAGTCCACAAGGTCCACAAGTCACTCCTTGAAGATGACTGGACACCTCAGCCTAGGCTGCCAGGCCTCCAGCCGAGGCCAGACCCCAGTCAAAGTTGGGGGAGGTCCAGTTGGGGAGTCATCTGAGATGACTGCTCCCCACGCTTGACCCTCTGCACCGTCAGCCTGCGGCCTCCTGGCCTCCTCTGACACCCTGTGAGGTGTTTTCAGGGAGATTTGGCACAGAGTGGATGCCTGGCACTCACTTGCTGATGGTGTGAATGCTGAGGAGGCAGGCAGACAGATGGACGGCACAATCTCTTCAGTCTGGGCCACGCCTGCCCCACACTGACGAGCCCTATTGACTGAGCTGCAGGTTTTCCTTCATGACTCTTGATCCTTCGTTCAGAGCCTTTGCCTCTTCTGTCCCCACACTCCACTCCATGAGTCCGAGTGCCCTTTTTTCTGTTGACATTGTCCTCATCCTTCATACCACATCTCTGTCAGCCCCAGGCCCCCACACCACCTCTTTCCGTTCTCCACGTCGTCTCACACCACATTCGGTCCCCTCGAAACAGCATGTGGGCTGTGGATGCAGGTGTGAGTTATCCTGAGAAGCAAGTGGAAATCAGTAGAACATCATGTTTAATCCCATGTATGTAAATATTACCATTTCTACATGTAATTGATATTTAAAGATCAGTGAGCTATTTTACTTTTTTTTTTTTAACTACATCTCTGAAATCCAGCATGTAAGTTTGTGTGGTCAGGCCCCATTTTGAGTTCAAGGCTACACCCAGCTTCCCTAGCCCAAACCAGGCCAGACCTGTTGGGAAAGAAGGCCCTGAGAATCAGGTTGATGGACATGGCTGGGGCCGGGGGAGTGTGCTGAGCTTGGCGTGTAAGGCCCACTTCCCAGGAGTGGGTTGAGGGGGCCAGTGCAGACATGTGGTGGGCACCAGTTGGGGGGGTGGTCTTGCCGTGGGGGCAGCCTTTTGGGGCATCTGAACAGGACCTGGATCTCAGGCGAGGCTGCAGATCTGCGACACAGAGTGGACGGTGGGTGGTCCCTGACCTCTGCTCTCTCCCCGTGCCCCTCAGGGCCCAGCAGAGAGGAGTGCATTCACTGTGCCCCGGGCTTCCACTTCCAAGACTGGAGATGCGTGCCGGCCTGTGGTGAGGGCTTCTATGCAGAGGACATGCCAGGGCTGCCCCACAAGGTGTGCCGCAGGTAGGTGCCTCCTCCAGGCAGTCCTCCCGGCCCAGCCCCAGATAGCCAGTGCCCGCAGACAAGGGGCCAGGTCTGGCGCCCCCTCCAAGCAGTCCTCCCAGCCCAGCCCCAGATGGCTGGGCATGGTGCCCGTGGAGGAGGGACCAGGTCTGGAGGCTCCTGTCTCAGGGACTGGGGTGGGGTTCGCTTTCTGAGTATCTGTTGAGACCTACCACTATAGACCACAGTGTACTCACTCTGTGTCATTAAGGAAACCACCTATTGGGTTTGCTTAGATTCTAAATTAGATAACTTAGAGAAAAAGAGACGGTCCTGACAGCCTCTTCATTCTAAAGCCGTTTCCAGCCACTGCAGCGATGCCATAAGCCTTCCCAGTCTCCTTTTCCGCTCCTTCTTTGTATCTGCACAGCGCCTCGTCCTTGTCTGGGGACTCTGATCATCATAGGTTATGGGCAGTGACGAGAGGCCATTTGCTTGGTGTCCTCCTCCTCTGTCCTGCTGCGTGCTGCCTCACGCCGGGCTTCGTGACCTAAGCCCAGGAGCAGGGCAGAGCAGCCCACCTCTTCCAGGGTGAGAGTGACCATGAGGAATCTGCAAGTGACCTTGGAGACCTTGACGTTGAGCCTGAAATAGACTCGAAACAAGGGAGCCCGGGGCCCACATCAGAGCAGTGTGGAGAGACCATACCCCATCTTCCAGCTCACAGCTAAGGACCCACAGGGGATCTTCGAGGCCTCCAGGATATGTTTGAGAACTGTTACAGATTGTAACCTATCCTCTTAAAACAAAAACCAAGCAACCAAACATAAAACAGGAACACCAACCACTCTGTGGTAAGCCAATGAGAGACCACCCAGTCCTTACCAGTGAGACACCACCCGGTCCTTGCATTTGTAGGACCCACACAGGAGGGCTGGGGTTTCAGCCCTTCTGCCCAGCTGCCTTCACCTGGCCTGGCCAAGTCCGTGCAGGCCCCTTGACACCAGCGTCTGAAGTCAACCTTGATTTTAACTTACCAGCTCTTCCTAGGGCAGCAGCCCAGGGACTACACGTTCTGTAATGGTAACAGTCTCATTTGTCAAACACCCTGGTCCCCTGGGGGTGCAGGGTGCTCCCACACTGTGAGGTCTCCCAGCCCCAGGAAAGCTCCTCCTGGGCTGCAGAGGCCGGAGCTCCCTGGGTGCTCTCCCCCATGGGAGATGAGGCTTTCAACCCGGAGTGGGGTCCAGTGCTGGGGCCGACACAGCAGGTCTCAGAGGTGCATCCCAGGAAGAGGCCTGCATGGGGCACCGAGGGGGTGGATGCTGGTATTGCAGAGAATCTCCTCCTCCTGACCCCCTGGCTCTGAAGACCGCTCTGTGTGGCTCCCCTGGGAGGATGGACTGCCTTGGTCCCCTGGCTCTTCAGGGTCTCTACCCACTTGGGTAGCAGCTCCCAGGGAGCCTGGCTCCCCAAGGCCCTCAGTCTGGTGCCAGCCAGGCTCATTCCCGGGGAGGATGGATGGGCAGGCTCAGGGGGCAGGGCCCAGCCAGCTGGGCTGGAGCCTTAGCACTGAGGAGACCCATGAAGCCGAGGCACAGGGCTTGAAAGTGAGCACAGTCCACACTGAGTACTTCAGAAGAGGTCTGGACATCCCGACACTTAGGAAGAAGACCTGGAAGAGGGGTAAGAACCTCTTTCAAGACAGAGCAACTCAAGGGGCGAGGGGTACTTGCCTGAGGGGGTGCCAGCCTCGCCTTCCCGGCCTTCCCACCACACTCCCACCCCAGCCCAGCCTCTCCGGGTTCACTGTTGGGGCAGGACTCGGGCAGGCCTCTGCCATCTGAGTGTCACCAGAGCAGCCTGAAGATGCAGGTGGGCAGTGGCCCCAGCAGTGAGGGGAGGGCGGTGGGGCTGCAGTGGGTGCCGCCCTGCGGAGGTGGAGGACATAGTTGCAGGGGTCTTTGGGGATGGACTGACTGGAAGTGGCCCCTGTGGGCAGGCCCAGGCCTGGCTGAGCCGCCTCCTGCCTGCCGCCCTACCTGCCTATCTGAGCCCGCTCCCGGGCCTGCTGGGCCTGCTGGGCCTGCAGCAAGGTGGGTCTGGGGAGACCTGGTGCCTGGAGTGGAACTAGATCGGAGAGGCAGCGGGCAGGCGAGGTCCATGCGTAGCCCAGAGCAGGTTGGCGTTGGCTGGCTGTCCTGAGGGGCCTGACGGTGAGCCCTGTAGGTTGGGCCAGCCATCCAGTCTCCGGAGCAGCTGCTTGTCCCCAGCGCTGCAGCCCAGCCACAGCTGGACACAGATGGACAAGGCAGGTCCCAGCAAAGCTGCTGGTGTGGCCTGAGGCCAGAGTGTGCTGACCCCCAAGGTCGGTGCTCCGATGGTAGTAGTCCTGGGTCCCATCTCCGGGACAGGACTGAGAGGGCACTGCCCCCCACCAGCCCTGTTGCCAGAGGTGAGGCCAACCTCATCGCAGAGGAGGCTGAGCCTGATGGGCAGCACCCCAGCGGCTCCTGGGTCCTGTTTGTCACACGGGTGACAGAGGTCAGACAGGAGGAGAGACCACCGTGGGGGCAGGGTTACTGCCAGGGGCAGTGTGGGAGGGCAGGCAGGCAGGCCGGAGGGCCCTGGGAAGGGCTGGAGTGGTGGGGCCCCTCCTCATCGGGAACCCGTGTCCCCACAGGTGTGACGAGAGCTGCCTGAGCTGTGAAGGCTCCAGCAAGAACTGCAGCCGGTGTAAAGTGGGCTTCACACAGCTGGGGACCTCGTGCATCACCAACCACACGTGCAGCAATGGTGAGTGGGCGTGGGTTGGACCCAAGCCCTTCGGCTGCCCGGCCAAAGAGAAAGGGAGAGAGGGGCAGGGACCACAGGCTGTCCCTGGGGTGCCTCTTCCCTCCAGGCCCCTCACACTGACTAGAGAGGATCCCAGCTGCCACCCTGCTACTGCGGGTCAGTCCAACGAGTGACTCTTAGGAAAGATTCAGACATTGTCCCCACTCTCACGCCAGTAGCCCCAGGTGGCTTGGGTGTGGTGGCATGCTTTAGGAGAGGCCCGCGTGTTCCACAGGAAGGATCTGTGTGTATGCTGTGGGACAGCCCTGGGCCTTTGGTCGACTGGGAGGCGAGGATAGGTTGTGAAAGCGGGAACTCAGAGACCAGGTTGGGGGTTCCAGGCAAGAGGAAGGGTTGACACAGAACTCTGGGCTGGAGACCAGGGGAGAGGCCGTGGGCAGACGCACCGTGATGAGGAGCTCAGGAAGCATAGGGATGAGCAGCCTGAAGCTGTCTCTGGGCGCCGAGAGCCTGCTGGCATGTCGGAGGGGGAGCTGCCAGCACCATGAGGTAAGCATGGAGCTGGCAGTGGCCCGGATCTGGCAGAGTGTGAAGCCCTCAGAGAGAGCCCAGGCATGCCCTGCAGACCACGAGCTGGCCTCCTTGCCTTGGAGCCCTGTGGTTTCCTTGGCTTGGAGAATCGTGTTCCTTCTAGGCCAGGAAGCACTTACTTCAAGAAGCCACCTCCTTGGGTGAGGTCCCAGCCCCCGAAAGTGAGACTGTCCCTGCCCGAGTGCAGGTCCCCAGAGGCCAGCTGCCAGGGGAAGGGCTGGCCTCAGTGTTGGCTCTTCCCCTCCCTCAGCCATTCCCGGTGCTCTGATAAACCCCTTTCTCTCATCCTCGCTCCCCTACTGGGGCATCCCTGGCATCAAACAGCAGCCCCCACCCTGCCCCCACCAGTTCTGACCCCTCTTCCTCCCACATCCAGAAAGAGGAACAGTGACCATGGAGAGCTCCCCGCATAGCCTGGTGTCCCCAGACCCTGTCCACCCCCACCCTCACCCCAACCTGAATCCTCCCCCATCCGCCCTCGTCTCCAGGCTCAGCTCCAGCCCCACCCTCACCGGGCTGGCCACCTGTCACCGTGGGGGTGACAGCAGACGGCTGCCATCCGGAATGGGGAGCTGGGAGCAGCCATGTCTGGCCCCCACGTCTGACCTGTCCCTCCTTTCTCCTTTGGGGGAACCCAGCTGATGAGATGTTCTGCGAGATGGTTAAGTCCAACCGGCTCTGTGAACGGAAACTCTTCATCCAGTTCTGCTGCCGCACGTGCCTCCTGGCCGGGTAGGGGCGCCCGGCCCCCGCACAGGGCAGGGCCCCTCCCATCATCCGTCTGTCCATCCACCTTTCTCCAGGCTGTCGGCCAGAGCCTGTTTCAGGGATGGCGCCCCCATCTGACAGCTTCGTCTCCCCAGGAGCAAGGTCCTTCCTGGCGACTCCGGGCACCCAGGCCAGGCGGGGGCAGGGGGTGCCTGGAGGAGGTGTCCCAGGAGCGGCAACACCCGCCCACACCCCCTCGCTGTCTGCGTTCTGGCCAAGTCACAGCAGGAGCAGCATGAACTCCGGGGATCCACAGCTCCTGGGACCATGCATTCACTGAATCTCCAAGACCAAAGCAGAAAGGCCAGCCACGTGGCCCTGAGCAGCACCCTCCTCCCCGTGCTTCCGTGCTGCCCGCAGAGCCTTGGCTGTGCCCCATGAGGAAGGGCCTGGGGCGCGCCTGCTTCTCTGCCGGCCACCATTTGGGAGGCGGTTTGGTCAGACTCAAGAGAACAGATCTGGGAGTGTAAAACCTGTGACCACTGGGGATGGAGCATCTGTTTCTCCATGGTCAGTGACTTCTGAAACCACAGCCATGGCTTAGAAAGTCACGTCCCAGTGGGGCGAGATGGAGAGACTCTCCTTCATCTGCAGCCCTCTCCTCTGACTGGGCCGAGGGCCCCGGGTCACCGCGTCCCACCCACACCTCTGCAAGTCTCATGGCCTGAACGGTCACCTCTACCTAATGGAAGGTAGCCCCAACAAGCAAGCAGTTCTTACTACCAAGATGCAAGCCTGTCCGTGAATCGCTGGTTGTCAGTCACTTCCCTTCCGTGGAGCTGCTCTGAAAGCCCGTGGGCCCTGCTTTTCAGGACACTTGTCTTAAGGTGGGCTCGCCTGTGTCTGTATTTGCTGTGAGCCTATCGACATGGTTGGATTTACTTCTGCCAAACCTGTGTGGGCATTTTATAAGCTACATGTTCTAATTTTTACCGATGTTAATTATTTTGACAAATATTTCATATATTTTCATTGATATGCACAGATCTGCTTGATGAAGTCCCTTTAATATGGGAGTTAACATTTGCCTTAAATTTTCTCAAGCTCATTTTCCATTTTCGTCCTGCTCCCCTCTGTGACTCTAACACCTTTGACAAGCCACCGATCAGCTGGGGGAACCCAGCTGTTGTTGACTGAATCTACAACTCCGAAAAAGAAATTCACAAGGCAGACATGGTGTTAACCCTAAATTAATAAAAGAGTTAACATTCCATGGCAGAGGAGCCTGTGTTTCTTTTCAAGGCACAATGTTTAAATGTGGGCACTGGTCAACGTATAAGATGGCTTTACATGTGGTTTTATTGCAAGGTCTTGGAGCCTTAACAAATGATGCTACAGCAAAGTCGTGGGAGAATCACATAGCCCCAGCTCCATGGTGTCGTCAGGCAAACAGACCCACTTCGGGCCAGGGGAGGGAGGGACTGGATATAGGGATTCCTCCTTTCTGTCCCTGGGGAGCCCAGATGGCAAGTGTCTTCACCTGGATCTATGAGTGTCGTTTAGTTAGGTTGCAGCTGTCTTCCGCATGGTGGCCAGAAGCCCCAGGTTTGTGGACTCCGCACTGTGGGGGTTTCACCCTGACCTCTCTGTGAGGTAGGGGTTGTCCTTACCAGGAGTCCTTTGGCTGCAGGTAAAGGAAATCCACCACCTGGAACTGACTCAGGAAGAAACAAGTGGATGAGGGGCGTTGTTCTGGGATTCCAGGGTTGTCTTGGGATTTCAGGAGAGCTGCTGCTGGCCCTCGGGAGCCTATGTACTCTGGACCCTCTTTGGGGGACCACAGCACCTCCTCTTGCTGCACGTGATGGGACAAATGACAGGCAGGACCACCCACAGCTCCTGAGAAAACTGGTGCCAGGCCTGCCCCTTGGGGCTCTGAGTCTGCTGCGGGCCTGGGTCACCTGCCCCTCATCTGGGTTTGCTGGGTGATCCCAGCTCTGCCCATAAAGACGGGCTTTCCAGTGGTGACAGTGTGGGTGGGGGCGGCAGCAGCTCTGAGAAAATGGGAAAGCAGCGACAGGGTGGCAGGGGGAGTGGCCATGCAACCTGCCAGCAGCCACCACAAGCCAGAATTGACCTGAGTTATCTGTGTGAGGCAGAGGGACGGATGAAGTGAGGTGTCTGCTTGGGAGACAGTAGCCAGGACTCAGAAGGATATCTGTGATTGAATTACAATCAGAAGTTTGCTGAGGACCTCCAGGGCGAAGTGCTGTTACAGTCCCAAGAGCTGTTTGTCCACGGAGAGCATATGGTTTAACACGTTCAGTTGCAACTGAACCAGAAACAAGTCCTGCTAGTCTCAAAGGACACCACCTACAAGAAGCCCACCAGGCAACCTTGGAGCACACGTACCCTCCTGGCCATGGCTAGGCCAGCCTGTCATGTGGTCAGCACTTGTGGTGCGGAGTTGAGAAGCTGCTCCCCAAATCCTAAGGACCCAGCAGCCTCTTGTTAAAAGGGCTTAAAAACTGACCACATAGAATGCCTGTGCGCAGATGGCCTGACATGAGGGTTGTCGGGGCCCTGCTGGGACAGGACATGTCTAAGGATTTTGCTTCCTGCAATAGACTCATGGGGCAAATCCTCTGAACCCATCCTGTCATAGACGCAGCTTGTAGAGCTGACGGGACCTGGCTCAGGCTGACTTGGGCCAGGCTGTCCCATCATGTGCCCCGGAGGGAGGCTGGCTCTTGCAGGGAGATGGTCACTTTAGCAGCTGGCCGGATGGAGCCGTGGTGCCTTCACTTTAAACTGTCTTCATTCCTTGTGGGTGACATTTTTCTGACTTTGTCCCCCAATTAGTTAAGGCTCCATGGTGGTCCCCAGATGCAGGTCCCATCCTCCCAGGCCACAGCTGACAGCATACCTCATATCTCTTCACAGGGCTGGGAAGAACTGCACTTCCTATAGGAGATGCACTGATAACAAATGGGGGCTGGACGGAGCCTTAAGAACAAAGAGGGCAACATACTATCGGTGTGGCCAATATAGGGTACTCCTGAAGTTGGGAAACTGCCACTCATTACATTTGGATCATTGATCATCTGGAGGGGGCCCTAACCCTGCAAGTTAGGACCCGGGGCCCTGGGAGTAGGTGAGGGAAGGTTTAGTTCACAGGATGGACAGGGGAGGAGTTGGAAAAGTGAAGTGAAAGGAAGGATATTTTATTTTTATTTTTTAAATTTATTTTAATTGGAGGCTAATTACTTTACAGTATTGTGGTGGTTTTTGCCATACATTCACATGAATCAGCCTTGGGTGTACATGTGTTCCCCATCCTGACCTTCCCTCCCACCTCCCTCCCCATCCCATCCCTCAGGGTCATCCCAGTGCACCATCCCTGTGCACCCTGTCTCATGCATGGAACCTGGACTGCTGATCTGTTTCACATATGATAATATACATGTTTCAATGCTATTATCTCAAATCATCCCACCCTCGCCTTCTCCCACAGAGTCCAAAAGGCTGTTCTTTACATCTGTGTCTCTTTTGCTGTCTTGCATATAAGGTCATCGTTACCATCTCTCTAAATTCCATATATATGCATTAATATACTGTACTGGTGCTTTTCTTTCTGACTTACTTGGCTCTGTATAATAGGCTCCAGTTTCATCCACCTCATTAGAACTGATTCAAATGCATTCTTTTTAGTAGCTGAGTAATATTCCATGGTGTATATGTACCACAACTTTCTTATCCAGTTGTCTGCTGATGGACATCTAGGTTCCTTCCATGTCCTGGCTATTGTAAACAGTGCTGCGATGAACATTGGGGTACACTTGTCTCTTGCAATTCTGGTTTCCTAGGTGTGTATGCCCAGCAGTGGGATTGCTGGGTCATATGGCAATTCTATTTCCAGTTTTTTAAGGAATCTCCACACTCTTCTCCATAGTGGCTCTACTAGTTTGCATTCCCACCAACAGTGTAAGAGGGTTCCCTTTTCTCCACACCCTCTCCAGCATTTATTGCTTGTAGATTTTTGGATAGCAGCCATTCTGACTGGCATGAGATAGTACCTCATTGTGGTTTTGATTTGCATTTCTCTGAGAATGAGTGATGTTGAGCATGTTTTCATGTGTTTGTTAGCCATCTGTATGTCTTCTTTGGAGAAATGTCTGTTGAGTTCTTTGGCCCATTTTTTGATTGGGTCGCTTATTTTTCTGGAATTGAGCTGCAGGAGTTGCTTGTATATTTTTGAGATTAATTCTTTGTCAGTTGCTTCATTTGCTATTATTTTCTCCCATTCTGAAGGCTGTCTTTTCACCTTGCTCATAGTTTTGTTCGTTGTGTAAAAGCTCTTTTAAGTTTAATTAGGTCCCATTTGTTTATTTTTTCTTTTATTTCCATTACTGTGGGAGGTGGGTCATAGAGGATCCTGCTATGGTTTACATCAGAGAGTGTTTTGCCTATGTTTTCCTCTAGGAGTTTTATAATTTCTGCTCTTACACTTAGATCTTTAATCCATTTTGAGTTTATTTTTGTGTATGGTGTTAGAAAGTGTTCTAGTTTCATTCTTTTACAAGTGGTTGGCCAGTTTTCCCAGCACCACTTGTTAAAGAAATTTTCTTTTCTCCATTGTATATTCTTGCCTCCATTGTCAAAGATAAGGTGTCCATAGGTGTGTGGATTCATCTCTGGGCTTTCTATTTTGTTCCATTGATCTATGTTTCTGTCTTTGTGCCAGTACCATACTGTCTTGATGACTGTTGCTTTGTAGTATAGCTGGAAGTCAGGCAGGTTGATTCCTCCAGTAGGAAAGATATTTTAATAGCAACATGCAGGGGCTATGGAAAGTAGCATCCTAGGTGGCGCTAATGGTAAAGAACCTGCCTACCAATGCAGAAGATGCAAGAGACATGGTTTGATCCCTGGGTCAGGAAGATCCCCTGGAGGAGGATATGGCAACCCACTCCCGTATTCTTGTCTGGAGAATCCCAGGGACAGAGAAGCCTGGTGAGCACTAGTCCATAGGGTTGCAAAGCGTCAGACATGACTGAAGTGACTTGGCACACACATAGCACGCACGGGGAATATACATTACAAAGCCAAGCCTTTCTCATGCATTGTGAGGTTCAGCCCAGCAGGCGGAGAGGTAGCTGGGCCGACTGTCCTGGGAAAGGAGGAGTTTACATCCTGTCCAGGCCTTTTTTTACTGCTTTCCTTCTTGAGCCCAGGCTTTGTGCTTCCTGCTGGTTGCCTCAGGCCGGTCCTGACCCCTCTCAGAGGCTTGTCTGTGCACAGAACAACACCAACACTGCCACGTGGCACAGCGGCTCCCACCACCAAAAGCTACCCCCATGATGTACCAGGGGCACTGAGTGTGGTCAGAGATCTCCTGAACTTTCTGTCCAGCAGACTGCAACCAGAGTGCCCAGAGCAGAGAATGTCTTTTTGCAAGCACAGTGGTTCTACCCCGGGGGTGATTTCTGTCTACCTCAGGACACCTGGCAATCTCTGGAGACAACTGGAGTCACGACTAGAGGAACGTATTGACATCTAACGGGCAGAGGCCAAGGATGCTGCTTCTGGTTTATATTTTGGTGTTTTGGCTATGAACCATGTAGGATCCTAGCTCCCCAGCCAGGGACTCAGCCTGCACCCCCTGCATTGGAAAGCAAAGTCTTAGCCACTCGACCCCAGGGATGCCGCTAAACATTGTGCAATGCACAAGACAGTCCTCACAACAAAGAATTATCTGGTCCCCAAAGGTCAACAGTGCTAAGGTTGGAAAAACCCTAGCCAAGAGAAACGAGATCAAGAAAATCTATTCTCAACCTCCTGCATGTGTGCTCACTCAGTCATGTCCAACTCTTTGCGACCCCATAGACTAACCCACCAGGATCCTCTGCCCATGGGATTTCCCAGGCAAGAATACTGGAGCAGGTTACCATTTCCTACTCCAAGGGATCTTCCCGACCCAGGGATCAAACCTGCTTCTCCTGTGTCTCCTGCATTGGCAGGCAGATTCTTTACCACTGAGCTACCTGGGAAGCCCTTCCTAGACATAACCCTAAAATGAATCAAACCAGCTATAGTTAGATTTATGTCTCCATTCATGTGCTGAAGCAAGGGAAATCCATGCCACTTTACTTTTTTAAAGTAAGAAATAAACCCTTTTGTTTTTAGTTCAATAGGAGAAAGGCTTCTTTAGCTGAGCAATTCCATCTGAGCTATTTAAAATCCTAAAAGATGATGCTATTAAAATGCTACACACAATATGCCAGAAAATTTGGGAAATTCAGCAGCAGCCACAGGACTGGAAAAGGTCAGTTTTCATTCCAATCCTAAAGAAAGGCAGTTCCAAAGAATATTCAGAATACCGCACAATTGCACTCATTTCACATGCTAGCAAGGTTATGCTCAAAATCCTTCAAGGTAGGCTTCAGCAGTATGTGAACTGAGAACTTCCAGATGTTCAAGCTGGATTTAGAAAGACAGAGGAACCAGAAATCAAATTGCCAACATCTGTTGGATCATAGAGGAAGGAAGGGAGTTCCAGAAAAACATTTACTTCTGCTTCATTGAGTGTGCCAAAGCCTTTGACTGTGTGGATCACAATAAACTGTGGAAAATTCTTAAAGAGATGGGAATACCAGACCACCTTACCTGTCTCCTGAGAAACCTGTATGAGGGTCAAGAAGCAACAGTTAGAACCAGACATGGAACAATAGACTGGTTCCAAATTGGGAAAGGAGTACATCAAGACTGTATATTGTCACCCTGCTTATTTAACTAATATACAGACTACATCATGCAAAATGCCAGCCTGGATGAAGCACAAGCTGGAATCAAAATTGCCAGGAGAAACATCAACAACCTCAAATATGCAGATGACACCACCCTCATGGCAGAAAGTAAAGAGGAACTAAAGAGCCTCTTGAGGAAAATGAAAGAGAAGGGTGTAAAAGCAGGCTTAAAACTTAACATTCAATAAATGATCGTATCTGGTCCCATCACTTCATGGCAAATAGATGGGGAAACAATGGAAACAGTGAGAGACTTTATATTCTTGGGCTCCAAAATCACTGCAGATGGTGACTGCAGCCATGAAATTAAAAGATGCTTGTTCCTTGGAAGAAAAGTTATGACAAACCTAGACAGTGTATTAAAAAAGACTCCACTTTGCCAACAAAGGTCAGTATAATCAAAGCTATGGTTTTTCTAGTAGTCATATATGGATGTGAGAGGTGGACCATAAAGAAGGCTGAGTGCCAAAGAAATGATGCTTTTGAACTGTGCTGCTGGATAAGACTCTTGAGAGTCCCTTAGACAGCAAGGAGATCAAACCAATCAATCCTAAAGGAAATCAACCCTGAATATTCATTGGAGGGACTGATGCTAAAGCTGAAGCTCCTATATACTGGCCACCAGAGGCAAAGAGCCAACTCATTGGAAAATACCCTGATGCTGGGAAAGACTGAAGGCAAAAGGAGAAGGGGGCAGCAGAGGATAAGATGGTTAGATAGCATCACAGACTCAATGGACATGAGTTTGAGCAAACTTCGGGAGATAGTGAAGGACAGGGAAGTGTGCTGCTGTTCATGGGGTCACAAAGAGTCAGATAGGACTTAGCAACTGAACAATAGGGCTTGTCAAATCAACTCTCTGACCTAAGGACTCCACCTAGTGGTTCTCTCTGGAATGAAGTGAAGTTTGCATTGTTTGGTTCTTTTTTATTTTGAAAAAACCACAAAGCAAAATTACAGTTGACCAATTTGAAAACAAATTACTGACATACTACCCTGTCACCCCTAAATACTTTAGATCATTTCCTATAAACAAGTATCTTCTCCTACATAACCACAGGAATCAGGAAGTTGACATTAATACATTTCTACTGTCCATCCTCTGACTGGATTCACCTCTTACTAGCTGTCCTGATAATGCCCTTAGCACAAGGGTCCAGTTTACATCATACTCTGCACATACTCCTCATGGCTCTCATCTCCTTCGGTTTAGAACAGTTCCTCGGTTCTTTGAATTTTGTGACCTTGAACATTTTCAAGATGCCCAGCCCTCAGCCTAAGTCCTGAAGTGTGTGCTTGTCTGAAGTTTCCTCACATTTCCATTCAGGTCAAGTATCTTTGACATGAATCTGTAAGAAGCAATGCTGTGTTCTTCTTATCGCATCCTAGTAGATGATACAGGACTTTGGTTTATTTCATTATGGGTGACGTTACCTTTAATCACATGAAGAGGATTCCCCCCTCCCTGGGCTCTGAAGCAGAAAATGTTTTCCTGTCCCAGACCTACATGACCATAATAAAACTGCCCCCACCCCCTGCCCAAAGGAGGACAAAAGACGCTGTCAATGGGTAGGGCTTCCTGAGGTAAGAACTCCTTCCGCTGATGTCTCTTCTTGAATTGGACCTTTTGGAAGCTCGTTTCATTTCATTTCATGCAAAGATGGGCATGATAAAGGACAGAAATGGTATGGACCTAACAGAAGCAGAAGATAATAAGAAGAGGTGGCAAGAATACACAGAAAAACTATACAAAAAAGATCTTCATGACCCAGATAATCACGGTGGTGTGATCACTCACCTAGAGCCAGACATCCTGGAATGTGAAGTCAAATGGGCCTTAGGAAGCATCACTATGAACAAAGCTAGTGGAGGTAATGAAATTCCAGTTAAGTTATTTCAAATCCTAAAAGATGATGCCGTGAAAGTGTTGCATTCAATATGCCAGCAAATTTGGAAAACTCAGCAGTGGCCACAGGACTGGAAGAGGTCAGTTTTCATTCCAACCCCCAAGAAAGGCAATTCCAAAGAATATTCAGACTACCGCACAATTGCACTCATCTCACACGCTAGCAAAGTAACGCTCAAAATTCTCCAAGCTAGGCTCCAGCAATACGTGAACCGTGAACTTCCAAATGTTCAGCTGGTTTTAGAAAAGGCAGAGGAACCAGAGATCAAGTTGCCAACATCGGTTGGATTATCGAAAAAGCAAGAGAGTTCCAGAAAAATATCTACTTCTGTTTTATTGACCATGCCAAAGCCTTTGACTGTGTGGATCACAACAAACTGCAAAAAATTCTTAAAGAGATGGGAATACCAGACCACCTGATCTGCCTCCTGAGATATCTGTATGCAGGTCAAGAAGCAACAGTTAGAACTGGACATGAAACAACAGACTGATTCCAAATTGGGAAAGGAGTACGTCAAGGCTGTATGTTGTCACCCTGCTTATTTAACTTATATGCAGAGTACATCATGAGAAATGCTGGACTGGATGAAGCACAAGCTGGAATCAAGATTGCTGGGAGAAATATCAATAACCTCAGATATGCAGATGACACCACCCTTATGGTAGAAAGTGAAGAACTAAAGAGCCTCTTGATGAAAGTGAAAGAGGAGAGTGAAAAAGTTGGCTTAAAGCTCAACATTCAGAAAACTAAGATCATAGCATCTGGTCCCATCACTTCATGGCAAATAGATGGGGAAACAGTGGAAACAGTGACAGATTTTACTTTTGGGGGCTCCAAAATCACTGTAGATGGTGACTGCAGCCAAGAAATTAAAAGACGCCTGCTCCTTGGAAGGAAAGTTATGACCAACCTAGACAGCATATTAAAAAGCAAAGACATTACTTAGGCAACAAAGGTCCAACTAGTCAAAGCTATGGTTTTTCCAGTAGTCATGTATGGATGTGAGAGGTGGACTATAAAGAAAGCTGAGTGCCAAAGAATTGATGCTTTTGAACTGTGGTATTGGAGAAGACTCTTGAGAGTCCCTTGGACAGCAAGGAGATCCAACTAGTCCATCCTAAAGGAAATCAGTCCTGAAGATTCACTGGAAGGACTGATGTTGAAGCTGAAACTCCAATACTTTAGCCACCTGATGTGAAGAACTGACTCATTAGAAAAGACCCTGATGCTGGGAAAGATTGAAGGCAGGAGGGGAAGGGGACGACACAGGATGAGATGGTTGGATGGCATCACCGACTCAATGGATATGAGTTTGAGTAAACTCCAGGAGTTGGTGATGTACAGGGAGGCCTGAGGTGCTGCAGTCCATGGACATAACTCTCTCTGCAGAGAGTCGGACACGACTGAGTGATTGAACTGAACTGAAATCAAAGCATTAGTGCAATACCACCACAGGTCCACCAGAACTGCTAAAATTATAAAGACTGACAGTGCCAATGAAGCTGACATTGGAAGTGATGGAAACCATTACACACCACGAGAGTGTGGAAATTATTTCAGCTTCTTGGCAGTAATGGCCAGGCATCATTTATTGATGATGCCGCACCCCGTGTCCCGTTAGCTCCTCTCCTGGGGAATACAGGCACAGCTGCATCAAATCCATACACAGGAAGATTCACAGCAGCGTTACGGAGCACAGCCGGAACTGGAGCAACCGGAGCAACCAGAGGGTAAGGTGAGAAGCAATATGGATATGTTATGGTATGAGAGGTACAATGGAATTCCATACAGTAGCAAGTAAACAAAGCACTGCTGCCTGCAACCTGGATGGATTGCTGGCAGGACACAGAGCCGAAGAAATCAGGCCCAGAAGCGGACAGCACCAGTCTCTATGAAAAGCAAGCAAAACGAATCTGTGGTGTGGGATTCGCGGCTGCCTTTGGGGGCGGGTTGGGAAGGCGGGAGTGGGAGGTGGTTTCCGAATAGTGTTTCTTCAGGTGTGCTCTCGCTGCAGACCTCTGATCTGCGCACTTTCCTGCGTGTCAGGCTTCAGCAAGAACATCTTAACTCTCCGGCGGAGGTGGTGATTTAGTCGCTCAGTAGTGTCCGACTCTGCGACCCTATGGACTGTAGACTGCCAGGTTCCTCTGTCCGTGGGATTCTCCAGGCAGGAATACTGGACTGGTTGCCATTTCCTCCTCCAAACTGGCCAGCGAGCACAAGCCTAACCGCAAACTGGACCGTGAGAGGTGACCCAGCCCCGGTCTGTACAGGGGGCCAAAATCCGGGACCCATCACTGGATCCCACGAGGACAGTCACAGCCTCCCTTTCACCTCACGGTGCACTGATGCGGGAGGAAGTTACCCTCGGGGGTTTTCATACTTTGTTAGCTTGCGGACACAATTCTTCGGATGCGCGAGAGGAACGGAGACACAACCAGAGCTGCAGCAAAGCGCGCGAGACTTCGGAGGCCGAGCCGGGGAGGCGGAGCCTGAGCCTGAGTCCGGGAGGAGGAGCCCGAGCCCTGGAGGCGGAGCCCGAGCCCGGGGGCGTGGCTCCTCGATTGATATAGCCTGGATGCCCCGGTGCGCGCGCACGCGGACGGCGATTGGTGCTGCCTGGCGGCGCGCGCGGGGCACGCCGGGACGTCGGTGCGGTGGGACCAGCGGGAGGAGCGGCGGGCGGGAGGCTGCAGGATGGTGAAGCTGACGGCGGAGCTGATCGAGCAGGCGGCGCAGTACACCAACGCGGTGCGGGACCGAGAGCTGGACCTGCGGGGTGAGTCGGGTGGGGGCAGGCGGTCCGGCCTCCCCGCCCGACTGGTGGCCTGGCCCAGCCCAGCCGCGTGCGCTAGGACCGCCGGAGCGTGGCCGTCAGCCTGCGTCCAGCGCCCTGTGCCGGACTGGATCCCGCTGTAGGCGGCTGAAGGCCCTCCCTGGGCCCTTCCGGGGTGCGCTCAGCCCGGGTCCTCCTTGCACACTGGGGCCATCTCGATGCTCCGGTCGCACAGCGGGCGTCTGCCGGGCCGCCGGGCGGTCTGAACCGCTGCGCGGTAGGGGATAAACGCACGGGTGCTTGCGGCCCTGGTGCGGAGCTAACATGACGTCGTGAGGGAGTGGACGGGGTGCGGAGTGAGGGAGCGGTGTACGGGCCGGAAGCTATCGTTTCCCCGGCGTTTCCTCGCGTTGGCTTCTGCTGTCTTTTACCCTCTATCGGAGCGTTTCTGGGAGCGGACTGTGGGCGCGAAGCCGGCGCTGCCGCCTACCGGCGGAAGCGGTGCGGAAGCCCCCGAACCGCGCGAGTCCTTAAGGGGCGGCTTCTCTGCGGGTACGGCCATCGGTCTTGGCCTGAGATCCGCTCCCGGGGGGAAACGCCGGCTGCGGGCTCTGCCTTCTGCTGGCTTTCTTGTCCGCTGAAAGCTCAGGACTTTGGTTTTTGTTGAAATCGAGTTTCTCAGAGAAAGGTTGAACTCGGGAGTAAACAGGCAGCCTTCATTGTCTGCCTTCTCTCCGAGTCCGAAGTGCGCCCAGCGTTGAGGATTCTCGTTTGAGTGCAGCGCTTCCTTTGTTGTAGCCCTTACAGCTCCTTGGCTCCATTAACTTCTTCGAGTACCTGGCACAGTCTTTATTCCCGTCTTGGACGCATCGAGGTGTTTGAGTGAGCTGTCCGCAGGGTGACTTACCGTTGTATATCAACCACTGACTTTCAGCTCTGGGTTTGAGCTGGGGGAGGTGAAGTAAGGGGGAAGTGTCTTAATACTAAGAAGATATCCCAGTGAGTTCTAGGAATCTGGCCTGTGGGGTGCAGGCGAGGTCGATTACTGTTGTCCACCCCGTCTGGACAGTGCTTGGACGCTGACAGCCGCTCACGGTGTGAAGCCCTGTTAGGTCGCTTCTCTAGCTCCGAGGCCTTGCTTTAGAGCAGTGTGAGGCACTAGTAAGTAGTCTTGAAATGGTTAGCCGCTGGTTCCTACTGATAAGTATTGTTATCCTTATGGCCCTCATCACCATCACCTTGCTCACAGCCTCTGCTGGACCGTAAGCTTCCGGCAGCTGGGATTTGAGACTGTTCTTCCTTGTGTTGTGTGCCAGTACCTTGGCAGGGTCTGGTGGTTGCATAGGTGCCACATAAACACTTTGGGAAGGAACGTTAAGCTATGAGTCAAGTTACCATTAAATGCTACTAATGTTTTAAGGCGACTTTTATTTATATTAATACTTGTCTGGGTTTTTCTCCTTTTTACAGGGTATAAAATTCCTGTCATTGAAAATCTCGGTGCCACCTTAGACCAATTTGATGCCATTGATTTTTCTGACAATGAAATCAGGAAACTGGATGGTTTTCCTTTGTTGAGAAGACTGAAAACATTATTAGTGAACAACAATAGAATATGGTAAGCATGTGCTAGTGGAAAGTAGCTTTCCCCCCTAGAGCAGATGCTGCAGAGTTCCCTGAAGAAACTGCAGTGTATATGCCAGTTAAACTAGATTTCTATTCTTTTACCTGCCTGTTTCTTAAATGGTAAGTGAGCATTTTCCCCATAGATTCAGAGTTTAATTTGTCATTGGTCAAGTCTTACTTGCATCTATTCAGAAACCTGATACATTTATATATTCATAGTAAGTTTCTAATTTAATTTAAATTAAAAATCTGGTGCTTTGTACACATTTTAGCTCATTTCTAAAATAATTATAATTATCAGAGGGGTCAAATTAAGGAGATACATAAAATTCAGCAATTATAGTTTTAACTGAATATCTCATTTTATCTCAAATCCTCTGGTATTTGTTTTTCTTTAACTGCAGCTGATATGTAGAATATTGTTTATAGAATTAAGATTTTATTTTTTTACCCACTTTCATCATCTCTGCGGGCTTTCCAGATGGCTCAGTGGTGAAGAATCTGCCTGCAGTGCAGGAGACACGGGTTCAACCCCTGAGTTGGGATGATCCCCTGGAGGAGGAAATGGCAACCCACTCCAGTATTCTTGCTGGGAAATCACATGGACAGAGGAGGCTGGCAGGCTATAGTCCTTAAGGTCCCAAAGAGTCGGACATGACTGAGCACACGCGCGCGCACACACATCATCTCTGTAAATTTTGTTGGAAAAAGTTATTGAAGGTGTGTTGATAGGGTCTTTAAGAAGTTCTGGGTGGTAAGCTGCTTTTTTTAAATAGGCACATTTCTCCTAAACTGTTGACTGTGGTTTGGTTATTGTGTATCCTGTGCTTCTGAGCTGTGACCATAGAAGCATGTATGTGTGTTTCTGTGCTTCCTGCTCACAGGTCCTGAGATGAGTGAGGTTGTTTGTGTCCACAATACTTTCTCCTTGTCTTGGGGCTAGTATGGTGGCGGGAAGAGGCCGCAGCAGCATTCAGGAGGCGTGGGTTCTCAAATCATCCTGCTTGTGTGACCTCAGACACGCCTCCTCTGTGTTTTCCTTCTGTCAGATAGTGTTGGAAGGAGGATCTCTGAGGTTCTTCCCACTTAGAAGTCCTCTGGGCAGGTGCTTAGGTCAAGTTTTTAGCTTACTGCATTTTCACTTTTATTAAGATTTTGTCTTTTCCTTTTAGCCGTATAGGTGAGGGGCTTGATCAGGCTCTGCCCTGTCTGACAGAACTCATTCTCACCAATAACAGTCTTGTGGAACTGGTAAGTCAATGGGGAAAGTGTATTTACAGGGGGGAATTAAAGGCACTGCCTGCCTTTAATAGAAAACTTGGGGAGTCCAGAAGATTATCTCATCACCTTTTTTCTTTTTCTTCATTATTAGGATATGGGCTTTTTTTGGTTGTGTGTTGCACATATCTTCCACTCTCGCTCGCTCACCTTTGGACTCTGCTGGGGGCTTGATGGAGCAGTTCCTAATTCCAGCATAATCTGTGTCACGGGTCTGTTGTCGTTGGTGCTTTGAGTTCTGTTCAGCTTCTAAAGAGACTTACCCATCTTTTTGCTAGAATTTCTGTGTCCAGTATGCTAGCCACCAGCCACAAGTGGTTACTTTAAATTAAGATATACTAGAAGTATAAAAAACACTACAGATTCCAGAGACTTAGTGCAAAAGAAAAATATTATACACTATCAATAATTTTTTATATTGACATTAAAATTGTAATATTTTGGAAAATAAGTAAAACAATATATTATTAAAACTAGTTTCTTCTGTTTTAATGTCAGTACTAGAAAATTACATATGTGACATACATTAAATTTTGTTGGGGAGTTTTATTCAAGAAATTATTGTTTTACTCCACATTTAGATCAACAATCATTTGAGACTGGTGTTCTTTTAAGATAAGGGGCAAGTTTCATTTTCTCTATTTAGATATGACTATTTTGATCTGCTTCTGCTTTTTAAATTTCTACTCTGTATGTATAATTTTTAACAGTGTTGAGCTTAGGCTATATATTGTTTTTGTAACCTAAATTTTTCACTTAAATACTGGATGTTGACATTCTTATGGCGTGACTTGATTTTAGGTTGCTGTGCCCTTGACCCCTCCGTTCCTTGCTCCCTGACTGTTCCTTTCCCGAGGGACGAGGTCCCTGAGTGTCCTTCAGACTTCCAAAGGAGTGCTTGGCTCCAAAAGTCAGAAAGCCCCCAATCTGAAGGCGTGTCCTTTCTAAACTCCATGAGGTATTTAACCCCAAATGTGCGTCCATGCGGAATGTGTGGACTATTGGGGCAGTAGATTCTGTGTGCTATAGTTGTGCTTAAAGCTGTTCGCAAAGATGAAGGCTGTCCTCTCAGTACTGAAAGAAGCATATTAAAATTGTGTGGTAGTGGATTTCCCTGGAGTTCTGTTGGTTTTACTTGTATATATTTTCAGGTTACTTCATTTGATATATCCAGATTTTTATGTATCTTACTGATGAAATGAACCTTTTATCATTTATATTTTATTATAAAATAACAATAATTTTACCTTGGCGTCTGTTTTATCCACTGCAGTATAACAAAACAAGCTTTCTTTCAGTTAGTATTTGCGTGATCATTGTTTTCCATCCAAAATTTGATTTTTTTCCTCTGCACTTATATTTTAAATTTGTGTCTTGAGAACAGAATTTGATAGGATCCTTTTTTAAAATCCAGTCTAAAGCCTGTCTTATAAATGGAATAGTCTGTTTATGTTTAATGTAATACCAGTATATTTGAGTTTATCTTCTCTCTTATCTAGAATTTTTTCACTTGCCCCATCCATCTGCAAATTTTTTTCCTCTCCTTTATTGCTCTCTCTCTTTTTGGTATTCTACTTCTTCTGATAGTTTAGAAATTAACTGATTGTTAAATAGACTCTTTATTTTCTTAGCATATTGGGAATTAGCATCCAAGTGTAAAGTTAACCTTAACCTTCACCTCCTGAACAAAACAGCACCGTATGCGTCTCACCACCCCCGCATCGAGACATCACTGTATCGTGCACAGTCTTTGTGTGGGTCTGTGTGCATGAAGTTACCATTCTTTCGTTTTTTGCAGCTTTATTGAGATATGATGGACAAATGAAGATTATAAATATTTAAGGTGTATAATATGAAATTTGATATCTGTACTCTGACACCCACCCCTTCATGTAACCATCTATGTGTGTGTGCAGTGAGAACACTTGAGTTCTATTTTTTTTTATCATTCTGGGTACACCTTATGTTATTTTTAATGTTAGTCACCACGTTGTACATTAAATCTCCAGCATTTATTTATAACTGAAAGTTTATCCTCTTTAATCAGCAGCTTCACCCCCCTTTTCCTCCACCTCCCAGCCTCTGGTAACCACCATTCAACTCTCTGTTGCTATGAGTTCCGTTTTTTGAGATTTCACATAAAACTGAGGTCCTGCAACATTTGTCTGTCTGCTCCATTTCACATTGTTCTGTAGATCTCCTCTAGTGGTGCTGCGCTAGCTGTTCTTTTCAGATTGTTCTGTAGATCTCCTTTAGTGATGGTACTGTAGTTGCGAGCATTAGCGCTCCCTCCAGTGTCGTCATGAAGAGTGGCAGCTCTCTGAGCTTGTGGCTCTGTTCCCCTCCCATGTTACTTGTGCTTTTCCTCATCGTCCCTTTTGGCGCTGCCCCACTCAGTTTAGATCTGCTCTGGTAGTTTCTCATTCGGGTGGGGCTGTTTCAGGAGGCCCTCCAGGCCTCGTCACACACCTGTTGTGCTTGTGCTTGGAACATGCCCGTCTTTGGCTGCTGTTCTTAGGCTGGGTGCCTGTTGCCACCCGCTTCTTCCTGTGTGGTGTTGTCACTGTGCAAGTCTTATAGCTCTCACAATAGTTGGTCCTTACTGGTCCCAAGTTCAGGTTCTTGCCAGAATACATTTTCATCTGGTTTGGCTGTAGCTGTTGACCATCTTTTTGGTTTTCCTATCCTTGTTGCACTGTATTTTATAGGACAGTTTGGGAAGATTGAAAAACTAACTTGTGTTCTTCCTATATATATATATATATATATATATATATATCCCCCCCCCCCCCCCCCCCACTTATAACTATAGTCCTTGTCTTTGGAAAATGTATTTGAAGAGATTTAGGGGAACCTGGAATAAAGGTGACAAAGATGACATGCCCACATTGCTCCCAGGCAGCGGCAGGAAGAACCACCTCACACCAGGTTCCCTGTATGAATAACTTTCCCTGGAGATACATCACTTTTCACATTGCCTTTTTTTTTTTTTCTATCATTACTCAGTAGCTCTTTTGAAGTTGCTACAGGAAATGATATATATTTTTTCTTTTCGTCTCTTCTGCTGTTGAGACAGAAGTTCTTGTGTCTGGGATATTAAGAAGTTCAAATTTATGAAGCAGTTATTCAGTAGAAATATACCAAGCGTCTGTTATGTGCTAGGGCTGTGCTGGGTGCTGGGGCAGGAAAGACAAATTAATATATGAAAGACAAGGTGTGTCCTTACTGCAGAGGTGTCAGCATGTCGTGGGATCATGGTGGGCTGTGGTGTTTGTGTTCTTACCTGTGGCTGTTATTTCACAGGGTGATCTGGACCCTCTGGCATCTCTCAAGTCACTGACTTATCTGAGGTATGGAAACTATTTGTGGTAGTGACAATAAAGTCTTTTAAAATAACACCATTGCTGGCCTTGATGGTAAAGTTATAGTAAAAAGTATGTTTAAAAAAACAAATATTGAAAATGTTTTCTTTGGGCTCTATTAAAATTTCCCTAGCATTAAGTTCTTATGACATTGAAATGTGAAGAATAGTGAACTTTTCCTTACTTCCTGGACATTAGACTTTATTAAAATAGACCTCTTGAATGCTATGCTAGGAACAAGACTGGCATCAAACTGTTCCTTTTCTTGTAGTATCCTAAGGAACCCTGTAACCAATAAGAAGCATTACAGACTCTATGTGATTTATAAAGTTCCACAAGTCAGAGTACTGGATTTCCAGAAAGTGAAACTAAAAGTAAGTGTTTCTCCGTTGTAAGTTGTTATTGGTTGGTGCTTTTCCTTTATACTTTTGTTACTGACTTTTATTATTAGTTTGTAATAGGAATGCGGGGGGCGGGGACAGGGAGTGTTAAGTTGATTTATTTTCCATAGCAGTGTTTATGGTGGGACTTAGAGTTAAGGTGTGTGTGTGGGGCTGGTCATTCCAGAGGTGGCCTGGCTTCAGAGCCACCATGGGCTTTGTCACAGTAGACAGCCTGCCTAGATACATGCTCTTGGGGAGCTTCATGTTGTTCACTTAGCACTAGCTGTAATTTTCAGGATGATTTTCCCTTTGTTAGGGATTTTTTTTACCTTATTTCCCAGAGAGCCCCTCCTGGAAACTCGGAGAGGGGGCTCTGCTCTCTCTAGGAACCTTCACAGCAGGGGACTGCTGTATCTCTTATTTTGAAATGGGCTCTGTGGTATTTTACCAGCCCAGAGTATTCCAGGAGAGTTTTCTTCCATGTTTTCTGAGGAATGCATCTAAATGCACGTGGTATTCCTATTTCCATTAACTCTGTGTGTGGTGTCGCTGTAGGAGCGTCAGGAAGCAGAGAAAATGTTCAAGGGCAAACGGGGTGCACAACTTGCAAAGGATATTGCCAGGAGAAGCAAAACGTAAGATCCGGATATCCAACTTCACTCCACTTCACCTTCAGAAACATTATCTGTCTGGCATTTTGCCTCTTGCGAAATGAAATGAACACCTATGACTAGTACAGTCCTAAAATTTGCACAGTGATGATCCGTGGCCCACCGTGGCCCCTATATCACGTGAGATTTCTACCAGATGAGAGCGGATGCTCCAGTATTCAGTCTGCCATGATAGTACCGCACCCTCTTCCTCTGTGGCAAGATGAACTGGGTGGTGTTTCTGAAGGAGAGAGTTTCTTGTATCAGTTTGTTAACAAAGATAAGATACTACACTGGTTGAATTACTTTCAAAGCTTTTGAAAGTAAAAGAGAAGCAATTTCTGTCAGTGTGGATTTGACGTTTTGTTCTTCCCTCCCCGCCCAAGTTTCAATCCAGGTGCTGGTTTGCCGACTGACAAAAAGAAAGGTGGGCCGTCCCCAGGGGACGTGGAAGCCATCAAGGTGAGCACGAATCAGGATTCTCAGACTGGAGTGAGCTGTTCAATCATGTAGTGACTCAAGTAATGAGTTAGAAACACAGGTTTCTCCCAGTTGTTAGAATCCAGCTATATTTCTGTGTAAGGAAAAACTAGCTTAAAGATATTATTTAAGCAGATTTTGACTTGAATTAATTATATGAGCTGGTCAAAGTGGAGGCAGCTCTGGTCTTCTCATTTTCTCAGGATGCATTTATCTGAACAGTTAGTTACCTTTGCTTGCTGTCTTGATTTTTACTTTGAAGGACTTGCTGCCTGAAAGATCCTGCTTGATGAAAAATCCTAATTTGGTAATACTGCCTCCTGAATCATCCAGTGGCATAATTCCAATTAACCAGAATTTTAGGGCACATGCACTGATTATTTGTTCTCCTGTAAGAGGGTCTGCAGCTTTTTACCAATTTGGGAACTTCATAATTTGGTTTTGGGGTTGATTTCACTGTGCCAGCAAAATTCTTCCTGCGAGAGAGACTATTTAATATTACAGTTCAGAAAGATGGCATGAGTTTCTGTGAGTGTTTTCTGTTAACTGGATGAAAATAACTGTCCATCTCTCTTGTTTCCTGGTGTCCAGAATGCTATAGCAAATGCGTCAACTTTGGCTGAAGTGGAGCGGCTGAAGGGCTTGCTGCAGTCTGGTCAGATACCTGGCAGAGAACGCAGAGCAGGTCAGGAACCACTTTCTATCTTCCTTTCCAGATTAATGATACACTCCTAGTGATCGCAAATTGCTTTAGATGCTACGATCCAAGGATGCTCGAATAGTGCCTCCTTACCATTATAATCTACACAAAATGCCTTTAAATGCTCTTTGAAAAGAAATCATTTGATAAAGAAGCTTATGTCCTAGGACTCTGGGGTTTTTGTGAAAGTTGAGACAAGTGTTAGTTCACAGCCATGGAGTGAAAGCGAACAGTGGAGGTGACTATGATGCC
This sequence comes from Dama dama, assembly GCF_033118175.1. Classification (NCBI taxonomy): domain Eukaryota; kingdom Metazoa; phylum Chordata; class Mammalia; order Artiodactyla; family Cervidae; genus Dama; species Dama dama. The sequence goes on from NC_083693.1 coordinate 37,546,206, forward strand.
TTTGACCCCTGTCCATGTGGGCCCACTTAGCAGTGGGGAGCATGGGCTCTGGAGCCAGACAGACTGAGGCTCAGAGCGTAGCTTCACCAGCTTTGTCCTTGGATGAATTTCTTAACCCCACTTGATCTTAAATCTGTTTGCTCATCTTTAACCAAACAGTAGTAGTGGTGACCTAAGAAGGTTGTTGGGAGGACTTAAGTAAGGGGCTTCCTAGGCCCTGAGCACCAGGTGTGAGCTGTTCTGATTGTGAACACCAGCTCTGTGTTGGGCAGCATGATGGACACTGACTGGGGTGTAAAGTGAAAACTGCTACAGACGGTGCATGTTACAAATTTGACATGAATGTAACTGGGGGCTCTGTCTAGACCAGTGACCCAGGGCAAGTTCCCTTGAGGAAATAATGTTTGAACTGAAGCTAGAAGTGAGTAAGACATTAGAGCAGCAGTTTTCACTGTGTGGTCCTTGGGCCCATGGGGCTCCATGAGGAAAACTTACAAACACCGAGGCATTATTTGCTTTTAAGTGTAACCATTTGTGCCTGATGGTGCCAGAGCAATGGCAGGTAGAGTTGCTGGTGCCTCAGCCCAGGTACATGGGTTCACAGGGCCAATGATACTAGGTGTCATTCTGAGCTGCCGTGTACCCAGTGAGGTCCTTTGTGAAGCAGTGAGGATCGTTGGTGTTCCTGGATATCACCCTGGGGACACATCATTTGATGGGAAGAAATGGGCCAACATTTGCAATCTAACCTTTAAGAAGATACCACTTTGGGGAATTCCTGGTGATCCAGTGATTAAGATTCAGCTTTCATTGCCCAGGTTTGATCCCTGGTCAGGCAACCAAGATCCTACAAGCTAAATGGGGAGACCAAAAGAACAAAAGTGAAAAACTACCACTTTTGTCAAGTTTTGGCACAGTATCAAAAAAATAGCCACAGCTGCCTGCACAGGCTGTTAAAATACTCCTCCCTTTTCTCACTGCATGTCTTTGTGGGCCTGGCTTTCTTCACACCCTTTAGTCAGAACAACATATTTTAGCGAGTAGAGTGATGAAGGCAGAACAAGGGCCCGTCTACCACTGGGCAGACATTGCAGAGATGGGCAAAAGTAGAAAACTGCACCAACTTTCTCACTATATATTTTTATTTTAGAAAATATTGATACTGTATTTTATAAAAATACAAACATTAATGGTACTAGGTTTATTGTTTTAAGGAATTACTGTTTTTTTTTTTTAATGCTTTCAGTTTCCAATATAGTATTGATAAAAAGTAATCTACTTGAAGAAAAATTCTTTGGGTGCTAAAACTAAAGTATTTGAGAACCTGTGACCTAGACAGAGCAGAATGGCATTCTCAGGGGAAGGAGCACTCTGGTGAGAGAGCCTTGCACCCTGCGCCTGAAGGAGGACTGTGAGCTAAGGTCCAGGGCCTGCGGGGGGGACGGGTCAAAGAGGCTGGCAGGGAGAGCTCTGAGTCCAGCCACAGAGGGCCCTGTAGGCCACGAAATGAGGGACCTGTGATCCTGAGAACAGCACAGGCTGCCAAGACCTCCATGGGGCTGGTGACAGGCAGGGAGGAGGCTGTGTCACGTGGCTCACTTTGGCTGCAGTGTGGCAGAATTCCTCAGTTACTGTGCCTCCCCTTGAGCATGTTAGGTGGGCCTGGGACTCACGTGGGGCTTTTCAGTGTCGTCTGAACACATGTGGGGCACCTTGAGGAGAGGAAGGTGGGAATTGTTCATGGTTCTCTAGGTTTCAGTGGGCCCAGGCATCTGAACAGCAGTTCCCGGTGACATTCTCACTTTCTTTAGTTTTGTGTCTAGAAATGTAACGTTTGGGTCTAACTGGAAACATAATTTAGACAGAATCACTGGCTGACTATCCGCAGCAGGTAGTAGGTATCCTCTCCCATCTTTCTTTGGAATGCTCCCAGTTTCTTTGCCCATCGTTGTGGCAAGAACAAAACATAAAGTGTAAGCTTTTTATCTTGATAAAACATGAGTTGACCAGAGTGGGTTAGAATAGCAGGCATAGAGTTGACTTTCATGAAGCAGCTTTGTGACCCATTCCCTAGAAGCTGACCATCCTTCCAGGGCCTGCCAAAGATAGGTGGTCCCTGGACCTAAGTTCCTCTAGGCTGAGGCCGCTATCAGGCGTCTGCACCTGGTCTAGGGTCTGGCAGGTTAACATCAGCATTGTGGGTGGACGCCCATACATGCTCTAATCTAGGTGTGACTTCTGGCTTTGTGTGTTTTCTAGGCCCCACTGATGATGGTGAAGAGGAGATGGAAGAAGACACCGTTGCAAATGGGTCCTGAGCAGGGTGGCCTCAGCACCTCAGGACGTGTAACAGTCTACCTTGGACAGGTCCTGCCTTGTTTGTGTCAGCAAAGTAGAGTTCGTCAGCATTGTTGAAATGCTCAAAACTGCTGCTGGTAATTTTGTAATACAGATTTTGAAATCTAAAACCCAGTTTTCTACCAATAGTACAAATAAAGGACACTCTCTGTACTGCAGGTTGTGCGTCATTGGGGTGTGTGCAGTGAGGTGTGGATATGGGGAGCTGGAAATGCAGCAGGGCGGCTCTGTGGGCAGGCTTACCAGTCCTCATGAAATGTTTAGGTTTTTAAATTCATAATAAAACTATTATCTCTGTGCTGCTACTGGTTGTTAGAATTTGCAATATCAGCTGCTTTTTTTTCTTCATGAAGGATCACAAACGTCATTAAAGGCAGCCAGGCCCCAGGGCTTTGCAAGAGTCAGTGTCCTTTGAAGTTTTTGTTTAACACTCTGCACCAGCATGTGATAAATTGCTGATTTAGACAGTTAGAGGGAATGTGACATCTGCCTGTCAGTCGGTAGGATTCGAGAGATTGGGACCACCCTGGACCAGGGCTTCCCCAGCTCAGTGCACTGTGAGCCTTGGAGGTCTTGCCAGAGTGCAGCGTCTGTTGTGGGCTCTGAGGCTCTGTGCCTCTCATGGGCTCCCAGAAGCTGTCCCCCAGAGGGGACACTCAGGATCTCCAGCCTTGCTGCCCACCCTGGCCTCACCCACCTTACACCTTCAGCTTCTCCAGGGACCAGTCCCTGTGGTCCGTTTGCTGACTTGTTACAGAAAGCGCTTCCCTTGCTTTTTGCAGGTAGAGTGTGATATGGGGTCTGACCTCCTGTTCTGTGAGCAAATCGTATTCCTGGATGACTGCCGTGTCAGGAACCAAGATGTGTGCTCAGCTCCTGGCTGCACCAGGAGGGCTGCCCTGCAGGGGCCAGGCTGCTGGGGTCTGAGTGACACTTGCATCTTCTGATGGAAAGCAGAATTCAGGCCTGCCAAGCAGTTTGTGTGCAACTTGCTTTCAAAGGGTGTTTCAAGGGATGAAGTTCAAAACCCCAAGTGGTATGTATCCCTTTAGGCTCCTGATAGTGAGGTTAGAGCGTGTTTGGTTTTCACTCAGCTTGGAAGGATTTCAGTACTGTGATTGCTAGGGCTGTATCCATCATCAGTTTGGGCACATTTCCCTGAGGGACCTCCTACACCCCCACCGGCCTGCCTCCGCCCCCGCCCCCTGGCCCCATGCTTTGTCTTTGAAAGCTCCCACCAGGAAGGGTTGACAATCTTGTGACTTGACCAAAGCACTGGACTGCAGAAATGTCACAGCCATTCCAGCCTGCCCCTGCCAACTGACTGCTACCCACTCAACCAGGAACCAAGAGGGGGCTGAGAAAAGGAGAGAGGAAGAAAAGTGTCCTGTGAGAGCCCTGCTCCATTCCAGGGACCACCCCAACATACTAGCCTGGCCTTGCTCCCCTCTCCTGTCTGTACTCGCCACAGAAATACCATTTTATAGAGGACATGATGCTGTATGGAGAAAATCCTAAAGGCATTCACAGAAAACTACTGAAGCTTGTTAATTAATTTGGCAAAGTTGCTGGATACAAAATTAATACACAGAAATCTGTTGCATTTTGAGACATAAACCACCAATGGAATATCAGAGAAATGAAGGAAACATTCGCATTTACCACTGCATCAAATAGAATAAAATACCTTGGAATAAACCTACCTAAGAGGAGACAAAAGGCCCATATTCCAAAAACTAAGATGCTGATGAAAGAAACTGACAACCATACAAATAGATGGAAAGATTGGAGCTGGAGGAATCAGGCTCCCTGACTTCAGACCATGCTACAGAGCTACAGTATTCAAAACACTATGGTACTGGCACAGAAGTAGACGTATTGATAGATGGAACAGCATTAAAGTCCAGAAATAAGCCCATTTATGGTCCATGGGGCTGCAAAGAGACACGACTGAGAACACACACAGTCAATCTACAGCAAAGGAGACAAGGGTACAATGGAGAAAAGTCTTTTCAATAAGTGGTGCTGGGAAAAGTGAATAGCTTCATGTAAAAGAATGAAATTAGAACGTTCTTAAACACCATATACAAAAAAACTCAAAGTGGATTAAAGACCTAAATGTAAGGCTGGGTAATATAAAACTCCTAGAGGAGAACAGGCAGAAAAAACACTGACATAAATCGCAAAGATATCTTTTTGGATCTGTTTCCTAGAGTAATGGAAATAAAAATAAATAGGACCTAATTAAATGCTTTTGCAAAGGAAACCATAAATACAATGAAAAGACAATCTACAGAGTGGGAGAAAATATTTCCAAATGATGCAACCAACAAAGGATTAATTTCCAAAATAAATTGCTCATACAGCTTAATATCAAACAAATCAAAGAAACCCAGTCAAAATCAAATTTCTATGGCTGCTTTTCTTTGAAGGAGAATGATATTCTTTCACACTTCCTAGAATCCTGATTAAAAGATAAATCCATCAGATAAATAGAAACTATTTTTAAAATAGAGGGATAGAAATTTCATCTGTAAACACACACTGTAGAAAAAGAGTACTTTTTTTTTTCTTTCAAAGATCAGAGTTTTGTAAATTTTATGGATAGTAAAAATTGTTCCAGGGACTTCCCCAGTGGTCCATCAGCTAAAAATATGCCTTCCAACGCAGAGAACATGGGTTCCATCCCTGGCCTGGGAATTAAGATCCTTCATGTCATGGGGCAACAGAGCCCATACTCTAGAATCTGACTGCCACAAGTAGAGAGGCCCACACGCCACAATGAAAGATTCTGCATGCCGCAACTAAGACCCAACACGGCCAAATGAATAAATATTTTAATAAATTCTTCCATCAAACTTTCTACAATCACCATTTCCAGCATTGTGCTGTTTTAAATTCTTAATTTCCCATGGTCAGTGACCAACAGCAGAGGTCATCAGGAGGTCAACTCTAAACCACCCATGGACATGAAAGCCTTAACTACTGATGTTCAAGCCAGACGTCCTCAGCAGAACCATATCTCCAGAATCATGAGCGAGTTTCTTCAGTAATCATGGAGTCCTGGGGAAGTCAAAGGATATTCTCCACTGAGAATCAAACTTTGTCAATCCCTCTCTTGGGTTCATCGCTTTGAATATTTGACCCAAAACCCAGATGTCTACTGCACCATGTTCAATTCTACAAGCTTTGTAACTGGCAGCTTTGCAGTGGAAGAGCAGCAAGTGCAACAGTGATATCCTCTGACACCCCTGGAGTCAGAAGTTTTAAAGGCAAAAGAAAGTGATACTTTTCCTGAGCAAAAAGAACAGAGGCATTTAAATTTAGCTTACAGTCTGTCCTATCCCTTAACTGTCACATATGCTCCACCCCATAAGCCTGAGTTCAGGGTGAGTTGTTCAGAGATTGTATTATGATGCATAAAGTATTTTTTATTCTTTAAAAATGTTACTAGTTTGTTAAAAAGTGATGGAGTGAGCATGTGCATGTGTGTTTAGTCACTCAGTGGTGTCTGACTCTTTGGCCCACCAGGCTCCTCTGTCCGTGGGATTCTCTAGGCAAGAATACTGGAGAGGGTTGCCACTTCCTATTTCCTAGGATTTCCCCCACCCAGGGATTGAACCTGTGTCTCTTGCCTTGGCAGGTGGATTCTTTACCACTAGTGACACCTCAGAAGACCAGAGTGAGCATAATACTTCTTAAATTTCATGATTTTTTCCCCCAGAATACTGAGATGGACAGCCTTGAAGTCCAATTTCTTCATAAGAGTCTTTATCCAAGAATAGCATTAACTTCACTATAAAGCATATAATCCCCACAAAAGAAATGTTAAAAATTGCTTGCTATCTAAGAGAAAGCAAGACAAACTGAGCAGTTAGCTATCAGTGTAATAAATTCTTTACATGAATCTTACTGCAGCAGTGTCTATGATAAATAGTGAAGCTGGACGTCATCAAATTTCTATCAAAGGAAGAATAGTTAGACAAATCATAGTATAACAAATAACTGGAAATTAAGAATGAAATGAGAGATGATTTTATTAATAATCATTGAAAAAAGCAAAGCTTTCACAGGGAAATAAAGGAATAAAAAGGATAATTCAGCCTTTTTGTTTCTGGTTCGGCATGTGAAGAGTTTGGAAGCTGCCATTCTAACAAGTGAAAAACTAAACTGAAAATCAGTAATTTTAATAATGGCTCTGTTAGAGCCATCAGGAAAGTGAGGTAGGTCAGAAGGCCAACTCCAGGCCTAGGGTCTCAGAGACAGACAGGTGGGCTCTGATGCACCGGAGCAGAAATGCACATGGACACCAAGGAGGAAACCTGAATCACAATCAACAGATGCTGGAAGCTCAGTGCAGCTGGTCTGAGACTTAAAATCTTTGGGGAGGCCCAGTATGATGAGGGTTCCCCCCAGCTTTCTGAGTCTTACCTTCAGAATTCTACTTGGTTCTTGCACTGAAAAAGGAGACAGTGTGCTCCACTTCTAGCAGGGGAGAAAGAAACTGTCCTGAAGTAGGCCCAACAGCATTTTATTCTTCATAATTGAGGCCTGCCCTCAAGAGACCCTAAACAACTGGGATTTAACACAACACAGCTAAGCTGTATTAACTAGACAGTATATTAGAAAGCAAAGGCATCAGTTTGCTGACAAAGGTTCATCTAGTCAAAGCTATGGTTTTTCCAGTAGTCATGTACAGATGTGGGAGTTGGACCATAAAGAAGGCTGAACACTGAAGATTTGATGCTTGCAAACTGTGGTGCTGCAGACGACTCTTGAGAGTCCCTTGGATCAAACGAGATCAAACAAGTCAATCCTAAAGGAATTCAACCCTGAATATTCATTGGAAGGACTGATGCTGAAGCTCCAATACTTTGGCCACTGGATGTGAAGACCCCACTCATTGGAAAAGAGCCTGATGCTGGGAAAGATTGAAGGTGGGAGGAAAAGGGGGCAACAGAGGATGAGAGGATTGGATGGCATCACCAACTCAATGGACATGAGTTTGAGCAAGCTCCAGGAGATGGTGAAGGACAGGGCCTGGTGTGCTTCAGTCTATGAGTTTGCAAAGAGCTGGACATGACTTAGTGACTGAACAACAACTGACCTGAAGAAAGAAAAATACCAAAATGCAGTGCTTTCTATAGAAACCATGGGAATTTACAAATGTTAAGAAAAGCAGCAGAGAACTAGCCTTCACCCAGACCAAAGAACCCGTGCTGTATATACCTGCTACATAATACATGCTGCATAGTACATACTACATGCTTAATGTAGTACATACTACATGCTAGATAATACACACTACATACCACATGATATATGTATATATGCTCACATGGCTCTGCTCTATGTCATTTTCCCTCTCGCCTTGGGCTGACAGAGCAGTCTATATACTTATCATCTTTGCCAGAGAAAAAGAAAAAGAAGAGGTGAGCTACACTCTGGTTCTTAAGTGTGTGCTCTCATTTCTCTCCCTGTTCATCAGCCCCTTTGCAATGACAGACAAGGGACAGGGCTGTATAATCCCCCAAAAGAGGGACACCACAGCAAAGGGCACCGAATGTGGATGGATCATAATCTGGCTCCACTCCAGGCTTAAGGTTTTGACGTTTATCTCACGAGCAGTGGAAACCACTGAGTACATTTTCAATTTTTAATAAGTCACCCTGGCTGTAGTGAGGAGAACAGGAAAGTGGATGTGGGGAGAAACACTAGGAGGCCACTTCAGTTTTCTGAGGACAAAGGATAGACTTTAAATCAGGGTTCTGGCAGTGGAACTGGAGAGAAACCAACAGACTTAAAGAGGGGAGGACCTAGTGCTGCACAAAGAGAAGCAGCGGTGAGTGACTATGTGGCCCCAAAAGGTGGAAGACTTCCCTGCTGGCTCAGATGGTAAAGCATCTGTGTACAATGTGGGAGACCTGGGTTCAATCCTGGGTCGGGAAGGTCTCCTGGAGACTCCGGAAATGGCAACCCACTCCAGTATTCTTGCCTGGAAAATCCCATGGACAGAGGAGCCTAGTAGGCTACAGTCCATGGGGTCGTAAAGAGTCAGACACAACTGAGCGACTTCACTCATTCACTCACTCACTCACATGTCTTACCAGCTGCTGCTCCTGTCTTTTGGAAGGACAGTTAATCCAGTTTCTGTTCTTAGGTTCTCTATTTTCCAATGTCTTCCTTATTTGGAAAAAAAAATGATGAGCTAAATAAAAGGAAATAGATGGATTAATGAAGTGAACTGACAAAAAGTGACAGACTGACCAGGGTAGTTAATTCAAGTCCCCAAATGGTCAGAGGGAAGAGAAACTAGACTCCTCCAGAAGAAAATGTTCTCCCCCCTGAGCCTGCTTCACAAAGGTTCCTCCACCAACACACCAAGAGTCTCTATTTCAAGAAGCCATGACCAATTTAATCTGTGACAGAGAAAGGGAGGAAGGGGGTGGGAAGGTGGGGGAGGAAGGGGAGGTGGATGGGGGACAGGCTGCATGGGACTTCCAACTCACCCTCTCCTCCCCTCCTGTGTCCTCCCTCTACTTCCTTTCAGAGCCCCAAAGTTGACCTTCAGTGGGAGGGCTTGGGAATCACAAATGCCCCAGAAGAGATTTTTCTGGAGCAGCAACAGGCAACCCCATGGGGACCCACAGCCAGGCTCCTCACAGGCACGGGAAGTCCTGATCCTCCTCTGCCCTGCTGCCCCTACCAGCTGAGAGGGAGAGGGATTTAGGTACACAGCTGTGTGATCTTGGACTCAGACCAGCCCTTTCCTGGAGTATTGTCACTGTCCATAGAGCTCACAGGCTGACTCACAGCTGGAGAAACGGGTTTTAGGACCCAACCACAGTATGTCAGAGTTGAGGGGGTTCCAGGAGCCTCATTTCCTCTAGCGCCTCATTTTGCAGATAAGAAAGGAGAGGCCCGAGATGGGGAACACTTCCTCAAGACGATACAGTGAGTGGCAGAGTGGGACATGAAGCTCACCTCCAGACGCTTCAGACAAAAACGGGATCCCTTTGGGAGGCCCCTGGGTGGCACCCAGTACTCAGAACTAACGGTCCTGCAAACCTATTCCAGCGGGTAGCAGGGGCTCAGTGGAAGTTTGTTGACTGAATGAATCCGTGTAAAAGGACACAAAGAGCAAGTCTGGGGGCTGGGCGGCGACCCCCACCGTGTCTTCAAACAGGCGGTCTTGCTCCTTTGTGGTGTGAGTGGGTGAAATGGAGCTTGGGAAGGGAGGAGATGAATCAGGAATTCTTTTGTAAACAGGAGGGCTAGGTATGGGAAAAGGATGCCAGCAGGTACATCCGAGGAAACAGAGAACACAGGAACTGGATTCTGACCCCCGCTCACGGAATCACACAATGCCCCACCCAGACTCAGGGCGAACAGTTGGCAAGTTTCCTAGAGAGGATGGTCACGTGACCTCCACCTGGCCAATGAGCATGTTCCATCCACCCTGGCCACCATGATTGGCTCAAGACTGAGAGAGTGGCCAATCAGAACTCAGGACTGGGCTTCCTGCTCGACTTCGGGGAAGAGAAGCTCTATATCCGTTGGGAGCAGTTGCGCGGTGAGGTCAGCTTGCGCGGGTGGAAGCAGACGTGACGTCAGCTTATGGCGCTTGGTTGCTCTCTCGCTTCCGTAAAGGCAGAGCCACTTGTGTGAGGAGGGCGCCAGTAAGCAGAGCTAAGAGTTTAGGAGAGATGGTTCCGGCTGACGTCCTAAAATTACCGAATGCAGCCCTGGCGGACGCTTGTGGACTTAGGGTAAGTCATTCGCTCCTGCTTGTTTGTTAACTGGTTTCTGCAACTTTGGGTTTTCTGTCCAGCTGGCCAAGTGGAGAGCCTGGAACCACAACTGTGTCGGTTTAGGCTACCTTCAGGGATGACCTTCAAGATAACAAGGTGAAACTCCAGTTTAATTCGGAGATCCAAATGGATTTGAGCATTGTTGTTAAGTCGCTAAGTCAACTCAGACTCTTTGCAACCCCATGGACTGCGGCATTGCAGGCTTCCCTGTCCTTCACCATCTCCTGGAGCTTGCTCAAACTTCTGTCCATTGAGTCAGTGATGTCATCCAACCATCTTGTCCTCTCTCATCCGCTTATCCTCCCGACCTCTGTCTTTCCCATCATCACCGCTTTTCCAGAGTCAGTTCTATGCATCAGGTGGCCAAAATATTGGAGTTCCAGCTTCAGCATCAGTCCTTTCAATGAATTTTCAGGGTTGATTTCTTTTAGGATTGATTGGGTTGATCTCCTTGCAGTCCAAGGGACTAACAAGAGAGTTCTCCAACATCACAGTTCAAAAGCACCAATTCTTCGAAGCTCAGGCTTCTTTATGGTCCAACTCTCACATCCATACGTGACTACTGGAAAAACCATAGCTTTAACTATATGGACCTTTGTCAGCAAAGGGATGTTTCTGCTTTTTAATACATTAGCTGTCTAGGTTCATCACAGCTTTTCTTCCAAGGAGCAAGAGTCTTTTAGTTTCATGGCTGCAGTCACTGTCCAAAGTGATTTTGGAGCCCAAGGAAATAATGTCTCTCTGTTTCCATTGTTTCCCCATCTATTTGCCACGAAGTGATGGGACAAGGTGATCATAGTTTTTTGAATATTAAGTTTTAAGACTGCTCTTTGACTTTCCTCTCTCACTTTCATCAAGAGGCTCTTGTTCTTCACTTTCAGCCATAAAGGCCATGGTGGTGTCATCTGCATATCTAAGGTTATTGATATTTCTCCCTGCAGTTTTGATTCCAGCCTGTGCTTCATCCAGCCCAGCATTTCACATGATGTACTCTGCATATAAGTTAAATAAGCAGGATCACAATATACAGCCTTGACATACTCCTTTCCCAGTTTTGAACCAATCTGTTGTTCTGTGTCCAGTTCTAACTGTTGCTTCTTGACCTTCATACAGGTTTCTCAGGAGACTGGCAAAGTGCTCTGGTATTCCTATCTCTTTAGGAATTTTTCACAGTTTGTTATTATCCACACAGTCAAAGGATTTAGTGTAGTCAATGAAGCAGATGTTTGTCTGGAATTCCCTTGCTTTTTCTATGATCCATGAGATATTGGCAATTTGATCTCCGATTCCTCTCCCTTTTCTAAATCCTCTTTTTACATCTGGAAGTTCTCAGGTCACATACTTTTGAAGCCTTGCTTGGAGAATTTTGAGCATCACTATGGTACCGTGAAATGAATGCAATTGTGCAGTAGTTTGAGCATTCCTTGGCATTGCCCTTCTTTGGGATTGGAATGAAAACTGAACTTTCCAGTTCTGTGGCCACTGCTGAGTTTTCCAAACTTGCTGGCATATTGAGTGCATCACTTTAACTGCATCATCTTTTAGGATTTGAAATAGCTCGGCCAGAATTCCATCACCTCCACTAGCTTTGTTCGTGGTGATGCTTCCTAAGGCCCACTTTACTTCATACTCCAGGATGTCTGACTCTAGGTGAGTGATCAAACCATCGTGGTTATCTGGGTCTTTTCTACTGGTAACTACTAATTTATTCTCTATATCTGTGAGTCTGTTTCTTTTTTGTTATATTCAGTAGTTCCTCATATTTTTTAGATTCCATGTACAAGAGATATCATGCAGTATTTTCCTAGTCAAGCTGGTTACTTTCACTTAGCATATGCAGGGTATTTTGTTACCTGGAATTTTTAAAATTTTAATTGGAGGCTAATTACTTTACAGTATTGTGGTGGTTTTTGCCATACATTCACATGAATCAGCCTTGAGTGTACATGTGTTCCCCATCCTGACCCTCCCTCCCACCTCCCTCCCCATCCCATCCCTCAGGGTCATCCCAGTGCACCAGCCCTGAGCACCCTGTCTCATGCATCGAACCTGGACTGCTGCTCTCTTTAACATACGATAATATACATGTTTCAATGTTATTCTCTCAAATCATCCTACCCTCACCTTCTGCCACAGAATCCAAAAGTCCATTCTTTACATCTGTGTCTCTTTTGCTATCTTGCATATAGGGTCATCATTACCATCTTTCTAAATTCCATATATATGCATTAATATACTGTACTGGTGCTTTTCTTTCTGACTTACTTGGCTCTGTATAATAGGCTCCAGTTTCATCCATCTCATTAGAACTGATTCAAATGCATTCTTTTTAATAGCTGAGTAATATTCCATTGTGTATATGTACCACAGCTTTCTTATCCATTTGTCTGCTGATGGACATCTAGGTTGCTTCCATGTCCTGGCTATTGTAAACAGTGCTGCAATGAACATTGGGGTACAGTTGTCTCTTGCAATTCTGGTTTCCTCGGTGTGTATGCCCAGCAGTGGGGTTGTTGGGTTGTATGGCGGTTCTATTTCCAATTTTTTAAGGAATCTCCACACTCTTCTCCATAGTGGCTCTACTAGTTTGCATTCCCACCAACAGTGTAAGAGGGTTCCCTTTTCTCCACACCCTCTCCAGCATTTATTGCTTGTAGACTTTTGGATAGCAGCCATTCTGACTGGCATGAGATAGTACCTCATTGTGGTTTTGATTTGCATTTCTCTGAGAATGAGTGATGTTGAGCATGTTTTCATGTGTTTGTTAGCCATCTGTATGTCTTCTTTGGAGAAATGTCTGTTGAGTTCTTTGGCCCATTTTTTGATTGGGTCGCTTATTTTTCTGGAATTGAGCTGCAGGAGTTGCTTGTATATTTTTGAGATTAATTCTTTGTCAGTTGCTTCATTTGCTATTATTTTCTCCCATTCTGAAGGCTGTCTTTTCACCTTGCTCATAGTTTTGTTCGTTGTGTAAAAGCTCTTTTAAGTTTAATTAGGTCCCATTTGTTTATTTTTTCTTTTATTTCCATTACTGTGGGAGGTGGGTCATAGAGGATCCTGCTATGGTTTACATCAGAGAGTGTTTTGCCTATGTTTTCCTCTAGGAGTTTTATAATTTCTGCTCTTACACTTAGATCTTTAATCCATTTTGAGTTTATTTTTGTGTATGGTGTTAGAAAGTGTTCTAGTTTCATTCTTTTACAAGTGGTTGGCCAGTTTTCCCAGCACCACTTGTTAAAGAAATTTTCTTTTCTCCATTGTATATTCTTGCCTCCATTGTCAAAGATAAGGTGTCCATAGGTGTGTGGATTCATCTCTGGGCTTTCTATTTTGTTCCATTGATCTATGTTTCTGTCTTTGTGCCAGTACCATACTGTCTTGATGACTGTTGCTTTGTAGTATAGCCGGAAGTCAGGCAGGTTGATTCTTCCAGTTCCATTCTTCTTTCTCAGGATTGCTTTGGCTATATGAGGTTTTTTGTAATTCCTTACAAGTTGTGAAATTATTTGTTCTAATTCTCTGAAAAATACCATTGGTAGCTTGATAGGGATTGCACTGAAGCTGTAGATTACTTTTTTACCTGGATTTTTAAAAACTAGGACTTTAAGAAGCAATGTAGTATAGGTAAGCTGAGTAACTATTTTTCCTTCTGGGCAAAAGTAAGGCTAAATCTATAAGTCTTTAGTGGAGCAGCTGGTTCTGCCCTTTTTCTATTTCAATAACCTGAAGTAGTTGTCAAGGAGTGAAAGTTGTTCCATGCTGCCACAATGACAGGGGTTCCAAAGACACTGACACTCTCCATTTGCAATCAGTTAGGTGAGTCCTGTAGATGACATAGGGGCCCCCAGTCTTCTGATGCCTCCAGCCTCTGGGCAGGCATCACCCGCTCCCCAGGAGCCCAGGTGCGAGTGGGCCGGGTGGGGTGGGGGGAGACGCGTGGGGGAGGGGGTTGCTGCCTGGTGGGGTAGGTTGGGGAGGGGGACTTGTCCAGGTACAGAAGGAGCGCAGGAGCGTGGAAGGCTTGGCACAGGGCAGAGGGCGGGCGGGGAGGGGCAGGGCGAATCCCACTTTGAGTGCTCCCATCTAGCCTTCAGCGACAGGTTTGGGAGAAGAAATAAGTACTGGTCCAGAGGGAGCGAGCGGAAGGCCGGCGCTGCTTAAGTCCAGCGCCTCCAGGCGCTAAACTCGAGGGAGTCACGCTTCCCAGCCCCCACCTCCGCACGCTTCCTCCACCCTCTTACGCTGGGGTCCTCGACTGTTGGAGCTGTCCGGTGGTAATGGGGCTGTGCAGCCCCAGCCTAACCTTGGCCTGGGCCCCCTCCCCGGGCTCCTGCGTGCTCAGAGGCACTCCAGTCGTATCTCTCTAGGCTGAGCCAGGAGGCGAGCACAGAGGAGTGAGTCTCGGTGGCATCGCGTGGCACCTCCCTGGGAGGGGCATCCCAGGGCGCCACGCCTCCGTTCTCTCTTGGGAGTGGAAGGCCAGCGGAGGTGAAACCCGTCCCCTCCAGAGGGGACTGCATGCTGTTCGAGTATTTTTAAGTGTGTAAGTCACTCAGTCGTGTCCAACTCTTTGTGACCCTATGGACTGTAGCCCGCTAGGCTCCTCTGTCCAGTGAGTTTCTCAACTGTTTGCAAAGCTGTTAGATGCTGTTGCTACCTGCCAAGTCGAAGGAAGTGAATGCACTTCCAGCAGGACATTAATTAAATCTGCTCTCTGTGTCTGTGAGCTTATTTGTTGTTGCTGTTGTTAAAGGTTTTAATTTTGGCCATGCAGTGCAGCTTGTGGTATGTTTAATTCCCCAGGTGAAAGATGCTCCATCCTCTAAAGTCCTGGAGTCATTCAGTTGAGTTCAGTTCAGTTGCTCAGTCATGTCCGACTCTCCGATTCCATGGACTGTGTCACACCAGGCTTCCCTGTCCATCACCATCTCCTGGAATTTGCTCAAACTCATGTCCATTGAGTCGGTGATGCCATCCAATCATCTCATCCTCTGTTGTCCCCTTCTCCTCCTGCCTTTAATCTTTCCCAGCATTGGGGTCTTTGCCAATGAGTCAGTTCTTCATGTCAAGTGGCCAAAGTATTGGAGCTTCAGCTTCAGCATTAGTCCTTCCAGTTAGCCATTAGCCATTTCCTTCTCCAGGGGATCTCCATGATCCAGGGATTGAACCCAGGTCCCTTGCATTGCAGGCAGATTCTTTACTGTCTAAGCCACCAGGGAAGCCCCTAGTGAATACCTACTGCTGCTAAGTCACTTCAGTCATGTCCGACTCTGTGCGACCCAATAGACGGCAGCACACCAGGCACCCCCGTCCCTGGGATTCTCCAGGCAAGAACGCTGGAGTGGGTTGCCATTTCCTTCTCCTAGCATTGATTAAATGTTTAACAAATACATGTTGAAAATGTCTTAAGAGCATGGTCATGAATAGCAGAGGTTGACTATCATGATTATTGTTATTATTTCACAAGTCTTTGCTATCACATTATGTGTGTGGTAGGATGTGGGAACATGGTACAGTTTCCAACTGTGTGTATTCATCTGAAAGTGTCTAAGGGTGACAGCCGGTTCTCAGTTACCTTCTAAAGACAGTGACAGGATTTTTCATCTTTTTTTTTTTAAACATTCCTTTGGTTTCTCATCTACTGGTTGTTGCTGTTTAGTGGCTAAGTCCTGTCAGACTTTTTGTGAACCCATGGACTGTGGCCCACCAGGCTCCTCTATCATGGGATTTCCCAGGCTAAAAAAGCCAAGTTTGGGGGAAGAGCATATGGGCAGAGGCCTGTGAGGACACAGGAACAGAGCAGCCTGACGAGAGGGGCCAGGGGTCAGAAAGCTTGGATTTTAGGTGAGGTCTGGGCAGGGCTGGAACCGTTGCTCCCAGGCCTGGCCATGGACACTGCCCAGCACCCCTTCTCCCTGCTGTCTATCTGTCCTGCCCCATGTACTCCACATCTCTGGTTCCCAGGGGCTCTGGGGTCGAGCCTATGATGCTTGCTGGGCTCCAGACGCAGCTGTCTGCTTGCAGGTGTGTGGTAACAACTGGAGTGCTCTTAATGACTCATTACAACTCTGAAAAGCAGGACAGAGATCTGGCTTTGAGGAGCTGAGGGACCTACATTGGCCCCATGGGCAGAGGTCAGACCAGAGCTATTGAAGAAGGAACCAGAGGAATTCTTGAAAACCTTATTAAATTGGTTATTAGGAAGCAGTACTGAAAAGCTATAAATGAAAATCTGATAAAGTGTGAAACAAACATAAGGTATTGTTCTTACTGGTGTTTTGTAGAAAGCTGGATTAAATGTGTTCTATAATCAGCACGTTTATCCCAGAACTTTCAGTTTTATTTCTGCCACAAAGCCTCACAGCTTCATGCAAGGTATTTTCCATATTCAGAAAAATGAGCAGTGACACTGCTGAGAAGGAGGCTTGAACTGGAATGCCCAGCACCAGGGCACGTGCAGGGTTCGTAATATTGCCTCTGGAGCGATTGATCCCTGGAGGCCTGGATCCCGCTAGGGAGTCTGGTCTGAGCCAGAAGAAAGCAGACAGTAGACGTTTCAGAAGGGCTCAATGAAGGGCACCCTGCCAAGCTATCTTGAACCCACCCCAGTCCAGCAGTGGGACCCAAGCCTGCTTAGGCTCCAGGGATGAGGTAGCAGCCCCAATCTGGGAGGTGGAGGGGAATCAAGTAGGCACTGACTTTCTTTCCTTCTCTTTAATGTCATGCCCATTTTATGTTGCCGTATAGTTGATGTGCAATGCTGTGACTGTTATCAGCATGCAACTGTCTGATTCAGGTATGATGTATCTATGGGTAATCTGTATTCTTTCCTGGATTTTTTGCCATAGAAATTGAGCTGATTGCTGAGCACTAGGTCCTTATGGATTATGCGTCTCAGATTCAGATTTTTTGTGTATACAGTGAAAGAAGGTAGGAGATAAGTTCTGTGGATACTCTCCTAGAGATAGATCTCTGTGTTTATGTGGAAGGAAGGAAGGGATGAAGAGGATAATCCTTGTGACTTATCTACTACAGATACAGAAACCCATGTCTAAGATAGTTGGGACCTCTCAGTTCATTCCTTGCCTTTCACTTTTTCTTCCCCCTTGCGGACCCTTTGTTGGGCTTTGAATTCTCCTATGCTTTTTGGGTTGTAAATTTGTTACTTTGTATGTCAGTTTCTCTTTTGCCTGGAAGGTACATCATATACATACTACTGTCTTCTTCTGCCTGATTGATTTCCCTTTGTGTATGATTCTTCAAAGGCCATCCCTGTGGCTACCAGCAGCATAACTTCCTCACTTCAGTGGCATATTTTTATGGCTGAGCAGTAGTTCATCATATATATGTACATTTTGTTTAAGCTTTAATCTCTCAATGCAGATTTTGTTGGTTGTCTGTCTTGGTTATTGGAGTCAGTACTACAGTTGGAGGGCTCAGAGAAAACTTTGTGCACACTGTGACCCAGAGACTCCATAGAGATTGAGCCAGACCTGCCTTTGAATGTTTGAGTGTCTCCTGCAGAGGCACAGGTCAACAGTGGCTTGCCACAGGGACAGGGGCTCTGGCTGCAGCAGACCTGGGAGGCATGGCATGTGGCATAAATCCTCTTGGAGGATGTTGCCATTAGCCCCACCATAGAGCCACTGAGAAGACAACCCACAAACTGGAGATCAACTATACCAAATAAGTTCTTGCACTGTTAGAAAAGTTCTGGGACTCACAATCGATTTCCCAACCTGGGGATCTGGTAAAGGGACTGAGAACCCCCAGAGAATTGGACTTTGAAGGCCAGTGGGATTTGATTATAGAACTTCCACAGGATTGGCAAAACAGACTCTTATAGGGCACAAACAAAACGTTATGTGCACCAGGACCCAGGAGAAAGGAGCAAAGGAGCAGTGACCCCACAAGGGACTGAATCAGAGTTGCCTGAGTGTCCAGAGTCTCTGGTGGAGGGGTGGGTTGACAGTGGTTTGCTGCGAGGTCAGGGGCACAGAATACAGCATGCTAGCGTAAGTCCTTTTGAAGGAAGTTGCCATTAGTGCCATTACCCCTATGTAGTTTCCCCTGATACCAAACAAAAGGAGGTAACACAACCCCTGCCCATTAACAGAAAATTAGATAAAAAATTTACTGAGCATGACCTGCCCATCGAAACAAAACCCAGATTCCCCCACAGCCACTCCCTCCCATCAGGAAACTTCCACAAGCCTCGTATCCTTATCCATCAAGGGCAGACAGAATGAAAACCACAATCACAGAAAACTAACCAAACTGATCACAGGCACCACAGCCCTGTCTAACTCAATGCAACTATGAGCCTTGCTGTGTAGGGCCACCCAAAATGGACGGGTCACGGTGGAGAGTTCTGACAAAATGTGGTCCACTGGAGAAGGAGATTGCAAACCACCTCAGTATTCTTGCCTTGAGAACCCTATGAACAGGCAAAAAGTTATGAACTCCCCAGGTCAGTAGGTGCCCAATATACTACTGGAGAGGAGTGGAGAAATAACTCCAGAAAAAATAGAGACAGAGTGTAAGAATGCCGTGGCAAGACAAAGAGAGCGCCGGAATATTGAGAGGCTTTATTGGGCAATCGCTCCCAGGCAGAGCTCCCAGGCACGAGCAGGGGGAAAGCGGGAGTCTGCAACCTGCAGGAAGGGGGGGCGACACCTATATACCCTGGCAGATGCGGAAGTGGCGGGACCTTTCCATATATGGTTAGAATCAGGCTCTAGGGTGCTGATTGGACTTTTCGGTCTCATGTCAGTGTTTGATTGGCCGGAGTCTTGGCGCCTTCGTATCCATCAGTCTGCCTGGCAACGGGCTGTTGATTGGTGGATGTCTGTCCCTGGGACTTATCCGGGACTTTCCGGTGGGGGCTTCTCTGTCAACATTTTCCAGCTGGCGCTTTCCCGCCTGCGGTCAGCGTGACCTTTCATCCCGGCCTTTTTGGTATAGGACAAGGGGCGACGTTTGTCTTCTGGCTACTTCCTGCTGAACGGGGGCGACGTGGGGGTCAGGGCCGGTCGGGACGAAAGGTCAGCTTATGCAGGATTGTGAGGCGGGTCTATGTCTTCTTGATTGAGTTGAGTGTAAGCTGTTAGTATCGTGGCCCGTCCGGTCGCGGCCTACGCTATTTCTTGGACCCTGCGAAAAACAAATTGGAGGAGGCAGGGGCCTATGGTGAGGCCCATAACCAGCAGGAGTATAGGGCCCAGAAGGGGCAAGAAGTATGGGAGTAAACCATTGAGTCTGGTCCAGAGGGGGCTTTCCTGGAGCTGTCTGCGCCTTTGTTCCAGGTCATCCTGTAGTTCTTTAATCTTAGTCCGGACTATTCTGGAGCAGCTGGCATAGAAACAGCATCTTTCCTGTAAGAAAAGGCATAGGCCGCCCTCTCAGGCAGTGAGGAGGTCTAGCCACGTCTATTTTGGAGGACAACTTCTGCTAGAGAATCTATTTGCCCCTGAAGTTCTAACATGGTGTCAGCCACATGTTGGACATCTGATATGATCTGTTGGGAGAGCTTGGCATATGTGTGCTGTGAGAGGCCGATCCCTGCTGCCCCTGCCACTAAGCTGGTGGATAAGCCCAGTCCCACCAGCAGGGGTACCATTTGGATAGCTCGCTTTTTTCTCCCGGCCACATGGTCTAGAGTGGGTATGGGGACTGGTTCTTTTCCTGATATCAGGTCAATGTCTGGGAGCAGGACTATGAGTACGCAGGTTCCAGTCCAGTTTGTAGGGAGGAAAGTATAGGCCAGGTTTCCTCCACAGACAAAGACCAGGGGATGAGGGGCGCATATTGAGGTGGTGATGTTCTGTATTGTGGTGCAGCTGGCAAAGTCTCCCACCCCCACGTCTAGAGCTGTCTCATTGTCTGTTATTTGTCCTCTTAGGCAGTATTCCTATTGAGGCCTCTATCGGTTGTACCCGCAAGGGTGGTGTCACTTTACATGCTGCTGGGTCTACAGAGGTGTTGACCGGTTGGGAGAGGTTGGCCGGCACGGCTAGCGGGCGAGGGGTTCCTATGGCTAGGCATATCCAGTAATCTTGGGCCCACTCGGGGCTGGACTAATTTAGGGTGTTCCATGTTAGCTGTATTAAGTTTGTAGTTGCTGGGTCTAGTTGTAGAGGGCCCCGCCGATCAGGCAGGCCAGGGGATGGTAATGGACTTTTGGAAAGTAATGGTCCATTACTTCTTGGAGTCTTTGTTGGGCTTGTTCCCTTCGTGCCATATCCTGGACCCCTCCTCCATCTGAGACGTGTATGGGTGCCTTTAGGTTCCAGCAGACCTCTTTACCTGCCTTATTTGGGGACGCAGGTGAGGAAGGGCCTGGGCCTGATGTACCTGGGAAGTGTCCTGTTTGTGTTGCAGTCCAATAAGTCTTATTTTTTTGGGCCCCTGCATTGGCGTGCCTGTTCTTTAAGGTAGCATAGAGAGTGGAGAGTTTCTTGGTATTCTAAGCAAGAGCAGTTCTTGAACTGACCTGGGGGCAGGGGTTCCGGGGTCTGGATGGCGTTAACGCATTGCCATGAGTTGGCTTTTCCAATGTGTGAGTATCCATTTGAGGAAGACTCTTATCTCGAACCCATAAAGTTGTAAGCCATTTTGTCTCCACAGTTGACTGATTGGACGTGCCTGACCCTTCCCTTGGGATATTGGGAGAGAGTCCCCCCGGCGCAGTCGCAAGGCTTTCCCATTTGTCTGGCCAGGATTTGCTTCGCCTTAGCCGGGTCATCAAATCCCCGGTAGGTCTGACCAAGGAGAACAAGCAATAGGAGGGTACCTGTCATTCTTTGGCCGCTGGTAGGAAGGGGGTCTGGGAGATTTTTAGTTTTGTGGGCCCCGTTAGAGAGGACTGGTATGTGTGTCCTGGCGAAGCCTTTGGACCTGAGTCTAAGCCTGGATCTCTTTCTGGAAGGCCGGGGGGTGGGGGGCGGGCTCGTTTGAGCCTGGTCACGTGGTACCAGGGTTCGAGGCCTGAGAGCTTGGCTGCAGTGGGGGTGGTCAGGACTACTGTGTAAGGACCCGTCCAACGAGGTTGGAGGGGCCCAGGAGACAGGGTCCTGAGTAGCACCTGGTCCCCGGGCGACAGCGGTCTGATGGAGCCGTCACCTTCTCCAGGTTGTGGCAGGACCTGATCTGCGTGTTTCCTGAGTATGGCGCGCAGGCGGGTGAAGAGGGGAAGATAATTGGCCAGGGGAGGTGGTTTTTCTGGGGGCAGATGGGTCAGCAGGTAGGGCCTGCCATACAGCAGTTCGAAGGGGGTTAGACCTGTCTTTGAGTGCGGTGTTGTGCGGATGCGGGTGAGAGCCAAGGGGAGGAGGTCGACCCAGGAGAGCCGCACTTCTGAGGCGAGCTTGGCGAGGTGGGCTTTGAGGACCCCGTTGGCCCATTCTACCTTACCCGATGACTGGGGTCGGTACGGGATGTGAAGACACCAGGTGATGTTGAGGGCTGCAGCTACCTGCTGGGTTATCTGCGAAACAAAAGCAGGTCCGTTATCGGATTGGAGGGAGCTAGGGAGTCCGAACCGGGGGATGATGTGTTTGACCAGCGTTTCGGATACTATTGCGGCCATTTCGCAGGAGGTGGGGAAGGCCTCAACCCATCCTGAGAATGTGTCCACGAGTACCAGCAGATAACGATAAGCCCGGTGTCTGGGCATGTGAGTGAAGTCCACCTGCCAATCTTGACCAGGCAGATGTCCTCTCAGCTGGTGGGTTTCCTGGGGGGGCCGGAGCCCTCCTTGAGGAGAGATCGTTGCACAGATCAGACAGGAGCGATGTACGGTCTGGATGGCCTGTCTAAGGTGAAGAGGGGAGAAGAGCGGGCTAAGGAAAGTTAAGAGAGCTCGCGGTCCAATATGGAGGGTGTCATGGATCTGCTTTATGATGGTGATGACTTGTTGTTCAGGGAGGACCAGTTTTTCGTGGAGGGTGATCCATCCGGAAGGATGTGTTTGTGTCCCCTCCTGGGCGAGTAGAGCTCTGGTTTCTGCCTTGGTGTATTTAGGGGTAAAGGAAGTTTCCAGGACCAGTAGAGGGACCGCCTCTTGCTGTAGGGCAGTTTGCTGGGCCACTTGGTCAGCCAAATTATTACCCTGGGCTATTTTATCGCGAGCTGCCTGGTGTCCCCGGCAATGTAAGATGGCTACTTCTTTTGGCAGGGGGATGGCCTCCAGTAGTTTGGTAATATGGGAGGCATTACATATTGGGGAGCCCTTAGTGGTGAGAAAGCCCCTCTCTTTCCAGATTGCCGCGTGTGAGTGGGCGATTAGGAAAGTGTACTTAGAGTCTGTGTAGATATTGGCCCTTTTGTTTCTTGCTAGGTGTAGGGCTTGGGTCAATGCAGTTAGTTCTGCCTTTGGGAAGTTGTTCCTAGTGGGAGGGGTTGGGCCTCAAGGACTTTCTGTAGGGTGACTACAGCATAGGCCGCTGCCTGGCGCCCATCTGGGTCCTTTTTGGAACCCCCGTCGACAAACATGGTTATATCGGGATCCGGCAGTGGCTCTGCAGAGAGGTTTGGAGGTGGCTGTGTCAGAGAGTCCAAGATCTCGGTACACTGGTGAGCAGGGACCCTTGAGGAAATCGGGAGAGAGGGAAGCGCAGATAGCGGGTTCAGCTGGGAACTATGTCCCACAGTGACCTGCAGGTTGTCTAGGAATATTAAGTGGAACTGCTGTAGTCTGGAGTCACTGAGGTCAGAGAGGAATCTGGAAGCCAAGAGGTCACTGAGGCGGTGAGGGGAGAAAATGGTTAGAGGTTGATTTTGAAGTAACTTTTTTGCATCCATGTAAACTGCTGCTGCTGCTGCCAGTGCTCGTAGGCAGGGGAACCATCCCCTGGCAGTGGGGTCTAGTTGTTTGGAGATGAAGGCGACAGGCAGCAACTCAGAGCCCACCGGCTGTACCAGGGCCCCAAAGGCTATTCCCCCCTTTTCATCAGTATAGAGATGATATGGGTAGTTTGGATTAGGCAGGGAGAGGGGAGCGGCAGATGTCAGGGCGGCCTGTAACGTGAGGAAGGCTCGGCTGACCTCGTCTTGTGAGGAGAGTGGCCCCTGTGGGGTTTCCTGTGCTGCTGTATAGAGGGGTCTCGCCAGTGAGGCATAGTTGGGAACCCAATGGCGGAAGAATCCCGCCAGGCCCAGGAAAGACAGGATTTGGTCTCCGTTAGTTGGAGACTGGATAGACCGGGGGAGTTGGCAACGGTCGGTTGTGAGGGCCTTGGTGGTGGGGGTAATTTGTAATCCCAGGTAAGTAACTGAGGACTGGGTGAGTTGGGCCTTTGACTGTGAGGCCTGGTATCCTCTGGAGGCCAGGAAGTTAAGGAGAGCTGTGGTGTGTTGTTTTGAGAGATCTTCGGAAGGGCTACATAGTAAGAGGTCATCTACATATTGGAGCAGGGTACTAGGGCTAAGAGGGCAGAGGGCCAGGTCCCGGGCCAGGGCCTGGCCGAAGTAATGAGGGCTATCTCGAAACCCCTGAGGCAGGACCATCCATGTGAGTTGAGTGGCCTGTCTGGTGTCAGGATCAGTCCAGGTGAAGGCGAACAGAAATTGACAGTCGGGGTGGATTGGGAAGGAAAAGAATGCATCTTTGAGATCGATTACTGTGAAGTGGGTGGTGCCCGTGGGTATTTGGGACAATAAAGTATACGGGTTGGGGACCAGCGGGTGTGCAGGGACAACGGCCTCGTTGATAAGCTGGAGGTCTTGGACTAGTTGGTAGGCTCCTGAGGCCTTATGGACCGGAAGGATGGGGGTATTACATGGGGATGAGGTGGGGACCAGTAGGCCCTGTCCCAGGAGGCGGTCAGTGATTGGCTTAAGCCCTCGAAGGTTGGGCTGGGACAGGGGGAACTGGGCCCGAGCCGGAAAACAGGTGGGGTCTTTTAGGTGGATGAGGACTGGGGGTTGGTGTTGGGCAATTGTTGGGATCTTGGTGTCCCAAACCTGGGGATCTATTTGGGAGCTAGAGGACCCAGTGAGTAGCAGTAGGAATCTGCCTGTGGAAGGGAAAGGCCCTGGGGCTAGGTGAAGTGTGGCCTTGAGCTTTGTTAGAATATCTCTCCCTAGCAGAGAGGTTGGACAGGAGGGAATAACTAGAAAGGAGTGGGTGAATAGGCAGTTGTCTTATTGGCAGTTTAAGGGCTTGGTCTCTAAAGGCTGTGACAGCTGGCCGTCAGTTCCCATTACCGAGACCCGGGAAGGACGCAAGGTGCCTCCGAAAGAGGGAAGGACCGAATAGGTAGCCCCCGTGTCAACCAAGAAGTCGATTGACTTACCCGCTACCTGGAGCATTACCCTGGACTCGGCTTGGGTTATTGGGGTTCCCGAGTCTGGGCAGCTTCAGTCTTCATCAAAGGTCAGCAGTTGTAGGGCGGGGTCTGGGCTCAGAGTCATCCTGGGTCGCTCTGGTCCCTTACCCCCTGGGGTCAGGGCCCGAGAGGCCGAGGGACAGTCACTTGCCCAGTGTCCGCGTTGCCTGCACTTTGGGCAGGGCCTTGAGGGCGGTCTTGGGTTAGGACACATTTTGGCCCAGGGTCCCTCTTTGCCGCATTTGAAGCAGGCCCCCGGTGGGGCTTTTTGTGGGCCTGAGCCCGTTGCCGGCCGCAGGGCTGCTACCAGAGCCTGGGTTTGTTGGTTGAGGAGGCTGGTCTGGAGTTCGGCCTTTTGTCTCAGTCTGGCTTTACGACTAGCCTCTGCAGTCTCTTCCCGGGCATTGTAAACTTTAAAGGCCATTTTTACCAGGTCTCATATGGGAGTCTGAGGGCCGCCCTCAGCCTTGGCCAGTTTTTTTCGGATGTCGGGGGTGGATTGAGAGATAAAACAATTGGCCAGAGTGACTGCTCCAGCTGGGGAGTCTGGAGTCAGTCGGGTATATTGGATAAGGGCCTCTGTCAGCCTATTTAAGAACATAGCGGGGTTTTCATCAGGGCCCTGGGTGATCTCATCCAGCTTGAGGAAGTTGACCACTTTATTAGAAGTGGCTTCCATGCCACCTAGGAGGCACTCTACCATATATCTGACCCTGAGTTCGCCTCTCCCAGTCTCCTGATAGTCCCAGTTAGGGTCTGTGTCGGGGACTGCCTGGGCCCCTGGGGGGCACTCGGGAGAGGGGTTAGCGAAGTGTCTCTGGTCCGCCTGGGTCTTAGCGGCTGTCCAGATGGCTTGTCGCTCTTCTGGGGTGGTGGTGGAACCTAAGACCACATAGATATCTTTCTAGGTTAAGGCATATGAGTGGGTCAGTTGGATGAACTGCTTGATGTAATGGGTAGGGTTGGATGAGAATGACACAAGCTTGGCCTCGATTTGAGACAGGTCTTGGAGGGAGAAGGGGATGTGGACCTGCGCCAAGCCCTCAGCTCCGGCTACGTGTCTCAGAGGGAGTAGGGGGGCCAGGGCACGGGGAAAAGAATCTCGGGATGGCTGTCCATGGGACCATGTGTGTGAGCTGACCGGTGATAGGGAGGGTGTTAGGGGAGGTAATGGAGGATAGAGAATGGGAGTAGGAGAGGGGTGTATAGTTTCAGTCGGTTGTGTATCGATTGAGGAAGTGTGGGGAGGTGTTGTTGGGGCAGCTAGGGGAGTGGGAGTGGGGGGGGGGGAGCTGCTGGAGTCA
The DNA here is from genome assembly GCF_033118175.1 of Dama dama. Lineage (NCBI taxonomy): Eukaryota > Metazoa > Chordata > Mammalia > Artiodactyla > Cervidae > Dama > Dama dama. The sequence continues at coordinate 37,572,006 of NC_083693.1, forward strand.
GAGGAGCATAGGGCGGGGGGCCCACCAGGTCTTCTGGGGGAATAGAGAAGGCAGAGGACTCAGGACCTGGCGATTCTGTGGGAGGGGGGTCTGGATTTGGGCAGGCGGGCCGTTTAGGAGCCATGGTGAGCATAATTTGGGTCGGGGAGCAGGTTGTGCAAAGGGTAGGGCGGGAACGCAGTGCCCAGAAAGCCTGTACGTAGGGGACCTCGGACCATTTTCCCGTTCTCCGACAGTAATTATCTAGATCACAGGGGACATCAAAGTCTAGCGTCCCTGTGGGGGGCCAATGGGAATCATTGTCTAGGGGGTATTGAGGCCAAGCCTGTGAGCACAAAAAAGTGAGCCGTTTTGGCCGGATGTAGCCCGCTAACCTCAGATTTTTTAGGTTGGCTAGCAGGCATTCTAGTGGAGTAGACCAATTGGACTCCGGTTTGGAGGCCGTCGACCCCATGGTGACCACGTGGGGCTAGCCTCTATTGTCCGGGCGTCCCTGGGCGAACAGAGGCAGCCGGATCGGAGGTCTCGAGAGAGACCGGGGGTTACTCAGCCGATTAGGACGTCTCTGGCACGAGCTGAGAACCGGGAGGAGGCACAGCTGCCGGATGAGGGCCCGATCAGTGCACACCGGTTATCTAGCCCTAGGAAGTGGCCGCCCAGGGTGGCGGGACCCAAAGCCGGAGGGACTTACCCCATCGTCTGCCGTCTGGGAGGTTGGTCCGTGGCTGGGGCGCGTATGGCCGTGGCGGTGGAGCTCGAGGGGGCCCGCATGGCGTGAGCCGGGGCCCTCACCTCGAGCCGCCCGTTGGGCGCCAAATGTAAGAATGCTGCGGCAAGACAAAGAGAGCGCCGGAGTATTAAGAGGCTTTATTGGGCAATCGCTCCCAGGCAGAGCTCCCAGGCCCGAGCAGGGGGAAAGCGGGAGTCTGCAACCTGCAGGAAAGGGGGCGACACCTGTATACCCTGGCGGATGCGGAAGTGGCGGGACCTTTCCATATATGGTTAGAATCGGGCTCTAGGGTGCTGATTGGACTTTCGGTCTCATGTCAGTTTTTGATTGGCCGGAGTCTTGGCGCCTTCGCATCCATCAGTCTGCCTGGCAACGGGCTGTTGATTGGTGGATGTCTGTCCCTGGGACTTATCCGGGACTTTCCGGTGGGGGCTTCTCTGTCAACATTTTCCGGCTGGCACTTTCCCACTTGTGGTCAGTGTGACCTTTCACAGAGCCAAAGCAAAAACAACTTAGTTGTGTATGTGACTGGTGATGGAAGTAAAGTTCGATGCTGTAAAGAACAGTGTTGCATAGGAACCTGGAATGTTAGGTCCATGAGTGAGGGTAAATTGGAAGTGACCAAACAGGAGATGGCAAGAGTGAACATCAACATTTTAAGAATCAGTGAACTAAAATGGACCGGAATGGGCAAATTTAATTCATACGACCATTATATCTACTACTATGGGCAAGAATCCCTTAGAAGAAATGGAGTAGCCCTCACAGTGAACCAAACAGTCTGAAATGCAGTACTTGGGTGTGCTCTCAAAAATGACAGAATGATCCCTGTTTGGTTCCAAAGCAAACCATTCAGTATCACAGTAATCCAAGTCTATGCCCCAACTGCTAATGCTGAAGAAGCTGAAGTTGAACAGTTTTGTGATGACCTATAAGACCTTCTAGAACTAACATCAGTAAAAGATGTCCTTTTCATCATAGGGGACTGGAATGCAAAAGTTAGGAAGTCAGGAGATACCTGGAATAACAGGCATGTTTGGCCTTGGAGTACAGAATGAAGCGAGGAAAAGGCTAACAGAGTTTAGCCAAGAGAATGCTCTGGTCATAGCAAACATCCTCTTTCAACAACACAAGGGATGACTCTACACGCTGCACATGGACATCACCAGATGGTCAATACTGAAATCAGATTGATTATATTCTTTGCATTTGAGAAGCTCTATTACAGTCAGCAAAAACAAGACAAGGAGCTGCTCAGATCATGAACTGCTTATTGCCAGATTCAGACTTAAATTGAAGAAAGTAGGGAAAACCACTAAACCATTCAAGTATGACCTAAATCAAATCCCTTACGATTATACAGTGGAAGTGGCAAATAGATCCAGGGGATTAGATCTGATTGAGTACTTGAAGAACTATGGGTGAAGTTTCATGACTTGTATAGGAGGTGGTGATCAAAACCATCCCCAAGAAAAAGAAATGCAAAAAGGCAAAATGGTTGTCTGAGGAGACCTTACAAATAACTGAGAAGAGAAGAGAAGCAAAAGGCAAAGGAGAAAAGGAAAGACATACCCATTTGAATGCAGAGTACCAAAGAATAGCAAGGACAGATAAGAAAGCCTTCCTAAGTGATCAATGGAAAGAAATAGAGGAAAACAATAGAATGGGCAAGACTAGAGATCTCTTCAAGAAAATTAGAGATACCAAGGGAACATTTCATGCAAAGATGGGCATAATAAAGGACAGAAATGGTATGGACCTAACAGAATCAGAAGATATTAAGAAGAGGTGACAAGAATACACAGAAGAACTGTACAAAAATGATCTTAATGACCCAGATAACTACAATGGTGTGACCACTCACCTAGAACCAGACATCCTGAAGTGCAAAGTCATGTGTGCCTTAGGAAGCATTACTAGGAACAAAGCTAGTGGAGGTGATGGAATTCCAGCTGAGCTATTTCAAGTTCTAAGAGATGATGCTGTGAAAGGGCTGCACTCAATATGCCAGCAAATGTGGAAAACTCAGCAGTGGCCACAGGACTGGAAAAGTTCAGTTTCATTCCAATCCCAAAGAAGGGCAATGCCAAAGAATGTTCAAACTGTTGCACAATTGCCCTCATCTCACACACTAGCAAAGTAATGCTCAAAATTCTCCAAGCCAGGCTTCAACAGTATGTGAGCTGAGAACTTCCAGATGTTGAAGCTGGATTTAGAAAAGGCAGAGGAGCAAGAGATCAAATTGCCAACATTCATTGGATCATAGAAAAAGTAAGAGAATTCCAGAAAAACATCTACTTCTGTTTTATTGACTATGCCAAAACTTTGACTGTGTGGATCACGACAAACTGGAAAATTCATCAAGAGGTGGGAATACCAGACCACCTTAGCTGCCTCCTGAGAAATCTGTATGCAGGTCAAGAAGCGACAGTTAGAACCGGACATGGACAATGGACTGGTTCCAAATTGGGAAAGGACTGTGTCAAGGCTGTGATTGTCACCCTGTTTATTGAAGTTATATACAGAGTATATCATGCAAAATGCCAGGCTGGAAGAAGCAGAGCTGGAATCAAGATTGCAGGGATAAATATCAATAACCTCAAATATGCAGATGACACTATCTTTATGGGAGAAAGTAAAGAGGAACTAAAGAGCCTCTTGATGAAGGTGAAAGAGGAGAGTGGAAAAAGGAGGCTTAAAACTCAACATTAAAAAAAACTAAGATCATGGCATCCTATCAGTTCAGTTCAGTCGCTCAGTTGTGTCCAACTCTTTGAGACCCCATGGGCTGCAGCACACCAGGCCTCCCTGTCCATCACCCACTCCTGGAGTTTACCCAAACTCATGTCCATTGAGTCGGTGATGCCATCCAGCCATCTCACCCTCTGTTGTTTCCTTCTCCTCCTGCCTTCAATCTTTCCCATCATCAGGGTCTTTTCAGATGAGTCACGTGGCCAAAGTATTGGAGTTTCAGCTTCAGCATCAGTCCTTCCAATGAACACTTAGGACTGATCTCCTTTAGGATGGACTGGTTGGATCTCCTTGCAGTCTAAGGGACTCTCAAGAGTCTTCTCCAACACCACAGTTCAAAAGCATCAATTATTCCATGCTCAGCTTTTTTTATAGTCCTGCTGCAGGGTTGGAAGCACTGAGACCTTTTGAAGGAGGTCCATTATCTTCCTAACCTCCACCACAGTTTGACCTCAGGTCAAATAACAGGGAGGGAACACAGCTCACACCTTTCAACAGAAAATTGGATTAAAGATTTACTGAATATGGCCCAGCCTATCAGAACAAGACCCAGTTTCCCCCTCAGTCAGTCTCTCCCATCAGGAAGCTTTTATAAGCCTCTTATTCTTCTCCATCAGAGGGCGGACAGACTGAAAACCACAATCACAGAAGACTAACCAGTCTGATCACATGGACCACAGCCTTGTCTAACTCAGCCATGCCATGTAGGGCCACCCAAGACGGACGGGTCATGGTGGAGAGTTCTGACAAAATGTGGTCCATTGGAGAAGGGAATGGCAAACCATTTCATTATTCTTGCCTTGAGAACCCCATGAACAGTATGAAAAGGCATCCCATCACTTCACGGCAAATAGATGGGGAAACAACAGAAACATTGAGAGACTTTTATTTTCTTGGGCTCCAAAGTCACTGCAGATGGTGACTGCAGCCGTGAAATTAAAAAACGCTTGCTCCTTGAAAGAATAGCTACAACAAACCTAGACAGCATATTAAAAAGCAGAGACATTACTTTGCCAACAAAGATCCACATAGTCAAAACTATGGTTTTTCTAGTAGTCATGTACAGATGTGAGAGTTGGACCATAAAGAAAGCTGAGTCCTAAAGGTTTGATGCTTTTGAACTATGTATGGTGTTGGAGAAGACTCTTGAGAGTCCTTTGGACTGCAAGGAGATTAAACCAGTCAATCCTAAAGGAGATCAGTCCTCAATATTCACTGGAAGGAATGATGCCGAAGCTCCAATACTTTGGCCCCTGATGCGAAGAAATGACTCATTAGAAAAGGCCCTGATGCTGGGAAAGATTGAAGGCAGGAAGAAAAGGGAACGACAGAGGATGAGGAGGTAGGATGGCATCACCAACTCAACAGACATGAGTCTGAGTAAGCTCCGAGAATTGGTGATGGACAGGGAAGCCTGGTGTGCTGTAATCCATGGGATTGCAAAGAGTCGGGTACGACTGAGTGACTTATCTGAACAGAACTGAACTGCAGTCTTGGTTGGGGTGCAGCTTCCTTTTGATCTGTGGTTTTCTTAGGAGATAGGCCCAAGCGTGGGAATTCCAAATCCTAGGATTAGCCCCTCTTGAGAGTTTATTTCAGGGTTTCAGAGAATGTCCATTGTACTGACCATTGCCAATTTTTCCCTCCATGGACAGTGTAGGGAATCTTTCTTCCTGTAGGTTCTCACCATGTGTATTGTTTGTAGATTTGTCAAGATGAACATTGTGACTGATGGATTTGATTTCCCATTGTCGTTCTGTTGGGCATTTCTGCAGCAATTGGAGATGCTAAGCATCTTGTCTTGTGGTAGAGGTTTGGGTTTTTTTTGTTTTTCCTTAAGGGGTGTGAGGTAAATTGACCGGTGGCAGTTGGCTTCCTAAAAGTTGGTTGTGTTTGCAATTTGTTTCTGCAATACCAGCCCCAGAGCATTTCCTGAGGGTAGCTGTCATTCACATAACCCCAGGTTTTGTGAGTTTGAGTTGCCAGTGAGGGTCCATGGTCAAGTTGTAGTTACAGGAAATGTCCACAAGGCAGCAGCACTTTTTCCTGCATACCTCTGAGTCAGGGGCAACCAGAGCCTAAAGCAAATTTGGCTTCCTGGGCTGTTAATTGGAATGGAATGTGCCTGAGCAAACACTGAAGGTCTTGGATTGGTCAGCAGGAAAACAGTAGGACTCTATATCACCAAAACTACCATGGAATAGAAAAACCTCTAATTGCTTTTGAAAATCCACAGGCATATCAGAATTATCTTGGAATTTTTTGAAAAATATATATGCCCAGGTTTTTCTCTTTTTGGTCAGAGATCCTGATAGGTTTCTACTGAGCAGAAATGTTTTAAAACAGCTGAACTCTGTGATGACCTTCTACTTATACCTAGTTTGTTTCAGTTTTTCTAGTTGATGTTCAGAGCCCCCATGTGAGTTAGTTGATGTTCTCCAATTTCTACATCTCTCCTTTCCTCTGGATGTTCTTTCTTGGCCCTCGTCATGTGTAGTAGAGAAGCTTCTCTATGCATATATGTGTATACACACACACATGTGTGTGTGTGTGTGTGTGTGTGTGTGTATAATATGTAGAATGTATAAATTTTGGAAAACTCAATGAATCTTTGCCCTGCTAAAATTTTTTTTTGATGTTTGATTCCACTTGTTTGACTTAGTAGGAACAGAATGCTACATTTCTAATTAAAAAAAAAAAGGCAACAAGCAATAAAGGTTTACTGTATATCACAGGGAACTATAGTCAATATCTTGTAATAACCTCTACTAGAAATTAATTTCAAAAATAATTTATGTGTATACATATACCTGAGTCCAATGGCTGTGCACATAAAATATTATAAGTCAACTATGCTTCTATCAAACATATATGTGTGTGTGTGTGCACGTGCGTGTGTGTGTATGTATATATATAATTTAAGAAAAGACGTCTAAGGGCTTCTTTCTCACTACTTTGTCTCTCTAAAGCATCACACACACAGCCCTCACTGGACTAATTACCAGGCTACAGCACCCTGCTGAGGGTGCTTGGGTGCAAGTAGGGAAAGGAGTACGTCAAGGCTGTATATTGTCACCCTGCTTATTTAACTTATATGCAGAGTACATCATGAGAAACGCTGGGCTGGAAGATGTACAAGCTGGAATCAAGATTGCCGGGAGAAATATCAATAACCTCAGATACGCAGATGATGCTACCCTTATGGCAGAAAGTGAAGAAGAACTAAAGAGCCTCTTGATGAAAGTGAAAGAGTGAAAAAGTTGGTTTAAAGCTCAACATTCAGAAAACTAAAATCATGGCATCTGGTCCCATCACTTCATGGCAAATAGATGGGGAAACAGTGGAAACAGTGGCTGACTTTTATTTTTTGGGGCTCCAAAATCACTGCAGATGGTGATTGCAGCCATGAAATTAAAAGACGCTTACTTCTTGAAAGGAAAGTTATGACTAACCTAGACAGCATATTAAAAACCAGAGACATTACTTTGTCAACAAGTCTAGTCAAGGTTATGGTTTTTCCAGTGGTCAGGTATGGATGTGAGAGTTGGATTGTGAAGAAAGCTGAGTGCCGAAAAATTGATGCTTTTGAACTGTGGTGTTGGAGAAGACTCTTGAGAGTCCCTTGGACTGCAAGGAGATCCAACCAGTCCATCCTAAAGGAGATCAGTCCTGGGTGTTCATTGAAGGACTGATGTTGAAGCTGAAACTCCAATACTTTGGCCACCTGATGTGAAGAACTGACTCATTTGAAAAGACCCTGATGCTGGGAAAGATTGAGGGGAGGAGGAGAAGGGGAATGACAGAGGATGAGATGGTTGGATGGCATCACCGACTCAATGGACATGAGTTTCGGTAAACTCCGGGAGTTGGTGATGGACAGGGAGGCCTCGCGTTCTGCGGTTCATGGGGTCTCAAAGAGTCGGACACGACTGAGCGACTGTACTGAACTGAACTTGAAGCCCCAGGTGAAGGCAGTGCCATCATGGGTGCTGGGATCCATGGTAACCAAATCCCCTGGCCTTTCCTGCCCATTGGGTCCTCCCTGGATGCTCTGGCCACCCTGATACGTACGCACACAAAATTAGGGCTATGCATTGGTGTGTGTGGCTCTCGGGGGAACTTCCATCATCTACACATGATTGTCAGGGAGTCTGAACCCCAGAGAAGGAGGAGAGCTGGGGCCCAGCCCCTGAGTTCTCCTGGAGCCTGGCCCTTGCTCGCTCTTCCCTCTCAGCTCCCAGCACCTTGTCTTGACAGTGCTGAGAACAAGGGGTCCCTCTGAGCTTTTGTCCTGAGTCAGGCGAGACTCTTAGCATATAACATGCTTCACTCTTCAAACCCTTAGCACCACCTTGTGATATTGTAACCTTTGAAAAACATTGACTTCCCAGAGATGGGGGACAGAGAGCCTGCCTACACTAGTCATGCCAGTGCTGTGGCCCAGACCTTAGCTTTTCTCAGAAGAGGGAAGGGAATAGATACTGACAGATACAGTGGGGAGGGTGGTCCCCAGTAAGGCAGGGATGGTGGGCCTGAGTGAGAAATGCCCGAAGGAAAGGAACGCTGAGTGCACCCCCTCTTCAGCCTTCCCAGCCATGAATCAGGGACACTGAGGTCCCTCACATGAAGTGGTTGGGTAGCACCTAATGATGACCCTAGACTCAGGCCAAAGTTATTCTGTACAGTAGGGAAGTCCCTGGTTATCTTCCAGCTGAGTTGGGAGGTGTCTGTGCATGGCCATCACCAACTGCTCACCTGGCGCTGCAGTTCCAGAAGGTGGAGACTCAGTGACCTCGATCCACTTGGCTTAAAACCGTGGCTTCTTCCATGGGGTCTTTCTTTGATGGGTTTGGTCTTGAGGATGCCAATCACTGGGGTTTGTCCTGCTTGTTTTAATCATCCCCTGGTGTGTCATGTGCCGTGAAAAGCTGTACCTGTTTGTGTGCCTGTTTGCCTGGGTCTCGTTTGTGACAGTGAAAACATCCTGCGGGCAGATGGGGCAGTGGGAGAGCAAGCAGCCTGGCCTAGTGCTGCCTTGGACCCAGTAACCCAGGGCTGGAGTCTGGGGGACAGAAGCCCCAGGGTCAGCTGGGGGACTGTGGGTGGGGCTGGGGCCTCCCCAACAGAAGCATTTGGTTTGAGGGTCCCCTGGACCTGTGGTTCCCAAGGGTTAGGACCATCCTAAACAGGTCAGGTGATGGGGACAGAGAGCTGGAGGTGCTTGGGTAAACCTCCATCTGCAGGGGCTGAGTCAGCATGATGGCAGGATGCGGGGCATGGGCATGGTGTGGTCAAGGCCAGGAGCTCAGAGCAGGTGCTTGGTTGTGGGGGTGGGGCAAGACCAGCCTGTGGGTCACAGTGCATCTCAGGCCTCCACTCTTCTGGCCCTCACCTCCGTGTACCGATATATGCTCTCCTGGCCCCTTTTCTACCAGTAGCTCTCAGTGTTGAAGGACAGCTTGTCAGTGCCCACCTTCATCTGGCCTGGCAGCAGGAGCCCAGGTCTGTAGGATGGGATGAACAGCCCATCCGGGTCTGTGCAGCTGGGGAGAGGAGGGGGCACTGCAGAGGGCTCCCCAGACTGGGTCTCCCAGGGCACATGGACCCAGCGTGGCCTGACTCGGACCTGGGTGAGCAGGGCCTGGATGCCTCTGCAGCAGGGCAGCATCCAGGACCTCAGGATGTGTCACCTCACTGTCCTGAGGGAATTCCAGAGAAGAGAAGGGAGAGAACCTTCCCGTCCCATCATGGGCAGTAATCACTGGCACAAAGACTTAACACATTTTCTCTATGTGTAAGTGTGCTTATTTACAAACTTAAAAAACTGGGTTGTACTAGCCATACTGTTTTATAATATATGCGTGCGTGCTGAGTTGCTTTAGTTGTAAACAACTCTGTAACACAATGAACTGTAGCCCACCGGGCTCCTCTGTGCATGGGATTCTCCAGGCAAGAATACTGGCGTTGGTTGCCCTGTTCTCCATCAGGGGATCTTCCCAACCCAGGGATCAAAGCCATGTCTCTTTAAGTCTCCTGCATTGGCAGGCGGGTTCTTTACTGCTAGTGTCACCTGGGAAGCCCTTCTAATGTGTACTTACTGTTTACTACATTGCAAGTGGCTTTCTAAGTCAGTAACTGTGCCCAGGCTGCCATCCACATGGCGGGCTGTTTGCAGCTGCAGCGCTGGAGACTCTGAGGGCCTCTGCTCACTGCAACCATGCTCTCAAGTGTCCATGCTGTGATGAGCATCGGCAGCATTTACCAGTGCAGTTTGGTGGGGTGGGAGTGGCTCTTTGTGAACCCCCTCCCCCAGGCTCCATGTGTTCCTCCAAGATTAGGTGTAACCTGGAAGCCCCTTTTCATGAAGGGCTCCATAGCCTCAGGCCCTGAGCCTTTGGGGTCCAACAGGGGCAGGGGGCTCCTGCCTCACCCTCCATCTCCTCATGTGTGAAAGGGGTGCTTGTGGGGTCTGCACACCGGATGCAGTGAGAACCTAACAAACATCCAGTGCTCGAGAACTGCCCAGCACAGGTCACCTGCCAGTCATGGTGACGACCAGCCCTTCTGATTCCTCCTCAGGCCTCCAGTGGCCACAAGGGCAGGGAGAGACAGACCCCTGTCCCACTGCAGTAGGCACTCAGATTGTGAGCTGCCAGCTTGGCAGTGGCCCAATCAGAACTACTCAGTCTGCTGAAACAGAGGCTCCCAGAGTCTGCAGGGGGACCATCCAACCAGGTCAGCCCTGCCCTGCCACCTGCTGGCCCCGGTGCAGGGCCCCTTGTAGGGTTGGGGTGGGGGGTGTTCTGGACTTGAGCCTGGCCCCAGACCACCCTACTACCTTTTCTTCAGCTCGGCCCACTGCTGGCCACCGTCCTGGAGCCTGGACAGACAAGAAGCACAGGCCCTGGGCTGGCCGCCCTGAGGCAGTGTACAGCACACGTGTGGTCAGTGGCATGCTGCCCAGCTCCATGCCTCTGCTCTGGGCCACCAGAGGGGCAGGGATTCATGCCTGTGGGGCCTTCTTGTGTCCACAGCTCCTGGTAGGCGGCAGCGCCTTGGAGTAAACAGGCCCCACGGGGGTGGGTGGGGGGCTGGAGGTGGGAGTGGAGTTGGGCAACACACTGCCTACACAGCGCTGATCTCTCCACCTCTTCCCAGCACCGAAGGAGCCTCTACACCCAGAGCAACCCCCAGCACCATGTCCTCAGTGCCTGGGTGGCCACAGAGGGTTCTCCCCAAACCCAGCTCTGTCCCCTGATCTGCGGGCCACCTCGGATCTTAGCCTCAGGCGTAGGAGAGGTCAGGTCTGTCGCCCAACCTCCGGGGAGCCCAGGTGTCACTGGAGTGTCCGCAGCCGCGGGAGGGCCCCGGAGCTCATGTCCGGCCAGCCTGGGGACTGGTGAGGAGACCAGAGGTCACACCACATGTTACCCTCCCCTCCCCCCCACCCCCAACCTCCCTGGGAAGCCCTGCCCTGATACCTCCCATGATCCATGGTAATGGCCAATCCCAGGGCAGAGAGGAAAGTGCTCACCCAGGGGGCTTCTTGGTGGCGGTGGGTGGACAGCTGAGCAATCAGTGAGCAGAACTGCGGGCCGGAGTCTCCTCCCAGGCCGAAGTGGAGTGGCCCCGCAGTGTGGGGGTGGGGCGTGGGGGTGGGGCAGGGGGAAGTCGGGGTGGCGTGCTGGGCGGGACTGGACGGGGAGGGGCGCAGGAGGGGATGCGGGTGGTGAGGGAAAGATTGGGGCAGGACCGCTGGCAGTGCAGGGGGAGCCCAACGGCCCCCAGAGTCCTTGGAACCAGTGCAGTTTGTTTTCTTTCCCTGGATGGTCAGCATTTGGTAGAAGCCCCAACAGGCCATATGGAGGTGCCCAGGCAGGACTGACCCCTGCCTGGGTTGAGAGGGCAGTGCTGTGGGACATCCTTGTGGTCACCTTTACCACCCCCCACCCCCCACCTGCTCTGGCCCTCGGTCCCCAAGGTGCAGGGACACTGCATACTGACAGCATAGGGTCTGGGCTCTGCAGAAATGACAGAGACAAGGCTGAGCATACAGGTGTGAATCCCATCATTGTATTAAAATATCACATGATGTGTGCACGGAACAGATTTTATGTAACAGATAGATAAAAATAAGGACATTCTGTGCTTACAGTCTGCATAACATTGCCTGATCGGTTGTGTTGCTCCGCGTGTGGGGTCCTTTTTCTTCTCCCTAAACTGCATGTTCAAATGATTAGATAGTGAGCCTGGTCAGTTTGAGCCTTAAGAATCAGGACCCTCTGAGGTGGGGAAGGAGACCTCTCTGACAAAGTTTGTGAGTTGGTTACAACTGCTTTGGAGGTAACCAAGAAGTGTGTATTTGAGACTTAAATGCAGTGAGCTTTGGCAGGGCTTATGTTTTTAGGAGGTGATCCCATGGAGACACACACCTGTTTTGGCAAAAGGCCACAGAACTGGAACAGGTCAGTTTTCATTCTAATGCCAAAGAATGTTCAAACTATCTCATAGGTGCACTCATTTCACATGCTAGCAAAGGTATACTCAAAATTCTCCAAGCTAGGCTTCAACAACAGTAGGTGAATTGAGAACTCCCAGATGTTGCTGGATTTAGAAAAGGCAGAGGAACCAGAGATCAAATTGCTAACAACCCTTGGACCATAGAAATAGCAAGAAAATTTCAGAAACACATCTACCTTTGCTTCATTGACTATGCTAAAGCCTTTGAGTGTGGATCACAACAAACTGAAAAATTGTTAAAAGAGATGGGAATACCAGACCATCTTACCTGCCTCCTGAGAAAACTGTATGCAGCTCAAGAAGCAACAGTTAGAAACGGACATGGAACAATGGACTGGTTCCAAATTGCAAAAGGAGTACATCAAGGCTGTATATTGTCACCTTGCTTATTTAACTTATATGCAGAGTACATCATGTGAAATGCTGGGCTGGATGAAGCATAAGCTGGAATCAGGATTGCAGGGAGAAATGTCAATAACCCCAGATATGCAGATGACACTTCCCTTATGAGAGAAATCATAGAGGAACTAAAGAGACTTTCAATGAAGGTGAAAGACAAGAGTGAAAAAGCTGGCTTGAAACTCACCATTCAAAGAAACTTAAGATCATGGCATCCAGTTCCATCACTTCATGGCAAATGGAGAAACAATGTTAAACAGTGAGCAGAGATGGTCTGCCTGCCGATGTGATAAAATCTTATTTTCTTGGGCTCCAAAATCACTGCAGATGGTGACTGCAGCCATGAAATTAAAAGATGCTTGCTTCTTGGAAGAAAAGCTATTATAAACCTAGACAACATATTAAAAAGGAGAGACATTGCTTTGCCAACAAAGATCCGTATGGTCAAAACTATGGTTTTTCCAGTAGTCATGTATAGATGTGAAAGTTGGACCATAATGAAGGCTGAGCCCCAAAGAATTGGTGCTTTTGAACTGTGGTGTTGAAAAGACTCTTGAGAGTCCCTTGGACTGCAGATAGATCAAACGAGTCAATACTAAAGGAAATCAGTCCTGAATATTCATTGGAATCAGTCCTGAAGCTGAAGCTCCAGTACTTTGGCCACATGATGTGAAGAGCTGGCTCATTAGGTGAGACCGTGATCCTGGGAAAGACAGAGGGCAGGAGGAGAAGGGGATGACATGATGAGATGGTTATGTGGCATCACCGACTCAATAGACGCGAGTTTAAGCATGCTCTGGGAGATGGTGAAGGACAGGGAAGCCTGGCATACTGCAGTCCATGGGGTTGCAGAGTCAGACACGATTGAGTGACTGAACGACAACACGGGGACAGGACCAAAAACAAACATACTTCCCCCACAATGGACAATTAAATAAATGAACTTCTCCACACACCGGCAGCTGAGTAGCCCAGGACAGAGAGTGAGGCTGTTGGTGGGTGAGGTGAGCGGTAAAGAGCAGCTGTGACTAGGAGAGAGAGTCAGCTCTAGCTTCCTGGTTGAATCTGCAGCCACTTCCATTCCAAGAGTTTGCTCACCTCATCACCATCACAGGCTCAGGGTGCGGCTCTCAGAGTTACCATGTCACAGAGAACGAACCTGAGGTGTGGAGGGGCTGTGTGCTGGAACACTTTCTGATGTGGGACACAGAAGAGTGATGCCAGGACCACATCTTGACTAGCAGTGTTGACGGGCTGATGTTTTCACTCTGTAACCTTTCCTTGTACACTTACCATCTCAAATGTCAGAAGTAAGCTAACAAAAACAGCAGTCAAACCTTTTTTGCTGGCTTCCCTGTCACTTCCTCCATCTACAGCCCTGATGCCCCCTCTGCCCCCAAGAGAGAACCTAGTCCTGGGAGAGCGCAGAGCAGGGCAGGGCATTGTCAGAATTGATTCTGCGGGCTCACCAGGGCCCCTGCCCAGCCTGCAGGCTTCCCCTGGAACCTGAGAGGGCAGCCGGCTGATTAAGAGCAGGGGGGGGGCGGGGGGGGCAGCCTAAGAGGGCCAGGGCCAGCCATGCCCTCCCTGCTCACCACGTGACCCCCAAGCCATAGTTGCCTGACCGACTCAAGTCAGTATTAGTCACACAACACCTTCAGGCTCCTGGGAACAAAGTGCAGCTCTGCTGGTGGGCCTGTCGTCCTCCTCCTCCCACTCCCTTCTGACTGTGTGATGTGATGCTAGAGACATGGCAGCGCCCCCAGCACCGGAAGGGCACAACTCGTGCTAAGGAAGACTTGAGACGCCAAGGAGGAAATAAGCAACTCCCTTCCTCGTGGTGTTCCTGAACCTACTGTCAGGTGCACGAGGCCTTTTGTGTCTGGATCGTGAAGCGCTGCGGCTGCGACAGACAGCGCAGAAGCACAGCCGAGGGGAGCTACTCGACGCCCAAGGTCGGGGCGGCAACCAAGAGCACCAGGCTGCGACAGCACAAGAGCGCCGAAAAGGAGCTACCCCACGTCCGACGTCAGGGGCGGCGGCCGAGAGGAACCACCCCCACGTCCAAGGAGCCGCGGCTGCGCGGGCGCAGGAGGCCCGAGACGAGCTACCCCACGTCAGACGTCAGGGGTGGCGGCCGCGACGAGCTATCCCACGTCCGACGTTGGGGCAGCGGTCGAGACGAGCTACCACCACGTCGGACGTCAGGGGCGGTGGCCAAGAGGAGCAACCCCACATCCAAGGAGCGGCGGCTGCGTGGGCATAGGAGGCCCGAGGCGAGCTACCCAACGTCAGACGTCAGGGGTGGCGGCCGCGACGAGTTACCCACGTCCGACGTCGGGGCGGTGGCCGAGACGAGCTACCCCACGTCAGACATCGGGCGGCAGCCAAGAGGAGCAACCCCACATCCAAGGAGTGGCGGCTGCGTAGCCGCAGGAGGCCCGAGGCGAGCTACCCTACGTCAGACGTCAGGGGCGGCGGCCGAGAGGAGCAACCCCACGTCGGACGTCAGGGGCGGCGGCCAAGAGGAGCAACCCCACATCCAAGAAGCGGCGGCTGCGTGTGCGCAGGAGGCCCGAGGCGAGCTACCCCACGTCGGACGTCAGGGGCGGCGGCCAAGAGGAGCAACCCCACATCCCAAGGAGTGGCGGCTGCGTGGCCGCAGGAGGCCCGAGACGAGCTACCCCACGTCGGACGTCAGGGGTGGCGGCCGCGACGAGCTACCCCACATCCAAGGAGCGGCGGCTGCGTGGGCGTAGGAGGCCCGAGACGAGCTACCCCACGTCAGACGTCAGGGGTGGCGGCCACGACGAGCTACCCCACGTCCGACATCGGGGCGGTGGCCGAGACGAGCTACCCCACGTCAGACATCGGGCGGCGGCCAAGAGGAGCAACCCCACATCCAAGGAGTGGCGGCTGCGTAGCCGCAGGAGGCCCGAGGCGAGCTACCCTACGTCAGACGTCAGGGGCGGCGGCCAAGAGGAGCAACCCCACATCCAAGGAGCGGCGGCTGCGTAGCCGCAGGAGGCCCGAGACGAGCTACCCCACGTCCGACGTCGGGGCGGCGGCCGAGACGAGCTACCCCACGTCCGACGTCGGGGTGGCTGCCAAGACAAATTACCCCATGTCAGACGTCAGGGGCGGAGGCCGAGAAGGGCAACCCCCACGTCCAAGGAGCGGCGGCTGTGTGGGCGCATGAGGGCCCAGAGGAGTTACTCCACGTTCAAGGTCAGGAGGGGCGACCTTGTCCAAGATAAGAAGCAGCGGCTGCGCTTTGCTGGAGCAGCTGTGAAGAGATACCCCATGTCCAAGGTAAGAGAAACCCAAGTAAGATGGTAGGTGTGGGGAGAGGGCATCAGAGGGCAGACACACTGAAACCATAATCACAGAAAACTAGCCAATCTGACCAGACGGACCACAACCTGTCTAACTCAGTGAAACTAAGCCATGCTGTGTGGGGCCACCCAAGATAGCTGGGTCATGGTGGTGAGGTCTGACAGAATGTGGTCCACTGGAGAAGGGAATGGCAAACCACTTCAGTATTCTTCCCTTGAGAACCCCATGAACAGTATGAAAAGGCAAAATGATAGGATACTGAAAGAGGAACTCCCTAGGTTGGTAGGTGCCCAATATGCTACTGGAGATCAGTGAAGAAATAACTCAAAAAGGAATGAAGGGATGGAGCCAAAGCAAAAACAATACCCAGTTGTGGATGTGACTGGTGATAGAAGCAGGGTCTGATGCTGTAAAAAGCAATATTGCATGGGAACCTGGACTGTTAGGTCAATGAATTAAGGCAAATTGAAAGTGGTCAAACAGGAGATGGCAAGAGTGAACATCGACATTTTAGGAGTCAGCAAACTAAAATGGACTGGAATGAGTGAATTTAACTCAGATGACCATTGTATCTACCATTGTGGGCAGGAATCCCTTAGAAGAAATGGAGTAGCCATCATGGTCAACGAAAGAGTCTGAAATGCTGTACTTGAATGCAATCTCAAAAATGACAGAATGATCTCTGTTTGTTTCCAAGGCAAACCATTCAATATGACGGTAATCCAAGCTTATACCCCAACCAGTAACGCTGAAGAAGCTGAACAGTTCCATGAAGACCTACAAGACCTTTTAGAACTAACACCCCTCAAAAGATGCCCTTTTCATTATAGAGGACTGGAATGCAAAAATAGGAAGTCAAGAAATGCATGGAGTAACAGGCAAATTTGGCCTTGGAACATGGAATGAAGCAAGGCAAAGGCTAATAGTGTTTTGCCAAGAGAATGCTCTGGTCATAGCAGACAGCCTTTTCCAACAACACAAGAGAAAACTACACATGGACATCACCAGATCGTCAATGCTGAAAGCAGAAAAACATCTATTTCTGCTTTATCGACTATGTCAAAGCCTTTGACTGTGTGGATCACAATAAACTGTGGAAAATTCTGAAAGAGATGGGAATACCAGACCACCTGACCTGCCTCTTGAGAAACCTGTTTGCAGGTCAGGAAGCAACAGTTAGAACTGGACATGGAACAACAGACTGATTCCAAATAGGAAAAGGAGTACAACAAGGCTGTATATTGTCACCCTTTTTATTTACCTTTTATGCAGAGTACATCATGAGAAATGCTGGGCTGGAAGAAGCACAAGCTGGAAACAAGATTGCCGGGAAAAATATCAGTAACTTCAGATATGCAGGTGACATCACCCTTATGGCAGAAAGTGAAGAGGAACTAAAAAGCCTTTTTATGAAAGTGAAAGAGGAGAGTGAAACAGTTGGCTTAAAGCTCAACATTCAGAAAACTAAGATCATGGCATCTGTTCCCAGCACTTCATGGGAAATAGATGGGGAAACAGTGGCTGACTTTATTTTTTTGGGCTCCAAAATCACTGCAGATGGTGATTGCAGCCATGAAATTAAAAGACGCCTACTCCTTGGGAGGAAAGTTATGACCAACCTAGACAGCATATTAAAAAGCAGAGACATTACTTTGCCAACAAAGGTCTGTTTAGTCAAGGCTATGGTTTTTCCGGTGATCATGTATGGATGTGAGAGTTGGATTGTGAAGAAAGCCGAGCGCCAAAGAATTGATGCTTTTGAACTGTGGTGTTGAAGACTCTTGAGAGTCCCTTGGACTGCAAGGAGATCCAACCAGTCCATCCTACAGGAGATGAGTCCTGGCTGTTCATTGGAAGGACTGATGTTGAAGCTGAAACTCCGATACTTTGGCCACCTGATGTGAAGAGTTGACTCATTGGAAAAGACCCTGATGCTGGGAGGGATTGGGGGCAGGAGGAGAAGGGGATGACAGAGGATGAGATGGCTGGATGGCATCACCGACTCAATGGACGTGAGTTTGAGTAAATTCCGGGAGTTGGTGATGGACAGGGAGGCCTGGCATGTTGCAATTCATGGGGTCTCAAAGAGTCAGACAGGACTGAGCAACTGAACTGAACTGTGTTACCTGAAGTGATTTTAAACCGTTCCTGTTGATTGTTCCAAGCATATAGCCCAATGTGTTCTGCCTGAGGGAGTTGAGATCACATAGGTAAAATGTGTAACAACAGCACACAGGGTTCTTGGTACCCCGGAACTGACAGCCCTTCCTGGGTAGCCGTGACCCTGAGCAGTGATGGGAGATTGGTCCCCTCATGGTCTCAAGGAGAAGGAAGCTGTGGTCTGCCTGTCGTCCGGGTCGGAGCCAGAGCTGCAAGGTCATTGTCCTACCCTGACCACTGGAGGTCCACCTGCTCAGGCACCACCGAGCCCCTGCTCCATACCCATCCAGGGAGTCCTTCCAGGCCACTGTGACAGGAATTTGTGGTGGGAACTCAACAAAAAGGGTGTGAAGGCAGCTGGGAACTTCTTCAACGTGAACGTAACTTTACCAGGTACACTGAGTTGATGCTGGTGACGGGGAGGCCATTTCAGATGGTGGTATGCTCTGAGAAGGACACAGGGCACAGGGTGCCAGAGCTGATGGGCAGTGATTCCAGAGAGTGGCCTCCTTGGAGGAGGGAAGATGCTCAGACAGAACCGTGTCTGCAGCCTGGAGCTCTGGGAGGGCCGCCAGATGGGCTGAGGGTGGTGAGGCAAGGGGCGGTGGCCACAGGAAGGGTGCATTTGGCCCCTGGTAGAAGTTCTCCGCTCTGGTTATTGTCTGTCTCCTCATGGCTGTCCCCATACCTGGAACACAACCTGGCCAGAGGCAGGTGCTAAACAAATATCCTTTGAATGAATGGACAGTCTGACTGTGGAGATGCACAGGACAGATGGCGTCAGGCTGCCAAGTGGGGGTTAAGTAGATTAGGAGGCAGACATGGGAGAAAGGCATACAGGGTTTCTAAGCCCAGCCCCCCAGCCCCCATATGGCTTAGCTCCACCCAAGCCTGTCTGTTCCCCCAGACACCCTGTTTTTATGGTAAACTCCATCTGACCTTCACTCGCCTGTGTGTCCTGCCCTTTATGACTTAAAAAGCAGCTCTGAGTCTGTTCCAACCACCTGTGCCTGAAGCCTCTCTCTTCTTAAGCTGGGGAATCCTGAGGGCTTTGGCCAGAGAAGGGGCCCCTTCCCTGCTGGGGGGACAGCTGGACCTTGTCTGTGCTGTGGACTCTGCTCTCTGCACTCGTCTGCCCGTTCTAGTCACTGCCTAGCCCAGGACCAGGAGCGTTCATGGGTCAGCATGTTCCTGTTGATTTTAGCAGTCCACCAGGCTGAGTACTGCTGGCCTGCATCTTGACACTGCTGCTTGCTAGTGACATAGGGGCCACTGTAGAGCATAGCTCATGGGATGTCTGCTGGCCTCAGCTGGACTTCACAATTAGGCCAGGAGCCAGAGGGTTGGTGCTGATGGTGCCTGTGGGAACAGCCACGATCACAAGCCTTCACCTTGGGGCTCAGCAACTGAGCTGGCAGGATGTGTGTGAAATGCTCTGCAGATGGGCACATAGCGGTCAACTCTGAGCATCAGCCAGAGGGCAGAGGCACCAAACTTGAGGGCTTCCCCTTCCACTCCAATAGTCCTGGGTGCTATTGTGTCCCATCTTCAAGGAAGGGGAAAAGCTGCTGCACGCCTCCTTGCTTATCCTGGCCCACCACACTCTGGAACTGCCCTCATAGACGTCCCCTGTATTGGGATCTGACTAGTATATTCCTGGTCCCAGTACCAAGCCGGGGCATCCTGGGGTCCTTTCAGTTATGTGGTCAGGGGAAACAGAGCCACTTCGTTTTGTAGCTGGAGGAAGAGTTGTTTGGGTACAGTCCTCATTTCCTCCAGCAACAGTTCCTGCTTATAGTGCCCAGGGCTCCGCCACCTGGGGGCAGCTCTGGGGCCCCGTCTGAAGTAGACTCCTCTTCTGACTGGTTGGTCCATGTTCTAACTGTTGGGAAGTCTGTTCTCGTGGATTGAGTATCTGTTGTAATTGGCTAGTATCTGTTCTTTTTTAATCAGCATTTTTTTAAGTTGAAGTATAATTGGTTTACAGTGTGTTAATTTCTGCTGCACAGCTCAGTGATACAGTTATACACATATATACATTATTTTTTAAAAATATTATTTCATGGTTTATCATAGGATACTGAATATAGTTCTCTGTGGTATACAATAGGACCTTGTTTATCCATTCCATTTATAAAAGGTACACCTGCTAACCCCAGCCTCCACTCCATCCCTCCACCAACCTCTTCTGTCTCAGCTACCACCAGTCTATTCTCTATGTCTGTGAGTCCGTTTCTGTTTCATAGATAGGTTCACTTGTGTCATATTTTAGATTCCATATGTAATTGATATCACATGGTATTTGTCTTTCTCTTTCTGACTTACTTAGTATGATAATATCTGGTTATATACATGTTGCTGCGATTTCCTTTTTTATTGATAAGTAGTATTCCATTGTATATCTGTACTCCTTCTTCTTTATTCATTCATCTCTTGATGGACATTTAGATTGTTTCTGTGTGTTGGCTATTATAAATAGTGCTGCAGTGAACACTGGGGTATGTGTATCTTTTCAAATTACAGTTTTCTCCAAGTATATGCCCAGGAGTGGGATTGCTGGATCATGTGGCAATTCTGTTTTTAGTTTTCTGAGGAATTTCAATACTGTTCTCCATAGTGGCTGCACCAATTTAAATTCCCACCAACAGTGGGAATCCACTTGTCTCCACACTGTCTCCAGCATTTACTATTTTTAGACTTTATAGTGATGGCCATTCTGACAGGTATGAGGTGATAACCTCGTTGTAGTTTTGATTTGCAATGCTCTAATAATTAGTGATGTGAACATCTTCATGTGTCTATTTCCATCTGTATTTCTTGTTTGCAGATGTGTGTGCTTAGTTCTTCTGCCGTTTTTCTGATTGGGTTGTTTTTGTGTTGTGAGAGCTGTTTGGTCAGTTTATATGTTTTGGAAATTAAGTCCTTGTTGGTCACATCATTTGGAAATATTTTCTCCCGTTCTGTAGGTTGTTTTTTTCATCTTGTTTGTGATTTCCTTTGCTGTGCTTATAAGTTTGATTAGGTCCCCTTTGTTTATTTTTGGCTTTATTTCTCTTGCCTCGGGAGACTGACCTGAGAAAACAGTGGAATGATTTATGTCACAGAATGTTTTGCCTGTGTTGTCTTCTAGGGGTTTTACTGTGTCACATCTTATGTTTACATCTTTATCTCTGGTGCGTGTTCTGATTGGCTGGTGTGTCCTGTGCCTCGCCGGCTGGGACAAATGTAGATTTGATTGCAGCACTGGGTGGTCCCCAGCTAACCCCCGAGCTGTGGGTCCAGTCGGCAGTGGCATGCTGGTGGTATCCATGTGCTAACTGATGTGACATGGCATAGAGGGGTCTTAGCTGAAGGTGTCGGCAATGGCCGAGTTGTCCATGTTGTCATCTTCATTATTGCCATTTGCTTCCGCCGCTGAGACTTGCATCACAGAGTTTCCTGCGTGGGCAAAGGGGAGGGGAGTTGATAGTCTCAGCCAGTGTGACAAGGCAAGCTAACATAAAATCTAAGATTAAATGTATCCTCTTTTAGTTTACTCACAGTGAAGATGATAAAACAACATAAAGTGATGCAAGTTCCAGTTCAAATACTTCACCACAGTATTATCGTAGTTTCCACATGGTTTGTTTACTCTTCCAGAAATCTTTAGGGCATCCTTCGGTGTGACTGTCACTATAGGGGAACAGGTTTCCCTTTGATGTGATTAACTTCAGGGACTGGGAAACTGTTAATGCTGAAGGGGAGGGCAACGTTCCACACTCCCACCTTCCCATCATGCACTGCTCCCAGGCCCCTTCTGTCCTTGCTTCTCCCCACTCTTGTCAGGGGAGTCCTGCCTGGACAGTGGCCACAGAGCAGAGCTAGGCTGAGCACATGAACCAGAGGGAGAAAAGTGGTTGGTGGGGGCTGGGCGGAGGGGTTGGCGCGTGTGTCCTGGTTGTTAGAACCAAGCCGCTTGTGTTTGGTCCACTGACAGGGCCTGAGACAGCCTCGGCCTCATGTAGGTGATCAGAACATAGCTCGTCTGCCCACTGAGCAGTGTGGGGGCAGAGGAGGCAGCATTAGTGGCTGCTGGTTGCAGACCTTGAGGGGAAGGAGAACACCCTCTCCTGGCTTCCTTTCCTATGAAACACCTGGTACTTTTCAATCCCAGGTGTCAGTCAGAGACTGTGGGTATATGGACACGGCACCAAAAGAAGCTTCCTGAGAAGCTGTGTCTTGGGGGCCTGAGTCTGTGAACAGGATGGTGCCCTGGGAGGGAGAGTTTGGCCATGGAATCGGAGTAGCCAGTCTTATTCCTGTTTTCAGGGGCAGGAGTTGGGAGCATGAAAGGACAGCTGGCCGCTGAGCAGAGATGGGATGGGAGCAGCTGTGGGGAGGAGGGATGCATGGGGCGGGGCCACCAGTGGGTGACCCCAGTCAGTGGGTGACCCTGGATAGCAGATAGTGGTAGCCCCACAATCACAGAAGGGCCCCCTTGCTATGAGATGCTGCCTTCCCCACTCCTAGCCCTGCCCCCACCTGGCTTTGGACCAGTGTCACTACTGCTTAAAACCACAAAAGCCTTTGCAGTTCTGGAGCTGCCCCTGCTCATCTCAAGGGGAACCTTCAGTGGAGTAAGATTTTCTTTGATATCCATACTTCAGTTTCTCAGACTCTTCATATTTTTCCTGGTTTTGTGGCCATGTGTCATTAAAACCCTCCATTATCTGATGATGGGCTTCCTCTGTCACAGATCTCTCAGACGCCATCTGCTGGATAAATGCAGGTTTGTGGTCACTCTGGCCACATAGTCTCCATAGACTGTTGAGAGGCACTGTGTGGCTGCCCCAGCTGGGGGCCCCCTTATCCTACTCTTGCTGCCCCCAAGCTAGGTCTGGAGAACGCCAACCCAGTGAGAAGTTACTTTCCAACTTTGTCTCGTATTCCAGGAACTAGTCTTCCAGCCTAGGCAGGTCACTCAGTGTTTCCTGTGCTAGTGCTCATGGCTGACATCCTCATGAGAAAGTATTTGAGCTGGGGACATGGGTCCCTTGCCACTGGAAGTGACATGATACCATGCTCCCAAGGATGGACACAAGGGCCAATGGGTGAACTTCTGCCCTCCTTGCTTGGAGGTTCTGTGCTTCCAGCCCCTGCCTTCTCCCCACTCAGGTGTGGGATGTGGGAGAGCAGGAGAAGGACCTTTTTCACAGTGAGACCCACTCAGCAAAACAAGGCTTCAACAAAGCTGGGCCTCGTTCAGGCTTGGAGGATGTGGCTGAGGGTCTGTTGGACAGGACACACATTTAAAGGGCTTCCTGCAGTGTAGGTGTCAGGCCTACATAGCAATTAAGCACAGAGCATGGACCTGATTGAGCTGGCGACTCCAGATCCTGTAGCTGAATGCCGAACCTGAACATTGGAAGATTGTCTGGAACCATGGGATGTGCTTGTTCCCTCAGCCGAGACAGTCCCCCTCAAGACTCAGGTTCCCCCTCCTTCCCTCTAACAGCTATCAGACTGCAGCCACTCCCCGTGGTGAGCTGTGAGGAAACTCAGGAAGGAGGAGAATACTTGCCCTCTACCAGCCACTAGACTGCAGTCACTCTCCATGGTGAACCCTGAGGAAACTCAGGAAGGAGAAGGCAGGATGCTGGTCCCAGTTGGTGAGGTGTGTATCAAAGGGAATTATTTCAATGAGATGACTCTTGCATCTTTCCATAAATACAAAAGTGCTTAATTCATTAACTTTAGATGCTGCTTCCTGGGTCTGAAGTCTTAAAAGATTCTCACTGAATAAAACATAACTCTAAACATTTAGATTGTAAATATTTTTATGTCTACACATGTAGACACTTTCCAAAGAACAATAAAAGACAAATCTCAACATTCAAAACACTGGCACCGATGATAGACATTGCCCAAAAGATGCAACTGATGGAGCAATTAGAATGCACATCACCCCTTTATCCATAAGATTGTGGAATGGACACTGACAGTGGGGAATTATTATACGGAAGAATAAACCTGACTCCGTGTTGGATCTTTTACTTTAACCTTTGCTTCCTGTTGATTTGTTTACTAAAAGGACACTGTCCAGACATAATGGCCTGCCTCAGGGAACCCTGCCCTTCTGCTTTTGTTCAGGACCTGTCCACCTGTGGATGGCTACAGAAGGAAGAAATTAACACTTCTTGGTCTGCCAGCTCTCCAAGTAAAGTCATATTCCTTGCCTCAACACCTTGCCTCTGATTTGTTGACCTGTTGTGCAGCAAGCAGAGTGAGCTTGGACTCCATGACAATCCCACATGCCTTGCAGTCAAAAAAACAAAACATAAACAGAAGCAAGGTTGTAAAAAATTCAATAAAGACTTTGAAAATGGATCATATCAAAAAGATCTGAAACCAAAAACTGAAAAGAACTCAGTGGTTATCTGAAATATTTAGAAAAGGAAATGGTGCCCTTCATGCCAGTACCCCCTGGAGTCACACAAGGGACACAACGTAGGGGAGTTCTCTTCTCTCGTCCAGGGGAGTGTCATACCAGCCACCATTTCTCCCTGACCATGATAAACACACTGTAAAGAGGGTCGTTGGCACCTGGGCCAGTAATGCTGTGAACACCTGGATTGCCTTGTCCTTGTGAGATTTGATGTGAAGATAACACAGAAAGAGAACCAGCCAAGAAGGATCCAGTCAGGAGTAAACTACTCTTCACAGGGACCCTGTGACACCCAAGCACTCTCTCTGCTCACCCTGCACTGACTTTGGGGAACTGGCCTTTGTCATTCTCTGGGCAGGAGGTCTACCTCCTGAAACCCAGGTGAGCACTGGGGACAGCAGCACCTCCACCTGGGGTCTGGAGAGGGTGTCCTGAACAGACAGGGCCTAACCATTCAGTGAGGCCGGCCCTTGTCCACACTGCACTGACCTGCTGCAGGATCTTGGGTTCCCTGGCATCCAGCATGCCCATTGTCCACCCCAGCTTGAGGTGTCTTGAGAGCCCCTCCTCACTGGCAGGCAGCCAAAAGTAGAAAACTGCACACCCAGCAAGGAGAAGTAGGCGGGGCAGGGTTCCAACTTGGAGTGTCCAGGGTCCCGTTGGTCCCCTGAAAACACCCAGCCCTGCCTGCCATGGCCTTTCTTCTCTTTAGTATGTGTGTCTTTGTGGTTAATGTTGCCAAACATCTTCCTCTGGAAGAGAAGTCTCTGTGACCATGGGAGGGGTGAAGGTGAGGAGGAGCCGTAGTCCTGAACACAGGAAGCTTGAGAAGTAACTGCCCTGAGCCCTGAATATACTGCAAGTTAAATCGGCACCAACCTAGGCCAAGATTCCAACAGATTCTCTGTGGAAACACTTTTCATGTCCAACAAGAGAACCAACCTAGGCCAAGATTGTGACAGATTCTCTGTGGAAACACTTCACGTCCAATAAGAGAAGGCTTGTTAACCCATAGCCCGACCCCAAGACATGGGACAGGTTGTAACCACGGAAACTGCAGGGAAGGTGTTTGAGAGGCTTTTTCTTAGGCATCTTCCCTGAGTTCCCCTGAAGTTATGGACTGGAGTGGGGCACTTGGTGCTTCTCTCCTCACTGCAGGCTGGACAGCAACACCCCCCCCCCCACCCCGCCCACCAACCTCACAGCCTCCGCTCCTCCACCTCCTTCTGAGTTGAGTGGGAACTTTTCGTGCATGAAGCCAAAGTGCGGTCTTTGTGAGCAGAACAGAGGCTGTTGGGAAGGTGAGTGGAGGCTCAAAGCTCTTGTGGAAGAAAAGCATGTATGTGCGTATGGTGGCTGTATGCTGTAGTAATTGACATTTCCTACACATTTATGGGTGGCTTTTAATTTCTTTATTTTCTAAGTTTCTTTTTTTATGACCAACTGCATATTATGAGAAAATTTTTGCTATCAACCATGAGAAGTTGCAAAATAAGATCTTTAAGTTTATCGAAATGTTGTAGGAGTTTTCTTTTGGTGACAGAACAGCCTCCTATTTTTAAGTATTTATTTAATCGGCTGCACTAGGTCTTAGTTCTGGAGAAGGAAATGGCAGCCCACTCCAGTATTCTTGCCTGGAGAATCCCAGGGATGGAGGAGCCTGGTGGGCTGCTGTCTATGGGATCGCACAGAGTCGGACACGACTGAAGCGACTTAGCAGCAGCAGCAGCAGCAGCAGGTCTTAGTTCTGGCATGCAGGATCTTCAGTTGTAGCATAGAGGATCTAGTTCTCTGACCAGGGATTGAACCTGGGCTCCCTGGTACTGGGAGATCAGAGTCTTAGCCACTGGACCACCAGGGAATACTGCAACCTCCTAAATTTTTTTTTTTTAAGATTTATTTACTTATTTTTGGCTGGGTCTTTGTTGCTGTGTGGGCTTTTCTCTAGTTGTGGCGAGTGGGGGCTGCTCTCTATGTGTGCTTGAACTTCTCATTGTGGTAGCTTCTTGTTGCGGAGCATGGGCTCTAGGGCACGTGGGCTTCAGTAGTTGTGCACAGGCTTAGTTGCTCCATGGCATGTGGGATCTTCCCAGATTAGGGGTTGAACCTGTGTCTCCTGCATTGGCAGGTGGATTCTTAACCACTGCACCACCAAGGAAATTGCCCACCCCACCCCCCACCCGCCAACCTCCTACTTTAGAAAAGGACTAAAAACAACCTGTTTAGTAAGTTTTCAGGAGTCTGAACTTTGAAGTGAGCATTTGTGGTGTCATTCTCCCAAAGGCAGTTTGGCTTCAGATATCGGCTGGGCTCATGGGCCCAGCAATCAGGATGGACTTGGTGGCTGAAGACAGGCTTACCCTCTGGTGCTTCGCCCTCACCTGCTCAGCTAGGGTCCCTGAGCCATGGCAGCGAAGCAGAGCAGCAAGCAGGTGGTGCTGGTACAGCTGCGGGACCGCTGTGGTCAGAATGGATCATGTGGTGGAGGCGGGACTGCTGCAGTCAAGAGTGGAGTGTGCAGTGGAGGCAGCTGGCCATCCTGTCCTTGACTGTTGGTGTCCTGTGTGCCCATGCAGGGCAGTCACGGTGTCAGGTGGAGGCCGGGCCAGTGTTGTGGGGACAAGACGGGGCCTTAGACAGCTCACATCCCCATTCCCTGCCTCCCTGCCCCCACCCCACTCCCCCTGGCTCCTCTTCAGATCGTGGTTCATGGCTGCTGGCTGCCCCCCGGGGCTGGGAGGGTGTGTAAACCACCAAGCCCCCTTGCTCGAGGTGAATTGAGACCCCCAAGCTCTGGGGTCACACACCATTGCTGCCACCATGCAGGTCATCCCACTTCTGTGAGAGAGGGCCCGTGCAGGGCTGTGGGTGATGGGGGATTTGGGGATGTTGTGGGCTGGCCCAGAAGTGGCGAGAGGAAAGGAGAGAGAGAACCCTTGAACTGCTCAGCCTTCCAGGAAATTCCAGGCCCAGCTCTGGTGAGAGGTGCAGGTGAGAAGCCCCTGCAAGTTTCTGGGGAAGGGGAAGTCCCCCTTCCCACCATATTTCAGTTGAAGCCCCTCTGCCTGCACCACCCCTAACTCTCCCTCCTGTGGCTCCTGCTGAAAGCCGCAGAAGATGGAGAGTTTATGCTGCTTCCTTTCCTGTAGTGAAATGAAGCCACAGACAAACGTGTTCCTTTAAGCAAGCATGAAAGAAATGAGAAAATAATAGTGGGAGGTTATTATTGACAGGTTCATGTAGAGATGCTTCACAAGCCTGGCACAAGGAAGGGACTGAGATCTTGCCCCTGGTCCTGGGGTCCCCCCCACCCCCAGCCTATGTTCCCCTTGGTGTCTTCTGGCGACTAGGCAGACTTAAATCTCCTGAACGCATCCTGAAAGGATCAGGACAGGGCAGAGCTCGTTCACAGATGGGAGGGTGTGGTCCACTCTTTACAAACACCGTTGCCTGCTCCCTGTATTGGAACTCAGTTCTGGGTGTAAGCACGCATGGCTTTCTGGTTGGGTCAGCACCCTCAATTACCCAGGCAAGAGGCTTTGTGTCCACTTCTTCCCCATGTGCATCCTACTCACTTCCACTGCTGGGGCTTTGGGGCCTGTGCTGTGCACATCTGCTCTGCTCATAGCATACCCATGGGCCATAAGATTTTACTCTTAAAAGGTAAGTGTAAGGGTGAAATACTCCATAGTTAAGAATTTCAAGGTGGCAGCAGCGTTGACTGAAGTACGAGAACTCAGGAACAAGGCTCATGTGTTTAGAGAAGCCAGTGTGTGGGCTTCAAGGACACTCCGTGTAGAGGGTGGGGTGGGGGTGGTCAAGGAGGTTCTGAGACACTCGGCTCATCCAGTTCGTGCACAGGCAACTCCAGGCTCCGTTCTTGGCAGGGTGGGTGACAGTCAGCACTGCCTGCCTGTGTGGAGGGGCTCAGAGGCTGCCCAGCTCAGCAGGAATGGCAGTGGGGGGAAAGGAGGGCACCCTCCCTTAGCATTCCTGACTTCACACCTCCTTGTTAGGGCAGCTGAGTGCCTGATGACCTCTCCCATGTCTAGCTCTGAAGATATGGAAGAAGTGGGCACTGAAGGACATGCAGGATGTAACAGAGAACAGCAAAGGCGGGGCCTGCATTCTCAGCCAGCCTTTGCCAGATTCTACCTGTGCTTATGCATCAGACCAAGACACTGACTGTGGCTCAGATCATGAACTCCTTATTGCAAAATTCAGACCTGAATTGAAGAAAATAGGGAAAACCACTAGACCATTCAAGTATGACCTAAATCAATCCCTTACGATTATACAGTGGAAGTGACAAATAGATTCAAGGGATTAGATCTGATAGAGTTCCTGAAGAACTGTTAGATGGAGGTTCGTGACACTGTACAGGAGGCAGTGATCAAGACCATCCCCAAGAAAAAGAAATGCAAAAAGGCAAAATGGTTGTCTGAGAAGGCCTTACAAATAGCTGAGAAAAGAAGAGAAGCTAAAGGCAAAGGAGAAGGAGAAAGATATACCCATCTAAATGCAGAGTTCCAAAGAATAGCAAGGAGAGATAAGAAAGTCTTCCTAAGTGATCAGTGCAAAGAAATAGAGGAAAACAGTAGAATGGGCAAGACTAGAGATCTCTTCAAGAAAATTAGAGATACCAAGGGAACATTTCATGCAATGATGGGCACAACAAAGGACAGAAATGGTATGGACCTAACAGAAGCAAAAGATATTAAGAAGAGGTGGCAAGAATACACAGAAGGACTGTGCCAAAAAGATCTTCATGACCCAGATAATCACAATGGTGTGATCACTAATCCAGAGCCAGACATCCTGGAATATGAAGTCAAATGGGCCTTAGGAAGCATCACTAGGAACAAAGCTAGTGGAGGTGATGGAATTCCACCTGAGCTATTTCAAGTTCTAAAAGATGATGCTGTGAAAGTGCTGCACTCAATATGCCAGCAAATTTGGAAAACTCATCAGTGGCCACAGGACTAGAAGAGGTCAGTTTTCATTCCAATCCCAAAGAAAGGCAATACCAAAGAATGTTCAAACTACTGCAAAGTTGCACTCATCTCACATGCTTACAAAGTAATACTCAAAATTCTCCAAGCGAGGCTTCAACAGTACATGTACTGAGAACTTCTAGATGTTCAAACTGGATTTAGAAAAGGCAGAGGAACCAGAGATCAAATTGCCAACATCCATTGGATCATCGAAAAAGCGAGAGAGTTCCAGAAAAACATCTACTTCTGCTTTATTGACTATGCCAAAACCTTTGACGGTGTGGACCACAACAAATTGTGGGAAATAATTAGAAATGAGAATACCAGAGAATACCTGCCTTCTGAGAAATCTGAATGCAAATCAAGAAGCAACAGTTAGAACCAGACATGGAACAACGGTCTGGTTCTAAATTGGGAAATAAGTACGTCAAGGCTGTATATTGTGACCCTGCCTATTTAACTTATATGCAGAGTGAAAGTGAAAGCTGCTCAGTTGTATCCCAACTATTTGCAACCCCATGGACTATGTATATAGTCCATAGGATTCTCCAGGCTAGAATACTGGAGTGGGTAGCTGTTCCCTTCTCCAGGGAATCGTCCCAACCCAGGGATTAAACCCAGGTCTCCCACATTGCATGCAGATTCTTTACCAGCTGAGCCACTAGGGAAGCCCTATATGTGCAGAATACATCATGCGAAGTGCCGAGCTGGATGAAGCACAAGCTGGAATCAAGATTGCCAGGAGAAATATCAATAATCTCAGATATGCAGGTGACACTACCCTTATGGCAGAAAGCGAAGAGGAATTGAAAAGCCTCTTGATGAAAGTGAAAGAAGAGAGTGAAAAAGCTGATTTGTAACTCAACATTCAGAAAACTAAGATCATGGCATCTGGTCCCATCACTTCGTGGCAAATAGATGGGGAAATAATGGAAACAGTGAGAGACTATTTTCTTGGGCTCCCAAATCACTGCAGATGGTAACGCAGCCATGAAATTGAAAGACACTTGCTTCTTGGAAGAAAAGCCATGACCAACCCAGACAGCATATTAAAAAGCAGAGACATTGCCAACAAAGGTCGATCTAATCAGAGCTGTGGTTTTTCCGGTAGTCAGGTATGGATGAGAGAGTTGGGACTGTAAAGAAGGCTGAGTGCCGAAGATTGATGCTTTTGAACTGTGGTGTTGGAGAGGACTCTTGAGAGTCCCTTGGACTGCAAGGAGATGAAACCAGTCCATCCTAAAGGAAATCAGTCCTGAGTATTCATTGGAAGGACTGAAGCTGAAGCTGAAACTCCAATACTTTGGCCACCTGATGTGAAGAGCTGACTCATTGGAAAAGACCCTGGTGCTGGGAAAGACTGATGCAGGAGGAGAAGGGGACAACAGGGTGAGATGATTGGATAGCATCACTGACTCAATGGATATGAGTTTGAGCAAGCTCCGGGAGTTGGTGATGTACAGGGGAGCCTGGTGTGCTGCAGTCCATGGGGTTGCAAAGAGTTGGACATGACTGAGCGACTGAACTGAAGACGCTGGTCCTCCCATTCTATATCACACATGAGACTAGAGGCACAGAGAGGTTGAGCACCTTGCCCCACGTAACACAGCTGGTGACAGCAGAGCTGAGAACTGACCCACTGTAGTTGAATCTGGAGTCTAGATGTTGTTATGACCTGAGGGAGCAGCAAAGACAGAGTGAGGGAGAAATAGATGCCCAGACTTAGCCAGGCACACATGCATGCACACATATACACACATGTGAACATGACTTTCACCTTTGAGGCTACAGGAGTCAGATTAAACCAGGGGGCAACCAGGAGAGGCCAAAGGAGGGTGGAGGTCTATTAAGAGGAAAGACCATACTTCCCAGGAGACCAGGGAAGTCCCTTCCCTGGTGAGTCTGTCTCAAACCCTAGATTCCTCTCCCTGGAACCAGGAACTGACTGTGCAGTGACCTAACTGAGTTGACTCCAGACTTACGCCTTCCGAGTGGTTCAGCTCCCACTGGACCCCACTGCTGTCAGTAATAAGGGGGGAATGAGGTATGTAGTCTGTGCTTCAGATTTGTTTGGAGACAAAATTTATTAAAACAGGAGTACAAAAAACCCATGAAGGGAATTGGCGTGAACATCTCCAGAACACTTAAGAAATCCTTTGCTGTTTATCTACCTCCTCTCCTGTCATGAAAGTGGAAGGTCTACTTAATCAATTAACTCTGTGCTTTTCACACCATTTCTTTAAAAGAAAATATATTTATTTGGCTGAACTGGGTCTTAATTGCAGCATGTGGGGTCTAGTTCCTAATCATGTATTGAACATGGGTCTTTGCATTGGCAGCGTGATGTCTTAGCCACTGGACCACCAGGGAAGTCTCTAATCACAGTGTTGTGGAGTGTAACGGGCCATGGACCTCCTCTCAGACCACCTCAGAGTTGAAGTATGTGATGGCTACAGTAATCCTTCTGTGGATAAGATGTGGTTTATTGTTAATGACTTACTCAAACTCCCTGCAAACATAGGACTTCCCCCTGTGTGTCTTCTGGTTTCTCATGAGATGTGACGTCTCACTGGAGCTTCACGCACAATCCCTGCAAACATAGGGTTTCTCCCCTGTGTGTGCCCTCTGGTGTCTGATCCGATTTGACTTCACACTGAAGCTTCTCCCACACTCCCTGCAAACATAGGGCTTCTCCCCTGTGTGTGCCCTCTTTTGTCTACCTAGATTTGACTTCACACTGAAGCTTCGCCCACACTCCCTGCAAACATAGCGCTTCTCCCCTGTGTGCACCCTCTTGTGTCTACTTAGATTTGACTTCACAGTGAAGCTTCGCCCACACTCCCTGCAAACATAGCGCTTCTCCCCTGTGTGTGCCCTCTGATGTCTACATAGATTTGATTTCACACTGAAGCTTCACCCACACTCCCTGCAATCATAGGGCTTGACCCTGTGTATGCCCTCTGTTGTCTAATTAGATTCGAGTTCACAGTGAAGCTTCGCCCACAGTCCCTGAAAACATAGGGTTTCTACCCTGTGTGTGCCCTCTGGTGTCTACTTAGATTTGATTTCACACTGAAGCTTCGCCCACACTCCCTGCAAACATAGGGCTTGTCCCCCGAGTGTGCCTTCTGGTGTCTACTTAGATTTGACTTCACACTGAACTTTCGCCCGCACTCCCTGCAAATATAGGGCTTCTCCCCTGTGTGTGGCCTGTGTTGTCTACCTAGATTTGACTTCACACTGAAGCTTTGCCCACATTCCCTGCAAACATAGGGCATCTCCCCTGTGTGTTCCCTCTGTTGTCTACTTAGATTTGACTTCACACTGAAGCTTCGCCCACACTCCCTGCAAACATAGGGCTTCACCCCTGTGTGTGCCCTCTGGTGTCAACTTAGATTTGACTTCACACTGAGGCTTCGCCCACACTCCCTGCAAACATAGGGCTTTTCCCCTGTGTTTGCCCTCTGGTGTCTACTTAGATTTGATTTCACACTGAGGCTTCGCCCACACGCCCTGCAAACATAGGGCTTGTACCCTGTGTGTGCTTTCTGGTGTCTACTTAGATTTGACTTCACACTGAACTTTCGACGACACTCCCTGCAAACATAGGGCTTCTCCCCTGTGTGCCCTCTGGTGTCTCATTCGATTTGACGTTACACTGAGGCTTCGCCCACACTCCCTGCAAACAAAGGTCTTCTACCCTGCTTGTGCCCACTGTTGTCTACTTAGATTTGACTTCACACTGAAGCTTCGCCCACAATCTCTTCAAACATATGGCTTATCCTCTGTGTGTGCCCTCAGTTGTCTACTTAGGTTTGACCTCACACTGAAGCATCGCCCATTCTCCCTGCAAACATAGGGGTTCTCCCCTGTGTGTGCCCTCCTTTGTCTACCTAGATTTGACTTCACACTGAAGCTTTGCCCGTACTCCTTGCAATCATAGGGCTTCTCCCCTGTGTGTGCCTTCTGTTGTCTACTTAGATTTGACTTCACACTGAGGCTTCGCCCACACTCCCTACAAAAAAAGGGCGTCTCCCCTGTGTGTGCCGTCTGATGTCTACTTAGATTTGACTTGACACTGAAGCGTTGCCCACACTCCCTGCAAACATAGGGCTTCTCCCCTGTGTGTGCGTTCTGGTGTTGACTTAAGATTTGATTTCACAGTGAGACTTCGCCCACACGCCCTGCAAACATAGGGCTTCTCCCGTGTGTGTGCCCTCTTTTGTCTACCTAGATTTGACTTCACACTGAAGCTTTGCCCATACTTCTTGCAATCATAGGGCTTCTCCCCTGTGTGTGCCCTCTGTTGTCTACTTAGATTTGACTTCACAATGAAGCTTCGCCCACACTCCCTGCAAGCATAGTGCTTCTCCCCTCTGTGTGCCCTCTTTGTCTACTTAGATTTGACTTCACACTGAAGCATTGCCCACACTCCCTGCAAACATAGAGCTTCTCCCCTGTGTGTGCGTTCTGGTGTTGACTTAAGATTTGATTTCACAGTGAGACTTCGCGCACACGCCCTGCAAACATAGGGCTTCACCCCTGTGTGTGCCTTCTGGTGTCTACTTAGATTTGACTTCACAGTGAACTTTCCCGCACACTCCCTGCAAACATAGGGCTTGTCCCCTGTGTGTGGCCTGTGTTGTCTACCTAGATTTGACTTCACACTGAAGCTTCGCCCACATTCCGTGCAAACATAGGGCATCTCCCCTGTGTGTTCCCTCTGTTGTCTACTTAGATTTGACTTCACACTGAAGCTTCGCCCTCACTCCCTGCAAACATAGGGTTTCACCCCTGTGTGTGCCCTCTGGTGTCTACTTAGATTTGACTTCACACTGAAGCTTCGCCCACTCTCCCTGCAAACATAGGGCTTCTCCCCTGTGTGTGCCCTCTTTTGTCTACCTAGATTTGACTTCACACTGAAGCTTTGCCCACACTCCCTGCAATCATAGGGCTTCTCCCCTGTGTGTGCCCTCTGTTGTCTACTTAGATTTGACTTCACAATGAAGCTTCGCCCACACTCCCTGCAAGCATAGTGCTTCTCCCCTGTGTGCGCTCTCTTGTGTCTATTTAGATTTGACTTCACACTGAGGCTTCGCCCACACTCGCTTCAAACATAGGGCTTCTCCCCTGTGTGTGCCTTCTCGTGTTGACTTAGATTTGATTTCACACTGAGGCTTCGCCCACACTCCCTGCAAACATAGGGCTTGTGCCCTGTTCGTGCCTTCTGGTGTCTACTTAGATTCGACTTCACACTGAACTTTCGCCCGCACTCCCTGCAAACATAGGGCTTCTCCCCTGTGTGTGGCCTGTGTTGTCTACCTAGATTTGACTTCACACTGAAGCTTTGCCCACATTCCCTGCAAACATAGGGCGTCTCCCCTGTGTGTTCCCTCTGTTGTCTACTTAGATTTGACTTCACACTGAGCTTCGCTCACACTCCCTGCAAACATAGGGCTTCACCCCTGTGTGTGTCCTCTTTTATCTAATTAGATTTGACTTCACACTGAACCTTCGCCCACACTCCCTGCAAACATAGGGTTTGTCCCCTGTGTGTGCCTTCTGGTGTCTACTTAGATTTGACTTCATACTGAAGCTTTGCCCACACTCCCTGCAAACATAGGCTTTTCCCCTGTGTGTGCCCTCTGATGTCAACTTAGATTTGACTTCACACTGAAGCTTCGCCCACACTCCCTTAAAACATAGGGCTTGTCCCCTGTGTGTGCCCTCTGTTGTCTAATGAGATGTGAGTTCACAATGAAGCTTCGCCTACACTTCCTGAAAATATAGGGTTTCTGCCCTGTGTGTCCCCTCTGGTGTCTACTTAGATGTGACTTCACACTGAAGCTTCGCCCACACTCCCTTCAAACATATGGCTTCTCCCCTGTGTGTGCCCTCTGTTGTCTACTTAGATTTGACTTCACACTGAAGCTTTGCCCACACTCCCTGCAATCATAGGTCTTCTCCCCTGTGTGTGCCCTCTGTTGTCTACTTAGATTTGACTTCACAATGAAGGTTCGCCGACACTCCCTGCAAGCATAGGGCTTCTCCCCTCTGTGTGCCCTCTTTTTTCTACTTAGATTTGACTTGACACTGAAGCGTTGCCCACACTCCCTGCAAACATAGGGCTTTTCCCCTGTGTGTGCCTTCTGGTGTTGACTAAGATTTGATTTCACACTGAGGCTTCGCCCACACTCCCTACAAACATAGGATGTCTCCCCTGTGTGTGCCCTCTGTTGTCTAATTAGATTTGACTTCACACTGAAGCTTCGCCCACACTCCCTTCAAACATATGGCTTCTCCCCTGTGTGTGACTTCTGGTGTTGACTTAGATTTGAATTCACACTGAATCTTCGCCCACACTCCCTGCAAACATAGGGATTCTGCCCTTTGTGGGCCCTCTTCTGTCTACCTAGATTTGACTTCACACTGAAGGTTTGCCCACACTCCCTGCAATCATAGGGCTTCTCCCCTGTGTGTGCCGTCTGTTGTCTACTTAGATTTGACTTCACAATGAAGCTTCGCCCACATTCCCAGGAAGCACAGGATTTCTCCCCTGTGTGTGCCCTCTGTTGTCTACTTAGATTTGAGTTCACACTGAAGCTTCGCCACATTCCCTTAAAACATAGGGCTTCTCCCCTGTGTGTGCCTTCTGGTGTCGACTAAGATTTGATTTCACACTGAGGCTTCGCCCACACTCCCTGCAAACATAGGGTTTTTCCCCTGTGTGTGCCCTCTGGTGTCTACTTAGATTTGACTTCACAGTGAAGGTTTGCCGACACTCACTGCAAACATAGGGCTTCTCCCCTGTGTGTGTCCTCTGGTGTCTACCTCGATTTCACTTCACACTAAAGCTTCGCGTACACTCCCTGTAAAGATAGGTCTTCTCGCCAGTGTGTGCCCTCTGGTGTCTGATTCAATTTGATTTCACACTGAACTTTCGCCCGCACTCCCTGCAAACATCGGGCTTCTCCCCTGTGTGTGGCCTGTGTTGTCTACCTAGATTTGACTTCAAACTGAAGCTTCGCCTACAGTCCCTGCAAACAAAGGTCTTCTCCCCTGTGTGTGCCCTCTGTTGTCTACATAGATTTGACTTCACACTGAAGCTTTGCCGACACTCCCTGCAATCATAGGGCTTCTCCCATGTGCGTGCCTTCTGGAGTCTACTTTGATTTCACTTCACACTGGAACTTCTCCCACACTCTCTGCAAACACAGGGCTTCTCCCCTGTGTGTTCCCTCTATTGTCTACTTAGATTTGACTTCACACTGAAGCTTCTCCCACTCTTTCTGCAAACATAGGGCTTCTCCCCTGTGTGTGCCCTCTTTTGTCTACCTAGATTTGACTTCACACTGAAGCTTTGCCCACACTCCCTGCAATCATAGGGCTTCTCCCCTGTGTGTGCCGTCTGTTGTCTACTTAGATTTGACTTCACAATGAAGCTTCGCCCACATTCCCAGGAAGCATAGGGTTTCTCCCATGTGTGTGCCCTCTGTTGTCTACTTAGATTTGAGTTCACACTGAAGCTTCGCCCACACTCCCTTAAAACATAGGGCTTCTCCCCTGTGTGTGCCTTCTGGTGTCGACTAAGATTTGATTTCACACTGAGGCTTCGCCCACACTCCCTGCAAACATAGGGCTTTTCCCCTGTGTGTGCCCTCTGGTGTCTACTTAGATTTGATTTCACACTGAGGCTTCGCCCACACTCCCTGCAAACATAGGGCTTCTCCCTTGTGTGTGCCTTCTGGTGTTGACTAAGATTTGATTTCACACTGAGGATTCGCCCACACTCCCTTCAAAAAAAGGGCGTCTCCCCTGTGTGTGCCCTCTGTTGTCTAATTAGATTTGACTTCACACTGAAGCTTCGCCCACACTCCCTTCAAACATACGGCTTCTCCCCTGTGTGTGACTTCTGGTGTTGACTTAGATTTGAATTCACACTGAATCTTCGCCCACACTCCCTGCAAACATAGCGCTTCTCCCCTTTGTGGGCCCTCTTCTGTCTACCTAGATTTGACTTCACACTGAAGCTTTGCCCACACTCCCTGCAATCATAGGG
Source organism: Dama dama (assembly GCF_033118175.1). NCBI lineage: Eukaryota > Metazoa > Chordata > Mammalia > Artiodactyla > Cervidae > Dama > Dama dama. Next base: position 37,609,379 of record NC_083693.1, read on the forward strand.
CTTCTCCCCTGTGTGTGCCCTCTGTTGTCTACTTAGATTTGACTTCACAATGAAGCTTCGCCCACATTCCCAGGAAGCATAGGGTTCTCCCCTGTGTGTGTCCTCTGTTGTCTACTTAGTATTGAGTTCACACTGAAGCTTCGCCCACACTCCTTAAAACATAGGGCTTCTCCCTTGTGTGTGCCTTCTGATGTCGACTTAGATTTGATTTCACACTGAGGCTTCGCCCACACTCCCTGCAAACATAGGGCTTTTCCCCTGTGTGTGCCCTCTGGTGTCTACTTAGATTTGATTTCACACTGAGGCTTCGCCCACACGCCCTGCAAACATAGGGCTTGTACCCTGTGTGTGCTTTCTGGTGTCTACTTAGATTTGACTTCACACTGAACTTTCGACGACACTCCCTGCAAACATAGGGCTTCTCCCCTGTGTGCCCTCTGGTGTCTGATTCGATTTGACGTTACACTGAGGCTTCGCCCACACTCCCTGCAAACAAAGGTCTTCTACCCTGTTTGTGCCCACTGTTGTCTACTTAGATTTGACTTCACACTGAAGCTTCGCCCACAATCTCTTCAAACATATGGCTTATCCCCTGTGTGTGCCCTCAGTGGTCTACTTAGGTTTGACTTCACACTGAAGCATCGCCCATTCTCCCTGCAAACATAGGGGTTCTCCCCTGTGTGTGCCCTCCTTTGTCTACCTAGATTTGACTTCACACTGAAGCTTTGCCCATACTCCTTGCAATCATAGGGCTTCTCCCCTGTGTGTGCCTTCTGTTGTCTACTTAGATTTGACTTCACACTGAGGCTTCGCCCACACTCCCTACAAAAAAAAGGCGTCTCCCCTGTGTGTGCCGTCTGATGTCTACTTAGATTTGACTTGACACTGAAGCGTTGCCCACACTCCCTGCAAACATAGGGCTTCTCCCCTGTGTGTGCGTTCTGGTGTTGACTTAAGATTTGATTTCACAGTGAGACTTCGCCCACACGCCCTGCAAACATAGGGCTTCACCCCTGTGTGTGCCTTCTGGTGTCTACTTAGATTTGACTTCACAGTGAACTTTCCCGCACACTCCCTGCAAACATAGGGCTTGTCCCCTGTGTGTGGCCTGTGTTGTCTACCTAGATTTGACTTCACACTGAAGCTTCGCCCACATTCCCTGCAAACATAGGGCATCTCCCCTGTGTGTTCCCTCTGTTGTCTACTTAGATTTGACTTCACACTGAAGCTTCGCCCTCACTCCCTGCAAACATCGGGCTTCACCCCTGTGTGTGCCCTCTGTGGTCTACTTAGTTTTGACTTCACACTGAAGCTTCGCCCACTCTCCCTGCAAACATAGGGCTTCTCCCCGGTGTGTGCCCTCTTTTGTCTACCTAGATTTGACTTCACACTGAAGCTTTGCCCACACTCCCTGCAATCATAGGGCTTCTCCCCTGTGTGTGCCCTCTGTTGTCTACTTAGATTTGACTTCACAATGAAGCTTCGCCCACACTCCCTGCAAGCATAGTGCTTCTCCCCTCTGTGTGCCCTCTTTTGTCTACTTAGATTTGACTTCACACTGAAGCATTGCCCACACTCCCTGCAAACATAGGGCTTCTCCCCTATGTGTGCCTTCTGGTGTTGACTAAGATTTGATTTCACACTGAGGCTTCGCCCACACTCCCTACAAACATAGGGCTTCTCCCCTGTGTGTGCCCTCTAGTGTCTACTTAGATTTGTCTTCACACTGAAGCTTCGCCCACACTCCCTTCGAACATATGGCTTCTCCCCTGTGTGTGCCCTCTGTTGTCTACTTAGATTTGACTTCACACTGAATCTTCGCCCACACTCCCTGCAAACATAGGGCTTCTCCCCTTTTTGGGCCCTCTTCTGTCTACCTAGATTTGACTTCACACTGAAGCTTTGCCCACACTCCCTGCAATCATAGGGCTTCTCCACTGTGTGTGCCCTCTGTTGTCTACTTAGATTTGAGTTCACACTCAAGCTTCACCCACACTCCCTTAAAACATAGGGTTTCTCTCCTGTGTGTGCCTTCTGGTGTCGACTTAGATTTGATTTCACACTGAGGCTTCGCCCACACTCCCTGCAAACATAGGGCTTCTCCCCTGTGTGTGCCTTCTGGTGTCGACTTAGATTTGACTTCACACTGAAGCTTCGCCCACACTCCCTGCAATTATAGGGCTTTTCCCCTGTGTGTGGCCTCTGGTGTCTCCTTAGATTTGACTTCACACTGAGGCTTCGCCCACACTCCCTGCAAACATAGGGCTTCTCCCCTGTGTGCCCTCTGGTGTCTGATTCGATTTGACTTCACACTGAAGCTTCGCCCACACTCCCTGCGAACATAGGGCATCTCCCCTGTGTGTTCCCTCTGGTGTCTGATTCGATTTGACGTTACACTGAGTCTTCGCCCACACTCCCTGCAAACAAAGGTCTTCTACCCTGTTTGTGCCCACTGTTGTCTACTTAGATTTGACTTTACACTGAAGCTTCGCCCACACTCTCTTCAAACATATGGCTTCTCCCCTGTGTGTGCCCTCTGTTGTCTACTTAGATTTGACTTCACACTGAAGCGTCGCCCACTCTCCCTGCAAACATAGGGCTTCTCCCCTGTGTGTTCCCTCTTTTGTCTACCTAGATTTGACTTCACACTGAAGCTTTGCCCACACTCCCTGCAATCATAGGGCTTCTCCCCTGTATGTGCCTTCTGTTGTCTACTTAGATTTGACTTGACAGTGAAGCTTCGCCCACACTCCCTGCAAGCATAGGGCTTCTCCCCTCTGTGTGCCCTCTTTTGTCTACTTAGATTTGACTTGACACTGAAGCGTTGCCCACACTCCCTGCAAAGATAGGGCTTCTCCCCTGTGTGTGCCTTCTGGTGTTGACTAAGATTTGATTTCACACTGAGGCTTCGCCCACACTCCCTACAAACATAGGGCGTCTCCCCTGTGTGAGCCCTCTAGTGTCTACTTAGATTTGACTTCACAGTGAAGGTTTGCCGACACTCACTGCAAACATAGGGCTTCTCCCCTGTGTGTGTCCTCTGGTGTCTACTTCGATTTCACTTCACACTAAAGCTTCGCGTACACTCCGTGTAAAGATAGGTCTTCTCGCCAGTGTGTGCCCTCTGGTGTCTGATTCAATTTGATTTCACACTGAAACTTCGCCCACAGTCCCTGCAAACAAAGGTCTTCTCCCCTGTGTGTGCCCTCTGTTGTCTACATAGATTTGACTTCACACTGAAGCTTTGCCGACACTCCCTGCAATCATAGGGCTTCTCCCATGTGCGTGCCTTCTGGAGTCTACTTTGATTTCACTTCACACTGAAACTTCTCCCACACTCTCTGCAAACACAGGGCTTCTCCCCTGTGTGTGCCCTCTTTTGTCTACTTAGATTTGACTTCACGCTGAAGCTTTGCCCACACTCCCTGCAAACATAGGGCTTCTCCCCTGTGTGTGCCTTCTGGTGTCTACTTAGATTTGACTTCACACTGAACTTTCGCCCGCACTCCCTGCAAACATCGGGCTTCTCCCCTGTGTGTGGCCTGTGTTGTCTACCTAGATTTGACTTCACACTGAAACTTCGTCCACAGTCCCTGCAAACAAAGGTCTTCTCCCCTGTGTGTGCCCTCTGTTGTCTACATAGATTTGACTTCACACTGAAGCTTTGCCGACACTCCCTGCAATCATAGGGCTTCTCCCATGTGCGTGCCTTCTGGAGTCTACTTTGATTTCACTTCACACTGGAACTTCTCCCACACTCTCTGCAAACACAGGGCTTCTCCCCTGTGTGTTCCCTCTATTGTCTACTTAGATTTGACTTCACACTGAAGCTTCGCCAACACTCCCTTGAAACATATGGCTTCTCCCCTTGTGTGCCCTCTGTTGTCTACTTAGATTTGACTTCACACTGAAGCTTCTCCCACTCTTTCTGCAAACATAGGGCTTCTCCCCTGTGTGTGCCCTCTTTTGTGTACCTAGATTTGACTTCACACTGAAGCTTTGCCCACACTCCCTGCAATCATAGGGCTTCTCCCCTGTGTGTGCCCTCTGTTGTCTACTTAGATTTGACTTCACAATGAAGCTTCGCCCACACTCCCTGAAAACATAGGGTTTCTGCCTTGTGTGTGCCCTCTTTTGTCTACTTCGATTTGACTTCACACTGAAGCTTCGCTCACACTCCCTGCAAACATAGGGCTTCACCCCTGTGTGTGCCCTCTTGTGTCGACTTAGATTGCACTTCACGCTGAAGCTTCGCCCACACTCCTTGTAAACATAGGGCCTCACCCCTATGTGTTCCCTCTGTTGTCTACTTAGATTTGACTTCACACTGAAGCTTCGCCCACACTCCCTGCAAACATAGGGCTTCACCCCTGTGTGTGCCCTCTGGTGTCTACTCAGATTTGACTTCACACTGAACCTTCGCCTACACTCCCTGCAAACATAGGGCTTCTCCCCTGTGTGCGCCCTCTTGTGTCTACTTAGATTTGACTTAACACTGAGGCTTTGCCCACACTCCCTTCAAACATAGGGCTTCTCCCCTGTGTGTGACTTCTGGTGTTGAGTTAGATTTGATTTCATACTGAGGCTTCGCCCACACTCCCTGCAAACATAGGGCTTCTCCCCTGTGTGTGCCTTCTGGTGTCTACTTAGAATTGACTTCACACTGAATTTTCGCTCGCACTCCCTGCAAACATAGGGCTTCTCCCCTGTGTGTGGCCTGTGTTGTCTACCTAGATTTGACTTCACACTGAAGCTTCGCCCACAGTCCCTGCAAACATAGGGCATCTCCCCTGTGTGTTCCCTCTGTGGTCTACTTAGTTTTGACTTCACACTGAAGCTTCGCCCACACTCCCTTCAAAGATAGGGCTTCACCCCTGTGTGTGCCGTCTGTTTTTACATAGAATTGACTTCACGTTTAAGGTTCGCCCACACTCCCTGCAAGCATAGGGCTTCTCCCGTGTGTGTGGGCTCTGTTGTCTACTTAGATTTGACTTCTCACTCAAGCTTCTCCCACACTCCCTGCAAACATAGGGATTCTCCCCTGTGTGCGCCCTCTTGTGTCTACTTAGATTTGACTTCACACTGAGGCTTCGCCCACACTCCCTGCAACATTGGTCTTCTCCCCTGTGTGCCATCTGGTGTCTGATTCGATTTGAGTTCACATTGAAGCTTCGCCCACACTCCCTCAAACATAGGCCTTCTCCCCTCTGTGTATCCTCTTTTGTCTACTTAAATTTCACTTCACACTGAAGCTTCGCCCACACTCCCTGCAAACATAGGGTGTCTCCCCTGTGTCTGCCCTCTGTTTTCTACTTAGATTTGACTTCAAAATGAACCTTCGCCCACATTCCCTGCAAACATAACGTTTCTCTCCTGTGTGTGCCCTCTGTTATCTACTTAGATTTGACTTCACAATGAAGCTTGGCCCACACTGCCTGTAAACATAGGACTTCTCCCCTGTGTGTGTCCTCTTATGTGTACTAGTTTTCACTTCACACTGAAGCTTCCCTCATACTCCGTGCAAACATAGTGTTTCTCCCCTGTGTGTGCCCTCTGGTGTCTGATTTTATTTGACTTCACACTGAAGCTTCACCCACACTCCCTGCAAACATAGGTCTTCTCCCCTGTGTGTGCCCTCTGGTGTCTACTTAGATTTGATTTCACACTGAGGCTTCGCCCACACTCCCTGCAAACATAGGGCTTCTCCCCTGTGTGTGCCTTCTGGTGTCTACTTAGATTTGACTTTACACTGAACTTAGGCCGACACTCCCTGGAAACATAGGGCTTCTCCCCTGTGTGCGCTCTGGTGTCTGATTCGATTTGACTTCACACTGAGGCTTCGCCCACACTCCCTGCAAACATATGGCATGTCCCCTGTGTGTGCCCTCTGGTGTCTGATTCGATATGACTTTACACTGAGGATTTGCCCACACTCCCTGCAAACATAGGGCTTCTCCCCTGTGTGTGCCCTCTTTTGTCTCCTTAGATTTGACTTCACACCGAAGCTTCCCCCAGACTCCGTGCAAACATAGTGCTTCTCCCCTGTGTGTGCCCTCTGGTGTCTGATTCAATTTGAATTCGCACTGAGCTTCGCCCTGACTCCCTGCAAACATAGGGCTTCTCCCCTGTGTGTAGCCTCTGGTGTCTGATTCGATTTGACTTCACACTGAAGCTTCGCCCACACTCCCTGCAAACATAGGGCTTCTCCCCTGTGTGTGCCCTCTGGTGTCTGATTCAATTTGATTTCACACTGAAGCTTCGCCCACACTCCCTGCAAATATAGGGCTTTTCCCCTGTGTTTGCCCTCTGGTGTCTACTTAGATTTGACTTCACACTGAGGCTTCGCCCACACGCCCTTCAAACAGAGGGCTTCTCCCCTGTGTGTGCCTTCTGGTGTGTACTTCGATTTGACTTCACACTGAAGGATCGCCCACACTCCCTTCAAATATAGAGCTTCTCCCCTGTGTGTGCCCTCTGATGTCTACTTAGATTTGACTTCACACCGAAGCTTCGCCCACCTTCCCTGCAATCATAGGGCTTCTCCCCTGTGTGTCTCCTCTGGTGTCTATTTAGATTAGACTTCAAACTGAAATTTCGCCCACACTCTCTGCAAACATAGGGCTTCTCTCCTGTGTGTGCCCTCTGGTGTCTACTTAGATTTGACGTCACACTGAAGCTTCGCCCACACTCCCTGCAATCATAGGGCTTCTCCCCTGTGTGTCTCCTCTGGTGTCTATTTAGATTAGACTTCAAACTGAAATTTCGCCCACACTCTCTGCAAACATAGGGCTTCTCTCCTGTGTGTGCCCTCTGTTGTCTACTTAGATTTGACTTCACACTGAAGCTTCGCTCACACTCCCTGCAAACATAGGGCTTGTCCCCTGTGTGTGTCCTCTGTTGTCAACTTAGATTTGACTTCACACTGAAGCTTCGCCCACACTCCCTGGAAACATAGGGCTTCTCCCCTGTGTGTGTCCTCTGGTGTGTCATGAGACATGATCTATCCTTGGAGTCTTGCCCACACTCTCCATGCTAAACTCATAATTTAAGACTCCTGCCCCCATGCATAATTTGCCTGTGTCCTCTGTATTCACTTTCTGGCCTGTGCTTGGCTCTTCCATCATTCTATCACATACTCAGGAATCCCACATTTGTCGTTTGCGTGAGTAGCAAGAGGTCCTTGAAACCCTTCTCAGCCTTATGCTTTTCAGTAAAGTTTGGTGCATTTCCTTGACCTCTCGATCCTCAAATTTGTCACTTCAGCTGTGTGCATCAGAATTTTGCTGCTGTTGATTTTAATTGCCTGGGCAGGAATCCTTTGGTTGGAGCCGGTCTCTTGTAGGTGTTCTTAGGAGGATCTCAGAGAGGTGCTGCATTTGAAATGTTGGCTGAGAAATTTCTGACTGGAGAAGGCCAGGTAGCAGGAGGCACATGGGTGGATTTTGGGCTTTGGTTCTGCTGAAAGAGGAAACTTTTGGTCAGGTAGTTGGTTTGTCATAAGGCCTGCCCCACTAACCTTCTTAGTGCTGACAGTGAAAGATCTGTCAACCACCAAGTGTGCCCTTCCAGTCCCCTTTCCCACTCCATTCTTAATCTGTGCATCTTCTACAGAAATCCAGGAAGCCTGTGTCAAGGACCTTTTCTACATATTGCCCAGACTAGGGACCTTCCAGTAGCATCAGAGGCAGTGTCTCTCCTGATAGAGGTGGACCTGCAGGGACCTTTCCTTGCGTATAAGTATCTGAAAATTCATGTCACCGTGGTCACAGGTATTTTATCCTACTGAGAGATAAGACTCTTGATGACTTAGGTGGAATCATCCTGAGCGGCTCCCTGTGAGGGGAAAAGGTCTATTAAGTTAGGGGTGCCCAGCCTAGAACTCTCTGAATATGGCAGGCAGCACAGGGGGTGATGCTCTACTATGTGCAAATAAAGCTGAATTTGAGGGTCCTCATTCAAAGAGCAGCCTTTGTGTCTGGGTCTCTGCCTAAAGTGGGATTCAGACTGGATGAGACCGAGTGGCCCAGGTCCTATGGACTAGAGGTCTCTGGTTCCTGCTGCCCCCATTGGTTCATGAATTACTTCTCTCTGTTTCCCATAAATCATGAAATGAAGATGTGTTCTTTCTCAAGCCTCACGAGTATTCATACGTCATTTATTTCATTCAGTCTAGTCCATTTAAAATGCACTAGGAAGTCCTGTTTAAAAATACATCTCTATCCAGACTCTTCACACCCTGCTGCTGCTAACTCGCTTCAGTTGTGTCTGACTCTCTGTGAACCCACAGACGGCAGCCCACCAGGCTCCGCCGTCCCTGGGATTCTCCAGGCAAGAACGCTGGAGTGGGTTGCCATTTCCTTCTCCAATGCATGGAAGTGAAAAGTGAAAGTGAAGACTCTCAGCCATGTCCGACTTTTAGCGACCCCATGGACTGCAGCCTACCAGGCTCCACCGCGCCTAGGATTTTCCAGGCAAGAGTACTGGAATGGATTGCTATTCTTCACACCCTGACTCCCATCCATCTTTAACCAGCCCACTGTCCCCTCTCATCTGGCGATGAAATGACCTCTGAAGGGATTCGCCACTGCTGTCTCTTCCCAAAAATGAACCAAAGCATCGTCTTGGAACAGAGAACATGCCACTTGGAGCTGAAAGCTGCACGGTTGTTCCGTGTCACCCTGGGAGATTCCAGGTGCCTGCACATGGACATGGGACCTGATGCTCCCATGGTCCATCCATCCATCCTTCATCTCCCTCTGTGCTTCCGCCTACAACCACTGGCATGGCTTCTCTTCCCAGCCCTGGGGCTATGGCACTGGCTGCTCCCCTGCCTTGAATCCTTTCCCACAAGTGTTACCTCTGGAGAGACCCTGCGCCACCATCCTCCACCACACCCCACCCTCTGTTCACACTGATCCAAGGCCCTTTTCCTGGACTGGTTTTCCTCATAGCACCAGCCCCTGTCTGGTATTAAGCACATGTTGCCCCAGAAGGTGGTTCTATTTCAGGGCATGGAGCCCAGTCTGGTACAGTGTAGAAACTTACATGACAATGAACTGAAACAGTGACTGACTGCAAATCAGTGTACACATGTCATTTAGAAATGTGGAGGAAATGAGGAAGAAATAGCTAAAGGTGAGAGAGCTGGTAGGTGCTAGAAAATTTGCTTTTGGCCTCTAAGCCTTTCAGCAGAAGGTGATGTCATATATTTTTTGCATAAAATATTAAAAATTAGAACAAAAATTTTTAATATAATTTTTTCCTAAAAGTCACATGATACAAATCAATTTTTGAGGCATTTTAATTGAGACTTGACTGACTTTACACTGGATTGTACTGTGCTTCAGAGCCAGACCAGGGAAGCTCCCTAGGATGGGGTGGGGTGCTTGAAGAGCAGTAGCGCTCACCTCTGCTGGCAGTGAGCTCATTCTTCCACCTGCTGCCACACTTGATGCCAAGCTCCTGGCTGTACTTGTCCCCATAACAGACCAGCAGCTTGCAGCCCAGCCTGACCACCTGGCAGGTTCAGTAGAAGATCTGCCTGTGATTCAGGAGGGCTACCAGGTTCTGCTCCTTGTCGTCCCGGGCACAGTTCACATAAGTGGGGTTGAGGCCGGGAAAGGGAAGGAAACCACAAGTGATAAGTCCCCTCCACCTGTCAGACCCAATCCCAGCTTCTGGCCTTCAGTCTCTGAGGCCACCACAGCCTGCACCACCCCTGGGGACTTTCTGTTCACACTTTTGACCACACCATGTGAATTCCTATTTCCAGATCCTATTTCCAGTCCTCTTCCTGGCTGGAACGCTTTTCTCTCCTTACCTAATTAGCCATTTTCCAGAGCCCAGTTCCACATTTGTCTCCACCTGGACTGACCATAAGACTGGTGATGTCTAGCTCCTCTAAACTCAAAGTTCTCATTTCACAGAACTTGGTACTTCTAGGCTAGCATGCACTCCTTAGCACTCACCCCAACCTGAATTCTCGTCCAAGGCCTTTCTCCAGTCTCCCCACTTGTATCCAGGGGTCCCATTCACTTGCTGACCCCTTCCCGTGGAAACTTGGAGAGTGCTCTGACTTAGCTCAAGACACAGAACAGTAATATTCACTTTCTGCCTCCTCTGATGAAAGGCCCTCAGAGAAAGGTCCTGTCCCCCACTCCCTCCCAGGCCTCAGGGCCCACTTCTCACTGGAGCTTAGCCTGGGGAGGTTGCTGCCCTCATGGGCTCAAGGTCCCTCATGTTAGGTTATCCTGGTACAATTCTTCAAAAGTAGAAAAATTAAGGTTACATATTCCTAAAACCAGTTCGTTAATTTCTATTTGAAGTATGTCCTCCAAAAGGACACGGGTTGTGTGATCTGCTTCAGTAATGAATTCTACTGTCTAAACTGGAACACAGAAAGTGGTTGGTAAGGGTCAGTTAGGTGAGTTAAAGTGTCCCTGGTCAACCTACACTCCTCAAGTTGTTTTCAAGTACCCCGGTTTTCTTGAGCATAGAGACTTATATTTTGAGGGCATATACTACATTTTTACTTCTTTCATTCTATTGTCTTTTGAAATGAACATAGTATGATAGAAAAAGAGGAAAGATGTGAAATCTATTGAAGGAGGCTGGCTGAGAAGGAAAGGGGTGTGGGCTTGAGAGGAGCGACCTTTATAACTTGCAGACTCACTGCACTCATCTCATCCAGTTGGCCCAAGATATGTCCTTTCCGTCCACATACTCAAAGCAGTTTTTTCCTTTGGTGATCTGAGTGCCAAAAAAAGGGTTATAAACTTCTCTTTTTCTTTTTTGGTGGGAGGTAATAGAAGAGTTATTTCCCTCTGCTATCATCAGTGCTCTTCAGCCTGCATGAATTCAATTGCCAGTCATGACCACGTGGTAAGCTCCTTAATCATCACCTCCATGTCTGAGTCTGTTGATGCACTCAGGGCAAGGACTCCACACGGGAGGAGCCACTTCTGTGTGCCTGTACCACTGTGCTTCCACCTCTCCTCTGGTCTTTAGATAGAAGTCCCGTGTTCATGCACAGTGCACAGAGTATACAGGGCTGACCATGTTATCCTCATCCACGTCCTCACATGTAGACGTCCGCCACATGCACAAGTGATTGGGGGTCAGAGGACAGGGGAAGAGGGGTGTTCTCACCAGCCAGGAGTATCCACTGTTGGCAGCCTCTTTATCATCTGTGATCTGGCCCTTGTAGAGCCAAAGTGCAGGCCCAGCGGCAGATCAGACACCTCGTTCCACACTCCAAGCCCAGCCTCAGGGATGCCTGATGGTCTGATACTTAACCCAGAGGGAAGACTGAGGGCTGAGTGATTGGCATGCACTTTTTCCACTGCTGAGTCATTTATGAAAGTTGGGAGCCCATGAACAGCACAGCTGTCAATGAAGTTCTGACACTTCTCACAATCTGGAGGCGAGAGCACCGGGGATAAGGGGAGGTACAGTGATGTTGCTGGTCATAAAGAACTTCAGAATGAACCGGGGTGCTCACGGCATTTGGCCTTGATCCTGTACCCCAAATCATAGAGGAAAGGGATGATTGGGGGACCAAATGGTGAGGTTATATTATTGTGCCAAGGCCTCATAACCCCTTCTCCGTGAATGGGCCCATGGGGTCACTCACAGAGGTAGTTGTCGTCCTGGGGCTCGCTGACCTCTTGGTACACATGGCTCGCTCTTTTTCATAGGCTGTACATCTTCACTTCAGTCTCCTTTCGAATAGGCCCATGGGGTCACTCACAGAGGTAGTTGTCATCCTGGAGCTCGCTGACCTCTTGGTACACATGGCTTGCTCTTTCTCATAGGCTGTACATCTTCACTTCAGTCTCCTTTCTTCTTCTTTTTTTTTTTTTTATTAGTTGGAGGCTAATTACTTCACAACATTTCAGTGGGTTTTGTCATACATTGATATGAATCAGCCATAGATTTACATGTATTCCCCATCCCGATCCCCCCTCCCCAGTCTCCTTTCTTCTGAGTTCTGAGTTGGAGAAGAGAAGCTGAGCAAGGCTGGTGGGGTCTGGAGAGTTAGATCCTGTTTGATCAGAAACTGTGGTATCACCCACCTGTCGATCTATATACTTTGTTAAAATTTTTTTTACATTTATTTTTAAAAAATTTTATTTATGTATTTTTATTCATTAATGTTATATTATTTATTTATTGGCTGCACTGCATGGCATGTGGGATCTTAGTTCCCTGACCCGGAACGGAACCCAGCATCCTGCAGTGGAAGCACGGAGTCTTAAACCACTTAACCACCAGGAAAGTCACTTCTCTATACGTTGTTTTTTCTCCCTTTAACTATTGGTTCAGAGAGACTCACGCTACACACTAACTAAAGATGCCCAGTTTAATGTTAGCATCCTGTACTTCCTGTTAGTAGGTTTAATTTCCCAACCTTCTTATTTAGAAAATAGTTCACGACACATCTACTCAGAAAATATATGTTGAGGGCACATTACAGATAAGGCATTGTGCAGAAGCCTGGGCATAAACACTAACAAAACATAGCCCTATTATCACAGCTGGACTTACTAAACAACTTCAATGTGTCAAACACTTTTATATTTAATTTAATGCTTTCAAACACTTTACAGTGTGTTTGATGCTTTCAAACACTTTACAGTGTGTTTGAAAGCAATAAGAAGATTGCTTATCCTCACTTTACAGATGAGCAATCAGAACCTCAGAAAATTTGTAAGATTTTCCTTTCCAAAGGCCACAGTGCTAACTTCAGGTCTCAGATCAGTCCAGCTTAAACCCACACCTACCAAAAGTCTACCCTACATACCTGGGCCATAGTTATTAGCCTTTCCAGAAGAATTAGAGGAAGTGAAGTACCCAAATTATTTCCTCATACCCACTTTTTGTCTGGGGTGCTGTTCAGAAGTACTTGCTTCTCTGGGAGGGGGCACTGGTATCCGGGCCTGCTTGGGGCCACTTGTCTTCAGCAATTTTGATGCTCCTGGCAATTCCTTCTAGTCTAGATTCGTTTCTTACTAGTGCCCTGGACATTCCCTTCTGTGTGGGAGTCACATAGTAAAAAAGAAGACATTTCTTTAGTTCTTTAGGACTTTATGAAGTGTTTCCCCAAGCATGATTTTAGTTAATACTTTGACAATTCTTGGAAATATCCAGTGTTGCAGGCGGTGGAGGAGCGGAGAGGGGGTCTGAACACTGGAGTGTAAATAAAGGACCTAAGTGGGTAGTGAATCAAAACTAGAACTCATATCTTAAGGTTCTTTCCCTTCAACTTTCTCCATAAAAGAGCAAGGCAGGGAGAATAGCTGGAGAATCAACAGGGTCAGGAAAGAAGAGGGTATGGGCTCAGAGAAAACCAGGGTAGGGGGTGGGATTTCTATTAAATAGTGCCCTTTGATGAATGAGGAAGTGTGGAAAATTACTGAGGGGAAAAAAACACATCTGGAAAATGAGGTGACAAAGCAGGGAGATTGGGAAGACAAAAGACGACTGGCAGAAACATATATAGACAAAGAAAATAAGCTGAAACTTGCAGATTGCCATGTTCTAGAGACAATGTTTGGAATTAAAGTAGCTGGTCCCATCAATTCTGCTTGAATAAGGTTGTACAACTAGCTGGTTTTCCTGAGTTTGCTGATCCATAAATTGGTATACATGCTAATTCTTAAATGTTATAGTGGACATGAAATGTAATAACATTCAACAAAATGTTCTGTTGTTATAGCCACACTTTCTGGGAAACAAACTCACTCAGAAGGACAATGCAGATAATGGAGTGCAGTTTATTACACTGGCGCCCAAGGCAGAGTCTCCTCTTAGCCAAGGACCCCGACCAGCATTTGGCCTCAGATGGAGTCCAGGCCCTATGAATTCCATCTTCACTGTGAGCTATTTAATACAGTATGAATGTGAGAGTCCATCCCTACTATCAGTTTACCCCCTCAGCTGTCTGTATTTGAAGTCGGGCTCACAGATACTATCTTCAGCATTCCCAGCATTCCTTGACCTTCTTCCTACTAGATGAATGTTTAAATTTGGAGTCACTCATTCAGAAAACATTCAGGGGGCCCTCAGGGGCTTTTAGCTGGGACTGAGCTTCTAAGAATTAACAGATATGGGCTAGGCTCTCAAAGCTCACGACACAGGGGCAGGCTAAACAAATGATTCTGTTAGGTAGTTAGAATAGGAAAAAGGAGTCCAGAATGGCGGTGACTAAAAGACACGGAAGGGAAAAGCCCCGTGAAAACAGAACAAACGAAGGTCCAAGGACCGGAGTGAGGACCAACACTCCTGGCTAGCCCAATTTACATAGGGTAGGCCCAGGGGGAGGAATCAACATGTAAAAAGAGGAGTCAAAGGGCTGGGGGTCTCTCTCTCCCCCAAGCACTCGTTCTCTCTCTCTCTCTCTCTCTTTTCTTCAGTCTTTGGGTTGGTATGCCCTCACGCTTCGAGGGTGTATTTTCCTCTTATTTTCTAAATAAAACTGAGCTGTAACATATAGCTATAACGCTGATGTGTCCAAGAACTATAACACGGTCTGTTCGAGACCCGAGAGGTATAACATGGTCTGTCTGAGAGCTGTGACGTGCCGAGGCCTTAACGTCCATCGCTTGAAATTTTTGTTGAGATGAGACAGGACCAAGTCTCCTTGGTAATCTCTTACACTCCCCTGACATTTATGGTGCTGTGACTTGGGTTTAATCTGGCTGAAACAACCTGAGCGCAGTCCCCTTCAAGGAGGAGGCCAAGCACAGCAGGAGCCCAACTTGGTGAAAGCTCCTGAGGTAGAAGCAGAATGCGAAGAAAACCCAGCACAGGGGAAGTGACAAGAGGCCCATCGTGCTGGAAACTGGGACAGGGAAAAACGAACTCAGCAGAAAGCTCACGCGACTCAGTCTCAGATTCCAGAAGACCTCCAGTTAAGGTAGGAGGTCCTCGCTCCTATGGCTGGAGGGACACATGCCTAACAAAATCTTAATGCCTTTACAGTCTCACCCCCCTGGAAACAGGTGGGTGGCAGTGGGTGCAGTTGAGGGACTCTGGAGAGGCTACTCTTGGGTATGTCCCAAAGGCACTACCTGCTGAGCCCCAGTAGCTATTACCCAAGCCGGTGGGGGTTCTTCTGTCCTTAATCTTCTTTGTGCCAAGGATCAGGCCAATGAAAGCTGGGAGCACAGGTCAGCTATTTAGCAGATTTTCCGGCAGGCTATGAAGGGGATTCCTTGGCACATTTTCCCCACTGCTTTTTCCTCTTGTCCTTTAGCTCTCTCTCCCGGGACTCAGAACCCAGCGAAAACCCAGGATGCCTGACTTCAGGACCTAATGAAGCTCAGGCTCTGATGTCTCATTGCAAAAATTCAGTGAGAGACACAGTGATAGGTATGAGGTGAATTTGTTAGGATCCAGAGAGAAGCACACTGCAGGGTGTGAGCTATTGCAGAGGGCTCTGGACAGGAATGAGGCCTGGCTAGGTTTTGCCAGCTGAGTGAATTAATATGCTAATGAGTGGGAGGATCATCCCAGCCATTGGGGAACCACCCACTCCTCTGTCTTTTGACAGTGCCTTGGAGCTGTCCTGCCAACTCTGGATGTGTCATTTAGCTTACAGATTGGGGATTAAGGTTTACTTGAATTTTACTTGTCATCTTGGACCCAATTGATTTTAATCAGTTTATGTTATGCTCTTGTGCTATGTCATTCTTTCAAAGGTTGTGCCCTGCCCCCTTCCCTCCTGTTTCATGCTTTTTTCCTGAGGCCCATCCAGGCCCACAGTGTGCCTCTACAATCTTCTGGAGGGAAAGCTAGAAAATAGCTAACTCTTGGGAGGGAAATACTGTATAGTATCCAATCCTTCTAGATATTCAGCACTTCATCTTCCATGTTTCCTACAACATGTGCAACATCAGCATCTCTCAGTGAACCTGCTGGGGTGGGAGACAGACACACAATGCCTGCTAGAAGTTCATCAGTTGGCATCCCTTCAAAGGCAATTGGGTTTCCAGGGATAATGTTTGCCACTTTGGGAGTTAGCCTTGCAGGCTGTTTGGGCCCAAACCCTTACCACCCTTCTCCTAAAGTTATAAACATACCACCGGATCAAATCTCTACTCCACTTTTATGGAACATCTGGTATGTTGCCTCTTAACAAATTTGTTCTTAAGCCAATTACTAACTCCTACAATCAAGATCCTGCCCCCTTGTAGGCAACCCTGCCCCCTTGTTGCTCCACCTAATCTATTATTAAAACACCTTAATGCCCCTAATAGGGCCAGATAACCCACTCCTTTGTCATTACTTCTTTTAGTAAAGTGGGTCTATGACAACAATGCTTACCAGGGGAGACACCCTAACCTGCTCTTATGGAGGACTAAGGGAAGAAATCAATGACTTAAAGGACTAAGGGAAGAAATCAATGACTTAAATCCATTAGAGTAGTAAGAGGATAAGGCTTATGACTGTTTCACTGTTTCCCAGTCTCAGGGCATAGACTTGGATTGCTTTACATCATGATACCTATTCCCATCTGAACAAAATGAGTTAAAATTACAACCTCTTAATTCTACCCAGCACTGGTCATGCTGGACACCTTGGGGACGCCGAACTTCAGTCCGGGGGTCCCAGGAGGTCAACCTGCCTAGGGATCTGGTCCTCGAAAGATTGTCACGCCTCAACCTGCTTGGGGTCCGCCAGTCCAGGGGTCCCAGGTGGTCGTCACACCTTGATCTGCCCAGGGACCCAATTCTCGGGAGGCCAACCTGCCTTGACCTGCCTGGGGATTCAATCTCCAGGAGATTGTCACGCCTCAGCCTGCCTGGGGATCTGCACCCTGACCCGGGGACGCCTGGTTGTCAGGTTGCAACAGTTCTGGGTAAGATAAGCTTCAGAAAGACTCACCCCTAAGGAAGTCCACCCATGGAAATAGAAGGAAGCCTATTACTTGTGGGACTGTGCCCAGTCTCAGCAATAAGTCAGGAGCCCAATGAAACCCTGTTGCCTTTCTGGAAAGACTAAAAGAGGCCCTCCAAAAGTTTACCAATCTGGACTTAGACTCTTAGGAGGGACAGGTGAATTTTAAAGGACATGTTCCTGTCCCAGTGTGCCATCAGATATCAGAATAAAATTACAACAGCTACAGCAGCAGGACCCTGCTTCCTCTTTAGATGAGATGGTCCAGACAGCCAGCAATACCTTTTATAACAGAGAACAGGAGAAGGAGGCCAAGGCCCAGGAGAGGGAGAGAAGGAAAGAGGCAAGGCATGCCCAGATGCTGGCTGCCCTCCAGGGAAGCCCTGTGGCAAACCCTGAGTCCTTAAAGGACAAGGCATGAGGCAAATGCCTAATCTGTAGACAGGCAGGGCATTGGGCCAAAGAGTGTCCAAACCTGTACAAGTCTCCTCAAATGGCTTGCTACAGATGCCATCAACTGGGACATTGGGCGGCACTCTGCCCTTGGGACCCAAGAGCCTCAAGGTCAAGTGCCAAGCCTTCCCTCATGATGTTCAACAGGACTGAAGCGGCCCGCTGCAGCCAGCCCACCTGTCATAGATAACCATCACAGGGCTAGAGCCAAGGGTGCAACTGGATGTGGCAGGTAGGTCCGAGAATTTCTTGGTTGACACAGCGGCTACCTACTCTGTCTTGATCTCCTACTCCAGAGCCTTCTCCTCCCAAACCTGTACCATTTTGGGTGCTACAGGAAAAACAACTACTAAAAGAGTCACCTGAGCACTTCTTTGTTGCTGGGATGGACAAATATTTTCCCACCAGTTTCTGGTGGTCCCTGAGTGCACTACTCCCTTATTGGGAAGAGAGATACTCACTAAACTGGGGACCACCCTTGTGATGGGAAGCTTTTCAGCCTCTAGAGCCCTACAGCTTCTGGTTACTGCTGAAGAACCCATTACACCCTCTCCAATAGAGAGGGACCAAAAACCATGAGAGGACAAAATTAACCCCCCAGGTGTGGGACGAGGGGACTCCTGGATGAGCCCACCAAGCTGAACCCGGTTATCATTGTCCTCCGAGATCTCACTTGGTTTCCCAACCAGAAACAATATTCCCTCAGAAGAGAGGCTCAGGAGGGACTACAGTCTTTAATAAATAAATTCCTTGCTTGTGGGTTATTGGTACCCACCAATCTGCCATGTAACACCCCAGTCCTCTCAGTAAAGAAGAAAGGTGGAACCTGGCGAATGGTTCAATATCTCCGAATCATAAATGAAGCTGTAGTCCCCCTCCATCCCACAGTATCCAATCTGTGTAATCTTGGGAGAAATCCCACCCAGTGCCAAGTTGTTTACAGTCTTGGATCTCAAAGATGCATTTTTTTTTTAATGCATACCACTGGCTAAAGAAGCCCAATATCTTTTTGCCTTTGAGAGGCCCCAGGAGAAAAAACACCAACAGATGACTTGGACAGTATTACCTCAGGGGTTCAGAGATAGCTCCCACCTGTTTGGACAGGCCCTTAGCCAGGGTCTCCTAGATCTGGACCTGGGACCTAATGGGAAAATATTACAACACGTAAATGATCTACTAATCTGCTCTCCAGATGAGAAAAATGCCCAACAACATGCAATTCAGGTTTATAACTTTTTGGCAGAGGATATAAAATCTCCCGTGCTAAGGCACAGATGGTCAAGACAAAAGTTGCTTACCTGGGAGTTCAGATTACACAGGGGTCCAGGAGGCTGTCAGCTGATCGGGTACAAGGAATCCTCCAGTTGCCCTCCCCCACAACTCGAAAACAATTGCAATCTTTCCTGGGGCTAACTGGGTATTGTAGAATCTGGATTCCCAACTAAGGTCTAATTGCCCAGCTTAAAGGAACAGGATGATTCAATCCCACTGATGTGGGGAACTCCTCAAAAGAAGGCAGAGGCTACACTAAAAGAAGCCTTAACTCAGGCACCTGCCTTGAGGTTGCCAGACCCAGAAAAAGCATTCCAACTTTATGTCCATGAAAGAAAGGGAATATCCTTGGGAGTATTAACTCGAAGGTTGGGATCTGAGCTCCAGCCTGTAGCTTACTTATCCAAGAGGCTCGACCCAACTGCTCGAGGCTGGCCCCCCTGCCTGCAAAATCTTGTAGCTATTGCAATCCTGATAGAAGATGCTTTAAAACTCTCTTTTGGGGGCAAACTATTTTTACCAGCCACCAAGTGAAACAACTCCTAAATAGGAGAGGCCATTATGGATGTCTGATCAAAGAATCCTCAGATACCAAGTAGTGCTAATGGAAAATCCAGGTCTCACTATATCCCCTTGTGAGGTTCTTAACCCAGCCACCCTCCTGCCTACCCCCGAGGGCTCTCTCCACTTTCACTTTTGCCTAGAAACCTTGGACCACTGGACAAAACCCCGAGAGGGATTGTTGGAAGATCCTCTGACCAATCCTGAGGAAATCTGGTTAACTGATGGAAGCAGCTTTGTCTTGGATGGAAAAAGAAGAGTCGGATATGCAGAAGTCTCCAGTTCTGAGACCATAGAGGCTAAGCCTCTGCCACCAGGTACTTCAGCCCAATCAGCTGAACTCATAGCCCTGACTTGAGCTTTAGAACTGGGAAAAGGAAAAAGAGTAGCCATTTACACTGACTCCAAGTATGCCTTTCTGGTGCTACATGCACATGCTGCTGTTTGGAAAGAAAGGGGCCATTTGACCCACCCGAGGGTTCCCAATCAAATATGGTGATCAAATTCTTAGACTCTTGAAGGCAGTCCATCTGCCCACTGAGGTTTCAGTCTCCCACTTTAAAGGACACCAAAAAGGGAGCACAGAAGTGGCACGAGGAAACCAAGCAGTTGATCAGGCAGCTAAGAGAGCAGCATTACAGAACAATGACCTAATATGGGTTGCCACCTTAGTGCCACAGACTAAATTGCCAGAAACTCCTTCATATACTGAAGGTGAGACTCTTAAAGCTAGGAGTGAGGGCTTTCAAGAAGGTCATATGGGGTGGTTCCAAAAGGAGAGACTCTATTTCTGCCTGGAAACCTCCAATGGAAGTTGGTTAACTCTTAGATGCCACCACTCATTTAAGGGAAAAGGCCCTCCAAAGATTACTAGAAAGGTCCTTCAGAGGAACAGACTTCCAAACAACTATAAGGCAAGTGGTCTCCTCTTATCTCACTTGTCAATTAAACAACCCCCAAGGAGCTTGAAGACCACAGCTGGCCCAGCCCATCTGACAACATGGGGCCTACCCAGGAGAGGACTGGCAGATGGACTTCACCCAGATGCCAGTTTCTCAAGGGTATAAATACTATTAGTTATGATAGATGCATTCATAGGATGGATTGAAGGCTTTCCTACCCATACTGAGAAGGCTGAAGAGGTGGTAAAAAGAAAAAAAAAACTGCTCCATGAAATCATTCCATGATTTGATCTGCCCAGGTCATTACAAAGTGACAATGGGACATCATTTACTTCTAAGGTCACCCAAGGGGTCTCTAAAGCATTGGGCATTACTTATTAT
The DNA here is from genome assembly GCF_033118175.1 of Dama dama. Classification (NCBI taxonomy): domain Eukaryota; kingdom Metazoa; phylum Chordata; class Mammalia; order Artiodactyla; family Cervidae; genus Dama; species Dama dama. The sequence continues at coordinate 37,629,847 of NC_083693.1, forward strand.
CTCCATTGTGCCTGGAGGCCTCAGTCTTCAGGAAAAGTAGAAAGAGCCAACCAATTCTTAAAATCAGTGATAAAAAAGATAACCCAGGAGACCTCCCTGGGATGGAAGCAATTTACCAATAGCTCTCCTCCACACCCGTATTACCATTAAGGAACAGGTTGGTCTTAGTCCTTATGAGATGCTATATGGGAGACCTTTTGTTTATGTCAATGACCTCTTTCTAGATCCAGAGGCTCAGACCCTGCAGTCTTATACCATGGCCATTGGGCAATTCCAACAGGATATACGCTCGTGGGGTGTGAACTCCAAAAAGATTCTAAGGATTCACCACTATATGCTCCAGGGATTCACGTCCTAATTAAAGTCTGGAAAAATGGGTCCCCAAAGGCTCAACTCCAGCCACATGGATGGGCCCCTACCCAGTAATACTTTCTACCCCCACAGCAGCCAGGGTACCAGGACATGACTCCTGGATTCACTACTCACAAGTCAAGCTGTGGAAGAAAACAGAAGAGGACACTCAATACACCTGTGAGCCCCTGGGAGATCTCAGACACCTATTCAGAACTATAAATGAGTGCCATTCTAATGAACACCCCCAAAATCTAGTTTCTGGGGATAGGATTTCTCAGGATAGCTCTAAAGAGCCAACACAGCTTGCCAGGGGTTGTACTCCAAAACAGACAGGAGATAGATCTTCTGATCCCTGAACAAGGAAGGACTTGAGCCATCCTGGCAATGTGAATTTGGAATTGGCTAATGCCCCTACTAGTCCTTGTTATGCCATATTGATGCTGCTTATGAGTGTCCGTGTATTATCAATTGTCTAACCTGTTCTGTCTTTGCCTAGGTCAACAAGCTACAACATGCAGTGCCAGTTCAACAAAGATACATAACCACAGCCGACCATGGAAAATATCACTCACCCTTAGATGGACACCGCTATAAGGACTCTGAGGGCTGAGACTAGCAAGAGGGGGAGGCCCAATACCCCTCGCCGTCCCAGTTCAGCAGGAAGTAGCCAGAAAGACCTCGACGCCCCTATTCCCAAAGAATTGGGCCTCCCATCTCTTGAGGGGGTAATGTTAGGTAGTTAGAATAGGAAAAAGGAGTCCAGAATGGTGGTGGTTAAAAGACAAGGAAGGGAAAAGCCTGCAAAAACAGAACAAAGGAAGGTCCAAGGACGAGAGTGAGGACCTTGGGTAGAACAAACAGCACTCCTGGCTAGCCCAATTTACATAGGGTAGGCCCAGGGGGAGGAAACAACATATAAAAAGAGGAGCCAAAGGGCCGGGGGTCCCTCTCTCCCTCGCGCGCTCATTCTCTCTCCTCTTCACGTTTTTGGGTTGGCATGGCCTCACGCCTCAAGGATGTATTTTCCTGTTATTTTCTAAATAAAACTTGAGCTGTAACACAGAGCTATAACGCTGATGTGTCCAAGAGTCATAAAATGGTCTGTTCGAGACCTAAGAGCTATAACATGGTCTGTCTGAGAGCTGTGACACGCCGAGGGCTTTTATGTCTGTCACTTCAAGTTTTTGTTGAGATGAGATGGAACCGAGGAGACTTAACTCCCCTGACAATTTCATGTATAAGAGTTGCCTAATCAGAGCTCAGAGGAAGGAGCTGTTACATCCTTCTACAAGAATGAGCATTTGAAATCAGTTCCAGGTGATGTTTCTACTTCTACCTGTGTGAAATCCTTCAGTTATTTTCTTATATGTTGTTTTTCGGTCATAAAATCCAAGACTTGTCAGAGTTGGGAGTTGATTCCTCTTTCTTACTGAAGTAGGAGGCTCTGAGTTTGGGGATCCTGTCTCCTTCATCTTGGACCATCTGCTTTATAAATGTCACAATGTATCTGTAAGCTTCCCTTAGTTGGATATCTTAGTATATCCCTCACTTTAGCACAGCACAAAAGAACTGAGGTTGAAACCATCCCTCAAATGAATGATATAAAGATGTATAAATAAGACAGTGTAAACTTTATAGAGTTATGGACGTTTTAAGCAGCTGGTAAGGGGTTTAGAGAAGGTGCTTTGGATTAGATTGCATGCACTACCAGTGATACTGTGATCTCGGGCATATAGTCAAAACATTTCTTTACCACAGTTTCTTGATGTATAAATGGTGATAGTTATAGTATCTACCAATAAGTACTGTAGGATTGTTTTAAGGTTTAAGTAAGTTTATTCAAGTAAAATGCTTAAAGTTTGAAATACTGTGAAAATAATGTAACAGTGGACAGCCAATTATTGTTGCTATTCTTACTAACTATAAAAATGGTGATGATATCAGACATTGTGCAAAAGACACAGCACAGGGAGGCAGCAGTCTCTAGGATTTCTGTGTATTCTCCTATTCTTACCTGTGATTGGATCCATGAGGAGGATTTTCTTGTCAACAGGATTTGGGAAATACTCACCTTCTGGTGTTTACTGTGCTTCACTCTGAAGGTCATCCAAGAAGGTTTACCTTAAAAAATGATGAGAATCAGTGTTTTGGTTGGTACATGTTTCCAAATTCTGGGCATTCTAATTAAGAACACAGAATTCTGAGCCAGAGAGTGACAAGGACAAGGATTACCAAAGGAGGATAGTAAGTGATTTCTGCACCATCAACTACTGAGACAGTCGGTTCCTAGGCAGGTTGATAAGAAGTCTAGGGGTCCCCATGGAGAGAGGGGTTTGGAATTCTCAAGGAGGAAGAAAGGACAAACTTTTTTCCCTCTACATTCCTTAGGATTATATAACAATAATGTATCAATAATATAACAATAATGCTTGAGGACAGTCTCTGGAAAAAACCTTCTGGCTAATTCTGTTATCTCAAAATGTAAATCATGGGAGTAGGTCTGGTGAGGTCTTTACAACCACTAGACATTCTTTTGATTCACTGTAATAACTAATTTGAGAGTATATAATTCCAGTGCTAAGGCTAGCAAGGGGGTACTCTTTCTACCCCCTTCTGATGTCTATGTCAGAAGCTTTCTCTGTATCCTTTATACTTTAATAAAACTTTATTGCACAAAAGCTCTGAGCAATCCAGCCTTGTCTCTGGCCCCGGATTGAATTCTTCTCCTCCGGAGGCCAAGAACCCCGGCGTCTTCGCGTGATTCAGAAACAACCTTTCACTACTATGCTTCCACTAGGCGCATCACATAATTTTCTTAAAGTTAAAAAAGACAAAACTTCATCTGTGCTTCATCTGATGTTCATAAAGTATCTAATAAATTTACTAGCCTTTCATGACAAAAATACTCAAAGTAGGAATAGAAGGAAGTGACCACAATATAATAAAAGTCATATATGAAGAGTCTACCTCTAACATCATATTCATCAGTGAAAAGCTGAAAACTTCTAAGATCAATAAAAAAGGCAAGGATGCCCATGCTCAACAATATTCGACATAATATTAGCAATCCTAGCCAGGGCATTAGATTAGAAAAGGGAACAAAATGCTTCCAATTTGGAAAGAAAGAAAGAAAATTACATCTGTTCACAGAGGACATGACCTTATGTGTAGGAAAGTTTAAAATTCCACAAAATACTTGCACAGAAAGTTGCAGGGTACAAAGTCAACATTCAAATACCTTTCCATGCATATTTGAATGGAAAATTCATTGTTCATTGACCATTCCAAATGGAAAATAAGCAAACAGTCCTATTTAATTTTTTTAAAGCTATGGTCAAGAGCTAAGTTTAAATTTTTTTTTTAATTTATTTTTATTTATTTATTTGTGCCAGGTCTTCATTGTGACATGTGGGGTCTTTAGTTGTCGCATGTGGGATCTAATTCCGTGACCAGGGGTTGAACCCAGGTGCTCTGCATTGGGAGTGTGGAGTTTTAACCACTGGACCACCAGGGAAGTCTCAACAATCTTCTTTATAATGGCATCAAAAAGATGAAATAATTAGGAGTAAACTTAAGGAGATGACTTACTGAAAACTACAAGGTGTTGCTGAAAGAAATCTGACACAACTAAATAGAAAGGCATCCCATGTTTATGGATTTGGAGACTTATTATTAAGCTGTTCATACTACCCAAAGAAATTTAAAGATTCAATACAACTCCTATAAAAATCCCAATGGATTTTTTTTTTTCAGATAAATCCATCCTACAGTTAATATGGAATCTCAGAGGACCCCCAGATAACCAAAACAATCTTAGAAAGAACAGCAAAGCTGGAGGCTGCTGATTTCAGAGCATATTACAAAGGTTCAGTAATCAAAAGAGTGTAGCAGTGGCATAAAGTGTGTGCTAAGTTGTTCAGTCATGTCCAACTCTTTGTGACCCTTTGGACTGTAGCCCACCAGGCTTCTTTGTCCATGGTATTTTTCAGGCAGGAATACTGGAGTGGGTTGCCATTTCCTTCTCCAGAAGATCTTCCTAGCTCACAGATGGAATCTGTGTCTCCTGCATTGAAGGTGGATTCTTTACCTGCTGAGCCACTGGGGAAGCCCACTGGCATAAAGACAGACTTATCTATCAATGGAATGGAAGAGACAGCTGGAAGTAAATAAACTCTTGGATACATGATCTAATGATCTTCATCAAGGGTGTGAAGACAATGGGGAAAGCTTAATCCCTGTAATGAATGGCGCTGGGACACAAAATATCCACATGCAAATAATGAAGCTCTTACATCATGTAGAAAAATCAACTCAAAAGTGTAAGACTTGAAATGATAAGACTCTTAGAAGAAAACAAGAGTGAAACGTCATGAATTTAATCAGTAATGATTTCTTAAATATGATACTAAGTGCACATGTATTAATAACAGTAAAATTAGACAAATGGACCTCATTTAACTTAAAACTTCTGTGCAGCAAAGGGGACGATGAACAGAGTGAAAAGGATGGCAGAAAATATTTGTAAAATATATATCTGATAAGGGGTTAATAAGCACATACCTATATCAAGGCTGCCTATAAGCCAGGAAGAGAACTTGATTAACCATGATGGCACCCTGAGATCAAACTTTCATGTTCCAGAATTTAAGAAAACAAATTGCTGCAGTTTAAGCCACGTGGTCTGTTTTGTTATGGCAGCCTGAGCTGACTAACACAGTGGGAGAAGGAATTAAATAGACATTTCTCCAAAGAAGGTATGCAAATGGCCAAAAAACATGAAAATATGCTCAATATTACTAATCAATAGGGAAATACAGAATAAAAGTACAATGGAGATTACCTCATATAGTTTATGATGGCCAGTATGAAAAAAAAAATAGCAAGTTTGGTAAGGATGTGGAGAAACTTACACACTAACACACTATTGTTGGAAATGCAAAATGTTGCAACCTTTATAGAAAACAGTATGGAGTTTGCTCTGAATATTAGACACAGAACTGCTATATGATCTAGCAATCCAACACCTGAGTATATATTTATAAAAAATTGAAAACGAGATCTTAAATAAAATATATGCACATCTATGGTCATTGCAGCATTATTCACAATTGGCAAGAAAACCTATACACATCCACCTTCATTCAGACTTACGTCAATACTCTGCCACAACCACTTCAGGTCTTTTAATTTCTATTTCAGAATTCAAAAATAAGATAAAAACAAAAAAAAAGCCTAACCAACACACAGTGAAGCCACCTGCCAGCCCTTACTCCTCTGGTACTGAATTTGGTACTTCTTATTCACATTTAGATTTTTAAATATTTTCCATTTTTAATGTCTAAATAAGTATATATACATATGTCTATATATATAAAATTTGTTTCAAGAAAAGGTCTCATTTATTACTGAGCCAAAGCACCAGTGCAGAAACACTGACACAAAGAGAAATCATTTTTTCAGTGAAACAAATGGATGCATTAATGATGTTTTCAGAGTGATATGGTAAGATGCAAGTGACCTTGACAGCACAAATATGTGTGTCACTTCATGTGTGGCTCCTTATAGACCTATAGCTTTGTTTTTCTGCAGTGTCTTAGAGTTGTATCTGGTTTTATTACCAGTTTTCATTAGAATCCATTAGGGAATGGGATGATTGTGCTTTTGTTTCTTGGTCAGGTATCACTTGATCCTGAAAGTCTTGTGAGAAGACATGGTAAGGAGCAGAGTCAACTGCACATAAGATGGCAGAGAAGGGGAGGCTAATTATTTTACATATTTAAAAACTTCATATGGATAGTCTCTTCCTGTATAATATACTGTTTGGCATCTTGCTAGTTTTCTGAAAATTATGTTTTCTTTGCTAATGCCTGAGATACAGCTAAGACATAAACCCAGGTTGGTTTCAGAAAGACACCTCTAAATCCTCCTGGCCCCTCACCTTGCTGCCTTGGTGTCCATTTTTCATCAGACTCCTCAATGTCATCTACCTGGGGTTTGATGACCTGCCTGCAGTGAAGCATGAATGCTGGTCGAGGGGCTCTGAGACCCAGAAAGAAGCAAAATTTTTGCTCTAAGAAGGAAGAACAATGCATAGAGGCAATGCCCCACTCCACCCCACCTGTTCCAGACAGGGCCAGGCACTCCCATCCTGTGTATATTCAGAGAAGTTCACTCAGCAGTGCTGGCAAGCAGTCTGCAGTCCTTAAGGGACCAGCTCCGCCTCCTTCCTATAGACCTGGCTTAGAGCCTGGCTTTGCCACCTCACCTCTCACCAAGGGCTTCCACTCTGTTCTCCCAGCATCTCCCTCAGTGCTCTCCTCTGGGGATCTGTAGGGGTTCATGGCCCTGGGTGCCTGTGCAAGAAAATGGTGAGATAGCCCAGACCACTGTCCAGAGCCAGGCCTGTCTTCCTTGGATGGAGTGTTCAGGGAAGGAAGGTGTGGGGAAAGTCAGAGTAGGGGGTCTTGGTGGGATCGATAAATTCTGACAGGCTGTGACAGACCTGCTTAAAGTGAGCTGGATTTGGTTTCTTTGATTCCCCTACAACTTGGCCCCTCTGAGGAAAGGCATCAGGAGAGACATGTCTGTGGGTGACGGAGGGAGTCCTGAGGAGACCTGGAAGCCCCTAACTGCTGGACTGGCATCAGGCTGAAATCAGGGCTCTGTTCAGTGCGGGAGAGGGAATATTTTTCCAAGAAGGGTTTTGGTGACTCTTTGCCTGGGGACTCTGGGAAAATCTGAGCATAACGTGTCTTCTATGTCTAAGGGACAAATCGCTTGACTGGAGATCAGGGTCACAGGGCTGGGGTAACTGGGGTTCCTCAAAGGGGACTGGGGGGTCTTTTGGCTGATGTAGAATGCGCAGGTTGAGAGAACTTGGGATATCTGAGGCTGAGGAAATCGGGGGTTTCTCATTAAGGAGCTTTAGGTTTCCCTCCTACAGGACAGTTGGGGTCTTGAGGATGAAGGGATTAAGAGTTCCTAGGCTGAGGTATTCATGGTCTCTGAGGTTAGGGAAATTTGGTCTCTCTGCGGGTGCTATTTTAAGGGTGCCTCGGGCTGAGGGGAATTGGGGTTACTTCAGGTATTTAGGGATCTCAGCACTAGGGCAGTTCTTGTTTCTGTGGGTGAAGGAACTTGTAGTCACTGAAGCAGATGAGATGCGAGCTCCCTTCAGGTTAGGACCTGGGCTCCTCAAAGCTGATGGGATTTGGGGCCTTCAGCCTGAAATTTGAAGACGTCAGGCTAAGTGTTTATGAGGGTTTCACAGGGCGCGTTCCTGTCAGTCTCCCCGCTTTCCTCCGGCGCTGCCCACCCTGGTCTGGCGAGAGCTGGCCGATAGGCAGGGTTCAGTCTTCCCCGGCTGAGGCAAAGCGAAGGGTGAGCTGCTGGCTTGTACAGCTGCGTCAGGCACAAGCCACCAATCGGCGATGTGACCGAAGCAGTCCAGCCAATAGGAGCTGGGAGGGTGCGGAGCGCACAGAAGGTCCCGCCCCACCGGTAGGGGATTGGCTGCTCTGGGTCTCGCCCTTGTCTCCCGAGACCTTCAGCGCGCAGGCGCATCTCGGCAGGTTTCATAGCTTGTTTTCAGGCAATGCATTTTATTTTATTTTTTTCCCATTTATTTTTATTCGTTGGAGGCTAATTATTTTACAGTATTGTAGTGGTTTTTGCTATACCTTGACATGAATCAGCCATGGATTTACATGTGTTCCCCATCCCGATCCCCCCTCCCGCCTCCCTCTCCATCCCATCCCTCTGGGTCTTCCCAGTGCACCAGCCCCGAGCACCCGTCTCCTGCATCTAACCTGGGCTGGTGATCTGTTTCACCCTTGATAGTATACTTGTTTCAATGCTGTTCTCTCTGAACATCCCACCGTCGCCTTCTCCCACAGAGTCTAAAATTCTGTTCTGTACATCTGTGTCTCTTTTTCTGTTTTGCATATAGGGTTATCGTTACCATCTTTTAAAATTCCTTATGTATGTGTTAGTATACTGTATTGGTCTTTATCTTTCTGGCTTACTTCACTCTGTATAATGGGCTCCAGTTTCATCCATCTCATTAGAACTGATTCAAATGAATTCTTTTTAATGGCTGAGTAATATTCCATAGTGTATATGTACCACAGCTTCCTTATCCATTCGTCTGCTGATGGGCATCTAGGTTGCTTCCATGCCCTGGCTATTATAAACAGTGATGCGATGAACATCAGGCAATGTGTTTTAATCTTGCACTTCAAGTGGGTGGTGTGTCCTCAGGGTGGATGTTTTCGTCCAGTGCCCTGAATTAGAATCTTGGCTCCAGCAGACGGTAGTCGTACTCCTGAACTTTGTCCTGGCCCACCTGTGCCCTGCCTTATAAAATCCAGTTTTGGCAAGAACTGTATGTGATGAGTACTGCTTTATTCAGGCAACTGTGTAATTAACTAAATTCTGATGAAACACGAGAAAAACAGCATTTGGTCAAAGATTTAAACACAACGAATGGAATGGTAAGTATATTACAAAAAATTTGGAGGATTTTTAACCTCAAAGTAGAAGTGGCACTGATTAGTAATCTGTATGTTTAATGTAGGTATTAAAAGGCTTCAGAAATGAGATATAAATAAAACCCAAAAGCCCTGCCAGTGTTTACTATAGAACAAGGCATTGAATTGGATCTACAGAGGTGAGTTTGCTTGAGACCTACTGGCTTCAGAAGATAAAATAGGGACACTGTTTCTGGCCCTTACATATCTTTGCTCACAGAAAAATAACATGATTTCCATGTATTGGAAGTAAGATGACTGACTAGAAATTATCAAGTGGGGCTGTTGCAGGTAGGGGGACCCCTTCTAGGGCTTGAAACTGGGCTCTTGTCTAACAGTCAGAAATTAATTGTGCTGACATGTGCTGACAAAACGAGGTTTTATTGGGAAGTGGCACCTGAATGGAGAGCAATAGGGTAATGGAACCCCAGAGAACAGCTCTGCCACGTGGCTTGCAGTCTCAGTTTTATGATGATGGGATTAGTTTCTGGGTTGTCTTTAGCCAATCATCCTGACTTAGAGTCCTTCCTGGTGGTGCACACCTTGTTCAGCCAAGATGGATGCCAGTGAGAAGAATTCTGGGAGGTGGTCGGACATGTGGTGTCTCCTTTTGACCTTTCTTGAACTTTTCTGGTTCGTAGTGGCCTATTAGTTCTGTGTTCCTTACCAGGATCTCCTGTCCTAAAACAACTCATGCAAATAGTTAGTATGGTGCCTGGTCAGGGTGGGCGGTTTTAGTCAGTGTACTTCCCCTAACAGGGCCACAAGTGCTGGTTGGAAATCTGGATGGAAAGATATTACCAGAAAAGTGGGTTTGCCTCTGGGTGGTGTTGAGCCAGAAGATACAACCCAGCCAAAGCTCATGAGAAGGAAAGGTTTATTACTTGCAGAAGTATGGAGAATACCAGGGAGCTTCCCAGAGCAAATGGGAAAATTAGGGAAGTTTTAATCTATGGGAACAGGCATGTTAAGGCTTCCATTGTGGCTCAGATGGTAAAGAATCTGCCTGCAATGCAGGAGACCGGGGTTTGATCCCTGGGTCAGGAAGATCCCTTGGAGGAGGTCATGGCTATCCACTCCAGTATTCTTGCTTGGAGAATCCCATGGACAAAGGAGCCTGGTGGTCCATGGAGTTGCAAAGATTCAGACATGAGAGTGACTAAGATTTTCACTTTACAGGCATGTCCATGCAGGGCCTCTGCAGATGGCAGAGTCCAAGCTTCAGTTGATTGCAGTCTTGAGAGTCAGAACCAGTCACCATCAGCATGGGTTACATTCCAGCTGATCTGGTCTTGGTATAGGTATAGATATCTGTTCTTCATAATCTTTCTCCTTTCAAGTTATTACAAAATATTAAGTGTAGGTCCCTGTGCTATAGAATAGTTCTTGTTGTTTATCTACTTTACTTTAATTTTTTTAAATGTTGATTTTGTTTATTTTATTTATATTTTTGGTTGTGAAGGAGGAAACAGACAGCTGGACTCCGTGTTAGGCCAGGCTGTGAACATTAGGCTACACGCATGGTCACCCTTCCAATGGACTCTGAACTTTGTGCCCGGTGTCTATAGAAATGGCATACCAATGGGAAAACAGACCCCGGGATAAAAGAGCCTCAGGACTTGTACTTGGACTCTCCATTGCCTAAAAGAATATGCTAATTATCTCTGTAACAGAACAAAGTGGTAGATTCCATTATGTTTATCGGGATATGACTACAGGCCTATTGATAAATATCCACTGTTTATCTAGTCTTGTGACACATGAATCATGAGTTAACTTTGATCAAATCTCTCTTTTACCTTGTCTAGACTAGTTTCGAGGAATTTGGGGATGTGGGTTTGAACAAGTACACTTAGGGTTATAAGGTTTTCCCAAAAACTGGTTGGGGCCCTTGGCTAAGAGGATACTCTGCCTTGGGCCCGCCGGTGTTAATAAACTGCACTCCACTATCTGCATTGTCCTTCTGAGTGAGTTTGTTTCCCAGAACGCGTGGCTACAACGGTTGCACTGCGTCTTTGTTGCTGTGCATGGGTTTTCTCTAATTGCAGTGAGTGGGGGCTACTTTTCATTTTGTTTCGAGGATTTCTTACTGTTGTGGCTTCTCTTGTTGTGGAGCACATGCTTCAGGGCATGCGGGCTTCTGTATTTGTGCCGGGCCAGCTGGAAGATTTCAGTGAGCAACACTACGCGTTCCTTTAGGCTAAGAAATAAAGAGACAGAACAGATGGGGTCGAGAGGATCGCTGCAGTCAACGATGATTCTTTTAATCTCAGGGTTACATATATACTAAACCAAGAAGAGAGGCATCCCGAAGAAAATTCTTCCCCATGTACATCATCTTTAAGATAACAATCACCAGAGCTCTCTCATGGCGCCAAAGGCATCCTACTTATCTTAAGGGCAGTCGTGCAAAGCCATCTATCTGCACCTTGTGTGCATTCAAGGCTCACTAATGGTCTGTTAGGAGTTAACTCGGATAGTAAATTCCAGAGGGGTGGCGGGACAGAGAGCTCTGTCTGCGAACAGACCCTTGATAATCAATCAAGGCAGCTCCCAGAGTCAGCTCTTTCAAGCCGCTCCCCTCATATTTGCAGCACGTGGACTCAGCAGTCGTGGCTTCCAGGCTCTAGAGCAAGGGCTCAATAGTTGAATGAGAAGCCCTCACACTGCAATGAGGTGAAGCCCCCGCCCTCCTCAACTTGAGAAAAGTCCACGCAGCATGAAGACCCAGCACAGCCAAAAATAGATAATAAATAAATAAAATTATAAAACAACAACAATAGAAACCCACAAAAGTCAGAGCTGGTATCAGATAGCCCAGTAATTAGGTCAGGTAGTCTCTGATTTATTGCACTGTTGCCTTCTTTCTGAAATGCAAAAAGAAAGAAAACTACAAGGGGTGGTCTCCTGTAAAGGTAAGCACCAGATGTAAGTAGCATGGAGTTAAAGGATAATAGGTGGAGGATGTAGCTCATGCAGAGTTAGGGGACAGAAAAGCAAATTTATTTACAGACTACAGATTAGGAACAGTGAAGTAAAATCTAGGAGGGATCCGGCCTGCTCAATGTTCTCTTTATCTTCTTTATTCTCAGGAAAGAAAAGAAAATCATTCCTCTTTTTTTCTTTTCACTGCGACATTGATGGAAGCAGCTTAGACCAGAAGGAGTGGCCTTCAGGAGCCCAGCTTCATTTTCCCATTTCTTTATAAAAGCACTGTGGCAGAGTTTGAGACACCACCAGGAGAAAAACAGAAGTTTAGTAACTTGCATATGTCATGTGTATAAGGGAGCTATCTAGGAAACCTGAGTCACTTCCTGAAATGTCCAAAGCCATCACCTCAAATACCATTTCAGATAAAAATAAAAGAAAGACCTTGGGGAAGGGGGGAAGCCCATTATGACAGGTTATCATGCAAAACACAGTAAAGAAGCATATGATTGTTGCAGATTTAAGTCAGGACCTCTCCATTGATAAGTTCCTTGAGTTTTAATTATCCTTCTATTTCTGGTGCAAAGAGGGTAAGCCCTTAAATATGGAGATTTCTCTTTCGTAAATGTCCTTCACAAAAGGGCAATCTCTTCTTAGTTTTCTGAGATTCCTGTTTTTTTTTCTTTCATTAGACTGAATAATCCTTATGCCAGAGAGGCATATTTTGGGGTGGCATATTCTATTCACCTTGACATGGATATACCCTACTTTGCATATGCATTCATCTGTTGAAGGATATCCTGGTTTTTTTCAAGATTTTAGCTTTTATGAATAATGCTGCTGTGCATAATTCCATCCTCGTTTGAATTTGCGATAAATTTTCAAAGCAATTGAGTCAATACTGAAAGCATGATTGTTGGATTCCATTGTTTAGCTTTAGAAAACACTGCCCAAATGTGTTATAAAGTGGCTGTGTGTACATACCAGCAGCAGTGAGGGAGACTTCTTTTTCCTCATCCTCCAGCAGTTCATATTGTTATATATATGGAGTTTAACAGTCCTAAAAGGTGTGATGTGATATCTCATGATTTTAACTTGTTATTCCTTAATAGTATGTTTTTAAAATCTAATTCTTATATTTACTATCAATATATCTTTTATGGCCAGGTGTCTGTTCGGATCCTTACCCAATTTTTTATGGGGTTGTTTTAGCGATCTTTATCTGTTTTGAGTCCAGATGCTTTATTAGGTATGTAGTTTACAAATATTTTTCTCCCAGTTCGTGGTTTGTTTTTTGACCTTATGAATCAGGTCTTTCAGAGTAGAAATATTTAATTTTATAAAGTCCACAATATTTTTTTCTTTTATGCACTTGCGTTTTGTGGGCAAACCTCAAAGCTCATGATCTGCAGACCAACGCCAAGGTCATGAAGATTTTCTTCTTTGTTTTTCAGTAATTTTGATAGTTTTGTATTTTAAAGTTTGTGTTTATAGTCATTTCATTTCATATGGTTTCCAGTTTATTGTTCTGTAACAATTTTGGAAAAGTCATGGGCTGTTTGGTTCTGTTTCAGTTTGATTTTCCCCAGTTTCATGGAGGCAGCAGAACTGCCCTCAGAGGGCAGGGCCTCCGCTGAAGGTGAGGGTGGCTTGGTCTGTGCTTTCCCACTGGCTGGCAGGGAACGTGAGCCCGCCTCCTTGAGCTACTCTGGGGATGAGCGTTCTGCCTGAGGACTTGGCTCCCAGTATGCTGATGGGAGCCCCATCTCCTGAGAACCTTCCCTGGCTTTGGTTCCTGGAACTCGAGGGTGGGGGTGATCAAGTCCATGCTAGTGGGAGCCGGGTCCCCTCAGGACCCACCAGGGCTTCAGCTTTGGGACATTTTGGGGTCCTGTTCACTCAGACAGGAGCCTGGTCTCCTCAGGACCTGCTGATAGGTGGTCCTGCTGAAGAAAAAGGTGAGGAAACGTGAGGAAAAGTGGGGAAAAGGTGTCTGTGTGTGGTTGACTGCTGAGGAGTGTCTGTCTTCAGAGGACCAGGTGAGGAAGGACTTGGTGTGGAGAACTCACTGTATAGCCGGTTTTGTGTGTGTGGTGTGGACAAAGTACAGTGCTGCTCTTCGGCATGTGGTGCCCAGCTTTCCCAGCACCGTTTATTGAGGGGACTTTCCTTTCCCTGGTGTATGTCCTTGACTCCTTAATTCTTGTGAATTAACAAGAGTACATGCCCTTAGAGCTTTTCTGGATTCTCTATCCTGGGCCTCTGGTCTGTGTGCCTGTTTTTGTGCCAAGTCCACACTTCTTGATGGTAGCTTTGTAATGTAATGTGAAGTCCGGAAGTGAGAGGCTTCCAGCTTGTTCTCCTTTTTCAGGTTTGCTTTGGCTATTCTGGGTCCTTTGTGGTTCCTCACCCATCTTAAGATTGTTCTGTTTCTGTGAAAAATGTCATTGGAATTTAGGTTGTTGTTGTTTAGTCACTCAGCCATGTCCAACTTTACAACCCCGTGGACTGGCCTGCCAGGCTCCTCTATGCATGGGATTTGCCAGGCAAGAACACTGGGGTGGGTTGCCTTGCTCTTCTCCAGGAATATCCCGCACCTATCACCCTCTACTTCTGCATGAGCTGCACTCTGCATCTATTATCTTTTAATTTTATGCTAGTGACATCCTGATGCTTAACTTTACAGCACTTTCTCTGTAAACACCCCTTGTAGTTTGTTTTTCCTTCTTTTTGAATTAAGGAAAGAAAGCTGTAGTGCAGTCCACAAAAGACAATGGACCTAACTACTGGGACAGAATGCCAGACCCAAGTTACCAGGCTACTTGAAGCCAGCCTGTTGATTGTTTTTTTCTTTTTTTTCTCTGTGGGGAAGGAAGAAGGAAGGGGTATTAATTGTTTTGAAACAATGCAGAAATAAAGAATACAGGATCCTTACGCCTTTGCTCTTTATCTCCAGCCTCTGACTGAGCCCCAACTATATGATTTCCTTGATTCCCCATGGCAGGGGCACAGTTCCTGAGGCACGAGCCTACTGTGTTCTCTACTCTGCCAGCTTGAGGATTAAAGCCATCTTTCTACTTCCTCCAAAAAAAAATTATTTCCACAAAGGTGTAAGGATCATGTATTCTTTTTCCTTTTTGTATTGTTTCAAAACAGTCAATAGGTCAGTCTTCTGAAAAGAAGAAAACGAAGTTATCAATTCAGACTGTAGATTAGGAACCATTAAAGTAGAAAGGGACTTGAAAGGCAAAAGAGAAAAAGAAACCTCTTATTTCACTGCAACATAAGCAGTATCTTTAAATTTGCTGTTGTAAGAAATGGCCACAAGGAGGCAGGATTTCTTCATGCCCTACTCCTTTTACTACAGTAACCAGAGCCTTAGGGTTACTCCTAATTCAGGGTTATAAGTTAACAGTGGCATGTGCCAGAAGAAACCATCAAAAGTTGTGTCTTGTTAATCCCTGTTTTTTTGTTTTTCAGTTAATGTTTAGTTTTTTTTGGAGGATAGTTGGCTTATGTTTATGTGATTAAAACAAGATATGATATTACTACACTACATAAGGGGCTTCCAAGGTGGCTCAGATGTTAAAGAATCTGCCTGCAATGCAGGAGATGCATGTTCCATCCCTGGGTGGGGAAGATACCCCTGGGGAGGGAAATGGCAACCCACTCCAGAATTCTTGCTTAGAGAATTCCATGGACAGAGGAGCCTGGTGTGCTACAGTCCATGGGTTCACAAAGAGTTGGACACAACTTAGCGACTAAACAACAACAACAATCCTGACCTGGATTCTTACAAAAAACTGTGAATTGGTCTCTTCAGCCTTTGCATGTCCCAGTCCCCTACACTTAGATACCCTTGGATGCCTCTTCCCAAGTGTCATTTTCTGCTCAAATATCTATAATGGTGGGGCTCTATTGTCCGCTGTTCAGCATTCCTTAAGGCCCAAATCTGCTCCCCTAAGAGTCTGTTATCCTCCAAAAAGCTGGCTCACTCATTATTTGTTAAGTACACATATTGCTTTCTCTTCTTTGGAGCTTTGTTTATGCCTGAAAATGTTCTCTGTTCTGCATTACTACTGTTAAAAACCTTACCTATCCATTTCAAACATTATCCATGTTCATAATTCTAATTTTCTCCTACCATCTCCCCACTCACACCAGACGACTCTTACTTGAGTTCTCTTAACACAGTGCACTCCTTTGACCATTTCCTTCTTATTTGCCTTTAATTGTATGCTGCCTTCAACCATTTTTCCACTTTCAACTGGATTTTAACCCTACTTTTGAAAGGGGATTACATTGTCCTCAGTTTGGGACCATCCAAAACTTCCAGCACAATGCTTTGCAGGTCATAGACATTCAGCAACCTTCATATTGAAGAGACAGTAACACCAAGTGGGAATGTATAAACTGTACAGTCAGGTGGTCAGGTGGACAGGGATTCCAGTCTCAGGGAAATCTCTCAGTAGCTATGAAATTTGGGCAAGATAGTTAACTTTTTTGAGACTCAGATTAATTTTCTATGGGCATAGCATTGTATCTGATACACAGGAAAATACGTGTAGAGTTCAACATTTATTAAGTATATAATATATGGCAGTGGCAAGTGTTTGATTCATCGAATTTTTCTTCTGGAATACCTTTAATTCCTTCTAACTAAAGACATTTTAACTCTCTCTTTTTTAGTCTTACTTATGCTTACAATTGGAGAAGGCAATGGCACCCCACTCCAGTACTCTTGCCTGGAAAATCCCACGGACGGAGGAGCCTGGTGCACTCCAGTCCACAGGGTCGCTAAGAGTCGGACACGACTGAGCGACTTCACTTTCACTTTTCACTTTTACGCATTGGAGAAGGAAATGGCAACCCACTCCAGTGTTTTTGCCTGGAGAATCCGAGGGACGGGGGAGCCTGGTGGGCTGCTGTCTATGGGGTCCCACAGAGTCGGACACGACTGAAGCGACTTAGCAGCAGCAGCAGCAGCAGCATGCTTACAATAATTTGCTAGCAAGGCAAAATTGGCACAAAGAAAGCCATTGATATTGTATTTACAATAAGATCTATGTTTATTTTGAAAATACTGTGAAGTGAAAGTCACTCAGTCATGTCCAACTCTTTGCAACCCTATACAGTTCATGGAATTCTCCAGGCCAGAATACTGGAGTGGGTAGCAGTTCCTTTCTCTAGGGGATCTTCCCAACCCAGGGATCTAACCCAGGTCTCCTGCACTGCAGGAGGATTCTTTACTAGCTGAGCCACTAGGGAAGCCCTGAAAATACTGTAGTACTTGTCAATTAAATGGGCTTCCCTGGTGGCTCAGAGGTTAAAGCGTCTGCCTGCAATGCAGGACACCCTGGTTTGATCCCTGAGTCAGGAAGATCCCCTGGAGAAGGAAATGGCAACCCACTCCAGTATTCTTGCCTGGAGAATCCCATGGAGGGAGGAGCCTGGTAGGCTACAGTCCATGGGATCTCGAAGAGTCAGACACGACTGAGCGACTTCACTTGTCAATGAAATAGGTTTATGTATATTTATTGAGCACCTGTTATGCATCACTGTTGTAGGTATTGGGGATACTGCAGTGAATAAGATACAGCCCTCGCTCTCTACTTTCATTCTAATGTGTACAGTGACTCCATAGACATCTAAGAAGCATGGTGAAAACCTTGTGTAAAAATGGGGCCAAACCTGCTTTTTAGAACCCCAAACTCCATTTCTAGGTCATAAAACTCAACTGTTTCGGCAGCTTTTGGGGAGTCCAAGAATGGTTACCCAGATTTTTATTAATATTTTTTCTTTTTCCTTTTGTAAATTGAAGTGTAGTTGATATACATTTGTTACTGAGCCTTACCACAGTAAAATCAACTACTGACACCTGGCTGTGGTAAAGGAAAGTGCAGCATTTATTGGAAGGCACCATACAAGGAGTCTGGGACAGCTACTGCTTAAACAGCCTGTAATCGCCAATGGGCAAGGTGAGGGAGGTAAGCCAAAGGGTACATGACCAGCCCGTGCACAATTCTCCGACTGGTAAATGGTGAGGTAACAGGGTGCGTCACAGGAGTTAACCTTAGAATTAGGCATTGTCCTTAGGCATCATGGACTCAATGGACATGAGTCTGAGCAAACTCTGGGAGATAGTGAAGGACAGGGAAGCCTGGTGTGCTGCAGTTCAAGGGGGCACAGAGAGTCAGACTTGACCAAGCAACTGAACAATATTAGGCTCCAGTAGACTTGGAGGCTATGTACTCTGGTCATGGAGTTGTGAACTACTTAGCATCTTCCACCTGGGGGTTTTAGCATCTGTAAAACAACTCAGGAAATGTACACCAGCTGCTACTATCTAGGCACTTATCAGAGGAGCTAAAACAGAGGATATGGGTGAGGGGGTCTGTCCCTGGGAAGGCAGCATTTGGTTTTGCTTGGTTACACATTATATGTTACAGGTGTGCAATATCGAGATTCATAATGTTTAAAGGTATACTCCATTTATAGTCATAAAATATTGGCTATATTCCCCATGTTCTTGTAGTAGCTTATTTTACACATATAGTTTGTACCTCTTAATCTCCTACCCTTTAATACGCCCCCCTCTTCCCACTGGTGACCACTAATTTATTCTCTAGATCTGTGAGTCTGCTTCTCTTTTGTTATATTCAGTAGCTCCTCATATTTTTTAGATTCCATGTACAAGTGATATCATGCAGTATTTGTCCTTGTTGAACTGACTAATTTCACTTAGCATATGCACGGTGTTTTGTTACCGAGGCTTTTAAAAGCTAGGACTCAAAGAAGCAATGTCATGGAGGCAAGCTGAATATGTATTTTTTTACTCTGGTCAAAACTAAGGGTAAATCTTTAAGTATTTGTGTGTGGTAGCTGGATCTGCGCCTTTTCTATTTCTATTCAACTAACCTAAAGTAGTTGTCAGGGAATGAAAGTTGTTCCTTGTTGGCACGTTGACAGGAGCTCCCAAAACACTGACACCCTTCCTTTGCAGCCACTTCGGTGAGTCCTGTTGATGATGCACAAGGGTGCTTAGTCCTCTGCGCCATCCGCTTCCTGGGAGCCCCGGTCGAGTATGGGGGGCGCCCAGGTCGAGTATGGGGGGCGCCCGGGGCGGGAGGAGCCCAGGGCGTGGAGGGCGTGGTTGGGGCGGAGCGCGGGGCGTAGAGGGCGTGCCCGGAGCGTGGTGGTGGGGTGTAGTGGGCGTGGCCAGGGCGGAGCACTGGACACAGAGGACCTGGCCAGGGCCGGGCGAGCCCTAGTTTGAGTGCTCCCTGGAGCCCCCAGCATCTGGCTCCGGAGATGGTCGACGTGCAGATTTCGAGGAGCCTGAGACGTCGGCTGGCGCAGCATAAGGCCAGCGCCGCCGCAGCTCGAGTCCAGGTAAACGCGAGGGGAGGTCCCGCATCCAGGTACATGCGAGGGGGTTGCACTCCCCGGGGCGCCGCCTCCGGCCGCCTCCTCCACCCTCCTGCGCGGGGGTCCTTGGCTTTTGGAGCTGCAGGCCGTAGAACGCTTGCGGCAGCCCCATCCAGACCTTGGCCTCGGCGCCCTCCCCGGACTCCTGTGTGCTCCGCGGCGCCCGAAAGCGGCCAAAGCGCCCCTGAGGCAGCCCCCTGCTGTGGATCTCCCAGCTGAGCCAGGAGGCGAGCGCAGAGGAGGGAGAGAGAGAGTCATATTGGCATCACCTGAGCGCCCACCTTCTGGGCTGGGTGGGGCGTCCCGGGCCGCACCCCTGCCGGCCACCAGCTAACTCGGAAAGGATGGGGAATGGATGCTGTTTGAGTGTTTTCAGTTGTCTGCAAAGCTGGTAGTTGCTGTTGTTACCCGCCAAGTCGAAGGGTATGCACTTCCAGCAAGGCATTAATTAAATCTGTTCTCTGGCTAAGAGCGTGGTTTTTTTTGTTGTTAAAAGTTTTCAATTTTTAATTTTGGCCATGCAGCGCGCTTTTGGGATCTTCTTTTCCCCAACCAGGGATTGAACCCTGGCCTCTGGCAGTGAAAGGACTCAATCCCAACCACGGAACTACCGGGGAATTCCGTTCCCCCTCCCCCCCGCTTTTTTTTTTTTTTTTTAAGATTCAGATCATTTGCAGTGAACTTGGAGTGATGGTTTTAGTTATTGAATTAGGGTGGAATTAGTAGTGATGGGGAAAGAGTTCGCAGGGTAAAAAAAATAGGAATACTAATAATAATAGAAAAAGAGGAGGAGGAGAAGAGATAACTTTTCTTTGGTGTTCATTACTTGCCAGGCACAGTTTTAAGCTCTTCTATTGATTCATTTGCTTGGATGGTAAGGATGGGAGTTTACTGAACTCCAAGATAGGCTGAAACAGAAGTTGTGATAATTGAGACATCTGGGAGGATGGATGGAGATGAGTCATAGTGAAACAAGGGGATAAGGGTGAACCAGGGAAAAGAAGGAAATCAGGAGAGTGGAAATTTGAAAAAAGTTCTCAGGGTTGGGAATGGGGGTATAGAGTTCAGAGTACACGGAGTAGCTGATTTGAACTTTGAGATTTCTGTTGTCAGGTATGGGTAATTGGAGGATGACAAAAGAAAGAAAAGATTTGAAGGGGGGTTGTACTCAGTAAAGCTGGAAAACCACAGGAGAAAACTGCTAAGATGCAGAGGAGAGGAAGATGGATCAGGCAATGCAGATAGGTTTGAGGGGACGTCACTATTGGAAAACAAACTCAGAACATGGACTCTGTAGAGGGCAAACTAGGCAGACATCATGAAAGTCTATCTACTGACCTGGCCTGGATGGAGCTCTGGCAAGACCACTGTAAGTATTCCTAAGCCTGGGTAGAGTTGAGCTGTGGTTGGTTGGTGGGAGGGAGAGTTGACAATCAGACAGGGAGAAGACATACAGGTGGGTTTGATTTATCTGCTTTTAACCCCTTGCTAATTGTAAATGAGAGATCAGCTTTTTATGTGTGTGAAATGAGTATTAATTAGCAGCAGGTAGCTCTGACTCTTATTTTCTTAAACTGAGAGCATCAAAATTCCTTTTACAAATACCTGCATTATCCCCAGGAAGCTACATAACTCATGTCCCCAAGCCTTGCTCCTTGTGCCAGGAGATTTAGTGAGGCTGACTGACAACTCCTCAGGAAAGCCTATGGAGTTCAGCGCTGACACTGCATTTGGTGCCACTGTTTAAGCCATTCCATTGTATGTAAAGGTTCATTCATTTACTCTAATGTGCACTTTCCAAAGCTTTTATGAGGTGGTCTCTTGAGCTTTCCTATTCTCCCAGGGGTTGGTGCAAAATAGTTTGGAATAGATCCAAAAATCAGTAAGTGGAAGAAACTCCATAGTTGTCAGTTTTTTACAGTCTTTTATTTTAAATTGGAGGATGATTACTTTATAATACTGCAATGGTTTCTGCCATACATCAACATGAATCCTCCATAGGTATACATATGTCCCCTCCCTCTTAAAAACCTCCCTCCCCATCCCATCTCTCTAGGTGTCACAGATTGGGTTCCCTGTGTCATACGGCGAATTCCCACTGGCTATCTATTTTACGTATGTACAATGCTACTCTCTCAATTCTTCCCACCCTCTCCTTCCCCAAATGTGTCCACAAGTCTGTTCTCTATGTCTGCATCTGCACTGCTGCCCTACAAATAGGTTCATCAGTACCATCTCTCTAGATTCCTGCTGCTGCTGTTGCTAAGTTGCTTCAGTTGGTGCGACCCCATAGATGGCAAACACTGGAGTGGGTTGCCATTTCCTTCTCCAATGCATGAAAGTGAAAAGTGAAAGTGAGGTCGCTCAGTCGTGTCCGACTCTTAGTGACCCCATGGACTGCAGCACGCCAGGTCTCCCTGTCCATCACCAACTCCTGTCCATTGAGTCAGTGATGCCATCCAACCATCTCATCCTCTGTCATCCCCTTCTCCTCCTGCCCTCAATCTTTCCCAGCATCAGAGTCTTCAAATGAGTCAGCTCTTCGAATTAGGTGGCCAAAGTATTGGAGTTTCAGCTTCAACATCTGTCCCTCCAATGAACACCCAGGACTGATCTCCTTTAGGATGGACTGGTTGGATCTCCTTGAAGTCCAAGTGACTCTCAAGAGTCTTCTCCAACACCGCAGTTCAAAAGCATAGATTCTTCAGCACTCAGCCTTCTTTATAGTCCAACTCTCACATCCATAGAAGACTACTGGAAAAACACCATAGCCTTGACTAGACGGACCTTTGTTGACAAAGTAATGTCTCTGCTTTTTAACATGCTGTCTAGGTGAGTCATAACTATCCTTCCAAGGAGTAAGCGTCTTTCAATTTCATGGCTGCAATCACCATCTGCAGTGATTTTGGAGCCCAGAAAAATAAAGTCAGCCACTGTTTCCCCATCTGTTTGCCATGAAGTGATGGGACCAGATGCCATGATCTTAGTTTTCTGAATGTTGAGCTTTAAGCCAATTTTTTTCACTCTCCTCTTTCATTAAGAGGCCTTTTAGTTCTTCTTCGCTTTCTGCCATAAGGGTTTGGTGGTGTTGAATTCTGTTAGCTTTTGCTTTTCTATAAAGCTTTTGATTTTTTCTATGAATCTGAATGAGATCCTGGCTGGAAAAAGCAATCTTGGTTGTAGGTTTTCCCCTTTCATCACTTTAAGTATGTTCTGCCATTCCCTTCTAGCCTGTAGAGTTTCTGTTGAAAGATCAGCTGGTAGCCTTTTGGGCTTGTATTTCCTTGTATGTTATTTGTTGCTTTTCCCTTGCTGCTTTTAATATTTTTCTTTGTATTTAATTTTTCTTAGTTTGATATGTGTCTTGGCATGTTTTTCTTTGGGTTTATCCTATATGGGACTCCTGGGCTTTGTGGACTTGGGTGGCTATTTCCCTTCCCATTTTAGGGAAGTTTTCAACTATAATCTCCTCAAATATTTTCTCATGGCCTTTCCTTTTGTCTTTCTCTTCTGGGACCCTTATGACTTGAATGTTGTTATGTTTAATGTTGTCCTGTAGGTCTCTGAGAGTGTCCTCATTATTTTTTATTCTTTTTTGTTTATTGTGCTCTGTTTCAGTTATTTCCACCATTCTGTCTTGCAGCTCACTTATGCATTCTTTTGCCTCAGTTACTCTACTGTTGGTTTCCTCCGGTGAATTTTTTTGCTTAATTTACTTATGTTTAGTTGAAAGATAATTGCTTTACAATATTGTGTTGTTTCTGCCATACATCAACATGAATCAGCCATAGGTAAACATATGCACCCTTCTACTTAAAAACCTCCCTCCCACCCCTCATCCCATCCCACTCCTCCAGGTTGTCATAGAGCCCTGGTTTGCGTTTCCTGAGTCATTCAGCTAATTCCCACTGGCTGTCTGTTTTACATATAATAGTGTATATGTTTCCACACTACTCTCTCCACTCATTCCACCCTTTCCTTTCCCATGCCCCTGTGTCCTTCAGTCTGTTCTGTGTGTCTTTGTCTCCATTGCTGACCTGCAAATAGATTCTTCAGTATCATCTTTCTAGATTCCCTATGTATGCGTTAATACAGAGTATTTATTTTTCTCTTTCTTACTTTACTTTACTCAGTGGAATAGGCTCTAGGTTTATCCACTTCATTAGCACTGACACAAATGCATTCCTTTTTTATGGCTGAGTAATATTCCATTGTATACATGTATCACAACTTCTTTATCCATGCCTCTGTTGATGGACATTTAGGTTGTTTCCATGTCCTAGTTGTTGTAAATAGTCCTGCAATGAACACTTGGGTACATGTGTCTTTTTCAACCATGGTTTCTTCAGTGCATTTTTTATTTCAGTTATTGCATTATTGATTGCTTATTCTTTAATTCTTCAAACTCCTTGTTAAACATTTCTTGTATCTTCTCTATCCATGCCTCCATTTTCTTTCCAAGATTTTGGATCATCTTTACTTTCATTCCTCTGAATTATTTTTCTGGAAGATTGCCTATTTCCTATTCATTTGGGTTGGAGAAGGGTTCTTTATTTCTCAGTGCTTCCATTTGTTAGTTTCCAATTGAAAGCAGAAAAGAGACAAATATAATCACTGATCATTGATGAGAGTCTTTTCCAAACTCACTTTATTTGAAATTTCTGGTACCATCACCACTAGGATCATCCTCACCATTAAGATTAAAAAATCTCTTTCAGATAAATTTTCCCAAGAACATGTCATGGTGTTATCTCTTAGTTCATGTGTTCACAAACATCTTTTGCATTGAAAAGAGAAAGTACCAGGATAATCAATATTGCATTCATTATGCAAATAAAATTTTTATAGAGATAAGGTTGCATGGAGATGAAATTAACTGTGATAGTTCAGGAGGAGTTTTACAGGAAAAGAAGATTAACATGTTAGGTCTTCAGTGGCTATCTTCACTGATGTGTATAATGTTGGACAGAATGAAATCCCTATGTGCCCAAGCTCAGTGGAGGAATGTTTACTGAGCCACAGAAATTTGAGTAGGGCATGTCTCTAGAGTTTATGACAGCCCATTTTCTTTTCTCAGTGTGAGGATGACTGGGTCCCTTCTTGTCTAAATTGGAAATGATGATAATTGTTCTTTTTGATTCTTTTATCATTTACTTTTTGTATACTTGTTAAGAAACTTGTATAGAAAAATGTGTTCAGTTGCTCAGTCCTCTTCTAAAGTAAGTTGATATTATTCTTCAGGCCAGAGTAGACTATAACATTGTATTTTTTTCAGATATTTATATGTATGAGAAAAGGGATCATTTTATATAGAGGGAGACCAGATCAAACTTAATTTACTGGATTCTTCAACAGAGGCTAGGATGTACAATCTTTTACTGCCCCAAAATTCTATTTTCAAGCTTGATTTCCTTTTGAATGATTTTTGCAATGATAATACAGAAAAGTTATTTTGTGTATTCACTTTTTTCTTCTTTTACTCAAAGGAAATAGATGTCTAACAAAAGTGAGTTAAAAGCTGAGCTACAGCGCAAAAAATAGCACTTAGCCACAGCAAAGGGGACATTGGAAACAGAAGAAAGAGGAGAGGAAAAAGGATGATGAGGAGTGGAAAATGAAGGAAAGGGAGTGGAGAAAGGAGGAAGAGGAGTTGAAAAAGAAGAACGAGGAGAGAGAAATGAAAGACACAAGTACCGGGTGCTGAGGTGTTGTAGGGGAAAGGAAAACCACTTGATTCCAAGAGGCTGGTCAGATGGATAAAGAGGAGCCTGTAAAAGAACGCTTTTATGATACCTGAATAAAATGAGTGATGTCTAACATACTCAGAGTAGTAAGGCCATTGCCATCTGCTGTGTACTGGTCAGGTACCACATAAATGGTAGATAGCCTTTGGTCTAGAGGTCCCCAACCCCAGGTTTACCCCAACCCCAGACTTGGACAGAACTCTGAAAATAGTCTGTGATATCTCTCCATTTCAGGGTCTCAGATCACTATGCTTGACTTGGGAATAGCAGTGTGCAGTCATGAGGTTTAAAGAAGTTAGTCTTATAAAACACTCAACAATACCTGGGATATAGTTGCTCCTTAATAAGTGTAAAGAATCTGCCTGCAGTGTGGGAGACGTAGGCTCAATCCCTGGGTCAGGAAGATCCCCTGGAGGAGGAAGTGACAACCCACTCCAGTATTCTTGCCTGAGGAATCCCACGGACAGGCGAGCCTGGCCGGCTACAGTCCATGGTGTCGAAAAGAGTCAGACACGACTGAAGCGACTAACACTAGTAAGTGTTAGTGTCGTGGGAAGGTTTTAGAAAAACGACTGGCCAGAACATTTTAGGAGGAAAACAGAAAATGATGCAGTGGACTACCATTATTTCCTGAGTGTGTATTTGTCAGAGTAAATAAGAAGCCTGGGTCTGCTGAAGGGAGAGCTCTATTTCCCTTAGTGAGAGTGGGGATAGTATAGCAGGCCCTGCCATAGGAGACATGACATCTAGAAGGAATGTTACTGGTCTTCCTTTGAGGCCCCTCTTCATGCCAGTAAGGCAGTAGAGACCCGGAGTGGAAGTAGAGCTTTTCTGCCTGCGAGACCCGAAATCCAGGACTCTGCTTTTTCTTTTTTTTCTCTCATCTTTAGACAATTTAATAAGCACACTATAATGAAAGAGTCATTATTTCTAAATCTTCTCTCAGTTGCTTTCACTATTTCTAAAGAAATTATAAAGTATTCTTTTTCTGTTCTAAAATAGTTAAAAAAATTTTTATTGACATATGGTTGTTTTATAATGTTGTGCCAATCTCTGCTATACAAAGTGACTAGTTATACACATATAGACATTCTTTTGTATATTCTTTTTCATTATGGTTTATCACAGGGTTTGCATTATAGTTCCCTGTGCTGTACCTTAGGACCTTGTTGTTCATCCATTCTGAATGTAGTCATTTGCATTTAGCAACCACAAGCTCCCAGTTCATCCCTTTCCCTCCCCTGTTCCTCCTAGCAATCACAGTCTGTTCTCTTATGAGTCTATTCTGCTTTGTAAATAGGTTCATTTGTGCCCTATTTTAGATTCCATGTTCAGTGATACCGTGTTATTTGTCTTTCTGACTTATTTAGTATGATAATCTCTAAGACCCTACATGTTGGTGCAAATGGAATTCTTTCATTTTTTTAATGATGGAGTAATATTACATTGTATATATGTACCACATCTTCTTTATCCATTCATTTGTTGATGGTCATTTAGGTTGTTTCCATGTCTTGGCTACTGTTAACAGTGCTGCTGTGAACATAGGGGTTCCTGTATTTTTCTGGATTATAGTTTTATCTTGGGTGTATTCCCAGGATTAGGATTGCTGGATCACATAGTAATTCTACTTTAGTTTTCTGGGCAAACTCTGTACTGTTTTCCATGGCAGCTGCATCAGCTTACATTCCCACTAGCAGTGTGTTGGAGTGGAATCCAGGACTCTTGATTCCCAGTTCAGTGCCTTTCTGTCATATCATGTTTTTTTCCCTACTATCTCAATCCAAAAGTAGTTTATTTTTTAATTCTGCAATTTGTTGTGGCAGTGTAGAAATAGCCTACATCTTGTACAAAAACCAGATGCCACATGAGTAGTTTTCTAAGGACAGTTTGTATAGTGTGATATGATATGTGTATAGACATCAGACCTGCTTCCCTCATCAAGAGTTTTTCTTTAAAGGATAAAAGAATGTAATTTGAAGACTTACAAGCTAAGTGCTGTTTCCACTATAAGGCTGAGAGACCAAGGTAAAAAGATGTTTTCTAACAAATTATTTTTCAGTAAAGTAAAACATAATTGCATTGCCCTCTATCCTCCTGGCATTCTCTTGGTACATTACTCTTTGACTGATGCCATAGTTTATTTGCCCATGACAGTGAGCATAATGCTTTTCTTTGGAGATATTTGCTGTTGTCCATGCCATTTCCTTCTCCAGGAGATCTTACTGACCCATGGATCGAGTCCAAGTCTCCTGTATTGCAGGGAGATTCTTTATCATCTGAGCCACCTGTGCCTTTCTGCATAGGACATACATGATAGAAAGTTACAGAAAGTTATAGATAATATGCCTTAAGTTTATTCAAAAGGAAACAACTAGACAGATCTTTTTCTGTTCACTGTATATGAGCTTCATTAGAACTTCTCATGTTCATTACCACTAGCACCTGCTGTCCTTGAAAGGATGAAGAAAGGTCAGATTTTTGTTGTTGTTGTTGCTGGAATATAGAAATGGTTTTGTCATGAGCACTCACTGGGTTGCTGGTAGTTTAGATGATGCTTTGTCAAGATGGTGTTTTAAAGGAGCTTTCTGAAGCGGGTATAGCTGGTGGGAATGTCCCAAAGGGTATATAATTCTTAGATTCGACAGCTATAGAATAACAATTTCCAAAGGCAGAACATTTATTCATTGAA
This sequence comes from Dama dama, assembly GCF_033118175.1. Taxonomy (NCBI): domain Eukaryota; kingdom Metazoa; phylum Chordata; class Mammalia; order Artiodactyla; family Cervidae; genus Dama; species Dama dama. The sequence continues at coordinate 37,657,521 of NC_083693.1, forward strand.
TACATTTCTTAATTGAGCATTGACTTCTAGATGTGAGGATCTAAGGGTAAACAAAGTAAACATGTATCTGGTCTCAGTGAAGCTGACAGTCCAGTTATGGCTTAACTCTTCACTGTCGCATGCTAACTCTTCACATGCTATTCCGTATTGGCTTCCTTGGGTTTTTTTTTTTTCCTTTTGTATTCAGAGGTGACAGTGGTGATTCCCTTTTCTGTCATTCCCCTGCCCCCTTTTCAATCCTTCTTTCAACTTTACGATAGGTGAATGTTGATATAGATCGTTACTTCTTATTTTAGTTCTGTCTTTGCCTCTGTTGTATGCATAAACTTTGGAACTTTGTTAGTTTAAATGTTACATTTGGGAGAGTGAGCATTCATATCTTCCAAGATTAAACTGCCATTTCAGAATTCTCATGGGTTACATGAGAGAGCCTGCTTCTTCTACCTTATTGATCCATAAAGGAAACTCATAAAGGGAGTTTCTCCTCTGATGACAGATAGACTTAAATACCTGAGCGTATTCTAAGCCTGTGCTGAATAGTAACAGAGCCCAACACTATGTGCAAAGATGTGTTTTGCTTGTGGTCAGGGTATAGGTATACCATCTGAGAGTCAAAGTTGCGTCAACTCTTTCTGCTTTAGAGGCCACCATGGAAATTATGCTTCACTGCTTTACAACATACTTTGCACTCCCGAAAGAGATAATGTCTGTTAGGGAGTCCAGTTTGCCCCTGGGGAGGAAGGTGTGTCTAGTAAGTGGATAATTGGCTTTTGACCACAACACCCTCACTCCTGGAAACTCACAAAGCCTTGTTGTGAGGTGGCTGCATGTCAAATAGGATGTTACGTGTTTCAGATGTGGGGCAAATGCTTTAAGTCATAATTTGTTATGAAAAAGAAAAGAAACCTGAGTATTTAATTCCGCTCCCCTCCCCCACCCCGGAATTCCACTAGTAACCTTCTTTAACCTGTATTTTGACTTGTTTCTATCCTATAAAAAGACAAACCGAGCATAGGATGTTACTGTCAGAGGCTTACACACATGTGCTTTTAAGGCAGTGTGTTCTTAGTGGAAAAGAATGTCTCTCTTCAAAATGACTTTTTGTTTTATATTTTTCTACATGTGTAATTTTCTCATTTGAATTAATATGTGTAATGTAAGCCTAGGAAAATTAGAATTAAGTAACGTTACTTACATAAGTATTGTTCACATGCCTTAATAAACATAATTTGGATTTGGTATAATCCCAAATGTGAGCCATCAATATTATAAACACACCCTCATCACGAACTAGTAATATGTCTTCCCAGAACGGACATGGGATCTAAAAAATACCAGGCAGAATTTTTGTTTAAAATCCACATCCCAGTTAGAAAATTTTTATCTTGACTGTTTCTTCTGAAACTCAATGAGGAAAACTCTGGTATCGGTGGTAGAAGCAGGAAAAAGCCTTCAACCCAAAGAAAAGTACTGGATTAGTAATTACTAAATGGAGCAGTTATAATGTTTTTCATCCTTTCTACCCATGATTATATCTCTTTAGGACTTTTGCCTGGTCTCTGCTGCCATGCATTTATCATTTTCAGTTTCATCCAGGAGAAGCATACATTTAGCTCTGTTATGCACTTTTCTCTCTGGCATCTACTTTTGTAGGCTGATACACAGCAGAAGAACCAGTTTAGGATGACTCTGACCTGGATTATAAACGCTGAGAGACAGAGGCCCTGCTTCAAAGTATGGCAGTCTGTCTGGAGCCACCTCTAGGTACTTCAGAATGCTTTGTGTTACTGTTTCTCAGATTTGATTTGCGTGTGATGTACCATGGGCTTCCCTGATAGCCCAGAATATCCCTGCAATTCAGGAGACACCGGTTTGATTCCTGGGTTGGGAAGATCTGCTGGAGAAGGGGTGGGCTACCGTCTCCAGTATTCTTGGGCTTCCCTTGTGGCTCAGTTGGTAAAGAATCCACCTGCAATGTTGGAGACCTGGGTTCGATCCCTAGGTTGGGAAGATGCCCTGGAGAAGGGAAAGGCTACCCACTCCAGTATTCTGGCCTGGAGAATTCCATGGACTGTACAGTCCATGAGGTCACAAAGAGTGATTGTACCATGCCCAGTGTTTACTATTCTTTTTTTTTTTTTTAAATTGTCAAACCGAAGGTCAAGTTTAAATTTAATGACTTTGGTATTAACTATACACATACTAGTAAGTGCTAAGACTTAAAATCTTCCAGTTCAGTTGTGACTCCAGACAGGATCCAGAGAGGAGTTCTAAAAATCTCTTCTCTGGGTTTTATGGAGACTTTCTTTACCCTCCTGTGTTAGCCTCTGAAGGCACTGCGTCAGCCTTAAAAGGGCACTGGAAAGGGCGTGTTTACTATTCTTTTACATCTCTTTTTGTTTTTATATTTTAAGAAATACTTTGGCTTATGGTTCAGGTATATTTACTTTTGAATTTGAGTGGCTAGATGGAGATAGGAGGACAGATTGTAGAGTTGCTGGCAATTTGCTACTTATTGGCTGTTGCCCTGGTCAGCCTTCTCTATTGTGTTACTATTAGAGTATCTTGTTAAATGAGTTGATGTTGTTGTTCAGTCGCCAAGTCTGGTCTGACTCTTTGCGACCCCATGGACTGCAGCACACCAGGCTTCCCTGTCCTTCACCATCTCCCAGAGTTTGCCCAAGTTCACGTCCATTGCATTGGTGATGCCATCCAGCCATCTCATTTTCTGATTCTCTCTTCTCCTTCTGCCCTCAATCTTTCCCAGCATCAGGGACTTTTCCAATGAATTGGCTATTCACATCAGATGATGTAAATAAATGAGTTACCCCATGGTAAATTCAAGAAATTTTGAAGAAAAAAAATGTTGTTTTTCATTTCCATTGCTGAATCCCAACCTCTCTCTGCCAGTGTAAACCCTGTGAATCTGGTTATGAATTTCATAACTACCACAGGCACAGAGTGATGAAAAATAGAATGCTCAGTGGGAAATTTGAAGGAAAACTTAAAATGCTGACAGATTAGCAGCCAATTAACATGTTTAAATTTCTTTGTCCATGGCTGGTTCATGTCAATGTATGGCAAAAACCACTACAATATTGTAAAGTAATTAGCCTCTAATAAAAATAAATGAAAAAAAAATTATTGTAGGAGAAATTCCTCAGCCTTGATACCTAATAAAATTTCTAAACCTCAAAATAAATAAATAAATAAATAAATTTCTTTGACTCTGATGTATATCTTGGCTTCATGGGCATTTTTACTACAGCATCTTTCTTCCAACTCATTATCTATTTCCTTATTTTATCCAGAGTTTGGATATTGAGCTATTTGTTTTATTTATATTGAAGGTAACTTGTTCATAATATGTTTCTTGTGTCACTTAGCCATATATCACTCATGGATAGGCTATTTTATTTTTCTTTATCTATTTGCTTTCCATACATTTGAGAATAATCCTAGTATGTCTGTAAAACTAGACGATATCCAATATAGTAAAACAAAAGCTTTAAAAGTAATACGTACAAATAAAAACAGTATCAGATTTTCTTTTATAAATGGTTCATCTTTTAATTCCATCATTGGCTTTTATATTAAAATAAATTTTCATTTATTTCCATAATTACTTAAATTAACAATAAAAATTACCCATCTACAGTGAAATGGTATTTATATCAATATAAATAAAAAGCTCTACATGATAATCATATAAATTATTTCTGAATATCATTCAGTACATACACACAGAACTAAAACACCATGAAAAAGCATTTTAAACCTCAGTTTGTAGTAGGTAAAACCATATGTATAACAATGGTATCATAAACACCAATGAAATGTTGTTTGTTTCATTAGCTTCTTTGTGGTATGGAAGAGGTAAGCTGTGGGATATTTGAGTGATGGAGCTTCTTTGAGGAGCTGACAAGCCTTTTTATTACTTAGTTGACAAGTGATATGTATTAGACACTGTTCAATTATCTTTTGCCTCAAAATAGCCTTTGAAGTTCTGTTGCAGTGTGAACACTGGTTAAACACAACAGTAGAATATCTTCTCCCCTAACCTGCATAAAGCCAGCAATTAAACCTTAAGAGCAAAACAGATGAAATATCCCTAAACCATGACCAAATTCTGAACTACCCCTGCATCTCTGCCAAAAGGCCTGGCAGACCCAATTTTCAACTTTTATCCATCTCTCTGACCTACCTTCTGACTTACTGCAGAGGGTAATCAGTGGATTAATTGTAGAACCACATAAAAGTCTTGACAGATCTGCCATTGTATTAAAGGATTTGGACAGAATAGTTAAACCCTTTACCTTATGAAATAAAGGAAATTGCACATGATTGAAACCAAATGGGAATCTGCACTGTGTACTGAGGTTTCTTTCTGCCCATATGTATTCTTTGGTTTGTGTGATATTGAAAACCCGTTTTCCTCTGGCCTGGAGCCGCCTTAGCTGTTGGGTGCAGCGTCTATCTGAAGGACATTGACTTGTATTTGAAGGATAGAGAAAAAACTATATTTGCATTTTCTTTAGTGTTTTCCTTTTCTTATGCTTGCTGTCAGATTTCCAGCCTGTGCTGACCTTGATCTGTGAGCTTGTTTCTCCTGTCTGCAGAATGGCTGTTCATCTAGGTGCACACGACAGTGCTTTCTAGAACTGCCAGATGTGAAGGAACACAATTCCCAAGCACAGTAAACAGTATAAGGGGATGAAACTACTAAGTGTAAAATAAAGCAGCCTGGCATTTTGCTTTGTTTTGAAAGAGATTTTTAAACGACTGGCTTCAATACTTACCCTTTTCTCTGTCACTTAGTCTCTCATAGCACATGCAGTTTACCCACGGACGATAGACTTTCCTCCAAATACAGACATAAAACAGATTAGCTGACTCTCCATGACTGTTTAAAATTGCTCATAATCACTTATTTCAAAATCTTTTAAAATTTTATAGACACCTCGTCTTATGTTTCTTACTAGGTCACATCTATACTAACAAAATAAAGTGAAGAGTTAGAATTATCTGGATAGTTGATGCTAGAGACAGATTTGCCTTGAATTATCTGGGTAACTGCTTTGATTCGCCACTTTACTTTGCTAAGGTAGACATGGCCTTTGAATCTCTAAGTTAATTCTGTCTAAACTCATTTCAAATTTTAATTTCCAAAATATGAAAAATGCACTTGACTTCCTTTTCTTTCCTCTTTTTTTCTGTTATCTCAGTCTCTTCTGGCTACACAAGCACTTTAATTTGGGCATGGCTGTTTTGCTTTGTCTCACACTGCTCTTTCCCCCAGTGTAGCCACTGAATTTTTTAACATGGGATTCCTGTTATTTTTGTTATTTAGTCCAAATCCCTGCATCTGTATCCTCGAAATCAGCGATCACTCCCAGTGAAGCTGGAAGCCAGGACTCAGGAGGCTTGGGACCATTAACACAGTAAGAACTGTCCCTTCACAAGGCCACGGTGGGATAGTCAATAATACAGAATGCTCAAAAGGCCTGAAAAGCACACCATTCTGTTGTACATTGTTAACTGTGCATGCCTCTTCACCTGTCAGTCATTTATGGTTATATTTATGGTGGCCTGCTGTTTTTGGTGGCATAGCATCGACTTTGAACCCTGGAAGTGATAAATTTATATATCATTCTCCCTTGAATGGGCTAATTAAACCCCATGTGTCTTGTTTGACAAACACAAACATACCTTTTAGCTTGGGTCTTAAAGAGAGCAGGGAAAGACCAAAGACGAATGGACTATATATTCAGATGCTCATTATTCTACTTTGGTTTTGGTTTCCATGTGAATCTTTATTATGAGAACACCAAGATGTTCTAACCCTAAATTTAATTTTTCAAAAGTCTTGATTATTTGCTCAATGTGAAGTGAAGTGAAAGTCACTCAGTCGTGTTTGACTCTTTGCAACCCCATAGACTATACTGTCCATGGAATTCTCCAGGCCAGTATACTGGAGTGGGTAGCCTTTCCCTTCTTCAGGGCATCTTCCCAAGCCAGAGATAGAACCCAGGTTCTCCCACATTGCAGGCGGATTCTTTACCAGCTGAGCCACAAGGGAAGCCTAAGAATACTGGAGTGGGCAGCCTATTCCTTCTCCAGCGGATCTTCCAGGTCCAGGAATTGAACCAGGGTCTCCTGCATTGCAGGTGGATTCTTTACCAACTGAGCTATCAGGGAAACCTATTTGCTTAATAGGGTTGGCTAATTTGAAAACTCAGTCCCCAAAGTGTTTTTATTGTCATTACTGATTGTTATCATCATCAAGATTGACTGCTATGTTTTTGTCAGTTGCCAGATTTTTTATTATCGTAGGTATATTCTAGGATTATGTAATTCATTTCTCAAAGCAGGAATAGACATTCTCTAATTTGACCACTGAGGGGACATCCAAAGTGTAAAAATGTGATGAGAGAAAGGAGAAGGCTCATAAATAGGTGTGGAGTCATGGAAGCTTCCTTAATCCAGGTGCCTTCAGCAGGATCCCACGTGTTGTGCCCATGGGCGTGGGGTAGAGGTAGAGTGGGCTGTGGAGCCTCTGGCAGTAGATTAGCAAGCACTCCCTTGATAAAGTCAGATGGTCTCCTCACTGCTCAGGCTGGTTGAGCTCAGGTGGGAACAGGGACCTAGTTTTTCCAAATCTTTGAATTTTTCACGAGAAGCTAGAAATTCAAGTATTTATGCAGTAGTCCCCTAAATGTTAAAGACTTGTTAGGAGTAGTAGTGGATTAGATTTGGCTCATGAGCTGGCAATTTTTGGCCTCTCTCTTTGACTTTGAATTTTCAAAATATCTTAAAGTATTTTCATAAAGTTTCAATGAAAGAAGCATCATCACAGCCCCACCATTCTAACGAATCAGTCTTTGGCTTATCCATGTACTTTCCAACCTTTAGCTACCCATGTGCATTTCTTGCTACCATATATGTTCTTGGAGAAGAGGTATACAATTCTGCATTTTTCTCTTTTCACTTAACACATTATTGTAAGCATGCTCTTCTGTCTGTTGTTAGAAAAGTCTATATGATTTGGGAAGAGAAAAATTTAGAAACAGGAGTAGTATTAGCCTGTACTATATGGATTTTTGCTTTCTGAAACCAGCATGTAAGACTGAAATGGTCTTATCAGTATCTGCCTGTTGGTGTATTTCAGACTTGAGTCTTTGGTTTTGACAGGGCCTTTTGAAACCTGTGGACACTGCTTCCAATTTTATAAAAGTGAATGTAGAGGCTCTTGTGGGCACTAGGCTGGTTTATATTAGCAAGTTGGCTTTGTGATTTGGGGTAGCACACATTTTCTTTCATTTTTTTTTTTTCTTGAACAGTTCAGAAGGTCTTTGAGGGGGGAAAAGGCATAATAACACCATGAGTGATGCTTAGTGTCAAAGCTGCCATTGGTACATTAAGTGCTGTTACTGACTTCATAGTTGATGAGCCCGTTGGGAGACTTATAGAGAAAGCTGACTGGTGCTACTAGCACTCTAGGGACACAGCAGTTTTTCCTTCTGAGAGAACTTCATTTCTTTCCCCTTACATGATATTTTTACTTAACCACCTTAGAAGAGGTGCTGTCTACTCCCATCCTACTCAGACTCCACAGACTCACTTGAGTTCTTTGTAGGAACGTTTTGGCAAGAGGAGGCAACTAGAAGTCAGTGAGTATATACCTTGCTAAGTGCAGGTTTCATAAGAATGCGAGGCAATTGATATTGAGGAAATGATGATTTTTTAGAAAAACTGAGCACAAAGTTGGCTCAAGGAGAAGGCATTAGGAATAGCTTAGTAAATCTTTTCCTTGTTTTGAACTTAGGAACATTCCATGCAAATTTATGTTTTTGTTTCCATAATATATATCAGTTCAGTTCAGTCGCTCAGTCGTGTCTGACTCTCTGCGACCCCATGAACTGCAGCGTACCAGGCCTCCCTGTCCCTCACCAACTCCCGGAGTTTACCCAAACCCATGTCCATCGAGTCAGTGATGCCGTCCAACCATCTCATCCTCTTGTCGTCCCCTTCTCCTCCTGCCCTCAATCTCTCCCAGCATCAGGGTCTTTCCAAATGAGTCAGCTCTTCTCATCAGGTGGCCAAAGTATTAGAGTTTCAGCTTCAACATCAGTCCCTCCAATGCTCACCCAGGACTGATCTCCTTTAGGATGGATTGGTTGGATCTCCTTGCAGTCCAAGGGACTCTCAAGAGTCTTCTCCAACACCACAGTTCAAAAGCATCAATTCTTTGGCGCTCAACCTTCTTTTTAGTCCAACTCTCACATCCGTACATGACTACTGGAAAAACCATAGCCTTGACTAGACGGACCTTTGTTGCCAAAGTAATGTCTCTGCTTTTTAATATGCTGTCTAGGTTGGTCATAACTTTCCTTCCATGGAGCAAGTGTCTTAATTTCATGGCTGCAATCACCATCTGCAGTGATTTTGGAATCCGGAAAAATAAAGTCAGCCACTGTGTCCACTGTTTCCCCATCTATTTGCCATGAAGTGATGGGACCAGATGCCATGATGTTAGTTTTCTGAATGTTGAGCTTTAAGCCAACTTTTTCACTCTCCTCTTTCACTTTCATCAAGAGGCTCTTTAGTTCTTCCTCACTTTCTGCCATAAGGATGGTGTCATCTGCATATCTGAGGTTATTGATCTTTCTCCAGGCAATCTTGATTCTAGCTTGTGCTTCCTCCTGCCTAGCATTTCTAATGATGTACTCTGCATATAAGTTAAATAAGCAGGGTGACAATATACAGCCTTGACATACTCCTTTTCCTATTTGGAACCAGTCTGTTGGTCCATGTCTAGTTCTAACTGTTGCTTCCTGACCTGCATACAGGTTTCTCAAGAGGCAGGTCAGGTGGTCTGGTATTCCCATCTCTTTCAGAATTTTCCACAGTTTATTGTGATCCACACAGTCAAAGGCTTTGGCATAGTCAGTAAAACAAATAAATGTTTTTCTGGAACTTTCTTGCTTTGTCGATGATCCAGCGGATGTTGGCAGTTTGATCTCTGGTTCCTTTGCCTTTTCTAAAACCAGCTTGAACATCTGGAAGTTCACGGTTGACATATTGCTGAAGCCTGGCTTGGAGAATTTTGAGCATTACTAGTGTGTGAGATGAGTGCAATTATGCAGTAGTTTGAGCATTCTTTGGGATTGTCTTTCTTTGGGATTGGGATGAAAACTGACCTTTTTCAGTCCTGTTGCCACTGCTGAGTTTTCCAAATTTGCTGGCATATTGAGTGCAGCAGTTTCACAGCATCATCTTTCAGGATTTGAAATAGCTCAACTGTAATTCCATCACCTCCACTAGCTTTGTTCCTAGTGATACTTCCTAAGGCCCACTTGACTTCACATTCCAGGATATCTGGCTCTAGGTGAGTGATCACACCATGGTGATTATCTAGGTCATGAAGATCTTTTTTGTACAGTTCTTCTGTGTATTCTTGTCACCTCTTCTTAATATCTTCTGCTTATGTTAGGTCCCTACCATTTCTGTCCTTTATTGAGCCCATCTTTGCATGAAGTGTTCCCTTGATATCTCTAATTTTCTTGAAGAGATCTCTAGTCTTTCCCATTCTATTGTTTTCCTCTATTTCTTTGCATTGATCACTGAGGAAGGTTTTCTTATCTCTCCTTTCTTATCTCTCTTTGGAACTCTTTATTTAAATGGGTATATCTTTCCTTTTCTCCTTTGCTTTTCACTTCTTTTCTTTTCACAGCTATTTGTAAGGTCTCCTCAGAAAGCCATTTTATATATATGAGAGTTCAATTTCAGAAGAATGTTATATTTCAGTTTTTAAAATTCCACTTGAAATGCCTTTTTCTGTAGAAGAAACATCTTTGAAAACAGCTACTATTAACTCTAACATTTCATAAAACATAAGACTGAGAGAAGAGCTCGGTAATTCCTAAGAATATAACTCTGTCATCATACATTTGCATATTTGTGTAGAATTTGGACTTTTTGAACAATGGACTATCTTTCAGATGATAACTCAGAACCAGATCAACACATCTGGTTCTACCTAAAGGGTACAGATAAATTCTATCATTCATTTGCCAAAGTTTAAAACCAAAACTGTAGTTTTCTTTTCCAAGCCAGAATTGCCAAACATTTCTCATATAACCCCTGTAAGTGGTGCATTTGGAAATTGTCATACTTAATATGCCCTTTTATTTAAAAAAAGATTAACTAGTGCTTTAAAAATATCAAGTGTAACAAAAATTACTTTTATTGATTTTTAAGAGCAGTTAAGTAAATTTTCTAAATTGAGTGAATCAATAGTAGATATATTTAATAATTTTTCAATTATACTAGTATGATTTAATTTCTAAACTTGAGCGTCATAATTTGTGTTCCAATTTCTGCTTCTGTTACAGCCTACTTCTCATTTATAATTTACACTTGTGATACTTTTCTCTTTCTTGTAATTAGTTTTGATAGAACCAGTTAATCATTTCTTATTGAAACATACTGAACAAAGAACATTTCTTGGGTTTCAAAAAAGTCTATTAATAAAAACATTTTAAAGACTGGTCTTACATATAAATATCGATGAAAACATTCTAACCATACTATTTGCAACTGGAATCCAAAGCAATATTAAGAAGATAGAATGTTATGCTTAATTGGGATGGATTCAAAAATTCAAGGATATTTTTGTACAGGAAGATATGTTACCTTAATTCAGCACATAAAAAAGTCAAAGAGGGAAAATAAGCATTGCAGCATATACTGAAATGATACTTTCAAAATATAAACATCTAGTCTCATATTTTAAAGCTCAGTAAACTAAGAATAGAAATGTTTTTCTCAAAATGATAAAGAATATTAATTTCAAACCAGGAGCTTACATCTTTTATACATGAGAGTGAAGCATTCGCACTTTATAGATCTTAAAGAAAAATTGCTTATGTTTAGTATGATACATGTCTCTCTTCCTTGGGAAATGACAGGTTCCTTAAGAGCAGGGAGTGACATTTGTAGTTCTGTCCATAGAGTAGGTATTTGTTAAATGTTTGTTGAATGAATCAGGTATCACCCTACTTTTTACAGATGAGGGCACTGAGGCACAGAGAATAAGTAATTTTCTCAGGTTCACACAGGTTGTAGCTACAGTGCTAGGACTGAACCAGGGCAAGTTGATACAACTTTCCCCAGTTTATACTTTAGCCCTGCATCATCTCTAACAAAGACTGCCATATGATACATGACTTACTCCATATGGCTATTGCTTTAAACAAATTAATATCTGTAAAGCACCAGGAAGGGAGTCTGGTATATATTGAGAATATGTGAGTTTTAGCTGTTACTGTTTGATTTATCCCTACCCTTAATCCCTAACCTTCAGATACTCGACCGGAAATGAATCTATTTAAGTGATAAGCATTCAGCCCACATTTATTCTTCTTATGCACAAGGATGCCACACTAGGGCTCTTCTCATGTTTGATGAGATTCCTTAGGCTTCCCAGTGACAAAGCTAAAGTAGAGACTGCACTGGCCTGTAGAAACTAGGAAAGTATTGACATCAGAAAGTTCACTGTACACCAGGGCATAGGCTATGCATTGTCCCAAACCTGATTCAAGAGGAAAACTTTCAAAGATAAAAGATAAAATATGTATTGATGTGATAACATATTGTGGAGTCTCTTATTATAATAACATCCACCCCATGATATCCTTAACATAATAGTTAGAGGGAAGATGACTGATGTTTATCTTTTGTGACAAGGGGACTGGGTGGAAGGAGAGTAATACAGTGATACAATTTATTTCTATCTTCCTTTTGGACCATCTATGGCCTTAACACCATCCCTCAGTTCTACTTTCCGATCAGTCAGGGACACTCAAGCTCCCCTGCATTTTATTTGTAATAGTCTCTTACTATAGGAACAATATGAGTTCATTTTATACAATTAAAAAATATAGACAAGCAAAAATAAAAAAAAATCATATTCCAACAATCAGAGAATATGCATTAGCACTCTTAATACCTTAGTGTATATTCTTTCACACAATATATATGTCATCATGTAAATGACAATTGATATCATACTGTACAAACTGTTGAACTTGTTTTTCTATTCAGGTATCTCTATTTTTCATTTCAGTACATTTTCATCTTATCTAGTGTCTGTATCATCTACACATTTCCCCAGTTACTCCCAACATAATCCTATTATATTTAAAATTGATGCCTGTCCTCCCAGCTGTCAGCATCTATCAACCAAAACCCTTCCATCCATAGATTTTCTCTGGAGAGGTGAGGCCCCAACTCCAGTGAGTGGATTGAGGGTCTTTCAGGCTTCCAACTTCACTCTAGATCAGAGTTGGGACAGATGTCTGCTATTCTCTGCTGTTCAATTTGAACATTAGGCCTCCATATAGTCAATATTAAGTCTCATGCAGACACGATACTTTGGGTAAAATTCAAATATTGGATAAACTCTGCCTTTCCCTGATCTCCTAACTGTCTAGTGAATTATGAACTCAAGAATAAGGCAATCAGAATAATGTATCCATGATCAACTTGTACTGGCTGCACCTGTTCACCACTTTTGTCCCGTGATTTGAGGAGGAAAGTGTGCTCAGGGGCCACGTGGGCTTAGGGCCCAACAGAAATCCTCAGGACTTTCAACTTCATCCACATTTGGGACTCCATTGGATTCTCTGGAACTACCTGAACCTCAGATTATTTTTGTCTCTTTTTGGTGAAAACATTGCTATCTTTTAAGGTGCTCTGATGAATCAGAGGCTAAAGGGAAGACCTTAAGGAGGTTATAATAAAGGTGCAAAGGTACGGTAATGCAAAACCTTGGGGGAAATTTAATAAGACTATTAAAATTTTGTATATATGGAATTGCTTAAATGATCTTTATGTAAAGAGCAGTTGACAGATGCTCCCAGCTAACTGGACTTCAGGGAGACTGAAATCAGTGGATTCAAGGCTGATTAGAAGCCAAGTCTCTTTGGAAATTAAAATAAAGTGTGTATTACTGGGTTTTCTCTTTATGTAGCATGTAGCACATGGACTGATGAGTTAAAAAGTGTTGCTGTCCTGTCACTCTGTCTCAGGCAGAGAGCACTGTAGATACCCATAGGGTTACAGTAACACTTGGAGCGTCTGCTTTTAGCAAGGGATTGCTGAGCTGCTCCTAGAGAGACTGCTTGCTTGACCACAGGTCCTCTGTGGTCAAGATTGGGGGACATACATGCTTGCTCTCTGACAGGAAGTCTTATTTATTTATTTTTTTAATTCAGCTCAGATGGACTTCCTATATGGCTTAGTGTGGCCAATGTCTGAGCTCCAGGTTAGGGTTTTGCTGTTGGCCAATAGAGGGAAGTTTCTCACACAGTAAATTAAAAGAAAGAGGTTTTTAAAAAAGAGCCTGGTTTAAGTAAATACTGCACTGTTCCAGTTTTATTCCTGACATCAGAAAATCTTTATCATCATCACTGCCCATCCAAAGTAAGGAAATCCTTGAGGTTGGGAAGCAACATCAGTGATTCTGAGATTGAGTGATATGAATTTCTAAATGTCTTTATTATTCAATGTATTCCTTTTGGACATGGCACTAGAGAAAGTTTGGGGCTGATAATCTGGAAATGATCTGTTTGGCATGACGCTCGCATCGGCCCAAACCATTTTGTCCAGTAAGTGACTAGTGATTTGTTTAACAGAGAAGACACAAGCAACAAGAATCCAGAAAAACTGTAGGACTGGGAGGAGCTCAGTACCCTACCCTCGGGTGGGGGTGTTTCTCCACCCTAAATAGAAAGAAGAAGAATGAAAATGGGCTCTGATGTGGTTGCTTCAGGGGCCAATAAGAGTTGCTAAGCTCATTTGCAGAGAAGGTTACTGGGCTTCTTTTTTATTTCTCAGCACAAGCTAGCAGTATGGTAGTCATCTTTTCTAGTTTAATGGAAAAATAATTGACATATATCACTCATGAATGTGCACAGCAGTCACTCTTCAGCGTGCACAGCATGATGGTTTGGTTTACACATATTGTGAAATGATTTTCACAGTAGGTTCAGCTAACATGCACCGTCTTGTGCGTGCTAAGTCACTTCAGTCACGTCCTACTGTTTGTGACCCTGTGGACTGTAGTCCGCCAGGCTCCTCTCGCCATGGGATTTCCCAAGCAATGCTGGAGTGGGTTGCAGTGCCCTTCTCCAGGGGATCTTCCTGACCCAGGGATCGAACCCACAGCTTTTACATCTCCTGCATTAGCAGGCAGGTTCTTTACCACTAGCGCCATTGTCTCATATGGATGCAATAAAAAGAAAAGAAAAAACATTTTCTCCTTGCAGTGAGAACTCTTGGGCTTTACTTTCTTAGCACCTTTCCTCTATATCATATAACAGTGTCAGCTTTCATCATCATGTATAGCACAGCCCTAGTACCTAGCAGTAGAAGTAGTACATCTACTTCTGCTTTATTGACTATGCCAAAGCCTTTGACTGTGTGGATCACAGCAAACTGTGGAAAATTCTGAAGGAGATGGGAATACTAGACCACCTGACCTGCCTTCTGGGAAATCTGTATGCAGGTCAAGAAGCAACAGTTAGAACTGGACATGAAACAACAGACTGGTTCCAAGTCGGGAAAGGAGTATGTCAAGACTGTATATTGTCACCCTGCTTATTTAACTTATATGTAGAGTATATCATGTGAAACGCCAGGCTGGATGAAGCCCAAGCTGGAATCAAGAATGCCAGGAGGAATATCAATAACCTCAAGATACGCAGATGACACCACCCTTATAGCAGGAAGCAAAGAAGAACTAAAGAGCCTCTTGATGAAAGTGAAAGAAAAAAGTGAAAAAGCTGGCCTAAACCTCAACATTCAGAAAACTAAGATCATGGCATCCAGTCCCATCACTTCATGGCAAGTAGGTGGGGAAGCAATGGAAACAGTGAGAGACTTTATTTTCTTGGGCTCCCAAGTCACTGCAGATGATGACTGCAGCCTTGAAATTAAAAGATGCTTGCTCCTTGGAAGAAAAGCTATGACGAACCTAGACAGCATATTAAAAAGCAGAGATTACTTTGCCAAAAAGGTCTGTCTAGTCAAAGCTATGGTTTTTCCAGTAGTCATGTATGGATGTGAGAGTTGGGCTATAAAGAAAGCTGAGCACCGAAGAATTGATGCTTTTGAACTGTGGTGTTGGAGAAGACTCTTGAGAGTCCCTTGGACTGCAAGGAGATCAAATTAGTTAATCCTAAAGGAAATAAGTCCTGAATATTCATTGGAAGGACTGATGCTGAAGTTGAAACTCCAATACCTTGGCCAGTTGATGCAAAGAACTGATTCCTTGGAAAAGACCCTGATGCTGGGAAAGATTGAAGGCAGGAGGAGAAGGGGAAAACAGAGGATAAGATGCTTGTATGGCATCACCAACTCTATGGACATGAGTTTGAGTAAGCTCCGGGAGTTGGTGATGGACAAGGAAGCCAGGTGTGCTGCAGTCCATGGGGTTGAAAAGAGTCGGACACGACTGAGCAAACGAACTGAGTACTTGATTATCTTACAACTTGATTTTGTATCTTTTGACCACCTTCATCCAGTTTCGCCTATCCCCACCCTTTGCCTCTAGTAACCAAAAGTCTGATCTATTTTTCTATAAGTTTGTTTTTTTGGATTCTACATATCATTGAGATTATACAGTTTTGTCTTTTTCTGTCTGATTTATTTCACTTACCATAATGTCTTCAAAGTCCATTCATGTTGTCCCAAAGAGGAGGATGTCCTCATTTTTTTGTGGTTGAATAATATTGTATATTTGTATGTGTACTACAATGTCTTTATCCATTCATGCATTGACATCAGCATATTCAACATAGGCTTTCTTCAATACGGAAGCGAGTCTGAAAATTCTTCTGGGACCATGTGATGGTGTCATGCCATCCAAGACTGCGTTCTTCACAAGTGGCTTGTAGAGGTGAAGAGAGTCGGGCAGAGATGCCCTGATTTTTTCTCTCATTTTTTTTTTAAATAAAGAGAGTAAAAGTTATTTCTTAGAGAACCAACTTGCCCTCACACTTCTCACCCATCTTCAGAAAAGGCAAGTAGAGACTATTTATTTGTTCAGTTGTTCATCACATTCATTCAGTGAGTAGTGGGGAATTCATTGTACAGCACAATAAATGCTAGACCTGCAAGGAGGGCAAAGATCAAGGAATTCTTGTAAATTTCTAGTAAATTAACATATTTAACTTGAAGGCATCTAAGGAAATGTTTCTATGAAATTACAGTTGTCAAATATTTGTACTCAAAGAGGTGAGCAATAATGTAATAAAGCATTTTTCCAGGTCATCTACAATTAATTTGTATATTCCTATGGGAGAGGTGCTTTTGATTCACTACTACTGTACCTAGAATCTTGACACATATTGGGTTCTTTGTAAATGGGGGAGGGGAAGAGGAGGAGTGTGGGGTGTAGACTGTATGTGAAGGGAAATGGAGGAGGTGGAGGTGAAGTGTGGGGTGTAGAAGCACGTGAAGGTGGCCATAGGAAAAGAGATCTGAATCTGGGTGGCAAGTATGGTCTTTTAGATAGCTGAGCTTCCTGACTCTTGTATCTGGTGGCTTCTATTGAGTTTACTTGGCAGCTTATTAGAAACACATATACCTAACGCATAGGTCTGAGTTGAGGTCTGGTCACTGCATTTTTATGATGCTTTCAAGGTTTGAGGACATATTTGGGGGAACCATTGATCTGATAAAAAGGACAGTAGGTCTGAATGAGGATTGTTGCCACACAGAAGGAAAAACGGATGAGATGAGGAAGGGTGAAATGACTTTGATGTTATATATGGATGTGTCCAAAAAGCACGTGAGAAGTTAGGACTTGGAGTTCAAGAATGTTGAGGACTTTGGAGTTATCTTTTGCAGAAGATATGTGGACATCTTTGGGATCACCTACAATTGGAGTATAGAAGTGAGAGGAGAAGAAATAACTCTGGTTGGGGGAATGTCTGTCTTTATGGGGATGGAAAGAATAAAGAGCCTTCCAAAATTATATTAAGAGGCAGAAATGACACAGAGTTTTAGGGTCAGGAACACTGAAAGAAATATCATGCTATGAAGGAGCCAGTGGTCACCACGATCATAGAGATCAAGGATGAGAAACATGAACAGACCTTGGGATTTGGTGACTTGGTCATCATTTTCATTATCATCTTTTCTGTTATTACTGCTTGTGCTATTTTATTAATATTTCCACAGGCTGAGTTCCTAGAAGTGAGGGGAGTTCTAGAGTAAATGTGTTTGATTCTTGTGCCATGTTGCCATACTGCTTTCCCAAGGAACTTACTCATTTAAAATGCCACCAGCAGTGGATGAGAGTACCTCAGCCACATTGAGTATTATATTACAAGTGACAGTTCTTAACTACTGCCTTCCAAGTATTTATCACTCATCTCTTTCTTATAACCAAAACCAAAACCAAAAAAAAAAAAAAGTTAAGAGCAAAGATGCTCTTTAGAGGAAGAATATTAAGGCAGTCTACTCTGGAGTCTAAAAACGATGGGAAGAAGAATGGAAACCACCACCGTGCTGCTGAACAAGAAATGAACCGCTCCTCTGAGAGCAAGGTTTCACAACACAGACATCATGTCTCTTATTCCAGGTTATACTTTGAACAGAGGGCCAGGGCTTGTTTTGTTTTGTTTGTTTGGTTTGATTTTCACTTCCCTCTATCTAGTCAAGTGAAGCTGAGCAAATAAACTTGAGCCAATGAGAATTTTATAGGAGACTGGATAGTGATGATTAGTAAAAGATTTAAAATAAACTTCTGTTTGTCTCTCGATAGGTCACTGCTAGTTTGACGAATTTTGATATTTTGCCTATTCTTTTTCTTTAAAAGAAATATTGGAAAGCAGATGGTTCCCTAAATTATAAACTGTTACATGGTAGGCCTTTTTAGATGAGATGCCAGAAGCTGTAGTGTTTGGCATATTTAGGGTCAAATAAGTGAGTGATCATTTTCCATGGTGCGGTAAGCTTCTGTACCTAGAGTTTTGAAACTAAGTTGAGAAATGTGACCTTAAACAGTGTGTCCAGAACTGCCAATCCATTTATGGGAGCATGGACCTATGGTAATGTCGGATTAGCTAAGGAGTTACTGAGTTATTCAGGATTTGCGCAAAGAGCAGCTTCTGTATAAAAGAGACCCTTGTATAAATATTGTAGGGAAGTTGAAAGTCTCTATTCCAATGTTGTATGAATGGATAGCACTTGGAGCCGCCAAGATATGCAGACACCAAGGCTGGCCCAGGAGAGACCCAGAAGTGGGGACATAGTTGGAGAACACACCTAAGGGGAAGGTCTTTGCCATGGAAGGGCCGCACCTTCTGGCCACACTTTCTGGAATAGCTGGGGTTGGGAACAGTTGTGCAGTATTCAAATCACTTCAAGCTAAGTTTTGAAAACTGAGAAGTTTCATGGTAACGATACTTTCAATTAAAGGAAGACCAAGTCATCTCTCCCAGGCAACAAAGGAATGAGGAGTGTAAGTCATGTTTTG
The DNA here is from genome assembly GCF_033118175.1 of Dama dama. Taxonomy (NCBI): domain Eukaryota; kingdom Metazoa; phylum Chordata; class Mammalia; order Artiodactyla; family Cervidae; genus Dama; species Dama dama. The sequence continues at coordinate 37,676,068 of NC_083693.1, forward strand.
TCAGAGATAATCTTCCAATCTGCTATTTTAGAGAATCAGTTTAGAACACTCATAAGTCTGCATTCCCTTGATTTTTTTGAAATAAATATAAGCTTTCTTATAATCAGTGAGAAAGGTAAAAAGTAGAGCCACCTACTACATGCCAGGCACTGAATTAAGTACTTTATGAATATTAGCTTCATTTAATCTTCACAACCATTCAGTGATATGTACCCATTTTGCAGATGAGAAACATGAGGGGTTTGTCTCTTGTCCAAAGCTTTTACATCCCATGTGGCTGGTAAGGGACAATGCAGGGATTTGAACCCAGTTTCTCTTAGCATGTGGCTTAACCAGTATGCTGTGCTGCTTCACTTGCTGGTTTCAATTTTCCATGGTGGATTACCAGATGAAACTGGCTGGTCACCCAGCAAGACAGGCCAACAGCTTATGCTTGCATGTTATGAGCCAGAGGCGTGGAATCCCTGGCTGCAGGTGTAGGTTTCCCTTCACCAGACTTTGGAGATCTTTGGGTCTCACTGATGCCCTTGGATGTCTAAACTCCAGGGTGATCTCTCCATGCCAAGTGTAAGCCCAATTTGAAGGGACGAGGGAGCATCACCAGCCCATGCTTCCTTTCCGTCTCTTTGCCTGAGATGAAGATCAGCCTCTTGGGGCCTCAGAAAGATGCTCTGGGCTATTAGACAGCAGGAGAGAGTTTGCCTCAAGCGGTCCTGGGGTGTCTTCAGATGCTTCAAGAAAGACCCATTTCAAGAAGAAAAGCCTACTTCTCTGATCCAGGGAGAATTTTAAAAATACTGAATTTCTTCCTCTGAAACCTTGAGCCTTTTGCCTCGTTGGGTAATTTTGTTTCTAGTACCTTTCGTGTGTTTCCCCCTAATGCTGCGTGAGAAGGTTACGAGGGAGTTCTGGTTCCCCAGCCTGACCCTCCTGTACGCTCTGTGGTCCAGACATCTGAGTAAGTGAGGGCACGTGGCCCAGGCCTGTGTGGAGCGTAGTGGGGCTGCAGAGACAACCCAGTGGGCTTGTTCTCTAAACCAGCCTTTGTTTGTTTTTCTTCTACCCTGTGCTCATCTCAGGTTTCACTTCAGTTATTTTAGTGATTCATAGAAAAGAAGAAATTTTTGTTTTCCTAGAATGCTTGGAAAATTGTACATGAAAATCCCTAGCTGTGGTATGTATTTTCATTTGTTTTATTATTACTATGTACTGGAAAAAATACAATGTCTGTGCCATTACTAGTAATAATTTAAAAAATAATACAAGGTGTGCCTCTATCGATTCTAGAAAGCTAGGGAATGTGGGATTTTGGCTAAATGGTTATGTAGCCTTTCTTTCTCTCTCAGAGAGACACACACAGTCTATTTCCTGGAAATGTTAAAGAAATATAGTCAAATATGTCCAATGCTGATACTAAATCTATATACTAAAATGATGTTTCAGAAACTATTTAAAAACATACGTGTGTGTGTAAATTGTGTATGTATGTGTATATAATATATATATGGCATATGCATTGTATGTATGTGGCACATATACATTATCCATAATAATCCTAGTACTGAGTACCAGTAATAATATGTCCATTTTACAGAAGGAAACTGAGGCCCAGAGAACTTAGGTAGCTTAAGCAGGGTCACACACGGAGCTGGTGAGTTGGAGGGCTGGTCTGTGTGCTCAACTGCCAGAATCTACTGCCTCCATGAGTGGATGTTTCCTGGGTGATGCAGGAGGCACTTCAAATTTGGGGGGTAACTCAGAACTCACCATTAAGAGCCTCAGGTAGGAGTTTGAGTGGTGGCAAAAGCTCCGGACCAGGACTCAGGCCAACAGAATTTTAGCCCTAGTTCTACCATTCATGAGTTGAATATACTTGAGCATGTCTCCTACTGAATCTCACTTTTCTCATCTACAAAATGGATATGGTGATAATCTGCCCAGAAGCTTCATTGAATGGTCATGAAGACAGTTTATGTCATGGATGTGAAAGACATCAGAAAACACTTGACATGTTCTATAAATATTCAGAAAGGAGTTTTTACATGGCACAACTAATTTCAGAATTATAAACTAAAGCTTTATCATTCTTAGCCCAGTACTTTCTGCACTCCTCTGATCTATACCAACTTATCTTTGTACAGATTCACATGCTGTTCGTATTAGTTCCTTTTCTGAAGAAACAGGAGACGATATAGTGGTAAAGAACCCGCCTGCCAATGCAGGAGACACAAGGGATGCAGGTTTGATCCCTGGGTTGGGAAGAGCCTTGGAGTAGGAAATGACAACCTGCTCTAGTGTTCTTGCCTGGGAAATCCCATGGACAGAGGAGCCTGGTGGGCTACAGTCCATGGGATTGCAAAGAATCAGACACAACTGAACAACCGTGCACACCACACACACATACTTCCCCTTGGAATATAATCCTCTTGTTACTGTCATAGAGAATGTTTACTCCACTCAGCAATCATCTCTTTTTTTCTTCAGATTTGAGAAGTGTTACTCTTTTTTCATCCCTCTTGCCTAAGAGACTAGACTTCTGTATCAAAAATGAAAATTCCTTTGTAAATCTTAATCGAAAAAAGTCAGACCTGCTCAGAATGGAAGGGAGTCTCATTTGACGTGGGGAAGGCCTGAGGGTCAGCTTGAGGAGGCCTACCTGGCACCACCCAGCAACAATGCAGTAACATGGCCAGAACCTCAAGTGTCCAGACTTGCAGCCCAGGGCCAGTTCTGCTTTCAGTGCTGCCACTTGCACGGAGATGCTGTGGATCTTTGGGGTTTATTTGTTTTAGATTTTTTTTTTTAGATGTTTTGTTTTATTCCTGATAGATCTTCTATAAGGAATGCCTTCCTTCTCTAAGTGTTTGTCCTCTGTTACTTCCAGAGAAGACTGCCTAAGCTGGGCATGTCAAAGTTTACCCAAGTGGATTTCCTGCCCAGGGAGCTAGTGTCCTGTTCCAAGGAGACCCAGACTCCTCTGGCTACACATCAGTCCGCAGGTAAACTATTTTTGTTTACTTCCCTCGTGATCTTTGGAGAAATTGCCAGGGACCTCCATCCTTCTTGTTGTATCATATCTTACCATAAGATGTCTTCACAGGACACAAATGTAATGATATACCAAGAGCTGAATCTCCTTTGGCCTTGGTTTTGGAAATACTGGTGAGGAATCTAGTGGTACTCCTCCAGAGGACCTATGAACTTTAAAATGGGTCACTTAATGAGGTCAGACTTTGTCAACATGGTATGAGGACAGGGAAAAATCACCAAAGGAAAATGCAACAGAAACTACTCAGAATTTTATTGACTAGAAGAGTATGTACATGAGACTCATCATTTGCAGGAGTCAGCAAACTACAGCCCTCCCCCGTCCTATTCCTTGAGATAAAGTATTTGGGATCCAGCCACACTTGGTTCTGCATGTTGGAATGACTGCTTTCTCACTCAGTAGAGCTGAGTACTTATGACCCACATGGCCTAAAATCTTAACTGTAATCTGGTACTTTTCAGAAAAACTGCCAATCAGTCAGAAAAACTGACTTGCTTTGCCAATTCAGATGGCAATACACTAGAGTTTCTTACCACAATTTAAAAAGACTTTCCATACAGGGGGCTTCCCTGGTGGCTCAGACATCAAAGAATCCTCCTGCATTGTGGGAGACCTGGGTTTGATCCCTGGGTTGGGAAGATCCCCCAGAGAAGGGCATGGCAACCCACTCCAATATTCTTACTTGGAGAATCCCCATGGACAGAGGAACCTGGTGGGCTACAGTCCATGGGGTCGCAAAGAATCTGACAGGACTGATTGACTAAGCATAGCACAGCATGTGTGAGCTCCATGTAGGGGAATGGGAATTGACCTTCATGCCTCCTTTATGTGTATCTGAGAACATCAAGTGAAAAATGTACATGCAAATCCAAGTATGTTGTAAAAATACACTAATAAGAGAAGTTGAAGGTAATCAGTGAAAATGCTTTCTAGAAGTAAAAAATGACACCAAAGCTAAATTAATCCAAGGCAGAAGCAGGAGGTGTGTACACTTAAAATAGGATAAGTGAAGATTGCGTTCTTGGAGGATAGCTGTCGTTACAGCTGAGCAGATTCTCTTTTACTCTGTTGTTTTATTGCCTGGCGCATTGAGGAGGATGTTAGCATTCTAGGTTCACTGTTGTTGTGTAGTAAAAACAAAAGCCATGAAGATGAAAACTCATTCACAGTCCCTGCTTCAGTCAGTTCAGTTCAGTCACTCAGTCATGTCTGACTCTTTGTGACCCTATGGACTGCAGCACGCCTGGTTTCCCTGACCATCATCAACTCCCAGAGCATGCTCAAACTCATTTCCATTGAGTCGGTGATGCCATCCAACCTTCTCACCCTCTGTCGTCCCCTTCTCTTCCTGCCTTCTGTCTTTCCCAGCATCAAGGTCTTTTCTAATGAGTCAGTTCTTCCCATCAGGTGGCCAAAGTATTAGCGCTTCAGCATCAGTCCTTCCAATAGATATTCAGGACTGATTTCCTTTAGGATTGACTCGTTTGATCTCCTTGCAGTCCACAGGACTCTCAAGAGTCTTCTCTAACACCACAGTTCAAAAGCATCAATTCTTTGGCGCTCAGTGTTCTTTATGGTCTAACTCTCACATCCATACATGACTACTGGAAAAACCATGGCTTTGACTAGATGGACCTTTGTCAGCAAAGTAATGTCTACTTTCTAATACACTGTCTAGGTTTGTCATAGCTATTCTTCCAAGGAGCAAGCATCTTTTAGTTTCATGGCTGCAGTCACCATCTGCAGTGATTTTGGAGCCCAAGAAAATAGTCTCTCACTGTTTCCATTGTTTCCCCACCTCTTTGCCATGAACTGATGGGACCAGATGCCATGATCTTAGTTTTTTGAATGTTATGAGTTTTAAGCCAGCTTTTTCACTCTCCTCTTTCATCAAGAGGCTTTTTAGTTCTTTTTTACTTTCTGCCATAAGGGTGGTATCATCTGCATATCTGAGGTTATTGACACTTTTCCTGGCAATCTTGATTCTACCTTGTGCTTCCTCCAGCCCGGCATTTCACATGATGTACTCTGCATATAAGCAGGGTGACAGTATACAGCCTTGACATACTCTTTTCCCAATTTGAAACTAATATGTTATTCCATGTCCGGTTCTAACTGTTGCTTCTTGACCTGCATATAGATTTCTCAGGAGGCAGGTAAGGTGATCTGGTATTCCCATCTCTTTAAGAATTTTCCAGTTTGTTGTGATCCTCACAGTCAAAGGCTGTGTAACATAGTCAATAGCATAGTCAATAAAGCAGAAGTAGATGTTTTTCTGAAACTGTCTTGCTTTTTTGATGATCCAGTAGATGGTGGCAATGATCTCTGGTTTCTCTGCTTTTTCTAAATCCAAGTTAAACATCTGGAAGTTCTCAGTTCACGTACTGTTGAAGCCTAGCTTGGAGAATTTTGAGCATTACTTTGCTAGCGTGTGATATGAGTGGAATCCTGTGGTAGTTTGAACATTCTTTGGCATTGCCTTTCTATGATATTAGAATGAAAATTGACCTTTTCCAGACCTGTCGCCACTGCTGAGTTTTCCAAATTGCTGGCCTATTGAATGCAGCACTTTCACAGCCTCATCTTTTAGGATTTGAAATAGCTGAGCTGGAAATCCATCACCTCCACTAGCTTTGTTTATGTGATGCTTCCTAAGGCCTACTTGAGTTCACGTTCCCTGCTTGGTTTATAGCATGTCGATTGGTACACTTTGGTTTGTGCAAGTTATAAAACTTTTCAATTTTGGTTTCAAACACCTAAGGTCAGAAGTCAGGTAAAATCAGGTTCCTGAAAGTAGAGTGCTGCCTCCAGGCCTCCTGCAAACCTTCCCCGGTGATGCTGCCAGGCGGGCTGAGGGTTCCTTGGCGGCAGGACCTCCATTTTTCATGTGTGAAAATGAAATGAACTTTAAAACCAACTGTCCCTCTGGTGGTGAAATGTTAAACCACGTATTTCAATGAACGTGAGAACCTTACAGGACTGTGGCAGAAAATACAGTTAGGAAAGCCTTTGTGAGTTCACTGAGTCTCTCTCTTGGCCTCCAGGCAGGTCAGAAAGATCACTAAAAACCACCTCACTACCAACCCAAATGTTTGTTTGTGTTAATTTGCTGCCAGAGGTATTTGCAGACCTGTAGCCTGAGGTATGTTTATTTAGCCCCAGATTTGACCCATATTATAAAGTTATAAAACGGAAATAGGATAAGGAGTGAATTTTTTTTTTAAATATATAGAAGCTATGGCAAACCTAGATGGCATATTAAAAAGCAAAGACATCACATTTCCAACCAAGGTCTGTCTGAGCACCAAAGAATTGATGTTTTTGAACTGTGGTGTTTGAGAAGACCCTTGAGAGTCCCTTGGACAGCAAGGAGATCAAATTAGTCAATCCTAAAGGAAATCAATCCTGAATATTCATTGAAAGAATTGATGCTGAAGCTGAAGCTGAAGCTCCAGTACTCTGGCCACCTGATGTGAAGATCTGACTCACTGGAAAAGACCCTGATGCTGGGAAAGAATGAAAGTAAAAGGAGAAGAAGGGGACAACAGAGGACAAGATACTTGTACGGTATCACCGACTCAGTGGACAAGAGTTTGAGCAAATTCCAGGAGATGGTGAAGGACAGGAAGGCCTGGCATGCTGCAGTCCATGGGGTCCCAAAGAGTTGGATACTACTGAGCGACGACTGAACAACAACAAGGCTGGATTTGCTTCAGGGGAAAGACAGGGTGGGAGGCTCAGCCCTGCCAATGCCCCGCCCCCTCAAGCAGCTCATCCCTCCCTCACAAGGACCCCTGGAGCTCACCTCGCTCTCTTGCTTATGGGTAATCAGGTAGGAAGACGTTTCCTTCCTTTTGCTTCACACCTGCCTTTTGGGGCACCATCCTCCCCTGAGCAGAGAGCCCAGACGTGGTGTGGTTGTGGGGGAGGGGCCATGCAGTGGTTTCCTCCAGGCCCCGCCCACTAGCACCCAGCTGTCAGTGAGCCGCCACAAGTGGTCCTGCTCAGCCACTGGTCCTGCCTCAGTCAGCTCCCACCGACTGTCAACCAGCTGTTAATGAGCTGCCATCAGTGGTCCTGTTCAGCCATTGGACAGCACAGCAGTAGGCCCTTCTCCTACAAACAACCAACTGTTAAGGAGTGACAATGAGAGGAATCAGACAGCAGCGGAGTGGCGATTGTGAGGTGGAGAGTGAGGTAAGGGGCAGATTCCAGTCTTCTCCCTGAGGCTCTCCTGCTCACCCGGCCTTGGGCCAGCAGGTGAGCTGGGGGTCCAGGGACCAGGCTGGGGACTGTGTCCTGCAGGATTCCAGAGCCCTCCCCAAGGCCACCCCCTAGCAGTGGCCCAGGTCTTGAGGAGTAGTGAACCTTGCCCCTATCCCGGTCTCTTTGACGCAGTAGCAGTGGCAGTCTGCCTGTGTCACAGTCTGTGAGACCTGCTCTGTCCCCCTTTGGGCGGCCTGAGGAGCATGACGGCCAGTTGGCTTGGGTGCCTGACTCCTTCAGTGATGACAGCTGGGCACCGTGTGGGGACCTGGGCCTGAGGGAGCCACCAGCTGAGCTCTGCCTCCTCTTTGCCAGGACCAGGACCTTGGAGGGTGACAGCTATGCCCTGGGCCCTTGCCCTTTCCTGTCAGGTTAGAGAATAACATTCGTTTGTTGGAGATTTATAGGAGCATCATTACCAGACCAAGACCTGACCTCAAGAACAAAGGATCTGACACCAAGAATCTACAACAGCTAACCATGTGCCCCCCCACCCCCCTCACCTTTTGCTTTAAAAAGGGCTTTGCTGAAAGCTTTCAGTAACTTTGGGGTTCTTAGGGCATGACCCACCCATCTCTTGCATGAACCTATAATAAACCTTGCTCTGTTCCAGTCTAATGGTTTACTATTGTTGGCCTCACTGTGTGTCATGCACAGGGACTAAGCTAAGGGAGGCCCAGAAAGCTGGTAAAACTGTTTCTGGATGTGTCTGTCATGGTGGTTCCAGAAGAGATTGGCATTTGAAACCAGAGACTAGAAACAGGATAGTCCTCTAAAGGTCCAGATAGAGGAAAATGGTGTGTGGTGGAAGGGGTCGTTGGGGACTGGGGAGAATGGGGGTGGAGGACGGAACTTGTTTTCTGAGCCTGGACTTCTGTCTCCTATCATTGGCTTTGGTCCTCCTCATTCTCAGGCCTTCGAACTGGGACTGATGCTGTTGGCTCTCCTCATTCTTTGGCATCCAGATTTGGAGAGGAACCACACCACTGGCTTTCCTGGGCCTTCAGCTTGCAGACAGCAGAGCAGCTCTGGGATTTCTCAGCATCCATCATGTGAGCCAGTCCCACCTAAAAAAATCTCTTTCTAGCTATCTATATGTATCGTATGGTTTTTTTTTCCTCTGGTTGATACTAACTAATAGAAATGCTCTTTTATTTTAAATTAGAGGATAGTTGCTTTACGATATTGTGTTGGTTTCTGCCATAACATGAATCAGCCATAGGTATACACATGCCCCCTCCTTCTTGGACCTCCCTCCTTTCAGGGTGGTTTATTTATCATCCTCGGTTCTTATCTCGTTACAACAAAAATTTGGAGCAGTGGACCAAAATGTATAGAACAACAGACAAGTGAAAGCTCAGTTCACCTTAAGCATACAGATCTTTTATTAGACTAACACTCCCAAAAGAGTCCTTCTCATCCTTCCTGTCAAGCTCTCTTGGCTTCCTCCAGTCCCCCTCCTTTTGGTTATGCCTGATGCACAGTAGGGCTTGTACCCCGCACCAGTCAATGAAAGGGAATACAAATGGGCATATGCTCAAGGCAAATTGACAATTTCAAGTTGTATAACTGCAGGCTGCGTTGTTTATGTCTTCCCATAATTCTATCTTATATAATTAGATGTAGAATATTCATGAGTCCTTGATGCACTCCTAACTGTCTAACTGCCTAAGGTTATTTGGAGAAGCTCCTGTGGTCATTTTGTATCCACTGTGTGCCTAGGGTGCATGTTCAGGAATTGAAAAGCTTCTGTGCTTATTTTATAGCATATTTGTGAGCTCTCCTGGGTGCATCTGGGTTGGAGTTTAGAGATCAGCTTGCATCCTTTCAACCAGGCCTCCTCTAGGTGCTCATGTCTAACTTTCTACCTGACACTCTCACCTCCAATCCCATCCCACCCCTCTAGGCTGTCACAGCACCGGGTTAGAGGTCCCTGTGTCTTACTGCTAATCCCCATTGGCTATCTGTTTTACATATGGTAAATGTGTATGTTTCGGTGTCACTCTTTCAATTCATCCCTCCCTCTTCTTACCCCACTGTGTCCACAAGTCTGTTCTCTGTGTCTGTATCTCCATTGCTGCCCTGCAAATAGGTTCATCAGTACCATCTTTCTAGATTCCATATACATGCTTTAATATATACTTGTTTTTCTCTGTCTTACTTCACTCTGTATGAGACTCTAGGTTCATCCACACAACTGACTCAAATTCATTCCTTTTTGTGGCTGAGTAATGTTCCATTGTATATATGTATTAATACCAGAACTTCTTTATCCATTCATCTGTTGATGGACATCTAGGTTGCTTCCATGTCCCAGCTGTTGTAAATAGTGCTGCAGTGAACATTGGGGTACATGTGTCTCTTTCAATTATGGTTTTCTTAGGGTATGTGACCAGTAGTGGGATTGTTGTGTCATATGGTAGTTTATGGAGCTTTCCAAGTGCCAATGCAGGAGACAGAAGAGACGTGGATTTGATCCCTGAGTTGGGAAGATCCTCTGGAGGAGTGCATGGCAACCCACTCCAGTATTCTTACCTTGGAGAATCCCATGGACAGAGGAGCGTGGTGCCCCAGTCCATAGGGTCACAGAGTTGAACATGGCTGAAACAACCTAACACTCACACCTGGTAGTTTTATTCTCAGTTTTTAAAGGGATTTCCATGCTGTTCTCCATTGTGGCTGTATCAATTTCCATTCCCACCAACAGTGCAAGAGGATTCCTTTTATTCCATACTAGCTCCAGCACTTATTGTTTGTGGATTTTTTGATGATGGCCATCCTGACTGGTGTGCGGTGATGCCTCATTGTAGTTTTGATTTGCATTTCTCTAATAATGAGCAGTGTTGAGCATCTTTTCATGTGTTCATTGGTCATCTCTATGTCTTCTTTGGAGAAATGTCTATTTAGGTCTTCTGCCCACTCTGATTGAGTTGGTTGTTTTTCCAGTATTGAGCTGCATGAGCTACTTATATATTTTGAAGATTAATCCTAGAGATGCTTTTTAAATTTTCAAGTTTCTAAATTACTTTCCCCTTAAATTTATTTTGTCAGATTGAGATTGAGGTCTCAATGCTTTTTTAGTCTAATATAGAGAGACTGAAATATTCTTTGGTGTTTGGCAATTTTACACTACTTTATTATATATTTGGTAAGAATACTGATGTATTTTCTATTAATAGATAAAACCTAGCTTAAGTAATTAACATTCCACAGATTGTCTTTCTGGTGTCACCTGTTAAATGGGTGGGCTATAAACGAAAATCTCTGATGAAGTGTGTTTTCTCCTCAAGTTCTCTTTGTCTTTTCTCAGCAGACATTGAAGGATAGGGTGGAATAATATGGAGGTTTAATCCAGTGGAGATTACCTGCTCATGGTGAATAAATTGCTCAGAATTATTTCCATTGCTAACCCTCTTTAATTTTTCCACTGTCAGTAATTGGGTCTTTTTTAGTGTCAACTGAAAAAAAGTGCACAACTTGAAAGTTGAGAGTTATGTTTTATCTGGTGGGCAAAACTGAGGACTGCAGATAACTGAGAGACTGCTCCAAAGAGGCAAGGGGGGAGCCAGGGTATATACAAGTTTCTGCAATAAAGACCACTTAGTTAGTTGGAACATGAAAAGATTGCTGTTAATAAAAGAAAACCAGATGTCTGAAGTTAAGGAATTTAGCACTTTTCTGTGTATGGGATGATGCTCTCTGAAAACATTCCGTTAATATGAACCTCAGCCATCTAGGGCCAGAATACTGTGTTTGTCATCCTGAGTCTCCTCCAGGTACACCATTGTAGTGGTGGTGGCTATAGCCGCTGTTAGACAGCGGGCATCCTGTTCCACCCTGAGTTCCCTCAGGGCTCGCCATCGGGGTTGTGTAGTGTGATGACTTGGTGGCTGGAACATCCTTTGTTTACTGGTAGGGCAGCCAGTAGTTTTCATTTGCATTAGTTGTTGTGGTCCATGCACTGGCTGGAAAAGAATTTCTAGACATGAGGCAGAATGAGAGGAGAATAAAGTTTATGAGAGTGGGAGACACTGTTAGGATGGTGATCTGGCTCAAGGGAGAGCTGAATGCTTGCACAGGCTAGTAGCCAATTTTTATAACCTCAAGATAGAGAAAATTTTTATGGGAAGTGTGGCATTAGTTGATTGGTTAAGATGCTATAGAGTGGGTAATAAGGTGGGTATTTTACCTAATATGGGGTGAGGGTACTGGCAGGTTTCGATCCAGAGCCTCATGGCAACAGTTGTTATTTGGTCAGTTCCAGAGGTTTTTGTCCTGTGCCCTCCGTACAGGGCTCCACATCCCCCCTCTTTTTATTTATTGCCAAATCTTTGGCTGCTTAACACCCTGCTCATGACTGCCTGTCTACCTATCCCTGTCTTCAGCCATGGGGACCCAGATCCTTGGAGAAAGGGGTGGTGACTGCTCTGGCTTCTTCAGGCTGGACAAGGGCATTGTGCAGTCCTGGGTCCCAATGCCCAGTCTCTCTCAGGTGCATTTACAGAGGGTGATGCGAGTCTATGGAACGATAAGGTGGCTTGTTCCACCATTGTCTGCGTGTTTACTGGGGGATATTCTTGTCATACTACCACTTGAAGATTTATTTGTTGTCTTCTAGAAGAAACAAACCAACAAGAAGGTTAAAGATACATGGCCCAGAGATTAATAGAAGTAGAAAAGCTGCTGAGGGGCTAGCCAGGAGAACCAGGACCATTGTTCTGTGATGTTAGTGTTTCTCTAGGTATGAGAAGATACAAGAATTTGGACTCATAGAAGTCTTTACCTGAAAACACTTGACCATCTGTAAGCCTGTTCTTCCAGTTTGTCCCAGAGCACAGAGTGCCGTATTTCTGATCTCCAACCTGAACTCCTTTCAGGGGGTGTTGAATGTCAGCCTGCAGTGGTTGTGATTTAATCTTTGTAGAGGCAGATGTCAAGTGCCAATTTCCAGTTGGCAGAGCCCCTTCAGAGTCATAAATTTGACCATGGTTTGGGGGCATTTCATGGCCATTATGTCCTGTGGTGCTGGGAATGTTCATTTCCAGTTCTGGCAAAGATTCCGTTGATAGGCCACTCAGTGTGCTGTACTGGACCAGGCCCTGTGAATAGCAGATGTCTCTGGATCACACCTGTCTTCCTAGCCTCTTGGTCCAGGAAAATATTCCCTCTTGTTGCTTTTTCCCATAACTCAAGTTACACTGTTAGAATCACTGATCTCTTATGGAACTGCATATCATCATTTTATCAGAGGCTCAGTCACGTATTTGGTAATGTCAGAAACAGGTGACATAGAAAATATAGCTAGAAGTTATTAGTAAGGTAATAAGTAAGAATTTAAGTCAAGAACTTCCATTAGATGTAGCCCGGTATATCCCCAGGTCATCTGACATCTTTGCAACCCCATGGGCTGTAGCCTGCAAGGCTTCTCTGTCCATAGGATTTCCTAGGTAGGAATACTTGAGTGGGTTTTTACTGAGAAGTGCCATTCCCTTCTCCAGGGCTTCTTCCCAGATCAGAGATTGAACATGTGTCTCCTGCATTGGCAGGCGGGTTCTTTACCACTGAGCCACCAAATCTGGGGACTGAGCCACTGGGCTTACAGAAATCATTTTACAAATATAAGTCTATTACATACTGATGATAACTTAATTTTTAACCCCTACCTTCCCTCTCACTTTTTATGTTTTTTATGTCAGAGTTTACCTTTTTATATCATGTATTAAGAAATTTTATAGCTATAGTTACTTTTACTACCTTTGTCCTTTAACATTTATATTAAGTGATTATCACACAACCATGTTCAGTACTAGAATACTCTGAATTTGGCTACATGCTTATCTTTATCTTATCTATCTGCATCCTTTGTTTTCATGAGTATTATGCCCTTTCATGGCAACTTGAAGAACTCCTTTCAAGTGTTTAGTGCTAATGAACTCCCTCTGCTTTTGTTTGTTTGGAAAAGTCTTTACCTTATCTCATTTCTGAGAGAAAAATTTACCAGGTAAGTGTTCCTTGTTGGCATTTTCTTTTTTAAGAGTGTTTATTCATATTACATCCTCCCATTCTCTTCAGCTGAAAGCTTCCTGCTGAGAACTCAGCTTCTAGGAGTACCCTTGTATGAGATAGACTTTTTTTCTGTCTTGTTGCTTTAAAATTCTCCCTTTATCTTTTATTTTATACAGTATTATAAAAGAATGGGACAAGATTGTTTTGTATTGAAAGTTTCGGGTGGCTTTTTAGCTTTATAAACTTGGATATCAAAATTTCTCCCCAGATTTGAGACATTTTCATTCATTATTTCTTTAAATATGCTTTCTGACTCTTGTCTCTCTTCTTCTGAGACCCTAATACTTGTTAGAATGTTTTTTAATCTAAGGGATTTTTAATCAAAAATCTAATCCAATTTTTAATCTAGTGTTCCTAGTCTAAGAAAATTATAGAATAATTCACAGAATTTTCACTCTTCATCATTCTTTTATCTTTTTTCTTCTTTGAATGAATGATTTCAAGGTCCTATCTACTACTTCACAGGTTCTTCCCCTTGACCCATTCTGCTGTTGATGCTGTCTATTGCATTTTTAATTTCATCCATTGTATTCTTCAGCCTAAGAATTTCTACATTTTTTTTTCAATGTTTTCTTTCTCCCTACAGAACTTCTCATTTGTTCATGTATCATTTTCCTGATTTTGGTGAATTGTTCTATATTTTTGTGTAGCTTATTGAGCTTCCTTAAAACAGCTATTGTGAATTATTTATTGGGTAAATTGCTGATTTCCATTCCTTTCAGGTCAGTTATTAGACACTTATTGTGTTCCACTGATGGTCATGTTTCCTTAAAGTTTCTTTTTTAAAAAGATTTTTTTACTGAAGTATAGTTAACATACAGTATTATATTAGTTTTGGGTGTACAGCATAGTGATCCAACATTTTCATGTATTATGAATTGATCACCATTAAGTCCAGGAGCCTTCTGTCATCATACAAAGTTACTGCAGTTTTATTGACTGTATTCTCTATGCTGTACATTACATCCCAGTGACATATATTTTACAACTGGACCTCAATTTTTCATATTCCTTGAAGTCCTGTGTTGCTGTTTTCACATCTGAAGAGAAGTGACCACTTCTGGTCCTTACTGGCTGACTTCTGGAGAGAAACACCCTCTGTGGGCTGTGCTAGGAATTCTCACATCTTTACTGTGGGGATGCCTGCTCCACACCTCCTCTTGTGGCAGAATGCTGAAGCACACATACCCTCTCTGGATCCTGCAAAGCCTGGCTGAGTGCTGACAGAATCCCTTTGCTTTCTCTAGAGGGATGCTGAATGGTCCAGCAGGTGGTTTCTCCCGGGCCTGCAGACTCAGGCAGCTTTCTGCTCAGGCTCCCTTACTGCCTGAGTGCATTCTCACAGCTGTCAGCACATGCACAGGGAGGCAGGGGGCATTAGGTGGGTGCTCTCCAAGAGATGAGGTGTTGAGGCAAGGAAGAGATTTTAACTGGGGAGCTAGTTGACCGGGAAGGTGACAGGCTTGTGCCTCAAAATAGCCATTTTGCCTGGGCCTGGTTGCCAGGATCTTTTATGGATCAGAGATGAGGGGGAGGTGAGGAAACAAAGTAAAAAGACTATTCAGTCTTTGCAAATGTCCCCTAGAATGGCAACCCTCAGGCAGGGGAATGTGTTAGTTTCACTTCCTTACAGTCCTTCACAGGTGGGCAGCTCAGGTTATCTCCCTGAGGCTGGCCACTGTGTATAACAAAAAAGGGTTAAAGTTACAGAAGCAGATTCAGTGTAAATTTTAAATTAACCCTTCTCCATTACCCTTGGTCCTGAATTGTCACCTTGGGGATTGTGGGGGCAACGGGAAAAATCAGACCATTTCTCTTACCCTCCGCAATGCATCCAGCATCTGATTTTCTGTCCAGCAGTGTGCTGGCACTGCTGGACTCCAGCCCTCCCACACAGTGTGCTGGAACACATTGCTGGACTCTGGGCCTCCCGCAAAGGCTGTCTAGTCTGTGGGCGTTTGTCCAAATCAGTTTTCTTTCAGGGAAGATAGTAACCTGTTCCACCATTTTGATGATGTTGCTCCTCTGCCTTCTGATTTTTGTGTTGAAAACTGGACATTTGAGTGCAGTAATGTGGTAACTCTGGAAATAAGGGTCCCACTCTTCCCCAGGGTTTGTTGTTTACTGATACTGGTTTTGTTCTTCTAATTGTTCCTCCGTGCTGAGGACCAACCTGAGATGTAAGCTTAAGATCTTCTCAGGTCTTTTCTAAGACTTTGGCTCGTGTGGTCACTTACTATTTTCCCCATATATACACTTGTTTTTGAGTTACTGCCCAGTATCCTTTATGCAGGGCAGGCCTAGTGCTAAACAACTCTGTTTTGCCATCTACAGGATTCTTAGTTGATGTGTTTTCCCTTCAGTGCTTTGAATAAATCAACCCACTGTCTCCTGGTTCAAACTTGGGAAAGGAGTACGTCAAGGCTGTATATTGTCACCCTGCTTATTTAACTTATATGCAGAGTACATCATGTGAAATGCCGGGCTGGATGAAGCACAAGCTGGAATCAAGATTGCTGGGAGAAATGTCAATAATCTCAGATATGCAGATGACACCACCCTTATGGCAGAAAGCAAAGAACTAAAGAGCCTCTTGATGAAGGTGAAAGAGGAGAGTGAAAAAGCAAGCTAAAACTCACCATTTAAAGAATGAAGATCATGGCATCCGGTCCTGAAGGAGGAAACAGACAGAACAGGTTCCATCTTGAAAGCAGGACTCCATCTTGGGCCGGACTGTGGACTTTGAGCTATATGCCCTATATCTATGGAAACGACATACAAACTGGAAAATCAGACCCCCCGGATGGAAGAGCCCCAGCAGTCGTACCTAGACTCTCCGTCACCTAAAAAAAATACTGTAATTATCTGTGTAACCAAATAGAATCATAAATTCTATTATGCTTATTGGGGTATGACCACAGGCCTATTGATAATTTTCCACTGTTAACTACCTAGTGTAAGGTATAGTTCGGGCCGAGGCAGAAAAGGAGAGATGACCTCAATGGAAGTAGGTTACCTTTATTCAGGCAAGGAGGAGTGACAGTTGGCCTGATGACCAGGCTGAGCGCAAGAGGGATCAGGGAGGCTTCATATTTAAAGGGAGGTTTGTGGAAGCGATAAGGGAAGTATTAGACAGGATGTTTTGGGTATTCTTTAGTTGAGGTGGCATTTGGCAGATGTAGCAGGACGAAGGTTTCTGGACAAGGGGTGATAGGTCTCAAATAGATACAACTGGCCTGGAGCATCAGGGCGGGACCTAAAGTTCGGTTTTGTTTTCTCCAAAGTTAGATGATTCAGCAAGGGCCTTTGAGACTGTTGTTTTCATTTCTAGGCCCAAACACTCCTTCACCTAGGCTTAAGGCATACGAATCATGGGTTTAAGGCATACGAGTAATGGGTTAACTTTGATTGTATCTTTTCTTTTGTTCAGACTAGTTTCAGAGAATATGGGGAGGTGGGTTTGAACATGTACACTTAGGATATATAAGGTTTCACAAAAACTGGTCAGGGTCCTTGACTAAGAGGAGACTCTGCCTTGGCACCGCCGGTGTAATAAACTGCACTCCACTATCTGCATCGTCCTTTTGAGTGAGTTTGTTTCCCGGAACGCATGGCTACAACATTTAGTGCACTGGCTGGGAAACTCCTCACTTGAGGAGACAAGTCCCATTTGGGACTACTCCGAGGCCTTGTGGCTTGAATCTTCTAGAGGGGGGAAGGAGCCTTGCCCTTCTGGAAGGATTCTGCTTCTCAACTCCCGGACCTTTCACAATAGCAAGTAGTGGATGGCAGCAGGGGAACTGAGCGCTCAGGTGAGGAGGAACCTACCCGGCAGGGTGGAAGAGGGGGCCTGATCACCCCCCTGGGAGGGACTAGAAGGGGCATGGACCCACAGGAGCCTGGAATAGGCAGGTGGCAGCAATTGCTTGGTACACAGGTCGACGAGCGTGTTAGGGCTTAGGAAGGAAATTTGTGAAGGTCATTTAGGAGGTGGTGTCCATGCCGTCTTGGGGAAATTATTACCAAGCAATTGCCCAGGGAGTTTTAGGAGAAGAAACTTTGTCCTTGTGTACTTGTATTCTCCCCTCCCCCAGGAGGTGCCCTATCTGCTGCGAAACCCCCAATCCCTCAAACTAGTTAGATGGAAAGAAAAAAGTATATCAGTGAGTATGAATTGGCCTTTCCGGGAGAAGCCTGGGATGTGGGGTATCTAATCCATCTGTGTTTTCATCCTCACCCAATTAAGCCCACAGGGACAAGAAAGGCATCTAAAGCAAAGGGGAGAAGAGCTTGTGGACACTGTGGTGTTCTGGTTTAAACGAATAAGGCTGCAAGAAAAACAATGCCTGACTCCCCACCCCCCCCACCCTGGGACTTAGCAGGTAAAGCCCTCCTTGACCCTATTAGACAAGGGGCAGACCAGCAGTTTAAGTGTTTCATCGAGTGGAAATACCAAAAATACCTGGGATACCAAGTGCTTCTCGGGCCAAAAAAAAAAGGAAACATCAACGAGAAGGTAGGAAAAATGGGAGGAAGAGGATATAAGGCAACTGTACTAGAAAACATGGTCAAAAACTTCGAAAAGGGATTTGACGGAGACTGTGGGACAAAGATGACGCCCAGCCGGCTCTGCACTCTTTGCGAGGTCGAATGGCCCACAGTGGGAGTTGGTTGGCCACCAAAGGGTACCATGGGCTTAAATTTAATACAGTCAGTCTATGCCATAGTTACAGGAAAATCTGGACACCCTGATCAGTTCCCATACATAGACTCTTGGCTAGGGATAGCCCAGGAACCCCCCAGATGGGCCTGATTTTATATCCAAAATGGGGAGGGGAAGATATTAATGGCTCAAAAAGTAACCAAAGATGAAAAGGAGATCTTACAGGATCCAGAGAGGGAAGAACTTCCCCTGCCACCGTACTGGATGATGATCTAACCAGCCAGCGTTCCCGCGGTACTGAGAGCCTCCCCACAGGGAATTGACCAGAGGCTGGTAAGCATCCCAGAACCTCCACCTTCACCTGTCCTCCCGACAGCCCCACAGGTTGTAGAGCTGCCATTCCGGCAAGCTCCTACCTTAGTTGAAGGGACAACAGGTTACAACCCACTGGATTCAACCACTGCTGACATCATACACCCCAAGCTGTATCCTCCCCTCCCGATAAGTACTTCCATACAAGGGGAGGGAGATGTTGGAATTAAGCAGAGACTGCGCTCTGCCAGAGAGCCGGAGGGAAAGGCATCACTACAGATGCCTCTTAGAGATGTCCAACAACCCCCCTTATAAGGGAAGGACGGTAATTACCATCAAGCTCCTATAGCTTATTACTACCAGCCTTTCTCATCAACTGACATACTAAATTAGCAAAAGCATATCCCCCTTACTCAGAAGAGCCACAAGGTATGGCTAGATTGATGGAAGCCATCTTTTACACCCATCGACCAACATGGGGTGATGTCATGCAATTATAGACATCTCTCTTCAGTACTGAGGAGAGGTATAGGATTAATATGGAAGCAAAAAAATGGTTATAAGAGATAGTTCCAGAAGGTGTTGCAAACCCAAAAAGGTGGATAGAGCAAGCCTTCCCCGCTGATAAACCTAGGACTGTAACACAGAAGAAGGGAGGATTCAACTAGACAGATATCGGACAGCCATTATACAAGGGCTGAAGAGGGGAGCCTATAAGCCAATGGACATGTCAAAACCTGCTGGGGTAATTCAGAAGGGGAATGAATCACCTTCTGAATTTTATGAGAGGCTCTGTGAAGCCTATAGACTTTATCCACCTATAGACCCAGAAGCTGCGGGCTCTCAGATTGTGGTAAACTCGGCATTCATTTCACAGGCATGCCCCGATATTAAGCGAAAGCTTCAAAAGACAGAAGGGGTGCTGTCCATGTTCAGCTCCCAGTTAATTGAAATAGCAGACAAAGTGTTCCAGAACAGGGACATAGAAAAGAACTATGAAAAGAGATATAAAGAGGAACAAAAGAGAACAGACCAGAGATTTGCAATGCTAGCTGCTGCTCTGGGAAGGTCTATCTCAGGCCCTCCAGAAAAACCTCCTCCTGCCCCAGGGACAAGACAGCCCTTCAGCCGGTACCAATGGAGGCCCCAGGCCCTATTACAGCCAAACCAGTGTACCTGGTGCTGAGGTTTTGGCCATTGGAAGAGTGAATTCCCTAAGACAAGGAGGGAAGAGAAAGCTCCTGCGGTTGTGGGACTTGCTGACTTGGAAATTAAATAGGGCTGCCGGGGCTCAGAGATACCAGGTCCCCGAGAGCCTGTGGTAACCTTAAAAGTGGGGGACCAAAACATTGACTTCATGGTGGATACAGGAGCAGAACTGTTGGTAGCAACAAAATCTGTGGCACCATTATCCAAAAAGACTATTGCTGTAGCTGGGGTATCAGGAGAAGAGATGATTAAATCATTTTGCCAGTCCAGAAAATGCCAGATGGGGGGACACCAAGTGATTGATGAATTCCTCTACATTCCTGAGTGCCCAGTACCCCTGTTGGGAAGAGACTTGCTCTCCAAACTAGGAGCACAAGTGACTTTCTCCCCTGAGGAAAGGCCCACCTTCCGGGTAGGCACTATGATTTATTGCGCTCTCTCTCTCTCAATACCCCACCAAGATGTGTGGAGGTTGCATGATCCTCCGAAGGAAAAACCAGGTGGGCTGGAAGAACTTGAGAGAGAACTAACTCAATTATTCCCCAAGGTCTGGGTGGAAGACAACGCCCCTGGGCTGGCTAAATATCAAGCTCCAGTGATAATAGAACTCAAGCCAGGCACCATCCCAGTTAGAAAGCACCAGTACCCACTACCGATAGAGGCCTGGGCCAGCATACTACCCCACATCAATAGATTGAAACAAGCGGGTGGGCGTTCTAGTAGAGTGCCAGTTGGCTTGGAATATACCGACCCTGCCAGTCAAAAGAGGACAGGACTCTAGGCCTGTACAAGATGTCAGGCTAGTCAACCAGGCTACTATGACTTTATACCCCACTGTTCCAAACCCCTATACCTTAACTTAGCCTCCTCCCGCCGAGGACTAAAGTTTATACTCGCCTAGATCTTAAGGATGCCTTCTTCTGCGTATGCCTCGCCCCAGCGTCACAGCCCATCTTTGCCTTGGAATGGGAAGATCCAGTCGGGGGCACCAAACAACAGCTCACCTGGACCCCCCCCCCACCCCCCCGCAACAAGGGTTTAAGAACTCCCCAGCCATCTTTGGGGAAGCCTTGGCTTCTGACCTGGACTCATTCTAGCTGGAAGAGTATGGATGTTGGCTCCTACAATACGTGGATGACCTGCTACTGGCTGCCGAGACCAAGGAAAAATGTTGGGAAGGGACAAAAGCACTGCTCCAACTGCTGGTGGGAGCAGGTTACCGGGTGTCGAAGAAGAAGGCACAGATCTGCGAGGAGGAGGTAAGGTATCTGGGGTTTGTTTTAAAGAAGGGTACAAGGTTATCAGACCAGTCCAGAAAAGAGGTGATCCTGAGAATCCCAACACCAAAGACTCTTTGGCAGGTCCGGGAGTTTTGCGGAGCTGCTGGGTTTTGCAGAATCTGGATTCCAGGGTATTCTCAAGTGGCCCAGCCTTTATATGAACTCCTGACAAGGCCTGAGGAGAATCTGCTAAATTGGACTGAAAAACAACAAAAAGCCTTTGATGAACTAAGGTTGGCAATTATATCAGCCCCCTCTTTAGGGCTGCCAGACCTTGCCAAGCCATTTACTCTACATGTAACTGAAAAAGACAAAACAGCAATGGGAGTGTTAACTCAGACTGTGAGAATGTGGGACAGGCCTGTAGCCTATCTCTTAAGGCGGCTTGACAGTGTCGCTACTGGGTGGCCCAGATGCTTGCAAGCAATTGCCGCAGTTGCCCTACTAGTACAAGAAGCTACTAAATTGACTTTAGGCCAAGATCTGGTCGTAAGAGTCCCACATGAGGTCACCACACTCTTACAAGGAGGTTCCCCACAAATGGCTGTCAAACTCCCGGATTATTCAGTATCAAGGGCTGTTATGTGAAAACCCTAAGCTCCGTATTGAGCCTTGCCAGACTTTAATCCCAGCCACACTCCTTCCAGTGGGAGAGGGTGGACCTTCTCATGACTGCGGGGAAGTCTTGGAAGAGGTCTATGCTAGCAGACCCGGCCTCCAAGACCAACCGATTCCAGACCCTGATTGGGTCCTATATACTGATGGCACTAGCCTGATAAAACAAGGACAACGGCTGTCGGATTACACCATAGTCACAGAAAAGACTATCATTGAAGCTGGCTCCTTGCCACAACACCGGTCTGCTCAGTGAGCTGAGTTATGGGCCTTGATTCGCGCACTCCACCTGTCAAAAAGCAAGACACTAAACATCTTCACCGACTCCAGGTATGCTTTTGCCACGCTACATGTACATGGGGCTCTGTATAAGGAGAGAGGCCTTTTGACAGCTAGTGAAAAAGATATCAAAAATAAGGAAGAAATTCTGACCCTATTAGATGCTGTCTGGGAACCAGAAAGAGTTACAGTCATACACTGCCGAGGACATCAAAAACAGGATACCCCCTGGCTCGGGGAAACAGACTGGCAGATAAGACCACTAAACAAGCAGATGAGGGCGTGGGGGTGACAAGTGATGGCCCTATTAAAGCTTTCATACTGGTGGAGCTGCCTAAGCTAACGCTGGACTCTCCAAAATACACTGAATCCCAAAACCAATTAGCCAAAGCAGAAGGGGCTATCAAGACTGAAAAGGGATGGTGGGAATTGCCAAGTGGCAAATTATTGGTACCAGAGGAGCTGGCACCCACACTAGTAAGCCAAACACACCAAGTGACCCACCTAGGCCATGATAAACTGGAAGAGCTAATTTGAAAATATTTCTTGGTTCCCCGCCTCTCTCCCCTATGCAGAACAGAATCTCAAAACTGCACTGCCTGCTCACAGGTCAGTGTTGCCTATCAGCACAGACAGAAACCTCCAGGTGTTCACTTAAAAGGCAGGCTGCCCTTTGAACACCTGGAAGTGGACTTCACTGAAATGAAACCTCACCAACACTACTGTTACCTGCTGGTCATGGTATGTACGTTCTCGGGATGGGTAGAAGCTTTTCCTGCCCTGACTGAAAGAGCATCAGAAGTAGCCTGGTGCCTGCTTAGGGATATGGTTCCCAGATTTGGATTTCCTACCAGCATTGGATCGGACAATGGCCTGGCTTTCGTAGCTGATTTAGTACAAGAAGTAAGCAAAACTTTAAACATCAAATGGAAAGTACACACTGCATATAGGCCCCAGAATTCTGGGATGGTGGAACGGACCAACCGGACACTTAAAGAGACACCCTCCAAATGGACCATAGAGACTGACTGCTCCTGGGTGGACTTGCTTCCGATGGCTCTACTCAGACTCAGGATGACCCCACAGTCCCATGGCTACTCTCCATACAAAATTGTGTTTGGGAGACCCTCATCCCATAATAAAACAGGTGTCAACCAATTTGCCTTAGGTAACGGGGGATGGGATTTGGCAGCAGATGGAACTGGGTAAGGTAATAAATCAGGTAACTAAGTTTGTACAAGAAAGAGTGCCATTCCCCTTGGGGAACAGATTCATAAGTTTATGCCTGGTGACCAGGTATGGGTCAAAGATTGGAAACATGATTCACTAGCCCCTTGGTGGAAGGGCCCTTATACTGTTATTCTAACTACTCCTACTGCAGTTAAAGTTGCAGGTATTGCCCCTTGAATCCATCATACGAGGGTGAAGAGAGCATACCACGCAGACCCAGAACTCTGAGTGGACTACATAGAGGGACCCCACTGACCCTCGAGAGACTAAGATCATCCTTAAGAAGGAGAAAGAAGAGAAGATCCCAGATGAGCCCCTTCAGGATGAAGCCACATAATTAACTCCTGCCGCTTGGCCTCATCAACATGATTTTGAATTTAACTTCCATTTCAACTCAGGACAATCCTTTCATCTCATGGACACATTCCTACACGGACTTCCACAACACCTACAACTGCTGGGTATGTGGGGCTATGCCTCTGTCTGTGATGGATGGACTTCCTTGGTGGGTGTCACTGCTCTGCCAAGGAGATTTTAAACCACTCTGCTCTTTTCTGGGATGACAGAAAGAGACTTTCCTTTCTCTTGTTTATCATAATCTCTCCCTGCTCTCTTGGTGTAAGCCAGACCTACAGTCAATAGACTCAGGTCATGGGGTTACATTTGATGTAAACACCAGTTTCATAAAAGTAACAAAAGCCTATACCTCATATTTAAAGAAAGGAAAAAAAAAAAAAAAAAAACCTCCCTGACCAGCAAGGGAGGACAGGCCCTTAGGTATGTTGAACAATTCTACCAAGTTTGGGATGAATATTTCTGGATGACCCCAGAAAAGGGTCAATTAATTACTCCTGCCGATATATTCTGGGAACAAAAAGAACAGGGTAGGGTTTCGTGACTGTCCCTTAGACCCGAAAGAACTAAAATATATGGGGTACCTATGCCCCGAACAATGTAAATGAACATTTGAGGTCACATACCACCCCAACCAGTCCATCTACTGGCCAGGCTCTGATTGGAAATATAACCCTGGAATCCGCTGGGTGGCGCCCAACAGAACCCAATGGCTTTGGGAGCCTAACCTTTGGCCTTGGTTGCCAGTTGGCTGGCTAGGTCATTGCACAGTGGGATTCGCTTTTGCCCATGGCAGCATAAAAGCCTAACCTACAGCAAGCCCCAGTAAATCTACCTTATTTACATGCTAGGTGGACAAGGTCTGTATTTCAGTGGTGTGAGTATATTGCTGCCTTATTCGTACCTTCCATAGGGACAAATAGATATGATTAAAGTAGAGGCCTTGACTAATTTCACAAAACAGGCCCTCCTAGATAGTGCTAAAGCCATCCAAGCCTTAAATGAAGAACAAATCCAAATGAGAAAAGTGGTAATTCAAAATAGAATGGCTTTGGACATGCTCACAGCCGCTCGAGGAGGGACCTGTGCTATAATTAAAGTTGAATGTTGTGTATATATTCCTGATTTATCTGGCAGTGTATCAGCTGCTTTAGATGACATGAAAAACCACGTAAAAGCAATGTCAAATGAAAACATTCCTTTCTGGACTTTGGTCCTATCTTGGGTGAAGGGTGATTGGTGGAAAACTATATTTACCATTTTCATAGTTGCCTTGATAGTTCTGCTTTGTGGACCCTGCATTTTACAATGTATTATGAACTTTGTAACCCAAAGGTTGGTGTCATTCTCTCAAATTGGTGGTCAGAGAACCAGGATGCAATATATCCCTATGAGTGATGCTCATACTATGAGTTAAGAGCATCAAGAGGGGGGAATGGGGGAGGAAACAGACAGAACAGGTTCCATCTTGAAAGTGGGGCTCCATCTTGGGACTGTGGACTTTGACCTACATGCCCTATATCTATGGAAACGACATACAAACTGGAAAATCAGACCCCCCCCCCCCCCCCCCCCGGACGGAAGAGCCGCAGGGCTCGTACCTAGACTCTCCGTCGCCTAAAAAAATACCCTAATTATCTGTGTAACCAAATAGAATCATAAATTCTATTATGCTTATTGGGGTATGACCACAGGCCTATTGATAATTGTCCACCGTTAACTACCTAGGCTTAAGGCATACAAATCATGGGTTTAAGGCATACAAATCACGGGTTAACTTTGTATCTTTCTTTTCCTTTGTTCAGACTAGTTTCAGAGAGTTTGGGGAGGTAGGTTTGAGCACGTACGCCTAGGGTATATAAGGTTTTCACAAAAACTGGTCGGGATCCTTGGCTAAGAGGAGACTCTGCCTTGAGCCTGCCAGTGTAATAAACTGCACTCCACCAACTGCATTGTCCTTTTGAGTGAGTTTGTTTCCCAGGAAGCGTGGCTACAACAGTCCCATTACTTCAGGGCAAATAGATGGGGAAACAATGGAAACAGTGACAGACTTAATTTTGTGGGGCTCCAAAATCACTGTAGATGGTGACTGCAGCCATGAAATTAAAAGATGTTTGCTTCTTGGAAGAAAAGCTATGACCAACCTAGTCTGTATATTAAAAAGCAGAGACATTACTTTGCCAAGAAAAATCTGTCTAGTCAAAGCTATGGTTTTTCTAGTAGTCATGTATGGATGTGAGAGTTGTAATATAAAGAAAGCTGAGCACTGAAAATTGATGCTTTTGAACTGTGATGTTGGAAAAGACTCTTGAGAGTCCCTTGGACTGCAAGGAGATAAAACCAGTCCATCCTAAAGAAAATCAGTCCTGAATATTCATTGGGAGTACTGATGCTGAAGCTGAAACTCCAGTACTTTGGCCACCTGATGCAAAGAACTGACTCATTTGAAAAGACCCTGATGCTGGAAAAGATTGAAGTCAGGAGGAAAAGGGGACAAGAGAGGATGAGATGGTTGGATGGCATCACCAACTTAATGGACATGAGTTTGAGTAGGCTCTGGGAGTTGATGATGGACAGGGAGGCCTGGTGTGCTACAGTCCATGGGGTCGCAAAGAGTTGGACGTGGCTGAGCAACTGAACTGAATATTTTGTAATGAGACGAACACCACATTTTTCCTGAATAGTATCAGCTACTTCCTTCTTTACTTTCAGAATGCTACTAACGTATTAATGTACTAATGTACATTAATGTACTAATTAGTACATTAACATACTAATGTACACAGAGGAGTACTACTATGTACGATTTGATGCTGAGCAGCCTTTCAGAGGAACACAAGTGTAATACTTGGTGATGGTTGTCACTGACATACTCATTTCATAAAACCTTTATCAATATCCTGAGGGATTCTGAAGGAAATATATACCAACCTAATATCACACTTGAAAAACAAAAAACTTGACCGAAAAGGATAATTAATCATTAAGTATTCTAAACTCACCTTTCCAAACTTAGAACTTTTACATAGAAGAGCTTTAAATTACAATGTCAGCCATGGCTGAGATAGTGCTTTCAATGGGGGTATATTATTTTGAGATAATGAAAGTAGGCCAGCACTAATGAGGGTGATTTTTTCTCTTGCTCTAAGCCAAACCCTGTGGTTATCTGCCCTCCTTTCTCTAAGACACACACTCTAGTAATTCCGTCTTAAGGATACCCCAACGAGCTGTGCGCGATACTCTGTGGATCTTACTTGCAGCTTACTGATCCAGTCAGCCTGACTGGAACCATCACTTTGCTGTTGAGAATTTTCTTTGCACAGACCCGTTTCTTTTATTTTTTTTTTAGCCCCGTTTCTTTTTAATCTAACAAATAACAGCTTGCTTTAACAAGTAATCTTTTTCTCATGATGATGAGCTTATTGTCAGAAAAAACAATTTGCCTCACAAAATAATTTTAATCACAAGCAAAATTCCCATACAACTAATGAGAAAAGTCCATGTGTAAGTGATGTTTCAGCAACAGTCATTCGTTTCAGAGTTATGGCTACACTATATTTTTGTGGATAAAAATAAACAGCCTCTTAATTGTCTGTAGTCAGTAGGTAAACTGAAAAAAAAAAGTGGTATCTTTAAGTGGATACTAACTCAAGGTAGTTTGAAAGGCAACTCTAATGCAAAACTTGTCTAAGAAACAAAAACAAATTGTTTTTCCCATTAAAATCGAAGCCCCCGGGACTTCCCTGGTGGTCCAGTGGCTAAGACTCCATGCTCCAGTGGGGGCCCGGATTTGATTCCTGGTCAGAGAACTAGATCCCACATGCCACATGGCACAACTAAGACCCAGCACAGCCAAACAAATAAATAAAAATGAATAAATACTAAGAAAATTGAAGCCGCCCCACCACTTGGCCCGCCCCACCCCCCCAAATCATAATGGGAGAAAGTGCAAGTCATGTGTCTATTCAGGGTCTTGTATCCAGAATATGTAAACCCTTAATGGCTAAATAGTATGTAGGCAGATAAAATAACTAAAACACTGGCAACCAATTTGAATACACATTTCTCCAAAGACATAAAAATGACCCACAAGCAAATGAAAAGATGCTCAATATCATTAATCATTACGGAAACACAAATCAAAACCACTTCAGAACCTCTAGGATGGGTCAGACCATAATGACAAGAAACAAGTAGAGGCAAAGATGTGCAGGAATTGGGACACTTGTCCTGTGTTGGTGGGGAAGTAAAGACGGTAAGGCTGCTGCAGAAAACAGCCTGGCAGTTGTTCATTGGGTAGTTGAAACATGGGGTTACCACAAGGTTCAGCAATTCTACTCCAACATATGGGCAACAGAACTAAAAAAGACATGTTCACACATAAATCTGTACATGAGTGTTTATACCAGCATTATTCCCAACTGTCCAAATGTGGAAACAACCCAAATGTCCATCAGCTAGTGAAGAGACCAACAAAGTGTGGTGCATTCATACAATGGGATATTATCTTGAAAACATGCTAAATACAAGAAGCCATTCACCAAAAGACACATATTGAATGATTATATTTATATGCATTATCCAGAGCAGCCAAATTTATAGAGAGAGTAGAGTAGTGGTTGCCTAAAGCTGGAGGCTGGGGTGAGGAGGAGGAGTGATTGCTGAGGGGCCCCATTCAATTTTAGGGGCAACAGCAGTGCTCTAACATAGACTGAGGTGATCACTGCTGCATAACCCACCCCCCCCCACCCCCAGTTTTTAATAGAAAAAAGAAAAACCCTTGACTTATATGCATGCATTAAAATGGTGAATTCTATGAGTTCTATCTCACTCTCATCCTTAAGCATAACTGAGAAAATAATTGCACACTACATCTGATCTCCTAGGGCAGCAACAGTGGTAATAATGTGCAGAAGGGGGGCAGTGAGAGGCAAGGATGGAGGTGGGGGTGGGAGGGAGGGAGACGGGACACAGCAGGCCTGTGCCCATCACAGGGACCTGAATGGAGGTCAGCCTGGACCTGAACCGCCAGCTCTATTTAAAATAAGCAACCTCAAAAAAAAAAAAAAAAATTAAAAAAATAAGTAACCTCAGTTAATCTGTATGTTGGCATCTTTCATTTTGATCCAATTTAAAATAAAACATCAGAGCCTTCAAAAACATTCAGTAGTATCCAGTACCTAATATATTTAACAGTAACAGAGTGATAACTGTGACCTGTTTTTTTAAAAATTTATTGAGGTACAGTTGACTTAAAATGTGTTGATTTCTTCACACAGTGACTCAGTTACATAAATGTATATTCTTTTTTGTATTCTTTTCCATTATGATTTATTACAGGACATTCAATATTGTTCCCTGTGCTATACAGTAGGACCTTGCAGTTTATCCATCTTGTATATAATTTGTAACTGCTAATCACAAACTGCCAATCCTTCTTTTTCCTACCCCCTAAACAATATGTTTTTGACAAAGAATTATTATAATGAGGAAAAGTTTTCCCTTAGATTTTTAGAACTTAACAGTTTGTACCAATTATATTTTAATTTTCTTTCTAAATGCCTTAATGGAAAAAAAACATGGAAATCATCAACAACTATGAAACAATAAGCCTGTATACATAATTTGGGGAATTTATTTTTTTTTTAGGTGAATTATAAAAATGAATATGTTTTGGTAGTTATTGCATTTGAAGCTCTCTTGGGGGGTAACAGGCAAAATATTTCTTTTTTTAAACTTATTATTTAGAGGAGACTTTAAAAATAAAACTTTTTCTTAAATGTGTTTTCCTACTGACATTTCACTCTGAATATTAGATTAAAATGCACATTTAAAAATTCATACTAAGTAATAATTATTGCTTTCTGTCTCCCTTAAAAATAAATTTCCTCATGACACACATGCATTTGTAAGGTTTGCCAGCCTTCTGACATCTGCTCTCCCCACCAGTTGAGGCCATTTTAAAATTCTTTAAATAATTATTTCTGATTATTCCTGACATACCTGAACAAACCAATCAAGAGACCCAGCAAAGCTATACTGTTAGAGTCTTGATCACTACATTTTAGGCTGAATGTATCCACTCGGTACTGTAGTCAAACTGTATATGTACTGCATTTTATATCACTAATGTCAGGGAAATCTTTAGTTGAAATTATTAGAAAATTATCCTTTGAGGACCCACCTCTACTTGCCAGTATCACCTTTTGTCCTGAGCATTCAAATACTTCAACTGGAGTTGCAATCCAGTTGTAGTCTAATAGCTGTGTGTCTTTGGGGGTTTACATCAACTCTGTTCATCTCAGTGTCCTATGCAACTGTGTTGCTATACCCCCTTCCCCACAAGGGCTTCATTACAGGAGACAAGATGAAGTGAAAAGACCAGCCATGGGTTCTCCACTCATCCTCCTCAAGTCTAGTGTCACTCTGCTTTTTCAATCTTAATACGTATTGTCACTAGAAATATTAAACAGGCGGGCTTAGTACTTTCTAGGGGTGTGTGTGTGTGTCTGACTCTTTGTGATCCCATGGGCTATAGCCCACCAGGTTTCCCTGTCCCTGGAATTTTCCAGACAAGAATACTGGAGTGGGTTGCCATGCCCTCCCCTCCATGGGATCTTCTGACCCAGGGATCAAACCTGGGTCTCCCACATTGCAGGGAGATACCGTTTGAGCCACAATTTACACTTTATTGAAGAGCTTGAAAAGTAGTGATGAAGTCCAGGTGCGTGAACCTATGATGGTGGAAAGAAAAGAGGGAAACACACCTGGGAACAGAGTGCTTGTGCTGTGACCTGAGCCATCTCTAATCATCCCATTCGGCACAGTCAGGAGACAAACACAGGCGTTGCTTGTAGTTGGACCACGGCTTTTGAATGTAATTTTATCCTAAAGGTAAGCTCCATGGATGTAACAAAACAACAATAAGCCAAAACTGCATTTTAACTATATTCCTTCAGGAAATTATGAAAGTTCAGAATTAAAAACCTTACCTTGTTTGTATAGCAACTAAGGACCTTCAGCTGCACTGGGTTTTACTCTTAAAGATGGGAACAGGGGTTTCACTCCTGGCTGGTTTGGGACAACACTCACCAGCGCTCAGAGGGGAGTCTGAAACACTTTAAACAGCAGGTCATTTTCTCAAACAAGTTTCTGCCTGTAAGCAGTTCCTGCCGTTCTGTTCCCCACAACAGGATGGGGAGTTGGACAGCTACTGAGGGCCACGGAGTCCCACAGAGACCTCCATACACGATGGAAACCAGGCTGTGATCCGACAGCCAGGAGAGCACAATCATTCCTTTAAATTTGCCCCACAGTCTTCTGTTATGAGGATAAAGTCAAATATGAATTGTCATCCTCTTAGGGTCCTAGACTGACAATCTGGTCCACTCTCCCCAACTCCCCACCTGCCATCTCCTCATTAATTGTTCATCAGGGAAGTTAGGAAACACAGCCCTTCAGAGTTCACAGAAATACCCTAGAGTGAAAGTTTTATATTCTGTGTTACTTTGTAAGTTGGAATCAATTTTGGCTTTCAACTGAATGTGAGAATTGCAAAATATAAAATCTTTAAAAATCCAGTTAAATTCTGCCTAATTTACTCATTATGTAGTGGTGGAACATAACATTTTATGACAAAGGAGGAAGCAAATTTCCTTTCCAAAACTTTATGTGGTAAAACACTTAAATCAGTCAAAACAAGTGGATATAAAAACCCAACTCAACCCAATCCAACAAAAGTCATTTGTGCTATCTCCAAACTTAGAAATTGATCTCTATATACTTGAAATCATTATGTGAAAAATGTAAGCTATGGAGCCAAAAGTCAAAATGGTGTCTTAATCTCCCTGGTATTTTCAGAATGCTAAAACCAAAACCGTGGTGCTGGAGAAGACTCTTGAGAGTCCCTTGGACAGCAAGAAGATCAAACCAGACAATCCTAAAGGAAATCACCCCTGAATATTTATTGGAAGGTCTGATGCTGAAACTGAAGCTTTGACCACCTGATGAGAAGAGCTGACTCATTGGAAAAGATTCTGATGCTGGAAAGATTGAAGGCAGGAGAAGGGGGTGACAGAAGATGAGATGGTTGGATGACATCACAGACTCAATGGACATGAGTTTGAGCAAACTTCAGGAGATAGTGAAGGACAGGGAAGCCTGGCATGCTACAGTCCATGAGGTCACAAAGAGTTGGACACAACTAAGCAACTGTACAACAACAACTATATATATATATATATATATATATATATATTCATCCAAAAGCATAATACACACTCTTTTTTTTTTTTTTTTTATAATACACACTCTTTTCAAGTGTGCATGGAACATTCTCTAGGATACATAACATGCTTGGCCTCAATACAAGCCTTGATAAGTCAGAAAATGAAAATAATATCAATGATCTCTTCTAACGACAACACTATGAGACTAGAAATCAAAAAGAAAACTGAAAAAGGTACAGATCCTTGGAGGTTAAACAATATGCTACTAAACAGCCAATGGGTCACTGAAGAAGTAATAAAATTAATAAAAATACTTGGAGACAAATGAAAATGAAATGATCCAAAAATCTATGGGTTGCAGCAAAGGCAGTTCTAAGAGGGAACTTGTGGTGATACAAGTTTGCCTCAAAAAACAAGAAGAACCTCTAACAATCTAACCTTATGCCCAAAGGAATAGAAAAAGAATAAAGGAAATCCAAGTTGAGAAGAAAACTATCAGATGAGATAAGTGAATAAAAAATTGAAAAACAGATAAGCTCAAGGAAACAAACAGCTGGTTTTTTGAAGAGTGAAACAAAACTGATAAACCTTTAAACAGACAGCATCATGAAAAAAAGGAAGAGGGCCTTAATTGATAAAAAAACAGAAATGAAAAAGAAGTTATAAATGGCACCACTGAAATACAAAGGATCATGAGAGACTACTATGAGTAACTATACAGGTGCTGCTGGACGCTTCCAGTGGAAGAAAAGCACTAGAAGAAAATTTTAGTCATTGTTGATTTGGCTGTTACACAGATGCCCCAATCAAAAAAAGCTGCTGAAACTTAGAAGCTGATTTTGTCACAGTGTAAGATGCCTATGGAAAATTCTGTATTCCTCTTAGATGAATCTTTACAACTTGTAGTCTTGTGTGAGGAGATACCCCATGTCCAAGGGCAGAGAAGCCCCAGCAAGACAGTAGGTGCTGGAGCGGTGCCTGTGCTGTGCTGGAGTGTCTTTGAGGAGATGCCCTACATCCAAGGGCAAAGAAGAAGCCCCAGCAAGACGGCAGGAGGGGCAAAATCACATTTAGAACCAAACCCCATACCTGCCAGAGATGCTCAGAGGGCACAAACCTTGTGTGCACCAGGACCCAGAGACCCCACAGAGACTGAGACAGAACTGTGTGATTATCTCCTGTGGAGGTATGAGTCAGCAGTGGACTGCCACAGGGGCCGGGGCTCTGGGTGCAGCAGACTTGGGTATGGCATAAGCCCTCTTGGAGGAGGTTGCCATTAACCCCGCCATAGAGCTGCCAGAACTTACACAGGACTGGGAAATAGACTCTTGGAGGGCACAAACAGAACCTTGTGTGCACCAGGACCCAGGAGAAAGGAGCAGTGACCCCACAAGAGACTGACCCAGACTTGCTCATGAGTGTCCAGGAGTCTCCAGTGGAGGTGTGGGTTGGTGGTGGCCTGTGGCAGGGTTGTGGGCACTGAGTGTAGCAGTGTGTGCATGGGATCTTTTGAAGGAGGTCACCATTATCTTCATTACATCCACCATAGTGTGACATCAGGTAAATAACAGGGAGGGAACACAGCCCTACCCATCAACAGAAAATTGGATTAAAGATTTACTGAGCATGGCCCCACCTATCGGAACAAGACAAGTTTCCCCCTCAGTCTCTCCCATCAGGAAGCTTCCATAAGCTTCTTAACCTTCTCCATCAGAGGGCAGACAGACTGAAAACCGCAATCACAGAAAACTAACCAAACTGATCACAGGGACCACAGCCTTGTCTAGCTCAATGAAACTATGAGCCATGGTGTGTAGGTCCACCCAAGATGGACGGGTCACTGTGGAGAGTTCTGACAATACGTGGTCCACTGGAAAAGGGAAGGACAAACCACTTCAGTTTTTTTTGCCTTGAGAACCCCATGAACAGTATGAAAAGGCACTGAACTCCCCATACATGAACAGTATGAAAAGATGAACTCCCCAGCCCAGTAGGTGCCCAATATGCTTCTGGAGATCAATGGAGAAATAACTCCAGAAAGAACGAAGAAGCGGGGCCGAAGCAAAAACACTCAGTTGTGAACATGACTGGTGATGGAAGTAAAGTCTGATGCTGTAAAGAGCAATATTGCATAGGAACCTGGAATGCCCATGAATCAAGGCAAATTGCAAGTGGTCAAACAGGAGATGGCAAGAGTGAATATCCACATTTTAGGAGTCAGAGAACTAAGATGGACTGGAATGGGTGAATTTAACTCAGATGACCATTATATCTACTACTGTGGGCAAAAATCCCTTAGAAGAAATGGAGTAGCCATCATAGTCAACACAAGAGTCTGAAATGCAGTACTTGGATGCAATCTCAAAAATGACAAAATGATCTCTGTTCATTTCCAAGGCAAACCATTCAGTGTCAGAGTAATCCAAGTCTATGCCCTGACCAGTAACTCTGAAGAAGCTGAAGTTGAATGGTTCTATGAAGCCCTACAAGACCTTTTAGAACTAACACCCCAAAAAGATGTCCTTTTCATTACAGAGGACTGGAATGCAAAAGTAGAAAGTCAAGAAATAACTGGAGTAACAGGCAAATTTGACCTTGGAGTACAGAATGAAGCAGGGTAAAGGCTAATAGAGTTTTGCCAAGAAAACACACCGGTCATAGCAATCACCCTCTTCCAACAATACAAGAAAAGACTCTACACATGGACATCACCAGATGGTCAATAGTGAAATCAGATTGATTATATTCTTTGCAGCCAAAGACAGAGAAGCTCTATACAGTCAACAAAAACAAGACTGGGAGCTGACTGTGGCTCAGATCATGAACTCCTTATTGCCAAATTCAGACTTAAATTGAAGAAAGTGGGGAATACCACTAGACCATTCAGGTATGACATAAATCAAATCCTTTATGATTATACAGTAGAAGTGACAAATAGATTCAAGGGATTAGATCTGATAGACAGAGTGCCTGAAGAACTATGGACAGAGGTTTGTGACATTGTATAGGAGACAGGGATCAAGACCATTCCCAAGAAAAAGAAATGCAGAAAGGTAAAATGGTTGTCTGAGGAGGCCTTACAAATAGCTGAGAAAAGAAGAGAAGCTAAAGGCAAAGGAGAAAAGAAAAGATACACCCATTTGAGTGCAGAGTTCCAAAGAATAGCAAGGAGATATAAGAAAGCCTTCCTCAGTGATCAATGCAAAGAAATAGAGGAAAACAATAAAATGGAAAAGACTAGAGATCTCTTCAAGAAAATCAGAGATACCAAGGAAACATTTCATGCAAAAATGGGCACAATAAACGATAGAAATGGTATGGACCTAAGAGAAGCAGAAGTTATTAAGAAGAGGTGACAAGAATACACAGAACAACTGTACAAAAAAGATCTTCACAACCCAGATGATCACAATGGTGTGATCACTCACCTAGAGCCAGACATCCTAGAATGCGAAGTCAAGTGAGCCTTAGGAAGCATCACTACGAATAAAGCTAGTGGGAGTGATGGAATTCCAGTTGAGCTATTTCAAATCCTGAAAGATGATGCTGTGAAAGTGTTGCACTCAATATGCCAGCACATTTGGAAAACTCAGCAGTGGCCACAGGACTGGAAAAGGGCAGTTTTCATTCCAGTGACAAAGAAAGGTAATGCCAAAGAATGCTCAAAGTACTGCACAATTGCACTCATCTCATGCTAGTAAAGTAATGTTCAAAATTCTCCAAGCCAGGCTTCAACATTACATGAACCGTGACCTTCCAGAAGTTCAAGCTGGATTTAGAAAAGGCAGAGGAACCCGAGATCAAATTGGCAACATTCGTTGGATCATCGAAATAGCAAGAGAGTTCCAGAAAAACATCTATTTCTGCTTTATCGACTATGTCAAAGCCTTTGACTGTGTGGATCACAATAAACTGTGGAAAATTCTTAAAGAGATGGGAATACCAGACCACCTGACCTGACTCTTGAGAAATCTGTATGCAGGTCAGGAAGCAACAGTTAGAAGTGGACATGGAACAACAGACTGGTTCCAAATTGGGAAAGGAGTGTCAAGGCTGTATATTGTCACCCTGCTTATTTAACTTATATGCAGAGTACATCATGTGAAATGCCAGGCTGGATAAAGCACAAGCTGGAATCAAGATTTCTGGGAGAAATATCAATAACCTCAGATATGCAGATGATACCACCCTTATGGCAGAAAGTAAAGAACTAAAGAGTCTCTTGATGAAAGTGAAAGAGGAGAGTGAAATAGTTGGCTTAAAACTCAACATTCAGAAAACTAAGATCTTGGCATCTGGTCCCATCACTTCATGGCAAATTGATGGGGAAACAATGGAAACACTGACAGACTTTATTTTTCTGGGCTCCAAAATCACTGCAGATGGTGACTGCAGCCATGAAATTAAAAGATGCTTGCTCCTTGGAAGAAAACTATGACCAATCTAGACAGCATATTAAAAAGCAGAGACATCACTTTGGCAACAAAGGTCTATCTCGTCAAAGCTATGGTTTTTCCAATAGTCATGTATGGATGTGAGAGTTGGACTATAAAGAAAGCTGAGTACTGAAGAATTGATGCTTTTGAACTGTGATGTTGGAGAAGACTCTTGAGAGTCTCTTGGACAGCAAGGAGATCCAACCAGTCCATCCTAAAGGAAATCAGTCCTGAATATTCATTGGAAGGACTGATGCTGAAGCTGAAACTCCAATACTTTGGCCACCTGATGCGAAGAACTGACTCATTTGAAAAGACCCTGATCCTGGGAAAGATTGAAGGTGAGAGGATAAGGGGACTACAGAGGATGAGATGGTTGGATGGCATCATTGACTCAATGGACACGAGTTTGAGTAAACTCTGGGAGTTGGTGATGGACAGGGAGGCCTGGAGTGCTGCAGTCCATGGGGTCACAAAGAGTCGGACACGACTCAGTGAACTGAATTGAACTGATACGTCAATTAAGGAGACAAGCTTGTAGAAACAGAAAAATCATCTGAAATGTACAATCTCCCAAGATTATATCAGAAGAAATAGAAAATACTGACAGACCAATTACCAGTACTGAGATTTAACCAGGACTTTAAAACTCCCAACAAACAGAAGTCCAGGACCAGATGGCTTCATGGGTGAATTCTACTAGACCTTCAGAGAAGAGTTAATACTGACCCTTCTGAAAGCATTCCACAAACACTGCAGAGGAAGGAATACTTCTGAACTCATTCTGAGGCCAGCATCACCCTGCGGGTAAAACCAGACAAATAAATCTCAGAAACAAAAATGTTGCAGACCAGTAACATGGATAAACATAGATGTAAAACCCTCAGTGAATTAGCAAGGAAACCCAGGGATTCACTAAAAGGACCACATATCATGATCAAGTGAGATTTATCCCAGGGATGGAAGGATGGCTCAGAATCCACCTATCAATGTGATACAACACAGTAACAAATCAAATAAAAACCATATTATCATCTCAGTAAATGCAAAGAAAGCCTTTGACAAAGGTCAATAGCCGTTTATGATAAAACCTGAAAGTGAGTATAGAGGAAACATACTTCAGCATAAAGACCATGTGCATAAGTGCACAGCTAACAGACTCAGCAGTAAAAAGATGAAACATTTCTTCTAAGATCAGAAACAAGATAAGAATGGCCACCTTTGCCACTATTATTCAATACAGTTTTGAAAATCCTAGTGACAGCAATCAAAGAGAAAGCAGTAAAAAGAATCTAAATTGGAAATCATGTCTCATCCATCTAAAAGTGAAAGTCACTCAGTCATTTCCGACTCTTTGCGATCCCATGGACCATGGCATTCTCTGGGCCAGAATACAGAATACTGGGCTTTCCTCATAGCTCAGTTGGTAAAGAATACGCCTGCATTGCAGGAGAGCCAGGTTTGATTCCTGGGTTGGGAAGATCTGCTGGAGAAGGGATAGGCTACCCACTCCAGTTTTCTTGGGCTTCCCTTGTGGCTCAGCTGGTAAAGAATCTGCTTACAATGCGGTACACCTGGGTTTGATCCCTGGCTTGGGAAGATCACCTGGAGAAGGCTACTCACTCCAGTATTCTGGCCTGGAAAATTCCATGGACTGTACAGTCCATGGGGTCAGACATGACTGAGCTACTTTCACTTCAAATTGGAAATTAAACTGTCACTGTTTTCAGGTAAAATGATACTACACACAGAAAATCCCAAATGACTACTAGAGCTCAATGAATTTGATAAGTTTGCAGGATACAAAATTAATATACAGAAATCTGTTGCATTTCTGTACACTAATAAGCTATCAGAGAAATTAAGGAAACAATCCCATTTAAAATCATATAAAAATAAAAAAAGAAATAACTAGGAATAACCTCACCTAAGGTGGTTCAACATGTGTACTGAGAAAGCTATAAAGATTCTGGTGAAAGAAATTGAAACCACCACAACTATATGGAAACACAGAACATGTTCTTAGATTGGAATAGTCAATATTGTTAAGCTGACCATACTACCCAGTGTCACCTGAGATTCAATGCAATCCCTATCAAATATCAATGGCAGTTTTCAATGACTGGAACAAACAATTTTGAGATTTTTGTGGAAAAATGAGACCTTGAATAGCCACAACAACTTTAAAACTGAAGATATCCCATTCCCTGACTAAAGACAGTTCTACAAAGCTGGTCGAAGCATATAATACTGGCCCCAATAGAACACACAGACCACTGGAACAGGACAGAGTCTAGATAGAAACCCATGCGCTTACAATCAATAAAAGACACAAGAGTATACAACAGGGAAAGACCATTTCTTCAATAACTGGAGGGAAAATTAGACAGACATGTAAAAGGATGTAATCAGAATATTCTATAAGAACATGTACAAAAATAAAATCAAAGTGGATTAAAGACCTAAGCTTAAGACTGGAAACCACAAAATTCCTCAATGAAAACATAGGCAGAACATTTACTATAAATCATAGCAATATTATTGTATCTGTCTCCTAAGCAAAAGCAAAACAGAAACATATGGGAACTAATTAAACATAAAAGCTTTTTGCACATCAAAGGATAACATGAAAAAATGAAGCAACAACATGCTGAAAGAGAGAAAATATTTGCTAATTATATGACCGGTAAGGGTTTAATATCCAAAGTACATAAAACAGCTCATACAACTCAGTATCAGATGAACAACCAGATTAAAAACTGGACAGAGGTCCTGTTGCTGTCGTTCTACTGAACAACTCAGTCATATCTGACTCTTTTCGATCCCATGAACTGCAGCATGCAAGGCTTCCCTGTCCTTCATTATCTTCCTGAATTTGTTCAGACTTCTGTATTGAGTCAGTGATGTCATGGAACCATCTCATTCTCTGCCGAGCCCCTTTTTATCTTGCCCTCAGTCTTTCCCAGCTTCAGGGTCTTTTCCAATGAGTCAGGTCTTCCTATCAGGTGGCCAAAGTATTGGAGCTTCAGCTTCAGCATCAGTCTTTCCAATGATTATTTCAGGGTTTATTTCCATCAGGATTGACTGCTTTGATCTCCCTGCTGTCCAAGGAATTCTTGATAGTTTTCTCCAAAACCATAGTTAGAAAGCATCAATTTTTCAGTGCTCAGCCTTCTTTATGGTCTAACTCTAACATCTGTACATGACTACTGGAAAAACCATAGCTTTGACTATTCAGAACCTTGTCGGCAAAGTGATGTCTCTGCTTTTTGATACTCTTCTAAGTTTGTCATAGCTTTCCTTCAGAGGAGCAAGTGTCTTTTAATTTCATGGCTGTAGTTGCTGTCCCCAGTGACTGTGAAGCCCAAGAAAATAAGGTCTTTTACTGTTTCCATTTTTACCTATCTATTTGTCACTGGCATCTCAACTCAAAAGGCCTGGGGTTCCATTAAGGACAGCTGCCCTCAGGAAATGTCCTGTGGCCAGAACTGGAGAAAAAAATTGCAAAGAGAGCTGACGTTCAGGAAGCCAAGTGCAAAAGATGACTTGTCCTCACAACTTCTAAGGAAAAAATAAAAAAAAGGAATAATCACACTCAAATCTCCCCACCAAACAAGATGCTCAGCATCCCTCAAAGCTTCAGGAATTCCAATCAAAAGGACAATGGGGAAGTAAATCCCAACACTCACAATGGCCAGCGTCACATGGCAGGCGATACATGTGGGAGAGAGGCTGGCTGGAGGAAAAGGAATCCCCTTAGGTTGTCAACGTAAATAGACATTGGCAGCAGCCAACAGAATGGACACTCTCTGAATGCCTGAAATACTATCAAGTCAGGCTAAGATTAGGATCTGACATTCCCACACCTTGGTCTATATCTTGAGAACACCATCAATCAAAAAGCACAGGCACCCCAACAAACCTCCAGAACTTCTTCCTTCCAGTAGCCAAGATACGTAACTATCAAAATCCTCAATGAGAGATTAAAACTTAAACAAGATATAGTACATATATCCAGTAGACTATTTCTCACTCATAAAAAACAGACATTGAAATTAGGGAATTATAACACTAGAAGACACAGCAATAAACCTTGAAGGATCATAGACAAAGGGAGTTCAGTCAGGCAGAGGAAGATCCTGGTATATGAGGATTCACTAGGGCAAATGAGAGCAGACCTACAAGTTAACAAATTGACACCCCAGAAAGAGACTCTGAGAATTCAGTCATACAAATAGTTTTGGAATAAATAAATAGAGGGGCCTGGAACCAATTAGGGGGTAAGTAACCTAAAGCATCAACAAATCTGTAATGTAATAGATCATCCACATGGATTGTCCTACTCCTTCCTTTCTTCTATCCACACAGATGCAGAAATCTGTACCTCTAAGAGACAATCCACAAAAATTATCTCCTGTCTCAGTTCAGTCGCTCAGTCATGTCCAACTCTTTGTGACCCCATGGACTGCAGCAAATCAAGCCTCCCTGCCCATCACCAAATCTGGGAGCTTGATTAAACTCATGAACATCAAATCAGTGATTCCATCCAACCATCTTGTCCCCTTCTCCTCCTGGCTTCAGTCTTTCCCAGCATCAGGGTCTTTTCCAATGAGTCAGTTCTTCTCATCAGGTGGCCAAAGTATTGGAGCTTCAGCTTCAGCATCAGTCCTTCCAATAAATATTCAGGACTGATTTCCTTTAGGATTGACTGGCTTGATCTCCTTGCTGTCCAAGGGACTCCCAAGAGTCTTCTCCAACATCACAGTTCAAAAGCATCAATTCTTAGGTGCTCAGCCTTATTTATGGTCTAACTCTCACATCCATGCATGACTACTGAAAAAACCATAGCTTTGACTATATAGATCTTTGTTGGCAAAGTAATGTCTCTGCTTTTTAATATGCTGTCTAGGTTGGTCATAACTTTTCTTCCAAGGAGCAAGCATCTTTTAATTTCATGACTGCAGTCACCATCTGCAGTGATTTTGGAGCCCAAGAAAATAAAATCTCTCCCTGTTTCCATGGTTTCTCCATTTATTTGCCATGAAGTGATGGGACTGGATGCCATGATCTTCATTTTTTGAATGTTGAGTTTTAAGCCAGCTTTTTTACTCTCCTCTTTCACTTTGATCAAGAGGCTCCTTAGTTTCTCTTTGCTTTCTGCCATAAGAATGATGTCATCTACCTATCTGAGGTGATTGATATTTCTCCTGGCAATCTTGATCCCAGCTTGTGCTTCATCCACCCTGGCATTTACCATGATGTACTCTGCATATAAATTAAGTAAAAAGGGTGACAACATACAGCCTTGACATACTCCTTTCCCAATTTGGAACCAGTCCACTCTTCTATGTCCAGTTCTAACTGTTGCTCCTTGACCTGCATACAGAATTCTCAGGAGATAGATAAGGTGGTCTGCTATTCCCATCTCTTGAAGAATTTTCCACAGTTTGTTGTGATCCACAGAATCAAAGGTTTTAGCATAGTCAATGAAGAATGACAATCACAATTACAGAAGCTAACCAAAACTAATCACTTTGATTATAGCCTTGTCTAACTCAATCTCCTATCTACCTGCTTTCTAATCACAGAAAAGTGTATCTGAGTTAGAAAATGCACTAGGACATGATGCTTACCACTCTACTCAACCTTATTAGGCAAAGCGTCACAAAAAACCATAAAGATACCCCCATAGATGAGTTAATATCTGTCTGAATCAGGCAGCTGTGCTGTGACAAAAATCACACTATGGCAAATGGATGACACTGCAGGTAGTATTGGCAAGATATTAAAGAAAATGGAAGGAAAGCAGTGCCTACTGTATTCTGTGCGACCTGCCTGATTTGGGATGCTGTCTCATCCATGGAGGATGAGCAGGCTTGGGTCCCACTGCTGAACCAGGGTGCCCTTCATTAAACACTTTTAAAAGTTCTATGTTTTGCTGGAACAAGAGTCCTGAGTGGCATCAAAACCCCAAGGAATTTCAAGGCAAATTTAGCTAGTTCAATATCTGCTGGAGCTGGGGATCCCAGCTCAAGCCTCCTCCCTAGGAGTGCCACCTTCTAGCACCTAAAAGCCTCAGTAGTGTACCATGGACCCTGACATGATTAGTCTGCATGGTTCTTTGTGAGAAGCTTTAGGTTGGTAAGTGGTGAGGCTCAATCCCTTTCCTATATCCTCAGGCAACTTTCCCTGTATTTCACAGCCCAGGAAGCCAACTTGCCCACACTCTGCTTTGCCCCAGGAACCAAAGGTGGGCATGGGAAAGTACTGCCACCATATGGACATTTTCTGTTACTACAGCTTGATAAACCTTGCACACAGTCACCTCAATTCACAAGGACTGGGGTTCTGATAATGACAGCTGTCCTCAAAAAGTGTCCTGTAGCTGGCACCTGAGAAATAAATCCCCAACACAGCTGAAGTTCAGGAAGCCAACTGCCAAAGGTAAATTGTCCATACATAGTTTAAGGAGATGATGAAAATAAGAAAAGAACAGACACATCAAAACCTCCCCTGTCAAGCAAGAGGTTTAGCATCCTTCAAAGCTGCAGGAATGCCAGCGAAAAGGACAATGAAAAATCAAATCACAACACTCACAGTGGCCAATGTCACAAGTCTACAGGCAATAAATACAGGAGAGTCTGGAGGAAAAAGAATCCCCCAAGGCTGTTGGTGGCAATGCACATTGGCAACAGCAAGCAGAATGGACAGTCTCTGAATGCCTGAAAAACTATCAAGTTGGGCTACGTCTATGATCTGACATTCCCGCACCATGGCCTATATCCCAAGAACACCATTGATTAAAAGGCACAGGCAACCCAACAAACCTCCAGCACTGCTTCCTTCCAGTAGCCAAGACGGGCAGCCTGCAAAATCCCCAATGAGAGATTAAAATTAAACAATGTGTGGTACATACATCTGGGATTATTTCTCACTCATAAAATAAACACTAAAATTAGGGAATTATAACAATGGGAGATACAGGGATGGATCTTGAAGGATCATACATAAAGGGAAGTCAGTCAGGCAAAGGAATATCCTGGTATATGAAGTCTCATTTAGGCCAAATGAGAGCAGACATACAAGGCAACAAACTGACATCCAAGGAAGAGAATCTGAGAATTCAGTGTCGAACAAAAGTTTCCAGAAAAACAAATAAGTAAATAAACAAAGTGAACGGCTGGGTCCAACTAGGGGTAATTATCTAAAGTGACAACAAATCTGTACCTGTAATAAATCATCCACATGGATTCGCCTTGTTCATCCTTCTTTCCATTCATCCAGACAGACAAACATGTAACTTTAAGAGATAAGGCACCTATATATAGAAAACTATAAAACACTGATGAAAGAAGTCAAGACACAAATAGACGGAGAAATATACCATGTTCATGGATCAGAAGAATCAATATAGTGAAAATGAACACACTACCCAAAGCAAACTATAGATTCAATGCAATCCCTATCAAGCTACCAACAGTATTTTTCAAAGAACTAGAACAAATAATTTCACATTTTGTATGGAAATACAAAAAAACCTCAAATAGCCAAAGCAATCTTGAGAAAGAAGAATGGAACTGGAGGAATCAACTTGCCTGACTTCAGACTATACTACAAAGCTACAGTCATCAAGACAGTATGGTACTGGCACAAAGACAGAAATATAGATCAATGGAACAAAATAGAAAGCCCAGAGATAAATCCATGCACCTATGGACACCTTATCTTTGACAAAGGAGGCAAGAATACACAATGGAGAAAAGACAATCTCTTTAACAAGTGGTGCTGGGAAAAGTGGTCATCCACTTGTAAAAGAATGAAACTAGAACACTTTCTAACACCACACACAAAAATAAACTCAAAATGGATTAAAGATCTAAATGTAAGACCAGAAACTATAAAACTCCTAGAGGAGAACA
This sequence comes from Dama dama, assembly GCF_033118175.1. NCBI lineage: Eukaryota > Metazoa > Chordata > Mammalia > Artiodactyla > Cervidae > Dama > Dama dama. Next base: position 37,719,974 of record NC_083693.1, read on the forward strand.
TAGGCAAAACACTCTCTGACATAAATCACAGCAGGATCCTCTATGAGCCACCTCCCAGAGTAATGGAAATAAAAGCAAAAATAACAAATGGGACCTAATTAAACTTAAAAGCTTTTGCACAATGAAGGAAACTATGAGCAAGGTGAAAAGAGAGCCTTCAGAATGGGAGAAAATAATAGCAAACAAAGCAACTGACAATCTCAAAAATATACAAGCAGCTCATGCAGCTCAATACTAGAAAAATAAACAACTCAATAAAAAAATGGGCCAAAGAACAAAGCAGACATTTCTCTAAAGAAGACATACAGATGGCTAACACATGAAAAGATGCTCAACATTACTCATTATCAGAGAAATGCAAATCAAAACCACAATGAGGTACCATCTCACACCAGTCAGAATGGCTGCTATCAGAAAGTCTACAAACAATAAATACTGACGAGGGTGTGGAGAAAAAGGAACCCTCTTACACTGTTGGTGGGAATGCAAACTAGTAGAGCCACTATGGAGAACAGTGTGGAGATTCCATGCAAATTCTCCAGCAACGCAGGAACATAGCCCTGAACATCAATATACAGGCTGCCCAAGGTCACACCTAACACATAGACCCATCTCAAAACTCATTACTGGGCACTCCATTGCTCTCCAAAGAGAAGAAATCAAGTTCCACGCACCAGAACACTGACGCAAGCTTCCCTAACCAGGAAATCTCGACAAGCCAATCGTCAAACCCCACCCACTGGGTTAATCCTCCACAACAAAAAGGAACCACAGACCTCCAGAATACAGAAAGCCCACTCCAGATACAGCAATCTAAACAAGATGAAAAGGCAAAGAAATACCCAACAGGTAAAGGAACATGAAAAATGCCCACCAAGTCAAACAAAAGAGGAGGAGATAGGGAATCTACCTGAAAAAGAATTTAGAATAATGATAATAAAAATGATCCAAAATCTTGAAAACAAAATGGAGTTACAGATAAATCGCCTGGAAACAAAGATTGAAAAGATTCAAGAACTGTTTAATAAAGACCTAGAAGAAATAAAAAAGAGTCAATTACAAATGAATAATGCAATGAATGAGATCAAAAACACTTTGGAGGGAACCAAGAGTAGAATAACGGAGGCAGAAGATAGGATAAGTGAGGTAGAAGATAAAATGGTGGAAATAAATGAAGCAGAGAGGAAAAAAGAAAAAAGGATCAAAAGAAATGAGGACAACCTCAGGGACCTCTGGGACACTGTGAAACGCCCCAACATTCGAATCATAGGAGTTCCAGAAGAAGAAGACAAAAAGAAAGGCCATGAGAAAATACTCGAGGAGATAATAGCTGAAAACTTCCCTAAAATGGGGAAGGAAATAGCCACCCAAGTCCAAGAAACCCACAGAGTCCCAAACAGGATAAACCCAAGGCGAAACACCCCAAGACACATATTAATCAAATTAACAAAGATCAAACACAAAGAACAAATATTAAAAGCAGCAAGGGAAAAACAACAAATAACACACAAAGGGATTCCCATAAGGATAACAGCTGATCTATCAATAGAAACCCTCCAGGCCAGAAGGGAATGGCAGGACGTACTGAAAGTAATGAAAGAGAATAACCTACAACCTAGATTACTGTATCCAGCAAGGATCTCATTCAGATATGAAGGAGAATTCAAAAGCTTTACAGATAAGCAAAAGATGAGAGAATTCAGCACCACCAAACCAGCTCTTCAACAAATGCTAAAGGATCTTCTCTAGACAGGAAATGCAGAAAGGTTGTATAAACGTGAACCCAAAACAACAAAGTAAATGGCAACGGGACCACACCTATCAATAATTACCCTAAATGTAAATGGGTTGAATGCCCCAACCAAAAGACAAAGATTGGCTGAATGGATACAAAAACAAGACCCCTATATATGCTGTGTACAAGAGACCCACCTCAAAACAAGAGACACATACAGACTAAAAGTGAAGGGCTGGAAAAAAATATTTCATGCAAACGGAGACCAAAAGAAAGCAGGAGTCGCAATACTCATATCAGATAAAATAGACTTTCAAATAAAGGAAGTGAAAAGAGACAAAAAAGGACACTACATAATGATCAAAGGATCAATCAAAAAAGAAGATATAACAATTATAAATATATATGCACCCAACATAGGAGCACCGCAATATGTACGGCAAACGCTAACGAGTATGAAAGAGGAAATTAATAGTAACACAATAATAGTGGGAGACTTTAATACCCCACTCACAACTATGGATAGATCAACTAAACAGAAAATTAACAAGGAAACACAAACCTTAAATGACACAATGGACCAGCTAGACCTAATTGATATCTATAGGACATTTCACCCCAAAACAATCAACTTCACCTTTTTCTCAAGTGCACACGGAACATTCTCCAGAATAGATCACATCCTGGGCCATAAATCTGGTCTTGGAAAATTCAAAAAAATTGAAATCATTCCAGTCATCTTTTCTGACCACAGTGCAGTAAGATTACATCTCAATTACAGGAAAAAAATTGTTAAAACTTCAAACATATGGAGGCTAAATAACACGCTTCTGAATAACCAACAAATCATTGAAGAAATCAAAAAAGAAATCAAAATATGTATAGAAATGACTGAAAATGAAAACACAACAACCCAAAACCTATGGGACACTGTAAAAGCAGTGCTAAGGGGAAGGTTCATAGCATTCAGGCTTACATCAAGAAACAGGAAAAAAACCAATTAAATAACCTAACTCTACACCTAAAGCAATTAGAGAAGGAAGAAATGAAGAACCGCAGAGTTAGCAGAAGGAAAGAAATCTTAAAAATCAGGGCAGAAATAAATGCAAAAGAAACTAAAGAGACCATAGCAAAAATCAACAAAGCTAAAAGCTGGTTTTTTGAAAAAATAAACAAAATTGACAAACCATTAGCAAGACTCATTAAGAAACAAAGAGAGAAAAACCAAATTAACAAAATTAGAAATGAAAATGGAGAGATCACAACAGACAACACTGAAATACAAAGGATCATAAGAGACTACTACCAGCAGCTCTATGCCAATAAAATGGACAACTTGGATGAAATGGACAAATTCTTAGAAAAGTATAACTTTCCAAAACTGAACCAGGAAGAAATAGAAGATCTTAACAGACCCATCACAAGCAAGGAAATTGAAACTGTCATCAAAAATCTTCCAGCAAACAAAAGCCCAGGACCAGATGGCTTCACAGCTGAATTCTACCAAAAATTTAGAGAAGAGCTAACACCTATCTTACTCAAACTCTTCCAGAAAATTGCAGAAGGAGGTAAGCTTCCAAACTCATTCTATGAGGCCACCATCACCCTAATTCCAAAACCAGACAAAGATGCCACAAAAAAAGAAAACTACAGGCCAATATCACTGATGAACATAGATGCAAAAATCCTTAACAAAATTCTAGCAAACAGAATCCAACAACATATTAAAAAAATCATACACCATGACCAAGTGGGCTTTATCCCAGGAATGCAAGGATTCTTTAATATCCACAAATCAATCAATGTAATACACCACATTAACAAATTGAAAGATAAAAACCATATGATTATCTCAATAGATGCAGAGAAAGCCTTTGACAAAATTCAACACTCATTTATGATTAAAACTCTCCAAAAAGCAGGAATAGAAGGAACATACCTCAACATAATAAAAGCTATATATGACAAACCCACAGCAAGCATCACCCTCAATGGTGAAAAATTGAAGGCATTTCCCCTGAAATCAGGAACAAGACAAGGGTGCCCACTCTCACCACTACTATTCAACATAGTGTTGGAAGTTCTGGCCACAGCAATCAGAGCAGAAAAAGAAGTAAAAGGAATCCAGATAGGAAAAGAAGAAGTAAAACTCTCACTGTTTGCAGATGACATGATCCTCTACATAGAAAACCCTAAAGACTCTACCAGAAAATTACTAGAGCTAATCAATGAATATAGTAAAGTTGCAGGATATAAAATTAACACACAGAAATCCCTTGCATTCCTATATACTAACAATGAAAAAACAGACAGAGTAATTAAGGAAACAATACCATTCACCATTGCAACAAAAAGAATAAAATACTTAGGAGTATATCTACCTAAAGAAACAAAGGACCTATACATAGAAAACTATAAAACACTGATGAAAGAAATCAAAGAGGACACAAACAGATGGAGAAACATACCGTGTTCATGGATTGGAAGAATTAATATTGTCAAAATGGCTATTCTACCCAAAGCAGTCTATAGATTCAATGCAATCCCTATCAAGCTACCAACGGTATTTTTCACAGAACTAGACCAAAGAATTTCACAATTTGTATGGAAATACAAAAAACCTCGAATAGCCAAAGTAATCTTGAGAAAGAAGAATGGAGCTGGAGGAATCAACCTGCCTGACTTCAGACTCTACTACAAAGCCACAGTCATCAAGACAGTATGGTACTGGCACAAAGACAGAAATATAGATCAATGGAACAGAATAGAAAGCCCAGAGATAAATCCACGAACCTATGGACACCTTATCTTTGACAAAGGAGGCAAGGATATACAATGGAAAAAAGACAACCTCTTTAACAAGTGGTGCTGGGAAAACTGGTCAACCACTTGTAAAAGAATGAAACTAGAACACTTTCTAACACCATACACCAAAATAAACTCAAAATGGATTAAAGATCTAAATGTAAGACCAGAAACTATAAAACTCCTAGAGGAGAACACAGGCAAAACACTCTCCGACATAAATCAAAGCAAGATCCTCTATGACCCACCTCCCAGAATATTGGAAATAAAAGCAAAACTAAACAAATGGGACCTAATGAAACTTAAAAGCTTTTGCACTACAAAGGAAACTATAAGTAAGGTGAAAAGACAGCCCTCAGATTGGGAGAAAATAATAGCAAATGAAGAAACAGACAAAGGATTAATCTCAAAAATATACAAGCAACTCCTGCAGCTCAATTCCAGAAAAATAAATGACCCAATCAAAAAATGGGCCAAAGAACTAAACAGACATTTCTCCAAAGAAGACATACAGATGGCTAACAAACACATGAAAAGATGCTCAACATCACTCATTATTAGAGAAATGCAAATCAAAACCACAATGAGGTACCATTACACACCAGTCAGGATGGCTGCTATCCAAAAGTCTACAAGCAATAAATGCTGGAGAGGGTGTGGAGAAAAGGGAACCCTCTTACACTGTTGGTGGGAATGCAAACTAGTACAGCCGCTATGGAAAACAGTGTGGAGATTTCTTAAAAAACTGGAAATAGAACTGCCATATGACCCAGCAATCCCACTTCTGGGCATACACACTGAGGAAACCAGATCTGAAAGAGACACGTGCACCCCAATGTTCATCGCAGCACTGTTTATAATAGCCAGGACATGGAAGCAACCTAGATGCCCATCAGCAGATGAATGGATAAGGAAGCTGTGGTACATATACACCATGGAATATTACTCAGCCATTAAAAAGAATTCATTTGAACCAGTCCTAATGAGATGGATGAAGCTGGAGCCCATTATACAGAGTGAAGTAAGCCAGAAAGATAAAGAACATTACAGCATACTGACACATGTATATGGAATTTAGAAAGGTGATAACGATAACCCTATATGCAGAACAGAAAAAGAGACACAGAAATACAGAACAGACTTTTGAACTTTGTGGGAGAATGTGAGGGTGGGATATTTCAAAAGAACAGCATGTATACTATCTATGGTGAAACAGATCACCAGCCCAGGTGGGATGCACGAGACAAGTGCTCCGGCCTGGTGCACTGGGAAGACCCAGAGGAATCGGGTGGAGAGGGAGGTGGGAGGGGGGATCGGGATTGGGAATACATGTAAATCCATGGCTGATTCATATCAATGTATGACAAAACCCACTGGAAAAAAAAAAATAAAAATAATAAAAAAAAAAAAAACTGGAAATAGAACTGCCATACGACCCAGCAATCCCACTGTTGGGCATATACACCAAGGAAACCAGAATTGAAAGAGATACATGTACCTCAATATTCATTGCAGCACAGTTTACAATAGCCAGGACATGGAAGCAACCTAGATGTCCATGGGCAGACAAATGGATAAGAAAGGTGGATGAAACTGGGCCCTGTTTTACAGAGTGAAGTAAGTCAGAAAGACAAACACCAATACAATGTATTAACACATATGTATGGAATTTAGAAAGATGGTAACGATGACCCTATATGTGAGACAGCAAAAGAGACACAGATAAAGAACAGACTTTTGGACTCTGTGGGGGAAGGCAAGGGTGGGATGATTTGAGAGAATAGCATTGAAACATGTATATTACCATATGTGAAATAGATCACCAGTCCAGGTTCGATGCATGAGACAGGGTGCTCAGGGCTGGTGCACTGGGATGACCCTGAGGGATGGAATGGGGAGGGAGGTGGGAGGGGGTTTCAGGATGGGGAACACATGTACACCCATGGCTGACTCATGTGAATGTATGGCAAAAACCACTACAATATTGTAACTTAATTAGCCTCCAATTAAACTAAATAAATTAATTTTTAAAAGATAAGGCACAAAAATTATATCCCATCTACCTGCTATTCCCAGAAAAGTGTATCTGAGTTAGAAAATGCATGAGGACCTGATGCTAACCACTCTGCTTGACCTTCTTAGGCAAAGAATCCCCCCAAACCATAGAGATAGCCCCAGAGATGACTTAATACCTGAATGGGCGGCTGTGCTTGACAAAATCACACTCTGGCAAATGGACGATGCTGCAGGTAGTATTGGCAAGATGTTAAAGAAAATGGAAGGAAATGGTGTCTACTGTATTCTGGGCTATCTCCTAACTTGGGATGCTGTCCCATCCCTGGAGGCTGAGCAGGCTTGGGTCCCAATTGTGAACTCGCGTGGGGTAGACACAGCCTGTCAGGGCTTCACTGAACACCTTTTAAAGTTCTCCCATGTACTTCGTCAGTCTGGGACAAGAGTCCCATATGGAATCAAGACCCCGAGGAATTTCATGGCAAAATTCAGCTGGCCTCCGTCTCTGCTGGTGCTGGGGATTCCAGCCCAAGTCTCCTCCCTGGGAGTGCTGCCTCCTAGCACTTAAGCAGCCTCTGCAGTGTACTGTGGATACTGAAGGGATTACTCTGCATGGTCCCATTGTGTGTGAAGCTTTAGAGGAAAAAGCAGTGAGGCTCAAGCCCTTTCCTGTTTGCTCAGGTTAATTTCACTCTATATCACAGCCCAGGAAGCCAACTTGCCCTCAGGCTCTGTTGGCCCCTAGGAATCAAAGGTGGACGTGAAAAGTGCTGCCGCCTTGTGGACATTTTGTGTAACTACAACTTGGTCACCCTTGGGCACACGCACTCTCAATTCACAAGGCCTGGGGTTCCGTTAATGACAGCTGCCCTCAAGAAATGTCCTATGGCCAGCACCTGCAAAATAAATTCAAAACAAGGCCAACATCTAGGAAGCCAACCGCCAAAGGTAAATTGTCCTGACACCCTTCGAGAGGAAAAAAAATAATGAAGAACAGACACTCCCAAAATCTCTTCTCAAAGAAGATGCTCAGCATCTCTCAAAGCTGCAGCAATGCCAGTCAAAAGGACATTAGAAAATTAAACATTCACCCAGCCAAGATCAGAAGTCTGCAGGCAATATATACAGGAGAGAGTCTGGAGGAAAAGAATCCCCCAAGGCTGTCAATTTTAAAGCACATTGGCTGCAGCCAGTAGAATGATCAGTGTCCGCTTGCCTGAAAGACTATGAAGTGAGGCTAAGTCTAGGATCTGACATTCCCTCACCTTAGCCTGTATCCTGAGAACACCAACAATTAAAAGGCACATGCACCCCAACAAACCTCCAGCGCTGTTTCTTTCCTGCAGCCAAGACACAGGCTGAAAAATACCCGGTGAGAGAGCAACCTTCAACAAGATGTCATACATACATCCGGTAGACTATTTCTCACTCATAAAAAACAGACACTAAAATTAGGTAATTATAACACTGGGAGACACAGGGATGGACCTTGAAAGATCAAAGGGAAAGCGGAGAAAGGGAAAGTCAGTCAAGAGGAGAGAAATCCTGGCATATGACGTCTTATCTAGATCAAATGAGAACTTCATACAACAAATGAACATATCTGAAAAAGACTCTGAGAATTCAAACTTAAAAAAGCTGTTTCAGAAAAGTAAATAAAGTGCAGGGACTGGAACAAATTAGGGGGTAATCACTTAAAGGGACAACAAATCTGTACCTGTTATAACTCATCCATGGATTATCCTCATTCTTCCTACCTTCCATCCACATAGACTCAGAAATCTATAACACTAAGAGATAGTGCACAAAAATTCTTTTCTATATTCTTGCATTGTATTCCCAGAAAAGTGTATTTGAGTTAGAAAATGCACAAGGACATTATGCTCACCACTCTAATTGAAATTCTAAGGTTAAAAAGCCCCCCAAACCATAGAGATACCCCAAAGATGACTTAGTACCTGAATCAGGTGGCTGTGCAGTGACAAAAATCACACTGTGGCAAATGGACGATGCTGCAGGAAGTATTGGCAAGATGGAAAAAAAAAAAAAAGAAAAAATGAAAGGAAAGCAGTGCCTACTGTATTCTGTGAGACCTCCCTGACTTGGGATGCTATCCCATCCCTGGAGGCTGAGCAAGCTTGGGTCTCACTGCTGAACCGGGGTGGGGTATACACAGGTGTGCCCTTCATTAACCATATTTTAAAAGTTCTACCATGTGCTACATCTGGCTAGGACAAGAGTCCCGCATGGCATCAAAACCCTGAGGAATTCCAAGGCAAAATTCAGCTGGCCTCAATCTCTGCTGGTGCTGGGAACCCCAGCTAAAGCCTCCTCCTCCCTGGGAGTGCTGCCTCCTAGCACCTAAGCAGCCTCTGCAGTATTACTGTAGACCCTGAAGGGATTGGCCTGCATGGTCCCTTTGTGAGAAGCTTTAGGTGGAAAAAGTAGTGAGGCTCAAGCCCTTTCCTGTTTGCTCAGGCCAATTTCATAGCCCAGGAAGGTAACTCGCCCTCAGGCTCTGCTTTCCACCAGGAACCAAAGGCTCTCATGAAAAACGTGCTGCCGCCTTGTGGACATATTCTGTAACTACAACTTGATCACCCTTGGCACATGCACCTCAATTCACAAGGCCTGGGGTTCCAATAATGATAGCTGCCCTTAAGAAATGTCTTGTTTGGCACCTGAGAAATAAATTCCCAACACAGCCAATGCACAGGAAGCCTACCGCCAAAGGTAAATTGTCCTCAGGCCCTTTAAGGAGAAGAAAAGAAAAAAAAAAAAGGACAGACACACCCAAACCTCCCCTCTCATACAAGATATGCTCAGCATCCCTCAAAGCTGCAACCATGCCAGTCAAAAGGACAATAGAAAATTAAACTGCAACACTCACATGGCGAGCCTCAGAAGTCTGAAGACAATGTATACAGAAGAGAGTCTGGAGGAAAAAGAATCCCCCAAGGCTGTAAGTTTTAAAGCACATTGGCTGCAGCCAGGAGAATGATCAGTGTCCGATTGCCTGAAAAACTATGGAGTGAGGCTAAGTCTAGGATCTGACATATGTGAACCTTGGCCTATATCCTGAGAACACCATCAATTAAAAGGTACATATACCACAACAAACCTCCAGCACTGCTTCCTTCCTGTAGCCAAGACACTCAGTCTGCAAAATCCCCGGTGAGAGATTAAACCTTAAACAAGATGTGGTGGATACATCTGGCAGACAATTTCTCACTCATAAAATATAGACACTAAATTTAGAGAATTATAACACTGGGAGAAACAGGGATGGACCTTGAAGGGTCATAGGGAAAGCCAAGTCAGTCAGGAGGGAAAAATCCTGGCATATGTGGTCTCGTCTAGGTCAAATGAGAACTTCACACAAGTCAACAAATGAACATCCGTGAAAAAGACTCTGAGAATTCAAACTCAGAAAAAACTGTTTCAGAAAAATAAATTAAGTGCAAGGACTGGAACTGTTGTAGGAAGGGGAACCCCTTCTGGGGCCTGAAACTGGACTCTTGTCTAACACTCGGAAATGAATTGTCGGAGGAGACACATGTGCTGACAAAGCAAGAGATTTTACTGGGAAGGGGCACCCGGGTGGAGAGCAGCAGGATAAGGGAACCCAGGAGAACTGCTCTGTTGGGTGGCTCGCAGCCTTGGGATTTATGGTGATGGTATTAGTTTCAGGGTTGTCTTTAGCCAATCATTATGACTCAGAGTCCTTCCTGGTGGTGCATGCCTTGTTAAGCCAAGATGGATGCCAGAGAGAAGGATTCTGGGAGGTGGTCAGACATGTGGTGTCTCCTTTTGACCTTTCCCGAACTCTTCCGGTTGGTGGTTTCATATTAGTTTCGTGTTCCTTACCTCTTGTCCTAGAACAACTCATGCAAAGAGTTACTATGGTGCCTGGTTAGGGTGGGTGGTTTCAGTCAGTGTGCTTCTCCTAACAGAATGAATTAGAGAGTAAGCACTTAAAGGGACAACAAATCTGTACCTGTAATAAATCATCCATGAATTATCCTCATTCCTCCTACCTTCCATACAAATAGACTCAGAAATCTATAGCACTAAGAGATAATGCACAAAAATTATTTTCTATGTTCCTGCTTTCTATTTCCAGAAAAGTGTATCTGAGTTAGAAATGCACGAGGATGTGATGCTCACCTCTCTAATTGAACTTCTAAGGCAAAAAGCCCCCAAATACTATAGAGATACCCCAAAGATGACTTAGTACCTGAATCAGGGGGCTGTGTGGCGAAAAACCATACTGTGCTAAATGGAGGATGCTGCAGGGAGTATTAGCAAGATGAAAAAACAAAACAACAACAGAAGGAAAGCAGTGCCTACTGTATTCTGTGAGACCTCCCTACCTGGGATGCTATCTTGTCCCTGGAGGCTAAGCAGGCTTGGGTCCCACTGCTGATCTGGGGTGGGTAGATACAGCCTTGCAGGGTGCCCTTCATTAAACGCTTTTTAAAGTTCTACTGTGTGCTACATCTGCGGATACAAGAGTCCCGCATTGAATGAAAACACAGAAAATTTCAAGGCAAAATTTGGCTGGCCTCAATCTCTGCTGGTTCTGGGGATCCCAGCTCAAGCCTCCTCCTCCCCAGGAGTGCCACCACCTAGCACCTAAGCACTCTCTGCAGTGTACTGTGGATCCAGAAGGGAATAGTCTGCATGGTCTCTTTGTGAGAAGCTTTAGGGGGAAAAAGTAGTGAGGCTCAAGCCCTTTACTGTTTGCTGAGTAAAATTTTATTCTATTGCACATCCAGGAAACTAACTTACCCTCAGGCTCTGTTTGCCCACAGGAACCAAAGGTGGGCATGAAAATGTAGATGTTTTCTGTAACTACAACTTGATCACTCTTGCTTACAGGCACCTCAGTTCACAAGATCTGGGGTTCCGTAAATGACAGCCACCCTCAAGTAATGTCCTGTGGCCGGCACCTGAGAAATAAATGCCAAACACATCGTTGGTTCGGGAAGCCAACCAATAAAGGCAATTGTCCTCACATTCTTTAAGGAAAAGAAAGAAAAAACAAAGAACAGACACATGCTACCTCTCCTTTCAAACAAGATGCTCAGCATCCCTCAAGGTTGCAGGAAAGCAAATCAAAAGGTTAATTAGAAAATTAAATCGCAACACTAACACAGCCAATGTCAGAAGTCTACAGGCAATAAATACAAGAGAGTGTAGAGGAAAAAGAATCCCCCAAGGCTGTTGGTCGCAATGCACATTGGCATCAGCCACTAGAATGGACATTTTTCAAATGCTTGAAAAACTATGAAGTAAGGCTATGTCTAGGATCTGACATTCCTGCACCTTGGCCTATATCCTGAGAACACCATCAATTAAAAGGCAAATGCACCCCCAACAAACCACCAGCACTGCTTCCTTCCTGTAGCCAAGACAGGCAGTCTGCAAAATCCCCAGTGAGAGATTAAACCTTAAACAAGATGTGGTACATATATCTGGCGGACTATTTCTCACTCATAAAAAACAGACACTAAAATTAGGAAATTATAACATGGAGACACAGCGAGGGACATTGAAGGTTCATAGGGAAAGTGAAGATAATCAGGAGGAGAAAAATCCTGGGATATGAGGTCTCATCTAGGTCAAATGAGAACTTCATGCAAGTCAACAAATGAACATATCTGAAATAGACTGAGAATTCAAACTAAAAAAAAAAAAACTGTTTTGGGAAAATAAATAAAGTACAGAGACTGGAACAAATTAGGGGGTAAGCAGCGACAGGTGCAACAGATCTGTACCTATAATAAATCATCTGTGGCTTATCCTCATTCTTCCTACCCTCCATCCATATAGACTCAGAAATCTAGAGCACTAAGAGTAAAGCCAGGGAAATTCTTTTCTATGTTACTGCATTCTATTCCCAGAAAAGTGTATTTGAGTTAGAAAATGCACGAGGATGTGATGCTCACCCCTTTAATCAAAATTCAAAGGCAAAAAGCCCCCCCCCCCCCAAAAACCATAGAGATACCCCAAAGATGACTTAATACCTGAATCAGGCCTCTGTGTGGTGACCAAAATCACACCATGGCAAATGGACGATGCTGCAGGGAGTATTGACAAGATGTTAAAAAAAAAAAAAAAGAAAGCCAGAAGGAAAGCAGTGCCCACTGTATTCTGTGAGACCTCCCTGACTGGGTTGCTATCCCACCCCTGGAGGCTGAGCAAGCTTGGGTCCCACTGCTGAACCGGGCTGGGGTATACACAGTCTGGCAGGGTGCCCTTCATTAAACAATTTTAAAAGTTCTACCATGTGCTACGTGTGGCCGGGTCAAGAGTCCCGTGTGGCATCAAAACCCTGAGGAATTTCAAGGAAAATTCAGCTGGCCTCAATCTCTGCTGGAGCTGGGGATCTCAGTTCAAAATTCCTCCCTCCTGGCAGTGCCGCCTTCTGGCACCTAAGCACCCTCATTGGTGTACAGTAGACCCTGAAGGGATTAGTCTGCATGGTCCCTTTGTGAAAAGGTTTAGGTGGAAAAAGTAGTGAGGCTCAAGCCCTTTCCTGTTTGCTCATGCAAATTTCACTCAATTTTACAGCAAGGAAGCGAACATGCCCTCAGACTCCGCGGGATCCCAGGAAACAAGGGTGGGCATGAAAAAGTGCTGCCGCCTTGTGGACATTTTCTGTAACTACAACTTGTCACAGGAACCTCAATTCACAAGGCCTAGGGTTCTGTTAATGACAGCTGCTCTCAAGAAATGTCCTGTGGCCGTCACCTGAGAAACAAATTCCAAACACAGCCAACATTCAGGAAGCCAATCGCTAAAGGTGTCCTCACAGTATTGTGAGGCTGCCAGGGTTAATACCATGACGGGCGGCCTGGACCTAAGTTTTAGCTTCCCCTGAAATGGTAAGATTCCCTACCCCCATCATGTAACCTGGAGCCAGCCAATCAATATGCGCCCAGTAAGAACAAAGGGAGAGCTGAAAAGCCCGCGAAAGTCTGTACGGATAGAATTGCTTTGCAAACATGTAACCAATCCGCTTAAGCCAGTTACTAACCGCTTTTGCATATCTCATAAATTTGTGTAACAAGCTTGAGCTCGGCGCTTTCTGACCCTGCACCATTGTGATGTTGGTGGCAGAAGGCCCTGGCTCGAGACAGTAATAAACTTCCCTTTTTGCGAGTTGCATTGTCTTGGAAGCCTTCTCTCTCTTCCCGCTCGGGGATTCGGACATCGGGCATAACAAGTATAACTGGGGAAAAATAAATAAATAAAGAAGAACAGACACACCCAAACCTCCCCTCTCAAACCAGATGCTCAGGATCCTTCAAGCTGCAGGAATGCCTGTCAAAAGGACAAAAGAAAATTATATCACAACACTCACATGGCCAACCTCAGAAGTCTACGGGCAATAAATACAGAAAAGAGGCTGGAGGAAAAGAACCCCCCAAGGCTTTGGTGGCAATGCACATTGGCAGCAGCCACTAGAATGGACAGTCTCTGAATGCCTGAAAAACTGTGAAGTCAGGCTAAGTCTAGGATCTGACATTCCTGCATCTTGTCCTATATCCTGAGAACACCGTCGATTAAAAGGCACATGCACCCCAACAAACCGCCAGCACTGCTGCCTTCCTGTAGCCAAGACAGGCAGCCTGCAAAATCCCCGGTGAGAGATTAAACCTTAAACAAGATGTCATACTTACATACGATATACTATTTCTCACTCCTAAAAACTGACTCTGAAATTACAAAATTATAATACTGGGAGACACAGGGATGGATCTTGAAGGATTATAGACAAAGAGAAGTCAGGCAGGCAGAGGAAGATCCAGGTATATGAGGTCTCATTTAGGCCAAATGAGAGCAGATGAACAAGGCAACACACACTGACATCCCAGAAAGCGACTCTGAGAATTCAAAGTCAAACAAAAGGTTCCAGAAAAATAAATAAATAAATAAAGTGAAGGGCAGGGTCTAACTAGGGGGTAAGTACCTAAAGCGACAACAAATCTGTACCTGTAATAAATCATCCACATGGATTCTCCTCGTTCATCCTTCCTTCCATTCAGATGGATAGATAAACATGTAGCCTTAAGAGATAAGCCACCAAAAATTACCTCCCATCTACCTGGTTCCTATTCCCAGAAAAAGTGTATCTGAGAAAATGCTCGAGGATGTGATGCTCACCACTCTGCTTGACCTTCTCAGGCAAAAAGTCCCCAGCAAGAGATACCTTGGAGATGACTTAATACCTGAATGGGGTGGCTGTGCTTGACAAAGTCACACTATGGCAAATGGACGATGCTGCAGGCAGTATTGGCAAGATGTTAATGAAAATGGAAGGAAAGCAGTTCCTACTGTATTCTGGGCTACCTTCATGACTTGGGATGCTGTCCCATCCCTGGAGGCTGAGCAGGTGTTGGTTCCAATTTTGAACTTGCGTCGGGTAAACACAGCTTGGCAAGGTACCCTTCATTGAACAGTTTTTAAAGTTTTCTTGTGTGCTCTGTCTGGCTGGGACAAGAGTTCCACATAGAATCAAGGGTCTGAGGAATTTCATGGCAAAATTCAGCTGGCCTCAATCTGCTGGAGCTGGGGATCCCAGCTCAAGCCTCCTCCTCCCTGGGAATGCTGCCTCCTAGCACCTAAGCTGCCTCTGCAGTGTACTGTGGATACTGAAGGGATTACTCTGCATGGTCCCTTTGTGTGGGAAGCTTTAGGGGGAAAGAGTAGTGAGGCTCAAGACCTTTCCTGTTTTCTCAGGCAAATTTCACTCTGTTTCACAGCCCAGAAAGCCAACTTGCCTTCAGACTGCTTTCCCCCAGGAACCAAAGGGTCTCATGAAAAAGTGCTGCCGCCTAGTGGACATTTTCTGTAACTACAACTTGGTCACCCTTGCGCGCGCACACACCTCAATTCACAAGGCCTGGGGTTCCGATAATGACAGCTGCCCTCAAGACATGTCCTGTGCATGGAAGCAACCTAGATGCCCATCAGCAGACTAATGGATAAGAAAGCTATGGTACATATACATAATGGAATATTACTCAGCCATTAAAAAGATTTAATCAGTTCTAATGAGGTGGATGAAACTGGAGCCTATTATACAGAGTGAAGTAAGCCAGAAAGAAAAACACCAATATAGTATACTAATGCACATATATGGAATTTAGAAAGATGGTAACAATAACCCTGTATGCGAGACAGCAAAAGAGACACAGATGTATAGAACAGTCTTTTGGACTCTGAGGGAGAGGGCGAGGGTGGCATGATTTGGGAGAATGGTATTGAAACATGTATATTATCATATGTGAAATGAATCACCATCCAGGTTCAATGCAAGAGACAGGGTGCTCGGGGCTGGTGCACCGAGATTACCCTGAGGGATGGGATGGGAAGGGAGGTGGGAGGGAGGTTCAGGATGGGGAACACATGTATACGCATGGCAGATTCATGTCAATGCATGGCAAAACCAATACAATATTGTAAAGCAATTAGCCTCCAATTAAAAT
Source organism: Dama dama (assembly GCF_033118175.1). Classification (NCBI taxonomy): domain Eukaryota; kingdom Metazoa; phylum Chordata; class Mammalia; order Artiodactyla; family Cervidae; genus Dama; species Dama dama. The sequence continues at coordinate 37,736,024 of NC_083693.1, forward strand.
TAAAAAAAAAAAAAAAGAAAGAAAGAAATGTCCTGTGGCCGGCACCTGAGAAATAAATTTCCAACATAGCCAACGTTCAGGAAGCCTATGGCCAAAGGTAAATTGTCCTCACACCCTTTAAGGAGAAGTTAAAAAAAAATAGAACAGACACACCCAAACTTCCCCTCTCAAACCAGAAGCTTAGAATCCCTCAAAGCTGCAGGAATGCCAGTCAAAAGGACAATAGAAAATTAAATAGAAACACTCACACGGCCAACCTCAAAGTCTGAAGGCAATAAATACCGGAGAGAGTCTGGAGGAAAAAGGATGCCCTAAGGCTGTTAGTTTTAAAGCACATTGGCTGCAACCAGAAGAATGGACAGTCTCTGAATGCCTGAAAAACTATGAAGTGAGGCTAAGTCTAGGATCTGATATTCCCACACCTTAGCCTGTATCCTGAGAACACCATCAATTAAAAGGCACATGCACCCCAACAAACGTCCAGCACTGCTTCCTTCCAGTAGCCAAGACATGCAGTCTGCAAAATCCCTGGTGAGAGATTAAACTTTAAACAAGATATGATACATACATCTGGTAGACAATTTCTCACCCATAAAATATAGACACAAAAATTAGGGAATTGTAACACTGGGAGACACAGGGACGGACCTTGAAGGATCATAGGGAAAGCGATCAGTCAGGAGGAGTAAAATCCTGGGATATGAGGTCTCAACCAGGTGCCATGAGAACTTCATACAAGTCAGCAAATGAACATATCTGCAAAAGACTCTGAGAATTCAAACTCACAAAAAACTGTTTCAGTAAAATAAAGTGCAGGCACTGGAACAAATTAGGGGGTAAGTACCAAAAGGGACAAGAAATCTGTATGGGTAATAAATCGTCCATGGATGATCCTCATTCTTCCTACCTTCCATCCACATAGACTCAGAAATCTATAGCACTAAGTGATAATCCACAAAAATTCTTTTCTGTGTTCCTGCATTCTATTCCCAAAAATGTGTATCTGAATCAGAAAATGGACACGGACATGTTGCTCACCCCTCTAGTAGAAAGTCTATGGCAAAAAGCCCCCTAAAACCAGAGATACCCCAAAGAGGACTAAACACCTGAATTAGGTGGCTGTGTGGTGACAAAAATCACACGATGGCAAATGGACAGTGCTGCCAGTAGTATTGGCAAGATGGGGGAAAAAAATAAATAAATAAATAAAAAAACAGAAAGAAAGTGCCTACGGGATTCTGGGCTACTTCCCTGACTTGGGATGCTATCCCGTCCATGGAGGCTGAGCTGTCTTGGGCCCCAATTCAGAACTCGGGCTGGGTAGACACAGCTTGGCAGGGTGCCCTTCATTGAACACTTTATAAAGTTCTCTTGTGTGCTCTGTCAGGCTGGACAAGAGTCCTACGTGGCATCAAGGCCCCAAGCAATTTCATGGCAAAATTCAGCTGGCCTCAATCTGTGCAGGAGCTGAGGATCTCAGCTCAAGCCTCCTCCTCCCTGGGAGTGCTTCCTCCTAGCACCTAAGCAGCCTCTGCAGTGTACTATGGATTCTGAAGGGATTACTCTGCATGTTGCTCTGTGTGTGAAGCTCTAGGGGAAAAAGGTAGTGAGGCTCAAGCCCTTTCTGGTTTACTCAGGCAAATTTCACACTATTTCAGAGCCCAGGAAGCCAACTTGCCCTCAGGCTCTTCAGTTCCGCCCCCCCCCCCCCCCCCCCAGCCCCCCGCAACCAAAGGTGGGCCTGAAAAAGTGCTGCTACCTTGTGGACATTTTCTGTAACTACAACTTGATCACCCTTGCTTACAGGCACCTCAATTCACATGACCTGGGGTTCCGATAATGACAGCTGTCCTCAAGAAATATCCTATGACCGGCACTTGAGAAATAAATTTCCAACACACCTGACATTCAGGAAGCCAACTGCCAAAGGTAAATTGTCCTCACACCCTTTAAGGGGGGGAGGGGCGAAGTACAGGCACACCCAAAACCCCCCTCTCAAAGAAGTCCCTCAAAGCTGCATGACAATCAAAAGGAGAATAGAAAATTAAGTGGCAACACTTAAAAGGCCAACGGCAGACGTCTACCCGCAATAAATACAGGAGAGAGTCTGGAGGAAAAAGAATCATCCCAGGCTATTGGTGGCAATGCACATTGGCAGCAGCCAGCAGAATGGACAGTCTTGAAATGCCTGAAAAACTATGTGTTAGGAAAAACAAAAACAAAAACAAAAAAACTATGTGTTAGGAAAAACGCCGCGGGAGGAAAAAAGCCGCCTCTAAGGACCGGTGGTAAAGGCCTTTTATTAAGCGTCGCTCTCGGGCAGAACTCCCGGGGGCTGGTGAGTGAGGAGACAAAGGGAGTCTGCAAGGTATGAGGGGTGGGGAGGGGTTTTATAGTCCGGGCAGGCATCCAGGCCAGGTCTTTTCATATAAGGAAGAAAGCGCGGGCTACAGCGGTGGTCAGTGTCCGAGGGCTTAATGTTGGTACCTGATTGGGCCAGGCTGCAGGGGGCCAGCCCCTGGAAGTTTAGCCAGCCTCCGGAATTTGCCTTGCAGCACTTTCCCGGGGCATGCTCCGACCTTTCACTATGAAGTCAGGATAAGTCTAGGATCTGACATTCCCACACCTTGGCTTGTATTATGAGAACACCATTGATTAAAAGGCACAGGCACCCCCAACAAACCTCCAGCACTACTTCCTTCTAGTAGCCAAGACACAGTCTGCAAAATCCCCAGTGAGAGGTTCAACCCTCAACAAGATACAGTACATATGTCTGGTAGACAATTTCTCACTCATAAAATATAGACACTAAAATTGGGGAATTGTAACACTGGGAGATACATGGAGGGACCTTGAAGGATCATAGGGAAAGTGATCAGTCAGGAGGAGAAAAATCCTGGGATATGAAGTGTCATCCAGGTCAAACGAGAACTTCATATAAGTCAGCAAATGAACATATCAGACAAAGACTGAGAATTCAAACTCAAAAAACTTTCAGAAAATAAAGTGCAGAGATCGGAATGAATTGGGGGGTAAGCACTTAAAGGGACAACAAATCTGTACCTGTAATAAATCATCCATGGATGATCCTCATTCTTCCTACCTTCCATCCACATAGACTCAGAAATCTATAAAACTAAGATATAATGCACAAAAATTCTTTTCTATGTTACTGCATTCTTTTCCAGGAAAGTGTGTCTGAGTTAGAAAATGCACAAGGACGTGTTGCTCACCACTCTAATCGAACTTCAAAGGCAAAAACCACCACAAACCAAAAAGATATCCCAAAGATGACTTAACACCTGAATCAGGGGACTGTATAGTGACAAAAATCACATGATGGCATTGGACGATGCTGCAGGGAGCATTGGCAAGATGTTACACACAAGAAAGGAAGGAAAGCAGAGCCTACTGTATTCTGTGAGACCTCCCTGACTTGGGAAGCTGTCCCATCCCTGGAAGCGCAGATGGCTTGGGTCCTACTTCTGAACCAGGGTAGGGTATACACAGGTGTGCCCTTCATTAAACACATTTTAAGTTTTACTGTGTGCTACAACTGGCTGGCACAAAAGTCCTACATGGCATCAAAACCCCGAGTAATTTCAAGGCAAAATTCAGCTGGCCTCAATTTCTGCTGGTGCTGGGGATTCCAACTCAAACCTCCTCCTCCCTGGGAGTGCCACCCCCTAGCATGTAAGCAGCCTCTGCAGTGTACTGTAGACCCTGAAGGAGTTAGTCTACATGGTCTCTTTGTGAGAAGTTTTAAGGGGAAAAAGTAGTGTGGCTCAAGCCCTTTCCTGTTTGCTCAGTCCAATTTCACACTGTTTCACAGCCCAGGAAGCTAACTTGCCCTCAGGCTCTTCTTTTCCCTAGGAACCAAAGGTGGACATGAAAAAGTGGACATTTTCTGTTAGTACCATTTTATCCCCCTTGCACACAAGCACCTCAATTCACAAGGCCTGGGGTTCCATTAATGACAGCTATTCTCAAGAAATGTCCTGTGTCCAGCACCTGAGAAATCAATTCCAAACTCAGCTGACCGTTGAGGAATCCAACCACCAAAGGCAAGTGGTCCTTACACTCTTTAAGGAAAAAAAAAAAAAGAAAAAGAACAACCAAACCTCCTCCTCAAAACAAGATGCTCAGAATCTCTAACTGCTGAATGGATGCAATGAAAAGGACTTTGGAAAATCAAATCGCAACACTCACATGGCCAACATCACGAGTCCATAGGCCGTAAGTGTGGGAGAAGTTAGGGAGTAGAAATAATTCACCTGGGCCATCCTTGGGATTACACTGGCAGCAGCCAGTAGAATGGACAGTCTCTGAATACCTGAATTAAACTGTCAAGTTGGCCTAAGCCTAGGATCTGACATCCCTGAACCTTGGCCTATATCCCGAGATCACCATTGACCAAAAGGCACCTGCACCCCAACAAACCTCCAGCATGGCTTTGTTCCAGTAGCCAAGACACGCAGGCTGCAGAATCTCCAACTAGAGATTAAAGCTTAAAGAATATGTGGTACATATATTTGGGAGACTATTTCTCAGTCATTAAGATTTGTCCCTGAATGAGGGAATTACGACACTGGGAGCCATAGGCATGGAGCTTGAAGGATCACACACAAAGGGAATTCAGTCAGGAAGAGGAAGATGATGGTATGTGAGGTCTCATCCAGGGCAAATGAAAACAGACTTACAAGTCCACAGATTGATAACCCAGAAAGAAACTCTGAGAATTCAAAGTGAAACAAATGGTTTTGGAAAATAAATAAGTAAATTGAAGGGCCTGGAGTGAATTAGGAGTTCTTTACCTAAAGTGGCAATGAATCTGCACCTGTAATGAATAATCTCTGGAGTCTGAACAGGCTCCATTGTGAACTGGAGTGGGATTGAGACAGCCTGGCAGGGTGGCCTTCACTGAGCCCTTTTTATTTTTTTTTAAATTTTATTTATTTATTTATTTTCACTGAGCTCTTTTTAAACCTCTACTGTCTGCTTCACTCTGGCTGGGACAAGATCAAAGTTGGATCAAGTCCTTGAAGATCTTGGAGGCAATAGTCACCTTGCTTCCACTTTTCCTGTTGCTGGGGTTCCCAGCTCAAGTCTCCTTACTCACACCGTAGCCTCCTAGGCACCTGAGCCCTCTCAGCTGGGTGCTATGGCCCCCACTGGGATTAGTCTAGTTAAGGTTAAGGGTGTGAAGCTTTAGAAGGAGGAAGTACTGGGACACAAGCCCTTTCGTGTTTGCTCAGGCACATTCCGCTCTACATCACAGCCCAGGAAGCCAACTTTTCCTATGGCTCAGTCTGCCACAGGGACCAGAGGTGGGTTTGAAAAAGTGCTGCTTCCTTGTGGACATTTCCTGTAACTACAACTTGATCACTCAATCATGCTGCTGCTGCAGCTAAGTCGCTTCAGTCATGTCTGACTCTGTGCGACCCCATAGACGGCAGCCCACCAGGCTCCCCCGTCCCTGGGATTCTCCAGGCAACAACACTGGAGTGGGTTGCCATTTCCTTCTCCAATGCATGAAAGGAAAAGTGAAAGTGTCCGACTCTTAGCGACCCCATGGACTGCACCCTACCAGGCTCCTCTGTTCCTGGGATTTTCCAGGCGAGAGTACTGGAGTGGGGTGCCATTGCCTTCTCCATCTCATAGGCACCTCAATTCACAAGGCCTGGGGTTCCATTAATGACAGCTGCCTTCAGGAAAGGTCCTGGGGCAGGGATTGCCGAAATAAATTCCCAACACTCCCAACTATCTAAAAGCCACTCACCACTGGCAAATTTTTTCTCACAATCTTTAAATAGAAATTTATGTAAAATACCACACTGTCTCACAGGATAAGATGCTCTACAGTAATTAGGAATGCTAATTCCCACTGTTAGTTGGGAATGTACATTGGCAACATTCTCTATAAGAGATTGTCTCCACATGCCAGAAAAAAAAAACCTATCAAGAGAGCTAAACCTAGAATCTGAACTCATATTTTCATAAATGAAATATGGAAAATAATGTTTTCACATCTGGAAATACATACCCTTATTTCTCACAGGAAATACAAAAATTAGATTTTCTTATATGGAAATATACACCTATATTTTAAACAGGTAAAATAGAAAATTTGATTTTCATGTATGAAAATATACACCCATAATTTCATGTAGGAAATATAGAAAATTAGATTTTCTTACATGGAAATATGCACCTATATTTTCATACAGGAAACACAGAAAATTCAATTTTCATATATGGATATATGCACCCATGTTTTCTTACATGATATACAGAAAATTCTATTTTCATATATAGAAATATCCACCCATATTTCATATAGGAAATATAGAAAAGATTGAAATAATGCCATTTTCAGCAACACAATCCTGGAGGTAATCAAAGTGAAGTCAGAAACACAAAACCAAATACCGTATGATATCACTTATATGTGGAAATTAAAATATGACACAAATGACCTTATCTATGAAAGAGAAACAGATGCACAGATATAGAGAGCTAATGGGGAAAGTGACATGGGAGAGCCAAGGCAGGGGTAGAGGATTAAGAGACACAAATCACTACGTATAAAATAAATTAGCTGCAAGTTTATAGTATACAGCAGAGGGAAACATACACATTATTTTGTAATAACTTTCAATGGAGTAGGGTTCGTAAAAACATTGAATCACTAGGTTGTACACTCAAGGCAAGTACAGTAATGTAAATTAACTGTATGTCATTTAAGAAAATAGTTGATGGCTAGCTACAAACAAAAAAACAATCAACAGGGAAAAATAAGCAATATAAAGATGGGAATTTTTCAAAACTAAAACATCAAGAAATTAATTTTGATGAGATTTTTAAAAATCACATAAAGTAGATTTACTCTTCATTTTTGCTTCACAAAGGAACAATTAGTCAAGTTAATTAGTCTAACTACAGGGTAAATATATATATATATTTAAAGTTAAGTTGTTTTCAATGTTCTCTGAGAAAATACTTTTTTAAACATCATTTTTGATACTTATATTTTGATTTCAGTTCACAGTACCCTAAAATAGCAGTCATTGAACAATCTTCTTGTTTCAAATGAAGATTTTGCATACTAAGATGCAAGACAGTACACTTGGGAGAAACATCAATAACCTCAAATATGCAGATGACACCACACTTATGGCAGAGAGTGAAGAAGAACTAAAGAGCCTCTTGATGAAAATGAAAGAGGAGAGTGAAAAAGTTGGCTTAAAGCTCAACATTCAGAAAACTAAGATCATGGCATCCTGTCCCACCACTTCATGGCAAATAGATGGGGAAACAGTGGCTGACTATTTTTTTGGTCTCCAAAGTCACTGCAGATGGTGATTGCAGCCATGAAATTAAAAGATGCTTACTCCTTGGAAGGAAAGTTATTACCAACCTAGATAGCATATTAAAAAGCAGAGACATTACTTTGTCAACAAAGGTCTGTCTAGTCAAGGCTATGGTTTTTCCAGTGGTCATGTATGGATGTGAGAGTTGGACTATAAAGAAAGCTGAGCACCAAAGAATTGATGCTTTTGAACTGTGGTGTTGGAAAAGACTCTCGAGAGTCCCTTGGACTGCAAGGAGATCCAACCAGTCCATCCTAAAGGAGATCAGTCCTGGGTGTTCATTGCAAGGACTGATGTTGAAGCTGAAACTCCAATACTTTGGCCACCTCATGTGAAGAGCTGACTCATTGGAAAAGACCCTGATGTTGGGAAAGATTGAAGGCAAGAGGAGAAGGGGATGACAGAGGATGAGATGGTTGGATGGCATCACCGACTCAATGAACATGAGTTTGGGTAAACTCCGGGAGTTCGTGACGGACAGGGAAGCCTGGTGTACTGTGGTTCATGGGGTCGCAAAGAGTCGGACATGACTGAGCAACTGAACTAAACTGAACACTTGGGTTACAAAAGTTAAGTCTTTAAGAGCATTACTCAAAGGCACAATAATTTCCATTATGGTCCCTGGACTGGTATCTGCAAATCTACTAAATCAGAAGCTCTGAACTGCAGTCTGACAATTGCAGTTAATAACTATCCAGGTCAATCTGAGGCAATGAAGCACACTGAAGTCTGAGAGCTATTGCCCTACAAGTCCAGGTGAAACTCACGATTTGCCAACACAAAGTTGTAAGAATTTGTGTTAGTTATAGTAAAATGCTGATTCTTTAGTTTAAAGAACAATAGCAAAGGAGTTCACACTACAAATGTGTATATTCATCTTTCATATGTAAAATATGGAAAATTCTATTTGTAAATATGAAATATGTACCCATATTTTCATATATTAAAGAGAAAATTGTTTCATATGTTAATCTGCCCCATATTTCCATACATGAAATACAGAAATGATTAAAATAATGCCATTTTCAGGAACAGGAACCTAGATATTATCATATTAAGTGAAGAGAGAAAGACAAAGGCAAATACCATATCACTTATATGTGGGATATAACATGTGACACAAATGAACTTATCTATGAAACAGAAGCAGGCCCACAGATACAGAGCACTAATGCTCTGTATAAAATAAATAAGAAACAACACTATACAGCAGAGGGAAATATGGCCAGTATTTTGTAATACCATTAAACAGAGTATATTACATAAAAATATTCAATCACTATGTTGTATCCCAAAACAAATATAGTAATGTAAATCAACTGTACTTCAATTTTTAAAAAATTGTTGCTGGCTATCTATAAACACAAAAAATAATCAACAAGAAACAAAGTTAGCAAAATAAAAATGAGAAATTTTTAAAAACAGAAGATTTCATCAAGAAACTAATTATTATGTGATTTTAAAAAATCACATAAAGTAGGTTTACTATTTTTATTTTTGCTTCACAAAGAATTGATTAGTTAAAGCAATTAATCTAACTGTAGGATAAATTTTTTTAACTTGCTTTTGTTTATGTTCTCTGAGAGAGCACTTTAATGTTATTCCTGATGCTTACATTTTGAGTTCAGTTCAGAATGCTCTAATGAAGAAGTCACTTACCAATCTTCTTATTTCATATGAATACTTTTGTGTGTATTAAAATGTAAGACAGTATACTTGGGTTAGAAAAGATACATTAAATAAGTCATAATGATTTTCATTATGATCCCTGGACTGGTATGTGCAAATCTACTAAATCAGAACCTCTGGTTCTACAGCCTGACAATGTCAATTAATAAGCTGTCGACTAAAAAATAAAGTCACAACCTGAAAGTAGAGAGTTATTTTATTTGATGGGAATGTTTAGGACTCCGAGCCCCAGAGACAGCATCTCAGTAGCTCTGAGGAAACTGCTCTAAGGAGGCTATAGAAAAGTTCGCAACAAAGGGAGCTGGCAGTCTGAACTGAACCTGAAGATCAGGTATCAAGGAATTTAGCATTCTATGTATGGAAAGATGCAAGCCTCTGGGTTCACTGAATTCATTCCCTTCATATGCACCTCAGCTGTCTGGGGCCAATCCTGTCTCCTTGTTCAGCTTGCTTCTTGCATTCCCCCAGTTCCTCTGCAATCACCGTGGAGGGTGGTACCATTCTCTGGATCGAAGTTTGGGGAGCTCTTATTGGAGGCCAGAAATCACTGGTGGCTATGACGTTACTTGTTTACTAACATGGCAGGAGATATTTTCATTTCACAAAACCGTCCAGGTGATTCTGAAGCACATTGAAGTTAGAGAGCTATTGCTCTGCAAGTCCAGGTGAAACTCATGATTTACCAATACAAAGTTATAAGAATTAATATCATTAGAAGTTAGAGTAAAATGTTGCTTCTTTTCTTGAAAAAAAAATAGCAAAGGAATTCACTCCACAAATGTATATACCCATATTTTCATATATGAAATATAGGAAATATTACATGCATGTATGAAATATGCTCCCATATTTCCATACATGAACTATAGGAAGTCTACTTTCATGTGTAAAATATGCCATATTTTCATACATGAAATATAGGAAATTCTTCCTTCATGTATGAAATGTGTCCCTATATTTTCATATGTGAAATACAGGAAATTCTACTTTCATGTATGAAATATGCCCCTTTTCATAGATTTTCATAGATGAAATTTCAAAATTTTCATAGATGAAACAGAAAATTCTATTGCTATAGATGGAAATCTGCCCCCATATTTCCATATACAAAATTGAAAAGTCCATATTTCATATATGAAATATGCACCTATATTGTCATACATGAAATATAAAAATTTTGTCTTAGTATATGAAATACGCACCTGGCTTGGGCTTCTGTTTCATCCCTGAGGGCTGGGGAGTCCTGGTTTTCATGGCTCGACTGTGGTGGGTTTGAAACGACCAGACAGGGTGACCTTCATTAAGTGATTAAACCTCTACTGTCTGGTTTGATCTGACTGGGCCCACAGTTCCTAGTGCATCCAGAGAATGGTGTCCTGACCGTCTGACTTTAAGGGCCTTCGAAAAGTCACCTAGCCTCTAGGTCTCCTGGTGTTGGGATTCCCAGCTCAAGCTTCCTTACTGAGTGTAGCCTCCTAGGCACCTTAGCATCCCTGGCTGGGTGCAGTGGCCCTGGTTGGGACTAGTCTGGGGTTGGGGTGTGAAGCTTTAGGGGGAAGAAGCAGTGAGACACAAGCCCTAAGTGTTTGCTCAGGCACATTCCACATGAACTCACAGCCCAGGAGCCCACTTTGCCTAAAGCTCTGGTTGCCTCAGGAACCAGAGATGGGCGTGAAAAGTGTTGCCACCTGTAGACATTTCCTTTAACTACAACCTAACCACCGGGGCTTACTGGCACCTCTAATTCACAACACTTGAGGTTCTGTTAACGACAGCTGCCCTCAGGAAAGAGCACTGAAGAAACAAATTCCAAACACAACATTCAAGTCGGTTTCAAGTAAATCTCAGTGTATTTACAGACACCTGTAGCTGTAACAGATAATCCAAAAGGATTACCTCCTTCCTTCCTTCCATATATACACAGAAATCTGTAGCTGTAACAGATACTCAAGAAAGACCTGATGTTCCAGATGTGGAACTGTGCTCAACCTTCTGCAATAACCTCTATGGCAGAATAATCCAAAAAAGAACAGATATGCTGTATATAGATGTCATAACTGAATCAGGCAACTGTACACTCACAGCAAGCACAAATCAGCAAGCACAAATTGACTATACTCCAACATAGCATTGACAGGAGATTAAAGAAATGGAAAAAAAGCAATGCCTAGTTTATTCCCTGCAACCTCCCCAATTAGGCTGCTATCCCATCCCTGGAGCCTGAGCAGATGTGTGCCTCATGTTTGGACTGGGTTGGTCGAGACAACCAACATTTAAAAAGAGATGGGTAACCCTGAGATTTCGGCCCTACTACATACAATAGCCAAGACAGGGAATCAAGCTAATTGTAGAAACACAGATGAGTGTACACAGACGATAGGTTACATATACACAGTGCAGTATTCCTCAACCTTAAAGAAATAGGAAATAAGGCCACGCATGGCCACAGGAAAGAAAGTAGAGATGATCATTCCGAGTGAAGTAAGGGAGACAGGGAGAGACAAGTATCATATGATATCACTTCTAGGTGTAAGCTAAAAGATGGATAAAAATGAACTTCTTGCCTGGAGATACAGCCTCACAGACTTAGAAAATAAGCTTTCGGTCACTAACATATAAGGATGTGTGGCGTGGAGAAGTGAGCTGCTTCAGACCAGTGTATCCATACTAGTATTGATAAAATAAATGTCCAGGACCATCTGTAGGACACAAGGAAACTTACTCCACACTCTGTAGTAACTTATATGGAAAAAAATACATCTATGTATTAAGAAAAGTGAAACAAGTTGTGTCAGAAGGAAAAGGGAAAAAAACCCCACAAGACTGTAATTCACCTATATGAGTGCTAAGTTGCTTAGCTGATTCTGGCTCTTTGTGACCCTATGGACTGTAAACCTCCCACCTCTTCTGTCCATGGGATTCTCCAGGCAAGAATACTGGAGTGGGATTCCCTTCTCTGGGGGAATATTCTCAATCCAGGGATCAAACCCACGTCTCTTTATATCTCCTGCATTGGCAGGAAGAGTCTTTACCACTAGTGCCACCTGTCTCCAATTTAAATAATGGGATAGAAACAGAAAAAATGAAAAAGAAATGCTAACTCTACATCCCTCAGGACACAGTGACCTAGGCTGGTGTCACAAACCTGGAGACTTATTGGCTTGGTTCCCAAGTCTGGAGTGTCCTGGGGCTGAGGGAGCTGGGAGCATGGGGCAGGCGGTGTGCCTCCACAATGGACCTAGAGTGCCTGTTGCCCTCAGCAGAGTGCTGACCCTCCAAATACAGGTGGAATAAATTAAGAGATTGGAATTAACATATACACATTACTATATCGGAGAAGGCAATGGCAACCCAGTGCAGTACTCTTGCCTGGAAACTCCCATGGACAGAGGAGCCTGGTAGGCTGCAGTCCATGGGGTCGCTAAAAGTCAGACAGGACTGAGTGTCTTCACTTTCACTTTTCACTTTCATGCATTGGAGAAGGAAATGGCAACCCACTCCAGTGTTCTTGCCTGGAGAATCCCAGGGATGGGGGAGCCTGGTGGGCTGCCGTCTATGGGGTCACACAGAGTTGGACATGACTGAAGTGACTTAGCAGCAGCAGCATTACTATATATCAAATAGGTAATCAAAAAGTACCTACTGAATAGCATAGGGAAGTTTATGAACACACTCTAATCATCTGTAGGCAAAAAAGAACCCAAAATAGAATAAACATCTATGTATTAACATAACTGAACTGGGTTCCTATAAACCTGAAACAAACACAACATCAGAAATCAACTATATTCCAATAAAAAATAACAAGGAAATTGCAGGGCGAGAAAAGCAATGCAGCATGAAGTTCTGCTGCCTTGTGGCCATTTTCTGTAAAAACACCATGAAGAGCTGAACTGCTGGGCATTTAATATTCAGGAGGATCCAGGTTTTTGTAGTCGTTCAGTGGCGACTGCATGGACTGCAGTACGCCAGCCTTCCCTGTCCTTCACTAAGCAAACTTCAGCTGGAGTTTGCTCAAACTCATGTCTGTTGAGTGGGTGCAAACCACTAGTACAACTCAATTTAAAAAACAAAAACCCAACTCAATAAAAAATCAGCCAAAGACCTAAATGCATATTTCTCTAAAGATGTCATAGAGATACTCAAAGAACATGAAAAGATGCTCAGCATCACTAGCTCTTTGGTGGTTTGTGGTTTAGTCGCTAAGTCGTGCCCGACTGTTGTGACCCCACGGACTGTAGCCCGCCAGGCTCCTCTGTCCATGGGGTTTTCCAGGCAAGAATACTGGAGTGGGTTACCATTTCATTCTCCAGGATATCTTCCAGACCCAGGAATTGAACCCAGGCCTCCTGCATTGCAGGCCAATTCTTTAACCGACTGAGCTATGAAGGAAGGTTCCAGTTCTCTAAGAAAGGCAAATCAAAGGATCACACTGATCAGAACGGCCACATCAAAAACCCACAACAATAAATTGTGCAGAGGGTGTGGAGAGAAAGGAACCCTCCTACACTGTTGGTGGGAATGTAAATCGGTATATCCACTAGGGAGAACATTATGGAGGTTCTTTTAAAAACTAAATGGAGAAGAATCCAGTGACAGAATGACCCAGAAATCCCAAACCTAGGAGTAGATCCAGAAAAAACCAAAATTTTAAGACACCTGCACCCCAAAGATCATGGCAAGACTAGGTACAATGGCCAAGACAGGGAAGCAACTTATGTGTACAAGTACAGATGTATGGATACAGAAAATGGGGTAAATATACACAATGCAATATTGCTCAGACATAAAGAAGGATGAAATAATGCCATTTCCAGTTAGAGGGAAGAAACTAGAGGTGATCATACTAAGTAAGTGAGACAGGGAAAGACAGATAATATAGAATATCACTTCGATGGATAAAATGAACTTCATTACAAAAGACAAACAGATTCATAGACTTAGAAACTTACAGTTAGCAAAATGGAAAAGTTGGGGGGCAGGAAGTAATTAGCTTGTACAGCTCAATATTCACACCTTAAAACAGGCGCTGTTGTTGTTGCTTAGTTGCTCAGTTATGTCCCAACTCTTTTTGACTCCATGGACTGTAGCCTGCCAGGCTCCTTTGTCCATGGGACTCTCCAGGCAAGAATACTGGAGTGGATTGCCATTTCCTCCTCCAAGGGATCTTCCCAACCCAGGGATCGAACCTGTGTCTCCTGAAAGTCCCCTGCATTGCAGGTGGATTTTCTACCACTGAGCCAGCAGGGAAGCCATAAAACAGGTGCTGAAGGGCTGTTAATAGTCACAGGTTTGACAGGGCTTTAAATGACACCTGCCCTCAAGAAATATCCGTGGGTAAATCATCAGAAAAGAATACCAAACAGGGCCAAGTTTCAAGAGCCAGTTTCAAGACGTACACTATACTCACAAGGTATAAAATAATAAAAGCACACGGAAAGATACTTCACATCAGTAGTTATTAAATCAATGTCAATCAAAACTACAATAAGGTATCACCTCACACTGGTCACAATAGCCATCATTGAAAAGATCTACACAGATTAAAGATAAAATAAGTAACTAAAAGATCTGCAAAGAATGTATGGAAAATGAAATCCTCCTACAATCTTGGTGGGAATGTAAATGGTGAAGCCACTATGGAAGACAGCATGCAAGTTCCAAAAAGCACAAGACATAGAGGTATCATATGATCCTGCAATCCCATTCGTGGGCTTAGGTCCAGAGAAAATCACCATTCAAAATGACATGTGCACCTTGATTTTCAGGGCAGCAATATTTATAATAAGCAAGCCCTAAAATCCACCAAAATGTCCACTGACAGGAAAATGAGGACTATGAGGACATCTATACCCTAGAATACTACTCATCCATAAAACAGAACGAAATAAGGATACTGCCAGCAGCACAGATGGACTAAGAAATTATCATACTAAATAAGGTAAGACAGAAAGAAAAAAGACAAATATCATGAGTTATCACATACAGGTGGAATCTATAAATTCATACCAATGTCCTAATGTACAAAATAGACTCACAGCCTGAGAAAATAAAATTATGATTATCCAAAGAAAGCTAGAAAGGAGGGATAAATTAAGAGTTTAGGGCTTAAATACACACACTAATATCGATCCAATTGATCATCAAATAGGACCTAGTGAATAGAACAGGGAACTCTACTGAAGAAACTGTAATAATCTATATGAGGAAAAAAACAGAAAAAGAATAGATACACCTCTATGTAAAATCAAGTTCCTGTACAACTAAAACTAACAAAACAATGAAAATCAACTTGACTCCAATATAAAATAAAAATTAAATTACAAATTAAATTACCTGAGATCCATCTAGGGGACACCAGACAGCCGTGACTCTATGAATTAGCATGTGATATGCAATGGCATTAATATGACACCACCAAAGGTTTTCACTCAGCAGAACACAGAGCAGCAACCTACTCAGAGGTACCTGGCCTCATGTGAATGTGACAAGATGAAGAGAAGATAAAGGACCACAGGTCCAATACCCTCAATTCCCAGATGTTGGGAATCTCCGAGGGGACCAGGCACACGGCAGGTAAAGAGCAGATATGGGGTCTCTGGGTACAGGATCCTGACCCATGAAGATGGGGTGAGACCCACGCAATCCCCAAACCCTGCATCTGGGGTCGCATGACCCTTCGTTAGGACACCAATATCTGCTGGTTGGGCCCCTAAAGCGGGAAACGAGTGGGTTCCTGTAACCTCCTGTGCAGGGGTTAATAGTCAGCTGCCTGTTGCTCTGGTTAAGCCATGAGAAAATCACCATGGGGAAAGAATAAAAGCAAAATATAGCAATACAACATAACCCAAATAAAAGTACATCGGGTTGATCAGTTGGGGTTGTCATGCCCTGCTAAGCTAAGGAAAAACATAGTGTGGACCTTGGAACGCCGGGTCAGTGCAAGTTCAGAACACTGCTTGTGCACACACTAAGATATTTTCCCAAGGCTTATGCGGGTGATAGCCCTTGCACAAGAAAATAACAAAGATAGTTTAAAGTAATCAATAAAATGGGAGACGTGACTGGGGACACAGGACGTTGACTTCATTGTAGCACAACAGATACTTTCTGCTTGCCAAGACACTAAATAAAAGTGATGTGGCTCCAAGGAACAGGGATCTTGACCCAAGAGGTCTTGAGTCCCCCAGTCCCATCTTTAATACTTTAATTCTGTCTCTAGTTTCTTTTTCCCAAACTGTGTGTCAACCACTTTTGATCCCTACCTGCTGCGCTGGCAACAGCACTCCTGGGATGGTAGAAAGAAGCGTAGGGTTGGTCTCCTCTCCCCACACTTGTCCCAGAGAAGTCCTCCTCTCTTCCCTCTGGCTCTATGTTCTATGAACTGTTTTTCACAGCTGTCATGATCATGTTGAGCAAATACCTTGGTTCTGGCAGGCTCGGTTCTTTTCTTGTCCCACTGAGGTGTAGAGAAAACACCACACGCAGGGCTGGAAGACGAGGTCTAGGTCTGCTCTCTGCTGAGTAGGGATGATCTACCAGAAGGACATCACAGCAGCGACCTCACCTGCTACCCATTGGCCTTTTGTGCCCTGTAATCAATTGCCCAGATAAACCTGCTCCCTTCCCACCATGCTTGTCCTGGTAAATTGGAATAACTACCAGGTATGCCACCTGAGGAGTCTCCAGGAGCCCCAGGGAGTGTGAATCTTGAAGGGATAAAGGAGGCAAACAGGCACATGTCTGTATAAAGTGAATGTCATAAAGCATTAATTCCTAAACACAATTCCTCACACGTATTCATCACTTTTTCTTAGCTTTGTGTGTGTGGGGTCTTCCTGTACACATGATCCTGACCCATGGAGATGGGGTGAGACTCACACAGTCCCCAGACCCCCGTGCTGGGGTCACACGTCTTCTCGGTCAGGACACCAAGGCTGTGGTTGGCGGACTCACAATGTGTAAACAAGCCAGGTCCCTGGGACCTCCAGGGACCCTAGAAAGAAGTGTAGGTATCATCTCCTATCCCCACAATTGTCCCTGAGAAGTCAGGCCCTTCCTGTTTTCACTGTGGTTCTATGTAATTTTTTGCTGGTTTGAAAAAATCATGCTAGAGTTGAACACTCTACCTTGGTTCTGGCAGACTCTGTCTTTCTTGTCCTGCTGAGATGTTGAGAAAATAGCAGAGCTGAGCTGAAAGACACAGGGCAGCTCTGTTCTCTTCGGAGGAGAGAGTCGACTGGAAGGAGACCACAGCAGCAACCTCACCTGTTGCCCATTGACTTTTTGCCTGATCCCTGTGCCCTGGAATCAATTCACCAGGTGCACCTGCCTCCCTACTCAACCTGAATGTGCTGGAAAATTGGAATAATTACCAGGTAGCCCACCTGAGGAGTCTCCATGAGCCCCAGGGAAGGTGAACCTGGCAAGGAAGAGACTGTGAGCCTTACTGCAGCACTGACCCCTGGGAGGGTCATGGAACCCCACTCAGCAGAGAACACAGTACCCAGAGAAGCCCACCTCAGCTCCAGGCCCCAGACATCTGAGCACTGACATTTAGACAAAGGCACAGAGTTTTCCAGGACAGAGGCCAGGCCAGGTCTCCACCCAGGTGTCCATGTCCTAGTGTACAGAGAACACTGCCAAGTGTAAACGTTCTCATTTTACACAGTATGCAGTCTCATCTAAACATCATCAGTGTAGACAGGACTTCAAAAGTGAAAATGTTAGTTGCTCGGTCATGTCCGACTGTTTGTGACCCCATGGACTGTAGCCCTCCAGCCTCCTCTGTCCATGGAATTTCCCAGGCAAGTATACCAGAGTGGGTAGCCATTCCCTTCTCCAAGGGATCTTCCTGACCCAGGGATCAAACCCAGGTCTCCTGAATTGCAGGCAGATTCTTTACCGTCTGAGCCACCAGGGAAGCCCATAGATAAGATTTAGAGAGGCCTGAATCTACCATGTATAATAGACAGAAGTTGGTCAGGTTTAAGCTAGCTTAAAGCTGCTTTCCCAGGAGGCACAGGTCACACACATGCAGTGGGCTCACTGCCTGTGGGAACTAGGGTGTACAGTTCTTAAAAAAGAAATCACCACTGGGCTCCCCACTTCACCCACATCAGGAAACTGAAAGAACCTTTGTCATTAAACACTTCAACAGGCAAAACAAAACTGTTACCAATATCTGCCCATGTGATGGTCAGGATCTAGGGGAGAGCCAGGGATTTCTTAGAGTTCAGCTCAGTGTCCTATCAAGACAAACAGGAAGTGCCTGATTCCATCATCCCAGGCTTCCAGCAGGAGGCAGTCACATTGGAAGCCTTCCAGAAAAGGATATTCTTTATCAGAATAAAAATATATTGTTGAAATTTCAAGCACACTAGTTACTATTTGCCAACCTAAAATATTCTTAAAACCTTGGCCACCTGATCTTTGCGGTTCCCATTGATTTCTTTGTGTTCAGATTTTTTGGGTAGAAACAAGTCATCATTTCAAATTAGTTTCTTCTAATTCTGTTATTTCCTATTTTATGAATGAAAGGTCACACTTGAAAAAATACGTAAGAAAATTCCTAGAAAAATTAGTGAGTCAAAGAGCCCACAAGCTGCATGCCCTTTGCCTTCTAACAGTTTCAAATTTCTCCCTCAAGAAACCTGATAAAATAGGCACTCTGATTTTTCACTTCTCTATTCAAACTGTGCTAAAATGAAATTGATATTCATATCAACAAGTAAGAGTTCCTGAGTTTTGAGATGTCACACCAGGGTAACAGGTGCTGGTGAAAACAGAATGCTCCTATGCTGCTGCTGCTGCTAAGTCACTTCAGTTGTGTCCGACTCTGTGTGACCCCATAGACGGCAGCCCACCAGGCTCCCCTGTCCCTGGGATTCTCCAGGCAAGAACACTGGAGTGGTTTGCCATTTCCTTCTCCAATGCATGGAAGTGAAAAGTGAAAGTGAAGTCGCTCAGTCGTGTCCGACTCTTAGCGACTCCATGAACTGCAGCCCACCAGGCCCCTCCGTCCATGGGATTTTACAGGCAAGAGTACTGCAGTGGGTTGCCATTGCCTTCTCCTGCTCCTATGCTACTTGTAGGCAAACCACATCCTTAAAATAAGCTTAGTTTCAAATTGGATTTAATTACGACATTACCTGGTTACATGAAGTATGAACCAAGAATCTAAATATAGGGTACCCCATTGTTGTTGTTGTTCAGGCTCTCAGTTGTGTCTGACTCTTTGTGACCATATGGACTGCAGCATATCAGGCTTCCCCGTCCTTCACCATCTCCCAGAGTTTGCTCAAAACTCATGTCCATTGAGTCGACGATGTCATCCAACCATCTCATCCTCTGTCATCCTCTTCTCTTCCTACCTTCAATCTTTACCAGCATCAGGGTCTTTTCTAATGAGTCAGCCTAAAGTACTGGAGATTCAGCTTCAGCATCAGTCCTTTCAATGAATATTCAGGATTGGTTTCCTTTAGTATTGACTGATTTGATCTCCTTGTTGTCCAAGCGACTCTCAAGAGTTTTCTCCAACACCACAGTTTAAAAGCATCAATCCTTTGGTGCTCAGCCTTCTTTATGGTCCAACTCTCACATCCATACATGACTACTGGAAAAACCGTAGCTTTGACTAGATGGACCTTTGTTGGCAAAGTAATGTCTCTGCTTTTTAATATGCTGTCTAGGTTTGTCATAGCTTTTCTTCCAAGGAGCAAGCATCTTTTAATTTCATAGCTGCAGTCACCATCTGCAGTGATTTTGGAACCCAAGAAAATGTGAGAGTAAAAGCTACTGTTTTTTCTAGTAGTCATGTATGGATGTGAGAGTTGGATCATAAAGAAAGCTGAGCACCAAAGAATTGATGCTTTTGAACTGTGGTGTTGGAGAAGACTCTTGAGAGTCCCTTGGGCTGCAAGGAGATCAAACAAATCATTCCTAAAGGAGATCGACCCTGAATATTCATTGGAAGGACTGATGATGAAGCTGAAGCTCCAATACTTTGCCCACCTGATGCAAAGAGCCAACTCATTGGAAAAGACCCTGAGGCTGGGAAAGATTGAAGGCAAAAGGAAAATAAGGCAGAGATGGTTAGATAGTATCACCAACTCAATGGAAAAGAATTTGAGCAAACTCCAGGAGACAGCAAAGGACAGGCAACCCTGGTGCACCGCAGTCCGTGGGACCACAAAGAGTCAGACACAACTTATCAACTAAACAACAATAATAACAACAATGTGAGAGTAAATGTTTCTTGTCAAATCTGCAGCTGGTGTGTACAAATTGGTTTAGAATACTATCCAACATAGATTCTCTCTAAGTCTGGTTAAGTGTGTCACTACTGCGTGAATCAAAAGGTGATGTATTCATTCCAGGAAGGAATAGAATGTTACCTTGAACAGTCTATAAAACTTATACATAACCCACTCAAGATTTCAAATAACAAAACATTTATCTGAAATTTAGAGCCTCTTGGAAAGTTGTGTTCTATCTATGAAAATGTTTCCTCTGCTCTTTCTGTGAACTGAGGCTTCCCTAGTGGTTCAGATGGTGAAGAATCTGCGTGCAATGCAAGAGACCCAAGTTCAATCCTTGGGTCGGAAAGGTCCCCTGGAGAAGGGAATGTCAACCCACTCCAGTATTCTTGTCTGGAGAACTCCATGGACAGAGGAGCCTGGCAGGCTACAGTCCATGGGGTCACAAAGAGTTAGACATGACTGAGAAACTTTCACTTTCTGTTAATAATTTTTCACAGGAATAATATTTTAACTCCTCAGTTGCTGATGTTATTACTAAGATAAACTTGTCCTCTTGGGTGAGGGAGGTGGAGCTGATTCATTGTGATTGCTCTCTGGTCAAATGACTCTCCCAATTTCTAATTATGTTCCTACATTCAAAATACATATATATTTATATCTATCAAAATAAACTTCTCATATCTTCATGTACACCAAATAATAGATACCTGGTGAATTCAGATTACATTAAACAGTCTTTCCATAGCTTTCCCCATATCAATTGAATCAGAACATGGTGAAGCAGGAAGGGTTGAAATTTTACATGATTTGTAAGACCCCTGAAAAAACATTAGGCAGAAATCCTAGCCTTTACTGGTCTATATGAATGAATTACCATGTGTCTTTTTTATGAAATTGCGAAGGAGATTTCTTAAAAAACTGGAAATAGAACTGCCATATGACCCAGCAATCCCACTCCTGAGCATACACACCAAGGAAACCAGAACTGAAAGAGACACGTGCACCCCAATGTTCATCGCAGCACTGTTTATAATAGCCAGGACATGGAAGCAACCTAGATGCCCATCAGCAGACGAATGGATAAGGAAGCTGTGGTACATATACACCATGGAATATTACTCAGCCATTAAAAAGAATTCATTTGAATCAGTTCTATTAATATGGATGAAACTGGAGCCCATCATACAGAGTGAAGTAAGCCAGAAAGATAAAGATCATTACAGCATACTAACACATATATATGGAATTTAGAAAGATGGTAATGATAACCCTATATGCAAAACAGAAAAAGAGACACAGATGTACAGAACAGACTTTTAGACTCTGTGGGAGAAGGCGAGGGTGGGATGTTTCGAGAGAACACATAGAAACATGTATATTATCAAGGGTGAAACAGATCACCAGCCCAGGCTGGATGCATGAGACAAGTGCTCAGGCCTGGTGCACTGGGAAGACCCAGAGGGATCGGGTGGAGAGGGAGGTGGAAGGGGGGATCGGGATGGGGAACACATGTAAATCCATGGCTGATTCATGTCAATGTATGACAAAAACCACTACAATATTGTAAAGTAATTAGCCTCCAACTAATAAAAATAAATGGAAAAAAAAAGAAGAAATGACTAACTAGAGTTGCAACAAGTTGGAGTTATGCTTGGAATGATGTGAGCTGACACAGGTTGGATGAGGGCATATAAAGATGTATGGGATGATACATACTTAAGGAGGTATCAACAAGTATGTATCCATAGATTGATAAGGTATACTTTGTAAACAAAGATGAAATATTTAACTTTTTTTCACTACCTGACCCTCCCAGAATTTGCCATCACCACCTGAATCCCCTGTGGACTTCATGGTTTATTCCCACCAGATTAAAAGCAGTTACATGCATCCTGGTTAGATTTGTTCCCTTTGCTTTGAAATTGCTTACATTTCTTTCTCATAGTATGATCTTCTAATTGCCACTATCTGTATCACTTATTTTGTCTACTTTATAAGATTGTCTATTGCATTGTCCACTGTGTAACCATCTTCCATTTATATAGATATTTATATGTCTATGTACATAAGTATCTATACTTATGTATACATAAATACATAATATTTATACATAAATACATAAATATCTATACATATTTATAATATTTATATCTGTATGTACATAGATATTTCTGTTTATATGTACATAGATATTTATATGTCTCTTTATGTAAATATTTATCTGGTTCCATCACCTCATGGGAAATAGATGGGGAGACAGTGGAAACAGTGTCAGACTTTATTTTTTTGGGCTCCAAAATCACTGCAGATGGTGACTGCAGCCATGAAATTAAAAGACGCTTACTCCTTGGAAGGAAGTTATGACCAACCTAGATAGCATATTAAAAAGCAGAGACATTACTTTGCCAGCAAAAGTCTGTCTGGTCAAGGCTATGGTTTTTCCAGTGGTCATGTATGGATGTGAGAGTTGGACTGTGAAGAAAGCTGAGTGCCGAAAAATTGATGCTTTTGAACTGTGGTGTTGGAGAAGACTCTCAAGAGTCCCTTGGACTGCTAGGAGATCCAACCAGTCCATCCTAAAGGAGATCAGTCTGGGTGTTCATTGGAAGGACTGATGCTGAAGCTGAAACTCTAGTACTTTGGCCACATGATGTGAAGAGCTGACTCACTGGAAAAGACCCTGATGCTGGGAGTGATTGGGGGCAGGAGGAGAAGGGGACAACAGAGGATGAGATGGCTGGATGGCATCACCGACTCGATGGGCATGAGTTTGAGTAAACTCCGGGAGTTAGTGATGGACAGGGAGGCCTGGCGTGCTGCAATTCATGGGGTCGCAAAGAGTCGGACATGACTGAGCGACTGAACTGAACTGATATCTCTATGTAGCCAGCCATTTATATCACTATGTACCTAGACATTTACATATCTATATACCTAATTTACATCTCTATATATCTAGATATTTATATATTTATGTTCCTAGACATTTATATATCTAAGTAGAATTTACATTTCTATGCACCTAAACATTTATGCATCTAGATACATAGACATTTGCATCTCTATGTACCCAGATGTTTATATCTATGTACACTTATGTATAAATAAATAGATGTGTTACCAGTATAACAGGGCCTGGAGAAAAGGGAATACTCCTACAAAAAGAGTCAGACATGACAAATGAACATCAGCAAAATAGAAAATACACTCGGTTCACCTGCCACCAACAACACACTGTATATCAATGTTACTACAACATGAATAAGGGTTACTTTAAATAAGACTGTGCAGGGGAATGTCCCTGCGGTCCAGTGGTTAAGATTCTGTGCATTCCTGGATGAAATATGAAAAAAATTCTGATTGAAATTATACTATTCCTGAAAATTATACTATTTTCAGGAAAATATATTTACATATTCTCATCTAAGGCAAGGTTGTCAGAAACACACATCAAACTGCCATAGGAATTCACATTTAAGTTCAATCTAAAATATGACACAAATGAACTTATCAGTGAAAGAGAAAGAGACTCAGAAATCCAGAAACAAATGAATGCCTGTGGGAATTTGGTTATGGGTATTGCCAGATTGAAGTACAAATTAAGAGATAAAAATCGCTACATATAATGTAAGGAAAATAATAAGATAGTATGCAGTGAAGAGAAATATAGCTATGATTTTGTAATATCTTTAAATGGCATATATTCCATTAAAATATTGAATCACTATGTTGTATCTCAAAGCAAATATAACAATGTTAATCAACTGTATGTCAGTTGAAAAAAAAACAGTGAATGAATAGCTACAAATACAAGAAATAATCAATAATGAAGGTTAGCAAAATAAAAATGGGAAAAGTTTAGAAATAGAAATTCCCACCAAGAAATTAATTTGGATAAGATTACTAAAAATGTCCATGAGTTCATCCGCTAGAAAGAGCAATATGGAGAATCTTTAAAAACAAAACATAGAAGTGCCTTAAGAAACAGCAATCACATGCCTGGGCATATAGTCAGGGAAAAGCAACATTTTTGGAGGCAAGGTTACCCATGCTATCCCTGCTGGACCAGTTTCCATAGCAAGGACACTGGTGCAACCTAAGTGTACAAGGACACAGAAATGAATAAAGAAAATGTGTTTTATACACACAATGGTACATTAATCAACCATAAGGAAGAATGAAACAATGTCATGTTCAGGCACAGCACGAAGGTGGAGATGATCATAGCAAGTGAAGTAAGACGGACAGGGAGCGACCAACAGAATATGATGTCACTTCCAGGAGGAATCTAAACATGGATACATATGAGCTCCTTGAGCCAAGATAAACAGTTCACAGACTTAGTAAAAACTCGTCTCACTTACTGTTAGCAGAGAAGAAAGGTGTTGGGCACATAGAAATGAGCTACTTGACTAACATGTGCATACTACTGTTTAGAAAATAAGCCACAAGGACCCTCTGGGTAACACTAGGAATGATACTCCACTTTTTGTAGTAATCTATGCAAGAAAAGTTCTTGAAATACAACATAGACGTATCTATGTGTGACTGAACCAAGTGGCTATGAATTAAAAAACAAAACACTTACTGCCTTCTAATCCACCTATACACTCAAGTTCAAATAACAGGATAAGCACAGTAAATATAGAAACAAATGCTGACTCTGTTTCCCTTATCCCTGGTTACCTTGGCTGGTATCCCATCTCTGGAGACAGGGCAGGCTTGGGTCTGAAGGCTGGATTGTTGTGGGGCTCAGGGTCCTGGGAGGTTGTCACAGGCAGTGTGACCCCATGATGTTCCTGGAGTGTCTCTTGCCCCCTGAAGGAGCCCTCAATCTCTAGACACAGGTGAAGTAAATTGAGATTTGACTTAAGGTAGACACACATATATGTATCCAATAGATGATCTAAAACGACCTACCGAAGAGTACATGGAAGTTTACTGAACACACTACAATCACCTAGATGGAAACAAGACCTTGAAAGAGAATAGATAAATGTTCATACATCAGTGAATCAAGTTCCTGTACACCTGAAACACACATAAAATCAGAAATCACCTCTATTCCAGTATAAACACACGAAAAAGGCCGGTGGAAAAATTTGTGGGGCTGAATAATGCTGCCGCCTTGTGGCCATTTTCTGTAACAACAGCTTGAAAAGCTGTCGTGATGGGCATTGTGCCTCGTGGAAAACAGCTGATCTGAGCAAGTGTCCTGGGGCAGCCATCAGAAAAGAATTTAACACAGGGACGAGTTACAAGAAGCTGAATCGAAAGGTAACATAAATTCACCCTTGAAAAGAAAACACATGGAAAGAGGTCAATTTTGCTAAATATCAGAAATGCAAATCGAAACCACAGGAAGGAATCACTTCTCAGCACTCAGAATGGCCATTGTCAGAAAGTTGACAAACACTAACTGATGGAGAAGATGTGGAGAAAAGGGAATATTCCTCCCCTGATGCTGGAGATATAAACTGGTAAAAGACACTATGAAAGATCATGTGAGGATTATTAAAAGAAAGAAAATGAGAATAGGGTTAGAACAGTCTCTAACACCATACATGAAATTAACTCCAGATCACAAATATCTAGAGGTTAGGAGGGATTCTATGAAAGTCTTAAGGAAAACATAGGCAGGACACGTGATGATATAAACTACAAGGCCTTTTGGTGTTTGGATGACATCATTGCAAGGTCTTTTGGAATCTATCTCTTAGAGCAATGAGAAATAAACCAAAACCAGGAAGAGGAGACCTACCTCAGTCTCAAAACAGGTGCCCAGAAAAGGAAACTTTAAGGAGCGAAGAAGGCAACCCAGAATGCAAAGAAATATTTGCAAACCAGGATATCCACAAGCAATTCATTTCCTAAATCGACAAACAGCTGACAATTTTGTAGTATTTAAATGAAGTTTATAGTGTAAAAATATTGAATCACTATGTTGTAACACAAATATACTTATGTTAATCAACTGTACTTCAATTACAAAAAAAATTGGAGGTATAGTTACAAACACAAAAGAAAACAAGAAGGAAAAAGGAACAAAATGAAAAGGGGAAATTTTATACTATGGAAAAACCAACTGAGGAATTGCTTTGGATGAGATTATTAACAATCACATAAACTAGATTTGCCATTTTAATCTTTGCTTCAAAAAGAACTAATTAGTCAAAAGAGGCCAATGAATCTACCAGCAAGATAAACGTGGACAAGAAAGCCATGCGGAAGTCACATTCTGATAATGAGAACTATCATAAAATGCATAAAAATTTTGATGATATTTTCAAAAGCAATTCAAAAGGTGTTAACTCTGAAGATGTATTTCTTGTATTTTTATCTGCGCCCCAAGTTTCTGGGTTGAAATAGGGCAAAGTTCATACTTCAGGCCAGAAACTCTGTGCTCCAAGTTTCTGGGCTGAAATGGAAAAAAATCCGTTTGACATTATACTATTTCATAAAATTATACTCTTGTCAGAAAAATGTATTTCTATACTCTCATCTAAGCACAAGCTGAAATCAAGATTGCTGGGAGAAATACCAATAATCTCAGATATGCAGATAACATCACCCTTATGGCAGAAAGCGAAGAGGAACTAAAGAGCCTCTTGATGAAAGTGAAAGAGGAGCGTGAAAAAGCTGGCTTAAAATCCAACATTCAGAAAAGTAAGATCATGGCATCCCATCCCATCACTTCATGGCACACAGATGGGGAAACAGTGGAAACAGTGAGAGACTTTATTTTCTTGGCCTTCAAAATCACTGCAGATGGTGACTGCAGCCATGAAATTAATAGACACTCGCTTCTTGGAAGAAAAGTTATGACCAACCTAGACAGCATGTTAAAAAGCAGAAACATTACTTTACTGACAAATTTGCAGTTTACAAAATTAATACAAAGAAATATCTTGCATTCAAATTGAAAGATCAGAAACAGAAATTAAGAAAAAAATTCTATTTACCATCACATCCAAAAAAGTAAAATACCTAGAAATAAATCTACCTAAGCAGGCAAAAGATCTGTACCCAGAAAACTGTAAGACACTGATGAAATAAATAAAAGGTGACACAAACAGAGAGATATACTGTGTTCTTGGATTGGAGGAATAAATATTGTGAAAATGAATATGCTACCTGAAGCAATCTATGGATTCAGTGCAATTCCTCTCAAATTACTAGTGGTATTTTTCACAGAATTAGACCAAAAAATTTTTACAAATTGTGTGGAAACACAGAAGACTGTGAATAGCTAAAGTCATCTTGAGAAAGAAAAAATGAGGAGGGATCAATCTTCCTGACTTCAGACTATACTACAAAGCTACATTAATTAAAATACTATGGTACTAGCACAAAAACAGAAATATAGATCAATGAAACAGTATAGAAAGCTCAGAGATAAATCCAAGCACCAATGATCACCTAATCTATGACAAAGGAGATGAGAATATAAAATAGAGAAAAGACAGTCTCTTCAATAAGAGGTTCTGGGAAAACTGGACAGCTATGTGGAAAATAATGAAATTAGACCACTCTTAATACCATACACAAAAATATTTGCAAAATGGATTAAAGACATAAATATAAGTCTGAATACTATGACATTTTAGAGGAAAACATAGAACATTCTTTGACATGACTCACAGAAACATCTTTATTGATCCACTTGCTAGAGTAATGAAAATAAAAGCAAAAATAAGCAAATGGGACCTAATTAAACAAATGCTTTTTCACAGCAAAGGAAAACACAAACAAAATGAAAAACAGAATGGGAGAAACCATTTGCAAATGAAGCAATAATCTTCAAAATATACAAAGAGCACATACAGCTCAATTTAAAAAAAAATGAAAACCTGATCAAAAAAAGAGCAGAAGAAAGCATACTGATGGAAATGGTACATGAAAAGATGCCAAATATAACTAATTATTAGAGAAATGCAAATAAAAAATTACAATGAGGTGTTACATCACACTGGTAAAAATGGCCATCATCAAAATGTCCACAAACAATAAATGCTGGAGAGGGTTGGAACCCTCCTACATTGTTTGGAGAAATTTAAAATTGGTAAAACCAGTATGGATAGCAGTATGGAAGTTCCTTTAAAAAACTTCAAAGAGCTACCAAGTGATTCAGCTATTCCACTCCTGGGCGTATATTCAGAGAAAACCATAATTCAAAAAGATGCATGCACTTCAATACTTATTGCAGGACTACTTATAATTGTCAGGACAGTGAAGCAACCTAAACGTCCATCGACAGAGGAATGGATAACAGAGCTGTGGCACATATACACAAGGGAATATTACTCAGCCATGAAATAATGCCATTTATAGCAACATGGATGGACTTATAGTCATACTGAATGAAATAAGTCAGATGGGAAAAGGTAAGTATCATACTTGCTTATATGTGGAATCTAAATAATAGGTACAAATGAACTTATCTACAAAACAGAGAGTTACAGATGTAGAAACACAATTATGGTCTCCAGGGGATAAAGGGAGATGGGATAAATCAAGAGATACGACGACTTATACACAGTTGTTGTTTAGTTGCCAAGTCATGTCCAATTCGTTGAAACCCCATGGACTGTAGCCCACCAGGTTCCTCTGTCCATGAGATTTTCCAGACAAGAATACTGAAGTGGGTTACCATTTCCTTCTCCAGGGATCTTCCTGACCCAGGGATTTAACCCACATGTCCTGCATCTCCTGCAGTGTACATAGTAGTATATGTAAAATTGATAGCTAATAAGGATCTACTGTATAGCATACAGAACTCTACTCAATACTCTTTAATGGCCTATTTGGAAAAATAATCTAAAAAAGAGTAGATATATGTACATAAATAACAGATTCACTTTGTTGTACACCTGAAACTAACACAATATTGAAAATCAACCACACTCTAATAAAAATTAATAAAAAAGAATACAGATATTATCCAACATTCTTCAACCACAATGCAATATAATTAGAAATCAAAACCAAATATGTCAATAGATTATATGTGAATATTTTAAAATACTTGTAGACTATTCATTAGTCAAAAATTATAATAACCATAGGATGTTTGCTTTAATAATCTATTGTTGGTAATAGGTCATCCCCAGACTTGTGATTTCAAAACAGTCATGTTCATTATGTCTCATTTGATGAGGAAGGTATCAGCAATTTGAGAACTGCTTCATCATGTGGTTCTGGCTTGGGGGCTTCCAGGTGGCAGCCGCCAGATGTTGTCTGGGCCTGCAGGCACTTGAAGACTTGCCCTGAGCTAGAGAATGCAATTCCAAGGAGTTTATTCACATTTCTGAGAAGAAAATTCTGACAGGTTGGTCTCTCTCCATATGGGCATCTCCACAGGGCTGCATTAGGTATTCCCTCGGGTGGTGACTGGATTTCCCCAGAAGTAGGGAGGTCCCGCTGTCAGAGAGAACCAGGTACAAGTCATCCTTTTCTTGATCTAGCAACTGAAGTCACTTAACATCATTCCTACCACATTCTGTTTGTTCAGAAGTTCTCTACTAATTTTAACAGTCCACATTCATAGGCAAGGGTGTTAGAACCCAACTTTTGATGGAAAGTGTTACAGACATGGGGATGTATTTTAAAATTACCATAATATGTTATAACTAACTAAATAAAAGCATCACACAAGGATGTAAAGTAGATAATGCAGTGCTTAGGATTTGTAAAAATAAAAAGAAAGAAAGATGAGTGAAATGCCTAAGATAGCTGATATTAATGAAACAGAAAGATGATAAAGATTCAAAAGTAAGTTAAACAAAACCAAAGTTTAATATTTAAAAACACTAACTAACAAACTTTAGCCCTGTCTCATTATAATACAGAGAAAAGGCCCAAATGGAATAATACTTGGGCTAAAATCTTTATATATGTAAAGATACATTAAAAGCATTTAAATTATAAAGGAAACAGAAATTGGTGAAATAAATTTGAAACTAGAAATATATATTACTTAACTACATAAGATAGGACATTTCTGGAATGAATTAAATCAGTACTTAAAAACAACTGAATCAGTATTTAATTACTTATATCACCTGTTCCAGGGAGAATAGAAATAGAAAAATACAAGAAGAAATCGTAAACCAAGATGTCTTACAAAGAAAGATGCAAATAAATTAAAAAATAGAACATGTAATTTGCACTGCTTATAGAAGGTAATATACTTAAAAATATACCTTACATAGCTGTGCAAGTTTTTATTTGGATAAATATATGTAGTATTTTCTTTCAAAGACAGAAAAGAAAATCAAACTAAATAGGTGAAGTTTTTGTTTCAGAGGTCTAAATATCACAAAGATATTTGTCATAAAATACTGAACAATTCAAATATAAAGATGAACAGAATATTTAATTGAACTCAACACATCTAAAATTCTTATGAATGAGGCCAAGAAATAGTAAAATAATTTTGAAAAAGAGGAACGGCAGTAAGCCTGTGCCAAACAACCCCTACATATTCCAAAAGTCTTCAGGACTGGCCTCTGATGAATTCTTGAGAGGTAACCTTGAACCCTTGGAATATTCTGCCTGATACGAGTGTAACTTTGTACACCCAGAGCCTTGAGTTATGTCCAGTGGTATATGCTAACAATGAGATTCATCGTGAACTATTTTTGTGTACCTGGAACTTTGGACCACCTTGCATCATTTTGACCTCTAGGGTTTG
This sequence comes from Dama dama, assembly GCF_033118175.1. Taxonomy (NCBI): domain Eukaryota; kingdom Metazoa; phylum Chordata; class Mammalia; order Artiodactyla; family Cervidae; genus Dama; species Dama dama. The sequence continues at coordinate 37,767,037 of NC_083693.1, forward strand.
GGGTGTGGTCCCTGGAGACTGGGTAGCTAAAGTCAGTGATGTGGGTGCTCCGTGCCTGTATAACTGATTCCAATAAAAACGTGGACACGAAGGCTTAGGTCAGCTTCCCTCGCTGGCAGCACTGTCTGCAAATGGTATACGTGGTGGCTGGGAGAATCAAGTGCCGTTGACTCTGCAACTCTAATGGGAGAGCAGAACTGGAGCTCACGCTTGGGGGCGCTGCACTCTGCCACACCCATCTGCTTCCTCTGCTGATTCATATCTGTATCCTGTCACTGTAAGAAACAGTAACTGAGCGAGCCTAACAGCCTGTCTAGGTGCTGTGAGTCCTAACGAATCGTCACACCTGGGCGGGTTTTTAAAGGACCCTGACAAAGGAACCCGTGTGGGTGGGCGCTCACTAGCTCAAATCTATCAGAAATAATTATGAAGCTATGGAGATTTAAAGTGTGACAATGGCATAGAGACAGAAAATATTAATAGACTAAAAGAGAATAAAATATTCAATGTGAAGAAATGACATCACAGATAAAAGATAAATTATTGAACAAATTGATCAAGACTACCCACTCAGGGAAAATAAATGTAGATTTCTATCAAGACATCATGTATCAAAATGTCTCAGATAGGAAAACCTAAATGTGAAAGGCAAAATGAAATATATGCTTAAAAGAACATATAGGATATTTTTATACTCTCAGGATAGGCATAGTTTTATTAAAGTCAACAGTCATAAAAGAGAATATTTATTAACTTGACAACATTAAAATTAAACACAACTGCACACCAAAAGGCATCATAAACCTACAGAGATTAAACAGATGCAATATGACTGACAAGAACTTAAATATATTCAAATTAGTTCATCCAGAAGATATATCAATCTAACACCAATGTATTAGTTCATTCCACAAATGCTTATTGAATGTCTGTTATGTGTAAGTTACTGTTCTATTCATAATTGCTAACAGAGCTGTAGGAAGCAAAACAGACAATAACTTCTCCCAGGAAAGACAGGCAGTAGTAAACAGATGAATAAACGTGGTTATCGATCTTGGCTTTTAGTAAGTGCTATAGAGATAAATAAAGCAGCTGAAGAAACACAGAGCTCTGTAGGATATGAAGGATGTTTTTTTAGATAGGTTGTTTAGGGAGGAACAATATAAAACTCTATTCTTGAACCTAGTAGGTTACAAGTCAGTATGAGAAAGAAAATAACCCAACAGAAACAGGTTATTCTCCATTGAATTCACTCTATGGCCAAAGATTTCTGAAACTTAAAATAATTTTGCCTGTATATTCATGTTAAGAGGTTTATGGGATTTCAGAGAGAACATTTGAACATGAGTGGACAATTTTTGAAGCTGGGTGATGAGTTAATGGCAGTTTGCTATAACTATTCTCTCTCTCTTCCCTTTTCTTTCTTCTTTTCTCTTTCTCTATATATGTACACATATATAAAATCATTCATATATAAATATACAATTAAAATTAAAGATAATTATGCATTTAATTTATGTATATATGATTTTCCATGAATACAGTCTTTAAAGTTGCAATGTAATTGTAAATGTAAAGTATACATAATTGTATACACATATATGGTTAAATATGTTAATATATGATTATATATGAGATATATATCATAAATATATAAATAACAAATATTAGAAATGAAAATGAAATATCACCAAAGTTCATTGTTGTTGTTTAGTTGCCAAGTCGTGTCTGACTCTTCACGACCCCATGGACTGCAGCATGCCAGGCTACGCTGTCCCTCACCATCTCCCAGAGTTTTCTCAAATTCATGTCCTATGCATCAGTGATGCCATCCAACCATTTCATCCTCTGCAGCCCTCTTCTTCTGTCCTCAATCTTTTCCAGCATCAGGGTCTTTTCCAGTGAATTTGCTCTTTGCATCAGATGGCCAAAGTATCAGAGCTTCAGCTTCAGCATCAATCCTTCCAATGAGTGTTGAGGGTTGACCTCCTTTAAGCCTGACTGGTTTGATCTCCTTGCTGTTCAAGGGGCTCTTAAGAGTCTTCTCCAGTTCAATAATTCATTACCTACAGGTATAAAGTAGATAGCTAGTAAGTATTATTAACAGTATAGAACAGACTTTTGGACTCTGTGGGAGAAGGCGAGGGTCGGATGATCTGAGAGAGCAGCATCGAAACATGTATATTATCAAGTGTGAAACGCCAGTCCAGGTTGGATGCATGAGACAAGTGCTCGGGGCTGGTGCACTGGGATGACCCAGAGGGATTGGATGGGGAGGGAGGCGGGAGGGGGGATTGGGATGGGGAACACGTGTAAACCCATGGCTGATTCATGTCAATGTATGGCAAAAACCACTACAATATTGTAAAGTAATTAGCCTCCAACTAATAAAAATAATTGGGGGGAAAAAAGCCATTATTACAAGGCTCTTGGCCAAAAAATAAAAAACCACAACTTTATGTCAAAATTTGAAAAATAGACAAATTCTTAGAAAACATAATTTATTAAAGTCAATCGAAAAGAAATAAAAAGTCTTCACAATCCAATGATTATAAATGAAGTTGAATCTGTAATTAAATATTTTGTCAAAAAGAAACTCCAGGTCAAAATTTAATCACTAAGTTTCACCAAGTATTTGAGGAGAATGCTCACTATTACACAAAATTTCAGAGACTAGAGAGAGAGAAGGAGCAAATCTTTACAGAAGTATTTCAAATAATATAAATAATTACTGTCTCCTCCAGGAAAGGAATGTAATGCCCATGGTATCTCCACCTTGGGTGTGGACTGAATTAAGCTATTCATGTCCAAAACGTAGAGCATTTAAAGGGGAGAAACCTAGCAAACAGTACCTTGACCATCTCAAGGTATGTCACCCATGGTAGGTCATGTTGATGGCTTGTGCCCCTGACATGCTGTGATGAAGAGGGAACTTAATCTCTGTGACATTCTTTCCAAAAACTCATAATCCTAATCTAACCATAAAAAGCAATCAGACAATGTTCCAGATTAAGGAACATTCTACTAAATACCTGGCCAGTATCCCTCAAAATTATCAAGGTCATGAAGACACTGAATGACTGCAGCACTGTCCTAGGCCTAGAGCATCAGGGAAACATGAACAGACACAGGAGGGCATCCTGGGTCACTTCTGGGGACAGAGAAAGAATACTAGAATAAAAACCGGGGGATCCGAATAAACTCTGGATTTCAGTCAATAGCAATACATTGTTGACAACTGCCATGGTTATGAAAGGCGTTAACTTTAAGGAGGCTGATTAGTCTATCTCTACATTGTGTTTGCAACTTCTCTGTAGATCTAAAATTTATTCCAAAAGTAAAATGTTATTATCTATAAGATTGGAACAAAGTATTAACAGAACTGTTATTATCCCCGGGAAGCATACTTGCACTACAAAAAACCCCAGAGAATCTACAGATAACATATTTAGCAAAATTGCTAAAAGCAAAGTCAACATAGAGAACTTAAATGTATTTTTAATTAGCAATAATTATAAAATAAAAATTTTAAAAGACTCCAATGAAAACCCATATCAAAAACTATAGAATATAAAGAAGTCAATAAAAACAAAATGTGCAAAACAGCCACACTTAAAATTATAAAACATAAGATGTGTATGTTCATAGATCAAGAGAATTAAGCACTCATTTTTGTAAAGAAATCTATTCTTTCAAAATTGATATATTGATTTAATGGAATTGCAACAGACAGCTTGCTAGGTAACTGTGGGAATGATGGTAAGCTAAATGTAAGATGTACATGGGAATTCAGATGGCCATGACTAAATAAATCGATACTAAATATTAAGAGTGAAAATGATAAGTAGGATAGTATGGTAGGGGCAAAAGTATAGACAAACAAACAAAGAGAACATAATAAAATCACAAAAGGAATCATACACACACTTGATTAGACAGACATGGCATTGCAGAGCAGTGAAGAAAGAACAGGTCTTACAATGACAGTGATGAGCCAATTGGATATTTATGCAGAAAAAAATAAAAATTGATCCTTCACACCATTTACACACACACACAAAACAATGCCCACATGGACTTTAAATCTATATGTGACAAGTAAACAAATGTTAGAATATATTCTAATGAAGTATATTAATGACCTTGGTGTTGGAAAAGATTTCTTAAGCATTCTACAAAAAGCTTAAAATATAAAAAGATTAAAGAATCAGATTACATTAAAATTGTGAACATATCTTCATGGAAACAGTGATTAATAATAATAAAAATGCCATTAATAATAATGAAAAAGGAAGTCATAGAGTGGGGGAAAATGTCAGGCACAAACAAAGAAAGGACCCTCTCTAGATGATATAACGTGCTTCTACAAATCAGGAAAAAAGATTCAATTAAAAATTTGGGAAAATATTTGAGCAAGTATTTCTCAGAAGGGAGGTTTTTGAATGATTAATATTTATATAAAAAGTTGCTAAACATCATTAGTCATCATGAAATGCATATTAAGACAACCGAGAGACAACACTACGTGCCCATCATGATGACTAAAATTCAAGGCTGTTGGGAACTGCACTCTGTTGCCACTACAAATTGGCATCACCTCTTTAGAAAACTACTTTACAGTATGCCGAGTTTGAACAAAAGTACATCCCATGACCAGGCAGCTTCCCTCCTAGGTAGAGCACCAGAACATGAGTACCAAAAGACACATGCAGGTTTTATTTTATCCACATCTAAGGATGTGGATTAAAAGTCAAATCTGCTACACATATTGGTAGTCAGAAAGTTTCTTGATGAATTGAGAAGCAAGGGAGAGTGTCATTTCTCATTACTCAGCTGTCATTGACCGGTTGGCTTTGGAGGGTGAGGCTGGTTGGCCAGTAGCTGAGAAGGGGCAGGTAGGAGGGCACAAGAGCAGTGGTCCAGCTGTCACTGCTGGAGGAAGTCCAGGCTGCTGAACAGAATATCCTATATCCAGACAGAAATCAGTACCTGGTAACCCAACACCGTGATGGAGAGCTGACATGGGGAGAGGACCTGACACCAGGTTACAGGGTTTCTCCAAAAGCAGCTGGAGAAGGGGACAAGCAGTTAGGATGTTGAAAGGCTCAGCACTCCAGGCAAGACATCTGCATCAGGGACATCAGCCAGAAGAGAGATTGTGGACGAGGGGCTGGAGTCACTGAACTTAGGGTCAGAGGGTCAGTCCTCTTGGCAGGAACCTGGCAAGGAAACAGCAACATCTATCAGAGAGGAATTAGGATTCCCAGAGAGAAATCCTGCCACATCTCTTAAACTGGGATCACTGAGTGAGGATTTGTTCAGCAGAAAGTGGCTTCAAGCTGTGGTAGACTGTGTCATCCTTCCCAGCTCTCCTCCCCATTCCCAGGTTGGGTCAGCATCCCCACAGGTGCCCCCCCCCGCCATGGCACCTACTCTGCTGGTAAAATGAGAAGAGCAGGAGCAGAGTGCCAGGTCCATGGAGAACGTTCCCTCTCCCACCAGCATGGCATTTCTCACCAGGGGCTATCTCCTTCAGCCTGGATCCCGAAGTCCCAGAGACACGTGGGTCAGACCTGCAGCCCATATGCAGAAATCATGTAACATGAGTGGGGATTACTATTTGCTGGGGTAAGCCTGAGATTTTAGGGTTGTCAGTTCTCACAGCAAAGCTGACTACACAATGCTGAATTCTTGCATGAGCAGGTGGAGTTGCCCCAACAGAACTACCCTGAAAGCGTGGGGTAGCCTGGAGGGGGCAGTGGATGGTAGATGACAGGTGATCATAGAAGAGGAGAGGAGGAGGGAGGGCCTGGATACAGCGAGGCCCTGGGGAATTGTGTGCATTCAGCACATTCCATGTCAGTCATAGCCATCTGGAAAATTATCCCACATGCATGTGGGTACAGAGAACAAGACTACTGGCAATTCATACTGTGCAAGTCAAGTCTGACTCTGGGGACCCTATGGACTACAGGCCACCAGGCTCCTCTGTCCATGATATTCTCCAGGCAAGAATATTGGAGCGGGTTGCCATGCCCTCCTCAAGGGGATCTTCCCAACCCAGGGATTGAACCCACATATCTGAGGTCTCCTGCTTTGGTAGGCAGGTTCTTTACCACTAGTGCCACCTGGGACGTTCTGGCAATTTATGCCACCCAATTTCTTTTGAGTCAGTTGTCAAAGGCAACTTAGTATCACAGATGATTTTATATTGTTAATGTTTTCCTGAGCTGGCTCTTTCCATATACTTGAGAATCCTCTAGTTTGATATCTTCTTTGTATTTGGGTGCATCACCTAATAATGCTGATAATTTATCCCGTTTTTATATTCCAAGTTTTTCCTATTGTTTTAAGACCAGATCCAAGGTCAATCCAGTTACTTGTATGTGGAAAAGATATCTGCACTACAATGTTTAATGCAGCATTATTCACAGTAGCCAAGACATGGAAACAACTTAAGTGTTCATCATTAGGTGAACGGATAGAGAAGATGTAAGTTATGTGTGTGTGTAAATATATATAAATATACATACATATATGTATATATATATACACACACACATATATGGTAAAGACTAGAGATCTCTTCAAATAAATTAAAGATACCAAGGGAGCATTTCACGCACAGATGGGCACAATAAAGGACAGAAACTGTATCGACCAAGCAGAAGCAGAAGATATTAAGAAGCGGTGGCAAGAATACACAGAAGAAAACAGATCACCAGCCCAGGTTGGAAGCATGAGACAAGTGCTTGGGGCTGGTGTACTGGGAAGACCCAGAGGGATCAGATGGAGAGGGAGGTGGGAGGGGGGATCGGGACGGGGAATACATGTAAATCCATGGCTGATTCATGTCAATGTATGGCAAAAACCACTACAATATTGTAAAGTAATTAGCCTCCAACTAATAAAAATAAATGGAATAAAAAAAGAATACACAGAAGAACTACACAAAAAATATCTTAATGACCCAGAAAACCACAATGGTGTGATCACTCACCTAGAGCTAGACATCCTGAGTGCAAAGTCAAGTGGGCCTGAGGAAACATCACTATGAACAAAGCTGGTGGAGGTGATGAAATTCCTGCTGAGCTATTTCAAATCCTAAAAGATGATGCTGTTAAAGTGATGCACTCAATATTTCAGCAAATTTGGAAAACTCAGCAGTGGCCACAGGACTGGAAAAGGTCAGTTTTCATCCCACTCACAAACAAAGTCAATGCTGAAATGTTCACACTAGTGCACAATTGCCCTCATCACACACACTAGCAAAGTAATGCTCAAAATTCTCCAAGCTAGGCTTCAACAGTACATGAGCTGAGAACTTCCAGATGTTCAAGTTGGATTTAGAAAAGGCAAAGGAAGCAGAGATTAAATTGCCAACAACCACTGGATCATCAAAAAAGCAAGAGAATTCCAGAAAAACATCTACTTCTGCTTCATTGACTATGCTAAAGCATTTGACTGTGTAGATCACAATAAACTGTGGAAAATTCTTTAAGAGATGGGTATATCAGACAGACCACTTTACCTGCCTCCTGAGAATTCTGTATGCAGGTCAAGAAGCAAGAGTCAGAATAGGACATGGAATAACAGACTGGTTCCAAACTGGGAGAGGAGTATGTCAAGGCTGTATATTGTGTTTGTTTAACCTGTATGCCGAGTACATCATGAGAAATGCTGGGCTGGATGAAGCACAAGCTGGAATCAAGATTGCCAGGAGAAATATCAATCACCTCAGATATGCAGATGACACCACCCTAATGGCAAAAAGCAAAGAGGAACTAAAGAGCCTCTTGATGAAACTGAAAAAGGAGAGTTAAAAAACTGATTTAAAATTCTACATCCAAAAAACAAAGATCATGGCATCTGGCCCCATCACTTCATGACAAATAGATGGGGAAACAATGGAAACAGTGACAGACTTCATTTTCTTGGGCTCTGAAATCACTGCAGATGGTGACTGCAGCCATGAAATTAAAAGACACATGCTTATTGAAGAAAAGCTGTGCAAACCTAGAGCATATTAAAAAGCAGAGACATTACTTTGCCAACAAAGATCTGTAAAATCAAAGCTATGGTTTCTCCAGTAGTCATGTGTGGATTTGAGAGTTGGACCATAAAGAAAATTGAGAGCCAAAAAATTGATGCTTTTGAACTGTGGTGTTGGATAAGACTCTTGAGAGTCCCTTGGACTGCTAGGAGATCCAACCAGTCCATCCTAAAGGAAATCAGTCCTGAATATTCATTGGAAGGACTGATGCTGAAGCTGAAGCTCCAACACTTTGGCCACCTGATGGGAAGAGCTTACTCATTAGAAAAGACCCTGATGCTGGGAGAGATTATAGGCGGGAGGATAAGGGGATGACAGAGGATGAGATGTTTGGATGGCGTCACTGACTCAATGGACATGAGTTTGAGCAAGCTCCAGGAGATGGTGAAGGACAGGGATGCCTGGTGTGCTGCAATCCATGGGGTCGCAAAGAGCTGGATGGGACTTAGCGACTGAACAACAACAACAATATATATAGGCTTCCCAGGTGGCGCTAGTGGTAAAGAACCTGCCTGCTGGAGATGCAGGAGACATAAGAGACAGGGAGTTTGATCCCTGGGTGGGGAAGGTCTCCTGGAGGAGGGCATGGCAACCCATTCCAGTACTCTTGCCTAGAAAATTCCATGGACAGAGGAGTTTGGCGGGTTGCAGTCCGTAGAGACACACAGAGTTGGACACGACTGAAGCAACTAAGCAGCTTATATATAATGGAATATTATTCACCCATGAGAAAGAAGGTCATCCAGTCATTTTTGAAACATGGGTGGATCACAGAGGTATTTTGCTCAGTGAGATAATTCAGGCAGAGAAAGACAAATATTGTATGATATTCAATATAGATGTGTGTGCTATGCTCAATTGTGTCCGACTCTTTGCGACCCCATGGGCTGCAGCCCACCAGGATCCCCTGTCCTTGGAATTCTCCAAGCGAGACTGCTAGAGTGGGTCATTTCCTTCTCCAGATTCAATATATGTACTTATATGTTAATACCAAAAAATCTGAACTCAAAGGCACAAAGTAGAATAGTGGTTACCAGGAGCTGGGGGTTGGGGCATTTGGGGAGATTTTGGCCAAAGGCTACAAGCTTGCAACTTGAAGATGAATAAGTTCTGGACATCTAATGCTCAGCATAGTAATCACACTCAACAATACTGTGCTATAAACTTCAAAGTTGCTAACAGACTAAATCTTAAATATTAAATATTCTCACTGCAAAATAAAAAAATTAAGTGGTGTGATAGAGGTGTTAACTAACTCTATATTGCAATATACAAATGCATCAAATCAACGTGCTGTGCCCCTTAAACTTATACAATATTACATGTCGATCATATTTTGATTAAAAAGTAGGTGGTAGAAATTGAATATTTCAAACCTGAAAAAGCAAGGAAATGGAATTGTGGTAAACTGACTTCCCCCAAATTTATAGGAAATTTATTCTTATGAGAAGAAAAGGGCACTCTGATTATTGGAAACATTTTGCTTTTTATCCAAACACAGTCCCCAAATCTAGTCCCCACAAAGTTAATGTTACCAGAATATGAAAGCATCAATGGAAGCTAGCTCTACAACAATTCTGGAAGTCTCAGGTAACATGCACATTCCACGAGTTGCCTTCTTATCAAGAAACCCAGAATTTGTCCAAACTATGTCAACACTTTAGCCAAGCTGAGTCTGCAAATACAAATATTTTGGAATCGGGACAAAGAGAGCTCTCTCCTGCTCTCACAGGAGAGGCAAGTCCAGACAATAATCTGGCACCCAAAGGCGTAGCCAAGGGGCACACACCCTTATAGCAGAAAAGGACTTTGTGAATCACTCCTTAGATTCTCCTAAAATCCACAGGTTCTCTGAAGAGCACGTGTACTCGAGAAATCTCCTCAAAGAGGCAGGATGTTTCATTCTGAAAAAGTTGTATTATACGTTATATGTTTATTTCTCATGTTTGGCCTTAATCATCCTTCCTGAGAATTTCTCTCCTTACTGCTGGAGATGCATAGAGATTAGTTCATTACAACATGTGCTTTCACACAGGAAGGACCTTTATTATGTATAACTCCTCGGATCAATATATTCTAGGTTTTAGATGGTTTTCAGGTTCTATGATATTTTATCACATTCTCTTTGTCAATATCATTCTTGAAAGAAGCTTCTCTGTTTTCATCAAAATGACTCATCTAAGGATGTTTGTATGGGATTCTTGAATGAGATACCATGACAGAACTACATCTCAATTTCATTTTCCTTTTAAAAAGGAATTTATGGTCCTTCCCTATTTTATTAGAGTTAAGAGAACTAAAAATGTTTTAATCATATGTATGAATAAATGTTGCAAAGTTTTTCAACAATATGAAGTAGGGAAAAAATTAAGTTATCTAGAATTTATTATTTTAAAAATCTTACTAAGACACTAATTTCAAATTCCATTGGGACTACATGACTATATATATTTTGATTGGAAATTTTAATATTATAGATGTACTTTAGAATTTAAAATTGTTATTAAGAATTAAAAATAATTCTAGTTAGAATAATATCTAAAGAGAAAGCAGTAGAACTATTGCAACCCTTTATTTGGGTGCTAGATTTCAGTTGTTCTCACTATTTTGACCGCCTCATCACAGGATTTATTCATGTGAAGTTTCATTGTCTAAAACCCCAGTCCTTCTCATGGGAGCCATCACCAAGCCAGGAGTACTTTGTACTGTGCAAGGAACTTTCTGTCAATTTCTTTTCATTTTTCTGAAGCTCATAATTGCTGTCTGTCAATATTGGGAAGTTTTTGTTTTATTTTGTTTTGTTTTTTTTTACGTTGACTCTGTCTTGTATAGCTGTGACAACAACAGATTTGTTTTCATTTGAGCTTATAGTAAAACTACTAACTGATGTGTTCTAGGTTACTACAAGATATTGAATGCAGTTCCCTGTGCTACACAGTAGGTCTATTATATATAGTAGTGTGCATATGTTAATTCTAAACTTCTATTTGTTCTCCCACCTACCCACCCATCTCCCAACCCAGCCATCCCCTTTTGTAACCATAAGTTTATTTTCTATGTCTGGGAGTTTATTTCTGTTTTGTAAATACTTGAACTCATGATTTTAAGATCTCCAGAGTCTGGTGAAAGAAAGAGTTTAATATTTTGCGTAAGAAAAGCACAGAAAACCCTACTTCAAACATCTATTGACTATCTCTTTTAAGTATTTAAAAGTGACTCATCTCAAGCCTTTATTTCCTTTTCTGTAAAATGAGGATGAATGATGATGGCTGATTAACTGGGTCTAAAGTGTACCATGTGGAGCCCAGAGTAGGGTCAGCCCCCAGCAACTCCTGCTGCCCTTCTCACGGCTCCTGCCTGTAATTTCCACTCCAGTAGCACCAACCTCAGTTGCTTCTGCCTTCTCATCTTACATCCCTAACTAGTTATGCAGATCTTTCTTTTTTTCTGGTTGTTCAGTTCAGTTCAGTCACTCAGTTGTGTCTGACTCTTTGTGACCCCATGGACTGCAGCACGCCAGGCTTCCCTGTCCTTCACCAACTCCTGGAGTTTACTCAAACTCATGCCCATCGCGTTGGTGATGCCATCCAACCATCTCATCCTCTGCCATCCCCACCTCCTCCCACCTTCAATCTTTACCAGCATCAGGGTCTTTTCCAATGAGTTAGTTCTTCACATCAGGTGGCCATAGTATTGGAGTTCCAGCTTCAGCATCAGTCCTTCCAATGAACATTCAGGACTGATTTCCTTTAGGAAGGACTGGTTTGATCTCCTTGCAGTCCAAGGCACTCTCAAGAGTCTTCTTATACACCACAGTTCAAAAGCATCAATTCTTCGGCACTCAGCTTTCTTTATAGTCATTTGCTATTCACCAGGAGATGAATTTGTTAATTTTGCTATTGGCAACTTGAAAAAATAGTGCGTCCAGTGGGAGATTGCCACTGAAATATGTTACAGATTTTAGTTAGCTCCATTGGCCCTAGTCCACAGAGATAAGCTAATGAAAGGAAAGGAAATCAGTATTATTTGTGGTTTTAAAATAAGCTAGAAAATTCTATGTATTTGTCTGTATGCAGTGAAACTGCATTTTAGCCTCTAACTTCAGACTTAACCTTGCCAAGTGATCATTTTTCTACTTTCTGGACTTTTTCCTGGGGAGATCTGATGGATGATGCTCTGGACAAAGGAAGATGGACAGGTCGTAATCTGCACTTCTCTGCTCACAGCCAAACATTAAGTGTAATTGTGTCCTAACATCCATGGGAAAGTAGCTTTTCAAATAACTGCAAGAAAATCTAATTAAACTTGTAAAATATTAATCATATCTGGAGAACCACCAAACCCAAGCAGATATGCCAGTTGTTCTTAATCATAACTCCTTAATTGAATAGTAATTTTCACAGAGAATTATGATATCATGTGAAGTGGGCCTGGCAAGATTTTCCATCAAGTTCCAGATGGGAAACTTAATTGAGCTACTTGAATTTGTTCACAAAGCTTTAAACATGGATGAGAGGAGGATGAGAAACAACACCCAGGACCCTGCCTTTCTCCCTGAGTTCTGAGTTCTCACCACTGGCCTACATGCCCTTTCTGGGAACCAAAAAGGAGTAGGCCCTGATTCATGTTAAAGACTTAAAAAACTGTTAATGCTTTTGTTACAGATTTTTAAAACTTAGAGAATGTAGTGGCAGACATTTTAATGAATATTCTTATTTTCCTTCTCTTTTGCCCCATCCAAGTCTTTTATCTCTCTGCTATTAAAGTTCAGATGGGCTGGCGTAAACACGTTACAGTGTAAGGAAGGTATATAAAATGTGATGTGGTAAAAATGAGAAGGAAACATCACCACCTTTCCATACTAATTAGTGTAAGAACATGATCTACATTACATGCTTTGTGGTGCAATCATGTAGATAGGGCAATGTCATGCATGTGGGTTTGTTCAAGCAGTCCTTTGAAGTGGGAAAGACAACTCATCAGAGCAGATTGGGGCATGATGTAAAAAAACAAAGTTCAGTATAGTACCCCAATAAACTAGATCTCCAGAAAACTAATCAATTTGGCAAAATGTATAAAATGCATCTTGATTCAGCAACATAATTTCTAAGAATTTATTCCTAATAAAGTTGTATAAAAATGGCTAGGATAGTTGCTTTAGGAAAATCAAATCATAGGGCATGCTAACTGAATTACTCTGCAGTCTTTAATGCTGTAGAGATTTGCTCATTTGTATGAGCCTGGAAAGTGCATTTAAGTTTGAAGCACATTGCAGTGCAGGATGGATGTGGGTATTTCATGTCTAAGAAAATTCAGGAAGAGAGACAGAACCCTGGTGAGAAGCATAGATTCCTGGTGATCAGTCATTTCATTGTTTTCCTTTTCTTCTTGTTTACCCATATCTGAAAATTATCCTGTCCTTGACACAGGTTATTTGTATAAACAGAATGTCTTAAAAAAAATAATGTGCAAAATCAGTATCAATTGCCTTCCTTTTCTGGATTTTGCTTGCAACTTTATTATAAGGTTCTAGACAGTACCATTCAGTGTTGTTCTGTGCCTGGTTCACTCTGTGGCAATTTTGAGTGCAGTGGGTTTCAAGGGGGTGAGGTGAACATCTTACTTACTGTAGCATCATCCTTACAAGTGGACTCTCAGCTATTGACCTGCCATGGGGACTTCGATTTGGAACTAAAGAAGGGGCATCCTGTTTCCTGACCATGAGCTCCCTGAGAATGGGGCCATGTCTGTCCTCTTCCCTGGGCCTCTATACCCATTGGTCACCAAGCTCTGGGTCAGTGACTACCTCATAACAGTCTCTCCACCGAAGACTGAGTTGATCCAAATCTCCTTACAGGTGAGGAGACTGAGGCCTATAATGTTTAAGGATCTTTTTCATGATTGCATAGCACCTGATCCTTGATCACAGGTGGTGGGCATCCAGGCTGATAGAGGAACCTCCTGGAAAAGAGGGGGGCTGTGAAAACATACAAACAACAATACAATAAATATATTTGTTTCTCACTTGGATTTTGCTCTCCCAGAAGAAAGGGCCAAGAAGACTCAGCAGAACCAGGAGACTCTAAAATGGTCACACTGCTTAATAAGGAATGGTCACCAGAATGTTCTCTATGGCCAGCAAAGAAGAACAGCTCCATGACTGTCTGGTCAACACTTTGTGGCTGATGCCCTGGGGAGCTGACCAGGTATCCTATAGAATTGGGGCCATGTAGCTAGTATGCTACAGGGCGAGAAGAATGTGACCTCTGGTGTCACTTTGCTGGGCATCCATTTCAGGTGAGGGTTAGGATGTGAGGCATGGAGAGTGGCCGTGCCTTGATTCTCCTGGGAGATTATGTCCAATTTCACATCATCTTCTTCATTTGGATGCCTACAGTGTTCTTCCATTCTCTGTATGCCTCTTTATATATTGTTTCTTAAGAATATGACTTGTTTGGGTCTCAGAATATTCAAAACCTGATCCTTTATGTGGTTTTCTACCTATTGCTTTTGTGTTTGTCCTTGGCTGTAATGCCTAATCTCACTGTGGGGTCCTCATCTTCAGAGATACTCTGACAATCAGTCACCTATCCCTCATAGAAAGAGGTGGATTGTCTGTCTTTCTAGCCTCTTCCAGCAGCCTGTCTTTGAAAGGAAGAAGGCTGATATAAGATGTGGGTAATTACTGTGATTGTAAATTTCAGCGGCCAGAATTCAAGTCCCAACTTGTGTACTTACACCTGTCCCTGGTGGCATCAACTGGAAAGGTCAGAATGAGGAGAAAATGGACACAGCCAGGAATCTGCAATGTGAGACACATGGAGCTAAGCTCTATGTGGGTGATTTCACATCTGAGATCCAAAAGTCACCCATCAGACACTGGGCTGATTCCTGCCGGGCTGTGCAGCAGCAAAATAAATGTGGCTCATGAGCTGTGCATTTTAAGCAGAGAAGGAAGACAGTTCAGGAAGAAAGAATAGGATTTGCAAGGACACAGAAAGGACAACAGAATATAGTTCCAGATTACTCTTTGTGGAGGAGATTGGACATTGACAGAAAGCCTACAAATCTCACCAAAGGGGCTGTGGCCTCAGGCCACAAACAGCGACCACCGTGCCTGCACATAACCATGGCACAGTGTTGATAAGGTAGATGATGTGTACATACACCCAGATATAAGTCAAGGGTATTTTTTACAAAATTATCCCATCACCTTATAGTCAGGTCCTTCCAAAGCCCCTCTCATTTGAAAAACCTTCACATATTTTGAAGAAAAAAGTACTGCCTGGGGAGATGTATTAGTTGAAATGACTTAATAGTGATTGCTTTGCATGCCTACAAAATTCACTTAACAGAGGGGGAAAATGTGGAAGAGGGAGGAGCCAGGAATGCAAAAACACTTAATCCAGATTTAGCTGTTATTCCTAGAAGTGCAATCTGATAATCACAGTATTGGAATCATTAAATAACCATTTGAAAACTACTGTGTTCACTGCCCAGATTATCCAACGTGATGGGCAGCTCCTTTGCATGAGGCCCTGTCAGGGGATGAAAAGGATTGAGGTGTTCTGATTTCTTCTTGGAGGATTCAGTGATTGACACCCAAGGACTCCAGGCAGGGCATGATCATGCAGCCCTTCTTGAGCCCAGGGACCTCAGCTCCACTGCTTTTCCTACAAGGGAGAGAACAGCAATGCATGATGGACATACAGGCTCTGGTCTAGCTAGAGCTTATGTCTCATTTTCTTTTAGTTTCTGAGGGAGGTTATGGTTTTCCTTTGGGGCCTCGCTGGTAGCTCAGACCATTAAGAATCCTCCTGCAATGCTGGAGACCTGGGTTTGATCCCTGGGTTGGGAAGATCCCCTGGAGGAGGGCATGGCAACCCACTCCAGTATTCTTAACTGGAGAATCCCCAGAGACAGAGGAACCTGGCACGCTACTAGTCCATGGGGTTGCAAAGTTGGACACGACTGAATGACTAAGCACAGCATGGTTTCCTTCAGAAATCAGCTATTCTGGAGTTTTGCTGACTTCTGTTTTCATAAAACGCCTTCCTTTTCCAATAGGGAAAAGAAATTAGCATCCTCTAATTTCTACCAGTAATTTGCATTTCTAGGGACCTTCAAGCTTGGGATATCTGTTTAATGAGATACCTAGAAAGGACTCTCCTGAGATCTTTCTGTTGAAAGTTTTACCCAAAGATCTATATTTTCAAAGATCTCGCAGTCCAGTTGCAAATATAAGTACATAAAAAATAAAAATAAATGGAGGTGGTAAATGTTAATTCAAAACAATATTGCAAAAATCATCACAATACAAAATATTGCTAATTGTAGTCACAACTGGTTAAAGACATGCTGTAGCCAATGATTAAGGCTGCTCAGAAGAAAGAGATGTATTGGGAGAAGAAAGTCACTTTCATCAGGTGAAACTGCTGCCTTGGGGCACCCAAGGATGTGGGCCTTTACACTGGTCCTCCAGCAGTGTGCTTCCTGTCACAACTTCTCAGAGGACTGTCCTCCTACCCTGGGCACAGACAGGCCCCCATGGTTGTTGGAGCACTTTTAAATGCAATATCTCACATGCACCCAGTGTTCATTTACAATAGTCAAGACATGCAAGCAAGCTAAATGTACATCAACATATGAATGGATAAAGATGTGATACACAAACACACATGTGTGCATGTGTGCCCACACACCCACACACAAGAGAATTCTACTCAGCCATAAAAAGGATGAAATAATGCCATTTGTAGCAAGATAAATGAACATACTAAGGGAAGTAGGTCAGAGAAAGACAAACATCATATGATGTCACGTATAAAAACAAAGTTTCAAGTTTCAAGTGAAGTAGCTCAGTCATGTCTGACTCTTTGCGACCCCGTGGACTGTAGACTAGCAGGTTTCTCTGTCCATGGGATTTTCCAGGCAAGAACACTGGAGTGGGTTGCTATTTCCTTCTCCAGGAGATCTTCCCAACCCAGCAGCTGAACCTGGGTCACCCGCATTGTAGGCAGACGCTTTACCGTCTGAACCACCAGGAAAGTAAACATGTGGAATCTAAAAAATAATGATACAAATGAATGTATTTACAAAACAGAAACAGATTCACAGACTTTGAAAACAAATGTACGGTTACCAAAATGGAAATGTGGTAGCTGGGAGGGATACATTAGGAGCTTGGGATTAACAAATATACACTGCTATATAGACAACAGATAATTAACAAGGACCTACTATATAGCACTGGCAACTCTACTCAATATTCTGTAATAACCAAATGAGAAAAGATTCTGAAAAAGAATGGATATATGTATATGTATAAATGAATCACTTTGCTGTACACCGAGACTGGCACAACATTGCAAATCAACCATAATATAAAATAAAATTTAAAAATAATAAAGCAGTTTCTCGCTCTGGCTTCCAGATTGAATGACTCTCATGCTTTTGATTTGTACTGTTATGGCTGATTTGGGGCTTATTTCCACTCACCCACCAGTGTGTCTTCAAAAGTTCCTAACATTATATACCTGCCAACTCACTAGTACATGAGCAGATGCCCAGAGAACTATGTTTCAGTGGTCAATGCAGGTGTTTGGCTGTCTTGCAAAGTTTCAGTTCAGTTCAGTTGCTCAGTCGTGTCCGACTCTTTGTGACCCCGTGAATTGCAGCACGCCAGACCTCCCTGTCCATCACCAACTCCTGGAGTGTACCCAAACTCATGTCCATCGAGTCGGTGATGCCATCAAGCCATCTCATCCTCTGTCATACCCTTCTCCTCCTGCCCCCAATCCCTCCCAGCATCAGGGTCTTTTCCAATGAGTCAGCTCTTCACATGAGGTGGCCAAAGTATTGGAGTTTCAGCTTCAACATCAGTCTTTCCAATGAACACCCAGGACTGATCTCCTTTAGGATGGACTGGTTGGATCTCCTTGCAGTCCAAGGGACTCTCAAGAATCTTCTCCAACACCACAGTTCAAAAGCATCAATTCTTCGGCATTCAGCTTTCTTTATAGTCCAACTCTCACATCCATACATGACTACTGGAAAAACAATAGCCTTGACTAGATGGACTTTTGTTGACAAAGTAATGTCTCTGCTTTTTAATAATGCTATCTAGGTTGGTCATTACTTTTCCTTCCAAGGAGTAAGCGTCTTTTAATTTCATGGCTGCAATCACCATCTGCAGTGATTTTGGAGCCCTGTTTCCACTGTTTCCCCATCTATTTGCCATGAAGTGATGGGACAGGATGCCATGATCTTAGTTTTCTGAATGTTGAGCTTTAAGCCAGCTTTTTCACTCTCCTCTTTCACTTTCATCAAGAGGTTCTTTAGTTATTCTTTGCTTTCTGCCATAAAGGTGGTATCATCTGCATATCTGAGGTTATTGATATTTCTCCCAGCAGTCTTCATTCCAGCTTGTACTTCCTCCAGCCCAGCATTTCTCATGATGTACTCTGCATATAAGTTAAAAAAGCAGGGTGACAATATACAGCCTTGAGGTGCTCCTTTTCCTATTTGGAACCAGTCTGTTGATCCATGTCCAGTTCTAACTGTTGCTTCCTGACCTGCATATAGTTTTCTCAAGAGACAGGTCAGGTGGTGGTCTGGTATTTCCATCTCTTTCAGAATTTTCCACAGTTTATTGTGATCCACACAGTCAAAGGCTTTGGCATAGTCAATAAAGCAGAAATAGATGTTTTTCTGGAACTCTCTTGCTTTTTCGATTATCCAGTGGATGTTGGCAATTTGATCTCTGGTTCCTTTGTCTTTTCTAAAACCAGCTTGAACATTTGAACAATGTTGCAAAGTTTGGTAACATTAAAAATCGTGTGCAGTGCATGATCTATGAATATGATGAAAACTCCTACAATTAGGAAAAGGACATACTGTTCTCAGAATGTCAAGGTTACCTCGATCTGGCCACAATTTTCATGTATTGTGCCTGATAATGTTTATTTCTGCTGCTTTGCTTGTTTGGCATCATTGTCATCAATAAATTTTGCTGCACAGGGTGTGTTTTTCCTGTTGTGAAACATTTTTGCATTGATGATGCTTTAAGTAATAATTTTCCAGTACCTAAAATTTCTGGGTATGTGACTGCAATTCAAAGAAATTTCATCCTAACTCCTAGACTTAATTTAAGAGCTATCTAGGCTATGGAGGCTGCAACAGTGAATAAAATTCAATGCCTGCCTTTCTGTTCCTCAGAAAAATCAGCATTGAAACCAAATGGCAGAGGACAAGATGGTGGAGGAGTAGGTGAATGTGGAGCACACCTCTCTCCACGGATACATCAGGAATACACCTTCAGACACAGAAGACCTTGCAGAACACCAGCTGAGAGTGGGCAGGAGTACCTGCCCACCAGAAAAGAATATATAGAACCAGACAAACTATGGTAGGGTTAATGGCAGTAATGGAGACTTCCTTCAAAAGGGCTCTGCCCATTAAGGTACTTAAAAGGCCACCTGGCTGAGGTCCTTCTATGTTGTTTGGAGTGTCAGGCACTTAAAGGGCTCCCCCTCCAACTAGGGTCCTACTCTGATGTTTGGCACGTCAAGTGTTTAAAGGGCCAGCCTCTCTATCCTTCAGCTGCTGGTGCTGGTATGAGGGGAGAAAGTGGCTACAGTGATGGATCCACCCCCTAAGCATGACACAGCAGCATTTCCATGCCTCCAAGTCTGCCAGGTTTTCCTCCACAGGCATTTCCCACCACAAACTCCTCCCTCACAGCCCCTCAGGCTGTCTCCCCGCAGTCAGCAGCAGACCTTGTCCTCGGATTAGTCCACAATCCTTACACTCCAACTCCCTGCCACTGTGCCTTTTAGGGGGCCCGTGTTCCTGTCCGGGGTACATGCAGCAAGGATTGACTGTCTTTGTGATTCTCACTCCCTTTATTATTTTTTTATACATTTTTAATTTTTATTTTTTCATCACTTTTTATTTATTTTAATTGGAGGCTAATTACTTTACAATATTGTAGTGGTTTTTGCCAAACATCGACATGAATCAGCCATGGGCTCACATGTGTTCCCAATCCAGAATCCCCCTCCCACCTCCCTTCCCGTCCCATCCCCCAGGGTCATTATCCCAGTGTACCAGCCCTGAACACCCTGTCTCATGCATCGAACCTGGACCGGTGATCTGCTTCACATATGATAGTATACATACACATTTCAACGCTACCCTCTCAAATCATCCCACTCTCGCCCTTTAGATTGTCACAGATGAGCTGCTTCACTTTCAGCCTCCAATGTTTCTCCTCTGTCCTACACAATTGCCTAGATGTGTTGATTGAACCCCTGCTTCAGTTCCCCCACCTGCCGAGGGCAGGTCCAGTCCTACTAACTCCCCTGTTTTCCCCCTATTTCCTTCATCCTACTGAGTTTTGTCTGGTTCTATATATTCTGTATGCAGGTCAAGAAGCAAGAGTTAGCACCGGACATGGAACAATGGACTGGTTCCAAATAGGGAAAGGAGTACGCCAAGGCTGTATATTGTCAGCTTGTTTATTTAATTTATATACAGAGTACATCATGAGAAATGCTGGGCTGAATGAATCACAAGCTGGAATCAAGATTGCTGGGAGAAATATCAATAGCCTCAAATATGCAGATTACACCACCCTCATGGCAGAAAACGAAGAGGAACTAAACAGCCTTTTGATGAAAGTGAAAGAGGAGAATGAAAAAGCTGGCATAAAGCTGAACATTCAAAAAACTAAGATCATGGTGTCCAGTCCTATCACTTCCCTACCCCACCTGCATTTCTACACCATGCCCCTTCCTTCCTTTCTCTCATTGTTCGCATTCCTATTCCAGAAGGGCATGCTTAAGGTCCCTCTGCCTAGAATCTGTTTTCTTTTTCTGTCATTGCCCTTTCTTGTTATTTTCTTTTCCTTCCCTCTTCCCCTCCTAGCAGCTTGCTACCACTGTGGGAGCCTGAGGCCTGTACATTGGCAGGTTTATCCAGCACAGCTCAGTGAAGAACATCTTTCCTGAACATTCAAGTGTTTTCAGGTTCTTTCTACACTTACACGGTCTGGTGCTGTACAGGCAGAATCTCCTTGGAGAGCTACCTTGAAGTAAGCTCATAAGCCATCCTACAGACTGTGTTTTTGAGAACCTGCTGTGTGCCAAATAACTTAGAGTTATGTATATATATATGTATATATATATCCAGCCCTGAATGTAAATTGGTACAGCTGCCACTATGGAAAACAGTATGGAGGTTCATTAAAAAGCGAAAAATAGAGGTGCCATATGATCTAACAATGCCACTCCTAGGTATGTATCTGGACAAAACCAATTTGAAAAGACACATGCACCTCTGTGTTCATGGTAGCATTATTTACAATAGTCAAGACATAGAAGGAAGCTAAATGCCCATCAACTGAGGAATGGATAACGAAGATAAAGTACATACATACAATGGACTATTACTCAGCCATTAAAAATGAAATAATGCCATTTGCTGCAACATGGATGGACCTAGGGATTGTTGTACTAAGTGAAGTAAGTCAGAGAAAGACAAATATTACATGGTATCACTTATATGTAGAATCTAAAATATGACACAAATGAACTTATTTATGAAACAGAAACAGACTCACAGACATAGAAAACAAACTTATGGTTACCAAAAGAGAAAGAGATTGGGGGAGGGATAATTTAGAAGTTTGGGATTAACAGATACAAACTATTATATATAAAATAGATTAAAAAAACAAAGACCTATTGTATAACATTGGGAATTATATTCAATATCTTACAATAAATCATAATGGAAAAGAATAAGGATATATATATTCATATATATATATATATGAATCAATTTGCTGTACATAAAAAATTAACACAAAATTGTACTTCAATTCACAAAGAAATAGCTATACCTGGCCCTAATGTGGACTATAACATAGCCAAGTAGGATAGATGGATATTTTCTGGAGAGCATCCTTGGCTGCAAGCACAGGCTGGCACCAAAGACTGAGTCCAGGTCTTAATTGACTTAACCTGGGGAATGCTCAACACTTTATACTTTTCTATCCCACCCCTCTCTGTATGTTAATGCTTCTGCCCTCCCTTCCTTACTTCCTCCTCTTCCATCTGTCTAAACACCAGTTCCCCAAAGAACTAGCTCCCCAAGTCCTTGACCATGTGGAACATGAACCAATCACAGCAACTAAGCAAAATGGGCACCAGCCAGGTCCCCAGGGGCTTCTTCTGGATCACTGGGGTGGGATCTTGTCAGATGGGGTCTTGAGGCAAGCCAGGTAGACCAGAAGGCCCCAGGGAACTCAGTGCTTTAATAAGTAGACAGTGGCAGCACCTACTGAGTGTCAGATCCAAGTGTTAGTACTATTGTGATGTCTCTTACTTTTGTCTTGAAAAGATGAGGTGGCAGTAGGAAGTTTCTACACTCCTTTGATCAATTTCCCTGATTCACTTAACCTCAGAACCACATGTGGCTGCCACTAGAGGGCACTCCCCACTGCCACTCCAGACTGCAAAGCTTAACCTCAAACCAAGCCCTGTATTCCTGAGACTTCTGTCTGGTCTAGAGGAGGCTCTCAGAATTGCTGAAAGGGCAAAACATCAGGAAGGAAATGTATTTCACAGTGAGGGTGAAGTGGCTGTTGTTTCACTCTATTGATTTGTCTGTTTATTTTACCCAAACAATATCATCTGTTGGAGAAAACAACCTAAAATATTTAATTTTGTTTACTTCGATTGCTTTAAAGGATTGTTTATGCTTAAGGGCTAACTTGGACAAGGTGCCTCCATTTCCAACATCTTTCCTTTGGTAACTAATGAGCTTAGCTTTAGTCACCATGGGATCGTGCTTGCTTTTTTCTCTTTTTTTTTTTCCAATCAGGGCCTTCTCCAATTACTATATATTTGGCAATCAAAATATCCTCCAAATGGCATTTAAAAAAAATCTCATAAGAACCTTAGTTTTCTTGTCACCTTAGGGACAGCAAAGTTTTTTATTAAATAGCAATCCATCAAAAGCACAATATTTGCCCAAAATGTGAGACCAGACTTATAAAAGTCAAGAGGCTTTTGGCTAGTTGCTGCAGAAAGGCCTGTGGCTGACATAAGTGAGAAAGAACATTTGAAATTCTCTACAGATTTTTAAAAATCACATTTAAAACCTGCATCCATGACTCGTGTGGGAGAGTCTCTGTCATTTTCCCATTTCGAAGTCATTTAATTTGCTATGAGTTTGACTGAACAGATTTAGAAAGTTGCTTACCTTCTCGTTCCTGTCTTTTCTGGATTGAGTACAAGATTTAGAAGTTTGTAAAGGCTGAATAAAATTGTTTTTTTCTTTAGCTTTGCAATCTGTTTCAGTAAAATTGTCAGGCTCTAAGGATGAGCTAAGTACTATTTGAGATCATCAATCATTATGTTTCAAAAGGAGGGAGGGTGGAGCCTGCTCATCTGTCTAAGGAAATGTGGACCCTCAACCTTGCCCTTACTGTAATTTCAGAAAAGCTTTTTTGTTTTTTTCTTGCTCCAAGGTTTTTGCTCAGCAATCTGGGGGTATATGCTGAGTTGCTGTTCTCCAGGGTCATAGGTGGAGTTTTCAAGGTTCTATCTTTGCTTTCTCTCTGAAAACGTTTCTTCTTTCTTTCCTTAAACTTCGCCTCTCTCTGCATATGACCCTCAAATCAATTTTCCTGCTTCATACTGGTCTTTCTAAGGCATTTCAACAACCTTGTTTGAACTCTCTGCAGAAAGTTCTGCAGAAGAACAATAACCAATGCTGCATAGAGCTGGAAGATCTGTTTGCAGTATGCAGTTTGTATAGTGAAAGTTTATGCAACCTCCCAGCTCATTCCCTTCATAAGTTTACCCCAGGAGAACTCTAAAATGAGGCTACAATGATGTTTACTAGGACAACTCAACAGCCACACTGCTCAGCAGGGGGCCAGTGTGGCCCATCCCAGCAGCTTCTTCTGTTGAAGCCCCAGGAATCCATCTAACTTATCACTGAAGCACTGGAACATTGGTCCTCATTGATATTTGTTAAATTTCTTCTCAGCTCAGAGTTGGAGCTCAGAGATAATTTTCACTAAATTATAAAACAGCTCCTCTGGCACGTCCCTGGATACTGTAGTTTTCACAGCCCAAGTGGAGGGTGTGACAAGAGATGTCTGCTGATGTCACTACGAGACTGAGAGACCTAGCCTTGTTAGGCCAACTTGCAGCCCCCCTTTTCCTCTGCCATAGTTATCAGCCATCCCCAAAAGCAGTCACCTTGACTTTCAAAGATCATCTTCCCTCAAACACTCTGATGACCTCTCTCCCTGAGCTTCTGTGTAGGTACTGAGCCTGCAGCAGAGGAGAAAGGCAGGCCCTTTGTGGAGACCTGCCATTGGGTTTCACTCATTCCTGTAACAGGTTTTGACTGAGCACTCCATTGAGAGCAGGCATTGGACAAGAACGGCAGGTACAGGGGCTTAGAGCAAGACTCAGGTCCTAGTCTTCAGTTTCACTGCCATTAGAGAACACTCGATATATAACCACTTAAGTCATTAATAGCTATACTTGTGATAAGCATCAGAAAAGAGAAACGTGTGTTATACCAAAATAGATTACAGGTTGTTTTCCTGGACTGGGGTGGAGGTGAGGTATCCAGAAAGGGTGCTTCAGGGAAGTGAGATTTACATGAGGCTAGGAAAGATAGGCCTGAGCCAGCCAGAGACCATAACCATGGGCACAGGGCTCTGCTGTGGGACAAATTTGTAATGTGCTGGGTAATGGAAATTGCGTGGCAGGAAGAGAGGCCCTGACAAGTCAGTAGGTATCTTTGCAGGCTGTGGGTAAGGCTTTGGAGTAGGCATGGATGGCTTTATTTTGTTTTCTTACTCCAGCGGAATTGAGAATAGGAGTTGATGGGAAAACTAAGAAGGAACCTTTTGGGGAGAGTGTGGTCTCCATGGGAGCTGTAGCTGCAAGGACAGGCTAGGAAGGTAGAGACTGTGCCAGGCCTAGGGTGGATGAGATACAGGGCAGCAGGGTGTCCACACACAGATCACAGTGCCAACTGAGCCCTAGGGTCAGGAACAAACTACACTGGGCAGAGGAAAAGGGGGAAGGCCTGTAGGAGGAAGGTCACCCAATGGGGCACATGAAGAAGGTGAGCAGGACATGGAGGATCAAGGTTCCCCTAATGCCATGGGCCACATTCTCCCGCACACTCTTTGCTCAACTTTTTGAAATATGTATATTTCAGTTGCTGAACTATAGAATTGCTGAAGTAAAATGTGCATTTACATGCAAAAATTAAACACAACAGAAAGGAATGAAGTGAAAATAATATCAGCCCTACATCCAACTTCCACTGAAAGGCAGTTTCTTATTTTATTGCACTAAAGGATCTGGTGAACCTACATTTCTTGATTTAAACACTTTCTGTGACTCCTCATCTAGTCTCCCCCTCCACTTTCTTCCAGTTCTTCATAGTCGTGGCATGGTTTTCAGTTCTCCCACGGGTTACCTTTATAACTATGTAAGTTATGTGAATCTATTTGCCTGATGGCATCAACTGGACAATCCCTCTGGTCTGCCTTTCATCTGAGATGTGGAAATATTTTCCCCTGCACTTCCCTCCCACATTTACAACACTTTCACACTTATACTTCTGTTTCTTAGTCCTGAGTCTGTGTTTACTCTAGATGTTGACTGAAAACTCAGAAGCAGCTTTCACAGTATCAGAGGGATCTTAATGGCTGTTAGTGCAAACATGAGCTGGGCAGTTGGATGCAGAGAGAAAGAATTAGGATTCCTGAACTAATTAGTCTGGTAAGTACATACCAAAAACCAAGGTCAAATGAAGTCTCCAAAAAAATGTGTCGCCCATCCAATCTCTAAAGCAAACTTTAGCGAACATATTTTCCTGTAAAGAGCCAAACAGTAACTGTTTAGGCTTGGCAAGCCATGTGGTCTATGTCAGAGCTACTACCATCTGCTGTTGCAGCATAGAAGGTGTTGTAGAAACTATTGGGTGGGCCAAAAATTGCATTTGGGTTTTTCCATAAGATGTAATGGAAAAACTTGAATGAACATTTTATCAATACATGATAAAACACAGATGGCTGTGTCCAAAAAAAACCCCGAAAACAAAACTGTCATCCAAAACAAGCTACAGCCAACCCCTGGTTTCAAGCAGCAGTCCTCTAAATTTGGTGAACTTCAGAAACCCCTGAGAGGTTTGCCACTCCCCCCCCCCACCCCGCCCCCCTGCCCACACACAACAGTTTCTGATTCAGCAAGTCTGGGGTGGGCCTGGAATTTGTTAAAAGTTCCCAGGTGGCACCGCTTGTAGATGCTGGAGCATGCTACATTGTTGTTGCTCTGTACTAGAGCATCATCCTCTTGTACATAATTGGTATTTCCCTGGAGTTCCTAAAAGCCTTTTTCTTTCTGCATTTGGAAACTGACTACAGCTTATCACCAAGATTTTCCATCATCATCCTCATCATGATTTTTATTTTATGCTTTCATGAGTGCTTGCTCAGTTGTGTCTGACTCAGTTGGCGACTCCATGGACTGTAGACTGCCAGGTTCATGAATCTACTTTTTTCTTAAAATAATTCCCTGCAGCACTCCCAGTCTTGCATTTTGCTAGACTAGTTGCTCTCCAAGCCTACTGTTCATTCATCATCTAAGACCATCCTTCACTGTCTCCAAGATGGGGCTCCTCTCTCTCAGGTCCTATGCTTTCCTAAATCCTGGATTTACATTAGTCTGTGGTGCTGGAGAAGACTCTTGAGAGTCCCTTGGACTGCAAGGAGATCCAACCAGTCCATCCTAAAGGAGATCAGTCCTGGGTGTTCAATGGACGGACTGATGCTGAAGCTGAAACTCCAATACTTTGGCCACCTCATGTGAAGAGTTGACTTATTGGAAAAGACCCTGATGGTTGGAGGGATTGGGGGCAGGAGGAGAAGGGGATGACAGAGGATGAGATGGCTGGATGGCATCACTGACTCGATGGGCATGAGTTTGAGTAAACTCTGGGAGTTGGTGATGGGCAGGGAGGCCTGGCGTGCTGCGATTCATGTGGTCACTGAGAGTTGGACATGACTGAGCAACTGAACTGACTGACTGACTACTGCACATCATCAAGGAGTAATTTTTTCACAAAAGATACATGAGATGACTTCAGAAATCAACCCTGCCAATGCCTAAACTTAGACTTCTAGCCTCCAGAACTGTGAGAAAATAAATTTGTCATCTTTAAGCCACATGTCTGTGGTATTTTGTTATGGCAGCCTGAGCTGACTTATTCACAGGAGGAGTAGAGCAGAGAGGAAACCAGATGAGATTAAAAATACTATCCAGGAGCTAAATAAAACAGGTATAATAAAAAAAAGCCATGATTCAAGTCTGTGACAATCAGTTTAAATCTAACCTTAACCCAACTGGCCAAGGGACATAGCTGGACCACCAAAGCAAGGGTTGAGCAGGGACTGGACATTCCACTAGAACTGAACGACAAGGCAAGCGCTCAGCCCCCCATCAGACAAGGAATAACCAGAGAATTAAATCCATAGGAATATGTCAAGAATCATTCTGCAGCTGCTGTGAATCTCAAGATATGAATCCAAGTGGAAAGAGGTAAGGCATTTAACAAGCTGATCAGAAAGTTATTCTGACAGGGCTTAGACCATATGATACTAGTGACATGAGGATAGCCTGATTATTTTAGATATTTTAAATCTATAGTCATTAAACTTATCTCTATGCCCATCAAAGAATTTGACATCATGGTCATGATGAAGAAATTAACACCAGTTAGCCAAGTAGTTAGCACTTTAATTCTTCTGCTCTCTGCTTTTCATCTTGTGTCATTAGTTCTTCATCCAGATAATAAAACAAAAAAGAGTATAGAGAGAAAATGTACTATTTTGTGACTTTTTAAAAAATCACAGCACACCCGAAACAAGTATATTGCTTTTGTTGTTTAGTTGCTAAGTCGTGTCTAACTCTTTTGCAACCTGATGGACTATAGCCCACCAGTGGGTTGCTAGTTCCGAGAAGGATCAAACCCGAGTCCCCTGGATTGGCAGGCAGAATTTTTGCCACTGAGCCACCAGGGAAGCCTGAAGCAAGTATAAGTGAGCATGAAAGCAAGGCACCCCAGAGTTTTGCAAGTTTAACTCATCACACTTTTACAGAATGAATATTCAAACTTACACTAAAGGAAGAGATTGATTCCAGGCAAGAACAAGGAACCATTGCATTCCAATCCATAATATCAAACCACTGAAGGAGACAGTCCAGCATGGATTTTGCTTTTTCACCATAAAAGTTCCAGATTATCATTTAACTTTCCTTCAGTCAATATGAATGTTCAGTTCTGTCTATTTACAATAGCCAAGACATGGAAGCAACCTAAGTGTCCATTGACAGAGGAATGGATAAAGATGTGGTGTGTATATATATATATGTATATATATATATATATATATGTATATATATGTATGTATGTATGTGTGTGTGTGTGTGTGTATGCAATGTAATATTCCTCAGTCAAAAAAAAGAAAAAAATAATGTCATTTGTAATAGCATGGATGAACCTAGAGGTTACCATACTCAGTGAAGTAAATCAGAGAAAGACAATATCATATAAATGATATTATATGACAAAATGATACAAATAAACTTATTTGCAAGACAGAAACAGACTCACAGACATAGAAAACAAACATGGTTACCAAAAGGGATAAATTAGGAGTTTGGGATTAGGAGTTTGGGATATGCACTACTGAAACATAAAATAAACAGAGATGTACTGTATAACACAGGGAACAATATTCAGTATTCTGTAATAACTGAAAAAAGAATCTGGAAAGAACAAATTCAAATATATATCTGAATCACTTTGATGTACACCTGAAACTAACACAACATTGAAAATCAACTATACTGCAATAAAAATAAACAAGTAAATAGACATGCAGTTCTGTGGTAGTTAATGAGTTTTCTTAACTATAAAATGAATAACTATTTTATTTTGTATATTGATTTCTTTGTGTTTTTGTGGATTCTCCTCAATTATAAGACTGATTTTGGAGAAAATCAAGTTTTGATGTGGCAAAGGACGTGGCAGTCCCCGAAATGCTTGGCACAACCCAGGGCTTCTGTGGACAGTGCCAGTCTGGGGTAGGCAGCCACATCTCCATCTGGTAGCATCCATTCACCTAACCTTGGCCTGCAATAGACAACAAAAAGTTTGGGGGTGGGGGGAAATTGGTGATTTGGGGACTTGGAGGGTTGTGGTTTCTAATTTAACTTGATTATTTTTAGCAAGTAAAATTGAGTTGACCATATATTCTTTTTGTATATAGGTTCCTGGAAACACAAATTTGGGGGCATATTTAAAGATTGATATGGGGCTTCCCTGGTGGCTCAGCAGTAAGAATCTACCTGCAATACAGGAAATGAAGATTTGATTTGTGAGTCAGGAAGATCCTCCTGGAGAAGAAAATGGCAACCCACTCCAGTATTCTTGCCTGAGAAAATCCCATGGACAGAGGAGTCTGATGGGGTCGCAAAGAGTAGGACACAATTGAGTGACTAAACCACCATCGCCAAACATAATATAGAACAAAGAGGTTATTGTTTATTTTACAAAATAATTTCCTTAGGCAAGTATCTCAGCTGGATAATATTTTCAAGTGAGCTTTATGTTTCTGTGGCTATAACTTTTAAGACAGTTTTAATGAGAAATAGCTAAGAGATAGTGGAACAAAGAACTTGCCATTCCCTGATGAAATGGCATGATTTTCAGAAAGTATTTAAGAAAAACCAATATTCTCTAAAGGGATTAGCTATTCAAACTTTCCATAAATCTGTATTTGAATATATACATACATTCAACTCAAGAACAACATAAAATAAGAAATGCATAAGACAAGTTATGGGGAAGAAGGTTAGCGTAAAGCTAACAGTCATACCTCCACTGGGTACACCATTCTTCCAACACGTTGATGTGTTCACCAAGCCAGAAGCTCCACAAATCTTACTGTTCAGGAACTGTAATTGAAGTTTTGTTATGCAGGCATAATTGATGAAATAAACGGCCATCAGAAATTGAACTCAAGTTCAGTACCTCTCCCCTTCCTGGAGGTCAAGGGTTGGGGCTAATAGTTCTAACCCTGTAATAAAGTGTTTAGTTCCTCTGTCAACCAACTGCCATCCCAAAGCTATCACCACCACCCCCCATCTCCAACAAAAATCACCTTATTAATGTAAATTCAGGTCTCACATATGGTTGAAAGGGGTTTGTTGTGAAAAACCAAATATACTCATCACTCAGGAAATTTCAAGGATTTTAGGGTCCCTGTGCTAGGAACTGAAAACAAATATCAAATATATATTCTTTTGTTATACCACACAATATGTTAGGAAATGTTATATATCTATAGTAATCATGAGGTGATGATATTGATAGAGAGATAGATACACACATCAATGGAATAGAGTAGAGGTCCCCAAAACTCACACAATGGGCCCAAATGAGTTTTGAAAAAGGCACTAAAGCAATTCAATGGAGGAAGGATAGTCTTTTCCACAAATGTCGCTGAAGTGATTGCACAGCTACAGCCAAAACAACTTAAATTTTCCAGCCTATAACTTCCCAGATGGAGCAGTGGTAAAGAATTTGACTGTCAGTGCAGGAGATACAGGTTCACTCCCTGGGGTGGGAAGATCCCCCGGGGGAGACAATAGCAACCCACTACGGTATTCTTGCCTGGAAAATTCCATGGACAGAGCACCCTGGTGGGTGACAGTCCATGGGGTGGCAAAGAGTCAGACACAACTGATCACACACACACACACATATGGTACAAAGAAAAAATTGGGATATATGCTTAGACAAAGACTTCTTAGACTTGGTATCAAAAGCATTATTTTTATATAAAAAGAAAAAATGATAATTTGGACCTCATCAAAACTATTGCTCTATGAAAGGCAATGAGAAAAGGATGAAAAGCTGGGAGAACATATACACAGTCCATGTATCTGTCAAATGACTTGTGTTTATAATATATTAATAATCTTCAAAAGTCAACAGTGAAAAGAACAATCCGATGAGAAAAGGGGCAAAGGGCATTTTACTAAACAGGATATTCAGAAGACAAGTAAGCACTTGAAAAGATATTCTTAACCATTAGGGAAATGTAAATTCTAATTACAATGTAATAGAACTACATACTTATCTGACTCTTTGTGACCCCATGGACTATGCAGCCCATGGAATTCTCCAGGCCAGAATACTGGAGTGGGTAGCCTTTCCCTTCTCCAGGGTATCTTCCCGACCCAGGAATCAACCCGGGGTCTCCTGCATTGCAAGTGGATTCTTTACCAACTGAGCTATCAGGGAAGCCCACATACTTATCAGAACAGTACAAAAACAAAAACAAATAAGCAAGTCAAAACAATGATAACACCAAATATTGGCAAGAACGAAGAGTAACTGGATCATTTACATATTGCTGGTGGAAATGTAAAATGGTACAGTAAAACAGTCACTCTGGAGAAGAGTACAGAAGCTTTTCACAAAATGTTTATGATATATTTTTTATACAACCCAGCAATCACCCTCTTGGACACTTATCCCAGAGAAATAAAAATATATATCACAGGAAAACCTGTATATAAATGTTCATAGTAGTGCTATTTATAATTACTAGCACTGGAAATGACTCATGTGTCCCTTAGGAGGTAAATGGTTAAATTATGGTCCATCCATAGCTTGGAAAACTTTCAGCAATAAAGAGGAACAAATTATTTTTATAGTAAAAAAACTTGGTTGAATCTCGAGGAGATTGTGTCGAATGACAATAAAAAGAAACACTCTCAAAAGGCTATATACTATATGATTCCATTAATAAACATCGTTGAAATGACAAAAGTCACAGATAACAGTTTAGTGGTTGCATGGGCTGGGAACAGAGGGAGAGGGCTGTGGCTACAAAGGCTAATATACCTGTTTTGTGTCTTGACTGTATCACACATATTTGTGAATGAGTAAGGTAAAGTTACGTAGAACCAAATATCCACAAACAGACAAAGTAAGTGCATTAAAATATACAAAATCTGAACAAGTTTGCTGGCTTACATAAATGTCCATCTCCTGTTTGTGACATCAAAGCTTTGGTCATATAAGAAATTATCACTGAGGAATTGGGTGAAGGGTATATAAAATCCCTATTATTTCTTAGGTCTGCACATGAACCAATAAGTATCTCAAACTAAGAAGTTAAAAAATACATAAAATTATTATATTCTGGGTCCAAGTCTGCCACTAAAATTAGGTGGTGATGTAGAAGTTGTCTCGGGAACAGAGGATAAGAAGCATAGCTGGGCCTCTGTGTACAGAGCCATGCTCATGGGAATAAATTATCCCAAAAACTCATGGATAGGGGCAGGAAAGCAAACCTGCGGCTTGAAAAGTGCATGTTGAAGAGATTTTGATAGTTGACATTTTAATAAATGCATTTTAGTAATTGTTATAAGAAGGGGAAAAAAGAGAAAGAGAGAGAAGGAGGGGGAGGGAGGGAGGAAGGAAAGAAAATAGAAAGGAAGAAGAAAGAAGCCATATTAGAAAAATTACCATTTTGTACACTTCAGTAAAATAAGTTATTCAGACAAGGATCATCAAGGGAGGCTGAAAAGCACTAGAAGCAATGTGAGGAATGACAGTCTTGTGTTTCCATAATAGCACCTCGCAGAGTGCTTGCTAATAAGAAAGGAAAAAGCATACCTTCCTGTTGGAACACGCAGGTTGTTACACTTAGCTACGTGATCAAATTTGTGTAGCACTAACAGAGATTTCCTAACATTATATGCCTTCTGATGTGATGTGGTAGAAATACACAGAAGTTGTACTCTCATCAAAGATCTTTAGTCTAAATCTAAACAAGTTTTGAATCTAATTTCCAAAGTACATGAAGTCTGGAAAATAAAACAATCAACCATACAAATTCAGAATATGGAATATTCTGTAAACTCAGTTTTTGAATAGATCAATATCATGAAAAAAGAACATAAATCACTATCATAAAAAATCAGTATCGTGAAGAAAGAAAAAAATCCCCATTGAGGTATACTCACGAAATAGAGGTCAGTGGACACAAATTTGAGCTCACCTTTGACTCACTCTAGCTCACCAGAGTGGAGTTGTCTGATTTTTTTTTTGCAGCTACTGTCAGGAGACATCGATACATTTCCTGGTTTTAACGCTCAGTGTGGGGTTTACACTTGTAGGTCCCACAAAAGTAACCAACAGAGGAGAGGTCTCAAACAACTACCACCCCCAGGGCACAGTAACTCAGGACCCAGGAACTCAATCTTTCTGGCAAAGAGAGCTGTTAGCTCATCATGTTGACTGCAGCCTGAGGGGCATGGTTCCAGATAAATATACATTAAGGGCTTACTGTAAACCCTACCCGAGACCTTAGAAGTGGGTGCCATATTCATGCTCTCCCTCTGGAGTGGTCCAGAGTGCCCATATCTCTCAGAGGGAATGTTTTACACATGTCTGGTGCCCTGGTTTTTATGTCTGGGGCCCTGATGTTGGTGGCTGTCACCGAGGGGATGCCCCTTGAACGCCTGGCTGTGATGGCTAGTGGGGCTTGTGTTCCTGAATCCCGCAGGACTGCAACAATCAGAGAGAGAGAGTTCTCAGCAGTCTGCCACACCTAAGGCCCTGAAAGGCAGCAGACATATCCCCACACTCTCTGTAGAATATTTGCTTGTCCTGGAGCTTCAGCCCGTGGGGTACCTAGAGGTGCACATATCTAGAGGCTTACAGAGATGTTCTCAGGGGACATGAACCAGGGGATACAATTGCTCTCTCCCTCTGCCTCATGACAGCTCACCCAGAAAAGAGATTACACACTCATCTGGAGCATCAATATTTGTGATTGCCACCCAGGGAACAACTTCAGATTGCCTGGTTTGGTGCCCAACCGGGCTTACACTTGCAGTCCCACAGGACTGTACATATTTCCATACTTTTTTAGAGTCAGCTTCATGTTACACACTCAAAGAGCAATAGCGTTCTAGTGGTCAAACAGAACTTGGGAACAAGGTTGAGAGAATTTTCCCTGCCTGTTCACGGCAGTTCTGTTGGGACAGCTCCTTCTGCTCATGCAAGAATTCAGCATTGTGTAGTCAGCTTTGCTGTGAGAACTGACAACCCTCAAATCTCAGGCTTACCCCAGCAAATCGTAATCCCCACTCACGTTACATGATGTCTGCGTATGGGCTGCAGGTCTGACCCATGTGTCTCTGGGACTTGAGGATCCAGGCTGAAGGAGATATCCCCTGGTGGGAAATGCCATGCTGGTGGGAGAGGGAACGTTCTCCATGGACCTGGCACTCTGCTCCTGCTCTTCTCATTTTACCAGCAGAGTAGGTGCCATGGGGCAGACACCTGTTGCCACCTGTGGGGATGCTGACCCAACCTGGGAATGGGGAGGAGAGCTGGGAAGGATGACACAGTCTACCACAGCTTGAAGCCACTTTCTGCTGAACAAATCCTCACTCAGTGATCCCAGTTTAAAAGATGTGGCAGGATTTCTCTCTGGGAATCCTAATTCCTCTCTGATAGATGTTGCTGTTTCCTTGCCAGGTTGCTGTCAAGAGGACTGACCCTCTGACCCTAAGTTCAGTGACTCCAGCCCCTCGTCCACAATCTCTCTTCTGGCTGATGTCCCTGATGCAGATGTCTTGCCTGGAGTGCTGAGCCTTTCAACATCCTAACTGCTTGTCCCATTCTCCAGCTGCTTTAGGAGAAACCCTGTAACCTGGTGTCAGGTCCTCTCCCCATGTCAGCTCTCCATCACGGTGATGGGTTACCAGGTACTGATTTCTGTCTGGATATAGGATGTTCTGTTCAGCAGCCTGGACTTCCTCCAGCAGTGACAGCTGGACCACTGCTCTTGTGCCCTCCTACCTGCCCCCTCTCAGCTACTGGCCAACCAGCCTCACCCTCCAAAGCCAACAGGTCAATGACAGCTGAGTAATGAGAAATGACACTCTCCTTTGCTTCTCAACTTGTGAAGTAACTTTCTATTAATTTTGTGTAGCAGGTTTGACTTTTAATCCACATCCTTAGGTGTGAATGAAATAAAACTTACACATGGCTTTCAGTACCCATGTTTTGGTGCTCTACATAGGAGGGAAATTGCTGGTTGCAGGGATGTACTTCTGTTCAAACTTGGCATACTGCAGAATAGTTTTCCAAAGTGGTGGTGCTAATTTATACTTGTAACAGCAACAGAATGCAGTTTTTCACAGCCTTGAAATTTTTGCCATCATGATGGGTATTTAGTATTGTCTCTTGGTTGGTTTCCTGTACATATCCTGATGACTAACAATGCTGAGCAACTTTTATTTATCAACCAATCATTCTTAAACCTCCCCTTTGAGAAGTGGTTGCTCAAATATCTTCCCACTTTTTTAACTACATCTTTTTCTTACTAATTTGTAGGAGCACATTATATAATCTAGAGAAGGGACATTTCTCTGTTGTATATGCCTGACATACTTGTTCCCAAGCTGTGACTTACATTTTCATTATTTTAGTGCTATATTTCAGTGAAGATATGTTCACAGTTTTAGTGTAATCTGATTCTTCAATCTTCTTAATCTTCAAAGATTTGGTGCAGTGTTTAAGAAGTTTTCTTCTATACCTATGTCATTATATACTCCATTAGAATATATTCTAAAAGCTTATTGTTTACTTTTCACATGTAGTTTTAAATTCTATGTGGAAATTGTTTAGGTATGCATGTGTGTGTTTGTGTATAAGCCATGAAATAAGGATCAATCTTCATTTTTAATTGACTTTTCACTATTACTAATATGACTATTTTTTGTGCATTGCTATATACTAATAACATATTAACAGAAAGAAAGTTAAGAAAATATCCCATTAACAATTGCATAAAAATAAAATTAGCATAGCTACTATGAAAAATAGGAAGAAATTTCATAAAAAATTAAATTAAACTATCATAGAATCTAGAAAACCCAGTTCTGGGTATATAACTGAAGGAAATTAACTCAGTATTTCAAAGAGATATCTTTGTTGCAGTATTATTTACAATAGCCAAGATATAGATACAAAGTAAGTGTCTGTGGACAGACGAATGGATAAAGTAAATGTGATATATGTTTTATATATCATTATATATGTGTATCTACTCAGGGCTGCTCCAGCAAAGTGCAGCTGCCATTCCTGACCTTGGACGTGTGCTATCTCCTCACAGCCACTGGTGCCTGCAAAGATCCATCTTATCAAGGCTGTGGTTTTTCCAGTAGTCATGTATGGATGTGAGAGTCAGACTATAAAGAAAGCTGAACACCGAAGAATTGATACTTCTGAACTGTGGTGCTGGAGAAGACTCGTGAGAGTCCCTTGGACCGCAAGATCAAACCAGTCCATCCTAAAGGAAACCAGTCCTGAAAATTCATTGGAAGGGCTGACATTGAAGCTGAAGCTCCAATACTTTGGCCACCTGATGCGAAGAACTGAATTATTTGAAAAGACCCTGATGCTGGGAAAGATTGAGAGCAGGAGAAGGGGACGACGGAGGATGAGATGGTTGGATGGCATCACCAACTCAGTGGACATGAGTTTGGGTAAACTCCAGGAGTTGGTGATGGACAGGGAGGCCTGGCATGCTGCGGTTCATGGGGTCGCAAAGAGTGGGACATGACTGAGCAACTGAACTGAACTGATATATGTGCATATATATGTGTGTGTTTGTATGATTGATATAATAATGAAATATTATTCAGTAATACAAAGGAGGAAAATCCCACAGTTTGTGATAATATGGATGAAACTTGAGGTCATTATCTTAAGTGAAATATGCCACAGACAAATATCAGCTACTTGTGGAATATTAAAAAACCCTTCAAACTTAAAGAAACAGAGTGCTGAATGTTGGATGTTGGTTGTCAGGGATTTGATGGTAGGAGAAATAGTAGGATATTGGTCAAGGAGCACAAACTTTCAGAATTAGTTCTAAGGATATAATGTACAGCATGGTGACTATAATTTTTTTTCATTTATTTTTATTAGTTGGAGGCTAATTACTTTACAATATTGTAGTGGTTTTTGCCATACATTGACATGAATCAGCCATGGATTTACATGTGTTCCCCATCCTGAACTCCCCTCCCACCTCCCTCCCCATCCCATCCCTCTGGGTCATCCCAGCACACCAGCCCTTGAGCACTTGTCTCATGCGTCCAACCTGGACTGGTGATCTGTTTCACACTTGATAATATACATGTTTCAATGCTGTTCTCTCAGATCATCCCCCCTCACCTTCTCCCACAGAGTCCAAAAGTCTGTTCTATACATCTGTGTCTCTTTTTCTGTCTTGCATATAGCGTTATTGTTACCATCTTTGTAAATTCTATATATATGCATTAGTATACTGTATTGGTGTGTATCTTTCTGGCTTTCTTCACTCTGTATAATGGGCTCCAGTTTTATCCATCTCATTAGAACAGATTCAAATGTTTTCTTTTTAATGGCTGAGTAATATTCCATTGTGTATATGTACCATAGCTTTCTTATCCATTCGTGGTGACTACAATTAATAATACTGTATTGTGTACTCAAAATTTTCTGAGAGTAGATCTTAAGCATACTCACCATGAGGAAAAAAGAAAATAACTCTGTGAGGTGATTTATGTGCTAATTTCATTGTGGCAATCCTTTTGTAATGTATTCATGTATCAAATAATGACAGTGTACAGTTTAAATATGGCAACCCACTCCAGTATTCTTGCCTGGAAAATCCTATGGACAGAGTAGACAGGCAGGCTACAGTCCATGAGGTTGCAAAAGTTGGACATGACTTAGTGACTAAACCACCACCACCACCATTTAAATATATACAATTTTGTTTGTCACTAGTGTCTGTGCGTGCTAAGTCACTTCAGTAGCGTCCAACTCTTTGCAACCCTAGGCACCATAGCCCATCAGGCTCCTCTGTCCATGGGATTCTCTAGGCAGGAATACTGGAGAGGGTTGCCATGTACTCCTCCAGGAGAGCTTCCTGACCAAGGGATGAAACCACGTCTCTTATGTTTCCTGCACTGGCAGGCGGGTTCTTTACCACTAGCACCACTTAGGAAGCCCATTTGTCACTTATACTTCAGTAAATCTAGAAATACATTTAAAAAGAAAATTGAAAAAAGAGAAAAGAACACTCTAGATTAAAGAGATGTAATAAAAAAATGTAATACATGAACATAGATTGTTTTCTGGTTTTATTAAAAGTTGTAAAAGTCATTTTCAAAGCAACTGAAATTTTTGAATATGGACTGTGTATTAGATAGTATTAGAGAATTACCTTGAATTTTCTTATCTTTGATCATGAGACTATCTCATTGAGATCATCTAATGGCTTAGCAAGATAAAAATACAAGAATACATAACAAAAAAATTACAATTGTTGATTCTCCAATATATTATTGAATCACTATGCTGTACAACAGAAATTAATACATATTATAAATCAACTATACTTCAATTTTAAAAAGAAAGAAAAGCTGAGTAAGAAAGGAGAAGCATTTTTGGTTTGGGAAGTCAAAATGACAAAGATAAATAATATTGGGGGAAGAACTGCTTAGAAGACTGAAAACTTCAAGGAAGTCATCAAGTGGTTTTTGCTAGTGATGAGGACTCAACCACCTTTAGTCTTTCTGAAGCCAAGTTTGGACAAGACAAAATCAGTCAGTAAGAGCTCTTCACCAGTCTCAGTCATTTTCTGACCTGGATCTGGAAATAGATGCTTTTTTAGTATGATTTCATGGGGGAAGAGATCTGGGTGCTTACTAAATGCCAGGCCTGTGCACAGCATTTTTCTTTCCATGGATTATCGCATTTACTCATCACAACAATCCTCTGGGTTGAAATTGTAGTGGATTTTCTATTAGGATTGTCGAAAAGAAGAGTCATGTTAAAGAGCTTAGGTGCTTTGAGAACCAAGAAATGGTAGCGGGAAGTGAAATAATGGAAAGTGCCTTTCTTAAGAAGAGAGTTAAGATTCAATTCATTTTTGGACATGTAGCTAACTGAAGAATTAGAGTCCTTAATACAGAATGCCTTAAGAAATTGAACTTTTCTAGTGACTTCATGGATTCATTTTTGGCTTTACAAATGTTGATAGTTTAAGTGACTCAAGAAAGCTTGTAAGGATTATGACACCCATTCTTTCTACAAAAAAATATGGATTAGAACAATGAAAATTTAGAATATTATCCCTTTTCATTAAGTTTAAATTTCTTAAGTTCACATTCAGTTTTGACCAAATAATACTAATATGTGCATGGCCTGTCTGTGATGCAAAGAGGGAAAACTCAGCAGGCAGAAATAAATTCTGTAACTCCTGAAAAACCTGAATTAATATCACATGTATTCCGTGATGCTCTTGTAAATCTAGAATACACGTGTGGGTAAGGAATACAAACAACCACTTCCTACAAGTTAGGCAGAACTTTCAGTTCTACATAGTGTCCAGTAATGTTTCCTAGTTATCTGAAAGTTACAACAGCTAATGACAGTATGAAATGGAGAAGAAGTCTAGTAGCTACAGACCTTGGAGATGGAATATAATTTTCTAATTTGTCTGATATTTGAAAACTCTTTCAAGTACTACAAATCTTGAACTAAATAAGAAAATTAATTTTACTGACCCTTTTGAAATGAAAAAAAAAAAAAGAAAATCTCTCAAAAGATTATGTGTGATTTCAGATAGAATAATTTATAAGTAAAGATGAACAAGAAACAGAAACTATTCTAACAGCCTGGAGTATTTTGTCATCTGGAGTCAGTAGAAAAGACAAAATCGTGATGTAGACTGTCATGACAGGGATGTCCAGTCTCTCATCAGAGATTGTCTGGAATTGCTGTTACCTGCTGAAATGGCTTTTCAGCTCAATGAAGTATTTGGCTCTGTTGGTATTGATTCCGGGTCTGTAACAGTTGAGGACAATGTGCTTCATATTGATCTGAGTTTGAAAAAAAGTGGTTCATAAAAAATTAAGAGAATCTGTGATGGTTGGTAGGCTTTTTTAGTGAAGAATTCCCTTTTTGTCTATTTTGTAACCTTCCTCTTAACATTTACCACATTATATACTATAATTCCATTAAATTTTATTTTGAGAGAGAATTAACTTTTACCAATTAACAGCTTGCTGATTTTTCTTCCTCTTTTCAGCTTTTTAAAAATTATTTTTCTTCCAGTTTTGTTGAGATAGAATTGATATACATCACTGTATAAGTGTAAGGTGTACAACATAATGACTTACGTACATTATGAAATGATTATCACAATAAGTTCAGTGAACATCTGTCATCTCATATAGATACAAAGTTAAAGAAATAAAAAAAAAATTTTTGTCCATGTGATAGAATTCTTAGAATTTACTCTCTTAACTACTTCCATATATAACATACAGCAATGTTAATCATATTTAACATGTTGTACATTACATTTCTGGTATTATTTACTTTATAACTAAAAATTTGTACTTTTCAACTGACTTCATCCATTCCTCCCACTCCCCCAGT
The DNA here is from genome assembly GCF_033118175.1 of Dama dama. Taxonomy (NCBI): domain Eukaryota; kingdom Metazoa; phylum Chordata; class Mammalia; order Artiodactyla; family Cervidae; genus Dama; species Dama dama. The sequence goes on from NC_083693.1 coordinate 37,807,724, forward strand.
CACCCCACCTCCCCTGACCAGACTTCTGGTAACTACAGATCTGCTCTCTTTTTCTATGAGTTTGCTTGTATAATTTTTTTTGAAATATAATTGACATATAATACTATATTAATTCCAGCTACATCTTTTTAGGTTACTTCCAGACAGGCCAAATTATATAATTGGTGATAGAATCCAATGTGATTGTTGATATTTTTGGAGGTTAAAAAAAAGAAAGTGAGCTTTCTACTCCTAAAATTAAAGACTGCCATGCTGATTAAGTTTTAAAAGCAGTTACTAATAGATGCAGGAGAAGAACTCTGTAAGTGGAGAAATTATATTTGTTTATATTTACTATGAATAATTTGCCTATAACTATACAAGACAAAACTATTTCTAGACAAGAGTAATATAAAGGCCTTTACCAATGCACCCCTGCTTTGCCAATTCCCTGCCTCTTATTTGTGTTAAAAGCATTAAGGACAGGAAGTATCCTATAACAAGCTAATCTGAGACCCTCTCCTGGTTGAGGATATTGATCCTGACAATCCTGAACAAACATTATCTCAGAGAACAGACAACCAGAAATTACTGAAAAATTTAGCGGCTCCTGATACGCTACTCTTACTGGATCTTTGGAATACTCAAACTCTTTGAATTATAGTTGATTTACAATGTTGTATTAGTTTCTGGTGTACAGCATGGCATGGTGGGGTGATACATTATTGTAGTTTGGATTTGTATTTCTCTGATAATTAGCAATGTTGAGCATTTTTTCATGTGCCTGTAGGTCTTTGGTAGGGAATATTCAAACTTAAAAAGTATCATTCAGAAAAATGTCAGAAGAAATTTCCTCACAGGAAAAACATGATTTGAAAAGGGATCCATGTGATGTTTGTAAAAGATTGTGTCACTGAATTAAAGAAGCACCAGCTCTCCAAGATATTCCAAAAATTCTCTGATGGAAATTTTCAAGCCATTTCTTGGGACCTACGTTTACACTGTGTTCTTAAAGGAGACCTCCCCAAAGCTGTTTTCACATGAGAGTTTTTCACCAAAACATGAGTATCACTTTTACTGCATGGAAATCTAAAGAAAAACAATGGAAAGACTGAAGATAAATGAAGTGGTCCATTCCCCTGAATAGGATGGCTGCAGGCTGAAGAGGATGGAAAGCTACAGCAAGGCAAAGAAGCCCATCAAATGAGGGTTAGGAGGACTGCCACGTTTTGTGCTCCCCTCCAGGGACGTGTCCATGAGTGGATGAGTGAAGCCAGGTGCCTTGCAGCTGCAGGGATTTTTGAAAAAATGTGCCTCTTTGCTGACACAGAATGTTTCAGACCTCTGTGGGCTGCATGAAGACAAAGCTAGAGGACACTGGATGACAGGGTTACAGCACAAACTGAAGAATTCAGGAGAATGGTCATATATTCTGTCTCTCTATGATTATGGGCCAAGGAAAACAGCCAGGGTGTAGTCAATGGCAGGAAGCCAGCTGCTGTTAAATACCTACAACCACAGCTTTAGGCTCTCAGAAATTAGACAAGGCTGCTAGAAAGAAGTTCTGCTAAAGTAAATAAACATCCTTGACTTAGAAGCATGAAGAATTTAATAAAGAAACAAGGCCAGAATACATCTGCATCCAGAAGAGCCCTTTATGACTTCACGTTATATATGACAAATGTTGTTATCTTTCTCGTTAAACTGAGTAATTGATTCTTAAGGTTCAGATGGTGAACCTGTTTTTAATAAATGATTGAATTAACTGTGAGGCTGCTCATTAAAATGCAATATTGCAGCTATCGTGTGGAGAATATATTACAAAACTTTCAGCCAGTATATGAAAAACAAAATATTTTTATTTGTATAATGAAGAAAAAAGAGTTTTGCTGTCAGTTCTGTACATTTTTATTGAAAACTTTTTATAACTCTGCTTTTAAAATTTTGTATAAAACCGTTTGCAAATTGCATACTTAGTTTAATGAAAATACTTTAGCCACCCCCCAAAATAATTGGATATTTGCTTGTGTGTCAAACAGGTATTAAGCTGCACTTAAAGACCATCAGCTGGCTTAGCCAGTCAATCTGCCTCCTTAGGTTCTGCTGACTTTGAGGTTTCTTTCAACACAGTTTTTCTTCATCATTCCTGAAAGGATTTGGGGTGTTTATTGGTTTTCTTGGGCTTCTCTGTGGCTTAGATGGTAGAGAATCTGCCTGTAATGCAGGAGACGTGGGTTCAATCCCTGGGTCAGGAAGATCCCCTGGAGAAGGGAATGGATACCCACTCCAGTATTCTTGCCTGGAGAATTCCATGGACAGAGAAGCCTGGCTGGCCACAGTCCATAGGATTGCAGAGTCAGACAGTAGGATACAACTGAGAAACTATCACTTTCACTTTTTCACTGATTGGTTTTCTGGGACTGTTGTACAACAGATTGGGTGGCTTAACCAACACAAATGTATTGTCTCACGGTTCTGGAGTCTGGGAGTGTGAGATTAAAGGGTTGGCAGGTATGATTCTTTCTGAGGGCTGTGATTCTCCTTGCCTTGGGGATGGCCTTTTCTCTCTACACTTCCTCACTCTGCCCTCCCTATTTGTATGTAACTCTGTGTCCAAATTTTTCCTTTTTCTAAAGACAACAGCCGTTTGGATTAGATCCATCCTACTGAGCTTGTTTTCTACTCCCTTCCCCAACTAAAGTCACATTCTGAGGTACTGGGGGTTAGGACTTTAACATATGAATTTGGGGCAGAGGGACGTATGAATTCAACCTATAGCAAAGTGAATTCCCTTTTGGGGGCTGTGCTACCCATAACCATCCCAGGAAAGGTACCAGGGCCAAGGAAGCTTAGGGATCATGGACCTTGTTTGTTAGGCTTGGAGTTTCCCTTTTGCAATACATCCCCCCAATATATCTTGCAATTCATCAGGGATCTCCAGTACACAGTGACAAAGGCCAGTGTTTCTACATGAAGATCTTTAAGCATGCATTGGTCCTAACAGAATCTCTGGCTGTACACACGTGTCTCTGACCACTTCTGCCCACATGAATGAGCTCTGCCTAGCTCTCTGCCTCTAACTGCAAGGAAGGAAATACGAGCCTCCAGGTGCTGGGCACTCACTATGTAATAGGCTTTGCTGAGCTCTCCACAGACATCATCTCCTTTTATTGTCCCATAAGCCTAGAAAGTAGGTGATGATGTTTCTGTTTTATAGACGAGAAGACTGTTGTTGTTCAATCACTCAGTCATGTCCAGCTCTTTGCGACCCCATGGACTGCAGCACACCAGACCTCACTGTCCTTCACCATCTCCCAGAGCCTGTTCAAGCTCATGTCCATTGAATCAGTGATGCCATCCAACCATCTTGTCCTTTGTCATCACCTTCTTCTCCTGCCTTCAATCCTTCCCAGCATCAGGGTCTTTTCTAATGAGTCAGCTCTTTGCATCAGGTGGCCAAAGTATTGGAGTTTCAGCTTCAACATCAGTCCTTCCAATGAATGTTCAGGATTGATTTCCTTTAGGATTGACTGGTTTGATCTCCTTGCAGTCCAAGGGACTCTCAAGAGTCTTCTCCAGCACCACAGTTCAAAAGCATCAATTCTTTGGTGCTCAGCCTTCTTAATGGTCCAACTCTCACATCCATACATGACTACTGGGAACACCATAGTTTTGACTGTATGGACTTTTGTCGGCAAAGTAACATCTCTGCTTTTTTTAATATGCTGTCTAGGTTTGTCATAGCTTTTCTTCCAAGGAGCAAGCATCTTTTATATAGTAACTAAATTAAGTGTTTTGCTCAAGCTTTTGCTTATCATTTCATTAATGAAATAGATCCATCATACTTTCTCCTTTAGCAGAGATGAAATACCACTCCTGGTAAGGACAGAGAAAAGGATGAGTACCAGAAGGAAGAGGGATTCCGTGAGTCTCCACAATGAAGACTGACACCCCTGTTTGAAAAGGAAGGGTAATCCTCCTTCACAGCTGCGCTGTTCACAACAGGCAAAAGGAGGAAGCAAACCAAGCGTCCATCCATGGATGAATGGATAAGCCAAGTGTGGAAGTGTGGTCTATCTATACAATCGAATATTAGTCAGTCTTTAAAAGGGAGGGCATTCTGGAGCTAGCAAGCAAGGGAACCTGTTGTTCGTTCTTGCTCCCTTTCTGCTGCAGCAGAGGCCCCAATAAAACCTTGCCTGAATTTCTTGTCTGACCTCTGGCCAATTTCTATCAATTAAGGAGGTCAAGACCCCTGGTCGGTAAGATACTTTGTGGTACCCAACATGGGGCACTTGTCCCCTTCTGGGGAGAGAATCTGGGCACCTCTGGGACCACCAAATGCAACTTCCTCATGGGTGGCAAGTGACCAACTGAACCTCTCAGCGTTACTATATTTGGTAAGTTTGCCTTCCTGTCCCTGGGGAGCCTCAGTACTCTCATTCAGCCAGCTCTTCCCCCCCCCCCCCCACCTTTGTCCTTTTCCTCTCAGCACTTTCTCTTTCCTTTTGCCCCTTTCCTTCTCCTGACATCTTCCTACTTCTCTCTCTGTCCTCTCTTCAGCCCTATTCTTCTGAGGGAGCGTGGACCTCAGGCAGCTGCAGCATCACTCCCCTCAGCTTGCGAGGCCGTGTTTCCTCTAGCTGGCAGTGGCTCACCTTGATGGGTGACAAGCCGAGGTGGGAGAGGCTTACCCCACTCTATACAGACGTCGGCACAGCAGGCTCTCCCTGACCTGAGATTTATGAGAGTGATAGAGGTTCAAACCTTGTATCATGTAGTGGCTGGGAGTCCAACTGTCCCAGTATTCTCCCTTTTATTTCCTGCCACCAAGAGAAGTTCCACTGGGGATGGGCTAAAATGACAGATTTCTATATACTGGTATATGCACAGGAGAGTGTCCACCTTTGGGTTTCATTTCCAAAGACAATGTGCAACTGTCTGGTTTCTGGGCTTGATCACCTTGGTGGGTAGTGGACAGGATGCTCGCTCCTTCACTGGTCCTTTCTGAAAGCACACAGGTTGGTATCTGAATAGATACCCACAGGGAATGAGTTGAAATGTCAATCTGTCTCTTTCTCTTTTTCAGTCTTTTCTGTCTCTCCTCCCTTGGTCCTCACACCTGCACTCCTGTCCTCTTTATCCTAAAAACTTCTTGTCAGTGTCTTTAAGTTTTGTGATTGGTATCTTTGTCTGTGATGTAGTTTTGTCTGTCCAACTGCTTCTGCTAGTCTATGCTGACATTGCAGGCACAGTGGAGCACTTAAGCCTTGAAATAAAACACAGTGCACATTGCCTGAGACTCCAGCCTTGGGTTACTTAGTGGAATTTTAAAGAATAAAAATAAAAAACAGGAGCTTGCATGTCTCTCCTCTACCTTAGCAGTATAACTGCCTTCTTGGGCTCTCGGGAACTATCTGATTCATCTGTAATCCCCCAAACTGAGGGGCAAAAAATCATTTTAAATTTTAGTGGGAAAGCTATGAGGTCTCTGGTTCTATAGAAATTAACTTGTCTGGCTTAAGTTTGTAGGTTTAATTAATACAGACATGAACGTTAAGGATAATACTTCCATTTTACCTAGAATTCTTAGAAGACAATTAGTGCATATTTCTGATATAAAATCTATCAACAGGGAAAATAACCTGATGTGATTAAATTTTTAGTAAATGTAACTGGTATAAAACTTTTTGGTAAACAATATAGCAGTAATTAGGGATTCCCTTTATAGCTCAGTTAGTAAAAATTCTGCCTGCAGTGTGGGAGACCCGGGTTCAATTCTTGGGTAGGAAAGATCCCCTGGAGAAGGAAATGGCAACTCACTCCAGTATTCTTGCCTGGAGAATCCCATGGACAGAGGAGCCTGGGAGGCTATAGTCCATGGGGTCACAAGAATCGAACATGACTTAGTGACTAAACCAACCAGCACCACATAGGAATAATTTTTGTAAATGTTCATCTGAGATAGTCTCTTTCCAAATTTTGGTAACATGAAGCTAAAATAAGCTAAATGATAGAAAACTCATTGAATATTCAGGCCATTTCAGATAAGATAAAATAGTGGTACGTTAATTGCTAAACAGGTCTAAATTTACCTACTTTTGCCTTCTTGTGAGAGAGAAATTAAGCTGTTTGGTGATACCTTGAGATATTCTTTACTATCCTATAGAACGCTAATGTAAAAGATGGTTCATGGTTACTTAAGGAAAGTAGGATGCGTATTTTCAGAAAAGAAGGTATGAGGAATGTAAATATATTTTGTTGAAAGAAAAAAAGATGATTTTGTCCTACATCTGGTCATTTCTGAATGGAGAAAGAATAAGGGACAAAATACGGCTATAGAAAGTTGCAGGAGGTTGGTGGAAGAGGAACCCTAAGAAAAAAATTTGTATGTGTTCAGAATTTTCTAAGGTTTAATTACATTTAACTAGGTAAATGGATTTTATTAAGAATGGGTTGGTGCAAGACTGGCTTTGGTTTTTCTCTCTCTCATAAGAGAACAAAGTTATCTGGAATAACAGATTGTGTGAGTTCTTGTGCCTTTAAGTGACCTGTATTTGCTTTTGATTTGGGAAATCTTAGCTCAAGGAATAAGTATTGTTTCACAGCAATCTATGATCCTATCTGACAGGGTGTTTTAAAACTTTTTTTTTTTAACTTTTAAAAACTTGTCAGACTTCCCAAGAATATTATGGTTATTCTGGCCCACTGTTGGAAAAGGAGTATATTCTAAGAAAGGTGGGGGAATACAGAGATGGCCTACTGGCTGCTGATACACACTACCAAATTTATCAGTTGGGTGGGGATGCTAATTGAGAACAAGACCCACAATGGGACTATGTAGATTGTGTCGGCCAGGCTGGGATGAGACATTATATTACTTGTCTATCAGAATGAATGAAAAGGTGTATAGTAAAGCCTATAAATTATGATAAAGTCTGAGAGGTTACACAGGAAAAAAGATGAAAATCCAGCAGTCTTCCTGAGCCAGGGGACAGAGGCATCCCGGAAGTACACCAATACAGACCCTGAGTCTGCAGAAGCAAGGAGAAAGGGAACCCTTTCAATGGAATAAGGACCTTTAGGACTCTAGAGACTGAATTGAGTAGAGCACCAGCACCGGGGCTTCCACATGTGGACCAGCCCTTTCCCCTATATGTTCATGAGATCAGGGGCAACTCTAGGAGTCCTGACCCAAAAGCTGGGGCCTTATCAGAGACCCGTGGCTTACTTTTCAAAACAACTGGACTCAGTGGCCCTGGGATGGCCAAGCGCCCTGTGGGCAGTTGCAGCCACAGCCCTGTTGGTTAATGAGGCTTCCAAGTTCACCCTGGGACAACACCTAGACATGTTAACTTCTCATCAGGTATAATCTGTTCTGGAGGTCAAAGGACACCATTGCTTGGCTGAGGAAAGGGATATAAGATATCAGACCCTCTTAATGGATACCCACAACATTAAAGGTGTGCCAAACCCCCCTCCAGTAACTTTGCTTCCCGAAGTCAAGTGGAGGCATTGCATCAGTATATAGAGATCATAGAACAAACTTATTCCAGGTGGTCTGATCTTCTAGACGAGTCTCTTGACAGCCCTGACGCTGAATGGTTTACTGATGGGAGCAGTTTTATAGAAATGGGAACCTGAAAGGCAGGGTAAGTCATAGTTCATCTGGGTGTAGTCATAGAAGCCAAGGCTCTGCCACCGCAGACATCAGCTCAGAAGGCTGAACTAATAGCATTGGGAGAGCTTTGCAATTAGGGAAGGATACAAAATTATTTTCACTGACTCTAAATATGGGTTCCACCTGCTACAAATTCATGTTGCCATTTGGAAAGAAAGAGGAATAATAACTGCTAGAAATTCCTCCATAAAACATAAATATTTGATTTTGGCTTTTTAAGCATCAGTACAGTTTCCAAACTAGGTAGCATTAATCCACTATATGGGTAATCAGACGAGTGGATCTTTTGTAAGCCAAGGGAACAGCCAAGCTGATCAAGTTGCAAAAGTCAGGCAACTCAATTTCAGGAACCTGAATAAGTAATGGCTCTAGTGATTGTTCCCCCTAAACTCCTAACCTCCCCCAGTATTCCCCACAGGAACAAGGAAATGTTGAAAAAATGGGGCTATGAGAAAGAAAGCACAGGGTGGTATAAAAAGGAGGATAAGGTTCTAATCTCTGAGGCCCAACAATGGAAACTCACTAAAAGCTTACATGATGCCACCCATTATGGGAGTGATGCAATATTGGACTTGATACAAAAGACTTTTTCAGGGAAGGGGCTTAAAAGAAGAGTAAAACAAGTAATGCTTACCTGATTTATGTGCCCATAATAGCCCACAGACCCATCCTGCTTTGTTACACAGGCCAATTCAATGTCAAGGGACATATGCAGGGGAAGACTTGTAGTCAAATTTCACCCAAATGTCCCCATGTATATGATCATGGATATGTATAAATGTATACATGTACATGTATAAATATCTTGTGGTGTTGATACTTTTCACAGGATGGGCTGAAACCTTACCACCCAATCTGAAAAGGTTATGGATGTCTCTAAGTCCCTTTTAAAAGAAATAATTCCTTGATTTGGACTTCCAAAGTCCCTCCAGAGTGATAATGGGCCCTCTTTTACAGCCAAGATAATATGGGGGCTTACAATGGCCCGAGGGATAGACTACAAGCTACATACCTCTTGACTCCACCAGTCATCAGGGAAAGTAGAGAAAATGAACCATACTTTAAAGAAAGTCATAGTAAATCTCTATGGTCTTCCCAGGTAGTGCTCGTGGTAAAGAACCTGCCTGCCAATGCAGGAGACATAAGAGATGCGAGTTTGATCCCTGGGTCAGGAAGTTCACCTGGAGAAGGAAATGGCAACCCACTCCAGTTTTATTGCCTGGAGAATCCCATGGACAGAGGAGCCTGGCTGGCTACAGTCCATGCAGTTGCAAAGAGTCAGACATGACTGAAGCAATTTAGCCATAAAGACAACCTTAGTAAACTCTACCACAAAATTCATGAACCCTGGATCAACTTGCTTCCTAGTGCACTCTTCAGGGTCTGTGTAGTCCCCAGGAGTGGTCTGCAAACTCAGTGGTCTGAGGCTTGGCTCATTTGAAATGACCTACAGGAGACCTTTTCTTAATACTGACATTCTATTGATGAGAAAGTGAACCAGGCCCTGAGATAGATTATTAATCTAGGACAGGTTCAGAAGACAATCCAGGACTATGCACAAGGCACTGCTAGCTCATACTGAAAATACAGAGGAAGGAGAAGTTCCTTCACAAATAAACCCCAGGGACCAAGTTCTCAAAATCTAGAAAGAGGGGCTACCCAAAGACCAACTATTGCCAAAATTGAGGGGCTGCTATAAAGAAATTTTACATATTAAAGTAAAGTTTAATTGTCAATCTCTAAGGGGTATCTAGTTGGGTACATTCACCCAGACTAAAGCTTTTACCTCCAGAAACCCTGCAGGTCATAATAGAACAATATACCTGTGAGCCAGGGAAAGATCTGAGATCCCTATTCAAAAGACAGGCATCACCAACATAAGTAAAATGATGTAGTGAGTTGGTTATTATTTGAAGCCTTAATGGGACTTGGGAAATCTCATTTCATTGGCTGATGTGGTTCTTGACAATCGTCTGGCCCTTGTGTACCTTCTGGCAGAATAAGGTATAGTTTGTGGGACAATGGGCTTCCCTTGTGGCTCAGCTGGTAAAGAATCCACCTGCAATATGCGAGACCTGGGTTCAACCCCTGGGTTGGGAAGATCCCCTGGAGAAGGGAAAGGCTACCCACTCCAGTATTCTGGCCTGGAGAATTCCATGGACTGTATAGTCCATGGGGTCGCAGAGTCAGACACGACTGAATGACTTTCATTTGTGGGACAATGAATACTTCCTGCTGCACTTGGATCAATGTGATAGGACAGGTAACAGTTAATATTAAGGAAACATACATCCAGGTAGAGTGGCATCACAATTTTGGCAAGGGTGATGTTGCTTCCACGGTCTTGTCAACAGTTAAAAAAAAAAAAAATGCCCGCCCGAAGTTAACCCAGTTCCTTCTCTTTCTAGGCCCTTTAGTGGCTATTGTTGTTCTAGTGTGTGTTTATTTAACCTACAGAGTGAGTTTGTGTCTTCTGGGCTCCAGTGGTTTGAAATAAGTCTCATGATGGCTCAAGGAACTCCAGTCATTCCAGTGGAGAGTGGCCTATGTCCCTATAGGTCCTTAGAACAGTCAGTGAGGGACTTCTACTGACTTCTACTTCTTGGGTAGGATAGGGTCTACAGCATCTCTCCAGCAGAAAGAAGTTTCAGAAGAAGAGATCTTCAGCCCCTTACCCTTTAAAAACTGTTGTTTTGTCACTAAGTCATGTCCAACTCTTTTGTGAACCCAAGGGCTATAGCCCAGTAGGCTCCTCTGTCCATGGGATTTCCCAGGCAGGAATACTGGAGTGGGTTGCCATTTCCTTCTCCCAGGAATCTTCCCAACCCAGGGACTGAACCTATGTCTTCTGCATTGCAGGCAGATTCTTTACCGTCTGAGGCACCAGGGAAGCCTTTTATATAGAGAAATGCTCTCAAATTTAGCTTCCACTTTTAAGAATATTAAACCTCCTTCAAAATGACTTATGCCAGTATGCCCCACGGCTCCCAGAACTGTTGTCTTCAGTGCCCCTGACCCTATGGCAGGCCACTGTTGACCCGTGCCTCTGTCAGAGACTCCTGAACACCCACAGGCAAGACTGGCTCAGTCTCTTGTGGGGTCACTCCACCTTTCTCCTGGGTCCTGGTGTGCACAAGGTTTTGTTTGTGCCCTCCAAGAGTCCATTTCCCCAGTCCTGTGGAAGCTCTGTAATCAAATCCCACTGACCTTCAAAGTCAAATTCCCTGGGGGTTCTCAGTCCCTTTGCCGGATCCCCAGGTTGGGAAATCTCTTGTGGGTCCTAGAACTTTTGTAACAGTGTGAGAACTTCTTTGTTATAGTTGTTCTCTAGTTTGTGGATTGTCTGCTCGGTGGCTCTATGGAGACGCTAATGGCAACCTCCTTCAAGAGGACTTATGCCACATGCCATGGCTCCCAGGTCTGTTGCTGCCAGAGCCCCTGTCCCCACAACAAGCCACTGCTGACCCGTGCCTCCTCAGGAGACACTCAAACACTCAAAGGCAGGTCTGGCTCAGTCTCTTGTGGGTTCTCTGGGTCCTGGTGCACACAAGGTTTTGTTTGAGCCCTCTGAGCATCTCTGGTGGGTATGGGGTTTGATTCTAAACACAATTTTGCCCCTCCTACCATCTTATTGGGGCTTCTCCTTTGCCCTTGGATGTGGGGTATCTTTTTTTGGAGGGATTAGATTCAGTTCAGTTCAGTTCAGTTGCTCAGTAGTATCCGACTCTTTGCGAGCCCATGGATTGCAGTACGCCAGGCCTCCCTGTCCATCACCAGCTCCCGGAGTTTACTCAAACTCATGTCCATTGAGTCAGTGATGCCATCCAACCACTTCATCCTCTGTCACCCCCTTCTCCTCCTGCCTTCAATCTTTCCCAGCATCAGGGATTAGATTAGTTGGTAATTAATAGTTGAAAATCTGTCCTGCAAGTTCCAAGGCCCACCCTTGTCACAGAAGACCTTCAGAACCCACAGAAATGGGTGAACACACACTATTAAAAATTTTATTAGGCTGTCAGCCTTGTGTATCTCCTCCAAAAACATGTCGCTCATAAAAACATGTTTTAGTCCTCTTCAGCCGATTTGATGCAATTTTCTTCAATGCCGCTTGGTTATAGTTAATGTCTTTTTTATACTTATGTCCACAAAGTAGGAAAAATAATGCAAAGCAGGCCATATTCTAAAATAGAAAGCAGTAAAGGGTAAAGCTCTGGATCTCCTCCCACCTCAAAAAACTAAAATAAAAAGAGCAAAGCAAAGTGAATCTCACATTATGCATCTGAAGCATTTTATTTCTAAATTTTACAAAGCAATAGGAAACTTGTTCACTTTTATAGCCAGACAAAAAGATAATAGCATTTGTAGCTATGGAGATGTAATTGAGCTTTTATTTAAATATGGCTGAGAGTTTGGGTTCATTATAGGAAACAAATGAACAACAACAAATCATCAGTTGGCTTTATCATCCATGAGGTGCTGGGTGGACCATCTCTTGTGTTGTAATTGAACTACAGAGCCAGGGCTTGATGAAAGCCAGCCCTCTGCAAATTTGAATGATAACAGTCATTGTTCTGATAGTAATCATCATAACAAAATAGTCCCTGTCTTCATTGCTGTATTTAGGTAGAAAAAGTAAAGAAAGCTTACTGATTTAAATGCAATTCTTTTTTTTTTTTTTTTTTTATTATTATTATTTTTTTCCAGTGGGTTTTGTCATACATTGATATGAATCAGCCATGGATTTACATGTATTCCCAATCCCGATCCCCCCTCCCACCTCCCTCTCCACCCGATTCCTCCGGGTCTTCCCAGTGCACCAGGCCGGAGCCCTTGTCTCGTGCATCCCTCCTGGGCTGGTGATCTGTTTCACCATAGATAGTATACATGCTGTTCTTTTGAAATATCCCACCCTCACATTCTCCCACAAAGTTCAAAAGTCTGTTCTGTATTTCTGTGTCTCTTTTTCTGTTCTGCATATAGGGTTATTGTTATCACCTTTCTAAATTCCATATACATGTGTCAGTATGCTGTAATGTTCTTTATCTTTCTGGCTTACTTCACTCTGTACAACGGGCTCCAGCTTCATCCATCTCATTAGGACTGGTTCAAATGAATTCTTTTTAATGGCTGAGTAATATTCCATGGTGTATATGTACCACAGCTTCCTTATCCATTCATCTGCTGATGGGCATCTAGGTTGCTTCCATGTCCTGGCTATTATAAACAGTGCTGCGATGAACATTGGGGTGCACGTGTCTCTTTCAGATCTGGTTTCCTCAGTGTGTATGCCCAGAAGTGGGATTGCTGGGTCATATGGCAGTTCTATGTCCAGTTTTTTAAGGAATCTCCACACTGTTTTCCATAGCGGCTGTACTAGTTTGCATTCCCACCAACAGTGTAAGAGGGTTCCCTTTTCTCCACACCCTCTCCAGCATTTATTGCTTGTAGACTTTTGGATAGCAGCCATCCTGACTGGCGTGTAATGGTACCTCATTGTGGTTTTGATTTGCATTTCTCTAATAATGAGTGATGTTGAGCATCTTTTCATGTGTTTGTTAGCCATCTGTATGTCTTCTTTGGAGAAGTGTCTGTTTAGTTCTTTGGCCCATTTTTTGATTGGGTCATTTATTTTTCTGGAATTGAGCTTCAGGAGTTGCTTGTATATTTTTGAGATTAATCCTTTGTCTGTTTCTTCATTTGCTATTATTTTCTCCCAATCTGAGGGCTGTCTTTTCACCTTACTTATAGTTTCCTTTGTAGTGCAAAAGCTTTTAAGTTTCATTAGGTCCCATTTGTTTAGTTTTGCTTTTATTTCCAATATTCTGGGAGGTGGGTCATAGAGGATCTTGCTTTGATTTATGTCGGAGAGTGTTTTGCCTATGTTCTCCTCTAGGAGTTTTATAGTTTCTGGTCTTACATTTAGATCTTTAATCCATTTTGAGTTTATTTTTGTGTATGGTGTTAGAAAGTGTTCTAGTTTCATTCTTTTACAAGTGGTTGACCAGTTTTCCCAGCACCACTTGTTAAAGAGGTTGTCTTTTTTCCATTGTATATCCTTGCCTCCTTTGTCAAAGATAAGGTGTCCATAGGTTCGTGGATTTATCTCTGGGCTTTCTATTCTGTTCCATTGATCTATATTTCTGTCTTTGTGCCAGTACCATACTGTCTTGATGACTGTGGCTTTGTAGTAGAGTCTGAAGTCAGGCAGGTTGATTCCTCCAGTTCCATTCTTCTTTCTCAAGATTACTTTGGCTATTCGAGGTTTTTTGTATTTCCATACAAATTGTGAAATTCTTTGGTCTAGTTCTGTGAAAAATACCGTTGGTAGCTTGATAGGGATTGTTAAATGCAATTCTTAACTTTGCCAGTGGAAAACACTGAATTTGATCATCTTCTTGTCTCTGCTTATGCCTAAACTCCTTTCCTGAACTCTAATTCCTGTTTTTCTCCCAATCTGATAATTTCCTTCTATCCTTATCATCTCCCTGCCAAATTAGGGAGCTGCAGAGGAACATGGGGTAAAACCTATCTGAACAATCTCCTGTAGGGTTCACCAGACTCCTGATAGATTATGAATGTTGAGCTAACCTCGACAGGTTCCAGGTTCTTCCAAAAAAAGATAAAGTCCTAAACAATAAGCTTTACATTAGTTCTCTTCTAAAACTGGGTAAGACTAGTTGAGCATTTCTGATTTCTTTCAATCTTACCCCCTTCCATTTCATGAAGGAAAATTCAAGGATGAGGATAAGAATTTACTCATTAAAAAGTATAAATTGACTTCTATTTAAAGATGACTATGCTTGCTCTCACTTTTCTTCAAAGTCCACCCAAAACTATATAAATAATAACAACAAAAGAAAAATAGAGAAAAAGATACATCCAACTTAAATAGGTAAAAAGATGTATCCATCCTATAAAACAAAATAGTGGCCACAATCTCAAAAGAAAAGCTGTGACATCTTGACAGGAGTTATGGATCACATAAAAAGTGATCCACCTCTGCCATCTGAACCTCAGGTGAGCCCGGAGGTACTCCTAAAATAGAGGGTTTATGGCTCATCTGTGTATTCTTGCCCCAGCTGTTCTCATCACTGGAAGAGTGTCAGAAGTGTACAGGACACAAAGCGTGGGGACAGCAATTGCCAGTGTCAAGTAGACATTCTGGAAAAGGCTTGAGAGGATATTCCTGGAGTCAGAAGATCCTCAGGGCAAGGAGAAGCAGATTTTATTGGAGGACCCTGAAGGACAAATGCATGTGGAATTGGGGGACAGGATCCTTAAACCACTTTCTGCCACTTTCCCACTCCCATCCCACCCTCCCACTAGCTGAATGGGGTGCCTCACTGGCCACTTCAAAGACGAGTCATGCAGAGATAAATAGCCTGGTCCTAAGTGTAAACACTGTAAAATAATACAAGTGAACTTACTTACAAAACAGAAACAGACTTACAAACTTAATGGTTACCACAGGAGAAACGTGGGGATGGATAAATCAGGACTTTGGGGTTAATATACATACTACTATATATAAGAAATATAACCAATAAAGACTTATTGTATAGCATAGGGAACTCTATTCAATCTTCTGTGATAACCTATGTGAGAAAAGAATCTGAAGAAGAATGAATAAATGTAGCATGTATAACTGAATCACTTAGCGGTACACCTGAAACTAAGACGTTATCAGCTATATTCCAATAAAAGGTTCAATCAACTATACTCCAATAAATTAAAAAAAAAAAAAACTGCCATCAAGCTGTCAGCTGGCTGCATTCATTGATGGAGAGAGGAAAGACAAAAGGACAAGACAAGGGCATATCAAGGGTATATATCACAAGAGGCACTGCACTATTCAAGGAAACAGGAATTCTGACCAATCATTCTTCATTGCTGCTAAAAGATATGTATAGCAGACAACACTCCATTACTGAAACAAGAGCTCATGTGACAGTTAGGATGTTCAAAGCAGCTACAAGACAAAAAGAGAGGATTAGAACATGCCAGGATCCAGGAGTCAATGGAAAAGAGGAAGCACACTACACAAATGAAAAATCTCTATGAAGGAGAGAACAGGCAGATGTGACAATTAGGTCTTGACCGATAGATTTGGGGGAAATCTCTTAACTAAGAGGAACTAGAGAATTAAAAAATATATGTAAACCTGTGTTTAGAAGTATGATGGCAAGCAATCATAGAAGCAAGCATGTAAGGGTGACGCAACTCTCCTTTGCTGCTTTTAACTCCCCACCACCCTCCCTCTCCTCCCCTCTGCCGCCCCACTCTGCTCTAACTGTCCATGCAGCTGGCCTTGGCAGGGCAACCACATGTGGCCCATTCCCATCACTTTATAACTCATCCTCCCTGCCCTCCCTGCCATGTAATATTCTTTGCTTTCTCCAAATATTTGCTTGTATAGTTTTCTCTGTGAAACCTTCCCCATGAATTCTGACTCTCATGTCTTCAGTGGCTGCAGTGACAACAGATCATCTCTAAATTTCCTGCCCATTTAAATCCCACAGTTCAATGGTCAGTGGCAGAGTCCCCTTTGACCTTGCTCTTGCCCTTATCGACCTCAGAGTATGTGGAATGGCATTCCTCAGGGGAGCCCACCATTTTCCATTCTGACACTTTCCCGACACGTTTCACATCTACACTGATCACCACCGTGGCTGCTGTCCCTCTGATGTAAGGGAAAACAAGTTCAAATGCATCAGACTCAAAGGAGGGCTCCTGAAAATGGGAACAGATATAATTCTCAATGAACTGTACCAGTCATGAAAACCTGTACCTAATAACACAAACCAAGACCTGAAAAAAAAAAAAAAAAAAAAAAAAAAAAGCCCCAAACCTACAGAAAATAAAAGAAAGTGGTGGGAGATCTGAATGTACTTGGTCCCGACTGAGAGGGACCAAAGTCTCTTTGCCACCAAAGAGACTATGAACATTTAAATCACATAGGTGACCACGTGAATCATTATTACTTTTATTATTCAAGGTGGAGTTTGGGGTGTGTGTGTGTGTAAATGTATTTGGCCAAAAAATTTGGGTGTTTCAGTAAGATTTTATGAAAAATCCAAATGAACTTTTTGGCCAACCCTATATTTCGCTAAGGGATTCCCTGGTGGCTCAGACAGTAAACAATCTGACTGCAATGTGGGAGACGTGGGTTTGATCCCTGGGTTGGGAAGATCCCCTGAAAGAGGGCATGGCAACCCACTCTAGTATTCTTGCCTGGAGAATCCCCATGGACAAAGGAGCCTGGCAAGTTACAACTCATGAGGTCACAAAGAGTCAGACATGACTGAGTGACTAAGCACACACATGCATGCCAAGTCACTTTAGTCACATCTGACTCCCTGCGACCCCATGGACTGTAGCCTGTCAGGCTCCACTGTCCATGGGATTCTCCAGGCAACAATACTGTAGTGGGTTACTATGCCATCCTCTGGGGATCTTCCCAACCCAGGGAACTAACCCACATCTCTTGTATCTCTTGCATTGGCAGGCAGGTTCTTTACCACTAGCACCACCTGGAAAACCTATATAATTTCTTGGTCACCTGAAACAGTGATGATGTATTGTCTATAAGTGTAGAATCTGAAATATATATCAGTTCAGTTGCTCAGTCATGTCCAACTCTTTGCAACCCCATGAACCGCAGCACGCCAGGCCTCCCTGTCCATCACCAACTCCCGGAGTTTACCCAAACCCATGTCCATTGAGTCGGTGATGCCATCCAACCATCTCATCCTCTGTTGTCCCCTTCTCCTACTGCTCTCAATCTTTCTCAGCATCAGGGTCTTTTCAAATGAGTCATCTCTTCGCATCAGGTGGACAAAGTATTGGAGTTTCAGTTTCAATATCAGTCCTTCCAATGAATACTCAGGGCTGATCTCCTTTAGGATGGACTGGTTGGATCTTCTCACAGTCCAAGGGACTCTCAAGAGTCTTCTCCAACACCACAGTTCAGAAGCATCAATTCTTTGGCACTCAGCTTTCTTTATAGTCTAACTCTCACTTCCATGTATGACCACTGGAAAAACCATAGCCTTGACTAGATGGACCTTTGTTGGCAAAGTAATGTCTCTGCTTTTTAATATGCTGTCTAGGTTGGTCATAACTTTCCTTCCAGGGGTAAGCGTCTTTTAATTTCATGGCTGCAATCACCATCTGCAGTGATTTTGGAGCCCCCCAAAATAAAGTCAGCCATGTTTCCACTGTTTCCCCATCTGTTTGCCATGAAGTGATGGGACCAGATGCCATGATCTTAGTTTTCTGAATGTTGAGCTTTAAGCCAACTTTTTCACTCTCCTCTTTTACTTTCATCAAGAGGTTCTTTAGTTCTTCTTCACTTTCTGCCATAAGGGTGGTGTCATCTGCATATCTGAGGTTATTGATATTTCTCCCAGCAATCTTGATTCCAGCTTGTGCTTCTTCCAGCCCAGCATTTCTTATGATGTACTCTGCATATAAGTTAAATAAGCAGAGTGTCAATACACAGCCTTGACGTACTCCTTTTCCTATTTGGAACCAGTCTGTTGGTCCATGTCCAGTTCTAACTGTTGCTTCCTGACCTGCATATAGGTTTCTCAAGAGGTGGGTCAGGTGGTCTGGTATCCTCACCTCTCTCAGAATTTCCCACAGTTTATTGTGATCCAGACAGTCAAAGGCTTTGGCATAGTCAATAAAGCAGAAATAAATGTTTTTCTGGAACTCTCTTGCTTTTTCAATGATCCAGCAGATGTTGGCAATTTGATCTCTGGTTCCTCTGCCTTTTCTAAATCCAGCTTGAACATCTGAAACTCCACAGTTCACATATTGCTGAAGCCTGGCTTGGAGAATTTTGAGCATTACTTTACTAGCATGTGAGATTAGTGCAATTGTGCTGTAGTTTGCTCATTCTTTGGCATTACCTTTCTTTGGGATTGGAATGAAAACTGACCTTTTCCAGTCCTGTGGCCACTGCTGAGTTTTTCAAATTTGCTGATATAGTGAGTGCAGAACTTTCACAGCATCGTCTTTCAGAATTTGAAATAGCTCAACTGGAATTCCATCACCTCTACTAGCTTTGTTCATAGTGATGCTTCCTAAGACCCACTTGACTTCACATTCCAGAGTGTCTGACTCTAGGTGAGTGATCATACCATCGTGATTATTTGGGTCATGAAGATCTTTTTTGTACATATATATGTATATAAAACATATATAGAGAGGATTACATATACAACTATATATATAAAACTTTTTATATATTATAGTTATCTTTTACATATTATACATATAAAATTCTCCTTTTGTATATATAATTATCTTTGTCTATGTGTATCAATATATATACACATACACATATATCAAACTCCACACTTAGAGTATAGGCAATACACCATCATTATTTCAGGTGACCAAGAAGCATACACAAAATTCAACCACTTAATAAGCCACAGAGTAAAATGTCAACGAATTGCAAAGAATAAAATAGAATATTTTCTAATTCCATTTCTATAAAACTAAAATTTTACAGTAAAAATATCAAGTACAAAATTTAAAAAATAGAAATAAAACCTTCAGATTAAAAGCAAATTTAATTTAATATTACATAATATAAACAAAGTAATGATCATGAAAACTTACACATCAGGCCCTGTTAAATATAGCTAAAAGTATGCTCAGAATGTGACTCAACAAAATAAATTGGAGCAGAAAAAAAACATTGGTAAAGATAAAATCTTATTAAATTAACTAGAAGTACAAAAACTGTAGAACCAATAATTCTATAATCAGACTTTTTAAAATAAAATTCAAAACCATTAGCTAATATAATCAAGTGGGTAGAAACTTTTTAAACATCAAAAAGAGAACATTAATAAACAAGGTTAGTTTGCTCTATTTTATGAAGACATGTGAAGAACCTGAATGAAATAGATTATTTCCTAGGAAATTCTTGGGGAAAATGCCAAAAATGATCTCAGTGAAATGTTCCCTAGATATTTCCAGTACATGTATATATGTCATACATATATATATATATATATATATATATATATATATATATATATATATATATAAAATTCTATCTATGGACTTTTCAGTCTGTTTTGTTGATTTCTTGATTCTCATTCTGTTTGAATTCTTAATTTTTCCCTGAGAATGATTTTTATAGAATACTCAGGAAAAAATTGTCAGTATGCAAATTACTCAAACACAAGGCCTACACACTTTTGCATAGAAAAGTTTACCAAATCTTTAAGGACCTTAAGTTTTTATATTTAAGCCTCACAGTATGCTAAAAGAAGAACATTTCCCAAATTCTTTTAATGAAACAAACAAAATTTATAGTAGCCCCAACCAAGATAGCACAAAAATCTACAGATAAATCTTCATTATGAATATTAATATAAGTATTATAAATAAAATATTAGACACAGAAGGCAGCAGTGTGGCATTATTCCCAGTAACACCAGGGTGGCTTAATACTGCAAAACCTATTTATCTAGTTCATTATATATTCCCATGATGCATTACATTAAGTAAAAAAATGGAAAAAATAAAATCACTTTTACAAATGAGAAAAAGATATTTTAATAACCTTCAATATCTCTCCTTGGTATGAAAAATTGATTTAAAATTGTGACTGATAGAATATGTATATTTTGGCCCTAGATCCATTCTCACGCTTGATGGAAGAAAACCAGAAGCATGACCATTAAGGGCAGGGACCAGGCTAGGATATCAAGCATCATTATTACCATTGAGTAATAATGGTACTAGCTGGTACCAGTGGTACCAGCTGAAAAATTTAGGAAGGAGCAAGACATATGAAAACTTGAAGGGAAGAGGTAAAGTCATCTTTGATTGTAGTTAATATGATCCATATAGAATGGGATTAGAAAATATTTCTTCTATTTTGAGTTTAGAAAAGGAAGAGGAACCAGAGATCAAATTGCCAACATTCACTGGATCATAGAGAAAGCAAGGGAATTCCAGAGAAACATCTACCGCTATTTCATCAACCACTCAAAAACCTTTAACTACGTGGATCATAACAAACTGTGGAAAGCTCTTAAAGAGATGGGAATACTAGACCATTTCATCCAGCCCTTGAGAAACCTTTTGTGGGTCAGGAAACAACAGTTAGAACCCTGTCTGGAACAACTGATTGGTTTAAGTTTGAGAAAGGAGTACAACAGGGCTGTCTGCTGTCACTCTGTTTAAACCGTATTTTGAGCACATCATGATAAATCCATGTCGGGCTGGATGAGTTACAAGCTGGAATCAAGATAGGCAGAAGAAACATTAACAACCTCAGATAGGCAGATGATACCATTCTAATGGCAGAAAGTGAAGAGGAACTAAAGAGCCTCTTGATGAGGGTGAAGGAGGAGAGTGAAACAGCTGGCTTAAAACTTAATATTAAAAGCACTAAGATCATGGCATCCAGCCCCATTACTTCATGGCAAATAGAAGGGGAAAAGGTAGAAGTAGTGTCAGATTTTCTCTTCTGGGGCTCTAAAATCACTGCAGATTGTGACTGCAGCCATGAAATCAGAAGATGATTGCTTCTTGGCAGGAAAGCTGTGACAAACTTAGACAGTGTGTTGAAAAGCAGAGACATTACTCTGCCAACAAATGTCAGTATAGTCAGGGCTATTGTCTTCCCAGTGGTCATGTACCATTGTGAGAGCTGAACTGTGAAGAAGGCAGAATGTCAAAGAATTGATGCCTTTGAACTGTGGTGCTGGAGAAGACTCCTGAAAGTCCCTTGAACAGCAAGGAGGTCAAACCAGTCAATCTTAAAGGAAATCAACCCTGAATACTTGTTGGAAGGATTGATGCTGAAGCTGAAGCTCCAGTATTTTGGTCATCTGATTCGAACAGCCCACTCACTGGAAAAGTCCCTGATGCTGGGAAAAATTGAGGACAGAAGGAGAAGAGAGAGTCAGAGGACGGCATCACCGATGCAGTGGACATGAACTTGGGCAAACTTTGGGAGATGGTGAGGGACAGGGAGGTTTGGCGTGCTGCTGTCCATTGGGTTGCAAAGAGTTGGACACGACTGAGCAACTGAACTGACTGACTGACAGCTAGATTATATCAGCAAAGACCTTACTTCCAAATAAAGTCTATTCTTGGGTACAACATATCTTTGGGGGCAACACAGTTTAATCAGCAACAAATGCAGTAATAGATGTGTTAAAATATGTTAGATGCACGCTACAGACAAGGCATGCACATTTCAATGAGGATATTGTAAAGACACATACCTGAGGGGAAAAGTAAGGAGATGAGTGGGATATACAGCAAAATGCCATTTATATAACTTAAAATGTATGTGCCCAATTAGGTCTACATGTTTTAAAAAAGCATATACAAGGGAAGAACACAGATTAAAATAGGAACACACATTAAAGTGGGCCTAAGGAATGGGATTTGGAATGGGAATAAAGGTATTAAAAAAAAAAGCTCTGCTCTGAGGGCACAGACCTGAGCTATGATATTTTTGCACTTGAGGTCCAAAAAAATTAATAATCACATTAACACATGAAAATAACAGCAAATACACATTTACCATTCCCTGTGTGTCACATACTGTGCTAGCTCTGGCATGTGTGTGTGTGTGTGTGTGTGTGTGTGTGTTCAACTAATTAAATAGAAGACCACTGTCATGACTCTTAACAACTTTCCTTCTTACTTGACCCCTTAAATGGCATTTTTAGAAAGTTGCATTATTAAGCAATATAAATTTATAGAAATGTTAACAAATGAGGAGATACAGTGAAATCTCTAATGCAAATCTCTAAAAATCTTTTAAAGAAGAATACTGATAGTGGTTCATTTTGTATTTGTCACTTTCTTAAAGTAGTTTCTAATGCAATATAGGAAGGAACAATTCTGAATATTGAGTCTTCCTTTTGTTCTGAAAATTAATAAATTGTTCCTCATTTAACTTATAGATTGACTCCTTTCTCAAATCCCCTTGTACATGGATTGTATTTGTTCTTGGTCCTATATTCTCAGTGCTGAAAACTTTATTTGATGCCAAATATCCTGGTCATTAAATGAATGATGACAGAATGGACTCCTTTAGATGCCAAAGCTACCTTAGGTGAGATTTCAGCTTCCCAGCCCTGAATGTATTTGAAGGCACAAAATAAGAATCACAAGATCATCAAGAAAGACATAAAGTAAGTGTGAATTTTCTTCCGTCCCATTTGAATTTCTTGGAGAAGAGAAGACCTGGCCCTTTCTATCTGTCCCCAGAGACATACTGGAGCTTCTGTTCTGTTCTCAAAGTGCACTATGGATAATATGAAAATGTGTTTCTGGGGAACTTTCTCAGTGGCTGCAACTTTCTCAGGTGACCTGGTGCCATATTAATAAAATGTTAAACCCACAAAGTCCCCACAAGTCAATAAATAATGCAGGCTGAAATCACTAAATATTATGCCCCTGAGGTCCGTTTCATTGAAATTCACTGATTCAACACTTTTCTGAGGAAGTTCTGCCTCATTCAGCATTCTTACTCTGAAGCTGGCCAGCCTGAATACCAAGGTCCTTAAAGGCTCTTCTTGCTGCTGTCACCCTTTTTCTGCACACAAACGATGGGGATACAAAACTGGCTCTCAGAGAATTGCAATTACACTGTGCCTCCAAAGGCTGGTTCATTTCTTCTCAGTTTCCAAGTCTGTAGAAGAAAATCATATATGCTCACTCTGCCTGCCTAGCAGATTTTGCTCCTCTCCACCCCAACTATAAAGTTCAAAGCACAAATTGAAAAGCCTTGAAAAGGCTGACTCAAAGTCTTTCCTTTCTGTTAATAATCTCTCAGAGTATTATGTTTGGAAGACTCTGTTTTGTAACTGTATCAGTGCTCTTATTCTGGAACTTCCAGAGCCAAATATTCAGAAATGATATGCTATTAATACATGTACTAACAACAAGAGTAAAAACATCTGCAATCCTGTTGCTGAAATTTGGTCTCAGGAAAACAGTGCTGGATTAGATCTCAGAGACACAGTGTTGGGTGAGGTAGAAAGAAATAACTTTATTGTTTTGCCAGGTAAAGGGAACCACAAGGAATGCCCTCAAGACTCTGTGTTTTGCCCTGGAGGAGGTAATGAGGAGTCTAATAGTAATGGTTCAAGGAGCAGAACGTGATCAGCTCCTGGACATTCTTCTGACTGGTTGGTGGTGAGTAATTGAGAGTCAGCATCACCCACCTCTTTGTTCCAGCTGGTCTGGGGGTCTATGTGCTTGTGGGCAGCAAACAGTTAACTTCTTCCACCTGGTGCAGGTTTCAATATCTGCAAAACAGCTCAAAGGACATGGCTGACAATACTACCCATAGTCCTTGAGGAAGAGCTAAGAAAGGTCTTTGACTTTGTTTAATGGCTAATGTATTATTATTTTGTCTTAACTTGACTGTTTTCCTTTCTTTCTGCATTTTCTCACTCCTCTGATTAAATTTATTCCTTGACTAAAGTCCTACAGATAAAAGGCAGGTGAAGGACATGTGTGGGCATCTATTTTGGGAAGGCTTCATAGGGTCCTGCTCAGTTACAATCCTTTTCACCTTCTCTTCTTGAAGGATAAAGGAGAGTGCAGATTGAGGGATTGCTGAGAGAGGAGAGAAGACAAACCAGATGTACTCTGGTGGTGACTACTGGTGGAAAACAAAGGATGCTTTGGGAAAAGCATCTTTACTTTTCTCTTTCAAATTCCTACATCACTTGTCTTTCAGGTGCTGTGTGTCCATAGGTACAGAGATGCCTGGAGCCACCACCTTGGTGTCTGTCCTCCCCAAGTTGTCCTGGTACAAGGGTAAGGAGAGAGTTCTGGGAAGGTTTGTATATGTCAGGCAGGTTTGATTCCCCATAATCCTGTATATTCTTTCTACTCCAGCAGTGAATGGTGATTTGTAAGCATTCTTCTGAATGAACATCTGGTGACAAGGAAAGACTCCAAAACATCACAATTTAAAAACAAATGGGGGTCGTAAGTAAAACCTGAACCATTCTTTGTTAGTCATGAGCTTTATGGTAGATCACTTCACCTTCTTAACCCTGCACTTCCTCACCCTTAAAATGGTGCCAGTGATCCTTACGGTGCTGTCAAAGGAGATAATAGGTATTTGCAAATAATCGAAATCATCAAGCAAAATGTAAGCTACTATTTCTTCCTCTCACTCTACACTATATTGTATGTTTCTTATAACTTTAGTTAGGCATGCTACAAGGGCTAAGACTTCCTACAAGCCAATTCAAAGACTGCTTTTGGGTAGGAAATTTTTATAGAAAATGATGTTAAATGGTTGCAGATGTGGATGCAAGGAGCAGCACAGCTTCTAAAGGCAGAGTAGAGTCTGTACAGTCCTGAGAACCCAGTCAGTATTGTCAGCCCCTCTCAAAACTGGTGGTCAGCAGAGCAGGTTTGTAGCTGACATCTATAATAGTTCTTTTTAAAGAATTTTACTGAAGTGTAGTTGATTTACAATGTTTGTTAATTTCTGCTGTATCGCAAAGTGATTCAGTTAAGGTGGCACTAGTGGTAAAGAACCTGCCTGCCAACGCAGTAGATTTAAGAGATGTGAGTTCAATCCCTGAAGCTCCTCCAGGAAGATCCCCTGGAGAAGGGAATGGGTACCCACTCCAGTATTCTTGCTTGGAGAATCCCATGGACAGAGGAGCCTGGTGGGCTATAGTCCATAGGGTCTCAAAGAGTCGGGCACAACTGAAGCTAGTTA
Organism: Dama dama; assembly: GCF_033118175.1. Lineage (NCBI taxonomy): Eukaryota > Metazoa > Chordata > Mammalia > Artiodactyla > Cervidae > Dama > Dama dama. The sequence goes on from NC_083693.1 coordinate 37,833,124, forward strand.
GTACATATATGTGTGTGTATATGTATATGTGTGTGTATTCTTTTCATATTCTTTCCCATTATGGTTTATCAGCAAGATATGGAATATAGTTCCCTGTGGTAAAACAGTAGGACCTTGTTTTTATCCATCATCTATATACTAGTTTGCATCAGCTAATCCCAACTTCCCACTCCACCCCTCCCCACCCCCACCTCCAAGTCTGTTCTCTTTATCCGTGAGTCTGTTTCTGTTTTGTAGACATGTTCATTTGTGTCATATTCTGGAAGAATTCTTAGTCCATTAATGTCGTTTGTAAAAATGCTAAAGCACTTATCCACAATGCTAATTTCTTCCTAGGATAAGGTTTATGCATTATGTCACACAAAAAGGTCTGTTCCAGATTAGGACTAGAACAAGCCTTTTCTTAAAATAAATTTTTGCAAAGAACATAAGTCTCTGAGTAATTTCCTAAAAAATAAGGCTGCACTAGCCTTTTGTGTTTGCTCTTTGAGTCTTGTCAACTGAAAAATGTGTACAACCTAAAAGTTGAGTATTATATTTTATTTGAGGACATTACTGAAAACTACAGCCCAGGAAGGCAGCCTCTCAGATAGCTCTGAGGGACTGTTCCAAAGAGGTAAGGTAGGGGCAATATAGAAGTTTTGGTGGAAAAAAAAAAAAGCACACATACTGTAACATCAAAAGATTACTGCTAATCTCACACACACACAGACACACACTAAACCAGACATCTCAAGTGAATGATTTTTGTGCTTTTCTATGTATGAAAAGATGTAAGAGTCTTGATTCATTGAAATTGTTCCTTTGATATGCATCTTAGCTATCCAGGGCCAGTATCCTGTTTTTCTCCATCCTGAATTCTCAGATTCACCATGGGAGTGGGGCATCTGCAGTGGCTGATGGCTCCATAGCCACAGCTTTTTTTTTTTTTAACTGACATTTTTTTCTTTGTCCACAGCCTGAAGGATGTCATCTTGCCTTAGTGCCACTTGATGGACACCAGTTGGCAGGGTGCAATCTAAGAAGAATCAAGTGAAAATCAGGAGCTCCGTGTGCTAATCTGTGACACAGAACAGAATTCTCCATTTCCCTGGATGGGACAGCAGGCCTTAGCAAGGATCACCCGCCTCCCTCCCTACAGGAGGCCCCTGCTTTTTGGTTCTCCGAACCCAAATCCAGATGAGACTGGCCATTTCTAGCTAAAGATCAAGTTACCCTAGGTGTAGTTGAAGTAAGAGAATTGTCTTCATTGCTGGTTACATGTTTTCATTTCTATTTCTTTTTTTTTTTCTCTTTTCTTGGGGGCTGTGAGAGACAAATTTTCATGAGAGGAAAAAAAATATAAACCTTGGCTTTGAAATACTGGCTTCTGTTACCCAGAGGAGCCTGGTGGGCAGTAGTCCATAGCATCGGAAAGAGTCAGACACGACTAAAGCAACCTAGCACAACACAGCGCATCCTTATGCTAGTTCTGTGGGGCCTGTTTCTTAATAAGATCCCTGTGTGAGTGCGTGCTCAGTTGATCAGTGATATCTGACGCTTTGCAACCCCGTGGACTATAGCCGCCAGGCTCCTCTGTCCATGGAATTTTCTAGGCAAGAATACTGGAGTGGGTTGCCATTTCCTACTCCAGGGGATCTTCCTGACTCAGGGATCGAACCTGCATCTCCTGAATTGGCAGACAAACTCTTTACCAGTGCACCACATTAGAAAGCCAATAAGATCATTATTTAAGAGTAAAGTTGCAGATCCTGGCTGGGTTTACAGGGGCCACTGAACTCAGCCTGAAAAGTAACTAGTAAAATTATAAAAATTATCCAGAGGATAAAATGTGTTTCTACAACCAAGCCTGCAGACTCCGAGATTCCCAGGCTAGCTGGAGATCAGCAATGAAGGCAGTACAGTCCCCCACCTGCCCCAGTGAGGATGTCTGGTGAGGATGTCTGAAGTCACTGCATCAGGCTGCAGCACTCTGACCTGGTCAATATGCCATGTGGTAACTCCTTACTGACTGATAAGAGTTCTGAGTTACTGAGCCCCAGACTAGCAGCCATATCTTAGCCTGAGGCCTGAAACGTATCACTCACGCTTATCCTTAAGAGTTCCTACTCCTGGCTTTCAAGAGAGAAGACCCAGGGAACATTCATTTGATCACAATGAGGAAACTTGTTAGTAGTTGTCATTAAATATTCATGTTTGTTTTCCTATAGATTTAATCTCTCTGACCCTCAGTTGTTTTTTTTTTTTAATTGTTGTTTTCTGTTACAGTGAGTAGGTAGTCTTAAAGCTGTGGGTCTCAAACTATGTTACTAAAGCATCAGAATGTTGTTTCGAGGTGAAAATTGTTATGCCCGATGTCCGAATCCCCGAGCGGGAAGAGAGAGAAGGCTTCCAAGACAATGCAACTCGCAAAAAGGGAAGTTTATTACTGTCTCGAGCCAGGGCCTTCTGCCACAAACATCACAATGGTGATGGTCAGAAAGCGCCGAGCTCAAGCTTGTTACACAAATTTATGAGATATGCAAAAGCGGTTAGTAACTGGCTTAAGCGGATTGGTTACATGTTTGCAAAGCAATTCTATCCGTACAGACTTTCGCGGGCTTTTCAGCTCTCCCTTTGTTCTTACTGGGCGCATATTGATTGGCTGGCTCCAGGTTACTTGATGGGGGTAGGGAATCTTACCATTTCGGGGGAAGCTAAAACTTAGGTCCAGGCCGCCCGTCATGGTATTAACCCTGGCAGCCTCACATTCCCCCCTGTCTTCTTGTTCCTGTAGAGGAATCTTTCTCTTCATCCTGGGCTACCATCTGATATTGCTGCCTCAATACCATAATCTGAATGGTATTTAGACGTTTTCTAATAAATGACATTAGCCGGTTTAAAATACAAGGGCCAAATGTAAGTGTTAATAATAGCACTATAAGCGGGCCCAGGAGGGTGGAAACTAAGGTGGTCAGCCAGGGGGAGCGTTGAAACCAAGACTCAAACCATCCCTGTTGGGCCTCCCGTTCCCTCTTTCGTTGCGCCAGCCCTTCTCTTACTTTTGCCATAGATTCTCTTACCACTCCTGTATGGTCTGCATAGAAACAACATTCTTCTCCCAGAGCCGCGCAGACCCCACCCTGTTGGAGAAAAATCAAGTCTAATCCTCTCCTATTCTGCAAGACCACCTCAGACAAGGAAGTCAGAGACTTCTCTAAGTGGCTGATTGATTCTTCTATGCGAGTTATATCTTCATCTATGGCGGCTCGTAGGGAAGAAAACCCTTGGCCTTGCAGAGATAGTGAAGCTATTCCTGTCCCTGCTCCTGCCAGCCCAAGACTGAACAAGGCTGCCATGGTGATCGCACTGATTGGCTCTCTCTTTTGTCTTAGCAATTCTCGGTCCCAATGTGAGTACATAACCTCTTCAGAGTGGTATAAGATTTTTGGCATTACAGCAACCAGGACACAGAATTCTTGACTCTGGTTAAAAACCTTCACATTTAAACATGGGGTTAGCCCAGTATGTGAACAAATCCACCAGCCCCCAACCTCTGGCACAATCCAATTTTTGCCATATAAGCGTAGGTTACTAATAGTCCGGGCACAGAGGGAAGTTTTATCACGTGGCACTGTGCCCAAACAGAGTCCCTGTCCCCAAACTTCATTCATTGTGAGGCCAACCTTGCGTTCTTCCCATCGGCATGGGGGTGGGTCCTGGCCTGAAGATAAGTGGTAAGAGACATTGAGGCCTATGGCCTCATAGAAGGGGGGGTGAAGATTATAACAAAGCCAACAGGACTGGGTTGCATTAGGGTTGGTATGGTTTATGACCGTAAAGGCTGCATTCACTAAGGCCCATAGGGGGTCCTGAATTGCTGAGCTAATGGTAACAGCCAGAGGGCCAGGGGTTTCTGTCAGTTTGCCTCTGAGGCTCGGGGTAGAGGAGATGTTAAATGTTCCTGGCAAGCTTGGTCTGAAGGGGGTTGGCTTGGGGGTCGCCTTGTGCCCCTGTAATGCTTTGACCAGATTGGGACCTAAACTATGTACCTGCACCGGCTCAATAACCTGTTTAATGATTAAAAGCTCGCCTGAGTAGGGGCCGGGCCAATTTACGTGAAGCTGAAAACCCCAAGTCAGTCTTGAGGTCCAGCGGTTTTCTTTTTTCGCCCGTTCCTGGTTAAATCGTACTCGTACCTGAGGCCGCTGGTGTCTACGGTCCTTGAAGGTGAAGCTAACTAGATCTCTGTTTCCGACATCCCACCTCTGGGGTCCATCACAAGAGGTCACACAACTCCAGCTCCTGCAATAATAGCTTTCTATGCCACCACAGGTTTTCCAGTTATTTTTTACATAGCCCGGGCAAGCCCAAAACCCCAACCTATGGTTTTTTTATCCCATCTCTATAGTACTTATCATAGAGACCATCCTGCTTTGCGAAGAGGCTTGAGAGGTCGAAGTTCAGGTCTGGCCACCAGGTGTTTGGAGGGTGGATTCCTGAGGTCTCATTGAGCAGCTCATGAGTTTGCCCGTCGTTGAGTTTCCATGTGATCTTAGCAGGTTGATGGGGGTTATGACTGGTCGCTCCTGGGTCGATGAGAGCTGCCATCAGCAGGAGAATTAGGAGGCCTCCCAGCGGACGAGTTTCAGTTTCAAAGGATTTGACGGGTGAGGACTCGCCTTCCATTCTGCTCGCGCTTTTTCCTGTTCTTCCGATGTAGCTTGCCGCACGTGATTGCAGTGAACCCAGGGTCCAATCCCGTCGACCTTGACAGCGGTAGGAGTGGTAAGGAGAACAACATAAGGGCCTTTCCATCTAGGTTCTAATACTTTAGATTGGTGTCGTTTTACCCAAACCCAATCACCTGGGCCAATATTATGTGAGGGGAGGGCCCTCTTGTTTTGGCCCTCATGCATCTCTCGAATCAGTTTCCAAACATGGTTATGCACCTTACTTAATGCTATCAGAGTTTGCTGGAATTGTCCCAAAGTAGGGGGTGGCAGACATTTTCCTTCGAAAATAGGATACACAGGAGGGGGTCTTCCATACAGAATCTCAAAAGGAGTAAGATTCAGCTTATAAGGGGTGTTACGTGCCCGAAAGAGTGCAAAGGGGAGGAGGGTCACCCAGTCCCCGCCAGTCTCTATTGCCAACTTTGTCAAAGTTTCTTTTAGGGTCCGATTCATTCTCTCAACCTGTCCTGAGCTCTGGGGATTATATTCGCAATGTAACTTCCATTTCGTCCCCAGAGCTTGGGCCAGCCCTTGTACAATCTGGCTCACAAAGGCAGGTCCATTATCAGAGCCCATAGTCACTGGCAGCCCATACCTAGGCACTATCTCCTCTAAGATCTTTTTAGCAACCACTATTGCTGTCTCTCCCTTAGTGGGGAAAGCTTCTACCCACCCAGAGAAGGTATCTACCAGTACCAACAGGTAGCGGTACCCATACTTGCCTGGCATTACCTCGGTGAAATCTATCTCCCAATGTTGCCCTGGCTTTTCCCCTCGGTACCTCGTTCCCGAGTGCAGCTTCTTCTCTGCCCTCATCAGCTGGCACGCTTCGCAGGCTTGAATTATCTCTCGTACAGTTGCATTTTGTCGAGGGAACCTCAGGCAGGCCATCTGGAGAAGTGTTAGGGTCTTTTTTTCTCCCAAGTGTGTAGTTGTGTGCAGGTGTTCACACAGGTGACGACCCAGGGTGGCAGGCAAGATCAGGTTGTTGTTTTGGTCTCGGTACCATCCATCTTGGTCATCTTTCTGGAGGGTGGTATCCTTGTTGATCCAGGCGAGATCAGGGAGGGAATATTCGGGAACTGGTGGCAAGGTCCCCATACCAGGGGGTGGAAGGCCCACGGCTAATATGGGGGCGGCATAGTCCCGGCTAGCCGCTTCTCGAGCGGCCGCATCAGCAGCACGATTGCCTCGCGCCTTAGGGTCTTCTCCCTTCTGGTGACCGGGGACATGTACTATAGCTACTGCCCGGGGTAGTTGGACAGCTTCCAAGAGCCTGCGAATCTCAGGCAGATTTTTGACCTCTTTTCCCTCAGCTGTCCGAAATCCCCTTTCTTGGTATATGGGACCTTGAATATGGGCAGTGCTGAAAGCATATCGGCTGCCAGTAAAAATGGTGACTCTCTTCCCTTTGGCTTGCTCCAGAGCCTGTATTAGGGCAATCAATTCTGCTTTTTGTGCAGAAGTGTTTGGGGGTAGTGTCTCAGCCCATATCGTCCGCCCTGAATCATCAACTATGGCGGCTCCTGCCTTCCTTTGCCCATCTTTTACATAACTGCTCCCATCGGTGAACCATACTAGCTCACTGTTGCTTAGGGGTACATCAGTTAAGTCTTTTCGTGCCGCCAGGGCCTCAGCCAGTATCTCACTGCAATCATGGAGAGGGCTGTCCTTCTCTGGGTTGGGTAGGAGCGTGGCCGGATTTAGGGAGCAAGGGGTCTGAAAACGCACCCGTGGGGCATCGAGCAGCAAGGCCTGGTAGTGTGTCAAGCGGGCATTGGAGATCCACTTACCCAGCGGCTGCTTTAAAACCCCTTCCACTGCGTGGGGGGTGTAAACCGAGAGTTGCTGTCCATACGTCAACTTGTCAGCGTCGCGGATGAGGAGGGCTGTAGCTCCAATGATGCGAAGGCAAGGGGGCCACCCAGCGGCCACCGGGTCTAATCGCTTCAAAAGGTATGCTACCGGCCGCTTCCATGGTCCCCATTGTTGAGTCAAGACCCCCTTTCCTATTCCTTGCTTTTCATCTACAAGCAGCTGGAATGACTTATTTGGGTTAGGCAGGGCAAGGGCTGGGGCTTCTAGTAGGGCCTGTCTGAGTGTCTGGAAAGCCTGTTTCATTGGCTCAGTCCAAGTCCACTTTGGGGTCTCTTTACTTCCCTCATATAAGGGCCGGGCCTTCTCAGCAAACCCCATAATCCACAGTCTGCAATATCCAACAGTCCCCAGAAACTCTCTCACCTGGCGAGGGTTTTTGGGCTCTGGTATCTGCAATATTGTTTCTTTCATGGCCTGGGTTAGCCACCTTTGCCCCTGCCTGATCTTATACCCCAAATAGGTGACCTCTTGCCGGGCTATTTGTGCCTTCTTTGCGCTAGCGCGATACCCCAAGATGCCTAGGGTCTGTAATAGGTCCCCAGTGGCACGGCTGCAAGCTTCCTCTGTGGTTCCAGCCAACATAAGGTCATCTACATATTGTAGCAGAATGACCTCTGGGTGGCAAGCCCGATATTCGTAGAGGTCCTCACTCAGAGCCTCATTAAACAAGGTAGGGGAGTTCTTGAACCCCTGTGGGAGGCGGGTCCAAGTTAATTGTACTACCGGTTGGCCCTCCCCCTCAGTCCACTCAAAGGCAAATATCTCCTGGCTCTGGACTGCCAGGGGTAGGCTGAAAAAGGCATCCTTCAAGTCCAGCACAGTGTACCAAGTGTACTCAGGCAGTAAACTGCTCAGGAGAGTATACGGGTTAGGGACAGTTGGGTGTATGTCACTCACCCGTTTGTTGACTTCTCGCAGGTCTTGGACAGGTCTGTAATCTGTCCCCCCTGGCTTCTTCACCGGCAGTAAGGGGGTGTTCCAAGGGGAGTGGCATCGCCTGAGAATTCCGGCCTCCATGAGCAGTCGAATGTGGGGAGTGATCCCCCGCCGAGCTTCTTGGCTCATAGGGTACTGTCTCACCCTCACAGGAATTGCCTCGGCCTTTAGCTCGATGACGACCGGATGTCTCTGTTTAGCTAGTCCCATTCCTGCTGTTTCTGCCCAGGCCAATGGATATTTATGGACCCACGGTTGTACATCTAGTGCTATGGTCTCTGAGGGCTTAGGCGCAAAAAGTCTGTATTCATCCCTTAAGGCTAGGGACAAGACATGTATCGGTTGTCCAAGTCCATCCGTGACTGACATTCCCCCGGGGTCAAAATGGATCTGAGCATTAACTTTAGTCAACAAGTCTCTTCCAAGTAGAGGGGCTGGGCATTCTGGTATCACCAAAAACGAATGGGACACCTGGTGGGTCCCCAGATTTACTTTCCGTTCTGTGGTCCAACAATATCTTTTTGTCCCCGTGGCTCCTTGCACTAAGCTGGCTTTCTTAGACATTGGTCCCAGTTTTTTATTTAAAACAGAGTGTTGGGTGCCAGTATCTACCATGAAGCCAACGGGTTTCCCCTCCACATGTATGGTTACCCAGGACTCGGGGAGGGGTGCCGAGTCTCGACTCCCCTAGTCACTACTGTCTTCCCCCGCATATAGAACTCGAGTTCCAGGGGGGATTTTTTCTCTCTGGGTCATTCCTCTCTTTGAGTCCCTCTTAGGGCACTCGTTTTTCCAGTGCCCCTGTTCTTTGCAGTAGGCGCACTGATCCTTCTTTAGGGCCTGCCTTTTTGGTTTTTCTTTTTCTCCCGTCCGGGGGTTTCGAGGTTCCCTCAATTCTGTTCCAGCCTTTATCCCCGCAAAAAGAATCTGGGCTAGCTCCTTCTGGTTCTTCCGGTTTTCTCTAGCCCTATGTTCCCTGTCTTCTTTCCTGATCTTCTCCGCTAATTCCCTTTCCTCCCGCCGAATTCACTCTTCCCTTTCTTCTGGGGTCTCCCTATTATTAAATACCTTTTCAGCTGCTTTCAGTAAATCCTGTATTGTCTGTTCTCCCAATCCCTCTATCTTTTGTAATTTCCTCCTAATATCTGGGGCTGCCTGATTCACAAACGCTAACAAAACTGCAGCGCGTGACTCCTCAGCCTGGGGGTCCATAGGTGTATATTGCCTGAAAGCTTCCATCAGCCTCTCTAGGAAGGCTGCCGGGCTTTCAGTGGGCTCTTGCCTTACTAAATTTACCTTTGCCAGATTTGTCGGCTTTCTTGCTGCAGCCCGCAGGTCAGCCATTAGAGTCTGGCGGTACACTCGGAGACGCTCCCTACCTTCCACCCGCTCAAAATCCCAGTTAGGCCGCAACAGAGGAAACCCCTCGTCCACAAGATGAGGCTGGGCGGTTGGCCTCCCGTCGACCCCTGGTACCCGTTTCCGCGCCTCTGCCAGAACTCGCTCCCGTTCTTCCGTGGTGAAGAGCACCTGCAACAGCTGCTGACAATCATCCCAGGTGGGATTATGAGTGAACAAAATGGAATCTAAGAGGTCAATGAGGCCTTGGGGCTTCTCTGAGAAAGGAGGGTTTTGGGTCTTCCAATCGTACAGGTCACTCGTGGAAAAGGGCCAGTACTGATAGGTTCGCTCTCCGTCCGGGTTAGTTGGTCCCACTCGGACAGGGAGCGCCTGAACAGTGGATGAAGGTAACTCTGGGTCCCCAGGGTCTTGCTTACCCCTATCTCCCTTAGTTTTCCCCCGGGTCCCCAATGCCGGTCCCCCCTCACGGTCGGTTCCCGTTGGCCCTCTTAATCCTCTCGGTTCACCTGTGGGAGCTTCTCTCCTCGGAGGGGATTGCAAGGAGGGCACATATGGCGGAGGCCTTATCTCCGTTTCTAGATCTATCAGGTTTGGATAAGATGATTCCTGAAGGACTGGTTTTGGGTCCTCTTTCTTTTTGGTTTCCTCCGGGGGGGTCTCCATCACCAGGACCTGTGAACTGGAGGAACTAGGAAGTTTGTAAACAAAAGGTTTTAACCATTTAGGCGGATTTTCCACTAGATCCTGCCAGACCATGACATAGGGGACCTGACTCGGATGGCCCCAGGGATCAGGAGCCATAATCTTTTCCTTCACAGCCTGTATGATGGACGGTTGAAAGGTGCCTTCCGGAGGCCATCCAACCTGAAAGGCGGGCCACTCTGCAGAACAAAAAGTTATTAATTTACTTTTCTTGACCAGCAAAGACAAGTCATGGGCCCTGGCCCTGACATCCAAAAAATGGTCAGTCATGAGAGAAAGTGGGGTAGATTCTCCTTGCCCCATGGTCAAAGAATTAACGGTAAGGAAGAGAGAGAGAAAGTCACTGAGAACGACCACCAAAAATCCTACCGGGAGTGGTGGCGGCCAAGAGGTTGGGCTTATGGTATGCTTTTGGAACTGTTTATGTGCCTGCGTCGTTGCACGGAAGTTTTCTTGCTGGGGGCGGGCCCCCTAGGGGTTTCTAGCCCGTTCCGTGACCCCCTTATCCTCTCACGGGAGTCTTCAAGTGGCAGGCGCCCTAATGGCCTTTATGTGCCTGACCCGTGCCCACAAGAAGAATTTTAGGCCACGTCCTCAGTTAGGGATGTTAAAGGAGAGTTTCACCCGGTCGGGCTCTAGTTACTGAGGCTTACTTATTGTAGGGCCTTCAGAGTCCGCCAGAGTGTAGCCCTGGCCAGGACTCATCAATTGCCCCCACAACCGTTCACCTGTTCACTGAAACTCCCGAAAAGAAAAGGAGTTGGGGGCAGATCAGAGAAGTAAGAGAAAGAGAATAAGTCAGAAGTGAGAGAGAACAATGCACCAGAAGAGAACGAGACTAGAGACAATGCCGGCACACATAAAAACACGGAGAGCCAAAGACAAACACACGGACAAACAAACGTCGGCCGACGACACAGCGCTGGGTTTTCGGGCCCCCTGAATTTTCTTGCCTCCCGGTAGCAGATTCACCTTACCGAATGACGTCCGCTGTTCATCAGACTCGGGGTCGGGAGAGGAACTTTCCTTCCCGCGGAGTCGGCTGCCTCCCAGCGCATCCGCTGGCCTTGGCCTTACGCCGGCTGGCTCCCCCTTTATAAAAAGCCTTCCCGCGGAGTCGGCTGCCTCCCAGCGCGTCCGCTGGCCTCGGCCTTACGCCGCTGGCTCCCCCTTTATAAAAAAACCTTCTTTCTGTGCCAGATACCTCCCTGCTTCCTGAGCACCGGTGTTATTATTTATCCTTCCCCTTTGTTCTGTAAGCGTTCTCTTCTCCCGGTCAAGGGATCCCGGACGAGCCCCCAAATGTTATGCCCGATGTCCGAATCCCCGAACGGGAAGAGAGAGAAGGCTTCCAAGACAATGCAACTCGCAAAAAGGGAAGTTTATTACTGTCTCGAGCCAGGGCCTTCTGCCACAAACATCACAATGGTGATGGTCAGAAAGCGCCGAGCTCAAGCTTGTTACACAAATTTATGAGATATGCAAAAGCGGTTAGTAACTGGCTTAAGCGGATTGGTTACATGTTTGCAAAGCAATTCTATCCGTACAGACTTTCGCGGGCTTTTCAGCTCTCCCTTTGTTCTTACTGGGCGCATATTGATTGGCTGGCTCCAGGTTACTTGATGGGGGTAGGGAATCTTACCATTTCGGGGGAAGCTAAAACTTAGGTCCAGGCCGCCCGTCATGGTATTAACCCTGGCAGCCTCACAAAAGTCAACCCAGTATACACACATACATTCCATGAACACATGTATATTCATGTAAATGTATAGATGCACATGCATATTGTGTACATTTCATATGTGAGTACAAGTAACCATATATACACATCCTAAGTATATGCACATGTACATATTATACCACATATACACATGTACATATATACGTACATATATATATACAAAAGCTCACCTGTGGTAGTTGAAGCGCAGTCTGTCTCCCTGTCTCTCAGTCTGGCCTTCATGGTAGCACCTGGGCACCACCGTCTTTAGCCCTGCCCAACTCTGCTTTGAAACCATCAAGTTATAGGATTCTGAGAAATGGAGTATTTCTTGCTATATCAGTAAATAAGGGTGTCACAGTCATCAGTGATTTCGGCCCTCCAAATGTGAATTTCTGAGCCCTAAGGACAACCAGGAAGGAGAACAATACCTGCGATCCAGCAGCCATCAGCCTGCAGCCACTTCCTACAGTGAGCCCTGAAGAATTCAGGATGTAAAAATGCAGGGTACTGACCCCAGATAGCTGAGATGCATATGAAAGGAATGATTTCAGTGAGCCCAGCCACTTGAATCTTCCCACACATAGAAAACTGCTCAGTTCCTTAAATTGAGATAATCTGGCCTTAATTCACAAAAACACTTTCAATGTTCAGACTACTTGCCCTTTGTTGCAAATTCTATATAACCTGACTCCTTCCCCTGCCTCCTGGGACAATTTCTCTCAGCATTACTTGAGATGCTATCTCCTAGGCTTGAAGTTCTAAAAAACTCACCAAGCAAAACATAACTCTCAACTTTTAGATTGTGACTTTTTAAAATCAACAATTCAAAGTCCTGTTCCCACCAACCAGCTTGCTGGCAAATGTGAAAATGTAGACCTTTGCATGAGTCACTGCTCCCTGAGGCCAATCTCTCCTGAAGGAAATGAGATCATCTAATTTGAGGGGTTAAATTTGGCAAAAAGCAAACTTCCTATAAGAACCAGGACAGTTCAGTAAGTCTGAAAGCTGGGCATCCCAAACCCTTAGTTAGGACCCTTAGATCTCCCAGAATATCTTTGGTGTGGATGGTTTCTGCTTAAGCACTTTCTGTCAAAAAATGAAGTAGAGTTTTCCACGCTTTGTGACTTGGGCATATTGCTTAACCTTCATAAGTTCCGTTTCCTTATAAGTAAAATGAAAATAATTATAACACCTATTTCGTGAGGTTTGGGTTAGGATTGTAAAATAATCCAGAGAGAGAACTCAGCACATTGTTGGGAGCATCATCAACCCTTGCTGTATGTGAACGTCTTTACAATTATTGTTCCTGTGATTGTAGAACTAGTGCTGACAATGCCAACAAGAGTGCATTAGGCAACAATAAGAAAAATACTTTTGGTGAAGTGTAAATATGACTTGATGACCTATAAACTTTAATGGGCAAAGGAGCAAAAAGGAAGAATTTCAAGCCAGGTGGAAATCTTAAGGGATATGGAATTAGGGGTGATGAAACTATAGACTGATGAAAAAAGCACAACTTAAAAATTGAGAATTGTACTTATATTTTATTTGATGAACAGAACTAAGGACTTAATTCCAGAACGCAGCGTTTCAGGTAACTCTAAGGGACTGCTCTGAAGTGGTAAGGAAGGAGCCAGGATATTTTGGAGTTTTTGCAGCTGAGACCAGGTAATCAGAACATCAAAGCATTACTGTTAATTAAAGAAATGTAGATATGTCAAGTTAAGTAATTTAGCACTTTTCTATGCTTGGGAAGATGCAAGAGTCTGGACTCACTGAAATCATTACTTTGATATGCACCTCAGCTATCTGGGGCCAGTATCCTGTGTTTTCCCATCCTGAATCTCCTCAAGGTGCTTCTTTGGGGGTGGCTGCAGTGTCTGATGGATTGATGATGAGCATTCAATTTCCATCTTGAGTTCCCTCAGGGCACACAATCCAGAAGGGTGATGATGATGACATCCAGAACATGATGGCTTGATGGCTACAAAACATCCTTTGTTTATCAATATGGCAGGCAGCATTTTTTTTTCATTGACTAAACAAAAGCTCATGCAATGAATGAAAAGGAATTAAGCACACATACATGATACTAATGTTGTGGGCATAGGTTCCGGGGAACAAACTCACTCAGAAGGACAATGCAGATAGTGGAGTGCAGTTTATTACGCTAACAGGCCCAAGGCAGCGTCTCCCCTTACCCAAGGACCCTGATCAGTTTTTGTGAAAACCTTATATACCCTAAGAGTATGTGCACAAACCTGCTTCCCCAAATTCCCTGAAACTAGTCTGAACAAAGGAAAAAGAAAGATACAATTAAAGTTAACCTGTGATTCATATGCCTTAGGCCTAGGTACTTAACAGTGTACAATTATCAACAGGCCTGTGGTCACACCCCAATAAGCATAATAGAATGTATGATTCTATTTAGTTACACAGATAATTAGGGTATTCTTTTAGGCTTTGGAGAGTCTAGCTTCAAGCCTGGGGCTCTTCCTTCTGGGGGGCCTGGTTTTCCAGTTGGTATGTTGTTTCCATAGATACAGGGCATATAGCTCGAAGTCCACAGTCCGGCCCAAGATGGAGTCCTGCTTTCAAGATGGAACCTGTTCTGTTTCCTCCTTCACTAATGGGTTAGATCCCAGTGAGGATATCACAGGAGGGAAGGTACATGAACAGACCATTTTAGAAATGATGTGTTTCTGGATAAGTGGGGGCTAGTGTCAGGGGAGGAAAGAAATGACTAAGATCAAAGCCCTGGTAATTACAGAATTCACAGGACTGGAGGAGTTCATGCAATGGGAAGGTGAGAGCCTGTAATTGAGGTCAGCAAAAAGATGAAAGGGGCTTTTGGGAGCTTCTTTATGGGGAACAGATGGAGGGATGAGAAGGTGCAGAGCTGGTTCTGTTCCTCTGACAGAATGTGGAGCCCCGACTCTGAGTGAGACTGGAACTCCACAGCTGAGCCTGGGATTGGGTGAGTGGGAGCAGGAGTGTCACCTGGCCATCTGCGATGAGAGCACAAGTGACCCAGTGGACTCAGTGGAAGTGGCAGAGATTCCATCCCTGTTCAGTGGTAATGTAGGTCACCTTCACACTGAACATATCCCACGTTCTCATACTAAATATTTATACACTGCCATACAAAAGTTTAAATGGACACACGCACACACCCATAAGGAAGAAAATAAGTTAAGCTGTTACTGTCAACTCATGATGTGATCATCATCAGGTAAATATCAGCTGATATTTACCTGAACTATTCATGGCTCTTCTCCCAGTCCAGGTGACCCAAACTTTAATTACTGAAGGGTCTGAGTCCTTAGCTGGTTTGCCTTTATGGAACTGCTATTGTTGTTTGTATTCATTTCCAAGGGCTGCTGGAACAAATAAGAAAGGAAGCTACAAACTGTAAGGTACAGTTCCGGTGAGGCAGAAAAGGAAAGACGACCTCAACAGAAGTAGGTTACCTTTATTCAGGCAAGGAGGGGCGACAGTCGGCCTAACGACCAGGCTGAGTGCCAAGAGGGATCAGGGAGGCTTCATACTTATAGGGAGGTTTGTGGAAGCAATAAGGGAAACGTCGATCAGGCGGGATATTTTGAGTATTCCTTCATTGAGATGACATTTGTAGTTGGGCAGTGGGTGATAAGTCTTCTGGGCAGGTGTAGGGGGTGGTAGGTTTCCGAACAGGGGATGATAAGTCCCAGATAGATGCAACCGGCCTGGAGCATCAGGGTGGAACTAAAGTTATGCTTTGTTTTCTCCGAAGTTAGATGATTCAGCAAGGGGCCTTTGAGACTGTTGTTCTCTTTTCTAGGCCCAAAAGATTCCTTCGCAAACAAACAAAAATTCAGATGGGATCATCTGGCAACAAAATGGTGATGAATCTGACCTTCAACAGACCCTGAGTCTCATTATATACTGATTTGACTATGTTAGCATATTAAATGACATAACATCTGGTGGCCGTGACTGGACATTAGAAGCAAAAAACAATGAAAAGAGGGTGGCCCCCTATTCCCTTGAAAAAGCCCTGCCACTTCCCTGTTAGACTAATGCACATGCCTCTCCAAAATTAGATTCACTCTTCCTGACTTTGTTCTTCCCTTGCGGCTCAGCAGTAAAGAATCCTCCTGCCATGAAGGAGACATGGGTTTGATCCTTTGGTTGGGAAGATCCCTCGGAGAAGAAACTGGCAACCCACTCCAGTATTTTTGTCTGGGAAATCCCACGGAGAGAGGAGCCTGGCACACTACAGTCCATGGGTTGCAAAAGAGTTAGACCTGGCTTAGTGACTAAAGAACAACAACTCTTGCCTTTGTCTTTATCCTTTAAAAGTAAACACCTTTCCCTGTGTGGGGTGAGAAGTTGATCTGTGAACTTAGTTCCTTCTACATTTTCTGGCCACTGAATAAAGCTTGAGCTGTGCCCATCTCAGCTTCAGTATCATTATTCACCTACTCAGACTTGAATGGAGAAAGAGCCTTCCCCCACCGAGGCAGAGAGCCTCAGCTGATCTAGAGCTCAGACAGGGTCCATACAACTTAATTTGTAACACTAGCTTCTGATGGTACCTGGAAACCTTGGCATTACTTGCTTTGTTCCTATACAACTACAGTCTCTGCTTCTGTTGTCAGGTGGTATTCTTCCTCTGTGTGCTTGTGTGTGTCTTTTCTCCACTTTTCTAAGGGTACCTGTCATATTGGAGGTCATACTGAGTGGCCACCCTAATTTGATATGACCTCCTCTTATCATGGTTACATCTGCAAAGACCCTATTTCCAAATAAGATCATATTCACAGACACCAGAGTTTGGGACTTAAACATCTTTTGGGGTGGACAGAATTTAACTTATAAAATTATCCACTAACATTTCCTATTAGACCTTAAAAAGGCATGGGAGAGATATCCCAGCTCATTCTCCAGGTATATCTTTCCTACCTTCTTTGTGTAGCAGAAATTCAGTTTCTCTTTAGTAATCAGAATCATTTACCTTGATCGAGACAGTAACCTTCCTCTTTATAGTGGAATAAAGAACCCCATGTGACAGGATACAGCCTCCGTTTTCAATCCAATTGATACACCATTGTGTTCTCTGGCAAAAGCATCCCTCTCCTTGGAACTATGATGTCCAGACCAGCAAAGCACACAGTTCTAAGAATGGGAAGCAGAAATTCTGCAGAAGAGATATTAGACATACTAGTGAGAAAAATCATTTCCACTTAGCTTTGATTTCCAGACTCTTGTATTCTCATGATTGCTTGCTAGTTCAAAGTGGACCATCTCCAGGGTGCTACCTCGCAATGGGTACCATAATGGAGCTTTCTCAGGCCACTCTACCATCATATCAGGACAACTGCTTCTGGGTGACATGGCATATAATAGGATATATTAATTTCATGAGACTATTATGCTATCCCTTTGATTGTGAAGTGAGTGCTTTGATCAGAAGTACTGTTTGAAATAACTGATGGCAAAAGTGGTTTCTAAACAAAGTAAAAAGCTAAATGTCCTGCTCAAGGTTTTACCTACTTGGAGGATATCTCTTGCTTTGTTCTTTAAGGCCTCAGTTGAGGGAGAATGTAGTGATTGGTGCCAGCATCTCAAGCAGAACCATCTGTGAACCAGGCTGTCATAAGGAATTCCCCATGAGGTCATATGTGTAGATTGTGGGTTGGGGAGTGGGAGATGGAGAAGTAGAAGATGTGATAGGAGTCTGACCCACCTGTTTGTGAAACCAACTTGTGCCTCCTGGACTAGCAAACCTCTTCTCTTAAAAACCACTTCCACCCTTTGGCTTCATGTGTCAGAGCACAACCAGTTCATGGGGATCAGTTTCCATCACAGGATCACTAAGTGCTCATTCTGCTACAAAGTTCAATTTCATAGCAAGAGTTTAACCTTAAATAATAATTGTTTGCAGCAGGTAACATGGCTTTGCTCCCCAAACCTAAGTTTTTACATTGTAATTTTATCTGAGTGGCCAGAAGCCCCACAATATATCCCTGTTGGAAACAGACATTTCAATTACCATGAAATGGTTCCATAAGGCCCAAGATACTTACTCCAGGTCCCACTTAAAATCTAGAGTTTGGTAGATTTTTCAGTAAATGGATTGGGGCAGACATTTCAAATATGGCATATGTTTCCTCCATAGAGACCCACCCAAGCTGTCCAGTTTTGAGCAGTAGGCAGTAGAAGAAAAGCAACTTTTCTTTCACTTTGGAGGGAATGTCCCAACATGCTTCAGATCATCTGGCCCTTAGAAACCTCCCTGAGGTTTCTGGCCCCTGAGGTTTACCAGGTTTCTTGCTCAGCTTCTGCCACACATATGCTTCATTAAGACATTTAAGGCTCTTGTTATTCCTGCTCACCAGGTTCGATTATCATATCATCAGTATAGTGGATGAGAGTGGTCTTCTGTAGAATGTGGAGATTTCTGCACATGGGCCATCACAGAGATCAGAGTTTCATCTGATGTGGGCCATTGTCCAATCTGGATTTCACCTCAGTGCCAAGGAAGCTGAGAGCTCCCATAAAGAGCTCCATTAACCCATTTGCCCCAAATCTCTTGTTGATGAAACTAGTCAGTGAACAATCAATAATAAGAATAGAGAAGAATTTTATTTGAACCAAACTTAGAACTAACCTGGAAGTTTCTTTCCCAGATGACACTGAGAAATTGCTCTCGAGAAGCAGGGTTTTCAGCACAGGTTTATATCTTGTCAGAACAAAGAACATTAAACAAGTCAGGGTTAGATTTCTTCAAGGTTTAAAAAAAACCCAAACCAAAACAACAATGGTCCAGCATGTATATAGCAAGTCAGCATGGCCTTGACACTTAGGAAGTGATTCTTATCATCAAGGGAGGACCATTACTGACATCCTAGGAAGGAAGGCATTTAATCTTTTTATTTTTAACATGGACATTCTTCACGTCTGGTCAATGTGCCCATTTCTTTAACAATTAAAGCAGAGGTACAAGTTATGTTTGATAGGCTACAAACAGGCTATTTTATTTAGCATTAAATTCAGGTTAATTCAAGTATAAGCCAGAATAACTTCCCTATATCTCAATATGTGAACATTTCTTTTATCACTCTGGAAGTGCCCTCTCCTGGGTAAGTTCAGATTTATCTAGTATTGAAATCTGCACTTAATGGTTTAAACTTCTTAAAACCCACACTCATTTTACCTTTGTGCCTGGTGGTTTGAATTAGCAAATCTGCCTCTATCTTTCCCCTTCCTTCTCTCTCTCTCCACCCCCTCTTTTGTCTCTCCCTCTCTCTCTCCTCCACCACACCTACCCTCATTCCTCTCTCACCCCCAACCCCACTAACTGGAAAAATCTCCCCCTTAATCAGATTTTGCATTTGTCCTTGTGAAACCTACTTGCTAGTTGTGACCCTAATTATGAGTCATAGGGCAGTAACGGGTGAGGGGGTGGGTTGGAGGATCATAAGCATCAACTTGCAAGGCGACTCTCCCATGAAAGTTATTAAAGGATCTTCAGAGAAAGGAAGGTTTGTCACACAATATACCTGGGCCACTTCTTCCAGCAAGGGTGGAGCAGAGCATCTTGCAGAGATCCAAATCCCCAGCTTTTCTGGAATCCACACACATGACCCAATTTGAAATCTCAGGGTGCTCCTACACCACAGTCCAGCCTTGCTTCTACACAAGAGTATCGGCAAGTTACATTGTATTGATGCTACCTACACAGTTACATTCTGAGTCTGTGTTACAGCCATGTTTGTCATGCTACTTTAAGAAAAGAAAATGTTTTATCTTGTTTTTGTTTTGAGTGTCACTGCAGAAGCTGTCTGATTTTCTGATCATGCTGGGAACCAAGGGGTTAAAGTACTGACAGCATGTCAATCAGTCATGCTGGTTTGTGACTGCCCTCTTGTGCAGTCACATGTGGCTTTCCCATCCCTCCCTGCCAGCTTTGTCACCGTTGTCACCACTGTGAATGTCAAGTACAGCACCCAAGGCATTCACGTCAATAGGAGTTGCTTCCCTAGCAACCCTGAAGCTAATTGAATCCTAACGCCCCTGCACACTGTAGATTATTGGAATCCCATTTTCCACTCGGCATTACATTCAAGGTGAAGGACATCATCAAATCAATCCTGAAATCCCACATCAGATGTCAGTAACAGGATATATTTTATATACATTTTTAACACCCAAAAAAGTCAAGTGGGGGGAACAACTCTGGGGGGAAAGCCACACTGTTAATGGAGTCCATGCCTTATTTCCAAACTTCAAAAAATAGATGTTTAAACTCTACTTCCTGGATATAGGTAGTGATATGTTTTGGACATTGTAGATTTCCTAACAATAGCTATTAAGCACACAATTATACAAACTCACCGTTAGTACTTATTAGTACTCTTTTGCCTTCATCCCCATCTTGTCTTTGAAAATTACATCCTAGGTATATCCCAGAGGGCTGGCTACACCACATACCACATCATCTTCAGGCTTGTGGCTGTGTATTAGGAATCTGTTTAGGTCTAATCTCCAGGGTCCTTACTTAATGATATTGGCTATATGCAGCCTGTGGTCTGTGCGAGGTCTGAAAGGGCAAACCCAGCTAATGTGTTCACTCAGAGAAGCAATCTTAATTTGTTACTGTGACTAGTAGCATCAAGGTTATTAAAATTCAAGGACTTAATAGATTTCTCCATTTATTACATCAATTGGAATTACAGGGATTAGCTGAAATGCACTATTATTTAATGCAATGGGAAAATATTTTGTCTTTTATGGAACTCATCCCCATTGATCCCCACTTCTTTGAAAAAAATGTGTTTTATCTGGACCATTTGGGGTGTGTATGCATGTGTAATTTCATATATAATTTATCTGAATTCTATAGGAGGAGAACTTCATTTTTTTCCCATGGTACTTCTCCAGTGGTTTTGGTTTTCTGGCTATTTCTGTGATGTCAGAACTAACAGGTACCATTCTATGCCAAATAGATTTAATGGCTTTTCTTATTTGGGTTCAATCTCTTTGTGAAAGAAGCTTCCAGAGTCTGAAATTCGGTAGCCATGGCTAGGAGTACTTAAACTAACTATCCATTTTATATTAGGTTGGTGCACCAGTAATTGTAGGTTTTGCATTGTTGAACTTTGTCATATGATATTGGAATACATTCTTATATAAATGTGGTTATGTTATACATCATTTTAATGTGTATTTATCACTTTATGTTTTTTTGCTAAAAACATTACTTGTTGTGTATTTTATACTTATTTTAGACTATGGAAATAATGTTAGACAAAAAGCAAATTTTCTTACTAGAGTTTGAAATGGGTCATAAAGCAACAGAGACAACTTGCAACATCAACAACACATTTGGCCCAGGAACTGCTAAAAAACATATAGTACAGAGATGGTTCAAGAAGTTTTGCAAAGGAGATGAGAGCCTTGAAGATGAGAAGCACAGTGATTAACCATCAACGTTGACAACAACTAATTAAGAGCAATAATCAAAGTTGATTCTCCTACAACTACATGAGAAGTTGCCGAAGAACTCAGTGTCGACCATTCTATGGTCATTTGGCATTTGAAACAATTTGGAAAGGTGAGAAATCTCGATAAGTGGGTGCCTCATAAGCTGATTGCAAATCAAAAAAATTGTTTTGAAGTGTCTTCTTCGTTTATTCTATGCAACAACAATGAATCATTTCTCAATTGGATTGTGACATGTGATGAAAATTGGATTTTATATGGTGATGACCAGTTCAGCGGTTGGACCAAGAAGAAGCTCCAAAGCACTTCTCAAAGTCAAATTTGCAACAACAACAACAAAAAGGTCATGGTCACTATTTGGTGGTCTGCTGCTCATCTGATTCATTACAGCTTTTTGAAATCTTGGTGAAATCATTACATCTGAGAAGTATGCTCAACAAACTGATGAGATGCACTGAAACCTGCAACACCTGCAGCTGGCATTGGGTCTGAAAGGACCCAAGTCTGCTCCACAACAATGCCCAACTGCACATCCCACAACCAGTGCTTCAAAAGTTGAACAAATTGGGCTACAAAATTTTGCTTCATCCACTATATTCACTTGACAGACTACCACTTCTTCAAGCATCTTGACTACTTTTTGCAAGGAAAATGCTTCTACAACCAGCAGGAGGCAAAAAAAATGCTGTCCAAGAGTTCTTCAATCCCAAAACATGGATTTTTATGCTACATGAATAAATCAACTTATTTCTCATCAGCAAAAATGTGTTGAAGTAATGGTTCCTATTTTGACTAATAAAGATGTGTTTGAGTCTAGTTGTAGGGCTTCCCAGATGGCTCAGCATTAAAGAGTCCGCCTGCAATGAAGGAGTCGAGGAGAGGCAGGTTCAATCCATGGGTAGGAAGATCCCCTGGAGGAAGGCAACCCACTCCAGTATTCCTGCCTGGAGAATCCCATGGACAGAGGAGCCTGGCAGGCTATAGTCCATAGGATTACAAAGATTTGGACACAGCTAAAGTTCATTGGAAGGACTGATGCTGAAGCTGAAACTCCAATACTTTGGCCACCTCATGCGAAGAGTTGACTCATTGGAAAAGACCCTGATGCTGGGAAGGATTGGGGGCAGGAGGAGAAGGGGACGACAGAGGATGAGATGGCTGGATGGCATCACCAACTCAATGGACATGTGCTTGAGTAAACTCTGGGAGTTTGTGATGGACAGGGAGGCCTGGCGTGCTGCGATTCATGGGGTCGCAAAGAGTCGGACATGACTGAGCGACTGAACTGAACTAAACTGAAAGCAACTTAGCATGCATGCACGCATGAGCCTAGTTGTAATCATTTAAAATTCACAGTCCCAAATCACAATTATGTTTGCACTAACCTAATAATTGATTGCACCTTTCATGCATCATCTTGATCATAATTTTCCTGATCTTTGACCAATCCATTTAGCAATCATTGCATATTCCACAGAGCTCTGTCTGTCACACCTTGGTAAACTGGAGAAGAGGCTGTTGGGTGAGGCCAGAAACGGAGACAAAAGACCCACAGAACCCAGAAGATGGTTCTGAGGGATCCCCTGTCATTGGAAGGAAATCCAGCTCAGCAGGCATGAAAAAGCCCTAGAGTAACACCTGCCAAGGAGCAGAGCATAGGAACATGAAATGAGTTTCTGAGACTATCTGAAAATTCATAGTAGGAAAGCAGGCAAGAACCTACCTGTCTTGGGTCTTGGGCTGATGTCTTCAGCCCCTGGGGAGGCACCTGTCAGGGACATGACTGGGTTTGTGGCCTCTCTGGTGAAAGCTTCCTCTTTCCCTTGTTCGTTCTGCCCAGCCACCATGGCCCATCCTCCTTTCTGAACTTGCTGGTCATACTTCTCTGGCAGAGCCTTTGCACTTGCTGTTCCTCCATCCAGAAGGCCCTTCCCCAATACCCAGATGGCTCCTTTCCTCACTTCCTTCAGAGTTTCACTGAAGAATCATCTTTTAGTCAGTGTCCTTCCCTGACACGTGATCTAAACGTTTACATTCCCTCTCCCTACAGGCCAAATGTATGTCTCCTCTCTCTGTTTTATTTTCCACTTCAGCATTTATTACTATCTAACATGCTATATGTATTTTCCTATTTACTTTTTAAGACATCTCCTCTTCTAGAATATAAGCTCCATGAGGGAAAGGTGTTTGTTGGGTGGTAGTTTTGTTCACTGCTCATGGTCCAATGCCAAGAACAGAGCTTGATATATAGTAAAGGCTAGTCAACATTTGGGCTTCACTGGTGGCTCAGCAGTAAAGAATCTGCCTGCAGTGCAGGAGACATGGGTTCAATCCTTGGGTCAGGAAGATCCCCTGGAGAAGGGAATGACAACAGACTCCAGTATTCTTGCCTGAGAAATCCCATGGACAGAGGAGTCCGATAGGCTACAGTCCATGGGTTCGCAAGAGTCAGACATGAGTTAGAGACTAAAACTACCACCATCAATATTTAATAAATAGATGCATAAAATAATCATGCAAAATCTTTTCCTGAGAAATAACTATTGTTAACAATTTAGTCTTTGTAGTAGATTGACTCACTGGTTCCAGAAGTCCACTCCTCTGTGCAAGGACTTCTGGTCGGTGGGTCTTGACTTTGGCCTGGGATGTGGGACCTGCCTCTGCCAAGGGCCGAGGGTAGAAGCAATTGTGTGCCAATTCCAAGTCAGGCATTAAGAAGTCTTTCATGTTTTCTGCTCAGGCTCTTGAGCCTGAGAAATGCAAGTTCTGGCCACCCTGCTGATCCAAGGAGGATGGGAAACACACAGAAGAGATCAGCACACAGCTCACCAGTTGAGACACAGCTGCTCCACGACCTAGAGAGTCATCACAGTAAGAAATGGTTGTTCGGGTCCACTGAGTTTGTGATACAACAGAACTGTAGCAATATCTGACCAAGGCAGTATGCATCTTTCCCATGATTTTGTCAGGTACCTTCAGAATTGATCATGTTGGATGCATTGGGTTTTTTTAATTAATTTTTTTATTGAAGAATAATTGCTTTACATAATTTTGTTGTTTTCTGTCAAACATCAACAATAATCATCCATAAGTATACATATAACCCCTCCCTTTTGAACCTCCCTCCCATCTCCCTCCACATCCCACCCCTCTAGGTTGATATAGAGTCCCTGTTTGAGTTTCCTGAGCCATACAGCAAATTCCCATGGGCTATCGATTTTACATATGGTAATGTAAATTTCCATGTTACTCTTTCCATACATCTCACCCTCTCCCCATGTCCATAAGTCTATCCTCTATGTCTGTTTCTCCATTGCTGCCCTGTAAATAAACTCTTCAGTATCATTTTTCTAGATTCCGTATATATGCATTAGAATGCTGTATTTATCTTTCTCTTTCTGACTTACTTCACTCTGTAAAATAGGTTCTAGGTTCATCCACCTCATTAGAACTGACTCAAATGCATTCCTTTTATGGCTGACTAATATTCCATTGTGTATATGTACCACAACTTCTTTATCCATTCATCTGTGGATAGACATCTAGGTTGCTTCCATGTTCTAGCTGTTGTAAATATTGCTGCAATGAACAACAGGACACATGTGTCTTTTTCAATTTTGGTTTCCTCTGGGTATATGCCTAGGAGTGGGATTGCTGGGTCTTATGGTGGTTTTATTCCTAGTTTTTTAAGGACTCTCCATACCGTCTTCCACAGTGGCTGTATCAATTTACATTCCCACCAACAGTGCAAGAGTGTTCCCTTTTCTCCACACCCTCTCCAGCATTTATTCTTCTTAGACTTTTTTGATGATGGCCATTCTGATTGGTGTGGTGATACCTCATTGTAGTTTTGAGGTATCATTGTAGTTGCATTTCTCTAATAATGGCATTTTTAAAAATGATATGTCTCAGGGATCCTCCAATGTCAGTACTTATAAACTAACAGTATTCTTTGTAATGACTATGTAGTATTGCACAATATAGATGTAACACAATTTATTTAGCCAAACACTGTTAATGAATATTTAACTTCTGCTCTTTCCTCAAATCAACATGCTGCAGCATATATTTTTATATATGCATTCCTTTTCACATATGGGAATTTTAAAGATAGATTCCTAGTGAAAAGTTCATGAATAAAAATACATACACATTTACAATTTTGACAAATGCACCCAATTTTTCTGAAAGACTACAAAGAACTTGCAATTCCCAAGAGAGGTGAATGGGAACATTCATTACTCTGCAGGCTTTAAATTAAACCCAACCTGCTAGATGAGGAAAAAATTTCAGTATGATTTTATTTTGTTTGTTTTGATTTTAAATAAGAATTAACACCTTTTCATAGGTTTATTGGCTATGTTTCATTCAATCTTCTGTGAAGGTCATGTTCACAAGAAACATATTTTTATACTTCTCCAAAATAATGAAGCAACTCCCTATATTTTCTAGGTGCACAATTTTGATATTTATTTGTCCTTTGCAACACTTCAGTGTTTTGAAAATGTTTTCTAACATTTTTTCTAAGTTTGCAGTTTTGTTTTTTATCAGAATCTTACTGTTTTTATAATGTAAGGAAGCATTTTTTTCCAGAAGGGAATTATTTCTTGAATGCGCTATCCTTTTACCACTGATTTGAAACACCTGAAACTTGAATTTTTAAAAATTTTCATAAGCCACTATCCTAACAATATAGTAACATGCATTCTTCTAACTTGATAAACATAATTGTGGTTACAAATAGCATGAAATTCACCACTGTAACTATTTTTAAGTACATGTAATTCTTAAGTATATTTACATTGCTATGGGAAAGATTTCCAGAACTTTTTATCTTGAAAAACCGAAACTTTGTGCCCCCTTAAAAAACTGCCCCCCCCCCACCAAGTCCTGGCAACCACCAGCTACTTTCTGTCTCTGTGAATTTGACTTCTCTAAGGACTTCATATAAATACTATCATACAGTACTTGTGTGTGTAATTGGCTTTTACATGATTCATCCTTGTTGTAGCATGTGACAGGATTTTTTTCTTAAGTTTGAACAATATTAAGAATATTTCCTGAATCCTTTCATTTGTTTATCTTTCCAATTTATCTACTTTTGTACCAGTACCACCATTTTTCAATTACAATTGATAGGTAGGGATAATCACACTATATTGTCTTATTTAAAAAATTAGATATTCTCTGAAGTCAGGAAGCTTGATTCCTCCAGCTCCAGTTTTCTTTATTGATTGCTTCTGGCTATTTGGAGTCTTTTGTGTTTCCATATAAATTGTACAATTTTTTGTTCTAATTCTGTGAAGAATGCCTTTGGTAATTTGATCGGGATTGCACTTAATCTGTAGGTTACTTTGGGTAGTATAATCACTTTCACAAAATTGATTCTTCCAGTCCAAGCATATGGTGTATTTTCCCATCTGTTTGTGTCATCTTCCTTTTTTCTCATCAGTGTTTTATAATTTTTAAGTACAGATCTTCTGCTTCCTCAGGTAGGTTTATTCCAACATATATATTTTTTTGTTTTTGTGATGGTAAATGTGATTATTTCCTTAATTTCTGTTTCTGAACTTTTGTTGTTAGTGTGGAGGAATGCAAGACATTTCTGTACATTAATTTTGTGTCCTACAACTTTATCAAATTTATCGATTGAATCTAGTAGTTTTCTAATGATATCTTTCAGATTTTCTATGTTTAGAAAATTTGCAGATCCATGTCATCTGCAAATAGTTACAGTTTTACTTCACCTTTTTCAATATTCCTTTTATTTCTTTTTCTTCTCTGATTGCCGTGGCTAGGACTTCCAAAATTATGTTGAATAACAGTGACAAGAATGGACATCCTTGTCTTCCTTCTGATCTTAGAGGAAATGCTTTTAGGTTTTCACCACTGAGAATCAAGACAGTATGGTACTGGCACAAAAAAGGAAACATAGATCAATGGTGCAGGACAGAAAGTCCAGAGATAAACCCACACACCTATGGTCACCTAATCTATGCAAAGGAGGCAAGACTATACAGTGGAAAAAGACTGTCCCTTCAATAAGTGGTGCTGGGAAAACTGGACAGCTACATATAAAAGAGTGAAATTAAACACTACCTAACACCATACACAAAAATACATTCAAAATAAATTAAAAACCTAAATGTGAGACCAGACAAGATATATAACTCTTAGAAGAAAACATAGGAAAAGCACTTCTTGATGTAAATTACAGCAAGATCTTTTTTGACCCACCTCCTAGAGTAATGAAAATGAAAACAATAATAAACAAATGGGACCTAATTAAATGTAAAAGCTTTTGCACAGCAAAGGAAACCATAAACACGACGAAAGACAACCCTCAGGATGGGAAAAACTATTTGTAAATGAATCAAAGGACAAACAATTAATCTCCAAAATACACAAACAGCATGTGGAACTCAATATCAAAAAAACAAACGACCCAATCAAAAAATGGGCACAAGCCATTTCTCCAAAGAAGGTATGCAGATGGCCAAGAGGCAAGGAAAAGATGCTCAACATCACTAATCATCAGAGAAATGCATATCAAAACTGCAATGACACACCGAGGAAACCAGATCTGAAAGAGACACGTGCACCCCAAAGTTCATTGCAGCACTGTTTATAATAGCCAGGACTTGGAAGCAACCTAGATGCCCATCAACAGACGAATGGATAAGAAAGCTGTGGTACATATACACAATGGAATATTACTCAGCCATTAAAAAGAATACATTTGAATCAGTTCTAATGAGGTGGATGAAACTGGAACCCATTATACAGAGTGAAGTAAGTCAGAAGGAAAAACACCAGTACTGTATACTAACACATATATATGGAATTTAGAAAGATGGTAACAATAACCCTATATGCAAGACAGAAAAAGAGACACAGATGTATAGAACAGACTTTTGGACTCTACGGGAGAAGGTGAGAGTGGGATGATCTGAGAGAACAGCATCGAAACGTGTATATTATCAAGTGTGAAACAGATCACCAGTCCAGGTTGGATGCAAGTGCTCGGGGCTGGTGCACTGGAATGACCCAGAGGGATGGGATAGGGAGGGAGGTGGGAGGGGGGTTCAGGATGGGGAACACGTGTAAATCCATGGCTGATTCATGTCAAAGTATGGCAAAAACCACTACAATATTGTAAAGTATTTAGCCTCCAACTAATATAAATAAATGAAAAAAAAAAACTGCAATGATCATCATCCAAAGTTTACATTAGAACTGCTCCTTGTGTTATACATTCTATGGGTTTTGGCAAATGTATCTCGTTTATTGTAACAAATGTAGCACTCTTGTGGGGGATCCATGAGGAAGGCTATTCATGTGGCAGGTTATGGAGTACTTGGGAACTCGGACCTTCCTGATCAATTCTGATGTGAACCTAAAACTGCTCTAAAAAGTAAAGTCTTTAAAAGGAAAAACTACAGTGAGGTATCACCTCACATGGGTCAGAATGGCTATAGTCAAAGAACTCAATAAACAATAAATGCTGAAAAGGTGTGAAGAAATGGGTATCCTCTTGCACTATTGTTTAGTTGTTAGTCATGTCCTCATGACTCTTTGTGTCCTCATGGACTGCAGCACTCCAGGCTTCCCTGTCCTGCACTATCTTCTGGAGTTTGCTCAAACTCATGTCCATTGAATCGATGATGCCATCCTACCATCTCATCCTCTGCTGCTGCCTTCTACTCTTGCCCTCAATCTTTCCCAACATCAGGGTCTTTTCCAATGAGTTGGTTCTTCACATCAGATGGCTAAAGTATTGGAGCTTCAACTTCAGCATCAATCTTTCCAGTGAATATTTAGGGTTGATTTCCTTTAGGATTGACTGGTTTGATCACCTTGTTGTTTAAGGGACCCTTAAGAGTCCTCTCTTGCACCACAGTTTGAAAGATCAATGATTCAATGCTCAGCCTTCTTTTTGGTCCAACTCTCACATCTGTAGATGACTATTGGAAAAACCATAGCTTTGACTATACAGACTTTTGTCTTCAAAGTGATGTCTCTATTTTTTAATATGCTGTCTAGGTTTGTCATATCTTATCTTCCAAGGAGCAAGTCATCATCTTCAGTGATTTTGGAGCCCAAGAAAATAAAATCTGCCACTGTTTTCACTTTTCTCCCATCTATATGTCATGAAGTGAGGGGACCAGATGTCATGATCTTAGTTTTTTGAATGTTGAGTTTTAAACCAGTCTTTTCATTCTCTTCTTTCACCCTCTTCAAGAGGCGCTTTAGTTCCTCTTCACTTTCTGCCTTTAGAGTGGTATCATGTGTATATCTGAGGTTGTTGATATTTCTCCTGGCAATCTTGATTCCAGCTTGTGATTCACCCAGGCCAGCATTTTGTGTGATGTACTCTGCATATAAATTAAATAAGCAGGGTGACAATATATAGCCTTAACGTATTCCTTTCCCAATTTTGAACCAGTCTGTTGTTATATGTCTGATTCTAACTGTTGCTTCATGACCTTCATACAGGTTTCTCAAGAGGTAGGTAAGGTGGTCTGTTACCTCATCTCTTTAAGAATTTTCCATAGTTTGTTGTGATCCACACAGTCAAAGGATTTCGTGATCAACACAGTCAAACGCTTTTGTGTAGAAGTAGATTTTTTCTGGAATTCTCTTGCCTTCTCTATGATCCAATGGATGTTCGCAGTTCGATGTCTAGTTCCTGTACCTTTTCTAAACCCAGCTCAAACTTTTTTGAGCATAACCTTACTAGCATGGGAAGTGAGTGCAAATGTTTGGCAGCTTGAACATTCTTTAGCATTGCCCTTCTTTGGAATTGAGATAAAACCTGACATTTTCCAGTCCCATGGGCTCTGCTGGGTTTTCCAAATTTGCTGGCATATTGAGTGCAGCACTTTAACAGCATCATCTTTTAGTATCTTAAATAGCTCATCTGGAATTCCAACACCTCCACTACCTTTGTTGGTAATAATTCTTCCTAAAGTTCACTTGATTTCACATTCCAGGATGTTTTGCTCTAGATGAATGACCACACCATTGTGGTTATCAGGGTCATCAAGACCTTTTTTGTACAGTTTTTTTGTATATTCTTGTCACCTCTTCTTAATTTATTTTGCCTCTGTTAAGTCTTTACTGTTTCTGTCTTTCATGCCCATTCTTGCATGAAATGTTCCTTTGATGTTTCTAATTTTCTTGAAGTCTTGAAGTCTTTCTCTAGTCTTTCCCATTCTATTGTTTTCCTCTATTTCTTTGCATGGTTCAGTTAAGAAAGCTTTCTTGTCTCTCTCGCTATTTTCTGAAACTGTGTATTCAGTTGGATATCTTTCCCTTTCTCCTTTGCCTTTTGCTTCTCTTCTTTTCTCAGCTATTTGTAAGGCCTTTTCAGATAACCATTTTGCCTTCTTACATTTCTTTTTCTTTGGGATAGTTTTGTTCACCACCTCTGGTACCAAGTTATGAACCTCTGACCATAGTTCTCCTGGCAATCTGTCTACCAGATGTAATCCTTTGAACATACTTGTCACCTCCACCATATAATCATAAGGGATTTGACTTAGGTCATACCTGAATGGTCTGGTGGTTTCCCTACTTTCTTCAATCTAAACCTGAATTTTGCAATAAGAAGTTCATGATGTGAGCCACAGTCAGCTCCCAGTCTTGTTTCTGCTGACTGAACAGAGCTTCTCCATCTTTTGCTGCAAAGAATATAATCAATCTGATTTCAGTATTGATCATCACGTGATGTCCATGTGTAGAGTCATCGCCTGTGTTGGAGAAGCGTTTTATGACCAGTGTGTTCTTTTGGCAAAACTTTGTTAGCCTTTGCTCTGCTTCATTTTGTACCCCAAGACCCAATCTTGCCTGTTACCTATTACTCTAGGTATCTCTTGACTTCCTACTTTTGAATTTCAATCCCCTATGATGAAAAGGACTTTTTTATTTTTTTGGTGTTAGTTTTAGAAGGTCTTGTAGATCTTCATAGAACCATTTGACTTTAGCTTCTTTGGCATTAGTGGTTGGGGCACAGAGTTGGATTAATGTGATGTTTAAAGGTATGCCTTGGAAACAAACCGAGATCATTCTGTTGTTTTTGAGATTGCACTCAAGTACTGCATTTTCGACTCTTTTGTTGACTGTGAAGGCTACTCCATTTCTTTCAAGGGATTCTTTCCCACAGTAGTACTGATAATGGTCATCTGAATTAAATTTGTCCAATGTCATCCACTTTGGCTCACTGATTCCTAAAATGTTGGTGTTCACTCTTGCCATCTCCTGCTTGACCATGTCCAATTTACCTTGAATCATGAACCTAACATTCCAGGTTTCTAACCAAGATTGTGCACTGTTGGTGGGAAAATTGACACAGCCACTGTGGAGAACAGTATGGAGGTTCCTTAGAGCACTTAAAATAGAACTACCACATGACCCAGTAATCCCACTACTGGGCATATACCCTGAGAAAACCATCAGTTAACATGTCGCAGGTACCCCAATGTTCATTGCAGCACTATTTATAATATCCAGGACATGGAAGCTACCTAAGTGTCTCATGACAAATGGATGGATAATGCAGATGTGGTACATTTATACAGTGGAACATTACCAGCCATAAAAAGGAATGAAATTGAGTTACCTGTAGAAATGTGGATGATCCTAGGGTCTGTCACACAGAATGAAATAAATCAGAAAGAGAAAAACATATACTGTATGTTAATTCATATATATGGAATGTAGAAAATGGTACAGATGAACCTATTTCCAAGGCAAGAATAGAGATGCAGATGTAGAGAATGGACACAAGGTCACAGTGGGAAAGGGAAGGGTGCATTGAATTAAGAGATTTGCATTGACATATATACACTATCATGTACAAAACAGATAGGCAATGGGAACCTGATTCATATAGCACAGGGAGATCAGCTTGGTGCTCTATGATGACTTATAGTGGTAACATGGGGGTGGGGGGAGGTCCAAGAGGGAGGGGATATATGTATATATATAGCTGAATCACTTTGTTGTACAGCAGAAACTAACAGAACATTTGGAAAGCAACTCTACTACAATAAAAAATTAGATATTTTCTACCATATGAAATTTAAAATCATTTTATCAATTTCCATGAAAGATTCAGTTATGATTTTCTTATTCAATCCCTTTCCAAAAGATTTGTTAAAATGCAGAAAACCAAGACATAGGCCCAGAGTACAAAGTAAAGGCAATGGTATTGGTTAAAATCTCCATTACGGATTGAATTACAATTTAATGCAATTTTTAGACTAATGTGGGGGAGAATTAACACTTTTACATGCTTGTGAAAATGTTAATTCTTCTTCTTATATCTTTCCATATCAGGACATAATATGTCTCTCCTTTCATTTTGGTATTTTTTTTAATGTCCTTCGACATTAAAAGTTTGAAGTTTTATTCACATAAGCTTTGTACATTCTGTGTTAGGTCTGGGGCAGAATTTGCTAGCAGTTTCTTCAAAATCTAGTTGATTTGCCTTCTTGGGCAAGTAGCTAAACTTACAGCAACTCTTACAGTTAGGTTGGATCATGTAACTCATATCTTAGCCCATGGAAGGTAGACAGAAGTAATGGGTATTACTTCCAAGCCAGACCCCTAAAACACAACCTCACTTTCTTCTAAGTTCTTGCCTGCTGGGAATGATAATCCTCAAGGGTCCTTAGAAGAAGTGCAATGAAGATGGCAGAACTCTGTCAGGTGATCCCTGGGACATGAGTGATGGAATGGAGCAGACTTACATGTTCCCCACGTGGGTTGCTTCCTAGGGCTGTTAGATGTGTGAGAAATGAACTTCTCTTGGGTGGAACTGTTTCAATTTTGAATCTGTGGCCACAGCTAAATCTCTTCTAATCAGTACAGAAATCTCCACTTTGAAGGTACAAGTTCTGAAATTCATGGTCTAACAGTGCTTGGGTGTTGGGCCCAGGAAGATCTGGAAGGACAGAGGCCCTAGACAACAGTGGTGGACATTTTGAGATAGGCTGGGATCTGATATCCTTTTCTGTAATGCTACAATACTTGCACCTAGACAAAGCTCTCCTTGAACAACCAAATACAAAGAAATAGGATGGGACTAAAAATAACTGCAAGCATGTATGAAAGTGAAAGTGATAGTTGCTCAGCTGAGTCTGACTCTTAGTGATCCCATGAACTGTAGCGGCCAGGCTTTTCTGTCCATGGAATTCTCCAGGCAAGAATACTAGAGAGGGTAGCCATTTCCTTCTCCAGGGGATCTTTCCAACCCAGGCATCAAACCAGGATCTCCTGCATTGCAGGCAGATTCTTTACTGTCTGAATCACCAGGGAAGAATAGTTGGGACAAATTCTGGACAAAAGATACAAAGAGACCAAAAAGAGGGTAAAAAAAAAAAAAAAAAAAAGGCCACTTTTGAAGGTCCTGAAAGAAAAGAAGGGGATCAGGAGGGAAAAAAAAAAAAAGCCCAGGGTAGTACACAAGCCCTCTGCACACAGTATCACCTAAGAGGTGGGTAAACCACCTGAACCATCCCTCCGGTCTGACCCCTGGACAGATCCCTTACTTTATATAAGGAACCAGCTCACCACTACCTGGCCCCTCACCGCCAGCAAGCAAGCAAGCAAGCAAGGGGATCTGTTGTTTGTTCTTGCTCCCTTCCTGTTGCAGGAGGGGTTACAATAAAGCCTTGCCTGAATTTCTTGTCTGGCCTCTGATCAATTTCTATTGATTGGGGAAGGCCAAGAGCCCTGGACAGTAACAATTTGGTTCAACTCTTCACAGTAACTTTAGAGTTGCCAGTTTTTACTGAATTAAAACATAGGACACCATTAGATTTAAATTTCAGGTAAACAATGAATAAGCCTTCATGGAAGTATAGATGTGGTTGTTGGCATGTAAAATTGACTGACAGACGATCAGAAGCCTACACAATTTTTCAGGAAGTTATATTACTGAAGAAACCATGAGCTTGAAAAGAAAACCTGGGAATGTAAACTAAATTTGGGGCCCCCAAAATGGGAACCAGCAGGAAAACTGCTACAAAAAGTGCACACACCCCAAAGATGGTATATTCTCCAAGTGTTAGTCACTCAGTCATGTCTGACTCTTTGCGACCCCAAGGACTGTAGCCCACCAGTCTTCTTTGTCCATTGGATCTTCTAGGCAGAAGACTAGAGTGGATTGCCAATTCCTTCTCCAGAGGATCTTCCCAACCCAGGGACTGAACCCAGGTCTCCCGCATTACAGGCAGATTCTTTACAGTCTCAGCCACCAGTGAAGCCTTGACCTATTCTCCAATGCCTACTTCAAATATAGTCATGAAAGAAAACGGAAGAAAAAAATAAACCTTGCCAAAGGGTAGAACCAGGGACAAAGGAGACTCCTGGAGTCCAAATCCAAAGTCTAATCAAGGTGCTGGCTCAGCAGGAGTCCACTGTTGCTAGGAATGGTGATTGTCCTGTGTCTCCTGGTATTTCCTGGTGTAAGTCTCCCTTTTAAGCGAAATTTCACTGAGGTTACCCTGAGCTTACTTCGCCACAGTATTTAGTTTGGAGGCAGCTGGATGAAGGCAAGCCACATTGGGATGGATGGAGAAGAAAAGGCTTCACACAGATTCCATACTGAGCTGGATGGAATTTGGGCTTGGTCTCCTGGGAAATGGCTTGAATGAGTTCTGTATGTGGGAAGAAGGCTGCAGACAGATTTTCATACAAAGTTAATGCAGAGCTTCCTAAGGGTTAAAAACCTATCCCTCCTCTTCCTTTCCTAGCCTGCGTTGCAGTCACATGTGGCCAGCCAGGTGCTTGAGCTCTGGCCACTGGAGTGTGAATGCCACTTCCAGTTTGGCTCGTAAAGGCCTTCCACGCACTCTCTTCTGTGCTTTTCTCCTCTTCCAGTCAACTAGGAAGCAAGGTGTGGAAAACAGCAGAGTCACAGCTACTCTTTGCACCAGGATGTCTGATGCAGCAGAATCTTTGCACTTACCTGGAACCATGTCACGTTGCCAAGTGAGACAGTAGGTATTTGGGCCTATTCAGGGTGGCCGTGTGGCCCACCCAGATACTGTAGTTCATTTCATGGTATTTTGTGTTTACTTCAACAACTGATAATGGAATCCACTTCTTCCACTGCATTTTCTGATCGGTTATTATTGGTAAATATGTTTTAAATGTTTATTGCACATCAGACTATAACCAAAAATGCGGTCAGGCTGCTTGCTCCTCAAAAGTCAATAAAGAGGCCAGGTTGGTAGAAAGGAAAGTTTGCTTCATTTCAGAGGCCAGCAACAAGGGAGTATGGGTGGGAGTGGAGGCAGGGGAGGGCAGAGGCCTGTCCAAAGGCCGAATCCCCACCCCCCAACCATCAGGGGGCAAGAGTTTTTATAGGCAATGGGAGGCAGCGACATACAGAAACAGCATGGTGAGCTCTGACAGTCATCTTGAAATGGTCATGCAGTAGTCTGACCAGTGTCATCTTGACTGTTTTAGGTACAGTAAATCTTCGGTTCCACGGTCGATTTGTCGCCCCCTCTGCCCCCGCTTCTTTGAGGCCAGTTCTCAGAATTGTGGCAGTTTATGTCATGGCTGGAGAAGGCAATGGCACCCCACTCCAGTACTCTTGCCTGGAAAATCCCATGGACGGAGGAGCCTGGTTGGGTGCAGTCTATGGGGTCTCGAAGAGTTGGACACGACTGAAGAGACTTAGCAGTAGCATGTCATGGCTACAGCCTGGTCATCATGTAGTTAACTTCTTCCACCTGGCAGGGTTACAGTACCTATAAAATAGCTCAAAGGACATGGCTCGGAATATTATCTATAGCCCTTGAGAAGGAAGGTCCTTGACTTTGCTTACTAACCTATTGTTTTTTTCTTATTTGACTGTTTTTTGTTGCAGGGGGTGGGGTTTCTGAATTTTCTCACTTCTTTGGATAGACTTACTCTTTGGCTAAAGTTTTTCCACAGACAAAAGGCAGGCCAAGGGCATACAGGGGAAGGACCATAGAGTCAAGACCATCTTTTTAGTTAATATCTTTTATCAATTAATTATCTGGAGTTTTGGGGTAGATTATCAGATGAAAGATTTTTTAGATGGCAGCTTTGTATCTTTTATTCTATTATTTGTACTTCTTATTTCTTTTCATTTATTACTAAGATTTCCTACTCAAAACATTGAATACTGTAATAATGTAAGTAAAAATAATAGCTAGTGTCTTTTTCTTATTTATAATTTTAATATGAGTACTTCTGATATTTCACCATTAACTATTGTATTTGCTTCAGCTTTCTAGAATATACTTTTTATATAAAGTTAGAATTTTATTTCTAACTTTACTCTTATTTTGTTTATATTTTTATCACAAATAGATATTGAATTTTAGAAATGTTTTTTTAATGTTTACCGAGATTATTTTTTCCTACTTTAATTTGTAGATGCAGAGAATTAATAGATTTTGAAACTATTGAATTTTGTTTGTACTCTAAGTATGTTTTGACCTGATATGTGACTCATAAAAATCATTATGGTGTAAAATTTGCTGAAATATTTTGTGTTTAATTTCTCCATCTCTAATTTTGTGTTTAATTTGTCCATCTCTTAG
The DNA here is from genome assembly GCF_033118175.1 of Dama dama. Taxonomy (NCBI): domain Eukaryota; kingdom Metazoa; phylum Chordata; class Mammalia; order Artiodactyla; family Cervidae; genus Dama; species Dama dama. The sequence goes on from NC_083693.1 coordinate 37,869,513, forward strand.
TGTGATTGGCTGATAGTTTTTAGATTTACATCAGCCTTATCTAGTTTGGGGGTAAGTATTATATTAGCCTCATGGAATTTTCTTTTATTTGTAGAAAAAAGACATTTAGCAAAAGACACACTGATGTAAGAGTCACTATGGTCCAAGAGACAAGGCAGGAAGGTGACAGGTGTTCAGAGGACCCTCTGAAGTTAAGACAGGGCTGGGACAAAGGGAGAAGCTGTACCTGGTAAGTGCTGAGTGGTGGGCCAACAGAAAGGTCCAGATGGATCCACACTAATGTCAGGTCATGGGTGAGACTCACAGTGACCTTGCTGCTAATGACTGCTTCAAGGGTGGCTGGTGTCAGTTAGTGCTGCAGACTAGAGTGAGAGCCACCCGCTGGTTCCCAGAAGGACACAGAACAGGACACCCAAAATGGGAAGTGTATTTTGGAGTGAAGGCCAGGGGAAGCAGGGGCTCTGCAGTGGCTGAGGCAGAGGTACATCCTGTTGCGGGAATGGTGGGGGGCATTCCACTTTGTCTCTGCTGGGCATTCTCCACTCCAATCAGGGTCCGAGTGTTGGCAATCCTTCCCTTTAGGGGTTTTCTGGCACGCTTGCTGCTGGCACAAGGAGGTCAGATGCATTTACCTACCTCCTCTATGACCCACAGGAGGTGCATGCAGTGCGCTGGGGGACCTGGGCACTTGATGGCCTCATTGCCTGCACATGGTCCATGGAGGGCAGTCCAAAGTGGTTCAGCAGTGGGGTTTTCTTGTTTGGTTTTATTTTTTCACTGTTCAAGCTGGTATGACACTTGGATAGTTGGTTACATCATTTATGTAGATTTTTTTCACATTACATGGCACTGTGTACTATTCTGATACACACAGTACACAAAATAAAATTCTTTAAAATAGTTATGCATGAGACATGCAATATTGGATTTATACACTGGATCCTAGGATGTGATTAACTGGAGAAATAAAAATTGGATTAGACATCTTGGCTAAAGGAACCAGAAGCTATCAATATATAACCCACAGTAAATACACATCTAGTTGTTGGAAGAGTAACTACAGCCTCTATGACATTGGAAGTAGCACCTCTTGAGGAGGGTTAAAGTTCAAGGACTATGGGACCTGTCTATCTGTAGTGCTCATGAACTGTGCCCAGGGGTGCCTCTGAGGATGAAGGCAATAAATATATTGTAGGTCATCCTAAATCCCTGATCACAGATGCTGGTGATCACAGCTACAATCAAGATTGCAGGAGAAATATTGTAGCTTGTGCTTCATCCAGCCCAGCATTTTTCATAATGTACTCTGCATAAGTTAAATAAGCAGGGTGACAATATACAGCTTTGATGTACTCCTTTTCTGATTTGGAACCAGTCTGTTGTTCCATGTCCAGTTCTAATTGTTGCTTCTTGACCTGCATACATATTTCTCAGCAGGCAGGTCAGGTGGTCTGGTATTCCCATCTCTTGAAGAATTTTCCAGTTTGTTGTGATCCACACAGTCAGAAGCTTTGGCATAGTCAACAAAGCAGAAGTAGATGTTTTTCTGGAACTGGCTTGCTTTTTCGATGATTCAATGGATAATGGCAATTTGATCTCTGGTTCCTTTGCCTTTTCTAAATCCAGCCTGAACATCTGGAAGTTCACAGTTCATGTACTGTTGAAGCCTGGCTTGGAGAATTTTGAGCATTACTTTGCTAGCATGTGAGATGAGTGCAGATGTGCGGTAGTTTGAGCATTCTCTGGCATTGACTTTGCGATTAGAATGAAAACTGACCTTTTCCAGTCCTGTGCCCACTGCTGAGTTTTCCAGATTTGCTGGCATATTGAGTACAGCACTTTCACAGCATCATCTTTTAGGATTTGAAATAGCTCAACTGGGATTCCATTACCTCCACTAGCTTTGTTCCTAGTGATGCTTTCAAAGGCCCACTTGACTTCACATTCCAGAATGTCTGACTCTAGGTGAGTAATCAGACCATCACGGTTATCTGGGTCATGAAGATCTTTTTTGTACAGTTCTTCTGTGTATTCTTGCCACCTCTTCTTAATATCTTCTGCTTCTGTTAGGTCCCTACAATTTCTGTCCTTTATTGTGCCCATCTTTGCTTGAAATGTTCCCTTGGTATCTTTAATTTTCTTGAAAAGATCTCTAGTCCTTCCCATTCTATTTTGTTTTCCTCTGTTTCCTTGCACTGATCATTGAGGAAGGCTTTCTTTTCTCTTTTTGCTATTCTATGGAACTCTGCATTTGAATAGGTATATCTTTCATTTTCTCCTTTGCCTTTCATGTCTTTTCTTTTCTCAGCTATTTGTAAGGCCTCTTCGGACAACCATTTTGCCTTTTTGTATTTCTTTTTCTTGGGGATGAACTTAATCACTGCCTTCTGTACAATGTCATGAACCTTCATCCATAGTTCTTCAGATACTCTATCAGATCTAATTCCTTGAATATATTTGTCATTTCCTTTGTATAATCATAAGGGAATTGATTTAGCTCATACCTGAATGGTCTAGTGGTTTCCCCTACTTTCTTCAATTTAAGTCTGAATTTGGCAATAAGGAGTTCATGATCTGAGTCACAGTCAGCTCCTGGTCTTGTTTTTGCTGACTGTATAGAGCTTCTCCATCTTTGGCTGCAACGAATATAATCAGTCTGATTTCAGTATTGATCATCTGTTGATGTCCATGTGTAGAGTCTTCTCTTGTGTTGTTGGAAGAAGGTGTTTGCTATGACCAGTGTGTTTTCTTGACAAAACTCTGTTAACCTCTTCCCTGCTCTGTTTTGTACTCCAAGGCCAAATTTGCCTGTTACTCCAGGTATCTCTTGACTTCCTACTTTTGCATTCCAGTCCCCTATAATGAAAAGGATGTCTTTTTTGGGTATCAGTTCTAGAAGGTCTTGTAGGTCTTCATAGAACTGTTCAACTTCAGCTTCCTCAGAATGACTGGCTGGGGCATAGACTTGGATTACTGTGATGTTGAATGGTTTGCCTTGGAAACGAACAGAGATCATTCTGATCTTTTTGAGATTGCATCCAAGTACTGCATTTTGGACTCTTTTGTTGACTGTGAGGGCTACTCCATTTACTCTACAGGATTCTTGCCCACAGTAGTAGATGTAATGGTCATCTGAATTAATTAAATTAAATTCACCCATTCAGGTCCATTTTAGTTCACTGATTCCTAAAAATGTCGACGTTCACTCTTGCCATCTCCTGTTTGACCACTTCCAATTTGCCTTGATTATGCTTTGTTGCTCAGTCGTGTCCAACTCTTTCCAACCCCATGGACTGTAACCTGCCAGGCTCCTCTGTCCTTGGGGATTCTCCAGGCAAGCATACTGGAGTGAGTTGCCATGCCCTCCTCCAGGGGATTTTCCCAATCCAGGGATCGAACCCAGGTCTTCTGCATTGTGGGCAGATTCTTTACCACCTAAGCCACCAGGGAAGCCCATGAACACTGGAGTGGATAGCCTATTCCTTCTCCAGGGGAACTTTCTGACCCAGGAATGGAACCAGGGTGTCCCACATTGCAGGTCGATTCTTTACCAGCTGAGTTTCCAAGGAAGCCCTAAAATTTGTATGGGAACACAAAAGACCCTGAACAGTCAAAATAATCTTGAAAAAGAAGAACAAATTTGGAAGTATCAAGCTCCCTAATTTCAAGCTACGCTACAAAGCTATGGTACTGCAAACAGTATGGTTCTGATACAAAAACAGATTTTATATATATATATATATATATGTTATTTTCTATTATAGGATATTGTAAGATATTGAATATTGTTCTGTGTGTTATGCAGTAAATCCTTTTATTTCTTTTCTATAGAGTAGTGTACATCTATTAATCCCATACTCATAATTTATCCCTTCCCCTTCTTCCCCTTTGGGGGAATTTGTTTTCAATGCCTAAGACTCTATTTCTATTACAAAAATAGATTCATCTTATTAGTTTTTAGATTCCACATGTAAGTGATATCATATATTTGTCTTTTTTTGTTTTACTTGATTTAGTATGATAATCTCTAGGTTCATCCATGTTGCTGAAAATGGCATTATTTCATTCTTTTTTTATGGCTTAGGAATATTCCACTGTATATATGCCCTACATCTTCTTTACCCATTCATCTCTCAATGGAAATTTAGGTTGTTTCCACATCTTGGCTATTGTAAATAATGCTACTATGAACTTTGGGGTGCATGTATCTTTTCCAATTATAGCTTTCTCCAGAATATATATGCCCAAAAGTGGGATTGCAGGATCATATGGTAGCTCCATTTTTTTTTTTAAAGTTTTTCAAGGAGGCTCTGTACTAAAGGCAAAAGAGAATTCTTAATTATGTTCCCCAGAACTGACTGCTTCTCATCCTTCTCCTAAACACCAAGATATAACTTAAGGCTAGTTACATTTCCAGGACAGTACCTATTTTTCCTGTGGTTAAGCAGCGGTGATAACTTGTTTAAGTAAAAAACAAAACTAAGGTATTCACTGAAGCCAGGCTTTGGCAATATGTGAGCCGTGAATTTCCAGATGTTTAAGCTGGTTTTAGAAAAGGCAGAGGAACCAGAGATCAAATTGCCAACATCTGCTGGATTATTGAAAAAGTAAGAGAGTTCCAGAAAAACATTTATTTCTGCTTTATTGACTATGCCAAAGCCTTTGACTGTGTGGATCACAATAAACTGTGGAAAATTCTTAAAGAGATGGGAATACCAGACCACCTGACCTGCCTCTTGAGAAACCTGTATGCAGGTCAGGAAGCAACAGTTAGAACTGGACATGGAACAACAGACTGGTTCCAAATAGGAAAAGGAGTACGTCAAAGCTGTATATTGTCACCCTGCTTATTTAACTTATATGTGGAGTACATCATGAGAAACGCTGGGCTGGAAGAAGCACAAGCTGGAATCAAGATTGCTGGAAGAAATATCAATAACCTCAGATATGCAGATGACACCACCCTTATGACAGAGAGTGAAGAAGAACTAGAGAACCTCTTGATGAAAGTGAAAGAAGAGAGTGAAAAAGTTGGCTTAAAGCTCAACATTCAGAAAACTAAGATCATAGCATCCTGTCCCATCACTTCATGGCAAATAGATAGGGAAACAGTGGAAACAGTGACTGACTATTTTTTTGGGCTCCAAAATCACTCTAGATGGTGACTGCAGCCATGAAATTAAAAGACGCTTACCCCTTGGAAGGAAATTTATGACCAACCTAGACTGCATATTAAAAGCCAGAGACACTTTGTCAACAAAGATCTGTCTAGCCAAGGCTATGGTTTTTCCAGTAGTCATGTATGCATGTGAGAGTTGGAGCATAAAGAAAACTGAATGCCAAAGAACTGATGCTTTTGAACTGTGGTGTTGGAGAAGACTCTTGAGAGTCCCCTAGAGTGCAAGGAGATCCAACCAGTCCATCCTAAAGGAGATCAGTCCTGGGTGTTTATTGGAAGGACTGATGTTGAAGCTGAAACTCCAATACTTTGGCCACCTGATGTGAAGAGCTGACTCATTTGAAAAGACTTTGATGCTGGGAAAGACTGAGGGCAGGAGAAGAAGGGGACGACAGAGGATGAGATGATTGGATGGCATCACCGACTCGATGGACTTGAGTTTGGGTAAACTCCGGGAGTTGGTGATGGACAGGGAGGCCTGGCGTGCTGTGGTTCATGGGGTCACAAAGAGTCAGACATGACTGAGTGACTGAACTGAACTGAACTGAAGGCATTCTCTGGCCAGGGTCAGAGAGCAAACACATTATGTTACTTTATGGTGGTAACAGCCATGTTTGAATTTTTCCCACACTTATGAGAAAGTAGAGAAGGAAGAGGTTCTGTAAAAGTGTACAAAGTAGCAAAACAGAGAGGTTGGGGACAAATTTTGATATTCAGATTTGCCCTGGACACAACCCTGCCCCAATAATTTTAAGTAAAAATTATCCATTGGAAAACTTGAGATTCTTTTTAACTTCCTATTTCAATTTTTGGTCATATTTTACTTTAGATAATTTTCTAAAATTGGATAACCTGGAGACTAATTTATTTGCTTGTCAATTTCCCATTAGAAGGTTGAATTCATTTTTGTTTTCATTACTGGTACACAGTGACTTGTCCAAAATTGCCTTCACTAAAATTTCACATGGGTGAACTTACAGCATTTTAGTAAGATGGCTCTTTGCTTTGGGAAGAATTTATAATGAGTAAAATAAATCTCCTTATCTTTGAAGTAATAACTCACTTGTGCCAACAGACACACAGTCACAAAGATTGGGAGGCTAGCCTGAATGTGAGACTGAAGTATATCTTTGTACTTGCATACACCATAATCCAGGATTCCTTCTTTAAAAATTCAATATTGAGGTTGTAATGCAGTATTTTATTAGATGATGAAGAGCCTCCTTTCTTCATATACTATACTCCATTAACTGCTGAATTGTCAGAGTGCTCCATAAATAATGTGAGTCCCCTGCCCATCATTAACAAAAGACACCGCTAAGTGGTCAGAAAATGATTCCTTTTTATGGAGACCACAAGACGCACACACAGCACAATCTGCTGAACTTGCCATAAAAAAATACTGTCTGAAAAAACCAGCCCCTGGGTCCTTTCACACTGAAAAATGGAGAGTGGGGAATTTTAAAGGGAGACACTAAACCCTGGTTAAAACTCTGAGTTTACTTTAGAAATGGTCTATCAAGAAAAACGTGTAACTATTGCTTCTCTGCCATTCAGAGCACGCTCTTCTAGCAAAGGCATGCTGAGCCAGGAAACTGAGCTCTTTCAGGAAATCAGCTGGTAATAAGCCCAAGTGAACTGCAGAATCAGACCCCAGTGTGATAACACTTATATTATCATCTGCAATAAGCCGTGAATCATCACTCATGCATCTCGTTTGTAATGTGACAAATATGCCAGGCAAGCAAATTCACCATGCATCTGTCCTGGGTAATTTGGCTTGGGAATTGTAACACCGAGTAACAGACAACTTGGTAATTTTATAAATCCAAAGAAAGCAGGGCCTATGGAGTAAATTTGCTGAAGACGACCAGATGTCCAGGCACCTGGTCTGGACATACTTTCCCCCAGCTGATAATGCATTCTGATGCTCCATTTCTCAATATTCTAAGCAAAAACAAACCTCAGACAAGTCTGTGTTAACATCTCTGGTGAATGCATGTTGCCCATCTACGTCCAGACTTGGAATGTGTCTTAATAGTTAGTTGATCCTATATTCTGTAAAGTGCAGTTAGACAGATTGTAACATAGACACTGGAGGGACCATTCTGGATTTCTTTCTGGCAAATGCACAAGCTTAGACTCTAGGCATCTCCAAATGTCCCACTCGGCAGCATAGAATCCACCTTTCATCATTTTTCCCACTCAAATCAGAGCCCAGACTGAGCCAAAACTTTACCTGACCAAATCTGCTGAAAGAACCAGAAATCTGTTAAAAATCCTTTGGCATTTTCTAATAGTGTGGTTGGTCACTGTGATTGGCATCTTAACACACACACACTTGCCCCTCCACCACCACCAAAGAAAGGTTAAGCCCACAATCCAGAGAAAATGCATTACCTTCCTCCTCTAGATTTAGGTGTTTTTCTTTTCTGTCCAATTGCATCAGAATCAACTTCTGTGCACATTAAAAACTGGATTCCTGGTTTTCACTCCAGATGTGATAAATTAAAATCTCTGAGAATGAGACTCTGGAACTTTTACTCTTTAATAAGCTTCCAGATAGTTCTGTTCACATTGTACTTTGAGAATCACTTGGGGTAGGTTTGCACTAAGACTCCTCTCTGACCTAATGCTCTGTGGCTCTGGAAACATCTAAAGATGTCAGTGTGTGCTGCAAACAATCACCCGTAGCCATTGGCCACCCCATCTTCAGACCATCACAGGACTGTGGTCAGGAGAACACACAGTGGGAAACACACAGTGGGAAACATCATCAGTTGTGAGGGCTGGAAATCACAGATTTGGGTTCAAGTTCAGTGCCTCCATTTCTGACTCTGCAGTCTTAGTTTTAGCATTTGACCTCTCTAATTTCAGGTTCTATACCTGAGAGTAAACCCAGAAAAATAGTTGCTTCCCAGATTGCAAGAGGATTAAATGAAGTGATGAAAGTATAAGATCTTGTATGGGGTGATGCTCCATTGACACTGGACTCAATTCTGTACATGTTAATTCCCAATTTCCCACCTGCAAATTCATGATGACATCACCTTCTGGCTTGTGGGTTGTTTTGAAAACCACATTAGATACACATGAGAGACTGTCTCTACAGATAACATTGTGAAGAGTAGGGGCCCTGAATTCCTTTCCCTGTCTTGAAAGAACAGACAAGGCCACCAGTTCAATCTGAGAGGAGAGTCGTAAGCTGGATGAATACTGGACTCCTAGGATGTCCATGTCCTAATCCCTAGAACCTGTAAATACATTATCTTACATGGCAAAAGTGACTTTGCAGATGTGATTAAGGACTTTGAGATAGGGAGGTCATCTTGGATCATCCAGGTGGGCCCTAAATGTAATCACAAATGTCCCTATAAGAGAAATGTCCCTATAAGAGAAATGTAGAAGGAGGATTGACTATGAAAGGACAGGTGCAATGTGACAAAGAGGTGGAGAGAGAAAAAGCCAGGTGTATAAGGAAGGAGTCAGATCCAAACAATGCAGGCAGCTTCCAGAAGCTAGAAAAGGCAAGGAAACAGTTCCTCCCTTCAGACCTCCAGAAGGGACTAATCCTACCTAGATTTTTTTTAAAGTATAGTTGATTTACAATGTTGTGTTACTTTTAGATTTATAGCAAAGTGATATGTGTGTGCGTGCATGTGTGTGTGTGTGTGTATACGTACTGGAGAAGTAAAGAGCAACCCACTCCGGTAGTCTTGCCTGGGAAACCCATGGACAGAGGAGTCAGGCAGTCCATGGAGTTGTGAAAGAGTCAGACATGACTTAGCAACTGAGCACACATGCATATATACATATACATATATGTATAATACTCTTTTTCAGGTTCTTTTCTTTTATAGATTATTACAAAGTGCTGATCACTCGCCCTTAGATGGACACCACTATAAGGACTCTGAGGCTTGAGACTAGCAAAAGGGGGAGGCCCAATACCACTTGCTGTCCCAGTTCAGCAGGAAGTAGCCAGAAAGACCTCGACACCTCTATTCCCAAAGAATTGGGCCTCCCATCTCTTGAGGGGGGAATGTTAGGTAGTTAGAATAGGGGAAAGGAGTCCAGAATGGCAGTGGCTAAAAGACCTGGAAGGGAAAAGCCCACGAAAATAGAACAAAGGAAGGTTCGAGGACCAGAGTGAGAACCTCAGGTAAAACAAATAGCACTCCTTGTTGGCCCAATTTACATAGGACAGGCCCAAGGAGAGAGAAACATAAAAAGAGGAGCCAAAGCTAGCTCTCTCTCTCTCTCTCCTGCACGCTGGGGCGCTCTTCTCTTCGCGTCTTTGGGTCGACATGCCCTCACGCCTCGAAGATGGATTTTCCTGCTATTATCTAAATAAAATAGAGCTGTAACACTGAGCTGTAACACTGATTCATCTAAGAGCTATAACACGGTCCGTTCAAGACCTGAGAGCTATAACACAGTCTGTCCAAGACCCGAGAGCTGTGACACGCCGAGGGGGGCTTTAATGTCCGTCACTCCAAATCTTTGTTGTGACGAGACAAAAACCGAGGAGCATACACTCGCCTGACATTTTCTCTTATAGATTATTATAAAATACTGAGCATAGTTCCCTGTGCTATATGGTAGGCCCTTGCTGTTTATCTATTATATATATAGGAACTCCTAATGCATCCTTTCTCTTTCCCCTTTGTCAGCCATAACCTTGTTTTGTTTCTCTGTGAGACTATTTCTGTTTCACAAAAAAAGTTCAGTTGTGTCATATTTTAGATGCTACATATAAAGTGATATCATGTGATATTTGTCTTTCTCTTTCTGATTTACTCCATTTAGTATGATCATCTCTAGATCCATCTATGTTGCTGCAAATGGTATTATATCATCCTTTTTATGGCTGAATAATATTCCATTATATATATGTGTACAGGGCACCCACTAAGGGCCTGGCACAGGGCAGCTCACTGTCAGTCTGACACCAATCTAAGGTCACATGTGTCCCCATGTCCTTCGCCACCTTCACTTAGTGGGAGCACCAAGCATGTCTGGGAAGAATGCTAAATGCAGATCTAGGATAGAGCCAGGCTGGCATAGAGCTGGGTCGCAGTGTCTTCAGAATCAGCTTCCTGAAATCCTTATAGTGTGTAAGTTTCTTGGGTCCACTCCTGTTCCCTAGGGGGTCTGCCTAGGTCGGGAGGCCCAGCAGGAAGTGTAGAAGTTTTTCCTCCCCATCCCTACCATTTTCTCTGTTACCTGGTCTCAATCTGTTTCCTTTTTGTTCCATTTTTCCTCATCCTCACTCTGTCTGCCAGAATCCTATTGCCAACTTATTGTAAAGCTTGGTACTGTGGTTAAAACAAAGCAGATGCAGACAGTTCAATGCACAGAGGCCCCTGGGCTAAGAATAGGATGATCGTATAATTTATCATCCACAGCAGGACACTTCTGCATTCAAAGCAGCGTTGCTGGCCTGAACCTGCATATCTGATGGAGCAGGCAAACTCCAACCAGACAGAGCGCTGCTGCCTGGAGCTGGGACCACAGCCAGGCAAGGAGAGTAGGGGCAGGTGGGCCCTCTGTCAGTCCAGCTCCCATATTCCCTTATTCATATGGAGCACACAAGCTTGTGGCTGTCTTGAGTTTCCAGGAGAGCCCTCCAGAAGCCCCGAGGATTGAATGAGTCCTCCTGGGATAGAGAAACAGCACATTCCCTTCCTCCTACAACATCATCTGGACTGGAGCCAGCTGCTTTCCCAAGAAAGGAACTTGACTCAACTGACCAGCATGTAGCCCAGCCTCCTGGGGCTGGTCTAGGCTCTGGTTTATAACTAGACCTTTTGTAGTCAGCGTCTCTCTACAACCCATCAGAGTCAATCCTCTGCTATACACACATTCCCTGAGTCCTCTTTGGGCCATCCACTAAAATCCTGGTTTCTAAGGCAGATGCCTAAAGCCCCTAGGTCACTGGCAGAGCACTCCTTGAATCTCATTACAGACCAAGATTCTCTTAATTTGGAACTCTGCTTCAGTCTACCCGGTTCTTTAATATTAATTTTTGTGATGACCTTCCCACTCTCCTTCTCCCTGGGGTAGGGAGATAAAATACAGGATATCCAGTTAAATTTGAATTTCAGATAAACAACTTTTTGAGGCTATAAGTAGGTCTCATGCAATATTTATTTCATTCTGTATTTTTATTTCATAAATATACTGCCCTACCTTCCCCCATTCCTTTTCCCCAAAACTCAAGGAGCTGTTATCCAAAATCCTATCAGATTGTACAATATCTATAAAATCTGAATAAAATATTTGTATATGTTGAAACTGATGTGTAAAATGGAATAATGTGGCAACTATTTAGGGAGCCTGCCCACACCATGAATTCCTTGAGGCAAGGTCATCCAATGGTGTGAATTACATGGGTTCAGATCATATGTCTCTGCCATGTCTTATACTTCCAGAAAGGTTGAAAAGAATTGCTGTGCAGATTTCAGTAAGATGTCTCCTTGAAGCTTCCCAAACTCCATCATCAACTCCAGTCAAAGAGACACATAGGTTACACAGATGTATGGGTCAAAGGCTCCATATGATATGCAAAGTCTTACTGACTTTGAATATACTTTGAGTGCCATTTGGCTAAAAGTCTGTAACCAGAAACTGTAAGTAGATTGTATTTATTTATTTTCCTGTCATTATGCTACTGTTTGTGTGTGTGTGTGTCTGTGTGTGTGTGTGTGTGTGTGTGTGTGTGTGAAGTTGCTCAGTCATGTCCAACTCTTTGCAATCCTATGGACTATAGTCTACCAGGCTCCTCCACCCATGGAATTTTCCAGGCAAGAGTACTGGAGTGGGTTGCCATTTTCTTCTCCAGGGAAATCTTCCTGACCCAGGGATCAAATCCAGGTCTCCTGCATTGCAGGCAGATGCTTTACCATCTGACCAACCAGGGAAGCCCTTATGCTACTAAACGTGAAGTTAATTTTCATGCCATTCAATGAACTACACTGGTCCTGAACATCCATTATAACTCCTCTTTTGGTTTTCTGAAAGACGTTCTTGAAAGCAGATACATGTCATTGAAAATTAATGGAATGTGTATCTTAGGGACAGACAGATGGAGTGCTGGGAAGAGAAGTTTAAAGGCCTGGGTTGTTCCCATTTGTCACTAGTAGACTCATCAGATGAATGAATGGAAAAGATACAATCTCCAGTTTTAAGAAGTTACTCCTGGGGTCATTCAGACACCAAAAAAAAAAAAAAAAAAAAAAAGCCAGGATGTTCTCAGCTCGGACTTAATATATTGTGCTCCAGAATCTTAGGGTTTAGCAAAAGTTATACTGTCATGGAGTTAGTGGCCAGGTGGGGGTGGAATAAATTAGCTGTTTTATGTGTTTCCAAATGCTTTCATGGAAATTAGTGTGTGAATGTCATCCTATCTGAATATATTGTAACTGGAAAATGTCTACCAACTGAAGACCCCTAGGAACAGGACTGCAGTTAAACAAGTTGGGTTTAATATTCGCTAGAGCAAGAGGGACCACACACAAGGCATCTCAGGGTAGCCAGGGTCATCCCAGTAAAAGGGAGCTGGAAAGGACTCACTATTAGGCTTGTGTTGGGGGATTTAGGGAGAAGGGTCAGGAAACTGAGCTTTGCTCTAGGTTGGATGCTGTGATGCTGTCGGGAAGAGGGGAGTCTTATGCTTGGACATCCTAATAAATTGTATCTACAGTCCATAGCGTCTCACAGAGTCAAACACAACTGAAGTGACTTAGCACACGTGCATGAAGAAGTGCAGGCTTCCCTAGTAGCTCACTTCGTAAAGAATCTGCTTGCAATGCAGGAGATTCAGGTTCAATTCCTGGGTGGGGAAGATCCCCTTGGAGAAGGAAATGGCAACCCACTCCAGTATTCTTGCCTTGAAAATCCCATGGACAGAGCCTTGTGGGCTACAGTCCATGGGGTCACAAAGAGTTAGACATGACTTAGTGACTAACCCACCACCACCACTACAGAAGAAGTGCAGATGAAAGTGAGGCTGCAGTCTTCACTGTAAAGAAACAGCCATTCAATTGAAAGCATTTCCCCTAAAGTCAGGAACAAGACACGACTGCCCACTCACCACTACTAGTCAACAGAGTTTTGGAAGTTTTGGCCACAGCAATCAGAGCAGAAAAAGAAATAAAAGGAATCCAGGTTTGAAAAGAAGTAAAACTCTCACTGTTTGCAGATGACATGATCATCTACATAGAAAACCCTAAAGACTCCACCAGAAAATTACTAGAGCTAGTCAATGAATATAGTGAAATTGCAGGATATAAAATGAACACACAGAAATCCCTTGCATTCCTATACACTAACAATGAGAAAACAGAAAGAGAACTTAAGAAAACAATTCCATTCACCACTACAATGAAAAGAATAAAATACTTAGGAATACATCTACCTAAAGAAACAAAAGACCTGTATATAGAAAACTATAAAACACTGGTGAAAGAAATCAAAGAGGCCACAAATAGATGGAGAAATATACCGTGTTCATGGATTGGAAGAATCAATATAGTGAAAATGAGTATACTATCCAAAGCAATCTATAGATTTAATGAAATCCCTATCAAGCTACCAATGGTATTTTTCAAAGAACTAGAACAAATAATTTCACAATTTGTATGGAAATACAAAAAACCTCAAATAGCCAAAGCAATCTTAAGAAAGAATGGAACTGGAGGAATCAACCTGCCTGACTTCAGTCTCTACTACAAAGCCACAGTCATCAAGACAGTATGGTACTGGCACAAAGACAGAAATATAGATCAATGGAACAAAATAGAAAGCCAAGGGATAAATCCATGCAATTATGGACACCTTATCTTTGACAAAGGAGGCAAGAATATACGATGGAGAAATGACAATCTCTTTAACAAGAGGTGCTGGGAAAACTGGTCATCCACTTGTAAAAGAATGAAATTAAAACACTTTCTAACACCATACACAAAAATAAACTCAAAATGGATTAAAGATCTAAACGTAAGACTCCCCTATAAAACTCTTAGAGGAAAACATAGGCAAAACACTCTCTGATATAAACCACAGAAGGATCCTCTATGACCCACCTCCCAGAATATTGGAAATAAAAGCAAAAATAAACAAATCTAATTAAAATTAAAAGCTTCTGCACAACAAAGGAAACTATAAGCAAGGTGAGAATACAGCCTTCATAATGGGAGAAAATAATAGCAAATGAAGAAACAGACAAAGGATTAATCTCAAAAATATACAAGCAACTCCATTCCAGAAAAATAAATGACCCAATCAAAAAGTGGGCCAAAGAACTAAACAGACATTTCTCCAAAGAAGACATACAGATGGCTAACAAACACATGAAAAGATGCTCAACATCACTCATTATCAGAGAAATGCAAATCAAAACCTCAATGAGGTACCATTACACGCCAGTCAGGATGGCTGCTATCCAAAAGTCTACAAGCAATAAATGCTGGAGAAGGTGTGGAGAAAAGGGAACCCTCTTACACTGTTGGTGGGAATGCAAACTAGTACAGCCACTATGGAGAACGGTGTGGAGATTCCTTAAAAAACTGGAAATAGAACTGCCATATGACCCAGCAATCCCACTTCTGGGCATACACACTGAGGAAACCAGAATTGAAAGAGACACGTATACCCCAATGTTCATCGCAGCACTATTTATAATAGCCAGGACATGGAAGCAACCTAGATGCCCATCAGCAGATGAATGGATAAGAAAGGTGTGGTACATATACACAATGGAATATTACTCAGCCATTAAAAAGAATACATTTGAATCAGTTCTAATGAGGTAGATGAAACGGGAGCCTATTATACAGAGTGAAGTAAGCCAGAAAGAAAAACACCAGTACAGTATACTAACGCATATATATGGAATTTAGAAAGATGGTAATGATAACCCTATATGTAAAATAGAAAAAGAGACACAGATGTACAGAACATACTTTTGGACTCTGTGGGAGAGGGTGAGGGTGGGATAATATGAGGGAATGGCATTTAAACATGTAAATTATCACATGTGAAATGAATCACCAGTCCAGGTTCAATGCATGAGACAGGGTGCTCGGGGCTGGTGCACTGAGATGACCCAGAGGGATGGGATGGGGAGGGAGGTGGGAGGAGGGTTCAGGATGGGGAACACATGTACAACCATGGCAGATTCATGTCAATGAATGGCAAAACTAATACAATATTGTAAAGTAAAATAAATAAATAAAACTGAAAAACAAACAAACAAAAAGGAACAGTCCCTTTCCCTTTACCATTGACTAAGTGGCTGTTTGACCCTTTGTGTGGCTTCCTGTCTCATCTGTGTTTAGACGTGATGACACTGTGACCTTTCTTTCGATCTCACCAGGTGGCCTTGCCTGATGACGTTCTATGAAGTTGTTTGGGTTCATCAGGAGACACCAAGCTGTGAGCGCTGGGCCAGTTTGGTTCTCCTTTTTTCACTACATAACAATAATTACCACTGCAAAATACGACCAAGTTTAGTATTGTTTTGTCGTATGTACTGTGGGGTTATCATGGAATAATGTTTCATCACATTCCTTTCTTTAGAGACACTGGAATAGAGTTATTAATGGAGTAGATATACTATTTCAAATTATGGGATGCAGAAAGGAAAAGTAACAAAAATGTCTTGGGCTAAAGACAGTCTAATCTTGCAATATACAAAGATGAAATTATCATGTGGCAGCCACTAAACCAAACCCCAGGGGACCACAGGAGGCTGTGTCTGTTCTCATCAGGCCAGCAGGCAGCCCCTCACTTCTGCTGTCCCTCTGGCCATAGCCCCATGGATATCTGTCCACAGCCCCATGGATATCTGTCCACTACATAACACTTCCTTTACTCTCAAATTTTCCCAACAGCCCCTGGTAGTGCATCCTCCCACCTCAAGGACACTCTATGGGAAAGATGCAAGCTGCCTCCATCTCCCTACTCGTCCACCCAGCAAAATAGGGGCACCCCTGCCTGCTGCTCCAAGCATAGTCAGACACCTCAAATAACACAAGCAGCAATCAGAGGACTCTGAAAGCTGGTCAGAGGATGGAGGACTAGTTTGAGACCCTAGGAAGGAAAGCACAGCAGCAAGGAAATATGCTGCTGTCCTTACCCTTCCTAACCTTCCCACTGGGTGACTTCTAATCAGCTCCCACTGTCTGCTGCACACGTCACCTCCGGGTTGGGGGGGGGGGGGCAGGGCTGGCCTGAACTTGTTCCCCTGCTCCCAGGTCTTTGCCCCTTCACTCAAAAAATATCACTTTTGTTTCCATGTCCAGTTGGACACGACTTAGTGACTGAACAACAACTACCAGATTCCAGATGCTTGTGGATAAGCTCCTCCCTCATTTATCTTGGGAACACACCAAGCATATAGGTGGCATTCAACAGATAGCCATTCTGTGAAGAGTCTCTGCTGGTTTCCAAGGGTAATGGCCCCTCCCTAAGGACCCCACCAGATTTCACCAGGACTCACTGCTAAAGCCTCTCTCTTCATTTTTGACTTGTGCTTTTCAGTTTTGGGTCCTAGAAAATATCACTAGAAAGAGACAATTGAGAGTATCTCTCTAAGCTTTCTTTTTTTCTCACCAGAGAACTCATTGCTGGATATCACTGCCAACAGTGGTGGGAAGAGTTTGCTAAACTTGAAAGGGATGCCTGTGATAGGATTGGGAAGCCTGTTTGTCGGACAGCCTTTTAAAACAAGAATAGCATGTCCCCTTTGTGGAAAGGTTGAGAGTTGATCCTGATGGAAATTAGCTCAGCTGAATGAGCGTTCCCACGTTCCAGGCTGTATCTAGGTTCCTGACTCAGCTGGTGCACGCACACATGCTAAGTCATTTCAATTGTGTCTGACTCTTTCTGACTCCACGGACTGTAGCCCGCCAGGCTCCTCTGTCCATGGGATTCTCCAGGTAAGAATACTGGAGTATATTGCCATGCCCTCCTCCAGGGGATATTCCTGACCCAGGAATCGAACCCGCGTCTCTTATGTCTCCTGCATTGGCAGGCAGGCTCCTTACCACTAGTGCCTCCTGGGGAGCCTGCCTCAGCTGGTACCAGTATAAGTTGTTTGTTCTTGAAAGATGGGGAAACTGAGAGTGCAGTAGTTCAGTAGGGGCAGAGTTAGATTTGCAGATGAGGTGGCTAACCTGGGGCAACCAGTTTTCATCTCTGTACTAGAGAAAGGATGAAAGGTGTGTGGAGGGAACAGACTTGTCAACCCTAAAGCAAGTCTTGGAGAGGTTTTCTTAATCACTGCCCACCCAAGCTTATTCTCTTTTCAAAAATTATTTTATTGAAGTGTAGTTAATGTAAAACATTGTGTTAATTTCTGCTGTACAGAGAAGTGGTCATTCTTTCCAAGCTTACTCTTTTGTAGTACGTTCACATGGTCCTAAAACACTCAAGAAATTCTCACCGCCTGATCCTTAGGACATTCATTCTCCCCTGCCCCCTGCCACCCAGGCTGTAGCTAAAAGCAGTTTTAGGGACCACGAGTGTCCCCCACCATCAAGGTATTGAAGTGTTAACTTTCAAAGAAAAATTGTTTCAGCCAAAAATTTCATTCACAGCTGATGAAGACAGCACTTAGAAGTAACAATACTCTTTTTAAAAAAATTTTATTTATTTTAGTTGGAGGCTAATTACTTTACAATATTGTAGTGGTTTTTGCCATACATTGATATGAAAGCAAACCTGGGGTGAACACAGCAACCTCTCCAGTTTACCTTTCATTCCAGATCATTTAAGACAGGATACCACGCTCTGTTCCCTATTGCGGCCACAGGTGGACAGAGATGTTTGAAGTAAATGAGAGCAGTGTCGGGACATTTTCTCACCCTAATTCAAAACAACCATTTGTGAGAGACTGAGCAAGTTGTCTGTGTGGGCCTCAATTTTGCTGTCTGGTTTTAGATGAAGCACCACCATCTCTGGGAAGCTGGCCATGATTTCTCAACGCCTGAATTCCTCACTGGGTGGCCCTTGTCTCTTTACATATTTAAGTCCCTTACTGAGAAAGAGTTCATGGCAGTTGAGGAGTCATTCTTCCATGGGACTGTGTCTGCATGCCCACCCAATGCCTGGCAGAGGAGATGCCCTATCGTAGGCGCTGCATTGGTCTTTAAGGGTTGCCACAGGCTGGGTGATTTGAACAATGCATGTTTGTTTGCTCACAGTTCTGGAGGCTAGAAACCTGAGATCAAGGTGTCAGCAGGGTTAGTTTTTTTTTTTTTTCCCCCCCACTAGAGTCTCTTTCCTTGATTTTCAAGTAGCCATCTTCTCCCTGCAATACTGCCCTGCAATCCTCACATTGTCTTCCTTCTGTGCTCATCTGTGTCCTAATCTCTTCTTATAAGGACACTAGTCATATTGGATTAGGCCCCCCCAGTAAAACCCAGTTTAACGTAATCACTTCTTTAAAGGCCCGATCTCCAAACACAGTCACATTCTGAGGTCTTGGGAGGTTGGTTAGGACTTCAACATACGGATTGGTTGGTGCAGGGGCGGGGGAAGTGGGACACAGTTCAGCCAGTAACAGGGCTAAGCATACTTGAAGTAAACATATTGAATCTCAGCCTGTGGTTCCCATGGAGTCATGTCGATACAAAATCTGAATTTAAGAGGTGGGTTAGCCTCAGCCAGTGGACTTTGTCTCTCTGTCTGTTTATTTCTAGGAGTCTAGAGGACTCAGGAGAGTCCAGGAATCCTTCTTGAAGTAAAGCACCAGCAGTTGGCTACTCCCACTGCTCCTTCTTGAGAGCCAGGTCCCCTCGCCTTCCACAAACACAGACTCATGGGTGTGACCTGGTGACCCCTCACTGGTCAAATTGCTTTTGCTCATGACCTAGTGCTTACCAAGACCCTTTTCAAAATGTTTCCTTCAAAGATTCCTTTTAGGGGCAAACCAGCCCCCCACCCCCACCTCCCACTGGACTCTCACTCTGGAACTGACAGCCTGATCACTTCAGTTTGAAGAAATAGTCCTCTCCCTCTTCTTTTTATCTTTAAGTTTGAAAATGGACAGTAGAGATAATCTCTAAGCATTTGTCTATATTGGAAATTCTGAATCTAATTGAACATAGTGAACTTGCCCCTATCTGTAAAGGATTTGAGGCAACGAGTGACTCAAATGAGTCACCAGGCCTCCCTTTCTAAACAGTATTGTTGCTGACCAGGATTCTTGGCCTCTGTAATCAACAGAAATGTATAAGAGGCTAGACAAGAAATTCAAGCAAGGCTATACTTGGACTCATGCTGCAGTAGGAGGGAGGGAAAACAAGTACAGTTTCCGTTGTTTGCTCCCTGGTGGGGACATGGGGCAGGGGGTGGCAGAACTGGTCCCTTATATGGGGTGAGGATAGGGTTGGATCCAAGGGTTGGGCAGAAGGTGTGGCTAAGGAGGTCTGCATACTCCCTTGGTGGTATTACATGCAGGGTACACGTGCCCTGCTTTTGTTCCTGGCTCTTTGGAAGTGACAGTTGGGTTTTCTTGATCTTTTTGTATCTTGTTATTCATAATTTTCCCCAACTGCACATATGTACAGTAATTTTGGGGTTTCTTATAGTCCCTTTGTATTTTGTTGTTCAAGGAGAATTTTGTCCAGGTGCAAGCACTGCAGCAAAGGATCCCAGGTGCCAGGTCCCAGTCTGTCTCAGTATGTTGGGTTCTGTAAAAAAAAGGTGCTGGTGGTGGTTTAGTTGCTAAGTTGTGTCTGACTCTTGTGACTCCATGGACTGTAGCCTGCCAGGCTCCTCTGTCCATGGGGATTCTCCAGGCAAGAGTACTGGAGTTGGTTGCCATTTCCTTCTCTAGGGGATCTTCACTACCCAGGAATTGAACCTGAGTCTCCTGCATTGAAGGCAGATTCTTTTGTTTTTTCCATGTATTTTTATTAGTTGGAGGCTAGTTACTTTACAATATTGTAGTGCTTTTTGTCATACATTGACATGAATCAGCCATGGATTTACATGTATTCCCCATCCCGATCCCCCCTCCCACCTCCCTCTCTACCAGGTCCCTCTGGGTCTTCCCAGTGCACCAGCCCTGAGCACTTGTCTCATGCATCCAACCTGGACTGGCAATCTCTTTCACCCTTGATAATATACATGTTTTGATGCTGTTCTCTCAAAACATCCCACCATCGCCTTCTCCCACAGAGTCCAAAAGTCTGTTCTGTACATCTGTGTCTCTTTTTCTATTTTACATATAGGGTTATCATTACCATCTTTCTAAATTCCATATATATGTGTTAGTATACTGTATTGGTCTTTATCTTTCTGGCTTACTTCACTCTGTATAATGGGCTCCAGTTTCATCCATCTCATTAGAACCAATTCAAATGAATTCTTTTTAATGGCTGAGTAATATTCCATTGTGTATATGTACCACAGCTTCCTTATCCATTTGTCTGCTGATAGACATCTAGGTTGCTTCCATGTCCTGGCTATTATAAATAGTGCTGCGATGAACATTGGGGTGCACGTGTCTCTTTCAGATCTGGTTTTCTCAGTGTGTATGCCCAGAAGTGGGATTGCTGGGTCATATGGCAGTTCTATTTCCAGTTTTTTAAGGAATCTCCACACCGTTCTCCATAGTGGCTGTACTAGTTTGCATTCCCACCAACAGTGTAAGAGGGTTCCCTTTTCTCCACACCTTCTCCAGCATTTATTGCTTGTAGACTTTTGGATAGCAGCCATCCTGACTAGCGTGTAATGGTACCTCATTGTGGTTTTGATTTGCATTTCTCTGATAATGAGTGATGTTGAGCATCTTTTCATGTGTTTGTTAGCCATCTGTATGTCTTCTTTGGAGAAATGTCTGTTTAGTTCTTTGGCCCATTTTTTGATTGGGTCATTTATTTTTCTGGAATTGAGCTGCAGGACTTGCTTGTATATTTTTGAGATTAATCCTTTGTTGTTTCATTTGCTATTATTTTCTCCCAATCTGAGGGCTGTCTCTTCACCTTGCTTATAGTTTCCTTTGTTGTGCAAAAGCTTTTAAGTTTCATTAGGTCCCATTTGTTTATTTTTGCTTTTATTTTGTAGGCAGATTCTTTAGCGACTGAACTACAAGTCACATAGTAGCCAGAGGCTGAGGATGACAGTGTATAAAGAGGGAGCACAATCCAGTGTGGGCAGGACAAGGTCAGAATGTCATTTCAAGTGGGTGGTGATTTTTTGAGCCTTATCATGTTTGAAAAGTATAATAGCAGTGCCTGCAGTATAGTAACTACCAAAATGCACAGACAGAAACATAATACTCATTTTAACTCTAAAGTATTTATTTCTGCCAGACTTTATTTAAGTGATAGTTCAAAGCAACATGCTTCAGAAAATAGCTCTGCAGTTAGTATTAATAAAAAGATATACTACAAAGAAATGGCTGATGCTTGGTTACTTTCATCTTTCATAGAGAGAAAAATGGGCAAATAAAGGTGGAGAAATTCTAAGCTCACAACTCACAAAAGGCTCCTTCAACATAAAGATCAACAGCTTCAACATAAAGTTAAAACATCTGCCACGATACTCTCAAATTATTGATAGTATAATTTACCACTAGCCTTAGCGTTTCAGTATATCACTGTCCACTGATACTCATCTTTTTTAACATAAGTCAAGGGTCTTAAAAATCGTGGGTGGAGGAAAGAAGCGCCAGAGCTGCTCCTGCTCCAAATAATAAAAATACTAACCAGCAGCAGCAAAACAAGTGACTTTACAGAGCCACATGCCACTCTTCAAAATATTATAGCCAAAAAAAAAAAAGAGTCAGTCATGGTGTGGAAAACCCTGCCTCAGGGGGACAACTTACATTTACATCCTACTGAGGGACCTGAGTGTGCTCTGATCACCCCATCCCCCACCAACATGGAGTGAGGTGAATGGGAAGGAAAGTTGTCATCTGGAGGACGTTTATATAAATCCCACAAGTGCAGAATTTCCTACCAAGCCCTTGAGTGTCTCTGCAGAAACAGGAAACCCAGCTGGGGTTCATATTTTTCTTTCCCAGGTGGGGAGACAGAAAGAAGGGTGTGATTTCAATCATTACCAAGGCACAATCAGAGCAAAGGACAAAGCTCCCCCATCGTATGAACTGCCTGCATGAACTGGTTATCTTCTTTCTGCCCTGACTGGAGGTAGGTTAAGGATAGGGGTTGGCAATGATGCTGGGGAGACAAGGCTAAAATAATCAGCTGATGGGAAGCCCCAGGGTTTCATGCTGAATAAGAGAAATAAATACCAAGGTAGGTCTCCTCTACCTGAGTTTTAGGGACATTTAACAGACCAACAAGTACAACCAAAGAGTAAGAACAAAAAACCCCCTCAAATCCTTCAACTTTTCTTCCGGAACCTCAGCACAAAAGAGTAGAAAGAAGAGAGAGGTCTGCGCCTTCACCTCCAGCTTGAATGAGAGGATAGAGAATTTGGGAAAAGGTTCAGAGGGGGGATAAAGAAGGTCTACACAGAGCTGCCAAATAAGAAGAAGATGAACATAAATGGCAAGGCATTCATGCAAACACACCCCGGGAACAGAGAAGAGAAAGAGTGGCCGAGTATGTGGCTGAGATGTGAAGTTCCCACTCTGCAAAGGGAGAATCAAACAGACAGAAGTCTCCAAGATGTTGTATGAGAATAACTGTATTTCAATAACACAAGAGTTAAAAGATAAGATGGACAAATAAAAAAAATGGTAAGTTGCAGAGCTCTGGAAACAAGCTGAGGACCAAAATTTCACTATTTCAGAACATGTGAAAACACTGAGAACATGTTCAGACTGGTAAATCATGAAATAAAGGTTTCATTACATTATGTAAAAGTACATAGGTGACCACTTGAAACACATAATGTCTTCCATTTTAACAAAAGGAATATATATATACCAAAGGAGGAAAGAGAAAGAAAACCCTAAACAAAAGATGCAAAAGAAATATGAGCTTTATATACAGAAATTACTTAAAAATATATTAGAACCAAATATATCAGTTATATTAAAATATATATGCATATTCAAGACAAAACAAAGTGACTCAAAAAAGTTAAAATTATGGTTAACAACAAACTAGGCATAAGCTCAGAAAAAAAAAATCCAGGGTCCTGAATTTAAGGTGTGAATTAAAGGAAAACACAGAATCAACAAATGATATCAATTGTTAAATATCATGTAGTAAAAGGCAGGAAAGCTAAAGAAGAAGTACTGCTAGTGAGGAGTGTAGTGCCTCCTGCCTGACTCTCACTGGTCAATGTCAAATGCCAGAACTCCAAGGGCATACTCTGGGAAGAGCTCATTTGCACAAAATGATTATAATAAAAAACTCAAAATATACCTCAGTAAATTATAAATATTAGAAGTAATACAGAATACATGATACTCAAAGCATAATGTATTACAATGAGAAATTCACTTTTAAATTTTAAAATTTTTGAAAATTTTAAAATATTTTTTAAAAAATCAATTCAAAGAAGACTTCAAAGCTGAACTTATAGAATATTTGGAAAGTCATGATAAAAATTGTGGTTCAGTCACTCAGTCCTGTCTGACTCTTTGCTACCCAATGAACTGCACCATGCCAGTCTTCCCTGTTCTTCATTATCTCCTGGAGTTTGCTCAAACTCATGTCCATTGAGTCAATGATTCCATGTAACCATCTCATCCTCTGTCATCTTCTTCTCCTCCTGCCCTCAATCTTTCCCAGCACCAGGGTCTTTTCCAATGAGTTAGCTCTTCACATCAGGTGGCCAAAGTATTAGAGCTTCAGCTTCAGCATCAATCCTTCCAATGAATAGTAAGGGTTGATTTCCTTTAGGATTGACTGGTTTGATCACCTTGCTGTCCAAGGGACTCTCAAGAGTCTTCTCCAGCACCACAGTTAGAAAGCATCAGTTCCTTGGCACTCAGCCTCCTTTATGGTCCAACTCTCACATCTGTACATGACTAATGGAAAAACCATAGCTTTGACTAGATGGACCTTTGTCAGTAAAGTGATGTCTCTGCTTTTTAATATGCTGCCTAGGTTTGTCATAGCTTTTCACTCAAGGAGCAAGCATCTTTTAATGTCATGGCTGTAATCGTCATCCATAGTGTTTTTGAAGCCCAAGAAAATACAGTCTGTCACTGCTTGCATTTTTTCCTCATCTATTTGCCATGAAGTGATGGGACCAGACGCCATGATCTTAGTTTTTTGAATGCTGAGCTTTAAGTTGGCTTTTTTACACTCTTTCACCTTCATCAAGAGGCTTTTTAGTTCCTCTTTGCTTTCTGCCATTAGGGTGGTGTCATGTGCATATCTGAGGTTATTGATATTTCTCCTGGCAATCTTGATTCCAGCTTGTGGTTCATCCAGCATGGCATTTCACATGATGTACTCTGCATATAAGTTGAATAAGTAGGGTGACAATATACAGCCTTGATGTACTTCTTTCCCAAGTTTGAACCGGTCCGTTGTTCCATGTCTGGTTCTAATTGTTGTTTCTTGACCTTCATACAGGTTTCTCAGGAGGCTGGTAAGGTGGTATGGAATTACCATCTTTTTAAGAATTTTCCACAGTTTATTGTGATCTATATAGTCAAAGGCTTTAGTGTGGTCAATGAAGGAGATGTTTTTCTGGAATTCTCTTCCTTTTTCTATGACCCAATGGATGTTGGTAATTTGATCTCTGGTTCCCCTGCCTTTTCTAAATCCAGCTTGTATATCGGAAAGTTCTTAGTTTATGTATTGTTGAAGCCTAGCTTGAAGGATTTTGAGCATTACCTTGCATGTGAAATGAGAGCAAAAGATAAAAATGTTACATATCAAAATGCTATATATCAAAACATATGTGTGTGTGTTAGTCGCTCAGTTGTGTCCAACTCTTTGCAACCCCATGGACTGTAGCCCACCAGGCTTCTCTGTCCATGGAATTCTCCAGGCAAGAATACTGGAGTGGGTTGCCACACCCTTCTCCAGGGCATCTTCCTGATTGAGGGATCGAACCCAGATCTCCCACATTGCAAGCAGATTCTTTACCATATAGGTTGATGTTAAAGCTTTGATGAGAAGAAACTTTAGAGCCAAAAGTACTTATATGATTAAATCTGAATAAATAGAGATAAACAAACTAGGTATTGGCTGAGTATGTTAGAACCAACACAACAATAAGATAAACAATAAAAGTAGAAGAGGGACTCCAACTTGAATGAAGCTTGCGGGCATTATGCAAAGTGAAATTAGCCAATTACAAAATGACGAATCCTGTATGATTCCACTTCTGTAAGGTACCAAGAATAATCAAATTTATAGAAACAGAGAGTAGAATTGTGGTTGCCAGGGTTGGGGAGATGGGTTGGGAGGATGGGAAATGGGGAATTAGTGTTTAATGCATAGAGGTCAGTTTTGCAAAATGAAAAGAGTTCTGGAGATGGATGGTGGTGATGGTTTTACAAAAATGTGAATTAATGCCACCAAACAATATATTTAAAGATGGTAAGTCATATGTTATACTTCACAATTAAAAATAGATATAGCTTTAAAAAAATAGAGGATTGACTTCAAGTTAATAGAGGACTGACTTTAAATATGTAGTAATCAAGACAGCATGGTATTAAGAAAAGAATAGACAAATAGATCAGGATAGAGAACCCAGATGGAAGCCAAATGTGAGAATAAAGAGCCTAGAAATAGACTCACATAAATATAGTCAACTGACCCTTGATAAACAGCTAAAGCAATTCAACGGGGAAAGAATAATTTTTTTCAACAAATAATGCTGGAGCAACTGAACATCCACATATAAAAAAAATAAATCTAGACACAGAGTATATACTATTCAAAAAATTAACTCAAAATCACAGACCTAGCTTTTAAACATAAAATTATATAACTTCTGAGAGATGACAAAAGAAAATCTAGACGACCTTGGGTATGGAGATGACTTTAGATACAACAGGAAAGGCACGATCTACAAAATAAATAAATAATAAACTAGACTTCATTTAAATGCAAAACTTCTGCTCTTTGAAAGACAATATCAAGAGACTGAAAAGACAAGTCACAGATGGGGAGAAAATATTTGAAAAAGACATATTTGATAAAGGACTGCTATCTAATATATATTCAATACAAAGAACTTATAAAACCCAACAATGAGAAAGCAAATAACCTGAATTTAAAATGGGCCAAAGACTTTATCAAACACCTCATCAAAGAAGATGGCAAATAAGCATATGAAGAGATGCAATCAGGGAAATTAAAGTTAAAACCACAATGAGATACTGAGACAGGTGGGGACATGGGACCCTTTGCTGTAGTGCTGCAATGCTTGCTCCTGGACAAACCTCTCCTCCAGTAATAAAATACAAGGAAACTATATGGAACTAAAAATAACCGTGCACATGTGGGAAAACTGTGGACAAAAAGATACAAAAAGACCAAAAAATCCCTACTGCCACTTCTGAAGAGCCAGGAGCAAAAATGGGGTAATGGGAGAAAAAGCAGGGTACCTTAAGCATGCCCCCGGAGAAGGAAATGGCAACCCACTCCAGTGTTCTTGCCTGGGAAATCCCAGGGACAGAGGAGCCTGGTGGGCTGCTGTCTATGGGGTCGCACAGAGTCGGACACGACTGAAATGACTTAGCAGCAGCAAACATGCCCCCAGCACTCAACACCACCAGAGGGGTGGGCAAACCACCTAAGCCACCCCTCCAGCCAGATCCTTAGACATACTCCTACCCTCAGCCCATATGAAGAACAAGCTCACCTCCCTCCTCAGGGAGCAAGCAAGTGAGAACTTTTTGTACTTGCTCCCTGCTGCTGCTTCAGGAACCCCAATAGAGCCTTGTCTGAATTTCTTTTCTGGCCTCTAGTCAATTGTTATTGATGGGGGAACACCAAGAACCCTGTTCAATATCAATACCGTATATATCTATTAGATGGCCAAAATCTGGAAGACGGACCCACCAAATACTGTCAAGGAAGAGAAGAAATAGGAACTGTCTTTCATTACCAGTGGGAATGCAAAACGGTATGGCCACTTTGGAAGATGATTTCTTTCAAAACTAAATGTCCTCTTAACGTACAATCCAGTAATCGCACCCCTTGATATTTACTGGTAGTTATATAAAAGGAGCTGAAAACTTATTTCCAGGCAAAAATCTGCATATGGTTGTTTATAGCATCTTTATTAATGACTGCCAAAACTTGGAAGCAACCAAGTCCTTCAGTAGGTAAATGGGTAAACTATGGTATGACAAGCTCTGATATTAAAAAATCAAATCCACATGCAAATGAAGTAAATGATAATTAGAAAAGGAGCAAGGATTGGTATGAAATAAATGATATAGACAATGGACTGTCAGTGCTTAAAAAAATGAGCTATCAAGCCATGAAAAGACATCGGGGAACCTTAAATACATATTAAGTGAAAGAAGCCAATCTGAAAAGGCTACATACTGTGTGATTTCAACTATGTGACATTCGAGAAAAGGCAAAACTATGCAGACAAGATCAATCATTGCCAAGGGCTGGGAGTGGGGAATGAGTAGATGGGAATATAGAGGATTTTTAGGGCAGTGAAACTACTCTGTATGATACTATAATGGTGGGCACATGTTTTTATACATTTGTCCAAACTCACAGAATGCACAGCATCAAGAGTGAACCCTCCTGTAAACTATGGACTTTGGGTGTTAACCGTGTGTCAGTTTAACAAGTCTTCATCATAAGGGAGGTTAGGCATGTGGGGTGGGGGGCAGGGGGTACATGGGAAATCTCTGTACCTTCCTCAATTTTTCTGTGGTTCTATGATCTGCTTTAAAAAATAATGCCTTAAATATAAAAATACAAAAATAAGAGTAGAGGAGAACTGAAATAATAAAAGCCAAAGCAGATATTTAAGGATTTCAAAATACAACAGCAAATTTGTTGATGGGTAGTATTTATCAGAAGGAAGATCTACAGAAATCTAGCACAGCAAAGAAGAGGTTGACAATAATGTTTTAGCAGGAAAAAAAAATTAGGAAAGAATGTAAGTGAGAGACTGGAGAAACAGACTAGAAAGGGTGAAGAACTGGGCAGAATGAGAGAATGTTTTGCATTCCTGTGATTCCCAAAGTGAGATGCGCTATAGACACAGCAAAATTCGACCACAAGAGTTCATAAAGCCCGACTGCAGACAGTCCTCTTCCCATCACACAATAAGCTTCAATATTAAAAAGTCAAACCCACACTCAAAATAAGTAAGTGATAATTTAAAAATGAGCCGGGAGCAGTGAGGTCAGGTCTAGGAAGGATTGGGCCAGAAAGAATAAAGCAATGAGGGAACAGAATTTATTATCTGAGAAAAGGATTACTTCCAGGAGTCAGAGCCTCAAGAAAGCTTGTGGTCAAAGGTTCGGTGGGTCTGTTCTCCAACTAACTGTGGTCACAGCAGTGACATGACCAGTCGCATCGGACACATCCCCACTGCTTGGCCTGGTTTGACCCTCTGGCTCTTGCTGTCAAATGATGCTTCAGTCCTGGCCCCAGAGCTTTGATGTGACTCCCACCTGTACTGTCTGCTGTCCCAGGGATGGTCAGGTAAGCCAGGGGGCAACAGGGGATAAAATCAGGTCAGGTACCCAAACTAATGAATAAGTCTAAGGTTTCAGTGTCTGAAAATATAGAAAAATAAAACCCTTAGTGAGCCAAATCAGTGAAAACAAAAGGATTGTACATACCTAGAAATGAAAAATGGAGACATTATCATGAACATAAAATTCAAAATCCTAAGTTCCCATATTGCAAAACTATGTAGATATACTGAAAATGGAGTAAAATTAATTTTCTAAAAAAAAAAAAAGTTCCAAAATTGACTTCAGAAATGCCCCAGGACCTAACATGCCCAGTGGGAGAAATGCAGAAGCACCCCAGCGTATGCCCAGACAGCTCCCCACCCTGGTGAGACATTTGACACTTAAGTAGATGATTCTAAAACCCAGTAAATGATTGCAGAATATACAGCAATCTTTGGTTTCTTTTTGTTTTGCACACAAGAGCAAGCTGCAGAATGATTCATCTTCTATATGAAATCGATAGCAAAAACCATAAGTAGAGATCATCTCAGGAACATAGTCGTAGATTGGTCTGAAGCAATCTATCAATATACCATGTCCTACAAGAGCAAAGGGAAACCCTTCTAATCATCTCCATGGATACTGAGAAGGTTGTGAGAAAAAAAAAAAAACTAAAAAACCCAGCATCTATATTTTCCCCAGAAAGCCTTAACACTTTGAGAATACACAGATACTGTTTATTATAAGGAAAATACATGCCTTCATTCAAGTTAAATGGTGAGACATTAAACCATTCTATTGATGTCAGGAACAAGACAGGTATGCCACCTGAATCACTATTCTTTAATACTGTTCTCAATGCAGCTGGTTAAGAGAAAGAAATAAGGGAAATTGGTGGAAACGGGGAGGCAAAAGAAAATCTTAGAAACAGTAGGAAATTACAATTAGGGTATTTGATTATAACACTGATATACAAAATCAACTACTATCCTATATATCTGGTGAGAATACAAAATATAAAAAAATATTCCATTGAAAATGGTAGCCAAATGATAAAATATCTAGAAACAGACAATAACAAATTCATAGACTGTATCTGAACAAAACTGTAAACTCTATGAGTGACATGAGATTTGAATATAAGTTGGACGGCAGCATTCTTGGATAGGAAAATAATTAATCTATAAATTCACTGTGGCCCCATTTTTTAAGAAAGTTATGTGTGTGTGTATGAGAAAGAGAGTTAAAGGGAAAGAGAGAGGCAAGTATTATGAGGAGCCTTGACCTGAAAATATTTATATTAATATGGATATTTTATATTAATAGGAATGAAGCCTCAGTAGAATTCATAGGGAGATAAATCAATAAAACAGAAGTAGATTCAAACACTTTGAGGAATTTAGTTTACAAATAAGGTGGCATTTGAACAAAGGGGGAAAAGACTATATAATTTTATAACAGAATGCACTGTTATATATTTTGCTAGCACAACTTACTAACCATTTAGAAGGGAAAAAAAAATCACATTACCTTCATTTCCTGCAATAAATGAATTCCTGGGAGTTAAGAGTAGGTAAAGATAAACGGATGAAACCATAAGGATTTAGAAGAAAATATGAGTAAATTTTTTTATAATCTCAGAATGGGAAAGGTCTTTTAGAATTGGAAATAAATTCTGGGATCTAAAATGAAAAATAAGGATAAATTGACAACATAAAACTTTAAATTTTATGTATGTGACAATAAATAAGAAAATCAATAGAGAACCTCAAAAGAAAAAAATATTTTCAAGACATAAGACAGAAAAATTTCAAAATATACGTCCAAATTAATTAGGAAAAAGCCAAAACTGTGTAAGGACATAAATTTACCAAAAAGTGACCAGAAAACATTTGAAAAGATGTTCAGCTTCACTCCTAATAAAGTGAACTAAGTCAGAATAATATTGTAATATTATTCTTCACTAGACTGGAATAAAAGCTGTTTGAGAAAACTGAGAAATTGATCATTTCATTATACTCTTGATAAGTGTAACCAAAGATCAATTTTTGAAGAATCATCCGACAATAATTGACAAAAGTGTTAAATAGACATAATCTTAAATTCAGCAACTCCATTTTCAAGTTCCAATCAATATCAAGATACAGTCACAAAAGTATGCCATGATATAAGTACAAGGATGCTAATTCTAGATCTGTGTATAAAAATAAAGGCAGGAAATATTCTATAGGTTAACTAATAAAAGAATCAAAGAAATTAATAGTGCACAGGGACAATGGAAGGCTAAGTAGCTATTAAGAATGAGGTAGATCTTTATATGTTGTTATGGAAAGATCTCTTTAACATCAAATGAAAAAAGCAAAGTGTAGGGTGCTGCGCACAGCACAGGTTCTAGAAATGGACAGAAAAGGAGGTTCTCTCTCCACGTCCCCTTTCTCCCTCAGTCTCTCTCCTTTCGTCCCTTTCTGGAAATGCCCGTCCCTCCCCAGAAGCTCACTGGTGGTCCCCTATGAGGAGATAAGGCAGGGGTGGTGGTGGGGGCACTTATTTTCAGCCCTTCATACTTGTCTTTCTACGTGTGCATCTTTTCCTTATTACTACTTTTTAAATCACGGAGTAGTTATTTGCATGGTCAAAATCCAAACTCTGTTAGCCTTTTTATGTTTTTCTGTATAAAATACAAAACCAAAAAGGTTTTTTTAATTAAAGCAAAATGTAGTAGGGCTCCACTTGGAATAGCAATAAGAAGTGAAGTACACTCTTTATATACCAAAACACTTCTAGTTGTTTCTAAAGACACTTTAACAGAAAAAAAAATGTGCATTTTTCATCCACTCCATATAGAATGAGTGTACTCTGAGGACAACCCTGCTCCAAACGGCATAATGATGGAATGCCCTTATTTATCAACTTTCTTACTGTAAACCAGGTACCTCTTCTGAAGGTTCTCACATGCACATGTTATCACACACACATAGACATAGAGAGCAGGTATGCACCTCCCTCTTCCTCAGTGCACACAAATCCAGCCAGAAGTGAGTGAACTAAATGGCTGGAGAAGGGCATGCAATTTCTTTTGCTTGAAAAATCAAATCTTCCTTCATAACGTAGCCATTTCAGAGGTTAGAAGCAAATTAAAGATCCCCAGGAGCTCAGACAGTTTTGAGCTCTGTGAGTTTACTAAATGAAATGACGGAACAGGACAGACTGTCTTGTCCTGTGTCTTTTTCTGATCACATTCAACAGTAAGGATGGGAGAAGCAACGTGACGATTGTCAGGTAGAAAATCTGAGAACCGTGTCACCACTTGGATTTAAAAGAAAGTCCCCCTTGTTTTCAAAACACAAGCTTACAGTGAATCTGCTCATTCAGCCAGCTCTCTGGGCTGAAGCCAGGGTGCATAAGCTGAGCCCTGCCAAACCAGAAACCGGAGTTAATGGGTATGCAGCCACTGCTAGCCTATCAGCCTCTCCTGCTAACCACCACTGGCCTGCCATTCAGGAAAGCCATCAGCCACACCACCCCCTCCCCAGTTCCTGCAACACAGGGAGCTAAAAAAGGCCCAAGTCCCTGCCTTTTAGTCCTGACACAAGGAGAAAATGCATGGAATACTTTGGTGACTTTATGTTGTGCATTTGTTTGGATCCACAAATTTTATAAGGCTAACCAACTCCAATATACATGAAACATTTAATACACTGTTAAAAATAGTTTAATTTAGCATCAGCTATTATTACATTGGGTGGTAATTCTAATAGAATTCTACTTGTCCTCTGGGTTTTGGAGAATAGAACAGATTCACTCACCACCTGGTGCCTAGGGGCAGCAAAGGAAGCTTGAGAGTATTTGGGATCTACAGAAATCCCCCTGATTTGACTGAGTCTGGTCCCAGTTTAGAATCAACACACACCTGTGCCCATCCTGATTCCTGAGAGGGTAAGTTGGCAAAAATCAGGCTGGCAAAAGCATAATTTACAAGATCAACTATTACTGTCTCTTTTTAAAAAAGGAGACATAACATAGAAGTGTTTATCAACTGTCTTTGGTAGAGAAAATTAAAGTCTGAATTGAAGAAAAATGAGTAGTTAGGTTTTACGTTTTAGTTTAGTTTGTTTCATCAATCATCTGATGGGTTTACTGAGTGTGGTTTATTATTGTGATTAACTTCAATCTAGGTTTGTACACAGGCAAAAGCAGGTATGAATTTTCATGTAGACCCTCATGGCAAGTGACATACAGGCATGCAAACCCGCTGTCCAGGCCTCCCCTGGCAGTCAGTCCTGAGCTACCCCAACCTCTGAAGAGCTTACCAGGCAATGTGGGATGGACAAAACTATCCTCGGGGGTCCTGCTGACCATAAGGATGGCTCCAAGGATATCAAGTGGCCCACTAAAGAGGGGTAAACTGAAATGTGCTGAGATCCCATTACTGAAAGTAACAAGGAAACTGAAACCGACATGACAGCAATGGGGTACATATGTGTCTTCTGGGGTTTAATGCTGCTGTGGAATCAGCCATCCCAAGTTCTCTTTAAGCCATCATCATCGCGCATCTGTGTATGTCCTACACAATGGGAGCCAGGGCTGGGTCAAGCGAAGTCTTTGGACACAGCTTCAACGAAGTTGGGTGCCGACATCAGGATGCCGATGGTGCAGAGGATGGTGAAGACGGAGAAGGCCATGAGACACAGGCGGTCCACCACACAGGCCGCAAACTTCCACTCGCTGCACACGGCCTCACTCTCGTCCTGGCAGCGGAAGCGGTGGGCGATGTAGCGTACCTCCTCCAGGATCTTGGCCAGATCCGGGTCCCCCTCAGAGGGCTGGCCGCCATGCAACAGGTGCTCGTCATGAGTGGGGGAGCAGGCCACACGGCCGCACACGACCCCTGAGTCAGGGGTGGGTGCGCAGTGCATGCTGTCCAGGCCGCGGAAGCCAATGTACAGCAGGTTGCCATTGGTGGCTGGTGGCCCCGCCACTGCGCTCATCTCCACGCTGGCCAGGCTGCAGCGGCGCTGCTTGTGCTGGCAGGCTGGCCGCACCTTGTCCTCCCCGGGCCTCTTCATGCGAAGGAACCAGGCGCACCAGTTCAGGAGGATGACTCTGGTCTGCAGAGACAGCACAGTCTTAGAGGTGCTGGGCAGAGCCCACGGCTGATCCTGACAGCAAGGGGGACACAACTGTAATACCTGCTAGCCTTCGTGGGGGTGGACCCTAGGGATGACAGGTCTCCACACCTTCCCAGGCGAGTTTATACAGGCAAGCAGTGCCAACAGGGTATGATGGTTTAATCGATTGCGAGATGATGATAAAGCAACGCAGAAAATCACCCTGGGAAGAAGCTATGGGTACAGCGCCATCTCAGGGAAGACAGCCTGTGTGGGTGAAGAGAGTTGTCTTCTAAAGGGAGCCCTGAGCTGGGGAACAGAGCATTTTACATCTGGAACTAGGGATCGTCATCTTTAGCTCTGTGTGAGGTACCCCAGTGTGCAGCAGCAAATTCATAAAGGTGCCCCTGGAGACGTTAAGTTTTAAGGGGCAACCCTGTGACACTTGAGACACCATGTGCATCCCTAGCCTGAAGCAGTCCAGACTGTTATATTAGATCACTGCATTCCTTGCATGATATCCTACCCTTGCAAAGCAGATTTTGGAACTTGTCCTGATAAAAGGCAAGTGCCAAGAAAGTCATTGTGGAACAGACAAGCAGGGGAGCATGCTCCAAGGTGTGAGGTTTGCTGTGCCGACAGGTGCTAAGTTGTCAGGGCATAAGTACCTAGTAAGTTATTTTGATCTGTTTTATTTATAGAACCATTAAGTATTCCTTCTCTCCTAGATGCTCTCTGGAAAAAACAAAACCCTGACTCATGAAAGGTTCTGTGAACCATGACAGCTTAGGAACCTCTAACCTAATCCATTAGGCTGCAGTGAAGACTGAATGAGATGATACAAGACAAAGTGCTGTGGAAAGTCTGAAGCTGGGGTTGGCAGACGTTCTTTAAAGGGCCAGATGGTAAATATTTTAGCTCTGCTGATGGAGTGCAAAATCAGCCCAAATCCTTTGCATTTATGGCTGATATATACACACATATATATGCACTGTGTGCGTGTGTGTGTGTGTATGTATGGAAATATATAAATCACTTTACACCAGAAACTAACACAGCACTGTAAATCAACTATACGTGAATAAAATAAATTAAAAAAAAAAAAAGAATCTTAGGCTCAAAGAGATGAATAAACTGGCTCAAGGTCAGACAGTGAGCCTGAGTCACCTTATGTGTTCTGACTTCCACAGACTCATCCATAAAAAGGTCTGTCTGTTGGGTTCTCTGCAAACCCCGGTGACTTTAGCCCAGCCCCCACTGGGAAGGCACCAGAAAGCCAGAGCCAGAACTCAAGGAAGCACATGGGGTCGTGAATGTGCCCAAACCCAGACTTAGTGGTGCAGGAAGAGCTGAGCCTCAGATCCAGGGCTTTGCCTGCCACACATGTGGGGGTCTGCACATCCCCTGGGGCACAGCTCAAGCTAAATCTATTTTGAATTTTATGGCCTGAATCATTAGCTTTCAAGGCTAAAGCATCTTAGAAGATGAGATTATCCTTTTGGCACTTCTCAGTCTGTGCTTGTGACCTCTTCTGTTAGGTTATGGTTTTGTTTCTGGCTGTGCAAATGTCACATAATGCCACCTCACCAGCAGTGTTTTCTTCATGGCAACAGATTATAATGAAAGCTCCTTGGAGGTTGTTTATGTTTCAAAAACACATAGAAAGAAAGTAAAAAAAATGCAGTGTGTTATATAAAATGAAACGGAAATACACATTTCATATTTGCTTTGCACCATTGCTTTAACATGTTCTCGTGCTGAGAGGTGAATAATCAGCATGTACTCTAATTCAGATTTCTATGCAACAGTAAAATGCTACCAGGTCATTAAAAATGGTTTTATAACTTACTGCCTTAATTTCCTTCTCTGTACAACAGTCAAAACAGAAAAAATAAGAATATGTGTTTATATTTTGGCATCTGCATAAACACTGGAAGGAAAAAGAAATTAATTGAAATGGTTATCAATTGGTGGTGGAAGTAGGGGTAGGAATGGGAGCAGAATTTTCTTATTTATAATTCTTTGATTTTGACTTCTGATACTTGTAAATCTTATTTCAAACAGATGGGTGGATAGACAAGAAAGTCTTTCAAGGTTCTAAGTCAGAAGAGAATGTAGGTGAATGTACACAAATATGTCTCAGCTTTTTTTTTTCTTTTTTTGAGGGGTGGGGAGTGGAACTTCTCAAAACAAGCCTGCAGACTGTGGTGATATGACCTGTGTGAGAGGTTGTACCATTCTGGGGAGTCCATTGCTGATGCCATGAGAGAGTTATCAAGTATAAGGACTTGCTGTGGAAAACAATTCAAGGGCAGTCACTCTGTGAAGCCAATTTCTTTAAAAAAGAAAAAAAAAGGTCTTTCTTAAGTTAATTTGTGTGTAACTGTAAATTATTGTGCAATGGATACTTTTAGAAGGCCCAGGAACTCCCTGCTCCTGGAGATTAAGGAAATGCATTTTACATCTTGCAGCTGCATTCAGTCCTAAACTGACTCTGAATTTGGACTCAAGATTATGGGTCAGCAAAGACAAGGTTGTTTTGGCATGAGAGGGCTTCTTTAGCTCCCAGTGGTCCCTAAGCCTTGCTCTCTGGATGGGAAGACTGGAAGGTATGTGGGGCCCCAGAAACAAGTGGGGTGAGGGGTTGGGGGACAGCTCTGCTCTGGCTGGGGGTTTGGACACATCATCACATGAGGTGGGAAAAGTCCAGGCCCTGCTCAGCCCCCAACCAAGGTTTGCCAAGTGTTAAGCAAGATTGGGTATAGTGTTTAGGACACTGGACTTCCACGGAGCACAGCCGTGGCTTGGGAAGTATCAGCACACATCACAAGGCATCAGTGCTGGGAGACGTGGGACCATGTGGCCTGACCTGGGCTACGATGACAAATGTTTATTTTCCATCCATTTCCTTTTATCTCATCCCCCTTCACCACTGTTAACCTTTATTTTATAGACTTTTGGTTAAATGACTTTCCTATGTGTCTTGTGATAAAACAAAGTTTCATATATTGAGATACAGGGAAGTCATTCGGGTTTATGTATGAGTTAACTTGAATTTTATGCTAACTAAAATAGCCTACGGCCTGTCAAACATACATTGTATATCTGCTTTAATTATTAAAGGAAAGGGCACACTGACCCAAAGTAAAGTATGTCCATGATAAAAATAAAAGATTAAATGCCTCTCTTCCTGGGATGTCAGTGCTAGTCCTTTGATGATAAGACTCCTTTCTCAGGCACCAAGGCCATGCTGAATCAATGTGTACAAGCTGATCTGTTTTTTTTACCTTGAAGAAATGTAACCTCGGCTTGTTTAACGTTCTTTGTTCTGACAAGATACAAAACTGTGCTGAACACCCTGTGCTTCTCCAGAGTAGTTTCTCAGTCATCTGGGAAGCTGGTTTCCAGGCTAGCCCTCAGTTTGACTCAAATAAAATTCCTTTCTATTCTTCTTATTGTTTATTGATTATTTTGTAGACAACTGAATGTATATATGTACACTGCTCACCCTGTTTCTTACTCTTTTCAATCCTCATTCTGTTTTGAAGCTCTAACCAGCAGCTGTGTGTTCATCTTCTGTGTTGCTTCTAACGCTGTATGTGCAGAAAGAAAGTTTAGAAACACTGTTCAGTGAAAGGTGCAGAGTGGTGGCCTAAGCCCATTTCTGAGACGTCAGATTGTAAGGACAGCCCTGTGGGACCCTGGCAGCACTCACCCTACTCCCCTGGATGCAGAGATATGCAGACATGTGAGGAACTGCAGCTTTTTGTTTCAGAATCCAAGTTTTTTGGGGGATTTTTTTAAATTGATAAGTCATCCTCGGAGCCCACTCTGGGGAAGGCACCCTGACCCCTCTTCTGGTGGAGTTGCTGGGGAGGAACTCACCCACTTGGGCATCTTGCCACCATCAGGGTCGTGGTGGTGGTACTGTAGCACAATCACCGTGACAACCACAGAGAGGCCCACGATGATCATGGTGCTGGCGAAGTACTGGGCTGCAGAGAGCGCAGATGCAGGGGTGTTACCACAGCACAGTGCGGGGAACCCAGACGGTGGCGTCCTGACCACCAGGGGCTGGGGAGTGAGGCCCAAGAGCAGAGCATGACCTTTTCCAAGCCTGCAGCCCACAGCCCGCAGCATACAGACCTACCTCCTCCAGTCCTGGTGAGCAGCCTCACCAGCTGACTGAACTTTTGGGAACCCTGACTGCTTCTTTTGGTGAAAGTTAAGTGCACCTCACAGGACAGTGATAAGGTTGTCTGATAAGGAAGCATCATTGTTAGAACTGAAACCACTGGGACACAGAGGAGGTGGTCATGACAGTCATGACTGCAGGCCATGGGCAGGCTGCAGAGGTCTAGCAAGGGCAGATCTGGGTGCCACCTAGTTGTCTTTTCAGGCCTGGAAAATGACTTTACTTACTGTAGGCTCTGGCTCCATCAACCAAGAGCCATGGGGGTGGGGAGTGCCAGCTGGCCAGTCTGAAGAAGAGGTCAGCTGCAGCGTCCTTTCAGGCTGAGAACATCAGCTTCAGCTTTGATGGGTAAGGATGTGTTTCTCTACCTTGGCCCAGGTGAGAAGCAGCATGGAGCTCCCTCCTGGTACACTGGCTATCATCTGTGAGCTTATATGGCCACTTAGCCTCTCTGGGCCTCAGGTTCTTTACGGTATAACAGGGACAGAAATGCCTTCTCTGCAGGGTTGGTGCAGAGATTAACAATTTTATGGGCCAAGGGTATAGGAAAAAGTTGGCATAGGTGGGCATTATTTAACTGTCAACTATGATTATTAAGCCTTCAGTGTGGAGGAGGGATAAATTAGGAGGTTGAGATTAACACATACACTACTATATGTAACATAGATAACCAATAAGGACCTACTGTATAGTACAGGGAACTCTACTCAACATTTTGTAATAACCTACAAGGGAAAAGAATCTGAAAATATATATATGAAAGAATACACACACACACACACACACACACACACACACACATATATATATATATATATATATGTAACTGAACCACTGTGCTGTATGCCTGAAACCAACAAGATACTGTAAATCAATTATACTTCAAAAAATAAAAAGGGATTAGAAGCATGGATTCAAGTGCAAAAAGAGTATTAAAAATAATGAAACAAAAATATGTATGATCAACGCCTCCTTAAACAAGCAAAATAATAAATTATCCTAACATAAATGCAAATAAATAGATAAACCTTCATTGTGGCTACCCACCAAGGGGCTGAGATCTTAAACAGACATCCTTGTACAAGGCTAAGTATGTGGCCCTACACTTGGTTAAAAATACCTCCTACTCTCCAGGTAGGCAGGAACTCACTGCTTTCCATGGAGACCAAGAGGAACATACAAGGAGCTACTGGAGGAGGACATTTGAGACTTGACATCAGCATCAGGGACCTCTGGTAAGAGGAGGGAAGGGGGACCAAACCATGACTGTTATGGGCTGCATACTGTGTCCCCCTAAAATTCGTATGTTGAAGTTCTAAACGACAAGTACCTTAGAATGTGACTGTGTTTGAAGAGAAGGCCTTCAAAGAGGAGATTAATTAAAGTGAAATTGTTAGTGTGGCACCTGGTCTAGTCTGGCTGGTGTCCTTATAAAAAGGGGAAACTTGGGTACTCAAAGGGGCACAGAAATGTGAAGACACAGAGGAAACACCATGTCGGGGAACAGCAGAGGGTACCTGTCTGCAAGACAAGGAGGGAGACCTCAGGAGAAACCAACCCTGCTGGCCCTTTGATCTTGGACTCACAGCCTCCAAAACTGGGAACAAATCAATTTCTCCTGTGTAAGCCACCCAGTCTGTGGACTTTTATTGTGGCAGCCTTAGCAGACTCATACAGTGACCTACAGTGATCCAGGGTGACTGGATCCCACAGCTGAAATCTCGACAACAGAGGTCAAAGGCCAACAGCTGTCCTTCTTCTAGAAGGCCTTCCAGAAGGCCATTCTATTCTTCTAGACGTGGGCGAGGCACCCACCGAGCCTGTGGGTTCATCAGACATCAGGGCCTGCTGACTGCCTGGTTTAGGGTGGCTTCTGCTGCAGGTCTCTACTAAAAGTGAAAGGACAGGGTCAGAATGTCAGGTTGAAGTATCCTTGTTTCCGGGATGGTTCTGGGAAAAACATGACACCCAGAGAGGCTCTTTATGCCTATAGGCTCTCTGGTCAAATATTACACATCCAGGAAGCTCCAATAATAAGGGCCTTGGCTTCTGAATTTGTGAAGTGAAGCCTGAGGGTATCATGTAAAGGACCCCTATTCCTACTTACCCCTGGTTAACCACACAGGACTGACAGTGTATAAACTGCTTTCCTCCTTCTGACCTCCACCGTCAAGTGGGAGTGGGGACTCTCATCAAACCTAATATCTACTGGCAGAATGTTTGCTTTCTGTCCTCACAACCGGCTTGGAGGTCTGGTCCCCTGACCAGGAACTGAACCTTGACTGCAGTAGCCAGGGTATTGGGTCCTGACCTCTGGGCCACTGAGCACCCCTGCTCTGCATGTTCCTGCTTATTCCAGTTCAGTCCAGTCCAGGGAGGTGCATAGCAACAGGTGATGCTGCCTCCTGTGTTTGTTCTCTCCCCCTGGGCAGAAGATCATACACCTGCCTTTGTGTGTGGTTTGTTTGCTCTCTCTCTCCCCTTTGCTGGACCAGTCCCTGCTTAACCTACATCACACTCACATGACTGACTGTCTCCCTAATCACAGAGCTAATCAGTAAATACCTACAGGCTTTTCCCCCACAGCCAGCTAGTGATTGTTTAAATCTTTAGATTAGAATGGCTCCTGAGTCATAATTTAACAAAGGGAAGACCTCTGCACCTTGAAGGTACTCAGCCCAAGGGGCTAAGAGGGCTGTGCCCCTTTGCTGGTTTCCCTGGTAACCAATGGGCCAATCTGACTTCAATTCCCTTAGGTAACTGGTGGGGTGTCACTCCATGACCCTTTTGCTTCAGACGTGTAAGATCTCCCATCTATAAAACTATTGGTGTCTCTGGGCTCTTTCTTCTGTCTAAAGTCAGGGCAAGTGCAGGGTTGGCAGGCCTGTGGGGTGTAGCCCAACACGTGGCCAAAATATATTTGTCCTGTTCACCTTCTCTCACAAGCTTTAACTTTCTACAGAGATGTCAAGGTATCTCGGGAAACAACAGCTAAGAGTTAAAGTGTGACAATGAATTTGTGGAAAAACAGTGACTCAAACTAAAATAATGAATCTCTGATGGTAAAAATCTCTGGCTCCATAACAAGTGTGTGGAGAGGTGCATTGTGGGAGGAAAGGGGGCATTTCTGCATCTTAAGACCAAACCACAAAGCTGGACTCCCTGTCCCCTTCTGTGTGCCCAGGTAAGCAGAGGCCATGAGTCAACTCTGAGTAATTAAAGAAAGTCATCCCTTCACAGCAGAAAGGGGCGGTGTGCAGCTCTCCAGGGTCCTGGAGGACATGTTTCTGCTCTCTGCCTGTGCTGGGAAATCCCAGGCACTGTCTAAGCCCAGGTCTTTAGAGGAGCAGGATGCTTGCTTACCTATTAAGGGCACTGAGTCAGAGGTCGCAGGCATGATCTCAGCTACCAGAAGCATGAAGACGGTGAGGGAGAGTAAAACTGTGATCCCTGAAACAGAGACATACACTGATCCCTGAGACAGAAAAGAAGGTAAGGCCTGAACTCCAGGCAACCTGGGATTCAAAGGAGGTATGAGGGAAGTAGCCATAACATTCCCAACACCAAATGGAATGCCTGGTTTTCTATATTCACAGGAATGGGCATTTTTCTGAGGACTGTTTGAGTCATTTACCAGAATTCCAGAGAAATCCCTGGGGAGACAAACTGAGAAGCCAGAACTTAGAACAACTCAAAATAAATCATTGACTTCAGCACACATCTCTCTCCTTTTATTATTAATACATTAGTATCTAAGGGTAATTTCCAAGCAGTAGGAAAACCAAGAGATACAGTTGGAAGACATGGCTTCTGGTCTTGACTTTGCTACTTACTAGCTGTGAGACCTTGGATAAGTCATTTATGTGCCCAAGCTGAGCCCTATGAATAAAAATATCACCTGCTATATCAATAAACAATAGATGTTGCAGCCATCAAGCCATCACATTGCAGACTCCCAGATGGTGCACCCTGAGGGCATTCAGGATGAGAAAACACAGGATACTGGCCTCGGAGAGCTGAAGTATACATCACAGGAATGATTTCAGTGAACCCAGACCCTTTGCATCTTCCCAAGCATAGAAAAGCACTAAATTTATTAACTTGAGAAGTCTGGTTTTTAAATAGTAATCTTTTGATGTTTCAACTACTCTATCTGTGGCAAAAACTCCTATATATATATATACTAGTTTCTTCCTTATCTCTTTGGAGCAGTCCCTCAGAGCTATCTGGGATATTACATCCTGAGCCTGAAGTCCTTAGAAAGTCCACCAAATAAAACATAACTTCACTTTTTGGTTGAGCTTTGCAGCCAGAAAGTCGACTATAGTAGTCAGACATTTGTAGTCAGAAGTTATGGGTTTGAGAATGATATCTATGTGTTTCAAACACAATCTTTAGTAACTCATTGAGATATTGAGGAACTCATTTCACCAATCTAAATAATAGTTTTCTCATCTTCCTATTGGAGGATGGTAAGGAATTACATTGTGTGTGGCAATATAGAAATACAAGCTGATACTATATTAAACTAAATGGTGTTCTGTCCGCAACATATTCCAGCTGGCTACCACCAAGGGGTGGGGAGAGGTGCCAGGAGGGGAAAGGCAGAGGCCCCTCAGGGAAGAACTGGTCCTTCTCTTGGCATCCCCATCCTCTCTGCAGGATCAGAGGAGCTTGTGGAATCTCAGGAGGGCCCAGCCACCCCACACAGGGGGCTGGTGTCAGGGAGTCACCCTGGGCTGGGATGTACTGAGCAGACTCTGGGTATCTCTGCACTGGGCCCCTGACTGCCACCCTCAAAGCAGGCCCCTCCCATCCCAGCTCAGACCCAGTACTCACCCAGGGAGATTTTCTCCCCAGAGTCTGCAGGGAGTAAGAAGACAAGGAGGGCCAGGGCAGAGATGAGCACACAGGGGATGAGCAGGTTGAGGCCATAATAGAGAGTCCTGCGGCGGATGGTGACTGTGAAGGTCACGTCTGGGTAGGGTTCTTTGCAGCACTCGTAGAACTTCTCACTCCGCTTGCCCAAGATCCCTTCATTTCCGGGGGGCGGGGGAGGGGGGGAGAGGAAGGAACCACCATTGAAATAATGGGACCCTGTTGGTTTTAAGGGACTATAACACACACACAGAGGCATGGAATTTGCTAAGTGCAGAAAACTGGCTGTTTGAATAAATGCTTTAGTTTTAATATATATTTATTTAAGGGTACCTTAGTGATATTTGAACAAACTGGCAGATTTGTTTTTTTGGACTGAAGATTATATGATCTTTTTAGTTTTTGTCACTTTATTTAACTGAAGGATAACTGCTTTACAGAATTTTGTTGTTTTATGTCAAACATCAACAATAATCAACCATAGGTACACCCATGTCCCCTCCCTCCCGAACCTTCCTCCCA
This sequence comes from Dama dama, assembly GCF_033118175.1. Lineage (NCBI taxonomy): Eukaryota > Metazoa > Chordata > Mammalia > Artiodactyla > Cervidae > Dama > Dama dama. The sequence goes on from NC_083693.1 coordinate 37,912,949, forward strand.
TCCCCCTCCCCATCCTACCCTTCTAGATTGTCACAGAGCCCTTGTTTGAGTTCCCTGAGTCATGTGGCAAATTCCCATTAGCTATCTACTTTATGTATGGTATTGTAAATTTCCATGTTACTCTCTCCATACATCTCACCCTCTCCCTCCTCCCCTCCCCCCATGTCCATAGGTCTGTTCTCTATGTCTGTTTCTCCATTGCTGCCCTTAAAATTAATTCATCAGTGCCATCTTTCTAGATTCCATATATATGTGTAAGTATATGATATTTATATTTCTCTTTCTGACTTACATCGCTCTGTATAATAGGCTCTAGGTTCATCCACCTCATTAGAACTGACTCAAATGCATTCCTTTTTATAGCTGAGTAGTACTCCACTGTATATATGTACCATAGCTTCTTGATTCATTCATCTGTTAATGGATATCTAGGTTGCTTTCATGCTCTAGCTATTGTAAATAGTGCTGCAATGAACAATGGGGTACATGTGTCTTTTTCAATCTCGGTTTCCTCAGGGTATATGTCTAGAAGTGGGATTGCTGGGTCATATGGTGGTTTTATTTCTAGTTTTTTAAGGAATCTCCATACTGTCTTCCATAGTGACTGTATTAATTTACATTCCTACCAGCAATGCAAGAGGGTTCCCTTTCTTCATGCCCTCTCCAGCCATTTATTGTTTGTAGACTTTTTGATGATGGCCATTTTGACTGATGTGAGGTGGTGTCTCATTGTAGTTTTGATTTGCGTTTCTCTAATAATTAGCGATATTGAGCATCCTTTCATGTGTTAGCCATCTTTATGTCTTCTTTGGAGAAATGTCTATTTAGATCTTTTTCCCACTTTCCGACTGGATTGCTTGTTTTTCTGGTATTGAGTTGTATGAGCTGCTTGTATATTTTGGAAATTAATCCTTTGTCAGTTGTTTCCTTTGCTATTACTTTCTCTCACTCTGAGGGCTGTCTTTTTACCTTGTTTGTAGTTTCATTTGGTGTGCAGAAGTTTCTAAATTTAATTTAGTCCCACTTGTTTATTTTTGTTTTTATTTCCACTACTCTAGGAGGTGGGTCATAGAAGATCTTGCTTTGATTTATGGCAATGAGTGTTCTGCCTATGTTTTCTTCTAAGAGTTTTATAGTTTCTGGTCTTACATTTAGGTCTTTGATCCACTTTGAGCTTATCTTTGTGTATGGCATTAGGAAGTGTTCTAATTTCATTCTTTTACAAGTAGCTGTCCAATTTTCCCAGCACCACTTACTGAAGAGGCTGTCTTTGCCCCGTTGTATATTCTTGCCTCCTTTATAAAAAATAAGGTACCCATAGGTGTGTGGGTTTATCTCTGGGCTCTCTATCTTGTTCCATTGGTCTCTATTTGTGTTTTGTGCCAGTACCAAACTGTCTTGATGACTGTAGCTTTGTAGTACAATCTGAAGTCAGGAAGGTTGATTCCTCTAGCTCCATTCCTCTTTCTCAAGACTGCTTTGGCTATTTAGGGTCTTGTGTTTCCATATGAATTGTGAAATTTTTGGTTCTAGTTCTGTGAAAAAAATGCCATTAGTAATTTGATAGGGATCATACTGAATCTGTAGATTGTGTTTGGTAGTATTGTCATTTTCACAATATTGATTCTTCCTACCTAGGAACATGGACCATCTCTCCCATCTATTTATGTTGTCTTTGATTTATTTCATCAGTGTCTTATAATTTTCCATATACAGTTCTATGTTTCCTTAGGTAGGTTTGTCCCCAGATATTTTATTCTTTTGGTTGCAATGGTGAATGGGATTGATTCCTTAATTTTTCTTTTGGATTTTTCATTATTAGTATACAGGAATGTTAGTGATTTCTGTGTATTGACCTTGCATCTCATGACTTTGCTGAATTCACTGATTAGCTCTAGTAATATTCTGATAGTTTCTTTAGGGTTTTCTATGTACAGTATCATGTCATCTGCAAACAGTGAGAGTTTTACTTCTTCTTTTCCAATCTGGATTCTTTTTATTTATTCTTTTTCTTCTCTGATTCTCATAGCGAGGACTTCCAAAACTATGTTGAATAACAGTGGTGAGAGTGGACACCCTTGTCTTGTTCCTGATCTTAGAGGGAATGCTTTTAGTTTTTCGCCACTGAGAATAGTGTTTGTTGTGGGCTTATCATATATTGCCTTTACTATGTTGAGGTAGGTTCCTTCTATGTCCATTTTTTTGAAGTGCTTTTTAATCATAAATGGATGCTGAATATTACTGAAGGCTTTTTATGCATCTATTGAATGATCATATGGTTTTTTATCTTTCAACTTGTTAATACAGTATATCACATTGATTGATTTGTGTATATTGAAGAATCCTTGCATCCCTGAAATAAACCTGACTTGATCATGGTGCATCAGCTTTTTAATGTGTTGTTGAATTCTGTTTGCTAGAATTTTGTTGAGGATTTTTGCATCTATGTTCATCAGTGATACTGGTCTGTAATTTTCTTTTTTTGTGTTGTCTTTGTCTGCTTTTGGTATCTGGGTGATTGTGGCCTCATAGAATGAGTTTGGAAATGTTCCTTCCTCTGTAATTTTTTGGAAGAGTTTCAGAAAAATAGTCATTAGCTCTTCTCTGAATGTTTGACAGAATTTTCCTATCAAGCCATCTTGCCTTGGGCTTTAGTTTTTTGGGGAGATTTTTGATCACAGTTTTGATTTCAGCATTTTTAATTGGCTTCTTCATAATATCTATTTCTTCTTGGTTCAGTCTTGGGAAGTTGAACTTTTCTAAGAATCTGTCCATTTCCTCTATGTTGTCCATTTTATTAGCATGTAGTTGCTCATAATATTTGCTTATGATCCTTTGTGTTTCTATGTTATCTGTTGTAAACTCGTCTTTTCCATTTCTAATTTTATTTTTCTCCCTTTGTTTCTTCACGAGTCTGGCTAGTGGTCTGTCAATTTTATTTATCTTCTCAAAAAACCAGCTTTTAGTTTTACCAATCTTTGTTATGTTTCCTACATTTCTTTGTCATTTATTTCTGCTCTGATCTTTATGATTTCTTTCCTTCCATTGACTTTGGGGTTTTTTTGTCCTTCTTTTTCCGGCTGCTTTAGATATAGAGTTAGGTTGTCTGTTTGATGCTTTTCTTGTTTGGACTTGTAGGACTGTATTGCTATAAACTTCCCTCTTAGAACTGCTTTTGCTAAATCCCATCATGTTTTCATTGTCATTAGTTTCTAGGAATCTTTTGATTTCCCTTCTTCTTTCTTCAGTAACCTCTTTGTTAGTTGGTAATGTATTATTTAATCTCCATGAGTTTGTGGGGGTTTTTTGCAGTTTTTTTTTTCCTGCAGTTGATATCTAGTCTCACAGCATTGTTGTGAAAAAAAATGCTTGATATGATTTCAATTTTCTTAAATTTACTGAGGCTTGATTTCTGGCCCAAGATGTGGTCTATCCTGGAGAATGGTCCATGTGCACTTGAGAAGAAAGTGTATTCTTTCTTTATTTTGATGGAAAGCCCTGAAGATATCAATTAGGTCCATTTGGTCTAATGTTTCATTTAAGGTTTGTGTTTCCTTATTGATTCCCTTTTGATGATCTGTCCATTGGTGTAAGAGAGGGTGTTAAAGTCCCCTACTAGTATTGTGTTACTCTCGATTTCCCTTTATACCTGTTAGCATTTGCCTTATGTACTGAGGTGCTCCTATGTTGGGTACATAAATATTTACAATTGCAATGTCTTGGATTGATCCCTTGATCATTATGTAGTATCCTTCTTTATCTCATAATATTCTTTATTTTAAAGCCTATTTTGTCTGAAATAACGATTGCCACTCTGGCTTTCTTTTGATTTCCATTCACATGGAATATCTTTTTCCATCCTTTTACTTTCAGTCTGTATGTGTCTCAAGGTCTGAAGTGGGTCTCTTGTAGGCAGTATATATATGGGTCTTACTTTTGTATCCATTCAGTCAGTCTGTATCTTTTGGCTGGTGCATTTAATCCATTTACATTTAAGGCAATTACTGATATATCTATTCCTATTGTGGAGAAAGAAATGGCAACCCACTCCAGGATTCTTGCCTTGGAAATTCCACGGACAGAGGAGCCTGGCAGACTGTAGTCCATGGAATCACAAACAGTCAGATGCAACTGAGTGACAAAACAGCATATTCTTTTGGCACTATCCTAATCATTTGAGGTTTGTTTTTGTAGTTTTTTCCTTTCTCTTGTGTTTACTGGCTATGTAAGTCCTTTTAGTATTTGTTGTAAGGCTGGTTTGGTGGTGCTAAATTCTCTTAACTTTTGCTTGTCTGTAAAGCTTCTGATTTATTCATCAATTTTGAATGAGATTTTTGCCAGGTATAGTAATATTGGCTGTAGATTTTTTTTCCTTCAGTACTTTAAATATATCCTGCCATTCCCTTCTGGCCTGCAGAGTTTCTGCTGAAAGATCCACTGTTAATCATATGGGTTTTCCCTTGTGCGTTACTTGTTGCCTTTCCCTTGCTGCTTTTAATATTCTTTGTTCTTAATCTCTGGTAGCTTTATTAATATGTGTCTTGATGTGCTTCTCTTTGGGTTTATCCTATAAGGGACTCTCTGCACTTGTTGGACTTGACTATTTTCTTTTCCATGGTGGGGAAGTTTTCAACTATCAGTTCAGTTCAGTTCAGTCACTCAGTTGTGTCCGACTCTTTGCGACCCCATGAACCACAGCACACCAGGCCTCCCTGTCCATCACCAACTCCTGGAGTCCACCCAAACCCATGTTCATCAAGTCGGTGATGCCATCCAACCATCTCATCCTCTGTTGTCCCCTTCTCCTCCTGCCCTCAATCTTTCCCAGCATCAGGGTCTTTTCAAATGAGTCAGCTCTTCACAATCAGGTGGCCAAAGTATTGGAGTTTCAGCTTCAACATCAGTCCTTCCAATGAACACCCAGGACTGATCTCCTTTAGGATGGACTATAATTTCTTCAAAAATGTTCTCAGTGCCTTTCTTTTCTTCTTCTTCTTCCTCTGGGACTCCTATAACTCAAATGTTGGTGCATTTAATATTTTCCCAAAGGTCTCTGAGGCTATCCTCAATTCTTTTCATTCTTTTTCCTTTATTCTGCTCCTCAGCAGTTATTTCCACCATTCTATCTTCCAGCTCACTTATTCATTCTTCTGCCTCAGTTATTCTGCTAGTGGTTCCTTCTGGAGTATTTTTAATTTCAGTAATTGTGTTATTCATCTCTATTTGCTTATTCTTAATTTCTTCTATGTCTTTGGTGATTGTATTAACTGTGTTAATTGTATCTTGCATTTTCTCCATTCTATTTTCAAGTCTTTGGAGCATCTTTACTATCCTTATTCTGAATTCTCTTTCAGGCAGACTGCTTATTTCCTCTTCACTGATTGGCCTTGTGAGTTTCTACCTTGTTCTTTCATTTGTGCTGTATTTTCCAGTCTTTTCATTTTTTTGTTCTAACTTGCTCCACTTGAGGTCTCCTTTTCTCAGGCTTTAGGGTTGTATTCCTTCTTCCTTTTGGTTTTTGCCCTTTGAGGGAAAAGCTGGTTGAGTAATTTGTGTTGACTTCTTTTTAGGGGTAACTTGTGCCTGTTCTAGTGGGAGGAGATCAAGCAGATCAGGCAGGTAATTACAGAAATATTGGGACATATACACACACTACCACACACATAGTTATAACCAAAGTATTCTAAAGAAGAGTACAGGAGATTGACTTGGTGAGCAGGGGAAACCAAAAGTGATATTGACCAATTAAAAGCAGAGCTAACTAATGCTCAATCTGGAAAACTGGGCCTGAGCAGAGTACCAACTGAGGAATATAGCAAAGAGAGTTCAACAATTTAACTTACTTGGTGAAAAAAGAAAGTGTGTAGGAAAAAACAGAGAAGAAAAAAAGAGAAAAATTAAGAAAGAGAAGGGAGAGAAAAGACAAAAGAAAGGGGTGGAAAAGAGGGTTGAAAAGAGGGTTAAAAAGAGAGAGAAGAGAAAAAATAGAAAAGCAAAGATAAATGGTTGTATGTGAAAAAGATTTATATACATTCAGGAATAGCTACAGCTGGTAAAGAACTATAAAGAAAAGCAGTTGACTATATCAAAAATAAAATCAGAAACATCACCAAAAGAAAAAAAGGTAAAAAAGAAAAAAAATCTTAAATGATTTTTTTTTTAATGAGAAAAACAAAGAGGAAAAGCACACTTCTTTTCTAGGTGTGGAAAACCACAGCACCACAAAAGGCTAATGTGAAGGTAGAAGTAGGCAGGGGGAATAAACAGTGTGATTTATAAGAAAAGTTCTCAAGGTCATAGTTCTTCTTGGTTGTGGAGTCTGCTCCCATAGATGGTGTTGGATTAGTGTCCTGTGTTTTCCTGGTTGGGGGTGCTTGTGCCTGTGTTCTGGTTGATGGAGCTGGATTTCATCTCTCTGAAGGGTGGTGCAGTGTCCAATAGTAGGTTTTGGGGTGTCTATGGGTTTAATATGTCTTTGGGGAGTACTTCTGGCTTTCACAGTGTTAGACGTGTCTATTTCTGCAACCATGTCAAAGTGGCCCTCTCAACATAGCTTCACTGCTGAACTGGCAGATTTTTTTATGTATTTGAATTACACATGCTACTGACTGAATGTGTCCCCAAAGTTCACATGCTGAAATCCTAACCTCCATAGTGATGGTTGTTTGGAGGTGAGGGCTTTAGGTGGTGATTAAGTTATAGAGGGAGCCTCAAGAATGGGATTAGTGCTCTTAAAAAAGGAACCCTAGAGAGATCTCCTGTCCCTTTTGCCATGCGAGGACACAGCCTGAAGACAGTGGTCTATGAACCAGGAAGCAGGTCCTCACCAGACACTGAGTCTGTCAACCCACTGATCTTGAACCCTTACTCTCCCAACTATGAGAAATAAATGTCTGTTGTTTATAAGCCACCTGGTCTATGGCATTCTGTTACAATAGCCGGAATGGACTAAGACACCATGATTATAAATAACACACTGTAACTGTGAAGTCGCTTCAGTCGTGTCCGACTCTATGCGACCCCATAGACGGCAGCCCACCAGGCTTCCCCGTCCCTGGGATTCTCCAGGCAAGAACACTGGAGTGGGTTGCCATTTCCTTCTCCAATGCATGAAAGTGAAAAGTGAAAGTGAAGTCGCTTAGCCATGTCTAACTCTTAGCGACCCCATGGACTGCAGCCCACCAGGCTCCTCCGTCCATGGGATTTTCCAGGCAAAAGTACTGGAGTGGGGTGCCACTGCCTTCTCCAATACACTGTAAACTCAATACCATTATAAACATAATTATTGTTTTTATATTTAAATCATTAAATACAGGTTCTCATCAACTGTAATTTGCTGTCCCACCTGATTTTAGAGATGAATCAGATCTGAGTGATATACAGATGCCCATACTTGCATTGATCTTACCATAACTGCAAGTTCCTCATGGAAAGCACTGAATTTTCCAATTGTTTTTTTTTGTGTGTGTCTAATCCTAGAGCTCTCAGTAAATCATGGAGAATGCTGCAGGGTTCAATAAATGCTCATGCTGAAAAGCAGAGTGGAAAATCCCAAACTTTTTAAGCCAGCACAGTAATAAAGCAGCTTCCTTCTAGGTTGCCAGTATTGCCTCTTTGCTGGGCTTACCCACAAGGTCCCATTCTCCATTTGGGATATAGCCACTGATGTCTGCCTCCTGCATTTGCAGATCCAAGGACCACCCTCCATAAGACCAGGACCCAAACTTCAGTTTGCACTGCTGCACATCAAAGGGGAACCAGCGCACGTCAATGTAGCAGGAGCTCTTGAAGATGCCTACATGGGCAATAAGACAGACCAAGACCTGCGTTAGACACACAGCTGTCTTGCACTGTTGGTGGAAATGCAAATTGGTCCAGCCACTATGGAAACAGTACAGAGGCTCCTCAAAAAATTACAAATGGAACTAAATATGACTTTGTAATTCCACTCCTGAATACACATCCAAAGGAAACTGGTATCTTAAAAAGCTATCTGCACCCCATATTTACTGCAGCATTACTCACAACAGTCAAGACATAGAAAACAATGTAAGTGTTTGTTGATGGATAAATAGATAAAATAAAATATATATGTATCTATACTTAAATTTATATTGATTATATGCAATATAATATATTCTTGATTATTATTATTATTCAGCCTTTAAAAAGATGAAAATCTTGCCATTCGCAACAACATGGATGAACCTGGAGGACCTTATGCTGAGTGAAATAAGTCAGACACAGAAAGACACATCCTGTAAATATCATTTACATGAAGAATTTGAAAAAAATAAATTTGAACTCAGAAACAGAGAGCAGAATAGTGGTTGCCAAGGGCTAGAGGGCGGCAGAAATGGGGGAGAAGTTGATCAAAGGGTACAAACTTTCAGTTGTAAGAGGAGGATTCACTGTGAGTATCTAATATATAGCACCGTGACTACAGTTAATATTTCAAGTATGCCTGAAATTAACTATGTGAGGTGATGGGTATGTTGATTAATCTGATCGTGGAAATAAATGGTTTCACAACATGTATGCATATGGGTGTGTATGTGTGTGTGTGTGTATACATATCATACACACACACAGATATACACGCATTCATGCTAAGTCACTTCAGTTGTGTCCAACTGTTTGCAACTCTATAGATTGTAGCCTGCCAGGGATTCCTGTCCATGGGATTCTGGAGTAGGTTCCCATGCCCTCCTCCAAGGGATCTTCCCAACCCAGGGATCGAACCCATATATATAATACTTATATATGTGATATATATATATATACATATATACACATACACACATATGTATATATGTATCCATACATATATGTATGTGTGTGTATATGTATGTGTATATATGTGTGAATGTATATATGATATATATATTACAATTTCATTTGTCAACTACACCTCGATAATGCTGGGAAAAAAAATGCACAGCAATTCCTTGATCTCCATCTCATACACTGTTCATAATACACATAGCCTGCTCTTCATGGAGTGAAACTCTTGCTAGCCTGATCAAAGGTTGGCAAGTTAAATGATGCATCATTATGGATACTCTGCATGTCTCAGGATCAATGCTCTGTGCATATCCCCTGGACCATTTGTGCTCCCTTTAGGAGGAGGAGGAGGTGTGGATACCAGGGTCTCTCACCTGGGTGTGACCAAAGAGGCTTCAGTCCATTCTGCCCACCCAAACTGTAGCTAGACCTGTCCAGAACAAGCTGGGTCTTTTTGGAAAAATCTCGAGAAAAGAAGTTGAGCTGAGGCTTTACTGTCTTTTACATTTCAAAGACTACACTGACATTTTCTATTTTGAGAGATTTCTGTGCAAAAAATTAAATGTTCTGTAAACTTTCTCATGCCATGCACGTGCATCTCCAAATTCTAAACAGTAAGAGACATATAAAGAATGTTAAAAAATCCAATACAAGCTGATAAAAATAATGAAGAGCATAGAAACAGACTCTGAAAGGTGTGTGTGTGTGTGTGTGTGTGTGTGTGTGTGTTTGGTGAGGAGTGGAAGGAGCATTTTCTTTATGTTAAAAATTCAGGAAATATTTGGTTTATCTAGAAATATATGTGGAAGATAATTTTAATTCGCTTGAATTGTAGATTCAGAACAAAAACTAACAGGTTTTAGTTGAGGAGGTAGTGTTTGGACAAAAATTAGAATTTCCACTGAAAAGAAGGACATGACAAGTTGGCAGTGAGCTTCCCAGCACATCACTGAGATAAGCCCACTCCAGTGGGCTTTTATGCCCATTTATGCCCAAGTGCTCCCTGCTGCCCAGAGAAGGACCAGAATGCAGTGATGGCACAAACAGCTAAGGGTCCCAGTGTTTTCAGGGACAGGGCAGGTGCTCTCTAAATCTTCTACCAAATTAAAAAAAAAAGTGAATGGAGGAAGGGACTCAGGAACCCCCTCACCCACAACCAAACTGTGAAAAGATAATAAATTTCCTGTCTCCTCAAATCTCTTTAAATGGGATTTTCAGTATCACAGCCAATGTATGCAGGAATCTGGAAGTCATTACAGACACTGCCCTCTCATTATTGGGCTGGAAATCCTGAAACCCTCACTGCTGGTGGAAAATGAACTCTGTAACTATAATATTCCATTTCTATGAAACGACCAGAAAAAGAGATTCTCTAGAGACAGAAAGCAGGTCAGTGGTTGCCGGCGGCTGGCAGTGAGGGTGGGGATTAACTGCAAACAGGCAAAAGGGATCTTCAGGGGGGTGATGGGAAATGTTCTAGAACTAGATTGCAGTCGTGGTCCTACACCTCTGTGAATTTACTAAACATCATTGAATCATGTACTTAAAATGGGTCAGGTGTATGATATGTAATTTATAATACAAATCAATAATGTCATTTATAATACCTTAATAATGCTGTTAAAAAATAAAAATGTGACAGGGGAAAAAAAGTCATTTGATAACCAAGTCTATTTCAAAGCTTGCACTTGAAACACCTTTTGCCTGTTCAGTTGCTTGAGCAGAGCAGCTTCCCAGACAGGTCTACGTGACCCCAGGAACAGGCTTGCTTCCCTGAACCAGACTGCCCCGAACCAGACTGCCCCACACTCTCCAGCCAGGGTAGGGGAGACTCCGACAGTCAAAGCTCAGGGTGCCCTCCTGATGGACTCCAGGGGCCGTGGAGGCTGGGACACAGGTACGGGGCCCAGACGGGCTGGCGTACAGAGGACTCGTGGGCCAGGAGTGCTGCTCCTGTGGCTGAAAACGGCCCCAACCTTCAATACAACCCACAGCCCCAGATTCTTCTACATGGATGACTACTGGAGATCATTTTCCAAAATAGCCCTTATGATAAAAGATGCAACTTCTAGGCCTGCTGTAAAAGAGTGTACCAGTGATGGAAGACCCTCTCTGAGCTCTGTGTTAGGAAGAAGGTTTGCAAGGCCTGGGGGAGGTGAGGAGGGGTTGAGGAAGCAGCAAGGAAGCACAAGCTATAAGACAGAAAACCTGAAAGTCTGAAGTCCTTCCATCTCCGCAGACAACAGTGGATGGTGTTGGCCTGTGACAGGTTCAGTCCCTCACGCATTTGTTTACCTCCACGTGGGCCAGGCCCCTGGTTGATGAGTGGTGGTTCTAATGGGAATAAACACAGATCCTTCCTTTGGGGTACTTACCCTCTGTTAACCCAGAAGAGCACAAAAACAACCACCCAGTAGGCAAAGCCAGCTCTACTGTGAGCGCTCTGTGTGTGTGTGTGCGTGCGTGCGTGCATGCAATATGCAGTGTGTGTAGTGTGTGGTGTGCTTTTGTGTGATGTGTCTATTTGTGTGGTGTGTGTATGTATGTGTATGGTGGGTAATGTGTATGCATGTGTGGGGAGGTGTGTGTGTTATGCAGTATGTGTGTGTGGTATATGGGCTGGTGATGAGGTGGGAGGTGGCTGCAGGCTGCCTGGGAGCAGGAAGTTAAACAAACAGTTGCAGTAGGGGAAATAACTCTGGGAAAGAACATGTGAAAAACCATCCAGAAGGTTTTTAAAAAATCTGTTAGTATCTCAAGGCGATGAAGCCCAAAACTCCCACCACATGGCTACTCGTGAATGGCCCAGGGCCCTGCAAACTGATAGGAATGACGGGCTGGTGAGACGAGATTCAATCCAAGGAAGCAGTTATCCATCGGCTGCCTGAGAAGGAGAGACATGCTTTCAGGAAGAACTCGTCGGATCTCATCTCCAACCAGTGAGATGCGCTGGGCTTTACTATGCACACTCAAGAAGCCAGTCCAGCAAGGTCAACATCTGGAGGGCAGCACCTGCCCAGGTATCCAGTATAGTGGGAAGGAAAATTGGGGTTGCGAGGGAAGAAATGGCCGAGGAACTGGCTTGCAGATTGTAAGGAGGATGGGAATGACCTAACAAGGAAGACTTGTTTTAGTTGTGGAAGAAATTTAAAGAACACAAGACAGGCAATAAGGACAGAGGTCAGGTGTTGGCAAAGACAGCTTGAGCCATGATCCCAAGACAAAAAAACAGGAAGATGGCATTGCCACATTCAGGGAATACACGGGGGCCTGGAGGAGAAGAAGGCAGGAGCAACAGGCATGTGTGGTAGCTAAGGATGCCCAGAGCACAGAGCCAGCTGCTGCCCCTGGGGGCTCCACTGGGCACCCCAACCTCCCCCACGCTGTCTAAATGCGGGGAACCAAGGGAGTGGTGCTTACCTGGAGGGAGGTACTGGCAGTGCCCGGAGGAATTCACTAGCACATTGGTGTGGAACGTAGCATCAAACCGTTCATCAGCACTAGAAAGAAGAGAAGGATCCGTAAGCCAAGCCGGCCAGGCAGTGGGTTCCCCGGGCCCTTGGGGTGGTTGTTCCCGCGGTCTGAGCAGCTCTGAAAAGGGCTGTTGCTTTCAGGTGGGGCAGCTGGCAGCAGTGTGAGAGCCCCACGTGGGGCTGACCTGGTAGGTCTTCCCAGAGGATAGGGGGATGGGGCCAATGCCCTCCTTCATTTCATAGGGATGCTGATTTTTTCCATATGCATGTTAAACAAAGCTTTTGGCAAAAATGAAACCTGAAGACAACTTAGGAGGACATTACAGATGAGACATTTCAATCTATCTGCAGGAGACAGAGTTGGGGGAAGCAAAGTGCCTCTCTGTCAGCCCAGAAGAGTGGAATTTGGATCCACTGTATTCAGGGCTCTAGTGTCAGCCCCATGAATGGGTCCAAAGCTCAGATGGTGCTTGACAAATTCATCTTGAGTGACTGAGGCTGCAGATGCCCAGGGGAGCTGGGCAGCCTTTAGGGGTACCCGAATCCAGGACTGGTGATGACAGGTGGAGAGAACAGAATCAGGTTCAAGTTTAGATAAATGCACCCCACCCCACCCCTAGCCATGCTCAGAACCTCCTCCAGACAGCAGTGACCAACTCGGTTAAAAGAAGCACACAAAACAGGAAGGAAAAAATAATTAAGACCAAGAGCCCTTAATATCCAGGTCTTTCACTTTCTGTGTTCTGACACTTTGACATCTGGGGCCTTCCTGACCCTGGAGGGACTGTCCCCATCACCCCACTGCTCCAGATTAACCAATTCCTGGAGACAGCAAACAACTCAATCAGGTGAAAACCAACTAATCCAGAGCCCACACCCCAACTAGCTCCTTTATGGAGCTCTCATCTCCTGGCCACCATCCACCCACCCTAATCACCCCAGGGGTAGACACCAGACAAAGAGCAACAAGCCATATGCACCAGAGCCTGCTGAAAGCATTCCAAGTTCTAGCCATGCTTACCCTGCCTCACCACTTCCATTCTGTGGAAACCACGATAAAGCCTTTTAAGCACGTTTTCTCCCCAAGCCCTCTGCCTTCTGATTGACCCTGGTGCTTCCCTGTGTGGCCCTGTGTGGTGAGCAAGCCTCCTGTTTCTGGGGAACTGTGAGTATCTAATAAACTTCCTTCCTTCATCATTTCTGTGTCTGCATCTTACCATAACCTGATTAAAACATATCCTTAAAATACTGCCCTATGGGTGAATAAAAAGTAAACGGCCTTAAGAAAATGTAGGCAGCCAGTCATGGTACCAGCACCATGAGTTAAATTCCCCTCCTTTTAGTAACTGGAGGACCTCTGCTATGGGCTGCCCATGTCTCCAGAGCCTCTGCAGTCTTTTCTGTCTCCAGCATTCTCTAAAGGGGAAGGTCACCATCACAAGATGTCTGAGGACAGGCTTCATTGTGAGAGACACAGTCAAGAATAGAGACAAGAAAGATCCAAGAAGAAACTGTCAACGAAAGGAATGAAAAATCACCTCTTAAAAAAAGTAATACCCTCATAAAAATTCAAATGGATACTGCATTTAGAAAAACAGAGGGCAATATGGAAGTTAAAATATGACCTATGAAATACATCTTTAAAAATGAGTGGGAGGTTTGGCTGATAAGAATCACTGAGATGAAATATAGGACAAAAGGGATGAGGGTCTCAAAGTAAAGGCTGGGGAAGTTCACTCAACAGAAGTGGAGGAAACATCAGGGGAGTGGGAGGGAGAGAAATCACATGCACAACTTTTAGAGCTGAAGGAAACCCCTAAAGTATGAAGGCAAAAAAAGCTGTTTTCAAGAACATTCAGGTGTTTCTTATGTATATTTTCTTGGCCATGGACTTGATCATCAGCTCCAGAAAAATGAGGGTGAACACTAAAGAAGAAACAAACTTTCAGACTAAACTTAAAGATCCAGAAAAAGGATTTTCAGGATGAACTGTGTAGAGGGTCTAGTAAAAGGGTTGGGGGTCCAAATTACAGCAAGATATGAGGGGTCTCTGAAGAGTAAAGTGGATTCAGAGTAATGAACAGAAGAAACAAAAAGCTGGAAAACACCACAGATTTGATTAAGGACTCATTAATTTAAAAATCTTTAAGTAAAAAACAGCACCAGAAACTTCAGGAAAAACTGGACAAGTAAGCTTTGGTTTGAAGATAAAAAATGTGATGATGCTGAAAGGAAGAAGACTAAGCTATGATAAAATGATAATCCTCTGAGATGAAGAAGGTCATATCCACTCCCTCAGTTGTAAACACATTCAGGGAGAGAGAAGGAGGAAGGCTCAAGATGTAAATATTCTTTGCTTGACAGCAGCCTGTACCCAAGTGTCCTCATGAGACACCAACAGTGACTGGTGCCAAACAGCTGAGCATGTGGGCCTTCACAAATTCACCCTGGATTTTACCCTGCTTTTTAAATTAGGGTCTCTGGAACTCCAAGATTCTGTGGAGGTGCTTCAGGCTTCTACAAGTGTTTGATTCCAAGTTTCTTTTCCTTGTGTTTCAAAATATGAATAAAAGTCCAAACACACTCAAACAATTGTTTTTAACATCTTAACTCTTCAGACACTCGATGTATTAATTAATTAACGTGGCCCGATTCACTACTTTACTGGGGAAAGTTTAGCTTAAGACTCCTCTTGCCATGAAGTGGCATGTGCCATGAACTTCATGTGCCATGAAGTTCCATGCATATGGAACTCTTGGAAATGAGTCACCCAGTAAGATTTCAGATTGGCAGTACTACTCTATTAAAACAATTTGCATTTGATCCTACAATTCCAGCATAGAAACTGCATCTGCCTTGACATCTCTTCCCACCTCTGTAGCAACAAAGGCAGAAAGCACAGTGTGATGCTGGCATAGCTTTACTCACTTTAAGCTTGGGTGTTATCTTGTCTAATTTTTATAGTTATAATAAAGACTGTGGGCAACTGTTAGTGATTAATTTTGGATGAAAAACATACACACAGCTCCTTCTTCATGGATTTGAATCAATTTAACTGAAGAGACTCTAGAGATCACAAGGAAAGTGGGTAAAAACAAGATAAAAATCTTGTTACCATTAGCAACAGCTTACCTTTGTGACTCTGTGATTTCTGAATATGGTTCAACCAAAATAGAACACTGAGATAAATGGAACTGTACCACTGTCATCATTATCAAAATTCAAATCTTAGTACTCATTGTGGAAGTTTTAGGTTCTTTCCCACAGGCAAATTGATTTTATATGTAAATGATATAAAAGTAATTCTGGTAATAATTATGTGCTAATACCACTTGATCTGTTTTCACCATTAGGGCTGGAGATAAACTTTGTTTGAAAAGGGGTCCTGTGCTAAAATCTGAGTCTGAAAATGGGAAGGGGATGAAAAGTCCCTGTGAAACACAAGTAACCAAAACTATGTCAAGGACCTGACAGGCGACAATACCAGGAATGTCCAGGACACAGGGCATCACAGCCTCTATAGCCAGCAGACTCTGGTCACCCTGGAGGCTGTGTGGGCCCATATAACTCAACTCATTTTCTTTCTCTGTGCTGGTGTACATAAGAAACCTTCTGTATTAAACTTTTAGGAACTGGTCAAACATATATATTTTTTTCTTGACTACTGGAAAACAGGGTGTACCCTCAGAGCTTTTGACAACCCTGGCACACGGCTCTTCACTCCCCTCAAAAGCTCTACTCTCTGGCTGCTGTGGTCCCTGTCCAGCTAGTGATGGATAGATGAGCTTGCACGTAGTATGAAGAGAGCTCTGGGCACCTCCACCGAGAGGTGCTCATGGAGAGGGAGGGTTATTTAATCCCAATATGAAGGTGCGGGTCCTACATCATCAGTCAGAGGACTTCTAGACGGGCTCTAAGGATGCGCAGAAGGCTCAAAAGTGGAAAGGTGAGCGTGTCGCCAGCAGAAAGTGCAGTCTGGTCACATGCGTGGAGGTAGACTGGACCAAGGGAGGCTTCACGAAGGTAAGGTGTGGTTGGAGCAGGGATGAGTGAGATGCTGTCCTAGGCAGCAAGGCAAGTACTACAGGGGCTTGAGAGTAAACCACCAGTGGTGTGCCTGCAGGACTCAAGGGCCCATCCTTATGGGAGGATTTCAAACTGTGCTTCCAGATGTCCCAGCAGCACAGGCAGGCAGAGCCCAGGGGGCACAAGCAAACCCTGGTGGTCTGGGCCAAGATTGCTCCCTCCTCCTCATCCCCAGGGTGTAACACAGTGCCAGATCCGGCCCTGGGAAGTGCTCCTGGCACTGGAAGCAGAGCCCTCCAATCCCAGCTCTGTGCAACCTCTGCTCATCTGACCTGGCAGCACCGACCCCCACCTCTGAGCAAAAAACCCAGATACAATACACTGCTGCCCAGAGCACACTGTGGGCTCCTGAGGTGAGGACTGTAATGAACAGGGTCTAGGGCACCATCAGACCTGTTTCCCCTGAGGTCACACGGTCCTTAAAAGACAGAAAGAGGGAGAGCAGAAAAGACAAAAATGATCTTAATTTTCCTAACACACAAAAAAATTATGATTACGTGATGAGGATAGAGATGTCAGTAATGCTACAGTGGCAATTACATCGCAATATAAATGTGAATCAGGGATTCCCTGGTGACTCAGTGGTAAAGAATCTGCCTGCAATGCAGGAGCTGCAAGAGCTGCAGGTGGCGCAGGTTTGATGCCTGGGGGGAGAAGACCCCTGGAGGAGGATCTGGCAACCTACTCCAGTATTCTAGCCTGGACAGAGGAGCCTGGCAGGCTACGGACAGAGGAGCCTGGCAGGCTACAGTCCATAGGGTCACAAAGCATCAGACACAACTGAAGTGACTTAGCACATGGCACATACATGTGTATCAAATCAACACACTGTACATGGTAAACATACAACATTTTATATATACTTCAATTATATCTCAATAAAATAATAAAGTTTAAAATATTGTAAGAAAAAAGTATGTGAAGAAAAAAGAGGAAATCCATCTATCTCAAACAACTGTCAGTGGAAGGTGTCATTTATCTTAAATCTCTTAATTAAAAAAAAAGCTGCCAATTACATGTTAAGACACCACTGATGCCTAGATTTCAGAGGACAAGTATCTGCAGAGAAAAGATCAATTTTGTTTCAAAAATGAGTAGTTAAGTCCTTTATCTGGGTATTTTTATTTTGCTTTATATTTTATTCTAAAGTGTTAGGACAGATTCAAATTATAGCCATGTGACTTGTCATAGATTGTAACCAAAAAGCCTTGAGCAGAACTGAAATTTCATGGTTGTTTCTACCTTTCAGAGATCCCAGGAGGCAGACATCTAGGCATTAGCGGGAGGCTTCCAGAAGAATTTATCAACATCTTTTCTTTAACCACCAATTTATATGTTACATGGTATATAACATGGATGTGATGATAACAATCAGATATAACACTGGATAGATTATAACAATGTTGCAACAGTGTTATAAATAATATAACATAATAATGGATGCTTGCTCCTTGGGAGAAAAGTTATGACAAACCTAGACAGCATATTAAATAGCAGAGACACTACTTTGCAGACAAAGGTCCATATAGTCAAAGCTATGGTTTTTCCAGTGGTCGTGTATGGATGTGAGAGTTGGACCATAAAGAAGGCTGACTACTGAAGAATTTATGCTTTTGAACTGTGGTATTGGAGAAGACTCTTGAGAGCCTCTTGGACTTCAAGGAGATCAAACCAGTCAATCCTAAAAGAAATCAAACTGAATATTCATTGGAAGGACTGATGCTGAAACTGAAGCTCCAATACTTTGGCCAGCTGATGCAAAGAGTTGACTCAATGGAAAAGACCCTGATGTTGGGAAAGATTGAAAGCAGGGGGACAGGGGGATGACAGAGGAAAAGATGGTTGGATGGCATCACCAACTCAATGGACATGAGTTTGAACAAGCTCCAGGAGAATGGTGCAAGATGAGGAAGCCTGGCATGCTGCACTCCATGGGGTTGCAAAGAGTCAGACACGACTCAGTGACTGAGAAACAAATAACAGTGCTATAAATAATATGGGATAAATGTTACCATGGAATATGTCAAGTTTCTGGGTTCCTGAGTTTGCTTCTTTATTAACAAAGGACTATTTCTGATCCAGGACAACATCATTTTAATCATTACAACAGAATGGAAACATTGGTATTTGGCAGGCTAAATCCTCCAACTTTGTCCTTTGTTTAAAAATTATCTTACCTATCCCTTGGCCCTTTACTCATGTCCAATCCCATAAAGACTGAGTGGAGACTTCAGTTGGAATCACGTAAAATTTACAGACTAGTTTGGGAGATTTCAACATCTTTATGATATTGAGTTTTCCCAGAAATATATAACTCATTGTTTATTTTCATCTTAGATTTTTCAATTGACATTTTTAACACCTGCAGATATTAGAAATAAGATTTGTTTAATTACATTTTCTAAATGTTGCAAGAGTAAAGATATACATTCATATTTTCATACTTGTATCCAAAATATTTGTCTAGACAGTCTCTAAGAGTTTTTCATGTAAAAAAGTCATATAGTCTGTGAATGATGATAATCTAGTTTCTTGCTGTTTAGTCGCTAAGTCTTGTCTGACTCTCTGCGACCCCATGGACTGTAGCCCACCAGACTCTTCTGTCCATGGGATTTCCCAGGCAAGCATACTGGAGCAGGTTGCCATTCCCTTCTCCAGGGGATCTTCCCAACCCAGAAATTGAACTTGTGTCTCCAGCATTGCAGGTGGATTCTTTATCACTGAAACATTCCTTTCTAGTTCTCAATATTTTGTTCTTTTACTTTTCTTATTATTTAAATTCATACCATTATTAAGATATTTTTAAGTGATCTTTATTTTGTTCTACATATAGAAACCCGTAATGTTTCAGCATTAAATGATCTTTTGGTAAAGACCTTACTTCAGGTTACACAAGTTTTCTTCTATTTCACAAATGGGTATTAAATACTATCAATTGTTTTTTCTCTAACTACCAAGATGATCACATGATTTCTCTCCTTCATTCTGTTTATAGAGTGAATTATAGCAATGAAGTTTTCTAAAGTTAAAACTTGCATTCTTATTAGAAAACTAAATTTGTTAAATAATTTAAAAAAATTACTGCTAGATTTAATGAGTTAATACTTTAGTTAAGATGTATACATGCATGCTCATAAGTGATGCTAGGTGGGACTTGCCTGCAAAATACAACTTTTCAAATTTATTTTTAAAAATGTATCAATCAAGAGGGTGAAAGGCAAGCTTCAGACTGGTAGAAAATACTTGAGAAAAGATATTTCTAATAAAGACTGCTATCCAAATAACTCTTCACAGTAAGAAAACAACCCAATCAAAAATGGGTCAAAAACTTGAACAGGTACATCAACAACGAAGATATGAGGGAATGTAAATTTAAACAACCAGATATCATCACACACCTACCAAATGATCAAACCCAAGAACACTGAGAACACCAAATCTGGCAAGGATATAGAGCAACAGCAACTTTCATTCACTACTAATGGGTATGCAAAATGGAACAATCACTTTGAAAGACAGTTTGGCTGTTTCTTACAAGACTAACCACCCCCTTACCATTGTTGTTGTTTTTCAGTCACTCAGTTGTGTCCCAAGTCTTTGTGACCCCATGGACTGAAGCATGCCAGGCTTCCCTGTTCTTCACTGTCTCCCAGAGTTTGCTCAAACTCGTCCATGTCCATTGATTCATGATGTCATACAACCATCTCATCCTCTGTTGTCCCCTTCTCTTCTTGCCCTCAATCTTTCCCAGCATCAGGGTCTTTTCCAATGAGTTGGCTCTTCTCATCAGGTGATCAAAGTACTGGAGCTTCAGCTTCAGCATCAGTCCTTCCAATGAATATTCAGGGTTGATTTCGTTTAGAATTGACTGGTTTGATCTCCTTGCTGTCCAAGGGACTCTCAAGAGTCTTCTCCAGCACCACATTTCAAAAGCATCAATTCCTTGATGCTCAGCCTTCTTTCACATCCATACATGGCTACTGGAAAAACCATAGCTTTGACTATATAGATTGTCGGCAAAGTGATGTCTCTGCTTTTTAATACACCTGTCTAGGTTTGTCACAGCTCTTCTTCCAAGAAGCAGGCGTCTTTTAATTTCATGGCTGCAGTCACCATCTGCAGTGATTTTGGAGCCCAAGAAAATAAAGTCTGTCTCTGTTTCCATTTTTTCCCTATCTATTTGCCATGAAGTGACGGAACTGGATGCTATGATATTAGCTTTTTGAATGTTGGACTGAATGAAGCACAAGCTGGAATCAAGACTGCTGGGAGAAATAACAATAACCTCAGATATGCAGATGACACCACCCTTATGGCAGAAAGTGAAGAGGAATTAAAGAGCCTCTTGATGAAAGTGAAAGTGGAGAGTGAAAAAGCTCGCTTAAAACTCGACATTCAAACAATGTAGATCATGGCATCTGGTCCTATCACTTCATGGCAAATGGTGAAATGATGGCAACAGGGATAGACTTTATTTTCTTGGGCTCCAAAGTCACTGCAGATGGTGACTACAGCCATGAAATTAAAAGATGCTTGCTCCTTGGAAGAAAAGCTATGATCAACCTAGACAGCATATTAAAAAGCTGAGACATTACTTTGCCAGCAAAGGTCCATCTAGTCAAAGATATGGTTTTCCCAGTAGTTTTGTATGGATGTGAGAGTTGACCCATAAAGAAAGCTGAGCACCTATGAATTGATGCTTTTGGACTGTGGTGTTGGAGAAGACTCTTGAACGGTCCTTGGACTGCAAAGAGATCAGACCAGTTAATCCTAAAGGAAATCAGTCCTGAATATTTATTGGAAGGACTGATGCTAAAGCTGAAGCTCCAATTGTGGCCACCTGATACAAAGAACACACTCACTAGAAAAGACCCTGATGCTTGAAGGCAGGTGGAGAGGGGGACGACAGAGGATAAAATGGTTGGAGGGCATCACTGACTCGATAGACATGAGTTTGAGCAAGCTCCGGGAGCTGGTGATGTGACAGGGATGCCTGGCGTGCTGCAGTCCATGGGGTCACAAGGAGTTGGACACAACTGAGTGACTGAACTGTTTAATGTAAGCATTTAAGGCTACGAATTTCTCCTTACATATATATACACATGCTCTCACACATTCACACCCACTAACGTTTTTTTTATTCACATTTGGGTATTCAGTTCTCTAGATATATATTTTCAGTAGAATAAGGACACATCTCTATTTGTGTCTATCTGTATCCATTTCTCTACATTAGATGAGGCTTGTTAACTGTGGAGTTCTATTGATACACTTTTTTCCCTTCTTGAACTGTCAAGTACTAAAAAAGTACACTAAAATCTTTTATCATAATTACGGATTTATCTACCAATTTTTCTTCATTTGTATCAAAGTCATTTTACTAGGTGTATACATGTGAAATTTGTTATATATTTTTAGAAATTTCATTATTACTTGAACTTTAACCTTAATTGTACCTCTTTTCTTATAGCAAGTGTGCATACACATGAGTGTGTGTGTGTGTATGTGTGTGTTTTCTTGTTGTAAACATAGCCATTTATCTTGTTCCAATTGATCAAATACACCTTTTCCTTTTTTTTTTTTTTTTTTTGCCTCTTGTGTACTTACACTTTATTTCCATCCAAATAACGTATAGCTGGATTTTTAAATATAGATAGATAGATACAGACATAGATAGATAGATAGATAGATGCATGGTGGATAAGTTGCTTCAGTTGTGTCCGACTCTTTGTGACCTCATTGACATAGCCTTCCAGGCGCCTCTGTTCATGGGATTTTCCAGGAAAGAATACTGGAGTGGGTTGCCATTTCTTACTATAGCAGATCTTCCAGACCCAGGGGTTGAACCCAAGTCTATTATGTCTCTTTCTTTGGCAGGCAGGTTCTTTACCACTAGTGCCACCTGAGAAGCCTCTGATAGACAGTAGATAGACAGATAATTGGGGAATATCTGTCTTTTTAACTAACTGCCTAACCCTCTCTCTTCTCTTGTCTCTTACAATGCTTGGTTTTATTCTTACTCTTTAATTTTGCCCTCTTTATTTCTTTCTCCATTGATTGCACTTCCCTTGCTTCTTTAGGCTTCTCGTATTTTCTTTATTCTTTCCCTACTAGCTTCTCATCTGTCTGGAAGATAAAAAATATTCTTATGTTGCTGATAGTTATTCTTATGTTTTTTATCCCTTTAAAATGAACATGTGTTTCTCTTTTCTAATTACAGAATAAAGCATATTCACAAAAAGGGAAAACAGAAAGCACTTGGTAGGTACAAAATAATTAATGAAATTATTTAAGGAATAAAAATTAAAATTACCCATAATTTTATAATTCAGAGGTAACCTCTTTACCATTTTTTTCTGAACTTTTTATATGGATGTGGATACACTGGTTGTATGTAATGCACATGCATACCACATGCATAAACACAGGTATTTCAAACAAAATTTTGGACCTTACTTACAATAATCTAGAATTTATTTTTTCCCCCATCTTAGCAATGTATCACAGATAGTTTTGATTCTTACATTTTTAACATGTATATCTTACTCAAAGCTGGTAACTCTATGCTCTGCCAGAGCAACTTACATCCAACTAAGTGGTTTACCTCCAAGTACCAGCCATACAGTCCTTTATTATTTTCAGCATTTTAATCTCACTTTGTTTTTACCCCCACACTCAAGTTCACTGTTAATATTATATATGTTCAAAATTGTTTATATTTACCTGAATTTTTAACTGTATTTATTCTCAGACCCTGTTCCTACATTTATACTCTGATAGTTTCATTATGGCAGTTTACCTCTTCATGGCAACAATAATTCTTGAGTCCTTCTTTTCCTGAAAATGTCCTGATTTTGCCCCTCATGTAAAGAAGGTTTAGCAGGTACAGAATTCTAGGTCAGCAATTATTTTCTCTCAAACTTTAATGTTACTCTTATCTTTTTCTGCTTCTGACTGTTGCCTCTAAAAGGCCTGCAGTCAGTCTAATCTTCATGCTTTTGTAACAAACTATCTTTCACTCTTTCAGTGTTTCCAGCATCTCCTTAGCTTCCTGCCTTCTGCAGGTTTTAGTAAAGTTGTCTAGGTGCCCATTCTTGTTATTTATCTTTCCTCAGACTTCTTGTATCTCCTGAAACTGAGGATTTATGTTGTTCATCAATATTATTAAATTCTCGGCCATTCTTTTGGAACATGGCTTCTGGAGAAAAAATTGTATCATATTTCACTGGAAAACTGCATCCTCTATAAGCACACAGCTCTGAGCTGGCTACCTGAGGTCTGGGACTACATCTGAGATCTCTGGAAGCTCTTTATAAGCTGGCAGGCAGGGGATAGATGTATAAATTATGTGTTGTCTGGGAGTGATTTCACTGCTGTTGATTTGATTTCCTGTGCCCTCTAAATAAACACATTTTATGTCCACTTACAATTCATCTCAACCTTCCTTTACTTAATATACATTTGTCCAGGTTTGACTTTTCCTTTAATTGGATCTAATATCTGCCTGGTTCCCTCAGTTTTATGAGTAAAATTAATTCTTTAGCATGTGTCCATTTTTACATATCTGCACATGGGTCACAATTTTACCTTTACACTGAAAAATCATCTCCTAATACTTCTCCCATGTTCTACTATTTCCTTTTACAATACCAGCCACTGCGTGTGGGAGCACCTTCTCATGAGAGGAACTCATATGCCCTGTCTCAGGGTTAATAAGTGTGGGGTCACTCCTGAGTGGGGTTCATGCATCCACATATATTGCTTTCTGCCAGACCTCTGACATACTGTGCTGTTATTTTGATGACTCCTCCTATTTTTGACTTATTTGAAAAATAGGAATAACAAAAATACCCTTCTCGGAAATGTTGTAAACATATGTAAAATATTTGCAGGACCTGGTACAGAGAAGCACTTGAGAAGTGTGAGATAGTCCAACTGTTCACTATTCTTTCATATTTCCCAACTATGAAAATATGATCTCATATTTTACTGGCTATGATTCAACCCAGGAAATTGCTTCTACTCCTTTGACTGTCTCATCTGACACTCAATACTTCTACCAAGATTTCAATTTAAAAAAAAAATTTCATTGGCATGTTTTTGATTTATAATGTGTACAGCACACTGATTCAGTTATACACATATGTATGTATAACTATATGGGGGTGTATGTGTGTGTCTATATACTGGCTTCCTGGGTGGCTCAGTGGTAAAGAATCCACTTGCAAACATAACAGATACAGGAGATGCAGGTTCGATCCCTGGATCAGGAAGATCTCCTGGAGTAAGAAATGGATCCAGTATTCTTGCCTGGAAGATTCCATAGACAGAGGAGCCTGGAGGGCTATAGTCCATGGGGTCACAAAGAGTTGGACATGACTGAGCACATGCATGTACACATATACATGTATTATTTTTTAAGATTCCTTTCCCTTATAGGTAATTACAAAATATTGAGTATACTTCCCTGTGCTATACAGTAGGTCCTTGTTTATCTAGCTTATATACAATAGTGTATATGTTAATCCCAAACTCCTAATTTATCCCTCCTCTACCTTTCTCCTTTGAAAATTGTAAGTTTTTTTATGTCCATGAGTTTATTTCTGTTTTATAGATAAACTGAGTTTTTTATTTTGACATCTATAATTTTCATCTCTATCAACTTTAAGTGATTTTTTTCAAAGCAGCTATTCAGAGTGTTTTGCTTTTTTCTTACATTTTCAATTCTTGTGCTTAATTATTTAAACATTATTTATTAGTTTCTATTATCTAAAACTTAGATCCAGATCTGCAGTTTGTTGTATCTGCTGATATTTGCTCCAAGAGAGCTGCTGTTTCTTTACATGTTTTTTTGTAAGCTTAATTTTCAACTCATCCATTTGTGCGTGTCTGTTTGCCTTTGAGTTCCATTGCTATCTATACGCCTACAACCCTGACGGTCTGTGCAACATTTGCTATAAAATCTAATGAAGGCCTATGCAAAGAGCTTAGGAGACACAAATGCAGCCAGTGTTGGTGGAAGCAAAGGACAGGTTGGGGGAGAGCAGAGCCCTGTGGCTGTCCCCCCACAGCTTTCCAGACCCCACTCTGGGACGCCAACCACTGTAGTTTGTGCTATTTGTCAGGTGGCAGAAAACTCAAGGCTCAAACACCGATGCACCACCATGGAACTTGGACAGCACATACCTTGCCTTCCAGATGCCACAGACTGGAATGAATCTCCAGTCTCCAAGCCCCTGGTTGTGACATGCAACTTCCCCTCGCATAGCCAGAAACAGGTTAGCTTCCTGTTCACCTTCTTGGACTGAGAAGGAGATACTCCTTTGGCCCCCTTCTCACAAAGGGCAGTGCTTCAAAGGCAGTACCTGCTCAGTTCCGGCCCATCTCACCTAGGTGAGAGGGCAGGGCCCAGATCTCAACCCTGCCTCCCAAGTTTTTGTGTAGTGTTAGTTGCTAAGTCATATCGACTCTTTGCGACCCTAGGGACGGTAACCCACCAGGCTTCTCTGTCCTTGGGATTCTCCAGGCAAGAATACTGGAGTGGGTTGCAATTTCTTTCTCCAGGCATCTTCCCAACTTGGGGATGAAACACGGGTTTTCTGCATCACAGGCAGATTCTTTATCATTTGAGCTGCAAGGAAGCTCCCTACAGGGAAGCTGCTTCCCTAGGAGAGCTTCCCCCCCCCCGCCATTTATTTTTATTAGTTGGAGGCTAATTACTTTACAATATTGTAGTGGTTTTTGCCATACATTGCCATGAATTAGCCATGGATTTAGATGTGTTCCCCATCCTGAACCCCCCTCCCACCTCCCTCCCCATCCCATCCCTCTGGGTCATCCCAGTGCACCAGCCCTGAGCACTTGTCTCATGCATCCAACCTGGATTGGCGATCTGTTTCACACTTGATAATACACATGTTTCGATGCTGTTCTCTTGAAACATCCCACCCTCACATTCTCCCGTAGAGTCCAAAAGTCTGTTCTATATATCTGTATCTCTTTTTCTTGCATATAGGGTTATCGTTACCATCTTTCTAAATTCCATATATATGTGTTAGTATGCTGTATTGGTCTTTATCTTTCTGGCTTACTTCACTGTGTTTAATGGGCTCCAGTTTTATCCATCTCATTAGAACTGATTCAAATGTATTCTTTTTAATGGTGAGTAATATTCCATTGTGTATATGTACCACAGCTTTCTTAGCCATTCATCTGCTGATGGGCATCTAGGTTGCTTCCATGTCCTGGCAATTATAAACAGTAGTGCGATGAACATTGGGGTACACGTGTCTCTTTCAATTCTGGTTTCCTCGGTGTGTATGCCCAGGAGTGGGATTGCTGGGTCATATGGCAGTTCTATTTCCAGTTTTTCAAGGAATCTCCACACTGTTCTCCATAGTGGCTCTACTAGTTTGCATTCCCACCAACAGTGTAAGAGGATTCCCTTTTCTCCACACCCTCACCAGCATTTATTGCTTGTAGACTTTTGGATAGCAGCCATTCTGACTGGCATGTAATGGTACCTCACTGAGGTTTTGATTTGCATTTCTCTGATGATGAGTGATGTTGAACATCTTTTCATGTGTTTGTTAGCCATCTGTATGTCTTCTTTGGAGAAATGTCTGTTTAGATCTTTGGCCCATTTTTTGATTGGGTTATTTATTTTTCTGGAACTGAGCTGCAGGAGTTGCTTGTATATTTTTGAGATTAATCCTTTGTCTGTTTCTTCATTTGCTATTATTTTCTCCCATTCTGAAGGCTGTCTTTTCACCTTGCTTATAGTTTCCTTTGTTGTGCAAAAGCTTTAATTTATATTCCAATATTCTGGGAGGTGGGTCATAGAGGATCTTGCTGTGATTTATGCCAGAGAGTGTTTTGCCTATGTTCTCCTCTAGGAGTTTTGTAGTTTCTGGTCTTACATTTAGATCTTTAATCCATTTTGAGTTTATTTTTGTGTATGGTGTTAGAAAGTGTTCTAGTTTCATTCTTTTCCAAGTGGTTGACCAGTTTTCCCAGCAACACTTGTTAAAGAGGTTTCTTTTTTCCATTGTACATTCTTGCCTCCTTTGTCAAAGATAAGGTGTCCATAGGTTCGTGGATTTATCTCTGGGCTTTCTATTTTGTTCCATTGATCTATATTTCTGTCTGAGCTTTTTTGTGACCTGGGACACAGGACTGCTCCCTGAGCTCCCAGGGCTACATGTGGGGAAAGCACTGGCCTCTGCTCTCCTGGGCTGCTCAGACCCCCTGCAGTTCCTCTAACACAGGTGGGGCAGCCTACTTTATGAATGTGAATGAGGCCATGAAGTAAAAGTGAATTCTCCATTTCTAAGCTGTATAACCTGTGACACCCTTTCTTTCCAGGGCCATGAAACCAAGGGAACAAGAGAAGGCTAGCCACCTCTGCCAGGGAAGGGAGAACTTCTGCCCCTGGTGCCCTTGGTTACCGTGCACATATGGATTGTGTATCAGGTGTGGAAATTCTCACAGGAGTGAAGGTGACCAGAAAATACAGAGGGAAAGGTGCTGACTGTGCACTCTGCCCAGCTGGGTCGTGGCCGCTGAGCAGGCCACCGTGAGAACCTCCCACCCAACTGGGTCCACCAACTCCACGCCTGGAGTTCCCCAGTAATTGGCTGAAAAGTGATCAGACTAATTTTTTAAGGGAGTTTTTCCTTTAGGTGAAGAATATAAAGAAATTCATCAACAATAATCTGAATAAGTATGAAATCTAAAAAAACTAGCATTATGTTTTTTGAAAAATACCACTTGCTATGACAGTATAAATAAAATCTAAAAATGATAACACAGAAACAGTGTTTTTATCTTCAAGAAGTTAATCTAAAGATGTCCTGCCTAAAGTTATACTAAATATTTCCACCAAAAAACTGAAGCGAGAAGGTTAATAATGAAAAATAAAAACTTGGTTTAGATTAAGTGGAACATATCATCAGGGACCTAATTTGCTTATAAGTAAACCAGGCTGGTATAATGTGTTTGGAAAGAAATTTTGCAAAATGGAATAAGAGGATTTAAGAACCTTAAAAAGCCCATGATTCATCTGGAAAAACACATATGGTTAAAATAAATACAGTCATAAATATGTTTATCATCATTTTCAGAAAAACAAAAATTAGAGCTCAGACTTTCAGTTATGGATAGGACAGACGCTTACTTATTTGCATGGACTGAACTGCCCCCTCTCCAAATTCATATGTTGCTGGAGTCCTAACCCCCAGTATGACTATATTTGTAAACAGGACCTTTAAGGAGGTAATTAAGGCTAAGTGTTCAGTCATAACGATGGGGTCCTAATCCAATAGGACTGGTAGCCTTATAAAAATAGGCTAAATTAATATTCATCTTCTTTCTCTTCTCTTCCATACAAGGACACAGTGAGAATCCAGGAAGGGAGGTTTTGCCAGGAAAAGAACTGGCTGGCTATTGATCTTGGATTTCCAGCCTCCAGAACTGGGAAAAATAAAAGTCTCCATTTTTATGTATTCACTACAGTTACTTAACAGTTTTGTGGAAAAACAACAGTTCCACAAAATATATATATTTATCTATATATAGACAAATAAGAAATAAAGTGCAATGGTCTGGGTATTCTGCCCCAAATAAATACCTACTTTAGGGAAAAAATGCCTGGAGTATGATATTTTGTTATTAGTGTTTTGCAGCACTATTACTTCCATTAACTATGCCTAAAACTCTTAACATAATATATAAACAAACATGAGGCCACTGTGAAAGTGCAGAGAAGAAAGCAGAAGGACTGACACTAGGACCCTGGGCTTTCCATTTGTCTCATATTCCAAACTGAGTCCTGGAGAAGCATCAAAAGTGTAGACAAAAACAATGAAAACATCTCGAGAAGAGCCAAACGACCAGGAAAGGGCAACCAGAGAGACAGAAAACAAATTAAGTAAAAGTCCCACCTCAGCTAAACACCAAAGGAAAAACTCACGTTCTACCACCAACCCGATCAACTGTGGACTGTAGGCTGCCAACCAAATTACATATTCCAAGAAAATGTTATTAAAATAAGCAAGATTTACAGTATTATTTCCAGATAAACTAGACTTTAGACGAAAGAAAATTACAAAGGGCAGATAATAAATTTACATACTGATAAAAATTCCATCTACCAAGAAGGCACAGCAATCATACATTCTTTCCCAAACAAACAAGCTGAAAAATATATGAACTGAAATCAGACAGAAGTTTAAAAAAAAAAAAGAGACAAATCCACATTCTTCAACACTCCTCCTCAATACTTGATAAGAGGACAACTAGGAAAGTCATGGAACACACACCATCAACAAATAGGACCTAACTGACAGAAAACACTTCTCCAACACAGCAAAAACAATGTTTTCAAGTCCTCATGGAATATATGCTAGACAGATTATAACTTGTGCCATAAAATCTGCAACAAATTTAAAAGAATTTAAACCATACAGAATGTGTGATCTGTGTCTGCAATGGAATCAAATTAAAAACAAATAAAAAAAGGAGATAAGAGGAGAATTTCCAAACACTCAGAATATAAACACCATTTTAAAAATAATCT
Organism: Dama dama; assembly: GCF_033118175.1. Classification (NCBI taxonomy): domain Eukaryota; kingdom Metazoa; phylum Chordata; class Mammalia; order Artiodactyla; family Cervidae; genus Dama; species Dama dama. Next base: position 37,942,868 of record NC_083693.1, read on the forward strand.
ATGAGTCAAACTCTACAGAGAACTCAAAAGATAAACTGAACTGAAGAAAATAAAAATACAATATATCAAAATTTGTGAAGTGCAGGTAAAGGACAGAGAGGGAGATTTGTTGTTGTTCAGTCACTAAGCCATTATGATTCTTTGTGACCTCATGAACTGTAGCATGCCAGGCTTCCCTGTCCTTCACTATCTTCCAGGGTTTGCTCAGACTCAAGCCCATTGAGTCAGTGATGCCACCCAACCATCTCATCCTCTGTTGCCCCCTTCTCCTTTTGCCCTCAATCTTTCCCAGCATCAGGGTCTTTTCCAATGAGCTGGCTTTTCGCATGACGTGGCCAAAGTATTGGAGCTTCAGCTTCAGCATCAGACCGTCCAATGAATAGTCAGGGTTGATTTCTTTTAGGATTGACTGGTTTGATCTCCTTGCTGTCCAAGGGACTCTCAGGAGTCTTCTCCAGTACCACAGTTAGAAAGCATCAATTCTTTGGCACTCAGCCTTCTTTATGGTCCAACTCTCACATCTGTACATGACTACTGGAAAAACCATAGCTTTGACTATACTGCCCTTTGTTGGCAAAGTGGTGTCTCTGCTTTTTAATATGCTGTCTAGCTTTGTCATAGCTTTTCTTCGAAAGAGCAAATGTCTTTTAATTTTGTGGCTGCAGTCTGCAGTGATTTTGGAGTCCAAGAAAATAAAATCTTTCACTGTTTCCACTTTCCCCTCCATCTATTTGCCATGGGGTGATGGGACCGGTTGCCATGATCTTTGTTTTTTGAATGCTGAGTTTTAAGCCAGCTTTTTCATTCTCCTCTTTCACCTTCATCAAAAGGCTCTTTAGCTCCTGATCACTTTCTGCCTTTATTATAGTATCATCTGCATATCTGAGGTTGTTGGTATTTCTCCCGGCAATCTTGATTCCAGTTTATGTTTCATCCAGCCTGGCATTTCACATGACGAACCCTGCATGTAAGTTAAATAAGCAGGGTGACAAAATACAACCTTGACGTACTCCTTTCCCAATTTTGAACCAGTCAGCTGTTACATGTCTGGTTCTAACTGCTGCTTTTTGAGCTGCATACAGATTTCTCAGGAGGCAGATAAGGTGGTCTGGTATTCCCATCTCTTTAAGAATTTTCCACAGTTTGTTATGATCCACACAGTCAAAGGTTTTTAGCGTAGTCAATGAAGCAGAAGTAGATTTTCTTTTTTAATTTTCTTAGACCTTTTTCTGTGATCCAGCAGATGTTGACATTTTGATCTCTGGTTCCTCTGCCTTTTCTAAATTCAACTCGTGCATCTGAAAGTTCTCAGTTCATGTATTGTTGAAGTCTAGCTTGAAGGATTTTGAGCATTACCTTGCTAGCATGTGGAATGAATACAATTCTGAGGTAGTTTTAACATTCTTTGGCATTGCCCTTCTTGGAATCAGAATGAAAACTGATCTTTTACAGTGCTGTGGCCACTGCTGAGTTTTCCAAATTTGCTGGCATATTGAATGAAGCACTTTAACAGCATCATCTTTTAGGGTTAGAAATAGCTCAGCTAGAATTCCATCACCTTCACTTTGTTCATTGTAATACTTCCTAGGGCCCACTTGACTTCACATTCCAGGATGTCTGGCACTAGGTGAGTGACCATACCATCATGGTTATCTGGGTCATTAAGACCTTTTTGTACAGTTCTTCTGAGTATTCTTGCCGCCTCTTCTTAATATCTTCTGCTTCTGTTATGTCCTTGCTATTTCTGTCCTTTAGAGTACCCATATTTGCATGAAATGTTCCCTTGGTATCTCTAATTTTCTTGAAGAGATCTTTAGTCTTTCCCATTCTATTGTTTTCCTCTATTTCTCTGCATGGTTCATGTAAGAACGCTTTCTTATCTCTCCTTGCTGTTCTCTAGAACTGTGCATTCAGTTGGCTCTATCTTTCCTTTTATCCTTTGCCTTTCACTTCTCTTCTTTTCTCAGCTATTTGTAAGGCCTCCTCAGACAACCACTTTGCCTTCTTGCATTTCTTTACCTTGGGCATGATTTTAGTCATCACCTCCTGTACAATGATACGAACCTCCATCCCTAGTTCTTCAGGTACTCCATCTCCCAGATTTAGTCCCTTGAATCTTATTTGTCATCTCCACTGTATAATCATAAGAGATTTGATTTAGGTTGCCTAGTGGTTTTGTCTTATTTGTCATCTCCACTGTATAATCATAAGAGATTTGATTTAGGTTGCCTAGTGGTTTTCCCTACTTTCTTCAATTTGAGCCTGTGTTTTTCATGGAAGGAGTTGATGATCTGAGCCACAGTAAGCTCTAGGTCTTTTCTTGGCTGACTGTATAGAGCTTCTCCATCTTTGGCTGCAAAGAATACAATCCATCTGATTTTGGTATTGACCAGAGAGGGAAATGCATAGTAGTAAATGCTTACACTAGAAGAAATCTCAAGTCTGTAACTCCATGCTCACTCTTCAAGTAACAAGAAAGAAGAAGCAAAAAATAAACCTATAAAAGTAGAGAGAATGAAATAATAAATATAGGAAGAAAAATCAATGAAAGAAAATAAAAACAATAGGGAAAGTCAATGAAACAAAAATCTACTTCTTTGAAAATATCAATTAAATTGACAAGCCAATATTAGGAATGAATCTGAGTATATTACTACAAGCCCTATACACATCAAAAAAATGACAAGGGAATGTTGCAAACAACTCTTCACACATGCATTTCACATTTTAGATGAAATAAACCAATTCCTTGGAAAAGCACAGCCTACTAAAACTTAAATGAGAGAAAATAAACTTAACAGTCACAAAATTATTAAACAAATTGAATTAATAATTTAAAAATTCCTGAAAAGAATTCACTAGGTCCTGATAATTTCACTAGAAAATTCTACTGAACAATTAAGACGTATTAATACCAGTTCTATAACTCTGTAACAGAAAGTAGAGGATGAGAGAATATCTATCCACTCATTTTAAGAAGCTAATATTGTTCTGAAAACAAAACCACAAAGATGATACTGAAAAAATAATAAGAAAAAAGCTAGAAATGTATAGACTACATCCCCTCATAAACAGACATAAAAATCCTTAACAAGAAATAAGCAAATACAATTCAACAGCATATATAAAGAATTATACACACAACCAAGTGGGGTTTATTCCATGATTGCAAGGCTGGTTGAACATTTCAAAACTGATCACTGAATCAACCATGTGTGTGTTAGTAGCTCAGTCGTGTCTGACTCTGCAACGCCATGGACTGTAGCCTGCCAGGCTAACCAGTAAAAAGCACATGCTTATATCAACTGATGCAAAAAAAAGGGGGACTGACAAATATTTAACATTCATGCAGAATGAAAACTGTCAGAAAACTGGAATTAGAGAGGGACTTCCTCAGCCTGATAAAGAACATCTACCAAAAAAAAAAAAAAAAAGAAGAAGAAGAAGAAAGAAAACCACAACTAGTGTAATGGTAAAAAGACTGAATGCCTTCCCTCTAAGATCTTGAGCTAGGCAGAGATATCTGCTTTCAACAGTCTTATTCAAAATAATACTGGAGTCCTCACCAGGAGAGCAGAGGAAATAAAGGCATACAGACTAGTAAGTAACAAAACTGTCTTATTTGCAGTTAACAGGATGATAGAAATCATTTACATGACTATGTGGACAGCCCCAATAAATCTGTAACAGCAACAACAAAACCCCACAAGTCCAAAAACTAATACATGAGTGGAGCAAAGTCAGAAGATCCAAGATCAATATTAAAAAAGAATTGTGAAGGAGGGTTTGAGATGGTGGCATAGGATGATTCTGAACTCATCTCCTACAGACACAACAGATCCACAACTACATATGGGATAATCTCCTCATAAAGGGGCCTGGAACCTGGATGAACAGCACCTCTACAACAAAGCATTGAAATAGTGAAGACAGGCACAGAGATGTCTCACCAAGAAAGAAAGAAATCACATCCTGGCTGCAGTGATCCACAATTGAGAAGGATCACAAAGGTCCTGATCTTTTCTCTGAGGAGTAAGGGACTCCAGTTCCTTATCATGTACCTTGACCCCTAGATCCTGCACAGGAGAGATGAGTCCCCCAAACACCTGATTTTATTTTTTTTATTTTATTTTACTTATTTTTTATTTATTTATTTTTTATTAGTTGGAGGCTAATTACTTCACAACATTTCAGTGGGTTTTGTCATACATTGATATGAATCAGCCATAGAGTTACACGTATTCCCCATCCCGATCCCCCCTCCCACCTCCCTCTCCACCCGATTCCTCTGGGTCTTCCCAGTGCACCAGGCCCGAGCACTTGTCTCATGCATCCCACCTGGGCTGGTGATCTGTTTCACCATAGATAATATACATGCTGTTCTTTCAAAACATCCCACCCTCACCTTCTCCCACAGAGTTCAAAAGTCTGTTCTGTACTTCTGTGTCTCTTTTTCTATTTTGCATATAGGGTTATCGTTACCATCTTTCTAAATTCCATATATATGCAAACACCTGATTTTAAAAACCAAAAGAGAGTGCTCACTTTGGCAGCACATATACTAAAACTGGAACAATACAGAGAAGATTAGCATGGTCCTTGAACAAGGATGATGCACAATTTGTGAAGCATTCCTTATTTTTTTGGCTTATTCACAAAACAGAAACATACTCGCCAACATAGAAAACAATTTTATGGCTACCAAACAGGGAAGGAAGGGATAAATTAGGATTTGGGGATTTACATACACATACTACTATATATAAAATAAACACAAGAAAACTACTGTTTAGCAAAGGGAGCTATACTCAATATCTTGTAATAACCTTTAACGGAAAATAATCTGAAAAAGAATATATATATATATGTATCTGAATCACTTTGCTATACACCTGGAATCAACACAACACTATAAATCAACTACAGTTCAATTTTTTTAAAAAGCTGAAACAGAATGCATCTAGGAGAACCAGAGAAGTGAGAGAATAGAAGACTTGCTCTTAAAGAGCCCACATGCAGACTCACCCAACTCCAAAACCAGCATGAAAACACTAGATTAAAAAGCATATGTACTGCAGGTCAAGGGAAACCACTTACCAAGCTTGAAGCATCATCAGAGAGGCAGGAACTGGTTCAGATGTTCCCGGGGGACTAGGAGACAGTGGCAGGAACCATTTTTGCCATTTCAGAGTACCTTGCTAATTAGCAGGCACCATTTTGAAATTCTCCAAGTTTATAGCACCAGTGAGTGTGTCCCGCTGCAAGTTCCATCCACTCCTGCACATCAGCCAAGTGAAAGCCTCGCCTACCAGTGGTGCAGCCCTTGCAGGAAGGTCTCAAAGCCAGCCTGGAGGGTGTGCCTCATCCACCTGCACAGCAGGGCACCCAGCCTATGTCCCTCAGCCATCTGGGGGGTCAGCCCAGCTCACTAGCCTGCCACAGAAGCAGCTATGGCCCCACAAGAAAGTGGGGTGCATGCAGGTCACATAGAGGGCACCTAAATGCCTGGCTCTAGTGGCCAAGCAGAAATGCACCTCTGAGCCCCACAGGGCATTTCCTAAATAAGGTCACTCCTTCAAGACTGGGAAGGATAGCTGATTCACCTAATAGACAGAAACAAACACAGAGAATTAAGAAAAATAAGGAGACAGAGGAATATGCTCCAATGGGAAGAATAAGACAACATCTCAAAAATAACTAAATAAAGTGGAAATAAGCACTCTATCCGATAAAGAGTTAACAGTAATGGTTATATAGATGATCACCAAAATCAGGAAATAAATGGATGGGCACAGTGAGAATGTCCACAGAGATAGAAAATATAAGAAAGTACCAAATAAAAGTTACACCTAAACTGAAAGATACACTAGAGGAGTTCACCAGAGCAGACTGGATGAGCTAGAAGAACAAATAAGCAAACTGGAAGATAAAATGATTGAACTCATCCAGACAGAACAGTAAAATGAAAAAGAACTTAAAAAGTGAAGATACCTTGCCTCCTTTGTCAAAGATAAGGTGTCCATAGGTTCGTGGATTTATCTCTGGGCTTTCTATTCTGTTCCATTGATCTATATTTCTGTCTTTGTGCCAGTACCATACTGTCTTGATGACTGTGGCTTTGTAGTAGAGTCTGAAGTCAGGCAGGTTGATTCCTCCAGCTCCATTCTTCTTTCTCAAGATTACTTTGGCTATTCAAGGTTTTTTGTATTTCCATACAAATTGTGAAATTCTTTGGTCCAGTTCTGTGAAAAATACCGTTGGTAGCTTGATAGGGATTGCATTGAATCTATAGACTGCTTTGGGTAGAATAGCCATTTTGACAATATTAATTCTTCCAATCCATGAACACGGTATGTTTCTCCATCTGTTTGTGTCCTCTTTGATTTCTTTCATCAGTGTTTTATAGTTTTCTATGTATAGGTCCTTTGTTTCTTTAGGTAGATATACTCCTAAGTATTTTATTCTTTTTGTTGCAATGGTGAATGGTATTGTTTCCTTAATTTCTCTGTCTGTTTTTTCATTGTTAGTATATAGGAATGCAAGGGATTTCTGTGTGTTAATTTTATATCCTTGCAAGGATATACAATGGAAAAAAGACAACCTCTTTAACAAGTGGTGCTGGGAAAACTGGTCAACCACTTGTAAAAGAATGAAACTAGAACACTTTCTAACACCATACACAAAAATAAACTCAAAATGGATTAAAGATCTAAATGTAAGACCAGAAACTATAAAACTCCTAGAGGAGAACATAGGCAAAATACTCTCCGACATAAATCAAAGCAAGATCCTCTATGACCCACCTCCCAGAATATTGGAAATAAAAGCAAAACTAAACAAATGGGACCTAATGAAACTTAAAAGCTTTTGCACTACAAAGGAAACTATAAGTAAGGTGAAAAGACAGCCCTCAGATTGGGAGAAAATAATAGCAAATGAAGAAACAGACAAAGGATTAATCTCAAAAATATACAAGCAACTCCTGCAGCTCAATTCCAGAAAAATAAATGACCCAATCAAAAAATGGGCCAAAGAACTAAACAGACATTTCTCCAAAGAAGACATAGAGATGGCTAACAAACACATGAAAAGATGCTCAACATCACTCATTATTAGAGAAATGCAAATCAAAACCACAATGAGGTACCATTACACGCCAGTCAGGATGGCTGCTATCCAAAAGTCTACAAGCAATAAATGCTGGAGAGGGTGTGGAGAAAAGGGAACCCTCTTACACTGTTGGTGGGAATGCAAACTAGTACAGCCACTATGGAGAACAGTGTGGAGATTTCTTAAAAAACTGGACATAGAACTGCCATATGACCCAGCAATCCCACTTCTGGGCATACACACTGAGGAAACCAGATCTGAAAGAGACACGTGCACCCCAATGTTCATCGCAGCACTGTTTATAATAGCCAGGACATGGAAGCAACCTAGATGCCCATCAGCAGATGAATGGATAAGGAAGCTGTGGTACATATACACCATGGAATATTACTCAGCCATTAAAAAGAATTCATTTGAACCAGTCCTAATGAGATGGATGAAGCTGGAGCCCATTATACAGAGTGAAGTAAGCCAGAAAGATAAAGAACATTACAGCATACTGACACATGTATATGGAATTTAGAAAGGTGATAACGATAACCCTATATGCAGAACAGAAAAAGAGACACAGAAATACAGAACAGACTTTTGAACTTTGTGGGAGAATGTGAGGGTGGGATATTTCAAAAGAACAGCATGTATACTATCTATGGTGAAACAGATCACCAGCCCAGGTGGGATGCACGAGACAAGTGCTCCGGCCTGGTGCACTGGGAAGACCCAGAGGAATCGGGTGGAGAGGGAGGTGGGAGGGGGGATCGGGATTGGGAATACATGTAAATCCATGGCTGATTCATATCAATGTATGACAAAACCCACTGGAAAAAAAAAAAAAAAAGTGAAGATACCTAAGGGGGCTTTGAGATAACATCAAGCAGAAGAGCAATTTGCATTATAGAGGTTCCAGATGGAGAGGATAAAGAAAAAGGACCAGAAAAATTATTTGAAGAAATAGTGGCTGAAAACTTCCCCAATCTGTGAAAGGAAATAGACATCCAGAGAAGTGCAGATGATTTCAAATAAGATGAATCTATAGACACACACACCAAGACATACTACAATTAAAACAATTAATGTTAAGGATAAAGAGGAAATTCTAAAGGGAGAAAGAGAAAAACAAGGTAACATACAAGAGGTCTATCAGTAGATTTCTCAGCAGAAACTGTACAGACCAGAAGGGAGTGGCATGATATACTAACAGTGCTGAAAGTAAAAAAAAAAAAAAAAATTCTAGCCATGATTCTCTGCCTAGAAAGTTTATCATTCAGAACTGAAGAAGAGATCAAGATATTCCAAGATAATTAAAGCTAAAGAAGTTCATCATCACTAAACCAACCCAACAAGAAATGTTAAAGGGACTTTTTAAGCTGAAAAGAGAAAAGGAAATGGCATAATTAATAATAAGAAAGCATAAAAAAGTAAAAATCTCACTGAAAAGGTTAACATATGATAAACACAGTGAACTAGTCCCTTATAAAACAAGCAGGAAGGTCAAAAGACAAAAGCAATAAAATTAACTAAAATTAAAATAATTACTTAAGGGGTGCATAAAATAAAGAGATTTAAAGTGAGTCACTGAAAGTATAAAATATGGGGCTTGCTCTGTTTAGTCACTCAGTTGTGTCTGGCTCTTTGTGACCCCATGGATTGTAGCCCACAGGTTCCTCGGTCCTTGAGATTTTTCAGGCAACAATACTGAAGTGGGTTGCCATTTCCTCCTCCAGGGGAATCTTCCTAGCCCAGGAATAAAACATGGGGGAGTATCAAAAGGATAAAGTTGTGGAATGTATTCAAATTTAAGTTGCTGCCAACTTAAAACAGCCTAATTGTATAGGATGTTATCTATGACCTCATAGTATGGCAACAAATACATACTATTGATACTTACTTTAAATGTAACTGGACTAAATTTATCAATCAGAATACACAGAGTGGATGAATGGACCAAAAAAAAAAAAAAAGACCAAAACACAGGCTGCTTACAAGAGGCTCAGTTCAGAGGAAAGGACACACATAGACAAAAACTGGAGAGATGGAAACAGATACTCCATGCAAAGGGAAAGGAAAAGAAAGCTGGAGTAGCTACACTCACATCAGACAAAATGGCATTTAAAACTAACAGTGAAATAAAAGGCAGCGAAGGGCATTATGTAATAATAGGGTTGCTACTGAGCAACCAATGGGTCATCAATGAAATCAAAAATTATCTAGAGAGAAATGAAATAGAAATATGACATGCTAAAATCTATGGGATACAGTAAAAAGACTACTCTACACATGGACATCACCAGATGGTCAATATCGAAATTAGATTGATTATATTCTTCGCAGGCAAAGGTGGAGAAGCTCCATAGAGTCAACAAAAACAAGACCAGGAGCTGACTGTGGCTCAGATCATGAATTCGTTATTGTAAAATTCAGACTTAAACTGAAGAAGGTAGAGAAACCCACTAGACCATTCAGGTATGACCTAAATCAAATCCCTTACAATTTTACAGTGGAAGTGACAAATAGATTCAAGGGATTAGATCTGATAGAGTTCCGGAAGAACTATGGACAGAGGTTCATAACACTGTACAGGAGGTGGTGATCAAAACCATCCCCAAGAAGACATGCAAAAAGGCAAAATGGTTGTCTGAGAAGGCCTTACAAGCAGCTGAGAAAAGAAGAGAAGCAAAAAGCAAAGGAGAAAAGCAAAGACACATCTATCTGAATGCAGAGATCCAAACAATAGCAAAGAGAGATAAGAAAGCCCTCCTAAGTGATCAATGCAAAGAAATAGAAGAAAACAATAGAATGGGAAAGACTAGAGATCTCTTCAAGAAAATTAAAAATACCAAGGGAATATTTCATGCAAAGATGGGCACTATAAAGGACAGAAATAGCAAGGACGTAACAGAAGCAGAAGATATTAAGAAGAGGTGGAGAGAATACACAGAAGAACTATACAAAAAAGATCTTAATGACCCAGATAACCATGATGATGTGATCATTCACCTAGAGCCAGACATCCTGGAGTGTGAAGTCAAGTTGGCATTAGGAAGCATCACTATGAACAAAGCTAGTGGAGGTGATGGAATTCCAGCTAAACTATTTCAAATCCTAAAAGATGATGCTGTGAAAGTGCTGTGCTTAATATGCCAGCAAATTTGGAAAACTCAGCAATGGCCACAGGACTGGAAAGGTCAGTTTTCATTCCAATCCCAAAGAAAGGCAAAGCAAAAGAATGTTCAAGCCACCACACAATTGCATTCATCTCATACACTAGCAAAGTAATGCTCAAAATTCTCCAAGCTAGGCTTCATTGTACATGAACTAAGAATGTCCAGATGTTGAAGCTGGATTCAGAAAAGGCAGAGGAACCAGAGATCAAATTGCCAACATCTGTTGGATCATAGGAAAAGCCAGAGAATTCCAGAAAAACATCTACTTCTGCTTCATTGACTATGCTAAAGCCTTTGTGTGGATCATTACAAACTGTGGAAAATTCTTCAAGAGATGGGAATACCAGACCACCTGATCTGCGTTTCGAGAAATCTGTATTCAGGTCAAGAAGCAAGAGTTAGAACCGGACATGGGCAACAGACTGATTCCAAATTGGGAAAGGAGTATGTCAAGGCTGTATATTGTCACCTTGTTTATTTAACTCATATGCAGAGTACATCATGTGAAATGCTGGACTGGATGAATCACAAGCTGGAATAAAAAGACAGCCAGGAGAAATATTAATAACCTCAAGATATGCAGATGACACTACTCTTAAGGCAGAAAGCAAAGAGTAACTAAAGAGCCATTTGATGAAAGTGAAAGGGGAGAGTGAAAAAGCTGACTTAAAATTCAACATTCAAAAAACTAAGATCAAGGCATCCAGTCCCGTCACTTCAAGGCAAAGAGGGGAAACAATGAGAGACTTTATGTTCTTGGGCTCCAAAATCACTGCAGATGGTGACTGCAGCCATGAAATTAAAAGATGTCTGTTCCTTGGAGGAAAAGCTATGACAACCCTAGACAGCATATTAAAAAGCAGAGACATTACTTTACCAACAAAGGTCTATATAGTCAAAGCTATGATTTTTCCAATAGTCATGTATGGATGTGAGTTGGACCATAAAGAAAGCTGAGTGCCTAAGAATTGATGCTTTTGAACTGTGGTGCTGGAAAAGACTCTTGAGATCCCTTGAACAACAACGAGATCAAACCAGTCAATCCAAAGAAATCAGTCCTGAATATTCAATGGAAGGACAGATGCTGAGGCTGAAGCTCCAATACTTTGGCCACTGGATGTGAAGAACTGACTCATTGGAAAAGACCCTGATACCGGGAAAGATAGAAGACAGGAGGAGAGGGGAACAACAGAGGATGAGATAGTTGGATGGCATCACCGACCCAATGGACATGAGTTTGAGCAAGCTCTGGGAGTTGGTGATGGACAGGGAGGCCTGGCGAGCTGTAGTCCACAGGGTGGCAAAGAATCAGACATGACTGCATGATGGAACTGAACTGAAAGCAACTTTAAAAGTTCACATCAATACAGGCTTGCCTCATAAAACAAGAAAAATTTATCCAAAGTAATCTAACTTTACACGTAATGGGACTAGGAAAAGAAGAGCAAACAAGGCTCAGAATTAGTAGAAGAGAAGTAATAATACAGCTTAGGGCAGATATGAAAGGAATAGAGAAAAAACTAGTAGAAAAGATCAATGAAATGAAGACCTGGTTCTTTGAAAAGATAAACAAAATTAACAAACGTTTAGCTAGAGTAACCAGAAAAAAAGACAGAGGACTCAAATAAATAAATCAGAAATGAAACAAAAAATGCTACAACCTCAGAAATATAAAGGATCATAAGAGATCCAACAAACAATTATGTGCCAACAAGTTGGATAATCTAGAAGGGATAAATTCACAGAAACATGATAACTTCCAACACTGAATCTTAATGATATAGAAAATCTGAATAGACCAATCAATAGCAAAAAGACTAAAACAGTAATAAAAAAATACAATATAAAACCCAGGACCAGATGGTTCACTGGCTAATTGCACAGAGTATTTAAAGAAAATTTAATATCCATCTTTCTCAAACTCTTCAAAAACTGAAGAGAAGAGAAACTTTCCACATATATTTTACACAGGCAGCATTACTGTGATACCAAAACCATATGAGGGCATGACAGAAAAAAAATAAAGGCCAATATACCTGATAAACATGTATGTAAATATCCTCAATAAAATATTAGCAAATCTAATCAAACAATACATTAAAAAGATCATATATGATAACCAAGTGAGATTTATTCCAAGGATGAAAGAACAGTTCAAATCCATGTATCAATCAATGTGATACATCAAAATGAAGAATAAAAAGCAATGATCACCTCAATAGACGCAGAACAAGAATCTGACACAATTCAACAACTACTGATGATAAAAATTCTCAACAAAGTGGCCACAGATGTAATATTCCCCAACTCAATAAAGTCCACATATGACAAACCCACAGCTAACATCATACTCAATGGTGAAAAGCCAAAAGATTTTCCCCTAAGATCAGTAACAGGATAAGGACATCCTTTCTTGCCACTTTTATTCAGCACAGTTTCAGATGTCCTAAGCTAAAGCAATTAGGGAAGAAAAAGAAATGAAAGGCATTCAAATCAGAAAGAACAAAGTAAAACTGTTACTACTTACAGATGACATGATACTATATAGATGTAACTTAAGTTTCCATCATGAATAATCATGGATAACCAAAACAATCTTGACAAAGAAGAAGAAAGCTGGAGGTACCATGCACCTTGATTTCAAACTACAATACAAAGCTATAGTGATCAAAACTGTATGGTACTGGCACATAAACAAACACACAAGTCAACGGAACAGAATTGAGAGCCCCAAAATATACTCAGACATATATGGACAATTAATTTACAACAGAGGAGCAAACAACATATAATGGAGAAATAATAGTCTATTAGAGAAATGGTGGAAAAACTTGACAGACACATGCAAAACAATGAAACTAGTCCACTATTTTACACCATCTGTGTGTGCGCTAAGTGGCTTCAGTTGTGTCTAACTCTTTGTGACCCTACGAACTGTAGCCTGCCAAGTTCACCCGACCATGGGATTCCCCAGGCAAGGATACTGGAGTAGGTTGCCATTTCCTCCTCCAAGGGATCTTCTCAACCCAGGAAGTAAACCCTCATCTCTTACGTCTCCTGCACTGGCAGGCAGGTTCTTTACCACTAGCGGCCACCAGTGGGCTACAGTCCATAGGGTCACAAAGGACTACATCAAACTAAAAAGTTTCTGAAGAGCAAAGAAAATTACCATCTAAATAAAAAGGCAACCTCCTGAATGCAAATAGATATTTGTAAATTATATATTTGATATGGAGTTGATATCAAAAATATATAAAGAACTCACACAGAAGATGGCAGAGAAGTAAGACATGGAGATCATTTTCCTCCACAAATACATCAAAAATACATCTGCATGTGGAACAACTCCTACAGAACACCTGCTGAAAGCTGGCAAAAGACCTCAGACTTCCAAAAAGGCAAGCTAAACTCCATATAAAGCAGTAGGGAAAAGGCAGTAAGAAAATAAAGAGGCAAAATGGATACCTTGGGGAGGGAGCTGTGAAGGTGGAAAAGTTTCTGTATACTTGGAAACTTCCTCAGGGACAGGGACAGGAAGGAGATACAGAACCTCAGAGAGGAAAACAGCAATAAGTGCATGCAAGACAAAGCAGAGAGAATTCAGTAAGAAATCAAAGTTGACCAGCACTTCTCAGCCAAGAAGCTGTTTGCACACTCAAATGGCGAATATGGGCTGGGTGATGAGGCTCAGACTTTCCTTCAGGGGTTGGACTCCAGGGAGAGGAATGGGGTTGACAATTGTGGAGATACTCTGAGGAAGTTAATACAACATAGCCAAGGGAGTCCAGGGGAAAACCTGGGTCTGCCAGCGAGGCAAGAGATGACTGTCCCAGGAACCCTCTAACTCCATGTACTCCCAGACCACAGGACCAGCCCCCACCACCACTTTGAGAGTTCTGTAGGAGGGATGAGGTGGCTGTGGTCTGTGACTGCAGAGGTGGGCATGATGGCCACCTCAGCAGCTGCCAAGCTGTACACAGGGGCAGGTCACTCCCCACAACTTTCAGGGAGCCTTTGCATCTTGGCTCTTCCTAGGGACCCATGACCCAAGGCCAATTCATTGGGAGAGCCTGTAGCAACATTCAGCAGGCCTCTATCACCTGAGGCACTCCCAGAACATCCCAATGGTGGCTATCTTATCCCTCCCTCTCCCCAGTCCAACTGAGCAAGTGAGTCCTAATAAGCCTCAGCCTTTGCCCTCTCTTGTCTGGTAAGGGAACAGACACCAGAGGGGTGGGGCCAAAACAAAAGCGGAGCCCCGAGGGGCTGTGTGACCAAGAAGAGGAAGGGAATTCACTCTTGCAGCAGCAGGTGCAGTGGATTATCCCCACAACTAGCTTGAGACTGTGGACTTTGAGGGCAATTGTGAACCTCGTGAGCAAGCTGGAGTACAGCCAGATCTGAGTAGGAGATGACCCCACAGTGCCCACAGCAGGTCCAGAAACCGTACAATAAATACTGGAGGGTTTTCTGAGTAGACAGACTGACTGGAGCACACTGTGTGGTGAGGACAACTGACATCAAAGGGTAATATTCTTATTACTTTTTGTTCAGTCACTAAGTCGTGTCCTACTCATGGTGACCCATGGACTGCAGCATGCCAGTCTCCTCTGTTCTCCACCATCTCCTAGAGTTTGTTCAAATTCATGTCTATTGTGTCAATGATGCTATCTAACCACCTCATCCTCTGCTGCCCTCCTTCTCTTCTGCCTTCAATCTTTGCCAACATCAGGGTCTTTTCCAATGGGTTGGCCTTTCATATTACGTGGCCAAAGTATTAGAGCTTCATCGTCAGCATCAGTCCTTCCAATGAATATTAAGGGTTGATCTCCATAGGGCTGATCTTGCAGTCCAAGGGACTGTCAAGAGTCTTCTCAAGCACCACAATTTGGACGCATCAATTCTTCAGTGTTCATCCTTCTTTATGGTCAAATGCTCATATTGATATAAGACTACCGGAAAAAAACATTGCTTTGAATATATGGAGCTTCATTGGCAAAGTGATATCTCTGTTTTTTAATAAACTGTGTAAGTTGGTTATAGCTTTCCTTTCAAGGAGCAAGCATCTTTTAATTTCATGGCTGTAATCACAGTCCACAGTGATTTTGGAGCCCAAGAAAATAAAATCTGTCACTGCATCTACTTTTTCCCCTTCTGGGATGGGATATATCCCATCACTTTATGGCAAACAGAAGGGGAAAAAGTATGTATACATACACACACACACACACACACATATATATGTATATACACACACACACATACACACACAATTATGACTGATTCATGTTGTTGTATGGCAGAAGCCAATACAAAATTGTAAAGCAATTTTCCACCAATTAAAAAATAATTTAAAATTTAAAAAAAAGACCTCACACAATCAATGATAACAAAACAATGCAATCAAAAATAGGCAGTGGATCTGAATAGATATTTTTCCAAGGAAGACATAGAAATGGCCAACAGGAACATGAAAAAAAAATGTGCAGCATCACTAATTATTAGGGAAATGCAAATCAAAACCACAAAGACATATCCTCTCACATCTGCCAGAATGGCCATCATCCAAAGGAGAAGAAATAACTAATGCTGGAAATGATATGGGTGAAAGGCAATCTTCTTACACTGTTGGTGGGACTATAAATTGGTACAGCCACTATGGAAAGCAGTAAGGAAACTCTTTTAAAAAATAAGACTAGAACTACCATATGGTCCAGCTATTTTATTTCTGGTCATTTATTCAAATAACCCAAGAACACTAATCTGATTAGATACAGTCACTTCTGTGTTCACTGCAGCATAATTTACAATAACCAAGATATCATAGCAACCTAAGTGTCCACTGATGGAGAATGGATAAAGAAGACACACCCATACAATGGAATACTACTCAGTCCTCAAAAAGAATGAAATCCTGCCATTTGCAACAATATGGATGGACCCTGAAGGTGAAATAAGTCAAACAAATACTGTATGATTTCACTTATGTGTGGAATCTAAAAAAACTAATAATGGTGCAAAATAAAGCAAATACAAACTCATAGGTACAGAGATCAGATTAGTGGTTATCAAATAGGAAGAGGGTTTGGGGGATGCGTAAAATAAGTGAAGTGGGTCAACTATATGGTGGTGGATGGTAACTACACTTGTAGTGGTCATCACTTTGAAGTGTATACAGATGTCAGATTATAATGTATACCCAAAATTAATAGACTGGTTCCAAATAGGAAAAGGAATACTTCAAGGCTGTATATTGTCACCATGCTTATTTAACTTATATGCAGAGTACATCATGAGAAACGCTGGGCTGGAGGAAGCACAAGCTGGAATCAAGATTGCTGGAAGAAACAGTAATAACCTCAGATATGCAGATGACACCACCCTTATGGCAGAAAGTGAAGAAGAACTAAAGAACCTCTTGATGAAAGTGAAAGAAGAGGGTGAAAAAGTTGGCTTAAAGCTCAACATTCAGAAAACAAGGATCATGGAATCTGGTTCCATCACTTCATGGCAAACAGATGGAGAAACCGTGGAAACAGTGTCAGACATTATTTTTGGGGGCTCTAAAATCACTGCAGATGGTGACTGCAGCCATGAAATAAAAAGATGCTTACTCTTTGGAAGAAAAGTTATGACCAACCTAGACAGCATATTAAAAAGCAGAGCCATTACTTTGCCAACAAAGGTCCATCTAGTCAAAGCTATGGTTTTTCCAGTGGTCATATATGGATGTGAGAGCTGGACTATAAAGAAAGCTGAGTGCAGAAGAATTGATGCTTTTGAACTGTGGTGTTGGAGAAGACTTTTGAGAGTCCCTTGGACTGCAAAGAAATCCAGCCAGTCCATCCTAAAGGAAATCAGTCCTGAATGTTCATTGGAAGGACTGCTGTTGAAGCTGAAACTCCAATACTTTGGCCACTTGATGAGAAGAGCTGACTCATTTGAAAAGACCCTGATGCTGGGAAACATTGAAGGTGAGAGGAGAAGGGGACGACAGAGGATGAGACAGTTGGATGGCATCACCGACCCAATGGACATGGGTTTGAGTAAACTCCGGGAGTTGGTGATGGACAGGGAGGCCTAGCATGCTGCAGTCTATGGGGTTGCAAAGAGTCTGAGTGACTGAACTGAATTGAACTGATGTCTACAAGCAACCATGGAAACTGAAAATGCTATACTATAAACTGCTATAATTAAATGAAACTCTTAAATATAAATTTAACAAAACATTTATAGAAACTGTATGCTGAAAATTACAAAATACCCATGAAAAAAAATCATAGAGTTAAACCACAATCACACATTGGGAGAGGCAACATAGTATACCAATTCTCCCCCAAATAATCTGTAGGTTTAACAAAGTGGCTATCAAATTTCCGGTAAGGTTTTTTGTAGACATAGACAAGGTCACTGAATTTATAGAGACATAGGCAAAGGAACTAAAAGAGCTAAAACAATTTTGAAAAATAAGAATAAACTGAGAGGAAAAACACTACTTAATGTTAAACATTACTTAAAACTAAAGGAAGCAAGACAACATCACACCAGTTGATGAAGGGACACAGATCAAAAGAACAGAACAGAGAACCTAACAGCACACCCACACAGATATGCCCAACTGACTTTGACAAAGACTTAAGGCAATTCAAAGGAGGAATATTATAACCTTTTCAAAGAAAGGAGCTGGACAACCTGGAAAACCATAGGCAGAAAGAATTCTGAATGAAGTCTCACACATTATACAAGAATTCACAAAAATTAACTCAAAATGAATCACAGACTTATATGAAATCCTTAACTATAAAACACAGAAGGAAACAGGAGAGAATCTTCAGGATATAGGTGTAGGCTAAGATTTCTTAGACTTGATACCTAAATACAATCCATCAAGAAGAGTCATTTAAATAAAAATATTTGAAATGTTACTCTGTGAAAAATCCAGTTAAGACTGTAACAAGACAAGCTACAGAAGAATAAAAAGTATTTTCAACAGATATTCAACTAGAGTCATATCAGAATATAATATATAAAGAATTATCAAAATGCAAGAGTAAAAATAAGTAAAATCAACAATGATAAAATTAGAAAAAAGGCAAAATAAATGAACAGATACTTGATTAAAGAGGATATGCATACCTAATAAACACATAGGAAAATGTTCAACATTTTCCCATCACTAGTCATTGTGGAAATGCAAACTAAAACCACAATATTACTACATACCTATGAGAATGACCAAAGTAATAAATAATGATAACATCAAATCCTTGTGAAGATACAGTATAGCTGAGTCATGTATTTCTGAGGAGAATGTAAATGGTATAGGCCTACTGAAATGGATAAGTAGTTTCCTATAAAACTAAACAGCTATGAATTATACAACCCAGCAACTGTAATCTTGTCTAATTTATATCAGAGAAATAAAAACTTATGTTCACATAAAAACCTGTACATGAATGTTCATAGTAGCTACGTTTACAATAGCTTAAAACTGTAAACACCACAAATGTCCCTCAATGAATGGATATTTAAACATATGTTGTACATCTATACTATGGAATGTTATTTAGCCACTCTCAAAAGGTTAACAGTTCATTTATATAATATTACTGAAATGCCATAATTATATATGCATCAATTCAGTTCAGTTCAATCGCTCAGTTGTGGCCAACTCTTTGAGACCCCATGGACTGCATCATGCCAGGCCTCCCTGTCCATCCCCAACTCCCGTGTGTGTATGTGTGTGTGTGTTTGTGTATGTAAAATGACACCACTATTGAGGGAAGAGGGGGATGGAAATGAAGCAATTAGACTTTGTAATGGCTATTGATACTAGTCTTTTGAACCATGAAGACTTTTTTTTTCTTGCCCTCAGTCTGAAGTTGGTTTTTACATTAAGTGAGGTAAAGAGTCAACAAAGCCAAGACAAAAAGAAAATCACAACGTCCTCTGGAAAGCCGGGAAGAGGCCACCTGCCACAAGTCTTTAGAGGCACTCACTGGAAGTCTAGGGCTTCTCTCATAGATCAGTAGGTAAAGAATCTGCCTGCACTGCAGGAGACCCGGGTTCAATCCCTAGGTCAGGAAGATCCCCTGGAGAAGGAAATGGCAACGCATTCCAGTATCCTTTCCTGGAAAATCCCATGGGCAGAGGAACCTGGTGGGCTGCAGTCCATGGGGTCGCAAAGAGTTGGGCATGACTGAGTGACTAACACTTTCACTTTCTTTACTGGAAGTCTATAAAATGGAGCCCATTCTGTGTTCTGTTTACTAAGAACATCAAAGGAACTTTGTTATAGTCATAACACATCTTGCCTGTTGATTACAGAGTGGATAGGGAATCCTGTAATAATTCACTAAAGTTCTCTGAAACTACTGCATCCTGGAGAGATGAAAAGCAATACCCAGGTATGTATCAGGGAGAAGCACTCAGATGGTTAGAATTAAGTCCCATTTGTTCTTTCGTCATTGGCCACCAATAATGTAAGCATCCTTCATCATTCAGTTTGTCTCTCTCTCTAGACAGCGAGAGAGAGAGACAAGAATTTAATTAAGGTTATTGTATGGGCTGAAATTCCTGATATCAAACCCCCAAATTCCTCCTAGTTTCCACCTAATTAAAGATATGCAAGTATATCTTGAGTATTCATGCCCCGCAGGTCAGAATCTATCAAACTTTGGTCCATGGGCCACTTAGTAGCATATTCCTGAGCTGTACTCCACATCTGCTGTAGCCTACCCTGGGAGGGGTGGGGAGGTAGAGATGAAGCCCTCACTGCTAACAAGTACTTAGAAGCTTCTTAGGCAGAGCAGAAGTCAGAAAATCAAATCAGAAAAGTCTAAATGAGTAGGAGAATCGAGAGTACCCATATTGGCTGCAAGGACTCAGAGGACTACCCCAAAGAAAGCTCTGAGCAGCCTGGGAATTTTTAAAGCTCACTGTCTGTCTCCTCATGAACCTTCTGACCTGCTGCAGGAGGACTGCAGATATTACTAGCACGGGGGCAGAGCGGTTCTAGGTTCTAGATCCTGGCCCTGGAACCTCCCTGCAGCAATGGTGCTTCTGGTTATATACTCTTTTAGGTGTGACAGCTCAGATGCTGAAGAGTCTGCCTACAAAGTAGCAGACCCCAGTTCGTTCTGTGGGTTGGGAAGATACCCTAGAGAAGAGAATGGCTACCCACTCTGGTATTCTTGCCTGGACAGAGGCAAGAGGCGCCTGGACAGAGGAGCCTGGTTGGCTATATATAATCACAGGATATAATAGAGTCGGACACGACAGAGCAACTAACATTTTCACTTTTCTTATGTGCTCTGGTGAGTTTTTAATCCCAGATAGGCAAAGATGGATGAAATTCATAGACTTACTATATATTCATGTTAGACAAGGAAGCAAGTACATAATCTTAACAGAGACAGAACAACTGCTAAATTCAGCTCTCATGGGCTGGTGCATTTGTCCCAGATTTACCCTCAGTATTTCACGGTTATCCTCCTCACTGTTTTCCATTTTGCTTCCCTGTTAGTCACTGATGTGTAGCTATTATTTCATCTTCCTTACTCAACTCTACTTAGTTCCAAGTCTGTCAGCAGAATCTATTTTTAAGCCAATAATCAACTAGAAGTAACAGGCAGCCGTTGTGTCTTCCTGCTATATTTAGATCTCTTATTTTTCATTTTTTCTTGTCCGTGCTCTGGCTACACCCTCCAGCAGAGCGCTGACAGAAGAGGTATCTGCTACCTTTGCTTTCTGTTTGACTTGGACGTGGATCTAACTTCTCAACTGCAAGTTTATGTTTGCTGCAGTTTTCTTATGGATTGTATTTATACAGTCATTAAAGTTTCCTTTTAGTCTTGCCTTATAATGTGTTCCATGAAGAATCAGAGCTGAAATTAATATTGTTTTTCTGACTCTGTTAATTTGTTTCCTTTTTTCAACATGGATACAAACTAACATGAACTGTTACTAAACCTACCAAATTAATCCATCCTTGCCTACCTGGGATAAAAATTATGTGATATTTTTCATTCAGCGTGCTGCTGGAATTCATCTGGTTATATTCTTTTAGGGTATCTGCATTCTTATTTACATGTAAGATCTGTCAGCTGTTGCCTTCTGTTGAGATGTCTTCACCATGCTACCTTAATATGTATTAGCTTTATAAATTTTCCATTTTTTAATCCATGGTCCAAAATAATTTATTCAACATATATTTATCTATTCCTTGATGCTATGTAAAAATGTACTTTTTAAAATTTAAATATTTTCCAAACATTTCCAATTTTATGTATTTTAAGTCTATTCTGATTTTATACTTCTTAGCCATATTTAGTAATTTTTATTTCCCTACAATATCACCTGCTACCATCAGGTGTTCAATTTATGTATATGTTCTTTCATTCATTCACTTTTTAGATGTTTTCAAAGAACTAGATTTTCATTTGGAATTCCCATTTTTATAAACGTGTACGTTTTTGTTTTAGCCTTGAAAAGATATCAGATTTAGCAGTATTCTTATTCAACAAATAAAAACTAAAGACAGAGGACAAGAAAAGGAATAAAATGAGTATCTTTTGTATTGATTAAAGGCAAGTTTACTGAGAAAACAATGTGGTCCTGAACTGCTATATCTGCTATCTTTCTGTGGCATTTTACAGATATACCTTCTTTGATAGCTTTATTTTCATTCTGCTCAATCATTTTGATTAAAATCTATCTTATGAACATGTCATAGAGTTGGTTTTTGTTTGTTTGCTTTCAATCAATTAGAAAGTCTATTTTGTTTTGGGAATTGTTATGGGACTTAAATCTACTTGCATTTTTCTAATTAGTGATTGTTTTACTTTCTGCTATTCTGTAAGTTATCTTTTTACTATTGATATTGCTTATTTTTCTATTCATGCATTAGATGCACTGACAATTTTTTATTTCTTATTTTGTGTCTAGTGGTTTGGAAGCTATTACCATTTCTTTTCCTCTGTTAGCTACTCAGATATTCAACACATTGATTCACTTGTGCTATTTGAAAATGTTGTACCTTTGTGCATCTAACTAAGGAATGCGTATCATTCATTGCGTATAATTCATGTACCAGAAAAGCCCCACAGCAAACTTCCACTGTTACTGCTCTGTGTCTCCATCTCTTACCAACCAAATCTCTATTATTCATATTTAAAATATTATCAAATATTTAAACTTAACTATGACTTTCAGAGGTTCTTTGTTAACAATTTCTGACTGTACTCCAGTCAGTATTTGAACCAAGATTTTCTCTCCCTTTTCTTTCCAAGCTCAGCTAGGTGGAGACCCACTCCTGACCATGAAGCCAGTACCACAGGATTCCCTCTGCCTCCAGCTCCACCTGACGAGTTTTGTTCCCAGAATCTCCCAACCCTCCCCAGCTACCTGGGGGAGGCAACAAAATCTTCCTTGGTTTATTCTTATTTTGTTGAAATATATCCTTGAGTAATTCTTTCAGACGGAACTGAAATGACTTGAGTCTTTACAAACTTGAAACTTCCTTAGGTTTGGTTTTTTTTTTTTTTTTGGTCTGCTGTGGTGAACTCCTCTAGTGTATTTTTCAGTTTATTTATAATTTCTCTTTGGTTGTTGTTGTTGTTCAGTCGCTAAGTCATGTCGGACACATTGCAACCCCATGGACTACAGCACGCCAGGTTTCCCTGTCCTTTATTATCTCCCAGAGATTGCTCAAACTCATGTCCATTTAATCAATGATGGCATACCACCATCTAATCCTCTGTTGCCCCTTTCTCCTCCTGCCCTCAAGTCTTTTCCAGCATCAAAGTCTTTCCTAATGAGTCAGCTTTTCGTATCAGGTGGTCAAAGTATCAGGGCTTCAGCTTCAGCATCAGTCCTTCGAATGAATGGTCAGAGTTGATTTCCTTCAGGATCAACTGGTTTGATCTTCTTACAGTCCAAAGGACTCTCAAGAGTCTTCTCCAGCACCACAATTTGAAAGCATCAATTCTTCAGTGCTCAGCCTTCTTTACGGTCCAACTCTCACATCCATACATGACTATTGGAAAAACTGTAGCTTTGACTATGTAGACTTCTGTCAGCAAGTTACTATTGCTGCTTTTTAAAATGCTGTCTAGGTTTGTCATAGCTTTCCTTCCAAAGAGCAAATGTCTTTTAATATCACAGCTGCGGTCACCATCCACAGTGATTTTAGAGCCCAAGAAAAGAATCTGTTACTGTTTCTAACTTTTCCCTATTTATTTGCCATGAAGTGATAGGGCCAGATGCCATGATCTTAGACTTTTGAATGCTGAGTTTTAAGCCAGCTTTTTTACTCTCCTCTTTCACCTTTATCAAGATACTCTTTAGTTCCTCTTCACTTTCTACCATTAGGGTAGAATCATCTCCATATCTGAGGTTATTGATATTTTTACTAGAAATCTTGATTCCAGTTTGTGATTCAACCAGCCGGCACTGTGCATGATGTACTCTGCATATAACTTAAATAAGCAGTGTGATAACATACAGCCTTGATGTACTCCTTTCCCTACTCTGAACCAGTCCATTGTTCCACGTTACTGTTATCTTCAATAAAAGACTACAAATCATGCTAAAAGATAATGGGAGCAGTGTAAATTGGATACTCCTTCATGACAGATTGGTATAGAATGTGAAGGAGAAAAGAGAATGATAAACTCTATGGGTTATGACCCATCACCCACACTGCTGCTCCAAACGAGCCAGAATTACTGGTGCTGGGACTGAATCTCTCCATCTAGAGCTGTGAGTGCCAAGCATTAAGGCCTCTAGCAATCTCCTACTACACCAGGGTCATGGACCCCAGTGCTGCATCCACTCACTGTAATTTGTTGCCTTCCATGTGCTTTTTGCCATTCACTTTTGGTTAAAAAAAAATAAAAAATAAAAAACATATGAATAGAACGTGGTACCTTTGTCAAAGCTCACCGGCCAGAGGCGAGAAACCTGAGCATTAAACTGTATTTGCCATGTGACGTGATGCTGAGAAACACTAAGTTCTCTGAGGCCCACCACATCCCAGAGGCAGAGATGACACAGGATGTCAAGGGCAGAGTCCTGGAGGAGAAGTCCGGCTAGATGGATCTGAATGCCTTACTGTACTTCATCCTGGCCTAATATCCTGTTCATTACCTCCTTCCTTGAATTAAAAGCAATGCACTAGGGGTCCTGCAACATTTGTTCCCTCCCAAGATTGTCACTCACCGTCTGCTCTGAGTCCCAAGCCATGGCCTTATCTAAAGTTTCTGCATGAGGTGTCCTGTCCTGTTGGCTTCCAAGCCTTCACCTAACTGTTGTCTCCTTGTAGTCACTTGTCCTGGGAGGACCATATACTTTATTACCTAAGCTGGGCCACTCTTAAAAGTGAAAGGGATACAGTTAACAGCTGTGCCAGGACTGCCCCTGGCAGAAGGGTCCCATCTGGCCCCTCCCCAGAAACAACCTCTCCCCCCCTCCCACTAGATGATGATCTCTCTCCTCCAGAGCTTTCTAAGATGCCAGACCCCTGACTCACATTATCTTTTCTATAAGATGATCTTGTCTATAAGATGAGCCCTTGTCTTAGACCCATGATGAGGTCATCAAGTGTTGCAAAAGTCAAAGGTTTGGGAGTCTGTCCTGTGTTTCACACACCCCGACACCTTGGTCCTGTGTTTCAGAAACAGTTTCTTTAACTGTGAGTGAGGGAGAGTAACTCCACAAGACGTCACTGCAGTCAGGATTCAGATCAGGCGAGCCCACCAGGATACAGCCACGTGTGACTGACTACAAACACCTCAAGGACAGTGAAGGTATGTCCTCAGACGATTCCCCTGAGCAGAACTGACAGCATCAGCCACACACCCGCCTGGAGGCCCTGCCCCACAGCCTGGTTCCTCCAGATTTCAAGGCATGCCATGGACACACTCAGCTTGACCTGGCCCCTGCTCAGCTGAGGTCCTGGGGACTTCGGAAGAGACCCAGCACCCCCTCCTACCATGTCTTGTCCTCGTCAATCACAACTTTCTCTGCTCTCCTTCCTCTGCGCGGGTGGCCAGTGAGCAGAGACTGTGTGTGTGTGCGAGTCTGTGTGTGTGTTAAACCAAACCGCTCAGTGACGTCCGACTCTTGTTACCCCACGGACTGTAGCTGTAGCCTGGGTAGGCATTGGAAATCCTGTAGGGACCCCCATAGCAGGCTGGGGAGAGGGCAGGCTGAGGGCTGACCTTGGCCCCTCCACTCCCGCAGGAGGCTACGGAGGATGACCAAACTCCCCATTGAATTCCTGTCTCGCGTATTTACTACACAGACCCTTACAGCCAAGTTGGCTCCGTGTCTGATGTCAGGAAGATCAATAAACTCATCTGCCAAAGCCAGTCTCTTGGGCTGGATGGCTCTTACCGCCCTCAGGGTGCAGGGAGTGGGGGGCGTCCTGAGGCAGTCTGGCACCACGGGTAGGATGTCTACCTAGTGTTAAAGGGCCACCCTGGATGCAAAGCCATCCCTAGAAAACTCTGCTGGGTGCAGTGCCTGGCTCTCTGAAATTCTGCTCCAGCTCTGACCCAGCAGCTTGCATTCTGCCATTCCAAGCTGGCCAGCAAGGAACTTGTTCAAGGAAAAGTCGGTTGTCTACGATGAGGAAAGATCATCAAGAAGTGATGGTCTGAGAATCCCTCAGTGGCTCTGAAACTGGGAGAAGCCAGGCTCACCCCTTCCAGAAAGAAAGACAAGGCTGAGGCAGAATGGCCAGAGAAGTTCTGAAAATGGAGTCTATTCTGAGGGAGGGAGAGAGGAGTGATTTCAATTTGTCTAACTTGTGGAAAAATAAAACACAAGAGCTCTAAAAGCACAACTAGAGGCAAGTACTCTGGAGTCAGGCATGTCCTGCTGGGTGATCTCAGGCAAGTGGCTGAACTTCTCTGTGCACTGGTTTCCTGCACTTCGGCTTCCCTGGTGGCTCAGATGGTAAAAAAAAAAAAAAAAAAAAAAATCTGCCTGTGATGTGGGAGACCTGGGTTCGATCCCTGGGTTGGGAAGATCCCCTGGAGGAGGGCATGGCAATCCACTCCAGTAATCTTGCCTGGAGAATCCCCATGGACATAGGAGCCTGGTGGGCTACAGTCCATGGGGTCACAAAGAGTTGGATACAACTGAGCAATTAAGCACACACACAGTCTTGCCCTGAGATGTGAATGCTAACACAGGCTTTGGAGCCATTCAGCCCTTTGCATAAAGAGTGGAGCAAAGCCAAGGGCACTAAAGATCTGCAAGTCCAGTCCATGCTGTGAAGAGAGGTTGGGCTCCAAATCAGGATGAGGCAGCCAGGTCTCTGGGCTCCTGGCGGCTGAATGAGTGTGCACATCCACGTGCCCTCCATCCTCTGACTTTACCAAGATACTGGAGGAACCAACAGAGATAAAACACAACCACTGCCGTAAGCTGGGAGGAGTGTACAAGCAGAAAAGAAGCGATAATAACTTCTAAACAAGATAATCATGGGATGGAAATCAGTTGCTAGCAAGTCAGAGAAAGAATATGAATTCGAATTTTCACCGCTACTGAGAGCAAAAAAGGAAATGCAATTCTACAGAGGCTCTCGGTCTCCTGTCTCATTCAAAGTACAAGCAAAGACCTGGTAGACTAGGGCAGCACCTGTTGTATCTCTGATCCTCTCACCTGACTCGTGCCCATGAATCTGGACCCTTCTCTTCCAAGGACAGATCTAGATGACAAGCTCCTGCCTCAGGGTAATCTAAAAAAGATACATCTTATAAAGATAAAATCATGACACACAAATAGAAAATGAACATATTTGTGTCAAAGATGTTTTTTAAGTCATTAATTAATGAGGGAAACAGGAAGGCATGAAAATCCAATTCTGAGGAGCATCCAAAGGGCAGACCCATAGACAGAGGCGACCAGGAACGCTGATCCCATCTATTCACAGAGAAGTCAGTCCATCAGACAGAATCCATTTACTTCTCAATGGACTGGAATCATTTCCATCACTACCAGTCTGAGAACTTGCAAAGTTGAAAGGTGGTTCAAGGACCATGGCCTACTGACCACTAGAGCATCTGATAACCTGGGAGGTGCAGGTGACCTTACATGGAGATGCCACAGATGCCTGCTTATCTTTCTCTCCTTCACCGTTTTATTTATTTTATGATGGTAATGATGTTCTGCATTTCAAAGCTTTTCACCACCTTTCCTGACAAGCCTAGGAGCCTGTTCTTTCTGCCAAGAGCATTTGCCTCCCTGATGCTCTGATTTTTTTCATGACCTCCCTCTCCAGTCTCACAGCCCACATCTGGCTCCAGTATGTGTGAGGCTCCCTCCCCAATTCTTACAGCCCCCCAAACTGGGTGCATGTTCTCCCCTCTCTCTCTCCCTTTCTCTAGAGGGCAGGGAGTTTTCTCTATCTTGATGGCTGCTGTATCCTGGGATCCTAGAACAGTGTGTGACAACAGCATGTAAGCCTTCATTAAATATTGGGTGAGCAAAGAGACAAATGAAAAACAAACATCAACAGCAGCAGGGGTGAGAAGGGGGAGGCCTGGATGGACACAGGTTGGCAGGTTCCCCTCACTTTCTAAAAACTCTGCCCTCTTGCCACTTCACGTTATTTACAAACAGCTTCCCTCCAGATTAGGTCAGATTTGATAATGGAGATGTTATCACAGCACTCCCTAAAGCCTCCTTCTCTAAGATCCAAAGCTGGAAAGTTACCTTTGTTCACCTGGAGATTCCTGTCCCCATCAAGAGACATGATGTCCTTTCAGTGATGCCTCCACTCTGACCCCCTGCCCCAGGACAGCCACGGCTGCGTGATGGGCCTGGGAGCACCAACTCCAGGACCCTCTTCTGGAGCCAATGGCAGCGACAGCACTGAGTCTAAGATATCCACTCCCTAAGATTCCGTTCCATACATGGACCGTTACGAGACCATGATTTGACCCAGGGGAGAAACTGCCACCCACAAGGATGCAGGTCCCTCCTCATTTCTATTACCTTTGCTACCTACCTGCCTCCTCCACTTTGCCTGAGTCCCAGGATGCTTCCCCATCACTCAATCACTGCTGCCCTCCCCACAGGAGCCAGGATGGGATCTCCAAACAGGCCAAGGTGAAAATGACTGGAACTTCAGTGACCAGCTCACCTGCACTGAGCTGACCATGCCGACAGCCATCCTGTCCATGTCCGAGGCCCTGACAGCTGCCCAGGCAAGAACTGGCATCCCTGCCCAAGGCTCCTGTTCATGCATGGGACAGGCAAGCAGAATGACATTCCTGGAAGCAGCTGTCAATCTATCACAGAAGGAAGTTGGCAGAAAAGCATCCTGGACATCCCCTGTGGGAATGGACATCCCACTGCCCACAGCAGTAGCTTTTTAAAGCATCCTGTATTGTTTTCCCTCCCTTCCCTGTCCCACTTAGTCTCTCAAATTATGTGCACTCAAATCCTCATCTTGGGCTGATGTCCAAGGGACCCTAAGACACTTAGGGAAGAGAATAAATTCTATGTCATTAGTGACTCATTGATCACCACAATTACAAACCCTTGGGGGTCAGATCACACTGCACCCAGGTTTTGTCCTTTGTGTACCGCCCTCCCCTCCCTCCAGGCTCTGCCATTAGCCACAGGGTCAGGGGAATATGTGACAGAAAGAGGGCTGGTGCCAGAGGCCTGCAGCCTCAGAGCCAGACAGACAGGAGCCTGCAGACGTGTGAATGTAGTTTTGTAGAGCCTATAAAAAGAAGATGGTTGACACCCAACACAGTCCTAAAAATACAGAGTCTACAAAAACATCAGCAAATTACATTCATCAACGAAGATTCCATTACTGTCACAGGATTTTCTGATGAAACAGCTCAAGAACTGAGAAGCCCAGAGAGACTGAGGCAGCCACCCAGGGTTGCACAATGCAGGGGTGGCCAAGATGTTGCTGGGGTTCAGACTTCTCTCTGCAAAGCGACGCTGATACCAGTCAGGCCTTTCATTCCACCCAAAAGGCATTGTAGCTTTTCCTAGGTCATGACTCATTTTGGGGGAAGCCATTTACCACACCATGAGGACATTCAACTCATAGAGAGGTGCATGTATCTAAGAATTAAGACTCCTAAGGGCCAGCATCAACTTGCCAGCCATCTGGGTGAATCACCTGGTTGGACACCCCAGTCAGGCTCCCTGTTGACTGCAGCCCCAAGCCAATATTGGGCTGAAACTTTATGAGACCTGGAGCCCGACCACCTACTGGACCCCTCCCTAAATCCTTGAGCCACAGCAACCGGAAGAGGTTACAATGATTCTTCTTGTTTTAAATTTTGGAGTGATTTGTCCTGCAAAGACAGGAACTACAGTAAATACCATTTGTCCCAATTAGGATTGGTTGGGATTCCTTTACCTGATGACTGATATTTTTTATAATTTCTGGAAAATTCCCAGCCATTATTTCTTTAAACATTGCTTTTCCCTCGTTTTCTCTATTATTTCTTAGACTCCAATTAAACACTTTAAGAACATCTCAGTCTATTCTGCAAGTCACAGCATTTCTCTTATTTTTCATCTTTGTGCATCTCTTTGCTACGCTCTGTATCAACAGCTTATTGTGTCTTTCAGTTCACTGTGAACCATCTGCCATTTAACCTATTACACTTTTCAAATTGATATATAATTTACAAGCAGCAAGCACAGATTTTTGGTGTGTGGCTTGCATTGAATTTTGGTGCAGATTATATTCATGTAACTATAACCACCATAAAGTCAAGCTATAGACACTCCCATTATCTCAGAAAATTCCCTTATGCCCCTTTCCTCTGTCTCTCCCAGAGGTAACCATTTTATTGATTTGTATCCCCTATTCTAGAACATCAGAACATTTACATCATAAATGTAATCACACAGAAGATTAAAAGCCAAAAAGCAGGGAGGAAAATGGTAACAAGTCATCCAGGATCGCCACTCACTTTGAGTAAGGTTGTGTTCAGACAAATTCTGGAACTACAGGCTTAAACTAAAGCAGAATGATGCAAACAAGAAACCACTGGGTTCATCATCTAGCAGGGATGCTGTTATTAGTCCTGGTCCTCCCCTCAGAGCCACCCAGCCAACCAGTGGGCAATAAACTTGTTCACCATCCATCGGGAGAATAAAGCAGCCCATCCCAGAAATGATGCACAGACCCTATTAGGCAGTGACCCAGCCTCTTCAAAGCACAGAAAATGGATTTTATCTCAAAAACCACGTGGGGCTCACACCTGGACCACAAAATTGAGCTGGAATAGGAGGAGAAATGTTACATACATCTGGGTGATGTTTCCCCTGCCGTGAATCAATGCCCCCCTCCAAACCATGGCTCACACAGAAGGGCGTCCCCTCCTTCAGGAAGTGCCCCCACCTTCGCCATACACATGTAACGAGACATCGCCTCACTGAGGAAATACATCAGCTTGAGTGAGAATCTTTGGCTGGAGGAAAGTACTAAACTCAACATCTCTCAAAATCTCCCATAACAGAATATCAGAGAGTCAGGATCTCACTAAACTCAGGCCTGGTTTTACTCCTTCCTGTGTCCATTTCTGGACTCAGATACCAAGGCTCCTATCTTCCGGGCTGCCGATGTGACTTTCCTCCTTCTCTTTCTTCCCTTGTTGGGTTTAGCAGCACCAGCATCACACAGGTCACCCCCTTCACTCCTCTGCCTCATGCCTGTACCCCACCCTCCTTCCATCTTGTCCGTACACGCTTAGTTGTGAGGTGCTTTCCAGGAGCCCATGAAGGGGGGGGGGGTGCAGCGCCTGCAGGCTGTGGGGCACAGGAACCTCTTTCTAGGAGAGCATGTGACAGAGAGAGGTGTCTGGAGTGAGAAGGTAGAGACCACACTGAGGGGTCAAGGATAAATGACGGGAGTTGGGGAACATCCCTGAGCTGACCACCAGCAGGTGGAAGGGGAGGCAGCGGAGTTTAGGGTGGTGGTGTCCACACATACCTGGGGCAAGAGGAGTGGCAGCAGGGGGAGCCCAGCATCTCCCTGTCCTCCTGGCCCCACTTCATTATGTACGCATGCCTGCTTTGGTCCTTCCACTCCCCCCAGTCTTCACTCTGACCTTCCTGTGTCATCACTGTCCCTGCTGAGTCTGGACAGCTGGTCTCCCCAGGGCAACCTCCCTGCCTCCCTCCCTGGTGCCCTGGAGAAGGGCACTGACTTCTCCTCCTTTCTCTGGGCCCCTCCCTACTCCAACAGGACCAAGTGAAGGGCTGGTCTGAATTCCTACCCTGGGTCCCTGAGGGCCAGGCAGCCCCCACTTCATGCCTCTCCCGGAGTCACCAGACCACGTGAAAAAGGCTCAGGCAGGGAAGAGGCGCTCGAGGTGGTGGAGGTACAGCCCCGGCTGAGCCCCCACCCACAGCACCTTCACCACCACCACCAGCTCTGGGGGTGTACCCCCACAAGCAAGCTCATCTGAGCCCCAGCCACTGCCTGCTGCCAACATCTCATAGAACAGACAAGAAGCCACACAGGCCCAGCCAGCTCCCATGGTGAGAAATAAAAGGCGTAGTGGTATTTTTTTTTTTTTTTTAAGCCACTAAATTCAGAGTCACTTAAGCAGTGAAAGATAGCTGATGCTGTGTCTGCAGCTGGCTTCGGTAACTTTCATAACCTTCCTACCCCACACTGTGCTAATGTGGACATGCCAGCCATGCAGTCAACAGTTATTTCAGGTAAAAAGTCCCACATCTCACTTCTCAGATGAAAATTAATGCAGGAGAGGAGGCAGTCTCTATAGACACTGTGCTACAGGCTGGTGGAGGTAGTCAGCAGGTATATGGAAAGGAGAAGAAGAGGGGAGATGGTTATACGGAGCTCCTGGGGAAACACAAGAGGAAGAAGGGGAAGGATTATTCCTGGGGGCCTGGTCCCTGGTGGCATCTGTCAGACAGAGATGGCTGCATCTTTGTTCCTTGAAATTCAAGTATGTATAGAATACTTGGAAACTCTTCATTAGTTAGAATGTCAGAAATGCCAAACATTTAATGGGGTTTAAGATCTTACAGGTAAGTCATAAGAACCATCACTTCAAGCCTCATTGTTAAAAATTCTACCTTATTTATTTTTTATTTCAGATGAAAAAACTGCATTGGGAACAGTGAAAAACATTATTGGCATTTCTTTTTAAAATGTCAAACCATTTTACTTAAAGCTGAGATTCTCATCCCCATGCCTTTGAGCACACAACTACCTTTACAGATTGTTTACTCTTTGTTGAATACACCAAGCATGCTATGTACATCTGCAGTTCATTCTTTCAGACTGTGAGGTTGGCACTTACCCTATTGGGCAAAGGAGGCATCTGAGACTTACAGACATAGTAAATATTATGGCTAAGATTTACACCCACTTAGTCCATCCAAACCCTTGTCCTTAAGCAGTCAACGGCAATATTGCTGTTATAGACTGAACTGTCTCCCCTTGAAAGTCACAGGCTGAACCCCTAGTTAATTCACATGCCCAACTATCTCCAAGTGAAACTGCAGTTGGAAGTGGAATCTTTAATGAGGTAAAACTAAGTTAAAATGAAGTCATCAGAGTGAACCCTAATCCAACGTGACTAATGTTTTCACAAGCAAAGACGAGGACACAGACACACACACGTGGGGAGACCATGTAAGGACACAGGGAGAAGATGGCCATCTACAAGCCATGGAGAGAGGCCTCAGAAGAAATCAACCCTGCAGACCTGCAGACACCTGGATCTAGGACCTCCTCCAAGAGAAAATAAATTTCTGTTGTTTAAGTCACCCAGTTACTGGTTATTTTGTTCTGGCAGCTCTGGGCAACTAATATAGCCCCTAGGAAACAGAGGAGCCAAGGAAGAGGCATGGGAACTCATGTGCTTCTACTCAATAGGGGACTGCTTACTCTGACCTGAGACGCCTTTCAAAACTCGGCTGCCGGAACTAAGTTAAGTTACTGGAAAGTGGTGGCAAAGCAGCAAAGGCAATCTTCTAGAGACAGGCTCAAGGATTCAAATGAAACATCATACCAGTAAGAAAGACAGAGAATTAAAAGTGGATACAAGACATAAAATCACTCAGCCTTCTGGAAGCAGTCCTCATAGGACAAACCCATCAGCTTGTCCTGAGGGATCACTGTGCCCACTGTTTTCCTGAGTCACAAAGGTGCTGGGATTCCTTTTTTCCAAGAGGGACCAGAGACAGCAGCCATCACTAGGAAATAGCTTTCATGAGTATTAAGACAGTTATCACATCCTGTATCTTATTGGAAAGAGAGGCTCTGGTTTCCCTTATTTGACTAGGTAGTTTAGCAAATAATTTTAGAAATTACTTCAGGAAATTTAATCTGCCTGGATATCCGCCTTCTGGGCTTCCACTCCACAAATCAGATGGCCTTGGCTAACTGACAAATCCTTCTTTTCCTGACCTCAGGAGATGGACTATTAGAAGATGATGACTGTCTTTCTCCCATCAGGTACAGGCTTCCGAGTGTGGCTGGAGATGAGGGCCTCCTATGCTTAGCCGCCCCGCAGTGCTCTCAACTGCACAATGGGCAGTGCATTAAATGAGGACCTGAATCCAGAGAGTGGACTCCAGCCATGAATCCTGTTGACCAGCAATTTCTCTTGCTGTGACTGTAACTGCTGTCATTCAGAGGCAAAGTTATGACTACATGCAAAAATGACTCAGTACCAATATGTACACAAGTACCTACAAATCTGTAATGCACAGCCCTGCAGACACAGCCATTGAGGGCAGCGTGCTGGATGCTGCAGGCCTGCGTGCTGGGACAGAGAATGCCGGACACAGGACAGATGCTTCCCACAAAGCCTCATGGGGATCCACAATCCCAAATTATAGATAACGTACCCAGCATTTCTATAAAAATACTCAAATATGCTTGACTGTTAAAACACATCCAAGAATAAACTCATTTCTTTCCCTTTTGTCCACTGAGCTTACCTGTTGTAGAGGAGAATGTCTGGCTTCCAGATCTGGCCATCTGGGAAACGAACCGTCTTCACGCCTGGATACTCAGACGCATTCCACTGTAAATAGTGATCTGTCCAAGTCTGACAAACACAGACGGCAGCATTAGCAGCACTTTGCTTTCTTGCCTGCTAATATATCTTATGAGAGATTATTAGATAAGTTCAAAGCCAAAAAGAGTTCCAGACACTTATTTACATAATTGAGTTGCTATCTGTAAAATATATGCAAACTGGGAATTAAATAATCCCTTACTAAATGACCATGAATAGCATAAAAATCACATTTAAGATCCTGCTGTCACCATGACCATAGTCAGAGGGTAGCATTAAAGTTAATTCCAGTCCACTGCACACCCCCAAGCCCTTCTCTCCTGTAGCAGATGGTTTTTTTCCCTAGCCAAATGAAAACTGTTTCGCTTTCAAAGTTTCGGGACACTTTGGACAAATAAATTCATTATTTCAGTTAGAATAAGAACTAAACTGGAAAAATGTAGATTTATTCCCATAAAACAACTTCACGCAGCTTCAGGGGTACCTCTCAGAAATGTCTAAGGGCCTATATTTGGATTTGAATTACTATTTTCAGGTAGAAATACTGCTTCTGACACCACAACTCAAAAATGCACACATGGGCGTTGGTACTAAAATGCTGAATCAGGACACGAGGGTAGAGAGTAAGGCTCAGGAAATATTTATAAGCACGTGAACATGAGTGTGTCTCTCGGGGGCTAAACCTGAAATTGGTTCTCGAGGGATCTTTGTAAGAGGAAGGTCAGTTGCTGGAGTTCTCTGCCCCCGGACCACGCACCCCAGAGCTACCTGAGGTCCACTGGCTTTGTAAAGACTGCTCAGGGAGGATCCCATCTGCACTGCTGGGCAACTAGCAGCACCCTGCCAGGACTGCAAGGCTGCCAGGTTTGGACTTACCAGCTCCTACAGGTGTGCATAATCAAAGCAGATGCCATAAAGGCCTCCATCCTGTATTCAGTCCCCCTGGAGCCACCTGCTCTGAGTGCAAACTTTCTCAGATTTAAAAAGGTATGTGATGCAACACCCCAAGCTGGCCCTGGGGCAATTCCTCATAATTAATCATTATTTCTGCAGCAAAACATGTATATTTATACTGAAAATAAATGCCTCGATTGCATATCAATTTGTTTGATTTTAGACCTGATCAGTTTGATGTAAAGTCATAAAAACAAAAACAAACAAGCAAAAAACCCTGTCATGTTCAGAGCTGCTGAGATTTGAGAATTGCCTCCAAGGGGTTGTGGGTCTAGAGCTACTGAAACTGGCAATAGCAGTCAAAGGGCATGCCCCCGAGATCCCACCATCCTCTGGAAAGGGCAGACGAGCATCCTAGTTAGTCAGAGAAGAGGGAATATGCAGGTAAGTATCAGCATTTCTTTACTTTCAATACTTCAGCCACCTGATGCAAAGAAATGACTCATTGAAAAAGACCTTGATGCTGGGGAAGACTGAAGGCAGGAGGAGAAGGGGACATGAGGTGGTTGAATGACATCACCAATTCAATGGACATGAGTTTGAGCAAGCTCTGGGAGTTGGTGATGGACAGGAAAGTCTGGTGTGCTGCAGTCCATGGGGTTGCAAAGAGTCAGACATGACTGAGCGACTGAACTGATCTAACTGATCAGCATTTCAGAGTCATAAACCATGAGAAGGATATATTGATACTGAAATTGTTGAAGTATCCCTGCTAACTCAGTGGTAAAGATCCACCTGCAATGCAGGAGATGTGGGTTTGACCCCTGGATTGGGAAGATCGCCTAGAGAAGGAAATGGCAACCCTTGCCTGGGGAGATCTCATAGACATAGGAGCCTGGCAGGCTACCATCCATGGGGTTGCAGAAGATTAAGACACAACTTAGCAACTAAACAACAACGACAACCTGTTGCAGCATCATTGGGGGCATTTAGGATGGTGACCCACCTCGCCGATGTTTCTAAATTAGAAGTGTATGGCTGGGGGAGGACAGCACAGCACAGCACCCAGAAAGAGCCAATCTTGTTCAACTGGTTTTGCAGGAAGGCCTGGGTAACCAGCCACACTGCGTTTGCCCCAGCGGCTCCAGCTCTGCCCCTGCTGCCCAGTGTTCCCTTCTTTTCTCTCCCATGTTCTGGGCACAAGCCCTTCCATGCCCAACACCTGTGCTTTCCTAACCATGTTCTCATATCTGGATGCTCCTCTGGGTTGGCAGCTGATTAGCACAGAGTCTGGCATTCATCTTCCCCACTACCCTGCTCAGGGCCCCAGGACTCCCAGAACTGCCCAGGAAGGTAGGTGTGGCAGATAGATGCCCATCTACTCTGCCTGCTGATAGGGTAGCCACAGCAAGAGGAGAGGCAGGGAAGAGGGAGAGCTTTGTCAGTCAAATGGAAACATCTCTTAAGGGTACCAGGTCTGAGCTGCAGGGAGCCTCCCTGGCAATTCCTCACCCCTCCCATCACCCCCACCCATGCTCCTACTTGGCCGCATGTGCCCCAGGACCTGTATCTCAGCCAGCCTGCTTGCTCAGTGTCTGCTATGTGTACATGCTCACCAGAACACCGGGATGCCAGCATGACTATTCCTATTTACAAGAGAAACTGGGGCCTGGAGAAGTGAGTCAGGACTCAGAACTTCATTATTTGACTTCAAGCTGGGTGACTCCCAGGCTCTACTGTGGTTGGTTCTTCCCTGCACAGGCAAATTCTGCGCCCCAACAAGGTGGGCTGCTCTTCTAGGGGTCTCCCTTAGTCTAAAGTCAAGTTCAGTTTCTATCATCCTCTCAGCAGAAACAGAGGGCCACTGGGAGCTTTAGGATCAAACAGACCTTGGTTTGTACCCAAGGCTCCAGCGGAGAAGAGCTGTGTCAGCTCCAGCAGGTAAACCACCCTTTCTGAGCTGCATTTTGCTTGTATGTAGCACCTCATCAGGCACTATAAGGATGCAATGAGATAAACTGTCAAAGCAAGTGAGTCACAAGGCCTTGGGAGGTGTGTGATAAATGATGACTCTGAGAAGAAAAGGGATCCTCCCTCTCACAACATCCCAGAGGTCATGAGAGCTGTAACAACTGAGCTTCAGCCAAAGATGGAGAGAGCAAAGGCCAGCTCAGTGTCAGGAGTTGGAGCGGGAACCTCAGTGCAGCACTGTCCTGGGTTTTCATGAATATTTCCTAAGAATGGATGTGGAAAAGGGCCCACAAACAAGCAGGGGGTAGGGTTCTATCCTCCAAAGTACTCCTGCCCACTCAGATCACAGATCTGAGGGCAGAGGTGCTGAGCAAAATCTGTGTAGAGACAGCAGCTGGCACGGCTCCCACACGCGGGCACCTGGCAACAGGCATGAACCTAGAAGTGCCAACCCTCCCAGAGCCAACAGGGAAGCCCATCCTTTATATTATACTATATTATATATTAGATTATATACAATAATAAATTTTAAACAAAGATAAAAGTTTCTCTTGAGTTCCAGGAGCTGTTCAAGGAAAGTCCTGAATGTGAGGCAGGGAACGGGACTGTCTGAATTTGAACTCAGCTGGACAGAAGTCTGGGTCACTCGGCCCCCGTCTGCAGTTGGTGTCTCAAACGGGGGCAGTCTCTGGGGATGAGCCCTTACCTGAAGGATCAAATGCTAACTCAGAATACAGCCAAACCGTCGGTGTCAGGGAACACCTCACACACACATGCTCTGAACGTTCTTCCATCAACTGTTCTGATCGCAGAGGAAGAGAGTGGGCCTCCTCCTTCCTTCCGTCCCAAAACTTTCTTCTCTCAGCAGACATAGGTTTTGCTTAATGGTGGGCTGCTCTTATGGCCCTAAGCAAGCCACTGACCTCTCATCTATGAGCAACATATGTAGCATTTCTATTTTGATAAAAGAATGCAGAAATGAAGAAGGCAAGCATTTCAGAAAAAAATATGGTTTAGAAACTAATATTCTATGATGCTATTAATTTCATAATTAGAATTAGGAGGTGGAAAATAAGCAGAAGGATGGGAAATCTAAACCAGAAGAATGGTCAAAATTTCAAAAATTCAAAATTAAAGAAGATAGTTTTCTTTTTTTAAGCAAGTTTTTTTTTTTTTTTTTTAAGTCTCCGAATGGCTCAAACATCTCTTTAGAAGCTGAAACGGCTTCTGTCAGTTCTTCTCATAGATTAAATCAGATTATGTCTGACAGGACTCCCCAAATGATAAAACTAATATGCAGAAAAAATACACTAGCAGCTTTCTCCTAGGAATATAAAGAAGTAAACAGAGAGATCAAACACTTTCTCTTCCCTCAGGTTCTCTAAATAACTGTAAATTCCTACACATCAAGGGCAGGTAAGAGAAAGGAAAATACAATCAACAATACGTCAAAGAGAATTTTTTCTGCCTCTTCTCTTTGAATGTATAGAAAACCCATCATTTGTAGGATGTTGATCTCAGAGTTTAAATATCTAGAGAAAAGATTATGTGGATTCAGGTTTTCAGACAGGAATTCAGCAACATGAAATAAGGGAGAGTAAAACCAACTGCTGAGAGCAATTTCCTGGGCCCTCTGTCCCTTCCTGTCCACGTTTCTGCTCTCCCTCCCTAGGGACTCTGGCCTTGACCCTCTTCAGCATGGAGCCTCACTTCTCCTCTGTTCCCATTACCCAGGCTGGGCAGGCAAGGCCGGTCACCAGTTTGGGAAACACGAAGAGCAGGAATCAACGTGGTTGTCTTATAAATGGCTCTGGGGCAGCTTCCAAGGCCTGTGGGGGTGACATCTGAGTTCCCCAGGTCCACACTGAGGCCACAGTAGGAATACCAAGGCTTTTCAGATGGAAACAGAGTAGGATAGAGGTTTTGATTAGGTAACTGTTAAGGTCTGTTCTAAATCCAAGATTCTTGTGATTCCTTAAAATTCAGCTGGGAGCTATTACTACAGCTACTCCATGAGCTACAGGTGCCAGATAAAATGTGCCATCCAGCTTTATAAGGACATACATTACAAAGGTGCCCAACTTGTTTTCCACGGGGTGGGCACCTGGAATGAAGCATTAATTACTGAGGTCACACCTAGAAACACTCAGGCTCCCCTCACCACATACATAGAGTCCATGCCTTTCTTCTTCTCCCTTTGATTTCTGTAAATCAAAGAGAATCCCCCCACCTGCCAACTCCATGGTCTACACAGCCAGCCTGCCTCCTGCCAATTCTCTAGGTAGGTACTTGGTCTTGATATCTGAACCTTCTTTAGAGTGTAAATTACACAGCCAGATTGGGAATGGTTTGCAAGTAGAAACTGGGTCTCATCCTTTTCTTGGCCCCCTTCACGTGGCCACGCAATGCCTTTCCACAAAGCAGGTGCTTGAAAAGATTAGTCGAATAGTTACACGAGATAAAAAGGTGAGTTTTAAAACAAATGAAGCTGCAGATGCTTCCGCAAATGCAAGTCTTAATTAGAAATATGCTGTGCTTGAAAGAAATTTAGAGGCCTCTGCTGACATCCTCCAAAGCGAGGATGTCTATTTATGGAGCACCTGAACTCAACGCAGTAAGTAATAATCCAGTTATGTTTTTCCTAGGAACCAACATCCGTTAAAAAAAAAAAAAGCCAAATCACATTCATTGTCGAAGATCAATCACTTACTGAGGACTAAGAAATAGAGACTCAGAGAAACATGACGTGACATGTCAGGAACAAATTCAGTGTCTCTCTCTCTCCAGGAGAAAAATGTCCACATCAG
The DNA here is from genome assembly GCF_033118175.1 of Dama dama. Classification (NCBI taxonomy): domain Eukaryota; kingdom Metazoa; phylum Chordata; class Mammalia; order Artiodactyla; family Cervidae; genus Dama; species Dama dama. The sequence goes on from NC_083693.1 coordinate 37,982,867, forward strand.
CTCTGCACTTTAGAGGGCATGGGAAATGGACGGTTTTATGTCAAAAAGGAAGCATTCTCATTATGCCCCACAATTCCCAGAGCTATATAACAGTCTTGATTGCATGGGTTAGGGGTGGTGGCTGCAGATCTGAAGGCATTATTGGCAATTCACTGTCAGATACACTTTTAGGATTTGTGCACTGCATTGTATGCAAATACTTTTACCTTGAAAGAAAGAAAAAAAAAAACCCTCTGGACTCTGAGATCTCCATGAAATATGTGGGTGAAAGGACACCACTGCCCACTCTTCACTTTTAAGCTGAATTTAAAAATAAACTAGATGAATAGAAGGTCAGATATGGGATAAAGCAATATTGTAAAAGTAATTATAGAATCCAGGAGGCAAGTATATGGGTGCTCACTATAAATTCAACTTCTTGGTATAGTTGAAAATTCTCATTAAAAAAAAAATTGGGGAAAAATATTACTCATAATATGTAGTAATCTGGGTGGGGGTTAGTGATTTGCTCACACACAGCCTGAAGAAGGAAAGGGCAACCCACTCTAGTGTTCTTGCCTGGAAAATCCCATGGACAAAGGAGCCTGGCGGGCTACAGTCCATGGGGTCGCAAAGAGTCAGACACGATTGAGCATGCCTGCACACACAGCCAGATGAAGGTGAGTTTAAGTGAGAATGCAAAGGGAGAGACTGAGGACAGTTGGGGTGGGAGGGCACTGCTCAGGGGAATGTTGCTGTAAAAGGTAAGAGAAAACCAGGGAGTCACTAGATGGGTTCATGGGGACAGAGGGCAATTTGTGTGCATGCTAAGTCACTTCAGTTGTGTCCAACTCTGTGCAACCCTATGGACAGGCTCCTTAGGCCATGGGACTTCCAGGCAAGAATACTGGAGTGGGTTGCCATGACCTCCTCCAGGGGATCTTCCTGACCCAGGGATCAAACCCATGTCTCTTTTGTCTCTTGCATTGACAGGCAGGTTCTTTACCATTAGCGCCATCTGGGAAGCCCCAGAGAGCAGTATATTTGTATACTGAGAGTGACACAAACACTATTATGATGCTTGAGGCAACAGGGGCAGTTGTGAAAGCCCTCACCGCAGGGCCAGGAGACAGGACCACATCCAATGAGGAAGGGCTGGCTTCCATGGGAGAACAGACCCTGCGCCCTTGGCAAGAGGAGTGAAGCTGGAGATGGAGGGCACAGATGTGCAGGTGGGATCCACACACTGAGGCAAGTTCCTTTAAATCCTGCAGGCAAGACCCTCAGACTATTATTTTTGGCATATAATCTGTAAGAAGTTCAAGGGAATGAGTAATGCTGCTATCACAAACTGCCCTTCATTCTGAACTCTACATGTTACTACTTCTATTTTTAAAAGTTATAGAATTGATGGTGAAATCTGTATCTATGTCTCAATTTTAGCAATAAAAAATAGGCATCTATGAATGTATTAATGAATTTTTTAAAAAGCCCCATCTTCGGTAGAGAGGTCGATTTCCAATTTTTTAATTATTATTAAAATGTATAATTAGTTTCACCTTGATGAATTATGTACCAATAATCACTGTAATCCTAAATCAATCCAGAAGAAAAATTTTAACACTTTTCTGAAGGAATAATTTTTATGTAAATATTTACACTGGAAAGAACCAAGTCAGAATCATTAATAAAAAGACTTTCAAGGATAAAATTCTGTGTGGAAAAGAAAGGCAAGTGCAGAGAGAAAAAGGGACTATGTAAAATATCCACCAGCTAAAGAAGGGCATGTTTGTATATGTTTTTTTGATTAATGATAGGCATGTCAAATTATATGGAATTTAAATATATTCAATTTAAAATAGAGACTGACAGTTTTATTTTTAAATGTTTATATTTACAGCTGGATGGAAGTGATATATTTTGTAGTTAATTAATCTAGGTTAGAACTTTAGATGGCAAGGTAAAAAAATCCATGAATGAAAAAATACAGCATCTCGAAATTCTTGCAGAGATCACTACAGCAGGAAGCGTGAAGGCTTCTGGCTTGGGCATTGCTCTGCCATATTAAGACATGCACGGCTAGAGACAGGGGGAGCTGGGCAGGCACTCTGGAGCTCTGGGGATCAGTTATGGTGCGGGCTGTGGACATTCACATGCAAACCTGCAATTTACGACTTATGTACATGTTTCTGCTTTTGAAACTTCCCCAAGTCACCCTGTTGTGAAGCAGGAGCATGCACTGAGCCTTGCAGGGTGTAGTGCCACACATGCAAAGGTAGGGTGGTCTCCTTCGCTGCTGGCAAACGTGGAGGCAGGCAGGACAGTCCTGGATACTCTCAGAGACCTTGCCTGCAATTCCAGCTCAGACATCTCGGATGCAAGAGCAGGAAGCCCCATGGGCAAGGACGGCCACTGTTGCAACTTACCATTTGCAGCCAAATGTTGGTGGTCAACACTTGGTTCTTCTCATCCTTTAAAGGAAAAAATAAAGAGTCAAAGACATGGTTTATACAGTTTCCCTAAAAGAAAATGATACCATTATTCATGCACCAGTCTGATGGTTGGGACGGTTGGTATATGTGGAAATTAGAATTCACCAAGCACTTCCAAATATACTCCAGCATTTCCCCGGAGTGAAGCTTTTCTATTTACACATTCATTACAGAGCTCTTACACAAGATAGAAAAGTAGAGGGGAGGAAATTAAAACCCTGCAACCCCACCATCCAGAGATGATATCTGCTAACAGTTTAACTTACTTTTACTTACACTTTATAAAATCACTTGTATACTTAAAGAAAATGAGACTGGGTGCAAATTCCAATCATTTAAAGTCAAGTTTATTATAAGAATGGATAGAGTTTTAAGCAAATTGAAATATTTTAGGCTTCCCTCCCCTGGGAAAGGGAGCCCTCCGGTGACAGCTGCTGCCCCTGTGCTAACAATGCCGTGTGGGCCCCATTTCTTCCTGGGTCTGCTACCTTTTCTTCCATCCTTCATCAACCAGGCAGCATACCAGGCCCTTAACACACACAAACAAGGTAAATCTTGTCCAGGTGAGCAAACTAAGGGTCAGAAAGGTGAGCTGACTTTATGAAGGAAACATTCACACCTGAGGGTCAAGAGCCCTCTTTCCACATTTCTAACCTGAGTGTGGGCTCCAGAAGGATGCCAAGTCTGCATTCTGTCCCGGGAGCGTGAGGCAGCATATCAACGGTGACTTTGCCCTCGCACTAGGCATCCAAAGAAGATGCTAGCCAACTTCAGGCCTTTCCAACTGGGATGCAATCAGCTTTTTTTTTTTTTTTTTAATCATGGCTGGCAAGGCCCAAAAGTGGCTAGCAAAAGCCAGGGTGGGCACGGAGAAAAATGAGCAAGTTTCCTGCAGTAGTTCTACTAAGAACGCTGTTGTTCAATATTTCGTGTTCAATTCGCACCAAAAAAGACTCCACAAACTAGCAATTTCACCCCCTCTATGGGAAAGTGCTTATTAATACTGAGATGCCCTGAGGCTGAGATCATGAGCTCCTTCTAAAGGAACTAACTGGCCTGGTTCCCTGGTAGCATTCGCAAAAACAGACCCAGTGGCAGAAAGAACACCATCTGCTGGGGCGTGGTCACAGGGCAGGGATGCAAGTGAGAAATGAATGCTGCTTCTCATTAAAATACAAATGTGTTGAACGTGTAAGGAGCTGGCAGAGATTCTTGGACACATCAGTGTCCCTGCCCCAGCAGCTTGCCCTGGGCATCTCTGAGAGATGACAGTGGGGGCAGGAAGGTAATCTCGTTGAGGGGATCAGGCTGCCTGGAGAAAGACAGGGGACCAAGTCCCAGGGACCTCAGGCCAGGGGCTATATCCAGAAGTTGCCAGTCTGGTCACAAGAAAAATATATCCCCCTTTTGCAAAATAACACCTTCCAGGGGTTTGGGTAGAAATATCTGTGGAGCTAACCTCGCTTTGTACAGAGTGAACAGTCCCTGACAAAGTCATGCATCTGCACTGCACGAGGGCTCTAGTTCCAGTCTGATCCCAGCACTATTTGAAAGCGCTGATAAACTCTTTCAGGACATATGTCCCTTGCCTCAACTTATTAAGGAATTGTTGTTTTTAATGGACTTAAAATTAGCCAGTGTTCCATTCAGGTGGCTTCTTCCTCTTAATTGCATCCGTGTCTTTATCTTCTGAGAGAAAGGCTTCTGTGGTTTGGGAGCTCAATTACGACCAATCTAATTAAAAGCCTTTCTTTTTTCCAACACGCCAGCTGAAACCTCATTAGAGGGAAACGGGATTTCGGCGGTGTGCGGTGGCATGGGACTGAGCAAGCATTTCAAACTGTAATCAACGCAGAGCAGCAGCCAGCCTCCAATGGAGAGAGCAGCGATGCAGGTGGGGGGGCCTCCATAGAGACCCAGGAAAAGCCTGCAGGACCAGCAGGGAGGCTCCTGTCTGTGTTCCCAAGGTGGGCCCCCATCTCCCATCCCAGGCCACCCACTGGCTGAGTCTCAGCTCTCTCAGTCTGCATGGTACAAGGCACAGTGGCATCTCCTTCTCATCCCCATGGGAAGCATGTCCTTTCCCCTCCAAAGACTGAATGCTTGTGTCACCCCCAAATCTCCTATGTTGAAACCTACCCCCCACTGGGATGGTATCAGGAGGTGGGGTCTTTGGAATGTGTTTAGGTCATAGGGGTGGGTTCACCCTCAAACCAAGACTGTTGTCCTTATTAAAGGGACCTCAAAGAGCTCCCTCACCCCTTCTGCCATGTGAAGACCCAGCAAGGAGACAGCCATCTATGAAGCAGGAAGTAGGCTCTCACCAGACATCAGAGCTGTAGGTGTCTTGATCTTGGATTCCGTAGCCTCCAGAATTGTGAGAAACAAATGTATGTCATTAAGAGTGAGTGGTACGCTGGTTACAGCAGCCAAGCTGATGGAAGAAAGGACCCTCACAGTCTGACCTCTGTTCAGTTCCAGAATAGCTCTCTGCCCTTCTCCAGCTGAACTGCTAAAAGAATCAAGTCTTAGGTCCTTAGGGCAGCACACAGCCCCTTCTTTAAGCCATAGTCCAACCAAGTGTTCATTTATTCACCCATGCGACAAAATAATTGTGAAGCACTTTCTGTTTCGGGCATTATGTCAGCCTGACACGCACCACGGTGAACTGAACAGACATGGTCCCTGAGCTTACAGAATATAAAATGTGGGTGAAGGGTGGGATAATATAATTTGACAATGATAGACCTGTAATTACAAATGGTGACAAGTCATGGAGGACAGGAAGATGGCATCTTCAGAAAGGATGTCAGGGAGATAAACATCACCAGAGGGATGAAGATGGGGTCCCGAAAATGAGACGTGACCTTTACTCCCTATGACTCTGCAACACCAAAGCCATGACCCCTCACACCCACCGTACGCACCTTCCACCTTCTAAGACCTTGCTCCCCCTCAACTCCCGGGGGCCCTTCCTGCTGCACAGCCTCCTCCTTCCTCTTTTGCAAGCCCAGGGGCTCCAAGACGGAAGCTGCAGCCTGCGCAGACCTGTGGCCTCAGACTACAGGCACCAGGGAGACAGAGTGCAATTCAACCCAAAGAACCTTCCTGCCAGTGGTCTAGCTGTGTCAGAAGGGACTTAGCTCTACTTTTGGTTTCTTCCCACAAGGATAATGAGTTATCCGAACATCATTTCATGTACAATAAATCTATGTTACATAAAGAAAAGCGAGACCTAGCCACCAGTTTTCAAGTTGTGAGTACAGAAGATGGCCACCCTCCTGGTCCACCCTGGGCTGGCCCCCAAAGGCACAGCCAGGTAACCAGGACCTGCAAGGTCTGCACCGCAAGGTCCCCTCCCACCCAGCTCCCCGTCACCCCTTCCCAGCCCTGTCCTCACCACACACAGCTCTGACTCCCTATGGAGTCGGGAGGGAAGCTTCTCCTCCCTTACCTTGTCCTCCTCCACTGACACGGAAGCTACCAGCCTCCCGTGCTGCCCTCACACTTGTGTGACATCAGGAATCAGCAAATGAAGCTGAACTCAGTGGTCATGTCCCACACAGGCTGGAATCACAGGGGTCCACCACTGGGATTCTTGGTGGGGGGAGGGGTGAGAAGGGGGTTTCCAAACCCTGACCCCAGACCCAGGCCCAGGGGGTTTGAAAAACAGGCAGGTACAACCCCCTGGGGCTGTGTATTGTCACCCTCCTCATTTAACTTATATGAAGAGTACATCATGCGAAATGCTGGCCTGGATGAAGCTCAAGCTGGAATCAAGATTGCTAGGAAAAATATCAATCAACTCAGATATGCAGATGACACCACCCTTACGGTAGAAAGCAAAGAGGAACTAAAGAGCCTCTTGAAGGTGAAAGAGGAGAGTGAAAAAGCAGGCTTAAAACTCAACATTCAAAAAACAACCAATAGGTTGGTCATAACTTTTCTTCCAAGGAGCAAACATCTTTTAATTTCATGGCTGCAGTCCTCATCTGCAGTGATTTTGGAGCTCCCCAAAATAGAGTCTGACCAACATAGACAGCATATTAAAAAGCAAAGACATTACTTTGCCAACAGAGGTCCGTCTAGTCAAAGCTATGGTTTTTTCAGTAGTCATGTACAGATGTGGGAGTTGGACCATAAAGAAGGCTGAGCACCAAAGAATTGTGCCTTTGAACTGTGGTATTGGAGAAGATTCTTGAGAGTCTCTTGGACTGCAAGGAGATCAAACAGAGGATGAGATGGTTGGATGGCATTACCGACTCAATGGACATGAGTTTGAGCAAATTCTGGGAGATGGTGAAGGACAGGGAATCCTGGCGTGCTGCAGTCCACGGGGTTGCAAAGAATCAGACATGACTGAGTGACTGAAGAATAATGACGACCTTCTGGGAGCAAACAGCACAGGATCTGGGCATGGGTTCCAGGGACTCCAGACCCTCAGCAACCGTCTGTCCCTCATGGCCCTGACCCAACCAGACTGGCTTGCACAGAGGGCAGAGCCCACACTGGCTGCTGGGAAACCTCCTGGGCTCCAATCAGCTCCTCTTATTAAGCATTCACTGTCCACGATTTCAGTGTTCACTCCTGGGAAATGGGGAGACAGCAGCTGCCCCCACAACCTCCCAGTGTGGGAGGGACGAGGGCAGTGTCGCATAGGCTGTGACATGTGACTCAACTCCAGTGCATCCCCATGTGGTGGCTCTCACTCTCTCTCTTACACACACACACACACACACACACAGCTACCCCACAAGACCCATGTTCCTTCCTGACCCTGGGATCTCACAGGATGACACAGGACCCCTGGCTACCATGGAACCACAAAAATCAGTACACAAGCACTCCCAAAACCAACCTCTCCTTTGATTTTCAGTCTGAGCACTTCAGAATAGTATTTAGTCTCAAAAAAGAAGGAAACCCTGCTCTTTCCAACATTGTGATGAACCTGGAGGATATGATGTTAAATCAAAGAAACCACAGAAAGACAGACTGCATGATTCCACTTGTGCAAGAAATCTAAAATAATCTAACCCATAGAAGCATGGAGCAGAATGGTGGCTGCCAGAGACTGGATTTGGGGGAAAAGGAATGGGAGGTCTCTGTCCAAGGGTGCAAAGTTTCACTCTATAAGATGAACAAGCCATAGAGACCCCCAGTGAGGCAGAGAGTCTATAACTAATAATGCTGTAAGGTAGTCTTAAACATTTGCTAAGAAGGTAGACCTTATGTTAGGTATTCTTATCATAGAAATAATAATTCTAACAACAAATCTAAAAAGACAGTAGGAGGAAACTTTGGGAGGTGATGGCTATGTTAATGTCATAGATTGTGGTGAGTGTTTCATGGGTGTATGTTTATCTGCAAACACTTCAAATTGTATGCATTAAGTATGTACAGCTTTTGGTATGTCAATCATACCTCAATAAAGGGATTTTTAAAGCACACTATATGTTTTTTAAAAATCAATCTCTTGGAATAATCACATGGCTGCCTTAGAGCACGACCACTCTGATGATGTGTCATGTGCCATCCTGCACTCCCACAGCAACTATTCTTCAGGAAGTTACAGGGTGACATTATTCAACTTTATTTTGCAGAGCTTCCGACACTTTCTCTTTGCTTTTGTGTAGATGCTGAGAAAAAAAAAAACAGGTAATAATAGATCTGTGTCTTGATTCTTGTTTGCAGAGAAAGTTGCTGGATAACATAAATCCTTATTTTTGTAGTCCTCTGTAGTTTATAAAAAGGGTTACTTCTCTTACCTAATTTAATCTTTACACCAGCCATGTTTTTGTCCTGTTTTTAACAGAAAAATAGAGAGGCTGTGATTCTCCCTGAGTCAGCAAGTTATTAGGTTGAGAAAAGATTCATATCCAGAATAAGAAATAAATGCCTACATATCAGTAAGAAAAAGGCACACAATGAGAAAATTCTGTCCAACAGAAAGAAAGGGCAAAAGATGAACAAGCCCATGATTTTCATCACAGAGGATACCATAAATGTCATATGAAAAGAACATAGCTAAATTCAAGAGTCTGCAGTCTTCTGAATGTCATATACACACACACACACACTTTTTTTTTTTTTTTCAAACTCATTATAGTCTTGGGAAAATTACAAAGTCAGTGCTATTATTATTCTCATCTAATAACGGGGACTAGAGGAAGAGTTCCCAAATTTAACTGAATACATCACTGTTCTGTTTGAGTGTTTTGCAGTGAGCCTGTATCACCTTTATAATCAAGAGGGAGGGATATATAAAGATATCAACTGTGAAACCAAACAGCCCATGGCCCTAGGTCTCACAGCTCATGCAGAAGCTGAGACCCAGTCCCTTACCTGTTTAGCTCAACACTTGTGTTTCAGCCACCAGGCAACTCTGCTCCCAGTGTTCTTCCTAAGAAACACTTTGGTGAGGGTCACAGTAAATGGTTCCCTTTGATTTCCATACATCACAGAAATTCTCAAAGTATAGACTGGGAACCTCTGAGTTTCTGAGATGCTTTCAGAGGATTAGTGAAGCCACAATTTTTCACAACCATCAGGAGTTATTAGCCTGTTTCACCCTCATTTCCTCATGAGCGGTTGGTAGAGCTCTGCAGAGCCACGAGACATATAATGCAGCAGACTGCAGAAGCAGATCAGAAAATCCAGTCCTCTGTAAAGCTGGGCCTTCAGGAGATTTGCAAAAAATAAGAAACAACACCGCCCTTCTCACTATATGTGTTTTGCTTGAGAATATAGTTATTTTTCTTAAAATATTAGTTATGATTACAAGGCACAGGTTTATGATAATTTTAAATCGATTCATGGACTTGAAAATGTTTTCTTAGGCTTTATTTCAAACATGCTAATAAATATTGATAGATGTAACACATGTTAAAAAAAATGGGAAGGGAGAGAATTTGCAATAACTTTTATGAGAGTAGAGGGGTCCTGAAGCTCAGAAGTTTGAAAGTCACTGGTGCAGGCTTGGTGTTCTTAATACATCCTGGTTCTTGGACCCAGGGGCTTGGCCCCATCTCAGTGCTCATTTGCAGGTTGCCCAAGGTCTGTATCTTGGGGTACAGTGTGAAAGGCCTGCCCTAGCCTCCCCAGGGAGGGATGAGGGGTTCAGGGGCACACTTTTAACTAGGGCTGAAAGACATTCTTTCTGCTACTATTAGAGGAACAGCCTCCCAGTCTCCCCCAAAGGACTCAAATCTAGAGGAATGAAGCCTAAGATATGGAGAAGGAGAGCAGAACCAGAAAAGAAGTTCCATCTTGAGTCAGCAGGGCTGGAAGGTGGAGGAAGGGGTGGAGGGGCTGGGGGATTATGGATCCATGGGAGAGAAGGGGAGAGAGGCAGACTCTGGTCACTAGAACCCTTGTGTGGAACTTGCAGGAAGGGAAGGGAAGGAGGTGATATACATAAAAGAAGGCAGGAGCCAGAAGTGAAAGCAGTAATGTTTTCTTTTTATTGTTGTTATTATTTGACATATATAATATTTCCACAAGCAATGTAGATTAATTGGCTTAACAAATTAACAAAAAGTAAAAATCACATACAAGGAAAGAATAATACAGAAAAAAGTTTATACTATTATACTACAGAAAGTTAAAAACTATAAGTAAACATACCCTTGTAAGGCATGGGCAAAATAAAAAAAAATTGGAGTGACAGATTCACAAATATAGTTTGGAAGTGAATGAATCAATGAATACACAAATAACTTAAAATAGCAAATGCAAGAAAGAAAAGGAAAACAGATGAGCATAAAAAATACAAAGTATAATACTGGAAAAAAGTCCAATTAAGACAAGCATGCTTCCTGTGAGTTCTTTCTACTATATAACTCAATAAAACCTTGGATCAAATTAAACATGACTTCAAAGATGAGACTATAAAAGACCTGAATGAAACAAAAAGGAGACTGAAGAGCTAAACAAATAAACTGAGAGCCAAAACAACACAGTTACATGGCTAGTAAATTAGAACCAGGAAGGAACAAAACAGACCCAGCTGAAAATTGAATTAATGGCATGAAGGCAAGGCATGAGATAACCACAGGGTGTGCAGAAGAAAAACACAGAGATTAATTAGGAAAGAGGACACAGGGGTGCCAAAAGGAAGACACAACTTGAACTGAAATAGAGAACATGCATGTGGGAAGCAAAAAGTGTACTGAGACCATACACAGGAGACGTAATTCTGGTTCTAACAAAACAGCCGAATCCACGACCTGAACGCTGTCCTGCTACCAAACACCTAGAGATGCTAGAGGAAATTATAGAAATATTTTCTTAAATGTAAATGGAAATAAAAAAAGGAGAGAAATCTTCAAAAACAAAAAATCCAAGAGGGAACCGAAAATGACACTGTTAGTACATAAGCTGGTGTAGGGAGAGTGGCAGCCAGTCATATTCAGAGAGCTTGAACAAAGCCTCTGTGGGACTGAATGCTAAACTCCCACTCCATAGGTGAGGGGAGCTAACCCCATACCATCCGCCCAGCCATGGGACACAAGGATCTTTAAGAGTCCACTGCCGGAAGGAAACACAGGCAAGTCTGTCTCAGTCTGGGCTGACAGTGGAGGAAAAAAGGCAGCACTTAGGGCTTCCCTGGTGGCTTATTGGTAAAGAATCCATCTGCAATGCAGGAGACCCTGGTTTGATTCCTGGGTTGGAAAGATCCCCTGGAGAAGTAATAGGCTACCCATTCCAGTACTCTTGGGCTTTCCTGGTGGCTCAGCTGGTAAAGAATCCGACTGCAATGTGGGAGACCTGGGTTTGATCCCTGGGTTGGGAAGATTCCCTGGAGAAGGGAACGGCTACACACTCCAGTATTCTGACCTGGAGAATTCCAAGGACTAGTCTATGGAGTTGCAAGGAGTCCGGCATGACTGAGCAACTTTCACTTTCATTTTTTATAATTCCTCAGAAAGTGTAGGTCTTCTTTCAGATGGAGAATTCATATAAACAATCCAAAATGCCTGGGGACTCTGCAAACTAAGAAAGTAGCATAAAACTGTTCCATAGCAGTAAAACTTGAGGTAACAGACAAAAGCAGAGAGAATAAACAACTAAGCAAAAAAAAAAAAAAAAAAAGGCAAAAAAATTGTTTATAAACCACAACCATGATTATGTCTTCCTGATGCAAAATATAAAATATGTAAGTAAAAAATCTCCCATGACCAAGATACAGAAAACCAAGTCAACAGGAACAAATCCCCCAAAATTCAGACCAGAGAAATATCAGAGGGAAAATACTGAATACCCATGTTTAAAAATGGTTAAGTATATAAAGATATCAAAAGCACAAGAGAAGAATAAGATACTCAGGGATAAAACAAGACAAAACAAAAGGATAATTTTGCAAAGTGAAAAATGTAGTCACTGAAATAAACACTCAAAGGATAAGTTACAGACTAAAAATAAAAAGATCTGAAACAATAATTAGTAAAATGAAGACAGACCTGAACAGATGGCCTAAAATACAGGATAACATGATTGCTTAAAAGACATGAAAGATACAATGAAAACATCTAACACACATCTAAAAAAGCTTTAGAAAGAGAAAATTTAAAGAGATAATGACTGAGAAATTACCAAAATTGTTGCACTCTCAGTTTAAGAAATTTTGACAAGTTCCTCAAGAAGATGAGTATGACTCACAAAGTAATCAAGGTTTAATCATTTTTTTCAGCTCCTATATGTAAAGAGCTTAGAATTAATCACTGCCACACTTACAGCTTTCCTGGTAGCTCAGGAGGTAAAGAATATGCCTGCAGTGCAGGAGATCTGGGTTTGATCCTTGGGCTGGAAAGATGCCCTGGAGAAGGAAACGGCAACCCACTCCAGTATTCTTGCCTGGAAAATTCCATGCACCGAGGAGCCTGGTGGGTTACAGTCCATGGGGTTGTAGAGAGTCAGACTAAGCAACTAACACTTTCACTTTCACATAACAACAACAACAAACAACAATGAACATACTGAAAATCAATGACCTTAGCTGGACCCATGAGAGATCGATACTGGAGGGTAAAGTGCCACACAGAAATCTGGAAACAGGTGAATTCAGAGAGTCATAGCTTAGTTGGGGCAGATGCCATTAGAGCCATAAACTTATAGCAATGCCCACATGGTCATTTTGATGAGTCTGCTGAGGACGAACTTGAGTGAGAATAAGAAACTCCAGGATCACACAATCATGTGGACAACTACACTTTCATCAATTTTATCTCTAGGATCCCCATTCAGTTTTTATGGTAAATATCTAAGAAAGATCCCAAAAGATCCCCTTATAACTCTGGCATGGGGAAGGAAGATAGGCCACCCAGAGCCTTCACCTTAGCAAAGACCACTTTCCAAGCTTTCCAGCACTTGATCCCCACCATTCCTCCCACGCCAGCACGCTGTAGCCTTTCTGTTTCACTGGGGCGGGGTCGGGGTGGGGTGGTGGTAGGCAGATCATACAAGCTATAATAAGATAGAAACACTTGTGAAGGCCACAGCCCAGGAGCACAGGCCCATGAGCACAGGCCCACTGAAAGACTGGGATTTAATCCTAACACCACAGAACCTACAGAACACCTCCCCTCTCCCACATCTTTCCACCACACTAACACTCCAAAAGGAGGACAGTGGGTTCCTCCTGAAAGAGCTGCAGATCGCCTCTGAGTAGGGGTACTGAGCAAAGATCAAAGTCAAGAGGGGAGACAAAAATAGACAATAGAAGAATCTGAAGCCTCTGGCACCAAAAGCTACAGCAAACATTACAGCCCAACTACTAGTCAAACTAACAGAAATTCTCAAATGATAGGTGTATTTATTTCAATTTCTATTATTTTATAGGACACTTCTGGTGTGTGACAGAATAGCTATAAGGCAACTAAAAAAAAGAAAAAAGTCTGAAGAAACAAAGCAAGAATCAGAAAAGACTCTGATATGACACAGATGTTAAAATTATCAGACATGAAATTTAAAATAATATGATCACTGTGTTAAATGGCTCTAAAGGAGAAATAAACAACAAGCAAGAACAGATGGGTAATGTCAGCAAGAATATGGAAATTCTAAGGAAAAATCTAAAAGAAATACTAGGAATTTTTTAAAAAGTAACAAAAATAAAGAATGCCTATATGAAATTTGAATATATTTTATCATAAATGTACAAAATTCTATTAATATAAATATTTTTAAATTAAAGAAAGTCTTTGATGGGTTCATGAGTAGATTGTACAGAGCCAAGGAAATAATTAACAGGCTTGAAAATATGGCAGAGAAACTTCTGAAACTGAGGGACTTCCCTGGTGGTCCAGTGGTTAAGAATGCCAACACAAGAGATGTGGGTTCGATCCCTGGGTCAGGAAGATCCCCTGGAGGAGAGCATGGCAACCCACTCAAGTGTTCTTTCCTGGAGAATCCCATGGACAGAGGAGCTTGGCGTGCTGCAGTCCACAGGGTCGCACAGAGTGGGACACTACTGAAGGGACTTGGCAGGCGAGCATGATCTCACATTTGGTGATGAAGCCTTTGAACACAACTGCAAACGGATGATGATCCATGTAAAAAGCTCTAGGTTGGATTTTATAAAACTTGCTCTGTGAAAGACACTTACCAGAATGAAAAGACAAACTACAGACTGGGAGATAGTTTGGCAAAAACATCTCTGATGAAAATACATGAATCTGAAATATAGGGGGAAAAGTCAACAATAAAACAAACACCCTTACTAAAAAGTAGGCAAAAGACGTGAACAGACACTTAAACCAAGAGGATATACAGATGGCTAATAAGCATACAAAAAGATTCTCAACATGCCATTAAGGAATTATAAATTAATACACTCAATGGGAAAAGAATTTGAAAAAGAATTGATACATGTACATGTATAACTGAATCACTTCGCCATACACCTGAAACTAACACAACATTACTAACCAACTATACTTCAATATAAGATAAAAACTTCAAATAAAAACAACAACAAAAAGTGGTGACATACTACTACACGTCTATCAGCATGACTAAAATCTAAGAAACTGACAATACCAGTTGCTAGGAGGGTGTGGAGCAGCAAGAACTCTGATTTACTGCTGGTGGAAATGTAGACAGCACAGCCAATCTGGAAGACAGTTTGGTAGTTTCTTTACAAAACTGAACCTGGTGTCACCAGACTATCCAACAACTGCACTCCTAGATATTTACCCAATGATTTCAGAACTGACATCCACACCAAAACCTTCATGTGAATGTTTATGGCAGCTTTATTCATAAATGCCAAAACTCAGAGGCAACCAAAAAGCCCTACAGTAGGTGAACAGATGAACTGTGGTACCTTCGTACAGTGAATTATTATTCAGGGATAAAATTAAATGAGCTATCAACCCATGAAAGATATAGATAAATCTTAACTATATATTGCTAAGTGAAAGAAGCCAGGCTGAAAAGGCTACATACTCTATGATTACAATTATAACACATTCTTAAAAAGGCAAACCTAGGACTGATAAATGGATCATCAGTTGTCTGTATGTGAGGTTATACGGATGAATAGATGGAGCACAGGGGATTTTTAGAGCAGGGAAACAATTTTGTATGATACTGCAATAGTGAACGCAAGACATAAAGCATTTGTGAAAGCCCATATAACTTTACAGCACAAAGAATAAACCTTAATGTATACAAATTTGAAAGTAAACCGTTTAGGAAGTCAGAGGTTCCAAGGTGGAATGCAAAAATGTGAGAAACTGATCTAAACACATTACAAAGGTAAAAACCTCTCTGACAGAGTTGGAAGAAACGGGTGCTGACTTAAGTAATTCCCACGAGTGGAGTCTCTATGGCAGTGTACACATGCAGTGCACTTTAGGTGACGAAGCTCTTCTCCACAGAGGTCTGGGTTAACAGTTCTAAACCACTGCAGGTATACTGGAATTGAACAATTAAGTAAATGGACGAAAGATGCAGGGGAGTCAGATTTCTCACTGCTGGGTGGAAAGGAGGTTAGAATTACCCACATGGTATTGGAGTAGAGTGGGATACACAAGGAAAAATCCATGTTTAGCTTAATATATAATAGATTTCAATGTTATACACAGAAATACTCGTGTGTGTGTGTGTGTGTGTGTGATAGTGTACACATACTTATCTCCTTACTCTGTCAACTTTGAGGGCCTAGAAACAATGACGCCCCAGTAGTACACCTATTACCCAGATTTTGTTTCCTAATCATTCTCCAGTAAAAATAACCAGGGGTCCTTGAGAAACAGTTGACTCCAGGTGTTGGGCAGGTAATAGACAAGATGACCTGGAGCATCTTTTGATGCTTTGAGTGCCAGGAAATAAGAACATGAACAAAAAATAAATACATAAAATCACAATGATGAGGGTGCATCAAAGAGTCACAGGAACAAATAGGCCAGGGGGCCAAAACCAGAACAATTTGCAAAGCAAAATTGTTTTGTTTCTAAAGTAGTATTGAATTATAACCAGAGTGTAAGATAAATATCTCCACGTCCACTGCCAGAAATGAATAGTGGAATAAATTAATTGGAGTAGGCACTCCAGTATTTATGCCTGGAAAATTCCATAGACAGAGGAGCCTGGCCAGCTACAGTCCGTGGGGTCCCAAA
Organism: Dama dama; assembly: GCF_033118175.1. Taxonomy (NCBI): domain Eukaryota; kingdom Metazoa; phylum Chordata; class Mammalia; order Artiodactyla; family Cervidae; genus Dama; species Dama dama. The sequence continues at coordinate 37,998,957 of NC_083693.1, forward strand.
GAGTCAGACACAACTAAGCACACATGCACACACACACGGGATAAATAAATAAATGGGAGAAAAGAAAGAAATCTCTCATGCAGAGAAACTCCAAATAATTTATGTAGATACTCCACTTTTTAAGGAGATGGAGCTTAACTCCCCAGTACTTAAATGTAGGCTGCACGGAATGACTTCCTTATATAAGACCACAGTGTAGACAGGGGGGAAAAAAGAGTAATTGTATAGTGGAGAGGCCTGACCTGCCTAAAATTATATGATCAAGGTAAACATCAACAGTGATAAATCATATTGACAGTATGTACCCTTGATATGGGGGTTTCCCTGATGGCTCAGCAGTAAAGAATCCGCTTGCCAATGGCTGCCAATGCAGGAAACAGGTTCAATCCCTGGGTCAGGTAGATCCCCTGGAGTAGGAAATGGCAACCCACTCCAGTACTCTTGCCTGGAAAACCCCATCCACAGAGGAGCCTGGCAGGCTACATTCCATGGGGTCGCAAAAGAGCGGGACACAACTTAGTGACTAAATAACAACACCCTTAATAATGACAGAATAAGATGGCACTTTCCTTCTGTGGTCCTCCTCCCTAAACACACTACTCCAGTCTAATCATGAAGAAAACATCTGACAAATCCCAACTGAGGGATATTCTACAAAATGCCTGACCAGTATTCTTCAAAACTGTCAAAAGTGTCAAATACAAAGAAAGTCTGTCACAACCAAGAGGAGCCTAAGGAGACAACTAAATGGAATATGGTACCTGGATGCAATCCTCGAACAGAAAAAAGACAATAAGTAATAAAAATACCAAGAAAATCCTAATAAAGCATGGACCTGAATTTAAAATGCTCTATCAATATTTGTTCATTAATTATAATAAAATGTACCATACAAATAACAGGGGAAACCAAATGTGGGGTAAATGAGTAAATCTTTGCAATCTTTTTCTAAATCTAAAACTGTTCTAAAATAAAATATATACCTAAAAAATTAAATCTATTAAAGTGAAGTAAGTCAAAAAGAGAAAGATAATTATCATATGACATCACTAATACGTGGGATAGAAAATAGGATACAAATGAACTTATTTACAAAACAGAAACAGACTCACATAGACAACAAATGTATGGCTACCAAAAGGCAGAGAGGAGCAGGGGGGGATAAATTGAGATTGGGATTACCATATAACATTATTATATATAAAATAATAAGGTCCTAGTGTATTGTACAGGGAACTATATTCAATATCCTATAATAAATCATAATGGAAAAGAAAAATAAATAAATATGAGCAGTATTTTAGCCATGAAAAATCTAAATCACACTGTAGTGAAACTGTAGTATATTAAAATATATTCTAGAAGCTCAGAAGAGTCAAAGACAGTTTATCTACAGGGAATTAAAACTGTCCTGAGAGCAGATGGCCAAGGCCAGCAACAGCAGTCAGAAATCAACGAAGTCACATTTTCAAATTCTGGAGAGTAGTCATGGAATTCAACTTTGAATCTAGATCAAGCTAAACTGTCATCCAAGAGTCAGATTACAAAATTAGTGTATCACTGACACCACTTCATCTATGGTTTTACAATTAGGTGTACTCCTGGCAGAAGAATAAACTGGATTCAGAAGAAGAGAAAGTGATGCAAAAATTTGACTCATTGTAGTTGAAACTCTGAAAATACTTAAAGATAAATGCAAACTCTTTATAGATTATTTCTGACTGTTGAGTTTATAGAGAAAAACAATTTTATTGTTTATCCTCCAACTAAAGATTTATTCTAGTTTCATACTGCATCAAATATAAGATGCCATTCAATTGTAAGACATTTATTTTTTTTTTAATTTTAAAAAATATGGAACGCTTCATGAATTTGCGTGTCATCCTTGCGCAGGGGGCCATGCTAATCTTCTCTGTATCGTTCCAATTTTAGTATATGTGCTGCCGAAGCGAGCACAAGACATTTATTTTTTAAAAAGTTAAAATATGAAAATATGCACACTTCAAAACTGATAGACTGTGGTGCAAACTTCATAGATAATGAAAGTTAAAGAAGATCTGTGATCAGTAGAGACTTCTAATGATCCATCTTAATGTCATTTACTTTAATGTTTGCAAAACAAACTGGGGTACAGAGAGTCTAAATAGGGGTTTCTCCCAGAATCAACACTGAGATTTTTATAAATTATCTGAAAAATATAAAAATGTCCGGAAACTCTTAAAGTCATTTAAACAGAGAAGATTCATAGGAATCACCTATAGGAACATGTTGCTAAACTACCAGAAGGAGAGAGAAAGGAATGATCTTCATAGCAGTGATATCAGGACATTAAGGACTTCAACTTAGGGGAAAAAATTCAAGAGTCACTGTCAACCATTTGCAAATATCCTGGCTTGACATTACCCATCACACCTTAATCAAGAAGGATGTGAAGAACACAATGGGACATTTCCTCTTCAAATACTTCAACAGGAAAACAAAGAAAAGAAAAAGACAGTCATTTAAAGCAATCAAAGATATATCCAGACATCCTGGAATGTGAAGTCAAGTGGGCCTTAGGAAGCATCACTATGAACAAAACTAGTAAAGGTGATGAAATTCCAGTTGAGCTATTTCAAATCCTGGAAGATGATGCTGTGAAAGTGCTGTACTCAATATGCCAGCAAATCTGGAAAACTCAGCAGTGGCCACAGGACTGGAAAAGGTCAGTTTTCATTCCAATCCCAAAGAAAGGCAATGCCAAAGAATGCTCAAACTACCACACAATTGCACTCATCTCACACACTAATAAAGTAATGCTCAAAATTCTCCAAGACAGGCTTCAGCAATACGTGAACCGTGAACTTCCAGATGTTCAAGCTGGTTTTAGAAAAGGCAGAGGAACAAGAGATCAAATTGCCAACATCTACTGGATCATCGAAAAAGCAAGACAGTTCCAGAAAAACATCTATTTCTGCTTTATTGACTATGCCAAAGCCTTTGACTGTGTGGATCACAATAAATTGTGGAAAATTCTGAAAGAGATGGGCATACAAGACCACCTGACCTGCCTCTTGAGAAACCTGTATGCAGGTCAGGAAGCAACAGTTAGAACTGGACATGGACCAACAGACTGGTTCCAAATAGGAAAAGGAGTACATCAAGGCTGTATATTGTCACCCTGCTTAAACTTATATGCAGTGTACATCATGAGAAATGCTGGGCTGTATGAAGCACAAGCTGGAATCAAGATTGTTGGGAGAAATATCAATAACCTCAGATATGCAGATGACACCACCCTTATGGCAGAAAGTGAAGAAGAACTAAAGAGCCTCTTGATGAAAGTGAAAGAGGAGAGTGAAAAAGTTGGCATAAAGCTCAACATTCAGAAAACTAAGATCATGGCATCTGGTCCCATCACTTCAAGGCAAACAGATGGGGAAACAGTGGAAACAGTGGCTGACTATTTTTCTGGGTTCCAAAATCACTCTAGATGGTGACTGCAGCCATGAAATTAAAAGACGCTTGCTCCTTGGAAGGAAAGTTATGATCAACACAGACAGCATATTAGAAAGCAGAGACATTACTTTGTCAACAAAGGTCCGTCTAGTCAAGGCTATGGTTTTTCCAGCAGTCATGTATGGATGTGAGAGTTGGACTATAAGGAAAGCTGAGCGCCGAAGAATTGATGCTTTTGAACTGTGGTGTTGGAGAAGACTCTTGAGAGTCCCTTGGACTGCAAGGAGATCCAACCAGTCCATCCTAAAGGAAATCAGTCCTGGGTGTTTATTGGTAGGACTGATGTTGAAGCTGAAACTCCAATACTTTGGCCACCTGATGCGAAGAGCTGACTCATTTGAAAAGGCCCTGATGCTGGGAGAGATTGAGGGCAGGAGGAGAAGGGGATGACAGAGGATGAGATGGTTGTATGGCATCACCAACTCAATGAACATGGGTTTGGGTGAACTCCGGGAGCTGGTGATGGACAGGGGGGCCTGGCATGCTGTGGTTATGGGGTTGCAAACAGTCGGACACAACTGAGCAAATGAACTGAACTGAAAGATATATTAATAGTAAAGAAGAGGCAGGATGGTGGGATTCCTGCGGGAAGACAAGTCAGTGTCACTGGGCCCCTTCAGAGGGTCAGGGGTCAGTGGTGCTGAATGCAAGCAGCCTGAGGAGTGTCTCATAGCAGTTGACCCAGAGTAGCTTCCTCTCTGAGCTAATTCTGGGATCTAATACCCACTCCAGAGAATCCCTTTCATTAACAGTCTACTCTCTGCAATGTAGATACATGAGGGAGAGGCAGAAGCAGGAGGGTTATCGGTCAATATTCATCTGCCACTCATCCGACCACAACCCATGTAAGGAGCCCTGCCCATGGCCATTTGTGGCTGTTCTCACGCTACCCAGGCAGTGTTAACTCCAAACCTAGGAACACAGTGGCAGAGAAAACTGCATTTAAAGCCCTGCCCTTGTGAAACCTGGCCAGGGTCATCTTAGAAACCTGTGGGTTAAGAATACTATCCAAATGAAAGTGTCACTGAAAGAGGGGGTCCAGCTGTTTGCTGCTCAAAAGCCAATTAAGGGGCAAAGCTGGTAAACAGAAAGTTCTGCTTTATTTTGGAGGCTGGAAACTGGGGTGGCATTAGGGGAGTGAACTCCTGTCCACAGGCCAACTCCCCCAACTGATAATCAGTGGGCAAGAGCTTTCACAGTCAGAGAGAGGGGGAGACACACAGAAACAGCACAATCAGCTCTGACAGTCATCTTGAAATTAGTCATAAGGTGGTCTAATCAGTGCCATCTTGATTAAGTACAGTTAACCTTTAGATCTAGGGTTGGTCTGTTGCCACTTCTCTGAGGCCAGTTCTAGGAACTGTGGCAGCTTATGTCATGGCTATAGTCTGGTCATCATGTAGTTAACTTCTTTCCCCTGGTGGGGGTTTCAGTATCTATGAAAGAAAAAAGAAAAGTGAAAGTGAAGTCACTCAGTCATTTCTGACTCTTTGTGACCCCATGGACTGTAGCCCACCAGGCTCCTCAGTCCATGGAATTTTCCAGGCAAGAGTACTGGAGTGGGTTACCATTTCCTTCTCCAGGGGATCTTCCCAACCCAGGGATCAAACCCGGGTCTCCTGCACCGCAGACAGACGCTTTGCCGTCTGAGCCACCAGAGAAGCCCTTCAGTATCTATAAAACCACTCAAACGACATGGCTCAGCATATTATCTACAATCCTTGAGGAGAAATGAAAAGTCCTCAAGATTGCTTGATGACTAAACTATTATTGTTTTGTCCTGTTGGACTGTTTTCCATTGCTTCTGCATTTTCTCACTTCTCTGATTAAACTAATTCTTTGGCTAAAGTTTTTACATAGATAAAGGGAAGGCTGAGGACATGGGGGAAGGCCCATAAGGTTATGATTTATTTCAAAAGCACTACGATGCTCTCTCTCAGATTCCTAGTTTACACAGTTATCACAAGGGCTCTAAGAGGTCTTGGAGAACCTGATTAAGCCTGTGCTTCCCAAATGGGTTTACAGAATCCTTTCTGTTTTTTTGTGAAATCTGTAAATAATGAGTCCCCTATGGATCTTCAGGCTCTGTTCCTTCTCTTACAGACTTGTAGAAAACTAGTAAGTGACTGATGTCCAGAAATAATTTGTCAATCCACTCTATCTAATCACCAGAGAGTCTGAGCAGTCAGAAAGGAAAATTTGACACTTCTTCCTTCTCCAGTCCCGAAGTCCATTTCCCATCTAATTCAGAACATATTCAGATTCCTATTTTATAGGAAAGAATGAAAAGCTAAATAACCTAAACTCAGACTATTCACAGACCTCTTTGTTTCCTCTGAGAAGTACAGTGAAGTGACTTGGACCATAAAGCACACGGCACCAATTACCAAGAAAAATGTTCCTATCACAGAATCATGAAGGGAATTACTTCAGAACTTTTCATAATTCAGGTGATTAAATAGCTTGGATAAATTTCCAAAGTAATTTCTTCTTTCATAAATGACCTTTGGTTAAGTGTGAGACCCTTAATATGTCAGGGAAATTTACTTCATTATAAACTCTGGGAGAGCAGGGGCAGGAAAATAGTGCTCATGTAAGGGGTGCCTGGATTTATATCTGCACAACAGATACAGCTGAATTTCTATCCCACAACCCCCAACCTCTTCACATCAGGTATCGATGATCATGGTTCTCACTTGTAGATCAAAACTAATCTGCACCTACTTTTATATTCATTATCATCCAGAACAACAAGTCTCTGTTCAGTGTAAAGAAGTTAATGCATCTGCCCTAATCTGATTCCATAGATACATTATTCCAGAGGCTTAGGTTATGGAATGCCTAAAGAACTTTGGACAGAGAGGTTCATAACACTGTACAGGAGATGGTGATCAAAACCAACCCTAAGAAAAAGAAATTCAAAAAGGCAAAATGGTTGTCTGAGGAGGCCTTACAAATAGCTGAGAAAAGATGAGACGTGAAAGGCAAGGAGAAAAGAAAAGATATATCCATTTGAATGCAGAGTTCTAAAGAACAGCAAGGAGAGAGAAGGGCTTCTTAAGTGAACAATGCAAAGAAACTGAGGAAAATAATAGAATGGGAAAGATTAAGAGATCTCTTCAAGAAAACTAGAAACACCAATGGAACATTTCAAGCAAAGTTGGGCACAATAAAGGACAGAAATGACAGTATGGACCTAACAAAAGCAGAAGATATTAAGACGCGGTGGCAAGAATACACAGAACTGTACAAAAAAGGTCTTAATGACCTGGATAACCACGATAGTGTTCACTCACCTAGAGCCAGACATCCTGGAGTGTGAAGTCAAGTGAGCCTTAGGAAGCATCACTACAAACAAAACTAGTAGAGGTTATGTAATTCCAGCTGAGCTATTTCAAATCCTAAAAGATGATGCCGTTAAATGCTGCACTCAATACGCCAACAAATTTGGAAAACACAGCAGTGGCCATAGGACTGGAAAAGGTCAGTTTTCATTCCAGTCCCAAAGAAAGGCAATGCTAAAGAATGCTCAACTGCCACATAACTGTACTCATTTCACATGCTAACAAGTAATGCTGAAAATCCCTCAAGCTAGGCTTCAATGATATATGAACTGAGAATTTCCAGATGTACAAGATGGATTTAGAAAAGGCAGAAGAACCAGAGACCAAATTACCAACATCTGTTGGATCATAGAAAAAGCAAGAGAATTCCAGGAAAACATCTACTTCTGCTTCATTGCGGAGAAGGCAATGGCACCCCACTCCAGTACTCTTGCCTGGAAAATCCCATGGACGGAGGAGCCTGGTAGGCTGCAGTCCATGGGGTCGCTACGAGTCAGACAGGACTGAGTGACTTCACTTTCACTTTCACTTTCATGCACTGGAGGAGAAAATGGCAACACACTCCAGTACTCTTGCCTGGAGAATCCCAGGGACTGGGTAGCCTGGTGGGCTGCCGTCTATGGGACTGAACAGAGTCGGACACGGCTGAAGTGACTTAGCAGCAGCAGCAGCTGCTTCTTTGATAATGCTAAAGCCTTTGACTGTGTGGATCATAACAAACAGTGTAAAATTATTAAACAGATGGGCATACCAGGCCACCTTACCTGCCTCCTGAGAAACCTGTATGCAAGTCAAGAAGCAACAGTTAGAAACTTATATGCCCAGGAGTGGGATTGCTGGGTCATATGGCAGTTCTATTTCCAGTTTTTTAAGGAATCTCCACACCGTTCTCCATAGTGGCTGTACTAGTTTGCATTCCCACCAACAGTGTAAGAGGGTTGCCTTTTCTCCACACCCTCTCCAGCATTTATTGCTTGTAGACTTTTGGAGAGCAGCCATTCTGACCGGTGTGCAACGGTACCTCATTGAGGTTTTGATTTGCATTTCTCTGATAATGAGTTATGTTGAGCATCTTTTCATGTGTTTGTTAGCCATCTGTATGTCTTCTTTGGAGAAATGTCTGTTTAGATCTTTGGCCCATTTTTTTATTGGGTCATTTATTTTTCTGGAATTGAGCTGCAGGAGTTGCTTGTATATTTTTGAGATTAATCCTTTGTCTGTTGCTTCATTTGCTATTATTTTCTCCCATTCTGAAGGCTGTCTTTTCACCTTGCTTATAGTTTCCTTTGTTGTGCAAAAGCTTTTAAGTTTCATTAGGTCCCATTTGTTTATTTTTGCTTTTATTTCCAATATTCTGGAGGTGGGTCATAGAGGATCTTGCTGTGATTTATGTCAGAGAGTGTTTTGCCTATGTTCTCCTCTAGTTTTATAGTTTCTGGTCTTACATTTAGATATTTAATCCATTTTGAGTTTATTTTTGTGTATGGTGTTAGAAAGTGTTCTAGTTTCATTCTTTTACAAGTGGTTGACCAATTTCCCCAGCACCACTTGTTAAAGAGGTTGTCTTTTTTTCCATTGTATATTCTTGCCTCCGTTGTTGAAGATAAGGTGTCCGTAGGTACGTGGATTTATCTCTGGGATTTCTATTTTGTTCCACTGATCTATATTTCTGTCTTTGTGCCAGTACCATACTGTCTCGATGACTGTGGCTTTGTAGTAGAGCCTGAAGTCAGGCAGGTTGATTCCTCCAGTTCCATTCTTCTTTCTCAAGATTGCTTTGGCTATTCGAGGTTTTTTGTATTTCCATACAAATTGTGAAACCAGATATGAAAGAGACACGTGTACCCCAATGTTCATCGCAGCACTGTTTATAACAGCCAGGACATGGAAGCAACCTAGATGCCCATCAGCAGACGAATGGATAAGGAAGCTTTGGTACATATACACTATGGAATGTTACTCAGCCATTAAAAAGAATTCATTTGAATCGGTTCTAATGAGATGGATGAAACTGGAGACATTATACAGAATGAAGTAAGCCAGAAAGACAAAGACCAATACAGATACTAACACATATATATGGAATTTAAAAAGATGGTAACGATAACCCTATACGCAAAACAGAAATAGAGACACAGATGTACAGAACAGAATTTTAGACTCTGTGGGAGAAGGCGAGGGTGGGATGTTCAGAGAGAACAGCATTGAAACAAGCATACTGTCAAGGGTGAAACAGGTCACCAGCCCAGGTTGGATGCATGAGACAAGTGCTCAGGGCTGGTGCACTGGGAAGACCCAGAGGGATGGGATGGAGAAGGAGGCAGGAGGGGGGATCGGGATGGGGAACACATGTAATCCCATGGCTAATTCATGTTAATGTATGGCAAAAACCACTACAATATTGTAAAGTAATTAGCCTCCAACTAATAAAAATAAATGGGGGAAAAAAAAAAAAAAGAACCTTATATGGAACAACTGACTGGTTCCAAATTGGGAAAGGAGTATGTCAAGGCTGTACACTTTCACCCTGCTTATTTAACTTCTATGCAGAGTATATCATGAAAATGCAGGCTAGGTGAATCACAAGCTGGAATCAAGATTGTGAAAGAAATATCAATAACCTCAGATATGCAGATGACACTACCCTAGTGGCAGGAAGTGAAGAGGAATAAAGAGCCTCTTGATGAAGGCAGAAGAGGAGAGTGAAAAAGAGGGCTTAAAACTCAACATTCAAAAAACAAAGATCATGGCAACCGGTACCATCACTTCACCGCAAATAGGGAAAAAGTGGAAACAGTGACAGACTTTCTTGGGCTCCAAAATCACTGCGGAGGGTGACTGCAGCCATGAAATTAAAAGATGCTTGCTCCTGGGAAGAAAACCTATGACAAACCTAGACAGTGTATTAAAAAGCAGAGACATCATTTTGCTAACAAAGTCCATATAATCAAAGCTATGGTTTTCCCAGTAGTCATGTATGGATGTGAGAGCTGGACCATAAAGAAGGCTAAGTGCTGAAGAACTGATGCTTTTGAACTGAAGTGCTGGGGAAGATTCTTGAGAGTCCCTTGGACTGCAAGGAGGTCAAATCAATCAATCCTAAAGGAAATCAATCTTGAATATTCACTGGAAAGACTGAGGCTGAAGCTGAAGCTCCAATACTTTGGTCACCTGATGTGAAGAGCTGACTCATTAGAAAAGACCCTGATGCTGGGAAAGATTGAAGGCAGGAGGAGAAGGGGATGACAGAGGATGCAATGGTTGGATGGCATCACCGACTAGACAGATATGAGTTTCAGCAAGCTCCAGCAGTTAGTGATGGACAGGGAAGCATGGCGTGCTGCAGTCCATGGGGTTGCAAAGATTCGGACATGACCGAGCAACTGAACTGAATCTCTGCTTAGCAGCCTCATGCCCTGGGTCTCACCTACCCCTCTGCCTTTAGGAGAGTTTCCCAAGATCCCACTAAGCTTCTTCACAAGGAGTTTGAGGTCATTCCCCTCTGCATCAGAAAGGCACTGGGAAACGATTTTAAGATAGTAAAGAACACACATTCTCTCCTGGGTCTTGCAAACTGAATACAACACACTAGTAAGAATGAAAATCTTGTCTAATAAATGGATGGATAAAGAGGATAGGACTAATATTATAATACAAAAAATATGAATAGAAAGCACTGCTTTGGCTGCAAATAGTCAAATGAGGATCCTCAAAATATCCAACGGGAAAACAAGTGACAGAATGGCATTCGATATGTTTGTCTTCTCTCATCTCACTGGATTAATTCTAACATCACAATCATAAATAATGCACTGAACTGCCAACTGCTGCTACATTTCCACTTTTGGTTTCTTCCTCCTCTGGGTGTGGGTTCACGGATTTTTCACCGCAGATAAATAGTAGAAAACGATGCTGAGAAAGCAAAAGAAATGGCTCCCACAAGTGTAGACCACTTCCTTAAATCTGTACCATACAAAGGTGTGTGTACAATAAGCCAAGTCACCTGTTAAGTATTTTAAAACAAAAAGCCTCAGAGCTGATAAGGGTTTAGTGAAACAAGCATTTTCTAACACTATGAGTCAATGTATAAACTAATACATACTTTCTTCATAGCAACTTTTACATTACTTTAGGTCAAGAAACTTAAAACATATATTAACGTTTGGGGCTAAATTCTAAACCTCAGAAATGATCCTAAAGAAATAATCAGACATTGGAATAAACATCAAAGTTCAAAAATGTTATAGTGTCAACACTATTACAAAGAGCTAAGTGACAAATAATAAGTTGTGGCATATCCATGAAAGGAAACACTATGTAATTATTAAAATATTTTCAAAAGAATACAGTCATGTGAATAACACAATAAAATATTAAGTGGGAGAAAAGCATCCCATAAAATTGTACTTATAATAGCATTACTTAACTGTTAAGTGATAGTTGCTCAGTTGTGTCCGACTCTTTGCAACCCCATGGAGCCTGCAAGGCTCCTCTGTCCATGGAATTCTCCAGGAAATACTGGAGTGGGATGCCATTTCCTTCTCCAAGTTAATTGTTTTAAGAGTTGTTTAAATTCTGTTCTGTGATGTCATTATTTCTCATCTCCAGTCATGAATATGGTCTGACTGATTATTTCAATACTGAACCTCTCTGTGTAAATTTTCTCTTACAGTCAACCCACTTTACTAAGGAAAATACAGGTAGGATGTAATAGTGACCTTAAGATAAACATTACTGTTGGAGTTATGATTTTAAATCCATCTTAACTACATCTTGATTTCATTTTGTTTCAATACTATATTTTGACTAATTATAGAATTTTTAAATGATCATTTCAAGAGCAATAAGAATGCATGGGTTCCAGACAGAGTAGATATAATTTTCCCTATCCCTATCACTAAATACAATGAAAAACAACTAAACCCCTTAGATGGTATACATAAATCAAATATAAGACAACTCTAAAAAGTGCAAAGGAAGCCTCAGGAGTCAAGAGACAACACTGCAGTGAACCTTCTGGATTTTCTTTTTGGTTTGTATGTTCCAGACTTAGAAACAAAGAAGCTGGCCACCCAGAAAGGCATCAGGCGCAGACAAAAAAAAAGTGCCAACAAAAGCCTGTTATCTCTACTCAAAAAGCCAGGAAACAAGCATCCTAGAAAAATTTAGTTTTATGTAACAGACACTTTACCCGAACACCATGGAAAAAAAGATGGCCCCATGATTAACCAGGTCCACAAACATCAGACTTTTACCGTCTTCAGGCTATAACAAGGCACCCTAGCACTCCCACCACGGTTAGGTCAGAGAAGGCCAGTTTGGGAGCAATGACTTTTGTTTAATAAACTATGTCCAATCACACACTGAAGACCATGTGGGGATCCTGGACTTCTATCCTCACCTGGCAGTAAAGAGACAACAACCATCCCCTCTCCCTCCCCCATCTCCCTTCCTCTTCCTTGGAATGATGTCACAAAGCATATAACAGAGAGTAAGAATTTTAACCACTGCCCAGCAGTTATGAGGACACACATACATATTGCTAGTGAAGGCCATGTGGAGAACAGTAATGAGGTTCAAGAAGGTAGGATGGTAGCAGGAGACTCAGCAGGCGGGGAGGAGGAATCCCACCTTGACCCAGATCTTCCTTCCTCCTCTCCCATGTGATAGAAGGTAAGCAGGGAAATCTACACTCAGATGAAAGTAACAAAGCTTTCCCCTCCTTCTTCTACAAGAGTGGTATCTGAGAGCCAGCTAAATACAAAGTTCAAATAAGACTCAGAGTCTCATAACAAACAAGCTAAATGGTTTAGCTTCCTATTGGTCACTCACCAGACAAACAGATGAGAAGATTAATCTAAAAAGATAAACTGAATCTAAAAGACAATCAGCAAATGTCAACAAGATGACAATCAAGAGACATTAGAATTATCTGATAAAGATTTTAAAGTAGACATCAAGAAACGCTTCAAAGAGCAACTGCAAACATGATAGAAATAAATGAAAAAATAAAAAGTCCCCACAGACAAACAGAAGATATAAAGGAAAATCAAATGGAAATCTTGGAACTGAAGAACAAAATAACCTAAATGAAAACTCAACTGAGGGGCCTAATATCAGAATGGTGAAAGAATGAGTGAAATGGAAGACACAGATTACACAATTTGATAAACAGAAAACAAAAACTGGGAAAAAAAAAAAAAAGTGAACAGAGCCCAGGGACCTATGGGACTAAAATATCTAATAAATCTGTAATTGTAGACATGGATGAAAAGATGAAAGTTAAAAAGTGCATGAAGATGGCTGACACGTCCCAAATTTGATGAGACACAATCTATAGATTCAAGAAATGGTGATGGTGGTGGTGGTGGTCACTCAGTCAGTCATGTCAAACTCTCTGCCACCCCCATGGACTGCAGTATACCAGGCTTCCCTGTCTTTCACCATCTCATGGAGTTTGCTCAAATTCATGTCCACTGAGTTGATGATGCCATCCAACCATCTGTCACCCCACTCTTCTCCTGCCCTCAATCTTATCCAGCATCAGGGTCTTTTCCAGGCTTTTGTATTAAGGTAGCCAAAGTACTAGAGCTTCAGCATCAGTCCTTCCAATGAAAGGTCAGGGTTGATTTCCTTTAGTATTGACTGGTTTGATCTCCTTGCTGTTCAAAGGATTCTGAAGAGTCATCCCCAGCACTACAGTTTGAAAGCATCAATTCTTCAGTGCTCAGCCTTCTTTATGGTTCAGCTCTCACATCCACACATGACAACTGGAAAAACCATGGCTTTGACTATTTACCTTTGTCAGCAAAGTGATATCTCTGCTTTTTAATATGCTGTCTAGGTTTGTCATAGGTTTTCATCCAAGGAGCAAGTGTATTTTAATTTCATGACTGCAGTCACTGTCTGCAGTGATTTTGGAACCCCAAAAAAGAAAATCACTGTTTCCCCATCTGTTTTCCATGAAGGGATGGGATCTGATGCCATGATCTCAGTTTTTTGAATGTTGAGTTTTAAACTTGCTTTTTCATTCTCCTCCTTCACCCTCATCAAGGGTTAGTTCCGCTTCACTTTTTGCCGTTAGTGTGGTATCATCTGCATATATGAGGTTGTTGATATTTCTCCTGGCAATCTTGATTCCAGCTTGTGATTCATCCAGCCCAGCATTTTGCATGATATACTCTGTATATAATTTAAATAAGCAGGGTGACAATACACAGCCTTGATGTACTCCTTTCCCAAGTTTGAACCAGCCCATTGTTCCATGTCCAGTTCTAACTGTTGCTTCTTGACTTGCATACAGGTTTCTCAGGAGGCAGGTAAGTTACTCTGGTTTTCCCATCTCTTTAAGGATTTTCCACAGTTTGTTATGATCCACACAGTCAAAGGCTTTAGCATAGTCAATGAAGCAGAAGGAGATGTTTTCCTGGAATTCTCTTGCTTTTTCCATGATCCAACGGATGTTGGCAATTTGACTGCCAACATCTCTGGTTCCTCTGCCTTTTCTAAATCCAGCTTGTACATCTGGAAGTTCTCAGTTCACATACTTTTGAAGCCTAGCTTGAAGGATTTTGAGCATTACCTTGCTAGCATGTGAAAAGAGAGCAAATACTAAACAAGATAAACCTAAAGAAATCCCTACCAAGATACAATCAAACTTCCAGAAGTTAAAGACAGTGAAAAAAACCTTAAAAACAGCAAGAGAAAAATATTACCTTATCTATAGGGTAAAAGCAATTGAAATGACAGTTGTTCGCCTTGGAATTTAAAGGGAAACTCTCAGAGAGAGATGTATGTCAGTCAGACCATTTTTCTTACCCCATTATGTCCCATTATGTCAGTGTCTGTCTTTCAAGTAGAATGTTTAACTATTTAAATTTAATATAATTTCTGATAAAAATAGGATATGCCTTATGTGGCTCCTTCCACCTTATCCCATTTTTTACTGCATTATGATGTGTTAAATCAAAACTTTGTCTGGAATACTATTTTAAGCTCCTTGTTAATTCATTTACCATATATTTATTACAATTAACTTATTTTTAATAATTCAGTTCAGTTCAGTCACTCAGTCGTACCAAGATACAATCAAACTTCCAGAAGTTAAAGACAGTGAAAAAAACCTTAAAAACAGCAAGAGAAAAATATTACCTTATCTATAGGGTAAAAGCAATTGAATGACAGTTGTTTGCCTTGGAATTTAAAGGGAAACTCTCAGAGAGAGATGTATGTCAGTCAGACCATTTTTCTTACCCCATTATGTCCCATTATGTCAGTGTCTGTCTTTCAAGTAGAATGTTTAACTATTTAAATTTAATATAATTTCTGATAAAAATAGGATATGCCTTATGTGGCTCCTTCCACCTTATCCCATTTTTTACTGCATTATGATGTGTTAAATCAAAACTTTGTCTGGAATACTATTTTAAGCTCCTTGTTAATTCATTTACCATATATTTATTACAATTAACTTATTTTTAATAATTCAGTTCAGTTCAGTCACTCAGTCGTGTCCAACTCTTTGCAACCCCATGAATTGCAGCATGCCAGGCCTCCCTGTCCACCACCAACTCCCAGAGCTCACTCAAACTCATGTCCATCGAGTCGGTGATGCCATCCAGCCATCTCATTCTCTGTCGTCCCCTTCTCCTCCTGCCCGCAATCCCTCCCAGCATCAGGGACTTTTCCAATGAGTCAACTCTTGGCATGAGGTGGCCAAAGTATTGGAGTTTCAGCTTCAGCATCAGTCCTTCCAATGAACACCCAGGACTGATGTCCTTTAGGATGGACTGGTTGGATCTCCTTGCAGTCCAAATTTTAATAATTAACTTATTATAATCCTTTTTGGATTGATATTAATGTAAATAAATATTAAAAACTCTGCTCTTCTGTAGTTCTGCTTCCTCTGGTGAACCACAGACAAAATTTCTATGCAGTTTGCTTATCAACATATATTTATAATTATTGCTTTACAGGGTTGCCTTTCAAATGAAAGGGGAAGAAAAAAAGTGATAAATAAAACATACATTGTGTTGGCCAAAAAGTTCCTTTGATTTTTTTAAATAAAAATAAGACATTTTTTCATTTTCATCAATAACTTTATTGAACTTCTATTCACTGTTTTGTTCCATTACCATCTGCCATTTTCTAGGCAACTTCATAATTCCATCTTCTGAAAACTTTTATCTTTTTGAGCAAAGAACTGTTTGAGGTGCCTTTTACAATCTCCCAAAGAACTGAAATATTTTTCATTAAAAGAATTTTGTAAGAACTGAAATAAATGAATATCTGAAGTTACAATGTTTGGCGAATATGGCAGATGAATCAGAATTTCCTAGCCAAGCGCTAACAGTTTCTGCACGGTCATCAAAGAAACACGAGGTCTTGCATTATCCTGATGGAAGATTATGCACATTCTGTTGACTAATTCTGGATGCATTTTATTGAACACTGCTTACTTGTTGGAATTAATTGTTTAATTTTCCAGAAGGAACTCATAATAGAGGACACCTTTCCAAACTCACCATATACACATCACCTTCTCTGGATGAAGACTGGCCTTTGGTGTGGATGGTAGTGGTTCATTTCACTTGGCCAACCATCTCTTCTATTCCACAGTATTGTACAGTATTCACTTTTCATCACTAACCACAATTTGTTTTAAAAATAGAACATTTTTGTTATATTTCAGTAGAGAATCACAGGTACATTCAAGAAGGTTTCTTTTCTGCTATTTTATGTGGAACTCCAACATCAAAGCAATTAACATAACCAAGCTGGTGCAAATGATTTTCAATGCTTGATTTGGATATTTTGGGCATATCACTATCTTGTGTGGTATAAACGTTGACGGTTCTCAGTTTGATGACTGTTAACTTCAACTGGTCTATCCAACCATGGAGCATTGTCCAGCGAGAAATCTCTAGCACAAAGCTTCACAAACTGCTTTTGACACACTTGATCACAGTACATTCTCCATACACCGCACAAATCTTTTTCTTTTTTTTTTTTTTGCCTTTCAGTTTCATTACCTTTCTTGAAATAAGAAAGCACAATATGCCAAAAATGTTGCTTTTATCCTTCCATCTTCAATATTAAAATGATTACACAAAAATTCACCAGTTTTGGTAAGTTTTTAAAGCACACTGATATGACAAGTTGTCACAATACAATCTAACAAAATTGTTTTGAATGAAATTAAAGACAACGAAGTGCTATGAGAGCTATCTTATGGAAGAAAACCAAATGAACCTTTTGGTTAACCCAATCAATATTTATACTGTCTTTTATATTTACCTAGTTAGTTATCTTACTGTTCCTCTTTATTTATTATGCATTATTTATTTATTATGGATACAAGTTACTGTCTACTGGCTTTTCACTTCAACTAATTGAGGGGAAGGACCAGAGATTTCACTATTCCCCCACACATGCTCAGCTTCTCTCATTATTGACAACCCCTCCCTCACCAAAGTGATAAAATTCTTACAACTGATGAACCTACAGAGACACATCATTACCAACCAAAGTCCATAGTTTACACTATTGTCCACTCTTGGTGCTGTAATATTCTACGAGCTTGGAAAAACCTATAATGACACAAAGCTATCATTTAAGTATCATTTAGAGTAGTTTCATTGTCTTCAAAATTCTCTGTGTTCTGCCTATTAATCATTCCCTTCCCTAGCCCTTGGTAATCACTGATCTTACTACTATCCCCACGGTTTGCCTTTTCCAGAATGTCATATGGTTGGAATCATTCAATATGAAGCCTTTCAGGAATCCCTGCGTGACCAGGTAGGACATGGAGGATGAGGGGTTGAGGAGAAGTGGAGGTGGGAGGGGCCAGTGCCCCTTAGGGGCAGCTAGGGGAGGAAAGGGGTTCCCATGCCTGGACAGGCACACTCACCTCAAGGGAATCAGTGAGGACAGGAAGGGACCCTTGGGGGTTTGGTGTATCACAGGGGAACATGGCTAGCATTTCCCCCACACACTTGGCCCCTGAGAAGCCTACTGGGGTCCTGGGCCTGGTCCTCCACCCTCCAAGGCACTTTCCACCCACGTGGGCCCAGTGGAATGAGAGAGGGTTAGGAAGAGCAGAGCCAGGCAGGGAGGGACTTTCAGGGGCTGGAGGATCAGGGGGAGTGCAGTTAGCATTTCTCCCACCCAGCCAGACACCAGTGAGCTTGCTAGGGGTCCTGATCCTCCGTGCTCCAAGGCAGGCACTCTGGGGCCCCTCCAGGCCAGGCTGAGCCTATCCTCTACCCCTATACCCCAGAGCCTTTGCCAGATGCAGAGGGTGTGTCCTGAGCAAACCCCACCTCTACTTAAGCCCTGTCCCTAGGGCCTTTCCTGGCTGCCTGGGTCCTGAGCCTAGACCCTGCCTCAGTCTAAACTGCACCTCTGCCTGAGCTCCCTCCCCTGCCCAGTCAAGACTTTCCAGATTTATTCTTTTTTTGCTATTGGGGTTCTGTTTTACCCTCTGATGGTTGGTTCTTTTTTTTTTCCCCCCCAAATATATCATTAGTTTTCTAAATTTATTTTACTTTTTATTCTTTGTTATTGTTCTCCATTTTTGTTTCTTTTCTTGTTTTTGTTTCGTCACACAGCTTGCAGATCTTGGAGGCTGGGTCTGAGCTCTTGTGGTGGCATCATGTAGTCCAAATGGCTGGACTAACAGACCACCTCAGACTCCTGGGCATACTAATCAGAGTGAGGTCTCCTGAAGTTCTACATCTCAATACCAAGACCCAGCTTCATCCAACTGCCTGCAAACTCCAGTGCTGGAAATCTCTGGCCAAACAACCAGTAAGGCAGGAACACAGCTCCATCCATCAAAAACTTGTATTGTGCTTACTCATTCCTGCCACCTCATGGACTGGAGCCTGCCAGGTTAACTCTGTCGACGGAATTTCCTAAGGAAGAATACTGGAGTGAGTTGCCAGTTCCTCCTCCAGGGCATCCTCCCAACCCAGCTACTGAACCCGTGTCTCCTGTGGCTCCTGTATGAGCAGTCAGATTCTTTACCACTAGCACTACCTGGGGAGCAAAATAATACAGGACAGATGAAGAAGCAAGGTAAAAACCTACAGCACCAAATAAATGCAGAGGAAATAGGAAACCTACCTCAAAAAGAATTGAGTAATGATACTAAAGATGATCCAAAATCTCAGAAATAGAACAGAGGCACGAATCGAAAAAATGTAAGTAATGTTTAACAGGGATCCAGAAGAACTAAAAAACAAACACAGATGAACAACACAATAAATGAAATGAAAAATACACTAGAAGGAATCAATAGCAGAATAACTGAGGCAGAAGAACAAATAAGTGAGCTGGAAAATGGAATGGTGGAAGTAATTGCCAAGGAGCAGAATAAGAGAAAAAAAAAAAGAATTAAAGACAGTCTCAGAGAACTGAGAAAACAGTAAATGTACTATTTACAATAGCCAGGACATGGAAAAAACCTAAATGTTCAATGACAGATGAATGGATAAAGAAGAGAAGGTACATATATACAATGGACTATTACTCAGACACTAAAAGAAATGACATAGGGTTATTTGTAGAGATGTAGATGTACCTAGAATCTCATACAGAGTGAAGTCAGAAAAACAAATATCGTATATTAACCCATATATGTAGAAACTAGAAGAATGGTATAGATGAACCTATTTCCAAAGCAGGAATAGAGACACTGACGCAGAGAACAGGGATGTGGACACAGATAAGCAAAGGGAGGATGGGGTGGATTGGGAGATTGGAATTGACATATATTTGCTACCATGTGTAAAACAGATAGCTAGTGGGAATCTGTTGTAAAGCCCAGGAAGCTCAGCCCAGCACTCTGTGGTGACCTAGAAGGACCTAGAAGGATGGAATGAGGGGAGGGGTCAAAGAAAGGAAAGATGTATGTATGCATATAGCTGATTCACTTCATTGTGCTGCAGAAACTAACAATATTGTGAAGCAATTATATTCCAATAAAAATAAGTAAATAAACTAAGGCAAACAAAAAAAAAGAATTTAAATAAGCATGAAACTTAAAAACAAAAACATGATTTGGACACAAGCAAACATCCTCTTCTTCCCAAAATTAAAAATAAGTGCAATAAGTAATGTGTTAAGGAATAAATTCAATCTTACCAAAACAAACATGAAAAGAGACAAACAATAACTTGATCTGAAAAATAAATGGATGAGAAATGATGACTGACAGAGTTCTCCAAATATAGATCTAAGTCCACACGGAGGAGGCTGAGATGGAGCCCAAAACAGCTCACAAGTGGAAAGGAGCAGGTAACCATGAAAGCACAAGTGTAGAGGAGGTTAAACGGGAGGACTGGCATCAAGTGTTTATAAGAATCACTTAGATGCCCCAACATACTCATATGCAGGGCTGGCAGCTGCTTCTCCCTGCCCTGGCGGGATATTAGAATCTTAGCCTCTGGAGAAGACAGCCCAGAAGGATTCTGTATGCCAGACAATGGCAGAGCTACAATGGAAGTGATACGCTACAAACAGAGGTAGGTTTAAGAATAACTGACTCCTCCAGCCCTTAACCCCTCTCAGCTCTCACAACGCTGATTGCCTGGCTCAGGCTGCCTAGGTGGCAGACTAGAAAATTTTTTTCTGGCCAAACTCATCAGCCTGAGAGAAAAGATCTAATCATACCAACATCTCCAAAATAATACCTTCTGAGCCAGAACGTGCTGTAGGGAAGCCTACACCACCAATCTCTCTGAGACTCTCATACACTCACATACAGACATGCAACCCCAATCAAAGTCACACAGCATTATAAGAAAGCTTCTAATATAAAAAACAGGGTCAAAAATATAAGCAAGTAATAAAGGAGCTTTGAAGAAATAGACAATACCGGGAGCAGATAAAAACATCCAAAACTTCAAAAAAAAAAAATTTCAGAAATGTAAGAGAAGCTATTGCATCAATGTAAAAAGAGCTAGGTTTATCATGATGCAGTTGCTAACAACAAGCAACAATCAGAGTGCAAGACAGTTCTTGGAAATTGGAACACTGAAAGAAAAAGAAACAACAAAATTCAGAGGGAAAAATTTTTTGCTTGGTTGCAGATACTACAATCCATCAAGCAGAAGGGAAAAAATAAAGCCACATAAGACCTGGCTTACAGATTTCAAAACAAACTTATGGTTACCGAAGGGGAATGTTGGGTGGGGAGAGGGCTGGATTGGGAGTCTGGAACGAACATATACACACTACTATACATAAAATAGATAATCAATAAGGACTTACTATAAAGCACACAGAACTCTACTCAATATTCTGTAATAACCTACATGGGAAAAGAATCTGAAAAAGAGTAAATATACATTTGTGTATAACTGAATCACTTTGCTAACACAAAGTTTGCACAGTGTTAATCACCTGAAACCAACACAATACTATAAATTCAAACTTTTTTTTTTTAAACCTAGAAACCATATTCTTCTACGCTCCCTTTCTCAGACCACTACTGATGGGCACCATACACCAGAATGAGAACATAAATCTAGAAAGGGAACAACACAGGACCCTGAAAAGGACATAACTGGGAAAAAGCAACAGGAATTCTCTGCTTGAGTTGAGGTATATTAAAGTACAAAATACATATTTTTTTCCCTTTGTCCCAGGTTCCTGACATGACACAAGCTTCAAAAATGCTTGGAATTTTCTGATAGGAATGTCTTCATTATGCTAAAAAAAGTAACTGGTGGCATGGGTTACCCTGAATAGCTTCAGGATGGGTGCTGGTTAGGAGAAAAACCCTGGGGGATGTTAGAGGGCTGGAACTTTTGGCTCAACCTTCAGAAAGGTGAGGGAGTGCTGGAGATGGAGCTCAATAATGTTGTCAATAATCTAATCAATTCTAGCCACAAAAGGGGATTTCAATAAAAACTAAAGACCATGAAGCTTGGGAACTAAATTCTGAAGTGTTCTGTTTTGTTTTTTTAAGTTTCAGAAGTTTTCATCTGCTCCCTGTATTGTCTGTTTCTTCAAATCCCTTTATTCCCTGCTTATATTTTTAGCTCTGCTTTTATGTCAGCTCTTAGGAGAGCTTCCTGGCTGGAAGGGTGGCACAGTATACCAGGAGAGTAACAGCATAGCTCCTGGGCTCTGGACCTTCCTCCACCTGGCCCTATGTACTCTTCATCTGGCTGCTAATTTGTACCCTTTGTAACAAAATGATCCTTGTCAGTATAGCAACTTCTTGAGTTGTGTGAGTTGTTCCAGTGAATTATCTATCCTAGGGTTTGAAGAGGCCTCAAATTTGCAGCCATCCAGATAGACATGCAGACAGCCTGAAGACCCTGTTTTGAGTCTGAAGCAAGAACACCCTGTTGGGAACTGTGCCTTCATCTCAAAGGGTTTGATGCCAACACAGAGTAGGTCAGGTCAGAATTGAACTGAATTGTAAGACACTCAGTGTCAGAGATTTGTTGACAGAACCCGACAGTGAAGGAAAACTGCAGTTTAACAGTTGCTAATTTAGTTACAAGCAGCAAGACAAATGTTTCTGAGCACGCACTTCTAAAAACATGGACCATAAAAACCATGTTTCTGAATGTAAGGACAGCAATTTATACTTCTTCTGGAAGGTTTGGGGAGGGAACAATGATGGTTACATGAAAAATTCAACAACTAGGGAAAAACAATAAATAGAGTTAACTCTGAGGAAAAATAGTTATACTAGAAAATAAATGTAATCATAGCCACAATGATTGGCTCATGCAAACTGTGATTTTATAATGATTTTAATACATACACTGCATATTAATTTAACCAAAAATTATGATATAATTTCACTGGGAGAATAAGGGAAGAAAGAAAAAAAGAAGTGTATTATCTGGAGGCAGGGGGTGAAGAGACAACTAATTCCTCATCTTCGGTACTGGAAAGTCCTTAGATTGACCATAACTCTAAACCAAAAAGCAGTAGTCACTATAAGTATTTTATTTAGAGATACAATGCAAATTTAGAGACAATGCAATTCTCAAAGAAATATCCAGAGTTGAAATTAGACGCTTCCAGGAAATGTAAACTGAGACAGGGGTGTAAATAAGCATTTAACCTATGTACAAGAACCATACTAACAAAACACATTTTTAAAAAATGTTATCATCACCCACAATGGGACTATGATGTTATCACACTAAACAGCATTATATTTTAAGGAGCAGAATCAGAGGTGTGGCAGAGTTCCCAAGCTCACACAATTATGGAGGGTTGGATCCAGTTTGAAATTATTGCTATGATCCCAAATCTTGTGTTTCTCTCTCGAGCTTCCTAGTATCAACCTGTCAATCAGTAAGTGTTTTGATATCACAGGAGTAAAAAAAGATGAATTCTGATTGGCAGGGATTGGGGAATCTCTTTATAGAAAGTATCCTTTGGACTAGGCTTTGAGACATCTCAGGCTATTCCCTGCAGGCAGGGAAAAGTGCCTGGACCATATACCTGCCTCCTCCTCCTACTACCTGGCTTCCTGTCTGGGCTTGGGAAAGCATGGAGCTCCTGCAGTTTACCAACCACATGATCCTGATGCATGTGTCTGATGAGCTCCTGACAGTCTGTAAACCATCTACACTCTCTCAGGACCTAGTGGCCCCACTATTACAGCTCCTATGAACTGCACCAATGTTGGTATGCAGTCAACAGAATAAGATGAATAACAGTACATCTGACAGGGCTGCTGCAAGTACTATATTTGGTATCACACTCACCACAGAGCCAGGCACTGGTACTGGATCTTACAACCCACAGAGGACTCAAAGTCTGAGACCCACAGTGCCCCTCATGATGCCCAGCTCTGCCCATCGCTTCTTGATGGGTGTGCTCCATCCTCCCCCTGGACTCTGATTCAATACTTTCATGCGTCCATGAAGCCACCCTCCCTCCCAAGTGAGCAGCAAATGGCTTTGCATGATAACTTTGCATTGTCAGGGTTCTCCAGAAAAAAAGGAACCAATAGGATGAATATATATAAATATATATACACACACACATATGTATGTGTGTATAAGAAGGAAAAAAATGGGGCAGGAGGGGTGCCACATGGCTCGCAGGATCTTAGTTCCCTGATCAGGGATTAAATCTAGGCCATGGCAGTGAAAGCGTCTAATTCTAACCACTGAACCACAAGGGAATTTCAAAAAAGTTTTTAATCAGGATTGGCTCAGAAATTTTTGTAAGACTTGGCTCACACAGAACTGGCAGCACAGTCCTATAACCCACCATCTGGAAAACCAGGAGAGCTGGTGGTGTGACTCAGTCCAAGTCCAAAGGCCAATGATGTCAGTGCCCCCCAGGACTGTAAAGCTGGAAGGTCCATGAACCATGAGTTCTGATGTGAGAGGGCAGGAGAAGATGAGCAAATCAGCCCTCACTCTGCCATTTTGTTCTATCATGACCTAAGTGAGTTGCATGAGGCCCACCTGCTTGGATAAAGGTGATCTTTACTCAATCAATTCACATGCTAATCTCTTCCATGATGTCAGGCACAGTCAGCTCTTGGTCTTGTTTTTGTTGACTGTATAGAGCTTCTCCATCTTTGGCTGCAAAGAATATAATCAATCTGATTTCGGGGTTGACCATCTGGTGATGTCCATGTGTAGAGTCTTCTCCTGTGTTGTTGGAAGAGGGTGTTTGCTATGACCAGTGCATTCTCTTGGCAGAACTCTTATCAGCCTTTGCCCTGCTTCACTCTATACTTCAAGGCCAAATTTGCCTCTTGACTTTCTACTTTTGCATTACAGTTCCCTATGATGAAAAGGGCATCTTTTTTGGGTGTTAGTTTTAGAAGGTCTTGTAGGTCTTCATAGAACTATTCAACTTCAGCTTCTTCAGTGTTATTGGTCAGAGCATAGACTTGGATTACCGTGATATTGAATGGTTGGAAATCAACAGATCATTCTGTCGTTTTTGAGGCTGCATCCAAGTACTGCATTTCAGACTGTTTTGTTGACTATGATGGCTACTCCATTTCTTCTAAGGGATTCTTGCCCACAGTAGTAGATATAATGGTCATCTGAGTTAAATGCACCCATTCCAGTCCATTTTAGTTCTCTGATTCCTAAAACGTCGACTTTTACTCTTGCCATCTCCTATTTGATCACTTTCAATTTGCCTTGATTCATGGACCTAACATTCCAGTTCCTATGCAATATTGCTCTTTACAGCATCGGACCTTGCTTCCATCACCAGTCACATCCACAACTGGGTGTTGTTTTTGCTTTGGCTCCGTCTCTTCATTCTTTCTGGAGTTATTTCTCCACTGATCTCCAGCAGCATATCGGGTACCTACTGACCTGGGGAGTTCATCTTTCAGTGTTCTATCTTTTTGTCTTTTCATACTGTTCTTGGGGTTCTCAAAGCAGTAATACTGAAATGGATTGCCATTCATTTCCTTCTCCAGTGGACCATGTTTTGTCAGAAATCTCCACCATGACCCATCCGTCTTGGGTGGCCCTACATGGCATGGCTCATAGTTTCATTGAGTTAGACAAGGCTGTGGCCCATGTGCTTAGACTGGTTAGTTTTCTGTGATTGTGGTTTTCAGTCTGTCTGCCCTCTGATGGAGAAGGATAAGAAGCTTATGAAAGCTTCCTGATGGAACAGACTGACCTGAGGGGGATACTGGATTTTGCTCTGATGGGCGGGGCCATGCTCAGTAAATCTTTAATCCAATTTTCTGTTGATGGGTGGAGCTGTGTTCCCTCCCTGCCATTTACCTGGGACCAAACTATGGTGGAGGTAATGAAGATACTGGTGATCTCCCTCGAAAGATCCCATGCATGTACTGCTACAGTCTGTGCCCCCAACCCTGCAGGAGGCCACGACTGACCCACGCCTTTGCGGGAGACTCCTGGACACCCACAGGCAAGTCTGGGACAGTCTCCTGTGGGGTCACTGTTCCTTTCTCCTGGGTCCTGGTGCACAAGGTTCTACTGTGCCCTCCAAGAGTCTATTTCCCAGTCCTGTGTAAGTTCTGGCAGCTCTATGGTGGGGTTAATGGCAACCTCCTCCAAGAGGACTTATGCCATACCCACTGGACATGGAACAACAAACTGGTTTTAAATAGGAAAAGGAGTACCTCAAGGCCGTATATTGTCACCCTGCTTATATGCAGAGTACATCACGAGAAACGCTGGGCTGGATGAACAACAGCTGGAATCAAGATTGCTGGGAGAAACATCAATAACCTCAGATATGCAGATGACACGACTCTTATGGCAGGAAGCGAAGAAGAACTAAAGAGCTTCTTGGTGAAAGTAAAAGAGGAGAGCGAAAAAGTTGGCTTAAAGCTCAACATTCAGAAAACAAAGATCATGGCATCCAGTCCCATCACTTCATGGCAAACAGATGGAGAAACTGTGCAAACAGTGGCAGACTTTATTTTTCTGGGCTCCAAAATCACTGCAGATGGTGATTGCAGCCATGAAATTAAAAGACGCTTACCCCTGGAAGGAAAGTTATGACCAACCTAGACAGCGTATTAAAAAGCAGAGACATTATTTTGCCAACAAATGTCCATCTATTCAAGGCTATGATTTTTCCAGTAGTCATGTATAAATGTGAGAGTTGGACTATAAAGAAAGCTGAGCACCGAAGAATTGATGCTCTTGAACTGTGGTGTTGGAGAAGACTCTTGAGAGTCCCTCGGACTGCAAGGAGATCCAACCAGTCCATCCTAAAGGAAATCAATCCTGAATGTTCATTGGAAGGACTGATGTTGAAGCTGAAACTCCAATACTTTGGCCACCTGATGCAAAGAGCTGACTCATTTGAAAAGACCCTGATGCTGGGAAAGATTGAAGGCAAGAGGAGAAGGGGACGACAGAGGATGAGATGGTTGGATGGCATCATCAACTCAATGGACATGAGTTTGAGTAAACTCTGGGAGTTGGTGATGGACAGGGAGGCCTAGGACAATCCTGCAGTCCATGGAGTCGCAAAGAGTCAGACACGACTGAGCAACTGAACTGGACTGACCCATTTCACAACAGAGTGATTATGGATGAGACTTGCCTTGTTTCTGTCATCATGTGTTGCCATTTCCCCACAGTATTTTGTTGGGCTTCTTAAAATCATTTCTAAATATTATTGGAACGTTCAAATTTTTTTGTTTCATTTTCAAGATTTGAAAATTTCAGAATCTCTTTCCACTTGCATAGTGATAATTTTAAAATTTTGAAAACACATATTTTCACTTACATCTACACACACACATACATATACATACAAACATATGTATACAGAGACATTAAAAAGCAGAAACATTACTTTGCCTATTAAGGTCCGTCTAGTCAAAGCTATGGTTTTTCCAGTAGTCATGTACAGATGTGAGAGCTGGACAATAAAAAAGGCTGAGGGCCGAAGAAATGATGCCTGCAAACTGTGGTGCTGGAGAAGACTTTTGAGAGTCCCTTGGAGTGAAAGGAGATCAAACCAGTCCATCCTAAAGGAAAACAATCCTGAATATTCACTGGAAGGACAGATACTGAAGGTGAAGCTCCAATACTTTGGCCACCTGATGCAAAGAGCTGCCTCACTGGAAAAGACCCTGATGCTAGGAAAGATTGAAGGCAGAAGGAGAAGCGGACAAAAGAAGATGAGATAGTTGGATGGCATCACCAACTGAATGGACATGAGTTTGAGCAAACTCCAGGAGGTGGTGAAGGACAGGGAAGCCTGGCATGGTGCAGTCCATGGGGTCGCAAAGAGTTGGACACGACTGAGTGACTGAACAACAACAATGATATGTAAAGAAAGAAAGATATGTATGTGTGGGTTACAGACTACTATCAACATTTCAGGGATGGCTGTTTGACAATTAAGCTTGATGGATATTTTTTTGATCTCTTACAAGTTTTTCTTATATCCCACTTACTTTGTTTTGGGTTTTTTTTTTTTTTTCATAACTGGAATACATTATCTAGCAATGCTTTCAGATAACATATGGGTGGTAAAATCTGGATCCATGTATATCTGAAAATTCTGTTTTTCTACTTGGCTCTTTAGAGATTTGGGGATAATAATTTCTCACCTGAGCTATGATATTATAGACCATGTCTTTTCAAATCCCAGATTTTTCTGATAAGACCACAGATGTCATTTTGGCAATTATTTTTAGAAAGTGATTTTCCCTCTGTCCTGAATGAATTCAAGGTGTTTTTTTTTTTTTCCCCTATCCCTGGTGCACTGAAATTGAAGTGTTCAATGAGTCTTTTACATTAAGTTTTTCATGCTTTCCTTGAACTCGAGAAGCTTTTTTAAAAAAGATCCTTTCTTTATATTTTTACTTTCCATTTGGTCAGTTATCTCTTTCTGAAATATTTTTCTAGACTCAAGTCAGAATTTATTCCAATGTCTACTGTCAATCCATGGTTTCTGAATAAAGTTTCCCACTGAAGGGTTTCTTCATAAAAGCAGATTCAAGTCTGGAGTGAGCAGCCTTGAGATATCTCATTTTATTTTGTTCTAGAAAACAGAGCAACTATCAAGGATCAGAGAGAGCTTACCAAAAGGACACAGGAGTCACCTTGATAATCTGAGCATCAGAAACAAAAATAAGTGGAATGAAATAATATATATCAAATATCTCCCCAAATAATTCAAATCATCATAATAAAATCTCACTGGTCATCTACTATTTGAGTATCTTGCATACTGCATAATATGTTCAAAAATTAAAAAAAAAAAGCAAAAATATCCCCAAACAAAAAAAAAAAGAAAAATGCCTGGGTTCAAGTCCCCAAATCTTCTCTGCTTAGATAAGAATGGTCCAAATAATATAGCACTTTGTTCATAGGACCACACGTGTTGATACACACCTAAAAAACTACCTATTAGCAGGGGAGACAGGCCCTGAATCCCCCTAGCCCAGGTTACAGCTACAGATTTCTTACAGACATGATGATAAACTCAGGAGTCTCATTTTCCTCCAAAAGAGCAGCATTTCTGAAACAGGTACAATCTTTCCAATCCAGACAAATCCATACCATGCATTCCATCTTGCTGTTCCTTTCCTCTATCTAAGACAAGTTTCAAGCCCTTTAAAAGTATTTCTTTATAATGCTGTGTGCTTTTAAAGTGATATTTAAAAAAAAAATGCAGGGAGCCAGTGGAAAGCTGGTTTGTGATAACACATCAATGACCAGCTGCTCCCTGTGCGGATGCAAACCACCACTGGAAAGGAAACACATTTCCTGTCATGAGTATTCATTCCCTTTCAGTTTTTAATTTAATCCAGTGCCTATAATTTCCCCTGTCATCAACAATGAAAGTGCCATCTGCACATTGTTGCTTTAATGCCTGCTCAATGGTTATTGACAAAGGAGCATCCTGGTCCGTGGCCATCACATTAATTGTTCCACACACGGAACAGGAGATGGGGTCCAACTGGCCTGATGCCCTTCAAAGGAAGGGAAGAAAGGAGGTGAGGGGGACCTTCCTGCAGCCGAGTGCCAGTCCAGCTCCTGGTACAGAGAGCTGCCTTCAATGCTTCTCATTCCTGAGACCAGATGTCAGTACAGACCACTCCTTTCAGAGAAAAGCCTCTGGTGCAGTTTCCATTCACTCTGGGACTGTAAAACACAAGACCACGGCTACAAAGGACAAACCAGATTCAGAGAGATTCCCCTATGTTTAAATATCTATGCTGCATGCATTTCACCTAGCTGAAAAATAAAAAGTATCTCCTGACCTCCAATTGTCTATAGGATGTGCCCCTGAAGACTAGCCAGAAGCACTTAATGTTTGAAAATACTGTGATTCTCTAGGCTTTGTCTGTTTTTATCAACGTGTCTGTTATTCTTTAGTTTCCATCAAGGAATTTTGTTGATCCTCAATCTCCAGATATTTCAGGCAAATACAAAATATTATCCTAAATGATTCAATCACAATTTGATGAGTAACCACAATATTTAAAGCAAAAATAAATTTTAAAACAGTAACATTCTTGGTTTTATTTAAAACAAACAAACAAAAAAACCTTGTGAAGAAGTTTTTTAATGTTTTCTCTTAAGTGTTTTAAAGCTTTTGACCAATTGACTTTTAAGACCCATACAATGTTTCATTTACTCTATAAGCCATAAGTATAAAGTCAAGATTTTTCAAGTTAACATACCAAAAAGTTCACTACCTCACAAAGGCTGGTTTTGAAAATAGTCAGTAGAGAACTGTTTTAAGTTGCTTAAGACACTTTGGGGAAATTTTATTTTTCTCCAGTGTCAGATTATAAGCATCCAAACAAAAATAAAAACAGAAAACCCATCTCCATCTTGTTTGTGAGCCATCAACATCCATCATGAGACCCTGCCTTGAGGTATACCTGCCAGCCTCAATAAATAAGCTCATCCTGAAAAGACTATTTCTACCAAAAGATTCAAAATAATTGGACTTTAATCCTAACAAGAGTCCAAAAGTATTTGATAATTTAATAGGTTTCTTACAGTAACTGCCTCTCCTTCTACAGGGGCCACAATAAAGAAAACATTCATTTACATTTAAATAATTATAAACCTAAGATGTATATAAAAATGCTCATTCTCTCAGTTCCTGATTGCCCAGGTGTTCACTGCTCAATCAGTTTAAAGAAACACAAATATCAAAATGACATTGCAGATATGTAGACATGGATCTGTGAATCAAATAATGAATTAAAAATACAAAATAACATTTTTGCCCATTGGCTTAGTTGCTGATAAGAGTATCCAGTAAGGTTCTAGCTTAAGATGTCAGCTTATACCCATCTATTTCCCCTCTGCCCTCAAGACTACTGAAATTAAAATAAAGGAGAGAAATGGTATGCCAATGGAAAAAAAATGTTTGCTATATCAGTAAACAAAGATGTTACAGCTATCAAGCCACCTCATTAGAGCCACCCCTGATGGTGAGTCATGAGG
The DNA here is from genome assembly GCF_033118175.1 of Dama dama. Lineage (NCBI taxonomy): Eukaryota > Metazoa > Chordata > Mammalia > Artiodactyla > Cervidae > Dama > Dama dama. Next base: position 38,029,723 of record NC_083693.1, read on the forward strand.
GAATTCAGGAATGGAAACAGGATGCCTGCCATCAAGCAGTCAGTGACTGCAGCCACCCCCAGTGGTGTCCCCTGAAGGGACTCTGGATGAGAAAGCCCAGGATCCTGGCCTCAGAGAGCTGAGGTGCATATGAAAGGAATGACTTCAGTGAGCCCAGACTCTTGCATCTTCCCATACATAGAAAATGCTAAATTCCTTAACTTGAGATGTCTGGTTTTCTTTAGTTAACAGTAATCTTCTGATGCACTGACTACCTGGTCTTTGTTGCAAAATTCCTATAAACCTTGGCTCCTCCCGTGCTGTGCTGTGCTTAGCCACTTCAGTCACGTCCGACTCTTTGTGACCCCATGGACTGCAGCCCACCAGCCTCCTCTGTCCACGTGATTCTCCAGGCCACAGTATTGGAGAGGGTGGCTTCTCCCTTACCTCTATGGAAAAGTCCCTTAGAGCTGAGATCCTGTCTTCTGGACTTAAGTCCTCCGTCCTGTCCACCAAATAAAGCATAATTCTCAACTTTCAGGTTGTACTTTTTTTTTAGACAAGATATTCAACACATCACAAGAAAAGAGCACACACACAGAGGCCTGGTGACTGCAAAAGCCAATGAAGGAAGATCTGTGCTCAACGCTGAGTAGGGGGCTGCAGGGCAGAGGGGGCAGATCTGCCATGTAGAAGCCCAGAGTTCAGAAGTGCCCTGAGTCCAGAGGAGGGCAGGGAGTATGGAGTAGAGCTGTCACAGGTGAATTCAGAGCAAGCTTGGTCAACTCCCTCCTGACAATAACAAACTACCAGGTTTCTCCTCACTCCATTGAGTCAAAACTCAAACAAACTGATCTGATCAGTGAGTGCCGGACAGAACAACATGGCAGCCACTCCAAAACCTGCCTTCTAAGTCCTGGATGGGTGGCCGGTGCTATGAGGCTAACATTCATGGGATTCCCAAGGCTTAGCTGTGCCCTCCCCTAAAAGCATAAACTATCTCATTAATGTTTTTTAATGTTGGCTACTTGTTGCATCCTTAATAATTTAGGAATATTAGGTGAAGTGAGGTATCTTACTAAAATCAATGTTCCCTGCACCATTTATTTTTTAAACGTGACCACTGGAAAATGTAAAATCACATCTGGGGCTGACATTACATTTCTATTAGACAGCCCTGAACCAGGAAACAAAGCAGGTCATGTGAAAAGAGATGCCTTTGGAGCAAAGCATTCAGTCCTTGAGCATTTACTCAGTCCTCAAAAATGTAACAGGCCTCCTCTGATACAGCACTTCTACTAATGTTTCTGTTCCCTAATATAAAAATAAGAGATACTAAGAACCAGAGGAACTTTAGAAAGTCTTGACAAATACATAGTAAAAACAAACAGAAAGGCAAAGTAAATAAATAAGCAACATTAAAAGAAGGGGAGGAAAATAACCCTAGAAGAAATAACATTGCTTAGTTTAAAACAAATGAACTACAAAAGTAAAGAAGGAAAGGACAACCCTCCAACCAGTACTCCCAGAGAAAGAGGGCCCAGTGTACAAAAGACAGGAACGGTGGAAGGAGGACCAACTGGATGTACAGCGTGACCAAAGACATCGGGATAACAGGGTACAAGAAGATTTGGTGAAGAAGGTAAAAAAGGAGATCATCTGAGCTTGACGCCAAGTCAACTGACACCAGGCACACACGACCCCAATGAATGGCACAGAAACACAGCACTGAACCCACAGAGAAGGAAACAGGGGCTTAGAAAAATGGCTTTGCAGAGAACAGTGCTTATACTGTCACAAGATCGTGAGGGCTGTTTTTTGTTGTTTTTTTTCCCCCAAGTCAAATCAAGCTACTGTCAAGTGACAGAGAAATTAAATAAGACTGTGGCTCAGCTGGTAAAGAATCCACCTGCAATGTGTGAGACCTGGGTTCGATCCCTGGGTTGGGAAGATCCCCTGGAGAAGGGAACGGTTACCCACTCCAGTATTCTGGCCTAAAGAATTCCATGCACTGTATAGTCCATGGGGTCGCAAAGAGTCGGACATGACTGATTGACTTTCACACTCACACACATACACACACAGAATAGAATGTAAATGTTACCAATGTGGACATGGAAGGACTTCAAGAGAAGTAGGGGCAGAAAGGAAATGATTACAGAGCGGGAAAGCTGAATTCCAGGATTCCAGGCAACAGAGATGACAAGAAGCTTTGTTTTTTTCAACAAGTTAGTTTGTAGATATAATTAAGATTACTATAATTTTTTTAAATTGATTAACACTGGTTTTCTTTTCAATTTAAGTATAGTTGATTTAAAATGCTGTGTTAGTTTCAACCATAAAGTGATTCAGTTATACACATATGAATTCTATACCATACTTTTCCATTATGTTTTATCACAGGATATTGAATATAGTTCCCTGTCCTACACAGTAGGATCTTGTTGTTTATCTACTCTATTTATAATAGTTTCAAACCCCTCCACCTTGGCAACCCCAACCCCCTTGGCAAGTTTGTTCTTTATGTCTGTAAGACTGTTTCTGTTCCTTAGATATGTTCACTTGTGCCATATTTTAGATTTCACATGTAAGTAATATCACAAAATTGCTTTATAACATTATATAAGTTTGATGTATACAACATTACATTTCCACTTCTGTACACTCCAGCAGGCTCACCACTAGAAGTTTAATTTCCATCTGCCACCCTCTGTTGACACCCTTTACCTGTTTTGTACTTTTGAAGGTGCAAAAGTGAGCAGCGGAAGAAGCAAGAACAGAGGTAGGAGGGGAGGTAAGGAGAGCTGTGAATGAGCTGAGTTCATACCTATCGTAATAGGAAGTCACAGAAATGAGTGAAGTTGATCAATCCAGGAAGAGGACGATTAAGATTACTAAAATACTGTCCTAATGGTGTCATAACCAGAAACAGAGGCAACAAAATGTATCTGGGTAAGAGTCAGCATCGAGACGGGCCAGGGCTTTCCCGAAATCCTTTATTATTGGCTCTGTAAATGCTGCACCTTATTGGCATTTATTTGTGTTTGTATTTCAATAAAACTTTATTTACAAAAATAGGCAGTGGGCAGATTTTAACCTGTAGGCTATAGTTTGTAATCACTGCTCTATTTGTTTTTTTACAACTTTGCACCTGCTAACCCCAAACTCTCAATCCATCCCCCACCCCACCTGGCAACCACAAGTCTGTTCTCTGTGTCAGGGAGTCTGTTTCTGTTTTGTAGATAGGGTCACGTGTCATAATAAAAATGTCATAGCCGTGGCATTTTCTCCGTATCATGTACACACTATATAATTGAAATGTCTCTCTCGGGGCAGACAAAGTAGATAATACAATGCCTAAAGCAACAAAGTGCACCAATCACGCAATCATTATACTAACAATCCTTTAATTAGCCTTGAAAAACAAAATAGTCATCAGTCTAGAGTTCCATGTGAAGGTAAAGCAACAACAAAAAGCCTCTAAATGCAAATATATAGAAAATTATCTTCATGAACTTGAGGAAAGGAAAGATTTTTCTAAAGATAACATAATATACACTAAACATAGAAGAAAAGGATTAAAAAATCAGGCAACTAAGAATTTCTGTTCATCTAAAGATACAATTTATCTGTAAGCATGTGTGTGCATGCTAAGTTACTTCAGTCGTGTCCAACTCTTTGCAACCCTATGGACTGTAACCTGCCAGGCACCTCTGTCCATGGGATTCTCCAGGCAAGAATACTGGAGTGGATTGCCATGCCCTCATCTAGGGGATCTTCTTGACCCAGGGATCATCGAACCCTTGTCTGTCACATCTCCTGCATTGGCAAGGCAGGTTCTTGACCACTAGCGCCATCTGGGAAGCCCATCTGTAAGCATGTGAAGTATGAAAGTTGCTCAGTCATGTCCGACTCTTTGCAACGCCATGGACTATATGGTCCATGGAACTCTCCAGGCCAGAATACTGGAGTGGGTAGCCTTTCCCTTCTCCAAGGGATCTTCCCAACCCAGGGATCAAACCCAGGTCTCCCACATTGCAGGTGGATTCTTTACCAGCTGAGCCACAAGCATATTCTACTTCAATGAGGAATTTATGAAAAAGAGAACATGAAAATAGTGGAAAGACCAGCCAGGGTCAAAGATACTCGCAAAAACATTTTACAAAGGGCTCAAGTCCGTAAAATAGAAAAACACATACAAATCCTAACAAGGAAAGAATAAAACCACACACACATACACACACAGATAAAAATAGGCAAGAGACATGAATAAACACTTTGCAAGAGAAGATGATATCCAAGTGGAAAATTAAGAAATGAAAATGTCCTCAACTTTATTGGTAATCAGGAAACCACTAATTAAAAACACAAGGAAATATATCACTCCCCACCCACTAGAATGGTAAATTTAAAAGACTAAAATACAAAGTGTGGGTGATTATGCAGAACAAGAAGAATTTTTCAGACACTGCTGGTGAGAATGTTAATTGGTATAATCATTTTGAACAGGTTTTGGCTTCATCTGGAGAAGTTAAAGACATGCCATCCAAGCTCCTGGCTAGTCCCTTCCTATGCATATACACGTGATAGAAATACATAAACATGTGCATCAAAAGATGTATGTGGTTGGAATATTCATGTCAGTGTACTTTACAAGAGTCCAAAAACTAGAAACAACTTAAAAAACCTCCATCAACAGAATAACAAATAATGCTACATCCACCCAATAAAAATGAATAAACTGCAGCAACAGGCAAGAACTTGGGTGACTCTCACAAAAATAAAAGTGAACAAAAGCAAACAAAAGAATACACACTGTGTTCTTGTGTGATTCCATCTATACAGAGTCCCAGTGAAGGGCAAAATTAAACTCTGATGCTTGACATTATGCTGTGGTTTTCCAGTACACAAAAAGAGGGAGAAGATTGAGTCATCTTGGGTGGTGGTTACCTGCATGGTAACCTGTGACAATTCATTGAGCTGGTTTTGATATTTTGCCACACAGGGGACCCGTATTACACTGCAATTCAAAGTTCAAAATGACTTCTCAAATGAAATCTGTCTAAGAGCTAGCCAGCATATTAAAGGTTACTTCAAATGTCAATAAAACATCTTAAGGAAAACAGTGAATAAATGAATGTTTCTGGACCAGTGATTTCAATTGTAAATGTTATCAATTTGAGTTTAATCAATCAGTGAGCAGCCTTGGCTTAACTTGCTTAGTCTGAGCCCCTCCATATAACACATTATATGTGTGAGCTTCTGAAGACAGATGCAGTAGAATAAAAAACTTTTATGATTTTAAAGTTTCAAAACACCTGGAGCTCAACCTGACCACTTGCCTTCTCTCCACAAAATAAAACAAACACATTTTTTCTTGCTCAGGAATACCTCTTTTACCCCGAGACAGGACTCTTTACTGACAATTTGCCCTCAGTGATCCCAGAATAAATTTCCCATGCTGGGGATCATCTTACAGGTGGTCCTCCTTAACCATGGCGGCAACCATGTCACCAACCCCCACCGCCCCGCCCCGCCACCCACTCCCACCTGCAGGGGGCACTGGTCAGCCCATTCTAAGGCCGTTCTCTGAGTCTGGAGTCAGCCCCGTGTCCAGGCCTCTCCCACTACCCCGCTGGACTTTAAACAATGTCTTACTTAATTTCACGTTAGTTTCAGTCACTTGTTTGGCTCTCTGGAAGTTGTGACTCTGAGGTTTTTGCAATAACTTCAAGTTTTTTCTCTTGGAAACTTAAGCATATTATGGGATGTCTTATCTTGTGCTATCCCAAAAAAACATTCAACAAAGAGAGATAAGAGTAACAGGGGTGTGTGTGTGCACACATAAATGTGCACATGCAAGCTTCTATTTTTTTTAAATGGTTTTGGTTTTTACTTTGAGGGCTCTTTGACTAAAACAGTTTATAGCTGATGTGGAATGCAAATTAAGGAAATCACTGAAATAAACAGAATGAGAATTAGAAGTTTTAAATTAGTTTCTTCTTCTCTAAGGAGTAAAACTCTACCTAATCCTGATAAATCAATAAGTGAGCAGAGATTTTCACTAGCATCTCTCCATGACAAGACCATTTCTCTTCCTTTAACAGCATGTCAGGGATGAATCAGGAGCTCTGAGAGAACTAAGCCTTTGGGGAATATCTTCAGGGGTAGACTTGAAAGACAACATTTACAAGAAAGTGTCCTTTAGTGAAAGTGCCCATAATCTCCAGTCTATAAAGCTAAAAGAATTCTGTACCTTTATGTCCCAGAGCAATAAAGAGGTTTAACAGGGGTACAATTTCTACCATAATAAATCTGGATCAAGTATAAAGATGCATTACAAACAAGTTTTAATTTACAATTTCAGTTCTGCTACCCATGATAAAAGAAAGGAAATGAAAGAAAGCTGAGCGCCGAAGAATTGAAGCTTTTGAACTGTGGTGTTGGAGAAGACTCTTGAGAGTCCCTTGGACAGCAAGGAGATCCAACCAACCCATCCTAAAGGAGATCAGTCATGGTTGTTCATTGGAAGGACTGATGCTGAAGCTGAAACTCCAATACTTTGGCCACCTGATGCAAAGAACTGACTCATGTGAAAAGACCCTGATGCTGGGAATGATTGAAGGCAGGAGGAGAATGATGAGATGGTGGGATGGCATCACCGACTCAATGGACATGAGTTTGAGTAAGCTCCGGGAGTTGGTGATGGACAGGGAAGCCTGGCATACTGCACAAAGAGTCAGACACGACTAAATGACTGAACTGAACTGAACTGAACCCACAGTGATGAACTAGATAGTTCTCACCCACTCTGCAGTGAGAACAACTGGGAAAATACAATGAGAAATACAGTCAAAGAATAGGGCAATGAGGAACAGCAGGGCCAAGGTTCAGGAAAGGGAGGGAAGCTTAGAGAATAACATGGTCCGGGGCCACTTTTCCAGAACCATGTGATGATTTCTAAAGCAATGCCTAGGAGGCCAAAAGTTAAAGCAAATCTTGGCAGACTCAAGAGCTAGCAGGACATAGTGGGGTTCAAGGTCTACAGAATAGAGGGAAGACCTTGCTAAGTTCTCTATATTCACACTCTAGAATGTATATGCAAAATTGAGAAACAAACTAGCCCTCTGAGGAATGGAAGCCCAGGTCCTCCTCTTCTCAGTCACTAACTGGATTAAGGTGATTTGTGCTTGCCAGAACCTATAGCCTGAGTGTTGGTCAGAAGCAAACATAAAATGGAGGGAGGTATTGTCAAGTGTCAAGATCTTTGAATTATCTCTGTGATTTTTCACATACAAAATCTAAGACAACATAAAACACAACAAAGCTTTGAAGTAACATCATGAATCATTTCAATAAATACTTTATAAGAGATTTCTAAGATAAAAATACAAATAGGGATCAAATACACAGTGGTAGTGAGAGTTACATAATAGTGGGGAAAGAACACAATCTTATTTTAAAATTCAGTTTACCACTTGGCCTATTTCTGTCACTTTAAAAGTAATGCCTGCTAATATTGTTTAAGGTGCCATAATGGTGTTATGCCATTTTAATTTTTAAATATTTCTCTAAACAACCTATGAACATAGAGAAAAGTCTGAAATGCACCAGAAGGCCTTGAGTAATGGTGATTTGGATGGCTTTTATTCCCCTGCAGTCCTTTTTTTGTTTAATTTGATTTCCTACACAAAACATTATTTGTAGCTGCAAGAAACATCACTTATAAACACATTATTAGGATAATTAAATAACTGCACCTTGGGTTTTCTTCATAGACTGTCTTCAAGGTGTGAAATTTTTACAGCAAGTATTTGATAATGTTAAGTTTGAGTTGTAGCATTTCACATAGTGGCCAGTAAATGTAAAATAGTAAGTCTGATAAAGCAGAGCAGAGCCACCAAGGGATTTCAGATAACACACAAGCCTTCAGACACTGGACTCCACACCCGTGCCTGCATTCTGCAATAAGCAAACGCCAAATGCACAACCACTTAGTTCTGCTGTCTTGTGACTAAAGTTTCTAAAAAGTTGAATCTGCAATCCCAAATGTATAAAACAGCAAAAAATCATCCCTGTATCATTATGTATTATACATTTCTATATAATTATGTGTTGATTCTTATTATTCAGTTTAAATACCTTGCCTTCTGAACATGTTTTCCTAACTATGCACATTTATTTTATGCAAATCAACACTCAGAATGGCCTTCAGATGTGTGTGTACAGACAAATGACTAAATGGAATGCAAAAAGGAGAAATATTATGGAAACTGTTGGTAGTTTAGAATCTTACACTTGCATCACTTCAAAATGATTTCTTAGGTATTATCTCATTCCCAGCCCAGTTACAAGCCCATGTAGTAAATTAATAATCACCATTAAGTCAGACTATGCAGTTAGGAATAATTTAGGTACCTTCAGTTAACAAATTTATCTATGTACCTACATAGAATTCTTACACACAGTTATATATCATAGACAGTACGCCCAAAAGGTCTCTGGAATCTGTCCTTGTCTCCACATTTCCACACTGACCATTACAGTTTTGACCTCTTCATCCTTTGCCTACGTTTTCTCGTCTCTTTAATCTGTCCCCCACACACACCTCAGCATCCTTGATCTAAACACAGATCTAGTAATATCCCACCTCTGATTAAAAATCCACCACCCTCTCACTCTCTACCTTGTGCCTCACTAAGGGGGCCTGATAGATAGCTAAAGGAGATCACAGCAGGTAAAACTATCCCTCTGAAAACACATGGTTTGTCTTTAAAAGTTTATGTACATTTTTTTTTTCATTCGTCTATAATTTATACTTGTTGGGTTTAATACAAATATTGTGGTTTGGACTGTTTCCACTTCTAGAAAAATATGCAGCGGCAAGCTGATCTTGCAGCTTCATGAATCCTCTGGCACACCAGCACCATCTCCTCATATCCTGGGAGATATACCCTGATGAAGGCCCAAGAAGAAATCTCAACTCTGCAGAGCCACTCGACATACCTTATGCTCAACATCTCTTCGGTCTATGGTATGAACTCACCTTAGCCCTCCTACCAGAAGATAACCCCCGTCCTTCATCTTGCAAGGTGTGTTTCTAGAACATCATTCTCACAAAAGGGTATGTAAGAGAAAGTTAGTAGTTTGGTTAGTACGACATCCCTCCTTTAAGAATTCTCAACACACATAAGCACGTCAAGCTTCTGAAGAGCTTTGCAGCAAAACTACAGCAAGATCAACTGGGAGCCAGCGCCCCACAGAACACACCTTGCTGAGGGTACGGTGTCCTCCCACTCTCATCTTTCTTCACCCTGTTCGTTCGCCTCACCGGGAAAGCCTTCCATGTTTTCTCCAACTGGCAAACTCCTACTCACCTTTAGAAATCTAATTCCTAGCCACCTGGCTGGAAGTAAATATACCCTCTTAGGTGTGTCTGTATCACATTTGCATTCAGGTACATGTGAGATACTCTTGAATTTACACGTCAATCTCCATAGATAAGACTGCGAATTATAGAAGCAGAAATAATCCCTTAACCATGTATAGATTCCCAGAATCTAGCAAAGTCCACATGAAGATTTCAATAAAAAAATATGTGTTGAATAAGCTGATGAACAGGTAAACAATCTTCCACGGAAATAAGACATGTAGAATCATACATTATCTCCCTGTACTCCAGCCGGGAAATCTCTGCTGGCAGGAAGTGGAACAATAACAAGATTTGGAAGGAAAATGGTCTCTAGAACAGCCCAGTCAGAATGGGCAAAGGACCTCTGGAACTGAATTTGTCAAGAGAACCTGACACCAGTTAGGGCTTGTCACAGGAATCAGTTATGAGTCACTGTATCTCTGTCCAGGGTCTTGAGAGTCCTGCTGGAAAGCCCTGGCTCTGTTTCAAAACCAGACAGACTCAAGTCTGGCTGGAATACAAATGTTTGCATATTTCATTATTTCTGATATAGAGACTTCCTTTTCACCGTAATCTCAGGACAGTCACATTCAATCAGTTACACTCAAGTGGTTTAAATAAATTACGTTGATTTTTTTTTTTTCTACAAAAGAAGTTATGGATTCTAAAGGAGGCCGGACATACAAAGGACTTGCAAGGCAGCTGTGACACAGCCCTGCCTGTAACCAGTGAGCAACCCTGGCCAAGAGACCACACCTTTCTAGGCATTGATGTCCCAACCGTTGAGTAGCTACATTATGAAGATAAAGCAAATCTTCAGTGAATTACCAGTGTGTGCCAAGCGCTTTCTCTTATTTAATCCTCTCAAAACCCTGTGAAGTGGACATTATTCTCATTTTACACATGAGGAAACAGAGCTTAGAAAGTAAAGTAATTTGTTGAAGGCCACTCCATGAGCTCACAATATTGGCAAGCTGGGAAGTTCAACACATTCACAGCTAGATCCACGGTCAAGGTGAGACCAAAGCTTTCTCCCCTCCCACCCTCCCGTGACCTCTGGCTGCTGACAGCGGTCTACACGAGTGCTTCTCTCTGGTATTGCAATGTTGATGACACACACTGCTTATAATTATTAATCTTCTTAAAATCTTCTAACCTGACAAATGTTTGCATTTCACTATTATTTTTAGTTGTCACATCATGTAACCCTAGCTCATACCCAAACTTTTCATAAAAGCCAAAATCTCTCATGCAATTTGATTCCTGAAAGGTCTCTTAAAGAGATGGAGGTACTAGGAAGAAGCCTGCAGCTTGCTGGTGAGTGGCCTTCTCTCCAAGAGAGACTGCCACAGCCTATGGCACATGCTCCCCTTGGTCACTGCTCCCGCTCCCTGGCTGAGTAGCCACTGCCTCTCCACAACCCAAGCACCCAGCACAAGGACCAATCCAAGACCAGGAGTTGTGACACACACATACCCACAGTGAGGCCCATTTGGGGCCAACCGCAGGCAAATGGCGTGGGGATGGCTTTCATTTTCTCACCACTTTGGAGTGTTTTAGCTCATCTAGTCCTCTGTAATGTGCACGTGTGAGTTGGGGATGGGGGTTAATTTTGTTTTATTTAGATGAAAATGACCACTGTCTTCTGTCTAACTTTGCAGTCTCTCAAAGTTGCCTCCACAGTCTTCAGGTCATCACAATGACCGGTGAAGTGCTATCCTGTCCAAGGTATTAACAGGAAAGTACAGACTCAGGATGCTTGAGAAACTTAGCAAAGATCAACCAGGTTTCCCCTGTGGCTCAACGGTAAAGAATCCTCCTGCAATGCAGGAGCCACAGGAAACAAAGGTTCGATCCCCGGGTTGGGAAGATCCTCTGGAGGAGGCCATAGCAACCAACTCTAGTATTCTTTCCTGGAGAATCCCCATGTACAGAGGAGCCTGGCAGGCTACAGTCCATAGGGCTGAAGAGTTGGACATGACTGAATCAACTTAACACACACACCTAAGACCAATCATCCAGAAATGAGCAGAGTCAGAACCTACCAAGCTCCCAAGGACAAATCCTATGATTCCTAAAGTAACAGAGAAGCTGCTCCACATAGTCTGCCTCCCCAAATGCCACAGGGCTTGTGCCCACCCCACCCATTCCCCAAAGCCTCTGAGATTCCATTTCTCTGCCCTGGCTCTGCTCAACACTAGGGCAGCTTTCTCAGCACCTCTTCCCCTAACCCCACATCTCTGTCCTTTCCTTCTTCATACAGTCCAAGCTCTCTAAACAGCATTTTTTGCCCTGGTAAACTACGGGACAGCACTTATCTGCTTTTACAGCTCTCCAATGTGATAGTTTCTCCATGTCACTGCATACACACTGAATATTTTGAAGCATAAGTCTAACTGTGGAATAGGAGGGACTACACATTTAACACAGGTGTCCTGTGGGAAACAAAGCCATTCATCTTAGCAATTGTAACTACATTAAATGATGCAACATACAACAGTTTAATAGAACGGGTGCTCTTTATTTGCAGGATTATGAAATCTCACCTTTCTTCTTACACTTCTGGAGACTCTTAGCACTTTCCACCTGTTGTAGCTTTTCTCACATCCCTTTCCTACCTCATTCTCCCCTCCTTGGAACACCATCATCCCTGCATACTGCTCCGGAGCCGAGTCCAATGCTTTGTACAGGCTAGACCCTGAAACTCACTTACAATGACTTAAATGCTTTCATTAAATATTTGTACTGTATGAAGGATGTGCCAATGAAAATTGAATATCCAAAGCAATCTAGAAGAGCAGAAGAACAAACTTATCCAGATTTTACACAGATCTGCCAATTGAAGTGAGCACTAATAAGTCTGCAAGAAGCCCGTGGGGCTGGAAGCAGTTGCCTGAACGAGCAGACAACTGTATCCGGGCAGCGGAGGCTTGCTCATCTTCAGAGCAGGACCACCTGCATTAACCTCCCCAGGAACCACGCCCATTATTGGAACTGGGGAGGGGGTCTAAATGCTCACAGCTGGTCCTCTGCCTGGACAGACGAGTCAGCTGCAAAGTCCAGGGCCAGACCCGTACCCAGACCAGGGAAGCCGCAGAAAAGTCTAGAAATGCCTAAATTGACACCCATATCAGACTACATGCCAATACTTATACCAGAAGGGGTACTAATGTGTGACCATTCGGACCTATTCTTGATGATTCCTGACTCAGGATGGAGACACTTTCACCCTGAGTTTCTAATCCGAGGGCAAGTCAGGTCTCAAGTACCAGCGCACAGGTGGCCTGGGCACGCCAGGTTCCTCCCTGGGAGGCTGGGGAAACAGAGGCACACGGCGGCGGGCAGGCCCGGGCCCGGCCGGAACTTACCACGTCCATGATCTGCAGGAGGCTGAGGGAGAAGTAGACTGTGAGCGGCAGCGAGTCGTTGGCCACCGGCCTCTCCAAGGGGTTGTAGTTCTTCACCAGGTCCTTGTAGAGCTTCCTCTGGAACTCGCCTTGGAGGGACACTTCAGGAGAGGAGAGGAGAGACGCGCGGGCTGCTCAGGGCAAGCCGGCGGGGATGCGCCCCCTGCCCGCACCCCCAGCCGCCCAAGCAGCGCAGCCCAGAAGTGCCGGGCTCGCCTTCCACCCGCAGCAGGCGCGAATCCCCAATTCCGTCCCCGGCGCGGGGCGCCCCGAGCCGCCTGGGATCCCAAGGAGCAAGAGTGGTGGCTGGAGAGACCGGCGGCTTTACCGTGCAAGATCGACGCTGCCAGCGCCAGACACAGCGAGCCGCGCATGTTGGGGGCCGGAGCTGCGCGTCTCGGAGATCAGCCCTGGCCTGAGCCTGCGGCCGCAAAGCCGCCTCTCCCGGCTAGGCTGGCGCGCCTTTAAAGAGCCCAGCGCGCGCCCACGCCCCGCCCGCCCCCGCGCGCCTCTCCACGTGACGAGCCCCGCCCCCGTCCCCCGCGCCCCTCCCCCCCAGCCCGCCGCCCGACCCCAGCGGAAGGCGGCCGCGGGGGAGACTGTAGCCCAGAAGTCCAGGAGAGGCGCGCCACCTCCCCGCGTCCGTCTCCACCGAGCGGTACCCGCGTGCCCGAGGCTGTCAACGGCCAGGCTCTGCCTGTCTCTTCTGTCCTTTGTCCCCGGTCCGCTCGCTGCCACTCTCAGACAAGCCACGCCGGGTCGCTGGGAGAACGGTGGGACCCTTCTGAATCTGGCTCCCCAGGGCCCTGCCTCCACGCCAGCTGCTGGATGCAGAGCCCAGGAACCAGGCTCTCACAGGTTCGCGAGTCCACCCAAAGGAGAGGAGACAGACATGAGACAGGTCCCTCCTACCCCCGCGAGCCGTGGTGGATGTTCTTCCAGCAACCATTTGCTGGGCATCACCAGCCTGATTCTCAGATGGTTCTGGAGGTGTCCAGAGGACAGCCGAAATCTGCCAGGGAAGCATTATTCAAGGAGGAGACGCTGCAAAAGTGTGTGATGGAATTCCCAGTGTATATCTTCTTCATGTTTAGTTCTCTTTTAAAGGCGATTCAAAAGGTTGGGAGAAAAAAGTTAACTCTCAGCTTTTTGCCAGAGGACAGGCAAAAGTTGGTGGTGTGATCTAAGCTTTTCTTTTTTTTTTTTTGCCAGTGAAAGGTCATTGCCAAGGGAAACTTCTGAGCAGACACCAATCAAAGAGGTCAGGGGCTTAATCATATCCCAAATGTTGAAGAGGGGGCCTGATTCTGGGAGAGGATGGAAGAGAGAATGCTGAGGAGAGCCTTCAAAAGTGGTGGGTAAACTCTACCCCTTTTGCCCTCAGCAAGCATGTTGCAGAAGGCTGAGACCAGAAGGGTCCCTGCACTCAGTTAGGTGGTCTGCAGCTCACTTACCTTAGGCCCCAGAGAATCCGAGCTCCACCAGATGTTAGGATCACTGTGGACCAGCAGAGGCAATGCCTGTATGTCTGAATTGCATAAGGCTCAGACTTCTTGGATAGCACCAAAAACTAGGGGAAAGCTTACCAAAATGTGACTGCCCATGAATTTACCCCAACATCAGGAATGGGCAGCTAAATCGGTTCTTTGATTTGGAAAAATAAAGAAATATGCCAGCCTTGCAATGAAGTGTCTTGTAGCAAATTGACACCTGCTTTATATATATATATATATATATATATATAGACATGATGCATATATAAATAATCAGTATAGGCTTTGATAACTGTACCAAGATCCTAAAAGAAGGAAGGGTTCATTCTTTCTGGAGAATGGTTCAGAGAAAAGGTGACTCCTGACCTGGGCTTGCCTCAAAGGAGGTATTTGCTGGGAACGCCAGAGGGGATTCCTGGTGAGCAGACACGTGTCGTCTTCACTTCATCTGGTTCCTGAGTTCTACACCATCTGTGGCAGCCAGGATACACACAGAACTGGCATGTGGTAAAGGAATGAGCTACACAGTATTGGCTGCTGGCAAAAAGGGAGTCAGACAAGGGAAATAAAACCCAACAGAATAGAGGAGACATAAACATCAATTGGAAAATTGCCAGTGACACACCACCTCCAGTGGTCCTATAAGCACAGCTCTTAATCGCCTGCAGATTACATGAAAGTACCTAAAAGCCCTGCCTTCCATCCTAGAGGGATATGAGCCCAGAGGGGCCAAGGAACTTCATATATGTGTGGTATGGTCGTGGGGATCAAGGTCCTGGAAGCATAACTATTTCCTTGCCTCCCTTGTACCCTGCAATGCCAGAAATCTCAAGTTAAATCATTTTCTAGTGGGACAGCAGGTCAATAAGTACAGATCTTCCTCAAGCCCTTATATTGGGCTTACATCTGGATAAACCCATTGCAAGTTGATAATTTTATGAGTTGAAAATGCATTGAATACAACCTAACCTACCAAACGTCAAAGATTAGTTTAGCCTAAGCTGAACATGCTCAGAACACTTATATTAGTTTACATTAGCCTATGGTGCAACTCTGTATTGAGCAAGTTTATTGATGTAATTTTTCCAACCGCATTTGCTCACTTCATGCCACCATGCCACATTTGCTAATTCTCACCATATTTCGAAGTTTTTCATTAAAATTATATTCTTTATGGTTATCTGTAATTAGTGATCTTTGATATCACTGTTCAAGTTGTTCTGGAACATCACAGACCACACTCATATAAGATGGCAAACTTGATAAGAGCTGTGGGCTTTCCTGGGACTGGTTTAAAAAAAAAAAAAATCTGCCTGCAATGCAGGGACCTCAGTTCAATCCCTGGGTTGGGAAGATCCCCTGGATGAGGTCATGGCAACCCACCCCAGTATTCTTGCCTGGAGAATCCCTGCAGACAGGAGTCTGGCGAACTACAATCCTTGGGTTCAAAGAGTCAGACACGACTGAAGTGACTTAGCATGCCCTTGTGTCCTGACTGCCCCACTAATCAGGAGTTCCTTTGTCCCTCTCTCACTCCTTGGGTCTTCCTATTCCCTGAAAAACAGCAATGTTGAAATTAGGCCAATTTATACCCTACAGTTGCCTCTAAGTGTTAAAATGAAAGGAAGAGTCACACATCTCTCATTGTAAATCAATAGCTAAAAATAATTAAGCATAGTGAGGAAGGCATGTCAAAAGCTGAGAAAGGTCAAAGCTAGAACTCTTGCACCAAACAGCCAAGTTGCAAATTAAAAGGAAAGAATTTTGAAGGAAATTTGAAGTGCTGTTCCAGTGAACAGATGGATGATAAGAAGATGAAACAGCCTTCTTACTAATATGGAGAAACTGTTAGTGGACTAGATAGAAGATCAAAGCAGTCACAACATTCCCTTAGAGACAAAGCCTGATGCAGGGCCAAAGCCTAATGCAGAGCAAGACCCTAACTCTCTTCAATTCTGTGAAGACTGAGAGAGGTGAAGTGGCTGCAGAAGAAAATTTGAAGCTAGAAGAGATTGGTCCATGAGATTTATGGACGGACACCATCTCCATAACATATAAGTGCAAGGTGAAGCAGCAAGTGCTGATGTGGAAGCTGCAGCAAGTTAGCCAAAAGATCTTGGTAAGTTGATCAATGAAGGTGGCTACACTAAACAACAGATTTTCGATGTAGATGAAACAGCCCTTATTGGGAAAAGATGCCATCTAGGACTTTCATAGCTAGAGAGGAGAAGTCAAAGCCCTGCTCAAAGATTAAAAGGTCAGACTGACTATCTTGTTAGGGGCTAATTCCCTGGTGACTTGAAGTTGAAGCTAATGCTCATTTGCCTTGCTGAAACTCCTTGGGCCGTTAGTGACAAATGAAAGTGTTAGTCAGTCATGTCCAACTCTTTGCAACCCCATGGACTGAAGACAGGCTCCTATGTCTATGGGATTTCCCAGACAAGAATACTGGAGTGGGTTACCATTCTCTTCTCCAGGGGATCTTCCTGACCCAAGGACTGAATCCAGGTCTTCAGGATTACAGGTAGGTTCTTTATCATCTGAGCCACCAGGGAAGCCCACTTGGGCTCTTAAGAATTATGCTAAATCTACTCTTCCCACTCTCTAAATGAAACAGCAAAGTCTGAATGATAGCACATCTGTTTACAACATGCTTATCTGAGTATTTTAGAACCACTGTTGAGACCGACTGTTCAAGGAGGGTAACAAGGCTCCTTTCAAAATAGTACTGCTTATTGTCAGTGCACCTGGTCATGCAGAATTACAATGCAGATGGACAAAAAAACTAAATGTTGTTTTGATGCCTGCTAACACAATATCCATTCTGTAGCCCATGAATCAAAGGGTAATTTCAACTTTGATGTCTTATTATTGAAGAAATAGATTTCATAAGGCTACAGCTGCCATAGATAGTGATTCCTCTGATGAATCTAAGTAGATTGAAACATTCTGGAAAAGATTCACTATACTAGATGCCATTAAGAACATTTGCAATTCATGGAAAGAGGTCAAATATCAACATTGACAAGATTTTGGTAGAAGTTGATTCCATTCCTGACTTTGAGTAGTCAAGTCTTCAGTGGAAGAAGTAACTGAAGATGGCTTAGAAAGAGAACTAGAATTAGCAGTTGAGCCTGAAGATGTGACTGAATTGCTGCAATCTCATAATAAAACTTGAATGGAAGGGAGTCACTTCTTATGGATGAGCGAAGAAAGTGGTTTCCTGAGATGGAATATACTCCTGGTGAAGATGCTTTGAAGATTGTTGAAATGGCAACAGAAGATTTAGAATGTTACATAGCCTTAGTTGCTAAAGTAGTGGCAGGTGTTTAGTGGACGTTCCAATGTGGGTAAAATGCTATCAAACAGCATTACATGCTACAGAGGATTTATCCCATGAAGGCAAAATACTCATCACCATATTAACAGGCTAATAAAATTATCATGTCAACAACACATTCTAACATAATAAAATTCAATGTGTTGTATAAAATCCAATGCCCTTTCAGGATTAAAAAGTACACAGCCAAGCCAAGATTAAAGGAAACTATTTTAACGTGATCAAGAGTATCTTCTAAAAGACTACAGCAAAGGTCATGATTTTGTTTTTCTGTTTGATTAAACTTTTAAATTTAGAATAGTTTTAGGTTTACACAAAGAGTTATAGAGACATACAGAGAATTCTTATATAATCAGTACACAGTACCCACTATTGTTAACATCTAACATCAGTATGTTATATTTTTCCAACTAAAGACAGAATGTGCTTAGTTGCTTTAGTTGTGTCCAACTCTGTGTGGCCCTATGGACTATAGCCCACCAGTCTGCTCTGTCCATGAGATTCTCCAGACAAGGATACTGGAGAGGGTTGCCATGCCCTCCTCCAGGGGATCTTCCTGATTCAGGGATTGAACCCACATCTCCTGCATTACAGGCAAATTATTTTAACCACTGAGCCATGGGGGAAGCCAAAAAGAAAGAATATAAATATATTAACTAACAACGACACTTTATTCATATTTTCTTAGTTTTTGCGACTATTTTTCTGTTCCAGAATTCCATCAGAACACCACATCACATTAGATATGTCATTTGTCTCTCTGGGCTCCTCTTGGCTGTGATAGTGTCTCAGTCATGCCTGTTTATTGATAATCTTGAGAGCTCTGAGGAGTACTTGTCAGCTATTTTGTAGAATGTCCTTCAATTTGGATTTATCTGATGTTAACTCAGGATTAGACTGAGGTTGTGAGTTTGGAGGAAGAAGACTACAAAGGTAAAATGCCATTGTCATCACATCATATCAAGTGTACATACTGTCAACATCACTCATCCCAGTTGATGTTGACTTTGATCACCTGTGTGGATGTAGTATTTGTTGTATTTCTCCCTTGTGAAGTTACTCTTTTGTACCTCCCTGTCTGTCCTATGGACTTTGGAAGGATGGCAAAATGTGTACCCCACTTTAAGGAGTTGGGAGTTAAGCTCCACCTGAAGTTTTTACATACAAATTAAATACACCCTAAAGTACATACTTACATAAATTATCTTAAATTATTCTGCTTGGACAGAATAATAATTGTGCTCTTCTCCCACATTTGTTTATGTATTTAATCATTTTTTTAATATCAGTGTGGACTCATGAACATATACTTTCTACTTTGGGTTATAATTGAATACAACTTTATTTTGTTGACCAAGTTCTTCAGTCATTGGGAGCTTGTTCAGTTGACTCTTACATTGCTCTGATACCCTCTCTTGTGAATTGCTTTCAGTACTTGCATTCTTTCTAGCACTACATGATTCTTCATACTTATATTTCTGGCCCCAGTCCTAGAATCAGACATTCCTCCAAGGATCCCTATTTCCTTTTGTTTAAAAATGGTGTTAGAAATGAATATCTGAGTCCTGGGTATGCATGTCGGTACTGGGGGGGGAGGTTGCTTCTAGGACCTCTGAAGCTGTCAGAGAAAGAAGGTATATGTTTGTTTAACCCGTGTACATGCACAAACCTATCTGTATACATATTAAGCCACACGTAACTCCACACCAAAGTCTCCAACTCTAATACCATATGGATCATCTCAGCCTCCTCCACCCTCAGCTCCTATAGTGAAAACCCTATATCATACCACTGCATCTATTTACTTACTGAATTTTGAATTTTGGTATACATCTATAAAAGTTTCAGAATTCTTAACCTGAACCCTTAGGTGGTGCACATATGCTTTGATGACTGGAGTACAGTACCTATATAGTTTTTTGTGTTTACGTCTCCATGCATTGCCATAGTAACAGGGGGTAAAAAAAAGCAGAGACATTGCCACAAAGGTCCGTCTAGTCAAGGCTATGGTTTTTCCAGTGGTCATGTATGGATATGAGAGTTGGACTGTGAAGAAAGCTGAGCGCCAAAAAATTGATGCTTTTGAAATGTGGTGTTGGAGAAGACTCTTGAGAGTCCCTTGGACTGCAAGGAGATCCAACCAGTCCATCCTAAAGGAGATCAGTCCTGGGTGTTCATTGGACGGACTGATGCTGAAGCTGAAACTCCAATACTTTGGCCACCTGATGCGAAGAGTTGACTTATTGGAAAAGACCCTGATGCTGGGAGGGATTGGGGGCAGGAGGAGAAGGGGACGACAGAGGATGAGATGGCTGGATGGCATCACTGGCTCGGTGATGAGTTTGAATAAACTCCAGGAGTGGGTGATGGACAGGGAGGACTGGCGTGCTGCGATTCATGGGGTTGCAAAGAGTCGGACACGACTGAGCGACTGAACTGAACTGAACTGAACTGAACATTTTTCCCTCAACCACTTCACTGAGGGTATTTTAGATATTTTTGTCACAATCAATATTTCATCATGGGTTTCCTCTGAAGACCTAAGTGATTTTTTAAAATCTGCATCAAGTGAGGCTCATTCATTTTGTTATAAATTTCTATGGATTTTTAAAAATGCAAAATGTCATAGCTTGACCATTAAAGTATTATACAGAATAGTATAATACTTTACTGTCTATAAACTCCCCTGTGTGAAGTCAGGTAGCCTTAGGAAGTATTATCATGAACAAAGTCAGTGGAGGTGATGGAATTCCAGCTGAACTATTTAAAATCATAAAAGATGATGTTGTTAAAGTGCTGCATTCAATTTGTTAGCAAGTTAGGAAAACTTAGCAGTGGCCACAGGACTGGAAAAGGTCAGCTTTCATACCAATCCCAAAGAAGGGCAATGCCAAAGAATGCTCAAACTACTATACAATTTCACATGCTAGCAAGGTTATGCTCAAAATCATTCAAGCCAGGCATAGGCAGTATGTGAACCAAGAACTTCCAGATGTACAAGATGGGTTTAGAAAAGGCAGAGGAATCAGAGATCAAACTGCAACCTCTGTTGGATCATAGAAGAAGAAAGGGAATTCCAGAAAAATATCTGCTTCTGCTTCATTGACTATGCTAAAGCCTTTGACTGTGTGGATCACAACAAACTGGAACATTCTTGAAGAGATGGGAATACCAGACTGTCTTACTTGCCTCCTGAGAAACATGTATGCAAATTAAGAAGCAGCAATTAGAACCAGACATGGATCAAGAGGCTGGTTCAAACTTGGGAAAGGAGTTCGTCAAGGCTGTATATTTTCATGCTGCTTATTTAACTTATATTCAGAGTACATCATGTGAAATGCTGGGCTGGTTGAACCACAAGCTGGAATCAAGATTGGCAGGAGAAATATCAATGACCTCAGAAATTCAGATGATATCACCCTAATGGCAGAAAGTGAAGAGGAACTGAAAAGCCTCTTGATGAGGGTGAAGGAGAGTGAAAAAGCTGGCTTAAAACTCAGCATTCAACAACTAAGATCATGGCACATCCAGTCCCATCACTTCATGGCAAATAGAAGGGGCAAAAGTGGAAGGAGTGACAGATTTTCTCTTCTTGGCCTCCAAATCACTGCAGACAGTGAGTGCAGCTGTGAAATTAAAAGATGCTTGCTTCTTGGATGGAAAGCTATGACAAACCTAGACAGTGTACTGGGCTTCCCAGGTGGCGCTAGTGGTAAAGAATCCTCCTGCCAATGCAGGAGATTTTAAGAGATGTGGTTTCAATCCCTGGGTTGGGATGATTCCCTGAATGAGGGCATGGCAACTCGCTCCAGTATTCTTGCCTGAAAAATCCCATGTACAGAGGAGCTTGGAGGGCTACAGCCCATAGGGTCGCTAAGAGTCAGACATGACTGAAGTGACTTAGCATGCACGTGGTCTATTAAAATACAGAGACATCACTTTGCCCACAAAGGTCTGTCTAATCAAAGCTACGATTTTTCCAGTAGTCATGTATGACTGTGAGGATGCTTTCAAGTTGTGGTGCTGGAGAAGATTCTTGAGAGTCACTTGGACAGCGAGGAGATCAAAGCAGTCAATCCTAAAGGAAATCAACCCTGACTATTCATTGGAAGGACTGATGCTGAAGCTCCAATACTTGGGCCACTTAATGCGAAGAGCTGACTCACTGGAAAACACCATGATACTGGGAAAGGAGGAGAAAGGGGTGACAGAGTATAAGATTGTTGGATGGCCTCACTGACTCAGTGAAGATGAGTTTGCGCAAACTCCTGGAAATGATGTAGTGCAGGGAAGTCTGGCTTGCTACAGCCCAGGCTGGGACACAACTGAGCAACTGAACAACAGTAACATCATAAACTCCCCTGTGCTTCATCTATTTATCTCTCTCTTCCCAGATGCCTGGCAACCATGAATACATTTATCTTCTTTATATTTTACCTTTTACAAAATGTCATATAAATGGAATCATACAGTATGTATCCTTTAAGACTGATTTCTTTCATGTAGCAGTATACTTTTAAGATTCATCCATGTTTTTGCATGGCTTGATAGCATATTTCTTTTTATTGCTGAATACTATTCCATTCCATATATATGAAAGTGAAAGTCACTCAGTCATGTCTGACTCTTTGTGACCCCATGGACTATACAGTCCATGAAATTCTCCAGGCCAGAATACTGGAGGAAGTGGATAGCATTTCCCTTTTCCAGGAGATACCCAGGGATAAAATCCAGGTCTCCTGAACTGCAGGCAGCTTCTTTACCAGCTAAGCCACAAGGGAAGCCTGCAACAAGAGAAGCCACTGCAATGAAAAGCCTGTGTTCCTCATCTAGAGAGTAACCTCCCTGCTCACCAATGACTAGAGAAGAGCCGGAGCAGCAACAAAGACTCAGCACAACCAAAAACAAATAAAATATTTTTCAAAAAAAGAATGAATGAATAGAAAATGTGAACATATAGAAACAAAGAATAGTTGTTGGGCCAGGAATTTGTAACAGGCAGCTTCTTTACCAGCTGAGCCACAAGGGAAGCCCAGGAATACTGGAGTGGGTAGCCTATCCCTTCTCCAGAGCATCTTCCCGACCCAGGAATCGAACCAGGGTCTCCTGCATTGCAGGAGGATTCTTTACCAACTAAGCTATCAGGGAAACGTAAGATAGTTTATTTTTCTATTCATCTATTGAAGGACATCTTGTTTCCAGTTTGGGGTAGTTATTAATAAAGCTGTAATTAATATTCAAGTGCAGATTTGTGTGTATTTGAGTGTGTGTGTGTGTGTGTGTGTGTGTGTGTGTGTAAGGTTTCAAATCACTAGATAAATATCCAGAAATGTGATTATCACAGGATCAGACTATGTTTGATGTGTTAGTTTTCTAGGGCTGCCATAATAAAGAACCACAGAGTTGCTTAATCAGCAAACATTTACTGTGTAACAATTCCAGAAGCTAGAAGTATCAAGGTACCAGCAAGGGTTGGTTCCTTCCAAGGGTGGTGAGGGAGAATCTATTTCATATTTCTCTCCTATCTTCTGGTGGTTTGATGGCAATCTTTGACTTTCCCTGGTAGGGAGCAGCATAACCTTGATCTCTGCTTTCATCCCTGCATTATGGTCTTTCTCTGTGTATATGTCTTTAAATTTCCTTTTCATAAAGAAACCAATCATATCGAATTAGGGACCCACTCTACTCCAACTAATGAAAGTGATAAATGAAAGTGTTAGTCTCTACGTCATGTCCCACTCTTCGCGATCCCATGGACTCTAGCCCACCAGGCTCCCTTGTCCATGAAATTCTCCAGACAAGAATACTGGAGTGTGTTGCCATTTCCTTCTCCAGGGGATCTTTTGGACCCAGGGATCAACCTGGAGTCTCTTGCAATCCAAGCAGATTCTTTACTGTCTGAGCCACCAGGGAAGCCGAGTATTGTAACTCCAGTATACAACTCCAGTGTGATTATATATCTGCAATGAATGACCCTATTTCCAAATAATGTCATATTCTGAGGTATTGGAGTTTAAAGATTTCAACATGAGATTGGGAGGGGGGTGGTGTTGCAATTCAACCCATAACATTTAGTTTCTTAAGAAATTGCCAAATTATCTTCCAAAGTGGCTGTACCACTTTGCATTCTCATCCAGAAATTAGAAGAGTCTCTATGGCGTGTATTCTTGCCAGAACTGGTATTTGCCATTCTGAGACTGGTACTTCATTGTTGTTTTAATTTGTGTTTCTCTAATGACAAATGATGTTGAACCTTTTTTCTTTTATATGCCTATTTGCCATCTATATATCTTGTTTGCTAAGGTATCTATTCAGATCTTCTACCCATTTTTAAATTCTTTTTTTTTTCCTTATGGTTGAGTTTTAAATAGTCTTTTTATATTTTGGATAGATGTTCTTTATCAGACATGTGGTTTGTAAGTGTTTTCTCCTCATTGGCAAATTTTCTTTTCATTCACTTAACAATGTTCATCACAGAGTAAAAGGTTTAATTTTAGTAAAATCCAAATTATGAACTTTTTCTTTTGTGAATTGTGCTTTTGATATTGTGTCTAAAAGAGACCAAACCTAAGGTCACATGGGTTTTTTTTTTCCCTATAGTTTTCTCCTATAGGTTTAATTGGGATTGTGAAAGTGAAAGTCAGTCAGTCATGTCAGACTCTTAGTGACTCCATGGACTACACAGTCCATGGAATTCTCCAGGCCAGAACACTGGAGTGGGCAGCCTTTCCCTTCTCCAGGGGATCTTCTCAATCTAGGGATCGAATCCAGGTCTCCTGCATTGCTGGCGGATTCTTTACCAGCTGAGCCACCAGGGAACAGGTTTTAATTGGGATTATGCTGAATCTATGGATCAAGTTGGGAAGAACTGGCACCTTAAAAATATTGTTTCTTCCAATGCATGAATATGGAATATTTCTCCATTTGTTTAGACCTCTTTTGATTTCTCTCATTGACTTTTCTCTCATTCTATAGTTTTCTGCATAACATACCTTGTAAATATTTTGTTGGATGTATGCCAAAGCACATCATTCCCTTTGGTGCTGTTATAAATGATATTGCTTTTTGAAATTTAAATTCCAATTGCTAGTATATAGGAAAGCAGTTTAATTTGGTATATAGACTTTACATCCTGCACTTCTGCTATACTCATTTATTTAATTAACAAGTTTTGAGGGGGTGTTTTCTGTGTGTATGGATTCTTTGGTGTGTTCTACATAAACAGACATATTATCTGAGACTAAAGACACTAGTTTTATTTTATCCTTTCCAATCTGTGTACCATTTATTTCTTCTTCTTGTATTCCAGGATGATAATGAATAGGAATGGTGAGAGCAGACATCCTTGTCTTCTTCCTGATCTTATAGGAAAAGAGTTTAGTTTTCACTATTAATTATGATATTAGTTGTAGGTTTTTCATATATTCACTTGAGTTGAACAAAGCCATTCTCTTCTACTACTAGTATTTTTTAAACTGGTACTATGAATGGTAGTGAAACTTTTTTTTTTTTAAGTAAGTTTTTTTTGTTGTTATTTTTATTATTATTATTATTTTTTTTCCAGTGGGTTTTGTCATACATTGACACGAATCAGCCATGGACCCACATGTATTCCCAATCCCGATCCCCCCTCCCACCTCCCTCTCCACCCGACTCCTCTGGGTCTTCCCAGCGCACCAGGCCGGAGCACCCGCCTCATGCATCCCACCTGGGCTGGCGATCCGCTTCACCATAGATAGTATACATGCTGTTCTTTTGAAATATCCCACCCTCACATTCTCCCACAAAGTTCAAAAGTCTGTTCTGTATTTCTGTGTCTCTTTTTCTGTTCTGCATATAGGGCTACCGCCATCACCTTTCTAAATTCCATATACATGTGTCAGTATGCTGTAATGTTCTTTATCTTTCTGGCCTACCTCACTCTGTATAATGGGCTCCAGCTTCATCCATCTCATTAGGACTGGTTCAAATGAATTCTTTTTAATGGCCGAGTGATATTCCATGGTGTATATGTACCACAGCCTCCCCATCCATTCATCTGCTGATGGGCATCTAGGCCGCCTCCATGTCCTGGCTATTATAAACAGTGCTGCGATGAACATTGGGGTGCACGTGTCTCTCTCAGATCTGGTCTCCTCAGTGTGCATGCCCAGAAGTGGGATCGCTGGGTCACATGGCAGTTCCATTTCCAGTCTTTTAAGAAATCTCCACACTGTTTTCCATAGCGGCTGTACTAGTTTGCATTCCCACCAACAGTGTAAGAGGGTTCCCTTTTCTCCACACCCTCTCCAGCATTTATTGCTTGTAGACTTTTGGATAGCAGCCATCCTGACTGGCGTGTAATGGTACCTCATTGTGGTTTTGATTTGCATTTCTCTAATAATGAGTGATGTTGAGCATCTTTTCATGTGTTTGTTAGCCATCTGTATGTCTTCTTTGGAGAAATGTCTGTTTAGTTCTTTGGCCCATTTTTTGATTGGGTCATTTATTTTTCTGGAATTGAGCTGCAGGAGTTGCTTGTATATTTTTGAGATTAATCCTTTGTCTGTTTCTTCATTTGCTATTATTTTCTCCCAATCTGAGGGCTGTCTTTTCACCTTACTTATAGTTTCCTTTGTAGTGCAAAAGCTTTTAAGTTTCATTAGGTCCCATTTGTTTAGTTTTGCTTTTATTTCCAATATTCTGGGAGGTGGGTCATAGAGGATCTTGCTGTGATTTATGTCGGAGAGGGTTTTGCCTATGTTCTCCTCTAGGAGTTTTATAGTTTCTGGTCTTACATTTAGATCTTTAATCCATTTTGAGTTTATTTTGGTGTATGGTGTTAGAAAGTGTTCTAGTTTCATTCTTTTACGAGTGGTTGACCAGTTTTCCCAGCACCACTTGTTAAAGAGGTTGTCTTTTTTCCATTGTATATCCTTGCCTCCTTTGTCAAAGATAAGGTGTCCATAGGTTCGTGGATTTATCTCTGGGCTTGCTATTCTGTTCCATTGATCTATATTTCTGTCTTTGTGCAAGTACCGTACTGTCTTGATGACTGTGGCTTTGTAGTAGAGCCTGAAGTCAGGCAGGTTGATTCCTCCAGTTCCATTCTTCTTTCTCAAGATTACTTTGGCTATTCGAGGTTTTTTGTATTTCCATACAAATTGTGAAATTCTTTGGTCTAGTTCTGTGAAAAATACCGTTGGTAGCTTGATAGGGATTGCATTGAATCTATAGACTGCTTTGGGCAGAATAGCCATTTTGACAATATTAATTCTTCCAATCCATGAACATGGTATGTTTCTCCATCTGTTTGTGTCCTCTTTGATTTCTTTCATCAGTGTTTTATAGTTTTCTATGTATAGGTCTTTTGTTTCTTTAGGTAGATATACTCCTAAGTATTTTATTCTTTTTGTTGCAATGGTGAATGGTATTGTTTCCTTAATTTCTCTTTCTGTTTTTTCATTGTTAGTATATAGGAATGCAAGGGATTTCTGTGTGTTAATTTTATATCCTGCAACTTTACTATATTCATTGATTAGCTCTAGTAATTTTCTGGTAGAGTCTTTAGGGTTTTCTATGTAGAGGATCATGTCATCTGCAAACAGTGAGAGTTTCACTTCTTCTTTTCCTATCTGGATTCCTTTTACTTCTTTTTCTGCTCTGATTGCTGTGGCCAGAACTTCCAACACTATGTTGAATAGTAGTGGTGAGAGTGGGCACCCTTGTCTTGTTCCTGATTTCAGGGGAAATGCCTTCAATTTTTCACCATTGAGGGTGATGCTTGCTGTGGGTTTGTCATATATAGCTTTTATTATGTTGAGGTATGTTCCTTCTATTCCTGCTTTTTGGAGAGTTTTAATCATAAATGAGTGTTGAATTTTGTCAAAGGCTTTCTCTGCATCTATTGAGATAATCATATGGTTTTTATCTTTCAATTTGTTAATGTGGTGTATTACATTGATTGATTTGCGGATATTAAAGAATCCTTGCATTCCTGGGATAAAGCCCACTTGGTCATGGTGTATGATTTTTTTAATATGTTGTTGGATTCTGTTTGCTAGAATTTTGTTAAGGATTTTTGCATCTATGTTCATCAGTGATATTGGCCTGTAGTTTTCTTTTTTTGTGGCATCTTTGTCTGGTTTTGGAATTAGGGTGATGGTGGCCTCATAGAATGAGTTTGGAAGCTTACCTTCTTCTGCAATTTTCTGGAAGAGTTTGAGTAAGATAGGTGTTAGCTCTTCTCTAAATTTTTGGTAGAATTCAGCTGTGAAGCCATCTGGTCCTGGGCTTTTGTTTGCTGGAAGATTTTTGATGACAGTTTCGATTTCCTTGCTTGTGATGAGTCTGTTAAGATCTTCTATTTCTTCCTGGTTCAGTTTTGGAAAGTTATACTTTTCTAAGAATTTGTCCATTTCATCCAAGTTGTCCATTTTATTGGCATAGAGCTGCTGGTAGTAGTCTCTTATGATCCTTTGTATTTCAGTGTTGTCTGTTGTGATCTCTCCATTTTCATTTCTAATTTTGCTAATTTGGTTCTTCTCTCTTTGTTTCTTAATGAGTCTTGCTAATGGTTTGTCAATTTTGTTTATTTTTTCAAAAAACCAGCTTTTACCTTTGTTGATTTTTGCTATGGTCTCTTTAGTTTCTTTTGCATTTATTTCTGCCCTGATTTTTAAGATTTCTTTCCTTCTGCTAACTCTGCGGTTCTTCATTTCTTCCTTCTCTAATTGCTTTAGGTGTAGAGTTAGGTTATTTATTTGGTTTTTTTCTTGTTTCTTGATGTAAGCCTGTAATGCTATGAACCTTCCCCTTAGCACTGCTTTTACAGTGTCCCATAGGTTTTGGGTTGTTGTGTTTTCATTTTCATTCATTTCTATACATATTTTGATTTCTTTTTTGATTTCCTCTATGATTTGTTGGTTATTCAGAAGCGTGTTATTTAGCCTCCATATGTTTGAAGTTTTAACAATTTTTTTCCTGTAATTGAGATCTAATCTTACTGCACTGTGGTCAGAAAAGATGACTGGAATGATTTCAATTTTTTTGAATTTTCCAAGACCAGATTTATGGCCCAGGATGTGATCTATTCTGGAGAATGTTCCGTGTGCACTTGAGAAAAAGGTGAAGTTGATTGTTTTGGGGTGAAATGTCCTATAGATATCAATTAGGTCTAGCTGGTCCATTGTGTCATTTAAGGTTTGTGTTTCCTTGTTAATTTTCTGTTTAGTTGATCTATCCATAGTTGTGAGTGGGGCATTAAAGTCTCCCACTATTATTGTGTTACTATTAATTTCCTCTTTCATACTCGTTAGTGTTTGCCGTACATATCGCGGTGCTCCTATGTTGGGTGCATATATATTTATAATTGTTATATCTTCTTCTTTGATTGATCCTTTGATCATTATGTAGTGTCCTTCTTTGTCTCTTTTCACAGCCTTTATTTGAAAGTCTATTTTATCTGATATGAGTATTGCGACTCCTGCTTTCTTTTGGTCTCCGTTTGCATGAAATATTTTTTTCCAGCCCTTCACTTTTAGTCTGTATGTGTCTCTTGTTTTGAGGTGGGTCTCTTGTAGACAGCATATATAGGGGTCTTGTTTTTGTATCCATTCAGCCAATCTTTGTCTTTTGGTTGGGGCATTCAACCCATTTACATTTAAGGTAATTATTGATAGGTGTGGTCCCGTTGCCATTTACTTTGTTGTTTTGGGTTCACGTTTATACAACCTTTCTGCATTTCCTGTCTAGAGAAGATCCTTTAGCATTTGTTGAAGAGCTGGTTTGGTGGTGCTGAATTCTCTCAGCTTTTGCTTATCTGTAAAGCTTTTGAATTCTCCTTCATATCTGAATGAGATCCTTGCTGGATACAGTAATCTAGGTTGTAGGTTATTCTCTTTCAGGGAATCTACCTGAAAAAGAATTTAGAATAATGATAATAAAAATGATCCAAAATCTTGAAAACAAAATGGAGTTACAGATAACTAGCCTGGAGACAAAGATTGAAAAGATACAAGAAATGTTTAATAAAGACCTAGAAGAAATAAAAAAGAGTCAATTAAAAATGAATAATGCAATGAATGAGATCAAAAACACTTTGGAGGGAACCAAGAGTAGAATAACAGAGGCAGAAGATAGGATAAGTGAGGTAGAAGATAAAATGGTGGAAATAAATGAAGCAGAGAGGAAAAAAGAAAAAAGGATCAAAAGAAATGAGGACAACCTCAGGGACCTCTGGGACACTGTGAAACGCCCCAACATTCGAATCATAGGAGTTCCAGAAGAAGAAGACAAAAAGAAAGGCCATGAGAAAATACTCGAGGAGATAATAGCTGAAAACTTCCCTAAAATGGGGAAGGAAATAGCCACCCAAATCCAAGAAACCCAGAGAGTCCCAAACAGGATAAACCCAAGGCGAAACACCCCAAGACACATATTAATCAAATTAACAAAGATCAAACACAAAGAACAAATATTAAAAGCAGCAAGGGAAAAACAACAAATAACACACAAAGGGATTCCCATAAGGATAACAGCTGATCTATCAATAGAAACCCTCCAGGCCAGAAGGGAATGGCAGGACGTTCTGAAAGTGAAACATTTTTTATGCGTCTATTGATATTTTTGTTTTAATTTCGTTATTGTCTTTTTTAGTTACACTATTTTGCATTTATTGTTTGTTCAAGGAATTGCAATATACTTCATTAACTTATGAATATCTACTATGGTTACTATTGTACTACCTCCAATAAAATGTAATAATCTTATAACAGTAAAATTCTATTTACCTCTCCTTTTTATTGTTATCATATATTTTACAACCACATGGATGATAAATCCCACATTACAATGTTATTAATTTTGTATTTTTCCCATTTATTTTTATTAGTTGAAGGCTAATTACTTTACAGTATTGTAGTGGTTTTTGCCATACATTGACGTGAATCAGCCATGGATTTACATGTGTTCCCCATCCCGATCCCCGCTCCCACCTCCCTCCCCATCCCATCCCTCTGGGTCTTCCCAGTGCACCAGCCCTGAGCACTTGTCTCATGCATCCAACCTGGACTGGTGATCCGTTTCACCCTTGATAATATACATGTTTCGATGCTGTTCTCTCAAAACATCCCACCCTCACCTTCTCCCACAGAGTCCAAGAGTCTGTTCTGTACATCTGTGTCTCTTTTTCTGTTTATCTGTGTCTCTTTTTCTGTCTTGCATATAGGGTTATCATTACCGTCTTTCTAAATTCCATATATATGCGTTAGTATACTGTATTGGTCTTTATCTTTCTGGCTTACTTCACTCTGTATAATGGACTCCAGTTTCATCCATCTCATTTGAACTGATTCAAATGAATTCTTTTTAATGGCTGAGTAATATTCCATGGTGTGTATTACCACAGCTATAATTTTGTATTTAAATGCAGTTGAATTTTTAAGAAAATAAGAGTATTATCCATAAAAGTATTGCATCACTCTGCTGTACACCTGAAACTAACATAATGTTGTAAATCAACTATACTTCAATTAAAAAATAATTAGGGAAAAAGTCATATTTTATAATTAATATTACCTATTTGTGGAGGTCTTCATGTGTTCAAGTCCAAGTTTCTATCGCATATCTTTCACCCTGTAGAACTTCCTTTTGGTAGTCCTTATAGAACATGTGCTGGTGATAAATGTGCTTGTACATGTCAGTTTGCTTGCCACTATTCTACATATTAAAAACACTCTGTTTATTTTGTTTCCCATCTGTTTTTTCCTCTGTTCTTCAGATAGGATTATTTCAATTCATCTGCCCTTAAATTTCATAATCCTTTTCTCTGAAGACTGCAATCTGGTGTTAAGCCTATCCAGAGAAATTTTTCATGTACTTTTACTTCTAAATTTTATGTTTGTTTATTTTTTGTGGTTTTAATTTCATCTCTGATGTTCCCAGTTTGCTTATTCCTTATGAATATGTTCTTATTTATGCTTTTTAAAAATTCAAGAGTTGCTTTAATGTCTTTGTTAATTCCTACCTCTGGGTCACCTTGGATTCTGTTTCTATTGATTGTATTTCTCCCTTAAGTATGGGGCTCAATTTTTTCTGCTTCACCTGTCTAATTATTTTTAATGTGTGCTAAACATCATAGAACTGAAACATCATAGATGATACATGGCAGGGAGTGCATTAAAGAATATTGAGTCGTGTTCTGGTAGGCTGTTATTAACAGATACTGTTCTAGTCCTGTCCAGCTTGGCTTTATACTTTGCTTGGGTGTATTACATTTGTTATAAACTTAGTTCCAGGCCTAGCCCTTACTCTAAGGTGTGATGTTTAATCCTAGACTGTGGTTTTTCTGGGATCTCAACTGAATGACCAAGGTGACTAAGATCTCTCCATTCTACTTGGTTCAAACACCAACATCCTTCAGCACAATATTTGGCATCTCTCTGAAGGTTTTATCCCCATAACAGGCAATTTCTCTTAGGCCTTGTGGGTTGGGTTTTTTTTTTTTTTTTTTCTTTTTTTCTTTCTTTTCACATTTTCAGCCTAGTTCTTGACCAAAGGCTCATGAGAAACTCACAGATTTCTGGACCACCACTTTCTGCATTACACCCTCCTCTTGGGTATGCTGACACAAATTCCAGCCACTTTTTTCAACCTAGAAATCCCATTTGCCTCCTCAGTTCAGCAACACTGCCTTGCCTGCTTGAGTTCCATCTCTCCACCCAAGGTCCCAAAATTCCCCTCTAACAGAAAGTGAAGGAGAGCGCAGGGCTCCCTTTTTTCCTCTAAATTGTGGGGTCACAGCCCTATACTGCCTGTTGTCCAAAATTCAAAAACAGTTTCCTGATAAATTTTATCTAGTTTTATAGTCGTTTATGGTGGCAGGTACTCCTTCATGGCTTGAAGCAGATAGCTTCCCTACCCTAATCTATCCCTCTCCCCTTCCCCTTTTGGTAACTATAAGTTTGTTTTCTATGTCTGTGGGTTTATTTCTGTTTTGTATATAAGGGCTTCCCTGGTAGCTCAGGTGGCAAAGAATCCACCTGCAATGCAGGAAACCCTGGTTCAGATTCCTGGGTTGGGAAGATCCCCTGGAGAAGGGAATGGTTTTCTACTTCAGTATTCTTGGGCTTTCCTGGTAGCTCAGATGGTAAAGAATCTACCTGCAATGCGGGAGACTTGGGTTTGATCCCTGGGTTGGGAAGATCCCCTGGAGGAAGGACTGACTACCCATGTCAGTATTCTAGCTTGGAGAATTCCATGGACAGAGGAGCCTGGCAGACTGCAGTCCATGGAGTAACATTCAGATATGACTGAGCTGACTTTCACTTTCACTTTCTTTTCATTTGTAACATTCTTCTAGATTTCACATACAAGTGATACCATATGATATTTGTTTTTGTCTGGCTTGCTTTACTTAGTATGATAATCTCTAGGTCCACCTGTTTTTCTGCAAATGGCTGTTATTTCATTCTTTTCATGGTTGAGGAATATTCTGTTGTAAACATGTACCACATCTTTATTTCTCTGTCAATGGACATTTAGGTTGCTTCCATGTCCTCACCTGGAGAAGGCAATGGTAACCTACTCCAGTACTCTTGCCTGGAAAATCCCTCAGATGGAGGAGCCTGGTAGGCTGCAGTCCATGGGGTCGCTAAGAGTTGGGCACGACTGAGCGACTTCACTTTCACTTTTCACTTTCATGCATTGGAGAAGGAAACAGCAACCCACTCCAGTGTTCTTGCCTGGAGAATCCCAGGGATGGGGGAGCCTGCTGGGCTGCTGTCTATGGGGTCGCACAGAGTCGGACACGACTGAAACGATTTAGCAGCAGCAGCAGCATGTCTTCACTATTGTAAATAGTGCCACAGTGAACATTGGGAAGGATTTATAATTTCAAACTATGGTTTTCTCTAGATATATTCCATACTTTAAAATTAAGCATTATATGTGCTTTCAATATAACTTGCTTAGTACACTTTAAATGTTATTGCACCCAGTAAGTATTGTATGTTATCATTATTGGAAGTTTTGTTTCTTTTTTGCCATTTTACTCCTGAATTTAGGCATTATTATTACTGTTCAGATTTTTTGTTATTATTCTAATCCATGTTTATGTTTCTCTCATATTTACTTTTTATTTTAAACATGTCATTTCTTTTTGTATCATGAGCTTTTTATAAACTTTGTTAGAAATCTCTCTGTGACATTACCACATTTAAGATATGATCACTTAAAAATCATTCCAGCTTTTGTTTTCTAAATGTACTTTATTTGGGCTCCATTTTTAAGATATATTTTTTAAGGAAAACATAATAAAGAAAAGGCACAGATTATAAAATTACAGTTGGATGCATATACATAATTAAAACACTTTGAAATTAGATCAAGATAAAAAATATTAACTATAAGCAGGAAGATCCTCTCCAGTTTCTAACCCCTCCCCAATAAAATCATGAGTAACCTGACTTCTAATACTAGAGGTTAGGTTTGAATGTTTTTGTTCTGTTATGAACAGAATCTTACAAAATATATTCTTTTGGATCTGGCTTCTTTCACTCAGCATTATGTTTGAGATCCATCCATATTGCTGGATGTAGTGTTAGTTTATTCATCATAATTGTCATATAGTATCTGATTATAGTAATATACCACAGGATCCACTATTGATGAAAATTTGGTTGTTTCCATTGTGAAGCTATTGTGAATAATGCTGCCATGAATATTCTTGAACATGTCTTTTGGGGAAATGTGTTCACATTTCCACTGGATATTGTGATAGTTAATTTTATGTGTCAACTTTACTAAGCCACAGACACCCAGAGTTTTTATATATATCAAAAATTATTCTGGGTATTTCTATGAGGGTGTTTTTGATAAGATTAACATTTAAATTGGTAAACTGAGTGATACAGATTGCCCTCCATAATGGGAATGACACTCATACAGTTAGTTGAAGGCCTGAGTAGAATAAAAAGGCTGACTCTCCCCCAAGTAAGAAACAATTCCCCCTGCCTGAAGGACTTCAAGCTGGGACACTGGCTTTTTCCTGCCTTCAGATTGGAGCCTACCTCCAGCTCTCCTGGTTCTCAGGCCCACGGATTATAGCTATCTCATTGGCTGTCATCAGTCTCCAGTTTGCTGGGTCACCCTGCAGATCTTGGAACCTGTTGTACTCCATAATCGTGTGAGCCAATTCCTGATAATAGACCTCTTTATACATACATATAAATCTCTTGATAGATACAGAGATACAGGATACATATAATAGGTTCATATGATTAGATAGATGGAGATGGAGATATCTCCTATTGATTCTGTATCTCTGGTGAGCTCTGCTAGGTCCCAGAATTTGCAAATGTTCAGCTTTACTAGATACTGTCAATTTCCCAAAGTGCTTAGTCTAATTATACTCCTACCACAATGCATGGGGGATCTACTCACTTTGCATACTCATCCCCTTGTCTTTAATTTAATTTCAGACATTCTGGCTTATGGATAATTTGATCTCATTGCAGCTTTTAATTTGCATTTCTTTGATGACTAAGAAAGTTGGACAGCTTTTCATGTGTTTATTGATATTTTGAATATCCTTTCTTTGAAGTAACTTTTAAGACTTTTGCCCCTTTTACTATTGGATTGTCTGCCTTTTCTTAGTTACTTGTAGGAATTCATTATTTGTTCAGGATATGGGTCCTTAGTCAGACATCTATATTGCAAACATTTCTTACAACTTTGTGGCTTCATTTTTAGTTTCTTAATTCTATCTTTTGAGGAACAGATGTTCTTAATCTTAGTGTGGTCCAATTTGTCAACGTTTCCAACTACAGTTTGCATTTTTGGTGCCCTACTTTCAATTTCTTTGCCTATCCCAAGGTCATAAAGATATCATCCAATGTTTTCTTTAATTTTTTATCCATCTGGAATTAACTTTTGTGTATGCTATGAGGTAAGGTAAGAGTATTGTTGTTTAGTTGCTAAGTCACATCTGACTCTTTTGTTACCCCATGGACTGTGGCCCACCAGGCTCCTCTGTCCATGAATTTTCCAGGCAAGAACACTGGAGTGGGTTGCCATTTCCTTCTACAGGAGATCTTCTCAACCCAAGGATCAAACCCGCATCTCCTGCAATGCAGGCTGTGTCTTTACCACTGAGCCACCAGGGAAGTCCAAGGTATGAATAGAGATTTATAATTTTCTATGGATAGTCAACTGATCCAATACCATTTGATAAAAAGGTAATTTTTCTCCTTGTATTGCCACATCACCTTTGTGCATAAGATGACAGTATATAAGTGTACCTCCGATCTTGTACCAATATCACTTTCTCAACTATTCTAATGTTGATTAGGTTTATGTACTTGGTAGCATACATTTTCTACCCTTTTAGGAATACTTTTAAATTACCTTGGGTATTCCTGGCCCTTTTTACTTTAATACAATTGTGATTCATTTTATAATTTGGGGGGAATTCTGTGGAATATTTAGACCAAATCTGTGTCTTACTTTATGGTTCTTTATCTGTGAACATGATGTTTTTTCCGATTTATTTAAATCTTCTCTAATTTTTCTCAATAATATAGCTGACCCTTGAACGGCATGAGGGTTAAGGGTGCAAACCCTCCTGACAATCACAAACTGATATATAACTTTAAAATTATCCCCTCATAGTCATGGTTCCCCATCTGCAGATTTAGCCAAATGTGGATGGTGTAAGACTGTAGTTTGTACTGAATCTGTGTCTCAGTGGACTTCACAGCTGAAACCAATGTTATTTAAACATCAACTGTATTTTATAATTCTCAGTGAATAAATGTTGGAAAACTTTACAGGAATCATTCATAATAAATATTGATGTTTTTATGCTATTAAAGCAATATTTTTAAAAATTTCATTGTGTAACTGTGGCATGTGTAGAAATATATTTGATATCTGGATATTGGTCTCATACAGTTTTTTTGTAGATTTTTTCAAATAGACGTAGCCATAGCAACTGCCAAATCAGTTTTAAACTTTTCTTTCTAATTCATAAATTCGTATTCTTCTATATCTTTTTCTTGACACATTTCACTAGGTTCAGTTCAGTTCAGTCACTCAGTCGTGTCCGACTCTTTGCGACCCCATGAACCGCAGCACGCCAGGCCTCCCTGTCCATCACCAACTCCCGGAGTCTACCCAAACCCATGTCCATCAAGTCGGTGATACCATCCAACCATCTCCTCCATCTCATTCTCCTCCTGCCCTCAATCTTTCCCAGCATCAGGGTCTTTTCAAATGAGTCAGCTCTTCATATCAGGTGGCCAAAGTATTGGAGTTTCAGCTTCAACATCAGTCCTTCCAATGAACACCCAGGACTGATCTCCCTTAGGATGGACTGGTTGGATCTCCTTGCAGTCCAAGGGACTCTCAAGAGTCTTCTCCAACACCACAGTTCAAAAGCTTCAATTCTTCGGCGCTCAGTTTTTTTCATAGTCCAACTCTCACATCCATACATGACCACTGGAAAAACCATAGCTTTGACTAGACAGACCTTTGTTGGCAAAGTAATGTCTCTGCCTTTTAACATGCTGTCTAGGTTGGTCATAACTTTTCTTCTAAGGAGTAAGCGTCTTTTAATTTTATGGCTGCAGTCACCATCTGCAGTGATTTTGGAGCCCAGAAAAATAAAGTCAGCCACAGTTTCTACTGTTTCCCCATCTATTTGCCATGAAGTGATGGGACCGGATGCCATGACCCCCCAATTCAATATTTAATGCAAAGGGGAACACAGTGTCTTGTCTCATTCCTGATCTCAAGCAGAAGGCCCTCAATAATTTACCACTGCATCATTTTCTGGAACTTCCACAACGAAGCACCAAAAACAGGGTAACTTGGAACACCAGAATCGATTAACTCATAGTTCTGGAGGCTGGAACACTGAACTGAGGTGTTAGCATGTTCCCTCTGAAATTCTCCATAGAATCCTCCCTGCATCTTGCTGGTGTTGAGCTTTGTGTTGGTGGTGGCTGGCCACCATGATGTCCCTTGGCCTGCAACTCATCACTCCAGTCTCTGCCCATGTCATCACATAGTGTTCACTCTGTGTGTCTGTGCCCAGATTTCCCTCTTCTTATAAGGACATGAATCATATTGGATTAGGCCCTACATTAGTGTTCTCATTTTCATTTTGTTACTTCTGCAAAGACCTTATTTACAAATAATGTCACATTTGCAAGTTGGATAGTGGTTAGGATTTCAACGTATTTTTTCAGGGACAGAATTCAACTCACAACAACCGCTAATGAAAATGTTATCTGTTATTGTTGCTTTTTGTTTCATTGTGTTTCCTTTTTTTAATACATGTATATCATCCTTTACACAAGAAGAAAATTCCCTTCTATTCCTACTTAGATAAGATTTTTTAAAAAATAGCAAATCGGTATGAGATTATATCTTTGTTTAGCATTTATTAAGCTGGTATTGTTTTCTCCTTTATTTCTAATATTTTGAAGTACACTGACTTTTTATTGTTTTTTTAGTTTATTTATTTTTAATTGGAAGATAGTTGCTTTATAATATTTTGTGCTGGTTTCTGCCATGCATTAACATGATTAGCCAAAGGCATTCATATTACTCTATTGTTAAAGTAACCCTATGCCTAATACAAAGGCCCATAGTACGATCAAACCTGTATGAAATTACAGTCTTGTCCAGCATCAAGTTTACTAATGATTATAGAAGATGCGAAGCAAGAGCTATGATATACAGTGCAGCAATATCTGGAGGCCCTGACTCCTTCCACTCAGTCCCCTGAGTGCTCTTCTACTGTGTAGCGTGAATTCTAGCTTCACAGTGATGAATAGGGACAAGTCAGCACAGGAAAATAGCTGTGTATCACTCAGCTTTTATATCCTGCAACTCGGGTGGCCTCATTCTAGCTATGTGACTAACTTACATTGTTCAGTGAAGATGCAGCCTATCAACTGCAGATTTATTTATAATAAACATGATACACAAACCAAGTGTACATGCGTGTTCAGTTGCTTCAGTTGTGTCTGACTCTTTGCAACCCTATGGACTGTAGCCCATCAGGCTCCTCTGTCCATGAGATTCTCCAGGTGAGGATACTGGTGTGGGTTGCCCTGCCCTCTTCATACAAACCAGGTCTATCATGCTAAAAATGCCCCTAGATCAGTAATCAGGATGGGCTGTATTACCCTCTGCTGAATCTTTATTCATCTTATGGCTGGTGAGTTTCATCAGCTCTTAGAGTTTTAGAATTAAAACTGCTTCACAAGTAGAAGTGTGTGTGTCTATAAAGACACACCATTAGCATATTCCTTCATACTTTCTAGTCCAGAAAAGTGACCTAATCTTAGTTATTATTATTTTTTTAAATATTGTTGAATTTTTTTTTTCACTGAATATTTCCTTTAGAATTTTTAACAAAGGATTCTTCTGTAAAGTTGTATGCTTTTGTTTTTTTTCCATTTATTTTTATTAGTTGGAGGCTAATTACTTTACAATATTGTAGTGGGTTTTGTCATACATTGACATGAATCAGCCATGGATTTACATGTATGCTTTTGGCATATATCTTTCGTCAACTTCACAAAGTAAGTCAGAAATTATTCCTCATTTCAGAATATGTGTAAGCTTTCTGTTATTTTCTCCCCAAATCATTAGAAAAAATTGCTGGTGAAGCCATGTAGTTTTGTGTCTTCTTCATCAGGAAAATTTCATTTTCGTAACTTTTAAAATGAAAACACAAAATAAAAACAGAAAAAATCACATTTGTGAACTTTAATAAAGTTAAGCTTTCTTAACCTTATTGAAGTTAAGAAAAAGAATATTGCCAGCACCCCAAAAGAAATTTTTTCTGCTGCATTCCAGTTTCTATCCATCAAAGGGTAATATCATCTTGACTTCTAATATCATAGACAGTTTTGCCTATTTTGAATTTTGTATAAATGTGATTGAATAGTGAACTCTCATTTTGTCTGGTAATTTTGGTCAGTTTTATATTTATAATATTCATCTATATCTTTTGGCATGCAGTTGTAGTTCACTGATTCTCTTTCTGTTGTTCAGTAGCTACATCATATCTGACTCTTTGTGACCCCATGAACTGCAGCACTCCAGGCCTCCCTGTCTTTCACTATATTCTGGAGTTTGCTCAAACTCATGTCCATTGAGTCAGTGATGCCATCCAACAATCTCATTTTCTGCCATCGCCTTCTCCTACCCTCAATCTTTGCCAGCATCAGGGTGTTTTCCAATGAGTCCGCTTTTTATATCAGGTGGCCAAAGTACTGGAACTTCAATTCCAGCATCAGTCCTTCCAATGAATATTCAGGTTGATTTCATTTAGGATTGACCGGTTTGATCTCCTTGCAGTCCAAGGGACTCTCAAGAGTCTTCTCCAGCACCACTGTTCAAAAGCATCAATTCTTTGGCACTCAGACTTCTTTATGGTCCAACTCTTACATCTGTACATGACAAACGGAAAAACAGTAGCTTTGACTATACAGACCTTTTGTCAGCAAACTGATATCTCTGCTTTTTAATATGCTGTCTAGGTTTGTCATAGCTTTTCTGCCAAGGAACAAGTATCTTAATTTTGTGGCTACAGTTACTGTCCACAGGGATTTCGGGGCCCAAGAAAATAAAATCTGTCACTGTTTTCACTTTTCCCTATCATTTGCCATGAAGTGATGGGACTGGATGCCATGATCTTCGTTTTTGGAGTGTTGAGTTTTAAGCCTGCTTTTTCATTCTCCCCTTTCACCTTCATCAACAGGCTCTTTAGTTCCTCTTTACTTTCTGCCATTAAAGTGGTATCATATATATATATGAGGTTGTTGATATTTATTTACTGAGCATAGCCCTGCCCACCATAGCAAGACTCAGTTCTTCCCGCAGACAGTCTCTCCCATCAGGAAGCTTGCACAAACCTCTTATCCTCATCCATCAGACGGTAGACAGAAGAAGCAAGAACTACAATCCCACAGACTCCAGAACAAAAACCACAGTCACAGAAAGCTAGCCAAAATAATCACATGTACCACAGCCTTGTGTAACTCAATGAAGCCATGAGCTATGCTGTGCAGAGCCACCTGGATAGGCCATGGTGGAGACTTTTGACAAAACTTGGTTCACTTGTGAGGGGAATGGCAAACCACTCCACTGTTCTAGCCTTGAGAACTCCATGAACAGTGTGATTTCTTGACTGTGTAGTAATTCATCAAGAGACTGTACCAAATATTCTTCTAATGCTAATTGGGCAGAAGGGGGTGGCAAAGGATGAGATGGTTAGATAACATCATGGACTCAATGGCATTAATTTGAGCAAACTCTGGGAGATAGTGAAGGACAGCGAAGTTGGGCATGCTGCAGTCCAAGGGGTCTCAAAGAGTTGGACATGACTTAGCGACAGAACAACAGCAAACAATATTTTCCAGTTTGGAGCAATTAAAAGTGATACTTCCGTGAACATTTCTATAACTGATCTTTCAGCGGTTGGGTTTATGTCTATCGAATATGGTTA
The DNA here is from genome assembly GCF_033118175.1 of Dama dama. Taxonomy (NCBI): domain Eukaryota; kingdom Metazoa; phylum Chordata; class Mammalia; order Artiodactyla; family Cervidae; genus Dama; species Dama dama. The sequence continues at coordinate 38,070,857 of NC_083693.1, forward strand.
CTCCATCTCCTTTATCGCTTTTGTTGGAAACATTTTTGATGGTATTAGTTACCAGTTTCTCTGCTAACTAATGAGGTTTAGAACTTTTTCATCAATTTATTAACTATTTAAATATCCTCTTTCATGAAGCACCTGTTCAGAGGTTGTTGGGGGTTTTTTTGTCCATTTTTAGTGAATAGATCTATTTTTCCTAGTTACTTGAAGGAATTTCGTATTTATTCTGGATATTGATCCTTTGTTCCTCTCTATGGATTCCTTTTCACTCTCTGAAGACCTATTTTGACAAATAAAATTTACTGGCCTTCATATAGTTCAATTGGTATGTTTTTCAATTATGTGTAGTATTTTTTATTTCTAGCATTTTCTGTCTAAATCTAGTATTTTTGATGTTTAAAATAATCTACTGGTCTACTTTTTTGTTTTGTGTCTTACCTTTTTAATTGATATACAAGTTACATATGGTAAATGTATTAAATGTTTACCATATGTACATATTACATATTAAATGGAATACCTATTAAATGGAAACTCTAAAAGAGGAACCATCTCCATTCTGTTGATATAAAATAAATATAAGTCAATAACCCTATATCCACTGAAGAAATAATTCATTTTCTGGATAAAAGATAACTATTCCCTGTCATTCATTTATAGTTGAAATATATTTCATTGGATATAGAATTCTGGTTAATAGTTCTTTCTTAAAATACTTTAAAAACATGGTGCTATAGAGTAGGACCTTGTTTTTTATCCACTATATATGTAATAGTTTTTATCTGCTAATCCCAGACTCTCCATCCATACCTCCCCATGGTCCCTTGGCAACAAGTCTCTTCTCTGTGTTTGTGAGTCTGTTTCTGTTTTGTAGTTAAGTTCATTTGTGTCAAATTTTACATTCCACATATACATGTATCATATGGTATTTATCTTTCTTTCTTAGATTTAGTTTGCTTGGTATGATAATCTCTAGGTCCATCCATGTTGCTGTAAATGGCAATATTTCACCCTTTTTATGACTGAGTAGTATTCCACTGTATATATGTACATCTTCTTAATCCATTCATCTGTCTCATCTGAACATATTTTTAATACTTGCTTTGAAGACTTATCAGATAATGCCAACACCTCATTATCATCTGCTTATTGTCCTTTCTAATGGAGGTTTTTTGGTGTGATTCTTCATGTTCTGAATAGTTTTGGATTTTATCCTATAAACTTTGAATGATTTGTGAGACCTTGGGTCTTATTTAAATCCTTTGAAGAAAGAAGATATGTATGTTTTTGCTTTCTATAGGCTGTGGTTTCAATGGCAGGTCAGTTTTGCAAGCCTTTTGGTGCTATTCAAATTTGTCCTGGAACTGTGCTGCCCAGTGGTCATCAAGGATCTGGGCATAGGTCAACTGGCTATCTCACTTCTCAGGGTTGGTGTGCTGATTGGGATCAGATCCATGAGTGTGCAGGTTAGAGGTGAATATAAGAAGTCATAAAAAGATTGATGGGTTCACTTTACCAAGCTCATCTCTCTGTTGCCTCTCCAGTACTTTTTCTGGTCCCTACAGTTCCCCTTTTCAGTTCCTCAGCCAGAACTGCTCAGTTCTATGATTGTTCCTTGATTCCACATACAAGGCCCATATAATGGATAACAGAGAGAAAAACTACAACCCTGCCCTCTTAGAAGGGTAGGGACAACACATGCTAGGGGAAGCTTCCCTCCTACAGAGATTTAGCTCTTGCAATTCTCCATTGCTGGGTCCGTTTGCTGCTGCTACCTCTGTTTCACAGTTACCTGGGGGCTAGGGTGCAAGAACCAGAAAGTTAGAGAGAGAAAATGAGGGATTTCTCTTGCTTTTCATGCATTTCTGTTTTCTGGTCTTTGAGCCCAGCTGGAGGGTTATGCTGGGCTCTCTGTGTGCACTACAGTGCTCAAGCCAGATTTTCAAAGTTCATCCAGTTCAGACTGGGAATATCCAAGGAAAAATGGTAAACTCACTGCCAGTTTATTGGTATTTTGAATTCTGGAGATTTCCTTTGATCTGCCTGCTGTTGTTTACTTTTCAGAGTTCTCAGAATGCTGCTTCTTCCTTCTGTTCAGGTTTTATAATTGGTGTTCAGTGAGATGGGAAGATGAGCCTATGTTTATTCCATCTTGCCTGGAACTGGATCTAGAAAATTACTTTCACACCTACTCTTAAGTTAAGGTTATCAACATAATTTATGTAGGCAATACTTGGCTAATTTTACAAACATATTGTTTCTTAGTTCAATTGCTTTCCCTCTATGTTTGCTACTTTTATGAATATACATCTTTAGTACTGATAGTTATTTTAGTGAGTACCTGTATGTGGTAAGATCCTGTTGTTAAGTATACATCTCTGTTTTCCTACCAAATTTTGAATTTTTTGATCAAAATAACACAAATACAGAAAAAAGCTTGGAGAAAATGTACCACTTAAAGAGTTTTATAAGATGAATGTCCTTTTAATCACACCCATAAGTCAGATAGAACTTGGCAGCAACCCCAGAAGCCTCAAACCTCTTCCTCAAAGTGAGCACCGCCTTCCCGTACCAAGAATAACTACTGCTCTAGATTTTATGGAAATTCTTTTATTACTTTTAATTGTAGTTTTATTATCTAGTTGAGGAGCCCTAGTTGAGTATACTAAACACTATAGTATAGCTTAGCCTGATTTTCAAAAATATGTCTGTTACCCCTCTGTATCTTTTTAACATTGAACATCTTCTGTTGACAAAACCAATTCTGGGCAGCTAAGATTTTGCTGATTGCATTTCTATGCTTTAATTTCACATTTTATTTGTCCTCGAGATTTCCTGCAAAGTGATAAATGAGTATAAACAATCTGACTCAGATTTTACTTCAGGAGGAAGAGTACATCATAGATACTGTGGAGTTCATTTTCAAGGGGCATATTGTGGTCTAGTTATCTACTTTATTGTGGTTGACAGCCATAGATTCTTGGTGGGAAGTGCTTAGATCTTGAATGTGTTGCAAGATGGAGATGCTCTAATTCTATTGTTCATTCTTTGTTTAAATATATTTCCATTTCTGTCCTTTGGTTTCCTAGGCAGTAAATATGTTTAAGTCTTTCCTTTTTTAAATGAGCTTGCAAAATAAAGAACTGATTTCCTTCATATTCTACAGAGTTAGTTAACTAGGTAAGAGAGAAAGAAATGGAAAGAGACTGAGAGGTTGAGAGAGAGAGAGCATGCAGACCTCCAAGATTAGGTAGCATAATTCACCAAGGGTTCCAGCTACAAGAAATGTGAATTCTGTCTCCCTGTCTGTGCTGAAAACAAGCTTTTGAAAGGCTGTTCCTCACTCCTATAAGACCCTATCCTGGGAGACATTGAAATTCTCAGACAACCTTTGTCTTGATGTCTCCCAGTGGGCTTGCGGAACCTTCCTGAGTAGTAGTCTAGGACTCCGCCACCCAACTTTCTTCCCTTCTCCCTGCACCTGGGATCAGATTTACACTGCAGTTTGATAGTTCTCCGAGACTCCTCTTTCACTATACATTTTCCCTCACTTGTCCATTTCTTCCAATCAAAGCCTTGCACATTTTATTCTGCCTCAGCATCTGCTTCTTGGAGGACCTAGATGATTTGCATCTCTTCGGTTTGTCTCCATCTATCTCTGACATAACCTTTCTGATGCTCCAACTGCCCTATCTTTGCTAAGTGGGAGATTCTCCAACTTGACCCCCAAGTCTCTTTAAAACAACCCTTCTAGTCTTTGATAATGCCCATGGTCCCTGTTACAACAAGATATTCTAAACTCACATGCTCATCTTGTCCTCTTCCTGTCCCAGAAATCAAATCATTCATTTCAACCATTTCTCTATGAAGTCCTGGTGTCATTTAGTTGGAAATATTATTTTTAGACTTACTCAATGAACGTATTTAGTGTATCTATCTATTGTCTATCTTTCCTTATCATCTATTGTCTATTTCTCTATCTATCATCTGTCTGTCTATATCATCTATCTTCTCTTTACCTAACATCTATCTACCATCAATCTATCATCCATCTATCTATCTATCTGTATACCTGTCATCTACCTATCTATATCTATCAATCAAACTGATCACATGGAAACAGCTTTGTCTAACTCAATGAAACTATGAGCCATACTGTGTAGGGCCACCCAAGATGGATGGGTCATGGTGGAAAGTTCTTACAAAACGTGGTCCAGTAGAGAAGGGAATGGCAAACACTTCAGTATTCTTGCCTTGAGAAGCCCATGAAGAGTATGAAAAGGCAAAAAGATATGATACTGAAAGATGAACTCCCCAGGTTGGTAGGTGCCCAAGAGGCTACTGGAGAAGGATAAAAAAATAACTCCAGAAAGAACAAAAAGACAGAGCCAAAGTGAAAACAACGCCCAGTTGTGGATGTGACTGGTGATGGAAGTAAAGTCCGGTGCTGTGAAAAACAATATTGCATAGGAATCTGAAATTTTCAGTCCATGAATCAAGGTAAATCAGAAGTGGTCAAACAGGAGATGGCAAGCGTGAACATCGACATTTTAGGAATCAGTGAACTAAAATGGACTGGAACGGGCAAATTTAATTCAGATGACCATTGTATCAACTACTGTGGACAAGAATCCCTTAGAAGAAATGGAATAGCCCTTATAGTCAACAAAAGAATCTGAAATGCAGCATTTGGGTGCAATCTCAAAAAAGACAGAATGATCTCTGTTCATTTCCAAGGTAAATCATTCAGTATCACAGTAATCCAAGTCTATGCCCCAACTAGTAATGTTGAAGAAGCTGAAGTTGAATGATTCTATGAAGACCTACAAGACCTTCTAGAACTATTACCCCCAAAAGATGTCCTTTTCATTATAGGAGACTGAAATGTAAAATTAGGAAGTCAGGAGATACCTGGAGTAACAGGCAAGTTTGGCCTTGGAGTACAAAATGAAGCAGGGCAAAGGCTAACAGAGTTTTGCCAAGAGAATGCACTGGTCATAGCATACACCCACTTTCTACAACACAAGAGAAGACTTTACACATGGACATCGCCAGATGGTCAATACTCAAATCAGATGGATTATATTCTTTGCAGCCAAAGATGGAGAAGATCTATATGGTGAGCAAAAACAATACTGGGAGCTGATTGTGGCTCAGGTCATGAACTCCTTATTGCCAAATTCAGACTTAAATTGAAGAAAGTAGGGGAAACCACTATACCATTTAGGTATGACCTAAATTAAATCCCTTATGATTATACAGTGGAAGTGAGAAATAGTTTCAAGGGATTAGATCTGATAGAGAGAGTGCCTGAAGAACTATGGGCGGAGATTCGTGACATTATGCAGGAGGCAGGGATTAAGACCATCCCCAAGAAAAAAAAATGCAAAAAGGCAAAATGGTTGTCTGAGGAGGCCTTACAAATAGCTGAGAAAAGAAGAGATGCTGAAGGCAAAGGAGAAAAGGAAAGATATACCCATTTGAATGCAGAGTTCCATAGAAAAGCAAGCAGAGATAAGAAAGCCTTCCTCAGTGATCAATGCAAAGAAATAAAGGAAAACAATAGAATGGGAAAGACTAGAGATCTCTTCAAGAAAATTAGAGATATCAAGGGAACATTTCATGCAAAGATGGGCTCAATAAAGGACAGAAATGGTATGGACCTAACAGAAGCAGAATATATTAAGAAGAGATGGCAAGAATACATAGAAGAATTATACAGAAAAGATCTTCATGACCCATATAATCACGATGGTGTGATCACTAACCTAGAGTCAGACATCCTGGAGTGCAAAGTCAAATGGGCCTTAGGAAGCATCACTAGGAACAAAGTTAGCGAAGGTGATGGAATTCCAGTTGAGGTATTTCAAATCCTAAAAGATGATGCTGTGAAAGTGCTGCACTCAATTTGCCAGCAAATTTGGAAAACTCAGCAGTAGCCACAGGACTGGAAAAGGTCAGTATTCATTCCAATCCTAAAGAAAGGCAATGCCAAAGAATGTTCAAACTACCACGCAATTGCACGCATCTCACACACTAGTAACCCATTCCAGTATTCTTGCCTGGAGAATCCCAGGGACAGAGGAGCCTGGTGGGCTGCCGTCTATGGGGTCGCACAGAGTCGGACACAACTGAAGTGACTTAGCAGCAGCAGCACACGCTAGTAAGTTAATGCTCAAAATTCTCCAAACCAGGCTTCAACAGTACATGAACTGTGAAATTCCAGATGTTCATGCTGGACTTAGAAAAGGCAGAGGAACCAGAGATCAAACTGCCAACACCCATTGGATCATTGAAAAAGCAAGAGAATACTAGAAAAACATCTACTTCTGCTTTATTGATTACACCAAAGCCTTTGACTGTGTAGATCACAACAAATTGTGGAAAATTCTTCAAGAGATGGGAATAACAGACCACCTGACCTGCCTCCTGAGAGATCTGTGTGCAGGTTAAGAAGCGACAGTTAGAACAAGACATGGAACAACAGACTGGTTCCAAATTGGGAAAGGAGTATATCAAGGCTGTATATTGTCACCCTGCTTATTTAGCTTATATGCAGAGTACATCATGCAAAATGCCAGGCTGGATGAAGTACAAGCTGGAATCAAGATTGCTGGGAGAAATATCAATAACCTCAGATATACAGATGACACCACCCTTATGGCAGAAAGTGAAGAGGAACTAAAGAGCCTTGTGATGAGGGTGAAGGAGGAGAGTGAAAAATCTGGCTTAAAACTAAACATTCAAAAAAAGAAGATCATTGCATCTGGTCCCATATCTTCATTGCAAATATGTGGGGAAACAAAGGAAACAGTGAGAGACTTTATTTTTTTTGGACTCCAAAATACTGCAGATGGTGACTGCAGCTATGAAATTAAAAGACACTTGCTCCTTGGAAGAAAAGCTATGATCAACATAGACAGTATATTGAAAAGTAGAGACATTACTTTGCCGGCAAAGCTCTGTCTAGTCAAAGCTATGGTTTTTCCAGTAGTCATGTATGGATGTGAGTGTTGGGTTATAAAGAAACTGAGCACCAAAGAATTGATGCTTTTGAACTATGGTGTTGGAGAAGACTCTTGAGAGTCCCTTGGACAGCAAGGAGATCCAACCGGTCCATCCTGAAGGAAATCAGTCCTGAATATTCGTTGGAAGGACTGATGCTGAAGCTGAAGCTCCAGTAGTTTGGCCATCTGATGCGAAGACTGACTCCTTGGAAAAGACCCTGATGTTGGGAAAGATTGAAGGCAGGAGGAGAAGTGGATGACAGAGGATAAGGTGGTTGGATGGCATCACTGACTCAATGGACACGAGTTTGAGCAAGCTCTGGGAGTTGATGATGGACAGGGAAGCCTGGCACGTTATAGTCTGTGAGGTTGCAAAGAGTCAGACACGACTGAGTGGCTGAACTGAACTGAACTAATCTATATCTATGATAAAATGCCTCGAGTTTAAACATTCCAGATTGTAAGGTGTTTACTTAAGATTTTTTGTCTTACATTTGCAGCTCCTAGGAAACCTAGTTCACAGAAGCACTAGGAATAATAAAATTAGAAAGAATACAGGGGTACTCAATAAGAGTATTCAGAGGATACCAACACTGTCACCATCACTCCTACTATAAACATTTTTAAATTGCTTTTTTGTGTTTTTTTCGTATTCTCTTCCCTTCAATAAAGTTCTACTGGATATACATTGTCAAAGCCTATAGCTATTACATTCTATACTCTCTCCTTTGAATCTCATATTTAATCTTAGTTCTGCATATGAAATAATAACACCCCCCCCAATATTTATGCCAGTATCTCTCCAGTAATATTTAATATCTAAAGATCATTCTTCAGTCCATTCCTAAGAAAGGACTCATGGAAGAATATTCTATAATTTTTGCATATTGATGGCAATTTTTTTCTTTTATATTTGAGAGTCAGTTTGTCTCGATATATAATTGTTGGCTCAAAATTTTTAAATATTTATTTATTTGTTGACTGCTCCTTGCAGCGTATGGGATCTTAGTTCCCTAACTAGGAATTAAACCTGCATCCCCTGCATTGGAAGTGCAGAGTCTTAAGGGACCACCAGAGAAGTCCTTCAAATTTTCTTAAATTTGCATATCTTTACATATATTACTCCTTTTCTTCTCACACAAGATGCTCATCTTAAAAGTTCTGATGATAACATAATTTTCTTTCTGTTTTATGTCAACTTTTATCTATCTTCTTTTTTCCTAGGTACCCAAAGGATATTTCCTTTTTCTTAAAATCCAATGCTTTAGCCTATGCCTTATTGGTTGTTCTGAGTTGGCTTTCCCAGGTAGGTAGGATATCTTCACATTTTGTTTTTCAATCCTGTTTTTTAAATAGATTTAAAGTACAATCCTTAGTATTTGTTTTAGTCCCCTGTTTTGGTTTTCCTTCTTTGGTCTTCATGTTTGGTTTTTGTGGTGGTGGTCATTTATAATCTCACTTTCACTCAAATCCTTTATGTATCTTCTTTTTAAAATGTTAAATTATCCCTTTCCTTTCCCATTTCTCCTAAGACATAACCTGCTATATTTATTTGTGTCATGTTTATTTATAAGATGTGGTTTCAAAAATATTGTCCCTTGAATTTATGCTCTTTCATCTCTTATATCATTTTCTTAATGATTTATTTTTAAATGTTAAGATATAGAATTTGTCTGTATATTTTTAATCTTTTTATCAAAATGTCTGTCTGGTAACCTTTTGATATATTTTTTACATATTAACTGTCTGACTTATCCTTTCCCTTTTAGTGTGTGGACATGAAATCAACATGAAATCAACACAGTAACAGGGGAAAGTTAGAAAGTTTATGAATATCACAGCCCTCAAGTACTGTGGTGACTTTTAACATGTTTACTTGACAAGGCCAAACTGTTTCCTAGAATTCCCTTCACTGATTTTCCTGTTATAATAAGGAGAATCTTGGGGGAGACTGGGAAGGTGAGGGTGAAACAAGAACCAATTTGGAGCTCTTATGTGTTGTTCCTGATATGATGACTCACTTCAGTTTGTGTGAAGCAGAGGCTGGATCCCACTTTCCCCTGGACCCTCCCTCAGCTTCAATTCCAGCTCATGACAAAGGGCCTTGGCTTCTCCAGGACGCCCACACTGCCAGTTTCAAAGGCAACAAGCTCTGCATGGATTTCAGTCCATTTGACAAAGTTCCAGCTGGTTCTTTTTCTTCCCCACTGCACATGCCTCCTTCCTTCCTGACTGCCTGCCCCACAAATCTCAGACTGATGTGCAAGGATGTCAGATTTACACAGTCCTAACCCTTGATCCGGAGAAGGCAATGGCAACCCACTCCAGTACTCTTGCCTGGAAAATCCCATGGACAGAGGAGCCTAGTAAGCTGCAGTCCATGGGGTCGCTGCCGGTCGAACACGACTGAGCGACTTCACTTTCACTTTTTACTTTCACGCACTGGAGAAGGAAATAGCAACCCACTCCAGTGTTCTTGCCTGGAGAATCCCAGGGACGGGGGAGCCTGGTGGGCTGTCATCTATGGGGTCGCACAGAGTCAGACACGACTGAAGTGATTTAGCAGCAGTAGCAGCAGCAACCCTTGAGCAAACACACACACACACACACACACACACCCTAATGGTTCGGCTTCTCTGAATCTTAACTGCTGGTACAAGTAACCTCTTTGGTTGTTTTTGACAAATGTTAGAAAATAGAGCACATGCTTTCTGACAGATTCTAACTGTTCTGCTCCACCATCTACATATGGACTCATTTTCCTTTGCCTCCATTGTCCCTATCCAGCTCAATTTTGACTCTTTTCTTGGAATTTCCTCTCAGTGATGTTCTGTCCTGGAAGGGAGGTTTGCTCGTTATTCCTCAGAGTTTATAGGACCTAGTCTGCACTGGCCCCTTTCAGTCAGTTCAGTTATTCAGTCGTGTCCGACTCTTTGCGACCCCATGAACCGCAGCACACCAGGCTTTCCTGTCCATCACCAACTCCCGGAGTTCACCCACACCCATGTCCATCGAGTTGATGATGCCATCCAACCATCTCATCCTCTGTCATCCCCTTCTCCTCCTGCCCTCGATCTTTCCCAGCATCGGGGTCTTTTCCAATGAGTCAGCTCTTCTCATCAGGTGGCCCCTTTAGACCTTATTGATTTTTACTTTCTCTCATTTGCTTTAAGAGTGAGAAAATCCCTTCCAATTCAGCTGATTTCAAAGGTTGGGCCACTGGAATTTCTATAAAGTAACCATTAGTAAGGCTTGCCACATGCTTTGAAGGGGCCCACTGCTAAACGAAGATGGCAGACTCTGCTCCAAAAAAAATAAAACCTTTGTTTTATTTCCCTTTCTTCTACACAAGAATACTTGTAGAGGAGAGAGACCCTCCCAGGTACCTGGGGGTCCCTCCATGATTCACTTCACGGGATGCAGAAGCCCAACGCCAGTACCGCCTGTGCCAAGTCCCCATCAAGGTGGAGAGTGGCTGCAGTCTTGGGGCAGATGTGGATAAGCCGACTCCTGAGAATCCTTGCTGGGGAGGCAGGGAGGTGGTGGGAAGTAGGACCACACGTGAGCTTGAGACAGGCTGGGACCTGGGACTTGGTATCCTTCACTTCAGTGCTTGCACCTGGACAAACATCTCCTTTAGCAACAAAATACAAAGAAACTATAGGGACTAAAAATAACTGCATGCATATGTAGTTGGGACAAAGTATGGACAGTAAGATACAAAAAAACCAAAAAGCCCAACTGCCACTTCTGAAGAGCCCAGAGCAAAACCAGGATGTCAGGGGCAAAAGCAGGGCACTGCCCATGCCCCATGCACACAATACCACCTAAGGGCTGGGCAAACATCTTCAGCCATCCCTCTGGCCTGATACTTGGACACACCTGTTACCCTCACCCTGTATAAGGAACCAGCTTGCCCCACCTTAGGGAGCAAACAAGGGAAGCTGTTAGATGTTTTCATTCCCCTCCTGCTGCAGTGGGAGCCCCAATAAAGCCTTGCCTGAATTTCTTGTCTGGTCTCTTATCAATTTGTATTGGTTGGAGAAGGCCAAGAACCCTAGTCGGTATCAAGTGGGGTCTCCAAGCCCCCAGGGCATGCTCTATCATCCCAGGATAAAAATTCAAAAATTATTCAGCATTTCTAGATGACCACTGTATATCCTTAGCCTCCACGTGTGAGCCCCTTCTGAGTGTCAGCCCTGTGACTGAGCTGGGCACAGGCCCGTGAGGTCAGCCCTGCCTGGAGTTATGTTGGAAGTCTCAGCCTTGCAAACACATTCTGTTGCCCTCTGCTGAAGCTACATGTATCTTTTGGGAGCTGATGGTTCCCCTTGTATTCTGGAGTTCTTAGGAAACTGAGTTATCTAGTTTTATTATAGATGTTATCTATGGAATTTGGATTGTGCCAAAATTCTCTGTGCATTCACTAGTAATTTGGAGAGCCAATATTCCATATATATATATATATATATATTTTGCTACGCGCCCCATCTTCCCAGAGTTCTTGAGAAGACATTTCAACTTATGTAAAATTTGATATTAACAGTTGTTTACTTTCAACCTTTTTGAAGACATGATTCCACAGGGTCCTGCTGGGTGGAGGTGGGATACAGAATTCCCGTCAGGCTCCACCCTGGCCTGGAACAGGAGGGGCACTCTGAGATAAGCGAGGCCCGTTACCAGTTGGCGGGGGATATAAGTTCAAGACTCCACACGGACCCCACTGACACTGTGGAACGGGAGGTGTCACTACCATAAGTAGGGGTGAAAATCCCAACTACCTACCTCCTCTTATGTGATGGGGAGGGCGTGATGGACCCCAGCAGGGCCCACTCACAGTCTGAGAGTGGAACTCAGGCTTTTCTGGTAAGGTGGGCACGGGACAGTCTAACTCTAATAAAAGTTTTCCATCTTGCTATGTTGTGCCTTTCCTGATCTATTGGCTTGAGAGAGCTAGTGTTTATGGAGAATTTTCTGTCTGCACCTGTTGACAATCTTTAAACACCAGTTTCTCCAGTGTCCAGTCTGGGATCTGTGATGCAGAGAGAGCCTAGGGGTGTCACTGGTGTGCTCCTCGTGTATCCGAGTCCCCAGCTGGCCTGTTGTATGTGAAATGGATTTTACCGTAGTTTATTTAATCCTTTACCCATTGAAGGATGTCTGCCTTGTTTCCAGTTTGAGGATAGTCCAAATAAGGTAGGTGGAACACATCAATGTCTGCTTGTGATGATGTAAAGTAGTTTCGCTAGACTTTACCATTGGAAGGAATTGGGCGAAGGATACACAGGATCTCTCTGTATTATTTCCCACAATTGTATGTGAATATTCAATTATCTCAAAATAAAAAAGTTTAATTAGAAAAAAAGTCCTTAGAGTGATTCTTCTTCTATATTAAGTTCTCATGAATTTTTTGTTAAGTTATCCTGAATATATTACAGATTTTCTTTCTATTGTAAATTGAATCTTGTAGTCTATTATACTGTCCTGGTAGTTATCACTGGTTTAGCGGCACGGCTTCCCTGGTGGCTCGGTGGTAAAGAATATGCCTGCCAGTGCAGGAGACGTGGGTTCAATCCTTGAGTCAGGAAGATGTCCTGGAGAAGGAAATGCCAACCCACTCCAGCATTTTAGCCTGGGAAATCCCATGGACAGAGGAGCCTGGCAGGCTACAGTCCATGGGGCCACAAAAGAGTCGGACACAACTTAAAGACTAAACAACACATTCATTTTTACATGCTGATCTCCTATCTGGCAGTTTTGCTGTATTTTCTTATGTATTATGATAGACTGTATGTTTAGTTTTTTTCTTTTCCTGTGAGTTTTCAATGTAAACAGCATTGAACTTGTTAAATGGCTGTTGAAAATATTTTGAGAAGACCATGTGATTTTCTCCTTTACTGTGTTCAGTAGTAAATTACACTGATAAACTTTCTGATAATGAAATAATCTAATGGTAAGTCTTTTCTGATGGCATGCTTGTTTTCCTGGGATAAACTCAACACATCATTTTGCTTTGTTTTGTTAATTTAAAAATACACTCTAGAGTTTAATCAGCTAACCTTCTTTTTCTCATTTCTGAGTTTATGTTCACCCGTGAAATCAGTCTGTCATTTTCCTTTCTTGTAATTTGCTTGCTCTGTTTCAGTAACAAGGTTATTAACTGACTTCATATAATGAGTTTGGAGGCTTATCTTCAAGTTCTACTTTCTTCAACAAATTGTGTAAAATAGGGGTTACGTATTCTTTGAGAGTTTGGTAGGGTTTGTCTCTGTAAACTCTACAGTCTCAGTCTACAGTTTTAATATTTTCATTTGTTATTGGTTTTCACATTTTTTTCTTCTAGCACCAAAGTTAGTTTTTTAAGTTTTTTCAAAAAATTTTCCACTTCTCTTAGATCTTTATATTTAGTCCTCCATAGTTGCTCATAATATTCTTGTCAATAAACTTTAAATTAAACAGCTTTTAACATCCATATCGAGTAAACACTCTCTAGTTAAAAAAAAGGGTAAATTTTCCAATACTTCCAAGACACTAATAATTTCCCATTCTTCCCAGAAACTCTTCCCATGGACTTGTCAACCAGGTTTAGACATGTTCTTATGCAGTTGTCATACTAAGGCCTTATCATCATACTAAAAATAATTTCTGCTTATTTTCTGAATTAGCTAATTTTTTTAAGATCTCATACTTTCTTCCTTTTTTTATTACTGTTACAGTTTAGAACAAATCCTTTGAAGAGCAGGTATGTGGCAATCACGTTTTGTGACCTTACTTTCTGAAAGTATTCTCGTTATATCCTTACCTGAGAATAATTGAATGGTTTGCATAGAAGTCTGGATTGGGAATCACTTTTCTTTAGGAAGGTGGAGGCATTGTTTATAGCCTGAGGTCATTGCAATGACACATCTTTTGTATTCATCTCTTTGTCACCATATTGCTGTCATCTGCCCATAATATATCAATGGTTAGTTTCTTATGATTTAGTTTCCTACATTGTGTCAAGTGTTCAGTGAGAACTTTTGATCTGGACACTCATTGCCTAAAATTCCAAGAATTCTAGTATTAATTTTTTGTTACCGTTCTTTGCTTTTTATATATTCGCATATTTTGAAACTCCAAATTATTTGCATGTTGGTCCTCCTAGATTGATCTTTTGTTTTTCTTACGGTTTGTCTGTTTATTGTTTTGCTCTACATTCTTAGAGAATAACTCCACTTCATCTTCCAGCCCTTTTATTGAATATATATTTTCCTATTATATTTTTAATTTTTGATAATGCTTGCTCTCCGACTGAGTGCTTTTTATTTTATTTTATTTTCAGGTGCTTTTTAAAAGCATCATGTTTTTATCCCATGGATGCATGCAGTATCTTTTGTTATCGCCATTGGCTTCACTCCTCATAGACACTTAGCTTTCACTGGTCTGGTAACTCTGATCATTTGTCCTTCTACTTTGCCACTATTAAAGGTTCCTAAGATTGATTAATTGATGTAATTTTATTTTCTTTGCCCTTCTGCACTGATGCTATGTTTTTCCTCTTTATTTCAATTTCAGTGGAATTTTGAATGTAGTTTTATTTGCTTTGTCCTTCTTCACTGATGCTATGTTTTTCTTCTTTATTTCAATTTCAGTGGAATTTTGAATGTAATCTCAATCTGTCATGTTTAAAAGAAAATTTTGTTCATTAAAAAATCCTCTAGTTAAAAAAAAAAAAATCCTCTAGTATACTTACGCTAATTTCCTTTCAGTTGATATTCTATTTATTTGCATTTTTTGTGAAATAACCATAAATTAGTCTATATAATCAACTTCTAATAGCCAGGCTTTATTTTGTAATCATCTTCTTTAGGAAAAATCAATACTGATTTTGAAGTGCATAATATACTAAATAAATTGTGAAAATGAAGCACACAATATGGAGTAATTACCCTACCTTAAAATAATACATATTTTAAAATTTTTTAGCAATATGTTACTAGGAGAGGAGCAATGGAATAGCCTAGATAGTCCAAGCGGAGCCACATGTGTATTTAGAGATATGGTATATGATATTGTCCATAAGGATGGGTTTTACTTAGTAAATGGTGTTGCATAAACAGGCTGATTACTTGTACAGAGAAAGAAAGCTGGATTCCTACTTTACGCTATGTGCAAGTGCATGCACACACACACACACACACACACACACCCTTACACAATAACATTTAATAGGTTAAAGTTCCACTTTAAAAAGTAAGTCTATTGAAACAAACAGGAGAAGATACTGAATGTCTTTGTAAACTCGGATGGAGAAGTCTTTCTTAACTAAGACCCAAAAGTCATACATAGGAAAGGACTAATGGACTTGACCCATTCAGAATTTGTGATTTCTATTTAGCAAAGTTTAAGTTAACATATGAGTGCCAGACTGAGTTCTATTCCTTTCAGTACCTAGACTATACAAAGAACTCTTACAAATCATCAAGAGAAAGATAAAAAATCCAATAGAAAAAAATGGGCAAGACACATGAGGAAGCGTTTCAGGTGGAAAATCAGACAGAAGAGCTGCTAACTGAATGAGGATGCACTTAGCCTAACTAATATTCTGGGATATTCAAATTTAAACATCATATTATAGCATTGCTAACAGATTGGCAAAAAATAGAAAGTCTGATAGCATTAAATGCTATTGGAGTTTTAGGTGAAATGGGAACATTTGTTTACTTTGGGAAGTGGAAACTGGTGGAGCCATTCTGGAGGGCAATCAGGTGAAACTAGTATGTGTATACCTTCCCACCTAACAATCTGTCTCTAGGGCATGTATCCTGAAGAAGGTGTCAGTGGTGGTCATAAAAGAGACTGATGATGTGGGGGCATTAAGCCTTGATCATGAGAGCAAGTGCTGGAGATGATCTGGGCGACCTTTCTTAAAAGAAGTAGATGAAGTTGTGTGTGTGCAGGGGGAAGATGTCAGCAGCAGTTAGAATTAGATTTACATATATCAGTTTGTGTGTGGTTAATGAAAAAAATTACTTGTATTAATCACATACACATGAAATACATCACATGTAGTTTTGACTGAATGCATGAAAATGGTTTAAATAAACTTTAGATACAGTGTGTGTACATTGTGAAGGTCAGGGTGGGGAGTGGTGTAGGAATGGGGATGAATGAAAGGGAAAATTAATAACTAACATAAATAAAAAAATGAATGAAGTCACACAAAATGGACTTTGCAAGGAAGACTAATGCTAAGTGTGCCCTAGACTGAAGAATATGGTTGTGTTAATTTTGTTTTTGTGTTTAATTTTTGTTAAAAAGCAAAACTAGTTAAAAATTAGATGCCAGTAATCAAAAAGTCATCTCAAGAGAAACTCACAGACCAGTTTGAGAGTTGGGTAAAACAGCTACAAAGATGACTGTTATTCTCAGGACAGTAATCTTGCCACCCAACTGAACATTACTATATAATATGACAGAAAATCTATCTGGGGAAAACAAGACTGTGACCTTTTAGTGATCTTCCAGGGAAAAACGTTTTTCTACATCCCATTAGCACTGAGATTGATGATTCAGGTTTGAAGTATAGGATCTTTGATCATGTGCATTGGTTACATAAGAGACTTGAGATTGATGGAGTGCAACTGGGTGCCCAAATCCAACCAGCTTGTGCTCCATCTAAAGCAGAACTTATTGCTGATCGAAGAGCCCTTATTGTGCTGTGTCATGTTGGGTGTGATGGCTAAGGGCAAAAGGCAGGAGGATGGAGTGCCTAAGTCCATGCTAGAAACCAGTATTAAGTTTTGCCAGGAGCTTAGGTAGGCAATGTTAATTAGTCTTTGTGACAAACATAAAAGGCAAGTATTCTTTTTTACTTTACAGAGGAGATCAAAAGAAGTGATGTAAATTTTACAAGGTCAACTGGTAAAAACTGCCTGAGGTTCAAACCCAGACATTTCTGACTCTTTCCAATACATAACACTGTTACCTTCACCCATAAGATGCTAGAGTTGCATTTCATTAGCATTCATCCAACTATAAGATTTTATCTTCTTACTAGATATGACAGTTGTAGGGTTTCTCGTGGCTTTTATAACAAACTGCTATGACCACAGGCCCTTTTCTGAACCCAGCCGTATGCAGTCATACCGTGGCCCCCCTCCTAGCTCACAGATGATTGACCAGGGACTTGCAATGACCTAAAGGTAACCACTGCAAAAGTCAGTGGCCTAAGGTGAACAAAGCTTAGGGAAATATTTTTTTCTGGCAGGTAATATGGGTATTAAACAAGATACAAGAGTCTTCTTGTCTGGAATTCAAAGGAAGAAGCTGGGCAAACATGAACTCCTTGGTAAGCAAGAGAAGCTGATCCAGAGAGGAGGGCTAGTTAAGTGGCTTTGGAGTGGTCCTTGGATTCCTGCAGCTGAGGCTGGAGATGCCCTGGATTTAGGAAACTCTTCTGTTCAGGTCTTCCTGGTGGCTAACTTGGACTTCCTGACCATGATGTGAGGCATGGTTGTTCAGTTTTCCCTGGGTTCTTGTGAAGACCTATCCCACAGTTAAGATTCCTCTTTTCCAATTTTCTTCAATGTATTCTTAAGCTCCTCTCACATTTACATGAGTTGGCACATCTGTTCCATGAAGAAAAGTAGCCGAAATAAATCATAGTTTTGCTTTCTTAACTTTCTAGGAAGTGGCCTTCAACTTCGACCAAGGAGACCCAAACAGTCAAGTGTGAGAAGACATCTTGGAGGTGAGCTTCATGTTTCGTTTTCCAACAGCTTAAGCCACACCTGGAGGGGAGGTCCTAATGTGATTTATAGAGGCACAGTTGGGTAGAGTGTGGTTCTGCTTTAGAGGTGTCAGTGAATCAGGGTCCAGGGATAGTGCTGGGTAAGGCACAGAAGTGAGAGGCAGTCGTGTGACAAGACTGGGAGCCAGTGAAGGCTAGGATGACATCTTGGTATCTATGCGGGGAATGTACTCAGAGATCCATGTGATTGAAATAAATTATGATGGTGGTTCATTTATTAGCCCTAATTAGGAGGGTGAAGAGAGCTCATTCCAAGAAATTCAGCAGGAAGTTAAAAGTCAGGATGCTTTGATTCCAAGTGGGGTAACAAAGTTATACTGGTTTGCCTATGACCGAAGAGTTTCCTGTGAAGTGTAATTTTCAGTGCTAAAACCAGGAGAGGGTTAGGGAAATTAAATAGTCTTGTTTAGGCTTCAGAGACAAAGCAGAGCAGGCCTCTGACCTTGCTTCTAAGCTGCCTGGACTACTGTGTGACTGTTAGTGACTGCCTGCTGAGTGCAAGACTTGCAGCGCCATAGATAAGATGGGGGAGAAATCTTGAGATTGTTGAGCCCCCGGTGGGGACCTGGCCATCCAAGCCCCAGGCTTAGCAACATTCCAAATTTTACAAGACAAAGCAAACAGGATTAACATGAAACCAGGCTTGCAATTTGGTTACAGACTGATGAGAATATCAGATTGCCTCTGTCCTGGGACTATAAATAGGAACCTTGAACTGCAATCTTCGAAGTCTTACCCACAGAGCAGATGTGCTGCCTGGGACACTTTCCCAACTGAGACTCTAGATGTGCTGTGACATGGGACTTACCAGCACTGTTTAGGTCTGGATGTTGGTCAAAACCCAATTTGGTGATGTATCCTCTGCTGTTTCTATTTTTCTTTTCTTTTAATGTCAGTATATTGAAAATAAACTCTATAGTTCTCTAATAAATATTTGTATTATTTATTTGTTTATAATGAATGGCTTATTTTGTTAACAGATCCTTTGAACCTGAGACGAAAGTGAAAATTTTTGGCAAAACAGAGGGTTCTGAGCAAACTGGGATACTAGGTCAACTCCAGAACTTGCAGAAGATAGAGAGTCACCAGTTAAGCAAAAATAGGTAATTTGTTTACTCACAAGTTCAAACCATGGAGTGGGACACTCTAAAACTGAGTTTGAAAAGACCCAGGAAGATTATCCAGTTCAGGGATCTCCTGCCTTAAGCTTTCAGGATTTCATCTCTATCAGCCTGAGAAGATTAGAAAAATCTATGCCCAGACTTCCCCCAGAACTTCTGTTCCCACTGGTCTGAGATTGGACTTAGGCTTCAGTAAGTTTTTAAAAAAATCTCCCTTATTTGATTCTTATTTTAAACCACTACTTTGTGTGAATAACAGAATAACCCTTAGGTTCCTTAACTTGTCTTTCCATTGTAATCATCTGGTGAGTTTTTAAAATATTGACACCAGTGATCCACCTCTCAGAGACAAAGGTTTTACTTGTCTAGGTGTGGCCAGGGCTTTTGGTGGTTTTGAACATTAGCAGGTGTTTCTAATGTGCAGACAAATTTGTGATTCAATTCTGATTGTCTCTCAGAAGAGCGCTGGGATTTGAGCAGGGGAAAAGTAAGGATTTGCGGGTATATGAGTCTTCAGAGAGGTAAACAAGGGACCATTTGCAAAACTCATGAGTTAGTCGGTCATCTGCCAGGAGAGAGAGTGAGGATGAGCAGGTGCAGGTGGATTACAACCTGGGAGATTTTGCAGGCTTCTGAAACGGGACCCTGACCAGTTAGAAGCTGAGTCTTCCTTGATCTCACTCTCACCCCAGACCGTCACAGCCATTTATCAACACTTCTGACACATGAGCAGTTAATGTCCTGGATCTGGCAAGTTATCAGCTGACTTTTCTCTGTTTAAATAATTCTTGGCTTTAATTTCCTCTCCCCTCAAATGAGGATGTCTTCCCAGGTGGTGCTAATGGTAAGAATTTGCCTGCTAATGCAGGAGATGTAAGAGATGCGGGTTGGGAAGATCTCCTGGAGGAAGGCATGGCAACCCACTCCAGTATTCTTGCCTGGAGAATCCCATGGATAAAGGAGCCTGGCAGGCTGCAGTCCATAGGGTCGCAAAGAGTTGGACATGACTGAAGGAACTTCGCAGGCACAAATGAGGATAACCCCACATGCTGTGGGTGATCTTTACAAAGCAGCTGATGTGTGGTTAATGCAGAGTAAGACATTAGTATTGTGTTGGCCGAAAAATTCTTTTGGGTTTTCCCATAACATCTTACAGAAAAACCCAAATAAACTTTTGGGCCACTCCAGTATTTCCCTCTTTCTCACCACTTTGAATATCTGAGTCCCCCTCAGGGACTTCCTTTCACAACAGGGCATTTCTGCTGTGGGTGGCAGACAAATGCTCTCAACTGGTGCATTCACAGCTTGCTCTAGCATTCCTACCTGCATCTTTAAGACATTATGATTCCATGATGCCTCATTTCTTGGAATTTGTGAGTTTGCAGTCGTGAAACATTTAAATCAAAGCTTAAGGTTTTGGTGAGAGTGACTGTGGGTTTCCACAGTCGTGATTCTGATGTTCAGCAAGTGTTACCAGAGGAAAGTTCTTGTGTCTCACACAAAGGAAGGCAAAAAATAAATAAATAAATAAATAAACCACCAAAATGTCAAGAGTCTGGAGCAGAGAAAGGTTTATTGCAGGGCCAAGCAAGGAAATGGGTGACTTGTGCCCAAGAAAAACCGTGAACTCTCTGAATGATTTCAGCAAAACATTTCTAAAGGCCAGGTGAGGGAGAGACATGGTTAGTTGTTAGCAGCTTCTTGGTATGGAAGTCCTTTGTTCTTCCAGCTGTCCACATAGGTCAGGTCACAATGTCCCTGTAAACCTCTGACAAAACAAATGCTTTTCTCTGTTCTGCAACTTTTTATCTCTATATGAATGGACTCTTAAATGTCAGAGCCCTGAGAAAGGGCTGTCACGTATATTTCAGGCTATGGGCAACATTCTTTTACAAAAGATGCAGAGCCAGAATGACTAAGCATGAGGAGCAGAGGACAAGGGTTAGAGCTAAAGGAATAGATCCAATGTGGAATCAGATTGGTTCTTCCCTAGTACACATGTACAAATCCAAACCTTCAAGTGAACATAATCTTCAAATATCACGACTCAGCAAATTTAAAGTTACTCGATTCATAGATATTCAAAATCCATTATTCAGTGATCTCTGACATTATGACACTGATTTTCTATTTTGGTGATCTGTACACAGAAAGCATATTAATAAATCTAAATACATAGCAACTGTACCACAAAAGAATAGGACTGTTTCTGGGACTGGGAGAAACAAGTAGATGGGGCTTCTGCCGAAGATTCTGCACTCCATATACCAACAAACTTGGAAAACTCAGCAGTGACCACAGGACTAGAAAAGGTCAGTTTTCATTCCAATCCCAAAGAAAGGCAATGCCAAAGAATATTCAAACTACCACACAATTGCACTCATCTCACATGCTAGCAAAGTAATGCTCAAAATTCTCCAAGCTAGGGAGAAGGAAATGGCAACCCACTCCAGTATTCTTGCCTGGAGAATCCCAGGGATGGGGGAGCCTGGTGGCTTGCCATCTATGGGGTCGCGCAGAGTCGTACATGACTGAAGTGACTTAGCAGCAGCAGCAGCAGCTCCAAGCTAGGCTTCAACAATATGTGAACCGTGAACTTCCAGATGTTCAAGCTGGTTTTAGAAAAGACAGAGGAACCAGAGATCAAATTGCCAACATCCATTGGATCATAGAAAAAGCAAGAGAATTCCAGAAAGACATCTACTTTTGCATCACTGACTACACTAAAGCCTTTGATGGTGTGGATCACAACAAACTGGAAAATTCTTCAACAAATGGGAATACCAGACCACCTTACCTACCACCTGAGAAACCTGTACGCAGGTCAAGAAGCAACAGTTAGAACCAGGCATGGAACAATAAACTGGTTCCAAATTGGGAAAGGAGTATGTAAAGGTTGTATATTGTAACCTTGCTTATTTAACTTGAATGCAGAGTACATCATGCAAAATGCTGGATTGGATGAAGCACAAGCTGAAATCAAGATTGCCAGGAGAAATATCAATAACTTCAGATAGGACCTTTTACAATAGGCACTTTCTTGCATTTCTTCATCTAACTGGGGATTTACCATCTAACTATGGTTTTACCATCTAATTGTGTCTCCAATATTCTATTCTCTTTCAATCTGGAAGTCATATGTTCATCTCTTCCTTTCTTTCATACATTCCTTTCTTCTGTTTTAAACAATTTATCTGTTGAAGAATTGAGCCACACACCACACCTCCCAGGTCTGCTGCAGCCAGATACCCTGTCCCTATGGCAGGCCACTGCTGACCCATGCCTCCACAGGAGACACTCAAACACAGGTCTGGCTCAGTCTCTTGTGGGAGTAACTGCTCCTTTCCCTGGGTCCTGGTGCTCACAAGGGTTTTGTTTGCATCCTCAAAGCATCTCTGGCTGGTATGAGGTTTAATTTTGACAAATGAATAGAGTCTTGTATCAACCAGCACAGAATTACCTCAGCCATTTCATATCAAACAGTTCTATTATGCCCAAAGCTCCCCTGTGCTACCCTTTTTAAATAAACCCTCTTCCAATGCAAAACAGCCTCTGATCTCCTTTCCTTTCTATAATTTTACCTTTTCCAGTGTTATACATAACTGAATTACACAATAGGTTATCTTTTGGGTCTTTTTTATTTTATTTAGCAAAATCCTTTTAAGAGTCATCTATAATGTGGCACACATGAATAATTTGCTTCTTTTTGTTGATGAAAAGTACTCCATTAGATGGATGTTTCATAGATTAATTATCTATTCATCATGTCAAGGACATTCACATTACAGGCTTTCATGTGAATGTACATTTTCATTTCTCTTGGATAAATACACAGGGGTAGGACTCTTTGTCATAGAGTAGGTGTATGATTAATTTTATACAAAATTGTCCAATTCTCCTCAATCTAGACCAGAGATAGGAAGAAAAAGTAAACAGGCCCCAGTCACAGCAAGCAGTTTGGCTCTTGAAACCTTTGTCTCTGTGAGCACAAGACTGTTTCCCTTACCCAAAGACACCAAGGAAGTGTATAATGCATGAAAACACGGTACTGCCCTCCCTTGCCAAAAAATGCCTATGTGTCCCACCTGGGGAGACCTCTTCTGCTTCACAGGCAGCACTGGTTGACAATACTAGGATCCTCAGGGGACCAAATGAACCAAACAGGAAAATAACACTGGTAAATCTCTGAACACTAAACTGCCATTGGGACCACAACTCACAAAATTTGAATAAGAACCCCACACTAAATCTGCAAAGGGTGATAGCATGCTAAATCAAAATATTTAAATAGGTCAGAGCTTCCTAATCTAATGAGAAAATAGTAAGAATATAGTTGAAGGTCACCTGTCATACTAAGAATCACCTTAAATGAGAAAAGACAACTAATGGACAACACCAACAAGATGAATCAGATCTTTAACTTAGTTGAAAGGACTTTTAAAGCAGTTGTTATTAAAACATTTCAATAATCAGTTATAAATTCCCTTGAAACAAATGAAAAAAATTGAAGTTTTCAGCAAAGAAACAAAAGCTACAAAAATAACCCAGTGAAAATTATAGATTTGAAAAATACAGGACAGAGAAAAAAATAACTCACCAGATGAGCTCAATAGTAGAATGGAAATTGCAGAGTATAGAATCAGTGAACTTGAAAATGTACCAATAAGACTCAGCCAATCTGAACATCAAAGAGAAAATATATAGATAAAAGTGAATAGAGCCTCAGAGATGTGTGGGAAAATAACATAGAACCTAACAATCATATCATCAAAGTCCCAGAAGGAGAAGAGAAAGATAATGGGGCAGAAAGAGTATTTGGAAAAAATAATGGTTTGAACTTCCCTAGAAGTCCAGTGATTAAGATTTCACTTTCCAATGCAGGGGGTGTAGGTTCAATCTCTGGTCAAGAAGCTAAGATCCCACATGCCTTATGACCCAAAAAACCCCAAACATAACACAGAAACTATATCGTAACAAATTAAATAAAGACTTTAAAAATGGTCCACATTAAAAAAAAATTTTTTTTTAATAAAATCATGGCTGAAGATTTCTCTGATTTGGCAAAAGTGACAAACTTAAAGCCCCAAAAGGCTAAGAAATCCAAACAAGGTGAACCCAAACAATCATTTTAAGATACATCATAATGAAATTTTTGTAAACCAAAGAGAAATATCTGTAAAGCAAGCAGAGAGAAACAATGCATTATCAATAAGGAAGCACCAACTCAAATAACAACACAATTCTTACTGGAACCCATATCATGGAGGCATAAGGAAGTAGCAAAAGATTTTTCAAGTGCTGAAAGAAATGATCTGTCAACCAAGAATTCTGTATCTAGTGAAGATATCCTTCAATAATACAGAAAAATGAAAACATTGTCAGATGAGGGAAAACAAGAATTTGGTGCTAGCAGACCTATTCTTAATGAATGGTTAAAGCAAGTACTTCCCTGATATCAAGGTTCCCCTGATAGTCCAGCTGGTAAAGAATCCACCTGCAATGCAGGAGACCGCAGTTCAATTCCTGGGTTGGGAAGATACCCTGGAGAAGGGATAGGCTACCCACTCCAGTATTCTGGCTTAGAGAATTCCATGGACTGTATAGTCCATGGGGTCACAAAGAGTCAGACACGACTGAGCGACTTTCACTCACTCACTAAAGCAAGTACATCAAACAGAAGGAAATGATAAATGAAGGTAAATAATGGTAAAAGTAAAAATATAGACATTATTTTTCTTTCCTTAATGAGCTTTATAAATCATATTTAATGATTGAAACAAAAATTGTAGCACCATCTGACACCCAGACAATGGTTTTTAAAAATGGGGCAAAGTACCTAACTGAAATTGAGGTTTCCACACGTAACACTAAGTTGTAAAATAGTGATATCAGTAGCTATGATAAGTCACATATCTGTTTTGTAATACCTACTCAGAGAAACTAGAATGAAAAATACATAAAATGTTACACCCAAAAGCACTACAAATACATCAAGGTAGAATTCTAAAATGTGTTCAAAATCCACAGGAAGGCAGGAAAAGAGACAGGGGAATGGGAACCAGAGGAAACAAACAGAAAACATTTTAAAAAGGCAGTCTTAATATCTATCATATCAATAAACACCCTCCATACAAGTGGTCTAAATATACCAATGAAAAGACAGAGTTTGGCAGAGTGGACTTAAAAAAAAAAACAGGGCCCAACTACAAATTTTACATAAGAGACTCACTTTAAATTCAGTGGCATAGGTATGTTGAAATGAGGGGAAAAGATGCCATGTAAACGGTTTTTTAAAAGAAAGATTGAGTAGGTTAAAATATAAGTAGACTCCAGAGCAAAGAAAATTGCCAGAGACAGAGAAGGGCATCCCATAATGATAATTGGTGGATTTATAATCCACCAAAAAGACACAATGATCCTGAATGTGAACTAGCCAATCACAGAGCTTCACAGTACATGAAAAAAAAACTGATAGAGGTGTCAGGAGAACTAGACTAATCCTCAGTTATAGTTGGAGATTTCAACACCCATCCCCACCAACTATGAAACTAGGAAGGAGACACAAGATTTGAAAGACAGAAAAAACAGGATGTAACTGACACACAGAACAGCCCACAAAACTACAGAAAAGAATACACATTTTCACCCCAAGTTCCCTTGGAAGTTTCACCAAGACAAACCTTATCCTGGGGTCAAAAATCAGACTCACTAAATACAAAAGAACCAAAGTTGTATCGAGTGTGTGTTCAATATGAGTGTACTGTGATTATAAAACCATAATGGTCTCAAATTAGAATTTAATAGTAGAAAGACAGCAAGAAAATCTCTATATATGCAGAAAATAAACAACACTCTAAATAATTCTTGGGTCAAAAGGGAAATCTGAAAGAAAATTGGAAAACACATAGAACTGAATGAAAGTGACAATATCATATCAAAGTTTGTGTGTTGCAGCCAAAGCAGCATTGAGAGAGAAATGTATACTGCTAAATGTTTACTCTAGAAATTAGGAAAGGTCTAATTAAATAACCTAAATTCCTACCCAAGAACTATGAAAATAAGATAAAAATAAATCCAAAGCAAGAAAAATGAAGGGAATAATAAAGATAAGATAAATCAGTGAAATTTCAGACATGGGGAAAATAAATGAAACAAGTAGCTGGTTCTTTGGGGGAAAAAATCAATAAAATTGATGAATTGCTAGCAAGTCTGAAAAAAATACAGAGAGAAAATTCAAATCATCAATGTTAGGAATGAAACTGAGGACATTACTATTCAATACATAGTCTGCAGTCATTAAAAAGAAAACAGTGGGATGGTTTGTGCAATTACTCATAAATTTGACAACATAGAAGAAATAGACCCAATTCCATAATAAAATTCCCAAACTACAAAAACTCATGCAAGATGAAATAGGTCATCTGAATATATCTATAATCATTAAAGGGATTGAGTCTGCAATTTAGATTGTCTGGAAAAAGAAATCTCCAGGTTCATATGGTTTCACCGAAGAGTTCTTAAAAAGCATTTGAAAAAAAAATAAATCAATGTTATGCAATCCATTTCAGAAAAAAGCAGAGGAAGGGCTTCCCAACTCAATTTTTGAGGCCAGTATTACCCTGATTTTGACGCTAGGCAAAAATAGTATAAGAGAAAAGAAAATTACAGACCAATATCTCCCATGAATTTAGATGCAAAAATCCTCAAAAAAAATTAGCAACTGAATCTATTGAAGTGTAAAACAAACTATACACCATGGCCAAGTGAGATTTACTCCAGGATGCAATCTTAGTACAACATTTGAAATCAACTGATGTAATCCATCATGTCAACAAGTTAAGGGTGGAAAGTCATATGATTTTATCAATTGATACACAGGAAATACATTTTAGAAAGTCTATTTCTCATTTATTATTTAAGAATTTTTTTTTTTTTCGCAATTGAGAACTGGGAGGAATTGTCTGAATTTGATAAAAAGCATTTACAGAAAAAACAAAACAAAACCCATAACTATAGCTAATATTATACTTAATGCTTCTCTATTCCCCTAGGATTAGGAACAGGGCAAAAATACCAGCTCTTACCACTCTTATTAACACAGTACTGAAAGTTCTAGCCATTTAATAAATCAACAAGGACCTACTGTATAGCACAGAGAACTCTACTCAATATTCTGTGATAATATACCTGGGCAGAGAATGGATATATGTATATGTATAACTGAGTCACTTGATTGTATACCTGAAACTAACACAACATTCCAACCAGTCAACCCTAAGGGAAATCAGTCCTGAATATTCATTGGAAGGGCTGATGCTGAAGCTGAAACTGCAACACTTTGGCCACCTAATGCAAAGAACAGACTCACTGGAAAAGACCCGGATGCTGGGAAAGACTGAAGGCATGAGGAGAAGGGGATGACAGATGATGAGATGGTTGGATGGCATCACCAACTCAATGGACTTGAGTTTGAGTAAGCTCCAGGAGTTGGGATGGACAGGGAAGCCTGGTATGCTGCAGTCCTTGGGCTTGCAAACAGTTGGACACAACTGAGCGACTGAACTGAACTGAACTGAACACAACATTGTTAGTCAACTATACTCCAATATAAAATAAAAATTAATTTTGTTAAAAAAGCAAGAGAAAGAAATAAGCACACTAATCAGAAAAAGGAAGCTATAAAACCATTTCTGTTTGTAAATGATCTGATTATCTATGTAAAAATCCCAAGGATTCTCTTAAAAGAAACTCCTAGAATGAATTAGTTCAACAAGGTCCCAGTTTGCAAGGTCAACACACAAATATCAATCACATTTTTACATACTAACAATTGTAGAAACCTTAATAACACTCCAAATAAAATGAAATGTTAGGCATGTACGTAACAAAACCTGTGTCCTATCTATGTGCCTAAAATTACAAAATACTGCTGAAAGATATAGAGAAGACCTACATTAATGGAGACATGTATCACATTTATGTGTTGAAAAACTGAACATAGTAAAAATGTCAATTTTTCCAAAATTGATCTATATGTTTAATGCAATTCCTATAAAAACCCTAGCAAGAATTTGTGTAGATATAAACAACTTATTTTAAAATTGATGTAAAAAGGCAAGACTTCAACAACCTTGAAAAGAGGAATAAAATGAGAGGAAACATTGTGCTTGATATTAAGGTTCACTATACAGTAATCAAGACATTGTGTTATTGGGGAGAGATGAACATAGATCAACAGAACAGAATAGAGAATCCAGAAACAGACCCTCAAAAATGTGCTTAACCGACTGTAGACAACAACATTGCAAAAGCAGCTCAATGGAGGAAGGATAGGCTCTTCAACAAACGGTGTTGGAGCAATGGGAAATCCATGGGGGGAGAAATGGACCTTTACCTAAACTCAGACCTTATACCTTATACCAAAATTAACTCAAAATTCTTCATAGCCTTAAATGTAAAATGTTAACTATCAAGGTTTTGGAATAATACAGGAGAAAAACTTCTGAATCTAGGGCTAGGCAAAGTTTTCTTTGACTTGACACCAAAACATTGATAATTCAGAGCTTGTCAAAATTAAATACATTTGATGTAGCTGTTAGTTGGCAGAAGGAAATCCAGGCTAGCACTGGGGAACTTGGCAGCTTGCATATTTTTCTCCTCATTTCTGCAGTTCTGTAGTGTTTCCTTCTGACAGGTCTTCTTGCCCAGGTTGTGAAGCTCTTTCAGGTGAGTGACAAACATGAGAACAAAGAACTGAAGCAGAGATTAAACTTGTCCTATTGTGAAGAGGAGCATGAGAACAAAGGGCAGAAGGAAATACAAGAGAGAAAGGAGGCTCCAAGTCAAACCCCAGAGAAATCTGGAGTTTAGTATTCAGAGGCAAATCTGATACCTCCGGAACTCCCCCTTAGTAATGCATGTTATTTCAATATATTTCAGGGAATAGAAAAAGTGAGTCCAGATCAGGGTCTGACGACCCCCGTGCCACACTCTCTCACATGTCCTGAAACACCAGCCCCACCAGATGAGGGCAAGCCACCCCTCTGTGAGAACCTCTTCACTCCCAAAGGCCAGGTGAGCCAGCTAATATTTCTTCAACAGGGAAGCTCCCCTCCTGAAGCTCTAAGCATCTGAAGCTCACACCTGGCCCCTTCACTGGTGAGATGACCTCACTGGCTCTGGTCAGCATTAATCCCTTCACCTTGGAGTCCTAGAGAACAATTCCTTAAATCCAATGGCAAGAGGAAAACCCAAGGTGATCTAGAGGAAGCTGGTCCAGAGAAGAGAAGACAACATAGAACAAGTGTTCCCTGACAAGAGATGTGTTGTATGATAAACCAATATGACTTCCCACTATGAAAAAGATTTCTTGGAGGTAGAAAAAAATGGGGCTGGGGAATTTGGAACAGTCTGTAAGGGGATTAAGAGGCTGGATGGGTGTATTTATGCAATAAAATGCTCCATGAAAACTTTGGGAGGATTATCAGATGAAAATTTGGCCATGCAAGAACTTCATGCCCATGTGCTGCTGGGGTATCGCTCCCATATGGTACCTTACTACTCTGCGTGGGTACAAGATGACCACATAATCATTCGGAATGAATACTGCAAAGGTGGGAGCTTGCAGGCTGCTATATCTGAAAACGCAGAGTCTGGCAATCATTTCCAAGAGCCCAAACTCCAGGACATCCTTCTATAGATTTCCCTTGGGCTTCAGTACATCCAAAACTCTGGCATGGTGCACCTGGACACCAAACCTAGTAACAACTTCCTTTGTCAAAAGATGCAAAGTGACTTTCTCATAATCCCATAAAAAGGTTGAAAATGAAGTTGATTGGTTTCTCTCTGCCAATGTGATGTATAGAATTGGTGACTTGGGTCATGTGATATCAATAAGTAAATCCAAAGTGGAAGAGGGATACAATCACTTCCTAGATAATGAGATTTTGCAAAAGAATTATCAGCACCTTCCTAAAACAGAAATATTTGTCTTGGAATTGACCATTGTAGTGGCTGCAGAGGCAGTTGTTACCCACCAATGGCACCGTGAGGTATCACATCCATGAGGGGAATCTTCTGGACATTTCTTAGGAGCTCTGCAAAGAATTTCACAAACTACTTAAGAACATGATCCACTCCGATTCATCTGAGAGAACTTCTGCAGCAAAAGTCAAGTTCTCTGTCTCTCCCTGGGGGAAAACAGAAGAGTTTCAGCAGCAGTTGAGTTTGGAAAGGTTCAAGAGAGTCACACTGGAAAGGAGACTGAAAGAAGCCCAGCTGACCTGGTCCCTCAAGAAATGCCTCGGGGTCCCGGGGGTCACTGGGACCCCCACAGAATCAAGAAGCACCATATGCCTTCTGGGAGGAAAGAGTGATAAATCAAGTTTCACTGGGGCAGCCTTCCTCATGAGAACCCCTTTCACACCAACTCTCCTTTTTCCCGGCAAATAGATACCTACCGTGTTAACCTTTTTCTTGTAAAAGGAGAAACCAATGGTCTTGAGTGCCGGAGATTTCAAAAGCCACTCCTAATTTAGCATTTTCAGCCAAGATCAGTGCTTCCTAGCAGCACTGCTCATAGGTATTATCACTAGCAGCCATTTGTCTTCTCTCTTGCTACATCCCTGATACCACCTGTCAACAGTTCACTCCTCAGATTTGTTGATGCACAACAAGAAAGCATGGGTTTCTGGATCGAAAGAAACACCCCTGTGCAGGATTACATGGCTGCTTGCCTACCTACCAAGGATCCCAGGGACACTCCTGGCAAACAGAAAGGAATTCAGTTTTGTTTGAGTTGAGGTAGCATCTGACTTTCATGTGCCTGGATATCAACAATGCTTCCTAGGTTAGATGATTTTATTCCTCAAAGAATATTAATCACTTTGAGCAAGTGGTTCTCCTACTGTATTCTCTTGAGTGGAGACAATCCCTTTCTCTGATATTAAATAAATGACTTCACCATTAAGTGAGGTGGGTAGAAATAAGACTCTACATAACTTGAAATTTATGAGCTGTCTATTAACTTATGGAACAAAAATACCAGGTAGAGGGCTTGAGGAAAATTTGATGTGGTTTGTTGTCCCGATATTTATTTGCTTTGACCCTAACTGGTTTTGATTTTCTGAGTGTCACCAATTTCTCCTCTATTTTATCAGAATTTGGCTTTGCTTCCTGTGATTTTATCATATCTTATCCAAATCCTTTACTCTGTATATATTTTTTTTGTTGTTGTTTATTTTTTATTTTTTTATTAGTTGGAGGCTAATTACTTCACAACATTTCAGTGGGTTTTGTCATACATTGATATGAATCAGCCATAGATTTACACGTATTCCCCATCCCGATCCCCCCTCCCACCTCCCTCTCCATCTGATCCCTCTGGGTCTTCCCAGTACACCAGGCCCCAAGCACTTGTCTCATGCATCCCACCTGGGCTGGTGATCTGTTTCACCATAGATAGTATACATGCTGTTCTTTTGAAATATCCCACCCTCACCTTCTCCCACAGAGTTCAAAAGTCTGTTCTGTATTTCTGTGTCTCTTTTTCTGTTCTGCATATAGGGTTATCGTTACCATCTTTCTAAATTCCATATATATGTGTTAGTATGCTGTAATGTTCTTTATCTTTCTGGCTTACTTCACTCTGTATAAGGGGCTCCAGTTTCATCCATCTCATTAGAACTGATTCAAATGAATTCTTTTTAATGGCTGAGTAATATTCCATGGTGTATATGTACCACAGCTTCCTTATCCATTCATCTGCTGATGGGCATCTAGGTTGCTTCCATGTCCTGGCTATTATAAACAGTGCTGCGATGAACATTGGGGTGCACGTGTCTCTTTCAGATCTGGTTTCCTCAGTGTGTATGCCCAGAAGTGGGATTGCTGGGTCATATGGCAGTTCTATTTCCAGTTTTTTAAGGAATCTCCACACTGTTTTCCATAGCGGCTGTACTAGTTTGCATTCCCACCAACAGTGTAAGAGGGTTCCCTTTTCTCCACACCCTCTCCAGCATTTATTGCTTGTAGACTTTTGGATAGCAGCCATCCTGACTGGCGTGTAATGGTACCTCATTGTGGTTTTGATTTGCATTTCTCTAATAATGAGTGATGTTGAGCATCTTTTCATGTGTTTGTTAGCCATCTCTATGTCTTCTTTGGAGAAATGTCTGTTTAGTTCTTTGGCCCATTTTTTGATTGGGTCATTTATTTTTCTGGAATTGAGCTGCAGGAGTTGCTTGTATATTTTTGAGATTAATCCTTTGTCTGTTTCTTCATTTGCTATTATTTTCTCCCAATCTGAGGGCTGTCTTTTCACCTTACTTATAGTTTCCTTTGTAGTGCAAAAGCTTTTAAGTTTCATTAGGTCCCATTTGTTTAGTTTTGCTTTTATTTCCAATATTCTGGGAGGTGGGTCATAGAGGATCCTGCTGTGGTTTATGTCGGAGAGTGTTTTGCCTATGTTCTCCTCTAGGAGTTTTATAGTTTCTGGTCTTACATTTAGATCTTTAATCCATTTTGAGTTTATTTTATGGTGTTAGAAAGTGTTCTAGTTTCATTCTTTTACAAGTGGTTGACCAGTTTTCCCAGCACCACTTGTTAAAGAGGTTGTCTTTTTTCCATTGTATATCTTTGCCTCCTTTGTCAAAGATAAGGTGTCCATTGGTTCGTGGATTTATCTCTGGGCTTTCTATTCTGTTCCATTGATCTATATTTCTGTCTTTGTGCCAATACCATACTGTCTTGATGACTGTGGCTTTGTAGTAGAGTCTGAAGTCAGGCAGGTTGATTCCTCCAGTTAGGAATAGAATGTTTTTAAATAAAGGTTTCTATCTCATCCTAAGCCAAAAAAAATTTAAAAATTGGGCAAGATAAATATCCCTGTGAAGAGAATGCATATGCAAGCAATAGACTGATAAAACATTTCCAAATCACATATCTAGCAACAGATTAGTAGCTAGAAGATATAAGCTCACTATTCAAAAGAAAATCCAATTAAAGAATTGGCAAACTATATAAACAGACATGGTAATGAAGCACATGAGAAGATGCTGAGCCTCACCAGCCATCGGAGAAATGCCAATTAAAACCACAATGAAATATCACTATAGAACTATAAGAATGTCTAAAATTTAAAAATGTGATACTACAAAATACCATTGAGAATGCAGAGAAATTGCTTCACTCATACTTTGCTGGTGGGAATATAAATGGTACAGCCACTCTGAAAAACCATTTGACAGTTTCTCAGAACACTAGACGTGCAATTTCCATATGACCCAGAAATTGAGCTTTTATCTCAGAGAAGTGGAAATTAGTGTCCACACAAAAACCTGTCCTCTAATAATAAGAGCAGCTTTATTTACAGCACCTAAAAACTGGAATCAGCTCGGATGCCCTTCAACAGGCTAAATAAACTGTGGTTGATATAAGTATACCATGGAATACTACTTGCTAATAAAGAGGAATTGACTATTTGTACATGCAACAATTTAGAAACTCTAGGAAATTAGCTGAATATAAAAAAAATCCCCAGAGGTTATGTACTGTATGGTTACATTTATATAACTTTTAGAATATGATACATTTTAGAAATGAAGGACGTGTTAGTTGTTGCCAGAATTTAGAGATGAAAGTAGGGTGTGAGGAAATAAGTGGGTTTTAAAAGATCAACAGAAGGCATCTTTGTTGTGTTGTAATTTCTTAGTGTGTTGATGAAGGCAGTGGATAAAGAACATACAGGGGTGATAAAATTCCTCTGAATTTAACACACACTCATACAAATGAGAATAAGTAAGATGGGAAATCTAAATAATGTCTGTGGTTTGTATGAAGGTGAATATCCTAGTCGTGATACTATAGTATAGTTTTGCAAAATGTTACCATGTTGGAAACTCCTGCAAACATATGAGGGATATCTCTTTATAATTTTTTACTACTGTATGTGAATCTATGTTTATCTCAATGAAAATTTCAATAAAAATAATTTAATAAATCTGTCACATTTTTCCCAAAGTGGCCGTACCATTTTTGCATTTTCACCCACAATGTGTATGAGTTTCAGTTGTTCTCCATCCTTGTCAGCACAAAGTATAGCCATCTTTTTGTGTGTGTGATTTTATAGCCATCCCTTGGTATCCACAGGGGTTTGGTTCCAGGACCTCCAAAGATACCACCATCCCTGCATGTTCAAATCCCTCATAGTTGGTGCTTGATTCTGCATGGGCAGATTCAACCAACCACAGTATTTTCCATCTGCTATATTTTCGATCTTCTTGAATTCTCAGATAGGAAGGGTTGTCTGTAATTTCAGTTTCACTAGTGGATAAATATAATAAACATCACATCTGTTTATATGTTTACTTGCCACCCTCACATCTTCTTTAGTGAAATAACTCTTCAGAACTTATGTCAACTTACATTAGGTTGTTCGTTTTCTTATTGTTGGGTTTTGAGAGTTCTTTCTATCCTGAATGCAAGTCTGTTGTCAGAAATATGATTAGTGAATATTTTTCTCCTACTCTGTGCTTTTATTTTCACTATCTGAACAGCTTTATTTAATAGAAAGATGTGGGTGAAGATATATCTTTTTTGCATATGGACATAAAATTTTTATAAAACCCATGTGTAAGATGTCTATCTTTTCTACATTGAATTGCCCTTTATATTTTTAAGAATCAGGCGACTGTATTTGTCTGGCTTTGTTTCTGGTATCTTTAACTAATATATCTTATCTTTATCCTATTTATTTATCTATATGTCCATCCTTTTACCAATATCCACTATTTTGAATACTGTAATTTTATAGTAATCCTTCAAATATAGTAGTATGAATAGTCTATGTTCTTTTTCCCCTCCAAATTGAATTAACTAGTTTCTTTGCTTTTTGTATAAAATTTAGAATAAGCTTGTTAATATCCATCCCAAAAACTTACTGTAATTTTTGTTTGTAATTTCATTGAATATATGGTTCAAATTTGGAAAATTGATATCTTAAACAACATTATGTTTCCCAACCCATGAACATGGCATGTCTTTCCATTTGTTTAGGTCTTCATTGATTGCTTTCATCAACATTTTATAGTTTTCAAATTGCAGATCTTGCACATATTTTGTTAGATTCATATTAAAATATTCTATTTTTGGTGTTATTGTACATGGTATTGATTTTTAAATTTCAAATTTCAATCATTCGTTGCTTTTATATAGAAACACAACTGACTTTTTAAGGTTGACTTTTTGCACTGTGAACTTGGGAAGCTCATTTATTAGTTTTAGGTGATTTTTCTTGATTCTTTGGGATTTTTCTATGCATATGTTCCTATGAAAAGGAATAGATTTATTCCTCTCCTCCATCCTTATTCCTTTTTGTTGCTTTATTACATTTGCTAGTGAAGAAAGCTGAGCACTGAAAAATTGATGCTTTTGAACTGTGGTGTTGGAGAAGACTCTTGAGAGTCGCTTGGACTGCAAGGAGATCCAACCAGTCCATCCTAAAGGAGATCAGTCCTGGGTGTTCATTGGACGGACTGATGCTGAAGCTGAAACTCCAGTACTTTGGCCACCCCATGCGAAGAGTTGACTCATTGGAAAAGACCCTGATGCTGGGAGGGATCAGGGGCAGGAGGAGAAGGGGGCGACAGAGGATGAGATGGCTAGATGGCATCACTGACTTGATGGGCATGAGTTTGAGTAAACTCCGGGAGTTGGTGATGGACAGGGAGGCCTGGTGTGCTGTGATTCATGGGGTCGCAAAGGGTCGACATGACTGAGCGACAGAACTGAACTGAACTACATTTGCTAAAACTTTTCATGTTGACTATGTGTGCTCAGTCATGTCTTCACATTTGGTATCATTCTTTGTGTTTGGGGATTATAATCTATGCTGTTTGCTATTTTCTACTTGATCCATCTGTTCTTCGTTTTTCTTTTCCTCTTTTTCTATCTTCTGTCTTGTTAATTCAGAGCATTATATGATTTCAATTTACCATCTCTATTAATTTATTATTTATACCTCTTTAAAGTCTTAGCATTGCCTTAGGCTTTATTTTTTAGTTTATCAGTCTACCTTAAAGTAATATCATGTTGTGCCACAAATAGTATAAGAAACTTGAAGTAAATGGCAACCCACTCCAGTACTCTTGCCTGGAAAATCCCATGGATGGAGGAGCCTGGGAGGCTGCAGTCCGTGGAGTCACAAAGAGTTGGACAAGACTGAACCTTACAGCAGTATATTACCAATTCCTTCATACTATTCATTGCAGTATTGTTGTTTTACTTTTTACTTTTGCATATGCTATAAATGCATTCTGCATTGTTATTCTTTGATTTAGACCAGGGGTTGACACACTACAGGCTGAAGGATCTCATTGTGGGTAAAGTTGTATTGTAACATAATCATGCCCACACATTTATGTATTTTTTATGGATGTAGTATAGCAGCAAAGCTAAGTTTAGCTGAGCTTTAAACAACATGGGGCTCAAGGACACTGACCCTCTATGCAGTTGAAAATCCATCCATTTATAGTCATTCCTCTGTATATGCAGTTCTTCTGCATCCACAGATTCAATCATACATTCAACATATGGATGATGTAATACTTTAACATTACTATTTTTAAAAAATCTGCATATAAGGAGATGCTCACACTTCAAATCTTTGTTGTTCAAGGGTCACATATATTTTCAACACACACCCTGAACTCACAAGCCATCAAAAATGTGGCCCTTTAAAAAAGTTTCCCAACCCTGCTTTTGGCACTTATCTCTTATTCAATTAAACATTTAAAAATATGCATATTTTAAATTTACCTTCAATTATTCCATTTATAGAAGTCCTCACTTCTGCATAGATTCCATGTTTAAATATGTGGTCCTATTCTTTTGCTCGATCACTTTTTTTCTTTTGTAGTTCATATATGTTGGTAGTAAATTGTCTCAGCTTTACTTTGAGAATATCTTTATTTTTTCGTCATTTTTGAAAGGTATTTTCACTTTGTATAGAATTTGGGGTTGATGGTATTTTTCCCAGCTCTTTAAAGATGTCACTCTATAGCCTTCTAACTTGTTTTGTTTCTGATGAATCCACTGTTATTCTTGACTTTGCTCCAATTCTTTACTTTGTTCCTTACACTTGGTGTTTCTTTTATAATTTCTTTTTCTTTTGTTTTCAGTAGTTTTAGTGTAATAAGAACAGAGACATATTTGTGTGTGCATGTGCATTGATATTTATCCTTCTTGAGGTTCTCTGAGTTTCTTGTATCTATGTTTTGGTGTCTGTAATTACTATTAATTAAAATATTTTTTATTTCTCCATTTCCTCTCCCTTCTTCTTGGATTCCAATAGCATGTAGTTTAAAGAGTTCGATTGTCCCAACTTTTTCACTCTTTCCCTTTAGTTTGGAAAATTTCTATTGACCTATCTGCAAGTTCTTTAATTCTTTTCTCAGCATGGATGGTTCATTAAAGGCTTTCTTTATCCTGTTACTATTTTTTGTTTTTTCCTACTATTTCCATTAATTCTTCTTTCTTTAGCTTCAATCTTTCTGCTCAAATAAGTCATCTTATCTTGTACAGTGTCCACCTTAAATATATTCATCATAATTATACTAAATTACATATCAAATAGTCTCAACATCTGTGCCATATTCATCAGGCTCTGATGATTTTTGTATGCCTTCTGAGTGTTATTTTCTTGCCTTTTCATTACCTCAAAAAATTTTACCAAAAGATGAACATCTTATGTTCAATAGTTTCCATGCCTGGATACAAGTAAATATTTTTATTTGATACACCTTTTGTGTGGGGATTTGAGTTAATCTAGATTTGGCTTGGTTTAAGATTTGGGGTTGTTGTGGTTACTCTCAGTGAAACCCAAGCTTCAAATTCCAGTAAAGATTCCTTTCATATAAGAAAAATCTTTTTTTTTTTTTTCCGGAACAGTGTCTTTTCAGAGCCTTTTGAACTTTGACCCACAAAGTGTCTTAACACACATTCTCCTGGAGCATTTTGCTGTCACTTCTCATTTAAACATTGTCATCATAGCAGTGGAAAGGGAATTGAAATTGAAATCTCTGTTGTTCTGATTAAGCCTCTGTCTGGCTTGCACTGGCACCCTGGGTCTCAGATGTGTGGCTCTCCTGGTTTTCTCGCACCACCACACTCACCCCCTGAATTAAGTGGCACCTGACTCCCTATTCTCTTCCTACCAATGCTCTAGAAGAAGAAGCATTTGTTGCCCTTCTGCCCACAAATGAAGGATCTTTTCCAGGGTGCTGATGGAGGAGGGGGATTCAGGTGGAATTTCTTGCCCCCTAACAAGGTTGCTCAGCCACTGGCTCACTGCATAACAATAGGTACTTCAGATCTTCTGATCTTTTCCCTGAGTGCCTGGTAGTCTTTACAGAGAAAGAGCCCACAAACAGACCCTGGT
The DNA here is from genome assembly GCF_033118175.1 of Dama dama. NCBI lineage: Eukaryota > Metazoa > Chordata > Mammalia > Artiodactyla > Cervidae > Dama > Dama dama. The sequence continues at coordinate 38,109,206 of NC_083693.1, forward strand.
CTCCCAATTTCTGTGGCCTCTTAGGGATTCCACACTGTCTCACCAGCCCCCATTTGGTGGTAACTAATTTGTCAATGATACTAGCTGAAGTTTTCTTATCAGGGCCCAGTTGAATAGACCTCAGGGGAGTGAATACCTGTATCACCTCTTCCCTTGCAGGTACTGAAAACTCTTAGATTTGGGGTGGTTAGCTGTTCTGTGACCACAGATTTCCAAAGGGGTTCAAAATACGTCATCAATTTGAAGTCATTCTGCCTCTCTTTTGCTGTAAGTGATGTAGCAGCACTGTTTTTACTGCTCACTTTATCTTTTTTTTTCATTTATTTTTATTAGTTGGAGGCTAATTACTTTACAATATTGTAGTGGTTTTTGCCAAACATTGACATGAATCAGCCATGGATTTACATGTGTTCCCCATCCTGATCCCCACTCCTGCCTCCCTCCCCATCCCATCCCTCTGGGTCTTCCCAGTGCACCAGCCCTGAGCACTTGTCTCATGCATCCAACCTGGGCTGGTGATCTGTTTCACCCTTGATAGTATACTTGTTTCAATGCTATTCTCTCAGAACATCCCACCCTCTCCTTCTCCGCCAAACTCATTCTATGAGGCCACCATCACCCTAATACCAAAACCAGACAAGGATGCCACAAAAAAAGAAAACTACAGGCCAATATCACTGATGAACATAGATGCAAAAATCCTTAACAAAATTCTAGCAAACAGAATCCAACAACATATTCAAAAGATCATACATCATGACCAAGTGGGCTTTATCCCAGGAATGCAAGGATTCTTTAATATCTGCAAATCAATCAATGTAATACACCACATTAACAAATTGAAAGATAAAAGCCACATGATTATCTCAATAGATGCAGAAAAAGCCTTTGACAAAATTCAACATCCATTTATGATAAAAACTTACCACTCACTTTAGAAGGATTTTACTTCCTTCTGCAGCATCAGCTGGGGGCAGTGGGTCTTACAAATAAGATTTGACAATCTCCTAACTCCAAGATTATCCAAGCAGCTTGACAACTAGATCTGCTATGTGTTCACACTGCAGGCCTCACAAGGGTGATGTAAAAACTAAAGTGAAATTGATTCCTGGGAAGCATGTAGAGTGGAACCAGACACATCCTCATATTTAAGCAAGCAGCTTAGTTGCATGGCATTGACTCTTGGTTGAATTTACATAGGATAATTTAACTGCTAATACTCGAGTCGTGCATGCATGATTAGTCACTCGGTCATTTCCGATTCTTTACAACCCCATGGTGCTCCCTGACATGGAGCACCTCGTCAGGCTCCTCTGTCCACAGGGATTCTCCAGGCAAAAATACTGGAGTGGGTTGCCATGCCCTCCTCCAGGGGATCTTCCTAACTTGGAGATCCAACCCAGGTCTCCCGAATTGCAGGCAGATTCTTTACCATCCGAGCCACCAGGGGAGCCCAAGAATACTGGAGTGGGTAGCCTATCCCTTCTCCAGGGGATCTTCCCGACCCAAGAATTGAACCGGGGTCTCCTGCATTATAGGTAGATTCTTTACCAGCTGAACTACCAAGGAAGCCCTATAAAAATAAATTAAAAAATTAACTACTTAAAATTAAAACTTAATAATACCTATTCTCTCCCATGCCAGTTAAAATAATAGTTCTTGGTATTATAGAAGAAAAATGTTTCCTAGGCAAAACAAAAATGAACAAAAAAAAGCCATGATTTGTTTAGTTTCATTTTATATTAATTCTATCTTTTTTATATTGGAGTATAGTTGATTTACAATGTTGTGTTAATTTCAAGTGTACAGGCAAAGTGATTCAGTTACACATATACATGTATCTAATTCTTTTTCAAATTCTTTTCCCATTTAGTTTATTACAAAGTACAGAGTTCCCTGTGCTATACAATAGGTCCTTGTTGCTTATCTATTTTATATATAGTAGTGTGTGTATATCCACCCCAAACTCCTAATGTATCCCTCCCCACCCTTTTCCCCTTTAGTTACCATAAATTTGTTTTCTATATTGGTGGGCCTATTTCCATTTTGTATATAAGTTCATTTGTATCATTTTTTTTTAGATTTCACATACAAGTGATATCATATGGCATTTGTATTTCTTTTTATGCCTTACCTCACTCAGTATGATCATCTCTAGGTCCATCCAAGTTGGTGCAATTGCCAAGATTTTAATCCACATTTATGATAGTCTTCCTTTTGTCAAATAAAATTAATGCCCAAAGAATAATCAGAAACCATAGCAATTTTTTTGAATTTTAACAAGAAGGAAACAAGAAACTGTGCCAGCCAATGTCAGAGATGCTCTAGAGTGTCTATTAGCCTTGGGAGGAATACATGGAGAAGAGAGTGTAAAATTTAGACAATCTGTGGGTCACAAGGAAAGGTAGCATTACCAGGTCTCAGAAAATCCACCACTTCCATACAGTTCCTGAGGGGTAAAAAAGAAACTTGGAAGGTTTATTCCAGCAGAGTGAGAGAAACATGAAAATAGAAAAAGCATGAAAACAAAGAATTAAAATGTCATAGAAGAGTTGGAAGTTGAACATTGAAACAGTTTGAACATATGGATTTGGGTATAAATAAATGTTGTAAATATGGTAACAAAGCTGCATGCAAAATACAAAATTCTTTTTAAAAAAATTAACATTTAAATACTAACATTTGAATGTTATTAAATATTAACAGTTAAATATTAATCAGTTTTGCAACTTTAAAGCAGAGTTGACAGACTAAAAGTATGTCAAGGGAGCAAAATTCTTCCTTGAATATGAGGGATAAAAGTAATTTTGTTCATGATTTTGCTAGAAAAATCTGATCAGATAAATATAGGCATAAGCATGTCCTTTCATTTCTTCAAGAAATATATTGAGGACCTGGGATTTTGAATGAGAAGTGATATATTCTTTCTTGGACTAACTCATAAGTAAGTGAGATAAACAAACAGCAAAGGAGGAAATTGCGAACTGTGTAGCACTCACGGCTTTAAGAGCAAAGAATGCTATGAGACAAACTCCTGTGTGTCTGTTTGCTTAGCCAGCAAGGTCATTTCTGAAAGGGTGGCATGTACACTGCACCCTGAAATCTGAGAAAACCCAGCTGCACAAAAAGGGTAATGTGTGTTTTAGGCAGGCCCTGAATTTTGAAGAGAACTGAGGTCAGTGGAGAACTGAGCAGTTAGTACAGGGGAAGCCCATCCCATAGCAGAGTGGAAGAGGAGGGGGAAATTTGACGATGCCTGTGCTAGGGGGTGTGGGTCTCCACTGGATGATGGAGAGTCACTGCAGGAAGTGAGTGTGTGTGTATCCGTGTGTATCAATAGTATATTCAACAAAGTTCAAAAATCAAAATACTTTAATACTTAACCCAATGAAGAGTCTCATTTCTACCCCTGTTCTGGTCTACCCCACCAACCTCAACCCCAAGCAAATATAACTTCTTCTTTCTCCTTCTTTCTTATATAAAAGATGACATACTATGAAATATTATTTTTAGCTTGCTTTTTTCATGCAACAGGATTTTCTGGAGATATTTTTATAGCAGCATATGGGACCTTCCTCAATCTTTTTTTTCTTTTGCTGCTTCAAGGAATTCTGTTGTGGTGATAGACCACAGCTTATGTATCCAGTTTCCTCCTGGTGGGCTTTTGAGTGGTTTCCCATACTTTGCTGTTTCAATGTAGCTGAGGATAAGCTTGTATTTATTATGTATATCACTGCCCATATGTAAAAACCCACGCAGGAGACAAATTCCCAGAAGGTACTGCTGAATCAAAAGCTAAGTGCATTGTATCATATTGATATAAATTCACAATTGCCTTGCATTCTGTAATGTAACATTCTGCACTCCTGATGTCAACAGATAAAGCCTATGCTTCTTTAAGCAAGGAAGTGACATAATTTGGCTTGCAATTACAAGAGCCCAGGCCCCCCTCTGAGTAGAGGATGTTTTGGAAAGTGAATGAGATCACTTGGAAGGCTTTTACAATTGTTCAGAAAAAGAGTTATTGGTGAGTGATGGGGAATCAGAGGCACATGAACAAGTGATAGGTAGACATAGAATTTACAGGATTTGTGGATGATTTGGTTGTGAAGAAAAGGCAAACAAGAGGAATGACCACAAACAGTGAGGGCCAAGAGAGCAGTGGGGATCCTGAGTGTGTTAGGAACCTGTTAGGTTTGGCTTCCCTGTGGGACATCCAAGCTGAGCTCTCTAGTCAACTACGTGAGTCTGAATCTCAGAAGAGAGATCTCAGCTGGAGATGCAGATGGGAAATGGAACTTCAAGCATAGAATGAAGCAGGTCACTGGGACAGATGCAGAGAGAGACAAGGAAACATCCCAGGCCTGAGGCAATCTAACCTCAGAGTGAAGCAGGAGAGGGGCAGGCGAGGGGAGCAGTGCATATGCGTGTCCTGAGAAGTGACATGTGGAGAGAGTCTTGGAAAGGCAGGTGGACTGAGGGCCACAGGAGTTCCCTGGGTGGGACAGGTCAGAGACCTTCAGTGAGAACCTGCAGGAGACTTCCATCAACCTAAAAGCAACCACTAGGAGCTCGAAGAGAAAGTCTCCTTCAACACCACTAAGTGTTAGTATTAGTAGCTCACACTAACACTAAAGAGTTGTGTCCAACTCTTTGCAATCCCAAGGACTGTAGCCTGCCAGACTCCTCTGTCCATGGAATTCTCCAGGCAAGAATACTGGAGTGGGTTGCCATTCCCTGCTCCAAGGGATCTTCTTGACCCAGGGATCAAACCCTGGTCTCCTGCATTGCAGGCAGATTCTTTACGAGAACAAGGACACATGATAACATTGCATAGACAAAAAAAAAAAAAAAATAGGGAAACCAAAGAGACAGTAAGGAAGGCAATGACAGAAAGTGTAACAAGATGCTTGCGTATGGGCAGACAGTCAGAAGTGGGACTTGGCATTCACACTTGGCTCGTGGCTGGAGGACTCAGCTCAGCAGGCTCCACCTTGAACTGGTGCCTCTTCCTGCAGGGCTGATGGAGCAGAAAGTGCCATGGGGCCGTGTACTGATGTTAGGTAGCTGACCCTTTTAGGGCAGTTCTTACAATACAGGTAAGGGGACGGAAGTCTTGCAAGTAAAAATAATTCTGAGACAAGTGGAGAGGAGGGAGACATACCATTCAATATGGCATATGTGTATATATTGTATATATGTGTATACATATGTAAAATAAAATGTCATTGAGGGCACTGAAAAATAAATAGTATAAAAAGCGTAGCAACCAAAAGGGAGTACAGAGCACTCATGGAAAAAGAAAACAGAGATATTATTATTCATGTTATTCTGCTGAATAATAGACAAAGTTTGTCTGCTAACACCTCAACTCAGAAAACCCAAAAAACCAGGCACAATGGCTGATAAAATTTCTGTGACATCTGTAGCTCAATTAATGGTATTGTGTCCATGTTCACGTCCTATTTTTGATAATTGTACCATTATCAACAATTAGGGGAAACTGGGTGAAGTGTTTATAAGAATTTTTGGCACTGCTTTTTCCACATTTCTAATTATAGGATAATTAGAATGAGTCTAATTCTTCTTTTTTTTTTTATCATTCAGTTTTATTTTATTATTTTTTTTATATTTATTTTTATTATTATTATTTTTTTTTTCCCAGTGGGTTTTGTCATACATTAATATGAATCAGCCATGGATTTACATGTATTCCCAATCCCGATCCCCCCTCCCACCTCCCTCTCCACCCGATTCCTCTGGTTCTTCCCAGTGCACCAGGCCCCAAGCACTTGTCTCGTGCATCCCACCTGGGCTGGTGATCTGTTTCACCATAGATAGTATACATGCTGTTCTTTTGAAATATCCCACCCTCACATTCTCCCACAAAGTTCAAAAGTCTGTTCTGTATTTCTGTGTCTCTTTTTCTGTTCTGCATATAGGGTTATCGTTATCACCTTTCTAAATTCCATATATATGTGTTAGTATGCTGTAATGTTCTTTATCTTTCTGGCTTACTTCACTCTGTATAATGGGCTCCAGCTTCATCCATCTCATTAGGACTGGTTCAAATGAATTCTTTTTAATGGCTGAGTAATATTCCATGGTGTATATGTACCACAGCTTCCTTATCCATTCATCTGCTGATGGGCATCTAGGTTGCTTCCATGTCCTGGCTATTATAAACAGTGCTGCGATGAACATTGGGGTGCACGTGTCTCTTTCAGATCTGGTTTCCTCAGTGTGTATGCCCAGAAGTGGGATTGCTGGGTCATATGGCAGTTCTATTTCCAGTTTTTTAAGGAATCTCCACACTGTTTTCCATAGCGGCTGTACTAGTTTGCATTCCCACCAACAGTGTAAGAGGGTTCCCTTTTCTCCACACCCTCTCCAGCATTTATTGCTTGTAGTAGAATAAGTCTAATTATTCTAAAATAAAAAGTGAAAAATAAATGAGAGTATCCTTTTTCTCCCTGAACCTGTCACCTCTGCCAAGTGCCCTGTATCACCAAGAGGTGCCATCCTTGTCCAGTGTCCAAGCTGTGGACCTCAGCTGTGAAACAAGTCCTCCTTCCCCCACCTCCACGCCCCCAGTCTCGTCCCCTCTGCCCAGACAGGTCCACTGCTCCTGTCTCTCCCCTCCTCCACAGAGCCAGGCTCAGACCCATGTCATCCTCACAAAGACCCCAACACCTCTGCGCTGCTCTGTCCTCCTACTGCTGTCCAAGTCATTGTTCTGAAACAGACCACATTCTTCCTCTTCCTACCTTACACTGCTCTTCAAAGCACTATGCTCCTGGAGACCCACCTGCCAGTCCACCTTTAAGTCCAGCCACCTCCACCAGGCAGTCTGCCTTCCAGGGGTAGGTGCCAAGGCTCTGGCTGTCCAAACAAGCCCCAGGATTCATGGCCATCTGCCGAATCTGTTCTGGACCCTGAGCTGGTTTGCCTCAAGCTTCACTCAAATTCTGCCTCGCCCCTACAGCTTTCCTCCCGTTCATCCACCTCCTGGAAGTGTCAATGGCTCTGTCTTCTGTGTTCTCACAACACCAGAGGCCTCTTTTGTTTGCAGTGAGGCTGGAAGATGGCTAATGTTGCCCAAGCCTCACTCAGCTTTATATCCCAAGAGCACAGCTCAGACCTGGGGCAGAACAGATTTGCAGAGGAATGCTGTCGCAGTGAACATGTGCCAAGGCTTTGTTTGCGTGCGTGCGTGCATGCTCAGTCACTCAATTGTGTCCAACTCTTTGGGACCCCATGGACTATAGCCCATCAGGCTCCTCTGTCCATGGAATTCTCAGGCAAGAATACTGGAGTGGGTTGCCATGCCCTCCTCTAGGGGATCTTTCCGACCCAGGGATCATACCCGAGTCTCCTGTATCTCCTGCACTAGCAGGCAGATTCTTTACCACTTGAACCACCTGGAAAGCCCCAGGGCTTTGTTTACACCATGTTTAATCATATTTCAAAAGCCATGGAACTTTCTATGAGCCAGAAACAAGCCATTTTCCGCCCTAGGAAGCGACTCTATTATTCACTCCCTCCAATCCCTCTACCAGCCAACAGAAAACGGCCAAGAATATCAAATTGGAATCTACTTAAATATTCTTTACTTTGGAAAGGGACTCAATTCAACAGAACTTAGAGTTATCTTCTGCTTCCTTAACAAAATTGGAATCAGTTAAGTTCGAATTGGCAGGCTGGGGGAGTGTGTACATTGATGGCATCCCAATCATCCTGCTCAGCGGCCCATGCAGAATTCATTCGGGAAGGAGCAGAGCAGCAGAGGAAATGCCACCATGCTGAATGCAGAGCGGATGGTGGCCCTGTCGGGATCTGCATCCCCAGGACTCGCAGCGGCAAGAGGTGCTGTGGGATTCAGGAGGCTGCAATGTGAGTCCTGTGACGTTTTCTGGATTTTCAGCGCCCTCTTCCACTCCCCACCTCCTGGGTAAAGTTGGGGGAGTGAGCTTAGAGATCCCACTTCTGATCCTGTTAATCCTGATGCTCAACATTCTTAGTAGATAATCAGAGAAAAAAGGAAGCTTTGTCTCAATCTTGCTTCCATTCTGTCTCTTCCTCCCAGTGCACACCACCCCTTCCCCCAGGCACCCACACACATGTGCACATATGCAGCCTTATAACAAGCAGCTTTGCAGTATGCTTCACCTATTTGATTTGACACAGAATGTGTTTGGTTTACACAGCTTCCTCAGGGAGGAGTTGTTCTCTGGGGTGATTGACAGGGCTGGCCACACTTGATTTCCTGGGACCTGCTCTGGCCATTTTTGTCCTTTTGTTAACACACGTGGCAGAGTGCCCATGAGGAGAACAGCTATGGAGTGGAAGGACTGACTGAGTAGCCTCGAAACTGCTGTAGGAACTGCACTGAGGCTGACCTGAGCAGGAGGAGGGCAGGCACCCCCAACACTCACAGACAGTGTCTTGCCTGTCGCTTGGACACATCTTTTTTAAAAAATTTCATTTTATTTTTAATTGGAGGATGATTACTTTACAATATTGTGATGGTTTCTGTCATATAGCAACATGAATCAGCCATAATTATACATATATCCCCTTTCTATTGAAGCTCCCTCCCACTCCCTCCCCATCCCACCCCTCTAGGTTGTCACAGAACACCAGTTTTGGGTTCCCTGCATCACACAGAAAATTCCCAGTGGCTATCTATTTTATGTATTTAATGTATATGTTTTAATGCTACTCTCTCACATCATCCCACTCTCTCCTTCTCCCAAAGTGTTCAAAAGTCTGTTCTTTATGTCTGTATCTCCTTCACTGAACTGCAAATAGGATCATCAGTACCATCTTTCTAGATTCCATACATATGCCTTAATATATATTTGTCTTTCTCTTTCTGACTTACTTCACTCTGTGTAATAGGCTCTAGGTGCATCTGCTTCATTAGAAATGATGCAAATGCATTCCTTTTTATAGCTGAGTAATAGTCCATTGTGTACATGTACCACAATTTCTTTATCTATTCATCTGTCAATGGACATATAGTTTGCTTCCATGTCCTAGCAATTGTAAATAGTGCTGTAATGAACATTGGGGTACATGTGTCTTTTTTCAGTTCTGGTTTTCTCAGAAAATATGCCCAGTAGTGGTATTGTTGGGTCATATGATAGGTTTACCCCTCGTTTTTAAAGGAATCTCCATACTGTTCTCCACAGTAGTTGCATCAAATTTGCATTCCCACTAATAGTCAAAAATTGTTCCCTTTTCTCCACATCTTCTCCAGGATTTATTGTTTATAGTTTTTTGATGATGGCCATTCTTGTGGGTGTGAGATGGTACCTCATTGCAGTTTTGATTTGCATTTCTCTAATAATGAGCTATGCTGAGCACTTTCTCATGTGTTTCTTAGCCATCTGCATGTCTTCTTTGGAGAAGTGTCTGTTTAGCTCTTCTGCCCACTTTTTGATTGGGTTGTTTGTTTTTTTGGTACTGAGCTTCATGAGTTGATTATATATTTTGGAGATTAATCCTTTGTCAGTTGTTTCATTTGCTATTCATTTCTCTCAGTTTCAGGGTTGTCTTTTAATATTGTTTATTGTTTCCTTTGCTGTGCAAAAGATTTTCAGTTTAATTAAATTCCATTTATTTACTTCTGTTTTTATTTCCATTACTCTAGGAGGTAGGTCAAAGAGGATCTTCCTGTGATGTATGTCAGAGTGTTCTGCCTATGTTTTCCTCCAAGAGTTTTATAGTTTCTGGCCTTACAGTTAAGTCTTTAATCCATTTTGAGTTTATTTTTGTGTATGGTGTTAGGAAGTGTTCTAGTTCCATTCTTTTACATGCAACTATCCAGTTTTCCCAACATCACTTATTAGAGAGGATGTCTTTTCTCCATTGTATATTCTTGCCTCCTTTGTCGAAGATAAGGTGCTCACAAGTGTGTGGATTTATCTTTGGGCTTTCTATCTCATTCCATTGGTTTATATTTCTATTTTTGTGCCAGTATCATACTGTCTTGAGGACTGTAGCTTTGTAGTATAGTATGAAGTTAGGAAGCTTGATTCTTCCAACTCCCTTTTTCTTTCTCAAGATTGCTTTGGCTATTTGGGGTCTTTTGTGTCTCCATACAAACTGTGAAATTTTTTGTTCTAGTTCTGTGAAAAATACCACTGGTAATTTGATAGTGATTGTGTTGCATCTGTAGATTACTTTGGGTAGTATAGCTATTTTCACAGAATTGATTCTTCCAATCCAAGAACATGGTATATCTCTCCATATGTTTGTGGCTTGGGCACATCTGAAGAGAGAAGTGCTTCTGGTTAAAAGAAAGAAGCCCTGAACATAGAGGAAAGAGCACAGAGCATTTAGCAAGAAAGCTGGAATTAGGATCACTCCAGCCTTTACCGAGAGGCAGCCTCTGCTTTTGGGCAGAGATGTTTAGGAGGTGCCTGGCAGAAGGCCTGGGAAACACAACATCATGCACTCTGCTCTGATTTTCTATCATCCTGTGCTCACCTGAAATCTCATTTGTAGCCACTGTACTGGCAGGGAAATTTTCTGTTGGCAGATGTAAGTAGAGTTCCCTAGACAGAGTAAAGGCTCCCCCTCGGGATCTAGCTAAGCAGCGTGGACCTGATGGCACTTTGCCTGTCCTTCCTGGACACAGGGATGGAGCCCACAGCATGTTTATGACTGATTCGCACACCCACGTGTGCAACCCTCTAAGTGAGCTGTGGCTTGTTTTCTTCTGCCCGCTGTAAATTAGCCGGATATGCACCTAGATTCTCAGCTGACCACGAACGTGCAGTGGAAAAGGAATGGTATCCAGGAAGGCTACATATTTGGCAAGTTAGCGTCCTTCTCACGGTCTGTTTGCAGGGGCTGATCTCAGGGCCCAATTTCGTCTCTGCCACACTGGTGTGCCATCCTTCAAAGACCTTTCTGAGCAGACAGCTAGAAAAATGCCTCTTTGTGCGCTCACACTGACTTCATTCAATTTCCTGCCTTTTCTCAGCTAATCTTCAGCCTGTAATTTCCTAATGACTTTCCCGGGGCTATTCTGTTGATCGCTAAAAGGCATAGCTGGCCAAGATCCCCTGCGTGTCTGTAGTTGGAACTCTGTCAGCATTTCCTTCCTAATTATGAGCCAGTGTCAGGATGTCCCTGGGCATGCAGCATTCTCTAACCAGGAATAGGGTTGGTAGGGACCCCAGAGAACAGACTACAGCGAAAACTTCGGGCACCCAACCCTGAAGAGTCCCCAGGGCCTTTCTGCTCCCTCCACGGCACTCAGGGAAGCAGGCTTGCCTCTGGACCATCTTTATTCCCTGTTCAATCTTAACCTGCACAGAAGAGCTTGGGAGCAATTTGCCAAAGCGAGGCCCACCTAAGTCTTCACTTATATCTGCACACTTGATACCCACTGGCATGTCTTTCCCCTTGACCTTCCTAAGCGAGACAGCCAGGTCAAAATGCTAAGTAAATATTTCCTGATTACATTCATCAACATCAAGCTATGAAATGTACAATTGGCTTCACATTGCACTTTGTCCATATGGCAATATTTCCAAGTTAATGATATTATGAGCCTTAGGCTGACATACCATGTCCTAAAGGTAGCCATTAAGGCAAACAGTTAAAAAAAAATTTGCTATTAATATTATTTTCATCTAATTGGGAAAAGGTCATCTTGCTCCTCACACACAGGTGAAAGATGTGACTAAATACATGAATCCAAGATGAACCACAGAACAGAGGAGCCAGCCACACTCTCAAGCTCTGAGTAGCTACTTGATCCTGCGTGGAAGCTCAGGAGCCCCGACCCCTCCTCCACTCCCTGACGGACTAGGAACCAGGTCTCATCGAACCCTCACATCCCATGTGCTCTCCACCCCGGCTTCACACCTGCCTCACCTCCCTCTAGGACTGGTGCACAGGGATTGCTCCACAGTCTTTCCCCACTAGGATTGCTGTGTGTAGGACAAAAAAATCAAGCAAGCTACTTGAAGACTTAAACCCTGCTGTGATCTCAGTTTCGATCAAGGCCTTCAGGATTTGGCGGGAGCCAGATCCACCTTTTCTAAAGCCTATCCACCTTCTCTAATCCTACCTGTGTCATTTGCATCAGCACTAGGAATCCTACACCACCCTCGAAAATCCAGGGCTGGCCCCACCTCCATCCTCAACACGTGCATCCGCTGTAGGCTGAAAAGAAAAGCTTCCTTCTGTGAACGAGGTCCCATCTGTGAGTCCCCAAGCCCATTCAAGATTCAGATGGATCCCATTTCCTCTATGAACTCCCCAAGAGAAGCAAGATACTTTGTGCCCATGACCCATGAATTCCCTGCCACCCAATAAACAGACTGGAGAATCATGGTAGGCTTCATGTGTGTCTCCCCCCAAAATCAAACAGAAACCACATCAGACATGTCCTAAAATGCCTAGTTGGATACCAGAGTCACAGCCTGGCACCAGTGGGATCACACAAACTGACGGTTGTTACTCAGCTCACTCTCCTTTCTGAGAAGGTGGAGAACTGTTTGGAATGAAGTAAAGATTAACAAATGGCCCAGACTGGGGTGTAAAAAGAGTGTCAAAGAGCAAACAGACCATCCAGGAGACTCTCAGACTCACAGGCACTCTCCAAGGCCCAATCCTGCCCTCCATGATAGCCTCTGGCAAAGATCCCAGCCTGAAGGTCCCCGTCCTCACACAAGCTGAGTCTCAGAGCAGATAATCGTGGCGACTGGGAGGCTGGTGGCAGTGATCTTGTCTTGAACTGGCTGTCACTCTTCTTCATCTCTTAGTTGAATGCCCTCTATTCGACCACTTTCCATTCATTCTGTGTTAAAACACACAATTTCAGAGCCTGACTATATTCAGATATCAAATAACTACTTTAAAATGTAAATTTAAAAATTCAAAAGGCTGTTTTCCAAAACGTCCTTTCCAGAAGATGCAGCAAGGGAGATGGACCATAGAGTGTGTTCCCTCAAGGCAGCAGGGACTCTGGAGGACTTTGGTCATTTAAGCTGAACCAGATAAGATAGGGCATGGACATAATAGCTGCAAAATGCAATGTGAGATTTAGTTTCTGACACATTTCAGAACAGACACCTAAGTCCCCACCCTCGCCCTCTAGGAGAGGCCCTTTCCCGGACTCCCCAGAGCCAAGAGTGGCACAGGGCTGAGGGGAGTGTGCTCCCTGGATTCTGGGTCACGAGCATGGCTGCGGGTCCCCCTGGGACTGTAGAGGGTTTCCCAGAACAGAGGGCACTCTCCTGGGCCTGACAGGGTGGGTGTTGGTCAGCGATGATCCTAACACACATCTTTGCATCCCATGGAAAGGAGAAGAAATCCCTTAGAAAGGAGAAGAAAATAGATATATAAGAATACTGATGAGAAGAATAACATCAGGATCTCAGGAACTGCAGGGAACATGTGAGCCAGGGCAGGTCCGTAGCACAGCCAACCCAGCAGGAAGGACTGTGGTCTGGATGCTGCAAGATCCAGAGAACTGAGCTCCAGACAACAGCACCGAGGTCAGGTTTGCTTCACATCTGACCTGTCCTGGAGTTTCAGGAGGGGATGTCTCTGGTTGACTTCCTTTCAGTCAGAGGGTCCCAGAGAATGCAGCTCCCCAGCTCCTTCCCACCCAGACCCTTGTCCTAAGGAGACAGAGATGGAGCACTGGACACCTCCGATGGCCAGCAGCTAAACAAAGGCAAGTCCTGATTTAATTTAAAACAGCAAATTAAAATGAGAGCATCTATAGCCCAAGTTAGCTGTTTGGCTCTGTAATCATGTGAAAGCACACACACACATGCACACACAAAAGTTTTGTAAATGCTTGTTGTATAGTTGGGTTTGCCCTTTTCTATACATTTAAAAACTCTCCCTGCTTTTATTTTAATTTTTTGATGTATAGTTTATTTACAATGTTGTGTTAGTTTTATACATATATATATGTATATATACATATATATATATATATATATATGTATTCAGATTCTTTTTCCTTATAGGTTAGTATAAAATACTGAGTATAGTTCCCTATACAGTAAGTGCTTGTTGTTTATCTAGTTGTATACATGGTGTAAAATATATGTTTTGTACACAGTAGTTTGTGTCTGCTAATCCCAAACTCCTAATTTATCCTTCCCCTTTCCCTATTGGTAACCATCGGTTTGTTTTCTCTGTCTGTGGGGTCTATTTCTGTTTTATAGATAAGTTTATCTGTATCATTTTTTTAGATTCCACATGTAAGCAAAATCACACATCTGTCTTTCTCTGTCTGGCTTATCTCACTGAGTATGATAATCTCCCTGTTTTTAATGATGTTCATGCCTTCCGCTTGTCTGGAGACCTAGGTCAATGAGTAACGTTGGTGTCTACACCTCCATCTGTATTCAGAAGGGATCCGAGATGAGACAGGCTGTTGCAACAGGCAATAGTCCCTATTCCAATATCCAACTGTGGAAGAGGTGACAAAGGGCCTGCTTTCCTGGACAGAGGGAGCTCTGCCACCTGGTGGCTGCATCGGGATATGTCATGCTCAGCCAGGAGACCTGGGAACTGGGCTCAGTCAAGACAGGAGGGGAAGCCACAAGACGGGAGGGGAAGCCACTTGCTTTTTTATTAACGAGATACTCTTTGTCACAAATTCACATTTCGAAATAAGAGTTTCATGGATGGGAAACAGGCTGCTAGTAGGTAGTGCTTCTAAACCCTCATCTTAATCATGATCCCCATCATAGTTAGTGCTTAATGAAATTAATGTCCCTGACTTTCAGACAACTAACCTTTCTACACCACCCCTCTCATGACTCTCGATGTAGCAATAGTTCATTTTTGCAAAACTTTGGCCACCTGATGTGAAGAACTGACTCATTAGAAAAGACCCTGGTGTTAGGAAAGACTGAAGGCAGGAGGAGAAGGGAACGACAGAGGATGAGATGGCTGGATGGCATCACTGACTCGATGGACATGAGTTTAAGCAAGTTCCGAGAGTTGGTAATGGACAGGGAAGCCTGGTGTGCTGCAGTCCAGGGGGTTGCAGAGTCAGATGTGACTGAGAGACTAAATAACAAAATAGTTGGGAAAAATTAAAGAGAAAAAACAATGATTGAGTTGAAGCATTCAGACATATTGACTGCACAGGAACCTACAAGCACCTCAAAATTTCAAGGCCGGGCCCCGATGTGCTGGCACAGTCTGTCCTTAGCCTTGGTGTTGGATTTGTTGCTATTCCCAGGTGGCTGGGCCTGCAGGACTAGACCCCCACGGAGTTGGTGAACTACACAGGATGGACACCCTGCATGCGGGCTTTTGGCAGGACAGATGTCACCCTTGGGAACTGGGGGCCCATCCCAGCCCACGTCTGTGTGGGAAGATGGACCAGAGAGGAGGCTGGAAGGAGAGCAGCGATCCACCCCACAAGGAAGCCCCGGGAGCTCTGTCTGTGCCCCACAGGGCAAGGAAAGCAGACAAAGGGGCAGTTTTAGTGGAGATTTGTGAAATGTGAGCTGGGAGTCATGCTGCTTTGGGGACAACGTCAAATTGGGGGAACAAGGCTCCTTGTTCAGGCTTGGATGGCAGCACCCGGCAGGGCCTGCAGCCTCTCCAGGATCTTGGCTCTGTGTGCAGCCTCCCCAGGCCCAGGAGACGATGCCTGCTTGGGGTGCCTCACCCTGCTGGGACTCCCCACATGAATGGGGTGTCTTTGAGGTGGGGGTTGATCCCTCAGAGAGGCTAAACTCGGGAGTTTTCCAGCATAAGTGTGCTAACAGGGACTTGAGCTCATAGAGATGGAGGGGCTGCAGGGACCCTCAAGGGGCCAAGACCAGGATGGGCCCTGAATCCCGCTCTGCAGAGGGAGGGCACCCCCACACCGGTGCTCCCAGCAGGTGTGAGTCAAGGCTGCTGGGTGCCATGCACACAATGCCATGTACAAGTACCAGGCTGGGCACACAACACTGGGCACATTTGCTGGTGCCCAGGCTGTGAATACACACCGGGAAACACAAGGTGTACATCACAGGGCACATGTCACCAGGACACAGCTCTGGGCCCACACACGGGGCAGGAAATACTGGCCGCACACTTACAGGCCCACCCTCCAGGCACGGGAGCGCGGACACACGTGCCAGGAACACATTGGCAAACAGGCAGCACCAGCACACAGCTGGTGGGGAACAGCTAAGGCCTGCGGTGGCAGCCTGGCAAGCTGGCACACATGCCAGGGTCATGCCTGGCACCCACAGCAGGAACAGAAGCCGGTACACACCCCAGGGACCGAAGCGAATGTGCGATGCCAGGTATACATGGACAGAGCACATGCTAATAACACACACCAGACACTCACGCCAAAACACACTGCTGTCGGGGGCACAAAACTTTGACACAAGTGTCAGGCACAGACTTGGGGCACACATGCCTAGCACGTGCTCAGAGTATAACGCTAGGCACACATGCCAGAAATCCAAATAGGGTACATATGCCATGCACACAACAGTTAGCACACTGTCTGGCATTATGTACAAGACACCAGGTGACAGACACACACATCACACACCTCCTGGGAGGCAACCCAGACCGGGCCCAGTCTCTGGGAACACCACACTGGGCCCACAAGACTGTAGTACATGCTAGGTACACACACCTGATACAGCAGGACCAAAATTCTGGGAACACAGAGCCAGACACATGATGCTGGGCACACACTCTCAGCCCAAAATGCCAGGTCCAGACTCTGGGAGCATAAGGCCAGACATGCAACATCAGGCAATACCATGCTATCTATAATGCTGGGCACATAAAACTACAAACACTACCAGTCACAGACTCTGCAAACATAACACCAGGCACACAGCACATGGCACACAACACTGAATACACAATCCCGGGCATGCACACACACCAGCAGCAAAACGCTGAGCACACGTGCCAGACACACACCCTGGACATATGACACGGTGTCAGATGCATAACGCTGATCACACAACTCGGCACACAGAACCACACACACACTGCCAGGCAGATGGAGCTGGGCATACAACAACCAGCACACAGTGCTGTGAACACAAAGTCAGACACATGATGCCCAGCGCCAGATGCCAGGTGCATAGCATGAGTATGGCAAGTCAGGCACACAGAATCAGGACACGTGATGGGTGCTCAGCAGGAACACGCTGGCCACAGATGCAGGAGACACAATGGTGGGCACACTAAACTGGCACTCAAAGCTGGCTGTGAGGAATGAGGTGTGAGTAGAAGGCTCATTATTCACCCAGGGCTCTGGGCTAGCCTTGTTTTCCTTCCCCACCACCCCAGAGGCCAGCCCCACCCCCGCCTGGGGTCTGAGTGTCATTTGTCACCACTGCAGAGCCTGGACAACTGGTTGGAATTCTTTGTGTGGATGTATGTCATCAGGCTCCTGTGATGGGCATGTGAGTCATTCTGAGTCCTTTACTATAACGAAAAATCATGCAGTGCCTAGTATGTCTGTGATGGTGGTTTAGTCACTAAGTCATGTCCGATTCTTGTGACTCCATGCACTGTAGCCTGCCAGGCTCCTCTATCCATGAGATTCTCCAGGCAAGAATACTGGAGTGGGTTGTCATTTCCTTCTCCATAGTATGTCTATACATTATTACTTTTTTGCCAGAGAATTTTTGGCATGGTTCCCTAGAATACCAGGGCAAAGGACAAAAGCACATGTGATTCAGGGACTTCCCTGGAGGCTCAGTAGTAAAGAATCCATCTGCCAGTGCAGGAAACACAGGTTTGATCCCTGATCCTAGAAGATTCCACATGCTGCAGAGCAACTGAGCCCATGTACCACAACTATTGAGCCTGTACTCTGGAGTCGGGGCTGCAACTCCTGAGCCCATGTGCTGCAACTATTGCAGCCTGCCTGCCCTAGAGCCCTGCTCTGCAAAAAGAGAAGCCACCGCATTGAGAAGCCCACACACCACAACTCGAGAGTAGCCTCTTGCTGGCCAAGACTAGAGAAAAGCCCGTGCAGCAACGAAGACCCATTACAGCCAAAAATTAAAATAAATAAAATTATAAAAAGCACGCGTGATTTTGCTCAATATTGCCGCTTATCTCCATTGAGCTATGCCCCTTGGCATTTCCACCAGGAAAATCGGAGCGTGCCCAGTAAAACCGCCTAGGATTGTAGTGACATTCAGACCTTGTACTCTTCCCAGGTCTCAAAGCCCAGAAGGCAGGAAGCCACTGTCCCTCCCGCCTCATCGCCTCCCCTCCCTCTCCCCACCTCTGCCCCTCCCTACCCCTAGCTCCCCTGAACCTTGAGATGAGCAGTTTGGACCTTTTGCCGTTAGGTGGCGCCCCAAAGTAACTGTTTAAGCAAATGTGATGCCTTTGACCTTCCTCTCCAGAGGAGATTTCTTTTCCTCCTGAAGATTCTGAAATTTAACCCAAAGAAAAACTGCACCTCCAGAATCTGGCAACATCTTCAAGCAACTCTAAATGCTTTGTATACAAGTCTTTGCTTTCCCTGATGGGAAATGCAATAACGTAGACTCCTCTGCAGATCACCATTCACCCTGCAGGGCCGGGTGACCATGTTTCCTACCCAGCACCCGTGTAAAGGAGAACTAGTAGTTGGCAAATGTTTACTAAATCCATGAGCAAATGGGTAAAACTGTTTAAAACATCCTTTCCTGAGCAACTCACCTGGCACGCAGCTGCTTCTTGGCAAAGCAGCCATGGGCCTGCAGGGTTTCAGGGTGGACAGTCTAGGCTTCTGTGCTCTGGGGCAGGCCCTGGGCATCTCTGCGCCCTCCTCAGCTCTGGCAGCACCAACAGTATCCTCAGTGAGTCCCTGAGGGACCTCCCTACATGACTTCAGAGAGAGAAGGAAAGCCAGACCCCCGGCAGGCCAAAGCCAGAGGGCAGAACTTGAAATTCCCTTCCTTAGGCCCAGGCTGCACACTGCTTGATCTGCATGACCTGCTGGAGTTTCCCAGAACAGACGACAGGGGGCGACGCTGAGCACCCCCAGCCACACCCTTCTCAGACCAGAGAAGGCTGCCAGGGTCTGAGTACCAGCCCCTAACCGCTCCTCCTAGGCCAGGGCAGCTCTAGAATTGCTCAGGTATTCATGACAGGGGCCTAAAAAATTCTTAGTGGGGGTGTTGCAGACCTCACACTCTATGGAATTATCTGTTGGGTTTTGGTCTGGCCTTTGTCTCTCAGCCCTGCAAACTGCACAGCACTGGGAGGGAGGCAACGGCCACGGGCACAGGCCCACTTGAGGGACCAGGAGCCTCGAACCAGAAAACTGGGCAGCTGGATTTCAGCCTGTGGGCCTCAGCTTCCTCGTGGGTGAAAAGATAAAAGCAATTTCCCAAACAAGGAGAAAGTTCTTGGCTCAGCACAGGTACTTAAGTAAGGTCCTGCAAGCCCAGCAGAGGAGCACAGGGCAGAGGATGCCCCCAGAGCTGAGCCTTCCTGCCGAGCCTCTGCTCCCTGCTTCCTTCTTCCCGGTAATGTTGGCATCGTCCTCTCCTCCATCTTGTTTGTTGTTCAGGTGCTTGGTCCACGGTGAGCGCAGAGGGCCGTTTCAATCAAGAAGGTGACGACTTCAGCTACACAGCACTTCTCCATTTGGGGAAGGTGTCTTGACTGCCCACAGCCCTCTCTGCCTTCCCCAATCCCCAGATCTTTTGTAGATGATTCCCAGAAGGGCTCAGGGCCCTGAGAGTCCATCATCTCACTTAATCTACTTTGATAAAACATTTTAAGGGGATGAAATAATGTTCTTTCTGAGCACCTGCTATGCTCTAGACCATGCAACATTTAAGTTAATTTTGATCCTTTATAACAGTTCTGCTGTATCAATGGCACCAGCCCTTTTTTAATCTTTCTAAAAACTTTGCACAACCCACTGTGACTTATAATAAGAAATATATATTTGGTGACATCATGAATTATGATAAGAAATATGTATTTGGTTTTCATCTCTGTTTTGGGCACAGAGGTCTTAAAACCTTTGGAATTTCTTAAGTGATAAGAGCTATAGAGGTCTCTTGATATTCATAACAAAACGCTTTCAACACACGTGTTTATGTTAATGAAGTGCCTTTAGGAAAGCCCCTAAAGATGGAGGTTGGGAACCATCCCTGTGATTAGAAGGTTGGAACTTTCAGCTCCACCCACTAGGGAGGGGAGGGAGCCTGGGGGTTGAATCAGTCTCCAATAACCAGTGATTTTAATCATGCCTATGTAATGAAGCCTCCATAAAAACCCAAAGGATTAGGTTTGGGGAGCTTCCAGTGTGGTGATCATGTGGCGATTCTAGGCGTATTGAAGGCTCAGAAAAAGGCATTGGACTCTCTGTGTTTTCTCCACACCTCACCCTGGGCCATCTGACTGTTCTGAGTTATATCCTTTTGTAACAAACTAAGAACCTAGTAACTATTTCTCTGCTTTTCTAAGCCACTCTAGCAAATTAGTTGAACCCAAGGTGGGGAGACTTCGGGACCTCTGATCTATAGCCAATGGATCAGAAGCACAGCTGACAACTTGGACTTGATTGGCATCTGAAATGTGTGTGGGAGCAGGGGGAAGGCAGACATGTAGGACTGAGCCCTCTCCCTGTGGGACTGGATGCCTTCTCTAGGTAAAGAGCATCAGAACTGAATTGAATTGTAGGACACCCAGCTGGTACAGAAGAATTGCTTTGTGGTGTGGGAGTAAAACCCACACATAGGAATTGGTATCAGGATAATAAACTGAACTCATTGCTGGGATGAATAACAAGACAACAGAAGCATGTGGAACACAAAGGCAAAGTACCCTTACCCAGTCTCCATGTCACATTTTGCATCTGCTCCTAAACAGGTGTGGGTACAAGAGGAACATCACTCCTGGACACTTTTATATAATCAGTCATTTTCTGTCTGGAGGAAGTTCTGCTTGGTTTTTTAATGCAGGAGGAAGACACTGTCTATTTATTTTTACTGGAAATGTGGCTGTGGGGTCCAGATTTTTGAACCCCAGCCCAGCCCTTCTGGGAGCTGGAGTCACTTTTCTTTGTAGCTCCGTGTCCCTGGGACAGGGCATTGATCACCTGTCCAATGAGGGTCAAAGAAGCGTCCGGTGCAGGGCTGTTGAGGGCCAGTGGAGATGGCGGGACTGAGACGAAGCGAAGAGGGTAGATGGTAAGCTCTGTGAATTTCGACAACCAGCAGGCCAATTCCCAGCCTCCCCATCTGCGGCAGAAAACACATCACGATGTCCCCACCCTCGTTCCTCCGTGGCATCCTCATCACCTGAGGGCTGGGTGGGCCGGGGGGTTGTCTCTGCTCTGGCAGTTTATCCACACAGGTGTCACGGCTGCCAGGACACCGCGTAATGTCTGGTTCTGGGATCTCCTGGGGAGTTTGGAGAGACGTTGCAGGTCATCACCAGCCCAGCAGGGCCATCACAACATCAGGCTCTGGAGCCAAACCAGCTAGGTTCCAGTTCCCACCTGGAGCCAAACTGGCTGGGTTCAAGTCTGCACCCATCACTTAGAAGCTGATTAAATGTGGGAAGCTACCTTACTTCTCCTCCCCACAGTATCCACACCTAAAAAATCTGTAAAGGAAACAGCAGCTCCCACCTCAGAGGGTGATAGAAAGGATCAGGTGAGTCCTAATGCCTAGTACTGGGAAGCAGACCCAACATGCTCTCCAAATGGGCCAGGATTTGTTGCCCGGTTACTTGTAAACATTTGATGAATATTAGCTTATTTCAGGTTTTTTGAAAAACCTATTTCCTGAATCAATTTTGGGCACTTAAAATTTATTAAAATTTATAAAACCAGCTTTGTATGAATTCAAATTTGTTTAAATAACACCTATGTATTGTATACATTTAATATATTTCCTTTTATCTATAGTATATTTCCTTTTTTCCAGTGTGGTCATTGTTGCAGTATTATTATTATTGTTGTTACTAGTTTGGATCGAGGTTGCCAGGATCTAGTTTGATTTTTTTTTGGCGGGGGTGGAATCCTTCCAAGAACCAGTTTTTGATCTTATTGACTCTTTTTTCCTCTACTTTTTTAAAATTTCATGTTTCTACTTTAAGTTTTTTTAATTTGTATTCTATTATATTGACACAAGCCAAAGACTATATTTAACATTTATGAAGTTATAACAAATGATAATCAAACCAATAAAGAACCATGAACCAATCTGCCACCTTAAGAAACAAGGCAGACAAAGTAAACTTGTTTCCTCCTTGTCTACTGCATCCTCATTCCAAACAGAGGAAAGCACTGTTATTACTATTTTTATCCTTTGTTCCTTAAAAGAGTGTTTACCATAAAGCATGTATCTCTAGACCATATGCCATTTAGTTTTACTTCTTTGCATCTTTGCCTAAGTACTCCTCTGGGTGTGCAGGCTCAGTTGTGTCCAACCCTTTGCAACCTCATGAAATGTAAGCCCTCCAGGAATTCACATTTAAGAATCCAGGCTTCTCTGTCCATGGGATTTCCCAGGCAAGAATCCTGGAGTGGGTTACCGTTTCACCCTCCAGGGGATCTTCCTGATCCAGGGATCAAATCTCACATCCGCATCGGCAGGCAGAATCTTCACTACTTGAGCCACCTGGGAAACCTTTAAGCATTCCTCTACTGGAAACTATCTCCTTATTTTCACTTACCATTATGTTTCTGAGATTTCTATATATTGTTGCATGTAATTCTAGTACATTAATTTTAACTACTGTGTAAAATTAATGTGTTGTTGTGAATGTGTCTGGTGGTAAAAGTAAAGTCTGATGCTGTAAGAAAAATATTGCATAGGAACCTGGAATATTAGGTCCATGAATCAAGGTAAATTGAATGACACTATACAGCCTTGATGTACTCCTTTCCCAATTTTGAACCAGTCTGTTGTTCCATGTCTGGTTCTAACTGTTGCTTCTTGACCTGTATACAGGTTTCTCAGGAGGCAGGTAATGTTGTCTGGTATTCCCATCTCATTAAGAATATTCCACAGTTTGTTGTGATCCACAAAAAGGCTTTAGCATAGTCAAGCATAAGTAAATGATTTTTGGAATTCTCTTTCTTTTCTATTATCTAGTGTATGTTGGATCTGAATGCAGAGTTTCAGAGAATAGCAAGGAGGGATAAAGTCTTCTTAAGTGAACAATGTAAAGAAACAGAGGAATACAATAGACTGGGAAAGGCTAGAGATCTCTTAAAGAAAACTGGAGATACTAAGGGAATATTTCATGAAAAATAGTCACAACAAAGGACAAAAACAGAACGACCTAACAGGTGGCAAGAACACACGGAAGAACTGTACAAAAAAGATCTTAATGACCCAGAGATCTTAAAGAGATGGGAATACCAGATCACCTTAGCTGCCTCCTGAGAAACCTGTACACAGGTCAAGAAGCAACAGTTAGAATTGGACATAGAACAACAGACTGGTTCCAAATCAGGAAAGGAGTATGTCAAGGCTGTATATTGTTATCCTACTTATTTAACTTATATGCAGAGTACATCATATGAAATGCTGGACTGGATGAAGCACAAGCTGGAATCAGGATTTCAGGGAGAAATATCTATAACCTCAGAAATGCAGATAACACCACCCTAATGGCAGAAAGTGAAGAGGAACTGAAGAATCTCTTGATGAAATTGAAAGAGGAGAGTGTAAAATCTAGCTTAAAACTCAACATTCAAAAAACAAAGATCATCGCATCCATTCCTATCACTTCAAGACAAATAGATGGGGAAAATGTGGAAACAGTGTCAGATTTCATTATCTTGGAATCCAAAATCAATGTGGACTCTGAAGCCACAAAATTAAAAGACACTTGCTCCTTAGAAGAATAGCTATGAGAAAACTAGGCAGTGTATTAAAAAGCAGAGACATTACTTTACCAACAAAGGTCCATATGATCAAAGCTATAGTTTTTCTAGTAGTCATGTAAGGATGTGAGAGTTGAACTATAGAGAAGGCTGAGCACCAAAGAAATGATGCTTTCAATGGTGCCGAGAAGACTCTTGAGAATCCTGTGGACAGCAAGGAAATCAAACCAGTCAATCCTAAAGAAAATCAACCCTGAATATTCATTGAAAGGACTGGTACTGAAGCTGAAGCTCCAATACACTGGCCACCTGATGCAAAGAGCAGACTCACTGGAAAAGACCATGATGCTGGGAAAGATTAAGGGCAAGAGGAGAAGGGGGCAACAGAGGATGAGATGTTGGATGGCATCACTGACTCAGTTGACATGAATTTGAGCAAACTCTGTGAAATAGTGAAGGACAGGGAAGCCTGGCATTCTGCAGTTCATGGGGTCACAAAGAGTCAGACATGTCTTAATGACTGAACAAAAACAGCAAAATTCTATTGTGTGAAAGTCATAATACATCTTCTGTTGTTTTGTTCATAAACATTTGGATTGTGTGCACATAATCACAAGCAATGTTGCAACGCACATCTTTGTGTATGCTTTCTAGAACAAAGTCTTAAAGACGTGACCTAGGAGTGGAGTCTGATGGTCATAAGGTCCGTGTGCATGTAACAGAGTCGACAGAGAAATAGAGAGATACTAGAACAAGAGGACCTGCATTTGGATGCTGGCTCTGCCACTTATTTGATGTATCTTGGGCAAAATAGTTAATGCCTCTGTTCCTCAATTTCTTCAACTGTGAAGTAGCACCGTGGGCAGTATGTGCTTCAGAGGATTGGGGGAATTAAATGAGTCAGACTATGGAAAGCACTTAGAACAGTGAATGGCACAAAACAGTGCTTTATTCATGTTGTCAGATCAATTTAAATATAATTTAGTCATTTGAAAGGTAATAGCAACTATTCTCTAAATTGGTTGAACCAATGTGAGCTGCAATAGAAGTTCTGTCAACTATGTTCTTAACCATTCTTAGCATTGTCACACTTTTTAAAGATTTACGCTATAAATACAATAGTAAAATGTATTGAATTCACAAAAAAAATCAAAATATGTACAGCAAGAAACAGAAGATTTTCTTTCAAATTACGTTATATGTATAAATTACGTATGTCTGGCATATTTGTGTACAGTGTTAGTAGTTTTGTGATTTTTTTAGTTTTCAGTATAAGTCCTGTATGTGCTTTGTTAGTGTCACATCTAAGTACTTCATTTTTTTTTCAGTGACTGTAATTGCTATTTTATTTTGAATTTCAGTTTCCACATGTTCATTTCTAGTGTATATAAATACAACTGACTTTTTGTGTGTGTGTACTAACTCTCTTTCCTGCAAACTTGCTAAACTCACTTACTCTACAAGGGTTTTTTTTTTTTTTTGCAAATCCCTTAGAATTTTCTATCTCATCTACCATGTCATCTGAATTATAGACATGGTTTTCTTTCTTTATGATGTATATGCCTTTAATTTCCTTCAGCTGCCTGATTCTATCAGCTAGAACTTCCAGGACTACTAAGTAACAATGATGAGAGAAGATCTCTTGCCTTGTCCTCAGTCTTAGGGGGAAAGCATTCCCTCCTCTATCAAATGTGCTATTGACTGGAGGGGTTTTCTATATATTCTTTATCATGTTGAGGAATTTTCTTCTTTCCCTAGATTGCTGAGAGTTTTATCATAAAGGGTGTTGAAATTTTTCACTTACTTTTTTCTACATCATTTAATATGATCATGTAATTCTTTTTCTGTTTTAGCTTGTGACAATGGTATTAATTGATTTTTTTAATATTAATTGATTTTGATTATGGAACCAGCCTTGCATCTCTAATCTAGATCCTGAAAGGTTGTTGCTGAATCACGCAAAGATGCCGGGGTTCTTGGCCTCCGGAGGAGAAGAATTCAATCCAGGGCCAGGGACGAGGCTGGATCGCTCAGAGCTTTTGTGCAATAAAGTTTTATTAAAGTATAAGGGAGATAGTGAAAGCTTCTGACATAGACATCAGAAGGGGGTAGAAAGAGTACCCCCTTGCTAGCCTTAGCACTGGAATTATGTACTCTCAAATTAGTTATTACAGTGAATCAAAAGAATATCTAGAGGTTGTAAAGACCTCACCAGACCTACTCCCATGATTTACATTTTGAGATAACAGGATTAGCCAGAAGGTTTTTTCCAGAGACTGACTTCAAGCAATATTATTGTTATATAATCCTAAGGAATGTAGAGGGGAAAAAAAGTTTGTCCTTTCTTCCTCTTTGAGAATTCCAGACCCCTCTCTCCATGGGGACCCCTAGACTTCTTATCAACCTGCCTAGGACTAGACTCTCTCAATCCCCCTTGGTTATGCTGTATAATTTATTTTATACATTGATTCTATTTCTATTCTATCTTTTAAGGACATTTGTGTTCATATTCATGATACATATTGGTCTGTAGTTTTCTCTTTTTTTGTACGGCCATGGTCTAGATGATATCAGGGTAATACTGATCTGGTAAAATTAGTTGGAAAATCTAATTCTTCCCAAACTTTAGATAAAAATCTCCCAGTGAAACCACCTGGACCTAAAGATTCTGGGAGGGAAAGCTTCAAATTACAAAGTAAATTGCCCTAATATTTATGGGACTATTTAAATATCTGTTTTATTTTGGGTAGATTGTAGTAATTTGTGCTTTTCAAGGAGTTTGTCCATTTTATCTAAGGTCAAGTTTATATATGTAGAACTGTTTATAATATTTCCTTATTATCTTTAAGATACTTGTTTGGTCCGTATTGATATCCTTCATTTCATTCCTGATGTTGGTAATTCTTTTTTCATTCAAAGTGTTTTTATGATGGCTGCTTTAAAATCCTCATTAGAAAATTCTAATGTCTTTGTCATCTGTGTTGATGTCTACTGATCATTTTTACTCTTTCAAGTTGAGACTTTCCTAGCCCTTGGTATGATGGGTGAATAAACCTGAATATTTGAAATATTATATTATGAAATTGCATCTTATCTAAATCTTTTGCTTAGAGGTTTCTTCTGATATCACCTCTATGGATGGAGAGGGTTCAGCATCGCTAGTGCTAAGTAGGGGTTGAATTCGGATTCCTACCTTGGCCAGTCTTCACTCCTGGAGGGAAGGATTCTTCATTACTGCTGAGCGGTGGTGGGAGGCTCAGGTTCTTATGATGCCCACTGATATCACCATGGCAGAGAGGTAAGGTGCCTTGTTATGAACCCATGTGATCTCCACTGGCACCTCAAGGGAACCAGACCTTATTAGCACTGGTCAGGGACTGAAGTCCTGACCTACCACTTGGCCTTCTCCAATACAACCCAGGTGTAGGGGAGCACGTGTGTCATCTTGTTGTAGCTGGGCAAGCATGGAAGGCTAGGCCCAGCACCTGGCCATTGCCTTCAAGGGTTACCTGGATCTTCAAGTCTTTCTGTAAAGTTGGGCTGAAGTAGGGTGGTTATTGTCTAGACCTTTCTGTCATGCTAGACTGACATTTCCTGGTGAATATTCATTGGAAGGACTGATACTAAAGCTGAAGCTCCAATACTTTGGCCACCTGACTCAAAGAGCTGACTCATTAGAAAGGATCCTGATGCTGGGAAAGATTGAAGGCAGGAGGAGAAGAGGATGACAGAGGATGAGATGGTCAGATGGCATCACTGACTCTATGGACATGAGTTTGAGCAAGCTCTATGTATTGGTAAAGGATAGGAAAGCCTGGAGTGCTGCAGTCCATGGGGTCACAAAGAGTCGGACATGATTGAGCAACTGAACAACTGGATACAGAAAGCAAGTTTTTTTTTTTGTTGTTTGTTTGTTTTTTATCTGTGATTTCATGTTGGCAGGTTGCTGGCTTCTTTAGTACTAGGTGTGGAATATATAGGGCTTTCCTGGTGGCTCAGATGGTGAAAACTTTGCCTGCAATGCAGGAGACTTGGGTTCAATCCCTGGGTCAGGAAGATCCCCTGGAGAAGGGAATGGCTACTCACTCCAGTATTCTTGCCTGGAGAATTTCATGGACAATGGAATATGTGAGGCAGAAAGAAAAATCCAGGGAAATCATCACTGTGTCATTTCTCCAGATCCAAGATCCCTTACTGATCTGTTTTCTTCTCTCCACCTTTCAGAGTCATTTTTATGTTAGTTTTATATATAATGTTTAAGGGTTTTAGTTGAACTTAGTGGGAGGAATAAGGAAAAGTACATTTATTCCACCTTTCTGGAAGTCTCTATCCCAGAACTTAACTATATATTGTATTTTCATTCAGTTCAGTGTACTTTTTAAACTACCTTTGAAACCTCCTCTTTGAGGCACGGACTAGAAGAATGTTGTGTAGTTTCTAAAAGCATGGAGATGTTTCTGTTATTTTTCTGTTATCATTCCTAGTTTGAGTCCACCATGGTCATAGAACAAATTCCAAGTGATTTCAATTATTTTATATCTGTTGAAATTCACCTAATGGCTCATGAGATGTTTGATTTTGGTAAATATTCCATGGGCGGTTGAAAAGAATGTGTATTCCACTGCTGCTGGGTGGAGTGCCCTCTGAAGGTTGATTATATCCCGCAGGTTGATGCTGGGCTCTTAACAGTTGTGGAGAGAGGAAGGGTCATTGTAGTCTCCAACAATAATTGTGTTGGTTTTGCCTTTTAATTTTATCCATCTTTCTTCACATATTTTGCGACCGTGTTGATTGGTGCACATGTGTTTAGAATTGCTCTGTGCTTTTCTCTTTATGAAATGTCCCTTCAGTCCTCGGTAATTTCCTTTGTCTTAAGGTCTGTTCTATGTGATAATATGTCCACTTCAACTTTCTTCTGATTAATGTTTATGTATAATATTGTCCCATCATTTTTCAACTTAACTATATCATTATATTTGAAGTGAGTTTCTTGTAGCTGTCATATAGTTAGGTCATTTTTAAATCAACTCTGTAAATTACTGTCTTTTGACTGGCATTATTTAGACATTTATATTTAATATAATTTCTGGTGTATTAAGAATGAAGTCTGTCTACTTATATTTTGTTTTCTGTTTTCTCTGGTTCTCTTTTCTGTTTTCTTTATTTTGCCTTCTGGGTCTCTTGAATATTTCTTAGGAATTTCATTTTAATTTATATGCAATTTTAATGTATCTCTTTGTATAGATTCTTTATTGGTTGTTCCTAGGTATTATATTCCAGTGTAGATGTCTATATAACAAAACAGAGGGACTTCTGATGTGTGTACATTCTACATTAGTCAATGCAATGGTGAAGCTGGCATTCTAATGTTCATTTATGCTACCTTTACTGTTTTCTTGAATGGTGGGATTGAAATGAATGAAAATACTGAGACTAAGGTTTTGTATGTAATCAACGTACTGGAGTAAATACACCTTGTAAGTCTTTGGTAAGTAGCCAATCTGGCAACTTCCCAGCCTTACTGGAGTCTTTATTTCTTATGTGAATGTGGTGAATTCCCCTATGGTACTCTCTATTCAAAGTGCAAGCAGCAGAAACATGAAGTTTGACTTCCAGGTTTAAATTGCCAAAATAATAGGGGCCATATGGTTCCAGAGGAAATTGCCACCCTTAGTTCTCACGGACCCTGAAAAAAGCTTGAGGAAGTTATAATGCCACTGCTGCTGCTGCTAAGTCACTTCAGTCGTGTCCGACTCTGTGCGACCCCAGAGACGGCAGCCCACCAGGCTCCCCCATCCCTGGGATTCTCCCGGCAGGAACACTGGAGTGGGTTGCCATTTCCTTCTCCAACAGCAAGCACCAAATCAGTTTTGATGAACCATATCTGAAAAGCGGCAAACAAATTTTGTTGAAATTATACTGAGTGCACACACAGCCAGCTTTGTGCTTTGAAATCACCTTAATAATGAAGAGAAGAAAAAAACTTGCCAAAATATTGGTTTTCTCAGCAGAGAGTAGGAAAAAAAATGCAGTATTTTCTGACCTCAAGCAAATTCTGGATAAATGGCAAAGAATTCAGATTTTGTGGACTCAGAAAGCTTTTTTCCGGGAGTATTGTACTATTTTTTCTAAAAACATGCAAAAGATGATGTAGCATGATGGCAATTCAAAGAGTTCTAAAAAGAGAGATTAAACTTTAAAGAATGCCATGACTCATCCTGTTGATTTGTTAAAAATCAAACTGTTTTCCTTGATGTGTGGAAAAAAGAGTCAGCATCTGTCACTAGTAAAAAGCATCAGAAAAATAGAATGGGGAGTATTGATGGATCAACATGGTAAGCCTGAAAGTTTAGAAACACTCAGATATTATGTCTGTTCTATAAATCATGTACCACAAAACAAACCACAGGATGTTTGAGGCAAAACCAACAGCATCAAATGCAGTAAACAGATACTTCAGTAGTATTTACTATATGTGGCAGGATTGTTAGAAGTCAGGGGGAAAAAAAACCTTGAAATCTAATGGGAATGTTTATACATAGAGGGGTGGTTTCATAATGAGTAAATTAAGATATCTAGATACTCTGATTCCTTGCATTCTGGTTATCTATTTATTTACAGTAAACCTCTACAAGACCAAGTGGTTTAAAACAATGAGAATTACTCATTTTGCTCATGAATGAACAATTTGAATGGGGCATGG
Organism: Dama dama; assembly: GCF_033118175.1. NCBI lineage: Eukaryota > Metazoa > Chordata > Mammalia > Artiodactyla > Cervidae > Dama > Dama dama. The sequence goes on from NC_083693.1 coordinate 38,139,730, forward strand.
CAAAAACAGCTAGTCTGCTTTGGGCAACATCAGCTGGTCCAGCTCTTCTGAGGCTGGAAGAGGAAACACTTTGAAGACTCACTCTCACTCATAAGACTGAGGAATTGGTTCTGGCTCTTGGTGGATGCTTAGCCAGCGTATGCCTGGGATCTTCTCCAAATGGGTCACTCCATGGGGTCCCTGAATGGAGCTGTTTGGCCTTCCTCACAGCATAGTTCCCAGGTTCCAAGGGACAAAGGTGGAAGCTTTAAATAATATGGCTTCTGTCTCCATCTGTTGATTAGGCAAGTAAGTCACCAAGTCCAGCCCAAAGTTAAGGAGAGGGACTTTAAATTCTACCACTCAGTGGAAGGATTAGCAAAGAATCTGTGGCATTCTCTAATCTGCCACGTTGTAAAATATTATCCTGTTTTTGAAAAATAAATTAATTTTATGTGCACAAACCCATGATTGAATAGGTTGACATGTAAGTAGCCAATTTAATCCCATTTGTATAAAAAATGGCGTAGAGAGGACCATACATGTATATTTATTTTTGATTACTTGACAATAAACAAAAGTACAGAAGAATGGGTGATCATACATAGGAGTGAGAAGGAAGGAGAATTATTAGCTTTTCTTTTTAAACTTCTGTGCTTTGATTTATTTTAAAAATCCAATGTAGTAAAAAACCTTAAACTTTTGATTAGAAGATTTACCAAATCAAGAAGAACTAGATAATTTTTAAAATACTTAATTAAAATAGCAACAAGAAGATAAATATTCCTAGTATCTATCTTAAACTCAACAACAGTGAAATTTATTTAGAGTGCTTTGCATTTAGCAGCAAAGTTTTGAGGTTCTTAAATTCTGGAAATTTCTTACCACCCTGATACTAGCTTGGTTATTCCTATGGTGGGGCTGGGGGTGATGAAGAGGGCTTATAATATGTAATTCATGAAATCATTATACTTAAGAAAACTATATCTAAAATATGACACAAGTGAACATATTTACAAAACAGAAACAGACATAGAAAACAAACTTATGGTTACCAAAAGGGGAAGGGGTGGGGGAGGGATAAATTAGGAGTTTGGGATTAACATACACACACTACTGTATATAAATTGATAATCAACAAGGTCCCACTGCATAGCATGGGGAACTATATTCAATACCCTGAAAATAAATCGTAATGAAAAAGGATAACTGAATCACTTGGTTGTACATCAGAAACTAACAAAACATTGTAAATCAACTAGAATAAAAAAATTTTTAATTGATGTATTTTAGATAAGCATTTTATTGCAGTATAACATATGTACAGAAAAGCAGGCAAATCCATTTTAGAGTTCAGAAGAATTTCACAAATTGAACATGTCCAGGTAATCGACACACATTTGAAGAAATAATACATTGTCAACACACCAGAAACTCTTCTGGTATCCAATCCTTCTGCCCACCCTACAAATGTATCCATCAATAGCCTACCAGCAAAAATGAGTCTTACCAATTTTGAACTTTGTATAAATGGAGTCAAATAGTATGAATTCTCTGTGTCTGGATTCTTTCAATCAGCATTACATTTGGGAACCTCATCTGTGTAGTTATATATAGCAGTTTATTACTTTTTATAGATTCAAAGTATTCTATCGTATAACTTTACCAGAATGTACTTCCTTCCTTGGATATTTGGATTTATTCCAGTGTTTAGTTTTTATGAATAATTCTGCTATTAACATTTGCATAAACTCCTTTTGGTGTACCCATATGGGGTATATATACCTACACATGTGATTACTCGTTTTCAGGTCTAGCAAATGCTGCCAGAGAGTAACATTCCTAAAGGGGTGTGTGAGAGTTTCCATCAGCTCCTCTTCAACACTCAGCCATTTTGGTGGTGGGGGGAGTAGAGACTTTTCACTGTGGCTTTAATTTGCATTTCCCTGATGATTAATAGAACTGATTACCTTTTCACATGTTTTTGAGGCATTTGGATAGACTTTTTCATGAAGGGCATGTTCCAGTCTATTGCCAGTCTCTAAAATTAGGCTTTCTGTCTTTTACTAATGAACCTATAGAGGTTCTTTAGAAATTTTAGGATCTTGTTAGATATATATTGCAAAAATCTTACATTCTGACATTTCTACTTCATATGGTTTTGCTTTTCTTTTATAGATTTGCAATTCTTGAATTTAGTATATTAAAATTGTCTTAATTTTCTTTGTGGTATCTTTTCAAAGAATTCTTTGCTTTCCTTAATTAAGGTCATGAATAAATCTTCCATGCTATTCTGAGAAGTTTTATGTTTCTGCTTTCACATTTAGATCTAACATCAATTTAGGATTTTGTGTGTGTGTGTGTAGGTATATGAGACACAAGGGTCAAGATTAATTTTTTCCATGTGTGCTGTGTATGCTTTGTCGCTCAGGCCTGTTCAACTCTTTGTGACCCACTGGACTGCAACTCACTAGGCTCCTCTGTGGGATTCTCCAGGCAAGAATACTGGGGTGGTTGCCTTTTTCCTTCTCAAGGGGATCTTCCTGACCCGGGGATTGAAACTGTGTCTCCTGTGTCTCCTGAATTGCAGGCAAATTCTTTACTTGCTGAGATATTAATATGTTATTGGATAAAAATAGTTTATGAAAAGACTACTTCTTTCCACTGTTTTACAGTGTGATCTCTGTTTATAAATAGATTGTAGCTATCTTTCTCCATTGATTTCTCATCACAACTTCATCAGAAGTAAATTGACTATATTTATATGTGTCTAGTTGAATTCTTTCATCAGTATTTTGTAGTTTCTGACATGAAAATCCTATACTTGTTTCATTAGTAATATCTAAGTCTTTTATTTTGGTGGACTAGCCTAAACAATATAATTCTGTTGTTGCTTTGATTTTATTTCGGCTTCCAGTTGTTCATTTCTGAAATGCAGAAGTTGATAGATTTGTGAATATTGACTTTGTACCCTGAAACTTTTCTAAATTCACTTATTAGTTCTGGGAGTACTTTTGTAGATTCCTTGAGGTTTTCTCAACAGACAATTATTTTTGTTGTTGTTGTTCAGTCACTGTCTGACTCTTTGTGAAGCATGCCACTTTCCTCTGTCTTCCACTATCTCCTGGAGTTTGCTCAAATTCATGTCCATTGAGTGAGTGATGCCATCCAAACATCTCATCCTCTGCCATCCCCTTCTCCTTTTGCCTAAAATCCTTCCCAGCATCTGAGTCTTTTCCAATGAGTCAACTCTTCACATCAGGTGGCCAAAATATTGCAGCTTTAGCATCAGTCCTTCCAATGAATATCAGGGTTTATTTCCTTTAGGATTGACTGGTTTGATCTCCTTGCAGTCCAAGGGACTCCCAAGAGTCTCCTCCAGCACCACATTCGAAAGCATCAATTCTTCAGTACTCAGCCTTCTTTGTGGTCCAACTCTCACATTGGTGTGTGACTACTGGAGAAACCATAGCTTTGACTGTACAGACCTTTGTTGGCAAAGTTATGTCTCTGCTTTTTGATACACTGTCTAGGTTTGTCATAGCTTTCCTTCTAAGGAGCAAGTATGTTCTAACTCCATGACTACAGTCACTGTCCACAGTGATTTTGGAGCCCAAGAAAATAAAATCTGTGACTGTGTCCACTTTTTCCCCTTCTATTTGCCATGAAGTGATGGGACCAGATGCCATGATCTTAGTTTTTTGAGTATTAAGCTTCAAGCCAGCCTTTTGTCATCAGTCAGTTAAGACAACTCTGTTTCTTTTCAATGTGTTTGCCTTTTGTTTCTTTTTCTCACCTTTTGTGAACTGGCTAAGACTTCCAGTACAATGCTAAATAGAGGTTGTGAGAGTGAATATCTTTGTCTTGTTCCAGTCTTAGGGAGAAAGCATTGAGTCTTTCACCATTAAGAATGATTTTCACAGTATATCTTTTTATTTCACTTTTGAGACTTTTTATCTTTCCATTTATTTCAAGAATGTTCACCCTTACCTCTTGAAGAATACTTGTAATTGCTGCTTTAAAGTCTCTGATCATTTCAGTATCTGTATCATTTTTGTCCACACATTACTACTTGTCAAATAGGGCTTCATGCATTCTTCCAAAGCTTCTGTATTCTGTGGGTGAGGCAGAGCAGAGTGTGTTTAATTCATTTTACCTATAATTGAAACTCAAATAAAGCTGTATTTGACTCCAAATCTATGTTCTCTGTCAAAAACACTCTCTTCAAAAAAGCAATCTTGTCCATGAGTCAAGTAGATGCTGAATTTACTTCAAGTGAATTCATTTGTTAGCGCCAAGCCTTGTACAAACACAATACACCTTTTCCCAGTACCCAGATTAAATGGCATGGATGAAGTTGGTGCAGAGTATGTCCAACCCCTTCTCTCTCAAGCACGCCAACCTGGATACCCACAAGGTACCTCCTGCTACTTCCCTCCCTGCTCCTCAGGCATGATCCTCATCCACCTACTTCCTGAGAAGCTGCTGCCTTTTCCTACTCCTGAACCCTAATCAGTACATGGAATTTTCCATGCCTTTCCATATGTTGGCCTATTATTTGTTTCAACATCAACAATGAGACAAATCTCAGGAACTCATAAAAAGGCTTCCTTTTGCCGGGGTGGGGAGTAGGGGGTGGAGTGGGAGGGGGGAGGGGTGTGGGCAGGGAGCTTTCTCTCATCCAGCCCTATCCTGCCCCGTGATTTTGACACATCTTCATCTGTAGTCTTGTATTAGAGACCATGTTCTCTTACACTGTCATTTTTTACATATCTCTGTCCCAGAGGGGGAGCTCTTGGAATGCGAAGCCTATGTGGTTTCCTGGTCTCTCTAGGTAACTCCAACATCCAGAACACATTTGATGCTGAGTAAATATTGGAAAGAATCAAGTAAGCCATTAAGGAGAAGAGGAAAGGAAATATGATGGAGGCAGAACAAGAGTAAATTATCCTACTATCCAAAGACTTTCTCAAGCTAGAAAACTGGCCTTATATTTTATACAATCATCCAAATTTACTGTTATGGTTCTATGCTATCTTCTGATCCATTTGCATATCTGCATTCCTTTACCTCTGCATTCTGTTGCAGAATTCTCGCCACCCTCCTCTCTAGCCTGTTTCTCCACAATAGCCTTCTCACTGGGCATCTGACCTTCAGCCTCAGATGCTCAGCTGGCCTCGGAGGGATCTTTATAAAAACATAAATCTCATTATTTCACTCTCTTACTGAGATTCAGTTGTCTGCTTCCTTTGAGTCTCATAATAAAGAAAATATTTTCTGTGGTTCACATGCCATTTGTGGTCTTCCCCTCCTGACCGCCATCTCCATCTCACTGATTCCCCTGCACACTTTATACACAAACATTTCAGAAACACTTTCTGTGTTAGCTTCCTAGGGCTTCTGTAACAAAATTGCTATAAGTGATGGAGTTTAAGAAACACCAGAAATTTATTATCTCAAGTCAGGAGGTAAAGTCTGAGATCAAGGGGTTAGCAGGGTTGATTCTTCCTGGAGACTCCAAGACAGAATCCGTTTCTCCTATGCATGGTGGCTGCTGGCAGTCCTTGACTTTCCTGAGCTTGTAGCTGTACCACTCCAATCTATGCCTCCATCTTCACATGCCTCTTTCCCTCTGTGTGTGTCTGTGGGTCTCCACATCTCCTCGTCCATTTAAGAATATTAGCCATTGGGTTTACTAGATGACTTCATCTTAACTAGTTACATCTGTTAAGACCTCTATTCAATATAGTCACCTTTTGAGTTTCTGGGTGAACATGAATTTCGGTGAATACTATTCAAATGACTACACCTCCTTTTCACATACTGGATTATGTTCACTCAACCCTCAAGTTATTTGCATTACTGGCTCCCTCTCCACTCCCGTTGACCTTCGGCTTTTCTTTATGTCTGCTCATCCTTGAGACTCCTCTTGTTTTACAGTGACTTTACCTGCTTGGATGGATAATTTTGTGCCAACTTCATCAATCATGAAGTATTCGGGTATCTGTCAAACAACATTCTGAGTGTGTCTGTGAGGGTGTTTCTGGGTGAGATTAACATTTGATTTGGTATTCATATACTTGTTCTCTACATCTGTGTCGTTTTTCTCCTTTGCAAATAAGATCATCTTTAACATTTTTCTAGGTTACACATATATTATTATACAGGATATTTTTCTCTTTCTGACTTACTTCACTCTGTATGATGGTCTCTTGGTCCTACCAAGGAGAAAAGGGGCGGGGGGTTGGATGAATTAGGAGATTGGGGTTGATGTATGTACACTACTATGTATAAAATAGATAACTAATGAGAACCTACTGCATAACACAGGGAACTCTATTTGGTGCTAAATGGGAAGGAAATCCATAAAAGAGGGTATATAGATATATATATATATATTGGCTTCCCAGGTGGTGCTAGTGGTAAAAACCTGCCTGCCAACGCAGGAGATGTAAGAGATGCAGCTTCGATCCCTGGGTCAGGACCTTCGATCCCTGGAGGAGGGCATGGCAAACCACTCCAGTATTCTTGCCTGGAGAATCCCATGGACAGAGGAGCCTGGCGGGCCACAGTCTATGGGGTTGAAAGAGTTGGACACGACCGAAGCGACTGAGCTCGCATGCATGTATGTGTACGGCTAATTTACTTTGCTATGCAGTAGAAACTGACAGCAGTTCAAAGCAACTGCACTTCAATTTTTAAAAATTACTATTTTCCCTGATTAAGATTAATGGTAATATATTTTCTTGCACAATATAAGTACATAGAAAGCAAATTAAAACAGTCAAATCATTCACAATCCTAAAAAAAATTTTTTAATTTGACTTGGTAGATTGAGTAATGCAGATTGCCCTCCCCAGTGTGGGTAGGCCTCATCTAATCAGTGAAAACCTGAATAGAACAAAAAAGCTGACTCTCTCTCTAGTGAAAGGAAGCTTCTCCTACCTGACTGCCATGAAATAGGAAATTAGTCTTTTTCCTGCCTTCCGACTTAACTGAAACATCAGCTCTTATACCACACCACTGACCCTCCTGGGGCTCCAGCTTGTCAGTTCTGGACTTCAGACTTCTCACTCTCCACAATTGTGTGAGCCAGTGTTTTATAATTTAGATAGATAGACTAGATAGATATTTCATTGATGAAATCTGACTAATACACTTAGAAAAACTTCCCTTACTCTCAAGCGTTGCTTGGGTGTCATTTCTGAGTGCAAAGCTGCTCAGGGAGAAGTTAATGTACTATACTGTCCTTCTGATTGTGGTCAGTAACCATCACCTGGACTGTAAGTCCCTAGCTGTAGTAATTTTTTCATAGTCACTGATGGATTCTCAATATCCAGCATATTCATTATATGCTGAATAAAGGCTTCCTTTTCAAGATGACTCACTGAATAGACACTACAGTCCCTCTCCCATCCTACATTTCCAAAAACAAAAAGATAAAAAGTGTTTTATAAAAGTGTGTAAAAACAATCATGGTTGCAAGTGTTATTAGTAATAAGGAACAAGGTAATTTTCTGACTAATACTTCGGCTGGAGAAAATTATGAAAGTTGGATAAAATATTTTCCTTTAAATCTGCTTGAGACTTCTACCTCTGTGAATGTAATAAGGAAGAACAAATCTCAGTCTATAATAAACCTGTTTCTTTTACTTTAACCTTTGTATTGTATTCCATTCACTTTGAGTTAAGAATATTGGCTATAACCTAAAATATACAGGATAGTCCAAGACTCCAACCTTTAAGGGTGTGACACTTTTCCATTCATATAGAGATAAAAAAAAGTTGCAGAACAGAGAATAACATTGGTCTTGTTGGAGGTTGATAGGAACATTCATGACCTGACTTATGTGACCAGCTGCAATAATAAAAGATTCCTACAGTAAGCAGTTTATAACAACCAACCAGCCCTTCCTCCCCTCCTTGCCTTTTAAAATGCTTTGCTGAAACCCTTCTGGGAGTTAGGGGTTTTTAAAGAGTATAAGCCACGCAGCTACTTGCATGCTGCTGCTGCTGCTGCTAAGTCATTTCAGTCGTGTCTGACTCTGTGTGACCCCATAGACGGCAGCCCACCAGGCTCCCCCGTCCCTGGGATTCTCCAGGCAAGAATAGTGGAGTGGGTTGCCATTTCCTTCTCCAATGCATGAAAGTGAAAAGTGAAAGTGAAGTCACTCAGTCATGTCCGACTCCTAGAGACCCCATGGACTGCAGCCTACCAGGCTCCTCTGTCCATGGGATTTTCCAGGCAAGAGTACTGGAGTGGGTTGCCATTGCCTTCTCCTAGCTACTTGCACAGCCCTATAATAAACCTTCTATGCTCCAAAATTTGATCACATGGACCACAGCCTTGTCTAACTCATTGAAACTATGAGCCATGTCATGTAGGGCCACCCAAGAAAAATGAGTCATGGCGGGGAGTTCTGACAAAATGTGGTCCACTGGAGAAGGGAATGGCAAACCACTTCAGTATTCTTGCCTTGAGAACCCCATGAACAGTATGAAAAGGCAAAAAGATATGACACTGAAAGAGGAACTCCTCAGTCTGTACATGCCCAATATGCTATAGGAGAAGAGCAAAGAACTAGCTCCAAAAAGAATGAAGAGGCTGAGCCAACACAGAAACAATGCCCAGTCATGGATGTGTCTGGTGGTGAACGTTAAGTCCCATGCTGTAAAGAACAATATTGCAAAAGAACCTGGAATGCTAGATCCATGAATCAAGGTAAATTGGAAGTGGTCAAACAGGAGCTAGCAAGAGTGAATATCAACATTTTAGGAATAAGTGAACTAAAATGGACCAGAATGAGTGAATTTAATTCAGATGATCATTACATCTACTACTGTGGGCAAGAAGCCCTTATATGAAATGGAGTAGCTCTCATAGTCAACAGAAGAGTCCGAAATGGAGTACTTGGGTGCAATCTCTAAAACAACAGAATGATCTCTCTTTGTTTCCGAGTCAAATCATTCAATATCACAGGAATCCAAGTCTATGCCCAGTCACTAATGCCAAAGAAGCTGAAGCTGAACAGTTCTATAGAGACCTACAAGACTTCCAGAATTATCACCAAAAAAAAAAAAAAAAAAAAAGTCATTTTCATCATAGGAGAATAGAATGCAAAAGTAGGAAGTCAAGAGATACCTAGAGTAACTGGCAAGTTTGTTCTTAGAGTACAAAGTGAAACACGGCAAAGGGTAACAGAGTTTGCCAAGAGAACAGACTGGTCATAGCAAATACCCTCTTCCAGCAACACAAGAGACAACTCTACATGTGGACATCACCAGATGGTCAATACCAAATCAAATTGATTATATTCATTGCAGGCAAAAACGGAGAAGATCTATACAGTTAGCAAAAACAAGATCAGCAGCTGACTCTAGCTCAGATCATGAACTCCTTTAAGGCCAAATTCAGACTTAAACTGAAGAAAGTAGGGAAAATGACTAGGCCATTCAGGTATGACCTAAATCAAATCCCTTACAATTATACAGTGGAAGTGACAAATAGATTCAAGGGTGTAGATCTGATAGACAGAGTGCCTGAAGAACTATGGACAGAGATTTGTAACAATGTATAAGAGGCAGTGGTCAAAACCACCCCCAAGAAAAGAAATGCAAAAAGGCAAAATGGTTATCTGAGGAGGACTTACAAATAGCTGAGAAAAGAGATGCCAAAGGCAAAGGAGAAACGAAAGATATACCTATTTGAATGCAGAGTTCCATAGAATAGCAAGGAGAGACAAGAAAGCCTTCCTAAGTGATCAATACAAAGAAACAGAGGAAAGCAATAGAATTGGGAAAGACTAGAGAGTTTTTCCCTGGACATGGAACAAAAGACTGGTTCCAAATAGGAAAAGGAGTACATCAAGGCTGTATATTGTCACCCTGCTTATTTAACTTATATGCAGAGTACATCATGAGAAATGCTGGGCTGGAAGAAGCACAAGCTGGAATCAAGATTGCCGGGAGAAATATCAATAACCTCAGATATGTAGATGACACCACCCTTATGGCAGAAAGTGAAGAGGAACTAAAAAGCCTCTTGATGAAAGCGAAAGAGGAGAGTGAAAAAGTTGGCTTACAGCTTAACATTCAGAAAACTAAGATCATGGCATCTGGTCCCATCACCTCATGGGAAATAGATGGGGAGACAGTGGAAACGGTGTCAGACTTTTTTTGGAGGGGGATCCAAAGTCACTGAAGGTGGTGACTGCAGCCATGATATTAAAAGATGCTTACTCTTTGGAAGGAAAGTTATGACCAACCTAGATAGCATATTAAAAAGCAGAGACATTATTTTGCCAACAAAGGTCTGTCTGGTCAAGGCTATGGTTTTTCCAGTGGTCATGTATGGATGTGAGAGTTGTACTGTGAAGAAAGCTGAGCACCAAAAAATTGATGCTTTTGAACTGTGGTGTTGGAGAAGACTCTTGAGAGTCGCTTGGACTGCAAGGAGATCCAACCAGTCCATCCTAAGGAGATCAGTCCTGGGTGTTCATTGGAAGGACTGATGCTGAAGCTGAAACTCCAGTACTTTGGCCACCTGATGCGAAGAGTTGACTCATTGGAAAAGTCCCTGATGCTGGGAAGGATTGGGGGCAGGAGGAGAAGGGGACGACAGAGGATGAGATGGCTGGATGGCATCACCGACTCAATGGACATGAGTTTGAGCAAACTCCTGGAGTTGGTGATGGACAGGGAGGCCTGGCGTGCTGCGATTCATGGGGTCACAAAGAGTCGGACACAACTGAGCGACTGAACTGAACTGAGAGATCTTCTCAAGAAAATTAGAGATACCAAGGGAACATTTCATGCAAAGATGCAAAGATGGGCTCAATAAAGGACAGAAATGGTATGGACCTAACAGAAGCAGAAGAAATTAAGAAGAGATGGCAAGAATACACAGAAGAACTATTTAAAAAGATCTTAATGACCTAGATAACCATGATGGTGTGATTACTCACCTAGAGCCAGACATCTTGGAGTGCAAAGTCAAGTGGGCCTTAGGAAGCATCACTACGAACAAAGCTAGTGGAGGTGATGGAATTCCAGCTGAACTATTTTGAATTCTAAAAGATGATGCTGTTAAAGTGCTGCACTCAATATGCCAGCAAATTTGGAAAACAGCAGTGGTCACAGGACTGAAAAAGTCAGTTTTTATTCCATTCCCAAATAAAGACAATGCCAAAGAACGTTCAAACAACTGCACAATTGCACTCATTTCACACACTAACAAAATAATGCTCAAAATTCTCCAAACTAGGCTTCAAAAGTATGTGAACTGAGAACTTTCAGATATTCAAAGGCATATGAACCAGAGATCAAATTGCCAACATCCACTGGATCATAGAATAAGCCAGAGAATTCCAGAAAAACATCTACTACTGCTTCATTGACTACTCTAAACCCTTTGACTGTGTGGATCACAACAAACTGTGGAAAATTCTTAAAGAGATGGGAATACCAGGCTACCCACTGCCTCCTGAGAAACCTACATGCAGGTCAAGAAGCAATAGAATCCAACATGGAACAATGGGCTGGTTCAAAATTGAGAAAGGAGTATGTCAAGACTGTATATCGTCACCCTGCTTATTTAACTTATATGCAGAGTACATCATGTGAAATGCCAGACTAGATGAAGCACAAGCTAGAATCAAGATTGTGAAAGAAATATCAATAACCTCAGATATGCAGATGACACTACCCTAGTGGCAGAAAGTGAAGAGGAATTAAAGAGCCTTTTGACGAAAGTGAAAGAGGAGAGTGCAAAAGCAGGCTTAAAACTCAACATTCAAAAAATGAAAATCATGGCATCTGGTCCCATCACTTCATTTCAAATAGACAGAGAAACAATAGAAAGTGACAGACTTTATTTTCTTGGGCTCCCAAATCACTGCAGGTGGTGACTGCAGCCATGAAATCAAAAGATGCTTGCTCCTTGGAAGAAAAGCTATGACAAACCTAGACAACATACTTAAAAGCAGAGACATTACTTTGCTGACAAAGGTCCATCTAGTCAAAGCTATTATTTTCCAGTAGTCATGTATGGATGTGAGAACTGGACCATAAAGAAGCCTGAGCACTGAAGAACTGATGCTTTTGAACTGTGGTGTTGGAGAAGACTCTTGAGAGTCCCTTGAACTGAAAGGAGATCAAACCAGTCATTCCTAAAGGAAATCAACCCTGAATATTCATTGGAAGTGCTGATTCTGAAGCTTAAGCTCCAATACTTTGGCCACCTAATGCAAACAGCTGACTCATTAGAAGAGACCCTGATGCTGGGAAAGATTGAAGGCAGGAGAAGAAGGGGACAACAGAGGATGAGATGATTGGATGGCATCACCGACTCGATGGACATGAATTTGAGCACCGTCGGTGTTGGTGATGGACAGGGAAGACTGGCATGCTGCAATCAATGGGGTTGCAAAGCATCAGATCCAACGGAGCGATTAAACTTACCTCCATCTTTGCATCAACCAATTTTAGCAAGAATCCTGCTAAGTGGCTTAATTAAACCCCCTAATCACCCTTGATATGTGATGACTCTTAGATGTAATTGGGTTCTGCACCCTCCACTACCCACTAGGTGACATCTAACTAGCCTGGCCTGTCTTCAGCAAAGAATCTTGCGAAGTCAGTTTAGCCAGAATCCCTCTTACCCTTGAGGTACCCCCTTATTAATTTTGCATCTATTTACCCCCATCCTGCTTCTTGGTTTAAATTCCCACTTGTCTTTGTGTTTGGAGTTGAGCCCCATGCCTCTCCCCTACTGCACAGCCCCAACTGCAGTGGTACTTATAGCTATCACAATAGTGTGTACATGCTAAGTCACTTCAGTCATGTCTGACTCTTTGAGATCTTGTGGACTGTAGCCCGTTAGGCTCTTCCATGAATGGGACTCTCCAGGCAAGAATACTGGAGTGGGTTGTCATGCCCTCCTCCAGGGGATCTACCCAAACTAGGGATCAAATCTGTGTCTCTTATGTCTTCTGCACTGGCAGGCAGGTTCTTTACCACTAACGCCATTTGGGAAGCGCAACACAGTTGACATCTCTGCATGAAGCTTGCCTTAACATTTTAACAATTGTCATGAATTTTTATTCCTTAACAAGGGAGACTCTGGAATGGAAATAGTAACTGGAAGGTATCCTTTGAGGAGACATGTGCTGGGCTTTCACTCTCCTGTACCTGGCAGTCCTGAGCTGAGGGCTACCATGGGGAATGTCCTCTGAGTGTAGGAGAGGAATGGGTGCAGGAGCCTGGGGGACATCTTCTAAAGGCATATGAGAGACTCCTGCTACCAGCAGAAAGGTAGAGAGATGATCACAGGTATCCCTGAGGGATGCAGCAGTGACGAGCTGACCTCATCTGTGCTATTCTGGATCATGTGAGCTTTTAACCTCTGCTATGCCTGTGTTCCATACCCTCCTGTCTCATCCTATACTGAATCCCTAGGGGGTAGAATTTCTCACCTGATTGTCTCCCCATGTCCAATTGTGTCAATGGCCCGCAGAAAGATAAAGGGGCACAGGGAGTGTCCCACTCAACAGATGTCTATCTGAAAAGCCTGGGTTCTCATCTAACACCTCTGATTGTGGCTAATAGAGCTTGCTGTGGTGTTGGTCCTTAGGGAGCCCTCCCAGTGTATCTTGCTGGATGTCCCAGGGCAGAAGGGTATACAGTGGCATGAGTGAGCCAAAAATTGTTTTATTATAGAATTCTAAGAGAAATGAAAGCCCCAAAGCAGACAGTCATCCAAACATCCCCAGTCACACACGTGCTCGGTTGCTTAGTTGTGTCCGGCTCTTTGCAACCCTGTGGACTGTGGCCCACCAGGCTCCTCTGTCCATGAGGTTCTCCAGGCAAGAATATTGGAATGGATTGCCATTTTCTATCCCCAGATATTATAACATAGGATCCTTTCTTACTGCCAACTTCTATGCTTTTTACTTTTTATTGCTTCTCTTATAATCTGTTAAGTGCTTTCTCTGTGCCAGGACCTGGGCTGAATTCTTGACTAAATTAATACCCACAGAAGCCTGAAAAGAAGATAGTATGACCCTCTACTCTAGTGAAAAGCTGAGACCCACCAGTTGATCATAGGTTTACTGGCAGTGACTCAGAGGGAGTGCAGGAAGGAGGGGTTCACCATGGCTTAATCCCACACTCCACCAGCCTCCTTACCCTTTCACCCTCTCCTGCACTAAGGTCTGAAGCTTGTATTTCTCCCTCCTCCTGGAGCCTGTCTTCAGGCTTGGCCCTACCTTCACTGGAAAAACCTTCCTCGTTTCCAGAGGTGTTTCTGCCTTCTTTGGAATGTCACTGGCACTCCCCACAGTAGTTGTAAGCGCCCCATCTCCCCTACTGGTTACCCCCAATTCAAGGGCAGAGCTCACGGTGTAGTATCTTTCTACTCCCCAGGATGCATAGCACAGCCTGGATGGGTTTTAAGCCTGCAGATGCATGTGCTGGATGTTACATGTTCAGTGCTTAGGTGTTAAGAGGCAGGTGGTCTGATCCTCCATTTTAAAATCTTGTGCATGGTTTAGAGCAGTGTGCTGTTGAAAGTGTATTGGAGGGCTTAATAAAAACTAGAAGATGGCTCTGATATCCAAAGTTGTGTCATTATTAAAAAGCTTTAAAAATTAGCATTTCCATGGGTAGGACACTTTTCTATCCATATTTTTGTCTCTTCATCAAGCCATCTGCTTGCATAATTTCATTTCAATTCCACAGACACCCACGAGCGGCCCTACTCTGGTATCCAAATCCTGGCTAGTCTTGCCCTAATTCTTCAGGAAACATCAAATGAAAAGCCTGCAGCTCTCCCCCATTTAATCATCATGACCATCTCTGCGATTCACTGTATTGTCTAAAGGGAGACACCCAGGGACAAGGTGTGACCTGTTGTTAGGAGCTGGCAAGGGCCAGCCGGAACCCCAACCACTGCATCACTCTCTGTGGAGCCCACTCACTCTGCTCTCCTGGCCTTCCTGGAGCCTCCAGGGCCTCAGCCTCTATCTGCGTGTAGGGTCCTAGGCTGCCTTCTCCCCTCACTGGGTTACTGTGACAGAATCTTTGAGCCTTGGAAATTCCTCCCGAAAGTTGCTATGGAAACTCACAGTGGGGGTGTTGGGTAGGATGTGGTGTGAAGCCTCCCGGCTGATGCAGGAAGCCTGGAGCAGGGTGCTGGCAGCTCCGCTTCAAGCAGCCCCAGCGTTTCTCACCCAACATGTGTGTCCCAGAGAGCGGAGGAGGTAGCCACCCTGCTCCTTTTCTGTTTAACTCCAGCGTGACCTTGAGGGAAGCAGAGAGTTCTTGGAGCCCAACCACTATAGGTCAGAACTAGTGGAACTGCAGCCCTAGAAGCCAGATGTCAGGGTGGCAGAGATTAGACCAATAGCCAAGGATGGACAGAGCACCAACTCCCCCCAAGAGTGCCCACAGAGTGTGCTCTCTCCCTTGGCAGGATGGTGTGTAGCAGGGAGGAGCCGGCCTCCAACTGGGTTTTAGATGGTAACCTCCAGCATCCCATATCCCTTCAGAGACCTCTGGTTCTTGACAAACAGCTATGTGGTTCCACCTGCTCCAAACTCAGGGAGGGCTCGCTGAAGCCAGTGGCATATCACCAGCCATCTCAGTCTACCGGACAGAGCTTTGTACGTGGAGATCACTGGTCTGAGTTCAAAGCCCAGCTCCAGCTCAATCCAGCTGTCTACTCAGTTTTCCCTTCTGCCATGGAGTCAGAGTGATGTTCAAGGTGGCGCTGAGGGTTCAGGGAGACGATATGCATGGTCGTCAGCCTCATTGTTCAAGAGAGTTTACAGCTCACCCGGCCCAGGAGCTGTGCAGAGCAGGGAAAGCAGAGGTGTCCTCACCAACGACAGCTTCCTGGCAGACTCAGAACCTGCAGTTATGACGCCAGTCTATGAGAACTGCACTGCCAAGGGGGCCCCGGGGTGGGCAGGGCCAGAAGCAGCCAGACGGGTACTCAAGGCACTTGATCCCACATGTTAACAAAGGACCAGATTTTCACAGGGTTGCCTGTGAAATTTTCTCTTTTCACACAGTTCTTAAAATAAATCTTGCTGAAGGGAGGATTTCACAGAGGAGAAGTGACAGATATATCCTGTTCTACATAAGATGACTAATAGCCCACAAATGTTCCCAAGAAGCATAAGCCGGAGAATGTCAGAGACACAAAAGCCCTGGCGACACAAAGGGCCTTATGGCCCTTGTGAGGGAGGGGCGGGCCACAGCAAGTCTAGCTTTGCCAACAAACAAAAATTGCCCTTATCTGAACACATAGTGAATACCCACTGTGTGTGAGTCTTCACTGGGAATAAGGCAGGCTTGGAGATATAAATAAGGGATGGTCCCCTGTTCCTTGGGCATTATAGTACAGTTAAGAGGTTAAGACACAAGCCAATACAAAATTGGGCAGCCTGATAAGAAATACTAAGAGATACAAAATATGAGCTCCTGAAAACTGAAGGGTTGATTTCTCTACTTTGATGGGTGGAGAGGGATGTGGAGGTGGGGAAGAGGGAGAACAGGATACTCTGAAAGGGCTTCAGGGAAGTTGTGGGTTCCTGAGATTGAACAAATCAGTGGGAGCTGCCCTTCAGTGTTCATGGTCTGTTGACTTCAGGAGCCCCGAAAATACCAAAACCTGTGAATTCTTAAGTTACTTATATGAAATGGAACAGGACATGTATACAGTTGGCCCTCCCTGTCCACAGGTCTTGCATCCATGGATGCAAACCAACATTTCAACTCATGGTTGGTTGAATCCACAGATGAGGAACTTCTGGAAATGGAGGGTCCACTATATATTTATAAGAATCCAGGAATTATGTAAAGGAAATACAAATCAAGTTTTAGGGAAAAGAAAGCTTGTCTGAGCATTATTAAAGAGTGGATAAATGAATAACTGATTCACTTTGCTATACACCTGAAACAAATACAACATTGTAAATCAACTATACTACAATAAATTTTTTAAATTAATTAATTTATTTTAGTTGGAGGCTAATTACTTCAAAATATTGTGGTGGTTTTTGCCATACATTGACATGAATGAGCCACAGGTGTACATGTGTTCCCCCATCCCGAAACCCGCTCCCACCTACCTCCCCATCCCATCCCTCTGGGTTGTCCCAATGCACTGACTTTGAGTGCCCTGTTTCATGCATCGAACTTGGACTGGTCATCTGAATTTTTAAAAAATATATTGAAAATTGAGGTTAAGAGAGAAATTTGAAAAGCAATGCATTGTGGGAGATTATATAACTATGTTTTCAAGGAATATTTACTTATATCAGATGAAACTGGAGGGGCCCCGAATAGCCTCCTATCTTTGAATGTGATACTCAAAGGGGAAATGAGAACTCCTGGTAGAAAACAGAGGCCAAGTAGACTTGTGGTCTACTTGGAACATTCAGTGTGTTCCCCCAACTCAGACATAGATGACAGTATAAATGTGCCATTTCCTTTTTCTGTCTTAACTCATTTAAACACATTTACACAAAAATAATGATAATCCTATATTTATTGCGGAATTTTAACCTATGTGTATATAATGTCATTGGTAATAGCACAAAGGAGAGGGGTAGAAATGGAGCTTTCTTGGAAGAAAATATCTATATTTTACTGGGATTACATTAATATTGATTTGAAATTAGTTTTGATAAATTAAGATACATATTGTAATCTCTGCTGCTGCTGCTGCTAAGTCGCTTCAATCGTGTCCAACCCTGTGCGACCCCATAGAAGGCAGCCCACCAGGCTCTGCCGTCCCTGGGATTCTCCAGGCAAGAACACTGGAGTGGGTTGCCATTTCCTTCTCCAATGTATGAAAGTGAAAAGTGAAAGTGAAGTTGCTCAGTCGTGTCCGACTCTTAGCAACCCCATGGACTGCAGCCTACCAGGCTCCTCCATCCATGGGATTTTCCAGGCAAGAGTACTGGAGTGAGGTGCCATTGCCTTCTCCGTTGTAAACTCTAGAGAACTACTAAGAAAATAACATCTAAAATATAGTAAAAACAGCAATGATAACAAAGGAATTAAAATGGTGAAATAGGAAGTATATACTTAGTGCTTAAAAAAAGTAAAGAAGCAAAAGTATGAGGCATAAAAATTAATTAGCAAAATGGCATACATAAGTACAATCATATCAATAATTACATTAAATGTAAATGGGTTGAACTCTCCAATCATGTCAAATATTTTCAAATTCAATTAAAAAATAAGATCTAAGATACACAATTTTGATGCAAAGGCACATGTAGGTTCAAAGCGAAAGAATAGAGAAAGATATATCATGTAAGCAGTAGCCATAAGCATGCTGGAGTGGTTGTACTAATATCAGACAGAAGGAAACCATGGTATATCAAAAATTTATGGGGTACAGCTAATGCAGTGCCTACAGGGAAATGGATAGCTTTGAATGGCTATATTAGAAAGTTAGATCCGAGTTAACTTTGTGTGCTCCAACGTTTAAGAACTAGAAAAAAAGAGAAAACTAAACTTAAAACAAGTCAAAGGAAGGAAATAATATAAATTAAAGAGGGAATCAATTGAACAGAGAAAAGAAAAGCAGTATAGAATATCAATGGACTGAAAGTTGATTCTTTGAAAAGATCAGTAATATTTGCTAAGCCTCTATGTAGAATGACCAAGAAATGAAGGGAAAATTGAGAAAAACATGAAAGAGAAAGGAGATATCATTGGTGAATTTACAGAAAAGAAAGGGGAATTATTACAATTATAAATTATTATAAAGGAATACTGTCAAGAACTTTATGACAACAAACTAGATAATTCAGATGAAATGAATAATTCCTACAAAGACATAAATTAACAACGCAGACTCAAAATGAATTAGAAAATATAAATAGATCTATTAACAAATTAAAAAATGAATTTGTAATTTAAAATCTTCCCAGAGGAAAAAAAATTATTGTCCCTCCAGATGTCTAGTTTATCACTTAGTCCTTTCTGATGAGTGAGCTTGATTGGCTGTTGTCCTGGTTCTTTTGCTTCCTCTTTCACTGATATTTATACTTTATACACTTTCCTCTGCTTACCTTGGGGTTACTCTCTTTCTTGTCTTGGTTTTGAAAACCCATTTCAATAACGGTCACAATTTTTTTCTTTTCTAATGGATGCACTTAAATATTCCTCAATTACCATTTTAGCAGTATCACTCAGGTATTGACACATAGTCATTCTTTATGATTCATTCATGAATATTTCATGTTTTCCACTGTGATTTTCCTATCCCTTGAATTATTCAGCAATGTATTTCTTTAATTTCCTGAGGAATATGGCTTATTGGGCTATATTTTATCATTGATATTTTATCTTTGAATAGCTATTAGATACCACTATATGTATGAAATACACTATTCTGTTATTCACTGAGATTGGTGTTGTGGCCTTTTATCCTCCAACTTGGCTAAAATCTCATATAGACTTTGAGTGCAAGGTTCTAGATGTGCTCATTAATTCAAGCTTGCTATTCACACTATTCACATATCCTTCACTCTTACTAAATTTTGGCCTGACTGGTTTATTCATTATTGAAATTTATTTTCATACATGTGGGTACGTCATTTTTGCTGTGATTTTTTACATTTTCACTTTTTAAAAAATTTTAGTTTGAATACCATTGGTGAGGTTGAATAGTATTCCTATATTTAAGACATTTATTTTTTCTCATTTGTAACCTAACTGTTTATGTCCTTTTGCGTGTTTTAATATTGGTTTGTTTGCTCTCTTTCTTATTGATTTGTAAAAGTGATTAATAAAACTAAGCATTTGTCTATCATATAAGATGCAAACATTTTCCCTAGTTTCTCATTTTTGGTTTAGTCATACACTTAGCATAAAGTCCAGAATTATCCTGTCAAGTTTCACAAAATAAAAAACTTTTTGGGCTTCTTATTGGGATTGCATTGGAATACTAAATCTTCTAGACTATGTGCATAGTGCAGCCTTCAACCTTTTAAAATAAAATGGACAGAGAAAATATAAGTAAAAGAGCAAAAATTATTAAAGCAAAAAGCAAACATATAGAAAATCAGTTTATCCTTTGAAAAGACTAATAAATTGATAAATCCTGATAAAACTAATTGTAATAAAAAGAAAGAATAGCCAAAAATCAGAACATTTTTTATTTTTATTTTTTTTCATTTATTTTTATTAGTTGGAGGCTAATTACTTTACAATATTATAGTGGTTTTTGCCATACATTGACATTTTTTAAAACATTTTTTAAACATTTTTAGAACATTTTAAACATTTTTTAGAACATTTTTTTAAAATGTAGTAACATTTTTAGAACATTTTAAACATTTTTTAGAACATTTTTTAAAAAGTAGTAAACAACTCACTTTCCCTTCAAACAGGTAAACTAAACAAAATGAACAACTCTCTATAAAAATGTACTTCACCACGATTGACATGAGAGAAATATGAATAGCATCACAAAAATCTACTAGATTTATTATCATTCCAAATAAAAACTATATAGGTCTGAATGACTTTACCCACCAGGTTTACCAAATACTTATGGGGGATAAAATGATGCTAATCTTACACCTTTTCAGAGCACATAAGAAGTTATACAGGCAGACCTTGTTATATTGCACTTCACTTTTGTTGTACTTTGCAAATATTGTGTTTTGTTTTGAAATTGAAGGTTTGTGGCAATCCTCCTCTGAGCAAGACTATTGGCACCATTTTCTCCAACAGTATATGTTCATTTGGTATCTCTGTGTCACATTTTGGTAATTCTAGTGATATTTCAAACTTTTTTCATTACTATATTTGTTATGGGGCTCTTCAATCAGTGATCCTTCCTATTGTAATTGTTTGGGGCTCCATAAGCCCCAAACCCGTGTAAGACTGTTGTTGTGTGTTGAATTTAATGTTGTGTGAGTTCTCTCTGCTCCACCAACTGACCACTCCCCATCCCTCTTTTTTGTGCCTCCTTATTCGCTGAGGCACAATTTTGAAATTAGGCCATTTAATAATGCTTCAATGGCCTCAAAGTGTTCAAGGAAAGGAAGAGGTGCATGTTTCACTCTAAATAAAAAACTAGAATTAATTCAGCTTAGTGATGAAGTCATGTCAAAAGCCAAGATAGGCAGAGAATTAGGCCTCTTGGGCGAAACAGTTAGCCAGGTTGTAAATGCAGAGGTAACATTATTTTTAAAAATGCTGCTCCAGTAAACACACAAATGATAAGAAAGCCTAACTGCCTTATCACTGATATGGAGAACATACTAATGGTCTTGACAGAAGATCAAACCAGCCATGACATTCCCCTAAATCACAGTTTAATCCATAGCAAGGCCTTGCTGCTAAGTCGCTTCAGTCGTGTCTGACTCTGTGTGACCCCATAGACAGCAGCCCACCAGACTCCCCTGTCCTTGGGATTCTCCAGGCAAGAACACTGGAGTGGGTTACCATTTCCTTCTCCAATGCACGAAAGGGAAAAGGGAAAGTGAAGTCCCTCAGTCGTGTCTGACTCTTAGCGACCCCATGGACTGCAGCCTATCAGAGCAACGCCTTAATTCTCTTCAATTCTGTGAAACGGGGCTATTGCAGCTGGTGATTTGAAGTTGAAGCCATTGTTCATTTTCCATCCTAAAAATCACAGGACCCTTAAGAATTATGCTTAATCTACTCTTCCTATGCTCTCAGTGAAATAGCAAAGCCTAGATGACAGCACATCTGTTTACAACATGGTTTACTGAATATTTTAAGTGCACTATTGAGGTGTCGGAGAAGACTCTTGAGAGTCTCTTGGACTGCAAGGAGATAAAACCAGTCAATCCTAAAGGAAATCAGTCCTGAATAGTCATTGGAAGGACTGATGCTGAAGCTGAAACTCCAATACTTTGGCCACCTGATGCAAAGAATTGACTCATTGGAAAAGACCCTAATGCTGGGAAAGATTGAAGGCAGGAGGAGAAGGGGATTACAGAGGATGAGATGGTTGGATGGTATCACCGACTCGATGGACATGAATTTGAGCAAACTCCAGGAGTTGGTGATGGACAGGGAAGCCTAGCATGCTGCTGTCCATGGAGTCGCAAAGAGTCGGACATGAATGAGCACTGAACTGAACTAAACTGACTGAGGCCTGTTCCTCAAAAAAAAAAAAAAAAAAGAAAGAAAGAAAGAAAGAGAAAGAGTCCTTTCAAAACATTGCTGCTCATTGATAATGTCCCCCAAAACACTGAGAATGTATCCAAGAGCTCTGATGAAGTTAATGTTTTCATATCTGCTAACACAACATCCATTCTGCTGCCCATAGATCAAGGAGTAATTTTTATTTCAAGTCTTATTAATTAAGAAGTATATATATATTTAAGACTACTACTACCATAGAAAACAACTCTTTATTTAGTTCTGCAAAGTTAATTGAAGAGGTTCTGGAAAGAATCCCCCCAACCTAGATGGCATTAGGGGCTTCCCCAGTGGTTCAGCAGTAAAGAATCTGCTTGCAATGCAGGAGATGCAGGAGATGCGGGTTCAGTCCCTGGGTTGGGAAGATCCCCTGGAGGAGGGCATGGCAACCCACTCCAGTATTCTTGCCTGGAGAATCCCATGGATGGAGGAGCCTGGCGGGCTGCAGTCCATGGAGTCACAAAGAGGCAGACACGATTGAAGCAACTGAGCATGCATGCACACACAGATGCCATTAAGGACATTTTTGATTCATTAGGAAAGGTCAAAATGTCAACATTAACAGAGGTTTGGAAGAAGTTGATTACAACCTTCACGGATGACTTGGAAGGGTCCAAGACTTCAGCAGAGAAAGTAAGTACACATGTAGTGGAAACCATAAGAGAACTAGAAGTGGAGCCTGAAGATGTAACTGAATTGTTGTAATCTCATGCCGAAACTTTATTGGAGAAGGAAATGGCAACCCACTCCAGTGTTCTTGCCTGGAGAATCCCAGGGACGGGGGAGCCTGGTGGGCTTCCCTCTCTGGGGTCGCACAGAGTCGGACACGACTGAAGCGACTTAGCAGCAGTAGCAGCATGCCAAAACTTTAACAATTGAGGAGTTGCTTCTTATCAAAGAAAGTAGTTTCTTGAGATAAAATCTACTCCTAGTGAAGAATCTGTGAGGACTGATGAAATGATACAAAGGAGTTAGAGTATTGCATACCCTTAGTTGATAAAGCAGTGACTGAGTTTGAAAGGATTGGCTCCAATTTAAAAAATCCTACTGTGGGTAAAATGCTAGCATTGCATATTACAGAGAAATTATTCATGAAAAGAAGAGTCAATTAATGTGGCAAACGTCAATGTCATCTTGTTTTAAGTAATTGCCACAGCCACCCCAGACTTAAGACACTGCCACTCTGATCAGTTAGCAGATCAGTCAGCAGTCATCAACATTGAGGCAAGACCCTCCACCAGCAGAAAGATTACAACTTGATGAAGGCTCAGATGATGACTAACATTTTTAGCAATAAAGTATTTTTAAATTAAGGTATATACATTTTTAGAAATAATGCCATTGTACATGTAAAGACAAGATAGTGTAAAGGCAGATTTCTAAAATTTTTAAATTTTATATTAAAGCATAGCTGACTAACAATATTGTGTTAGTTTCAGGTATACAGCAAAGTGATTCTTTGCTGTATACATATATATATGTATATATGTATATATATACACACACACATATATATACCTTTTAAATTTTATATGTATGTAGAATTATATAATTTTAATATATATATTCCTTTACATTTTTTTTCTCATTTAAGTTATTACAGAATATTGAGTAGAGTTCCCTGTGCTATATAGTAGGTCCTCATTGGTTATTTATTTTATATATAGTAGTATGTACATGTTAATCCCAAGTTCCTAATTTATCCCTTCTCCACCCCTTCCCCCTCGTAACCATAAGTTTCTTCTCTAAGTCTGTGAGTCTATTTCTGTTTCATGTATAAGTTCATTTGTATTATTTTTTTTGATTCTGCATATAAGCAATATCATATGGTGTCTGTCTTTGACTGACTTACATCGCTTGGTGTGATAATCTCCTGGTTTATCCATGTTGCTGCAAATGGCATTATTTCATTGAGTAATATTCCATTGTATATATGTACCACTTCTGCTTTGTCTATTCATCTGTCAATGGACAGTTGTCAATTCAAATGTCAATGGACATTGAGGTTACTTCCATGTCTTGGCTATTGAAAACAAGGCCCCAGTGAACACTGAGTTGTATGTCTCCTTTTGAACCATGTTGTTCTCTGGATATATGCCCAGGAGTGGGATTGCTGGATCATATGGTAGCTCTATTTTTATTAGTTTGGTGCAAACATAATTACGGGTTCAGACCATGAGTTTTAAATCATTATAACTAGGCTCTAACATATCTTTATTAATCAAAATAGGAACCATTACAATCAACACATTTTTGCCAATGAAAAATATGTTTGCTTATTCCTATAGCATAAAAATTTGTGCTTTGGGATTCAACCAACTATTGGAAAAGCATTTTCTGCATCCTGCTGGCTGTGGAAGAGTTTGTCTTGAATAAAGTTGTCAAGATGCTTGAAGAAGTGGTAGTCAGCTGGTGAGAGGTCAGGTGAATATGGCAGATGAGGTAAAACTTCATAGCCCAATTTATTCAACTTTTGAAGCACTGGTTGCACAACATGTGGTTGAGCATTGTCATGGAGAAGAATTGGGTCCTCTTTGTTGACCAATTCTGGCTGAAGGGATTGTAGTTTTTGGTGCATCTCATCAATTTGCTGAGTATACTTCTTAGATATATAATGCATTCACCAGGATACAGAAAGCTATAGTGGATCAGACTGGCCACAGACCACCAAGCAGGGACCATGACCTATTTTTTGTGCAAGTTTGGCTTTGGAAAGTGCTTTGGAGCTTCTTCTCAGTCCCGCAACTGAGTTATTCATCACTGGTTGTTCTGTACAATCCACTTTTCTCACACATCACAATTGAGAAATGGTTTGTTGTTATCATACAGAATAAAGGAGGACAACACTTCAAAATGACATTTTTAAAATTTCGGGTCAACTCATGAGGCACCCACTTATTGAACTTCTTTACCTTTCCAATTTTTTTCAAATGCCAAACAATTGTAGAGTGGTAGACATTGAGTTCTTGGGCAACTTCTCCTGTAGTTATAAGAGGATAAGCTTCAATGATGACTGTCAATTATTGTTGTCAATTTCCATTGGTTGGCCACTGTTTTCCTCATCTTCAAGGCTCTTGTCTCCTTTGCAAAGCTTCTTGAACCACCACTGCACCATATGTTCATTAGCAGTCCTGGAGCCAAATGTGTTGTTGATGTTGTGAGTTGTCTCTACTGCTCTATGTCCAATTTTGAAATCAAGAAAATCTTCTGAATTTGCTTTTTGCCTAACACCATTTCCATAGTCTAAAATAAATATAAAAATAAACATCAAATACTGTCATTAGCAATACACACACACACACACATATATATGTGTGTGTATGTAATACATCATTTTAATGTGCATTTGCACATTAAAATGATGTATTACATAACAACATTTATTTAGAATGCATTCCAAAATCAAACATACATAACATTACATAACAAACATTACATAACAGCATTTATTTAGAATGCATTCCAAAATCAAACAGCAAATTTCAACAATGCAAAAATCACAATTACTTTTGCACCAACGTAACAGATCCTTAAGGAACCTCCATACTGTTCTCCACAGTGGCTGTACCAATTTACATTCCTACCCACAGTACAGGAAGGTAAGTTTCCCTTTTCTTCACACCCTCTCCAGCATTTATTGTTTGTAGATTTTTTTGATCGTGGCCATTTTAGCTGGTGTAATGTGATATCTCATTGTAGTTTTGATTTGCATTTCTCTAACAATTAGTGATGTTATACATTTTTTAATGTGCTTATTGGCCCTCTGCATATCTCTTTGGAAAAATGTCTATTTACATCTTCTGCCATTTTTTTGGACTGGATTGTTTGTTTGTTTCTTGATATTAAGGCACATGAGCTGTTGGTAAAGTTTGGAGAATAACCCCTTGTCAATTACATCATTTGCAAATATTTTCTCTCATTCTGTGGGTGTCTTTCATTTTTGTTTCCTTGCTGTGCAAAAGCGTTTGAGTTGAAGGAAATCAATTGCATTTCTATACACCAATAACAAAAGATCAGAAAGAGAAATTAAAGAAACAATCCCCTTTACCACACATCAAAAAGAATAATATACCTAGGAATAAACCTACCTAATGAGACAAAAGACCTGTACTCTGAAAACTATAACACTCTCATGAAAACATTGAAGGTGACACAAACAAATGGAAAGATCTACCATGTTCTTATCTTTGGAAGACTCAATATTGTCAAAATGACTATACTACCCAAGGCAACTTACAGATTCATACATACAGATGTAATACCTATAAAATTATCCATGACATTTTTCACAGAACTGGAACTAAAAAATCTTAAAATTTGTATGGAAATACAAAAGTTCCCAAAGAGCAAAAGAAATCTTGAGAAACAAAAACGGAACTGAAGGAATCAGATTCCCTGACTTCAAACTATACCACAAAACTTCAGTCATCAACACAGTATGGTGCTGGCACAGAAATAGAGATCAATGGAACAGGATAGAAAGCCCAGAAATAAACCTGCACACCTATGATCAATCAATCTTTGATAAAGGAGGCAAGACAATACAATGGAAGGAAGACAGTCTCTTCAATAGTGCTGGGAAAACTGGACAGTTACATGTAAAAAATGAAATTAGAACATTCTTTAATATCATACCCAAAAACAAACTCAGAATGAATTAAAGACCTAAATGTAAGACAATACACTATAAAACTTTTAGAAGAACGCAGGCAGAACACTTCATAGCAATATCTTTTTTGATTTATCTTCTAGAGTAATGGAAATAAAAATAAACAAATATTTTATATGCATGGGAAAACCAATTCATGTGACTCCCTTTATTGCAATGTTCTGACACCAAACACACAATATCTCCAAGTTATGCATGTAATGAATTTCTTTAACTCATCAGAGAACTGAGGTCTCAGGCCGAGTAACCAAATTGAAATCTACACAGACATAGGCTACTATAGAGAAATAGAGGGCAAAAATAGAAGGGAAAGACTAGAGATCTCTTTAAGGAAATGGGAGATATCAAAAGAGAATATTTTATGAGAATATTTTAAGAGAATATTTTATGATGTGCACCATAAACAACAGAAAAAACAAGGACCTAACAGAAGCAGAAGAGAGTAAGAAGTTGTGGCAAGAATACACAGAAGAGCTATACAAGAAAGGTCTTAATGATCTGGATAACCACAATAATGTGGTCATTCAACTAAAGCCAGACATCCTGCAGTGTGAAGTCAAGTGGGCCTTAGGAAGCATTACTATGAACAAAGCAAGAGGAGGTGATGAAATTCCAGCTGAGCTATTTCAAATCCCAAAAGATGGTGCTGTTAAAGTGCTGCACTCAATATGCCAGCAAATTTGGAAAACTCAGCAGTGGCCATAGGACTGAAAAAGTCAGTTTTCACCCCCATCACAAAGAAAAGCAATGCCAAAGAATGTTCAAACTACCATACAATTGTGCTCATTTCACATGCTAGCAAGGTAATACTCAAAATTCTTCAAGCTAGGCTTCAACAGTACATGAACCAAGAACTTCCAGATGTACAAGCTGGGTGTATAAAGGCAGAGGAACCAAAGATCAAACTGGCAACATATGTAGGATCATAGAAAAAGCAAGGGAATTCCAGAAAAACATCTGCTTCTGTTTCATTGACTACACTAAAGCCTTGATTGTGGGGATCACCACAAACTGTGGACAATTCTTAAAGAGATGGGAATACCAGACCACCTTACCTATCTCATGAGAAACCTGTATACAGGACAAGAAGCAATAATTAGAGCCAGACATGGAACAATGGATTGTCTTTTCAAAATTGGAAAAGGAGTATGTTAAGGCTGTCAAGGCCATCACCCTGCTTATTTAACTTATATGCAGAGTACATCATGCAAAATGTTGGGCTGAATGAGTTACAAATTGGAATCAAGATTTCCAGAAGAAATATCAACAACCTCAGATATGCAGAAGATACCACTCTAATGGCAGAAAGAGAAGAGGATGTAAAGAGCCTCTTGATGAAGGTGAAAGAGGAGAGTAAAACAGTTGGCTTAAAACTCAACATTCAAAAAACTAAGATCATGGCATCCAGATCCATCACTTCATGGCAAATAAATGGGGGAAAATGGTTTTCTTGGTCTCCAAGATCACAGCAGACAGTGGACTTCAGCCACAAAATTAAAAGACACTTATTCCTTGGAAGGAAAGGTATGACAAACCTGGGCAGCATATTAAAAAGCAGAGACATCACTTTGCCAAAAAAGTTCTATATGGTCAAAGCTATGGTTTTTCCAGCAGTCACGTACAGATGTGAGAGTTGGACCATAAAGAAGGCTGAGTGCTGAACAATTGATGGTTTTGAATTGTCATGCTGAAGAAAACTCTTGAGAGTTCCTTGGACAGCAAGGAGATCAAACCAATCAGTCCTAAAGGAAATCAACCCTGATATTCATTGGAAGGACTGATGCTAAAGCTGAAGCTCCAATACTTTGGCCATCAAATGCAAAATGCCAACTCACTGGAAAAGATCCTGATGCTGGGAAAGATTGAGGGCATGAGGAGAAGGAGGCAACAGAGGATGAGATGGTTGTATGGCATCACTGGCTCAATGGACATGAATATGAACATACTCTGGTAGATGGTGAAGGACAGGGAAGCCTGGCATGCTGCAGTCCATGGAGTCACAAAGAATTGGACACGACTTAGTGGCTGAACAACAACAACAAATATAGAGAAAAGCAAGATGCAGGCATTTATGTACTAGAGCAGACAAGAGCAAACACCATAAAAACTAGTAAAAGCTGACTGTAAGAGTGTGAAGTCTCTGAGGGTGTCAGACATAGAGCAATTGACTCCCTCCTTCACATTGTCCCTCTAGGAATCCTACCAGGTATTCATGGGAAAGACTAGGAAGGATCTTGAGAAAGCTTTCCTCCTAGTACCTGCCAGAGGATGGAGAGCAGTCACTGAAACAACTCTACCCAGAACATATCTCCTCCATCTCCTAGAGGATACAGAAGTCAGAATCTAAAGGGGAAAAAGGAAGCACTAGTGAAAACCTGGGCTTTCTTGGTGGCTCAGTCAGTAAAGAATCCGACTGCAATGCAGAAAATCACCTGAAATGCAGGAGACCCAGGTTTGATCCCTGGGTTGGGAAGATCCCTTGGAGAAGGAAATGACAATCCAGTCCAGTATTCTTGCCTGAGAAATCCCATGGACAGAGGTGACTGGCAGCCTACAGAACATGAAGTCACAGGAGTCAGACACCACCTAGCAATTAAACCAACACCACCAGTGAAAAACGACTGGAGATGACAAAACAGGAAAGTGAAGCTCTACCCTGAGGTAATAGCAGAAATTTACTAGAAATAGCCTTGAAAATGGATTATCATTCCCAAGATCCAGGTTCACAGTGCCTGCCTAAAACTGAGGATAGGGCAATAGATAATACCATAACTGAAAAAAAAAAAAAAAAAAAAATCCAACCAACCAAACGGTAAAGAATCTGTCTGCAATGTGGGAGACCTGGGTTCAATCCCTGGGTTGGGAGGATCCCCTGGAGAAGGGCATGGCAACCCACTCCAGTATTCCTTCCTGGAGAATCCCATGGACAGATGAGCCTGGTGGACTACAGTCCCTGGTGTCACAAAGAGTTGGACACAACTGAGCTAGCACTTTCACTTATATCCACAAAACTAGAACAAAGTTTTAAAGAGCTGTGGGACCATGTCAATCCACATATTATTGGAATCTCAGAAGGAGACAAAGGACAGAAAAGGAAAGGAGAAATAAACACTAGGATTTTTCAAACATAGTGACACACTCCAAACCAGTGGCCCAAAAAGCTTAGAAAATACCAAGCAGGATTAATATGAAAGAAAGGGAGGAAGAGAGGGAGGGAGGAAGAAGAAAAGAAAGAAAAAAGTGAAGCATACCATATTCAAGCACTGACAACTAAAGAGAAAATTATGACGGCAACCAAAGAGAAAATAAATGTTATCTGTAGCAGAGGTCCCCAACCCCAAGGCCATGGACCATTACTGGTCCTTGCCCTGTTAGGAATAGGAATGCACAACAGGAGATGAGCAGTTGGGTGATCAAGCAAACTTCATCTGTATTTACAATCACTCCCCATTGCTCACATTCCAGCCTGATCTCTGTGGCAGCATTCAATTCTCACAGGAGAGAGAACCCTACTGGGAACTGTGATGCCAGTTTAGGCATGCTTTAGGTTGAATCATGCTTTAGGCATGATTTAGGTTGCATGCTTCTTACAAAAATCCTCTGGAAACCATTCTGCCCACCCCATCCCTGTCTACGGAAAAATTGTCTTCCACAAAACTGGTCCCTGGTGCCAAAAACATTGGGGACTCCTGATCTGTAGAGGGAAAAGTGTAAGAATTATAGCAAATTTATCATCAGAAATCACAAAAATGAGAAGATGAAGAGTTTCATCAGTAATGTGATGAAAGAAAAAGAATGGTCAGCCACCAAATTCTTACTCAGTGGAAATAGTCTTAAAAATTGAAAATAAAATAAAGACTTTCTCAGAAAAACAGAAAACAAAAACACTGCTATCAGATTAGCCCTACTCTACATGAAATGTTAAAGGAAGTTTTTCAGGCAGAAGAAATTAGATATAGTAAAAAATATGGATTTACACAAAGCAATGAAAAGATCAGAAATGAAATAAAGACAAAACAGAATATTTTTTTCTTATTTCAAATGTGTTATAATAGGTTTTTAAAACAAAAATAATAATAAAAATATTGTGTGATTATAGTAAATGTAAAATTGAAATATATGGCAAAGGCATCAGAGGTAGGAATTGGGAATGTGTTGTTATGAGGTTTTTTACACTATATGTGAAGCAGTATAATATTATTTAAAGGTAGACAACATTATTTTCAAATGTATGTGGTAAATCAAATTAATGTTTAAGAAATATTTAAATAATAAGTCAATAAGAAGATGAAACAGAGTCACAAGCAAATGTTCATTTAAGCCAATAGAAGGCAGAAAAATATGAAGTAAAAAAAAGTGAAACAAACAGAAAACAGCTAGCAAGATGGGACAATTTAATCTAACTCTATGAATAATCATTTTTAAGATGAATGTTCTAAAGAAGTCAATAAAATGACAGAGATTGTCAGAATGGATGAAGAAGTAAGACCCACTCATCTGTCACCATGAACACCCTTTACCTGTCTCACCCTCCTCCTCTGGTAACTACTGCATTGTTCTCTATATACAGACATCAAAATATAATGCTGTGTGCATGAAACTTATGTAATATTATAACCCAATGTTTCCTCAATTAAATTTTTAAATACACAAAATTTAAAATCCAACTATAGGCTGTCTACAAGAAACCTACTTTAGAAACAGAAATATACGTTAAAGTTGAAGGACAGATAATACATGCATATACATGTACTCACAAATCAAAACAAAACTAGAGTATCTGTATTAAGTTCCAAAAAAAGTAAATTTCAGAACAAGAATTATTATCAAGAATAAATATGGTTAATGTATAATTATAAAGGGGTCAATTGTATAAGAAGTCATAAAAATCTTAAGTGCTTATGCACTTATCAACAGGGTTTCAAAATGAATGGGCAAAGAATCATAGGTCTGAAAGTACAGTAGAGACAAATCCACAATTATATATGGATAACAGGTGGATTATATTATATATTCAATTGGATATATATATATCATCAGAATATGTTATATGTTATATATCCAATTGGATAATATATATATTATACATATATAGGATAATATATATATAATATATTGGATATATAATATATAAATATCAATATATTAATTGTGATATATTATATTTTATTGTATTATTATAATATAATATAATATTATCATATTGTAATATATTATATTAATATAGATATATAATATATTAGAATATATCAGAATATATTATATATAATATATATTATATAATACTATATAATATTATATAATATATATTATATATATTATACATACACATATATAATATACATATTATATATGAAATATAATATATTATATATAATATGTATGATATTATATGATATGATATGATATTGTATATGATATATTAATACATTGATTATGATACATTATTATATTATATTATTACATATTATTATATTATAATATATCATATATTATATGTATTAAATATAATATATACATTATTATATATTATATTATAATATATTACATATAATATATATAATATACTAATATATTACATATATATAATATACATGAAGTAAAGTCATTCAGTTGTGTCTGACTCTTTGCTACCCCGTGGACTGTAGCCTACAAGGCTCCTCTGTCCATGGAATTTTCCAGGCAAGAGTACTGGAATGGGCCGCCATTTCCTTCTCCAGGGGATCTTCCCAAGCCAGGGGTAGAACCCAGGTTGCCCGCATTGCAGGCAGACGCTTTACTGTCTGAGCCACCAGGGAAGTCATAATATACATATTATATATTATATAATATATATTATATAATATATATTATATTCAATATATTAAATAAATATATTTAATATTAATAAATATATTGACCATTAAAATAAATATATTATATATTATATACAATATTAAATATAATAATATAATTACATATAATATATACTATATTGATACTATATTATTATATCAATAATTATATGTTATAATATATAATATAATATATATGGATAAAGGTTCAGCTTTCACTAGTTTGCAGAACATGTAGGCAAAAAATATCAGTAAGAATCTATGTACCTGAATGCCATCAACTTACTTGACCTGACATTTCTAGAACACTTCACCCAACATCAGCAGAAAAGATGTTACTCTCAAGTGCACATGGAAACATATACCAAGACAGACAACATTCTGGGCCCCAGAAAATAACCTTAACATACACAAAAGAACAGAAATCATGCATAGTTGCTCTAATACCGTAATGAAATTAGATTAAGAATCAATAGCAAAAAGATAGTTGGAAAATCTCAGAATATTTGGAAATTAAAAACACACTTCTAAGTAAAACAAGTGCCTCAAGAAGGAAATCTCGAGAGAAACTAAAACATTTTAAATTAAAGAAAAATTATCAAAAGTGGCAGAATACAACAAAGCAGGGCTTAGAGGGAATTTATAACATTAAACATTTATATCTGAAAAGAAGAAAGGCCTGAGATCAGTAATGCAAGCTTCCATCTTAAGAAACAGGAGAAAGAAGAGCAAATTAAACCCAAGACAAACAGAAGAATGGAAATAATAGATAAGAGCAGACATGAAAAAAATTAAAGATCAGTGAAACACAAAACTAGCTCTTTGAAAGATCAGTGAAGTTGATAAAATTCTAGACAAATTGACCAAGGAATAAAATGGAGAAGAAACAAATTACCAATATCAGGAATGAAAGACTTTAATACTGATCCCATAGGCATTAAGAGGCCGACCTAAGAACTCTATAAATAACTCTATACCCACACATTTGACAACTTAGATAAATTGGACCAATTACTGAAAGACACAAACTACCAAAACTCACCCAGGCAGCAGATAAACTAAATAATCCCACATCTATTAAAGGAACTGAATTCCTAGTTAATCATTGTAAAACAATTTTTTTTCTCCAATGAAGAAAAGCTAATTCCCAAAGTTCCCACTGGTGAATTTTCAGTTCAGTTCAGTTCAGTTGCTCAGTGGTGTCCGACTCTTTGCAACCCCATGAACTGCAGCACACCAGGCCTCCCTATCCCTCACCAACTGTCAGAGTCTACCCAAACCCATGTCCATTGAGTTGGTGATGTCATCCAACCATCTTATCCTCTGTGGTCCCCTTCTCCTCCTGCCTTCAGTGTTTCCAGCATGCAGAGTCTTTTCAAATGAGTCAGCTCTTTGCATCAAGTGGCCAAAGTATTGGAGTTTCAGCTTCAACATCAGTCCTTCCAATGAACACCCAGGACTGATCTCCTTTAGGATGGACTGGTTGGATCTCCTTGAAGTTCAAGGGACTCTCAAGAGTCTTCTCTAACACCACAGTTCAAAAGCATCAGTTCTTCGGTGCTCAGCTTTCTTTATAGTCCAACTCTTACATCCATACATGACCACTGGAAAAACCATAGCCCTGACTAAACAGACCTTTGTTGGCAAAGTAATGTCTCTGCTCTTTAATATGCTGTCTAGGTTGGTCATAACTTTCCTTCTAAGGAGTAAGCGTCTTTTAATTTCATGGCTGCAATCACCATCTGCAGTAATTTTGGAGCCCCCCAAAAATAAAGTCAGCCACTGTTTCCACTATTTCTCCATCTGTTTGCCATGAATGATGGGACCAGATGCCATGATCTTAGTTTTCTGAATGTTGAGCTTTAAGCGAACTTTTTCATTCTCCTCTTTCACTTTCATCAAGAGGCTCTTTAGTTCTTCTTCACTTTCTGCCTTAAGGGTGAATTTTACTGAATATTTAAAGGCAGAAATATTTATTTCACACAATATCTTCCAGAAAATAGAAGAGGAAGAAACAGTTGCCCACTCTTACCAAGAGACCAACATTACCCTAATATCTCTCATGATCACAGACACAAAATCCTCAACAAAATATTTGCAAATCAAAGCTAGTAGGGAATATAAAGATATAAGACATCACCATGAAGTGAGGCTCATCCCAGCAATGTAAGCTTGGTTCAACATTCAAAAACTAATCAATATAATTGCAATATTAATAGAAAACAAAGAAGAAACTATACGGCTCCAGTGCAGAAACAAATTCTAAGCCCCTCCTATCCAAATGGCATTAACTCTGGGCTGACTTACATGGGCCCAGTAGATTGAGCCTTTGTCCTCTTGAAAACCTGAGGTCTTCCCAGCAGCAACTATTGCTGACAAATAAAGAAGAAAAAAAACGTGGCTATGTAATGATCTGATTTATTTCTTACACTCACCAGACTCAAGCCATAGGCAAGGCAAGAAAACAGCATGCCAGGGGCTCCTCTGAGCCTGCGTTTACCCATATCTCAAATCATCCTTTGTTTGCATCACAGCTGCCTCTCAAATTCCTTCTCAGGTTGGAGTTTCCTGGCTCTGATTAGCTCTGCTTCTATTGGAGTGTCTCATCTGCACCTAGTCTTTCATGTTTTCCATGTGTTAAGAGCACAAGAAAGGAGCCAGCACCAGGGCATCTGAGAGGAAAAGGCAGGACTCGGTCCCTGGTGGACCAAGTTCTGTTTGGCAAAAGCTGCCCACCTGGATTTCACTCGCTTCACTTGCATGCTCAGGCACAAGGATGTTACCTATTTGCGTTTTCCTCTCCTTAGTGAAGTCGCTCAGTAGTGTCCGACTATTTGCAACTCCGTGGACTGTAGCTTACCGGGCTCCTCCATGGGATTTTCCAGGCAAGAGTACTGGAGTGGGTTGCTATTTCCTTCACCACAGGATCTTCCCGACCCAGGGATCGAACCCAGATCTCCCACAGGTTAGGCAGATGCTTTACTGTCTGAGCCAGCAGGGAAGTCCTTTCCTCTCCTTAATTTATTGAAATTACTCACTTCACACATTCATTCTCAATCTCTTCCAAAAGCCCTTTGTGTCAGTGAATGAATCATCCCCAATCTTTTTATTTCTTTATTATTTTTAAAATTTATTTCATTGAAGTATATTTGATTTACAATGCTGTGTTAGTTTCTGCTGTACAACAAAGTGGTTCAGTTAAGCATGTATATAATAGCTTGCATCTGCTAATCCCAAACTCTCAATCCATCCCTCCCCGACTCTCCCTCCCCCAGGCAACCACAAGTCTGTTTTCTATGTCTGTGAATCTGCTTCGTAGACAAGTTCATTTTTGTCATATTTTTTATTCCACATATAAATGATATGATATTTGTCATTCTCTGACTTACTTCTCTTCGTATAATAATCTCCATGTCCAGCCATATTGCTGCAAATGGCATTATTTCATTCTTTATTGTGGCTGAGTAATAAATATTCCAGTGTGTGTTTGTAATATATATCATATCTTTTTAAAGATCCCTGCACCCCTATGTTCTTAGCAGCACTGTTTAAAAGAACTCAGATGTGGAAACAACTTAAATGTCCATCAGCAGATGAATCATCCCCTTTTGATTAATAAAGTCAAGACTTTGACCCTCCCGAGGCACCAGGAAAAGCTGTGAGGCCACATGCATGCAGAGGAGATGGTGAGTTTCTCCTTTCCGATGGCTTTGCTCTCTGAATAGTCTGCCTGTTTCCCGAATTCTCCGGTCCCCACTTCTCTTTCGGGAACTTCTCTTCCCTCAGTCTCTCTCTCCCAACTCACCTTATACTCTGAGCAGCAGGATAGAAACAGGCTGCACTCTCCACCCTAGACTTGGAGCTTTCCTCAGCCAAATGACCAAGTTTGTCATTATGAATTCTACTTCCTACCCATCTGCAGGGCCCAGCTTCACTAAGCTTTCTGCCAATACGTAGGATGCAGCCTTCTCTTCCACCTTCCAGTGGCATTTCTTCACTTTCTTCTGAGCCCTCAAGGGTGACATTCTCCAAGTCCAATCTGGGAGCTGAACCAGCAGTGGCCTTTAAGTCCCTGTCTCTACAAATAGTTTGTTCCTGGTGACAGGCATTCTCCCAGGGAATGTAGGATTTTTCCACATTGCTCCTCATTTCCTCTGAGTCCTCAGCACAAGAGTCTTTCACACCTGTTATCTCTAATAACAATCTGTTCAACCCAGTCTAGGCTTTTATTATCATTTTGGTCAAGACTCTTCCAGATTTGGGCCACTGCCTAATTCCAAAGCCACTGTCATGTCTGTGGGTATTTTAAAAGCAGCATCCCACTTGCAGATACTGAAATCTGAATTTTTTTCTGTTGTGACATTGTCACAGGTATACCACCAAGTGTGTGTCAGGGAAAGGGGGGGATGGGGACCCAAAATCCTGCCTACTACACAGTCACTCCTACTGGGACCCAAGCCAGAGTTCTGAGTGCCCAGTTATAATCACTCAAAACCTAATATCTCAGGGCTTCCCTGGTGGCTCAGTGGCAAAGAATCCGCCTGCCAGTGCAGAAGACATGGGCTTGATCCCTGGTCCAAGAAAATGCCACATGCTATGGAGCAACTAAGCCAGTACACCACAACTACTAAGCTTGGGCTCTAAAGCCCAGAAGTCACAATCACAGAAGCCCTCACATCCTAGAGCCCGTGCTCCACAGCAAGAGAAGCCACCGCAATGAGAAGCCCAACGCACTGCATCTAGAGAAAAGCCCACGAAACAACAAAGACCCAGCACAGCCAAAAAATAAATACATAAAATCATTAAATATAAAAGCCTAATCCCAGACTACAGAGCAAGGAGAAAGCAGTGCTGTCCCCTCCTATCTGGCAGGGAAGGGAAACCCACTGAGGTCTGCCAGTCCTGGAGGAGCTCGCAGAGACAGTCTGGACTAGACTTAGCAGTTCTCAAACTGGGACCTTAGAGGAAAGGTGGATTGTCCCAGGAAGGGCAAGTTACACTGGCTATGTATCTTCATTCCAAAGGAGGACTTGAGGTGGTGAAAAAATGAATTACTACCTGCTTCCCATTCCCCTCCACTGCTCCCTCCAAAACCCACATGAGGGATTGTGTGTGTGCGCACACACACACACACACACACACACACACACACACACACACACACCTCTGTGAATGACTGCATTTACAGGAATTTTTACACTTCAGGTGGGTCTATTAGTTTTCAATAAACATACTTGGCATCTATTTCTGGATCTCATCATGCTAATGAAAGGATTGCCGGAATCTTCACAGCCAATTACTGTGCAAAGAGAAATGCACATATTTATTCCTTCTTGATAG
Source organism: Dama dama (assembly GCF_033118175.1). Classification (NCBI taxonomy): domain Eukaryota; kingdom Metazoa; phylum Chordata; class Mammalia; order Artiodactyla; family Cervidae; genus Dama; species Dama dama. The sequence continues at coordinate 38,177,752 of NC_083693.1, forward strand.
TGATGATTAAGAGGGAGTTCATTTCTCCAGAGTCTAGCAGATGTTTAAAATCTAAATGAACTGAGTGCAGTGAAGAATACCCTTTTCCCAGCCTGACATGAGGATAATGCCACTCAGGACAGTGCCATCTTGTCCCATTCCATTAGCATGAAACCTCTTTTCTGTTCCTCCTCTTCTCACTGTGAGAATAAGATGAAGTCCCCTGCCCTGACTGGGACCTTCTTGGCAAATATCTTCTCTATTCTGGATTTCCTGAGGATTTTCTCCCCGCTGCAGTTCCATTTGGCTGCATTGGATAATTATTCCTCTACAGCAGAAGAAATATATTCACACAGAAAAGATCTCTCTAAATAAACCTACTTTTGAAATTCTCCCCTGGGAGGCAAATTTTAAGCAGCAATGCGTCGTTATGGAAATACATGTTGTTAACCTTATCTTCATTGAAGACTGTTGACAGCTCTCAATGCACTTAGCACCAAAAAGGCCTCCTTTTTGTACGGGGAAGAAATAGCTGCCTTGCCTGCCATGCGCCGTGTTGCGGCCAGGTGACCAGTGTACTGGACCAGGTGAGCACAGGAGGGTCAAATGGCAGAGTCCCCATATGCAGGTGTCAAATTTTAAATTCCATTTTAAGTGGAAATATAAACCAAACTCACACTCAGCCTTGTTGTTAGCGTTCTGAGGATACAGGATTTAAGCCTTTCTCCATGGCTCAAGAGAAGTGTGGCCATCACAGATCCTGGCGAGGCCAGCAGCCTTGTGGCATGTCAAGCTTTTGTTTGTCCCACTCTGGAACCTGATGTCATCTGGCAGGTAGAGTTGCTCTGACTCTGGCCTCTTTGTGCTCAGGTTCTGTAATCCTCCAGAAAACCCTGAAAGAGAAATGCAACAGAAAAATCATAGAAAGGTTAGTGCTGCATTAATGTGTGATACCATGCAGCCAAAATATGGCCCAATATTTTGGCTACAGGAGGTGGTGTTGAAGGGGCTTGTCTTCTTTCTGACCTTTCAGCAAAACATAGCAAACCATGGACTCTGCAATCAACTCCACCAATAAAGAGAACACAGTACGGGAATATGGTTAAGAGGTAACTGATGAATATTATTTTTTCCCTCTTTTGCTTTCTGACTATATTATAAACTATTTTATGAGCCAAATATAAAATATCTATTTTGAATGCCTATAAATATAAATGTATATATTAAGTAGTAGCTATTTAAATGTAATGTTATTATTTCCTAATTTCAACACAAAATAGTTAACGGACCAACCACGTTCAACTACATAATTCTAACACCAATGAAAAGTTTTGGTTTCTTCCTGGTTAGACCCAAGGAATTGTACGGCCCTTTCTTCAAGCTAGGACTGGGAGTGGCTGCAAGGGAAGCATCTTGGAAGATGTGTAAATTTGAAGGACTGCAAATGTTTGGTTCCAGCATGGGAACTGGAATGTCAGTGTTGGAAACAGCACATGAATCAGCCCTGTCTGTGCCTGCTCAATGCAGACCACAACCAAAGCTGTTGATTTTATTACTAACAGAGTTAATTCAATAAAATTGTGTGATTTTATTACCCCCCAGGGGAACTTCCCGACCCAGGAATTGAACCCACGTCTCTTACATCCTGCATTGGCAGGTGGGTTCTTTACCACTAGCACCACTTGGGAAGCCCTGATTTTATTACCAATATAATTAATTCAATAAAATAACATGGTTTAATTTTTTCAGAGATCTCCATGTGACAGTCTTCTGAGTTGAGCCCTATTTTCTCCATTTCTATTCAGTGCTGTAAATTAACTGATCTCACTGATGGCAAGGGGACATCTGGTATCTTCTGTTGAAACTTCCTTAGGGAAGAGGAAGGTCAAGCTTGTAAGCACTTACTGTGGGAGCAGAGAGGAAACTGCCAATTCTCACTGAGATTGTCTGCTAACCCGTTTCCTTTTGCTCTGCTTCTTTTTTCTTTACAAATCTCAAGCTTCTAATTTCACAAACAAAATTACCTGGGGTCATGCCTCATTGTGGCATGAGTGTTGACAGCAGCCTTCCCTATGAACAGCCAAAAAAAAAAGATAATTAATATGATAACATAAGATAATATGATTTAAGAGATTTGTAAACTCAACATAAGTGCAACAGTAGTTTTGTTTACATGATGTACTATGTTTATATATATATACATAGTACATATAGTTTATATATATAAACATATATAATATATTATACATTATAATACATAATATATTAATTATATAATTAATATATTATATTAATTTATTTATTGATTGTGTATTATATATGATTATAATTACAATTATTTATATTTATATATTATATAATTATAATTATATAATATATATTAATTGATTATATTAATTAATTAATATATTATATTAATATATAATATGAAAATTAATATATTTAATATAATATATATTATGCATTGTACATATTATGTACATATTATAAATAGTATATATATATATATATATATATATATATACAGTGCATCATATTAATTATATATTTGGGCCTTTAAACACTGACTCTGTATCCTCAAATGTATAGTACAACCATTGATGTATCATAACCTTGTGGCAAAGGGGCTTGCGTAACTCAATGAAGTTATGAGCCATGCTGTGCTGGTACCCAAGACAGGTTGTAGTGAAGAGTTCTGACAAAACATGGTCCACTGGAGAAGAAAATGGTAACCCACTTCAGTATTCTTGACTGGAGAACCCCATGAACAATATGAAAGGGCAGAAAGATATGACACCAGAAGATGTGCCCCCAAGTTGGAAGGTGTCTAAATGCTACTGGGGAGGGGTAAAGGGTAATTACTAATAGCTCCACAAAGAATGAAGTGGATGGAATAAAGCGGAAATGATGCTCAGCTGTGAATGTGTCTGGTGGTGAAAGTAAAATCCAATGCTGTAAAGAGAATATTGCATAGAAACCTGGAATGTCAGGCCCGTGAATCAAGGTAGATTGGATGTGGTCAAGCAAGAGATGGCAAGACTGAACTTCAATATCTTAGGAATCAGCAAACTAAATGGAGGGGAATAGGCAAACTTAATTCAGATGACCATTGTATCTACTATCGTGGGCAAGAATCCCTTAGAAGAAATGGAATAGTCCTCACAGTCAACAAAAGTCTGAAATGCAGTACTTGGGTGGAATCTCAAAATGACAGAATGATCTCAGTTCATTTCCAAGGTAAACCATTCAGCATCACAGCAATCCAAGTCTCTGGCCCTACCACTGATGCTGCAGAAGCTGAAGTTGACCAGTTCTATGAAGATTTACAACAGCTTCTAGAACTAACACCAAAAAGGATGTCCTTTTCATCATAGGGGATTTGAATGCAAAAGTAGGAAGTCAAGAGAAACCTAGAATAACAGACGAGTTTGGTCTTGGAGTACAAAATGAAGCAGGGCAAAGGCTAAGAGTTTTATCAAAAGCACATTCAGGTCACAGCAAACAACTTTTTCCAATAACCCAGGAGACATCACCAGATGGTCAATACTGAAATCAGATTGGTTATGATCTTTGCAGCCAAAGGAGATGCTCTATACACTCTACATCAATAAAAACAAGACCTGGAGCTGACTGTAGCTCAGATCATGAGTACCTTATTGCAAAATTCAGGCTTAAATTGAAGAAAGTAGGGAAAACCACTAGGCCATTCAGGTATGACCTAAATCAAATCCCTTATGATTATACAGTGGAGGTAACAAATGGACTCAAGAGATTAGATTTGGTAGACACAGTGTTTGAAGAAATATGGATAGAGGCTCATAACACTGTATAGGAAACAGTGACCAACACCATCCCAAAGGAAAAGAAATGCAAGAAGGCAACATGGTTGTCTGAGGAGGCTTTACAAATAACAGAGGAATACACATATATATTTTATCTATTACCTAAAGTATATTATATAATGATTCTTATATGTTAATAAAATTATTAATTATATCTTAATATAACAGCATACAAAATATATTAATATAACATAATATAATATATTTATATTAATTTAACTTATCACTATGCATTATATATTATTAATGCATTCTTATTAATATTAATATTTTAAGTGTAATTACATACTTACAGTATACTATGAGTACATAATCTGTTGACATAATCCAAATACCAATTAATATATACCTTGCCATTCTCTTGACAACATCAGAACCACATGAGGGGAGGTAAAGTGAAAGTTGCTTTTCGTGCCCAACTGTTTGCAACTGCATGGACCATACAGTCCATAGAATTCTCTAGGCCAGAATACTGAAATGAACCCAGGTCTCCCAAATTGCTGGTGGATTCTTTACCAGCTGAGCCACAAGGGAAGCCTAAGAATACTGGAGCAGGTAGCCTATCCCTTCTCCAGCAGATCTTCCTAACCCAGGAATTGAACTGGGGTCTCCTGCATTGCAGGTAGATTCTTTACCAATTGAGCTATCTGAGAAGCCCAAGGGGAGGTAAGGGATCTCATTTTCTCCATGGGAGTCTGTCATGGTTTCAGCCCTGTGATGCCTCATGGCTTTCCCAGGCTCCTGGGCACCTGTGAGTGGGTGACGCTGAGTTCTTTCATGCTGAGGGCTGATGGGAAAGGAGCATCAGGTGCAGGTTGAAGTGTTTAGGCCAGGTGGACGAGGGCTATTTCTGTGTGCAAAGGTGAAATCCTCAGTGCATATGATACTGCCATACATGAGACCAAGATGAGGTCTCCTTTACTTTTCCCTTTAATTTGGAATCTTCTATTCTCATGATGCTTAATATTCTTGCTTCCTTTTTGTGCTATTTTGATATATTTAAATGAGTGTTATGAGCTGAAATGTGTCCCCCCCCCCCCCCCGCAAATCCATATGCTGCAGTCCTTACTCCCAGTACCTCAGATTGTGACTTTACTTTGAAGAGAGAGTCTTTACATGAGGCAGTTGAGTTAAAATCAGGTCATTAGAGGAATTGTAACCCATTATGACTGGAGTCCTTATAAGAAGACAGTGGGGACACAGACTTAGAAGACAGGTCATGAGAGGACATGGAGAAGACGGCCGTCTATAGGCCGAGGAGAGAGGTCTCAGTAGAAACCACCCCTGCAGACACCTTGATCTCAGACTTGCAACCTCCAGACTGTGAAAAAATGAATTTCTGTTGTTTAAACCCCACAGTGTGTTGTAATTTGTTACAGTAATCCTAACAGACTAATACCATGACCAAAATTAATTTACTGCTCCTGCAAATTCATAATGTAGAGATTGAAATCTGAATCATTAATTTAACACTTAATAATTATTTGATGATGATGCTAATCCAAAATCTACAGGTTCAGCTGTGTTTTGATCATGGATATAGCTGGATACCTAACACAAGGATTATATCCAAACAACTAAAATAGGAACCTAAAGTAAAGCAGAGTTGGTACCACGCTCTCCTGGACATCAGAAGGTGAAGGCTGAATTCCAGATCTGCTAACAGCTTACAGTGGACCTTGCCTAGGTCATTTTCTGCCCTGAACCTGAGATTCCTCAGCAGAAATCTGAGGATGTTGAAGTTCCTCCTACTTCTGGCCATGTTGTGGTTCTAGATAAGAACTCTAAGGGAAAAATGACCTTCAACTCTATATTCTGGAACTAGCCATGGTTATTATCCTAATTCAAAGAGAAAACACTATTTTTTTAATATCCACATTCTGGCACTGAGCACCTCATCTGGTTTATCTGTTATCTGAATCTTTTATTATTTTGCTCACCCACAAGAACATATTTTCTTGAAGAGGAATGAGTGGACCTTATATTAGTTTGTATTTCCTCCTGCATCTGGCACTCTTTCTATAATCATACTGGAAGTCTGACCAAGGACTTCCCTGATGGTCCTGTGGCTAAGACTCTCAGCTCCCAGTACGGGGGCCCAGGTTTAATCCCTAGTCCAGGAATTAAATCCCATATGCCGCAACTAAGAATTCACATGCCTCAACTAAGAGTTCACATGCTACAGCTAAAAAAAAAATATCCTGCATACCACACCTGAGGACCCCAAATGCCTCAAGGAACATAGGAGATACTAAGTGCCCAGATAAGACCTGGCACAGCCAAATAAAAAAAAATTTTTTTTTAAATAGTGCAGGGTTTTTTGTATGCTTAATTAACTAGCAAGATAGGTAGGCTTAATTAATTAGCAAGATAATGTGTGTGTGTGTGTGTGTGTGTGTGTGTGTGTAGTGAAAGTCTGATTCTTTCATGAAATGAAACACAGTTGAGTCAGGAAGGGAATTGGTGGGTAGTCAGTCTATGAGGTCTGAGGCCAGAGGGATTCCAACAAGGCCAATCTCACCCTCACCAATTCATCTCCCCTCTATTAACTTTACCTTTGGAATGTCTACCACAAACATATAAATCATATACCCTACCTAAAGAAAATATTCAAATGAGAATTCCAAAGGAATAAAAAAGATAGAAGAAAATAGACATTGCAAGATAAAGGAAAAATAAGTCAAGAAAAACAAGTAGCTTTAGGTCAGTAGATGAGCTTAAAGTTTTAGAAACCCTCCCCAGGCTGCTTGTCCTTCCCCCACAGGTCCCAGGACACAGGTCAGAGAAAGGAGCAGGACAGCCAGGCCAAGCTGGGCCTCCCCTGAAAATGGGAGGAAGTTCCCTCATGAATGCATCTAAAGATAAAATCAGCAAGTCCCTATTTCTCAGAAAACATGGAATTAAAAAGACTTTCCCGGGATTTGACAGAAAGCAAGCAACACCCAACCTACAGTTGGTGGGGTTTGGCCTTAAGGAACAGAAAACCCACCAGAACCTCTTGGGATGAACACCTGGGGTCAGGGCACAGGTGGGTCTTTCCGGTCCCCTTTTTGCCCCCAGACAGATTGGATGGAGAAGAGATGGGAGCAGTCCAGCCACTGTTACAACACATCTAAGATCCCCATGCCAGCGGGAATTAAATCTGACTCCAGTGTTCCTTTGGCTTCAGCAGAAGAGTATCAGTTTGCAGAGCCAATGCCTCCAGACAGTGATGGCACAGGCCTGGAGGAAATGGCCCAGGGCAGAGGCCAGCATCCACGGAGAGGGTGCAGGAGGACAGCCAGAGTGCTGCCTGCATCTCCCCATCTCCCCAGGCTGAGGGCCACGCTGTCCAGAGGAAGGAGGAAAGGCAGGACACAGGTCAGGGACTACTAGATGCTGGGATGAAGACCCAGAGATGGCCTGAAGCAGGAACTTCATGTTGCTGCAGGAGCAAGTTTGGTTCAGAAGAGGGTGCCCTGGACACTACTACTCAGGACACGGCTCCCGAATCCCCTCCTCTGTCACCCTCTTGGCCATAGTCCTGTTGTGCTCTTGACGTCTTCCCTGCAGGGTGACATTGGACCAACGGCCCCAACGTTGAATCAGATGTCCCCCTCTGATCACAGCAAAGGCACTCCGACTCCCAGTGGCTCCTGTGGTCTCAAATAGCCACCTCACCTGTTTCAGTCTGTCTATTCAGCTTCACCCAGCACTCTCCTGGCCACAGGGCTCCTTCATAGCCTGCCACCATGCATGACAGTGAGCCAAGACAAGAGGTCTGCTCCAGAGACACCAATGTGGTTCCCTGGCCTCTGCTCTTGGACACCTAGCTCCCGGCTGACCTTCCCACGGCCTGCCCGTCCCGAGCCTTCTAGACAACCGACTTCCTCAGGCCACTAGCCCACAGCTCAGCTCAACCTTGCTGTTCTTGTATCCCTGAGTCCTAGCTCAAAGGAGGGTGCTGGCTATCTGTTCTAAGAGCCTGTTTGATTGTGGCCTCTGGGCACTGGAGGAGACTCCCATCCAGGGACAATTATGTTAAGAAGGTGGATCCAGCATACCACAACTGAGGACCCCAAATGCCTCAAGAAACATAGGAGATATGTTCACTCTTCTCTCCCCACAACGCTGTGCCTGCTGTTCTTATGTCTCTCCACCACTTCATCACTGCATCAACACCAAGTAAGTGCCTCGCCCAGGGATCCAGCTTCTGATCTCAAGAAACATCCTTTTCTCTCCAAGTTGACTATTTTGACTGCACGTGACAGCCTGACACACTGCCACATGTGTATGTGCGCATGCCCAGCTTCTTCTGCCTGAAAGCACAACCATCACAGCACACACTGTCCCCACCTTTATGTGTTCTTCAACATGGAGTACAATATCTCGGCAGGCACCCTGGACCTGGGTAAACATTGAGTCATGACCTGTTCGTTGTGTGTCCGAGGAGAGGCAAGGTGGGACAGCTCTGCAGGACACCCTCAGAAATGCTGCCCCTCCTTCCAGTCCTTTATTTGAAGTCAAGGTGCAAATGGGTTTCCAACCCAAAGCACAGGTCAGTCCCCACCACCCTGGAAACCAGGACTAGACACCTGTGGTCCAAGCCAGGTTGCCTTACTGCTGCTCACCGATCCCTTTTACAGTCTTAAATGTTGCCTTCTCAATTACAAGTGCCTTGAAGAGAAGGCCTGTGACACATATTACCAAGATTACCACGCTTGTGTTTAATTAGTATTTGGTGATTCAGTTCTTGATTTGTTTTTCAGGGGATGGTTGTCTGAATGACCTGTTGCAAGAGTGGCAAAATTCTGCCTGGAAATGAGAGGGTCCGCAGAAAAGAGGGAAAGTCAGATCGCCTTCTGCTGTTTTCTGTTTCATGCACTCCGCTACAATGAAGTCAACATTTCATCTCTGGCCAATGTCACAGGGGAGCTACTGTCACCAACCCCAGTTTGCCTGTGAGTAAACTGAGGTGTAAAGAGGAAGAAATTTCTTCAAAGTCAAGCCAGCACCCACATTCTTGGCCACTTGGCGCTATTTCCTACTTCATGATCAACCATGTTCCAGGCTCAGAGCTGGCACAGCCAGGACAGAGGGGAGGGGGCCTGGAGGGCTCCTCCATGGCTCTCTAACTTCCCCAGGAAGTGAGGGGCTGAGGGGTTCTGTGCCTCTAACCTACTCTTCTAAGTGTGCAGGGAATCTCCAGTTAGCGGTCAGTCCAGGAAAGATGTCAAATGCTGTTTGCTGAACTCAAGGTGCCACAAGGGAGACTCACTAAGCTGAGAGCCAATAGAACAGATTTCGCTCCTTGGAACTAAGGGGTGAAGCCTCTTTCTGACAGTCAGCACCAACTTGCTAGCTGTGGGGGTGGCTGCCAGGAAAGTGGATGCCCTAGGCCCAGCCAAGCCTTCAGATGATGCATTCCCAGATGACAGCCTGAATGCAACCCTGTGGGGTTCCTGAGCTGGGGACACCCAGTCAAGCATACCCAGATCCTTACCCAGAGAAACAATGTGAGATGATAAATGTTTGTCGTCTTTAGCTGCAAAATGTGGGTAAAACTTGTTACGCAGAAATAGACAACTATTAACATTATGTGTTTGCGTGCATTGTCTCCAGTGTTCAATTTTATTTTTTAATTAATTACTTATTTTTGGCCGCTCTGGGTCTTCTTTGCTGCGTGCAGGCTTTCTCTAGTTGTGGCTTCTCATTGAGGTGGCCTCTCTTGTTGCAGAACATGAGCTCTAAGCATGAGGGCTCAATGCTTGCAACTCTTGGGCTCTAGAGCACATGCTCAGTAGCTGTGGCACGAGAGCTTAATTGCCCCTGCAGCATGTGGAATCTTTGCCAACCAGGGATCAAAGCCATGTCCCTTGCGTTGGCAGGCAGATTCAACCATTGGGCCACCAGGAAGTCCTGTATTAGATTTTAGATTTCTTAAAATGATGATTCAGATTTATCACATTGTGTCTGAGACAATGCCTCAATCCTGATAGGTATTCTAGAAATGTTCATCACATCCATTAATGAATCAGTGGATTTCTGATCAATATCAGGGCTCATTTTTTCACACATTTTTAAAGAATCTCATCAAAGTCTGGCATTAAGCTGGGCTCTAGGTCATGTCTGAGCTGAGGACCCAAAGGCCAACTCTGAGATGAACTATGAGCATGCTCAGAGTCATCCCCACTGAGACTCCCCATTCTCCTCTAGCCCCTCTGGTCAAGGCTGCCAAGAAGCTCAGATACTAGTTGAAAAAAAAAAAAAAAACACTCCATAATTGTAATGAAATATTAGATGGAAAAAATAAAACTAAGTTTCTAGAGCCATGAATGCCCTCACTGCCTGTGGCGGGTAGGGGGACATGAAAGTCTTCACAAGGGGTGGCACATGAACCACCGCTGCACAGGGATTGAGAATTTGCTCGGAAGACAAATGGGGAGGGGGTGCCTGGAGGGAGCAGTGTGTGCAAAAGCGTGAATGCATGAGCACGCACTGTGTGTCAGAGGATGAAATGCCCACTTGTACCTTGGGTCTCAGTCGGGGGAGGGGGGTGCCAGCAGGAGAGGATATGCCTGCAAGTGAGGCCAGGTTAGCTGTAGAAGGGTTTCCTGGTGATTAGGTTTAGATGAGGTTCTGAGGGTGGGGTCCCCATAATGGTATTAGTGCCCTTAGAGGAAGAGACACCTTATAGACACCTTACAGGAAGCTTATGAGGACACAGGGAGAAGGTGGTGTCTGCAAGCCAGGAAGCAGGTCCTCACCAGAACCTGACCACGCTGGCACCCTGGCCTTGACCTTCCAGCCTCCAGAGTGTGAGAAATAAATGTCTGGTATTTAAGACACCCAGTGTATCATATTTTGTTGTGACATGCTGAGCTGACCAAGACAGAGACTCTGCTTGTAGAGGAGGGTATTTGTCTTCAATTACAAAAGCCAAGAAAGTTCAGAAAGTCTTGTTCTCCAGCTCCCAGAAACTGGAACACAGACTGTGGCCTGGGCCAGGCCCACAGCATGTGGGTCTGCAGAGAATATAGAGTTCTCTGTAGGGAAATTTCAGAGGCGACCCTGACACTTGGGGACCTGAAACATCATCATCCCCCTCTGCTAGAGGGGGGACAACTAGGGGTCAGGTAATAAAGGGAGACCTAGTCTAGGCCTTGTGGGTGATGTCCAGGATTTATGTGTTTAAGACATACAAAGTGGCTGGTACACTGTCATCATTTAACCCATGCCCAGTATTGATTTTTGAAGTCTTCATTAATGAGCTTCTTAAAAGGGATCCCTTCTCTTGTAGGGCAGGTGGCTTTGCTCTAACCCAGTTTTTCTTAACTAAGATCTGCTTTCACAGAACTTTCTTTCTGGGCCTCCATACTCACGCTAAGCTGCACATCAAAGAGACTGAACTGCTGTCATCAATTTCTTTAGATGAGACCATTTCTTATCTGGAGTTTTACTGGTACAGAAGAAAATTGCTCTCAACATTATTATTGTGATTTGAGAGTCTATTTATCTACTATTTTCATTTTTGTTTTTGTCCTAGGAACAAAAAAGTTGGCAATTTTATGTGCTTTTTTTTTTTTAGTTTTCATAGCAGTAAAAGATTCATTCAATAATGACATTTATAATTTTTCAACTACAGGTAGGATTATATATATTTGTTCTTCAAAACCTTGGCAATAAGGCTTTCATCCAACTATACTCTGATTTTCACGTTTTTAAATTTTGCTCTAGAGAATAAATAAAATGGAATAGCAGGGCATGAATCTCTAATTTTTTTTTAATGGAGCTTTTTGTTTATATAACATATTTTTTTTAAGTATCCTTCCATGGGAGAAATGAAATTTCAGGCAATTCAGGTCTCCCCCTGCTACACACACCACACACACACACACACACACACACACACACACACACACACACACACCACATTTTCTCTTTTTCCTGCCAGTATGGCTATGTTTTGGGTGGTTTCTTGGTGCTGTGGTTTCAGAGGTAGATGGGGATGGGTGTCTGTTTCCACTGTGTCATCCTCTGTCTGCCATCCCCTGAAGGGCTTGCCTACACAGGGGTCTCTGTCACTGCTGTGAGCAAGCTGTTGCTCAGTTACCCTGCACTTGTGGTTACAAGGCCCCTTCATAATAATTCAGTGATTATTACATGATAATCAGTGAATATTACATAAATTATTACTCATAATAATTCCGTGAGTCACCTGTCTTCTGACCATCTCCACCTGCCCTCCCTGCCAGGCTCACCAGGAGGATTGCCCTGGGCCTGTGGCTTAGAGCCCCATGATTCATTTTCCTGTTTCTTCTGAGATAAATATCCTTATAAATACATGTATCCCTCCCGCCAGCCCAGGAAAATTCAATCTACTCTTCAGACTGAGAGAAACTGACTCAAAATGAGCACGTATTGTCTCTCAGGGCCCAACTTTTAAAACTCAAGATGTTTACGTATCAGAATTTTGCTTCAGATTTGAATTTCTGAAAGACCAGTTTTGAGACATTAAAGCTATGTTGTGAAAGGCAGGCTCTCACTCTGCTGTGTGTGGTACATACAATACACACCAGATGGTGCCCCACAGGGGTGGGGGGCAGTTAAGATCAAAGGGTGCCTGGAAGTATTCTGGACAAAGAATCTGTAGTTTCTCCATCAAAATAGTACCCCACTGCAGATGTAAATATTTGAACGTCATCCAGATAGGGCCTTTTGCATCTATCAGATTCTTCGGGGGCACTAATGATGACTTATGAATTGTGGGAAATCACAAGCTAGGTTACTTTGGGAGACAAGGCTTCATCAGAGACCATTGGAGCAGCCTGTGATGTGCCCTCAGGGAGATGACGTGGTCAGTCCCCACTGCTCCATGCTGTGACATGAGAGTTCCCCTGGGAGAAGGGGAATGGGGGCCTGTATGAAGGGAAACAGGTGGTGGGGGAGCTGGGAAAATCTGGTTTAGGGATTTGATCACATAGCATGAGTGACTCCTTATGCTGCTACAATATAGAGGAGGAAGCAAACAGGCACAGTGGAGTGTGAAGGGTATTTCTTGAGAGGCCCGTTTCTTTAGACACTCTCCACAAAGGACTCCCAGAGACTAGCGCAGACAGCACTGGGGTTGAAGGCTGGTTTACCTAGACCTAGGTCATCTCAACCTCCTCACTTGGCCCACGGTATACACAGCCCCCAGCCTTTCAACTCCCTTCAAGTGAGGGTGTCAAGATGGACTCTCTCTCTCCTAATTCCTTCAACCAGAAGCCTTTCCAGTTTAACTGCTCCTGCTCCAGGCTAGGGTTGTATCTCCATCATGGAGGTTGTGGACTTCTCTTGCTTCACTTAAGGAATGAATACAGTAGACTGCAGCTGAGGCTGGGTATGTTTTGGGCTCAGCCCGCAAATCACACACTAGAGCTATTCTGCGATCTTTCAGGCTGGTCCTAAATAGCCAAAATCACCATGCTTCTCCCTGTGGGAGGAAGGGAGAAATATGGAAAGTGGGTGCTGATGAGCCAGGGCTGAAAGTGACCTGGGTTCAGAGTCTGATGTGTGGAAGGTGTATATACGAAGAAGAAAAGTGGGGGTGAAATAACAGAATTTGGAAGATACTGCAAGCACTTAAAGACAAACAAAAACCTGGTTCATGGTTTGAAAAGTGAGTTTTCAGGGACACCACATCCTCCCTTCTCTGGGGCACTATACTTGGCCTTCTGTGTCACCCATGATCTGGTTTTCATAAAGCACCAAGCCATCATGTCTGTCTTGCAGGGTTTCCCCAGCTTGCAAGAATCCAGGGCTCTTCACTTGGGCTCAAGGGCACCTTTAGGGACAATATCCACATTGGTTCCTATGGCAGGAAACATCACTTTCAGAACCCCGACTCCATACTCACCTATCCTGGAGAACCCCGGGCCATCACTCACTGTTCAGCAAGGACCCTCTGGGGAAGGTGAGAAAAAAGGTCTCCAGATATAGTTACCAAAATGTACCTGGAGTCTGGAGGGATGGTTGAATTGCTAGGTTTTAACAAGATGTTGGCCTTTGCCAACAAAGGTCCGTCTGGTCAAGGCTATGGTTTTTCCAGTGGTCATGTATGGATGTGAGAGTTGGATTGTGAAGAAAGCTGAGGACTGAAAAATTGATGCTTTTGAACTATGGTGTTGGAGAAGACTCTTGAGAGTCCCTTGGACTGCAAGGAGATCCAACCAGTCCATCCTAAGGAGATCAGTCCTGGGTGTTTATTGGAAGGACTGATGCTGAAGCTGAAACTCCAGTACTTTGGCCACCTCATGAGAAGAGTTGACTTATTGGAAAAGACCCTGATGCTGGGAAGGATTAGGGGCAGGAGAAGAAGGGGATGACAGAGGATGAGATGGTTGGATGGCATCACCGACTCGATGGACATGGGTTTGAGTAAACTCTGGAAGTTGGTGATAAGACAGGGAGGCCTAGCGTGCTGTGATTCATGGGGTCGCAAAGAGTTGGACATGACTGAGTGACTGAACTGAACTGACTGAACTGGCATTTGTTCTGTGTAGTCAAGGGATCAACCCACAGAATGCTAGATTTGAGAAGGACTACAGAAATCTGAGAGGAAGGCATGGCAACCCACTCCAGTATTCTTGCTTAGAGAATCCCCATGGACAGAGGAGCCTGGTGGGCTACGGTCCAGAGGGTCACAAAGAGTCAGACATGACTGAAGTGACTTTGTATGCATGCACAGACATCTGAAACTCTCTTTCTTGTTGCTGAGGACTGTATCCATCAGCTTGAGATTTCATAATAAAGCACCACAGACTTGTGGCTTAAATGACAGCTATTTATTCCTTCACAGTCTGAAGCTGGGAATTCAACGTCAAGATGTCAGTAGAGTTGGCTTCTCCTGAGGCCTTTCTTCTTGGCTTCCTCACTGTGTCCTCATGTCGCCTTTTCTCTCTGTGTCCATCATTGCTGTTTCTTCTTCGTCTTATAAGGACACCAGTCACATTGAATGAGAGCCCCACCCTGTGACCTCATTTAACTTAGTTACATCTATAATGGTCCTATATCCAAATATAACCAATTTGGGGGTTAAGGCTTCAACACAGCAATTTGGGGGACACAATGCAGTTTATAACAACAATCCATTCTCTTCTGCATGACCTGCAATAAGAAAGCATCATAGTATCTGCTGGCTCCAAAATATTCAAGGGTATGAATGGAATGAGTTAGTGCATGGAAAAACATTTCACTTGTCTGAGTCTGTATTTCTTCTTGGAAAACAGGAAAGGTGATATATATACACACATATACATATATATGTGTGTATATATAGGCTGTAAGGATGGGAGTGTTGGAAATGTTTGCAAGATGAGTACTTAAAAAAGAGTGCCTATCCTTGTGAACCACTAGTATCATTCTGGACACTCCATGGAGCCCCAAGGTCCAGTGAAGCCCTTGGCCCCCTCTGAGAAGCCTTTATCTGGAAGGTTGCTGCACATGGTGCTATGTGACCAAGCAAGCCCCGGCTTGGCACATGGGCCAGACTCACACAGGGCTTGATTCATGCCATCTGTCCTGTGAGAACATTATGTGAACTTTCTGTGGGATCCTGAATGAACACCTGACTTCCCTTGAGGACCGGATCTGCTGCTGAGAGCACATCCTGTGCTTCACTACATCTGTATATATTCTTACATAAACTTCTTTACTTGAAGTCTCTGGAATAAGATATTTTTTACTGTACAGCCTGGAAAAAAAATTTAATTTGAAATAAATGATAGATGGATGTATAGATAGATAGATAATGGATAGATAGATGATAATCTTCCATAATAATAAACAGGGTTCATGAAGTACTTAGAGTTGCAAACTAGAACATGGATTTTATGGAACTACTTTGAAATTCTTATCACTGGGGGGATGTTCTACCAGGATCTGGGGTCAAAGAAAGGGCTGGGGAAGGAGGCCAAGCAACAGCAGGGAAGCTGAAGTGACTGATCATAATGACAAAGGAGGCCACATAGTGGGGCAGGGAGAAAGATCTCTGAAAATAAAGACAGCTAGCTTCCTGAAAAAATGGAATAATAGGATTTAAATTTACTCACACTGGACACAACTGACTTTTTTAAAAGACAAAATAAATGAAACAACGGTGTTTTGCCACTGGACATTAGGCAGCAAAGGAGAGTAAACCTGAGAGCTGGAAACAAAAGAAACAAGACTGACAACTGTCTTGAATTTCCAGACTACAATATGATGAGGTGGAACCCAGAGCCCAGAAGAGTCTTTGAATGGAGGAGACAGAACTGAGATCCCAGGAGAACAAGAAGGATAGAGCACACCATCTGCGAGGCGGGCACTGAGTGGTCAGCAGCAGAAGCCTGAAGCGTGCATGTACAGACATTTACTGGAGGCTGAAGAAAGTACTTCCTGAAAGGAACAGAGAGAAAAGTGCTTGGCACTCACACGGGCCAAAAATCACAACTATTCCCACTGCCAGACTGGTGCATAATTTATGGAGGATTGGGTAGTTTCCTAGGAAAGAGTCTTGCCTCACTGGTGGGTAATACTTAGCCCTGTACTATTAGGTCCTATCTAGCAAGTTGTAAAAGCAGGACCCTAAGGATCAAACTGTTTCCACACAACCTGAGAGCAAACATGTTACCCAACCAAACGTGGGTCCACTTGCCTGTGCACAATGAAGCCAGTCAGTAGACTATTAGTAGACTGACACCAGGTCATGGTGAAGGAAAGTGCAGCATTTATTGCAGACACCAAGCAAGGATTCAAGGCAGCTAGTGCCTTAAAGACTCAAACTCTCCAGAGGTTTTCAGGGAAAGGTCTTTTAAGACAAGGTGAGGTGTGTGGGGTGTGTCATCAGCTCATGGAAATTCTGAGTGGCTAGTGGTGAGGTAACTGGGAGTCAACACCATCAGCCTTCTGGTTCCAGGTGGCCTGGGGTCTACTATGTGCTATGGGTAGCATACAGTCAAGTTCTTCCACCTGGTAGGGATTTTAGGCTCTGCCAAACAGCTCAGAGGACATGGTTTAGAACACTATCTATAGACCTTGAGGAAGAACTAAAGTATTGTTGAATGGCTAAACTATTATTGTTTTATCTTGCATGACTGTTTTCTGTTCATTTTCTCACTTCTGATTAAATTTACTCTTTGGAAATCAAGGAAAGCCTAGGAGGCTACATTTTTCAACAAATAAGAGGCAGGTGGAGGACATGATCGGGGGTGGGAGGAGTCTGTTCTGGAAGTTACAGATGGAGCTTAAGAATGTTTGTATGAATACAAAAGTCAAGCACTCAACAAGATAAAATTCACAGTGCCAGACAGCCAGTCAAAACCCACCAGACCTGCAAAGAGCAGGAAAATACAATCTGAATGAGAAAACAAACAAACAAACAAATAAACAAACAAACCCAAACTGATAAAGGTGTTAGAACTGGCAGAAAAGAACCTTATAATTGTGGTTACAACTCTATTACAGATCTTCAAAAGAGTTAAATAGTTAAATATGAGCTAAATAAAACTTTCAGAAATGAAAATTGCAAGTCTGAGGTGAAAAATGAAATACACTGGATGGCAGTAAGAGCATGCTAGACATTGCAGAATAAACAGATTTACAAATATGAAGACACTAATAATAGAAACTATTCAAGAAAAAAACACATACAGAAGAAAAAATATACAATAAATGAATGAAAAGAGCATTTGTGAAGGGCAGAAGAAACTTGAAGTCATAATACAGGTGTAATTGGTATTCATAAAAGGGCAGGGCAGAAAATGTATCTGAAGAAATGATAGCCTAGAACATTCCAAATTTGATGAAAATTACAAACCCAAAGACCAAAGCAATTGAACAAACTCTGAACACAAGACATATAAAAAAATTATACCAAGATATCCTCCAAAGAAAAGCTATGATAAACCTAGACAGTGTATTAAAACACAGAGACATTACTTTGCTGACAATGGTCCATGTAGTTTTTTTAGTAGTCATGTATGGATATGAGAGTTGGACCATAAGGAAAGCTGAGGGCCAAATAACTGATGCTTTTGAACTGTGGTGCTAAGGAAGACCCTTGAGAGTTCCTTGAACAGCAAGGAGATCAAACTAAGTCAATCCTAAAGGAAATCAACCCTGATATTCATTTGAAGAACTGAGGGTAAAGCTGAAGCTCTAATACTTTGGCCACCTGATGTGAAGAGCTGATTCAATGAAAAAGACCCTGATGCTGGGAAAGACTGAGGGAAAGGGGATAAGGGGGAGACAGAGGATGAGATGGTTGGATGGCATCACTGCCTCAATGGACCTGAGTTTGAGCAAACTTTGGGAGATAGTGAAGAATAGGGAAGTTTGGTGTGCTGCATTTCATAGGGTCATAAAGTTGGACATGACTGTGACTGAACACCAACAATACCACAGTGAAATTGCTCGAAACACTTGATGAAGAGAAAATCTTTTATATAGCCAAGACAAACACTCATTACATACACAGGAACAAAAATAAGGAAGACAGCAAATTTCTCATTTAAAAAAAGAAGAAGACAGGAAAGAGGGTGGAATAACAGCTTTAAAGCATGGGTTGAAAAAACTGTTAACCTAGAATCCTATATGTGGAGGAAATATATTTCAAAAATTAAGACAAATAAAGTCATTTTCAGACACACAAAGCCAAAATAATTACCACACAACAAGAAATGCTCATGGAAGCTCAACAGGCAGAAGAAAGTTAGAAAGAAGGATCTATACAAAGGAATGAAAGGACCAGAAGTGGTAACTACCTTGGGTAAATATACAAAGTTATTTCTAAGTATCTAAATCTTTTCAAAAGAAAATTGTTTAAACAATAGTAATAACAATATAGTATGTAGCTTATAGGGCTTCCCAGATGGTGTTAGTGGTAAAGAACCCACCTGCCAATGCAGGAGATTTAAGAGACCTGGGTTTGAGCCCTGGGTTTGGGAGATCCCCTGAAGGAGGGCAGAGCAATCACTCCAGTATTCTTGCCTAGAGAATCCCACGGACAGAGGAGCCTGGAAGGCTATTGTCCAAGGGGTCACAAAGAGTCAGACAGAACTGAGTACACACACACACCCATGCACATGAGCAACTTTATATAAATAAATTAGACAAGTTAGATAAAATGGACAAATGTCTTTCAAAATACACAAACTAGAAAAAACACTCAACAAGAAATAGATAACATGAAGTGTCCTCTATCTACCAAATAAATTAAAATACACTTGAAATTCTTAAAAAGTAAAAAAAAAAGAAAAAAACCAACCTTTTATACCCAAGCATCTTCACTTGGAATTTAACCAAGAAAGAATACTCATTCTGCACAAACTCTTACACAAAGTTGAAGAGGAGGGAATATTTCCCAATTCATTTATGACACCAGAATTACTCCAATACCAAAAGTAAGTAAAGACATTACAAGAAAACAAAACTATAAGGATTAATGTTTTGAAAATACAAAAAATCCTTAACAAAATACAAGCAAACTGAGCATAGCATATAAAAGAAATCAGATGGGTGACCAATTAATCAATACACCACTGATTCTAGTCATTCCACAGCTAGGCATTTATTTACCCAACAGTAATCAAAGCATTTGATTTGGGTTTGATCCCTGGGTCAGGAAGATCTGCTGGAGCAGGAAATGGCACACCATTCTAATATTATTGTTTGGAAAATTCCATGGGCAGAGGAGCCTGGCAAGCTACAGTCAATGGGGCTGCAAAGAGTCAGACATGACTGGGAAACTGAGCACACAAACAAAGCATTAAATCCATGTAAAAACCTATACCGGAATGTTTATAACAGCTATATTTATGACAGCCAAAACTTGTAAACATCCCAGATCTTCACCAATAATTGAATAGAGAGACACAGACTGAGGTACTGATACAATGGAATACTACACAGCAACAAAAGGGAGACGATACATTCAGTAACATAAATGAATCTCAAAGTAATTGTGCCAAGTGAAATGAGAGTTTTACTTAAATTCCACAAGATACAAACTAATATATAGTGATAATAGATCAGTGGTTGTCTATGGATGGGGGCAAACTGGGGAGATGTGTGAGGAGTGATTACAAAGGGACATGAAGAATTCTGGGAGATGTCACATATATTTATTATCTTGATTACAAGATGTATTCATCTGGTAAAACATCTCTAATTGTAAAACTTGTGTCCACCTTATGAAATGTCTATTATATGTTGAATAAAGCTATTTTATAAAGAAAATAATAATCAGTAACTTAAAAAAAAAGAAAGTATTTGAATCAGAAATTAAAAAGCTACTCTAATAAAAAAGTGGCTTCCGCTCCCACTTAGGATATAGAAAGTCACTAAGGATGTAGCACAAGAGAGGAAACCAAATAACCTGCAGAATCCTAGTTTCTAAAGCCTATCAGAGAACTAAGAATGCAAATTAACCTAAATCTCCTGAAATCTAGATATTAACAAGTCCTTCTTACAAAGAAACATAATATTGTTAAGACTTAATATTAAGGTGTTAAATAGCCCCCAAATACTATCTGAAAAAAAAGAGTACTAATGAATGTATATGTAAAACAGACTCAGAGATATAGAAAACAAGCTTGTGGTTACCAAAGGGGAGAAGGAAAGGGAATTGGGGATAAATTAGGGATATAGGATTAATTGGGCTTCCCTGGTGTCTCAGATGGCAAAGAATCTGCCTGCAGTGCAGGAGACCCAGGTTCAATCCCTCAGTTGGGAAGATCTCCTGGAGAAGAGAATTGCAACCCACTTCAGTATTCTAGCCTGGAGAATTCCATGGACAGAGAAGACTGCTGGCTACAGTCCATGGGGTTGCAGAGTTAGACATGACTGAGCAAGTAGCATGTGTGCGCACACGCGCACACACACACACACACACAGGATTAACAGATACAAACTACTATGTGTAAAATAGATAAGCAATAAGGATATACTGTAGCACAGGAAGTTACAGTCATTATCTTGTAATAAACTATAATGGAGTATAATCTGCAAAAATACTGAATCACTAGGTCATACACCTGAAACTAATGTACCATGGTAAATCAACCATATTTCAACAAATGAAAGTTTTTGAAAGCTGTTAAATATCCCCAAGTTAATCTATAAGTTCAACAGAAGTCCAACAAAAATTCCAGAAAACTTTAAAAAAAAGAAATTGACAAATTAATATTTGAATTTATATAAAATGCAAGATACTTCAATAAAAATAATAAATAAAATAAAACAAATTTGGAAGACATTTTTTCTGATTTCAAGACTTCATATTATACAACATTAATTAAGACTGTGGTGTTGGCATTAAGACAAACAAATATATATATATATACAACCGAATGGAATCTAGATTTGATTTTCGACTATGGGTCCAGAAATCTTTCAATAAAGCATGCCAGAACAATGAGAGCCAGTAGCAATAAAATGAACATTAGCTCATTACCCTCCCCCATAGACAAAATTAACAGCACATGGATCAGACACCTAAACTGAAAACTGAAAGCTATAAAACTTCAGGAAGAAAATAGAAAATGGCTGTGACCTTGAGGTAGTAACATAAAATGCCAAATTATAAAATAAACATGTGTAGTGTGTGCGTGCTAAGTCAATTCAGTCGTGTCCAAGTCTTTGCAACCCTATGGACTGTAGCCCACCAGGCTTCTCTGCCCATCGGATTTTCCGGGCAAAGAATACTGGAGTGGGTTGCTGTGGCCCTCTCCCAGGGGATCTTCCTGACCCAGGAATGAACCCACATCTCTTAGTCTCCTGCATTGGCAGGCGGGTTCTTTACCACTAGCAAAAAATAACTTATTTGGAAGCCCAAAATAAACATAAAGAAACTGAATTTCATAAAAATTTAAAAGTTTTGCTCTTTAAAGTTAACCATTAAGAAAATCAGAAAGGCGACAGTTGAGTGATGCCCCCTCACTCCCATACTCAGTGGAAAGCGACTCATAGAACCCCCGTAAGGAACAACTAACAGTATCTAATTCTGTTGCACTCCAAAGAGATTCCAGCTGGAAAAGGAAGAAGATCTTGCTTTGGGTTCAAAGCCCATCTGCTGACTTAATTTCTCATATATATCCTTGAACAGTGCCATTGCTCAAGAGATCAAGCCCTGAGCCTTTGGAGTAGGAGCACTGACTCCAAGACCATAGATTACCAGAGAACTAACCCTAGGGGGTATCAAATAGTGAGAAGTCACACAAAGGAAATCACTGGAATACAAGACTCACCATCACCCAAACACCAATAGCTTCCTGTGCAGGACGCCTCATCTAAACAACTAATAAAACAAAAATACAAACCCAATCATCAGCAGACAGGATTACCACCTCACTCAGCCTTGCCCATCAGAGGAAAAACAAACAAACAAAAACTCAGCACAAATCTCACCCTATAAGAAGCTCACACAAACCACTGGACCAACCTTTGGAGAGCAGAAACCAACAGGAAGAAAGAATTCAATCTTGAAGGCTTGGAAAAGGAGACCTCAAACACAGTAAGTCAAAAAAAAAAAAAAAAAAATGAAAAGGCAGAGAAATACTACACAAATGAAGGAACAAACTAGAAACACAGAAGTCCAAATAAATGAAGTGGAAATAGGCAAACTACCTGAAAAAGAATTCAGAATAATGACAGTAAAGATGATCAAAAACCTTGAAAGCAAAATGGAGAAAATGCAAGAATCAATTAACAAAGACCTAGAAGAATTAAAGAATAAACATGCAGAGACAAACAACACAATTACTGAAATTAAAAATACTCTAGAAGGAATCAATAGCAGAATATCTGAAGCAGAAGAATGAATCAGTGAGCTGGATGATAAAATGGTGGAAATAACTTCTGAAGAGCAAAATAAAGTAAAAAGAGTGAACAGAACTGAGGATAGTCTCAGAGGCCTCTAGGACAATATCAAATGTACCAACATTCGAATTATAGGAGTCCCAGAAGAAGAAGAGAAAAAGAAAGGGTATGAGAAAATTTTTGAAGAGATTATAGCTGAAAATTTCCCCAACATGGAAAAGGAAATAGTCAATCAAGTCCAAGAGGCACAGAGTCCCATACAGGATAAACCCAAGGAGAAACACACCAAGACACATACTAATCAAACTAACAAAGACTAAACACAAAGAAAGAATATTAAAACCAGCAAGGAAGAAGCAACAAGTAACATAGAAGGGAAATCCCACTTGCTTAACAGGTGATCTTTCAGCAGAAACTCTGCAGGCCAGAAGGGAATGACAGGATATATTTAAAGTACCGAAAGGGAAAAATCTACAACCAAGATTACTGTACCTGGCAAGGATCTCATTCAAAATTGACGGAGAAATAAAATGCTTTTCAGATGAGCAAAAGTTAAGAGAATTCAGTACCACCAAACCAGGTTTACAACAAATGTTAAAGGGACTTATATAGTCAAGAAATACAAGAGAAGAAAAAAGATCTACAAAATCAACTCCAAACAATTAAGAAAATGGCAATAGGAACATATATATCAATAATTACTTTAACTATAAGTGGACTAAATGCTCCAACCAAAAGACACAGACTGGCTGAATAGATACAAAAACAATACCCATATATATGCTGTCTACAAGAAACCCACTTCAGACCTAAACACACATATAGACTAAAAGTGAGAGGATGGAAAAATATATTTATTCAATGCAAATGGGAAGCAAAAGAAAGCTGGAGTAGCAACCCTCATATCAGACAAAATAGACCTTAAAATAAAGAAGATTACAAGAGATAAGGAAGGACACCACATAATGATCAAAGGATCAATCCAAGAGGAAGACATAACAACTGTAAATATCTATGCACCCAACACAGAAGCACGTCAATACATAAGACAAACACTAACAGACATGAAAGGAGAAATTAACAGTAACACAATAATAATAGGAAACTTCAACACCCCACTCACACCAATGGACAGATCATTAAAACAGAAAATTAATAAGGAAACACAAGTCTTTTTTTTTTTTTTTCTCTCTTTTTTTTTTTTTTTTATTAGTTGGAGGCTAATTACTTCACAACATTTCAGTGGGTTTTGTCATACATTGATATGAATCAGCCATAGATTTACACGTGTTCCCCATCCCGATCCCCGCTCCCACCTCCCTCTCCACCCGATTCCTCTGGGTCTTCCCAGTGCACCAGGTCCGAGCACTTGTCTCATGCATCCCACCTGGGCTGGTGATCTGTTTCACCATAGACAGTATACATGCTGTTCTTTTGAAATATCCCACCCTCACATTCTCCCACAAAGTTCAAAAGTCTGTTTTGTATTTCTGTGTCTCTTTTTCTGTTTTGCATATAGGGTTATTGTTACCATCTTTCTAAATTCCATATATATGTGTTAGTATGCTGTAATGTTCTTTATCTTTCTGGCTTACTTCACTCTGTATAAGGGGCTCCAGTTTCATCCATCTCATTAGGACTGGTTCAAATGAATTCTTTTTAACGGCTGAGTAATATTCCATGGTGTATATATATGTACCACAGCTTCCTTATCCATTCATCTGCTGATGGGCATCTAGGTTGCTTCCATGTCCTGGCTATTATAAACAGTGCTGCGATGAACATTGGGGTGCACGTGTCTCTTTCAGATCTGGTTTCCTCAGTGTGTATGCCCAGAAGTGGGATTGCTGGGTCATATGGCAGTTCTATTTCCAGTTTTTTAAGAAATCTCCACACTGTTTTCCATAGCGTCTGTACTAGTTTGCATTCCCACCAACAGTGTAAGAGGATTCCCTTTTCTCCACACCCTCTCCAGCATTTATTGCTTGTAGACTTTTGGATAGCAGCCATCCTGACTGGCATGTAATGGTACCTCATTGTGGTTTTGATTTGCATTTCTCTAATAATGAGTGATGTTGAGCATCTTTTCATGTGTTTGTTAGCCATCTGTATGTCTTCTTTGGAGAAATGTCTGTTTAGTTCTTTGGCCCATTTTTTGATTGGGTCATTTATTTTTCTGGAATTGAGCTGCAGGAGTTGCTTGTATATTTTTGAGATTAATCCTTTGTCTGTTTCTTCATTTGCTATTATTTTCTCCCAATCTGAGGGCTGTCTTTTCACCTTGCTTATAGTTTCCTTTGTAGTGCAAAAGCTTTTAAGTTTCATTAGGTCCCATTTGTTTAGTTTTGCTTTTATTTCCAATATTCTGGGAGGTGGGTCATAGAGGATCTTGCTGTGATTTATGTCGGAGAGGAAACAAAAGTCTTAAATGATACATTAGATGAGATGGATCTCATTGATATCTTCAGGACATGCCATCCAAATGCAGAAGAATACACCTTCTTCTCAAGTGCGCATGGAACATTCTCCAGGATAGGCCAAATCTTGGGTCACAAACCAAACCTCAGTAAATTTAGGAAAACTGAAATTATATCAAGCATCTTCTCTGACCACAACACTATCAGACTAGATATCAATTATAAGAAAAAAACTGTAAGAAACACAAACACATGGAGATTAAACAATATGTTTCTAAATAACCAACAGGTTACTGAAGAAATCAAAAGGGAATCGAAAAATTTCTAGAAGCAAATCACAATAAAAACACGACAACTCAAAATCTATGGGATGCAGCAAAAGAAGTTCTAAGAGGGAATTTTATAGCAATACAATCCTACCTCAAGAAACAAGAAAAACATTGAATAGACTACCTAACTTTACATCTAAAACAGCTGGAAAAAGAAGAACCAAAAAACACCATAATTAGTAGAAGGAAAGAAATCATAAAGATATGAGCAGAAATAAGTGAAAAACAAATGAAAGAAACAATAGTAAAGATTAATAAAACTAAAAGCTGGTTCTTTAAGAAGATAAAACTGACAAACCTTTAGCCAGACTCATCAAGAAAAAAAAAAGAGAAGAATCAAATCGACAAAATTAGAAATGAAAAAGCAGAGGTTATAACAGACAATGCAGAAATACAAAGGATTATAAGAGACTATTATGAACAACTATATGGCAATAAAATGGATAACTTGGAAGAAATGGACAGGTTCTTAGAAAAGTTCAATCATCTAAGACAGAACCAGGACAAAATAGAAATTATGATCAAGATTGCCAGGAGAAATATCAATAACCTCAGATACGCAGATGACACCACCCTTATGGCAGAAAGTGAAGTAAAGAGTCTCTTGATGAAAGTGAAAGAGGAAAGTGAAAAAGTTGACTTGAAACTGAACATTCAGAAAACAAAGATCATGGCATCTGGTCCCATCTCTTCATGGCAAATAGATGGGGAAAGAATGGAAACAGTGAGAGACTTTATTTTCTTGGGCTCCAAAATCACTGCAGATGGTGACTGCAGCCATGAAACTAAAAGACACTTGCTCCTTGGAAGAAAAGCTATGACCAACTTAGACAGCATTTTAAAAAGCAGAAACATTACTTTGCCGACAAAGGTCTGTCTAGTCAAAGCTGTGGTTTTTCCAGTAGTCATGTATGGATGTGATGGTTAGACTATAAAGACAGCTGAGCGCCAAAGAATTGATGCTTTTGAACTGTGGTGTTGGAGAAGACTCTTGAGAGTCCCTCGGACTGCAAGGAGATCAAACCAGTCAATCCTCAAGGAAATCAGCCGTGAATAGTCATTGGAAGGACTGATGTTGAAGCTGAAACTCCAATACTTTGGCCACTTGATGCGAAGAATTGACTCACTGGAAAAGACCCTGATGCTGGGAAAGATTGAAAGAAGGAGGAGAAGGGGACGACAGATGATGAGATGGTCAGATGGCATCACTGACTCAATGGACATGAATTTGAGCAAGCTCCAGGAGTTGGTGACTCACAGGTAAACCTGGGTGCTGCAGTCCGTGGGGTTGCAAAGAGTCGGACATGACTGAGTGACTGAATTGCCCATACTATCCAGCAATTCCACTCCTGGGTGTGGAAAACAAAAACACTAATTCAAAAAGATACATGCACCCCAATACTTATAGCAGCATTATTTACAATAACCAAGATATGGAAGCAACTTAAGTGTCCATTGATAGATAAATAGATGAAGAAGATGTGAGATATATACACATTCTTTTTATCGTCAAGTAATATTCCATTATATATAACACAATGAATGAGATCTTAACATTTACAACAATATAGATGGACCTATAAGGTATTATACTTGGTGAAATAAATCACACAGAGAAAGACAAATACTGTATGTTTTCACTTATATGTGGAATCTAAAAAATTAAATAAAATAAGTGATCAAATACAACAAAACAGACTCAGAGATGCTATGAACTAGTGGTTACTAAAACAGACATGAAAGGGGAGGAGCAAAATAGATGAAGGGGATTAAAAGTTATTATAACTACCAGTTATAAAATAAGTAAGTTATAAGGATGTAACATACAGCACAGGGAATATAGTCAATATTTTGTAATAACTTTGTATGTTATATAATCTATTAAAGCACTAAATCACTATGTTTTAAACCTCAACCTAGGGCTTCCCTCATGGCTCAGTGGTAAAGAATCCACCAGTCAATGCAGGAGACAAAGGTTCAATCCCTGATCTGGAAAGATCCCGCATGCCATGAAACAGCTAAGCCTGTAGTCTCAACTATAGAGCCACTGCTCTAGAGACCCAGAGTTGCAAATACTGAGGTCACATGCTGCACCTACTGAAGCTTCTGCACCCTAGAGCCTGGCCTCCTCAACGAGAGAAGCCACCACATTGAGAAGCCTGCACACAACATCTAGAGAGTAGATTGCTCCACAAGAAGAGAAAACCTGAGCAGCAGTGAAGACCTAGCACAGTCAAATAAACAACTAACCTGAACCTAATGCAACACTGGAAGTCAACTACACTTCAATCAAAAAGGGAAGACATTTCAGACTTTCTCAGGCAAATAGAAGCTGAGACCATTCACCAGCAGACCTATCCTTCAGGAAATGTGAAGAGAGATTTTTCAGACAGAAGGAAGATGAAACAAGTCAGAAACTTGGATATACAAAAAGATGGCAAGAGTATTGGAGAAAGAATTAATGAAAGTAAAATAAAGTAAAATAAAAAAAGTAAAATAATTTGCCTTATTCTTGATTGATCTAAAAGATAGTTGTTTGTTTACAGCAATATTAGAAGTAGAGGAAATCGCACACATGGTAAGTGAGTGAATGAGAACATCACAACGAATGAGAGGGGGGATTGGGAACACATGGTTATAAGATGTCTATACTACATGTGACACTGAATAGTATTAATGGAAAGTGTACACAAATTAGTAAAAAACAACTAGAAAAACAACTATAAATTCTTAAAAGAGGAATAATTGATACTCTAAGAGAACAGATAAAGTGGAATAATATAAAATGTTCAGTGAAAAACAAAGAGGGTAGAAAGATAAGCCACAGGCAACAAGTAAAAAATTGTTACAAACATGGTTGATATTAATCTAAATTTGTCAATAACCATGTTAAATATGAATAGTTTAGCACATGAATTAAAAGACAGATGTTGCCAAAATGGATAATAAAACAAGACACAACTCTATTGTGTCTATAAGAAGCCCACATTAAACCAAAATCTGTTTGGTTAAAGATTAAGGTGTGAAGAAAGATATACCATGCTACTGCTGCTGCTGCTGAGTCGCTTCAGTCATGTCCGACACTGTGCGACCCCATAGACGGTAGCCCACCAGGCTCCCCTGTCCCTGGGATTCTCCAGGCAAGAACACTGGAGTGGGTTGCCATTTCCTTCTCCAATGCATGAAAGTGAAAAGTGAAAGTGAAGTCACTCAGTCATGTCTGACTCCTAGCGACCTCATGGACTGCAGCCCACCAGGCTCCTCCATCCATGGGATTTTCCAGGCAAGAGTACTGGAGTGGGTTGCCATTGCCTTCTCTGATATACCATGATAGCTCTAATTAAAAAATAGAGTAGCTAAATTAATTTCATACAAAACAGAGTTGAGGTGACATTATTAGGAATAAAGGTGAAGGAAACTACACAATCACAAAGAGGCCCATTCTCCAAGAAGACAAAATAATCCTACATGTGTTTGTACCAAACAACAAAGCATCAAAATATGTGAAGCAAAAACTGATAAACCTGATAAAGGAAATGGACTAATATACTATTACAATTAGAGATTTCAAAAGTTCTCTTTCAAAAATTGATAGCTCAAATAGGCAGAAAATCAATAGGGACATTGTTGGCCTGAACAACACAAATCAATCACCTTTATCTAACTGACATTTACAAATACTCTATCCGAGGACAGCATAATATGCATTCTCATTGTGGGCCATCAAACACACCTTATCAAATTAAAGAAAAGTAGAAATCATACATCATATGTTCTTAGACCAATTGAATTAACCTAGAAGTCAGAAACAGAAAAGTAGCTGAAAATCTCTAATTATTTGGAAACTAAATGATACATTTCTAAAAACATTTGCCTCAAAGAGGAATTCTCAAGTTTAACTAAAATATATTGAATTAAACAAAACTGGAAATACAATTTATCACATTTTGTTGTATACAGAAAATCTATGCTTAGAGAAAAACTTACGGCATTAAATGGAAAATAAGAAAGAATAAACTCAACAAGCTCTATATTGGCATGCAGGCTAAGTCACTTTAATCATGTTTGACATTTTGTGACCCTATGGGCTTCTCTGGTGGCTCAGATGGCAAAGAATCCACCTGCAGTGCAGGAGACCTGGGTTCGATCTCTGAATTGGGAAGATCCCCTGGAGGAGGGCATGGCAACCCACTTCAGTATTTTTGCCTGGTGAATCCCTATGGACAGAGGAGTCTGGCGGGCTACAGTCAATGGAATCTCAAAGAGTCAGAAACAACTGAGTGACTAAGCACATCACATGGACCTTAGCCTGCCAGGATCCTCTGTCCATAGGATTCTCCAGGCAAGTATACTGCAATGGATTGCCATGCCCTTCTCCAGGAGATCTTTCTCATCCAGGGATCAAACCTGCATCTCTTAGTCTCCTACATTGGCAGGCCAGTTCTTTACCACTTGCACCACCAAATTACTTCTATCCACTATATGCAAAGAACTCTTCGAACTCAACATTAAGAAAAATAATTTAAAAATTGGCAGAAGACATAAACAAATGTGTCACCAAAGAAGATAAACCAGTAGCAAATAAGCAAGTGAAACAATGCCACACATTATTTTTCATTAGGGAACTGAAAATTAAAGCAACAATTAAATCTCTTCACACCTATGAGAATGCCTAATATACAGTAAATATCAAGTGTTGGCAAGGATGCAGGTAAGTGGGACTCTTATATATTGCTGGTGGTTATAGAAATGGTATAAACACTCTGGAAAACTGTTTTTAGGGTTCCTGTAATGATAAGCAAGTTTACCAAAAGACCGAGCATTAGTACTCCAAGGTATTTACCCAACTAATTTGAGAACTTGTCCATGCAAAACTCTGCATGCAACTCTTTGTATCAATAGAACACCTAATTGCAGTCACTCCAAACTGAAAACCTTCAGTGGATGAATAAACCAAAAAACATACAAATGCAGATGGTGACTGTAGCCATGAAATTAAAAGATACTTGCTCCTTAAAAGAAAAGCTATGACAAACCTACACAGTGTTTTAAAAAGCAGAGACATCACTTTTCTGACAAAGGTCTGTATAGTCAAAGCTATGTTTTTTTCAGTAGTCATGTATGGAAGTGAGAATTGGTCCATAAAGAAGGCTGAGCGCCAAAGAATTAACACTTTATAATTGTGGTGCTGGAGAATGCTCTAGAGTCCCTTGGACAGCAAGGAGATCTACCAGTCAATCCTAAAGGAAATCAACCCTGAATGTTCATTGGAAGGACTGATGCTGAAGCTGAAGCTCCAATACTTTGGCCACGTGGTGTGAAGAGTCGACTCACTGGAAAAGACCCTGATGCTGAGAAAGGTTGAAAGAAAAAGGAGGCAGCAGAGGATGAGATGGTTAGATAGCATCACTGACTCAATGGACATGAATTTGAGCAATCTCAGAGAGATAGTGGAGGACAGCGGAGTCTGGCGTGCTACAGTCCATGGTGTCAAAAAGAGACAGACACAACTTAGCAACTGAACAACAACAATACCCAATAATAAAAAGAACTATTGATAAACGTGGGTGAATCTCAAAGGCATGATGATGAATGAAGTCAGTTACAAAATGCTGCATGTTGCATAATTGTGTGTATAACATTCTTGAAAAGACAAACTACAGCAATGGAGACAATGCAGAATATATCAGTGGCTGCCATATGTCTGAACTTATTAGGGTTTGGGAAGGGTGTGGCTATAAAACAGCAACAAGTGGGAGTTCTTGGAGTTATGTATCTTAATTGTGATGGTGGTTACAGTAACCCAAACTTACAGGGCTTTATATCCAAAAGATCCATTTTACTGTATTTAATAAGTCAAATAAACTACTAAAATGATATATATTTAGTAATTCACATGTATACAGATATGGTGTATATATCTAACTCCCTGGTATAGGTACACTTCCCTGGTGTAGGAAATGGCAACCCATTCCAGTACTCTCGCCTGTAAAATTCTACGGGCAGAGGAACCTGATGGGCTACAGTCCGTGGAGTCTGCTGTGACTGAGCATATATATAACGTTTAAAAGCAAGCAAGAAATTCTAAACTAAGAGTGAAAGGATTGTCAAGAAATGCATGAGAACAGTACTTCCTGTCCTCCAGTCGCTCAGTCTAGTCTGATTCTGTGACCCCATGGACTGCTGCATGCCAGGTTTCCCTGTCCTTCACTATCTCCTGGAGTTTGCTCAAACTCACCTCCATTGAGTCGGTGATGCTATCCAAACATCTCATCCTCTGTCAGCCCCTTCTCCTCCTGCCCAGCATCTTTCCCAGCATCAGGGTCTTTTCCAGTGAGTCAGCTCTTTGCATCAGGTGGCCAAAGTATTGAGGCTTCAGTTTCAGCCTCAGACCTTCCAAGGATATTCAGAATTCTTTTGGGATTGACTGGTTTGATATCCTTGCAGTCCAAAAGACTCGCAAGAGTCTTCTCCAGCACCACGGTTCCAAAGCATCAATTCTTTGGCCTTTACGGTCCAACTCTCACATCTTGATCGTGAATACTGGAAAAACCAGGACCTTTGTCGGCAAAGTAATGTCTCTAGTACTAGTAACCTTTAACATATGGTATTATTTGGAAGAAACGGGCGTAGCTACATTGAGAGGGTGACAACGAAAGTGGGCAGTAAGCTGTGGGCCCGCCTTGGCATCAGAGAAAGGAACAGTTCCAAGTCGTGGTGTGAAAATACTTTTAAGAGGAAGGTAAGAAATGGAGAAAAGTCAGAATATCGGTTTTAAGAGGCTAAGGGACCAATTTCAGATGAGATGTCATGCACTGGCCCCAAAGCAGGGCTTGGCAGAAGAGCCCAGACAGGATGGATGGGAGAAAGTTGGAGATCCTGAGAAAGAAAGTGTGAGCAGAAAGCAAGAAACGATAAAGGTGGGCGCAGACAGTGCGAGGCAGGCAGACGGGCAAAGGCAGGTTATTTCAGTAGTGTCTTTTGCAGTTTCTGAGGCAGGTACCAAGGGGCACCTGAAAGAGCGAGCGCAGGCGCCTGGGAAGGCGGGCGCCGGAACGCCCGCGAGGGGTGTCCGGTGCTCTCGCAGGAGACCGGGTCTCGGCGCGGGTGGCGGCTGCGAGCACGCGCGCTCGGAGCCGGCCGGCGGGGCGGGGGCGGGGCGGAGGTGGGGCGCGCGCACGTCCACGCGGGGCGAGGGAGAGGCGCGGCAGAGGCCGGTGACGTCAGGGGGCGCGCGCGGCCGCGGGCGGAGCCGAGGGGCGGGCGCAGCGCGCGGCCGCGGGCGGAGCGGAGGGGCGCGAGGGGCGGAGCAGAGCGCGGGAGGAGGCGGGGGAGGAGAGGCCCCCGGACCGCGAGCGGCAGCTGGGGAGGGGGCCGCGGAGCCGGAGCGCGAGAAACAGCTGATCCGGTTTTCCTTAAAGCCAGAGAAAATGGAAGTCGGGTAGCAGCTACTGCGGCGCTGCGGGCTGACTGAGCGGAGCGGCGCGGCAGGTGAGACGGCGCTGGCCGCGGTGCTGCCGGCGGCGGTGGGGCCGGGGCCGCGGGCCCGGCAGGTGCACTATCCGTCCCAGTGCTGCGTTGGGTGCCTCCGCAGCTTCGTGGCGGAGCAGATGGGCGCAGAGGCCGGGCGGCTGCGTGTCTGGGGCGCGGGGGTCGCGGGCACAGCGCGGGGCTCGCCGGCGCGTCTGCATTGCGGGCTCGGCTCTGGACCCCGCGGGCGCCGCGGCCACCGGCCCTGGCCCGACGCGGCGCGCGTCTCCGGGCAGGGTGCGGCGCTCCCTCTGGGTCGCGGACGGTGTCTCCTTCGGGCCCCGGAGCCGTCTGCACTGGAACGTGATGACGGGCTCGGGGACACCGGCTCCTCGGTCCGTTGGGCGCACTGGGGTCCCGGGGCGCCGGCGGACTCCCGGGCACGGCCAGGCAGCATCGCGTGAGGCCGCCGGCCGGGTGCCCGGGCCGTGGCTACGTGGGCCACCGCGGCCCGGTGCGCCGCTCGCTCTTTCCTCTGGGTCTGGCTGGACAGCGGGCGAACGGCTAATGCAATTTGGCTGTGAACCTGGAGGCCTTCCCTGGTATCTTTTCACTGGAGGGGGTAAAATCGCATTTGCTGTGCTTTAAGTGCTCCTTTAAATTCGGGAGATGTCAGTGATGTCATCATTAACAAAAACTTTCCTTCATTGGACACAACCGCCCAAGTGCACCCTCCTCCAGTGCAGCTATTGCAGCCCTTTGAGAATCTTTGCTACAAAATAGATTTGTCTCTGCTCTGTGAACTCACCAACCTTACACAGGTGAAAACGGTTTTTATTTTTATTTCTTGGCTTGAGAAAGAATAGATTCAAGAGAGGCTGAAGGGAAACTTGTTAGATCCTCACAGATCCGAGAATCACTCCAACCATATCACAAGCATCCAGGGGAAAGTCACGCATGACACTTCCGTGGCTATTGCCTGGCTTTATCTTTATAACTGAAAGTGAGCCATGAGATGAGAAAAATTAAAAGACATTATATTTGAGGTGGCAGATGATGTGTTCAGAAAAGGTAGACAGTGTGGCCTAGATCTTCACAGGCCTTGATTGCTTCAGGAAAATCTGTAGGTCTTCTAGCTCTCCATCACCACCTCCTCCAGGACTCCCCACCATGATGGGCCTGGGAGAAGTCTGCTCTGGAGAAAGGGGTGATAGCTTCTCTGGGGCCCTCCCTGCCTTTCCTGTAGCAGCTGTGTGACCCACCAGCCTCCAAGGCTAGTTTAACACCTGAAGAGAGTTGAGAGAGTGCAGAGGCTGGGACTTAACCTGCAAGGCACACCAAGTTCTGGGGAAATTTCTCCCCATAAATGGGAGCAGCATGCCAGCATTATTGTGTGTGTGAGTGTTCCATTAGTATGGACTGTGATGGGAACAGAAGTAAGCAAGTTCCCAAGACAGTCTGCACTTCTACTGAAGCCAATCATATTGAAAGGATATTCAATGAGGGACAAAAATATTGACATTTGTGTATTTAATAATTAATGATTTCCTAATTGGTGCAAAGAAGCATACCTTAAATTATTTGTGTGATCATATTGGGTCTGTAAGAAATTTAATACCACAGGCCATGCAAAAGTTTTAGCCTGGTCCGGAGGGTAAGCTTTTAAAAACCCTGGATTGGGGGGAAGAAAACTAGAAGTAGAGTTTCACCTTAGGTTTTGGCATTCAGGGTGGCAGTGGATGGAAACCATTGCATTATGGAGTCTTGCCTCTTGTGGGTCTCAGCCTGGGTCCTGTGTGGAGGCCCCTAGCCCTGGTGGAGCCTAGCACAAAAGTTTCGGGAAAGCTGAATTGTCTTTTCTCCCCTGTGGAGAAGGAGAGTGGCATGTCCATATGAAGCAGCCATGTGTGCGTGGCCTGTCACCTCCTAAAGGTGCCAGATTTATTCACAGTGGCAAGACTGCCTGAGACAGGAAGCCTTATAGCAGAATTGACTCCAAATATACGTCTTTTCAGCAACTTTGCCCCCGCTGCATATGGTTATTTTAGAAATTGACCTTCTAAGTCATTGCTGAGATTTTTTTCTGTAACTGAAGTAGCCTCAAGTGTGTGAAAATTGGCTTTTAAGTCTCTGAGTTATGAACTCTATAGAAATTGAGTCTGTGAAACCACTCTGGCCATATATCCTTTCTTTTTTCCCACCTGTAGACCTGTGAAAGTATTCTTTGTAATTTTTTTAAAATTTAACTCACTCTAGTACTTTTGATAATACAAAGCAAGTGTTTTCACTAAAGCTTGAGATATTAGCCACTGGTTTCCTAAAACATTTCAAAATCCCTCACTTTAAAGCCTCTTCATTCCCCTTTCATGCTTAGAGTATCACATCCGATTCTAAGAAGCCAAGATTGCCTTGGCTTTTCTTCTTGTTCCCTTTGAATGTTAAGGTCATTTAATTCTTGTCTTAGGCCCAAAAGATAAAGGCTGAGTCAGCTCCCGAGGGGCCACCAGGGGGCGTGCTAAATGCATCTTGGCGGGCCTCTACCTGAGCCACCTTGGAAAGGATGGAGGATCCCCAAACTAGAGGTGTGTACCTGTGAGCCGTGAGCCGCACGTCTCTGTGTGCCTATCGCCCAAGGGATGGACACTGAAGGAAGGATATGCTTTAAAGAGCCAGAGGTTGCGGCTTCTTGAATGGGTCTCCCTCCATGGGGCAGCTTTAATGGCTCCGTGTTTTTGGAGAGTGATGGTTGGTCCCAGTCAAAAGATTCAGTGCCTCCTCAGATAGCAGAAGGGAAAGTGTTGGCTTGGAGAGGAGTGACTTGGCCTCACAGAAATCCCTGCCTACATCTTGGTCCTGGAGAGGGCATGATGGTGCCAACCAGGACAGCCAGTGAACGTGTCTCCCATCCCCCAACAATGTTTTCCCTGGGGTTTGACAACTATTGACTTAAACCCAAGGACTCTGTGTCATTAGCACCTCTCAGGGGGTTTATTTGCTGGCCTTGCCAACATTATTGGCTCAGGGTTTCTCAGATGAAGACAGGCAAATGTTTAATCCATGTATGTGTTTTTACATGAATAAAATGAAACAGGAGAAAAGAGGCAACTGTGCTTTTCACTTGAATGTGCTTAATCTGATTTTTAAGTGTGTGCCATCAAGGTTTATAGTTATGGGGTCCTCACCAGTTTCCTTGTAGAGCCCAGATGCTGAAGGGTGAGATCACACCTTGAAGGGAATAGATCTTTTACTGGACACCTATCTAACTGCTATGACTGGATAATTCTTTATACTTCTTATTCTGTCAAAATGCTCGTAGAACTGAACTGTTGATTTTAGAGAGGTAAAAGGAAAAAGTTTTCCAGCTTTGTGCTTCTCTTGGAGCACTTTAAATGGCTGCAGGGGAAGTGCCACTCAATTAAAGACAGGTGGCACCTGATCCTTTTGGAAGCGGTCCATCCCTGAGGATGACCACAGGATATCCTACTCAAGAGGGAATCCTGAGATCCACAGGCTTTTAAAAGGAAGCAAAACATGCTGGATTTTTTTTATGGTATATCTAATTTGAAAATATTTTGCCCTTGGAAACTTGGAAGCAGAGTTTCATTTGCCCTTGATAGACTGCTGCATCCCCCAAGCAGTCTGTGTGTCTGACCAAGAAGAAGATGACTGTAACACAGATGTGACAGAGCCAGTCAGGGAGAAGCTGCCCTCTCGTTTTGGGGATGAAGCTCCTTGCCATTCATAGTAACAGAATGGGTACATGGGTTGAAAACAAGTCATTAAAAATCTGAAAGTGAGAGGTTGCCGCTGCCAATTTTACCTGCCCATGTTTTGGAGGTGTGTTAGCTGGCTGGTTTATGCATGGTATTTCTTTTGGAGTAGGGGGTGTGTGGGCTATGGTCAAGGCAGGGATTAGGAGAGAGCAGACCTTACTTTTCCTTCTGCATTAGCCACAACCTGCCACCCGGAATGAGGCATGACCCTGTCATGCTCTAGGACCCTCATGAGAAAAGGAGAAAGTTAACCTCCCATGTCTCCAAGGCCTTATCTAGTGAAGCTGCAGAATTCCACAAACCCATAGTGCTTGCTATTAGATTTCTGCTATCTACCATCTGACATTCTAAGAAGTCAGATGTACATTCATGCCAATGCAAGTTCTAAATACATCTCTCTTGCAGATAGGGTTAAAGTAAACTCATTTTCTGGATTTGAAGGATCGCACCTTTCTCCTTGCAAGGAAATATTTTTTGTTTGAGCCTAGTTTATCCTTCCATAGTTTTCCTTATAAATGTGATGGATATTTGATGTCTGAGTGAATATGCATGCATAAAATGCAGTATAACTTTTACAAAATACAAAGGGAGACCTCTGAAATTCTTTTTCTTTTCTGCTCAGTGTTTCATTCAATTGTTTTATTAGATCAGCAGTTTCTCACGATGCTAAGGATGGATGTGGATGGACCACTCACCCATCCCTCCATGAGATTCAGTCTCTCAGTTGCTGAGATGAGTGTAGGAGCAGATGTCCTGGTTTGCCCCTGCCAACATGAGCCTTGCTACTGCTGTGAAGCCCCCCAGCTCTGCTGCCCCTCAGACAGATACACCCATGGTTTACCCAGATCATCTCTGTGGTTCCATTTTAGAAGTTGCCTATGATATGGGGCTCCCCAGATACTAGAGTATGCCTAGGGCTGGCCTGGCAGGACTGTGGAAGAGACCCCACGATGGACCACATCCTGGGATGTGATGTGCCTCCTTCCATGAAGGCCACCCTAACCCCCAAAACTGAGTCAGTACCCTTTCATCTTGGGGGTCCAAAGACCATGGTTCCAATCCATTTTCCCACACTTCTTATAGTGATGATTTGAAGCTTTGAGAATATGTGTATTATCAAAATATGAGGCAACACTTTTGCATGTGTAATTTTTCATGCCTTAAAAGGAATTGTCCAGCATCCAAGATATGTATTGTTTACTTTTTCTTTTTGTTAATTGAAATATAGTTAATTTACAATGTTGTATTAATTACTTCTGTACAGCAAAGTGATTCAATTATATATATACACATATGTATATACACATTTTTTAATATTCTTTTTCCATTATGGTTTATCATAGGATATTGAATATAATTCTCTCTGCTATACAATAGGACCTTATTGTTTATCCAGTCTATATATTATGGTTTGCATCTGTTAACTTCTGCCTCCCAACTCATTCATCACCCAAGTCCCTTCTCCTTGGCAACCATCAGTCTGTTCTCTATTTCTGTGAATCCATTTCTGTGTCATAGATAGGTTCATTTGTATCATATCTTAGACTCCATGTATAAGTGATATCATATGGTATTTGTCTTTGTCTTTCTGACTTTCTTTACTTAGTATGATAATCTCTAGTTGCACACTTTTTCTTCTTAAAGTGGAGTATCTTTTGCCAGTCTTTTAAATAATATCATGCTATCTCTTGAATCATTCCTGAATAGAAAAAAAGATGGACAAGTTGCCAGCTGACTTGGACAATGTGGCAAGCTGTGTGACCTTGGGTACAGTCCCAAGTGGCCCCCCAAGAGGAGAATCTCTTCTCTGGTTTTGTGTAGGTTTGGGGGGGAGAAGCAGATGAGTGTGCAGTGAGTCCTTCAATTCTAAAGCAATCGATGATTCCAATAGAAGGAAGTAGGAGGCGGCGTGCCCATCTCATTTACCACGAGCCCTTCGCCTTCCCTTGTCACTGTTGTCAGTTGCTGGGTTTACAGTTGACACTTGTAACTCAAGTCCCAGCTTCAATGAACTTGCTTTTAACTTTTTTTGTAGAGGAAGAAGGAGGCATGGGTAAGAAGAATGGAGGACCTTCTTTGGCTTAGTGATTCTTGTCGTTTACCTGGAATTGTCATCCAGTTCTGTTAAAACAGGCTAAAGGAAGTTCCTCCAAGTCAGGTAGACTACAGACCCCTTGAGAGTTGGGCTGCATCTCCTATCTCTAGCAGGCCCCTCGGTCTCATCAGATGGATTGTTACAGAACACACATTCTTACTCTCGGAGTTGATGGAAGATTAGTCTTTCACATGGACAACTCGTGGGTGGAAAGAGAGGAAGGAGAAAAACATTCCAGAGATGGGGTCCTGCTAGTCCCATGTCTGTGAGGGGCAGTGACCATGGCCTGAGGCCCCACCAGCATGGCATTTACCCTTGGTTTTACCCTTGGGGGAAGTGTGTGGCTAAGCTCTGGGTCTGCACTGCTCTCCTCACCCTGAAAGAGCCCCCTGGCAGGGCCGGCTGCTGTTCTTGGAGCAGGTCTCTGGCCTCTGAGACCAAGGGGCATCCTCTCGTCATTGGTCTTGAATATGGTGCAGGGCAGAGAAGTCTCTGTGGCTCCTGAGGGACAACGCAGGCCCCCATGGGAGGAAGTGACTCTTTTGCAAGCCCTGTCACTTGCTAGGTCACGTGAAAGCCCTGTGGCTGTTTCACTTGGCACTGTGGCTGCATAATTATTGGTAGGCAAATTGAAAGGCCGCACTGGATCTCTTGGGAGCCTGTGGCCTGGACTTGCAGGAATGGTTTGCACTTTGTGTCCACATCTCTTGATTATTTCATTTGTAAAGTCTGTCTGGACTGAGGTGCTGACTGTGACCTAGGCCCTCAGGGTCCCCTGGTTCAAAGTGGCCGGCAGACTCTGGCTTGTCAGGCCTGGCATGTATGGGCAACCTCCATCTCCCCTGGGTCATCTACCTGCGCTGCCTGTGACTGACAGCATTTCCTAAGGTTTCTTCCACCCAACTCCACTTATCCCATGAACAGTCTGGAGGGCCCTGTGTTCAGAAAGACATTGTCACATCGGGTATGTAAGGCTTCCGGGGTTTGGGAGGGGTGATACAGGCAAGAAATTCCACTGCTTCAAGTTAGAGGTTTGTTATAAGATGCTGTGCTGCTGCATTTAAATTAGGAGATACTGTGGAGGTGGCAAACACCACAGTAAAGCAAAACACATGAAGTTTTTTGGTTCCCAGTGCATGTAAAACTTACATTTACACCACCATCCTATCGTCTATTAAGTGTACAATAGCATTATGTCTAAATATATACCTATATATACACCCCTTAATTAAAAAATACTCTATGGCTAAAAAAAATGCAAGCTATCATCTGACAATACAGGGTTGCCACAAACCTTTAGTTTCTTTAAAAAAAAAAAAATGCAGCATCTATGAAGCGAAGGAGGTCTGCCTGTACTAGGCTGTGGGGTGACTGGAGGGCCCGGTGGGAAACGTGGCCATGGAGGAGCGTCTGTGTGTGGCCCCTGCAGGTTAAGGCCGGGCCTGCTGGGGGAGACTCCCAGCCTCTGTACCAGGCCCCCACCTTGGGCATCTCTCTAGTCCTCTGTTTCACAGGTGAGGTGGAGACAGGTAGCTGCTTGACCTCTGATACCTCATTCAAGTCCATGATTCTGTGCCCAGTAATCCCCTCCTTCTCTCCTAGTGCTGACTAATCAGGGGAAAGAAAGGCCCACTCATTGCTGGGAGAGAACAGCTAGGGAAAATTAGGCGTCTCTTAGGAATGTTTGTATCCGTTTCTCATGCTGAGGAGAATACAGAGCATTTGAAGAAGGATTTATAGTTAGAAATGGGCTGTGTGGTCAGCATCCCTCCTTCTGACTGTGAGACTCCGAGGAGAAGGCTGTGCCCCAGCCTGTTCAGAACAGGCTCTCCATGTGTGTTTATGAGATGCATTCACTAGTCCTATGGGAATTAAACTTAGAAATTTAATTATTCTTTCTAGAATTGTTTAGCTCCCATGAGTTCAAAAGTGTTAGAGTTGAGAATGCGGCTCATGTCAAATTTGACACATTTTCAAACTTGAGCCCCCCAGTTTGGCAGTGAGCAAAAAAAAAGAAAAAAAAAAAAAAAAACCCAGCAAATTATTTACCAATTCACCATGATGCAGCACACTGCAAGAGTGTCATTCTCTGGGGAGGTATAGTTCTATCCTTTCCATATATGTGTCACAGACACTGTATGCAGTCTTAGGGAATATTAGCTACATCTATTTGATAAGGAAAACAACTGCACTCCTGATTTCTTTTAAAATTGAAATATAATTGCCTTACAGTGTTGTGTTAGTTTGCACTCCAGATTTTGAAGAACCCTCCTCCCCACCTCCCTTTACCTGTCTGGGGTGTGGAGCCTTAAAGAAGGCAGCAGTCCGCATCATCCATGCGGCTCAGCCTGGGGAGTGGGTGGGACCCCAAGGTTAGTACTTCCCCTGGGACTCCCTCCATATGCTGACAAATGTTCTGCCCTCTCTGGCCCCCTGAGCAGTGCTGCCCTCTTGCTCCCTGCCACACCTCTCTCCTGGGCCTGTCTCCCTGCTCTGGAGAGCCTCCAGGGGGCTGCTGGTGCCCCCAGACCTCGCCCCTGAGCAAGATTCCTTACTACCCACCTCCCTTTTATTTCAGTTTGGCAAGAGGATGAGATCTACCTGACTTCCCGTAACAGAACCATGACACCATAATGGACAAGTCTGTCCCCATGATATTGAGTGGGAAAGTGATGCTTTCTGGATAAAGTATGCGAGGACTTTTTTTTCTTTTAAGTAATTGATAAGACTTTTCTGTCACCATCCTCTCTTGGTGTTCTCTTGCCTGCAAAAGTATCCCAAGAAGGAACCACTGTACCTATGATGGTAAAGTGGAGGTTCATGATTCAACACTGCAGCTTTAGTGAAACAGCCCTTTATGAGGGTGGAATGTTGGTGGTCCCTCCCCTCCCTTCCCACCCCTGAGTGAGGCCAGGTGTGGGGCCCTGAGGATGGGCATTACTGAGAACAGGCTTGCAATCAAGTAGTAACCTCTGTGGTAAGATGATGCCCAAGGCACTAGAAAGTCTAGTGTTTGAGAGTGTGTCTGGTGGCTCAGACAGTAAAGAATCCACCTACAATGCT
The DNA here is from genome assembly GCF_033118175.1 of Dama dama. Taxonomy (NCBI): domain Eukaryota; kingdom Metazoa; phylum Chordata; class Mammalia; order Artiodactyla; family Cervidae; genus Dama; species Dama dama. Next base: position 38,219,536 of record NC_083693.1, read on the forward strand.
GGAGACCTGGGTTCAATCCCTGGGTTGGGAAGATCTCCTGGAGAAGGGAACCCGCTCCAGTATTCTCGCCTGTAGAATTCCATGGACAAAGGAGCCTGGCAGGCTACAATCCATGGGGTCGCAAAGAATCAGACATGACTTGACTACTTTCACTTCCCTCTTACTTGGAGCAGTCTGGAGACCAGACCCCTCCGGCCAAGCCCCAAGGTGTACATTCTTCCCTTAAACTAACCCTAACAGAGAGGAGAAGAAGCAGAGACATTTTCCGATCAGGAGAGGGTGTTGACCATCCACTCCCCATCGTGTTTAAACAACCTGTCTAAATGCATAGAGCTGCCAAGCCTGCAGCAGGGATGACTGGGTTCCTCATGTTCCTCCCACCAGTTCTTTGTGTTGCCCAAGAGATGGGCAGTGACATTTTGTCCCGGGTTCCTGGTGGCGTCCATGGACTAGTGGGCAACGGCATGAGAAAGCACCTTTGACATAGACATCTGGGTGCCGCAACAACAGACCTCCTCTGAGGGTCCTGGGTGCTGGCCTGGGCTGAGCATGAGTGACATAAGGAACAATGGGGCACTGCATGATCACTGAGGCGGCTATCAGGCTGGAGGGGAGGTCACACCCACAACCTCCCCTGTGGACTCTCTGAAAAGCAGAGTATGTTGGGGACAGAGGACCCCATGGGAGTGGCTGGACAGAGCAAGTGCAAGACCATAGGGTGGTCAGAGTAGGGGTCTGATTGGGATCCACACCACTCAGTGCCCTGAGCATGGGGGTCCATCCAGCAGACACTCACCGGCTAACCTGGGTCAGGTATTGAGAAACACGCAGGGTACTGGGGCAAACTCAACCCCTGGGGAGGATGTGGCACAGCACCAGGGAATGGGCACGCAGCCTCATGCCTGCTGGGTCCCCCCAAAAGTCCCACAGCCTGACCACAGCTGAGCTCTGCCTGCATGCAGCCTGTGGGTTATCGCATTTTTAGTCTTTTAGTCTTTATGAGTACATAAAATGTACTCATCTAACTTAATTTAATTTAATTATGAAGGATTTGCTGAATTTAAGCTCAGTGTCTTCTATCTTGGAGTTCCCAGCATGTCCCTTCCTGGGCTGGTGGGCCAGCCTGTAGTAACCACATAGTCCCAGAGTATGCAGTGGCCGGCCCATCACAGGGTTTCTCCCTTCTGTTTCCAGGGTTATCTCTCTCTCTGATCTTGACACCAGCACCTGTCCGCCAGCCTCTGTGGTCCTCACAACAACCCAGTGAGGTACCGGGCTGGCCCTTGAGCAGGAAGGAGTGTCCCTCTATCCACACCCTGACATGTGGGTTAGGCGGATACTCAAAAAGAAGAATTAATTAGGGAGAAGCTATAGTCTCCATTCAGCCCCTGTAAAGTTAGAGGGAAACTCTGAAATGTGTTTGCCAGCTGCTGTGAGTGGTATCAGCTCAGTTATGCTCTGAAAGATGACTGAAGTGTGAGCCCCCCCTTCTTTCCTCACCCTCCCATTCCTCCTGTTTCATTGTTTATGTTTCCGTTCCTTCCATGTTCTAGACACATACTATTTGCCCTCTCATAGGTAACCTCAGTTTCCAGTTACCTGGTCTTTGTGCTGCGATTCCAGGATCACACAGTACTGGTCCTTTATTAGTAATTCTAGAGGAATTATCAGGGCCTTTCTTTCAATTCCTCTTTCAGTTGTTGGAGTTCATTGTAGAGTTTGTGGGTTGTGATCCCCCACTGTCTTCTTAAATGGCTCATGACCCTCAGTGGAGAATTTTTGCAAGCTCCAAAGTATCTCTTGCATGAGTATAAAACTCTTGAGTCCCACCTTCCCTTTAAAACTTTATAGAAATATTTCTGTCTTTTAGCATTGAGGATTATTATTAAGATATCTGAGCTCGGCCTGTCTTCTGCCTGGATGTTCATATGATTCTTTTGATTCATTAACTTCTCCAGGCAATTTCTGTATGTTCATCTTTCTGTTATCACTTTTTTTGTTTTGTTTTGTTTGGGTCTTTATTTAAAAAAATTTTTTCCCATTTATTTTTATTAGTTGGAGGCTATTACTATAAAGACCAATACAGTATACTAACGCATATCTATGTAATTTAAAAAGATGGTAACGATAACCCTATATGCAAAACAGAAAAAGAGACACAGATGTAAAGAACAGACTTTTAGACTCTGTGGGAGAAGGTGAGGGTGGGATGTTCTGAGAGAATAGCATTGAAACAAGTATACTACAGGGTGAAACAGATCACCAGCCCAGGTTGGATGCATGTTATCACTTTTTTTAAAAAAAACTGCACACAGTATATCCCGTCATCTGACAGAGACAAGTCACTTTATCTGTGTAGTGTTTCTTCTGTGTCTTATATATGTCATCTCTTTGACAAACTTGGTATTTCACTTACTTTGCCATTTCATTTGCTTGTATCTTTGGTTGGTTGATTGTGTTTATTTTATTTTTTAATGGCTTCTAATGTGCTCATCATTCCTGCCCCATTTATTTTCTTTTTCTCCATTTCTTTCCCAAGCTCTTGTCTTTCTGTTGTTTAATAATTTCTTCTTTGATTTTTAAAAATCTTTTTAGGAACGTACAGTCACCAGGATAAAGGCCCCTCGAAGATGTCAATATCCCGATCTCCAGAATCTGTGAATATATTGGGAGAATTGGAATTGGAAAAGTAAAATTGAATATGGAATGAAGGTTGCTAACCATCTGACTTCAAAGTAGTGGGGTTATCCTGGGTTATCCTAAGTGGGCCCAGTGTAATCAGAGGGTACATGAAAGGGGTAGATGGAGGATCAGAGAGGCGTCAACACAAGAAAGACCAGTCCTGATGTTGTTGGCCACAGGAGGCCATGATCCAATGCATGCATGTGGCCTCCAGACTGGACACAGCAAGGAAAAAGGGGCTTCTTGCAGTGGCTGGAGTCATGAGCTCCCCCATGACATTCATGTCCCAACCTCCAGAACCTGGGAATATGTTCATTTATTTGGAAAAGGAGACTATGCAGATGTAATTGAATTAAAAATCTTGAGCTGGGGAGATTGGCCTGATTTTTCCAGGTGGGCCTGAGTAACCCCAAAAGAAGCAGGAGGAGCAAAGTCAGAGCAGACCTGAAGATGGACTCAGAGGTCAGGGATGCAGTTTCTGGAAGGGGAACACCAGCCGAGGAATGGGTACAGCCCCTGGAAACTGTGCAAGGTGGGGCACCTTCTCCCCTGGAGCCTCCAGAAGGAACACCATCCTGCAGTACCTTGGCTTTAGTCCAGTGAGACCCATTTCAGACGCCTGATCTCTAGAACTGTAGGATGATACGTTGTTCTTGTTTTAACTCACCAGATTTGTTGTGATTTGTTTCAGCAGTAACAGGAAACTCACAGAGACTGTAGGGGAGTATGTTATTACAAAAGTTCTTCACCTGTTTCCTTAGGAAGTTTTCCTTTGGGTCTACAAGTGTTTACCCTCCTCCTCCACCCCATTCTAAGCCTAATTCCTGAGTTGGTTACTTTGTGACTTTAGTCAGTGCTTACTTGAAGAATGGGATAGGGTTGCACTTTGTTTCAAGTTTATAGTCTGAAATGCAAGAATATACTCTTCAAGTGTATTTCTTTTGCCCAGTTAGGAGCTGTGGTTCCCCAACTCTGCATGAATAAATTGGGTGTTGCTCCTAGCAGGCCTCTGTGTCATCTATTTGCTAACTGCCTCTGTCTCTATAGGAGGCCAAACCCACAGGCCACAGTCTACCTAGTGGTTCTGCTCCCATGTCCACGTGATCCTTTGCAAGCTGCCATCACAAGGTCTTTATCTCCCCAGGGGTCAGGAGTGGGGCACTGGCTTGCTGTGTGTCTCTTCCTGATTCCATTGGTCTGGTCCACCCAGGGATTTGTGTGCTCTGCTTGTGTCTGTTTTCTTGATTTGTTGAAAGTGGTATATATTTTTCTATTTCTCTGTCTCCCTTTTCATTGTTTTGAGGGCTTTCAGAGAAAGTGTGGAGGAGTAAACCATTCACTGGAAACTACTTTCTGGTGAGTGCTGGTGTAGATGCTGAGGGATTTTACTCATCATCTTTGGGGAGCTGCTTGTGCTTTGAGAGAGAGAAATGGGTCGCCATTTCTCTTGGGGACTGGGCATTGTTTAGCATTTGTGGCTTTGGGATTCCTTTTCCAAGATTTTTTGGAACCCTCCAGAACCCTTTTTGTGTAAAAGCCCTTCCATTAGATTAGACAAGCTATTGTATAAAAGATTTGGCCTCCCAGGCTAGCAGTCTGGGAGAAGGCAGGAGACAAGTGCCACACCTGAATTCTGGCCCAAGGCTTCCCTACCTCTGGGGCCAGATCCTGCCCCTGCCATGCCCCAGCAGCCTTGGACTCACTGCTTGTGTCTCTGAAATCTGTGTGGCTTTTTGGATGTTAATCAATAAAGCCTGAATAAACACTTGCTGCTTTAATCACTAATGAATATTAAATTAATGCTGTAATCCCTAAGCAGTAGAATAGCCTCCAGTTATTGCCGTGTGTTTCTCTGACATTATCCAGTTTAAATCTCACAGCCATCCTGTGAGGCAGGTGTCACGGTTCAGCCTCACTTGGCCGTTAAGCCAGGTTGGAGTGCCTGGAGATGCCATTTGTCTGTCTTAGAAGCACAGGCTGCCTTCACCAAGGTTAGACCTGGTCCTTGACACCCAGGGAGTGTGTACTTACTTTGTTGGGTTGAGTTGAAGCTTATGAACTTCTTTAATTCTTTTACAAGCTCTTTGTGTGTGCAAATCTGTTGGCCCAAAATATGTTTGGAACAGCTTTCTTGTAGTAATATTAGACTCATTTGTTTTAATTATTGAATTTTAAATAGTTATGTGTTAACAACCCTCAGTTGTGAAGTGTTTTTGTCATTCAAAACCCGTGGCGACTTAAAAGTAGGAAGCCCTAAATTCTGAGGAATGAGGATTCATGAGGATTTTGTCCCAGCCAGACCCACTTTGGGCTAGTCCTGTGCACACACAGCCCCTCTAGTTTATTGTCCCTGGGGTGCCTGCCAGCCAATCAGTGTACAAAGAGGGGAGTGCCCACACTGTCTCTCTTCAGTTACTGGGAGAGAAATCCACCGTGCAGTGAAGATAGTAAACTAAGAAGTAAAAAGTAAAAAGATGGTAAACTAGAATCTCTCATTTTTGTTTTTTTGCCTGCCTTCCATTTTGTAGAGTTCACAGGGTTGTAGTCATGGGAATACATGACTGGTGGGCCACGGCTTGAGAGAGCCCTGCTGGGTCAGGCCTTGCATCCCTCTAGACAGATGGTCAGCAGCCCCTGAGAATAAGGTCAAATGATCACTGTGCTGTTGCCAGTGTGGAGGAAGGACAGAATGTACCTGGTATTTGAGATAGACCATGTCCTTGGGTTCCCTGTACAACCAGAATGTGTGAGACTCAGAGAACATAGCCTTGTAGCCTTCCTGAAGCTTCTTTGGACACCTGGCAAGTTGAGGGAATGAACTTCCTCCTGCCCACTCCTCTGGGCCTCCCCCAGGCATGATTCATGCTGGGATCAGTTCTGTGACATCAGCTTTTAGCTCTTCAAAGATTGCCTGTTACCACTTCCCTCTCTTCCTTCCTGTCCCAGTTTGTCATTTATTAGTCTGTGGTCTCCCCACGTGGCACAGTGGTAATGAATCCACCTGCCAGTGCAGGAGATGCAGGAGACAAGGATCTGGATTGGGAAGATTCCTCGGAGTAGGAAATGGCACCCCACTCCAGTTTTCTTGCCTGGAAGATTCCATGGGCAGAGGAGCATGGCAGGCTACCTGGAGGTCATAAAAAAGTTGGACATGGCTGAGCAATTGAGCATGCACGTTTGTTCTGTTATCCTGATTTTTCAGCAGTTCTCTTGCAATATGTCCAGTGCATTCTGGACACTTTCCTCGGTGTTGCCTTCCACTTGGCTAATCTGCCCTCTACCCGATCCACGTCAAATCTACTGTAAAGAGCAGTCACTTGGTTTTAAGTTTCTGTGATTGTGTTATTCATTTCCATAAATTCTCTTAATTTCCCATATCCCATATTTAAGAGGTATCGTATTATTTACTTAGGGTCAATGTAATACACCACATTAACAAATTGAAAGATAAAAACCACATGATTATCTCAATAGATGCAGAAAAAGCCTTTGACAAAAAAAGTTGCAGGATGTAAAATTAACACCCAGAAATTCCTTGCATTCCTATACACTAACAATGAGAAAACAGAAAGAGAAATTAAGGAAACAATACCATTCACCATTGCAACAAAAAGAATAAAATACTTCAGAGTATATCTACCTAAAGAAACAAAAGACCTATACATAGAAAACTATAAAACACTGATGAAAGAAATCAAAGAGGACACAAACAGATGGAGAAATATGCCGTGTTCATGGATTGGAAGAATCAATATTGTCAAAATGACTATACTACCCAAAGCAATCTATAGATTCAATGCAATCCCTATCAAGCTACCAATGGTATTTTTCATAGAACTAGAACAAATAATTTCACAATTTGTATGGAAATACTTGCATCTGTCATTTAAAACTGTATGTTATGGTCTCTGAGTAATGATTTCTTATCTGAACTTCTTGATGGTGGTGAGCTGGGAGTTTTTGTCTGGTGTTACTGTTTGCTGTGCCTGCTGGCTCTGTTCTTGGGGAATCGCTTCTACTCATGTCTCCTCTTTGCTGGTGCCAGGGTGAGTACATCTGGCCAGTGAGATTGTATTTGCTTCTGTCAGGTCCACAGGGGGCTGTGAGCCCAGGGTCACCTTGCGTGTCAGCTCCCTGAGTTGGTGGTTTTGGACATGGTGGCTGTCTGAGGTGAGCACACACTGAGACTTTGCCCTTCATGTGTTTGTCATGCAGCCTGCAGTGAAGACTGTGGCAGTACTATGTCTGTGGCAAGGATGCAGTCAGTGGGAGGTCAGGACTGGACTGGCCACAAGACACACATCCTGTGCGCCTGTTGAAAGGGTGACTGACTCTGAAGTTGGGACCAACTTGGGGAGTGGAGCTACTAAAGGACAGAGCAGAGGCGAGTATGTATGTTTGTGTGCCAAGGCCTGGGAATGCCTTGATGAGCGGCTTCCTGACAGTGCCCTGTGGTGGTGGGAGCAGTGTTGGCCCCATCAGAGGGCTCTGTTGACTGTAAAAAGATAAAGGACTAGCAGGCCCTTCCCAGCTAAGCATACTGCAATTTCCGGAGGCTGGCTTGCTTCTTTTTATCATATCAACAAGTTTAAATGCAAAGCATTGGATGTAGAAGAGCACAAGATACCCCAGGAATGAGTGCTGAGTCAGTGCAGGGAAAGGAGGAAGGCAGTCCATACACTCGCAGCTAGAATATGCTTGAGCATGTTGCGTGGATGCTGTCTGAGGTTTCAGCTGTAGAAAACTTAAGAAGGGCACAAAGCATTTTAGAGTATTGCCTACAGCTAGGGAACCACTGCTTGACAGTTCAAGGTTAGACAGTCCCTCTAGGCGGACTGGTCCAGCCCGCCTGCTCGTCCCAGGTATACCTCGCTTCATGGAGCTCTTGCCACATCTGGCTACTGGCTCCCCCACCCTTCCCTGGATGCAGAGCCCTTCCAACGCCAACCCCTGCATCTCCCATGACACCTTTATAGTTTCCCCACTCATGGCACATGGGAGCCCTGCTCTGCGTCACAGAGTGTGTGCTCGCCCAGGAGCATGAAGGGTGGGCTGCAATTCTTTGCGTGTTGGTGCACCTCACCCATGGGATACCTTCTTATGGTGACCATGCCATGACATTGGAAAGTGAAGTCGCTCAGTCATGTCCGACTCTTTGCGACCCCATGGACTGTAGCCCGCCAGGCTCCTCCATCCATGGAATTCTCCAGGCAAGAATACTGGAGTGGGTTGCCATTTCCTTCTCCAGGGGATCTTCCTGACCCAGGGTTCGAACCCAGGTCTCCTGCATTATAGTCAGATGCTTTTACCATCTGAGCCACCAGGGAAGCTCGACATTGGAAAAGCTCTTTAGATTTCCAAAAGGAGGGGACACTTAACTGTGTTGCAAGTCCTTGTACCCTTACTGACCCCTATAAGGCCTTGCAATACCCACCTGCCCCCCTCAACCTGTGCACACACAGTATACATAGATTTGGTAGCCTGAGGTAGCTTTGTCACTTCCCTGGAGTGTAGTATTCATTACCATGTCATGTGGTCTGGGTCTTCACAAAGAGCCACCTTCTTCTGGTCGTAAAGGATGGGACCATGGTTAGTTGTACTCAGGGGAGGAGAGCTTCTGACGTGTTCCCACACCCTTCTTTCATTTCCGTTGTCTGCTCTGTAGTGTGCTAGTGTTCACTGCTACCCTGCTCTGGACGCTGTTCTCCTGCATGTAGGGAACCAGGCAGCATTGTCTCAGGAGTACAGGCTCCAATCACCTATACGGTTGGCCCTCTGTATCCATTGGTCCTGCATGCATGCGTTCAAACCACCACAATCAATGATGTTCTAAGAACTATTCCATAAAGTTCCAGAAAGCAAAACTTGAATTAACTGTACTTTGGTAGCTATTTACATAGCATTTACATTGTAATAAGCATTATAAGTAATCAAAGGGTGATATAAAGTATAAGGAAGCATGTACAGTGAGGTTTATGCAAGTATGATATCATTTTACATAAGGGACTTGAGCATCTGTGGATTTTGGTATCCTCAGGGGTCCTGGAACCAACCTCCCATGGATACTGGGGGGGGGGCTGTATTTGCTCCTGGAAAGTTTGAATCAGTTGTGCTTTTATATAAAATATCCCCAGGTGTCCCTGTTAGGTCTTGAACTTCTCTGCAGTCTGACCACTGCTGCAGCCCTGACACAGGACTCATTCAGTGCAACCCGGTCCACCCAGAAGGGGTGGCAGACCTACTGGGCATCTGTCTGCCTCATCATAGCTTAGGGGAAGGGAAGGGAGGATTCTTCAGTGTCCCCCATGGTCCAGGAGTGGTGGGACATTTTATTGACTGCCTCAGCATTTAATTTTTTGCAAAATTATGCTGCCCTTGATTTTGTGTCATTTCATTCATTCAGCAGACATTTCGTCTAAACATTTTCTTCCTCTTAAAAGTAAACAATAGCTTTTGGAAAAATACTCGGTGGAAAAGAAGTTATCATGTGCAAAGAATGTTTCCTCCATTCTTTTCTTCTTCACCTGGCATTATTTCTTGAGCTTTTCCCGCATTACTGAATAGCCTTAAACTGAGTTCCCCATGGCCACATGGCACTGAGTGGGCTGAACATGCTATAGTCAGTGAATGATCATGGATTGTGGGCTCCGGAGGGCTGGGCAGGCAGGTCAGATGATGGGTCATCTAGTGCAGCGTGTTGTGTCACCACACACGGGAGAGCCTGTTCTTGTTCCTGATGCCACTGCCAGAGCTCTCCTTTCAGTCCTGATGGGGGCCCCCGAGATAATTTTACTTTGGTCTCTGTCACACACCATCATTCAAGCTTTCTGAACTTAGCAACAGTGTACCCAAGGAGTTTACAATTCCACATACTTCCTCTACAAGCCACCAAAAGGACGTTTGGGGCCATAGACAGAACAGTAGCCGCCCGTGGACCAGCAGAAGGAACTAAGTATCAGGAGAGGTTGTGTGGCTCAGATTCCAAAACTTGGAATTCTTGGGCATTTGAATTGGGGAATGTGGAAGAATTCAGGCACCTGGGAATGACAGGAGAGGCCTAGGAGGCAGGAGCTGGAGAGAGGCTGGGGGGACAGCAGTCAGCAGTGGATGGGCCTCTGGGAGAGTGGATCAGAGCAGCAGGCTGTAGGGGCAGGAGGCTGGAGACCCAGTCCTGCGGAGGGTAGAACCAGCGTCAGCAGAGAGGAGCAGGAGGAAGCAGCCTGGATCCCATGTTCCTGGGGCTGTGCTGCTGACAGCTGCCTCCCCACCCTCCACCCCCGCCCCAGGACTGTTGGCTCAGCTGTTTGCTGGAGACCCTGGGCTCCTGTCCCTCCCCCCACCCCTTCTCCTCCCCTCCTTCCTTCTCTCCCCTTCCTCCCCTCCCCCTCTCACTTCATCTCCCTCCTCCCTCCCTCCCCCCTCCTCCTCCTCCGGGGGAGAGCCACCAGTGTGCCCCAAGGGTCTCTGGCGTCTGTTCGCTGTACTCAGAGTGCTGGCCTCTCCGCTCCCACAGTCCCTTCTTCTCTGTGTGTAGGACCAGGTTAGAGCCTGGGTCCTGGCACATTAGTGTGTAGAGAAAGAAGGTGCAATAAGGGAGGAAGTGTCTCTAGATATACTCGGAGGAACCCAGTGGGGAGAGCACTGGGCAGTCAAGGACCCCCAGGCAGGCCCCATCCCTCACAGTGGGTGTTTGCCTAAGGTCTCAGGATTTATAAAAGATGCCAGGCTGATTCTCCTGCTCAACTGGCTCCCCTGGCCCCCAGGGTACGTTGTGTGGTAAGAACCAGTATGTGGCCAATTTCACAAGGGCAGATAATTGAGAAGGTGGCTGGTGTCCTGGGGGCACACAGGTCCATCTGCCTGTTGGGAAAGCTGGGGCCAAGCATGGGAGAAAAACGGGATGGAACTCTAGGCCTCGTGCCACTTGGAGGCCTCTCCTATCCATCTCCCCTGAGAGCAAGGCCCAGGGTGGGACAAGGTGTGTGTAGATGTCAGGGTGCAGGGGTACGCCATCCAGAGCAGGTGAGGGCATGCCTAGGGCCATTCACCATGGGGAAGGTTAACACATCAAGGATCCTGCTTTGTAAGATTATTATTGTAAAACAAGTAGTATGATGGGAATAGGCAGGTGTTTGGATGGCAAGGAGCCATCGTATTTGTGGTACCTCTCAGGAGCCCAGCAAGGAGGAGCAACCTCCTGCTGGCTGCAGAGGGGAGAATGGATGCCTGGCTTGCTGTGGGGAAGCGGTGTCTCTTGGCTCCCCTCTGTGCTGCTCTGTACGTGATGGCCTCGCCCCTGGCTCACGGGGACAGTGAAGCCACGGGCGGTGGGCGGTGCCCTAGGTGGTGAGCAGAGCCCATGCACACCTGCAGGATGTATGTAAGCACCATAACCATGGAGCAGGGCAGGACTTGCCTCAGGCCTCGTTCCATGGGGCCCACCTGTCTACCTGCTATTTGTGCAAGGTTGGGAGGGTTAAATTTGGAATTTAGCATTCGTTATTTATTCAAAAATCCTCTGTGAGTCCTTAACCTTTGGGGGGGCCCTCTGTGGTCTGTGGAATCAGACATTCTGAGTGCCCTTGGGCCATGAGTCAGGACCGGGGAGACAGGCAGATGCAGGTGTGGAACTGTTTCTGAGTCTTAATTTTGTTTTCTGTTGCCTTTTGTGCCACGGTGTGTGGGTGCCTGCGCCACTAGAGCAGCCTCTGCCTGCAGAGTCCAGAGAAGGAGAGGCCGTGGAGGAGGCCTTGAAGGGATGATCTTCCCTATCACACCTATCAGCGTGGCTTCGGCCCAGGGTCCGAGAGTAGAGGAGAGCTCAGGTCCTCTGGGAAACTGTGAAAAGATGTTTCCAGATAATGAATAGGGGATGAAGGGTCTTGTCCTCCCCCACTTTTCAGATTTCCCATGAGCATGTCCTCGGAGATTTTGCTGGACTTTGCAGAGGAAATTTCATTTGAAAGCTCAGGGGTGTGTCACACTGGCTGGGCAGTCCTCACACAGGCCACATGTTAGCTGGGCCTCTGTGACAGGGCATCCTAGATGGTCGAAAACATTTTGGTGCAAACCCAGAGCTCACCCTGCACAGAATGGACGTGGTTCCTGGGCTATACATTGTATGTAACAGACCGGCCCTGCTAGTCTTAAACTATTTTGTTTGAGTCACAGGACAGAAATAAATAAATAAACAGGCCAAAAAGGATTGCTGTGACACGGCCAGGGTTTGTGCATTGTCACAGAGCCCAGCGAGGGCCCATCTGTGGTGCTGCTGCAGATGTCTGCAGGAAACGTGGCCGTTGGCTGCTGTGAGCCTGTCAGGTGGACATGGTACCCACTCTCATTTTAAGTTGTAAATCTTTTTTCATGTTCTTTTCCAATATGGCTTGTTACAGCATGTTGAATGAATGGTAGGACCTTGTTGTTCATCTGTCTTAATATATAATAGTATGTATCAGTTTATCCCAAATTCCTAATTTGCCCCTCCCTCCCCTTCCCCTTTGGTAATCATAGATTTGTTTTCTATGTCTGTGAGTCTCTTTCTGTTTCATAGATACGTTCATTTTATCATATATTTTATATTCCACATATAAGTGATATCATATGGCATTTGACTTTCAAGTTATAAATTTTTAAAAGAAGAGCTGGAAATATAGAACAGGTGGAAAAAATTACTGTCAGAACGTGTTTTAAAGAGACCAGATCAATGAAGGCTCAGTTGTAGTTTTTATTTTTGAGGAAACCATTTTAAAAATTCTTGTCATGTGGAAGATGGAAGCTTCCAAGAGAAATCCCCCAGAAGATGAGTGAGATTGACTTCCGTGTGTCCAAGGCATTTTTCTAGGGCTGTCAGGAGGGCAATCCTGGGGAGGATGGACAGAGCAGGGCGGCCAGGCCCGGTTGGCCTTCCTTCACTCATTCCCTTGAGTGAGGACTGAGGTCTGCACAGCTGAGGCATGAGGCTGGTCTCTCAGCATCTCAGCCCTCTCCTGTGGGTACCAGGAGCATTCATTGTAGTGCATGTTGCATTATCCTTTGGGATCTTTGGGGGCAGGTGGTAAAGATAAACCCATCTTTCAGATTGTGATGAATTGGGGATTTTCTTCTATTCTGCTCTTGCTTCAGTCAGGAGAGGCATGCTTTAAATAGGGAAGTGGCGATGTCATTTCCAGGCGCTTTCCCAGCACTAAGTAGGTCAGGGTTTTGTCACAGTTTTGACGAGATCACAGGTGAGTCACTGTAAATTTGGAGAGAGTCACGAATCTTGTCAGAATACAGAGTGCACTTGCAGTCTGGTTAAATAGTCTTAATTCCTAGCCTGTGGAGAGTCCTCTCACTCCCCATCCCCCTCCTCATGGCACAATCTCTGCTGAAACCAGGCCTTAGAGGGTGGGCATGTGGTGGTGCAGTGGGTCCCTGGGGACATGCCCTCCCTGCTGGCTGAGGACCATCTGTCCTCTTGCCTGTCTGACAGAACCAAGTCCTGGAAGTAGATGAGAAAACCGTCCACTCCCCCTGACCTGCAGCTTTTTGTGCAAGTGCAGCCTCATTCAGAAAGGTCCATGGCATAAGCACATGCAAACTGACTCCCCCGTGATGGCACCGGCATCCGGCCCCTGCTGTCCCCGTCTCATGCCACATGCCTGCCTGGCCTCTTGCGCTTCCTGTCTGCGAGTTCCCGGAGCACACGCTCTTCCTCCGGCCCCTTTGGCACCTTGGGGTGTTTGTGGGTTCCATGTCGGTCCCCATGCTTCACTGTCTCTCGTTCATTCCCAGTGCAGTGAATAGGTGACATTCCCTGCTGACAGGTGTGGGGTGGTTGCAGGGTGGGATCTTGGGAGCAGAGAGCTGTCCTGGAACATGTCTTTGCTGGACATTTGGCTGCATGTCTGTTGGGAGCACCCCTGGGAGTGCACGCGCCAGGTCATGGGGCTGCGGAGCTTCAGTTTCAGAGACCCTTTGGCTTCCCCAGCAGGTGGAGGCCAGACTGAAGTTTCCTAGGCAGAGAGAATAAAGCCCAGTGGCAATATGGGACTTATTGGATTGACATGACTTCAGGTAAGGATCCAAAGGCACTTTAGTCAGCAGTTATACTCAGACAGCTGACAGAGGAGAACTTGTCTTTATAGAGGTGGATTCTGCATTTAAATAAGGGGTTTCTATCCCACTGTCTGCTATGTGGCTCACATAACTTTTTCTCACTGTCCTCAGCTGATGTCATCTACCAATAGGACATGTCCTACCCTGATAAACCCACTCTGGGTGGGGGTTGAGGGGCTAAATCACATCTTCCTACTCCCCAGGGGTGGGCAGAGGCTGAGTAGGCCCGCCACACCATCACTGCTTGTTACATGTGCTGCAGAAGCTGCATCTTATATTAAGCTGTGTCTCAGGAAACCTGCCACGCGTGTCATGTCCTGGGTACCTCGTGACTTAACTCAGGCTTCGATCAGCATCACGTCCACACCCTCTGAGGTTGGAGATCAGAGATAGGGCTACCCTCTTATCACAAATGGTGAAACAAAGGTTCACGTTAAGTACTGGCCCGGGGTCTCAACTTGACTAATAAGAAAAGGGGGTCTGGCCTGTATCTTCTGGCCACAAACCCCATGGTATTCTGCTACAGTGCAGCCCCCTCCCCTGTTTATCAAGTAGGTAATTGAAAGGTGGTACTTTATTTTACAGTGACTCTTAACAGATTTGTCTGAACAACTGGCTCGTTTGGTCTTGGCAGAGAGCAGTCTTTGCAACCTCCTTCTTGCACAGGTGATGGTGAACCTCTCCAGCCACAGGACCAGTGGTCCCATCAGGATGAAACCATCACAGGCCTGTCATTTGGGTATCCATTGATGTGCTAGTTCACACCGATTCTAAAAAGTTATTTTCAAAAATTCAGGTAATGGGATGTAGTTGGTCAAGTCATGTGAAATCTAAATCTTCAAGAACATTTGGCAGTAGTGTAGATTTTAACCTTTCCTGTTGGTGTGTGGTATTTTCTGAAACCTGAGAGTTAACCTCAAAAGCATATTTTCCAAAATTATTGATTGGAAGAAATAAATCTATGCTAGGAAGTCTATGATAGGAAGAAATAAATAGACCAAGAAATAGTATAGTTAACTTCATGGTACGTCTGTTATTAAAGGAAGCTTGATTACCTCCAAAATTACCTTTGATGATTCTAATAAAAAACAGACTTTTATTGTTTTCAGGGTGAGCTTTGTGCTGTGACTTTCTAATATTCTATAAAATGATTTCAGAAACTGCCACCCGTACCTTGAAATCTTCAATAGGGAATATCAGTTAAAATTAGTTGGTTTTATTATCAAAAGAGATTTTCATTGTGTGTAAATTGTTTAGGTCAGTTCGGACCAAGTTAAAGAGCCATAAACATAAAACAACAAAATAACCCCTGAATTTTTTTTAAAGTAAATAAAACAGCTTCCTGTGTCACTTATCATTTTTTATCTGTGTAAGTGATACAAATCATATCACTCCCAGAGAAGCAATTTAGTGTGTGAGGATTCCAGCCCTGATGTGAGAGTTTACGTGTCACAGTAAGTGATCCCAAGTCGGTGTTTATCAGGGATGCGGACGCTCTTGTTCCTCCCAGGAATCCTGCAGGAGACACACCAGTTCCTCACTCTGGTGGCAGGAAGCCAGGTGGCAGTGACCAGAGCTGTGGAGACATAGGGAGGGTGGAGCTTCTCCCTTGGCCTTTTCGTCCAGCCGTTACCCTAAATTTCAAATTCCTGTGTGCTTACCGCTTTGGAACACCATCATGGTGACTGGTGATGGTAAGTTCCCCTGGCCCATGGCATCTGTGAGGGATGTCAGCACCGGAGAACACTCCATGCCTGTGCTGAGCAGAGGCCAGCACCACCTTCAGGAATGGGATGTCTTTGGAGTCATGTTTGACTCCACTGTTTCAGAGCCTCAGGTGATGGTGTATTCCCTTCAGAGTTCAAGGTAAAATCCCTTTGAACCCTCATCCTATTGGTCACTCTGTTCTTTGGTCCAGGAACCCTCAATGTGCTGGCAGTCCTGCTACCAGCTATGGCAGAAGGAACGGCACATGAATAGGAGGTCCTGCTCACCAAAGTGGCCACTGCTGAGTGACTTTGTCACTGCATGGAGGGGACATCCAGTGCCGAGACCAGCATCCGAACACGATGGGGAGCAGCATGGTCACTGCTGCTAGCCAGGAGGAGGAGGGGAGGGGAGGTGGCTGGCTTCTACATTACGCTTAAAGCCATGCTCAAGCTAGAGGGGGCCTGAGTGCCTGCCAGCCATGCCTTGGGAGTGTATGGACACCTGCTGGGAGGACAGCACACCCAGCATCACGCAGCTCCCACCCCAAATCAAGTGTTGGATCACGTATCCATGAGATCTGCTCTGATGTTGTGGGATCTCAAAGGATCAGGTCTGGATCATGATCAGAAGTGAATCTAACAAAGGTCTCTGTGACTATTAAATGGATTATGAAGAATTTGGGAATTTGATTCTAAGAGAGGATCCTAGAGATCATTTAGGATGGTGGGGGCTCTCCAGATCGGGGGAAGGTCCTTAGGATCATTGAGGAACAGGGTGGGGTGGTCCTCGGAATCACTGAGGAGCAATGCAGGGAGTCCTCAAGATCACTGAGGTCCTGGCAGCCCTGTGGGTCCTGGAGACAGTTGAGGGCAGTTTCAGCTCATGTGATGGAGGTGGAGAGAGGCCTGGTTTTGGCATCTGGTCAGTGGTATGCGGTGGACAGATGTGAGACAGAGGACGGTATGCAGGTGGTACCAGGGTCTGGTATGACCCTGGGGGGGTGCTGGTTGGCTGATGCTTGAGCTCTGCTAAAGGGTTTTCTACCAATCAGAAAGTGCTGTTTTTGTTTCTATTTTTAATTTTGAAGTCCAGTGTATTCTTTTTAGCTATTGATATCATGTCTAAGAACTTTTCACCTAGGCTAGCTCTTGAAGATTTCCTCTGATTCTTCTAAAATTTTATAGTTTTACATTTCCATTTGTATATTTGATCCGTTTGAGCTAATTTGTTCAGGTGTGATGTCTCGATGAAATTTCGGTGTTCTGCCTGTGCGTGTCCAGCTGGCCCAGCACTCCTGGTTGAAAAGATGAGCCTTCCTCCATTGAATTGTCTTTTCACCTTTGTCAGAATCAGTTGGCTGTTCTTGTGTGGGTCTGTTTCTGTTTTGTTTTTACTTCTGCTCACTGATCTACTTGTCTGCCTATTGCTAATATTTCACTGCCTCAATTACTGCAGCATTATGGTAAGCCCTAGTCTCAAGTACAGTGATGTCTCACATCCCCTTCATTTTCAGAATTATTTTAGCTGTCCCAGTCCCTTTGCTTTTCCATAAACATTTTAGAATAAGCTTGTTTATGTCTATTAAAAACAGCTTGGATGATTTGAGAGAATAGCATTGAAACATGTATATTATCATATGTGAAATAGATCACCAGTCCAGCTTTGATGCATGAGACAGGGAGCTCAGACCTGGTGCACTGGGATGACCCTGAGGGATGGGGTGGGGAGGGAGGTGGGAGGGGGGTTCAGGATGGGGAACACGTGTACACCCATGGCTGACTCATGTGAATGTAGGGCAAAAACCACCACAATATTGTAAAGTAATTAGCCTCCAATTAAAATAAATTAAAAAAAAAAACCAACTTGCTGGGATTTCCAGTAGGAATTTGGATAGAATTGACATCTTTACTACATTGAGCCTTCTAACCCATGAAGATGGTTTGTCTCTCCATTTATTTTAATCTTCTTTGATTTCTTTCATCATGTCAAAGATTTCAATATGTGTCCCTTACCTGTTTTGTTCAGTTGACGCCTAAGCACCTTATTTTATCTGAATGATAATAGATCATATCGTGTTTTTCCACTTTCCACATATGCTTTGCTAGTATGTAGATTTTTGAATATTGATCTCTTATCATGTGACCTTACTGAGTTCTCGGAGGTTTTCTATAGATTCCTTAGGATTTTCTTTGTAGACTGTTTCATTATCTGTAAAGAACATTATTTCTTTTTCAACCTATTAATATATGCCTTTTATTTTCTTTTCACACCTTATTCTACTTGCTAAAACTAATATTGTGTTGAATAGCAATGATGAGAGTGGACATCCTTTCTTGTTCCTGATGCCGTTAATCAGTGTGAGAAAGATCCCTTGAATTCCTAGTTGCTGAGTATTTTATCATGTGTGTATGTTGGATTTCATCAACTGTTTTTCTGAGGCAGTTTATATGGCCATGTGACTCTTAAATGGGAAGTCCACATGGTCCCTGTTCATGGGGGAATGAGGGATGTGGGTACTTCTTTTGTGATGTCTTTGACAGGTTCTGGTATTATGGTTGTGCTGGCCTCATAAAATCAGTTCACAGTGTTCTTAGTAAGCCTCTTTATGAAAGAAATCATGAATTTAACATTGTACTGCAAATATTTTTTAGGTATTCTCAATTTAAAGTGGTTTAAGTTCATGAAAAGTGTGAGAAAGAAAAACAAAATACTTCAGAAGAACTGAAAAGTGATTAAGTTATACAAGTAACCTCTTCTAGGTTCTGTTCCAGAGAGAATAGTGAAAGACAGCATCTGTACCACAGTTCTGCATTAGAGTATTTAAATATTTCAGCACCAAATACCACCTTTGGAGTTTGCCTTAAATGTGTATCTTGAATAAGAGGCAGATTATAAAACAGTGCTGAGTTTCAGGGAGGAAAAAAAAAAAGGTGGTTTTTTTTTTATTTTACAGTAGTGCAATCATGAGGGAAGTATTGAGTTGGTCATGTCAATTCATATATGCCTAAATCTCTATGTTGGTTTTACAGTAGTGCAATCATGAGGGAAGTATTGAGTTGGTCATCTCAATTCATATATATATATATATATATATATATATATATAAAATTAAATATTTAAATCTAGATCCAAAAATAGGGCAGTTTTGGAGAACAAAGAGGCAGCTATAATTTAAAAAATAATGAAACAGTAATTGCATTTCCTATCCAACATACCCAGCTGTGGCTGCCTCTGGCTTACTATTTGCAGTGAAAACCAGTGACATTTTTGTCTTGTTCCATATTGTTTGACCATTGTATTTGGTAACCAGTAGAGAGGCTTTCAGGAAACAAGTTTATACTTCCTTTTTACTAGCCAGATACAGCAAATAGAAATACAAGCTGCCTATTTTATCCCAAAATTGCAAACTTATTAAAAACATTTATTGTTTATCTGAAATTCATTTTTAACCAGTTGTCTGTTTTTCATCTGGGAGGCATAGATTTTTCCTTGTTTTTTTTCTATGCTTTGAACCTTGCTCATTTTTATTCAAGGTAAAACCATCAGAAGATGTATAGGAATGTCAAAACTCTGTAGCAGTTGTTTTATTTCGTGTCAGACAGTTATCTTTTCCTGGCAGGTGAACATGATGGCGGACCTTGTGTAATATTTCATGTTTTTTCTCTTATGGGTGCCTGCATCAAGGTGCGAAACTCTGGGCAGAGGTTCCACCCTCCAAGGACTAGTCTGTACCTTGTACCAACAAGGCCCACTCATACTGTGCAGTGATCTCACTTCATTCTCTTGCCAGCATCTCATGATTCAAAAAGACTCTTACTCATCCATGTGTTCCCACCTCTGTCTCATTTGCAGTTACCCTCCTAGGATGCTGCCTGAATTTGTGTCCATGCAATGTAGATACATCATGTGTCTTTCATACTCCTGGGTCAGATGTGTAAGTAGAAACAGTTTCTCTCTTGCATGCTTGGCTTTGTGCTGGTGTCCTCTGTGGTGCCTGTGTTAGATGGTGTGTTTGTGAACACCCTGAGGCTTCAGGTATCAGCAGGAGGAGGCCTGGTCTCAGCCACCACCTGCTGTCTCTCTTTCCAGCAGCGCTAATCTCTAGAGTCCCCAACCTGTCCTCTTCTGCTGTCACTCTCTTGGGCAGCTGGCAAAGCCACAGTATGAACTTGAACCTCTTTGCTGTGGCCAGTGTCCTTATATCTGTTAGAATTCATTTTAACCCAGGGGACAGAAATGCCCCTGATTCTTGTTTGAATTTTTGGCTGCTCTGGGGACACGTGAAGCTGTTAGAATCACAGCTCTGCTAAATAACAAAGATAGAGTGCATTGCTCTTATAAGGGCCAAATACTCCTTACAGTCAAGTCAGAGAAAAAGCATTATAGTCAGTTTACCAGCAGCTAAAATGACGTCCTTCCTCTCTACACCATGGTCTTCTTGTTTCATTTGTAAGATCTGAAAGAACATGGGGCCCTGGATGGGGATGAGTTTGGGGTTCCCCTTGAAAGCAGTGTGGCAGTTTTTAGTGTCATTTTCTTCATGCTTTGTGAAAACTGAACTCACTGTTCCTGAGTTTGTGATTGATCTCAAACTTCTAAATTTCCAACTAAATTCACTGAGAATACAGGTTAAAATATTCCTTATGATGGGCTATTTTATTTACTCAAAATACAGAATTGAGAAATTTGATAATTTCTAGTATCTCTGGAATTCTGAGGATATTTAAATCTGGCCTAGTTCCTAAAATGTCAAGAAATTTTTAAGTATAACATTTTATATTGACTTAAGTATGTTTTATTGCTTAATTTGCATAAATATGTATTTCCTAAGAATTGGGCTTTCAGTGCTCAGAATGTATATTTTTGTATAATTTTGGAGTTAAAATAGGAAGGACAAAATTTACTGCAGTTTTATTCCCATTTGGGGAAGTGTTTCTGAAGCCATTAAACCTGAATAAAGACTTTTCCAAATGGAAATTGTTTCTTTTATAAATATTTTCTGTTTATTAACTTTGACACTTAAACATAAAGAAATTGCTTTGGTTTCTAACAACTAGAAATTATACACACACTTGCATTAAATAAACATTGGCCAAGTCTTGTGTGCACATGTGCAGGGGATTCCTCAGAGTCTGGCAGTTTGAGGATATGCCCCTCTTTTATCCCCTGGGCCTTCTTCTCTGCCTCAGTTCCCAACTGTGAGCCTCTGGACCTGCTGGGAAATTATGTTGTAAATAAGCCATCTTTATTTTCCTATGGGAAAGGAGCCTAGAATTTCTTCTTTTTAAAAAGGTATTAAGAATGTTACCTTACCTTGATTAGAATGGCTATCATTCCCCTCCACCCCACTGCCAAAAATTAACCCAGAAAGTAACACGTGTTGGCGCCAAGATGTGGCTCTTGTGTAACACAGGTGGGAGTATAAAATGGTACAGCTACTATGGAATATAATACAATGGTTCCTCAAAAAAATAAAAATAGATTTACCATATGATCTAGCAATCTTCCTTCTGAGTGTGTACCTAAAAGAAGCAAAAAGACTCTAAAAGATATTTGGACACCCGTATTCATAGCAGCATTATTCACAGTAGGCAAAAGCTGGAAATAGCCCAAGTGTCCACTGACAGATGAACAGATAAACAAAATGTGGTATTTGCATCAAAGGAGATTGTTGTTCAGTCACTTAGTCGTGTCCAGCTCTTTGTGACACCATGGACTGCAGCATACCAGGCGTCCCTGTCCTTCACTGCTTTCCAGAGTTTGCTCAAACTCATGTCCATTGAATTGGTGATTCCATCCAGCCACCTCATCCTCTGTCGCTGCCGTCTCCTCCTGTCCTCAGTCTTTCCCAACATTGGAGTGTTTTCTAATGTGTCAGCTCTTTGCATCAGGTGGCCAAAGTATTGGAGCTTCAGCTTCAGCATCAGTCCTTCCAATGAATATTCAGGGTTGATTTCCCTTAGGATTAACTGGTTTGATCTCCTTGCTGTCAAGGAACTCTCAAGAGTCTTCTCCAGCACCACAGTTCGAAAGCATCAGTTCTTTGGCACTCAGCGTTTTTTATGGTCTACCTCTCACATCTGTACATGACTACTGGAAAAACCATAGCTTTGATTATATGGACCTTTGTCAGCAAATGAAATAATATCAAATGAGATATTAACCTTAAAAAGGAAGGAAGTTCTGACACTTGTTAGAACATGGATGAATCTTGAAGACATTATGCTCAGTGAAATAAGCCAGGCACGTAGGACAAATACTGCCTTAGTTGCACTTGGTGAGGTGCCTAGAATAGTCACATTTATTGAGACAAGAGGTGGATGGTAGATGCCAGGCACCAAGGGAGGGGAGAAAGGGGAAATGCTTTTTTAAGAGGTATAGAGTTTCAGTTTGGGAAGACGAAAAAGTTCTGGAGATGGATGGTGGTAATGGTTGCAGGGCAGTATCAGTATACTTAATGCCACTGAATTGTATACTTTGTTGTTATTTAGTCACCAAGCCATGTTTGTCTCTTTTTCGACCCCATGGACTGTAGCCTGCCCAGTTCCTCTGCTTATGGGATTCTCCAGGCAAGGATACCATTTCCTTCTCCAGGGGATCTTCCCAACCCAGGGATTGAAGCAGCATCTGCTGCGTTGGCAGGCAGGTTCTTTACTGCTGAGCCTCCAGGGAAGTCACAAACTGTATGCTTAAAAGTGGTTAAAAAGGCAAACTGTATATGTATTTTGCCAAAATTTTTAAAAAGTATCATGGATGTGTGTCTGTCTAGAGTTCAAGGGACTACTCACTCCTTCCTGTGGGTTACTTACAACACCTTCAGGCACTTTAGGTTTTGTTTCAGGGTCTGTGCCCTGAGCCCCCATATGTTTGTCTGGTGTGGCCAAGGGGTGGGAGGGCAGGATGCTTGAAGTACCTTTGGTTCAGGCTGGATGGAGCGGGGAGTCGAGATTCTGAGCCTGCCAGCTCCACTTTTCTTTTCCCTGTTTTTGGGAAGTAAAATGGAGTGCACAGACGGTAAGAATACTTTCAGCTGAGTCTCAACAAATATGCATCTGTGGAAATCCACCTCCCCATCAAGATATGGAAGGCTACCATTAACATCGTGCCTGAAAATTTTCTCAGACCCTGCCTCCAGCCTCATTACCCCAGGCAGCTGCTTTTTTGGTTTCTCCGTTATAGATTAATTTTTCCTGTCGTAGAACTTTTCGGAAAGGAATCAGGTGGTAGGTGCTCAGCACAGCGTGGGGTTTCTGCGATTCATTTGTGTTGTTGCTTTATCAGCGGCTTGTCCCTCTTTCTTGTTGTCTCTCTTTCATTGTCTCATGGTGCCAGGGGTTGTTTGGCTACTTTCTTGTTGCTGAAGTGCTAGGCTGTTCCCAGTTTGGGGCTCTTATGAATAAGGCAGCTGTGAACATTTTGATGCAGGGCTTTTTGTAGACTGATGCTTTTGTTTCTCTTAGGTTAATACCTAGGAATGGAATAAATGGGTCATGGGGCAGGCTTGTAAAAGACTGCTAGACCATTTTCATACCCCTACCCACAAGGCTTTAGGGTTCTGGTTGCTCTGCATGCTTGCCATTTGGTACTGCCAGTCTTATTTCCTTTAAGGCATCCCAGTCGGTGTGCAGTGGTGTATCATTGAAGTTTTAATTTGCATCTCCCTAGTGACTAATGATGTCGATGTGCCTAGCCAGCTCTTTGCTTCACTTTTCACCGGGTGGTTTGTCTTCATATTATTGAGTTGTAGTTGTGACTTTAAGCAGAATTTTAAAATGTCTATGAAGTTATTAATAACTTGTCATTTATCAGTTATATATATCATTGCTTTCTGTGTCCTAAAAAAAACTTTTGCCTCCCATAAGTCATGAAGATATTCTACTGTAATTCTTCTTGAAGTTCTGTAGTTAAACTTTACTGAGGTTGTGATTCAGCTTCAATTAATTTTTGTATATGGGGTGAGGTAGGGTTTGAGGTTTATCTTTTTCCATATGGATATCCAGTGTTTTCTAGCACCATTTGTCCAAAAGACCGTCCGTCCTATCCATGCTAAATTGTTGTGGTGGCTTTGTCAAAAATCAAATGGTCATGTAAGAGAGGATGTATTTCTGGGCTCTTTATTCTGATCCGTTGATCCATTTGTCTCATTATGCCAGTATCACACTGCCTTGGTTTCTGCACCTTTATGATAACATCCAAGATCCTGCCCATCACACTTTCCTGGCTTTGCAGGGCGATACAATAGACAATATTCACTTTGTTTGCTCACTCATTTTCCTCATGTGTGAAACAGTGGTGCTGCTGCTGAGTGATGGTGATGACCATGTGAATTACCCATGGTGGCACCTGGCACAGTGCCACACACAGCACGTGTTCAGGAAGTGCTCCTCTTCCCTTTTGATTGTGTACCTTCACTATATCACTGGCGTGACTGGGAAGTCAGTAGAGAAGCAACAGGATGAAATAATTTTTTATTGAAGTATAGTTGATTTATAATGTGTTAGTTTCAGGTATACAGCAAAGTGATTCAGTTATGTAGCTAGATAACTCTTCTTTTTTAGATTGTTCTCCCTTAGATTGTTACAAGATAATCAAGTACAGTGCCCTGCGCTCTGACAGTAGGTTCTTGTTGTTTGTTTTATATATAGTAGTCTGTATATGTTAATTCCAAACTCCTAATTTATCCCTTTACCCCACCTTCCCCTTTGATAACCATAAATTTGTTTTCTGTGTCTGAATCTGTGTCTGTTTTGTAAATAAGTTCATTTGTATCTTTTTTTCAAATTCCACATATAAGCAATATCACATGATACTTGTCTTTGTCTGGCTTACTTCACATAGTATGATAATCTCTAGGTTCATCCATGTTGCTGCAAATAGCATTATTTCATTCTTTTTTATGACTGAGTAGTATTTCATTATATGTATATGTGTGTATATATATATATATATATATATATATATATGTATATATATATATATATCGCATCTTCTTTATCCATTCATCTTTTAGTGGACATTTAGGATAAAATAATTTTAATTATGATCCTGGATTCTGTGGCAGAGGACAAAACCAAGGCACTGTCTACTTCGTTTCAATATTGACCTTGACTGTTTAATTTTGCAGCATTCTCTAATCTTTTAAAGTGTACTTCTCTAACCTCGGTCTTTTCATATGTAAAATGAAGATAATATCCCTCAAGGTCATTGTCAGACATATTTGTATTAAAGCATGTGAAAACACTTTGTTGGAGCCAAAACATTTTAATAGCGTCAATCACCATCTTTCCCATTCTCTCTCCACTGGGATTGCAAACATTCAGGGGGCAGGTGATATCTTTTCCCCCTTTTTGTGTTTTACTCAGACATGAGAGCTCACATCATTGATCTGGTACCTATGTCATTTTTTTCATTGTCATTAATGTAACTGCTTCTATCAGGATTTTCTCAAGGACCACAGATAACACAGTGTATTTGAATTCCCCTAGTGTTTATTGTCACACTTTACAAATAATGCATTAAAATTATTTAGTAGGAGAGTTTACAGACTCAACGAGACAGCTCCTTCCTTCTTGGTTTTGATTTAAGACACAGAACATGGCAGGTGTGAAGCAGGAGCAGCAATTGTAGAATGCAGGCACCCAGCCCTGAGTAAGTGGCAGATGGTGTGAGACTGACCGTCTGCTCTCGAGTTGTCCGAGCATCCTGGGGTGTGTCTAGAACATTCCGTAGCCCCCTAACACAGAGGAAAGGTGGGAGTCCCCTGCAAGGGCAGAATGGGTGTGCAGCGGTCAAGAGAAGGGCGAAAACTGGCTCCCTGGAGGCAGAGATTGCCGGGGTCATGCTGAGCCCTGAGTGGAGGCTTTGAGAGCTGTTTAAGAGTGTCTCGGGTTAAGTGTGTCTGGATCTCAAGCAGCAAACTCAGGTGTCAAGGAAGAGCCCTTTTCCTTTGCCATCTGTCTGCTCTGATTCTGATTCTGAGCCTCCATTCCCTGTGCCACAGTCATTTGGGGTGCCCTCTGCTTCCCTGCGTTGTGCTACAGGTGGGCTTTTCAGAGCTGAAAGGAGGTGGTCTGCAGAGCGAACAGCTTCCCTCCCGCCAGTGGTCCACACAGATGGACCCTGAGTGTCCAGGCTCCCACCTGCCTGACTGTGTGTGCACCTGGAGGAGGTCTATACCTCTGGCATACCTACGGTGACATCCTGACTTCTCGTGTGCTCATATCACTGCATAGTGGCTTCTGCTCCCTGGAGCTGTCACCCTGTGGGGGGCAGAGACCTACGGAACCAAGAATGAAGACTGCAGTAATTTTCAGAACAAAACTGGCATGAATGAGGATGAAGTGTGGGAAGCCTTCCCTTATTTGTATTGATGACCCAGGCCACACCTACACCAGAGATTTGCTGGAGCTGAGGGAAGTGCCAACACATCCCCAGCCCTGGCCTGGATCTAGGACCACACTCGTTGGAGCAGGGGGTGCCAGCTTCGTGCCTCCAGAGTTGACTTGCAGATTCTCCTGTGACTCCCTCCTGGTGTGCTGTGCTTGCTCTCCATGCCCCACCCTGCGTTGTTTATTCATCTGTTTAATTTGATGACTCATTCCTGTAACAGATGTTTATTGAGCGTGTACTATAGAGCAGGGACAGCCAATGCAGAAGGAAAAGAGCACTTTCTGTACTCAGATGAAGTCAGGTCAGTGCCACTGGGTGTTCACCTGTGACATGCCACATGTGTGCTGCGTGTGACCTGGCTCCCAGCTCAGGGACCTGCCCCACGTGAATAGGGAGAGGGAGGTCTGGGATCCCCACCCAGTGGGTGGGCCTCAGTGAACACCTCATTGTTAGCCAGCCCTAAGCTAGATGCAAAAAGTCAGGGAGGCAGGTTCCCAGGACAGAGGAAGTCCAGATGGATGAGAAGATATTCCAGACATATTTCAATCAAGGCCTTATATTTTCTTAGCCTGATTAAACAATTTACTCCACACTCTTTCTTTGATAAATGGCTGATCTCATTCAGGGATGACTAAGGACTACAAAAGAATTATAAGAGAAACATGAAAATAAAGAGAAAGAAGAACACAAGCCAAGATTATGGGAAAATGTGGATGATTCAGAGACTAGCTCAAGAGTTTAGAAAAGTAAGTTTCCAGGTGCTCAAAGAAAATTCTGGCATCATGATCTCTAAAGCAGAATTGAACATAGAAGAAAGATTCAGAGGATTGAGTGAGACAGAAGAGAACAAAGCCCACGCTGGCAGAATTTAGGGGAAAAAAGTTGGAGGAGAAAAAAGTAAAAATGATAGTTACACAAAGACTAATTCAGAAGGCACAAAATAGGAGGCCTCATTGGACAGGGTCAGGGTGGAGGAATTGCCACAAAAGGAACCAAGTGTCACCATGATTTGATTTCCTAAAAAGAGTTTTAGAAAAGAAGAGGGAAAATTAAGTAGACAGTCAAAGAAAACTGTGTAAATATCCAGACCAAACTTGACTCTGTCATTCATAAGGAATTATTGCATTTAGTTAAGATTTTTTTTTAAAATGACCAAAACTATAGACCTCTGTCTTATAATTCAGTTCAGTTCAGTCGCTCAGTCGTGTCCAACTCTTTGTGACCCCCATGGACTGTAGCATGCCAGGCCTCTCTGTCCATCGCCAACTCCCAGAGTTTACTCAAAACTCATGTCCATTGAGTCGGTGATGCTATCCAACAATCTGATCCTCTGTCATCCCCTTCTCCTGCCCTCAATCTTTCCCAGCATCAGGGTATTTTCCAGTGAGTTAGTTCTTCACATCAGGTGGCTAACGTATTGGAGTTTCAGCTTCAGCATCAATCCTTCCAATGAATATTCAGGACTGATTTCCTTTAGGATGGGCTGGTTGGCTCTCCTTGCAGTCCAAGGGACTCTCAAGAGTCTCTCTGACACCACAGTTTGAAAGCATCAATTCTTCAGTGCTCAGCTTTCTTTATAGTCCAACTCGCAATCTATACATGACTACTGGAAAAACCATAGCTTTGACTAGACGGACCTTTGTTGGCAAAGTAATGTCTCTGCTTTTTAATATGCTGTCTAGGTTGGTCATAACTTTTCTTCCAAGAAGTAAGCATCTTTTAATTTCATGGCTGCAGTGATTTTGGAGCCCCTAAAAGTAAAGTCAGCTACTGTTTCCACTGTTTCCCCATCTATTTCCCATGAAGTGATGGGACTGGATGCCATGATCTTAGTTTTCTGAATGTTGAGCTTTAAGCCAACTTTTTCACTCTCCTCTTTCACTTTCATCAACAGGCTCTTTAGTTCTTCTTCGCTTTCTGCCATAAGGATGGTGTCATCTGCATATTACATTATACCAAAAAAATCAACTCAAAATGGATTAAATACTTGCATATAAGACCTAAAACCATAAAACTCCTTGAAAAAAGCAAAGGGCATAAACTGCTTGGTGGTGGTCTTGGTGATGGTCTTTTGGATATGATACCTGAAGCAAAGACAGGAAAAGTCAAAATGAACAAGTGGAACTCCATCAGACTGACAGCTTCTGCACAGCAAAGGAAACCATCAACAAAATGGAAAGGCAGCCCGTAGAGTGGGAGAAAATATTTGCAAATCATAAATCTGATAAGGGGTCAATATCCAAAATATGTAATACAACTCAATAGGAAAACAAAACAAAAAACCAAAGAATTTGAGTAAAAAAATGGGAGCAGAGGCCCTGAACAGACATTTTTCCAAAGAAGACATACAGATGACCAACATATTTAGGAAAAGGTGTTCAACATTGATAATTATCAGGGAAAGGTGAATTAAAATCATGATGAGATATCACCTCACACCTGTCACATAGCTGTCATCCAGAAGACAAGAGATGTGGGTGAGTATCAGTGAGGATGTGGCGAAAAGGGGACCCTCCTACTCTGTTGATTGAAATGTAAACCAGTATAGCCACTGTGGAATACAGTATGGAGGTTCCTCAAAAAATTAAAAATAGTACTAACATATCCAGTAATTCTATTTCTGGGTATATATCCAAAGGAAATGAAAACAAGCTCTCAAAAACACATCTGTATTCTCATGTTCCATTGCAGCATTATTCACCGCATATGCACACAATGTTGTATATGTATATACA
The DNA here is from genome assembly GCF_033118175.1 of Dama dama. NCBI lineage: Eukaryota > Metazoa > Chordata > Mammalia > Artiodactyla > Cervidae > Dama > Dama dama. The sequence goes on from NC_083693.1 coordinate 38,248,152, forward strand.
CACAGAGACACAAAGGAATATTATTCAGTCATGAGAAAGAAGCAAATCTTGTCATTTGTGACAACACAGATGAACATGGAGCACATTATGCTAAGTGAAATAAGCCAGGCAGAGAAAGACAAAAACTGCATGGTACCACTTATTTATGGGATCTTAAAAAATTTATTTTTAAACTTAGAAACAGAGAATAGAAACATGCTTGACAGCATCTGGGGGTGGAGGAAATAGGGAGGAGTTGATGAAAGGAAGACCTAACAAACAAATAGGAATAACTGAGTCATGGTGATTTTCTTCACTTCCTTGCTGCCCTCCATCTGGCATCAGGGCAGAAAAGGTAACAAGCCTCAGTCACGGTAGAACATGCTGTGCCAGCCTCTGCCGAGACGCACCCTCTGAAAGGAGCCTGGTGGATTCTGAGTGGAACAATGGATGTCCCAATAGTTCCTTATTTAGCCAAACTGACCAGTGTAAAGACAGAGACAATGGACAGATATTCTCAAGCATGCCAGAAATCAGAGAGCTTAGCTGCTGTGAGCCCTTCCAAATAAGGGTTTTGAATAAAACCATTGAATGGCAACATCCAGCCAAAATAGAAGTGTATAAAAGTTCTGCACTTGTTATACAATGGATGGTGCACCTCAAATCTGTTTAAATATAAGAATAAGAAAGATCAGCCATCTGTGTGAGTTATAGTGGCAGCACATAGTATAGATAATATAAACCTTACACGTAGTAATATAATTTAGGAAAATCACTGGGAGGGAAACAGGAGGGGTCAGGGAAGTATGTAATGTCTTCATCTTTATTAGCATTTTCACTAAGTTGAAAATGCTTTTTTACAAAACGAGAGCTGTAAGTTCAAGGTTTTTCATAATATTTATGTTACCTTTAGAACAGTCTTTTAAGAAGATGTCTTCTATAGCAAAGAAATGTTTCTCTGAAATTTAGCAATTATTTCTGTTTTGCTGTCACATCCTTGCTTCCCTTTCTTTGTCCTTAATGAAAAATGCTGCTCACCAATGCTGTGTGCTGTAGGGACTGAGAATACCTAGTGAGCTGGCATCCATGAACAGATGATGAGAGTGCTGTGGAAGTGAAGCAGGTGAAGTGATCGAGAACAGAGAAGAGGTGTGGCTGAGGAAGGCCTCAGGGAAGAGATGCTTAGATCAGCCCAGATGCTGATCTGCAGCCCGCCAGGCTGGGGAGCAGGCTGTAGAACCCGGGGTGGGAAGGGACCTGTTCCAGAAACAGAACAAGGGCCTTGTGTTTGGTGCCTGCTTTGTTAGTAGTCCAGCAGATGGCCTGTCTCCTGTGTAATCCTGTCCTTACTATAATCTTCCTGCCTTGAACTGTGTCATTGTGTTTTTTACCTACCTAACCATCATTTAGAACTGTCTGGAAGATACCCAGTGAAGGTAGAAAGATGAATGAGTGAACAAATGAGTGAGTGGATGGATTTTTGAGGGTGTAAGGTTAATGACATATTATAGTTTGTGCCATTAGCCACATTTTATGTTTAAAACTTAGTATTTTTTGAATAAGATTGCTTTTTGGGAAACTGGTAAAATCCACATTTAGGCTGCTAATGATGGCCCAGGACCAGCCAGCTCAAGATTCTAGCCTCCCATGAACCATATAGATTTATCTTCTGAGAGTTTTAGGTTCTGAGGTACTCGTGCACTAAGAGAAATTAAGTTCATGGTCAAGATCCTCATCTGTGTTTATCTGAGAAGAGAGTGAGTTAAGGCATTTTCTATCAGATTCCAGAGGCAATGCCCTTCTGGAAGCATGCTTTGGCTAACTTCACTGTTCTTTGCCATGCGATGTTGAAATCACAGATAACGGTGACTTGTGGAAGCAGGGTAGTAAATCATTTTATTTCCTTTAGGATAATTGTATCCTCTCTGTTGGCCAGACTGGCTGGTGGGAATCTGCATTTTCATGATCACATATAGATCCATTATTTTGTTGAGGGTGATGTACTGCTTTGTATGTAGAGTGTTCTGGGTATGAAGCCTGTGGGGTGAGACAGTGGTGGCCTCCATCCTAGAAGCCCAGGTTAGTGAGATTTGAGGGAGGTTGCTGACTTAGAGAGAGATGGGGTGAGGTCCCAGGAGCAGTGCTCTCTGGACACATTATTTTTTGTCTTTAAAACATGAGCTAAAGCATCCTTTGAACCAATGTTTTTCAACACTGCAATCCCAGCTCCATCAGTCAAGCTTTTTTGTCTGATTTCACTCTGTAGTTTATATGTGGAACAGTATATATTTTAGTTTTCCACACAGAAAATTTATAAAATTGAGTTTTGTGTTGCTTTTTTTTTTTTTTTTAAATAAGCAAGGTTTTATTATTATTATTATTTTTTTTTTCCAGTGGGTTTTGTCATACATTGATATGAATCAGCCATGGATTTACATGTATTCCCAATCCCGATCCCCCCTCCCACGTCCCTCTCCACCCGATTCCTCTGGGTCTTCCCAGTGCACCAGGCCGGAGCACTTGTCTCGTGCATCCCACCTGGGCTGGTGATCTGTTTCACCATAGATAGTATACATGCTGTTCTTTTGAAATATCCCACCCTCACATTCTCCCACAAAGTTCAAAAGTCTGTTCTGTATTTCTGTGTCTCTTTTTCTGTTCTGTATATAGGGTTATCGTTATCACCTTTCTAAATTCCATATACATGTGTCAGTATGCTGTAATGTTCTTTATCTTTCTGGCTTACTTCACTCTGTATAATGGGCTCCAGCTTCATCCATCTCATTAGGACTGGTTCAAATGAATTCTTTTTAATGGCTGAGTAATATTCCATGGTGTATATATACCACAGCTTCCTTATCCATTCATCTGCTGATGGGCATCTAGGTTGCTTCCATGTCCTGGCTATTATAAACAGTGCTGCGATGAACATTGGGGTGCACGTGTCTCTTTCAGATCTGGTTTCCTCAGTGTGTATGCCCAGAAGTGGGATTGCTGGGTCATATGGCAGTTCTATTTCCAGTTTTTTAAGAAATCTCCACACTGTTTTCCATAGCGGCTGTACTAGTTTGCATTCCCACCAACAGTGTAAGAGGGTTCCCTTTTCTCCACACCCTCTCCAGCATTTATTGCTTGTAGACTTTTGGATAGCAGCCATCCTGACTGGCGTGTAATGGTACCTCATTGTGGTTTTGATTTGCATTTCTCTAATAATGAGTGATGTTGAGCATCTTTTCATGTGTTTGTTAGCCATCTGTATGTCTTCTTTGGAGAAATGTCTGTTTAGTTCTTTGGCCCATTTTTTGATTGGGTCATTTATTTTTCTGGAATTGAGCTGCAGGAGTTGCTTGTATATTTTTGAGATTAATCCTTTGTCTGTTTCTTCATTTGCTATTATTTTCTCCCAATCTGAGGGCTGTCTTTTCACCTTACTTATAGTTTCCTTTGTAGTGCAAAAGCTTTTAAGTTTCATTAGGTCCCATTTGTTTAGTTTTGCTTTTATTTCCAATATTCTGGGAGGTGGGTCATAGAGGATCTTGCTTTGATTTATGTCGGAGAGTGTTTTGCCTATGTTCTCCTCTAGGAGTTTTATAGTTTCTGGTCTTACATTTAGATCTTTAATCCATTTTGAGTTTATTTTTGTGTATGGTGTTAGAAAGTGTTCTAGTTTCATTCTTTTACAAGTGGTTGACCAGTTTTCCCAGCACCACTTGTTAAAGAGGTTGTCTTTTTTCCCTTGTGTATCCTTGCCTCCTTTGTCAAAGATAAGGTGTCCATAGGTTCGTGGATTTATCTCTGAGCTTTCTATTCTGTTCCATTGATCTATATTTCTGTCTTTGTGCCAGTACCATACTGTCTTGTCTTGTGTGTTGCTTTGTTTTGACCAGTCGTGGTCCATGGAGACTTTGGCAGCTTCCATTCGGCCACCAACTGTCCCTCTACATTGAGGTTCTGTCTGTACCTGGATGCTTCCTGAGCTCGTGTTACAATGCTTGTCTTCAAGATTTGCCCCCTTGGTTTTGGCGGGCCTGCTCTTCCTTTCTGAGCGATTCCACTGGACCAGCCAGTGTGGTCACGAGCGCTGCCTCTTGTTGGCTGCCTCCCTCCAGGATTGAAGACGAAGCCTCTGCTGACTGATTCCTCATTTCTGTCATGTTGGAAAGTCAGGGCAGCTGATGAAATGTGCTATTGAAAGGAAGCTCCCCGTGTACCTCTTTGCAAGTGAAGATGCTTGTCTGCTTCCTTGTGATGCTTGTTTTTTGCCCACAGGGAGGTTGGGGGGCCAGGCTGGGATGCAGGCCATGTCGGAATCCTAGTCCCTCAACAGCACCTGATCCTCTTGGGGCCTCTTTTTTCTCATCTCTAAACTGGGTACACTGGTCAGGCTTCTTGTTTTCTTCGTTGTTGTTTCTTTGTCTTTTTGCCAGCAAACAGATGAAACTGGACAGAGCTGAGAACAGGTCTCCAGAGTTCCAACGAGTCCCCATCACATCCAGTGGGTCTCAGGTGTGCTGACCTGGGAGGCTGGTGCTGGCAGAGCCCAGGCCTGTCTCCCCCTCGTGTCTCTGCCTCTCACACATTCGGCTGCATTTCTCACGGTGTGACTGTCATTCTCTTTCTGTGTGGGCTGACTCCCTCCTGACTCCCCTCATCTACCTGGTGGCAGATGGCTGCCAACAGCTCCCTCACTTCAGAAAGCTACCACCTATGACACCAAAGCACAAGCAACTAAAGAGCAAAATAGATAAGTTACACCACATCAACATTTAAACTTCTGCACCACAAACAAGACCTTCAAAGAAGTGAAAAGACAACCCAAGGAATAAGAGATAATATTTGCAAAATCACATCATCAAGGAACTCATATCCAGCATATATAAAGAATTCTTATAACTCAGTAGAGAAAAAGACAAATAGACCAGTAGAAAACAGACAAAAAATTTGAATGGGCATTTCTCCAAAGATGATACATAAGCAGCACATATATTTCCCAGGTGGTGCTAGTGGTGAAGGACCCACTTGCCAGTGCAGGAGACGTAAGAGATATGGGTTTGATCTCTGGGTCGGGAAGATCCTCTGGAGGTGGGCATGGCAACCCACTCCAGTATTCCTGCCTGGAGAATCCCATGGACAGAGGAGTCTGGTGGGCTACAGTCCACGGGGTCACACAGAGTTGGACACGATTAAAGCAACTTAGCACAGGCAGCACATGAAAAGATGCCCAACATACAGTCATTAGAAAAGTACAAATCAAAACCACAATGAGAGTCTACCTCACACCCACTAGGGTATCTAGAACCAGAAGAAAAAGATAAGCATTGTTGTGGAGGTAGAGAGATTAAAACCATTACACATGGCTGGTGGAAATATAAAATGGTGTCGCCTCTTTGAAAAATGGCTTGGCAGTTCCTCAAAAAATTAAACAGAGTTTCCATATGACCCAGCAGTTCTGCTCCTGAGTATATATTGAAGAGAAGTGAAAACACATGTCCCCACAAAGGCTTGTACATGAATATTCAACAACATTTTTTATAACAGCCAAAAAAGAGGACCAACCCAAATACCCATCAACTGATGAACAGATAAATAATATGTATTCCAGTCCCCCATGGAATGTTATGCAGAGTGGAATTCTTTTGTACGTACATGGGGACCTTGTACCTCTGTAACACGAACCTGGCGAAAAGCTGAGTTAGAGGGAACAGTGGGTGTGGGAGGATGATCGTGTGTGTATCAATAGTGACGTCAGGATGAAGATAAATAATTGCCTGTGAATCATTTAGTCCAGAGCCTGGCACACCATACGCGCCAGCTGCAGCGGTTCCATCAGCGTTGTGCTGCACCTGGAAGAATGGAGAAATATGGTGCACAAAACATGATCCCATGATAAATGGAACCTCAAGGAACCTGAAGACCAGTCTGAAAATATTAACTGATAATGCTCAGTTGCCTGCTTGTATGAGAATCTTTACAAGTTTCTGTCTGTATTGTACTGTCATTACTTTCTGTTGTTGCTTCCTGCGATATTAAATATTAAGAGATTGCCAGCAGAAGTGAATAACAAGATCATTTGAGGGGAGCGATACAGGGGTGAGCTTTCTAATGAACCTTTGTGTCTGACACTTGGAGCAAGAGTTAAGTATAGTTTTACTGAAGTGTAATTGATTTACAATATTATATTCATTTCAGATGTACAGCATAGTGATTCAGTATTTTTATAGATTATACTATGAAGTTGTTTTAAGATATTAGCTACATGCTCTGTGCTGTACAATATATCCTTGTAGTTCATTTTTATTCAACATCTCAGGTATCTCATCTGCCATGTGAGCATTGCCTACTTCACACTGTCCAGGTGATGAAGACAGGGAAAAAAGGAGGAATTTGTGTACCTAGAATAGTCACAAAGCCATAATTACTGTGGTGATAATTTCAATATCACAGCCTATGTGAGTCATATATGTATAATATATTGCATATATGTACATACATGCAGACCTCATTTTACTGCACTTTATGCACTTCTCAGACGTTAATTTTTTACAAATTGAGGATGTGGGGGCAGTCTTCAGACAATTGCTTTTTTCCCTGAGGAGATACGGTGTCAAGAACCTGGCACCATTTTTCCCAATTGCATCTGCTCGGTTCTTGTCTCTGTTTCACATTTTAGTAGTTCTCCTAATATTTAAAGTTTTTTCATTGTTATTATGTTTGTTATGATGATCTTTGATAAGTGATCATTTTTTTCTGTTTTTACTGAAGTATAGTTGATTTACTATGTTATATTCATTTCAGGTATAGAGCATAGTGATCCAGTATTTTTACAGATGGTAACTATAAAGTTGTTTTAAAACATTGGCTACATTCTCTGTGCTGTGTAATATATCCTTGTAGCTTATTTATTTTACAAAGTGCTAGTTTGTAGCTTGTAATCCCCTCCCCTTCTTTTGTCCTTTTTCACTACCCCTCTCTCCACTGGTAAGCAGTCCTTTGTTGTTTGTATTTTTGAGTCTGTTTTGTTATATTCATTTATTTGTATTATTTTTTAGATTCCACATATAAATTTAGCCTATAATATTTGTCTTTCTCTGACTCCACTCAGTTTGATAATCTCTAGGTCCATCCATGTTGCTGCAAATGGCATTTTTTCATTCTTTTTTTATGGCTGCCTAAGATTCCATTATCCTGGAGTAGGAAATGGCAACCCATTCCAGTATTCTTGCCTGGAAAATTCCATGGACAGAGGAGCCTGGCAGGCTGCAGTACATGGAATTGAAAAGAGTTGGACATGGCTGAGCAATATTCCATTGTAGATACACACCACAGCCTGTTTATCCATTCATTGGTTGATGGATACACAGATCACTTCCATATCTTGGCTATTGTAAACAGTAATGCTATGAACATTGAGATGCACATATCTTCTCAAATTAGTGTTTTTGTTTTCTTTCAATGAGGAATGGAATTTTTGGATCATATTCTATTTTTAGTGTTTTGAGGAATCTATGCAGTTTACGTTCCCACCAACAGTGGGGTTCCCTTTTCTTCATACCCTCTCCAGCATTTGTTATTTGTAGACTTTTTGGTGACAGCCATTCTGAATGCTGTGAGGTGATATTGTTGTTTTGATTTGCATGTCTTTAATATTTAGCTGGGCTTCCCTGGTGGCTCAGATGATAAAGAATCCGCCTGCAATGCAGGAGACCTGGGTTCGATCCCTGGGTTGGGAAGATCCCCTGGGAGGAGGGCATGGAAACCCACTCCGATATTCTTGCCTGGAGAATCCCCATGGACAGAGGAGCCTGGTGGGCTACAATATGGAGCATCTTTTCATGTGTTTGTTAGCCATCTGTATGTATTCTTTGGAGAACTGTCTACTCAGTTCTTCTACCCGTCTTTTGATTGAGTTGTTTGTTTGTTTTGATATTAAGGTATGTGAACTTTTCTTTTTTTTTTTTTTATTTATTTTTTATTTTTTTTTCTTTTTTTCTTTTTTTCTTTTTTAATTTTTATTATTATTATTTTTTTTTCCCAGTGGGTTTTGTCATACATTGATATGAATCAGCCATGGATTTACATGTATTCCCAATCCCGATCCCCCCTCCCACCTCCCTCTCCACCCGATTCCTCTGGGTCTTCCCAATGCACCAGGCCCGAGCACTTGTCTCGTGCATCCCACCTGGGCTGGTGATCTGTTTCACCATAGATAGTATACATGCTGTTCTTTTCAAATATCCCACCCTCACATTCTCCCACAAAGTTCAAAAGTCTGTTCTGTGTTTCTGTGTCTCTTTTTCTGTTCTGCATATAGGGTTATCGTTATCACCTTTCTAAATTCCATATACATGTGTCAGTATGCTGTAATGTTCTTTATCTTTCTGGCTTACTTCACTCTGTATAATGGGCTCCAGCTTCATCCATCTCATTAGGACTGGTTCAAATGAATTCTTTTTAATGGCTGAGTAATATTCCATGGTGTATATATACCACAGCTTCCTTATCCATTCATCTGCTGATGGGCATCTAGGTTGCTTCCATGTCCTGGCTATTATAAACAGTGCTGCGATGAACATAGGGGTGCACGTGTCTCTTTCAGATCTGGTTTCCTCAGTGTGTATGCCCAGAAGTGGGATTGCTGGGTCATATGGCAGTTCTATTTCCAGTTTTTTAAGAAATCTCCACACTGTTTTCCATAGCGGCTGTACTAGTTTGCATTCCCACCAACAGTGTAAGAGGGTTCCCTTTTCTCCACACCCTCTCCAGCATTTATTGCTTGTAGACTTTTGGATAGCAGCCATCCTGACTGGCGTGTAATGGTACCTCATTGTGGTTTTGATTTGCATTTCTCTAATAATGAGTGATGTTGAGCATCTTTTCATGTGTTTGTTAGCCATCTGTATGTCTTCTTTGGAGAAATGTCTGTTTAGTTCTTTGGCCCATTTTTTGATTGGGTCATTTATTTTTCTGGAATTGAGCTGCAGGAGTTGCTTGTATATTTTTGAGATTAATCCTTTGTCTGTTTCTTCATTTGCTATTATTTTCTCCCAATCTGAGGGCTGTCTTTTCACCTTACTTATAGTTTCCTTTGTAGTGCAAAAGCTTTTAAGTTTCATTAGGTCCCATTTGTTTAGTTTTGCTTTTATTTCCAATATTCTGGGAGGTGGGTCATAGAGGATCTTGCTTTGATTTATGTCGGAGAGTGTTTTGCCTATGTTCTCCTCTAGGAGTTTTATAGTTTCTGGTCTTACATTTAGATCTTTAATCCATTTTGAGTTTATTTTTGTGTATGGTGTTAGAAAGTGTTCTAGTTTCATTCTTTTACAAGTGGTTGACCAGATTTCCCAGCACCAATTGTTAAAGAGGTTGTCTTTTTTCCATTGTATAGCCTTGCCTCCTTTGTCAAAAATAAGGTGTCCATAGGTTCGTGGATTTATCTCTGGGCTTTCTATTCTGTTCCATTGATCTATATTTCTGTCTTTGTGCCAGTACCATACTGTCTTGATGACTGTGGCTTTGTAGTAGAGTCTGAAGTCAGGCAGGTTGATTCCTCCAGTTCCATTCTTCTTTCTCAAGATTGCTTTGGCTATTCGAGGTTTTTTGTATTTCCATACAAATTGTGAAATTCTTTGGTCCAGTTCTGTGAAAAATACCGTTGGTAGCTTGATAGGGATTGCATTGAATCTATAGACTGCTTTGGGTAGAATAGCCATTTTGACAATATTAATTCTTCCAATCCATGAACACGGTATGTTTCTCCATCTGTTTGTGTCCTCTTTGATTTCTTTCATCAGTGTTTTATAGTTTTCTATGTATAGGTCCTTTGTTTCTTTAGGTAGATATACTCCTAAGTATTTTATTCTTTTTGTTGCAATGGTGAATGGTATTGTTTCCTTAATTTCTCTGTCTGTTTTTTCATTGTTAGTATATAGGAATGCAAGGGATTTCTGTGTGTTAATTTTATATCCTGCAACTTTACTATATTCATTGATTAGCTCTAGTAATTTTCTGGTAGAGTCTTTAGGGTTTTCTATGTAGAGGATCATGTCATCTGCAAACAGTGAGAGTTTTACTTCTTCTTTTCCTATCTGGATTCCTTTTACTTCTTTTTCTGCTCTGATTGCTGTGGCCAGCACTTCCAACACTATGTTGAATAGTAGTGGTGAGAGTGGGCACCCTTGTCTTGTTCCTGATTTCAGGGGAAATGCCTTCAATTTTTCACCATTGAGGGTGATGCTTGCTGTGGGTTTGTCATATATAGCTTTTATTATGTTGAGGTATGTTCCTTCTATTCCTGCTTTTTGGAGAGTTTTAATCATAAATGAGTGTTGAATTTTGTCAAAGGCTTTCTCTGCATCTATTGAGATAATCATATGGTTTTTATCTTTCAATTTGTTAATGTGGTGTATTACATTGATTGATTTGCGGATATTAAAGAATCCTTGCATTCCTGGGATAAAGCCCACTTGGTCATGGTGTATGATTTTTTTAATATGTTGTTGGATTCTGTTTGCTAGAATTTTGTTAAGGATTTTTGCATCTATGTTCATCAGTGATATTGGCCTGTAGTTTTCTTTTTTAGTGGCATCTTTGTCTGGTTTTGGAACTAGGGTGATGGTGGCCTCATAGAATGAGTTTGGAAGCTTACCTTCTTCTGCAATTTTCTGGAAGAGTTTGAGTAAGATAGGTGTTAGCTCTTCTCTAAATTTTTGGTTATTGTTGGATAGTGACCATTTGTTGGTCACATCATTTGCAAATATTTCTTTCCTTTCCATAGATCTCATTTTGTTGATATTTTCCTTTGTTGTGCAGAAACTTTTAACTAGGTCTCATTTGTTTATTTTTGCTTTTGTTTCCATTGCCCGAGGAAGCAGATCCAAAAAAATACTGCTATGATTTTTGTCAAGAGTGTTTTACCTATGTTTTCTTCTAGGAGTTTTATGGTTTCCAGTCTTGCATTTAGATCTTGGATCCATTTTGAGTTTATTTTTGTGTGTGGTATGAGAAACTGTTCTAATTGAATTCTTTTACATGTAGCTGTTCAGTTTTCCCAGCACCACTTTTGAAGAGACTGTCTTTTCCCCATTTTTATTCATGCTTCTTTTGTCATAGATTAATTGTGTGGGTTTATTTCTGGGCTCTCTATTCTGTTTCATTAATCTCTGTATCTGTCTTTATGCCAGTACCATGATGTTTCAATTACTTTAGCTATGTAGTATAGTCTAAAGTCAGACAGCATAGTACATCTAGCTTTGTTTTTTTTTTTTTTTTTTTTTCTTTTTTTTCCCACTCAAGACTGTTTTGGCTATTTGGGGGCTTTTGTGGTTCCATATAAATTTTAGGATTATTTGTTCTACTTATGTGGAAAATGTCATGAGCATGTAAATAGAGATTGCATTAAATCTGTAGATTACATTGGGGAGTATGGACATTTTAACAGTATTGATATTTCCAAATCATGAGCACAGGATATCTTTCCAGTTCATTGTATTATCTTCAGTTTTCTTCATTAGTGACCTGTAGATTTCAGAGTATAAGTCTTCTGCCTCCATGGTTAAATTTTTTCTTATGTATTTTATTCCTTTTGATACAATTTTAAATGGATTTTTTGGGTTGCTTTCTCTTTCTGATATTTCATTGTTAGGATGTAGAAAAGCAACAGATTTCTGCATGGTAATCTTGTTTCTTAAAACTTTACTGAATTTATTTATTGGTTCTAATAATTTTGGGTGGAGATTTTAGTATGTGTATGTATATATATATATATATATACATGCTATCATGCCAGCTGCAAATAGTGACAGTGTTACTTCTTCCCTTCCAATTTGGATGCCTTTTCTTTCTTTCCCTTGCCTGATTGTTGTCTCAGATTTCAAATACTTCGTTCAACACAAGTGGTAAGAGTGGATATCTTTATCTTGTTCCTGATTTTAGAGGAAAAACTTTCAGCTTTTTACCATTGAGTATGATGTTAGCTGTGGGTTTGCCATAAATGGACTTTATTATGTTGAGACATGTTCTCTCTATATTGACTTTGAGAGTTTTTATCATGAATAGTTATTAAATTTTGTAATAAAACTTTTCTACAAAAATTGAGATTATTGTATGACTCATCTTCCTTGTGTTAATGTGGTATATCACATTCACTGGTTTGCAGATATTGAACCATCTTTGCATCTGTGAAATAAATCCCACTTGATCGTGATGTATGATCGTTTTTATAATTGTTAAATTTAGTTTGCTAATATTTTGTTGAGGATTTTCGCATCTGCTGATATATTCATCATAGATATTGGCTTGTAATTTTACGTTTTATAGTGTCTTTATCTGGTTTTGGTATCAGAGTAGTGATGACCTCATAAAATGAATTTGAGAGTATTACTTCCTGTTAGGTTTTTTGGAATAGTTTGAGAAAAATAGGTATTAGCTGCTCTTTATATGTTTGGTAGAATTCACCCATGAAGTTGTCCAGTCCTGGACTTTCATTTGCAGGGAGGTTTTTAAAATTCTTATTATTACTAATTCAGTTTCACTACTAACAATTGATCTGTTCAGATTGTTTGTTTCTTCCTGATTCAGTCTTAGAGGATTATATGTTTACAGAAATTTATCCACTTTTTCTGTGTTGGCCAACTTTTTTGGCATATAGCTTGTTCACAGTATTCCTTTATGATTTTTTTGTATCTTTGAAATATCGATTGTAATTTCTCCTTATTCTTACTTTGTTTACCTGAGTCCTCTCTCTTTTTTTTCTTAGTGAGCCTTAGTGAGCTAAAGTCTTGTAAATTTTGCTCATGTTTTCAAAAACAAATTCTTGGTTTGACTGATCTTTTTACTATTTTGGTTTTTCTTTTTTTGGTCTCTATTTTATAATAATTTCCTCCTGATTTTTATTACTTCCTTCTGCTAAAGGGTTTGTTTATTCTTATTTTTCTTATTTCTTTAGATGGTAGGTTAGGTTGTTTAAGACTTTTCTCATTTCTTGAGGTAAACCTTTCTCACTCTAAAATTCCCTTTTAGAACTGATTTTGCTGTATCTCTTAGTTTTTTTTTTGTTTTTTTTTTTTTAGATTTTTGAAAGTTGTGTTTTTATTTTTATTTCTCTCAAAGTATTTCATGATTTCCTGTTTATTTCTTCACTCACCAATTTTTTGTAGTGTGCTGTTAAGTCTCTGTGTTTGTTTCCCTGTTTCTTTCCTTTTAATTTATTTCTAGTTTCATACTGTTGTAGTTGGGAAAAATGTTTGATATAATTTCTGTTCTCTTAAATTTGATGAGACTTGTTTAGTGGCCTGCCGGGTGCTCTGTCTTTTCTACCGTTTTTGTGTGGAATGGCCTGTAGATATATATATTGAGTCCAACTAGTTTAATATGTCATTTACAACCACTAGTGACCTATTAATTTTCTGTCTGGATGATCTATCCATTGATGTAGTGGGGTGTTATAATCCTCTACTATTATTATATTATTGTCAATTTATCCCCTTGTGTCTGTTACTATTTGCTTTATTTATTTAGTTGCACCTATATTAGGTGCATATATGTTAATGAATATTATAGCCTTTTATATTGATCCCTTTATCAGTATATAATACCTTTCTTTGTCTTTTGTTATAGGGTCTGTTTCAAAGCCTAATTTGTCTTTTATTAGTATTGCTACCCCAGATTTCTTTGGTTTCCATTTGCATGAAGTATCTTTTTCCATTCCCTCATTTTTGGTCTTTGAGTCTCTTTTAAGCAGCAGATAGATGGGTCTTCTTTTTTAATCCAACCAGCCACTGTTTGTCTTTTGATTGGAGCATGTGATCTGTTGAGATTTAAAGTGATTGGTGATAGTTATGTACTTATTGCCATTTTGTTATTTGCTTTCCAGTTGTTTTGCTTTTCTTTGTTCTTTTTTCTCTGTTTCTTGCCTTGTGGTTTGATGGTTTTCTTTAATGGTATGCTTGCATGCCTTTCTCTCTATTTTTTGTGTATTCATTGTAGGATTTTTGATTTGTGGTGACCACAGCATTCATATGTGTTGACCCATACTGTGAGAGCTTATTTTAAACTGTCGTTTAAGTTCAGACACATTCTATAAGATCTACATTTTGTACTCTCCTCACACACACATTTTGTGATTTTGATGTCATATTTTACATTATTCTCTTATCTGATTGTTGTAGTTAGAGCTGATTTTACAGTTTTGACTTTTAATCTTAGTACTAACTTGTTTAAGTGGCTGATTCATAGCCTTTACTTGTGGGACTTTGCCTTTCCTATAAATTACTCCTTCTTGTAGCCTTTTCTACTTACAGAAGACCCTTTAACACTTATTTAAGGGCGGTTTAGTATTTATGAAGCTCTTAGTTTTTCCTTGTCTGAGAAGTTATTTTTTTCTCCTTTTATTCAGAATGATAATCTTACTATATAGAATATCCTAGGTTGTAGGTCTTTTCCTTTCAGCATGTTAAATATGTCATGCCACCCCCTGCTGGCCCTTCAGAAAAAAATCAGCCAAAATAAACAAATAGCCTTGTTTTCCCTTGTACATGCCTCTTTGCTTTTCTCTTGCTGCCTTTAAAATTCTCTTTGACTTCTGCTGTTTTAATTATGATATGTTTTGGTGTGAGTCTTTTTGGGTTCATCTTGTTTGGGGCTCTCTGTATTTCCTGTAACTGGATATCTGTTTCCTTCTTCAGTTTCAGTAACTTTTTAGCCATAATTTCATCAAATACATTTTTGAACACTTTCTCTCTTCTCCTATGGGACCTCTATAGTGTGAAAGTTAGTACATTTGATGTTTTATGAGAGAGATCTTAAAGTGTCCTCATTTTAAATTATTTTCCTGTTTGCTGTTCTGATCAGGTGATTCCATTATACCATCTTGTAGATCACTTATGCATTTTCTATGTCACCTGGTCTGCTGCTGGTTCCTTCTAGTGTGTTTCATTTGTTGTATTCTTTAGCTCTGACTGGTTCTTTTCTCTCTTCTAGACCCTTGTTAAAATTCAAATTGTGTTCAGCTGTTCTTTTCTCAAGTTCAGTTAGTATTTTTGTTAATAATTCTTGAACTCTTTAATGGTAAATTATTTATCTCTAGTTTATTAGTTTTTTCAGGATTTTTTCCCTCTTTCATTTTTAACAAATTCCTTTGTCTTCTCATTTGTTCATCTTTCTCTGTCTCTATCACATTAGTTGAAACAGCCACCTGTCTGGTCTCAAAGGGATGTCCTTGTGTGGGAACCTCTGTGTGATCTGTGTGTGTCCAGTGGCTTTGCTGGGGGAGCTGGCTCTGATGTGAGCACTGGGTCATATCTTCCCCCAGGATGTGTTGGCAGCTAACAACATGGTGGGAGGTGGGGCTGGAGATGAAGGGGCTAGAGCCAGGGCCAGGTGTGAACCAAATTTCTCCTGGGTTCAGTGACCATCATTGCTCTGTCAGGGGCAGGGCAAAGAAAAGGTCAGCTCAGTGTACTTATCTTCCTGGTGTCAGACCCTAGGACTGGGTACCCAATATGTGGTTACAACCCCTCACTCCCTTGGGAGGATCTCTGAGCCCATGTAATACCTCTAACTCTTCTATATCCCCTCCCAGGAGTGCTTGTACCAACCTGATCACTCTCTTCCCTTCCTGCCTGACCTTGTGTGGCTTTCTACAGCCTTGGTTGTAGCAGTCTTCCTGCAGGTCTCCAGATTGTTTCCAGTGGGAATGTTCCACATGTAGATTTATTTTTGATGTGTCTTCCTACTCCACCATCTTGATCTCAACCCCTGATCAGTGATCTTTGATGTGACTGTTGCAAAAAGATTACAACCTGTGGAAGGCTTAGCAATTAGGTATTTTAATTAAGGTATATACATTAATTTTTTGACAGAATGCTATGATCAGTCCTGGGAAGGACTGATGTTGAAGCTGAAACTCCAGTACTTTGGCCACCTGATGCGAAGAGCTGACTTATTGGAAAAGACCCTGATGCTGGGAAAGACTGAGGGCAGGAGGAGAAGGGGACAACAGAGGATGAGATGGTTGGATGGCATCACCGACTCAATGGACGTGGGTTTGGGCAAACTCCGGGAGTTGGTGATAGACAGGGAGGCCTGGCGTGCTGCGGTTCATGGGGTCGCAAAGAGTTGGACACGACTGAGCGACTGAACTGAACTGATTGCACACTTAATAGACAAGTAAACCTAACTTTTATGTACTTTGGAAAACAAGAAAATTTATGTGATTCACCACTTATTGTGAAATTCGCTTTATAAAGCAATGGTCTGGAACCAAATTCATAATATCTCCAAGGTCTGCCTGTAAAGTATATACACAGTATAAATTTATATGAAAATTAGTTATTGACTTGTGCACCTAATATGTGATCACCTTTTAAAAAAGATTATGCAAATAAGTTGAAATCTTAAAATTCCATCTTATAAATAACCACTCTTGATACCTACCTGGAATGATTTTGTTTCTGTTCAAACATATAGATTATATTTTTTTTCCCCTGAACATATATGAAATATCCTTGTGTGCTAATAAATGCAGATTTATAGCATCATTTTTTTTTACTTTTTGTTTTCAGATAATTTTAGACTTACAGGAGGCTTGCAAATATAACATTTACTTAAGTTTCCTACATTTAACTTAGTGGCAGCTTCCTTGGATCTATTAGGCTTCCATAGAAGTGCATAGTTTTTAGCTTTTGGTTTTTTTCCCTGAGCCATTTTGCCCAACTAAAAACAACTGATGGACTTATTTTACCCACAATTAATAACAGTAGAGTAAGGGCTCTGTCCTTCCTTAGATCCTTGCTTTTAAACTTTACTTTTGTAGATCGAACCCCACTGTTGTTTTAATCTCCTAGTATTTGGAGATGAGAAGCTGTTTCATTTTACACTTGACAAATCCATAAATTTATGGGCTATCTCTCCTTTCATGATTGCTTGCACATCAGCCAGTTCTTTTCTGAGCTCATGTTTCTTGTTTCACCTTTTCAAACCCAGCAAACAGCAAACCCCACACCCACCTGAAACTGAGGCCTCCACCCTTAAGTGCAGGATCTGCCCTCCAGATGTTACCTGGAAATAATTTCAATGAACCTTTCCTCATTCTTGCAGTCTCAGATAAGAGTGTCCTTCCTGCTCTTTGTCCAACCCCCACGGCCCATCTGCAATAAACTAATATCATTTACAATAGCAACCCACTACTAGATACCTATTTCTGGGTCAGTCACTGTAAGCTCAGTTGTGCTTTGGTCACAATCAACTTTAGGATTGCAGTGGTTTACATAGGCTTGTTGCTAACTCTCATTTTGGGCCTATCCTGGGTCATTAGCAGCCGGTGGAATGCAGACTGATGGAGTGGCCCCTGCAGAAAATGTTGCAGGTGTGCAGGGGTGGAGGTGTTACGGGGGAGTGTGCAGGGCCCATCAGGCTCCCTCCAGGAGGTGGCAGGACACCTCTGCCCGCTCCTTCATTTGCCAAAGCAAGGCTGTGGCTTCATTCTCAATGGCAGGGGAGCTACTGTCACCCATCACCCGGAAGAAGGGAGGCCAGACTGCCTCAACAGCAGCAGCAGTGGTGACCATGATAGCCTTTTGTTGAAATTATCAGCTTCCATTTTTCTTCTTAGAAACAGAGATGTTATGATCATCTTGTGTCCATACCTCTGTTTGATCCTGTCCTTTCATTTTTCTGAGGATAAGTTGATAGACGTAGATTAACTATGTTAAAATGTTTGATGTTAAGGCTGCTACTGGCCCACATGGCACATCTCTGAGTACAGACGGGAAGTGGGCAGGTGGGTTTGTCAGGCCGGTGGCAGCTTGGGGTCAACAAGAAGGTGGGGTCCTTCACAGCCCAGGCCTGGGGTATGTTTTGGCTGGAGACTGGCAGCTCAATTTCGGGCTTCACTGGTCCTCCTCCCCTCAGAGGGTAAGGCAGTATACCACCTTAGCTGTGGAAAGGATTTACCAAAAACCCAGAAAATGCAGGTTGCCATTCAGAACCAGTTCGTGCTTTCAGAAACCACTCGTGTGTACTGACTTGTGAGCAGTAAATGAAGAAAGGCCCAGAGTAGAAGCATTCATTGTATAAAATTCCTTCTAATCTGTAAACCATATTGGGTTTCTGGATAGAGCACGACACAACAGAAAGACGTGACTGAAATGCACCAAATCCCCTGGTGTTTGATGTCTTATTTGTGAAAGGGAAGCTGCCTTCCTTAGAATTCTGTGGTTTTATCGATGCTGGCTTCTCCAGACTTGCAGCAAAATCTCTCAGGAGAGCTGTGGGTGTTGGGGAAATGAGCCAGAGTGGTGTGAAGACAAAGAGGAAAATACGTAATGGCCGAACTTGGAGGAAAAGGTCTGGGCAGCAACCCGAGTGACCATGAAATAGGTAGGGCTTGGAAACCCGCAGGCTGGAGACCCTGTCATATGATGCTGTCATAGACAGAAACCACAGTGTTCGTAGCCTCGGTCCGGACATACCCAGGAGCAGCCTCGCTCTGTTATTTATTTCCGACTTGGGTTCCCATGAATGCAGTTCTACAATTTTATTGCTTTTGTGAGTTCAATTAGAGAGGGAAGTTTGGCTTTTTAAGTTTGTTTATTCACTTGTCTTTTTATATATGTTGTTGCATGACAGGTTCAGGTCCCCTTTCTAGCGCCATCCTCTGAGCGTGGAGTCGGTGGGCCGCGCTGGCTGTCACCCGCGCTGACTCCCTGAGGGCAGGGCCTCATCTCCCCGCTCTGGGGACCCTCCCCTGTGCGCGTCTGGCACCTGCCTTAGAACTTGCTTGTTTCAGTCTTTCATGTTTCACTGATACGCTGCATGTTTTTTTTAAACTAATAACTCTCATACATATAAATCAAATTCCAGCAGAAATGATGTTTGCCAAAGGATTGACTCTAGGATTCTTTCAAGTAGCAAGCATCTCAGTGTACATTTAACACATGATTCTAATTTTGAAAATAAGTTTCCTTAATACAATAGGATCAATTGTAAAGGAAAAAAAAAAACCTAGTATTTCAGACAGCTTTTTCCCTTCTCTTTTCTGGCCTTATTAAGAAGGAATAAAATATCTTCTATGTGCATTCCAAGAAAGGCGACCTGAAATTGTATGTGTAGACCTAGTCCCACCACCCCAAGTTTGATGTTCCCTTTGATCAGTTTGATGACTAGACGTGTACAGAGCGTGCTGCTTGTGGTTTTCTGACCCAAGGTGGGAAAGTAGCATCCTTGCCTTGGCAAGGAGCAGCTTCTGTCCTGGGGGCCAGCAGGGCCCACACTGGAGCCCCTGGGCTGTGACTTTCGCCTTGGCGAGGGGGGGCGGGGAGCGGGGCTCAGGACGTAATCTGCTCCACCTTTCCTACAGTTTGGGAATGTGGGAGGGACTGCTGTCCTTCAAGAGGCCCTGGTCCTGTTGGCAGAGAGACAGGCTGCAGATAAATGTCCATGTGTGGGGGAAGCTTCCCGTTCATTATCCTTACCGGATACATCCATATGTGTGTCGTAATATAGCTTGTGAGCAACGGTCTAGGAGAGTCTGCAGAGGGAATGCTGTCAGCTCATTTGCCCACCTCTTCATATCCTGGTGCTGCTTCCAGAATGAACCCACTGGGTTCCTTCCAGGATTGGCAGATATGGTCTGTGGCTCTTCTCAAAATCAGCTCCCACAGAACATTCCAGCACCCGCCCCCCCCCGGGGCCTTGGCTGAAGGGCAGTGGCAGAGGGGCCAGAAGCTCCAAATGCCTAAAAAATCAGAATGTCCATTATCTAGGTGACCCAGAGCTGGTACCTTGCTGGGAAGATGTGTCTTCATCTGTAAGAGAGGGTGAATGTACATTACCTTGCTGACCTCCGGGATGACTGATGATTAGGTGGAGGACAGACGTGAGGGGTCACTCATATTTGGGGCCACGAGCTCACAAGGGCGGAGTGGTTGCACTGTGAGCCATCTCACTCATAGCTCTTTGTGAGGGGCTGTTACTTTTGCTGCTAAAGTTGACTGCCCATAAAGCACTGTGCCTCAGACGGAGCAGAGCGCAGGGTATAAGCCACCATCTGCCCTGCAGTTTGGGAATGTGGGAAGGACTGCTCTCCCTCAAGATGCCCTGATCCTGTTGGCAGAGAGACAGGCTGCAGATAAATGTCCATGTGTGGGGGAAAACTTCACAAATGTCCTGGCAGCATCACAATAAATGTGAGGGGGAAATTTTCACAAATGTCCTGGCTGAGAGTATTTGGGGAGACATTTCCACATGGCATGGATTTGGGTGGTTGCAAACCTAGTACAGCATCCTGGGCCTCTTGGGAGGCAGGGGCAAGGCTGGGAGTTCTCATTTGTGCCTCTCCTGAGGAACCAGGGACAAATGCTAATAAGGAAAGTCCACTGCCCCCTTCGCAGCCTCTGGGACTCCAGAGCCAGGGTAGGTGGCCCTGAGCATGTGGAAGGTCCTTCCCTTCTTAGCAAGGGAGGTCGGTCACCCAGAGCTGTTGTGTCACAGATCTTGGCCACTGTGTACACGGATTCATACCTGTGCGTGTATTAACAGGTCAGGAAACATGGAACTTAGCATGATTTTTAAATTCCATTTTCTTAAATATTAGGATACATCTTAGCGTTGCTGGAGTTAGGATGTCGGGGGCTCGCCATGACCAGGGTGAGCAGGCCTTCCAGCTTTCCAGGTTTTTGACACCCAGCAGGCCTGTGTCCCAGGCCTGGGTGGTGGGGCGGGCCCTGGAGGATGGTTCTGCCCCATGAGTTGTGACTGGGAGTGATTGTGTGTCTCTTCCAGGCTGGAGTGTTTGTGTGAAGGTGTGTGACCCTTCAGAGCTGTCCTGCCCTCTGCTTGGTGATGAACAGCGTAGGGGTAGGGTGGGAGCTGCCCCATCAGTCTGTGGCCCTGAAGCGGGAGAGATCCTGGAGCACCACCTGATTGACCTCAGCGCATCATGACTGCACCGCAGGGGCTGGAAATGAATCAGGTGGGTGTGAGCTGCCAGGGTATTGGCTGGAACTGATGCTTTCACTGCTTTTTCCTCTTTCCCTTTTTCTCCACAAGCTGTTATCAGGCTGATCCTGTATCTTAGAACCAAGACAGTATGATAATTCCTCTTGTTGGTTTCCGGCTTTCCTGGCTAAGGAATCTTCAGGCATTCTCAACAAAACCGGAAAGAAGACACTTGTCTGCAGTGGCAGGAACTGGGCATGCACATTCCAGGAGATTCTTATTTATTGAAACATGTTGAAAACTAAAAAACTCTGAAAAAATGATGAACCTGGAGGTTTCCCCATTTATGTTTCATGATGCTAAAATATTTTAAGCATAAAATATCTTTTATGCTTAAAAGATAATGCTTTCCTTCAGGAAGTTTGGGAAAATATTCTACACACTCTGTCTGTCCTTGAAGATTATCAGTGCCCACTAGAAGATCAAAGGCTCTGAGAACACCTGCAGCTTAGTCAAGTGGAGTCCAGTATTTTTCAATCCTCCTCTACCCCAGCCCCATATATCTCTCAGGCCCAGTGTTTACAAGCAAGTTAGTACATGAAATGTGGAATTTGCCAAATCCTGGTGCAGTAGAATCGTGCTTGATCCCATCTAAAAGCTGCAGGATGTGTCATCAAGGAAGTCATTAGTGCTTATTATAACATAGTTATTCCTTTTCTAGTCTTTCCTAACAGCAATTTCTTGAGCTCCATCTGTATATAAGGCTTCCTATCCTGGCTGTACGTAGAACACTCATGTCTGGCCCAGGGCCCTGTGCATCAGTGTCAGGGTGGGGAGGGCCCCCAGTAGCCTGCGGATCCCTGACCCTCACCAGCACCCACACAACAGGGCTTCCCCAGCACAAGGTCTGGGGATCAGCATGGAGAACAGGCAACGCATGACAGATTTCCTGACCTGTGAGAGACCCCGCACCAGATGCCTTGCTTCTGCCCTCTCTCTACCTGGGGCTGGGTTCTGGAAGGGCCTGGCCTGGAAGACCCAGCATGGGACCCCAAGGGGGCCCACGTGATGAGTCTAGACCTCATGGCTCTGTTTGTGTGCTTTAGAAGCAACAGCTAAATGCCTGTATTTTAATGGAGGCCATCACGTGTTAGGGCCAAGGCCACTGAGGACCATGAAGAGAGTTCACTGAGGTGGCCACTGCGAGGCTGAGGGGTGGGAAGGGGGCTGGGGGCCAAAGGCCTGGACGGGGCTGTGCTTCCCACGAGCCTTGGTGCACAGGGTAGGGCCTGGCCTTCGTGTCTGCGGCTGGGTACCCGCACAGTGGTGCGATGGAGGGGGATGCTGGTGGGGACGGCAGGAGGGGAGACTTCACAGCGGCTGGACAGGCTCTTCCCCATGGATGCCTTGCCTTTCAGCCATCGTGTGAGGGATCTGGACTCCTTTGATGAGGCAGTTCTTCTGGAATTTGTTCGGGCTCAAAAGACATAAATTGGCCCTTTAATCGGGGCCATGACATGACTTCAGGGCTTGAGTTGTAACCGTGCTGTGAAGCCTCTCCCAAGGCTGCGGCTTCTCTCCTGCAGCAAGTGCTGCTGGAAATGAGGCAGAACATTTCAACTTCTGCCCCTTTTACATTCAGATGACCTTGTGGTGGCTGAACACAAGATGCTGTCCTTGGCCAGCAGATGCTGTAGCTGCCCGATTCTGCAGGTCAGCACCCTGGGCACAGGGCCTCTGGGGAGAGTGCTAAAGCCCCAGATGGATGTCCCTGGAGATGGGTTCAGGGGGGACATTCTGGTCTGATATGGCACTGGGTGTGGTGATTCAAGGACGCTTACAGAAATACGGAAGTAGGGTCCCTTTCCCAGGGTATATTCGTTAACGCTCCCCAGGTACGCCAGCTGTCCAGCTGAGGTGTGAGGCTGGGGACGGGACTGAGCAGGGCTCAGATCAGCACCTCGCCTGTGAGTGGCTGAAGAGCGGGTCTCAGGGACCCAGCATCTTCCTCTCTGCTCACTCCTCCCTCCAGGTCTACTTGGGCCACCCTGCCTGGACGGGGATGTGATGAGCGAGACATTGGCCCATCAGCACCCCTCTCTTCGCTCTGCCCAGCCTAGGGGCCTTACTCTCAGCCCTCCCTGCCTCCCTGGCCGAGGCCACTCCTCTCCCTGCAGAGTGTGGGCCTAGGTGACCTCTGTGGGCCCAGTGCTTCCCGTGCTTCCCTGCCCCCCAGCCCGGGAAGCCTTTCTCCAGCTGCCTGTTGGACGCTTTCACCTCCAGTGCCCACATATGTTCTCATTCCCTGTTTCCTCTCAAAGGACCAAAAGACATGTGTGCTCATGGCACACGCATACAATATGCGCAGTAAGCCACAACTTATGCTCATACGGGCTTCCCTGGTGGCTCAGACTATAAAAAACCCATCTGCAATGTGGGAGACCTGGGTTTGATCCCTGGGTTGGGAAGATCCCCTGGAGAAGGGCATGGCAAACCACTCCAGTATTGTTGCTTGGACAATTCCATGGACAGAGGAGGCGGGCTACAGTCCATGGGGTAGCAAAGAGTCAAACATGACTGAGGGACTTTCACTTCACTTACGCTCATACATGTTTATGAATGCTGTGCTCACCACACACACCACGTGTGTGCAGTCACATGTGCACTCACACACACACACACACACCATGCACAAGTGCACTCATATACATACGTATGCATGCCCCTCCTGTACAGAAGAGCCCAAGGAGGTGGGAGCCTGATGCACTAAATGCCCTTGGTCTCTGTTGATAGGGGTAAAGGACGGGGTGGAAAGCCAATCAGTGACAGCCAGCAGACTTCCCAGGCTCCCTCCAGCTCCCTGAAATACCATGTACAGTGGCCTGGGATGCAGTGTGAGAGTCCAGGCTGGACCTTCTCCAGGGATCAGGGTCAGGAGCCTGGAGGAGAGGCAGGGGATTTGTGCAGCCATTGACCACCCTGTCCATACAAGTCCTCTCCTGCTACAAGCCTTGGAGCTGGGCCCCTCCAACCTTACTCTTGGTGGACACCTGCCAGCCCCACTCCCAAGCTTACTGCATGGTCACCTGTGTCCCAGTTCTCATCTGTCACCAGGACCCTTGCTGGATTCTTATTGTTCCTGCTGCCTCCTCCCGCTACAGACACACACAAGCCGCACACATAACCATGTATGCACACACCATGTACACCCCATGTACCATACATCACACCTCTCATCTTCCCCACACCATGTGACATACTGTGCACGCACCCCCAGCATGCATACCCATCACATCAATCACAGGTCCCTGTAATTCATTTATTCACTCTGTCTTCCTCCCTCTGTCCCTGCTGTCCTATTGCAGCCATCACTGTCTTTCTCTGACCTGAAATATTATTATCTTTTCCACCAAATGTCATTTAAATTGCTCCTAATGGTAGATACTGAGACAGGAGGTTAAATCTGCGCACTGGCTCCGCAGTGCCCATTATGTGCATAATGCATTTAATGCACTTTCCCCTTGGCTCTGCCCCTCCCTCCTCAACAGGACACCCTCAGACCGGGCTCCTGTGGTGTGCACACGCAAGGCTGCTCCATCCACAGACACTTAGCGTGGCATGAGCCAGAAGAAGCCCTGCCTGGCCCTGCGGGGTGTCCTTCAGGGTTCAGAACCTCCTGGGCACAAATGTCAAACTGACTGACACTGCAGAGCTGCGAGAGACAGGTGTTCGTGAGCAATTCCAGAAGGGACCGCGTTAGTCCTTAAAGCACCCATCCTCCAAGCTTAGTCCAGAAACACTGGGGATATGGCCCATTTTAGCAGCACTTAGAGGCTGCTGAAATTACCAGTGGTGGTGGTGGTTGTATTAATCAGCTCAGGCTGCCATTACAGAACTCCACAGACTAGGTAGCTTAAACAACAGACATTTATATCTCACAGCTCTGGAGGCTGGACGTCCAGGATCAAGGCACCAGCATGCTGGTTTCTGGTGAGGCCACGCTTCTCTGTTGAAGATGGTCACCTTCTCACCATGTCTTCACCTGGCCTCTTCTGTGCACGCATGGGAGCGAGAGATCTCTAGTATTTCTTCCTCTTCTTGGAAGGACACTGATCTCACCAGATCAAGGCCCCACCCTTAAGACCTCATTTAAGCTTAATTCCCTCAAGGCTCCTAACTCAAGATATGCTCATGTTGTGGGTTAGGGCTTCAACAGGTGAAATTGGGGAGCATGTTCTTCAGCCTGTGACAGTGGCAAAGTTTTCAGCTCAGCTCTCCTGCCTGCTCTGGCCTGCCTCAACTGCCCTCCCTTGTCTCCTGTGTACCCTTCATGTAGGTAGGTAGCCAGCTCTCTGGAGCTCTGGGTGTGAGTTCACAGCTAGGCCAGCATGCCACATTGGCAGAGACACTTTCTCTGCCTCCTGGAATGGTCTCCCTCCTCATGCCACCTGATAAGTTGCATTGTCCTCTTCCACCTGAGTGCCTGGTACTAAATTCTGCAAGAAGCGCTGGGGAGAGCCTTGTGCAAGTCTTTTGGATTTATCACTGTATCTTTTCCTGGAAATGGGGAAAAGTCACTCGATGTCAGTGGGTCCAATTAGATAGACTTTGTGGAAATCTTCAGTAGATTAAACAGTGATATTCACAGGAAGATAATTATTATACCTGTTATCGCTGAAAATATTTCAGTGTATCAAAAATCTGTTCAGGTATAAATAACAGAAAACTGACCAGTGGATTGCCTCTCACACATAAGGAAGGAGATTCCTAGCGTTGGTTCAGAGGCCTCACTCTCTGGTTAACATCTCTGTAATTCTCCTGACCACCTGGCCACAAAATGGCTGCTGAAGCACTAGCCATTATGTGCTAGTTCAAGGGAGGAAGAAGGGTCAGTGCCGGCTGTTTATAATTTTTGTTTATCAAGATTGCAAAGATTTCCTAGAAATCTGTAGGGAGGTTTATACTTGGGTTTTACTAGCCAGAGCTGGGTCATATGGCTACCACTGGTTCAGAGGGAGGCAGAGAAGAACAGTGTTGTCTCTCACTAACTGGCATTGGTTTACACTCAACAAGATCTATCACCTGAGGCCAGGCACGTGAACCCACCACCACCATTCAAACTAGGTCCTGATGGTGAAGCAGGAGGGGACTGGTGCTGGAGAGATGACAAACAGAAGTAACCTCTCTCATAGGATACAGTTTACTGCCTAATAGCTGGGATTCAGCATTGCCAGTGCGCAGAAGCCTGGTGTGCTGCAGTCTATAGGGTCACAAAGAGTCAGACATAAATTAGCAACTGAACAAGAAAAGAGCTGCCAGTGGTAGAAAGGTTACTAGATTCTCTGAACGGGACACTTCACAGTGTTTCTTACCTGGGCTGTGAATAAAAACCAGTATGGAGGACTAGGAGTCAGGTGTGAATCTCACCTGGGGGAAGGCAGGTATGGGGTCCTGACCCGAGTGTGTCCTCCATCCCCTCCTGCCCACCAGCTGCCCTCTGCCCTCCCCACACCTGTCTCCATTCCTGCTGCCATCTGTCTTGCACATGCTCCATACCTCTCTGTGCCGTGGCTTCCTGTTGGCTTTGTTTTTCATTCAGTCACCACTTTGGTCAACTGTGCAAGAAGTCTAAAAAGGAAACTTGCTTCAACAGGTAGTGCTGGAAAAGCTGGACAGCTACACGAAGCTGACACAATGTGACTAGAACACTCACTCACACCACATGCAAAAATAAAATGGATTAAAGACATAAACATAAAACTTGAAACCATAAAACTTCCAGAAGAGAACATAGGCAGAACACTCTCTGACATAAATTGTAGCAATATTATCTTGAATCAGCCTTGTAAGGCAAAAGAGATAAAAGCAAAAAAAAAAAAAAAACACACACGAAAAAACAACCAAAATAAATGGGACCTGATTAAAGTTAAAAGCTTTTGCATAGCAAAGGAAATCACTGACAAAATGAAAAGACCTACAGAATGGGACAAAATGATTTGCAAATGATGTGATCAACAAGGGGTTAATACCCAAAATACATAAACAGCTCATACAACTAAATATCCAAAACAAACAACTAAATCAAAAGAAGGGGGAAAGAACTGAATAGACATTTCTCCAAAGAAGACATACAGATGGGCAACAGGCACGTGAAAAGATGCTCGATATTGCTAATTATTAGAGAAATATAAATCAAAACAATGATGAAATATCACTTCATAGCAGTCAGAATGGGGCTGTGACCAATAATTTTACCAATAACAAATGTTGGGGAGGATGTAAAGAAAAGGAAACCCTTATATGCTATTGGTGAGAATGTAAATTGGTGCAGACACTATGGAAAGCAGTATGGAGGTTCCTCAGAAAACCTGAAGTAGAACCACCATATGATCCAGCCATCACACTCTCAGAGAAAATCAAAAACGAATTCAAAAAAGGTACGTGCACCCCAGTCCTCTTAGTGGCACTATTTTCAATAGCCATAACACAGAAGCAACCAAGGGTCCTTCAGCTGATGATTGGATAAAGATGTGGCATTTATGTGTAGTGGAATATTACTCAGCCATAGACAAAATGAAATGCTGCCATTTGCAGCAATGTAGATGGACCTATAAAATATTGTACTTAGTGAAATGTCAGGCAGAAAAAGACAAATGCTGTATGATGTCACTTATCTGTGACATCTAAAAAATAATACAACTGAACGTATATACGCAAAACAGTGACTCACAGATATATAAAACAAAGGTGATTCCCAAAGGGGAGAGGGAAGGGGGAGGAGCAAAATAGGAGTATGAGATTAAGAGACACAAGCTACTATGTATAAAATACGTAAGCAGCAATGATACATTGTATCACATAGGGAGTTACAGCTTTTATCTTGTAATTACTTGTAATCTGCAAAAATACTGAATCACCATGTTGTATACCTGAAACTAATGTAATATTGTGAATCAGGCATTGTTAAGTAAAAAGTAAAGTTAAAGAAAGGCAGGATGCTGGGTGCATGATTAAACATTGTAACAGGAAGCAGGCCTGGGGCTCAGGAAGATCAGGGCCGGGCTCAGTTGCCTGATTGATCTGTGCAAGGGCTCAGCACTGCTGTGCCGCAGTCATGAGATGCAGGGCAGGTGAACGCGTCTTTGGTTCATTCTTTCATTGACTCTAAGCCTGTGTGAGTGGCCCTGTGTGCAGAGCCAGGTGAGGCCTTGGGTCAGGCTGTCCCACAGCCCAGAACATGAAGGAGATCCCATGTTGGGCTCAGGTGTCTCTAGAAAGGAAAGGACCCCAGGGTCTCCTGCTCTCGACTTCTAAACATGGAAAGCAAAGTCCTAGATATTAATACATGTGCTCGGCCATCCCGAGGCAAAAAGGAGTAGAGC
This sequence comes from Dama dama, assembly GCF_033118175.1. Classification (NCBI taxonomy): domain Eukaryota; kingdom Metazoa; phylum Chordata; class Mammalia; order Artiodactyla; family Cervidae; genus Dama; species Dama dama. The sequence goes on from NC_083693.1 coordinate 38,276,447, forward strand.
TGGGAAGGACGACCCCATGCTAGACTTTGGCTCAGGCACCTTCTGGTCTCAGTATGTCTTGTTTCGTGAGAAGTTCTTCCCAGCCCTGGATGTGCTCATCTAAACGGGGTGTGTGTTGGGAGGTCCTGGAAGGTGTGTGTGACTGTGGACGCTTGACTGGATTTCAAGGCATGTTGGCTTCATCTCGGGGCCGTGTAACAGGAGGCAGAATTTAGCTCAATGGAAGGTTACTTTGCTTGGAAAGTGTATCCTGGCACCTTGCTGATGGTTTGGCAATTGTCGAATGATGTTTCAATTGACAAAAACCACTACAATATTGTAAAGTAATTAGCCTCCAACTAATAAAAATAAATGGAAAAAAAAAAAGAAAATTTTTGAAGGATTTATGAGTTTATTTTCCCCTTTGGATATCTCCTCGTTTGTGGAACAAAATAACATGTGTTTGGATTGTCTCTCTTCTGACTCATAGTCTGTTTGGGCAGCTGTAACCAAAATACCACAGACTGGGAAACTTATAAACCACCGAAATCTTATTCTCACATTTCTGGAGGCCAGAAGCCCAAGGTCATGGCCCCAGAGTGGTTGTGTCCTGGCGAGGGACCTCATGCAGCTTGCAGACAGCCTGCTTCTCCTGGTGTCATCACCTGGTGGGAGGGGTGAGGGAGCTCTGGGGTCTCTTATAAGGACACTAAGCTCATTCACAAGGGTTCCACCCTTATGACCTAAGTACTTCCTAAAGGTCCCACCTCCTAATACTGTCATCTTTAAGGATTAGAATTTCAACACATGAATTTGGGGATGAGACAGGCTGGGACCTGAGACCCTTTGCTGCAGTGCTTCAGTGTTTGCACTCGGCTAAACCTCTCCTCTAGCAACAAAATACAAAGAAACTATAATGGACTAAAAATAACTGCAATTAGAGCAAATTTTGGACAAGATACAGAGAGCAAAACACCCAACTGCCTCTTTTGGAGAGCAGGGAGCAAAGAGCAGGGTACTGTGCATGCCCCCTGCATACAACAACACCACTGAAGGTCTGGGCAAACCACCTCAATCACCCCTCCAGCCTGCACCCTGGACACACCCTCTGCCCTTATACCAACTTGGAACCAACTTGGGCAGGGAGAAAGCAAGGGAAACTGTTGCCTGTTTTAGTTCACTCTGCTATAAGGACCCCAGTACTTTTGCCTGAAATTCTTGTCTGGTCTCTGATCAATTTCTATTGATGAGAAAAGCCAAGAGCCCTGGTATGAACATTCAAACCATAGCAGACTCCTTCTCCATGTAAAAGTGCCACATGTTCTGAGGTGCCAGCTCTTCAAAAGACAAATCAAAGTGGCGCCTAATACTAGTTTTTAAAAAAGCTTTGATTAAAAAGCAACTAGGGGCTTCCCTGGTGGTCCAGTGGCCAAGATTCTGTGCTCTCAATGCAGGGGGCCTGAGTTTGATTCCTGGTCAGGGAACTAGATCCCACATGCCACAACTAAGACCCAGAGCAGCCAATAAATAAATACTTACAAATTGGCAACTACATAGGCAGGGAAACGTCCTCTGGATCATTAAGTATAAAAACAACCTTTTGGTAGCAGAGACTCTCAGAACTGGATGGTTTCCCTCAGTTCTTGGGAGAGTTCAGGTGACATGACATAGACCGTGGGGTGAACAGCATCCGAGGGGAGTCTTGTTACTCCCTCCTGTGTGCCATTGCTTGTTTTCTGATCTCTGATTCCAGGTCCATTGTACTTCTGTGAGCATCTAATCAAATGTAGCACATCCACCACTGGGAGACCGGCTGAGGTGGGGCTCCGCTTGCACACAGCAGAGGAGCCTGTGTAGCTGACACAGCTGTGCTGCCAGGAGGGCCTCACGACCTCACCAAGCCACTGCAGGCAAGTCGAAGCCTTTCCCCAGATCCGCCCAAGTGGGAGCTGGGGTGTGTCCTGGTCAGCCCCTGAGTCATTTAAGCTCAGATACTTTTATTGGATGTATATCTCCATTTTTTGGCTGCATCTTTTGGGCCAAGTTAGAATGCCATTTGGAGACAGAAGAGTAATACATAAATGCTTCATAATAGGAACTTAAAGTTAAAAACAGACATTAAGTAAGTTCTCAAACCACAGTGACTTGTAGTAACTCATAGTAACTCACAGAGGCATAGTCACACACCTTTTCACTGACCTGTGTGTATGAGTTTGCATGTGTGTGAATACATGTGTATGTGAGTGTGTGTATATGTGCATGTGTGTATATGTGTGTGCGTGTCAGTATGTGCATGTGTCAGTGTGCACGCACACACACTCATGTTTCCCTGCTATACCACATGTGTCGGGTGATGACAATGAAGAGCCTGGGGTTCAATAGACGGGAGGCCTAGTCTGTACTGTAGCTCCTGTGGGAAGGTTACTTGGTCTCTCTGAGACTCTGCAGCCCTTGTGTGTGTTGGAGAATGATGTCATTGACCCGCTGTCCAAGCCTCTGTTGGGATTATATGAAGCAATGCTATAAAAAACTAGTACACTGCCTGGCACAGAGGAACTGGCAAATAAAGGAAAATTTAATTGAATGGACCCAGAAGTTTACTGCTTGGAGAAGGCAATGGCAACGCACTCCAGTACTCTTGCCTGCAAAATACCATGGATGGAGGAGCCTGGTAGGGTGCAGTCCATGGGGTCGCTACAAGTCAGACACGACTGAGCGACATCATTTTCACTTTTCACTTTCATGCATTAGAGAAGGAAATGGCAACTCCCTCCGGTGTTCTTGCCTGGAGAATCCAAGGGACGGGGGAGCCTGGTGGGCTGCCATCTGTGGGGTCACACAGAGTCAGACATGATTGAAGTGACTTAGCAGTAGCAGCAGCAGCAGCAGAGGTTTACTGCTGTCTACCAGCAAGAGAGGGGGACCTGGGGTTGGGTGGCACACACGACCCGTACTTCCTGTAAAGTGGGGGAGTCCATGTCCCATGATGCAGGCAGAGGATGGTCTGTGTGCTCTGTGGACCTTGTTGTCTGATCCCTCAGGGTGGTAGACTGTGTGCATGGCTGGCTCCCCAGAGGCAGGGCTAGGAGAGCAACAACACCTCTCCAGTGGGAGACCCACTGCTCCTGGCTTAGCATTTGTACTGGAATTGTAAGTACTCTATAGTCACTGTTATTGATTAGATAGTTTGACAGGACATCTCTCTTTTTAATAAAGGAACTGATTTCTCTGCATAATCTTGGGACACCAGGAACAGGCACTGGTACTGACAGGGAGGCAGGCGGGTTTGAACCCAGGGACATCAGTGATCACAGTGGGTGCCCTGTGGTTGCACATCTCTTCATGGGTCTGTGAGGAGGTCTGACGAGAAGGCTGGAGTGCCAGAACACATATGAATAGGTCTTTGTAATCATAGGAGCCTTGAATACCTGCTGCAGTGTATTCCACAGACTGTATTGAGCTTTGAGTCATTTGCAGTGGGTTTAAGAGGTTGGCTTGGATGGTCTCTTCTTAAATCTATTGCTAAAAGAATGATTGACTGACTCACAAGGAAGGGCACATGGATGGGAGGCCAGGGGAAGTTCTTGTCCAGAGATGTACTGATAATGCAAGAGGAGCCATGTGCTGCTGGAACTGAATGAGACTCAGAGAACTGTGTTAATACCAGCAAAGATCTTATATAAACTCTTAGCAGAAAATGATCATAGTTCTCTGGACAGAATGAAGCTCAGTAGATTGGAAGCCAGCAAGAGTTTAGCATAATGCAATTTAGTTTTATGGCCATGATCACATTAGATTAGTTGGAATGAAATTCCCGAATGCATAGAAAATCTCCAGGTCTCTAAACTTTAATTTGATACACTGCCACATAGAAATGTTCTTAAAATGTATTCTAAATAATACGGCATTTTGAAAATTTGGGGAAGCCAGAGAAAACCTTAAAAATGTTCATCTTACTCTTCTGGTATCTTCTCTTGCTTGGTTGCTGAAGGAGTGTTTTTAATATTTATTTTTTAATTTTTATTTATTTGGCTGCACTGGCTCCTAGTTGTGTCATGTGGGACCTTTAGTTGCAGCATGTGGACTATAGTTCCCTGACCAGCAATTGAACCCAGGCCTACTGCATTGATAGCTTGGAGTCTTAGCCACTGGACCATGATGGAAGTCCCGTGAGGGGGTATTTTAATTGGTTTGTATTTACTGATTGAATGCGGGTATTTGTTGTGTACTTTGTTGGGTTTTTGAGCAGGGTGATCCTGAGAGACCCCAGGCTGTCCCTTAGCTGTCAGGACCCGAGAAGAAATCCACTGAGGTTGTCCGTTCCTCCCAGTGGAGCATCAGGTTGAGACCACATGTTCTCTTCCTGCTCCTGAGAGAAACACATTCATTTCTAAGTAAAGGCACTGAGTGGGATGTAATTAGGTCTTGGATTTTGCCAAATTTGAATATGTTAGTTCCTCCCTATGCCTCTGTTCAGTGACCTGTTGGTAAGTTACAGGCCTCCCATTAAAGGCCATTCCACCATTCTCCAGCCATGTGCCTGTCCAGACAGATAGAAGCAGTTAGCCCGCCTACTCTGGGGAGGAGGGAGAAGTAGGGACATGGATGCATGCTGAGTGCCTGCCAGCCAGATGCCAGCCCAGTACCCACTCAGGCTGTTCCCCTACTTGGGGCCCTGAGAGGTGGGCCAGCCATCCCCACCTTCAGGGAGGACGCTGGGCCCTCAGGAGAAGCTGGAGGGGTCCAGGTTGCCCTGTGCCAAGTCCGGCCTTCCAGCACAGGCCCACTGCTGAGCTGCCCACTCTCTCCAGGTTACAGGTAACCTGAGCTCGTCTGGCCTTTTCCAGTTCATTAAAAACCAGGCTTAAGGCTCCTTCTGCCTCTGGCAGCCCTCAGGGCTGGTGAGACTTCCAAGGGGCTGCCCTCCTGCTTCAATCTAATCCTGGCCCCCCTCCTCTCCAAGGGCTGGGGTGCAGCCGCTGTGTCCTTCTAAGTAGTCTTGGGAAGCATTCCTGCTTCCAGCCTGGCTTAGGAGGAGGAAACAGTCAAGGGCAGGTCCCATCTGCCTGGGAGGAGCCTTCCAACACAGGTGCTTTCTGATGCCTGTCTCCTCCCAGGCCTTCCAGCACGTGCTTGGGACAATCATGTATTTCTCCTGCCTGTTACTCCTTTGAAGTGAAAGTGAAAGTTGCTCAGTTGTGTCTGACTCTTTGTGACTCCATGGACTGTACAGTCCTTGGAATTCTCCAGACCAGAATATTGGAGTGGGTAGCCTTTCCCTTCTCCAGGGATCTTCCCAACCCAGGGATTGAACCCAGGTCTCCCACATTGTGGGCAGATTCTTTACCAGCTGAGCCACAAGGGAGGCCCAAGAATACTGGAGCAGGTCGCCTTTCCCTTCTCCAGGAGGTCTTCCCAATCCAGGGATCGAACCCAGGTTTCCTACATTGCAGGCAGATTCTTTACCAACCAAGCTATCAGGGAAGCCCTGATATTTCTTTACTGATACTGGTTATTCCTTTACCAGCCGCCTTTGTGCCTTTTGTGAGCAGTTCTCTTAAGAGTTCAAGAGAAATAGATAGTCACTGCTTAAACCGAAAGAGTCTGCACCCATATGGGGTTGACCTCCTCCGTGGATGGGTTGGATTAACATGGCTTGTACTCATCCCTGTATGTGTGTGTGTGTGTGCACGAGCATGCACAGGCGCATGTGTGTATTCACACATGCTCGCAGGCGCTGTCCAGCCGGGGGTCAGTGTGCTCAGAGCATCACATGATTGCTCCTCTGTATGTGGGGGGTCTGCCAGCTCCCTCTGGTCCACCAGAAGTGGGCCCCTCCATGCCAGCCTCACCTCAGGACCAGTGCAGTCTCCTGCAGACTGAGCTGGTTCAGACATCAGGCCAGAATGAGAATTGTGCAAAGTGGAGGGGAGGTCACTGGAGGGTAAGGCAGACACGATCCCTGGCAGAGCTCTATCCTGAGATCTGAGGACTGTACAGGGAAGGTAGGAAGGGAGGAGGGTACAGTCCCGGGGAAGGAGCTGGGCAAGGCAGGGGGAGTGCCCTGAGCTTCAGAAGGGAGAGCTTCCTGGGGAGATCCTAGTTTGGAGAGTGGGTGGGCACCCCAGTGTGTCCTGTTAGTGACAGAAAGGCCCTGTGGGGACTGTGCTTTTAGGACTGCGTCCCAGGGGCTTTCCCCAACATACTTTATGGGGAATGCAGGGTACAGGGGGATGGACACCTCCTCTACCACCTGCTCTGCATTTTGACTCCCAGATCTTCATGTAGTTCCTTTCTAAGAAAGTGCTACCTCAGAAGGGTCTAGGAGCCTTTGCAGAGCTGAGGCATCAAAGAGCAGACGGTGACCAGGACAACACCGGGATTTGGGTAGATTGACTTCATCTCACAGGACAGAAATGTGTGTCTCCCATCTGTCACACCCTGCCCCCTCGTAGGCCAAGGCAATATCCCTCCTACCCTCCAGTTGGAGACTGACCTATCATCCACTGTCATCACCCTGACCTGCACGACAGGGACACTTTGATGCCCGGGAGAGACATGTGGAGCTGGGTGACTCGACTCTGGGCTGAGAACTCTCGAGTTTGGCCCTTGAAGCAGCTCCTTGGGGCAGCGAGCAGTGGGGGGGGTGGGGGGGGTGGGGGTGGTTGCGGTTTCTAGGGCTTTTCGCCTGGCTTAGCCTTGTGGGGCAGGCAGACGCCACACATCACATCAACTGCCATAGAACGTTGCTTTCAGGTGGTCACTGCAGAGGGCGTTTAAGTGACAAGCTGTCTGAGAACAGGGGGACAGACCTCAGAGGCCAGTCTTTCAAGTTATAATTAAAACTGATTCAGCCCTGTGGCTCGGCAACATGTGTGGGGAAAAAAAGAGTCTTCGTTCCTGGTGAAGCTGAGGCCACCCAAGGGACAGACTTCAGACAGGGTGCTAGCATCCCCGAGGTCCTCAGAAGGATGAACGCAGTGGGGCCCTCAGCCTCCCTGGACTGCCCAATCACCAAGCTCAGAAAGGGGGTGTTTGTGGTATACCCCATGAGGAATCTGAGCCACCAGTGTCTTAGGGACAATAAGGAACAAGCTTAACATACACAATTTTCAAGAAATATTTTGTGAATGAGGAAAACATAAAAGGAAAATGACATTTTGCAAATGCCTTTTTTTTTTTTTAAACAGTTCTACTTCAGGATTTTGAAGTGATTCTGAAGTCTGATGTAGAAAGATGTTTTTGGTCCTGATCCCTGAGCAGCAGGCCCTGTGCCACAGAGGCGAATATTTCCGGCCTCTTGATCAAAACAGCCAGTCCCAATCTGAGGTTCTCTGCTCCATGACCCAGTGACTCGGCCCATTCTGAGCCTCTGTCATCTTCTGTAGAACATGATTACTGGTTGTAGGGATGAGTGGCTTTCAGCTGTTAAGATTTTTTTAAATTTATGTTATTAAAGTATGGTTGATTTAACAGTGTTGTATTAGTTTCTGATGTACAGCATAGTGATTCAGTTATACATGCCTGTGTGCTAAGTCACTTTAGTCATGTCCAACTCTTTGCGACCCTGTGGACTGTAGCCCGCCAGGCTCCTCTGTCCATGGGATTCTCCAGGCAAGAATACTGGAATGGGTTGCCATTTCCTTCTCCAGGGGATCTTCCTGACCCAGGGATTGAACCCACGTCTTCTGTGGCTCCTGAATTGCAGGCAGATTCTTTACCACTGAGTCACCTGGGAAGCACTCAGATATATATATATGTATATAGATAGATACTCTTTTTCAGATTCTTTTCCATTATGGTTTATTGCAGAGTATAGAATGTAATGCCCTGTGTTATACAATAAGTCTTCGTTATTTATCCATCCTATATATAATAGTTCACATCTGCTAATCCCAGACTCCCAATCCTTCACGCTCCCCTGACCCACTCTCCTCTGGCAACCGCATGTCTCTTCTCTATGTCTGTGAGTCTGTTTTTTAGGTATGTTCATTTGTGTCATATTTTAGATTTCACATATAAGTGATATCATATGGTATTATCTTTCTCTGTCCAGCTTTCACTTAGTTTGATAATCTGTACGTCCATTCATGTTGCTACAAATGGCATTATTTCATTCTCTTTTATGGCTGAGTAATATTCCATTATATATATGTACTACATCTGCTTTACCCATTCACTTGTCAATGGACATTTAGGTTGCTTCCATGTTTTTTGGCTATTATAAATAGTGTTACTATGAACATTGGGGTGCATGTATATTTTCTAGTTCTGGTTTTCTCTAGATATTTATCTAGGAACAACAAGAATTGTAGCTCTGCTTTTTAGTTTTCTGAGGAACCACCATACTGTTCTCCATGGTGGCTGCATTAACTTACATTTCCACCAACAGTATAGGAGGGTTCCCTTTTTTCCACACCCTCTCTGTCCTGTTAGTATTTTCATTTGCCCTGGCATGCCCTGTTCAAGTAAATTCTTACCCACAAAAGTCACGGGACACAGGCCCATCCATGAATCCTCCCCTCCCTCAGCCAAAAGGGTGCCCAAAGGCCTGGGGGGTTTCTGGGGTTCCCCCTCACTCTGGGATGGTGCAGAACCTGATCACCCTACTGTCTCTGCACTGACTCCTAGGAGGGATTCAGCTCATGCCTGAAAGATTTAGACCTTAAATAGTCCATATATAATTGTTTTGTGTGAAATCAATGGTAACTGCCTTCCAAAAACCACAGTACAAAGAAGAAATAACTATGACTTCATTTCTTCCTTTCTCCTATCAAATATCTCAATTCATTAAAAAAAGATGTAGGATGTTAATATACCCCCAACCTAGTTATTCCTACAGGTTCATATGTGGTGCAGCTAGATGGAATTTTAATAACATCAAATTTACTTTGTAGTTACTTCTATTGTGAGTATTGACATAACTGAGTATAATGTGAGATTAAAATATTATGCTTTTTGTAATTTCATGTAAAAGCTACAGATAAATAGAGGATAGCTACACTGTTTGAACATGGAGGTTACATGACGCTAAAGTAGCATTACTTTGATATGATACGTAGACATACAGTACGTTTATTCCAAATCAATGCTGTTTGGCTGATTGTTTCATGTATATACTGTATATATATATAGATAGATAGACTGATATGTATATAGACTGACATATATATATGTACATAATCATATTTATTATCATTTCCTAATTTTGGGATATGTAATATTTTATTCTAGCTTTATATATTTATATAAAGAATCATCAGTCACACAACATAAGTTTAGGATTTAAAAGTATCCTGGTTTCTCTTGACTTTTGGTTGCAGACTGAAAGTGATCCATAGTGAACCTCGTATTCCTGTACACACACACACATATGCAACACAATTTTTCCATAGAACATTTTAGCACTCACAAAGTAAATGCTGTTTAGTCTAATTTGTTTGATTTTTTTAAAAAGAGCTTTAAGATGTTACTGTTGTTCCAGAAATGCCATTTTATGTACTTTGAGAAAAACGTCTGTGTATCCATGGTGACGGCCCCTGCTCATTCCTGGCTGGCAGCCCTCAGGCCCAGGAGCCGTCCTGACGGGCCCTCCGAGTGCTAAGCTCCCAGCAGAGCTGGGTTCTGGGCAGTCCCGTTTTCTATGGCAGCCCAGAGCTGGTGGGGACAGAGGATCAGCGCCTTGTCCCGTGGGCCTGGCCAAAGGCGAGAGGAGAGCACCTGCCTGTGCCGAAGGCTGGCTTGTCCTCACACCTGGCCCCTGTCCTCTGGAGCTCCACCTGGCAGCCCTGCCAGGGCTCCGTCCTGCTTGTGCTCCAAGTGGGAGGGGTTCCAGCCATTGTTCACTGGGAGAGCTAATTGCAGTGTGGGGTTTCTGGCTGTATCTGCTTCCTGGAACCATTTGTGGAAACCTGATTCCGTTCTTTTCAACGGTGCGGCTGCTGGATAATGCCGTACATTAGGCTCTGTGTATGCGTGTTTCCTCTGGGTGGTGATTGCTTCCTGGTCTGTCGGTCTCTGGCTCAGCATTCAGAGGCCTGAGAGTGTGTGTGCAGCATCCTTGGAAGGGGCCCAAGGATGTCTACGCACATGAGTAGAGCCTTCAAATGACTGTACCAAGGGTGGAGTCATCTGTGGACACCCGTGGCTCCTGACAGCAGGACTCAGTCAAGTGCTCAGCCAGCCACTTGTTGGGAATCTTAGATGAGTGAAAAAAACAAAAACTCCAGTCCTGGTTTTTCTGTGCTATGAACCAGGTGTGACATTCCCTTCACAGCTTCTCTCTCTGAAGGACAGGAGGAACTTGAACTTCCAACAGCAAGAGACTTCTGGGGTCCTGTGGACAGGCAGGCAGGACTCAGCCCTGGACATGGCTCTGTGCAGCCACAATGGGGAACCTCAGGGAGGCTGCCACTAGGGGCGACAGGAGCCTAGCCAGGGGGGCGACAGGGTGAGCTGGCTGCTCTGCCCCTGCTGGTTCCATGACTGTGACCCTAGAAACACTGTAAGGTAACGGCCCCACAGAATCCTGGGGACACCCAGCCTCGGGGATGACAGCATAAGGCCCAGCATCCCTCCTCTGCCTCCATCACGGGGCAGGTTGGGGTGCCCTGGGCCACCATGACCCTGGCCGCAGGCTCTGGCCCTTCCTTGGCTGGATCAAAGTGTCCTTGTCTGACTGAACCTTCAGTACAATGGTGTGGGGCCCTGGGGCTTTTTGTCTCAACAGTGTGCTGAGCTACAGCACGGGCCCTGATTATTTCCAGACCCCATGTGTTCATGCCTTGGGCATGTCCAGCACTTCCCTTCCACACTCAGATGCTAAGGCCCCGCTGAACAAAGGTGGAGCTTCTTCAGGGAACACCTGTCTGCCAGTCTCTCCAGCCAGCCTCCCATCCAGCCTCTCTGAAGGGGTGTACCCCGTACTAGGGGTGCAGGACACTCGAACAATATGCAGGTATCTTCTGACCTGCTGAGGACAGTGACCATGGGCGCAGCAGGATGGGGCAGACACAGCATCTCCGGAAGGTTTCCTTGAGGCAGTGACTATGACTTTCAAGTCTGAGGGACGAGTAGGTGCTAAAGAGGTGAAGAGGGGAGAAAAGAACATTCTGGCAGCAGGAGCGGTCTGTGAGGAGGCCCTGCAGCTGGAGTGGAGAGTGCAGGAGGTGCTGGGCAGCACAGGGCAGCAGTAGGTGTTCATGGTAGGAGTTGACCAGTGGGGAACATTGATGGGTTTTCGAGTGCTGACAGAGAACAAGATTTCTTTTGTGTGTTGAGAAGGGACCTCTTTCTGGGCTTGGAAGGCTGCCTGGCTCTGATAGGGCTAAGGTGGACTTAGCTCCAGGTGGGAAGCATTGCTTGGCACAGAGATGGAATCAGGCTCTGTTTCTTCCTCCTCCCACTTCCACATCTGTCTCCGCCCCTCAGGTCCTCCCAGCTCTTCCAGAAGTCTCCCGAGATTTTGGCTGGTATGTCTCTGGGTCTGAGTCTTCTGAACACACAAACAAGTGAGCTCCTGGAGGGAGCCCTGCGTGCTGCTGACGCCCAAGCCCATTACCCCCCAAGCACACCATAGACGTGTAGTGGACCAACAGTGGATGATGGACAGAGGTTCTGTGGGAAGCAGGGAGGAGAGTGGATCTGTGAGACCTGGATTTGAGTCGTCTTCCTACCTCTTCCTGTTTGTTTCCCCTTGGGCAAATTACTCAATGATTCTTAGTGTTCTTTAATCTGTAATATGAGGACCAAACACATCTACCTCTGGGTGTTGAGAGCCTTACATGAGGAGGAGCATGGCAGTTTATTGTCAAGTGTCCCACCACTTGAGTGCAAACCAGTGTTGTTACTGTGCTGGGCAGATCCTGCAAGTCCCGGGGGGGCAGCAGAAGATCCCCACCCGCAACACTTGGCACTGCCTAGAGGCCAGGTCGCTGGGGTCTGGTGCCCCCTCATGGGGGGTTGCCATGTGCACATTCAGGCTGAGTGCTCAGGGCCCTCTGTATGCCTTGTATTGTTAAGAAGCATCCAGCCACAAACGGGACATATATTCCTAGATTCAAGGACAGAGTTCTGCCTGAGTCACAGCCTTCTGCTGGCTACTCGCTCCTACAACTTCTAATGTGATAAATACCCTCCTGGCTTTTGCATCTGAGGTGTGGTTTCTAGGATTCGACTAACCTAGGGGCTGGTTGGAAAGCTTGGGTTGCAGGTGGGGAGACCATGTCCTCAAACCTCTGGCCTCCTCAGCCTGTGACCCCCTCCCCTGGCTGAAAGGAGGCCCCGCATCCTGAGTCAACTGGCAGGAAGGCGTCGGGAGAAGCTAGATGTGAGCTGGCAGGACCTGGCCCCTGGCCCCAAGCCACTGCTCAGGAGCCGAGAGAAGGAGCATCTTGCTTCTGTTTCTGATTATGTTCTCTTATCTGCAAGTTGAGAAGAAAAATAGAGCTCTGGGACTGAAAAAAAAAAAAAAAAAAAAACCCTGCCTCTGGATAAAAAGAGACAGTTTGTGCGAATCCCCGATGTGGGCCCTGGCTCATCACCCGGCAGGTGGAGGCTGAATCAGCTCAGTCGTCACACATCCCCTCAGTGAGTTCTGACCCCCTCGCCTCCTGGGCCCAGCATTGCCCCAGACATACCACCTCTTCCGTCTCGCTGGACTGACCCCTGATTTCCTGGCTGTTCCAGCTCTGCTCACATCCCTGTTGCCCCGTGGTCTTTTAGGGACACTGTCAGATGGTTTTTCTCTTCTGCCTGGTGGTTTCTCCTCATGCTCACAAGGAAGCCTGTGCCCCGACCACCACGTGACCTGCAAGCCCCCTCAGCCCGGCCCTCTACTCCTGCCCAGGGACCCTCTGTGCTTGTCCTCTAGGCTGGGTCCCCTCTGGCGACTCTGGCCTTCTCTCTGCTCTAGGACTTACCCCAGACTCACTCTTGCCATTTTCTCTGCTCAAAAAGCTTTCTCCAGCTGGTTTTGTGGCCCCGTCCTGGCCACATACCCCTCAGCTCCCTGTCTCTTCCTTGAGTACCTCTGCGGCCACCTCATCTCCACCCACCCACTGCGGGTCTGTGTACCCCACAGCCCTGACTCCGTGCACCTCTGCTGGCCGGACCCCTCTTTCCCTCGGACCTTGCACAGAGGTGAGACTGTGACTCCTGCAGGTGAGGACCAGCCTTCTCTCTACCTGCTCTCAAAGCCATGGGTTTCCTAAATGCAGGGCTTTCCTCTGTGTGCGGCATTCTCATGGTCTTCCAGGGGCTTCATGGGCAGGGGAACCAGAACATACAGGCTGACACTTGTGTTTGCTGACCTGGGAGTAACTGGTCATCTTGCTGGGATGCAGTGTCTTGCTGTCCACTTTGGGACTTCCGGGGCTGTATGTAGCGAGTTTACTCTTGGCCATCTCCTGGGAGGTTTGGTCCTTCCTCTTGACTGGTGCAGTGAGCAGGAGAAAAATCACATCTCAGGCCCAGTAACCTTGACCTCTCTCCCATGCCTGCCTGGCCAACACTAGAAGCTGCCTGACTTATTTTAGGTGTATGCTTCCTCACTACCCACCTGTGAGCATGGGAACCTGCTCTGACTTGTCTGCAGCCACAAACCGGGCACCTGGGACAGCAAGCACAGCCCACATCAGGCAGCACTCAGTAAACGCTTATTGAATGGAAGAATGACCTGTGCCTGCAACAGCAAGCAGCTATAGAAACCACCATTATATCAATGACCTCCCTGTCTCAGCATTTCCAGGAAGGTTGAATTTAACTATGGACTGAATTGTGGCCCCATCCAAACTTCATCTGTTGAAGCTCCACCTCCAGTGGGACTATATTTGGAGATGGGGTCTTTAAGGAGGCAATTAAGGTTAAAAGAGGTCATGAGGGTGGGCCCCTGATCCTTATAAGGAAGAGAGAGACTCCAGGTATGTGTGTGCACAGAGGAAGACCATGTGATGACATAGGGAGAAGGGAGCCATGGGCAAGCCAAGGAGAGAGGCCTCAGGAGACATCAGACCCCCAGCACCTTGAGTAAATACATATCTGCTATTTAACCTCCCTCCTCCTTCACCCCCGCCTGCAGCGCCCAGTATTTTCTGATGGTAGTGCTAGCAGGCTAGTATAATGTCCAGTAACAGGTGTGCTTGGCAGAAATAGTCCAACACTAGAGACTCGGAACATACACAGATTGTTCCTTGGAACAGAGGCAATAGGAGCAAATTCTGTTTTTATTTATTTTATTTCAATTATTCAATTAAATATTTAAAAAAATTATTGGAGTATAGCTGATTTACAGTGTGATGCTAGTTTCAGATGTACTGCAAATTGAATCAGTTATACATACACATACATCTTTCTCTTAGATTCTTTCCTATATAGGCCATTACAGAATATTGAGTAGAGTTCCCTATGCTATACAGTAGGTTCTTATTATTTACCTCTTTTATATGTAGTAGTGTGTATGTCAATCCCAATCTCCCAATTTATACCCTGCTCCCTTATCCCCTGGTAGCCTGGTAAAGTTTGTTTTCTATGTCTATGACTCTACTTGTGTTTTGTAAGTAAGTTAACTTGTACCCTTTTTTAGATTCCACATGTAAGCAATGTCACATGATGTTTGTTTTTCTGTGTCTGACTCAGAATAGCCATCTCTAGATCCATCCACATTGCTTCAGATGGCATTATTTTGTGCTTTTTATGGCTGAGAGTGGTATTCCATTGTGCATATGTATCACATCTTCATCCACTCCTCTGTCGATGGATGTTTAGGTTGTTTCCAAGTCCTGGCTATTGTAAATAGTGCTGTAGTGAACACCAAAGTGCATGTATCTTTTAAAATTATGGTTTTCTCAAGGCATATACCTAGGAGTAGGATTGCTGGGTATATAGTGTAGGTCTTTGTTTAGTTTTTTAAGGAAGCTCCATGCTTTTCTCCGTAGTGGCTGTGCCAGTCTACATTCCCACCAACAGTGCAGGAGAATTCCCTTTTCTGTATACCCTCTCCAGCATTTACTGTTTGTAGAATTTTTGATGGCCATTCTGACCAGTATGGGGTGATACCTCATTGTATTGATAATTTTGATTTGCATTTGTCTAATGATTATTGATGTTGAGCATCTTTTCATGTGCCGTTTGGTCATCTCTATATCTTCTTTGGATAAATGTTTGTTTAGGTCTCCCACACGTATTTTGATTGGGTTGTTTGTTTTTTTATTTTGAGCTGTGTGAGCTGCTTGTATATTTTGGAGATTAATCCCTTGTTGGTTGCTTCATTTGCAAATATTTTCTCCCATTCTAAGGATTGTCTTTTTGTTTTCCTTGCAGTTTCCTTTGCTGTGCAAAGTCTTTAACTTCTATTAAGTCCCATTTGTTTCTTTTGTTTTTATTTTCATTACTGTAGGAAGTCTATCAAAAAAGATCTTGCTGTCTTGCTAGAATTTGTCAAGAGTGTTCTGCTTATGTTTCCCACTGAGTTTTATAGTGTCCAGACTTCCATTTAGATCTTTAATCCATTTTGAGTTTATTTTTGTGTATGGTGTTAGGGATAGGGAGTGCTGGAATTTCATTTTTTTTACATGTAACTATCCAGTT
This sequence comes from Dama dama, assembly GCF_033118175.1. Taxonomy (NCBI): domain Eukaryota; kingdom Metazoa; phylum Chordata; class Mammalia; order Artiodactyla; family Cervidae; genus Dama; species Dama dama. Next base: position 38,292,011 of record NC_083693.1, read on the forward strand.
TTCCCAGTACCGCTTATTAAACAGACTCTCTTTTCTCCTTTGTATATTCTTGCCTCCTCCATTATAAATTAGGTGACCATAGGTGCATGGGTTTATCTCTGGACTTTCTATCCTATCCCATTGATCTATATGTCTGTTTTTGTGCCAGTACCATACTGTTTTGATTGCTGCAGCTCTGTGGTATGCAAGTTCCTGTTTTTGGAAGAGTTATTTTAACTTAGTAAGTATGAATCTGCGATGGAATCTGGGATGGAATGTGGGTCCTGATGCGGGTAGCTCTCTTTGGAGGACCAGTAATGTGATTTACAGAAGTAACCTCAGGGATAGGGCTGTTTGTGCATCATGGAGGGGGCTGAGCTGGAGAAGATCAGGGCAAGGTCCCAGTGGCCTCTTGAGCCTGTCCTCTGACTGATAAGGGGACAAAGAGGCAGCAGGGCAGGGCACTGAGAGCAAAGCCAGCAGAAGGGGAGGGAGCCCAGCAAGGTTTCAGGTTCCTGGGCGAAGAAGGCCTCCCTAGTGGTAACATGGAATGAAAAACCCAGATTATCAGACTCAGGTCCTTGGAGGTGGCTCCCAAGACTAGCTTTGACCCGAAACAGCCCAGAAATGCCTTGAGCCCAAGGAGCAGGGTGCCGATAGGTTCATTCTCCTGAGAAAAGAGGAAAAGTGAACCCAGCTGGGCATCAGGGGAGCAAGGCTCTCCTTCCAGCATTGCCTGGGACTGGCCATGCACCATCTGGGCTCAGAACCCCGCTATAAAGAAATTAGTGGGTTGAATAACCTAACTCAGGCTGTGGGTTCATGGAGCTGTTTCCTCAAGTGATATCTGATGTCCAAGAACAGCAAATGCAAACTTTGAAACTCATTCAAGAGTGGACCTGGCTTACATACCCTTAGTTATGGGTCCTTGGAGAATTCAGTGAGAAGATATATCTCACAGTATATCCATGTAGTGATCCTGGCTTTAAGAGTTTTGACCTTGCAGGTTAGCATTGTCCAAAATTGGACCCTTTACAGAGAAGCACCATTTATAATTTGCTGTCCCAGGGAAACTGAGCTGTGTGGTTTTCCTGTTTATAAAGGAGATAATATCTTTTTAAATAATGAAATGTCAGCTAGAACCTTAGAGATTTTATTACTAATAAGGTAGTATATTAGGTTAAATATGTATGGCAGTGCCGCCCCCCTCTCCAGGCTGCTTCATGCTCACCAGATGGCAGGCCACCTTTGAAGATGCAGTATTTCTAGTGAGTGAGCTGTCGAAATAGTTCATTGATTCTAAAATGCTCGTCTCACTCATATTCCATCACCCCTGAAGTTGCTGGGAGTCGTGCCCCAGTCTAGGTCCAGGGCTGGTCATGACTGGCTTGGGCACACCTGGTCATGGTAGGTATCACTGCTTTGTGTGTGCTGAGTTTTATTTGCTGGCTAAAACATCTTCAGAGGGATTACACCTGACCCTGCCCTGAAGAGAGATGGTAGTGTGTGTGCGGAAGGAGACAGAGCAGCGGCACTTGGATTGCCTCTTAATGGAACAAGTAATTGTCTTTAAGACATGACTGTGAATCAACACTTCCTTGCCCACCAGAATCAAGTGCTTTCTGTATGCTAAAGAAGGAAGATCTCTAGAGGTAGATGAATTTATCATTCTTTTTTTATTGCTGAGATACATATAAAAAGATCACTCAGCCTGCTGTAAGCAACGAAACACCCCATTCCCTAGCTTGCAGAAGGGAGTCTGCAGCTTGGAATAATGTCCCAAAGGCAACTCTGACCACAGCTTCTCTCCTGAGGCATTATTGATTAAGAATTCCAGGAAGTCTTAAGTTTCTTTTCATGCTTGTGCAAGAGTGATATTGGAAAGAAACTTCTATCTAATATAAATGTAATATAAAAACTAGAAGTGCTAGAAAAATGTGGAGTCTTAGTTAACCTAGAAGCTTACTTTCATTCTTGATTTCTTTAACATTATGTTTAACAACTATGGAGATAACTATCTTTATGTGTCAGCCTGGCTAGATCATAGTATCCAGATTTTGGTCAAACACACATGAGTGCTGCTATGGAGGTGTTTTCAAAATATGATTGACATATAAATGAGTAGACCCTGAGTAAAGCAGATGACCCTTCATGATATTAATGGGCCTCATCCAATCAGATGAAGCCTCAATAGAACAAACTTAGGTCAGCCTGGAAAGAAGGAATTCTGCTTCCAGATGGCCTTCCACCTAAAGCTGCAGCATCAGCCCTTCCCTGGGTCACCAGCCTGCCAGCCCACCCTGTAGGTTTTGGACTTGCCAACCCCCATAATCATGGGAGCCAATTCCTTCAATCAACCTGTCTCGATAGGTAGGTAGGTAGGCACATAGAGAGAGAGAAGAGAGACATATAGATAGAAACCTACCCACACACACCCCCTACTGGTTCTGTTTCTGTGGAGAACCCTGACTAATGCACAGACTCAGGTGCAGTAAACATGGCCGTGGTTCTCTTACCAAACCAAACCCGGGTCTGCTAGCCTTCGTGCAATAAAAATCAATCTCCCGACACTGGGCTGTGGTAAAGGAAAGTGCAGCTTTTATTGCAGGAGCCAAGCAAGGAATTCAGGCAGCTAGTGCTCAAAAGATCTGAACTCCCCAGTGACTTTCAGAGAAAGGTTTTTAAAGACAGAAGTGAGAAAGGGGGATCATGGGTGTGTCATCAGTTCATGGACATTTTCTGATTGGCTGGTGATGAAGTTTCTGAGAGTAAACATCATCAACCTTTTGGTTCCAACTGGTCTGGGGTCTATGTACTTGTGGGAAGCATATAATTAAACTTCTACCTGGTGTGGTTTTCAGTAGACAAAACAGCTCAAAAGATGTGGCTCAGAATATCATCTGTAGCCCTTGAGGAGGAACTAAAGGTCCTTGACTTTGTTTAATGGCTAAACTATTACCATTTGTCTTGCGTGACTCTTTCCCTTTCTTTCTGCAGTTTGTGCACTGCTCTGATTAATTTTACTCTTTGGAAATCAGGGAAGACCTAGGAAGCTACAGTTTTTCTACAGACAAGAGGCAGATGGAGGACATGAGGGTGGAGCATGTCCATTCCGCAAAGGCCCCACAGGGTCCTACTCGGTTACAGTTCCTGCTGTGAATCTTGTTGCATTTTGTGCAAGCTCTTCAAGCCTCATCTTAGCCTTCAATGAAATGTGAATGATGCCCCCTCCTCACTGGCTTATCACTAGTTTCTGGAACAAGGCTGTTAAATTTGCCAAGGTAGCAGGCTTTAGGAGAAGAGCTCGAAGCCCCATGCAGGGGAAGTCACTTAGCACCACTGCTGCATTCAGCATCATGTGTCCTGGGAGGCTTTCCTATGAGTGTAGAGAGGTTAGAGTGTTCCCCGTGGCTCCCAGCTGTGCTCCCAGCCCTAGTGCTCTGTAAAGGCAGATGAGGAAACACTCTCTGGGATCTGCCTGGGAGGACATAGGAAATTCACAGGACCACCAGACCCCTGTTGTCCCCTCTCAGAAATGCTGGAGAGATTGTCCAGTCCATAACTGCATGTGTCATAGCTGCTCCTCCTCCTGCCACAACTCTGCCTCTTCGGAACATTGTAACCCCACCTCCCCCCAGGGCACCTCTCTGATTGAACTCCTAAGGGTATCCAAACTGGATGTTATAAGACTGTTCTGAGCAAATGAAGTGAAACCACTGTGGTGCTAAAATCTGTAGTCAGCCCTCCTCCCAGTGAGTGCCTGGTGGAAAGGAAACCTTGGCATCTTGGGATCACCCACTGGCTGGGAGAGGCCCCCCAGCAAAGCCTGTACATGCATCCAGGATGAACTGTGTCTTCCTGCGTTACCCCTTGCCCTGGATGAGAAGGAGGGGGCAGATCTGAATTTGTCTAGGTTTGTTTGAGTCCCAAGTTGCTGTTTTTCAGAGATAGTCTCCTGTTCAATGTGAAAGAAACATGGTGAACATAACTAGGTTGTATTATCATTTAAAATATTCATAACCCCAGTATTTTTACAGATCTTTATTCAGTATCAGAACAATGACTAAACTCTGGAGAGGAAAGAAATTAGCTGTTCTTTCAATGAACCTAAAAACATTTGATTATTTATTTTTAAGTTAAATCTCAAGTAAATTAATTCATAGATCTGGGTTTATAAGGTTGCCTGTAAACCCCAAGAGAAGCAATAACATTTTATTTACTTACAGGTTAAGATGGTCTCTCTTCTCATGAAATACTCACTTCAAAAGCCAGAGTAGGTTCTTACTGAGGACCCCCAGGAAAGAGACATTCCCTAGCCAGTGGGCCAGGGGGAAGAGAGGCTGCTGAAATCATTTCCTGATTTCCATTACTCAGATGTAAGTTCCATGAAAGCAGGGTTTTTCTTTTGCTTTTGTTCACTGTTCCATCCTCAGACTTTAGAACAATACCAGCTAGCACTTATTATTATTATTTTTTTTAAAGTTGCTGAGCCATGTCCAACTCTTGCAACCCCATGGACTGTAGCCTGCCAGGCTCCTCTGTCCATGGAATTCTCCAGGCAAGAATACTGGAATGGGTAGCTGTTCCCTTCTCCAGGGGATCTTCCCAACCCAGAGATCAAACCCAGGTCTCCCGTGTTGCAGGCAAATTCTTCACCGTCTGAGCCACCAGGGAAGCCCAAGAAAACTGGAGTGGGTAGTCTAGCACTTAGTAGGGGCTTACTAAATGTTTGTTGAGTGAATTAATCAATCACTTATCAATTTATAGTTTTCTCCCATCTCCTTCATCATATGCCAATAACAGTGGGCACTCAGCAAAAATAAGAACTGACCATTTTATATTAGAATATGTGTATATCATTGTGACTATTATGTTGCCTTCTGAATGGTGAGATAGAATTATTAAATAATCTCTTTAAAGATCTAGCTGTCCATGTAAGGTTACTTTGCCAGATGTTAAGGCATACCGCACATATTCAGTGATTAACAATTGTAGTCTCATGCAAGTACAGACAAATGGGCCCATAGCACAGAAGAAGGAACTCAGAAACAGACTTCCATAGGGCAGGAGCTTAATTTATGTTAAGGTGGAGCCACAAATCAATAGAGAAAGTCTCAATACAGAAACTCTCCATAGAGGGAAAATTTCAGTGTAGAGAGAAAGGAACTTGGATCTATACCAAACACAACATACAGAGGTTAAAAATAAAGACTTACTTGTAAAAGATAAACTTATACAGTTAATTGAAGAAGGTTCAGGTATAGGAAGGACCTAGATGAACCTGAAGAGCACAAATAATAAGGCAAAAAAAGAATTTGATCACATCAGAGTTAAGAATTTCTGTTCAATGAAGGTGACCTTGGATTGCACCCACAGTCACATGACATTTTGGGGGGAATCTCACCTATATCAAGGAACAATATGCAGAGAACTGTTCCAAATCACCAGGAACCAAGAAGAGCCCATATGGAAAAAAGGACAGAGTATCTGATCAGACATTTTACAGGACAGGAAACTCACAAGGTTAGAAAGCAAAGGAAAGAGGCTCCAAATTGTTTTTAATCAGAGAAGCATCATTGGAGGGCAACTGATGGACTTTCGTTAAAAGTGACACGGAAAATATGGTAAGCCTTCCACTGGTAGCTCTGATCTAGAAAACAGAAAAACTTAAGAAAATGACCCCTCACTACCCTTTCCAGAACTGTGGTTTAATAATGATTGAGAGTGAGCTGGAAATGTGTGTCACTGTGGTTCAGAAAGAGGCGGAGACAAGTGTAGAGATGCTTTCTAGGAAGAAGACAGCAGTGGACCACGAAGGGGTGATGGAGTTCAGTGATCAGAGAGGCCAGGGAGACTGGACAGGCAGGAGGCATCCCTCTGGCCCAAGGGCTGGAGGCTGGAGGGAAAGGAGATGTTGGCCCTGATCTCTCCTAGGACCTCCACAGCCTAGCTGGTCCCATACCCCCTGCTCTCTGGTTGGTGATCCAGGTAAGTAGCAGCCACCACCAGGCCAGAGTCAGCCCACAGGGTAGGCACTGAAGCAGCTGAGGCCCCTGATGGATGCTGGCAGGGGGGAGGACAGGTCCTGCCCCCTTTTGTGTAGAAGGGCGTCCCCAGCCCTTCCTGGGGAGGTTCTGGGAAGAGCTGGGAAGCTGGGCTGAGAAGCAAAGCTGCACAGGTACCCTGAGATTCCCTCATGGACAGAGAGTGGGGCAAGGCCTAGTTGGTTTGGGGGTCATTCTCAGTGTCCATATGCCACCTGCCACTTCTTGTTGACTGTGAGGTCTGTGGTGTTTGCTGTGGATGGTGGTGGGAAGAGTTATTCCCCAGAGTTCTGGGCAAGACCCCTGGGCCTGTCCTCTGTCCGCCTTCCACCCCTAGGCTACTGCTCCCTGAGGAAGCCCTGTCATTGTCCCGTCATGTGGGTGTTTCATAAGCACTCGTGGGGGCCAGCCACCATCCTGAGTGGGCTCTGAGGTTGCAGAGGTAAGTGTGCCCGCCTTCTTCTGGGGAAGACAATACATAAACAAGAAAATGATCAGGTGGTGATAACCGCGGTGCAGAGAACTGTGGGTGGTATGCCAGAGAGAGCCTGGCCCACTTCAGCCTGAGTGGTCAGCACAGGCTCTCAGAGGAGACATTCAGATTGAGACCTGTACTCAGGGAGGAGCCAGGCTGTGGGAAAACAGATGAAAGAAGTTCCGAGTTCCATAGTGGCCAGCTGGTAGGGGGAGAGGGGATCATGAGGCCTAGGATACCAGGGAGAGAGGCAGAGCTGGGCAGGACAGGCTTTTGTGAGCCTGCCATGGACCCTACATGTGATGGGAAGTCACTGGGAAGTTTTCAGTTGAGAGTGGTGAATCCGGTTTCCTCTTAAAAAAAAAAGTCACATCCTGCTGTGTGGGGCTTGGATTGTAGTCAAGCAAAGGATGCAGGGGTATCAGGCAGCGGGGCAAGAAATGTTAGAAAGTGGCCAAGGTCGGGACACAGAGACCATGAGAAGTGGAGAGGTGAGATCCATGTTCTCATCTGCCCACTGGCTGTAAGTGGAGCCAGGAAAAAAAGAAGTCAAGGAAAGTTTAGGCTCTTGGCTGGGAAGCTGGGTGGGTGCTGGTACTGTTTATTAAGCTGGGAAGGGAAGAGAAGGGAGTTGGAGAGGGTGTGGGGTAGGAAGTGAAGAGCTCTGGCCGGGCAAGGCTGGTTTGGAGTGAGTGGCAACATCAAGAGGGCAGTTAGACGCAGACATTCAGAGTCGCGGGGAGATATCTGAGCAGAGGTAGGACTGTGGCCTCCTCTGCATCACACCGGTGCTGCATTTAGGGAGAGTGTGGATGGAGATGGAGACAGGGGCAGCCCCAGTTGAGCCCTGCACCCCAGGACCTTCATCCCTGGGAACTGGAGGAGGAGGCCCAGGCAAGCCACTGGAAGGCAGATTTCACAAGGGGCTCGGGCCAGCTCTGAGGAATATTCTTGAAGGTTAGTTCATATAAAATCCACTTCATGGCAGATCATAGAATGCAGGTCAGCCTGGTCAACACAAAGCCGACTAGAAAGCCTTTTAGCTGTGGGTTAACTGGGACTTTTTGTACCTGAATCCCTTGTCACAGGCTCATGTCACAAATACCTGTTTAGGTAAACTTTTCCTATTCTACATGCTAGAAGCAGAGATGTGGCTTCCTTGACCCTCCTACTCAAAAAGAGGGGCAAAGCAAGAAAACGAAAAGATAACATATAATGATAGAATATCTATATCTATCATATGATAGATAACATATAATGATAGAATAGAAAATTTTGAAAAATCCCTAATAAATCATTGTGCTGGATTTAGTTTCTCAGTTGTGTCTGACTCTTTGTGATCCCATGGACTGTAGCCCACCAGGCTCCTCTGTCCATGGGGATTCTCCAGGCAAGAATGCTTGAGTGGGTTGCCATGCCCTCCTCCAGGGGATCTTCCAGACCCAGGGATTGAACCCAGGTCTCCTACAGATTGCAAGTGGATTCTTTACCATCTGAGTCACCAGGGAAACCCAATAAATCATTAATTTTGTATATTTAACAAAAATCTAACTTTCCAGGGAGCAAGTGACTCACCTAAGATGATAGTTCATTGAAAAGTCAAGACTAGAAATCAAGACTTCTCCCTCTCATCCCACTGTTTCCACGACAAATATTCTGGGAAAAGAAGTCGCTTTGTATAGTAGTTTGTATTTCTTAATCCCAGACTCCTACTTTGTCCATTATACATAAACTAGACAACAGGTCTTACTGTTTAGCACAGGGAACTTTGTTCTATATCCTATTATAATCTATAATGGAAAAAAAAATCTGAAAAAAAAATAACTGAATCACTTGGCTAACACAAACTGTACATTATTTATAGTTGAATTTTTTAAAAGAAGTCACTTTGGTACATATCCCAGTTCTCTGATTTTTACCCCATCTTACAAGAGGACCTTAACCTCTGATTCTGTCTCCTTGAACCCTTCCCCTTGGGCAGTTGCATAAAGGGGACACTTCTTCTTGCAGGCTGGGGGTGCCTTGAGGCAGTGTGTGCTGCCCCCAGGCTGCTGTTAGTGGGCTGAGGGCAGGCAGGCCCAGGGGGCTTTGCAGGTCACGGAGTCCATTACATTGTCTGAGTTGCGGCAGAAACTAAGGCAGCTCAGAATTGGGGCCAGTTGCCACCCCTGAATGCCTCCATCCTGGGGTCCTGGATGGAATTGTGCCCACCCCACATGCTTAGACTTCAGGGAGCTGTTTTGTGCTTTCTCTTCTTTTTTAAATATCATCTATTTAATGCCCTCTTCCCTTCCTTTCTTCTTTCTTCCTTACTTCCTTCTTGTTAGAGGATTTCTTTGAGTCGAGAGACCTGGGGTCCAGTCATGGCATCCCCTTTTAGGGCTTCAACATTCTTATCTATAAAATAGAGACTTTAGGGTCCCAAACCAGCAGCATCAGCATCAGCTGGGAACTTTCTGGCATTGCACATTCTTGGGCCCGCCCAACCCTCCTGAAGCAGAATCTCTGGGCCTGGGCTCAACCAGTGGTCCTCACATCCCTGCCAATCTGACACCCCTGTGATACCAGTGGTCCCTGCAGCCGATGGACCTGGTCCGTCTGGGAGGGAAGACACTCTTCCTTTCCCAGGATGCTGACTCCACAGGGCAGTGGTGCTGCACCTCCACGGGGGAGACCCTTAAGACCTGGAGATGCATCCAGCCATGAGAACTGTAAATTGTACCCTTGCCCTTCCTCCCAGCTGTTGAGAATCCTTTGACTGGATGGGACCCGAGAATGAAGTCTCCTAGCCCTGGCACCCAAAGCTCTTAACTGCATGAAAATGGTGGGGAGGCAGTGATGGTGGGGTTCAACACAGAACTGCTTTGCATAGTTTTACCTCTGTCTTCACCAGAAATACAACTACTGGTGTCTTTTTGCAGATATAACTGTGACAAGGGAAATAATAAGGATTGGCATTTTCTACTCTCTTTTCCCACCCACTCCCCACCCACTACCCCACCACCTTCCTCTCTGTTGCTGTGCTCTGGAGCCAGAGCATCCATCATCAGATGGATCTGAGAACTGGAAAAAAAAAAATAAGAGCCTTAAACAATTCATATTAGAAAGGGGTAAAAGCTTCTGCTGAATGAAAAACTGGAGCAGTCAAAGGAAAAGAGGAGGAAGGGGCCAGGGTCAGTTGGGGAGTTTAGGGAAGTGGATAAGCCCCAAGTTGTGACACGGGCTCATGGTGTACGCGGTGTGAGTCCCCATCCCTGGTGACCCTCAGGGAAGGTGTCCACTCCCAACTTGCTTACAGAAAAGCCGAGATCATCTAGGTTCAGGGTTAAGGTTAGGGTTAAGAATTAGAGTTACGGTTAAGGATTAGGGTTAGGGTTTTCTTTAGAATGTGCTACATTAGGGTCCAGGACTTTTGTGGTCAGTCACACCAAACGGGCTTCTCAGATGGCTCAGTGGTAAAGAATCTGCCTGCCAATGCAGGACACACAGGAAACAAGAGTTTATCCCTGGGTCAGGAAGATCCACTGGAGAAGGAAATGGCAACCCACTCCAGTTTTCTTGCCTGGAAAATTCTGTGGACAGAGGAGCCTGGCAGGCTACAGGCCATGGGGTCACAGAGAATTAGACACAACTGAGTGACTGAGCACACACACACAGCATCAGACTAGGAGGGGAGGATAGGGGTTTGAAGTGTGATCGCAGAGAAGAGAAGTGTGTTGCCCTGTTCCTACATCTGTTAGTTTCAGAGAGTTCATGTAAAAAGTGGCCTGACTTTATTTTTTTTTCCCCAAAATTAATATTTAGCACTAGAAACTTTGACAGCATTGACATTTTGGTGGGGATTACTTTCTCAGACACTTTGGGAATGATTGTGTTTCTTGGGGAATACCAGACCAGGTGAATAAACATATTTTCCCACTTGTTTGAATGTGAGGCTAAATGTGATTCTGAATTCAGATTAAGTCTGCATCAGATACTCTTAGTTTCTAACCCTGCCTGGGGAAAGGTGTGGCTTGGCAATGCTCAGGATTGCTTACATTGAACACTTACAGATGTTCTTTGAAACCATCTCTCGGTGTTTAATGGGTATATCATCCTTGAGAGATTCCAAAGTTTGAAATTAATTTCCAACCTCTTTAAGAGTTTCATGATGCCAGAGATCTAACTGGGCATGAGAGATGTTCATAGCTGTATGACAATGGCCAGAGAGACTGGTGAGAATGGAATTCAGAGTTGGAGTCCCTGGATCTGATAATTGTATGGCCTTGGAAAATTCACCAAACCTTGAGCCTTGGTTGGTTCACGTGTAAAATGTACATAAAAGAGAATCCTGGAATGTTGAGGATGAAGCAGTGGAGTTGATATGAACAAGCTCTGTATAAACTGAGCAGGTCTCACAGATATGGGTTCTGTGCTGTGGATGACTTTGGGGTTCTCAGCACCTCTGTTCTAAGGATGCTCTTCCCTTCAGCTTGTGTTGGTGCATGTACATAGAAATGGCCCTCTTCATGCACCCCAGTACCACCCTCAGTTGATTGGCAGGTGCCTCACCCACGCCAGGGCCAACACAGTCACAACTGTGGGCTATTGATGACTAACCCAAGGAGGGCACCTGAAGGGCAAGGTGTTCTTTCTTGGGATGTTCCACAGCATTCCTCAGGAGGGTATTCTCTCTGTCAGTAGCCAGTGGGATGAAAAACAGAAGGAGAAGAGATGGGAGGCAAGAGAGCACCATTTGGACACCTTATAGCACAGCATCAGTTCCTGCCTGTCTGGAGCTGAGGCTGCTCTTGGCTCTTGGAGTATCTGCCCTTCCCTTGTGTGTTTTCAGCAGCTCATGTGGGTTCCTATCACTGCAGCCCAAAGAGCCCTTTGGCATGATGATGCCTTCATCAGGGACATTAGTACAAAGTCTTTTCTGTATTTCTCAGGGTCTGAAATTCAGATTTAATGTATTAACACAAGGAAGAGAAAATACAGGTATAAATATTGGAAAGGCAGAAACAAAACTGTTATTCTTTGTGGGCAATGTAATTTACCTAGAAAATCCAAGAGAACCCATTCATTCACCTAGTTATTAAAAAATGAACTCTTGAGTGTTACTCTGGGTGTTGCATTGTGGAATGACAAAATGATTAGAGAATTCAGTGTACTGTCCAATTACAAGATAATGATACAGCAGTAGGTTTTAGGTTAAATAAAGCATATAACAGATTCTTTGATGTTGGACATGTTTGGGCCATTACTGGAGGATTCCCTGTATTCTGTAGTGTCTTAGGCCAGTATAAATACCCTGACTTCTTCTAAGGATCGAACCATATCTAAAGATCTCCCCATATAGTACTCATGGGAGGGATTTTGCACTTCTGTGATTTCTTTGCTAGGTGTGACATTGCCTGCTGTTTCTCTTAAGCCTTTCACCATTGTCTTTACTCAAAGGCTTTCTCACCATTATGATTTCTTTGATGTACTTTGGAGTTTGAATTAAGTCTAAAGAACTTCCCACATTTTTCACACTTTAAGGTTTGTCAGCAGTATGAATGCTCTGATTTCCAGCAAGTAGATGCTGTGCACTGAATACCTTCCCATATTTATCAACGGTCACAGGGCAGCTCTCCAGTATGAGTTCTCTAGCATTCCAAGGCTAAACCCTGGATGAGAGGCTTGCCACCTGGCTACAGCCTTTGGGTCCTCCTCCATTATGCCTTCCCTGATGCAGGGTAGGAGATATATGTTTTCTGCACATAGTCATCTCTCCATAATGGATCAGCACACACCTTAACTCCATACTTGGAAAATTCATCATTCCTATTAGAGAATAAAATCCCTTCCTGCCCTGTCCTTTAAGATCTCAGTTTCAAGGTAATACATAGTTTCACTTGCTGAGCCAACAAATATGTGCCCTCTTTTTGTTCCTTCCCTTACCAAGGGCCCCTTTCATTAGTCCAATAATGCAGTCAAATCTGGCTTAGAAAACACAACATCCTGCCTTGAGATTAAGCTACTTGTTTCCATGACCACATGGTGGGGGACCGTCTTGGGAGCAGAGTCCAGATAGCTTCATGGTTCCAGCAGGACACTCCCACCATGCCTCTGCATGTCACGGTTCTCTGCACCATGGTTGTCTGCCTGCCAGGTCTGATCAGTTCTCCTTGGGTTTCTCACTTGGAGAAGTATCTCTGGCATCAAATATCAGTATTGAGATGTAAAACAAAATGTTCCCTCCTCTTTGAGGTCCTTTGTTTGGAGAAGAACAGGCCTCATGCACATAATGAGGTAGAATGAGGAGGGAGGCTGGGCCATCTCTGACATCACTCCAGGTTCCTGGGTCAGAGCTCTAGTGAAGCTATGGTTCTGAGCCACAGAGAAGCCCCATCAAAGCTCTGCCTGAAGGTCCGTCCTAGACATCCCCATCCCAGGACAAGTTGGCTCTACCTTCTTCCTGGAAATCTTCATTCTCAGACCTTCAACCTGATTTTTTTCTCAGAAACGTTTCTCTGCAGCTGCCTGTGTGGTGACGGAGCAAACAGCAGAGCACAGAGGGCATGGGGTCCAGTGCACACCCCACAGTGGTGCATGTGCATGGCTTCACCTGTCTCCCAAGCACCATCCACAGCTCACCACTGCACCCACAGCTGAGGGACACACCCCAGCCTCCAGCCACAGTCCCTTCTGCTCGCTCACTCACTGTCTGTCTGGCTCCCACAAGAGGAAGTTCCTATGACACGATGTCCTATCCAAGCTCCAGACCTCTTTGCTTTCAGGGCCCCGGCAAATTCAGAAAACAGTGTTGTTGGAAGACAGAGAACTTGCTAAACTGTATAAATAATAATAGTTGCTAATATTAATTGAATGCTTATTCTATACCTAGCCCTATTTTGTGTACATTATATCATTGAATCTTCGAATCTGCCTTACCAGGAAGGTGCTACTTGCCCCATTTTATAGGTGAGGAAACTGAGGCTCAGGAGGATTATGTTGCTTGTTCAAAGTGACATGCCTAATATGTGGCTTGAATAGGACAGCTTTCACTGCTTTACACACAGACTCAAATATCCTGGCTCCAGTGCAAGGGTATTCTTAAGTTGATTTCTTTTTGGCTTGATTTACTCTAGTTTTTGTGGTTTTAGTTCTGTGACTGTGACTGATGGTGAAGGGAACAAGTGCTATTGGTACGTTTGGTGCTACTACATTACTTTGTGCAAAGGCGCCAGCACTGGGACCCACCTTTGTTTTTGCATCATGAGTGTCAGCGTAGTGAAAAGACAAGCACCATCTTAGAGGAACTGTTTTGACCTTGTGGGTCCCCTGGAAGGGTCTCAAGGAAGCTCCACTCTGGGGTTCTTTCACCACCAGGCCAGGCCCCTGGGTGCTGGAGACATCATCCCCGCCACACTTGCCCACAGCAGGTTGTTAAGCGCTGCTTTTTCATTTCCTGTTTTCTAGCAGCTGGGAGTTCTACCCTTTTTTCCTAGTCTTTAAGCACTTTCTCTCGTGGTTTCCAGAATGCCACAGCATTTTGGCTTCTCCCCAGCTCAGTGGCCACCCCTTGCCCAGCCTGTGTGCTGGTTCTTGCTATTTCTGCATCTGTCTGACCTTCAGATGTTGGAGTTCTTGTAGGCTCAGCTCAGAATCCTATTCTCTTTAACTCAGCTCTTGTTTGGTGTCTCAAGGCCCATGGCTTTCGATGCCAGTTTTGTACAGATTCCCAAAGTTACTCCTCCACTCAGAACTGTCCTTCATGCCTGGGGCCAGTGGCTGGTCACCCAGGTGATGTCCCCGCATTAACATGGGGTTCCAAAGGGAGATCTGCCTGTTGGCCAGCTCCTGCTCCAGGCCTCCTGATGTTCAGGGGATTTGGATTCATGCATTGCACCTCACTTTCTCTCAGCACAGTCAGTCAATCCATCATGAAGTCATAAGAAATTATTTCCAAAATTACTTGCTTTCTGTTGTCATGGCCCCACATCAGGACTGTTACTGTCACCGTCTACTTGGTCTGCTCTGCCCCCATTCCAGCCTCTCCCCGACACCATCCCCCTGACCAGGGCCCCCCAGGTCAGGTCCTTCTGCTTCACTCGTTCACCACTCCTCAGACTTCCACCTCCCTTCCTGCACCCACAGGGCCCTGTTCCTCACTTTCTGACCTCACCTTTTGCCTCTTCCCCTGCCCATCCTGTCCAAGCACACTGACCTCTAGTGGACTCTGGGGACAGACTCAGCCTTCAGCCACCTTTGGGCTTTCTGTTATTGGTTGTGAAACTCCTTTGGGCCTCATTTCAGTGATCAGGTTCACAGCTGATCTCCTACATCCTCTCCCCTACCTCCAGGCTCCTGTATTGCCTCACTCCACAGCCCGTCATAACCCTGACCCTTGCATTCTCACCACATGGTGAGCCCCCACCAGTGTGGATTCTCAGCCAGCCAGCTGGAGCCCACCTGCCTTGTTCACAGGAGGAGGCAGGAGGGTGCAGTAACCACGTCAGGAACAGGGGCATCTCACAAGAGCCCCTGCCCACCAGTGAGAAAGCACATACCCTCAAATGGCCAAAGGACCAGGGGAAACAGTTTACAAAAGAAAAATAGAAATGACAATTGAGGTTTCAAACCATGTCCAACTTCCCTAGTAATCATTTTCTGGAAAACCACTTGGCAGTGTGTACCAGGAGCCTTGAAACCCATACTTAGTGCCCCACAGACCCGCTTTTAAGAATCTTTCCTAAGGCTGTGACTAAAGATACAATGCAGACCTATATGTGAGGATGTTTATCCCTTCTTATTTAAAATCTGTCCTGTGTATTTGGAGGCAGTAAAAATGCCCTTCAATAGGATGCAGGTTAAATGAGTGAGCAGTGGGTGAGCTGAGTGCCCCTGTGTGGCTGGAGTGTAGATAGTCCTGGGGATGGAAAGGCTCCGTGGGGACCAGGCAGTTCAGGGCATCGGGCGCCAAGTCAGAATCTAAGGGGAAGGGAGGATGTGTGGTCCTCGCTGACCCAGGATAGACCTGGGGTGTGTGTTGCCTTTAAAAATGTTAAGATGTACCATTGTCAGACTGTAAAATACCTTCTTGTGAGCAGAATTGCAAAGCCGTGCCTTTCAGGAGAGACAACTGAGTGCCAAGGATGATTTTACAAAGTTGGGGAAACCTGGGAGGGTCACTTGTTAAGTATAGCTTCCCATGGCCTCAAACTTCGACACACTTGAGCTGGTCTGGTTTAGGGTGTTCTGGTTGCTTACTGCTTCATAGCCAATGACCCCACAACTTAGCACATAAACCATCTATTTATTAAGTTGGATTCAGACACCATGAGGAAGTCTTGTCTCTGTTCCATGATGTCTGGGGCCCCAGCTAGAAACAAAGAGGAGATTAACCAGAAGACTCATCTTGGAGCCTGGGTTTGGATGACGTGAACACTGGCCATTGGTATAGGGTTCCAGGAGTCAAGGCTGCATCACCTGCGATCACCCATTCTTGGAGGTTGCCCCTGCCTGCTGTGTTCTCTTGATCCTACAGACGTGAGCCCCCCTGGAATCAAGGGTACATGTAGTAGACACCTCCTCTTGGGGGAGGGGTGGCAGGGCCACATGGTAGGAGAGCAAACATGATGAGCATTGATGGGATACTGGAAATGCCCTTGTCTTGTAGAATAGTTACTAATTGTAAAATTGTCTTTGTAGAATAGTTACTAAGACAGCGGTATTAGTAACTTTAACCAGGCAAACAAGAGGCTGACATATATATAAACCTGCCATTAAAATTTGCCATGAAAACCCCCTAGGTAGACCCAGAATATGTACCCCTGTGGTCAGTGCATCCTTCTCCCTGGGGAAAGTCTACAGAAGCTGCTGACTGTTTAGAACACAGGAATGCAAGGAATTGAAGGGCAGGGCCCAGCATTTCCAGCCTAGTGCTGGCCTGTCTTCTGTAGAGATGTACTTGACAGTTAACTTGGCAGAAGATTCATCCAGATCCCCTGGTCCTTTCTCCTCTGTGGAAGGCAGTGAGCCACTCTTTCTTTATGGGGCTTTTCTTACCAAAGAGGACTCCTTCCTCTGTTCTCCCCACAGAATGTGAGGAGACTTAGTTACTAAGTGAAAACTCCTTATTAACTCCTTTTCCCAGGCAGGGGCATCTTCCAGGGTCACTGAAACCTCGGGCTTCAGAATCTGCAGGCCCAGGGCTGACTGTCACAGACGCTGAGCTCAGGAGGGCTCCTGCATTCTGCAACACTCTCTCCTGTAAGGAGGCTTGATTGAGGGTTCTTGTTACTTTAATTCAAGAGTTTAATTCAGAGTGAGGTTGATTACCCCCCTGATATCTAAAGAACAAACAGCTGTTTCTTACATTTCAGGAACCCCTTTAAGTAAATGATATAGATATAGTATATACATAAAGTAGAAGTTAGCTTGAACATTAAGTGCTTGCATGTCCATTATTAGAAGTGGAGAAAGCTGCAGGAAATTTCATGGGGCCAGCTAAATTGATGTCTGGTTGCTTTATTTTTAAGTGAATCTGTAGAGCAGAGAGGCAGATAATGCAGAGGCTTTTAATTATAGCTTTGGTGGCCTGCCTGCTTCTTCCATTGTCACTCTTGAGTCAAACCAGGCTCTTTTTCCTGTATGACGATGGATCACTCCCCCCAGGAAGGATGTATCACAGCACATTGTGTTGCTCTGTCCTTGGCCTCTGGGCCACCCTTTGTATGTTTGTATGTATGTTATTTGCTCCGTTGTGTCCGACTGTATTGTGACCCCAGGGACTGTGGCCCATCAAGCTCCTCTGTCCATGGAATTCTCCAGGCAAGAATACTGGTGTGGGTTGCCATTCCCTTTTCCAGGGGATCTTCCCAACCCAGGGACTAAACCTAGGTCTCCTGCATTGCAGGCAGATTCTTTACCTCTGAGCCATCAAGGAAGTCCCTTGTCCACCCTAGGAAACTTCAAAGGCCTTCACTGAAAGTAGACAGGCATACAGTTCCCAACCTCTTGCAGATTCCCTTTGTAACTCTTTCAGAGTTGGTAGGACCCTAGAACGGCCAGGCCCCTTCCCTTTGTGTCACTGTGTTTTAGCCACGCCGCCCCCACCCCCACACCTACTGAGTCCCTCTCACTCACCCTCTCCAGGCCTCTGCAGTGTCCAGGAGGAGGGCTCTGGTGACCAGAGGTTAACAATGACCATTTGGTTTGCTGTTCTAGAAATTTCACCAGGGCCCAAATCTGTGCTGAAAAAGGTGTGACAGTACTTTGAAGGTGTTTCCTGGAGGTTCAGACCAGACCGACGTCGACATCTGTTTCATACACAGAGCTAGGGCAAGGTGCAGGTTTCTTCCTGTACCTACTTCTTTACAGTGAGGTATCCAGCAGGAATGTGCATCTTTTTGTGTGTGTAACAAATGCTATTTATATGAAGTGATTGACTTTATCACACCCATGAGATAATTCTGACGCCAGGTTTGCTTCCCGTGCGGCCTCTAAGAACATGGATAAAATGCATATGCTGCTGGGCTGCCTTTGAGTGCAGGTTTAAATCAGTGAGGCAGATTTCTCAAAGTGTGTTAGCACTGTGTGACTCTTCCTGGTGGGAGTTTCATTTCTAAGATCCCAGCCAGGTGTCCATTTGGGGTCCCAGTGCTACAAAAGAAAGGGACACAGGGCCTCCAGGGGTGAGCTGACCTCTGGGCTCAGCTGTGCACGTGGGCCCGGGAAGTGCAGTGTTTGACCTTGACAGTGAGCCTGGGAGAGAGCTAAAGGGCGGACAGTCTTTTTTTTTCAAAATGACATGAACCCTTCTGTAGAAATGAACTGTTTGGATATATTCAAAGTGTCTAAAGATACTTGAAGAATGTGACTTCCAAACCCTCCTTTACGATAGATCTAGAGTGGCCAGGCTCCTTTCATTTGTATCCCTGTATTGTAGCTGCCACCCCCACCCCACCCCATCCCACCCCCGCTTACCTCCCAAAGCCCCACAGAGGAGCCTTGAAATTCTTCTGAGGTAGAACTTGGACCACAGCCTTGAGTTACTGTCCTTAGACTTTCTGGTTGCTCCTTCCACCCCTCTGCCTCTTCCTGAGATAGAGGCCCCTGCATCCCACTGGTCCACACTTGGCCAACCACCAGGGACTCTGTGTCTAAGAACCATTCCCTTTCTTCCTAACCTGCCTGTCCTGGGGACCCCTCCAGGCACACAACCTCCCAGGTGCTGTCCCCCCACGCTTCACCCCCAAAAACCAAGTCAGAGACTGGGGAGGGGTCTCTTGTCCCCCGCCTCTGCCGCCTTTCCCTTCCCTACCAAGACTTCTTGTTGCCCCTGCCTGCTTCCCTTTCCTGTGTCCGTCCCCTGTCTCCCCTCCTCGGCCAGTGGAGCCATGGATGTAAACACCGTGGCCACCTTCTGACCAGGCTCCTGCCTTTGCTACCTTGCATAGAGCACTCCTCTGTATGCAGAATGGTCTGCAGCCCTTCCACTTAGCCCCCTTTAGGTAGAACCCACCCCCCACCACATGAGGTCTCACTCAGTGTGCCTCTGGGGTGGAGGCCCCTGCCTGGATGGGCCTTAGCCTGCTGGGGCTACTGACCCCAGCCTGATAGACTAGCCCTGGACCCCACCTTCCAAACACTGAGCCCCACCTATGCTGCCTTGCCTGAGCTGGGCTCCCAGCCCAGCCTCCTTCATGGATAGAGGGTGAGGGGCCTCCCTCCATTTCCTAGCCATGCCTTTAGCACAAGACCCCAGAAATCCTTCAGGGCCTCCAGAGTCCATGCAAATTCCCTGACACCCTACGAGGTAAAGATCACATTTAATATGGTTCAGCATTAACCTTTTGGATCACCTTGAACCCATAGGAATACCAGCTATTGGGGGGAGCTATAGATTGCATGCTATGTCTCCCTAAAATGCATACACTGAAATCTTAACTGCCAGTGTGTTGGTACTAGGAGGTGGGGGCTTTAGGAGATAAATTTAGGTCATAAGGATGGAGCCCTCATGAGTGAGGTCCTTTATAAAAGGGACCCCAGAGAGCTCCCCTTCCCTATCCACTGGGTGAGGACACAAAAGGAAGGCACTATATATGCACCAGGGAGTGCCCACCAGACACTGAATATGCCAGCACCTTGATCTTGGACTTCCCAGCCTCTAGGTCTGTGAAAAGTGGATTTCTGTTGTTTATAAGCCACCTCACCTATAGTAGGCTGTTATAGCAGCCCAAATGGACTAAGACAAGGGGTCAGGTGGCTTTATAACAAGACGCTCCTTTTCACAGAAGGATTAATGATAGGAACCTATTAAATGAATAGTAAACATCGCTACTATATACTTAAAGCCTAGTTTCATTTTCGAGAAAATTAAACAACTGTTTTTAGGGCCAAAATGATGTTAACGGCTCAGCTCTGGGTTTGCACATCCCCCAAATGGTGTTGTAAGGACCCTTCAGTTCCTGTGGATGGACCTTAGCAGTCCTGTCCCAATGCAAAGCTGTTTGGTACACAAGGAATGCCCTTCTTTTTCCTCAGTGGTCCTGAGTTTTATGGTCCTTTGATTTCAGTGTAGTTGTAGTTTTAGTTTTAGTAGAGCAAAGCAGGTCTCCACTGATAACGGAACTATAGCTGTCCTCACCCTATCTGGTGAGAAGGCAACCATGCTCAAATTCTGGCCACAGTAAATTGGGAATGATCGGTCTGACAAGGAAATACTTCTTTTCCTGCGAGGATAGGACGCATCTCAAGAATGGGTCTTCCCTTTTTTGGCCAATTTCTCCCCATGATGCTGAACCGGATTTTATCTGAGGCTCCCTCCCTTGAATTCCTGCTTCTCTAGATTGGATAGCTTAGTGTGGCTGGGCAGTTCTGATGCTGACCACCCAGGGTCAGCACAGACCCCACAAGTTAAGAGCGTGGTCCCTAATAAGCCTGCCTCACTTCAAACACCAGACACAAGTTCCACAGTCCCCAAGTAACCTGGGGCCCAATCGCTTCTGACCAACTGCTGCAAGTTACAGTTTTATAATAAAGGTGCAAATCAAGACCAGCCAAATGAGGAGACACACAGGGAGCCTCCCTGCCCTCTCCCTGTGGAGTTGGAGCGCATGACCCACCTGGCACAGATGTGGTCACCAACCAGGAAGGTCCCCAAAGTCATTGTGTCCAGAGTTTTTATTGGGGTTTCACTATGGAGACATGTTTGATTGGATCACTGGCCGTAGGGAACTCAGTCTCCAGCCCCAGTTCCCTCTCAGAAGGTTGGGAGGTTAGGCTGATAACACTTAACTCCAAGTCCCAACCCACTAATCACTAATCACATGGCTAGTCTTTGTGGCCTGGGCAGCCTGTCCTGAATCATCTTGTTAGCATAAATGTAGCTGTGATCCAAGGGATCCACTACAAATGACAGAGACTCTCCTATCACTTAGGAAATCCCAGGGATTTAAAGGTTACCTCCCAGGAAGCCAGAGAGATTCTTTGCTAGAGAACAGTCTGTCATTACAGGTTAGTAAATTATGCTGTGGTTTCTAATATAGATCCGAGTGTCAAACTAGGAGATTTGAATTCCAGCTTTGCACCAGCCATGTGACCTTGGGCAAGTGACTTCAACTTTCTGAACCTCTCTTTCTCCCTCTGCAAAATGGGGATGATGATACCTCATAGGATAGTAGAAGCAATGAAATAAAATAATGCCTATTAAGTGCTTATAACTGTTCTTCACAAATAGTATATCTTCTGTGTCGCTTGTCACTATGTTTTTAAAGAAGGGCAATCAGGGTCATGAAATATTACCTGTATACAAAACCTAACTTAAAAATGTTGATTTTCTTCTTCTTTTTTTTTCTTAAGCTGTTGCTTTATACCTCAAAAATCAATTGACTTTTTGATCCTGGTTAGCAAAGTGCAAGTGAGTAAGTAAGTAAGTGTTAGTCACTCAGTCGTGCCTGACTCTTTGCGACCCCATGGACTGCAGCCCACCAGGCTCCTCTGTCTATGAGATTTTCCAGGCAAGGATACTGGAGTGGGTTGCCATTTCCTTCTCCAGGGGATCTTCCCAACCCAGAGATCAAACCCGGGTCTCCTGCACTGCAGGCAGATTCTTTACTGACTGAGCTACAAGGGAAGCAAGTGAGTAAAAGTGATATTAAATGCATGATACTCTTCTCCACCTTGAAAATATTCATTTGTTCATCCACTTAAGTTTTAGCAGACCTACTGTTCACCAGCAGCTGTATCCAGAGCTGGCGGCATTGGGGGAAGTCTCACCCCTGCCCTCAGGACACCTCCTCAGCCACATTACAGACTCAAATGGTAGGAGTGTCTTAGTCCTGGCAGTGAGGACAAAGTGCTATAGACTGGATGTTTCACAACGGAAGTGTATTTCTCATGGTTCTGGAGCCTGGAAGTCCAAGATCAGGGACCAGCGTGGCCAAGTTCTGGTGAGGACTCTCCTGGGTTGCAGAGTGCTGTCTTCTCATATCTTTATTCCATGGAAGGAGTGAGGGAGCTCCCTGGGGTCTCTCAGAAGGTCACTAACTCCATTCAAAACTTCTACCTCCTAATACCATTGCACTGAGACTAGGATTTCAGTACATGAATTCTGGGGAGACACAAACATCCAGACCACAATCAGTAGTGAAGTTCAGTGGAGCACAGAGGGAGCTGATCGTTCATTCCTGTTCCTGGATGCTATCCAGGCCTTCCTGCCTTCTTGTGGCCGCCTGTCAGTTCAGTCAGTGAATCTCCAACATCAGCTCCAGTCAGGCCATTCCGGGCAATCCCCTAGGGCATGGAATCCATTCCGTAGATCATAGCCAGAATATTTTTTTAATGAAATAGAATGAAAAATAGATGTACTTTAAAGGGTAGCCAGGGTAATTTTTGGTTCATACGTAAATGCCCTGACTCTCATGTAAAACGCATCTCTCATGGTTGTGTGAATTTAAAAGTGTGAAAAGCACTGAACTCAGAGGCCAAGTCACTTCTCACCAGGTGGCTGTTGGAGGCCTCTGAGGAAGGATGGGAGGCTGAGAGGGCTGTGTGTCCTGAGCAGAGGGCGCAGGGGGCCAGTAGTGCTCCCGCTCTCCCTTCCCCCCATGCTCTGCCAGGAGCTCAGAAGACCAGCCTCATGCTACCCAAGCCAGCCTCAGCAAGGTGGTCAGGGCAGCCCACCCATGAAAGTGTCCTCAGCTGGCGGCACTCAGACACCAGTCAGCAGGCCCACGTTGGGTTTCAGGGGATGGGGGTGTCTTCACCTCTGACATGGGCACCAACACACGGGAGCTGCCAGCCATCAGTGGGGTCAGTGAGCAGAGGGAGGGCTGTGGATGTGCAGGGTTCCAGCATGTTCCAGAACATTCTAGAAAGTGCATGCCTTTGCCCTGGGCTTGGCCTTTCTCCAGCACCCTCCACAGAGTGGTTTGCCACACCTCTCCACACACCTTGGAAGTGTTCTGCAGAATAAACCTGAACCATACTGGGTGGGTGCCAGGCCCTGTAGTGGGGACACCCACCTGGGCTGCTCTCAGAGGCAGCCCTGCGGGGGAGGCGGAGGGAGCTTCTTCTCTGGGACCCGGCCCAGAGCTTCAGCTGTGACTCAGAGCAGAATGTGTGTCCGCGTCCACTCAGGTATAATATTCTTTTTCCCTGGAATATTCTTCTGTTAATTTTTAATAATTTGTCTTTACCTCAAATATTAATTGTATGACTTGCAGACTTAAATCCAGCTTTTAATACGCTGCTGCTGGAAATCAGACTAGTTGGAGAAATCAAGGCACTCACATGTCTGTGGCCTGGGTTTTTGAGATGTCCATGTCCACCCCCAGGTGTAGCCAGTTCCGACTTTGACCTCCTGAGGGAGGCACTGACATGATTCTCTTTCTTGCTCCCTTCCTCTGCTACGTTCCCCATTTCTAAAATCATTTCCTTTAGGCATTCAGGAGCAAGACTTTGTCCCCTTAAACTAAAAGCCCACTCAGTAGGACTGGGTTAGGAAAATGGTGTCTCCCATGAAAAAGATCACATTTTGTTGCTTGAAAACTCAGTTTTCCAATAACGTTTCCCCCCAAATATTTGCACAGCTAAGCCCTCAAATTCTCCATGCATTTGCATCCTCGTCGTCTTCTCCACCAGGCTGTTTGATTTTATGATCTTCTCTCCCATTCCCACCCTCTCTGGCCTAGCAGGCCAGGTACTCTGTTTTAGTCATGGCTCTTCATAACTGACTCATAACCTCTTCTTTAAAGGACTTATAATCTTTTATAATGGACTCATAACCTCTTGTTTAATTGGCATTTTTAATATCAAATATTCACTGTCTGTCTCACCTACTGGAACATCAGCTCCCTCAGGGCAGGGATTTTTGTCTGTTTACTCCTATGCCCTGAGCACCTAAAATAATTTCCATTACGTGATTATTTGTGGAATGAGCAAATGCTGGATTTTTGCTATATTCACTGAGACAGTAGAAATGCTGCAGGGAGTGAACAGAGTTCATTTACTTGAGTGTTTGTTGATTGATTGGAAACAACAGTGTCACTTTGTATATTTCATATGATTTAAACCCATTGGAAGCTCCAGCCTTCAGCTTGCCCTTCTCACTTTTCAGACGAAAAACAGAAATACAAATACTAACAGTCACCTAAATTTATACAGATAGTGAAGAGGACAACCTGGAACTTGAACTGGCTTGAATGGGAATGATGCTGCCACACAGGGCAATGAACTTGGTCAAATAATTTATCAGTCATCATCTTAGGAAACTGCCAACACATATAGGATTTATATAAATAAAACTCCATCTTAGGTTTCCCACATTCTGTAACACGAAGCAGAATGCCTGCCAACTAATATTTGTTCATTCAATGTTTGTGGAATTACACATACACATATATGTAATTATAATATGCAAGCATGCTCAGTCATGTCCGACTCTTAGCAACCCCATGAACTGTAGCCTGCCAGGCTCCTCTGTCCATGGGATTTCCCAGGCAAGAATACTGGAGTGGGCTGTCATGCCCTTCTCCAGGGGATCTTCTTGACCCAGGGATTGAACCCTCATCTTCTTCAGTGGCAGACAGTTTCCTTACCACTTGAGCCAGTTGGGAAGCCCTTAATTATAATAGCCAGCTAATGTCAACATCCATTGGATCATAGAAAAAGCAAGAGAATTCCAGAAAGAC
Source organism: Dama dama (assembly GCF_033118175.1). NCBI lineage: Eukaryota > Metazoa > Chordata > Mammalia > Artiodactyla > Cervidae > Dama > Dama dama. Next base: position 38,316,673 of record NC_083693.1, read on the forward strand.
ATCTACTTCTGCTTCATTGACTACACTAAATAAAGCCTTTGATTGTGTGGATCACAACAAACTGAAAAATTCCTGAAGAGATGGGAATGCCAGACCACCTTACCTGCCTTCTGGAAAACCTGTATGGAGGTCAAGAAGCAACAGTTAGAACCGGACATGAAACAACAGACTGGTTCAGAATTGGGAAAGGAGTACATCAAAGCCATATATTGTCACCCTGCTCATTTAACTTATATGCAGAGTTCATCATGCAAAATGACAGGCTGGATGAAGCACAAGCCAGAATCGAGATTTCTCAGAGAAATATCAATAACCTAAGATATGCGGATGACACCACCCTTATGGCAGAAAGTGAAGAGGAACTAAAGAGCCTGTTGATGAAGTTGAAAGAGGATAGTGGAACAGCTGGCTTAAAACTCAATATTCAGAGAACTAAGATCATGGCATCCAGTCCCATCACTTCATGGCAAATAGATGGAGAAACAATGGAAACAGTGAGAGACTTTATTTTCTTGGACTCAAAAATCACTGCAGATGCTGACTGTAGCCATGAAATTAAAAGACACTTGCTCCTTGGGAGAACAGTAGTGACAAACCTAGACAGTGTGTTAAAAAGCAGAGACATTACTTTATCAACAAAGGTCTGTATTGTCAGAACTATGGTTTTTCCAGTAGTCATGTACGGATGTGAGAGTTGGACCATAAAGATGGCTGAGTGCCAAAGAATTGATGCTTTTGAACTGTGGTGTTGGAGAAGACTCTTGAGAGATTTCCTTTGACAGCAAGGAGACCATACAGTCAATCCTAAAGGAAATCAGTCCTGAATATTCATTGTAAGGACTGATGCTAAGCTCCAATATTTTGGCCACCCGATGCAAAGAGCCAACTCATTGGGAAAGACCCTGATGCTGGGAAAGGTTTAAGGCAGAAGGAGAAGGGGATGACAGAGGATGAGATGGTTGGATGGCATCACCAACACGATGGACATGAGTTTGCACAAGCTCTGGGAGATGGTGAAAGACAGGGAAGGACATGCTCCAGTCCATAGGGTCGCAAAGATTTGGACATGACTGAGCCACTGAACGACAACAATATAAACATTAATCAAAAAAATCCACTAAAATTGAAGATACTCAGGAAAAAGCACCACTTTCAACATTATTAATATTGGAACAAGTGCTTTCATTCCTTGACATCGTTTACAAACTTCTGGAATACACTGCAAATTAATAAATGAAGTGCGAAGTGTGCGTGTGTGCTCCATCATTTCTGACTCCTTGGGACCCCATGGACTATAGCCCACCAAGCTCCTCTGTCCATGGAATTTTCCAGTCAAGAATATTGGAGTGTGTTGCCATTTCCTCCTCCAGAGGATCTTCCTGGCCCAGGGATCAAATCCGTGTCTCTTGAGTCTCCTGCATTGGCAGGTGGATTCTTTCCCACTGCGCTGCTTGGGAAGCCCTCAATAAATAAAAGTGGTTGTCAATATTAACCATAGTTAGAATTTATCATAGCACATAGCACATTTATCATAGCCCACATAACACATATGGGCCTATAATATATTTTGCAGAAGCCATTTTAAATTCATACATATGTAATATGAACATAAGGAATAAGTTTTTTCTTTGCAGACTTTATTATACACTTTCATTTTAAAGTGTATATGTCCATGGTTCCCCTACTTTGCTGGGAACCTTTAAAAACTGCTGGTGTCTTTCAGTCCCAGCCATTATGATGTGATAGGCATAGAATTAAATCTGTATATTGGGATTTTTAAAAACTACCCAGGAGGTTCTAATGTGCAGTCAAGTTTAGGAACCCCTGGTATATGCAGTGCATGAAGAATCATCTCATGTAGTATCTGAATCTGCCCCAATATTCTTTGATTTATTAAATTGTACTGGTGATGGACAGGGAGGCCTGGCGTGCTGCGATACATTGGGTCACAAAGAGTCAGACATGACTGAGGGACTGAACTGAATTGAACTGAACCTTGTGTGTTTGAATGGATAAACACTGTGCCATCTACCTGCCAGGCATTGTGCAGATGCTGGTCACATAGTGGTGAATGAAAAAAGACATAGGCCTGCCCTCATGTAAGATTGCTGTGGCAGAGTAAGACAGACAGTATACAAGTTAATTAATTCAAAATGTTAAAGATTGTGGAAGGTGAGCAGAAGGTCATGAACAAGATGCTGTTATGGAGAATGAGTGGGGATCTAGGCAGCAAGAGAGCATGGACTATTGCTCCAAGACAAGTAGAGATTGTCATGTCCTAAGGACAAACAAAGGGCTGATGTGGCCCTTGGGAGAGGCTGAAGAGAAGTGGAGAGAGGCATGTGGTGCAAGGTTTTGGGAGCCGTGCTGGCGACCTTTGCCTGGGACTTGGAACCTTGTCAACTGGTTGGTGACTTTTAACAAAGCAAGGTAGTAGGAAGAGGTGGGAGACAAGGTTCTTGGTGGAGGCAATACATTCATTAAACCAAGGAATGAGAGTAGGTGGGCAAGAGCGATGTTGTGTTAGAGATGGAGGGAAGTGGACGAATTCACCATGTTTTTCGACATAGAATCCACTGGAGTTGTTGGTGCATTATAAATGTCATGCAAGTGAAAGGAGGGAATCAAGGATAATTCCAGTTCCTACTGAGCAAGTAGGTGAATCTTGATGTCAGTTAATGTCAGTTAATTAGGGAATCTTGATGTCCCTAATAGGAAAGGAGATAGTTAGGGAGCAGTTGTGAATGAATGTGGATTTGGGAATAAAATCAATAATCTATTTGACATAAGTTCCTGTTAGACATCTAAAGGAGATGACAGATAAGCAGTTGAATAAACCAAGATCCGGGTCAAGAAACAGAATGCTAGTTTGTGTGTGTGTGTGTGTGTGTGTGTGTGAAAGTTGCTCAGTCGTGTCCAATTATTTGTAACCCTATGGACCATACAGTCTATAGAATTCTCCAGGCCAGAATGCTAATAGCGCCCCCAGAAATTTCCTTGTTCACCCTTCTAGGAACTAACCTCCTGAAACTTTGCTAAATTTAATAATTACTTCTGATAATTTTTCTAAGAACTTCTTATGATTTTCTACGTCAGGACATATCATGTGTGAATCTACAGTTTAGATCTACTTCTTTCCTGTCCAGATTTGGTTAGCATGTCACTGTTTTTCTTATTTCACTGGCTAGCGCCTCTAGGACATTGTTGATTACAAGGAGCAAGTTGGAACATCCTTACTTTGTTCTTGCTCTGAGGTGAAAAGTATTCAGTATTTCCTCATTAACTATGTTAGCTGTTGGCTTTTCAGAATGCCCTTTATAAGGTTGAGGAAATGCCTTTATAGCCCTAGTTTGTTGAGAATTTTTATAGTGAATAAATGTTTGATTTTTCAAATGCTTTCTCTGCATTTTCTTCATCTTCTGAGATTATTATATGGTTTTTGTCCTTTATGTATAGGTATACTATACATACATATAAAATAGTATACTACTTTATGACACTATTTTCAGATGTTAAGCAACTTTGGATTGTTATTGTTCAGTTGCTTAGTCATGTCTGACTCTTTGTGACCCCATGGACTGCAGCACACCAGGCTTCCCTGTCTTTCACCATCTTCCAAAGTTTGTTTAAACTCATGTACATTGAGTCAGTGATGGCATCTCATCGTGCGTTGCCTCCTTCTCCTCCTGTCTTCAGTCTTTCCTAGCATCAGAGTATTTTCTAGTGAGTGAGTTCTTCACATCAGGTTATCAAAGTATTGGAGCTTCAGTTTCAATATCAGTCCTTCCAGTGAATATTCAGGACTGATTTCCTTTAGGATTGACTGGTTGGTCTCCTTGCTGTCTTAGGAAATCTCTCAAGAGTCTTCTCCAACACCACAGCTCGAAAGCATCAATTCTTTGGTGCTCATCCTTCTTTATGGTCCAGCTCTCACATCTGTACATGACTACTGGAAAAACCGTAGCTTTGACTAGATGGACCTTTGTTGGTAAAGTGATGTCTCTGTTTTTTAATATGATGTCTAGCATATTGTTTGTCATATCTTTTCTTCCAAGGAGCAAGAATCTTTCAGCTTCATGGCCGCAGTGATGATTTTGGAGCCCAAGAAAATAGCCTGTCTCTGTTTTCATTGTTTCGCCATCCATTTGCCATGAAGTTGGGGCTGGGTGCCATGATCTTAGTTTTTTGAATATTGTGTTTTAAACCAGCTTTTTCACTCTTCTCTTTCACTTTCATTAACAGACTCTTTAGTTCCTCTTTGCTTTCTGTCATATGGGTGGTATCATCTGCATATCAGGTTATTGATTTTTCTCCCTAAAATCTTGCTTCCAGCTTGTGCTTCATCCAGCCTGGCATTTTGCATTATATACTCTGCATATAAGTTAAATAAGCAGGGTAACAATAAACAGCCTTTCCTAATTTTGAAACAGTCTGTTGTTCCATGTCCGGTTCTAACTGTTGCTTCTTGACCTGCATACAGATTTCTCAGGAGGCAGGTCAGGTGGTCTGGTATTCCCGTCTCTTGAAGAATTTTCCACAGTTTCTTGTGATCCACACAGTCAAAGGCTTTGGTGTAGTCAATAAAACAGAAGTAGATGTTTTTCTGGAATTCTCTTGCTTTTCCTATGATCCTACGGATGTTGACAATTTGATCTCTGGTTCCTCTGCATTTTCTAAATCCAGCTTGTACATCTGAAATTTCTCAGTTCACATACTGTTGAAGCCTAGGTTGAAGGATTTTGAGTATTACCTTGCTTGCATGTGAAATGAGTGCAATTGTGCATTAATTTGTACATTCCTTGGCATTGCCCTTCTTTGGGATTAGAATGAAAACTGACCTTTTGCAGTCCTGTGGCCACTGCTGAGTTTTCCAAATTTGCTGGCATATTGAGTGAAGCACTTTAACAGCATCATCCTTTAGGATATGAAATAGCTCAGCTAAAATTCCATTACCTCCACTAGTTTTGTTTGTAGTGATGCTTCCTAAGGCCCACTTGACTTCACACTCCAAGATGTCTGGCTCTAGCTGAGTGATCGCACCATTGTGGTTATCTGAGTCATTAAGATCTTTTTTATGTAGTTCTTCTGTGTATTCCCGCCATCTCTTTTTAGTATCTTCTGCTTCTGTTAGGTCCATACCATTTCTGTCCTTTATTGTGGCCATCTTTGTATGAAATTTTCCTTTGGTATCTCTAATTTTCTTAAAGAAGCCTCTAGTCTTTCCCATTCTATTGTTTTCCTCTATTTCTTTGCATTGTTCACTTAGGAAGTCTGTCTTCTCTCTCCTTGCTTTTTTCTAGAACTCTGCATTCAGACGGGTATATCTTTCCTTTTCTCCTTTGCTTTTTGCTTCTCTTGTTTTCTCAGCTATTTGCAAGGCCTCCTCAGACAACTATTTTGCCTTGAATTTCTTTTTCTTGGGGTTGGTTTAGATCACTGCCTCCTATGAACCTCCATCCATAGTTCTTCAGGCACTCTGTCAGTCATATCTAATCCCTTGAATCTATTTGTCATTTCCTCTGTATCATCTTAAGAGATTTGGTTAAGGTCATACCTGAATGACCTAGTGGTTTTTCCCTGCTTTCTTCATTTTAGACCTGAATTTTGCAATAAGGAGTTCATGATCTGAGCCACAGCCAGCTCCCAGTCTTGTTCTGCTGACTCTGTAGAGCTTCTCCATCTTCAGCTGCACAGAATATAATCAGTCTGATTTCAATATTTGCCATCTGGTGATGTCCATGTGTAGAGTCGTCTCTTGTGGTGTTGGGAGAGGGGGGTGTTTGCTATGACCAGTGGATTCTCTTGGCAAAACTGTTAGCCTTTGCCCTGCCTCATTTTGTACTCAGAGGCCAAACTTGCCTGTTACTCCAGATATCTCTTGACTTCCTACCTTTGCAGTCCAGCCCCCATGATGAAAAGGATATCTTTTTGGTGTTAGTTTTAGAAGGTCTTTGTAGGTCTTCACATAACCATTCAACTTCAGCTTCTTCAGCATTAGTGGCTGGAGCACAGACTTGGATTACTGTGATATTGAATGGTTTGCCTTGGAAATGAACCGAGATCATTCTGTTTTTGAGATTGTGCCCAAGTACTGCATTTTGGACTCTTCAGATGTATAAGCAACTTTGAATTGTTGAAATAGACCCAAATTGATCACGACATGTAACTTTTTGTTGTTTCTGAATTTAGTTTATTCATATTTCATTAAGGATTACTTTATCACTATGTTCATGAAGTATATTGATTTATAGTTTCTTTTCTTGTGATATCTTTATCTGGCTTTGAGTAATGCTGACTTCACAGAATGAGTTGAGACATGTTCCCCCTTACTATACTTTACGAAAGCATTTGTGAAGTATTATTTTTCATTTAAATGTTTGGTAGAGTGTACTATTGAAGTCATTTTAGTTAAGACTCAACTTTTTCCTTTATTACCAATTCAGTTTCTTTCCTTGTTACCAATCTATTTAGATTTTCTGTTTTCTTCTTGTGTAAGCTTTGGTGATTTGTGTACATCGACAAATTTTTCCACTATATGTGCATTTTCTAACTTTTTGACATGAAGTTATTCACAATATTCCCATGTAACTCTTTTTTGTTAAAAAAAAAAAAAAAAAAGAATTAGTTTTATTTTAGGTTTTATCCTTGTGAGAGAATGAGAGGAGGCCCCAAGACTGCCATGTTGAAAGCTCATTATTGTGATGAACTCAGCTGAGTTTTGGCATAGGAAGGTGACAGTAGACAGAAATCTAGATGTTAGGTTGCTGTTGCATTTTGCTCTTCCACAGAAGAGTCTGCTGGTCCCTGGTTCCTTTCTGCTACCATCTCTCTACTGGCATCTTGTCCATCTTCATTTTAACATGTTCTGTGGCTGCCTGTGGTATATCATCATCAAGAAAGGCACATGGGGAGGCTTGTTTTCTGAACTCTTCCGTATCTGAGAACACTTTTCTATTGTCCTGCCCTAAGCCAGACAGCTTAGTTGAGTAGAAAATATTTAAGTTATTAGCACTTTTTTTTCTCTCCAAAGTCTCTAGATTTGGCAATGCTGTTTTTTAAATTTTTATTTATTTTTGGCTGTGCTGGGTCTTCATAGCTTTGCAGGCTTTTCTCTAGTTGCGATGCAAGGACTTCTCATTGCAATGGCTTCTCTTGTTGCAGAGCACAGGCTCTAGGGCACAGGATCAGTAGTTGTGTCACAAGCGCTTACTTGCTGAGGCATATGGAATCTTTCCAGACTAGGGACTGAGTCCATATATCCTGCATTGGCAAGGCAGATTCTTTACCAGTGAGCCACCAAAGAAGTCCTGGTAATGCTGTTTTTGAACTTCAAAAGGTCCAAAGAAGTTCAAGAGCAGCCTGATTTTGTTACTCTGAAGAAATCATAAGTTTTCTGTTTGGAAATCTGTAGTATTTTTCTATGTGCTTAGAATTTGGAAATGTCACCAGGGTGAGATTTATTATTGGCTTTTTTTGTTGGTTGTTGCTGGACTGCATTGAGCCGTTCTAATTTAATATGCATGTGTTTTATCAGCTTAGAGATTTGGATGTGATATCAGTGGGTTTTGTTCTAACTTATTCCTCTAGAAGACTTGTACTTTTAACACTTTAAAATTTGTTTCTCTCAAAAAATATACATAAATTGAATGATGCATATAAGGTATATCAATGTAGATTTTCTGCTTCTGATAATGTACTATAGTTAACACATTACTGACTAGGAGACTTTTGCAGAGACTAAAGCCTGTGGCCAATGATTTGTTGTAAAAGTGAAAGGACTTGTTTGTAAGTAAGTCCTTTCAAAAGTGTGCATGTTAAATCTAGCACTACATTAGAAGTAATAATGCATGACACCTTAACTATTCGATATGTAACAGGTGGCCACTTAACGGTACTCTGTGCCAGATGGCAGGTGAGGCTAGAGAGACCCATTTTCTCACAGTTTGGATGAGGTAGAAAGGTCTCTCTGAAATTTGAAGGATAAGATGCACTCAGTCGTGCAAGGAGATGGGAGAAGAATATTCTGGGGAGAGGGACTAAAAAAAAATTTTTTTTGTTTCTCTCTTCTTTATCCTCCACATCTATTATCTTAAACATTGTTCTCATCCCTGTGTTATTTTCTTTTGTATTTTTAGGAGAGCTTCTCAATTTCATCCTCTACCCACTGACATATTTATTTCATGCTGCCCCAGTTCTGCCTTCTGTACCCCTGTGAAAACTTGTATTGCTCTATTTTTAATTTTTTCTTTCATTCTAATCTGTTCTAGTCCTTATGAATTCATACTTAAGTTTCAAAGAAGCTATGGCTTATGATTTCCTTCTAAAAAGAAAGTAGTTTTAAAAAGTTATAGTAAATACTTTTGAAAATTCTGATTTTTCCTTTAGATTTCAGAATAACAAAGCTTTATTTCCTCTTCATTATATTGCAAGTTTTAATTTTTCCATGAACTCAACCCCAAGTGAGTTATTACAAAAGAATTATTTTTTAAAATTGAAATATAGTTAATTTAAGGGGCTTCCCTGGTGGCTCAGCAGTAAAGAATCTGCCTGCAATGTGGGAGATACAAGTTCCATCCCTCGGTCAGGAAGATCCCCTGGAGAAAGAAATGGCAACCCACTCCAGTATTCTTGCCTGGGAAATCCCATGGACAGAGGAACCTGATGGACTACAGATGGGGTCCCAAAGAGTCAGACACAACCGAGCGGCTAAACTACCACCACAGTAGTGTTTTGTTAGTTTTAAGTGTATGGCAAAGTGATTCAGGTATACATTATTCTTTTTCACAGTCTTTTTCCTTAGTGGTTATTATAAGACATTGAGTATAGTTCCCTGTGATAAACTGTAGGTCCCTTTTGTTTACCTACTTTATATATAGTAGTATATATATGTTAATCCCAAACTCCTAATTTATTTCTCTCTGCCCCTGCTAACCCTGTTGGTAACCATAAGTTTGTTTTCTATGTTTGTGAGTCTGTTTCTGTTTTGTAAATAAGTTCATTTGTGTCACATTTTAAATTCCACATATAAGTGATATCATTGGGTATCTTTTCCTCACTTCACTTAGTATGATAATCTCTAGGTCCATCAGTGTTGCTGCAAATAGCATTATTTCATTCATTTTGATGGCTGGGTTGTATTCCATTGTGTGTGTGTGTGTGTGTGTGTGTGTGTGTGCGCGCGCGCGCACCACATTGTCTTTATGCATGCATCTGTCAGTGGACACTTAGATTTCTTCCATATTTTGGCTATTGTAATGGTGTTGCTATTGAGAGGGTAACAGGCAGGAAGGCCAGGGGTCTCCAAAAGGAGGAAATAAGCTGCAAGTGTCAGACATTTTTTATCTCTCTCTTAAGCGGCAGGAGGAAACAAACTACTAATGTTATATTTTTTCCCCTTCTCTAAACAAATTTAAGAAGAGGTTTCTTTTAAAATTCTGTGTTGCCATGACAACACCTGGTTCCACCTGAACTTAACTTTTCTCAAACCTTGAGCTAACCAATGTGTTTTTCTTATGGAAATGTCTTAAGCTATATTAATGAACTATGTATTTACCATAGACTCTGTCTTCAAGTAGGTTCTGCCTAAGACTCAGAACTGATTTGACAAACCAGAATGTTTAATTCCTGCAAATATTCTTTTAAGCTGTGTTAATGAGACTGCATTTACTTGGAAACCTGCCTTTCTTCAAGATTCATTTCAATCATTTTATGGCCCAGGACAACTCACCTTGTGCCAATGTTTTCTCAGAATGCATGTTGTAGGTGAGGGGTCTGGTGCCAGTCTCTGAGTTTTGAAAGATTTCCTTTCTCTAATCAGCAGACTGCTAGTAACTAAAGCATCTGGCTAAAGACTAGCAGGGGAGCACTCTTTCTGCCCCCTTCTGATGTCTATGTCAGAATCTTTCTCAATCTCTTCTATACTTTAATAAAATGTTATTACACAAAAATTCTGAGCAATGAAGCCTCATCACTGGCCCCGGATTGAAGTCTTCTCCTCCAGAGACCAAGAATCCCGGCGTCTTTCATGGCTCAGCAACAACCTTTCACTATGAACATTGAACTGCATGTATCTTTTTGAATTATAATTTTCTCTGGATATCTGTCTATATGCCTAGGAGTAGAATTGCTGGATCATATGGTAGCGCTATATTTATATATTTTTAAATTTATTTATTTTTTAATTGAAGGATAATGGCTTTACAGAATTTTGTTGTTTTCTGTCAAACCTAGACAAGAATCAGCCATAGGTATACATATATCCCCTCCCTTTTTAACCTCCCTCCCATCTCCCTCACCATCCACCTCTCTAGATTGGTACAGAGACCCTGTTTGAACTTCCTCAGACATACAACAAATTCCAGTAGGCTGTCTATTTATGTTTAGGTTTTGAGGGAGCCTCCATACTGTTGTTCATAGTTGCTGCACTAATTTACATTCCCATCAAGAGTGTAGGACAGTTTCTTTTTCTCTATACTCTCATCAGCATTTATTATTTGTAAACTTTTTAATGATGGCCATTCTGACTGATGTGAGGTAATACCTCATTAGTTTTGATTTACATTTCTCTAATAATTAGCAAATTTGAACATCTTTTTATGTGGCTATTAGCTATCTGTATGTCTTCTTTGGAGAAATGTCTGTCTAGGTTTTCTGCCCTTTTTTTTGGTTGGGTTGGGTTTTTTTTTACATTAAGCTGTATGAGCTGTTTATTTTTAAAATTGATCTCTTGTCAGTAGCATCATTTATGTTTTCCTTTGCTGTGCAAAATTTTAATTAGGTCCCTTTTGTATGTTTTTGTTTTCATTTCCATTATTCTAGGAGATGGATCCAAACAAATTTTTTAAATATTTTATTATATATATATATATTTAAATTTTTATTTATTGATTTGTTTTGGCTCCACTGGGTCTTCATTGCTGTGTGTGGGCTTTCTCTAGTTGTGGCAAGCAGGGGTTACTCTCTAGTTGAGGTGCTTGGGCTTCTCATTACAGCGGCTTCTCATTGCAGAGCCCTAGTGTAAACGGGCTTTAGTAGTTGTGGCACATGGGCTCAGTTGCCACATGGCATGTGGAATCTTCCCAGGCCAGGAATTGAACCTGTGTCCCTTGTATTGGCAGGTGGATTCTTAACCACTAGACCACCAGGAAAGTCCTCAAATGAATTTTGCTGCAATTTACATCAAAGAGTGTTCTGCTTAGATTTTCCACTAATAGTTTTATAGTATCCAGTCTTATATGTTGGTCTTTAATTCATTTTGAGTTTATTTTTGTATGTGATGAAGGAGAATGTTCTAATTTCATTCTTTTACATGTAACTGTACATTTTATCCAGCATTTGTAATACTTTTGATGTCTGTGGATTTGGTACTGATATACCCTCTTTCATTCATGGTTTTGGCAATTCGTGTCTTCTCTTTTGAAGTCTTGGTCAGTCTGGCTAATGACTTGTCATTTTTGTTAATGTTTTCAAAGAACCAACTTTTGCTATTTCTTTTGTTTTCCTGTTTTCTATTTTCATGGATTTATATTCTGATCTTCATCAAGTCTTTCTTTCTGCTTGTTTTGTGTTTAGTTTGCTCTCCTTTTCTAGTTTCCTGAAGTGGAAGCTTAGTTTATTTATTTTAAAACTTTACTTTTTTGGCCTTGGAGTACGGAATGAAGCAGGGCAAAGGCTAATAGAGCTTTGCCAAGAGAACACACTGGTCATAGCAAACACCCTCTTCCAACAACACAAGAGAAGACTCTACACATGGATATCACCAGATGGCCAACACCGAAATCAGATTGATTATATTCTTTGCAGCGAAAGATGGAGAAGCACTATACAGTCAGCAAAAACAAGACCGGGAGCTGACTGTGGCAATTTAGACTTAAACTGAAGAAAGTAGGGAAAACCACTAGACCATTCAGATATGACCTAAATCAAATCCCTTATGGCTATACAGTGAAAGTGAGAAATAGATTTAAGGTGCTAGATTTGATAGACAGAGAGCCTGATGAACTATGGACGGAGGTTCGTGACATTGTACAGGAGAAGGGATCAAGACCATCCCCAAGAAAAAGAAATGCAAAGAGGCAAAATGGTTGTCTGAGGAGGCCTTACAAATAGCTGTGAATAGAAGAGAAGCGAAAAGCAAAGGAGAAAAGGACAGATATTCCCATTTGAATGCAGAGTTCCAGAGAATAGCCAGGAGAGATAAGAAAGCCTTCCTCAGTGATCAGTGCAAAGAAATAGAGGAAAACAACAGACTGCGAAAGACTAGAGATCTCTTCAGGAAAATTAGAGATATCAAGGGAATATTTCACGCAAAGATGGGCTTGATAAAGGACAGAAATGGTATGGACCTAACAGAAGCAGAAGATATGAAGAAGAGGTGGCAAGAATACACAGAAGAACTGTACAAAAAAGATCTTGACGACCCAGACAATCACAATGGTGTGATCACTCACCTAGAGCCAGATATCCTGGAATGTGAAGTCAAGTGGGCCTTAGGAAGCATCACTACAAACAAAGCTAGTAGAGGTGATGGAATTCCAGTTGAGCTATTTCAAATCCTGAAAAATGATGCTGTGAAAGTGCTGCACTCAATATGCCAGCAAATTTGGAAAACTCAGCAGAGGCCACAGGACTGAAAAGGTCAGTTTTCATTCCAATCCCAAAGAATGGCAATGCCAAAGAATGCTCAAACTACCGCACAATTGCACTCATTTCACACGCTAGTAAAATAATGCTCAAAATTCTCCAAGACAGGCTTCAGCAATACGTGAACCGTGAACTTCCAGATGTTCAAGCTGGTGTTAGAAAAGGCAGAGGAACCAGAGATCAAATTGCCAACATCTGCTGGATCATCAAAAATGCAAGAGAGTTTCAGAAAAAACATCTATTTCTGCTTTATTGACTACACCAAAGCCTTGGACTGTGTGGATCACAATAAAGTGTGGAAAATTCTGAAAGAGATGCGTGTACCAGACCACCTGACCTGCCTCTTGAGAAACCTGTATGCAGGTCAGGAAGCAACAGTTAGAACTGGACATGGAACACCAGACTGGTTCCAAATCGGAAAAGGAATACATCAAGGCTGTATATTGCCACCCTGCTTATTTAACTTATATGCAGGGTACATCATGAGAAACGCTGGGCTGGAGGAAGCCCAAGCTGGAATTCAGATTGCCAGGAGAAATATCAATAACCTCAGATATGCAGATGACACCACCCTTATGGCAGAAAGTGAAGAAAAACTAAAGAGTCTCTTGATGAAAGTGAAAGAGGAGAGTGGAAAAGTTGCCTTAAAGCTCTACATTCAGAAAACTAAGATCATGGCATCCAGTCCCATCACTTCATGGCAGATCGATGGGGAAACTGTGGAAACAGTGACAGACTTTATTTTTGGGGGCTCCAAAATCACTGGAGATGGTGACTGCAGTCATGAAATTAAAACATGCTTACTCCTTGGAAGGAAAGTTATGACCAACCTAGACAGCATATTAAAAAGCAGAGACATTACTTTGCCAATAAAGATCCATCTAGTCAAGGCTATCGTTTTTCCAGTGGTCATGTATGGATGTGAGAGTTGGACTACAAAGAAAGCTGAGCACAGAAGAATTGATGCTTTTGAACTGTGGTGTTGGAGAAGACTCTTGAGAGTCCCTTGGACCACAGGGAGATCCAACCAGTCCATCCTAAAGGAGATCAGTCTTGAGTGTCATTGGAAGGACTGAAGGGCTGATATTGAAGCTGAAACTCCAATACTTTGGCCACCTGATGCGAAGAGCTGAGTCCTTGGAAAAGACCCTGATGCTGGGAAAGATTGAGGGCAGGAGGAGAAGGGGACGACAGAGGATGAGATGGTTGGATGGCAACATTGACTCGATGGACATGGGTTTGGGTGGACTCTGGGAGTTGGTGATGGACAGGGAGGTCTGGCGTGCTGCGGTTCATGGGGTCGCAAAGAGTTGGACACGACCAAGCGACTGAACTGAACTGAACCCTGACACCATTGCTTTGTTCTCTTCCCCTATAGTTTTGCTTTTTCCAGAATGTCATAGAATTGGAGTCATACAATATGTAGTATTTGGAGGCTGACTTCTTTCTCTTAGCATAGCACAGTTGAGACTTACAGCAATTGTGTGAATTAACGGTTAATTCCTTTTTATTGTTGGATATTATACCATCATATGGGTATGCCACAGTTTATTTATTCATCCTTTGGAGGACATCCAAGAAGTTCCCCACATTGGTCTCTCTTGGGTAAAGTTGCCATAATCATCCATTTACAAGGATTAGGGGGAACTAAGTTTGCATCTCTCTGGAATAAATACCTAGGAGTGGGACCACTGGACAACGTGTAAGTTTATGTTTAATTGCCAGGCTATATTCATACTGGTTTTTGCTTTGTGGATTTTGAAGCTGTTTTGTTTGGTGCCTGCACATTTCAGATTGTTTGCCTTGGTTGGTTGTTTGGTGAATTACATTGTAATTGGTGTTCATTACATAACACCTATCATTACATAACATCTCTCTTAATCCATGGTAATTCCCTTTGCTCTGAAGTTGACTGTATCTGATGTGGGTCTCATGGAGATATCATATTATTGAATCTTATTTTTTAACCCATTCTAGTATTCAGTGTCTTTTAGTTGATAAACTGTTTGGCATTAATGGAATTATTGATATGTTTGGGTTTAGGTTAACAAAGTTATTATTTGTTTTTCCTTTATTCTCCTTTTTGTCTGTTTCTCATTTCTGTCTTTCTTTGGAATACTTTAATATTTTTTAGTATTCCACTTTAATTTAGTTTTTATTCTCTTTGTTAATTTCTCTAGAAATTACGATAGTCATACTTATCTTTTCACAGTCTCTGTAGAATTTTACCACTTAATGTGAAATGTAGAAACCTTACAACTACATAGTTCTCTTGACTTTCCCCCTTTATTTGTAAGTTTCTTATGTATTACATGCACATACACTGAGAACTCCATCAGACAGTTATTATTTTTGCTTTTAATCATTGTATACATTTTATAGAAATGACCACAAAATGAATAATCGATTATATTTTGCCCACACCTTTGTCATTTCCGTTGCTTCTCATTCTTGAAGCTCTAAGTTTCCTTTTCAGATCATTCGCCTCTTGTCTGAGGAACTTCCTTTAGCGTTTTTTTAGAGCAGTTCTAGTGACTAATTCACTTTGTTCCCCCTCATCTGAGAATATCTGTATTTCATTTTCATTCTCAAAGGTTATTTATGCTGGATGTAGCATTCTGAGTTAACAGTTCTTTTTTCACATCCTTTAAAAATATTATGGCTCTCTGATTTCTGATGAGAAATCTACAGTTATTCAAATCATTGTTCTTTTATTCATAAATGCAGTGATTTTCCCCAGCTGTTTTCAAGATTTTTGCTTGTATTTGGTTTTCAGCTGTTTTATTGTAATATGTCTGGGATTGGATTTTTTTTTAATTTGATTTGCTTTGAGTTTCTTGAATCTATGAGTTTGTCTTTCACAAAATTTGGTGCGATTTCAGCTATTATTGCTTCCATCTTTTTCCGCACTAGACTTTTCTCTTGGAACTCTGATGGGATAAATGGTCAACAATTTTTTGACACTTTTCACAGGTCCCTGAGTCTCTTAATTTCTTTCAGTACTTTCCCTTTGATGTTCAAATTAGATAATTTCTATTGATTTCTCTGGAAGGTCAGTGACTCTCCTTTGTCATCTCCATTCTGCTGTTGAGCCTGTCTAGTTAATATTTTTGTTTCAGTTATTATTTTTTCATTTCTAAAATTTTCATCTGATTCTTCTGTATACCTTTTATTTCATTGTTGATACTTTCAACATTTTTAATTGTTTGACCTTACTTCTAGGAGTATGGTTATAACATCTTCTCTATCTGGTCATTCTAACATTTTTGTCATCTGAGAGTTGACATATGCTAATTCTCTTTTCCCTTCCAAGTTGAGATGTTCCTGGTTGTTCATAAACCATGTAATTTTGATTGTAGTCTGGGCATTTGGAATATTATGATATGAAAATCTGGGTCTTGTTTAATTCTAAGGAGGTCAGTTTTAGTTTTTTTTGTTTTATTTTAGCAGACAATTGATCTGGTTAAATTCAGCCTTCAGGTACTGGCCTTACTTCCTTGGGATGTGATCTAATATCAAGTCTGGGGTTTCAGAGCCTTTAAAATGCTATTTGGATCTTTCCAGCTATGCACCACTATATGACATGTCTTTCAGTTCACTTCAGTTTAGTTGCTCAGTCGTGTCCTACTCTTTGCGACCCCCTGGCACACCAGGCCTCCCTGACCATCACCACCTCCCAGAGTTTACTCAAACTCACGTCCGTTGAGTCTGTCACACTGCACGTCTTTCAGGCAATGTCCATTCAAATCCTTTGCTATTTTTTGATTGGTTATTTCTCTTATTATTGAGTTGTGAGGATTGTTTATATATTCTGGATGTAAGTACCCTTATCAGATACAGAATTTGCAAAGATTTTTTCCAGTCCTGTGGGTTGTCTTTTCACATCCTATGTCCTTTGAATCAAAACTATTTTTGATTTTGATGAAATCCAATTTATCTGTTTTTTCATTGATCCCTTAGGCTTTTTTGGTACTGTGCCCAAAAATCTACTGCCTAGCCCAAGATCACAAATATCTACTTCTGTGTTTGAGTTTTATAGTATTAACTTTTATGAAATCTAGGATCCATTTTGAGTTAATTTTTGTGTACATTGTGAGGTAGGAATCCAACTTAAATCTTTTGAATGTTACTATCCAGTTGTCCAAGCATCATTTGTTGAAAATAACTTTCCTCCCACAGAATTGTCTTAACACAATTGTCATAAATCAGTTGGTCAACTGATTTATGCAAATACTCACTGTCTTAATTATTGTAGATCTTTAGCAAGTTTTAAGACCTCTCATTTTAAGATAGTTCTGGCTATCCTTGGTCCCTTGATAATCATAAAGTCAGCTTAACAACTGCTTCAAAGAGCCAGGTGGGATTTTGATAGGGATATACTTAATCTGTACATCAATTTTAGGAGTGTTGCCATCTGATGATATTAAGTCTTCTTATCCATGAACATGGGATGTCTTTTAACAGCAGTATTGGAAGCTGGAAGACAGTGTATTAATAACTTCAGTATGCTCAATGCAGATACCTATAAATCTAAAATTCTATTCCCCCTATCTTTGCAAAATAAGGGGAAAGGAAGTCAGCATTTAGTGACAGAGCATAGATAAATCTTCAAAGTCTGTTGCTGCCAGGGAAAGCAGAAGGAGTGGCAACTGGAGGGATGTATATATATATATATATATATATATATATATATATATATATATATATTCTGTTTTTAGGATGAGCAATTTGAAAGTATAATCAAGTAGAGGAGGAGACATTGATGACACAGTAGGAATTAGAGGGATCATGTCCCTTAATAATTTTTAGTAGATGAAGGGGGGTATCCTACAAGGAAGGTAATGGGAGAGACATTGATGGGTGAGGGTATAGAAGCTGAAGGGTTGGTGATGGAAAGATCACAAAGTTCTCCACAGACCACTAAGTAGGCAGCAAAGGCACAAGATAAGACTGGAGAGGCTGTTTGGATACCTGAATGGAATAGAAAAGCATGAAATAGTCATCTTGCAGAATGGCAAAGTGAAATTTCTAAGGAAATATGACAGTTGACAGTTTTGAGTTCCTATCTGAGGTATATGGTATAAATTTGAAGAAATTTCAGTCATCAGCATTTAAAAATTTTTTCCAACAATGTTCAGATGCTTTGGTACAGTGCAGAGTAAGTGGAAGGGAAGGGAGGGGAGGACGAGCAAGATGTTAATACTATTTATAAACACTTGGCCATGTATTGAACCACAGTGTTTAGGCTGATCACTTAGAAAAGTGAGAACTTGAGGAGGAAGATGAAGTATGAAAAGTGACAGGACCAGCAGATTGGAAGTCCAGAGAAATGGCAGACTGACGGATACACAATGGATACCACATAGAAATTAGAAATTTTCTTTGGGACACTAAATAAGCTACTGAACAAGTTGTACTTAACTGTGGCTGCACATAATAGTCTTCTGGGGAACTTTAAAAAAAAAAAATGTTGTCTGTGGGTTCCAACCCCATTGATCCAGAATTTCTGAGCATCTGTGGCTTTGAAAAGAGCACAGGTCATTCAGACATGTGGACGGAGCTGATAATGACTACAGCAGAGCCTGGAGTGCTGGGAGACCTTGGGACTGGAAGGCAGAGCTGCCACACTGAACAGCCCCCAATGGTACCACAGTCATATAGCCCATGACAACCCTATTTGGCAGGTTGTAGCAGCTGAGAGCATCTCTAATTGAGAACACATTGGAGCAGGAATAGACCCATTAGAGTCTTAGGGATTTAAAACATATCTGGAGCAGTGATTCTCAGCCCTGGGGAGGGGGAAGCTTGGAAAAAATCTCAAAGCCAAGATGGCATCCCAGGTTAATCACATTAAAATCAGTGAAGCCCAGGCTAAATCAGGACTTTAAAAAACTCACATGACATTTTCATCATTCATCCAGAAGCCTTGTGGAGAGTGCTGTGCCATTTTTTTTTAAGATAGGAAACACCGGATAGGGTGCAGTTTGGGGAGGAGATTTTATCATTTTATGCAGAGACTGCAGTATCTGTCCTTCAACCAGGTGGAGATGTCAAAGAGGCAGTGCCAGGTCTGAAGCTAGAGAGACAAGGCTTAAGTTGAAGTGAGAAAACTCCCCCCAGTTCTGGGTGAATTGTTGATTGCTGTATATTTTTAAAGCATATTAGTCTGGGGATGTTCTGATGAAATCCCTAGTCTTTATAAATAACCACACATATGCACTCTGCTTTGAGCAGTGTTCACAGAATTAGAGAGGGGAACACAGCTCTGGTATGGATGCAGGATGCTTATAAAATACAGTTGTAAGAGAGTGTTGAGGAAGGATGGGTTCTGTAGAGTTTATCTGATCATACATACTAATTTCATACGTTGTTAGATAAAAGACTCATAGTTTGGTAAAAGACTCAGGCTCCTACAAAATCAGTGCAGACTCAGACCAGCTGAGTCCCCTGACCTACATGGCAGTATTATCCTTGACCATGTGCCCAGAGGGAAATGATGGCATACTTGGGCAGGAGAGGAGCTGTTGTTTCTTGTTTTTGTGGGGTTTTTGGTATGAAAAACAGATTGCTGTTTTTCTTCATTCAAATTGTACTCTCCCATTCCCACGTTTCTAGATAGATTTAAGAGGAAGTTGCCGTCTCAAAGCAGTTTTGGAACTTGACAGCATGACCTTTTAAGTTGATAATTTACCAACTTTAAAATTAAGCAAAAAACAAGCATGTGGGGATTTATATAAAATAAAAATCTAAGACATTACTTTTTGTGTGTTCCATTCAAGTTCTTCAGATGTACTTCAGACCATTTGGCACTGTGTGTATGTTGGCAGTTGTTTCAGGGGCGCATCTGGACATTGTTTTGGGTGCTTGCCTTACTGTCTGAAGGATCATCAGTGGGTCAGCTGCATTTGTGGGAGCTGCTCTGCATAATCATTTATTTTCATGAGCTATGTCTTTACAAAGGCTCAAAACATTCTGCAGTTATCTTAAAGGTCTTCCTCAGTAAATTCTAAGTTATCATGTAAAATATTATTTTGCCCAGATGGTGGTAAGTACATTTAGAAAGTGAACTGACATTTTGTAGTGAATTTACATTTATGCCTCAGAGCCAGGGTACATGGTACAATACCGGGAAAAATGTTGCAACAGACCAGAAGTGACCAGGAGGCTTGTTTCCCAAACTCCATCTTACATTGTTGTTTAGTCTGTCTGTCTCATCTGTCTGCATCCCTGGGGTTACCTGAAATAATGTTTCAAGCCCTTGGACCATCGTGTTCCAGTGGCAGCAAGGGCAGTAGCGCTAAGAGGGATGCAGTAAGATCTAACCTCTGTCACAACCTCTGTCTGTGCCAGGCACCCTTGATTACCGTATTTTATCTCTTCAGTAAAGGAGAAGTGGCACTCTGTAAGGAAAGTGCCGTTTCCATCCTCGTCTTGCCCAGGTTTTAGGGCAGAAGAGTTAGAACCTTGGCCGTATTTACTCCAGGGTGAGTCGCAGAGATTCAGCACCTGGAGATTCAGCCTGGAGATGAAGCCTTAACAGATCTGCTTCTGTCCCAGACAGGAGCAGGAGATGGGACGTAGGGGTAAATACGGTGCCACAGGAAGGTTGGGTTGGTATTGACAGGCATGGAGTGTGAAGAGCCCCCATGCGATACACACCTGTATCTTTTCCAGTTCTGGCATTACAGCTGCTCCTTGAGGTGGGCTGGAGAAGTCTGCTTTGAGGACATGAATGAGTTCTCGCCATCATTCTTACAACAGGAAGCAACGATGATGGCCACCACGTATCTAGCACACAGCTTTTGCCACTCTTGTGTTCATGTGCACGAGAGATGCTGAATAATTATTCGGCCTGCAGGTTTCATCAAAATCTCAGTTGTTGGTTGCCAGGTTCCTCTGTCCATGGGATTTCCCAGGCAGGAATAGTGGAATGGGTGGCCATTTCCTTCTATAGGGGATCTTCCTGACCCAAGGATCGCACCTGGGTCTCTCGCATTGCAGGCAGATTCTTTACCGGCTAAGCCACCAGGGAAGCCCAACCAATTTCCATGGAATTCACTTATCTTGTATAGGATATTCCAGCTTATACTTGAGCTCAGTACTTTGTTTAGGATTAATAAAAATAGAGTGAATGGGAAAATAACTGATGCGTTCATGTCCTCAGAAGGAAACACGTCATTGCTGGCTCATAGGATATACATGTCTTAAATTTTAATCTAGGCAGTTTGGATAATTACCTAATTTAAGTAATACCAAGCTGTTTTCCAAAGAGAAATCTCTTTGCTCCATATCCTCACCAAAACTTGGTCTAACAGACTTTAAAATTTATGCTCATGTGACGGATGTTTGAGTATCTCTTTTCCTTGATAACATGAAATTCAGCACCATTTCATGTTGTTTGTAACAACCCCACTCTGAAAGCAGTCTGAATGCCCATTGAGGATAGAATGTATAAACAAATTGTGATATATCGATGCAAAGGAATCCCATGGTCTAATAATGTTATGGATGTTCTTGTGCCTACTTTTTCAGTGACTATATCTGAATATTTCCATTGAGTAAATACCCAGGAATGGAATTGCCGGTTTACAGCGTCTTTTGTATGTTTAGCTTTGATAGATAGCTGCTGAATGGTTTTCTGTGCTGTTATCCTAATTTATAGTTTCATGAGCACAATTAACTTTTTCATAAATTTTATTTTGATATAATTCTGCATATCCAGAAAAGTTGCAAGAGTAGTAGAACTTCCATATATATTTTACCCATATAAATCAATTACAGCCATATGTTTACTTCATTTGTACCCTCCACTTACCCTTCCTCATTTCCTTCCTTTATCTATATAATATAATAAGTTGTATATGTATATATACACACACACACACATATGCCATACTTAGTCACTCAGTTGTGCCCAACTCTGCAACATGGACTGTAGCTTGCCAGGCTCCTCTGTCTGTGGGATTCTCCAGGCAAGAATACTGGAGTATATAGCCATTCCCTTCTCCAGGGAATCTTCCTGATCCAGGGATCAAACCCAGGTCTCCTGCATTGCAGGCAATTCTTTATTATCTGAGCCACCAGGGAAGCCCATATATGTTAAGTATCTGTAGATATATGAGCATATATTTTATATATATTTATCTGTTAGCAGTTTTTCTGAACTATTTGAGACATGGAGATATCAAGCCCATTTATCATGAAAAACTTAAGTGTGTATTTCCTGAAAGACGCCATTATCTTACATAACAACAGTACAATTACTAAATTCAGAAATTTTAACATTGGTATAATTCTGTTATCTAATCCATAGTCTAGACTCAATTTTATAAATTCTCCCAGTAATTTCCTTTATAACTTTATTTTTCTGGTCAAAGGTTTAATTCAGGATCTTAGATTACACTTAATTGTATGCTTTTTAAATCTGGAACATTTCCTAAACCTTTATATATCTTGATATTTTCAAGAGTATAGACCAGTTAATTTGTAGAATGTTCCCCAATTTGGGTTTGCTGAGGTTTTTTGATTATTAGTCAGATTATGCATTTTTTTCAATAATCCCTCAGAAATAGTCCTCCATCCTTCCTAATCTTTTATATCAAAGACATGTAATATTGACTTCTCTCTTTACTGGTTATGTTAACTGGTCACTTGGTTATGTAACTAGGTTTCTCCCCTGTAAAATTAGTGTTTCCCCTTTGTAAATTAGTAGGATTTTTCTCATCAAAGTTTTGTCTCCTGGTTTAGCACCCTTTGATGAACTTCTCTCTCTGTCACTTGTCTTATGTTGACATCTCTGTATGGAAGAGCTGTACCTTCTCCATTTATTTGTCCATCTATTTCTATGGACTTGTAGATCTTATTTTAGCTAGTGAGTTTTATTCTGTTGCTTCCATCATTCATTTTAATGCTCAGATTGCCCCAGATTTGACTGATAGAGGATTCCTTCAACCGAGCTCGAGTCCTTTGGATTTGTACCCAGTTATTTTAACACTTCTTTTCTTTCCTTTATGACAAGGTATTCCAAGATCCTCATTTGATGATGCTTCATCTCAGAAATCAGCCTTTTTTTGAAGTCCTATTTCCATTTATTAGAGAATGTTATTCCTAAATGAAGACATAGGTACTGGATGTGCTCATTGTTTCTAGGCCTTTGCAGAATTAAGAAATGTGTATATACATGTGGAACTACTTATCCATCATGGGCTTCCCTTGTGGCTCAGCTGGTAAAGAATTCTCCTGCAATGCAGGAGACTGGGTTGGGAAGATATTCTGGAGAAGGGAAAGGCTACCCACTCCAGTATTCTGGTCTGGAGAATTCCATGAACTGTACAGCCCATGGGGTCGCAAAGAGTCGAACACAACTGTGACTTTCACTTCACTTCACTTATCTGTCTATCAGAAAAACAAGAGTTTATATTAATCCTTTCAACCAATCAGCACTACTCTTTCCATATTTGTAACTCCTTTAACCAGTAGTGGGATACCTTGCTTTCAGTTCCCTTAATACATTTACTTATTTGCTCAAATCTAGAATACATGGAAAGTGGTATCAGAATTGCCATTAAATACCAAAGGGAAAAAATAAACCAACTAACTATAGTTCGGTATTTGTGTGGGCATATTTTTAGGTAAAATAAGTGAAATTCACATTCTAATTCCACAGTTCAGTAAATTCTGACAGGTGCATGTACTCATGTAAATTAAACCTCTGTCAAGATATTGAAGTTTCACATCACTGTGATTTGCCTCAGTCAGTATCCTCTTATTGTTGTTCAGTCACTGATTGTGTCCGACTCTTTGCAACCCCATGGACTGCAGCATGCCAGGCTCCTCTGTCCTCCACTATCTCCCTGAGTTTGCTCAAATTCATGCCCATTGAGTCAGTGATGTTATCTAACCATCTCTGCCACTTTCTTCTCCTTTTGCCTACCCTGTCTTTGCCAGCATCAACGTCTTTTTCACTGAGTCGGCTCTTCATATCAGGTGGCCAAAGTATTGGAGCTTCAGCTTCAGCATCAGTCCTTCCAATGAATATTCAGGACTGATTTCCTTTAGGATTGACTGCTTTGATCTCCTTTCGGTCTAAGGGAGTCTTCTCCAGTACCACATTTTGAAAGCATCAGTTCTTTGGTGCTCAGCCTTCTTTACGGTACAACTCTCACATCCATACATGACTACTGGAAAAACCATAACTTCTTCAGCAAAGCAGTGTCTTTGCTTTTTAATATGCTGTCCAGGTTTGTCATAACTTTTCTTCCAAGGAGCAAGTGTCTTTTAATTTCATGGCTGCAGTCACTGTCCATAGTGATTTTGGACCCAAGAAAATAAAATCTGTCACTGTTTCCACTTTTTCCCCTTGTATTTGCCATGAAGTGATCAGGCTGGATGCCATGATCTTGAAAGTGAAAGTAAAAGTCGCTCAGTTGTGTCCTACTTTTTAGGACCCCATGGACTATACAGTCCATGGAATTCTCCAGGCCAAAATACTGGAGTGGGTAGCCTTTCCCTTCTCCAGGGGATCTTCCCAACCCAGGGATCAAACCTAGGTCTCCCACATTGCAGGCAGATTCTTTTATCAGCTGAGCCACAAGGGAAGCCATGATCTTAGTTTTTTTAAATTTTGAGTTTCAAGCCAGCTTTCTTGCTCTCCTTTTTCATCTTCATCGAGTTGATCTTTAGCTCCTCTTCACTTTCTGCCATTAGAATGGTATCATCTATGTATCTACGGTTGTTGATATTTCTCCTCTAGAGGCAACCATTTTTCTAAACTTTTTTTAGTGTAGATTTGTCTTGCTAAGTCTGAAACTTCATGTAAAAGGAACTATGCAGTTTGATTTCTCTTATTTGCAGCTTTTGTGAGGTTCACCCACATGGCTTCATGTAGCCAAAGTTTATCCCATTTTATTATTGACTAGTAAGTATTACCCATGGAGGAGGGCACAGCAAACCACTCCAGTATTCTTGCCTGTAGAAGAATCCCATGAACAGAGGAGCCTGGTGGGCTACAGTCCATAGGGTCTCAAAGAGTCGGACACGACTGAAGCGATTTAGTGTGCAGTAAGTATTACTTTGTAAAACTATACCAAAATTAGTTATCCATTCTCTTCTTGATTGACATCAAATTGTGATATTGTGAATATTGTGGCTTTGATCATTCTTTTATACAACTTTGTGTGGACACATGTTTTCATCCTCTTAGATAAATATCTACAAATGGAACTGCTAGATGATAAGGTCAGTATGTGCTTAGTTTTGTAGAAAAGTATCAAATATTTACCAAATTAGCTTCATTATCTTTATAATCCCTCCAGGATTATGAGAGAATTCTAGGTGCTCCACATCCCTGCCAACGTTTGATGTCAGAGTTTTAAATTTGAGCCATTCTACTTGGTATCACATAGGGTATCTCTCTGTGGTTTTAACTCCTGATAACTAGTGATATTGAGCACATTTTCATGTACTTATTGGCAGTCCTGTATATTCCTTTGAAGTTCCTTTACCAATGTTTTGTCTGTTTTTTTTTTTTTAAGTCGGTTGTCTTTTCAGTGTTGTCATAGAAGTTTTTGAAAGATTCTGCAAGTAAGTCCTTTGTCAGGTATGTCTTATGGATATTTTTCCTAGTTTATGATTTGTCTTTTTTTCTAAATAGTGTTTTGATGAGTTGATATTTTGAATTTTGATAAAGCCTAATATATTGATTTTTTTCTCTTTCATGATTCTTGCTGTATGTAGCTTAAGAAATCTCTACCTTCCCCTAGGTTGGGGAGATATAATCCTACATTTTATTGTAAAAATTTTATAGCTTTAGCTTTAATGTTTAGTTTTGTGATCCATCTTGAATTAATTTTTCTGTGTGGTATTGAGGTAGGGTTGAGGCACATTACTTTTCCATATGAAAATGTAGCTCTTCCCTATACCATCTGTTGAAATATTTCTTTTCACCATTGAATTGCTTTGGCACGTTTGTGGGTCTGTTTCCAGATCCTCTGTTTGATCCCACTGATCTATATATCTGTCTTCACATATATATCATTTTTATTACTATAGCATTGTGGTAATTCTTGAAATTTTATAAGACTTCCATCTTTAGTCTTTATCAAGATAATCTTATCTATTCTTGGTCAGTTGAATTTTCATTTAATTTTTAGATTTATTTTATCAGTTTCCATAAAAATGCTGCTGATATTTTTAAATAGAATTTCACTGAATCTACAGATCAATTTTAGGAGAACTGACCATGAGAGTAACCCTCTGAATCCTTAAACATGGTATATTGCTCTATTTGTTTAGGTCTTCTCTAATTTCTCTCAACAAAGTTTTATGTTTCAGTGTAAAAAGTCTTGGTATTTCTTACTAAATTTTTTCATAAGTATTTTTTCCAAAGTCATTGTAAATTGATTTAGTTTAATTGCACCTTCTGACTGTTTACTGCTAATATATACAAATACAAATGATTCTTTGTATATTAGCCTTGTAACTTGCAGTCTTGCTAAATGCATTTATTTGTTATAGAGTTCTTAGAATTTTCTGTTCTGATATTCATGTCATCTGCAAAAATAGAAGCTTTTCCTTTTCAACCTTTTTTCCTTATTTCACTGGCTAGGATCTATCCAGGTGTTCAGACTGAATATGCTTACCTTAGTCCTAATTTTAGGGGAAAGCAGTTTAATATTATACCATAAAGTCTGATGATAGGTATAAGATTTTTTAATATAAATGTACCAGCACTGAGGTGCCTGGGTTGGGGTTGCAGAGGGGTGAGGCTGTTGCAGTGTTGACTTTTCCAGTTGGTTCTCTATGCTGCCTGAGGTGCTAGAGCCAATTACCTACCGTGCAGGCATTGGAAAGCTCCAAGGCATCTCAGCTGGTCCACAGCCCCAGTGCCCATGGTCCAGCTCACTCCTGTCCTCTACAAGGCCTACCATGGAGGCCACTTAACCATCTGCCTTGCCCTGGGTGGCTGTACCAAATGGCCTTTTCACCACATTGTGGCTTCCCCCAACAAGTGTCCCATGGATGGCCATTTCATGGAGCAGCTGGGCTCCTATGATCCACTGTCCAGTAGTTATGGAAAGAAACTCATTTCTCTCAACCTGGACCAGATCTGGCATTGTATTGGTTGTGGAGCCCACCTCTCTAAGCCTGTGGAAAAGCTTCTGGGTCTTTCTGGCTATTTCCCTCAGCATCTGACGGTGGTCACAAATGCTGAGAGGTTGTGACAGAAACAGGCATGAGAAGTCCTCTTAGCTGCTCAGAAAACAGATACAGAGGCTACAGAAACAAGAGAATTGACTTCAGTGAACATAACAGTGGGAACAAGGTCGAAGTCCTCTTAAAATATTTGTGCGAAGTTCTTAGTTTTATTATATTTATAGGGCTATAAATAGAATTAAGTAAAAAAGCAATAATAATATTGTCTATTAATTTTTTAACAGTTATAGCACTACTCAAAATTTCTATTATTTAACATCAATTTTGAGGACTTCCATGGTGGCTCAATGGCTAAGACTTTGCACTCCCAATGTAGGGGACCCATGTTCTATCCCTGGTCAGGGAACTAGATCCTACGTGCTGCAACTAAGAGTTTGCATGCCACAACCAAGACTCTGTGCAGCCAAATAAATAAAAATAAGTATTTTTAAAAATAGGTCAATTTTAGTAATTTTATTTTTGTATTTTTGAATTTGTCCACTTTGTCTGTATTTGCCAATTTATTTGCATAGTATAAGTTTATCAGTAATATTTTTATTTTCATGAAACTGTTGATTTTGTTGATCCTATCTACCATCTATGTGTTTTG
The DNA here is from genome assembly GCF_033118175.1 of Dama dama. NCBI lineage: Eukaryota > Metazoa > Chordata > Mammalia > Artiodactyla > Cervidae > Dama > Dama dama. Next base: position 38,344,118 of record NC_083693.1, read on the forward strand.
GTCTTTATCATGATCTTCCTTTTAATTCATTTATTTTGCTAATTTTTTCTCCCCCTTTGAAATGGCTGCTTGGCTCATGAATTTCTGGTCCTTTTTATTTTCTCACTATGCACTGAAAGCAATCAAACCCCCTCTAACTATTGCTTTTACTATATCCCACAAGTTTTGATAGGAAATATTTTGATTCATTTAGTTCAAAATCTTTTATTGTTTCAGTTTTGATTTTTCTTTCACTCTTATTTATTTCATCTTATTTTTCATAGGGTTTCCCTGATAGCTCAGGTGATTTTTCCTATTGACTTTACTTACATTTTTGAACATTTAACTATGAAAATATAAAATATCTATAAATGTATACAGAATAATATAATGAATCCCCATGTACCCATCTTTTATGACTATCCAGTCATGTCCAAACTTGTTTTTTCTTGCCTACTGCTACTTCAGCCTCCTATATTATTTTGGAACAAATCCTGTGGCTATTTGTATGGGTTGAATTTTTTAACTATATGGGAATTTGCTAGTTATCTGACTTGTTTCTTTAGAGAACATTGTAAGTTCATCATTTGAAATTTCTTGTGATATTCTTTTCATCCCAAAATGTAAGAGATATTTTGTTTATGTCCCATGCATACTAAAAATAGTTTGTATTCTGCAGCTCTTGAAAGTGTAATTCTATATGTCAAATAGGTGAAGTTTGTCAAAAGTACATTCAAATTTTTAATGTCCCCACTCATATTTGACCTGATCATTAGGAAGTAATTCTCTTTATCACTAGTAAATGCTTCTACCTCTCATATTAACAGAGCTACACCAGTTTTCTGGTGATTATAATTTGCATAGTGTATTTCTTACCTTACCTTTAAAATTTCATCTTTTCTATATCTTTACACGTAGGAAAGCTTTTATAAATAGTATATTGTTGAATTTTGTATTCAGTCTGCCAATTTATTGCCTTTAACTGAAGCATCTGGTGTCTTTACATTTAGTTTAATTAGTGACACATTTAGGTTTAAATCTACTCATCTCATCTTGTGCTTCTTTACTTGTTTTACATCTGCTCCCCTCGCCCCCTGCCTTGTTTATTGCCTTCTTTTGGATTCTTTTTCAAATCGATTTTTCAAAATATATCAAGAATTCAACCCTTCTCACCACCCCCACTGCTGCTGTCCCGCCCAGACCATCTCCTCCTTCCTCTGGGTGAGGCAGTGGCCTCCTGACTCATCTCCCTGCTTCTGTCCTTCCTCCCACTCCCCTCCCTCCCCCGGCCATCTGCTCACTAAGCAGCAGCCAAGTGAGCCTCTTAGCGTGTCAGCTAGTTCCCCTCCCTACAAAGGCTGCCTTGGCTCCTGGCTGGAGTGAGCGCTGTCCGAGGTCCTTGGGGACTGTCATGGCCTGGGGGACTCAGTGCCGCCCAGCTGCCATTGCCCCATGTGCTTGAGACACGTGACCACCTGCAGGTCCTCTGACAGTACGGAGCCCCTCCCTCCTCTCCCCGGGCTGGACCTTCTCACCCTGCCATGCACATGGCTTACCTCTTCCACGCCCTTGTTCCAGAATCACTTTTCCCCGTGACGTCTGCCCTGACCACGCCTTGCCCTCCACCTGCTCTTGACCCTGTCCTGTTCTCTCTTAGGAGTCCGCTCCCTCTGTTGCCCTGTACAGTGCGCCAGTTACAGACCACGTGCTGTGTCTCTGCCTCTGTTAGAAAAGAAGCCCCTGGGGGGGGGTCTCTGCCCTTTTGTTTAGGAACATATCAAGACCCTGAAACAGAGCCTGACCCAGGGTAGGCACTCAGAAGTTACTGGTGAAGAAATGTGGGAATTTATTTTTTCCCTTGTAATTATTTGAAAGTTACATGCACTTATGTCTCTTATTTTAATGTTACCATGGAAACAACAGTGTGCATACTTAACGACTCAAAGTCTCAAGTTAACCAATGCTGTTACCTTCCTTCGGGCTTTACAATGACCTGTGAACACTTTTAAGATACTCCATTTACTCTAAGTTTTATTTTTTGTGTGTTTTTTTGTTTGGGGGGTGGGGGGTGTTTACTTTTTGAGGAAGAAGCAGGATGAAAGTATGAAAATGCAGTTGTTTTGTGGGAAACTGGATCCAGTATTTGAAGTGTGTGACTGAGACATGGGCCTCAAATTTGCCTTTTGATAGAAACCAGGTATTTGTCAGTTCTTTGGCTTCACACATTCATGAGCATCATGAGGGCCTTCAGTGGCTTCCAAAGACAACTGGTTCCAGGTGAGTGGCATAAAAATACCTGTGATATTTGTAGATCCCACACTCACAAGTTTCCCTTTGAGAAGTCTTGGCTGCTCCTCAGGAATGAATGTTGTACCAGTCCCTGGTCTTTCTGAAGCCCTCACCCAGGGGTTAGCCCCCCTCCCAAGCGGTCCTCAGCCTCCCTGAGGACCACTGCACTTAGCATCTGATCACAATGTGGCATTTGTAGAAGCCTGGCATCAGTGTGGGAGTGATTTCAGCGAGCCTGGGAGGTGTAAATGAAAGTTTAAAATCCTCAACGGAGGAACAATTTGAATAGTGTTAAAGCCAGGACGGTTTCTTGGCTTTTCCACCCCCAGGCTGTCTGAGCACAAAGGCTAAAGAATGCAGGTGTCAGGGCCTGCCCTGACACCCACGCATCATGTCTGTGCCTCTCTGGACCACGGTCCAACTGTGGGGATCACATGCCATAGGCAGGCAGCAGTCAGCCTCTGCGTCCTGTCTCAGGAAGCACCATCTTGCTGGGGTTATGCTTTCGTTGGGCTGGATTTCAAAACTCACAATGAGCAGCACATTGCAAAGATACGCCACTGACAGTGCACATGCACACCACCATCAAGGACCTCAACAGTGGCCCGGCTCTGGCCCTTTCCTCCCAGGAAAGCGGTTGGTCTCCTCCTGGTGAGCAGATAATCTGCCTGAGTTGCCCAGGAAATAGGGCTCCCTGTGTTGCTCTATCAGGATGCCTCTAGGACCCTCTGAAGTTGTGGTGGACTGTTGGGGGTGGTCCAGGGACCTAGAGCAACCCTGGTAAACCTTCCCCTCCTCTCTGATTAGGTCTGTATTCAACCACATTCCTCACTTCTCCACTTTACAGTAAGGATGCTGGTTATGGAGCTGGAAGATAATGGAGCAGTGCCTCTCATACCATGGAATCCTCATCATTTGCCCCAAAGCCGCCCCCTCCTCCTCCTGCACCTGTCCTGTGGTACAGGGGCTTGCCCACCTTCTCCTGAGGCTCAGCCTTTATTGGCTCTTCCTTAACCAATTATCAGCTCCTTGAAATTCTCATTTCATGTGGCTTCTTGGGCAAATCAACACTTTCTGCAGAGATGCTCTCATTTATTTTTTATCACAAAAGTAATAGGAATTTTCCAGCCAGTGAAGCAATGAAAAGAATTTTTAAATGTTATCGATGCCCCCAAATTTATACTTCCCTTCGCTAATAAATATTGTGTATAAATTACTAGCTACACCTGTGAGCCTATTTATAAATATAGAAGAGCCTTTTGCACTTGTTTCTACACCAGATGTCAATGGTTCCATTCAATCCATATTACCGTGATGCTTCCTTTCCTCAGCACACTGTGTGTCGTTGGTGTCCTTCCAGATCGACAAATCAAGTCTGATTTATCTTTTTTAAACGTATGAATCCATCCAACTTATCCAGCTATTCTCTGTTAAGAAGCATTCTGATTTTCTCATTTTCTGCCACTTCAGAAGTCTTTATTAAGTGTCATTGAGCACTGTCTAATATACTACTAGTTTTTATTTCTGTAAGATACATTTTCCAAAATGGGATCACTGAGTCAAAAAGCTCTTTATTTTGAACTTGAATTGCTATTTTCAAATGACTTTCCCAAAAGGGCTTAGAAATTTACATTCCTACAAAAAATGCAAAAGCATAAAGAGTTCCCTCAATCCCTTTGTGTCTGGATGTCATTGCCAGCTTCTTTGCCAGTCTGTCTGAAAATGATATGGTTTTGGAAATTTGCATTGTTTGTTCATGATTACTGCTCAGAGTGAGCATCTTTTTTATGCATTCTTGGCTTTCTGGATTTTTTTCCTATAAATTGCCTCTTCATGTCTTTTGCCTGAGTTTCTGTTGAGTCATTTTCCTTTATCTTAAGACTTTATTTAAAGGGATGTTAGCACTTTACTGAAATATGTGTTACAACTATTTTTGTGTTGTTTGTTTTGCCATATTTTGAAATATTATCCTGTTAAGTATTTTTTATTATTTTCTTTATAATTACTGAGTATCTTGCATTGTTTAAGAAAGTCTTCCTCATGTCAAAGTCATACAGCTATTTAATATTTGAATACATTTTCTTGTGGTATGTTTACAGTTATATGTCTTACATTTATGTCTTTAATCTACCAGGAATTTACTTCTATGTATGGGTGGGGTAGGGTGTAAGTTTGTTTTCTGTCAGATCCATTTACTAAGTAAACTATTCTTTACCCTGAGAGCTACGGGCCAAATGGGTGTACACTGGTATCATAATGTATTGATTAGCACACCTTTATGGTAAAGCAAACCCTCCCTATTAGTCTGTTCTTTGGTTTTCTTGTCTGCTTTAAAAAAAAATAGATGTAAAGCGCTTAGGAGAGTGCCTCATTTTTTGTGTGGAAAATATTAAACCTCTATAAGTGTATACAGATCAGTAGTACTGAATCCCCATGGATTCAGCACCTGGTGTCTGTAATTGTCAAGTTGTGTCCAGTCCTTGATATTCTTCTATACCCTCACCCACTGCCACTTCAGCCATAAGTATAAAAAATGTTCACTGTGTTTATTCATGTTACTATTATTCTTATCAGTTCATACTTTATACTTCAAAATAATGGCATTCAGTTCCCCCAAAATATGACATTGGAATTCTGGTTGACATTGTATTCCAGTTTTGCATTTGTTTTGAAACAGTATTTTTATGATGTCATCATCCCCTGGGAGGCATGATCAGTGTTTCCGTGCTGTCCTGTCTCCATATCCCTGGCTTTCTATCCTCCTCCGGATGGCTGGGTCTGGAGGGCCTGTGCGTGTCTCTTCTTGAATCCTCCTTGTCTTTCAGATGCTGAGCTTTGAGTTCTGAGTTCTTTTTCTGAGAGAACCCAGACAGCATCCATCTACCGTTGACTCCCAAGGTGACAGTTCCAGCTATGACTCTTAAATCATTCAGCAGACAGTGGTTGACGATTCAGCATGCCCTGGACAGACAGCAGTGAATCAAACAGATATGACCTCTGCTCCCTGATGAGCCAAAGTTACACTCAGAACAGTGAGCAAGAGGCTGCCCTGATCTGGTCAGTGCAGCCCAGGAAGGCTTCCTGGAGGAAGCAGTATTTAAGATGAATTCTGAAGGGCCAATAGGAATGAGCCAGGCAGTGGAGCAGAACATGAAAGTTGTGTAAGAGGAGGCAGAAGGTGGGAGGAACTTCAAGAAAAAGCAAGATCCTGTTTTCTGGGACTCAGAGAATGAGTAGCCCATGTTGATTGAGTCTGGGGATGTGGGTGGGGGTCACAAAGAGCTGGAATGTGCTGGGTTCAGGGGAGGGAGTACCAGCAGATACCATCATGACCATCATCAAGATCCATCCACTCTGCCCTGGACTCTGTGCTGAACCCTTGGGATGTATCCTATTTCACCCTTAGCAGTCAAACAAGATGAGGTACAAAGAAGGCGTGCATGCTACGTCACTTAAGTCATGTCCAACTCTTTGCCACCCTATGGACTGTGGCTTGCCAGGCTTCTCAGTCCATGGGGTTCTCCAGGCAAATATATCAGAGTGGGTTGCCATGTCCTCCAGAGGATCTTCCCGACCCAGGGACTGAACCCTCAAGAAGAAGCCAGGGCTCAGATAAATCACCCACTTGGTCACGTTTACTCAGCCATCAGGATCCTGAGTCAGGATTGAAACTCAAATGCCAGAGCCCACCATGACATGCTGAGACACCAAGTGAGTGACACTTCTTGGTTTTGGCTGCTGAATGCAGAGGAGTTAGTGATCCTGCTCATGGTCAAGGGGAGGATTCTGGGCTGCCATTTGGGTGAGATTTTTACAATCACAGCAGAACACATAGACTGATACCCAAAGGAAAATACAACCAAGAAAATGGGCTGTGACCCCAGAAACAAGTATTCTATGGGAAAAGGCACTGGAAGAAATACTTAGAAGTGGTGGAAGGGAAGGCAAAATAGAGCCATTGTACCACATCTAACTTTATTAGTACAGCATTTCCCCATAATATGGTATGTAGTTACATGAGGCAGTAGGGAGGTCGTCTTTATAAAGTCAGCATGTCAACAGCATGCCTGTTGGATGTGCCACAAAACTTCCCAGAGTGATTTTCCAGGTAGTGGGCGTACACTGCAAGACTCACTTTTTGGCTCTTTTAGCCATATGTCACGAATAGCTTTCTACCGTGAACTGTGTGTTTTGGTTAGTTTACTAAACTGAAGTTTCACCACTGAATTTATCCTCCCTTTGATCTAAGGCTGAAACCCAGCATAACACAAAGCAAGTTAACTCGGACACAGGATAGGCTATCTCGCAACCCCTTGGGCCAGACTGGATCTCTCTCTCTGAACCTCATTTCCTCACAGTTATTTCTAGCCCAGAGTAAATTTCAAGCCCACAGGCCCAGAGCCATCAGAAGCTTCTTGTGGCGTTTATGCTGTTTAAAAAATTCCATTGAATCCAGGTGTTTGGTGTGTCTGAGTGGTTGAGCAAAGAAAATGAATGTAAAAACATAGGGCTGTGGAGTGAGGGAGGGGCAGAGGCGATGCTAAGTCTGTTTCTTTTTTTTTTGGATGTAGTTTTAATGTTGAAGAAGAAATTCCAGAAAGTTAGGAGAAGAGAACTTGTCCTGCCCTGGGCTCTCCTTCTTCTGCTCCCAAAAGGACTAGAGCATGTTTGAGAAGGGTTACTCTATGTGATGATGTATTGATATGTACTTTTTTATTGGGAATAATTTCCTATCTTAATCTTTTTAAATAGACATTTTTACGGCAGTCACAGCAAATTTAAGGTATTTTCTATATACCCGTGTGCCCCACACATGTATAGGGGCCCCATTTTCAACATTCCCCCCACCCAGAGCAGTGTATTTGTACACTTAATTTGTACAATTAATGAACATACACTGACACCTCATAATCACCCCCAGTACATACATAGTTCTCATGAGGGTTCATTCTTGGTGGTGTCCATTTGGTGGTTTTGGAGAAATGAAAGATGACATGTATAGCCCCTGACCTATACATGTACATGTTTAGGGTATCATACAGAATAGTTTCATTGCCCTAAAATCATCTGTGTTCCACCTGTTTGTCCCTCCTTGCCTCCTAACCCCTGGAAACCACTGATCTTTTCATTGTCTGGGTAGTTTGTCTCTTCTAGAAATTCACATAGTTGAAATTATACAAGATGTAGACTTTTCAGATTGGCTTCTTTCACATAGTAAGATACATTTAAGGTTCCTCCCTGTGTTTTTGTACCTTTATACATCATTTCTTTTTTGCACTTAATAATTTTCCCTTGTCTGGATGCACCATTGTTCATTTATCCAATCACCTCTGTGGAACATAGACATCTTGGTTGCTTCTAAGTTTTGGCAGTTATGAATAAGCTGCTATAAATATCTGTGTGCTTATCATACTTTTTTAAAATGCAAAGTCAAAATACATCTCCCAACTTCTGATTATGGAAAGCCTCTATAGGAATGTAAAAGGGGGAATCTTCCTTAGAGAAGAATAAAAATGGAAATGATCCAACTGCATTTGGTTACAACATCAAATAGTAATGGTATTTAAATTGATAAATCAATTTCTGGGGCTTGAATACCACAGCTCAGTCAAACTATGCCACAGACGTTTGATCCCAGTAGTCCTGTGCTGCCCAGTTACTGAGACCCTTAAGGAAATAACCTCACCAGTTAGGAAGAAAAGGGGATCTTGGAGCCAGTTCTCATTATGTTTTATATTTATATACTTTAAAAATTTTTACCTTTGACATCACCATGACTTGACCAAGGAACTGCTATACTCTGTTCCAGTGCAGAAGGCATCAACTTGTACTGAGCTTGAACTGTCCATGGACCTTTCTGCCCTTTCTTTCATCATTATCGTCCCCACAGACCCTTCGAATCTCACTGTGTGATGACAGCAACCCCTTGAATGCAATCCCATGTGGGAGATGAGGTTACCAAGTTTTAGCAAGCCTACGTGTCCTGCCCAGAGTCATGTAGATCAGAAATGACAGTATTGGGATTTAACTCAGGTCACCTCCTCCAAGCCCACTGTGCTACCCCTTTGCAGGAAACACACTTGACCCCATGTCATCTCATGTGATTACTACATTGTGAGCTTCAGGAAATAAAATCCCCCAGCACACAACTGAAGAATGGACTGAGTTAGCATTGGTAGGCTTGCTGGAATGTAGACATTTCCTAATCAGATACATAGAGGCTATTTGGAGCCTGGGAAATGGACAGATGGACTCTCACAAGCAAAGCATTGACAGAAGTCCACAGCAGGATAATGAGAGAAGACAGAGAACCAGCACTAAAAGTGGAAGATGGGGACCTGGAGGAGAAAAGAAGAATAAAATACCATGACAGAGACAAGAATTTGAAGTTCAAGAAATAATCTCTGTCAGTTAGGCTGCTGTAACAAAATACCACAAACAGGGGGACTTAAACAGTAGAAATGTATTTCACACAGTCTGGAGAATGAAAGTCCAAGATTAGGGACCAGCATGGTTGGGTTCCAATGAGGGCTGTCTTCCTGATTTGCTGACAGTCACCTTCTTGCTGTGCCCTCATGAGGCAGAAAGAGATCATCTCCCTCATGTCTCTCCTTATAAGAACACTCATAGGTCATGAAGGCCATAATTGCCTTCTAAAGGCCCCACCTCCTAATGTCATCACGATGCACATTAGGACATCAACATGTGAATTTAGGGAGATGCAAACATTCACTCCATGATAGGGATCATCAGTATCATGGGAGAGTGAAGGGAAAATATGAGACTCAGTGGGAGAAATGAGGATAGAAAACAAAGGGTGGAGGGCCTTGTGCACACGAAGAGGAAAGTGGTGGGGCAGGTGTAGGTGACAAGGTCGAGAGATCAGATGATGGATAGAAGGCTGGAACTGGGACAGAGCTTTGGAGGAGACCTTGCGGTCCAGGGAGGAGGTGAGCTGTGCTGACAGCAGGGTGCTGTGATCCTGGGGGAAGCATGGGAGCCAGTTCCTGATGGGAATGCAAGTGAGATGGGATTAAGGGTCCAGGAAGCAGGGGATTAAAGTCTGAAAGTAGAGAATGAAAATAAGACCCCATTTTAGCTATATTATTTTTTTCTCCAGGCACCATATGGAATGCCCTTGAAGATACATCAGGTGTCAGATCTACTATGTTGTTTTAACTTTAAAATAAAAAACATGAAAAGGCCACACTCAGCAAGCCTTTGCTTGAGCAAGCTCTTTGCTCTGAGCACTTGATGCCTTCCCTGCTAGTCTAAATTCAAGCTTCTATAGTAACAAGACCAATGGTGACTGTAGCCAGTTGCCAGCATGTCCTGGGCATTGAGCTTCCTTGATGTTACCTCTTCCTTCTCATGGCACTCAGTGTCTGTGTTAGGACACAAGCCAGGCCCAAGAGTCCATGCTGTTTCGCTAACCTATGGGCGTCACAGTTATGAATTTCAATTACATATTTACTCAATAAACTATATGTTTGTCCTTATTCGACACTCTCTAGGTATCTGTGTGCCAGACGCTGGTTTCCAGTGAAGGTTAACAGACATGGCCCACCCCTTCCTGGAGCTTCCAGTACAATGAAGGATAAAGATACTAACACGTGCATATGTATCTACTGCAATTAACGTGAAGCACAGTAAAGGGAAAAAGTGAGTTCTATGAGAAAATACAGATGGGACTTAATAGGTACATTAACCAGCGGAAGCCTCTTAGCAAGTGACATAGGATGTGAAGAATGTGTGTGAATCAATGCAGGAAAAGTTGCAGGCAAAGGAGGAAGAATGTGTAGAGGATCTGAAGGGAGACACTAAGGGGGACAGGAGTGAAGTGATGGAAGGAAAAAGTGTAAGGGAAAACTTGCAGGGGTAAGGTGGGGGCCAGAAGTCTTCTGCTCCTGGGACATGAAAAGGAGCTTCAATTTTGATTCCATATGTAGGAAGAGGCCACCTTAGAATTTGAGGTGAGGGCAAAACATGCTCTGGTTTCAAACATCAGTAAAGTTCCTCTGTGGGGAATGGGATGGGGCTGGGAATAGAAAAGAGAAGTGGGGATCATCTCAGCTGCTCTGTGCCAGACACTGGGTCATGGGGGTGAAGCAGAGGGATGAACCACCGAGTATGGGGTTCCAGGTGGGAAGTCTAGGAGGGCCAGGGTATTGTTCTGGTGATGGATTTGGGACCTGATGGGGAAGAGAATCTCTTCCAGGTGAGTGAGCCCTGGGACCCACCCAGTACCCCTGCAGGCTGCTCTGGGTGCCCTGTCCTACACGCTCCTGTCTCCACCTCCATTGGCCTCGTCATTCTGATCATAGGCTTGATGCATGATTGTAAAGTGAAGACTTTTGTTTCTTGATATAACACAATGAGGTAGGCTGAGTGTATTTTTCTATTATTGTTGCCATTTTCCACCCTAGATTCAGGTAATTCTTCCCAGAACCTGGTTCCCATCATGCAATGAGAACCATCCTCCTGTTGCAAACTGTTGAACAAGGGAGTCCTGCCAGTGCTGCCCCACCTCCAGCGTTCAAATTGACTCCACAGTGTGCTCATGGCTGGTGGGGGCAGTGACTTATGGGGGCAGTGACTTAATGCAGCGATTGGGACGCCATTGCAGTGTCCTGCTGACTGTGGTCCTGCACGAGCTGTCTCCTGGAGGGTACATTCATGGGGAATGTGTGTTTTAGAAAGAGAGCTGGGTTCAATTCTTGCCTTTTTTTTTTGGAAGCAAAATCATGGGTTAAGAGTTTAAGAACATGTAAGTAAGGGAATTACATGTAACAGTTTGGGATAGAAAAGGGAGTCTCAAAACCACTGCAACTTTAAACCAAGTTTCCATGATTATAAATCTATGCAATAAAAAAATTCATATCCAAATGAAAAAGTTTCAAGTCTGCACATAGAAGAGCTGCTGTCAGCTAATGAAAATCTGTATTTATTTGCTTTAGATTTCTAAAGCCTTTCAGTGCTTTTATTTTTTAATGTTTTATCTTTAAATTTTGGTTAGAGGATAGTTGATTTACAGTGTTGTATAAGTTTCAGGTGCATAGCCCAGTGATTCATAAATATATAACAATATATACATATTATATAATAATACATATTGTTTTCCCTTATAGGTTATTAGGAAATACTGATTATAGTTCTCTGTCCCATGTTTTGCTTTTTTTCTGGTGCTTCTCAAATATGATTGTTGATGAAGTTTCCTGTTGAATTGGGGCAACATTCTGTTTTCAGTTTTTGCATTTTCCATTTAATGTAACAAAGCTGCATCTACCTTTGCCTTCTTTTCCCTTACTTTTTTCCCTAGTTAAACTGTTAAAGATTTTTTTTTTTTAAATATTACATTTTCTCCTACTTCTTTATCAAATTGTGTGTTGACTTTTTCAAGGATCTCTTTTGGATTGGGCACTATTGTTCAATTCAAGAGTGTAATTCAGGAGGCAAGGACAATATTTCTATTGAGTTTTGAGAGTCCGGAGTAATGCAGGCATCATCCAGGAATGAGGTGGACAGGTGTTAGCCAGGCTTTGGAAAACACCATTGCAGAAACAGTATTTCCCAAGCCTGATGTAGGATTGATTACTGAGGGGGAGGGTGTAGACAGAGAAGAGAAAGGAGCCCATGACAGAGCCCTGGGCACTGAAGAGTTCGTAAGTTGAGAGAGGTAGAGCCAAAACAAACAAAAACAACCCAGTTCCTAGCTCAGGGGTTAGGTGTATGCTAGGATGACAAAGCGTAGAGTCATCAGCAGAGAGAGGCTGTTTGAGGCCATGGGGTGAATGGAAATACTTAGCACAGCAACTAGTTAGACACAGTGACTAACAGCCCCCAGGTCTCAGGAGTCATCTGCAAGGTTTGTTTCCTGGGTCTGCCTGGAGCCTGCTCCATGTTATCCTCACTGAGGCTAATAGAGCTACAGCTCTCTGGAAAGTCACCAGGGGTGATGGTGGGAGGAAAAGAAGGACCGACAATGAGATGCATCCACTGAGAATGACACCCGTCACTTCTCACATGTCACTGACCAAAGCAGCTTATAAGTTCACATGTTGCTTCCGGGGACCAGGGATGTGCTTCTGCTCAGGGTCTGGGAGCAGGGCAAGTACAGAGATTAGTGAGAGGGTCACTGCCTGCTGCAGGGCAGTTCGGCTCACCAAAGATCTGGCTCAGTTATCTTCCCATGCAAATACCCAGTGAAATGCTCCCCATGAGAAACAAAGTCACCTCAGCCTGAAGGTCAAGGATTCTTTGTGATTCCAGTCATCGCCTTGTAAGAACCAGAGGCAGCTTCTCTGAGGCTGCAGACCCGTGAACTAGAGAGACAAGTTAATTGACACCATACAGCTACATATGCACTACACACACACACACACACACACACACTCAACCACACAGACACACACATAGTCACATGACCACACACACAACACACTGCCTGCACTCATAGAACCACACACACATAACTACTGACACAGTCATACACCCTCTCTCACACACACACAACATATCCACATACACTCGACCACGGAAAACATAAGAAACTACACACACAACTACTAACACAGTCAAACACCCCTCACACACACAACATATCCACACATACAACCATACAACTACACCCACAACTGTGCATACACTCAACCACATAATATATACACACAATCACATACACAGCCCCCACACACAAGCATGCACACACGTAGAACCACACATACACAGCTACTAACACAAGCATACACTTGTCTTATATACACACAACATATCCACACATACTCAACCACGCACAATCACACAGTGACACGCACCACATACATAGCCCCCACTGTCCTACACACACATAACCCCACACACAAACATGCACATGTATAGAACCACACATGCAACCACATACTTACAAACAAAACCACTCACACACAGCTACTAACACAGTAGTATACCTCATGCACACAACATATCCACATGTGCAACCACACAGCTGCACACAAAACTACACGTACATGCTAAACCATATACCCACACACAGTCACACAACCATGCACTCCACACACAGCCCCCTGACAGTCCCATACATTCATGTACCCTTATACACACAAACATGTACACACATAGAACCACAAACACAACCACATATACAGACACACATATATAACCACACAATTGCACACAGAACACAAACATTCAACTTACTCTCAATTCTTTGAAGCCCTCTCCTGCCCCACCACGGCTCCCAGCACCCACTCCTTGTGTCCTTAGGGCTGCATCAAAGGCATCTTTAGTGTGTGATATTGAGGGAAGCATAATCTGAGTAAGTCACAAAGCTCACAAGCCATATGAGAGAAATAGAAGATTTTATTTCATTAAATTTTCAACTTCTTTGGGTGAAAGTCATCATTAAAAATAAAAAGACAAGCAACCAATATTGGGAAATTTATTGAAAATTGAATATCCTTGATACACAGAGTGCCTCAAATCAGTAAGAAAAATAACAAGTTAATCAGAGAATATATAGGAGATTCACAGAAGAAAAACAAATAGTCCATATACAAATGAAAAGTTCATTAATCCCATGAGTAATAAGGGAAATGCAAATTAAGGGAGTAAAAAGCCAAAACAAAGTCTGAGGTACCACATTTTGTTCACCAGGTTGGCAGATATTTAAAAGACTATATATATATATATAGTCACTGAGTCCCATTCACTCAGTCTTGGCATGGGTGCAGGGACCAGACCCTCACGTGGTTAGTGCGTGGTGATACATAACTGAGTTGTGATTTGTGATGGATGCTTTATCTATCTAAATATCTATGTATCTAAATGTGACATCTAGTTGCATTTTGACCCAGCAATCCCACTTCCAGGAACGTTTCCATCAGCCGTTTCTGCCTTTGCAGGCAAATATAGCCAGAGGAAGGCCCACATTTCACGACAAAGCCTGTGACAAGTTCAGTGAATACATTCTCACAATAGAAATCTGCTCAGACAGTGGGGGATGAATTATGTTTGGGCATGGGACATGGGATATGCCATGGCATATGAGAAACAAGTCAGCCAAGACCATGTAATAGGATATTAATTGTACCACTGAAAAGACTGAGGGAGTGTATGTATGCAAAGGAAAGACCTAGAAGGATGTAAGACTGGCATTTCTTTCTGCAAAGCTGATCACTTAGCCAGTCCCCGCCCCACGATGTCATACCAGTGGAGGGGTGGAGTGTGGATCAGGTGATGGTCAGTGTGTCCTGAGTTACACCAGTGCCGCCATCATAGGTAGGCTGTGCTGTGTGGGCCAAGCTGAGCAGGGAGACAGCCGGCCTGGCCCCCTGGCCCTCCCCAGGTGGCCCCTTCGTTTCTGGCCCTGCTGCCTGGCCTCACCCAGCTGCTGTGTCAGGCTCCTTTGGCAGTGTCTCCCTCCTGCCTAACTGGGCCCCTCACCTTGCCTCTTTTCCCACCCATTCTTGCTCTCCTGCATCGTTTGTCTTCCATTTCCTCGTCACCCTCCCAACCTCTCCCCGCAGACCTGCCTCCCTGTGGGCTTCACTGTCCTGGTAAATGCCAAGGTACTTCTAGGGGGACCACTGACCAGCAGCATCTTCCCCCTCTTCCCAACTGTACCGCTGTCAAGCGGCCCTAGGATTGGAGTCACAGTTGCCAGGACAGTCAGACGAGGTATCGAGAACTTTCCTTTTTGACAACCAGTTGAGAGCTCTGGGTTCTGTAAGATAAGGGGTGGACGGGGTCATGCTGGGGTCCTTTTACCCGAGCATCCTGCAGCCGCAGCATGGCCCCCGGCAGCCCAGCATCAGCAGTGCTGTCAGCTGCTGACACCCTCTTAACTGATTTCCTCTGCAGTCAGGAGTGGACCTCAGCACAGGAGGAGTTTTGCTTTTTGCCCCACATAATTGGTGATTTTGTTTTTACACAATCACGTGCAATTTAACTGATTAAAAGATAATAATAACCATAAGGAATGGCAAGGAACAAGTTCTGAGAAGACTGTAATTCTCTGTAACAAAGTTTAGCTCTGGTGTCCTTGTGCTCCCTGACTGGTGGCAGCTAGGCCAGCTCTGGTCACTCTTCCTGGACCACAGCTTCCTCCTTGCAGGCCGCCTTCAAGCCACACCTTGTCCTGTCATTGCCTTCGGGGCCTCCACTCTATGCTGACTGTCACATCATGCCATGTGGCTAGCATTTTCTAAGTTGAAAGTGCATGCAAAAGCAGGTTTGCACACCTGTAGTGTCCAGCCAGGGAGCGCTTTGGGGAACAGCTTATGGACATCTAGGAGGAGCTGCCCACTTTGTGAGAAATCCATGAACATCCTCCAAGAAGCCTTGGGGTAACAGCCACAGAGTACATACTTCTATGGGGTCCAAGACTGCCCAGTTTTCTCAAAGTGGGGGTTATGTCTGCCTCAGAAACGTCAGAGCTGTTTCAAAGTCACTGAAACAGAAGGGACTCGGGCTGTTTTTGGTGCCACGCCCTCCCTGCCCATCACACTGTACCTCCACACCCTATTCCAGTTCCTTTCGGGGGGTCTGGGTGAACCACTTTCTCCCCTCACTGTTGATCTCAGAGGGACTGCAGGGCCTTTTGCAGCTCATGGCATGTCTGAGCTTAATGCCCAGAATCCTTGCAAGGGACCAGGAGGTTTTGCAACAGGCCAAGATCAACCTCTGTGTTGGTGGAACTTTCCTTCCTCTGCCATTTACACACCAGCTCCCACTCTTCTCAGTTATCTATATTCACTCAGTCAGCTGGTCAACAGACATTTTTCTAAGCAGACTAGAAGTGAGGAATCAGATGACAAAGATGCAGGTCCTGACGTCAGGGAAGCTCAGGGTCAACCCCGAGGCTGATGGCCAGAATATTTGCCTTCAACTCTGCACACCACAACATGGGCAAGCTGTGTACAGCAGCTGTCCCTGGTATTTGTGGGTGGCTCTCTCATGATTTCTCAATGGCCTCTGTTAATTTAAGAGAGAAATTTAATTATATGGGCAGAAAACGGAAACCAAGTAATGATCACATGGATAGAAAAATCATTAGATTGTTTTGTGTTGGACGGAGTAATTAATGTCTTTTGCAAATGATGCTGGAGAAAATGAGTAAGGTTCTTTTAATTGATTTTCAACTTTTGTTCTTGAAAAAAGCTGTGAAATGCTAATTAATGGTGGCAGAAGACTGTGAGGGAGGAGAGCATGAAAGGAATGCTGATGGAGCCGGAACCCCAGAATGGAAGGAGTAGCCTGAGGCTGCTTACTTTACACAGGACAGAGTCAAAGCCCAAAGCCTCCAGGTTCTTACAAAACATGCATGTGAAACAATATCACATTTGGCTTTGCCAGAACTTAATGACATTATTCTAGCAATTTGTCCCCCTGTTGTAAAACTGTGTCATTTTGTACTGTCATATTGTCCCCTGATTATCTCAAGAGAATACACAGGCACACATAAATACATGTGAGCATACACATACAGCACACACACTGGTTATATAGAAACAACTAGAAACTTTATTGGATATAATGTTGATGGAACTAACTTACACAGCCTGATCTTCCTATCTGTAAGTGTCTTGTTGATAACTTTAAACACTTCCAAAATTCCTTGTCTGTTTTAGAATTTTTAATTAATTTAGCATTAATATTATTACCATTTACATTTTCATTAAGCCTTTACAAGGAGGAGATACATTTCTTAGTCTCTGGGTACAAAATGTTTTGGCTTTTAAGCTTAAAAGCAAAAAGAACAAATGAGTCTGATTATTTCTCATCTGAGACTGTTGGATTTCCTTTGCTTAGCGATGAACAATCCATTGACAGTTTTTCAAACTGATTTAAGAGTAAATAACAGCCCAAGGCCACCAGTTTTTCTTTCTATATAGAAAATATGCCATAGATTTTCCATGATAGGGTACACTAGACATCCTGAAAACTGTTCTTCTAGATTGAAAAGCTGAATTAGATGTAAGAAACCTCCTTTGAAATATAGAACTCATTTCATTTCAATTTGATTTTTAAACTATTCAATCACTGTATTTTAATGAATAGGCAAACAAACTTTATG
Source organism: Dama dama (assembly GCF_033118175.1). Classification (NCBI taxonomy): domain Eukaryota; kingdom Metazoa; phylum Chordata; class Mammalia; order Artiodactyla; family Cervidae; genus Dama; species Dama dama. Next base: position 38,361,459 of record NC_083693.1, read on the forward strand.
TCCCCATGGAAATTACATTTCAGTGAGACCGGTAGACAATAAATATAATATATGTGTGTGCAGGCAAGCCTACAGAGAACAAATAAAGCAGAGAAAGAGAATTTGAAGTAGTTAGGATCCATAGAGGGAGTTGAACATTTAGGCAAGTGGGTCTCAGAAGGCTTCACCAAGAGCTGATCATGGAGATCTGGAGGAGAAGAAGGAAGAGCTGGGAGGCCTGGGCTCAGGATATTCAGGAAGAGGGGTGATGGACAAGGCCTGTAGCTGGTGAGTGCTGGCATTTTCAGGCCAAAGGGGATGGGCCGGGGGTGTGAGACGGGGAGAAGTAGAGGGGATCAGAGGAAAGTGCCATGCCATTCAAAACATTGTGAGGTATGGTAGGACTTGGGCTTTTCCTTTGAGTAAGATGGGGTGTGGTTGGAAGGTCCTGAGCAGGGGGACATGATCCAACTTAGGTTTAACAGGATCCCTGTGGCTTCTGTGTTAAAACTACATATGTGTAGTTTGGGGCATGGAGATTCGGAAGGTATTTGAGTCCCATCAGAACATGTATTCCTCCTCTGCAGCACTTTCTCTTGGTTGTAATACTGGTATATTGCAAGTTTATTGACCCTTGCTCCTTCCATACATGTTCATTTCTGTGGAAGTCCTGCCTACTCTTACATCCTGTGTCATTGCTAATGCATCTCAACAACATGATCCCTTTTTAGATCACAGAATAAAGGTGTTAACACAGACTGCATTATTGAAATAATTAAGCAATTTTTTAAAAAAAATTGGTAAGTCAGAGTAATTATCAGTAAACCTTTCTAAGCCTTTCTCTCTGGTTGTTTCTTTGAGTTTCTGGGGAAAAATTGATTGATTCCATTTTCATAATTTTTTTTTACAATTATATAATTTCCTTATAAGCCAGCATGAACCACAACAACGTGTTTGAGTGTCAGTCCACCACTTGAACGTGGGCAGTGTCTGTGTCTTAATCTACCCTCTGTGTACAGTGTGCTGCTAAGTTAGGAGGGAATAAATACAATTTTATTCAGTGAAAATAGTTATGTATTCTTCATGAAAAAGTCACTTTGGATTTTAGCAAAAGGGGGAAATGCTCAGATATAAAGCAGAGCAATGTGTTGACTGGTTAGTTTCCTTTTTAATTTCCATTTATTTCTTCAGCATGCTTTCACTGAGTAACTATTACATACCCTAAACTTTCCTAGGTCCTGGATATTCAAATCAAGCAAGTTCCCAGGATTTAAACTCTGCAGAGAGAGCATACACAGGATGAATGGACAGGTGGATGGATGGATGTATGTGTAGCATTATTATAGATAATGATAGTGTTGCAGAAGAAGTAATTGGTCCAGCAATAAAGTGAGAGGCAGAGTAGTTTAGACAGGTGAGTCATAGTGGGCTTCTTAGCAGGGGTGAAATTGAAGCAGACACTTGGAATAAAAGGAGGAGGAGAGGAAGCACTGTGAAAGCTCTTCTGACAAAATCAATCACAAGTGCAAAAAGGAGTGAAGAAATCAACCTGCTTGTGTGGGGCTAGATGGAAGGTTCAGCCTGAAATGCTGACCTAGGACAGTCTGCTGCCAGGTGCACCTGTAGAGGTGGGTGTGGCATCGAGTTCCAGGACTAAAAGAAACAATGAAGCCTTAGAAGTTTGGGTTATATTTCAGTGCAGTGGGAAGCTATTGATGGGTTTCAAGCAGAAAAGGCCATGATATAATTTACATCTTTTCAAATTCTTTTTGGCTGTGTGGAGAAAGGATTGGAGGAATGGGCCGATTCATTTGCTGATGTGACTAAAGCATTCAGACTGAGCGAAACAATCAATAGCCTACTAGCAAATGTCTAGCTACATGCTGGTAAAGCTGTTTTTCAAAATATGTGCAGACAGAAGTTGTATTGGAGAAGTCCTTCATGAGCCTATTTATTAACTTTATGTAGGGGTTTTTTTATGGTCCATAGATCCTTATTGCTTATCCTTTTATTGAAGTATAATACACCTCCAGAAAAATACACATCAAAATGAGTTATAAAAATGCAAACATCCCTTTGTAATCATCTCTCAGACCAGAAAATAGAGCATTATCTGCAGCCATTCTGCCCCCTTGTGTTTTCTGCTCACCCTGCTTCCTTTTCCCTCTACTGGCTCTCTCTGTTGTCATGACCTCTATCTTGTAGATTATTTTTGCTTATTTTAAAATTTCGTGTGATGAGGCAAATGGTACATCTGTTGTATGTACCACTGGGTCATTGGTTCATACTATGCTACTAATATGCTATTTGTCCATGTGTGAATATACACCAATATAGCTATTCTATCTTTGGTTATCATTGGAGTGCCTTCTTTTTCTGAGCTCTGTGAGTAATGCTGCTGTGGGACTACTTACCCTATATTTTGGTATTCATGTATGCATTTTAGTTGGATATATGCCAAGTTCTGAAATTGCAGATCATATTGTATATGTATGATCAGCTTTGGTAGATCCTGCTTTTGCAAGAAAGGGAGATGGCATGTCCTAGGGCCAGCAGGAGTCCTTATGACAGACCACCAAGAGAGTGTTCTTGGCTTCTTGCATGAAAGAATTTAAGAGTAAAGGGAAAGCAAGTTTATTTAGAGAGATACTCTCTCCATAGGCAGAATGTAGGCTGTCTCAGAAAGTGAGAGTGGCCCCAAGGCATGGGGGCTGTAGGTTTTTATGGGTTAAGTAGTTTCATAAGCTAACAAGTGGGAGGAATGTTCTTGCTATTTGGGGGTAGAGTGGGGATTTTCCAGAAATTGAGCCACTGCCCACTTTTTGGCCTTTGATAGTCCTCCTCAGAGCTATTATGGTGTAAGGGGGAGTGATTTTTAGTATTACAATGAAGGTATAATGAGCTAAAGATCAATGCTGATCTCTTTTCAAAGCCACCTTCCTTTTAGCTGATTCCAGCCAGTCTTTGTCACATCCCAACAGCTATGCCTGTCTTAATTATTTAGCATTTGTATCCTGCCTCTTTTCTTCCTATCTCACTGCCAAGTAATTTTCCAAAGTTGTTGAGCCAATTACACTCTCATCAGCCCCATAGGAGACCAGTTGCTTCATGTCATCATCAACCCTTGGTATTTTCTCTTTTACTAATTTTAGCCATCCACTGGATATCTAATTGTGATTTTTTTAGAGATTTGTATTTTTTTATTTAATTTTTATTTCTTTATTTTTGGCTATTCTGGGTCTTCATTGCTACACAGGCTTTTCTCTAGTTGCAGTGAGCGGTGGGTACTCTCTAGTTGCAATGTGTGAGCTTCTAATTCTGGTGGCTTCTTTGTTGTGGAACACAAGCTCCAGGGCATGTGGGCTTAGTAATTGTGGCACAGAGGCTCAGTAGTTGGAGTTCCCAGGGTCTAAGGCACAGGATTAACAGTTGTGGCATACGGGCTTAGTTGCTCTGTGGCTTGTGGGATCTTCCCAGACCAGGGGTCAAACCTGTGTTTCCTGCACTGGCAGGTGGATTCTTTACCACTGGGCCACCAGGGAAGCCCTCTAATTATGATTTTAATTTATCTGATAGCTAATAAGGTTGAGCAACTTTTTATTGATTCTTGGCCATTTGTGTGTCCTCTTGTAAAGCATTTGTTCATATATCTTTCTATTTTTCTGTTGCATTTAACTATTTCTTTTTCTGTACACTTCCTGAATATCAGCCTTTTTTATTTTATGGATTTCAGTGATTTTTTTCTCTCTGTGTAGTTTGCCTTTTTACCCTCTTAATAGTGTTTTCTAGTGAAAAGAAATTCTTAATGTATCTGCTTAAAATAGTTGGTAGTTTGGCATCCTGTTTCAGAAAACTTTGCCTATCCCAGGTTTAAGAAGGTGTTCCATTGTATCATTTTCTGGAAGATTTATTGTTTTACCCTTCACATATAGAAATACCATCAATATGAAGTGGGTTTTTGTGTATGCTGTGAGGTAGGGATTAAGATACATGTGCTTGTATGGCCATCCCATTGACTCAGCACTTTTCCTGTAGAAATAGACTTCTCAAATACTATATTATGTAATTTCAGTCAAGTATGACCTCCTTTGTAAAGCTGCCTATAACAGGATGTCAATGTTTAAATTTAGACAAGTGTGGAAATGTAGCTGATACTGCATCCCAAAGTGAGGTGGTGGGCCAAAGTCCACAAGTCAGGAAGGAAATGAGCTAGAATCACTCCCCTCGTTTTTGGACTTCTCTGGCTGATCAGGGATCTAAAGGAACAAATCAGATATGGAAGAAGGGATTCTGTGATGAGAAATGTTTGCAAAGGCCGTTAGAGGTCAGCTCCTCTGATGAGTAAGGGAGGAGGTGGTTCCCTCCCGCTTACCTGGGGCCATTAGGCTGAGGATCAGTGGGAACATTGGAAAACAAGGCGCCATCTTTGGGTTTGGAGCAGAGTGGACCAGGGTCTGGGTCTCATCTGGGCATCTGTGGGGTGATAAAAGAGTTCAGCCCACCTTTTTAGAGGCTGTGTTAGTCCTACTGGGCCCTTACATTGGGGTCACTTGGGGGAGCAGAAGGACACGAACAACAAGAAGCCAGAGATGTACATCAGTTCCTAAGAATGCTGAAGTTGCCACAGGCCACCATTATTAAGAGCAGGCATGTGGCCACTAAGGTCAAGGAAACTACAAGTAAGTGACCCCATCTGCCTGCCAATGCAGGAGATGCAAGAGACACAGGTTTGATCTCTGGGTTGGGAAGATCCCTTGGAATAGGAAATGGCAATGCACTCCAGTATTCTTGCTTGGAAAATTCCATGAACAGAGGACCCTGATGGGTTATAGTCCATGAGGTTGCAGAGTCAGAAATGGCTCTGAGAAGCACATGAGCAAGGAACCAGTAAAAATGCCTGAAGGGCAAGGGAGCCTTCAACATCTGCTGGGTCTAGAGTGTAGGATAACATGTGGAGTATCCTTCTCCTGCTTCCAGTCAGCAAAAGATGCCAGGCCTGGTCCCTTCATAGCAGGTAGGAGCCACCACCATACCAGGAGGACAGAGGACGGTTTATTTGTGATACAGGTTATATTTGTAAATCAGGGGGCAGGCCAGATGCTCACCCAGTGGAAGGAACACCCCTTCTGAGTTCCCCCAAATATATACATTTAAAGAGGTCAGATGGAGGCAAGATTGAAGTTGTATTTTTATTATATCCCCCAAGTCATGTTCAGTCAGTTTCCTAGAGCATTTGCCTGGGCAGGGAGCTATCTCACAGCTCAGGACTGCCCGAGGCTGAGGTGCCTGACTGCAGGGACTGTCACAGCTCTGTGGGGCGAGTCATCTGCAAACCCACAGGGGCCTTCAGTGCAGGAACCCATCTTGTGCCCTGGGGTAGAGGTATGCTTCTTCGCTGCACAGTTCAGTTCAGTTCAGTTGCTAAATCCTGTCCAACCTTTTGCAGCTCCATGGACTGTAGCACACAAGGATTCCCTGTCCATCACCAGTTCCCGGAGCTTGCTCAAACTCATGTCCATCAAGTCACTGATGCCATCCAACCATCTCATCTTCTATCATCCCTTTTTCCTCCTGTGTTCAATCTTTCCTAGCATCAGGATCTTTTCCAATGAGTCAGTTCTTCACATCAGGTGGCCAAAGAATTGGAGTTTCAGCTTCAGCATCAGTCCTTCCAACTAATATTCAGGACTGATTTTCTTTAGCATTTACTGGTTTGGTCTCCTTGAAGTCCAAGGGGCTCTCAAGAGTCTTCTCCAACACCACAGTTCAAAAGCATCAATTCTTTGGCGCTCAGTTTTCTTCATAGTCCAACTCTCACATCCATACATGACTCCTGAAAAAACCATAGCTTTGACTAGACGGACCTTTGTCAGCAAAGAAACGTCTCTGCTTTTTAATGTGCTGTCTAGGTTGGTTATAGCTTTTCTTCCTAGGAGCAAGTGTATTTTAATTTCATGGCTGCAGTCACCATCTCCAGTGATTTTGGAACCCAAGAAAATGAAGTCTGTCACTGTTTCCACTGTTTCTCCATCTATTTACCATGAAGTGATGGGACTGGATGCCATGATCTTAGTTTTTTTGAAAGTTGAGTTTTAAGCCAGCTCTCCTCTTTGACTGTATCAAGAGACTCTTTAGTTCTTCTTTGCTTTCTGCCATAAGGGTGGTGTCATCAGGGTACTGAGGTTATCCTCCCAGCAATCTTGATTCCAGCTTGTGCTTCATCCAGCCCAGCATTTTACATGATGTACTCTGCATATAAATTAAATAAGCAGGGTGACAATATAGCCTTGACATACTCCTTTCCCAATTTGGGACTAGTCCACTGTTCCATGTCTGGTTAAAACTGTTGCTTCTTTACCTGCATACAGATTTCTCAGGAGGCAGGTCAGGTGGTCTGGTATTCCCATCTCTTTAAGAATTTTCCACCATTTGTTGTGATCCACAGAGTCAAAGTTTTCAGCGTAATCAATAAAGCAGAAGTAGATTTTTTCTGGAACCTCTTGCTTTTTCTATGATCCAACAGATGTTGGCAATTTGATCTCTGGTTCCTCTGCCTTTTCTAAATTCAGCTTGAACATCTGGAATTTCTCGGTTCATATACTGTTAAAGCCTGACTTGGAGAATTTTGAGCATTACCTTGCTAGTGTATGAGATGAGTGCAATTGTGCGGTAGTTTGAACATTCTTTGGCTTTGTCTTTCTTTAGGATTGGAATGAAAACTGACCTTTTCTAGTCCTGTGGCCATTGCTGAGTTTTCCAAATTTGCTGGCATATTGAGTGCAGCACTTTAACAGCATCACTCTTTAGGATTTGAACTAGCTCAACTGGAATTCCATCAACTCTGCTAGCTTTGTTCACGGTGATGTTTCCTAAGGCCCGCTTGACTTCTCATTCTAGGATGTCTGGCTCTTTGCTGCACAGTTGCTTGCATTTGTAGGTGCTCAAGCAATCTTTGCCAAAGTGGAGAGAAAAACACAGTAACCAACTGCTGAAGGGGAGAGGAAAAATCTACTTTCAGGCCACTGTCCTGATATGCAGCTTCCCAGCCACTCACAGGAGAAGGAAATGGCAACCCACTCCAGTTTTCTTGCCTAGAGAATTCTGTGGACAGAGGAGCCTGGTGGGCTGCTGTCCATGGGGTCGCACAGAGTCAGACACAACTGAAGCAACTTAGCATGCATGCATGCATTGGAGAAGGAAATGGCAACCCACTCCAGTATTCTTGCCTGGAGAATCCCAGGGACAGAGCAGCCTGGTGGGCTGCCATCTGTGGGGTCACACAGAGTTGGACACAACTGAAGTGACAGCAGCAGCAGCAGCCACTCTCAACTTAGCCATCGGGAAAGTGTTAAATAATGCAAGTGGTGCCTCTTAGCTGGAGATGGCATGAACAAAATGCATTAATTATCCTTTATTTATAGTTATCTCAGTTTTGCATTATGTTCTTGAAACCTCAGTGCAAACCATGGGATAGGCTCTTCAACTTAAAACTAGGGGCATTCTGCATGGTTGCTAGAAAGCAAAGTATCTTACTCTAGGAGGCATTAAGGGGTAAAACCTTTCTCATTCTTGAGTTTATTTTTTCCCATTTTTTAAAACTCTGTAGGTTTTACAGATAGCATTGTGCAATTTAGAATTTATTCCCCCTGGAGAGTAAGGTGGCTTCAAGGTGGTTTATAGCAAACAAGGTTTGCAGAATTATGTAGAATGGTGATAAGAATTCAGGTGAGAGGAATAATATGAAAATTCATTAAAAAAACTAAAAGTAGAGCTACCATATAATCCCACAGTCCCAATTCTAGGCATGTATCCAGAAAAAACTTTTTTTTTAATTTTTTAAATTTTTTCCCAATTATTTTTATTAGTTGGAGGCTAATTACTTTACAATATTGTAGTGTTTTTTGCCATACATTGACATGAATCAGCCATGGATTTACATGTATTCCCCATCCCAATCCCCCCTCCCACCTCCCTCCCCATCCCATCCCTCTGGGTCATCCCAGTGCACCAGCCCTGAGCACTTGTCTCATGCATCCAACCTGGACTGGCAATCTCTTTCACCCTTGATAATAGACATGTTTCGATGCTGTTCTCTCAGATCATCCCACCCTCGCCTTCTCCCATAGAGTCCAAAAGTCTGTTCTATACATCTGTGTCTCTTTTTCTGTCTTGCATATAGGGTTATCGTTACCATCTTTCTAAATTCCATATATATGCGTTAGTATACTGTATTGGTGTTTTTCTTTCTGGGCTACTTCACTCTGTATAATGGGCTCCAGTTTCATCTATCTCGTTAGAACTGATTCAAATGAATTATTTTTAATGGCTGAGTAATAGTCCATGCTGTATATGTACCACAGCTTCCTTATCCATTCGTCTGCTGATGGGCATCTAGGTTGCTTCCATGTCCTGGCTATTATAAACAGTGCTGCGATGAACATTGGGGTGCACGTGTCTCTTTCAGATCTGGTTTCCTCGGTGTGTATGCCCAGGAGTGGGATTGCTGGGTCATATGGCAGTTCTATTTCTAGAAAAAAACTCTTAATTCAAAAAGAATTCGTGCACCCTAGTGTTCATTACAGCACAATTTACAGTAACCAAGACATGGAAGCAATCTAAATGTCCATTGACAGATGAATGGATAAAAAAGACATGGTGTGTGTGTGTGTATATATAGTGAATAATGGAATATTACTCAGCCATAAAAAAAAGACTGGGACTTCCCTGGTGGTCCATTGGTTGAGCATCCACCTGCCAGTGCAGGGGACACAGGTTTGATCCCTGGTCTGGGAAGATGCCACATGCCATGGAGCAGCTAAGCCTGTGTACCACAGCTACTGAGCCCACACACCTAGAGACCACACTCCACAGCAAGAGAAACCACCACAGTGAGAATCTCATGCACTGCAGATAGACAGTAGCCCCCTCTTGCCACAACTAGAAAATGCCTGTGTGTAACAATGAAGACCCAGTGCAGCCAAAAATAAATAAATAAATAAGTAATAATAAACTGGTTTGGAAAATCAAGCTTTCATCAGCTCACAAACCAGTCAATTAGCAAGAAATTGGTTCTATCTCTTTATCAATATTCTAGAGAGTGCCCTTTAACTCAAAATTTTATGAAGCAACCCAAAAGTCTTGTTGTGAAGAATGGAGCCACATTATATAGAAAAGGGGGTTAAGTATGTGGGGTTTAACAGTTAAAATCTCAAGAACAAATTACTTTAAAATACAGTGAATTAATAAATAATTTGAAACCATATGACCATCTCAGTAGATGCAGAAAAAGCCTTTGACAAAATTCAGCACCTATTTATGATTAAAACTCTTCAAAAAATGGGCATAGAAGGAATCTACCTCAACATTGTAAAAGCCATATATGATAAGCCTACAGCAAACATTATTCTCTATGGTAAAAAACTGAAAGCATTCCCCCTAAAATCAGGAACAAGACAAGGGTGTCCATTTTCACCACCATTATGCAACACATCTGGAAGTCTTAGCTACAGCAATCAGAGAAGGAAAGGAAATAAAAGGAATCCAGATCAGAAAAGAAGAAGTAAATCTGTCACTGTTGCAGATGACATGATACTGTACAAGAAAACCCTAAAGATAATATTAGAAAATTATTAGAGCTAATCAGTGAATTTAGCAAAGTTGCAGGATACAAAATCAATACACAGAAATCACTTGCATTTCTACATACTAACAATGAAAAATCAGAAAGAGCAATTAAGGAGACAGTCCCATTCACCATTGCAACAAAAAGAATTAAATATCTAGGAGTCAACTTACCTAAGGAGACAAAAGAACCGTACACAGAAAATTATAAGACACTAATGAAAGAAATCAAAGATGACATAAACATATGGAGAGATATTCCATGTTCCTGGGTAGGGAGAATCAATATTGTGAAAATGACTATTCTCCTAAATGCAATCTACAGATTTAATGCAATCCCTATAAAATTACCAGTGGCAAAAAAAAAAAAAAAATTACCAGTGGCATTTTCACAGAACTAGAACAAAAATTTCACAATTCATATGGAAACACAAAAGACCCCGAATAGCCAAAGTAGTCTTGAGAAAGTAGAATGGAGCTGGAGGAATCAACCTTCCTGACTTTAGGTTATGCTACAAAGCTACAGTCATCAAGACAGGGTGGTACTAGCACAAAAACAGAAATATAGACCAATGGAACAAGATAGAAAGCCCAGAAATAAACCCATGCACCTATGGGTACCTTATTTTTGACAAAGGAAGCAAGAATATACAATGGGGCAAAGACAGCCTCTTCAATAAATGTGCTGGGAAAACTGGACAGCAGCATGTAAAAGAATAAAATTTTAAGAATGAAATTAGAACACCATTCACAAAGATAAACTCAAAATGGATTAAGGACCTAAATGTAAGACCAGAAACTATAAAACTCTCAGAGGAAAACATAGGCAGAACACTTGATGACATAAATCAAAGCAAGATCCCCTATGACCCACTTCCTAGAGTAACAGAAATAAAAACAAAAGTAAACAAGTGGGACCTGGTTAAGCTTAAAAGCTTTTGCACAGCAAAGGAAACTATAAGCAAGATGAAAAGACAACCCTCAGAATGGGAGAAAATAATAGCAAATGAAACAACTGACAAAGGATTAATTTCCAAGATATACAAGCAGCTCATACAACTCAATACCAGGAAAACAAACAATTCAACCAAAAAGTGGGAAAAAGACCTAAACAGACATTTATCCAAAGAATACATACAGATGGCTAACAAACACATGAAAAGATGCTCAACATCACTCATTATTAGAGACATGCAAATCAAAACTACAATGAGATATCACCTCACACCGGTCAGAATGGCCATCATCAAAAAGTCTACAAACAATAAATTCAGGAAAGGGTGTGGAGAAAAGGGAACACTCTTGCACTGTTGGTGGAATGTAAGTTGATACAGCCACTACGGAAGACAGTATGGAGATTCCTTAAAAAACTAGGAATAAAACCACCATATGACCCAGCAATCCCACTCCTAGGCATATACCCTGAGGAAACCAAAATTGAAAGAGATACATGTATCCCATTGTTCATTGCAGCACTATTTACAATAACGAGACCATGGAAGCAGCCTAGATGTCCATCAACAGATAAAGAAGTTTGGTAGATATACACAATGAAATATTACTCAACCATAAAAAGGAACGCATTTGAGTCAGTTCTAATGAGGTGGATGAGCCTAGAACCCATTATACAGGGCAAAGTGAGTCAGAAAGAGAAAGATAAATACCGGATTCTAACACATATATACAGAATCTAGAAAAATGGTACTGAAGAATTGATTTACAGGGTAACAGTGGAGAAACAGACATAGAGAATAGACTTATAGACATGGGGAGGGGGGAGGAGAGAGTGAGATGTATGGAAAGAGTAATGTGGAAACTTACATTACCTTATGTAAAATAGATAGCCAAGGGGAATTTGCTGTATGGCTCAGGAAACTCAAACAGGCAATCTGTATCAACCTAGAGGGGTGGGGTGGGGAGGGAGATGGGAGGGAGTTTCGAAAGGGAAGGGTTATATATATATACCTATGGCTGATTCATGTTGAGGTTTGACAGAAAACAGGAAAATTCTGTAAAGCAATTATCCTTCAATAAAAAATATATATAAAAAATAAAAATAAATAATTTGAGGCATAGTAAAGCAACGTATCAGGAGATAGTTTGTGACTCAGAGTTCCCTGGAGGAAGAGGCATACCACACCACAGGGGGCCCCAGGGGAAGCACCAAGGCAGTCAGAAGGCAGAGGGAGTGACGGGAAAATACGAGTAAGAGCCTTTACTGTGGTTTCTCTGGGAAGGACCTGGCCAAGTAGGGTCTTAGGATTGGCTGATTTGAATAGTTTCAGCAGGTCTGGGGCCCTAAGTAGTGTCCCTTCCTTGTTGTTAGGTTCCTGGCCCTGGGGTGATTAGGGCAGCAGGGACAGTGGCCTGGAGTCTGAGACCCCAGCAGAGGCTGTGGTTGGGCATGTGGGCTCTGGATTGATTGGTTTGTATATGTATGTACACTTAAGTGTATGTACACTTTACTGTCTCTAGGAATTGGGCCTCTGTTGTTTAGTCACCAAGTCATGTCCTACTCTTTTGCCACCCATACACTGTGTAGCTCCACTAGGCTCCTCTGTCCATGGGATTTCCCAGGCAAGAATAGTGGAGTGGGTTGCCATTTCCTTCTCCAGGGGATCTTCCTAAGCCAGGAATTAAACCTGTGTCTCCTGCACTGGCAGGCGAATTCTTTACCAATGAGCCACCTGGGAAGCCCCAGGAATTGGCCCTGGGACAAGTCATTTCTCCATGGTAAGCAAGGCCTCAAGTTGTGAGAGCATCATATGTAGAAATTAAGAGATTATTAGTTCACAAGTGCAACTCCTGTGCAGTGCCAGCTCATTTGGGAATGGTGAGTATGAAGCTGAATCCAGCCCCTATACCTAACACTGAGTTAAATCTTGGAGACGAGAGTTTTGGGTGAAGTAGAAAAGAATAGGTTTATTGTTTTGCCAGGCAAAGGGGGCCGTGGTGGGCTAAATGCCCTACGAATGTCCCGACCTGGAGAGGGTAATGAGTAACGGTTCAAAGAGGATGTGATCAGTTCATGGATAGTTTTCCGATTGGTTGGTGAGATCAGTCTTCTAGTTCCAACCAGTCTGAAGTCTGCATTCTTGTGGGCAGCATTCAGTTAACTTCTCTCACCTGATAGGGGTTTTAGTAACTGCAAAACAGTCCAAAGATAGTTAAGTACATCCCTTGAGGGGGACCCCTGCCCCAAGGCTGCACTATTGTTTCTTTCTTTTTTTTTTTTTTTCTCATTTTTTATTTTTTTTTGTTAGTTGGAGGCTAATTACTTCACAACATTTCAGTGGGTTTTGTCATACATTGATATGAATCAGCCATAGATTTACACGTATTCCCCATCCCGATCCCCCCTCCCACCTCCCTCTCCACAGGATTCCTCTGGGACTATTGTTTCTTGATTGCCCCTCCCCCATCTCTGTATCCTCTCTCTTCTGTAATCTGAACCTGCCCCCTTGAAACTCAGGGAAGGTCCTGGAGGCCTAATGAAGCACATTTCCTGTAATCAAGTGAACCAGAAAGGCCTTTGTGCCTGTGCAGGGGAACCCTACAGGATCCTGCTTGGTTTCAGGAGGAAGTGCAGATTTCCTGGGGTGGGGAACCTCTGCCCTGTGGGCTACACCCTTCTGTACTGAGTGATGGTTACTCGCTGGCCCTCTCCTGTATCTCACACATCTCCAGAGGAGGTCCTGACAGCTCAACCTTACCTGGCTTTGCACTACCATAGGACGTTCACTTAAATCATGTAACCCACGATTTGGGCACTGAGGATCACCAAGTGCTGTGTAATCCGGAGTCGCAAAACACACCTCAGGGGGCACTCGAGACAGCGGTGTACAGTTTATTACCCCAGCGGGTCCAAGGGGAATCAGTTCCCAGCAAGGACCCTGATGTCTCTGAGAGGCCCAGTTTAATACCCCCTGCTACATGAATGGTTACATGTTAGCAACCTCTTTGTTGTATATGACTGAGTTTTACCACAAATAGTCGCTGAAAGAACAAACAATTAAGGTTAAAAGGGGGAAGAATGATTATACATCCTGGGGGGATGTCTCCATGGTTAGTCTAACAGGGGCAGTCTGACCTCAGCTACAGTCTCCCTTTGTCATCTGTAGGGAGGGATGTCTCCTGGAGACCTGGTTTCCATTAGCAACAGTTGCCTCACTCTTGGGCAAAGTTCATGCCCAGTTCACATCTTGTCTTTAAGAGGGATGACAGGCTTCAAGATGGAGTCTCTCTTGCTTTTCTTACACTGGCCCCCAAACAAGGACAGCCTTCCATTCCACCTAGCACTCCTCAAGAACGGGTGCCATAACTGCAAAGATGTCTCCACCTTGGCCCATGTTGGCTCAAGTTCAAATTTAAGTGCTTCAAGTGGATAGGGCTAGCTTTTTCTTTTTTTTTTTTTTTTTTTTGTTCTCATTTTTATTTATTTTTTAATCAATATGCAGTCATTTATTTTTCACATACTTTCTCCATTTCAACACAGGTGGTCTCTGACTAATAAATTTAAAATATTTTGACCTGAAAAAAAGTATGAAAAATAAATGACTTCCATTTCTTTATAGCAGTCGTTTTCTTTTTGTTTTTTCATTTATTTTTATTAGTCGGAGGCTAATTACTTCACAACATTTCAGTGGGTTTTGTCATACATTGACATGAATCAGCCATGGAGTTACATGTATTCCCCATCCCGATCCCCCCTCCCACCTCCCTCTCCACCCGATTCCTCTGGGTCTTCCCAGTGCACCAGGCCCGAGCACTTGTCTCATGCATCCCACCTGGGCTGTTGATCTGTTTCACTATAGATAATATACATGCTGTTCTTTCGAAACATCCCACCCTCGCCTTCTCCCACAGAGTCCAAAAGTCTGTTCTATATATCTGTGTCTCTTTTTCTGTTTTGCATATAGGGTTATCGTTACCATCTTTCTAAATTCCATATATATGTGTTAGTATGCTGTAATGTTCTTTATCTTTCTGGCTTACTTCACTCTGTATAATGGGCTCCAGTTTCATCCATCTCATTAGAACTGGTTCAAATGAATTCTTTTTAATGGCTGAGTAATATTCCGTGGTGTATATGAACCACAGCTTCCTTATCCATTCGTCTGCTGATGGGCATCTAGGTTGCTTCCATGTCCTGGCTATTATAAACAGTGCTGTGATGAACATTGAGGTGCACGTGTCTCTTTCAGATCTGGTTTCCTCAGTGTGTATGTAGGGCTAGCTTTTTCTGTCCCTATTGGTGATGCCATGATGCAGACAGTGTTGAAAGATTGGTTTGAATCTCTTCCCCTTTCTGTTCAGCAACGGGGAAGGCCCGGTGTCTGCACACTTCGACCTTGGTCCCTTTTTGGTGTTCTCTGCAGTCTTCTGCAGAACTTCTTGCTCAGTTGTGTCCAACTCTTTGCAACCTCATGGACTGTAGCCCACCAGGCTCCTCTGTTGTTCTGCCAAAAGTTTTAACTTTTGTCTCAGGTTTAAAGGACTTGTTAACAAAAGAAACTACTCTTATATACAAATAAACAATTCTAATATTTAATAGAGAATTATCTAACTTAACATTCAATAAACAATCATTAATAGGAAAAAGAAATAGGACAGCAGATACATCACCAAACTGGGTTTTGACCAACATCCAGACTCAAACATTGCTGGAAGTCCTCTGTTACAGCAAGCAATCTCGCGTTACAGTTGTGAAAAGGTCCCAGGCAACATGTCCACTCCAGGGGTAAGATTTCAAAATTGCAGTTTGGGGGTTCCCACTTATAATCCCAGGCCACAGACTGATATTATCATCAGCTTGCAAGCAAATTGCAGCTGCAGTTTTATGCTAATGTTGTTTGTTTTGTCTTATAAATCTTGGAATGTTGTTAATTCCAGGCATGGTTGACCAGACCTCCTCCAGGGGTTCAACTATCTCAAGATCCATCCCCTATCTTGTCTATGGTGTCGAGTGGCTTGAAGTCACAGCAGGTATATAGTCAGGGCAGTGTCCAGGCAGGTCAGAAGCAAGGTCAGAGGCTTGCTCTGCTTTTTGTCTATGAAACCTGAACAAGACCACTTCCATTTAATTTCCCTAACATCTGACCATGGAATTTTCCAAGCAAGAATACTGGAATGGGTTGCCATTTCTTGCTCCAGGGGACTCTTCCTGACCCAGGGATTAAACCTGTGTCTCTTGCGTCTCCTGCTTTGGCAGGTGGATTCTTTACTACTGCACATGTTAGATGTTCCAGACTTCTCTAGGTTATACCCACAAACCTCTCCAGACATAGGGCCTGGGTGTTACAGTTTAATCATTTTGAGTCTCATACTGGTTGCAGTAGCAGTGATAGTTCTAAACATAAAAGCCTTTTTTTGTTTTGTTTTGTTAATTAGCTTTAATTGTTGACTTTTAAAAATTTAATTATTATTTTGTATTAGACTATAGTTGATTTACAATGTTGTGTTAGTTTCAGGTGTATAGCAAAGTGATTCAGTTATACATATTCATCTATACATTCTTTTTCAGATGCTTTTCCCATATGAGTTATTACTTAATATTGAGTCAAAATTCCTTGTGCTAGACAGTAGGTCCTTGTTGGTTATTTTATATATAGTAGTATGTGTATGTTAATCCCAAACTCATAATTCATCCCTCCCCTGCCTTTTCCCCTTCAGTAACCATGTTAGTTTTCTATGAGTCCATTTCTGTTTTGTAAATAAGTTCATTTGTATCATATTTTAGATTCCACACATAAGTGATATCATATGATATCTGTCTTTGTCTAACTCACTTCACTTAGTATGGTAATCTCTAGGTCCATTAATGTTGCTGAAGATGGCATATTTCATTCTTTTTAATGTCTGGCTAATATTTCATTGTATATACCTACCACTTCTTCTTTATCCATTCATCTGTCAGTGGACATATAGGTTCTTTCCACATTTTGGCTATTGTAAATAGTGCTTCAGTGAACTTTGTGGTGCTTATAGGTTTTCAAATTAACGATTTTCTTCGGATATATGCCCAGGAATGGAATTGATGGGTCATATGGTAGCTTTATTTTTAGGGTTTTAAAGAACTTCTATACTATTCTCCATAGTGGCTACACTAATTTACATTCCCACCAACAATGTAGGATGATTCTCTTTTCTTCATACCCTCTCCAGTATTGTTTATAGACTTTTTGATGATGGCCATTCAGACCAGCGTGAGGTGATGCTTCATTGTATTACGTTGGTATAAACATAAGTGTGGTTTCAGACTATGAATTTTAAATCATTATAACTAGACTCAAAGACATCTTTATTAATTGAAATAGGAACTGTTACAATCAACACGTTTTTGCCAATGAGAAATAAGTTTGTTTATTCCTGTAGCATAAAAATCCATGCCTCGGGATTCAGTGAACTCTTGGAAGACATTTTCTGCCTCCTGCTGGTTGTAGAAGCATTTTCCCAGCAAAAAGTTGTTGAGATGCATTAAGAAGTGGTAGTTGGTTGGTGAGAGGTCAGGTGAATATGGCAAATGAGGCAAAACTTCTTAGCCCAATTCATTTAACTTTTGCAGTGTTTGTTGTGCAATATGTACTTAGGCATTGGTTGTGGAGGAGAATTGGGCCCTTTCTGTTGACCAATGCTGGCTGCAGGCGTTGCAGTTTTCAGTGCTTCTCATCAATTTGCTGAGCATACTTCTCAGATGTAATGGTTTCAGTGGGATTCAGAAAGCTGTAGTGGATTAGACTGGTAGCAGACCACCAAACTGTGATCATGACCTCTTTTGGTGCAGGTTGGGCTTCCCTGGTGGCTCATATGGTAAAGCCTCTGCCTGCAATGTGGGAGACCCAGGTTTGATCCCTGGGTCAGGAAGATTCCCTGGGGAAGAAAATGGCAACCTACTCCAGTACTCTTGCCTGGAAAATTCCATGGATGGAGGAGTCTGGTGGGCTACAGTCCATGGGGTAACAAAGAGTCAGACACGACTGAGTGACTTCACTTTTTTTTTCTTTTATTGGCTTTGAGAAGTGCTCTGGAGTGTCTTCTTGGTCCACCTATTGAGCTGGTCATTGCTGGTTGTCATATAAAGTTCACTTTACACTGCATGTCGCAATCTGATCAAGAAATGGTTCGTTGTTGTTGCATAGAATAAAAGAAGACAGCACTTCAAAACAATGTTTTTGATTTTGGGGCAGCTCACAAGGTACCCATTTATCGAGCTTTTTGCATTTCAAATTTACTTCAAATGCTGAACAACCTTGGAATGGATAACATTGAGTCCTTTGGAAACTTCTCATGTAGTTATAAGAGGATCAGCTTCAGTGATGCCCTCAGTTGGTGTTTGTCAACTTCCAATGGCCATCCACTCTACTCCTCATCTTCAAGTCTCTTGTTTCCTTTGCAAAAGACTTGAACCAGCACTGCACGGTATGTTCACAGTAGTCCTGGGCCAAATGTGTTGTTGATGTTGTGGGTTGTCTCTGCTGCTCTATTACCCATTTTGAACTCAAATAAGAAAACTGGTGGAATTTGCTTTTTGTCTAACATCATTTCCATAGTCTAAAATAGATACATGGGCTTCCCTGGTAGCTCAGCTGGTAAAGAATCTGCCTGCAATGCAGGAGACCCCAGTTTGATTCCTGGGTTGGGAAGATCTGATGGAGAAGGGATAGGCTACCCATTCCAGTATTCTTGAGCTCCCTGGTGGCTCAGCTGGTAAAGAATCCACCTGTAGTACAGGAGACCTGGGTTCAGTCCCTGGGTTGGGACGATACCCTGGAGAAGGAAATGGCTACCCACTCCAGTATCTGGCCTGGAGAACTCCATGGACTGTATAGTCCATGGGGTCGCAAAGAGTCAGACACAACTGAGTGACTTTCACTTCACTTCTTCAAAATAAATATAAAATATACAGCAAGTAATGTCATTAGCAAAAAGTTAAAAAATAAAAATAAAGCAAGAAATACTCATTAAAATGATGTATAACATAACCACATTTAAGAATGTACTAGAATATCAAACACTAAATTTCAACAAGACAAAACTGCAGTTACTATTACAATAACCTAATAGTTTTTACTTGTTTTTCTCTAATAATGAGCAATACTGAGCATCTTTTCCTATGCTTTTTGGCCATCTGTATGTCTTTGGAGCCTTTATATATATCCTCTTCTGGTCTTTTGCCGTTGCTCCAATTGGAATGTTTCTCTCAATACTGTTAAATTATGCATGCATGTTTGCTCAGTCGCTTAGTTGTGTCCTACTCTTTGCAACTCTATGGACTGTAGCTCACCAGGCTCCTCTGTCCATGAAATTTTCCAGTCAAGAATACTGGAATAGATTGCCATTTCCTTCTCCAGGGCATCTTCCAGACCCAGAAATCAAACCTGCATCTCCTGTGTTTGCAGATGGATTCTTTACCACTAGCACCAACACTGGTGGGATGGACTGAGAGTTTGGGATTGGTAGATGCAAGCTATTACATTTAGAATGGATAAACAACAAAATCCTAATGTATAGCAAAGGGAACTATATTCAATATCCTTTGATAAACCATAATGGAAAAGAATATTAGAAAAAAATAATGTAAAAGAAAATTCAGTTGGCCAGCACTCACTTTGGCAGCACATTTACTAAAATCAGAGTGATTCAAAGAAAATTATCATGGGCCCTATGCAAAGATGATGTACAAATTTGTCAAACATTTTATATTTTTTAATGTTACTGAATTGTAAACTTAAAAAACAGTTAATGGCAAATTTGATTATCATTTTATTATTATTATTTATTTAATTTTTTAGTTATTTTACTTTATTTTTTATTTGACTTATGGGATAAATTAAGAGTTTCAGATACTATATATACACTACCATATATAAAATAGATAGCTACCAAAGTATAGCACAGGGAACCACACTCAATATTTTGTAATAACACGTAGGGAAAAAGAATCTGAAAAAGAATATAGATAGATAGATAGATCCGAATGTTTTTGTTTTTATTGTTCAGTTGTTAAGTTGTGTTCGACTCTTTGTATCCCCATGGACTACAGCATACCAGGCTTCCCTGTCTTTCACTATCTCCCAGAGTTTGCTCAAATTAATGTCCACTTGTCAGTGATGCTATCTAACCATCTCATCCTCTGCCACCCTCTTCTCCTTCTGCCTTCAATCTTTCCCAGCATCAGGGTCTTTTCCAATGAGTTCTGTCTTTGTATCACATGGCCAAAGTACTGGAGCTTCAGCTTTAGCATCAGTCCTTCCAGTGAATTTTCAGGGTTGATTTCTTTTAGGATTGATTCATTTGATCTCCTTGCAGTCCAAAGGACTCTCAAGAGTCATCTCCAGAGTAACATGGAAACATACACTACCATTTGTAAAATAGATAGCCAATGAGAAGTTGCTGTATGAACCGGGAAAATCAAACCAGGGCTCTGTAACAACCTAGAGGGGTAGGATGGGGAGGGAGGTGGGAGACTTTCAAGTAGGAGGAGACATGGGTAACCTATGGCTGATTCATGTTGATGTTTGGTAGAAACCAACACAATACTGTAAAGCAATTATCCTTCAATTAAAAATAAATAAATTAAAAAAAAATCTTCTCCAGCACCACAATTTGAAAGCATCAGTTCTTTGGTGCTCAGCCTTCTTTATGGTCCAATTCTCACATCCGTACATGACTACTGGAAAAACCATAGCTTTGATTATATTTTTTGTTGTTGTTGTTCTGCTCCATTTTGTTCTGGAACTGGAGATTCACCTTGTTAAATTATTTTATTCCATTCTTACAGGCTGAGTGTGCTTGAGGGGATCTGTATCGTTTCAGTCTGTACTTCGTGTTGTTCTGAGACTGAGGACTTCACTCACTGACGAATGCCTTGCAACAAATACGGGGGTCACATGTCTTCATCTGAAGTCCTATTTCATTTTCAGGCTTTCTCATGTTAAGCCCTATTTCCCCATGTTAATTAGATCTACTCAGTTTACTGTGGTAATCATTTCACAACATATGTAATTCAAATCATTATGCTGCACACCTTAAACTTACACAGTGCTGTACGTCAATTATATCTCAATAAAACTGAAGGGAAAAAAGAACAACAGTCATTAAGGACAATAGGCAAAAGCTATTCTTGTAAAAGAGGGACTGCAGACAGCTAATGAGAGTATGAAAGAATTCACCATCTACCACACCTCATAAGCAATTAAGAAAATACAAAGTAAAACACACAATTTTTTAAATTAATTTGATGAGATTTTCAAAACAACAACACACAAAAAACTAACATCCAGTGATGGTGAAGATGTACATATTCACACATCACTGGTAGGAGTGTGAATTGTAAAAAGATGTGCCAGCATAGGTGAAATGTTAAAATGTACATATCCCTTGAATGACAATTTTAAGATTTTACCTTACAAAAGTAGATTTCTAGTACAGAAAAACTATATACAACAGGTTTCCCCCAACCCCTAAACCCAGCAATATTTGTGATAGCAAAAGTATGAATATAAAAAATGAAGAATGTATAGTTATCCCTATAAAATCCTTTGTTTACTTTGATCTAATTAACATGGGGAAATAGGGCTTAACATATATCATTTAAATAAAAACACACAAAAACAACAAACAATAAACTGCATTTGAATCAGGATATTTGGGTTCAAATCCCTAAACTGTCAACCACCTGTTGTTAATCATGGATGAGTCACTTTACCTCTGGAATCAAGCTTTCCATTTGTAAAATGAAGGTGTTGGGTTTTAGGTTATTTCTAAAGTCACTTTAAGCTATAATTCTCTGCTTTTGTAAATTTTTCATGGCCGTCCTATGATAATGATGGGAAAATGTAACCTTGATTCATCATTGTCAACTACCATGACCAGAGAATACATTATTTGTTAGTCATTTAGCTAATCCTAGAAATGGCCCTTTAGTAGTTTGCTGTGAGGCCATGTTTTCCTTCTTGTCTCGTTGTGGGACAATAAATGCTGTGGGACAGGTGGGCAAACATGCATAGTTAGCCTGGCAAGTAAAACAAAAAGTAGTCCAGATGACTTCTGATGGGTGGGAGTTGTAGTGTGCTAAATCTAATCCAGTGAAATTTAGTACTGATGACAATGGAATAGTAAATTTAGGTTGAAAGATAAAATCAAAGAAGCAAAGAACAGCTGTTAAACCAAGTAGCAAAAGCGGAACCCTTTCACTGTTGGTAGGAATATGAATTAGTGTAGCCACTATGGAAAACAGTATGGAGGTTCCTCAAAAAACTAAAAATAGAACTATCATATGACCCAGTATTGTGCTCCTGGGTATATAGCTGAAGAAAAAGAAAGCTGTAATTTGAAAACATATGCACACCCCAGCTTTTTTAGCAGCATTTACAATAGCCAAAATATGGAAGCAACCTAAATGTCCATCAACAGATGAATGGATAAAGATGTGGAGGGTGTATACACACACACAACAAAATATTACTCAACCATAAAAAAGAATGAAATTTTGTCATTTGCAACAATGTGGATGGACCTAAAGGGTATTATACTTAGTGAAGTGAGTCAGACAGAGAAAGACAAATATTCTTGTTCTCACTGAAATACGAAATATAAAAATGAAGCAAAAAGTGAACATAATAAAACAGAAACAAATGTAGAGAACAAACTAGTGTTTAGCGTAGGGAGAGGGGAAGGAGAGGGGTGAGATAAGGATAGGGGATTGAAATATACAAACTAATATATATAAAATAAATAAGCAACAAGGATATATTGTATTGCAAAGGGAAATATAGCCATTACCTTATAAAACTTTAAGTGGAGTATAATCTATAAAAATATTGAATCACTATGTTGTACCTTAATATTGTAAATCAACTGTTCAACAAAAATAAAAAGTTTTTAAAGTTTTAATTAAAAAATTTAAATAATTTTTAAAAACTGAGCCATCTCTTAACCAATAACTTTATGCCTATTTCTGAAACTATATTAAATAGAGTGGGAGAAATGGGTCCCAACTAATCACAGCAGTGAGCTTTTCTATCCTGTGGACCAGATCATGTCTGAAGTGTTCTTGGCTTGTCATCTTGAATATGAGATGTAATTGTCATGGTATAATTTCCACCATTTTGAAATAGAAAACATACCTGGTGGAGAATGAAAAGGTTAGGAAAGAAGAAGGCTTGGCTGCTGTTGTTGGGAGAGAAAGCAAAGGCCTCTCTGGAGGAGCAGTAACAGACCTGTGGGTTTGGTTATCACAGAAGGACCTTCAGGCAGACAAAATGCCTCTGGGGCTCCAGTAAACATGGGGATGAGCTGACCCTGGCCTTCAAAAAGCAGAATAAAGTATCATTAGCATCTCAGAGCAACTCAAGAAGTGGCACAGTGTCAAAACTTTGACCTTGCATTCTGATTCTAAGTGACTTACTGCTGTGTGACCCTGGGCAGGTTACTTAACTCCTCTGGGTCCAGAAGAAGTGGTCATTAAGGGGGCCATATTATCTCTAGAAGCACATGATTATTGTGAAATCAAAGGATGGAGCATATGGCCTGTGGTAGCACAGCCCGGTCCAGCAGGCCCTTCCCCAAGAGGGCTGGCCTGGCCGGGGAGGCTCCAAGCCCCAGAACCACCTTGAGTTGGAGCAGCAAGGAGTCAAGGCTGCGGCCAGGCTCTGTCCCTGAGTTGGGATCCCTGCTTGGCCCCTCAGTCACCTGTTCCTGCTCCCTAGGGCTGCCTGCCTCACTGCCATGGCTGACATGGATGGCAGACATTGCTGTCATGTTGCCCTGCCCACCTTGAATCAGCATCCTGCCCATGAGTGGACTTTCTCTTCCAGGGGCAGGTATCAACCCTGTCCACTCAGACCTGGGCCATCTGCCTCCACCAGCTCCCAGGTTCACCTGACCTTGTCCTGACCTGACCTAGTCCATTTGGACCCTGGTTGAACTTCACACCCCTGGTTGGAGATACTCCTATAGCCTGAGCTCAGCACATCCAGTGGGGTTGTTCTGTGTTATGAACATTGCTTCTGCTTTCACAGGTACATTTATCACTGACCCACAGTCTAATGAGGGGTGTCAAAGCCAGCGGCCTCTATGGATGCAGGAGGTGATTTTGAACTCCCTGAAGAGAAGGGGCTTGCATGCTGGGAAT
Organism: Dama dama; assembly: GCF_033118175.1. Lineage (NCBI taxonomy): Eukaryota > Metazoa > Chordata > Mammalia > Artiodactyla > Cervidae > Dama > Dama dama. The sequence goes on from NC_083693.1 coordinate 38,385,193, forward strand.
CTTCTACAACCAGGGTCGTCAACTCTTGATTTGCATAGAGCTTAGTTAGTACACTGCTCATACACCCTCCCTCTGAGCAGAGGTTGGAAGTGGAGAGGAGATGGGAAAGGGACCCCTCCTCCTGGCCCAGATGCCTGGTCCTGCTTCCTGACCCAGGAAGAGGAAACATTCAGGGGCTGGAGGGCATAGAGGGTAGAGAGGGCTGGGAAACCTCAGTACAATCTTAGAAATCACGGCTGTACAGAAGAGGAATGAGCAGTCCCCCCAGACCACCGTACCTGTGATGGAATCCCAGCCCCTCCCCTGCCCCTCTCACCAGCATCTAGATAGACTGCCTCTTCCTCCCTCATTTCCCTCCTCCTCTCTCTGCTGCCTTCACTCTCAGGATTGCAGCCTGGCCCCGGGCTTTCTGAGTTGGCCCAGCCACCAGGACATCCAGCCCTCTAGGCCACAGAGACTTCTGCCCCAGTCTCCATCATCCTCTCGTATCCCGTGTCCTCCAGGTGGTGGATGCTCCTTGGGCCAGCAGCTCTGTTAGAACCATCCTGCTGAGCCACTTAGCTAGCCCCTTCTTGAGTTTTTCTCTGCCTCTCATGGAGCTGCCTGGCCAGCTCTCCCAGCAGGCACGTGGCTCCCACACCCAGATGGCACCAAGGACATGTGACGTGTGGGTGGGTGAGCCAGCAGCCACAGTGTAGGCATGCAGCCCCACTTACTGAAGTTTGGATTCTGCCTTAGAGAAGGGCATGGAGATTTCAGGCCCTGGGAAGCAGACCAGGGCTCCCTTTCCTCCCCAGTGATGCCACGTTGGGGGCAAACTCTGCATGGGACTTGCCAGGACTGTGCCACTACTCATGTGCTGCCTCAACACCCTGTGTAGTCTCAGAGCACCCAGCACTGTCCCCACTACAGAGATGCCCCCATCCTACGTCCCTACCCCCTACACACTGCACAATAAAGATGCACCGCATCCTTCTGCAGTCCCCACATGCAGAGCATCATCTTTGCAGCTGCAGTTCACCCTGCTGAGAATTCCTCTCCATGGCACTGGAAGGACAGGTCTGTGTCCTCCCCCTGCCCCAGCGCTCTCCTCAGCTGCAGTCATAAGCATTCCCTGAGGAAGTCACGAACACCTAGTCCAGGTACACGGAACAGTCACTCAACAAACGCCACTTCCCTGCCCCTTCTCCTGGGAATTCCTCAGGGTGAATTTCCAAGCCCAGCATTTCCTCTCTCTTCTCCGGCTTCTGAGGCTCAGCAAGGAGCAAACTGCCTTGCTGGCCCTGCATGCCTAGCCTATTTCAAGACTGCAGGTATTCAGGGCAAACACCAATGTGCTTTACTTGCACCCCACTCCTGACAAAGTAGGTGCTCAGTGAAAGTTTGCTGGTTGAGAGATCTGCGAAGATATCTTCCAGGATAAGGAATTGGAAGGGACCTTGGCTTGCGAAGGGCAGAAACACGTTGGGATAGGCAGAGGGGAACCCAATGGAAAAACACATTAAAACCTATGTAGGGTGGGAGGCAGTGGGGTCTGGGTGGTCTGAGGGAAGAAGCCTCCCCAGGGGAGGCCAGAGAGAGCCCCGTGAGTGGTGACCTGCCTGGGACCACCCGGAGTCTCTCAGGCAGCCTCTAGGCAGCTGCCAGCCTGGCTACCCTCCTGGGTGACCACAACTCATTTTTACCTGCTTTTTGCCAGCAGTCATGCCTGGGAGCATGCCTGGCTTTCTTTCATATTTAGCCCCTCTATGCGTATATATTTTACTTTAGAATAATGTCACTTTACAGCCATGAGCTCCCTTCTGTCCCCAGAGTATTTTCAGAGGCCCCTCCCCATCAGTCTCCACCAGGACCCTTGGACCAGCCACCCATGGTAATAGATGAAATGGAGTTGAAGTGGCTTCCCAGGGTGTCACCATCACCATCACCATGTCAAAGCCAGCCACATCCTGCCTTTCAAGACAGCAGTATGGGTCTAAAATGGCTATTTGATTTTAGAAACATGTCTTCAGGACTAAAGTGCATGCAAAGCTTCAACATCCTTCCTTTTGGCTGATAACCTTTCTCTCCCCTCACTGTATTCTCAATCTAAACTTGTTTTTAAATCACTGCAGTTTTCTTGCATTTCTCTCTAGAGGAACTTGGATTTTGAAAAGCACTTCAGCCTCCCAAAACTTTACATAATTTATTGCAGACATATTTTGTGCTTGCAGTATCTTCCGGTACAAAAAGAGAATCTCCCTTTCATTTCCAGAAGTTGTTACAGACTTATCCTGAATTTAAATGTCTTGAAACTTCAGCCAGGACATGCTGCAAGTGTTGATTCCCACTGATACTGGAAATCAAACTGCATCCCAAGAGGACTGAGGTTTCCACACTTTGTCTGTGCCTTCCTGAGTGACAAAAGAACTGAGTGGTTGGTGTGTGAATTAAAGCCCACTTCATAGAAATTCACTTTTCTTTTAAAACCTTTAGGAAGACTAAGAAATAAAGCCGGTGGGTGAAGGTTATGTATAGAGGAGAACCCTGTATTTTTACAAGTGAGCTAGGCATCCCAGGAGCACAGTCTGGGAGCCCTGCACAGGAGACGTTGGGAGGCTCAGAGAAGTTTCATGAAGAACAGACATTTGAGCCAGGACCGGAGACCTTCCTTTCAGTGTTCTTGTGGGATTAAAGGAAATCCTGTAACACATTTAGCCTAGTACATTGTGTGTAGTATGTGCTCAGTAAGTACGAGCTGCAGTGAAAAATCATGGTCATTATCACCTTTGCTAGAGTTTCTGTGGCATCCACTAGCATGAAGTGGGTGATGAATCTGGGGGAGAAACATCCCCTGATTCTAAAAATATTTTTAATTTCTTTTATTGAAGTATAGTTGATTTACAATGTTGTATTACATTATGTTCTACTGTATAGCAGGGTGATTCAGTTATACATACATACATACATATATATATTGAACACAGTTCCCTGTGCTGTAAGTAGAACCTTGTTTATCCATTCTATATATAATAGTTTGAATCCCTGATTCTGAAATATTACTGTGGGAGACTTTTAATCTCACCCAACACCACAGGCAAAGTCACCTCTCTCTGTGGTCTCCCTGGCTTGAGAGCAGAATTCATCAGCCCCATGTAGTCCCGCTTCTGTGGGTTCCTGCCCTCCCGCCCCCACGCCTGGCACGGGCTCCTATGGGCCCCAGGACCCAGTGCTGGGGTTCCCGGAGCTGTGCCCAGACTGTCCACTAGCGGGTCTGCATCTGTAACTCAGTTTAGTGCCTGGTTACTTCCCTTCAGTCTTGGGGCCAAATGTATTGAGAAACAAATTGGTTGTTTGCCCAGACCAGTGGTGTTGTACACTAAACAGTTCACATCCCAAAGCAAGTCAGTAAAATTTAAATTTGGTACAACTAGCCCTCTTTCACCTGGCGTTGACATTCCTTCTCTAGGAATCTTAGAAATAGCTTTCTAAGACTACTGGAAATTTGTTGAGATTTTACTGGTTTTAATAGATTAATTACAGATGAATTAATATTACAATATCATCTACTTGTCCAGGAAATAGTCTCCCTTTATTCAGTGTTCAACTCCTGTTTTACAGTGGAATTTTTAAAGTTTCTTGGATGATTTCTATACCTTTGTTATTAGACTTTTTCATAAGGACTTTTTAAGATATTTTACTGTGCATATTTCTCTTTTTTTTTCTTTTTTTTAAGCAATAGCGTGTGAGCCAAAAAAAGTGCTTTGAAAACTGTGTGAATGGTTTAAAGAATAAAATACATAGCCGTGCACCTGTCACACAGGAGGAACATGGTTGTACCCCAGAATTCATGCGCCCACTCCCCCACCCACAGAGATCACCACTGTCCTAAATCACCCAAGTTTACACAGATCTCCCTCAGCATCCTGATAAAACCATTGTAAGTGGAAAATATCCCAAGTCAAAATGCATTTAACACATAAAACCTACCAAACATCATAGTTTAGCCCAGCTTCCTTCAAACCTGCTCAAAACACTTATATTAGCCTATAGTTGGGCAAAATCATCTAGCACAAAGACTGTCTTATAATGAAATGTTGAATATCTCATGTAATCTGTTAAATACTGTACTTGAAGCAAAAAAGAGAATGGATGTCTGGGTCCAGGCTGGTTGTAAGTGTACTGATCATTTACCCTCATGGTGGGGTGGTCACTGCCCAGTATCTCCAGAACAGGTTATATGGTTTATCACTCACCCATGAAAAGATCAAAATTCAAGAGCTACCATATCATCCTTCAATCCTACTCCTATGCATATATATGGATAAAAACATGGTTTGAAAGGATCCATATACCCCAGTATTCATTGCAGTGTGGTTTACAATAGCCAAAACATGGAAACTACATAAGTGTCCGTGGACAGGGAATGGATAAAGAAGATGTGACACATACATACAATCGAATATTACTTAGTCATAAAAAAGGACAAAATAATGCCATTTGCAGCAACATGGATAGACCTGGAGATTTATAATACTAGGTGAAGTAAGTCAGACAGAGAAATACAACTATGATATTGCTTATATGAGGACTCTTGAAAAAAGATTAACATTTATTTACAAAGCAGAAACAGACTCATAGATGTAGAGAACAAACTTACTAAATTTACGATTACCGGGGGCTGGGGGTGGCAGGGGGGATGACGGGGGGGTGGGGGAGAGACCGATCGGGAGTTTGGGATTGATATGTGCACCCTGGTATATTTAAAATAGATTACCAATAAGGACCTACTGTATAGCACAGGGAACTCTGCTCAACACTCTATAATAAGCTAAATGGGAAAGCAATTTAGAAAAGAATAGATACATATACATGCATGACTGAATCATTCTGTGGTACATCTGAAACTAACATAGCATTATTAATCAATTATACTTCAGTATAAAATAAAAATTTTAAAGATTTTTAAAGTACAGTTTCTACTGAACACACGTAAATGTCACACCATCCTGAAGTTGAAAAATATGTAAGTATTGTAGAACCATCCCAAGTCCAGGACCGTTTATATTCCCAAGCTAAACTGTGCCTGGATCAGCCTGCTATTTGCACTTTATATAAGTGGATTGTGTGCATTCTTCTGTGGCTTAATTCTTTCCCTTAATATAGTTTATCTATCCAGTCATGTTGATGTCTGTAGCTATCATGCACTCATTTTGCCTGAAATTTGGATTCCATTCTGCAGTTGATGAGTAGCTGGTGGTTTCTGTGCTCCTAGGAGCTTGAGTGTGCTCTCAGGCGCATGGGTGTGAGGCCCAAAGGATGTGGCAGAGTTCCTGGGATGCCGGTGCCTTTCGTCTAGGTCAGGACATGCAGTTTTCGCAAACAGCTGCACTGCATTTGCCATTGACCAGCATCCAAAGAAGGTTCTATAGGATTTTCTCTATATCCTTGTCCGTATATGGCTTTATTCCTTTATTTATTTATTTTTTCATTTATTTTTATTAGTTGGAGGCCAACCATTTCACAACATTGCTGTGGGTTTTGTCATACATTGACATGAATCAGCCATGGGGCTTTATTCCTTTAAATTGTTTTCTGCACAATTTCTACAAAATTTCTGCTTATTTCAATGGCCCATTTTTTGTTTGGGTTTTTTTTTTTTTCCAGTAAATCTTAGAAATACTTTAAATTGTCTGAGTACCGTTTCTTAATCAGTGATATGTCTGGTAAGTGTCTCCTCACATCAGGTGGCCTGTCCACTCACTTTCTTAACAGTTTTAATACTTTTATGCAAAGCAATTTATAATTTATTTTAGCCATGTTTATGCTCTTATTTTGTCTTACTCAAGAAATTCTTTCTTACTTCAGAGTCATAAGAAATTTCCCATATTCTCTTCTAGAATTTGTATAGTTTAGCCTTAATTTAGAAATTTATTCTTGGTATGGTGAGGTCCAATTTCATTATTTCAATTTACATGATCACTTGTGTTAGCATTGTATAGTGCAAAGTCTGTTCTTTTCCAACTGATCTGGAAAATCATCTGCATGTATCAAATGTCCATATATATATGTGATCCTTTTTTAGGTTTTCTATTCTGGACCACTTCCCTACGTGTCTATCCCTGTACTGTAAGGACAGAGTGTCTTCATTTCTGTCATTTTGTGATGAGTCTGGTTACCCCACAGGGCCTTTCTCCACCTCATCCTTTATCTTCAGTGTGCATTGAACTTTGGGCTTCTAAATACACTTTGGAATTAATTTGCCAGTTGTACGCATGTACACACAACACCCCTCCACCCGACACACACATGTCCTTTAAGATATTAAATGCAATTATCTTAAAGGGCATGTTGTGTGAACCTTTAAGAGTGTAATGTCTCCTCATCTATATCTCCACTTATTCAGACCTATTTTATCTCCATGAGGTTTCTGTACACTTTTTCTTAGGTTCATTCCTGTATATTTCATATTGATGCTATTGTATATGGCATTTTTTACTTGGTTTTCTAAATCTTTCTGGTTCATACACACAGAATTGATTTCATATATTCATTTTATATCTGAAACTTTTATTCTAATAATTTATCAGCAAGATTTTTTTCTATGTATTAAGCCATATTTTCCACAAAAAGGTGGGTTTCTCCTTTCTTTTAAACTTCTCATACCTTTCACTTTAATTAACTTATTTATGTATCCTTAGTGCTCTGGCTAAGACTTCCAGGAGACTGGTGACCTACAGTGCTGACAGCATGCTTCCCTGTTAGCTCAGCTGGTAAAGAATTCACCTGTAATGCAGGAGATCCCAGTTGTATTCCTGGGTCAGAAAGATCCCCTAGAGAAGGAATAGGTTACCCACTCTAGTATTGGGATTCCCTAGTGACTCAGATGGTAAAGAATCTGCCTGCAATGCAGGAGACCTGGGTTCAGTCCCTGGGTTGGGAAGATCCCCTGGAGGAGAGCATGGCAACCCACTGCAGTATCCCTGCCTGGAGAATCCCCATGGACAGAGGAGCCTGGCGGGCTGCAGTCCACTGGGTTGCAAAGAGTCGGACATGACTGAGCGACTAAGCATAGCTAGTGCAGTGGTGATACTGTGACCTGATCTTATTCATGATCAAGGAAGGGCATTCAGCATTATACAGCATTTCACCATGAAGTGTAATCTTCCCTGTCATCTTTTAGAAGATATCCTGTATCAGGTTAAAGAGCATCTATTTCTACTTGGCTAAAGAGATTCTTTTATCGTGAATTAATGTTGAATTATATATTATATATCTTTTGCAATGGTCATGTGATTTTCCTCTTTAACTTATAATATGGTGAATTTATAAGATTTACACATTGAACTTATTTTGTTGACAATTAATGTTAGTTTAGGATTTCCTTTTTTAATCTTGGACTAAGATAACTCATTTTGCCCTTTTATTTTTAACCTTTAGTTCTAATAACAATCAGTTGATTAATAATCCAAATAAATACTATATTATCATTTCTTTTAACTAGTAATTATTTCTTGTATCTTACCTTTATCCATTGGATTTATTTTTCTTTTTATTTGAGTATTTTCTCTCTAAGTATTTTCAAGAGTCTGTGGACAGTGAACCTTCTGAGCCTCTGTATGTCTGTAAACATACATCATCTTTTTCTTGAAATGTAATTTGTCTGTCCATATAGGCCTAGGTTCCAAATTCTACTCCCTTCATCTCCTGTCTTAAAATATATTTCTCTTTGAATGCTGTGTGGCCAATGGAAAAATCTTTAATTTGATTCTCATTCTTTTGTGTGTTTATTTTGAAAATATTTTATTTTATTTATTGTGGGAAAATATACATAACATGGGGCTTTCCCTGGTAGCTTGGATGGTAAAGAATCTGCCTGCCATGTGGGAGACCGGGATTTGATCGCTGAGTCGGGAAGATCCTCTGGAGAAGGGAATGGTTACCCACTCCAGTGTTCTTACCCGGAGAATTCCACGAATGGAGGCTACAGTCTGTGAGGTTGGAAAGAGTCAGAAACGACTGAGTGACTAACGCTCACTTTCATGCATGACATAAATGTATCATAAGTGTCCATTCAGTAGTATTAGGTACATTTACATTCTTATTCAACCATCACCACCATCCCTTCCTAGGACTTCTTCAAACGTCATTGTAACTCTTTATTCATTAAATCCTAACTCGCAATTCCTTATCTCCCAGCCCCTAACAACTTCCATTCTACTTTCTGCCCCTAAGAATTTAACTACTCTGGATACTTCATATAAGTGGAATCATACAGTGTCTGTCCTTTAATTACTAGCTTATTTCACTTATAATGTCCTCAGGGTTTATACATGTTGTAATGTTTTTTAAAAGAATTTTTTATTGGAGTATAGTTGATTTACAATGTTGTGTCGGTTTCAGGTGTAGAGCAAGTGAGTCGGTTATACATATACATATATCCACTCCTTTACGTTCTTTTCCCATGTAGTCCATTTCAGAGCACTGTGTGGAGATCCCTGTGCTATACAGTAGGTCCTTATTAGTTTCTATTATATTTATAGTAATGTGTATACATTCAATCCCAACCTTCCAATTTATCCCTTCTTCCTCCCCCCCCCCCAGTATGTTTTCTGCATCTTGGATGATGCAGACATTTCTCCAAAGAAAAGATACAGATGACTAACAAGCACATGAAAAGATGCTCAACATCACTAATTATTAGAGAAATTCAAAAAATTCAAAACTACAGTGAGGTATTATCTCACACCGATCAAAATGGCCATAAACAAATCTACAAGCAATATAAATGCTGGAGAGGGTAAGGAGGAAAGGGAACCCTTTTGCACTGTTGATGGTAATGTAAATTGGTACAGCCATTATGGAGAATAGTATGAAGGTTCCTTAAAAAACTAGGAATAAAACTACCATGCCTGCGTGCATGCTAAGTTGTTTCAATCATGTCTGACTCCTTGCTACTCTATGGACTATAGCCCACCAGGCTCCTCTGTCCATGGGATTCTCCAGGCAAGAATACTGGAGTGGGTTTCCATGCCCTTCTCAAGGGCATCTTCCCAACCCAATGATCGAACTCACATCTCTTATGTCTCCTGCATTGGCAGGCAGGTTCTTTACCACCAGTGCTACCTGGAAAGCTCCATAAAACTACCATATGACCCAGAAATCCCACTGCTGGGCATATATCCAGAGGAAACCATAATTGAAAAAGATACATGTACCCCAATGTTCATTGCAGCACTGTTTACAAAAGCCAAGACATAAAAGCAACCTAGATGTCTATTGACAGATGAATGGCTAAAGAAGTTGTGGTACATATGCATGATAGAATATTACTCAGCTATAAAAAGGAAACATATTTGAGTCAATTCTAATGAGGTGGATGAACCTAGAGCCTATTATACAGAGTAATATAAGTCAGAAAGACAAATATTGTATTAATATATTAACATATATATATGGAATCTAGAAAGATGGTACTGATCATCCTATTTGCAGAGTAGCAAAAGAGATGGAGACATAAAGAACAGACTTTTGGACACAGTGTGGGAAGGAGAGGGTGGGATGATTTGAGAGAGTAGCATTGAAACATATATATTACCATATGTAAAATAGATGGCCAGTGGGAATTTGCTATATGATTCAGGGAACCCACAGCCTCTGTGACAACCTAGAGGGATGGGATGGGGAAGGAGGTGGGAAGGAGGTTCAAGAGGAAGGGGACATATGTATATCTATGGCTGATTCATGGTGACGTAGACAGTAACCATCACAATATTATAAGCAATTATCATCCAATTAAAAATAAAATTTGAAAAAACTAAAAATAGAGCTACCATATGATCTAGCAAATCCCAGTCTTGGGCATATATTCAGAGAAAAACACAATTCAAAAAGATACACATACCCCAGTGCTCACTGCAGCACTATTTACAATAGCCAGGATGTGGAAGCAAATTAAATGTCCATCAACAGAGGAATGAATAAAGGAAATGTAGTTCATATGTACAATGGAGGATTACTCACCCATAAAAGAAATGAAATAAAGCTACTTGCAACAACATGGATGGACCTAGAGATTGTCAGACAGAGAAAGGTAAATATCATATGATATCACTTAAATTAACTTCCTTCCTTTTTTAAGACTCAATCATACTTCATTGTATGGCTAGACCTTGTTTTTTTAATCTGTTCATTCATTCATTGATGGGAACTTGAGTTATGTCCACATTTTTGCTATTGTAAATAATTCTGATCAACAAGACTGTACAAATTTCTGTTCAAATCTCTGCTCTACCCAGAATTAGAATTGCTGTATCATATGGTAATTCTTTGTTTAATTTTTTGTGGTTCCTCATCTGGGTTACAGAGTTTTCTGTAGAAGCTGTACCATTTTACAGTCCCACCAGCAATGCAAAAGGGTTCCAATTTTCTTGTTTGTTTGTTTTCCCTCCTAATGGCTACGAAATGGTATCTCACTGTGGTTTTGGTTTGCATTTTTCTACTGATTACTGATATTGAGTACCTTTTCATGTGATTATTGGCCATTTATATATCTTCTTTGAACAAATGGGTATTAAATCTCTTTATTTTTAAACTGAGTTGTTTGGGTTTTCTCTTGAGTTGTAGGTGTTCTTTATATATTCTGGATATTAATCAGTCACTTATCAGATATATGGTTAGCAAACATTTTCTCCCATCCCATAGGTTGCCTTTTCATTTCTGTGTCATTTGATGTGCAGAAGTTTTTTAATTAAGTTTAATTTTTTTGTTGCTTCTGCTATTTGTAACATATCAAAGTTATCATTGCCAAATCCAAGATCATGAAGATTTTCCTCTAAAAGTATACTTTTAGCCCTTAAATACAGGTTTTTGATCTGTTTTGAAGTAACTTTGAGGTATTTGGAGAAGGGCATGGCGACCCACTCCAGTATTCTTGCCTGGAGAATTCCATGGACAGAGGAGCTTGGTGGGCTACAGTCTGTGGGGTTGCCAAGAGTCAGACACAACTGAGCGACTAATACTTTAAGGTATGGTGTAAGGTAATGGCCCAGCTTCATTTTTTTGTATGTGGATATCCAATTTTTCCCAATAGTGTGAGAATTTTGTTCTTATCAAAATTATTTTGGCTACGGATTCTCATTCTTTTGCATTTAGTGTCTTCCAATGTCTGCTTTAAAATTCAGTTAGGTTTTTGAGGATATGTGATTTACCCATGTGGACGGAAGAAATCAAAGGGGAAACCAGCCTGGGTTCTGGAGCCCCAGGGTGCTCAGGATCTACAGGGACAGGACTGGCCATCCCCAGGCTGTGGGTGCACCCCCTGAGAGGCAGTCCCTGGATGCAGGAGAGATCCTCAGACTTCACCCAGAACCTGTGTGTTAACATGGGGGAGAGCAGGGTTCTGGTACTATGTGTAGGGTGTGACCCAGCTCCTTCCCCTCACCTGTGCAGTCATGGCCCTCCTAGCTTATGAATCCTGGGGGTCTGATGCCTACAAGAAAAGCCCACATCACAGATAAGCAAGTAGATCTCAGGAGTTAACATGCTACTCATGATATTTGCCCCCCCACCCCACCCCACTGCTGGGGGGCACCCTGCACTCACCTGGACTGAGGTGTGGTCCACAGGAACCCTCCTGACTCAAGATGCTGTTGGTGACACTCTGACCCCCTGGCCTGGTGCACCCCACCAGGAACAAGGAGTGGTCATCTGACCTCTTGAATTCCCTGAGGACCACACCATAATCCTGGCAAGAATGATGATGAACAGCTTTCTAACTTTGTGATCCCCTGTGGTCTGTGCCACCTGAGGTTCTCATGGGATATCAGAAGTCGAGCTTCTGTCTGTGAGCCTCTCTGTGCACCTATCCTGGAGCATCAGCATAGCCCGTGAACTTCTCATGACTGTGACCTCACAGTCACTTCCTGAAGTTGACACTCACTTAGGAGACTTTTCCTTTTGTCCTGACCTAACTCTCAATGCTTTCATTTATTTAAAATTAAAGGGTAGGATGGTGTGTGAGGGAGGGAGATTCAGGGGCATGGGGTTCACTGTCAAGACCATTTCAAGGTCAAACTCTGTATCTTGATTACAGTGGTGGTTACACAGGTGTATACATTTTGTCAAAATCTATTTCCTTAAAGGGCTTCCCCGATAGCTCAGTTGGTAAAGATAGCTCAGTTGGTCCACCTGTAATGCAGGAGACCCCCCCCCCCCACCCTGTGGCTCAGCTGGTTAGGAATCTGCCTGCAATGCAGGAGACCTAGGTTCTATCCCTGGTTTGGAAAGATCCCCTGGAGAAGGAAAGGGCTACCCACTCCAGTATTCTGGCCTGGAGAATTCCATGGACTTAAAAGTCACAAAGAGACAGACATGACTGAGTGACTTTCACTTTCATATACTTAAAATGTATGTAATTTATTATATGTAACCTGTTTGTCAATAAAGCTTACTTAAACAATTTTAAAGGCCATTTCAAGTTCATACCAAATATTTTAAATCATTTTAAAATTTGAAATATAAAAAAATTTTAAATTCTCACTTCTAATGAAATGTAAATGTTTTCTTTCATTATTGTCTTTTCCAGAGTTCTCAGGGGCTGTGGTCTCACGCCATCCACTGGGGCAACAATGGACCATTTCCAGCAGAGACAGTGCCGCGTTGCCCCGGGTGCCTGACTGCCACCCACCTCCAGTGAATTGCAGTGTCTGAAAAGTGAGTTTCATGTTCATGGGGTCTGTCGTGACTATGCTGGGGTGGGGCAAGTGCAGTCGACATCTCCAACAGCAGAGCTTGTTGTGGTCCTGGAAACAGATGACCTGAAAATCAGGTTTAAAGCCAGGGATCAAGAGTGCATTAATTTATCTGCTGAAGTCCATTGAGAGGAAACTATGAAATGGATTTCATGTTGCATTAAGATTTGTGTTTAGGATAGTAAACATCACCCTTCTAAAGAACATGGCTGTAGTGAATACCAGGAGGTAATTTGATTTACACTAGTGCAGAATTTATTAAGCAACTCTGTTGCCATACTGTAGCTATCATGATTGATTTTTAAAATATTAGAAGAGCAACTTAAACAAAGACTAAATTCTCATCTTACCATATTAATTGCTTTTATTTTTAATGTTCTTCTTAGTACTTGTCCAGAAATAGAATTTTTATGTAGTTGATATCAGAGAGTAGCAGTTCTTTTGCCTTATGACTCTTTAAACAAATATCTTCATTTACTTTTTTGCCTACTTTTCCTTTTGATAAACTCCAAACTCTTAAGAAAATGGAAAAAGAGGGCAGTGAACACCTGTGTTCTTCACTCAGGTTTACTAGATGTTTACCCAAGTACACACTCAGATACATACACACGTGGAGAGATTGTAAATATGGATGTGTGTGTGTGTTACGGATGCATGTTCAGTTTTTTCTCTGAATCATTTGTACATAAATTGCAGACATCATGACATACTTTGCATATATCTCTTAAATTCATAGACTTTCTTCTTCAAAACTGTCCTATAATACCATTATCACTGTGAAATTCAACACTGATAAAGCAATGTTTTCCAATATATAGTTCCAATTCAAATACCCCTGGTTGCCCCCCAAATATCCTTTATAGATGTTTTCCCTTATTTAGTATTCAATTAAATGTCATTCACTGAATCTAGTTATATCTCTTTGTTGTTCAGTCACTAAGTTGTGCCCAACTCTTTGAGACCCCATGGACTGCAACACGCCAGGCTTCCCTATACTTCCCCATCTCTTTTTTTTTTTTTTTACTTCCCCATCTCTTGAAGTTTGCTCAGACTCATACCCATTGAGTCATTGATGCCATCCAAACATCTCATCCTCTGTCACCCCCTTCTCCTGTCTTCAATCTTTCCAAGCATCTTGAGTCTTTTCCAGTGAGTCGGCTCTTCACATCAGGTGGCCAAAGTATTGGAACTTTAGCTTCAGCATCAGTCCCCCCAAGTAAATATTCATGGTTGATTTCCTTTAGGATTGACTGGTTTGATGTTGCTGTCCTAGGGACAACCCTGTTTTTGTTTTTGTCTTTTGCAATGTTCACATATTTGTAAAGAATCTAAGCCAAAAAATAAGAATCTAAGCCTTTTGTCTTGTAGAGTATCTCACAGGAGTTGTCTGACTGTTCCTTCATCCTTAGCTGCAGGTAGACATCTCGTGTATTTGCCTCGCATTTACATCATCATGACCTAGTATTGGTAGCGACAAGTTCAGCTGGCCAAAGTGATTTCTGCCAGAGCTCTCCTTTATGATGTTACCTTATTTATTTCTTCTAATTAGTAAGTAATCTGTGGGGTGAGGTTTGAGATCATAGGAATGTTCTCTTTCCCAGATAATTTTCACCAATGACTTTAGCACCCATTGCTGGTTATATTATGATTTTTCACTAATCGCTCGATCTGCGCATCAGACTTCCTTCCATGTAACATAGTCCTCCCTTTTTTACTTTTTCCACATCTGTGAGATTACACAAGGGAGTATCTGGGTAGTCAAGAGAAGGACTCTGAAATCAGACTGTATAGGTGTGCCCCTTGTCTCTGCCTCATGCTAACCAGACGACCTGGGTAAATGCTTCACTTCACAACCCTCAGTGCCCTAGTGTTTAACACTGGCAACAGGAGTAAGTCCTGCTAGAGGTGTCCAGTGGGGCTGGAGCCATGGTTGGCACTCACTGGGTACGATTACAGAGGCAGGAAGAATGATTGAGTGCCCAGTGAGTGCTGCTCCAACCCTGAGTTCATTTGTAACCCTTGAAAGCTGATTCAGACCTTTGACCAAAAGGCTGATGAACATTAATGACAGGGAAGAGCCCTAGTCTGAGTGCTCATAATCCTAAATCCCTACACTTAGAAGGTTGAGTAGAGAAGCAAATTCATGGCAGGACGCATCCACCAGCGAACAGTGTCCCCAGGAGGTGACTTCACCCGCTGTTCTGGTTACCCCTCACACTCTCGGTCACACTCCCTTCCTCCCTGCCGCAGGCCTGGACCTCCCTGGCCTGCTGTCTGTTTTCCTTTCAGTCACAGATAACTAATTGGACTCCTTGTCTGAAGGTTATTAGATTTCTTTCTGTTTAGATTCAGTCATTGTGGTTTTATTCAGTCCCTATGGTTTTATTTTCTGGCCGTGGAATCTTCCTTAAGAATGTTTTAGAAGTTTTACCAGGGAGATAGCTTGTGAATATACATGTGATTTACAGGCTACATGTGGACATGGATTAGATTGCTTCTGGAGAGTACTTCTAGCTAGATTATCTTGAAAATGCTTCTTCTGTACATTTTACTTATGTCATTTTCTTCCCCACAGTGCTTTCTTTTTTGCTATTGAAGTATAGGTGATTTACAATGTTGTGTTAATTACTGCTGTACACCAAAGTGATTCAGTTATCTATGTATATGCATTCTTTTTTATATTCTATTCCATTACAGTGTATCACAAGATATTGAATATATTTTTTTATATCTTTTATATATTTTTTCTGTGCTATAAAGTAGGACCTTGTTGTTTATAAAAGCTTGCATGTGCTAACCCTAACCTCCCCCTTGGCAAACTTACCTGCGATTCTTAAAAGCAGATGAGGGCTGGTATGATAAAGGATGCTTGTGACTGTAGCCAGCGTGCTTCCTGCTTGTCAGACAGAGCGTGCAGGATGGTTCTGTGGTGTCCCCTGTTCTCCTGCTCTCTGGGGCGATAGCCAGCCCAGCTGGCATCCCCAACCCAAAGCTCCTCTGAAGTTTCCCACCTCCTCGTTCTGATTTCCTCCTTCTTAGCAGTTTATGCGCTGGGGACCCTCTGCCTGTCTCTGTGTCCCTTTGGGATGAGTTCCTTGGGGAAAGAACTAGGTTGTAGGTATGACATCAGCTTGATGGGATGGGTGGAGCAAAGTTGAAAATTGGATCTCTGCTTCTGCAGAGACACAGAAGAGAGCATTTGGGTTTGTTTAGGTTTTTTTTTTTTTTTGATTGAAATGTAGTTGATTTATTTACAATTTTGTGTTAGTTTCAGGTGTATAGCACAATGATCCATTTATACATATATATATTTTTTACATTCCCTTCTGTTATAGGTTATTAGAAGATATTGAATATAGTTCCCTGTGCTATACTGGAAATCTTTGTTGATTACTTGAGTTTCATTTGAACACGTGGGTAGAAGTATCATGGCGGCCTTTTATTTTTCATTTCCTAATATGTACCATGAGGAATTTCTGCCCCCTTGAAAACCTGAGTTACCTGGTTTTGAGAGGCGTGCTCCAAACCAGCATGCTTAAGGATGGCCTTGAGGCATCTTGAAGGCTCGGAGAAGCCCCTCTTAGAGAAGCCCCCTCCACAAGGTTGGCAGGCCCTGGGCCTCACAGGGGGCCTCCCCGGCAACCCTGGGCCAGGACCCCGAGTCCCTCTCTTCTGCTCCCTTTTCCTGCTTCCTTGTGCCTGACAGAAAGGGCCTCAGTCTTCTCCTGCAGCTGCTTCCCTGGATCCCAGCAGCTCACGTTTTTCTGGGGCAAGTGTGATCAGGGCACTGTATTTGTCTGTGTCACACACACCCACACTTCCCCAGGAAGGATGGGCCCATGCTGCCCCAGACTAGGTGACATATCGAGGTCATGAGGAAGGTAGCAGAGCCAGGGGCCTGAGGTCCTCCTAGGGAACCTGGCTCTGCCCATTGGTGCCAAACTCTGGGGCAGTGGGGTGGGGATGCTGGGCAGATAGGCTGTGCTTCCATCCATGTGAAACATCAGCTCTTGGGCTCTGAGGTTCTGGGGTCTCAGGGTCAAGTGCTCACTCCCACCTTCTAGCTGGGTGGCCCTGACTCCCCAGCTGCCCAAGGAGTCAGTGGTTCCCCAGGGGGTTGGACTCTGAGAAAAAAAAAAATGTTGAAATCAACTACCTCAAACTTGCTCTATTGTCTCCAAAGCTGCAAAGCTTCTTATTTGATCTTGAGCCAGGACTTAAGTGTTTGAGTGATATTGGCTTCACCATTCTTTCCTAAGGGGAGTTGTACATATATATTCTGCTTAAAAGTGTCATTTCTTTCTTAACTCAGACAGCTGATCCCATAAACTTTAACTTCGTGTGTATCCACTTCAGTATAGAACCAATGTTTTAAAAATTATTAATATTTTTTGTTTACAAAACAGAAATAGAATCACAGACATAGAAACAAACATACGGTTACCAAAGGGGGAAGGGGGTGGGGGATAAGTTAGGAGTTTGGAATTAACATATACACACAGCTATCAACATATATATAAAATAGAGGGCTTCCCAGGTGTTTCAGTGGTAAAGAATCTGCCTGCAATGCAGGAGAACTGGGTTTGATCCCTGGGTGGGAAAAACCCCCTGGAGGAGGATACAGCAACCCACTCCAGTATTCTTGCCTGGAGAATTCCATGGACAGAGGAGCTTGGTGGGCTATAGTCCATGGGGTTGCAAAGAGTTGGACATGACTGAATGACTAACACACACACACACACACACACACATAAAATAGATAAACAGCAAGGACTGCTACATAGCACAGGGAGCAATCCTCAGTATCTTATAACAACCTATAAGGGAGAAGAATCTGAAAAAGTATATATATTGTTGTTGTTGTTTAGTTAATAAGTCTTGACTGACTCTTTTGCGACCCAGTGGACTGTAGCCTGCTAGGCTCCTTCTGTCCATGGGATCTCTCAGGGAAGAATACTAGAGTGGGTTGCCACTTTTCATTCTCCATGGGCTCTTCCCAACCCAGGGTTTGAATCCATGTATCCTACATTGGCAGGCGGATTCTCTACTGCCACAGGGAAGGCCTGTATGAAATAAATTCTTTTGATATGACATAAAAGCAAATCTTCTGAAAGAATGGTACTCCAGAGAGTTTTATTAGGTGTCTAAAGTTATTAGTTTAAGAATATATTTGCAACTAAATGAATAGATAATTACAACAGTAATCATCGTATATAACCTGTTTTTGGTACCCACTGTAGGCGAGGCACTGTGTTGTGTAATCACCCCCAGAACTGTGTAAAACAGGAGCTACTATCTTCATTTCAAAGTGAAGCAGTGAGAGCCAGGGACGAAATTGATTGTCCCAGTTTATTTGCAGGCCTGTGTGCATTTGTATTTCAAGATAAGTGTTCCTAGTGATTAAAGCTTGAAACTCTGATATCCCAAGAATGCAATTAGTAGATTAACACATTCAGGTCATAAAGTTGTCAGGTAAGTATAGGAAACTGATTGGATTCTTAAAAATCTACCTATCTCGTGCCAGCTATTATAAAATATACAGAGCCATCCAGGATGATGCATGTCTGTAGATGTCTTTTTCCTTTTGTTCCTTCATTTAGGTAAACTGGCTTCTTCTGTTTGGAGAGATAGATACTTAGATAAAACTGAATTTTATAATAGCCTGTTTGAGCGTAAAAGCTGAAATTCTCCTTTGCTTTTGAAATTTAATTATTTTTTAATGGAAAAGAGCTATCACATCTACTCCCTTTGTTTCACTTACTGTAAGTATGCTGGAAACTTCCAAGTGTAAATATCTAGCTCACTGGAACTTCTGTCTAAATATCCCCTAGATAACTTTCCTGACCTCTTTAACATGCACACACACACACACACACACACACACAGATACACATTTATGCAAAGATGCATACATGCTTATGCACACACGCATATATATGCATCCACATCCAACATAAATACAAGTACACATACTCATATCCTGACACACAGAAGCTCACACACACATACTCCTATACATGTGCATGAAATCACACGTGAACACCTCAACACACGTACACACATGGTCTATAATCCAAATGGAGTTCATTTTTATATGTGGTGTGAGGTCTAGATTGAGGTGTTTTTGTCTCTTTGCTTTTGCATATGACTGTCAATTGGTTCTAGGATCACTGTTTGAAAAGTCTGTCCTTTTCCCATCAATTGCCTTGGTACCTTTGTCAAAATCTCAGCTGTCTGTTTTCTGTTCCATTGATCTGTGTATCTATCCTCTCCCAAATACCACACACACTGTCTTGCCCACAGTAGATTTATAATGCATTTTTAAGCAACATGAATCCTCCAACTTTTTTTCTTTTTTCAAAATTGTTTTTGGCTAATCTGGTTCCTTCATCTTTCCATGTAAGTTTTAGAATCCACTTATCCATGTCTACAAAGGATCCTACTTAGATGTTGAATGGGATTGTATTTAATTTGTAGATGATTTGAGGGTAACTAACTTCTTAACTACACTGTATCTTGCAGTCCATGCTAGTAGTACATCTCTTCATTTATTTAGGTCATGGTCGGTCTCTTTTGTCTGATTTTTGTGAGCTCCCTACAATTTGTTTCAGGAATATATCCTTGCTCTGTTGATCTTCAGGTCTATACACATTCTGCTCTACCTGTTTGGCTCTGTCCTTACTTCCCACCCACCCCCCATATTCACATGGAGATCAGCTCTCTACCTCTTTACTTGCAAAATTCTTAGTTCTTCTGCAGATGAGAGATCACTTCCTCAGCCCCGTTAATTCTCTCCTCCATGCCTATGTAGGACAGGCTTATCTCTCTTATAGCACTAAGTACCACGTAATGTCACTTCTTCTTTAGTTTGTTCTTTTTGGCCACCAGCCTGAATACTCTTTGAAGGAAGAGCCCAAGCCTGATTTTGGATTGCACATAACACAGAGAAAGGGCTTAGTGAACAACAGTTGGTTATGGAAATGGATAAATAAAGAAGTGCAGGGAAATGAAAGGAGGAAGATAAACTAATAGTTAATGAGGCTCTAGTCTGTGTCAATCACTGTGTCAGGGCAGAGATAAATAAATTGATTGATTGATAGAGAAAAATTAAATTGACAGAAAGATAGTCACTAGGCAGTAAAACTGATAGATATAAAGATGTAGAGGGAGGGAGGAAGATAAAAGTAGGTGGATAGACAGACAGATAAAGGCAGACAATCAGATGAATACACCAACAGACATATATGTGTAGTTAGACAAATGGATTGAAACACAGACAGACATAGAGACTAGAAGATGGACAGACCGTTACTAGATTAGATAAATAGATAGTAGTAAGATAGACAAAAAATCAGGGAAAAGGGAGGTAGATTGACAGTAAGATAGATATTTATATGAATGTATAGTGAGATAGATAAGCATATAGTCAGATAGACACAAAGCCAAACAGAAAAGGAAAGAGATTGAAAAGTAGAGAGATAGGTAAGTAGTCAGCTTGGCAGGTAGGTAGAAATAGAGAAGGGAGGGAGGGATATAGTTTAACTTAAGTTTAGTTAATCTTAACAAAATTCTAAGAAAGATATGGTATATTCCCCCCTTGTATAGATGAGAAAAAGATTGAAGGGGCTTTAGTGACCATCCAGAGGTCATGCTTACAGAGGATGGCAGCACCCAGGTCTTATCAGTCTGGCCTTTCTCCTTTGCTTCTCCAACTTCCATCACTGCCTTACCAACTGAGCCTTTCCTTTCTTTTGTTCCCTTCAGTTTCCAGGCTTGAGCCCACCTGTCATTTCTTATCTAATTGAATAGCTTCTGCAGAAAATAATACTTCAAGTAGATTGTATCATGTGAGCACAAAGCAGAGCTCCGAAAGCCAGAAGTGAAATTAAAAGGAGGGCTGTGGCTTTTTAGACGTTGTCCTACACATGAGATTCTTTTCCCTTTCAATAGTTTTAATTATTCTATAATACATGGATATTCTCACGTGCCTTAGAGAAATGTTCATATTGCCAACTCAGGGACAGGTCATGCCTGGTGCCATAGGTGATGCAGACATTCCTCTTTGACAAACAGTCGTTTTGGATATTTCCAGCTGTGCTGCAAGGAACATCCTTATATGCACATCCTTGTGCACTTGAGCATGGCTGACTCTATGAAAGATACCAAGAGGCAGAATTACATTTAAAAAACTTAGATACTGAACAAAATGCTCTCCACTGACCTCACCACAAACCCCATATACTCCCCCTAGAGGTGGAAAAATAACCCATTTTCAACACCTCAGGGCTGATTTTTCCAAACTTAATTTTTAAATTTAATTTATTTATTTTTAATTGGAGGATCCTTGCTTTACAATGTTTTAGTTTCTGCCATACATCAACATGAATCACCTGTGGTGGTAGTGGTTTAGTTGCTAAGTTGTGTCTGACTTAAAAAAAAAAAAAATTATTTATTTTTTAGCTGAAGGATAATTGCTTTACAGAATTTTGTTGTTTTCTGTCAAACATCAACAATAATCAGCCATAGGTGCACCCACGTCCCCTCCCTCCTGAACCTCCCTCCTGTCTCCTTCCCCATCCCACCCCTCTAGATTGTTACCGAACCCCTGCCTGAGTTCCCTGAGTCATACAGTAAATTCCCACTGGCTATCTATTTTACATATGGTATTGTAAGTTTCCATGTTACTCTCTCCATACGACTCACCCTCTCCCACCTCCCCTCCCACTATGTCCATAAGTCTGTTCCCTATGTCTGTTTCTCCATTGCTGCCCTGAAAAATTAATTTATCAGTGACATCTTTCTAGATTCCATATATATGCGTTAGTATATGATATTTATATTTCTCTTTCTGATGCACTTCACTCTGTATAATAGGCTCTAGGTTTGTCCACCTCATTAGAACTGACTCAAATGTGTTCCTTTTTGTGGCTGAGTACTATTCCATTGTATATATGTACTGCAGATTCTTTATCCATTCATCTGTCAATGGACATCTAAGCTGCTTCCATGTCCTAGCTACTGTAAGTAGTGCTGCATTGAACATTGGGGTACATGTGTCTTTTTCAATTCTGGTTTCCTTAGAGTATATGCCCAGTAGTAGAATTGCTGGGCCATGTGGTAGTTTTATTGCTAGTTTTTTAAGGACTCTCCATATTGTTCTCCATAGTGGCTGTATCAGTTTGCATTCCCACTAACAGTGTAAGAGAGATTCCTTTTCTTCTTATCCTTTCCAGAATTTATTGTTTCTAGACTTTTTGATGATGGCCATTCTGACCTGTGTGAGATGATACCTCATTGTAACTTTGATGGTATTTCTCCACAGAAGATGTACAGAATGCTAATAAACACATGAAAAGATGCTCTGCCCATTTTTTGATTGGGTTCTTTGTTTTTCTGATATTGAGCTTCATGAGCTGCTTGTATATTTTAAAGATTAATCTTTTGGCAATTGCTTCATTTAAAGTTACTCTCTCCCATTCTGAGGGTTGTCTTTTCATCTTGTTTATGGCTTCCTTTGCTGTGCAAAAGCTTTTAAGTTTAATTAGTTCCCACATTTATTTTTGTTTTTATTTCCATTACTGTAGAAGATGGGTCATAGAGGATCTTGCTATGATTTGTGTCAAGGAGTGTTCTACGTATGTCTTCTTCTAAGAGTTTTATAGTTTCTGATCTTACATTTAGGTCTTTAATTCATTTTGAGTTTATCTTTATGTATGGTGTTAAGAAATGTTCAAATTGCATTATTTTACACATAGCTGTCCAGTTTTCCCAGCACCACTTACTGAAGAGACTATTTTTTCTCCATTGTATATTCTTGCCTCCTCTGTCAAAGATGAGATGCCCAGAGGTGCATGGGTTTATCTCTGGACTTGCTATCTTGTTCCATTGGTCTATATTTCTATTTTTGTGCCAACCATACTATCTTAATGACTGTAGCTTTGTAGTATAGTCTAAAGTCAAGAAGGTTGATTCCTCTAGCTCTCCATTTCTCTTTCTCAAGTTTGCTTTGGCTATCTGGGGGTCTTCTGTATTTTCATACAAATTGTTAAATTATCTGCTCTAGTTCTCTGAAAAAGGCCTTTGGAAATTTGATAGGGATTGCACTGAATCTGTAGATTGCTTTGGGTAGTATAGTCATTTTCACAATATTGATTCTTTCAATCCAAGAATCCTGTATCATCTCTTCATCTCTTTATGTTGTCTTTGATTTCTTTCATCAGTATCTTGTAATTTTCTATATACAGTTCTTTTGTCTCCTTAAGTAGGCTCATTCCTAGGTATTTTATTCTTTTTGTTGCAGTGGTGAATGGGATTGATTGCTTAATTTCTCTTTCTGATTTTTCATCATTAGTGTATAGGAATGCAAGGGATTTTTGTGTTTTGATTTTGTATCCTACAACTTTACTAAATTCACTGATTAGTTCTAGTAATTTTCTTATATGATCTTTAGGGTTTTCTGTGTATAGTCATGTCATCTGCAAACAGTAAAGTTTCTTTTCCAATCTGGATTCCTCTCTTTTTTCCCAATCTGGATTCCTTTTATTTCTATTTATTCTCTGATTGCCATGGCTAGGACTTTCAGAACTGTTAAATAATAGTGGTGAGAGTGGGCACTCTTGTCTTATTCCTGATCTTACAGGAAATGCTTTCAGTTTCTTCACCATTGAGAATAATGTTTATGGGTGTGTTTGATATCAGTTCAGTTCAGTTCAGTCACTCAGTTGTGTCTGACTCTTTGTGACCCCATGAATCACAGCACACCAGGCCTGGCCTTTATTTTGTTGAGGTAGGTTCCTTTTGTGCCTATTTTCTGAAGAGTTTTATCATAAATGGGTACTGGATTTTATGAAAAGCTTTTTCTGCATCTATTGATATTATCATATGATTTTTATCTTTTAATTTGTTAACACAGTGTATCACGTTGATTGATTTGCATATACTGAAGAATCCTTAAATCTCTTGGATAAACCTGACTTGATCATGGCATATGATCCTTTCAATAAGTTGTTGGATTCTGTTTGCTAGAATTTTGTTGAGGATTTTTGTATCTATGTTCATAAGTGATATTGGCTTATAATTTTCTTTTTTGTGATGTCTTTGTATGGTTTTGGTATCATGGTGATGGTGGCCTCATAGAATGAGTTTGGAAATGTTCCTTCATCTGAAATTGTTTGGATCAGTTTGAGAAGGACAGGCATTAGCTCTTCTCTAAATGTTTGATAGAATTCACCTGTGAAACTGTCTGTCCCTAGGCTTTTGTTTCTTGGGAGATTTTTGGTCCCAGCTTTTATTTCAGTGCCTGTGATTGACTTTTTCATAATTTCTGTTTCTTCCTGTTTCAGTCTTGAAGGTTGAACTTTTCTAAGAATTTGTTATTTTTCCAGGTTGTCCATTTCATTGGCTTATAGTTGCTCATAATATTCATGTATGATATTTGTATTTCTGCATTGTCTGTTGTAACCCCCTCCTTTTTTCATTCCAATTTTGTTGAGTTGAGTCTTCTCCCTTTTTTTCTTGATGAGTCTGGCCAGTGGTTTGTCAATTTTGTTTACCTTCTCAAAGAACCACTTTTAGTTTTATGATCTTTGTTATTGTTTCCTGTACTTCTTTTTCATTTATTTGTGCTTTGATCTTTGCATGCAGATTCTTTTACCATCTGAGCCACCAGGGGAGCCCCAAGTTTAGGTTGTCTATTTGATGTTTTTCTTATTTCTTGGGGTAGAATTGCATTGCTATAAACTTCCCTCTTAGAACTGCTTTTGCTGCATCCCATAGGTTTTGAGTTGTTGTATTTTCATTGTCATTTGTTTCTAGGTATTTTTTAATTTCCCCTTTGATTTCCTCAGTAACCTGTTGGTTATCTAGAATCATAATGTTTAATCTCCATGTGTTTGTGTTTTTTACAGTTTTTCTGTAATTTATATTTAGTCTCATAGTGTAGTGGTCAGAAAAGATGCTTGATAGGATTTCAACTTTCTTAAATTTACCAAGGTTTGATTTGTGACCCAAAATGTGATCTATCCTGGAGAATGTTCTGTGTATACTTGAGAAGTGTATTCTTTGGTATTTGGATGGAATGTCTTGAAGGTATCAATTAGGTTTATCTGGTCTAATGTGTCATTTAAGGCTGTATTTGTTTATAAATTTTCTGTTTTGATGATCTATGCATTGGTGTAAGTAGGGTGTTAAAGTCCCCCACTATTATTGTTTTACTGTCTATTTCCCCTTTTATGTCTGTTATTGTTTGCCTTATGTACTGAAGTGCTCCTATGTTGGGTGCATAAATGTTTACAATTTTCATGTCTTCTTGAATTGATCCCTTGATCATTATGTAATGTCCTTCTTTATCTCATGTAATATTCTTTAAGGTCTATTTTGTCTAATATGAGAATTGCTGCTCTGGCTTCCTTTTGATTTCCATTTGCATGGAGTATCTTTTCCCATCCTCTTACTTTCAGTCTGTATGTGTCTCTAGGTCTGAAGTGGGGCTTTTGTAGACAGCATATGTATAGGCTTGTTTTTGTATCCATTCAGCAACTCTGTGTCTTTTGGTTGAAGTGTTTAATCCATTTACAGTTAAAGTAATTATTATATATACATTCCTATTGACATTTTCTTAATTGTTCTGCATTTGCTTTTGTGGGTCTTTTCCTTCTCTTGTGTTTCCTGCCTACAGAAATCTCTTTAGCATTTGTTGTAAAGCTGCTTTGGTGGTGCTAAATACTCTTACTTGTCTGTAGAACTTTTGATTTCTCTATCAATTTTGAATGAGCTCCTTGCTGGGTAATCTTGGTTGTAGATTTTTCCCTTTCATTACTTCAAATATATCCTGCCATTCCTTTCTGTCCTGCAGAGTTTCTGCTGAAAGATCAGCTGTTCACTGTATGTTTCCTTTGTATGTTACATGTTGCTTTTCCCTTGCCTCTTTTAATATTTTTTCTTTGCATTTAATTTTTGTTGGTTGATTAATGTGTCTCAGGGTGTTTCTCCCTGGATGTTTCTCCTATTTCCTTTCCCATGTTAGGGAAAATTTCAACTATAATTTCTTCAAAAATTTTCTCAGACGCTTTCTTTTTCTCTTCTTCTTCTGGTACCCCTATCATTTGAATGTTGATACATTTAATATTGTCCCAGAGGTCTCTGAGACTATCGTCAATTCTTTTCATTCTTTTTTTCTTTATTCTGCTCTTCAACAGTAATTTCTACCATATTATCTTCCAGTTCACTTATCTGTTCTGCCTCAGTTGTCCTGCCATTGATTTCTTCCAGAGTATTTTTAATTTCAGTAATTGTGTTTTTTGTCACTATTTATTCTTTATTTCTTCTAGGTCTTTTTAAATGTGTTAAATGATTCTTGCATTTTCTCCATTCTATTTTCGAGATTTTGGATCATCTTTACTATCATTATTCTGAATTATTTTCAGGCAGTTTGCCTATTACCTCTTCATTTATTTAGTCTTAGGGGGTTTTACCTTGTTTTCTTCATTTGTACAATAGTTCTCTGTCTTTTCACTTTGTCTAACTTATTGTGTTTGAGGTTTCCTTTCCCCGGGCTATAGGATCATAGTTCCTTTTGCTTTTGGTCTCTGGCCTCTTCAGATAAGGTTTCTTCAGTGTCTTGTGTAGCCTTTGTATTAGGAGGGACTTGTGCCTGTGTTCTGGTGAGAGAAGGTGAGTTTTTCCCTCTGATGGGCAGAGCTGTGTGAGGTGGTATGATTTGGGATGTCCATGGGATGCCTATCTGCTGATGATTAGGTTTGGGATCTTACCTTGCCTGTTGTTTGGGTGAGGCTTCCAGTGCTGGGTGCTGTTAGCAGTTAGGGGTGCCAAGTCTTGGATACAGGTGGAGGCCTTCATGGGAGGTCTCACTAATTAATAGTCCCTGGGGTCAGGAGTTCTCTCTCAGTCTAGTGTCCTGGGCTCAGCATTGCCATCCCAGAGGCTCAGGCCCAACCTCTGGTCAAGGAACCCCTAAAAATCTGATTGTTATGGCAGTAAAGGGGATTTAAACAAATAAGCAAAACAAAACAGAAATAAACAAAAAATGAACCCCAGATAAATGGTAAATGCAAAATCAGAAATATAGAAACAAAAATGAACATACACACACAAACACATACACACAAACAACCAAAACCAAAACAGTCTGAAGAGAATGACATACCAAGAGTGTGACCCAGTGAGCAAAGGAAACCAAAATTGTTATCAATTAAAAACAAAACTAAAACACAAAACAGAAACCAAGACCAAAGCAGAGTGTCAACTGAGGAATAAAGCAAAGAAAACAAATCAAACTAACAAACATAGTGAAAAAAAGAAAGAAAAGAATAGAAAAGTAAAGTTAAATAATGTATATAAATATATATATATTAAATAATAACTACTACAAGAAAAGAGCAAAACAAAAACAAACAAACAAAATCACAGAACTGCAGAAAGCCAACATAGAAGTAGAGGAAATTAAAAGTGTGATGTTTAAAAAAGTTCTCAAAAGCCTAAATAGGGATAATAATGATAAAAAATAACAAACTACAGCTACAGAGAAAAAAAAGAAAAAGAAAAAACTCTTGAACCAACTACAGAAAAATCAAAATATAAAAATAGTAATAACTGTTTTCCTTGAGTCTCAGCTGTCGGCATCTTTTACCCCTCTGTGAGCCATAGCCCACCTCTGCTTCCCTAGGAGACCCTCCAGTACTGGGTGGGCTTGAGGGGCTGGTCTCTGGACCTGCTGTGGTGACAGCTGAACCTATTCTGGCCCTGCTCCTACGTGTTCTTGTCCCCAGTGTCCACAGCTGCCAGAGCTAGGGCATTTTCTTTTGTGGGAATGCTCATTGTCCTTTTATATATTCCTTAGAATCAGAGTCTACCTAGTTGATCATGTGAATTTAATCTACAGATTTTACAGCTGGTGGAAAGATTTTCGATCCTCTTCCTTAGTCACTACGCCCCTGGGGCTCAGTTGTGGTTTTATCCCCACCTCCACATGTGGGTCATCCATGGGAGTCTGCTCTTGAGGCTGTCCTGGAGGATTTGGGACTGCCCCAGTCACCAACGGGCATGGAGGTGGTGTGGCTGCTTGAATCACAGAGCCCCTGTTAGTGCCAGATTTGCAGGGAAGCTGATAGCCATGGGTGTGGGAGACATGGCACCTTAGGGCTTTTTCCCAGCCTCTGGTAACTCTGTCCCAGTGAGGGCTGAGCATAGAGGTGGCATGGCTGCTTTGATCACAGAGACCCTAGAGGCACCACGTGCACCATGAAGCCAGCAGCCACAGGTGTAGAAGATATGGTGCTTTTAGAAAACTAATCTCTGGTAGCTGGCATTCAAAGGGCCTTCCTGGCTGGTCCTTCTCTCTTGCTTGGTGCAGCAGGCACTCAAAGGGCCACCCTCTCTGTTGGTCTTTCTCTGTTGGTCAGCTGTTGGCGCCAGCACGTGAGGAGAGAAAGCCTGCAGTGATGGCTCTATCCCCTGCACGTGACTCAGCAATCACACCCTGCCTCTGTAGCTGCCAGGCTTCCCTCCAAAGGCATTCCCCATCACAATTTCCTCTCTCCTATCACCTCAGGCCATTTCCCCATAGTCAACAGCAGCCCTTGCCCTGGAATTGCTCTCCATTCCTTACACTTCTGCTGCCAGCAGTGACTTGTGTAACTGTCCAAGGTACGTAGGGCCACGGCATGGATTGTCTGTGTGGTTCTCACTCCATTCAGAGTATCACAGATCTACTGTTTCTTTTTTTTAATTTATTTTATTTTTTCAGTGGGTTTTGTCATACATTGACATGAATCAGCAATAGATTTACACGTATTCCCCATCCCGATCCCCCCTCCCACCTCCCTCTCCACCCGATTCCTCTGGGTCTTCCCAGTGCACCAGCCCCGAGCACTTGTCTCATGCATCCCACCTGGGCTGGTGATCTGTTTCACCATAGATAATATACATGCTGTTCTTTCTAAACATCCCACCCTCACCTTCTCCCACAGAGTTCAAAAGTCTGTTCTGTACTTCTGCGTCTCTTTTTCTGTTTTGCATAAAGGGTTGTCGTTATCATCTTTCTAAATTCCATATATATGTGTTAGTATGCTGTAATGTTCTTTATCTTTCTGGCTTACTTCACTCTGTATAATGGGCTCCAGTTTCATCCATCTCGTTAGAACTGATTCAAATGAATTCTTTTTAATGGCTGAGTAATATTCCATGGTGTATATGTACCACAGCTTCCTTATCCATTCGTCTGCTGATGGGCATCTAGGTTGCTTCCATGTCCTGGCTATTATAAACAGTGCTGTGATGAACATTGGGGTGCATGTGTCTCTTTCAGATCTGGTTTCCTCAGTGTGTATGCCCAGAAGTGGGATTGCTGGGTCATATGGCAGTTCTATTTCCAGTTTTTTAAGAAATCTCCACACTGTTCTCCATAGTGGCTGTACTAGTTTGCATTCCCACCAACAGTGTAAGAGGGTTCCCTTTTCTCCACACCCTCTCCAGCATTTATTGCTTGTAGACTTTTGGATAGCAGCCATCCTGACTGGCGTGTAATGGTACCTCATTGTGGTTTTGATTTGCATTTCTCTGATAATGAGTGATGTTTGGCATCTTTTCATGTGTTTGTTAGCCATCTGTATGTCTTCTTTGGAGAAATGTCTGTTTAGTTCTTTGGCCCATTTTTTGATTGGGTCATTTATTTTTCTGGAATTGAGCTGCAGGAGTTGCTTGTATATCTTTGAGATGAATCCTTTGTCTGTTTCTTCATTTGCTATTATTTTCTCCCAATCTGAGGGCTGTCTTTTCACCTTACTTATAGTTTCCTTTGTAGTGCAAAAGCTTTTAAGTTTCATTAGGTCCCATTTGTTTAGTTTTGCTTTTATTTCCAATATTCTGGGAGGTGGGTCATAGAGGATCTTGCTGTGGTTTATGTCAGAGAGTGTTTTGCCTATGTTCTCCTCTAGGAGTTTTATAGTTTCTGGTCTCACATTTAGATCTTTAATCCATTTTGAGTTTATTTTTGTGTATGGTGTTAGAAAGTGTTCTAGGCAAGGATATACAATGGAAAAAAGACAACCTCTTTAACAAGTGGTGCTGGGAAAGCTGGTCAACCACTTGTAAAAGAATGAAACTAGATCTACTGTTTCACTCTCCGACAGCCTCAAGTGCTTCCCCTCTGTCCCAACTGATTGCCCTGATGTGGAGATTTCACCCCTGCTTCAGCTCCCTCAGTCTCCAGGTGCAGATCCAGTCCCACTCACTCTCCTCCTCTTTTTCCCTTCCTTCCTTCATCCTACTGAGTTTTGCATGGCTCTATATATTCCTCTCCCAGTGGTCAGGGACTCCTGCCAACTCTTAGTTGGTGCTCTGTGAGATCTTCTACATCTGAAGATATATTCCTGATGCATCCATGGAAAGAGATGCACTCCACTTCCCATGCCATCTTCAAGACCTTCCAAACTTAATTTTTTGAGGAGCCAATCTGTGGGGTAGGGGCTGGGTCGGCATGGTTAATGGTTATCTTATAGTTAAATTTGTATTCC
The DNA here is from genome assembly GCF_033118175.1 of Dama dama. Taxonomy (NCBI): domain Eukaryota; kingdom Metazoa; phylum Chordata; class Mammalia; order Artiodactyla; family Cervidae; genus Dama; species Dama dama. Next base: position 38,415,455 of record NC_083693.1, read on the forward strand.
CTTCATTGTTACTAAGGTTGATTATCTTTCCATATACTGATTTGTCATGTGGGCTTCCTATAAACTTCACATTCATATGATTTGCCAATTTTTTTCTTGTTCTGTGAATCTTTAATTATTTGGATATGTTCATTTTCTATTCTGAATGTCAGTTCCTTGTTCATTATATATTTTCCAAAATTTTCTCCTGTTCTGTCTAACTTTGATTTGTTTTGTCATTCAGAAGTTTATTTATTGATTTGGCACTTTTGCTGTTATTCATTTCATCAAATTTTTCTATGATGGCTTTTGCTTTTTGTATTTTAAGAAGACTTTCTCTATGAGTCAGGACAGGCTAAATGCTACAACAATTGTCCCCCAAACTCTGGTGCTTTAACACAGTACAGTTTTACTTTTTGCCATATGTCAGTCAGCGCAGTGTGGGTAGCATCCCTTCCTCCTTCCCCCATCTCACCTCTCCCCCTCCTCCTTCCCTCTCCTCCTCCTTTTCCCTCTCTCCCTTCTTCCTCTGCTTCATGTTCTTCCTCTCTTCCTCCCCCTCCCCATCTCTCCCCTCCCCACCCCTTCCTCGTTCTTATTCTCCTCTCTCTCTCTCAATCTGTTTTATACACACATAAATACACACATTTTCCATCCTCTCACTGGTGCCTCTGTCTGCCCCTTTCCACACTACTTTAATCACAGTACTTTTATGTTTGATGTGTGGTAGAACAGACTTCTGAATCCACTTTGATCTTTATCAAAAGTGCTTTGGAATTTCTTGCTTCTTTATTCTTCTATGTTTTAGAAACTGTCATATTCCATAACAGTTCTGTTCTGGTGGTATTGAAGTTATGGTATGAATTAGAATTTTAAAAATAGTCTTCCCATCCTTTTATTTTTCTTTCTCGCCTTAAATATTGTTTTCTGTTCAAACAGAAAGCTTATTTCATGTTTGATGTGTGAACTCTAGTTAATTATGGAAACTTTTAATGAAATGGATCTTTTGTTTTTTAAAAAAGTGATTAATTAGCTAATGTTGGTATGTAAAAAGGGTATTGATTTTTTTATGTTGGTCTTGTTCCAGCCATTTAAAATGTTCTTCTTTGTTCTAAGACTCGGTCCTGGGCTTGTTCTAAATTTGGATGGCACTACTTCTAAAGTCTGTATTATTAGGTAGGATAATTGTTGTAAGTTTGGAATACCCTTTAATAAGTAAAGGAAGTTTTCTTCTATTCCTGGTTTATTTTGAGTTGTATAATGAATGATGTGAGCTTTTTGGCATCTTTTGAGATGATCATATGGTTTTTCTTCTGGAGAGTGTTAATATAGCATACCCACATTAGGATCATGTTTGGCTGTTAGTAACAGGGAGAAGAAATAATAGGGAATTTAGTAGGAGGGGAACTTGCTCCTCTCTCATGAATGTGGGGTAAGCCTTTCAGGGATGGCAACTCCACGAATCCCCAGGACTGCCTTCCTGCCACCTGAATCTCCCTGTACCCTTATCTCCATTATTCTATTGGGGCTAGGGCTCCAGAGTCCTTTGTCTTTCTCTGTCTTTTTCTACAGTTGGATTCACTTACTCATCTTTTAAGGTTTTCATCCATGTTTATAAATGACATTACCCTATGACTTTTTCTCTTTTCTGTTCTTTCTTTTCTAATTTTGACATCTGAATTACTCTCCCTTAATGTAGCAACTAGGAATCTAAGTTCAGCTATAAATCACCAAGCATTTGACTTACTTGGATAGAACTGATAGGTATTTATATGAGAAGAATGATGGGAAGTCCAGAGGGGTGAAGTCTAGGGCCTGGGCAAAGTTCAGTGATACCATCAGGATTGGACTTGTTACTCCACCAACCTGCATGTTGGGTCATCCTCTGGCTTTCTCAAAGACCGAAGATGGCAGATATACTTGGAGATGGTATTTCTTTGCCTAAGGTAGAAAGGAGGAAGAAAGCCAGTGGGAAAGGACTGTATCAGTTAAGCCTGACCCCTTCTATCAGGGAAGCAACGGCTTTCCCATAAACTCAACACAGTTGACTCCTGCCTCTATCACATAGACCTGAATCATTCAGTGCAGCTGCATCCGGATTGGTGAATCTGAGTTCAAGGAGGGGAGATTTCAGTGACTGGCTCTGGATTCATTACCCAGTACTAGGAATATTGTCAGTCTCCAAAAATCAAGGGTTCTGCACTGCAACCTGATAAACCAAGACATTACCAGTGGTAGGTGAGTAGGTATGGAGTAGGCAACATCTAAGAAAATGAATGAGTACTTTCCTATTTCTTTCTACACTCTTAATCCATTTTTCACCCTGTTACCAAATCTTTTGTGTCTTTGTTTTCCTAGCACAGTACATGTCCATTCTCTACTCAGAAACTCCCAGTGGTTTCCCACTGGCCTCATGTAAGAATCTAGCTTCTCACCTTGACAGCCCACAGGTCCGACCCTGACCTTTACCTGTAGTCACCGTGCCCACAGCTCTCCTGCTTCTGGTATCCCTGCACCCAGAGACATACAGATGTGCTTTTGCCTTTTGGCCTGTGCTTATAGTGTACATCCAGCTTGGAATGTCTTCTATTCAGCCTTCCTAAATCCTCAAAAACTCATCCTACATTTGGCCTTTTCACTAACCCTTTCTAGTATCCTAATTTTTTTTAATAAATCATATTTTATCATTTATACCAGTCTAAGTTGAATAATGGTTATTTTCATGTATACCCATCAGATGGAGTAGGAACTTGGATTTAGTATTTTTATTTGTCCACTCAGCAGATTTATTTAACAACTGGTATATTCCAGTTTATGGTGATGTTAGTGCAAAAAATAGGAACCCTGACCTTCAGGACAGCCCTCACAGAGAGAGACGAGGCGGCACGTAGCTCAGCAGTGGCAGCCCAGGACCTACACACATACTTGAAGTGTTCGTTTCATGTCAGTAAGACCATGGAAGGATCCTGACCCTTTAGGTTTTGTTTTTCTTTTTTAAGACTCTTTTAACTTGTTAGCAGATACACCTTTTCCTAGAAGACCTGGATAAAATGATTGAAATCAACAGGAGAAGTATAAACCTGAATAATGAGTTGTTTAGATCTTTTTAAACCCTTGTTTATGGCACATTGGTCTGGTTCAAACATACATTTTATGCCTGTGTAACAGCTAGATTTGTGAGCCTGGAGAATAAAAGCATAAATCCTTTAAAGCAAGGGAATCTTGAAAGCATTCCAATGCTGAAGGCTTGAATTGTGCAGGGAAGCTCTGCTGGAGATTTGCAAGGATGCAAATAATGCTCTGACATCCAGGTGCCCTTAGAAGGTGATCAGTCCTGATGTGGGCACCTTCCACAGTTGCACGGATATTACTGTCCTCTACAAGTGAGAATAAATACTTCCATGTCTTGTGGCCTTAAAACTTTACTTCCATGTTTAAGTATTATCTTCAAAATGAATGATTATTATTCCTTGTGGATTCTCTAATTATCTTCTCTTAATGTGAGTTCAAGATAGGAAGCAGCATGGAAAGAAGAGTCTGTAATTCTTTGGGGTTCATGAGCCTCGAGTGTGATGATACCTATACATCTATTCTCATACTAAGAACTGTTGAAGATTTTTAGAGATTTAACCTATTAATGTGTCATTTCCATGCACACAATAGAAAACCTCAGTAGATCCTACACTCAGTACTATTAGCAAAAATATAAGTTTTAGGAGAGACTTTTTTCCACCTTTCCATCCTAGGAGAAAAATCATTAAAATGTATGATTGAGTGTCTACTAAGGAAATGTTTTACTTCTGATCATACACTGATGCATGTGCTGTGTTTTAAAGGTGCTAGACATTTGGATCTCAGAATGTTTGAAGACTCCATGCCATTATAAAGGATTGGTGAATAGCGACCTTAGGTCTAAGTGGGTCTTTGTGGGAGTCATTACTCTGCTACTGAGCTGTCTGATCTTCAGTAAAATGGAACAGAGCCACTTGGCTTGTGGAGTTGTTGTCTGAATGAGAGTTAACCCACCTGTAAAATTCTTAGTATACTCAGTGTCATCCTGGGCCCTCCTCATTTAGCTATAGAGAGAATTTACACCCATGGGAAGAATGTTTTTCATTGTCCAACTCCTTTCAAATAAATTGGAAAGCCAAGATGAAGTGGATAAATCTGTAATAAAATAAAGCCTAACACAATTTAACCCTATAGAAAGTCTGAACAGTAATTTCCACAGGAAAAAATAAATAGGGGAAATTGTAAAGGGTTTCCTTCAAAAGAAACATCAGGAATAGATTGATTCACAGGGAGTATCTACCTAACATTTTAATGTCAGGTGACTCCAGTGCTACTTAGGCTATTGCAAGAGAACTGAGAAGATAAGCCTATGGTTTTGCTCTGTGTATAGGATGTTAACCATAAAACTGTCAAATTTACACAAAAGATTGCACATAAAAATAAAAGCCATATATCAAGTTAATGCATTAATATGAAAATAGAAGTTTTAAATAAAAACTAGCAAACTGAAGAAAAAAGCACATAGGAAAAGAAATACCAATAAATGATTAAAGATTTATTTATTCTAGAAGTATGAGTAAAGTTTAATATTAGAAGTTAATTAATAGAATTCATTATATTAATAGATATTAAGAAAAAATTATGTGAAAATCAACATTCATCCATAATAATGCTACTTAATAAGGTATATGCTGCTGCTGCTGCTAAGTCGCTTCAGTCATGCCCAACTCTATGCGACCCCATAGACGGCAGCCCACCAGGCTCCTCTGTCCCTGGGATTCTCCAGGCAAGAATACTAGAGTGGGTTGCCATTTCCTTCTCCAACACAGGCACGCATGCTAAGTTGCTTCAGTCATATCTGACTCTGTGTGACCCCATGAACAGCAGCCCACCAGGCTCCTCGTCCACGGAATTCTCTAGGCAAGAGTACTGGAGGGGGTTGCCATTTCCTTCTCCAATAAGGTATATGGGTACTTTCTAAACATATGTACACATATGTGTATAGCCCAAAAGCTAGTAGCCAGCATCTTACTCAGTGTGGCAATTCTACTAAAGTTAGAAAAAAAGCAAAAATGCCCATTACCTCTATGAACAGTTAATAGTATATTGAATTAGTTCAGTCAGGCAAGAGAAGAAGGAGGCTTAAAAACTGAAAATTCAGAGTAACACAATCTCTGTTTGCATAGGATGTGATTGTATATCTAGCAAAACAAAAAGACCCCATGGATAAATTTCTACAAGCACTAATTAAGAATTTCGTAAAAGAACAGGATATAAATTTAACAGCCAGAAGTAAATAGTTTTGTTTAGAAATATGATAACCAGTTAATATACATATTGGGAGAAAAGATACCTTTTATGGATACCTAGGCATAAATATGGGCTTCCTTGGTGGCTCAGTGATAAAGAACCCACCTGCCTATGCAGGAGATATGAGTTCGATCCCTGCGTTGAGAAGATCCCTGGAGGAGGTAATGGCAACCCACTCCAGTAACTTGCCTAGGAAATCCCATAAACAGAGGTGCCTGGTGGGCTATAGTCCTTGAGATCACAAAAGAGTTGGACATGACTTAGCGACTAAACAATAGCCAAGGCATAATTTAAACAGAAAAATACAGAAATAGATGCAATTGCATATGCAAACATACCATATAGCAATGAAAGCATCTGAGATTAGAAGGGCTTCCGCATTGATGGGTTTTGCTCTTAAGTTGTATTGAAATAGTTGTATAGACAGGAAAAATGCTAAAATTGAATCCATGCCTCACTTAATACACCAAGATCAAGTCCAACTACATCAATTCTTTCAATGTGAAAAATAAAACCTTTTAATAGATAATTTTTAGAGGAGTTTTAAGTATACAGCAAAGCTGAGCAGAAGGTATGGACTGTTACCATATAACTCCTGTCCCCACACACATGGCCTCCACCACTGTCAGCATCCCACACCAAGGTAATATGTGTGTTACAGTCGATGAACTGACACTGGCACATCCTTATCACCCAAAGTCTATAATGTCCATTAGTGTTCACTCTTGGTGTTGTGCATTTGTTTGTTCAAAACCTTGGGAGTTCTCAGGGTGAAATCCAAAACGGGCCCACATTCTTGTATGTAATGAAACTAACTTACCCAAGCAAAGAGACAAATGCTTGGAGTACTTTCTAGGAAGCTGGGCCGTCCTTTGTTTTAATTGGTTATATAAACTTTAGGAGCTTATCACTTAATTAAAACTTGACTTCAACTTGCTGATTTAATAAGAAACAAAAGACTAATAATAAAATGGGAGGAGAGTACAGTTTTAGCCATATTTCCCAAAGCATGGAATAGTTTGTGGATGAGCCAGGCCTCCAGCCTCCACATGTGACACCCATAGTCCTGTGTGTGTGTGTGTGTGCATGTGCATGGCAGAGCCTGAGAAATCTGTGTCAAGAGGACCTCTTCTGTGGCAATTTCTTCTGTCTTTTCTGGTTGGGGTCCCTGCGTATGTAGCATGACAGAGTTTACGCTGTCACAGGGGTTCAGACAGCACTGCTGGGACCCAGCATGGCTGGGGTTGGTCAGGGGTCAGCAGGACACTGAGGGGAGCCACACAAGAGACACCCTGTATGTGGCAGACAGTCCAGAGCACCTGTGAGCATGCAGAACACCCTCTCAGGACTGTGACCTTGGGGAGTCAGGGGCCTGGGAGGGAGGGAAGGAAGGAGCCAGGGGCTGTGAGGGGCTAGGCCAAGCTACAGGGGCCCAGAGAGAAGGACATGGGAAGGACCTCTGTGCTCTGGGCTTCCAAGTGACCCTTGAGAGGCTCCCAGCAGGAGAGCTGTCAGTCCAGTCTGTCTGCCTGTGGAAGAGAAGGTCAAGGGCCGGGGACAGCTCTCGTCCCAAGGGAAAGACCAGGGTACATCTCAACAGCGCTGCCTGGCTCTCCCTTCTCAAACCTCCATCACCTCACACACAGAGAGGAATCATGCAAATACCTACTCAACAGATAACAAGGACCTACTGTGTAGCACAGGGAACTGTACTCAATATCTCGTAATAACCTATAAAGGAAAAAATCTGAAAAAGAATATATGTATATATATCTGAATCACTTCACTATACACCTGAAACTAACACAATATTGTAAATTAAATATATACTTCATTAAAAATGAATAAATCATATGTTAAAATGTATAACATTTTTAAAATTAGCATATACATTATTTTTAAAAATACCTATTAAGGATAAAGAGCATGTCCCCCAACATGGTTTTAGGAAAATGCCTAGCCAGGTGCCTGGTCCTTGGAACATGGGCAGTGATTGGCCAGAAACAGAATATTCTGGCCAAAGCCCTGTATTTTGCAGGGAGCGGACAGAGCCCAGGGATGGGCTTGGATGATCACTTTGAACCCCCTCCTGGGTTCTCCCCAGGGTCCTACTGTGTATTTTCAGGCCTTTGTATCCATCTGGACTCAGTGACAGCTAAGAAAGAGGGTGTTGGTCATCCCGCCTGTGTCTGAGAGTGATAGGGAGCGGGGTGGGGGGCACTTGGTGCCTCTGTTGCTCTTAGGAACAGGCACCTACCTGTCTGGGTGCACACCTACATGTAATCAATTAGCAAACTTTCTGGTATGTCCAGCAGAACTGGCTGAGGGCAGCACGCACCCCTTCTGCCATCCAAGCTAGCTCTGCAGTGCTTCCAGAGGCGGCAGTTCTGGTCCTCAGTGGAGGCCTGGGCAGGCGAGGGTGGTCCTCATCATCACAGGCTGGATAATAGCTCGCACTTACTGAGCATGCCCTGTGGGCCAGTGTGTTCCATGCACTAACTCCTTCAGACTGTAGACCAGCTAAGAGGTACTGTTATGATCCTGATCTACCAATGAGGAAACTGAAACAGTATACCTGAGGCCTCACAGGAGTGGTGATGGGGCTATTTTGGCACCAAGAGAGACTGATTCCAGGACCAAGCCTCATCCCTGGACTGCACTGCCTCTCCTAAGACGAAGCCACAGTGGAAAGAGCTTGATATGCCCCTGTCCCCAGGACAGTAGGCAAGACCCTCAGAGGAGTTCTTTCCAGGGGCCAAGATGCAGAGCCTGGACATGGCTTCCCTGGTCCTCATGGGGTTAGGACAGGCGAGGGGTGCCTTGGCCATGAAGGGTGGGTCATGGGGCCCAGCAGTGCTCTCTGGAGGACTGGCATGAGGGGGCAGGGGTGAGGATGGCCAAAATGGTGAGAGCCCATGTCCCCATTGGCCTGGCTGCTCCTGTGTCTTCACAGTGCTTGAATGTGGGGCCTCAGTGTGGTGGGGGCATTAGATTTAAGAAATAAGTCTTGGATTTCCCTGGTAATCCAGTGGTTTAGAATCTGCCTGTTAATGCAGGGGACACGGGTTCAGTCCTTGGTCAAGGAAGATTCCAAGGCCATGCTGCAACTTCTGAAGCCTACTTGCCCTAGAGCCCATGCTCTACAACAAGAGAAGACACTACCAGGAGACACCTATGCACTGCCACTAGAGAGTAGCCCCTACTCGCTGCAGCTAGAGAAAGCCCACATCCAATAGCAAAGACCCAGCATAGCCAAAAATAAATAAATGATAATTTTTTAATAAAAGAAAGAAGTCTTCAAGGGGACATGCACATTAACCTCTTGCTGTACCAATGTTTATACTTGAATGTGGCAAAAAGCTCTTTCGAAGTCCACCCTTTAGTTTCTGTCTGTGCAGAGGACAAGGCACAGAGTGGGAGGTGTGGCATGAATCTTCATCACAGCACTGGTGAGAGCCAGTGCCAGTCTCAGCACAGGGACCTGGTGTCAGTGTAGAAAGGATGTAAGCTGAGTTACACACAGTGGCCAAAAGGTGGACACAACTAAGTGTCTAGCCATGGATGAATGGCTACACAAGGTATGGTCTCTCCATACAGTGGAATGTTATTCAGCCTTGTTGTGGCCACATGGTATATCCTCCCAAAATTGATGTGTTGAAGCCCTAACCCCCCAATGTGATGTTATTAGGAGGTGGAACTAGCAGGAGGTAATTGGGTTTAGTTGAGATTGTGAGGATGGAGTCCCCATGATGCTATTTGTGTCCTTGCCACATGAGGACCAAGGGAGAAGGTGGCATCTGCAACCAGAATATGGGCTCTCACCAGATGCCATATCTGCCAGCACCTTGATCTCAGACTTGCCAGCCTCCAGAACTATGAGAAACCTATGTCCTTTGTTTGAGCCATCCAAACTGTGGCATTTTGTGACAGCATCCCCAACTAAGGTGAGCCTTAAAATGGAAGGAAATCCCAACACTTGCTACAACACACATGCACCTTGGAAGCCACCATGCTGAGCAAAATAAATCAGTCAACAGGGGACAAACATTATGTGATTTGTTGATAAGAGGCTCCTGGAACTGTCAAATTTAGAAACAAAGTAGAGCGATGGTTTCCAGGGGCTGGGGAGAGGGGAGGGAGTTAACGTTTAATGGGGCAGAGTTTCCATTGGAGAACATGAAAAAGTCCCAGAGGTGATGGTGGTGATGATGGGTGCATAATAATGTAGAATATATTTAATGTCACTGAAATGCACTCTTAAATAGTTAAAATGGTGATTTCATGTTATATATGTGTTATAGTAATTAAAACTATGCAAGATTCAATGTATTAATGGGGTACTTACTATTGAGGTTGAAAACAGGTCTGAAATGGGGAAAGGATACTCTCTGAAATGTAAGTACTGGTTACAAAGAGGAAATTTGAGACACTACCCACCTTGCAGAAGCCCCCATGTTTGGGAGGTGATGGCCGCCTGGTAGGTAGGTGCCCAAGGAGAAAACGGGCTTGATTTAGACAATTGGCCGAGCCCCAGGTGTGCCTCCTATGACACAAAGCAAAGCCTCAGCCTCTGTCTGATAGTCAGGAGAGTAACACGCTCTTATCTTCTGCTTTGTCCTCCAGGTGGAAGTGACCAAAGAAGTGGCTCTCCTGGCCGAGGCCCCGGTACATGGAGAGAAGGAAGACAGCAATCTCCTAATTGGAACCATATACATTAGGTCAAATCATTTTCTTATTTTCAAGCCACACCAACCCAAAAATCACACCCCAGTCAGAGCCATGTGCAAGCTGGTGTAGGGACAGTGAGTAGTCTGACGTCACAGACGCCACTGTCTTGTTCCTCCATCCTCAGGGCCTGGCACCTTCAATGAGCTTACCTCCCCAAGTCTTACAGATGCTCAGGTCGACTCAGAGAGGTAACACAGTGCGTCACCTCTCATCAGAGGGGCCGAGCTGGGGTTGGGATTAGGCCAGCAGTTCTGGCTCTAAAGCAGCAGCAGTCGGCACAGACCTAGCACTCGAGCAGAACCCATCCAAGTGAAAAAGAAACGGGGGATTCTCATCAGTGGCATGGGGTTTAAACTCACCCCCATGGCTTGCAAAATTAATTAGATGCTCACTAGGATGATATTTTCCATCGTTTATACTTAGCAAACTTTCTGTGAAGGTCCAGATAGTAAATATGTTTGGTTCCATGGATCTTACAGTTTCTGTTTTCATTGCTTGACTCAGCCACATGCAGAAATGACCACAGATAGTACGACAGGGAGTGGACAGGGCTGGTTCCAATAAAACATTGTTCACAAAGTAGTGGACTGTAATTTGCCAACCCCTTCTTGATGGAGACAGAGAGTGTGTTTGTGCTTTATCAGGCATGACCGTGTTACCAGTTTACTGGTGGGAGTCACCCTCACTTGCCATGTGCTATTTGTTTCTCCCTAGCAACTGCCTGGTGCAGTTAGCCTGTGATCAAGCTACAGGGTGACATTTTATTCCTCTAACTGGGATTATTCTACTAGGAAATCTGAAATCTTTATGAATTTTATTAATTGTTCTTGTGAGTATGACAACTCTTGGAAAAATGGCAAAAGATTTATCCTCTTCAGCAATCATAGTATTTCTGTCAACTCGGAATTGATGTGGACTATTTCCTAAGAGCCAAGTGAGGACTGAGGTGGGCGTGGAGATGGGTCACTGTTTAAGGTGTAGATAGGATATAGCAGCAACACAATTACATTCGTGCAAGTATTAACAGCTCTAAATGAACCTCTCTAAGATTCATTGTTTGATTATTTTAGAACAATCAAGTCTATCTTCTTTTCAATTGGTTATCACTGAAATTGACATAATCTAAGATGGAAAGTGGGCTTCACCAACAGCTCAGAGGTAAAGAATCTGCCTGCCAATGCAGGAGATACAGGAGATGTGGGTTTTACCCCTGAGTTGAGAAGATTCCCCTGGAGTAGAAAAAGGCAACCCAATCCAGTATTATTGCCTGGAAAATCCCATGGACAGAGGAGCCTAGTGGGTCACAGTCCATGGGTTCTCAAAGAACTGGACATGACCGAGCAACTAAACATGCACTCAGGGTAGGAAGACTGAGTTGGGAATGGCCCCTCTCTCCTATGGCACCTACAAAGGGAATGACATTTGAATCTGACTTTTATTATTTACTGTTGCACACAAATAAGCAGGCATTGTCCCACACTGGCTCAAAATATGTGTCACACGAAGCAGAACTGGTTTCTTCTTTCCATCACGTTTGTCTCTCTGTTCTCTCCTGCAGATGGATGGTTTCTAGCCTGCTTCCAAACCCCACCTCGGCTGAGTGTTGGGCGGCCCTCCTGCACGATCCTATGACTCTTGATATGGACGCAGTCCTGTCAGACTTTGTTCGGTCCACGGGGGCAGAACCTGGTCTGGCCAGAGACCTGCTGGAAGGTAGGCCTCCTCCAGGTCCCCCAGACCACCCTCTTGGCCATAACTGCCCCCAACTCAGTGACAGAAGATAAGTTTTTTCTTACCTGACAAGGGTGGTTCTTGGACTCCTTAAAAAGTCAAAGAGGGTGTGGATGATGGAATTCCTTTTGTTACTCTTGACTTTCTTTGGGGAATTGAATAGATCACCCAACTCTCTATAGTAAAAGGCATTCACTAGGTTTTACTTTGCATTAAAGTTTCTAGATATTGAGTCAAAATCTATCAATGTCTGTTTTTTAAAGAAAATATATTCAGTAAAGCAGAAATTAGAAACCATTAAAGAGAAACACTTTTATTGAAGACCTTAGCTTCTTATCTGTGTCTTAGCTGAGACAAAAATATTTCAGGCCAAGGTTTTTGGTGAAAAAAACACCTAATAGCCAACAAAATAGTTGAAAATAATTCACAAGCAAGAAGGAAAATTCATCCTCAAGCTTTTAGAGTGGATATCATTCACTACATGAAAAATGTGCTTAGTCTATATTTAGAATGTTTTGAGATATTTATTCAGCTATAACTATAATGAAATAAAAGTAATACTTAGTTTCAGTCTCTAAAATGGATTTATTTTGCGTATTTTTACAATTTTTTTTTTTTTTTTTGTGGTGGAGTAAAAAGAAGTGGGAAGAACCAATTACAGCTTCTCAGGACAGTCATGTGTGTGAAAGAGGAGTTTTAAACAATTACTCTTTGCTCCAAATATAGAAATTCCTCCTTGTGAAATTAGCAAATACTTGGTCAAATAGTGTAAGTCACAATGATTCCTTCATTCCCTTAGGGAAAGATATGACTCACTGTACATTTGAATGGTTGGAGGTAACTACTCTATCCTGTTGAAAATTAAGACCTCCCTATTGGAGGACTCTGATAAAATGGGAGTCGATTTTAAATTTCCCTGAACCTCCCAGAGTTTCAAACATTCTTGGAGTTTAGAATGAAATATGCTTAGAGAATATATGTGATGTATGTGACTCAAAGTGCTATTCTAGTGTTTCCCTGATAGCTTTTCACTGCTTTTCTTAATTTTAGTGAGCAGTCATGTAGGGAAGTAGGTTTACAATGAGGTTGGCAACAAGGACTCGGGTAAGTCCAGACTCAACATTTACTGGCTACAAGATGTAGGGAAGATTATTGTATTTCCCTTAAGCCTCAGTTTTTGTCTATACATTGAGCCTAACCCACCTTCTAGGGCGATCGCGAACATTAGAAGTTGCGATGTAAATGCTTGGTGGGTGGGGTGACCATCATTTAGAGATGCTCAAACAGTAACAGATGAAGGTCTTGTCTGCTGTTGCCCTCTTTGCAGCTAGTACTGACCTTGCCATTGATATGTGGTTGGTACCATTGATATGTGGTTGGTCAACTAGAAGCAAGAGCTTTTAGCTTTTTTTCTTTAGTTTTATTTTTTAAGGGAAAATGCAAGAAAATAACTTTTTGTGTAGAGTTCTAAGAATTTGAACACATATGTAGATTTATGTTATTACTACCTCTCTCAGAGCACAGAACCCTCTTATCACTCCCAAGAACCCCTCCTGCTCTCTTACGGCCATGCCTTCCCCAGCCCTGGCCACTGGCAATTCCCGTTGCATTTTTTATCACTTTGGTTTTGTCTGTTTCAAGAATATCATATACATGGAGTCATATACATCATATACATATACAAAGTCATATACATCATATACATATACAAAGAACCTAACCTTTTCAAATGAGATTCTTTTCATTCGGTATAATTATTCTGAGATTCATCTGAGCTGATGTGCTTGTCTATAGATTGTTCCTTTGCTTTGCTGAGTGATACCCATTGTAGAGATGGACCATGGACTGTTTATCCACTCAACTGTGGGAGGCACTTAGTAGTCTCCAGTTTTTTGCTGTTATGACTAGAACTGTAATACATTTCAGGACAGGGGTTTTGTGAACAGTTTTAATTTTTCTAGGGTAAACACCACGGAGGGATTGCTACTTCAAATGGTAAGTGTATGTTTAAAAGAAATTGCCAAACTGTTTTCCAGAGTGCTGTACCATTTAGTGTTCTACCAGAAACATGTGGGAGTTGTAGCTACTCTACATCCTCACCACAATTGGCTTTTAAAAAAAATTTTAGCCATTATAGGTTTAGAATGTCATTTCCTCATTATTTTAGTTTTCATTTCCCTAGTGACTACTGATGCTAAATTGTTTTCATGTTATTTTCCATTGGTGTATTATTCTCCCTGGTGAAATGTCTGTTCAAGCCTTTTCCCAGTTTCTCAGCAAAATTAGGTTGCTGTTTTTTTACAGTTGAGTTTTGAAAGTTCATTATATATTCTGAGCATAAATCCTTTGTCAGATACGTGATTTGTAAATATTTTCTCCCAGTCTGTGCTTGACTTTTCACTCTCTTAGCAGTGCTCTTGGCAGAGCAGCAGTTTTTAATTTTGCTGGAATCCAATTTATCATTTTTTTCTTTAATGGATTATGCTTTGGGTGACACATCTAAGAACCTTTGCATAACCAGGTCATGAAGATTTTCTCCTGTGTCAACTCAAAAGTTGTGATGTCTGACTCATTTGGGGCTGATTTTTATATAACATGTGAGATTTAGAGAAAGTTTCATTTTTATGCATATAGATGACCATTTTTTGAAGATTATCCTTCCTCCTTTGAATTGCATTTACATAGTTGTCACAAACTAAGTGTGTCTATAGGAGACTACTGATGTCAATTCAGTTTTATTGATCAATATGTCCATTCTTTTGCCAATGCTATACTGTCTTGATTACTATAGCTTTGTAGCAAATCTTAAAATCAGCATGATTCTTTCAGGTTTGTTCTTATTTTTCAAAAGTGTTTCAAGTAGCCTGTATTTTTGCCTTTCCCTATAAACTTGAGGATTAGGTTACCTCTATCTATAAAATTTCCTGCTGAAATTTTTATTGGAATTATGGTAAATCTATAAATCATTGCCAACTATGTTATGTCTTCAAATCCATGAAGATGTTGCAGCCATATTTCCCATTTATTTAGGGCTTGTTTGAGTTATTTCATGAAGTTTATAGTTTTTAGCATATTATACCCTATACATATTTTGTAAGATACATCTTTGGGGAGGGATTGAACTTCTATATATGGTTTAAGTTCATTTTCTAATTGTTCATTGCTAGTATGTAAAAATATAATTGATTTTTGCATGCTGTTCTTATATCCTACAGTTACACTACACTCAGTTATTTGTTCAAGTGTGTGTGTATGTCTGTTCCTTAAGAGTTTCTATTTCTGCAATTATGTTGTTTCCTTTCCAATGTATGCCTTTTATTTATTTTTCTTGACTTATTCTTCACTTATTCCTATTTATTGCACTAGCTAAAACCTCCAGTAAAATGTTGAATAAGAGTGATGAAAGGGAATATCCTTGCCCTGTTCTTGATCTTAGGGAGAAAGCTTTTCATCTTTCACCATTATGCACAGTGGGTTTGGTTGATGTTCTTTGTCAGGTGAAGAAAATACCTTTCTGTTCCTAGTTTTCTGAGAGTTTTATTATGAAGTTTTTTTTTTTCCAAATGCATTTTCTACATCAATTGATATGATTGAGTTGTTTCTCTTCTTTAAACTGCTAATATATGTATTACATTGATTGCCTTCTAATAGCAAACGAGCCTTTCAGCTATTATTTCCTCAAAGATTTTCTACTGTACATTTGTCTCATCTCCTAATGGGACTTCAATGACATAAAGGTTAAACCTTTTGTTACTGTCCTACATATCCCTACAGTTCTAATCATTTTCTTTTCTGATACTTTCTCCGTCAATTATTCACTTCTGTTGATCTACTTATAAAATTACTGAATCCTCTGTCATCTCCATCCTGTTACTGAGCCCAACCAATGATTTTTTATTTTAGTTGTTGAATTTTTTCATTTCTAACATTTCCACTTGATTCTTCTTTATGCCTTCTGTTTCTTTGCTGAGGCTGTCTGTATTTTTCAAGAATGTTTGTTCTGTCTTACTTGTTGGAAAATATAATAACTGCTTTAAAGTCTTGGTCAAATAATTCCAATATCTGTGGCATCCCAGCATTGCTATTGATATTTCCCTGGTTTTTTGTTATGGTGAATAAATTTGAATTGTATCCTAGACATTTTGAATATTATGTTTTAAGACTTAGGTTGTTTTTAAATCTTATAACAGATATTATTTGAATCTTATAGCAGATTTTGTTTTCAGTTCAGTTCAGTTGCTCAGTTGTGTCTGACTCTTTGCGACCCCATGAACCACAGCACGCCAGGCCTCCCTGTCCATCACCAACTCCCAGAGTTTACCCAAACCCATGTCCATCAAGTCAGTGATGCCATCCAACCATCTCATCCTCTGTCGTCCCCTTCTCCTCCTGCCCTCAATCTTTCCCAGCACCAGGGTCTTTTCAAATGAGTCAGCTCTTCACATCAGGTGGCCAAAATATTGGAGTTTCAGCTTCAACATCAGTCCTTCCAATGAACACCCAGGACTGATCTCCTTTAGGATGGACTAGTTGGATCTCCTTGCAGTCCAAGGGACTCTCAAGAATCTTCTCCAACACCACAGTTGAAAAGCATCAATTCTTCGGCACTCAGCTTTCTTTATAGTCCAACTCTCACATCCATACATGACTACTGGAAAAACGATAGCCTTGACTAGATGGACCTTTGTTGGCCAAGTAATGCCTCTGCTTTTTAATATGCTGTCTAGGTTGGTCCTAACTTTCCTTCCAAGGAGTAAGCGTCTTTTAATTTCATGGCTGCAGTCACCATCTGCAGTGATTTTGGAGCCCCCAAAAATAAAGTCTGACACTGTTTCCACTGTTTCCCCATCTATTTGCCATGAAGTGATGGGACCAGATGCCATGATCTTAGTTTTCTGAATGTTAAGCTTTAAGGCAACTTTTCCACTCTCCTCTTTCACTTTCATCAAGAGGCTCTTTAGTTCTTCTTCGCTTTCTGCCATAAGGGTGGCATCATCTGCATATCTGAGGTTATTGATATTTTTCCTGGCAATCTTGATTCCAGCCTGTGCTTCCTCCAGCCCAGTGTTTCTCATGATGTACTCTGCATATAAGTTAAATAAGCAGGGTGACAATATATAGCCTTGATGTACTCCTTTTCCTATTTGCCAGTCTGTTGTTCCATGTCCAGTTCTAACTCTTGCTTCCCGACCTGCATACGGGTTTCTCAAGAGGCAGGTCAGGTGGTCTGGTATTCCCATGTCTTTCAGAATTTTCCACAGTTTATTGTGATCCACACAGTCAAAGGCTTTGGCATAGTCAATAAAGCAGAAAGAAATGTTTTTCTGGAACTCTCTTGCTTTTTTGATGATCTAGCGGATGTTGGCAATTTGATCTCTGGTTCCTCTGCCTTTTCTAAAACCAGCTTGAACATCTGGATGCTCACGGTTCACATAATTGCTGAAGCCTGGTTGGGGAATTTTAAGCATTATTTATTAGCGTGTGAGATGAGTGCAATTGTGCAATAGTTTGAGCATTCTTTGGCATTGCCTTTCTTTGGTATTGGAATGAAAACTGACCTTTTCCAGTCCTGTGGCCACTGCTGAGTTTTCCAAATTTGTTGGCATATTGAGTGAAGCACTTTTACAGTGGCATCTTTCAGGATTTGAAATCTTTCAGATTTTGTTTTAGAAGGTAATTAACCCAGTAGGGTTCAAATCACAAGTCCTCAGTTCCCCAAGACTTCTGTAGATTGTGGTTTCAATCTTGAGTCTTTGAGAAGTGCTATTGGATCTGTCTGGTGTACACCTAGTGGCAAATCTGGGACTTAGGCAATCGTTTGCCCCATATTTTACTGCTCCAGGTCCCTGGAATCTACTTAGGGTCAGATCCATACACATGCAGCTCAAGAATTCATAAACAACTTTAAGGGGTTGCTTTCCTAAGCCCCTGCCATATCATAATTGCCTTGATAGTTCTGGGTCCCTGGGACTCTGCTCTGCAGCCCAACATCTAGCACCCTGAAGCTCTGTTTGCCCCATACTCTTACACATTTGATTTGACTGTACCCATCTCAGAGCTGAGCAGAAGCCAGGGGGAGAGTAATAGCAGTGGGGCTCACCATGCCCACTGGGATCCACAGCTCTTCTGATGGGAGAGGAAGGTTCCCTGCCTTTCTATTCTGATTTCTTGCCATCTCTCATTGTTCCACAGGATTTCTTGAGGTCTAGGACACAAGAGAAATGAGGGGAAAAAATTGTTTAAAAAAAAAAAGATAAATAAGAGGTTTCTACACTCTTTCTGAATATTGGATACCCCTTCTTACTTATTGAGCCAGAGTAGAAGTCTTCCCTTGGAGCTAATGCCCACTTCTGGGTTCTGGGCTACATGAGTTCACATCAGGGAGACTAGAAATAAAAAGTGATAAACTCACCACCAGTTCTGTGGTTTTCTTCCTCAGTCTGCCTGCTTACATTTACTTCTTTGGATCCTCAGTAGCTGCTCCAGGCATGCTGTCCAGGCAAAAAGGTGATTTCAGTAGGAGAGACACATGGAGTGTCCTTCTATCATATACCCTGCAAACTATCTTCTGTTTTTACAAGTGGGAAGCCCAAGGTTCCCTGCACATGGTGGGTTCTTTAAGTTGTCAATTATTTGGGTCAAGAATTTTCTAAAAGCCAATGTTTCAAAGGACAAACTATTTTCATTGTGAGGTCTCAGACGTTTCTAAGGGTAAAAAATTTTCAGTGATGGCAGAAGCTGGGTGAAAGGTACATGGGCCCTCTCTGTAGTACTTTTTAAACTATTTGTATGTTTTTATGGAAGAGACTTTAAGCAACTTGGGCTTCCCTGATAGCTCAGCTGGTAAAGAATCTGCCTGCAATGCAGGAGACCATGGTTTGATTCCTGGGTTGGGAAGATCCCCTGGAAAAGGAATGTTACCCACTCCAGTATTCATCAGCTTCCCTGATGGCTCAGATGGTAAAGAATCTGCCTGCAATGCAAGAGACCTGGTTTAATCTCTTGGTTGGGAAGATCCCCTAGAGGAGGGCATGGCAACCCACTCCAGTATTCTTGCCTAGAGAGTCCCGATGGACAGAGGAACCTGGTGGCTACAGACCACGGGGTTGCAAAGAGTTGGACACAACTGAGCGACCAAGTACACACAGCACATGGAAATGACTTAAAAGTCCATCAACAGATGAATGAATAAATAAGGCATGGTGTATATAAACAATAGAATATTACTCAGATTTTCATGTAAAAAAAATGAAATAATGTCATTTGCCACAACATAAATGGACCTAGAGATGATCATACTGAGTGAAATAAGTCAGACAGAGAAAGACAAATATCATATGATATCACTTTTATGTGGAATCTAAAACAAGTGATAAAATTTAACTTATTTAGAAAACAGAAACAGACCCACACACAGAAAACAAACTTATGATTACCAGAGGGGAAAGTCAGAGAAGGATCATTTAGAAGTTTTGCATTAGCAGATACGTACTACTATGTATTAATATAAAATAGATAACCAACAAGGACCTACTGTATTGCAGAGGGAACTCTACTCAGTATTTTATAATAACCTTAAGGGGAAAGCATTTGAAAAAGAATGTATATATAAATACGTACTATGTATGTATGTATAGTTCAATCACTTTGCTGTACACCTGAAGCTCAAAAAACATTGTAACTCAGCTATCCTTCAATTTTTAAAAAGAGTAAGTGAAAGAAAGCCAACTGTTTGTGTGTTTTTAATTAATTTATTTCAAAATAAAAAGTTCATGGAATATTACTCAGATATAAAAAAGAATACATTTGAACACAGTTCTAATGAGACTAATGAACTAAGAGCCTGTTATACAGAGTGAAGTAAGTCAGAAAGAAAAGACAAATATTGTATATTAATGCATATATATGGAATCTAGAAAGATGGTACTGATGATTGTATTTGCAGGGCAACAAAGGAGACACAGACATAAAGAACAGACTTTTGGTCACCATGGCGGGGAGAGAGGGTAGGAAGACTCAAGAGAGTAGCATTGAGACATATACATTACTGTATGTAAAATAGATAACCACGAATATTTGCTCTATGATGCAGGGAATCCAAAGCTGATGTTCTATGACAACCTAGAGGGGTGGGATGGGGAGGGAGGTAGGAGGGAGGTTTAAGAGGAGGGGACATGTGTATGTTTTTGTGGCTGATTCATGTTGATGTATGACAGAAATCATCATGATATTATAATTATCCTCCAATTAAAAATAAAATACAATCTCTTAAGAAAAGTTAAAAACATACAAGAATGGGGATCACAGAATGACAGAGGGAAACAGTAGCAGTTCAGTTCATTTTAGTCACTCAGTCATGTCCGACTCTTTGTGACCCCATGGACTGTAGCATGCCAGGCTTCCCGGTCCATTAACAACTCCCAGAGCTTGCTCTAACTCATGTCCATCGAGTCAGGGATGCCATCCAACCATCTCATCCTCTGTTGTCCCCTTCTGCTCCTGCCTTTGATCTTTCTAGGCATCAGGATCTTTTCCAGTGAGTCAGTTCTTCGCATCAGTGGCTAAAGTATTGGAGCTTCAGCATCAGCATCAGTCCTTCCAATGAATATTCAGGACTGATTTCCTTTAGGATGGACTGGTTTGATCTCTTTGCAGTTCAAGGGACTCCAAAAAGTCTTCTCCAATGTCACCATTCTAACGCATAATTCTTCCATGCTCAGCTTTCTTTATGGTCCATCTCTCACATCCATACATGACTACTGGAAAAACCATAGCTATGACTATATGGAATTTTGTCAGCAAAGTAATGTCTCTGCTTTTTAATATGCTGTCTAGATTGGTCATAACTTTTCTTCCATGGAGCAAGCATCTTTTAATTACATGGCTGCAGTCACCATCTGCAGTGATTTTGAAGCCCCAAAAAATAAAGCCTGTCACTGTCTCCATTTTTTCCCCATCTATTTGCCATGAATTGATGGAACTGGATGCCATGATCTTCGTTTTTTGAATGTTGAGTTTTAAGCCAGCTTTTTCACTCTCTTCTTTCACTTTTATTAAGAGGCCCTTCAGTTCTTCTTTACTTTCTGCCATAAGGGTGGTGTCATCTGCATATCTGAGGTTATTGATATTTCTCCTGGCAATCTTGATTTCAGCTTGTGCTTCATCCAACCCAGCATTTCACATGATGTACTCTGTGTATAAGTTAAATAAGCAGGGTGACAATATACAGCCTCGATATTGTCCTTTCCCAATTTGGAACCAGTCTGTTGTTCCATGTCCAGTTAAAACTGTTGCTTCCTGGCTTACTTCACTCTGTATAATAGGCTCCAGTTTCATTAATAAAAAATAAATGAAAAAAAAAACTGTTGCTTCTTGACCTGCATACATATTTATATGGATTCTTTACAGGAAGCAGGTAAGGTGGTCTGGTATTCCCATCTCTTGAAGAATTTTCCACAGTTTGTTGTGATCCTCACAGTCAAAGGTTTTAGTGTAGTCAATGAAGCAGAAGTAGATATTTTTCTGGAATTCTCTTGCTTTTTCTGTGATCCAGAGGATGTTGGAAATTTGATCTCTTGTTCCTCTGCCTTTTCTAAAGCCAGCTTGAACATCTGGGAGTTCTTGGTTCATGTACTATTGAAGCCTGGCTTGGAGAAATTTGAGCATTACTTTGCTAGCATGTGAGATGAGTGCAACTGTGTGGTAGTTTGAACATTCTTTGGCATTGCCTTTCTTTGAGATTGAAATGAAAACTTACCTTTTCCAGTCTTATGGCAACTGCTGAGTTTTCCAGATTTGCTGGCATATTGAGCACAGCGCTTTCACAGCATTGTCTTTTATGATTTGAAATAGCTCAACTGGAATTCTATCACCTCCACTAGCTTTGTTCATAGTAATGCTTCTTAAGGCTCACTTGACCTCGCACTCCAGGATGTCTGGCTCTAGGTGAGTGATCACACCATTGTGGTTAACTGGGTCATGAATATCTCTTTTGTGTAGTTCTTCTGTGTATTCTTGCCACCTCTTCTTAATATCTTCCGCTTCTGTTAGGTCCATACTATTTCTGTCTTTTCTGTGCCCATCTTTGCATGAAATGTTCCCTTGGTATCTCTAATTTTCTTGAAGAGATCTCTTAGTCTTTCCCATTCAATTATTTTCCTCTATTTCTTTGCACTGATCACTTAGGAAGGTTTTCGTACCTCTCCTTGCTCTTCTTGGAACTCTGCATTCAGATTTGAATCACAGTACAACAGAAGGAAAGAGTAGCAGAGGCTGATAGAAATCTGGCAGACAACGGAGAGGAAGTTGACACCAATCAGTCTCCAGGTCAATGGGTGTGTCCTTACCTGGCTGCTAGCTTCCCTTAGGTCTGCCCTTTGCTTGTTGGTCAAGTGATCCCTCTGAAACAAAGGTCAGGGTGGATGACTTTGTTCACCAGATTCCTCTGATATACCTTCTGCCTGCAGAATAAACTTCTCCACAGGGCACTCAAGTCCCTTCAGCGTCCAGTCCTGCTCCATCCCTTTCACCTCGTCTCCCACTGCATCCCTTCACCATCCTTCTCCCCAGACACCATCCACCTCTGTGGTTTTGTTTAAACTCATGTCTCATGCTGTGCACTACTTCCCACACACTCATCTCATTCTTGATTCTACTCCTCTTCCAAGTTAGACCACAGGCTCCATGATAGAAGGGACCACTCCAGGTTTTTCCCACTGTGTTCCCCCACCATCAGGCACATGCTGGCCCCTCTGTAGTGTTATCTGGCTGCTGAGGATCCAGGAACCGACAACCAGATAGAAATCCTCAGGCACATGGAGACAGACAATAAACAGCATGAGTTAGATGGCATTTTAGTCATTAGTGCTACTGAGAAACCTGTATAAAGGGGAGCAGTAGGGGATGCAGGTATGGGTACAATTTTAAGTTAGTGTTGTCAGAGAAGGCCCAACTTAAAAAAAATGAAATTTGAGCAAAGATTTGAGGTATAAAAGAGTGGATACCTGGGAAAGAAGTTTCTAGGAAGTTGGAATGAATTGGCTATTCCTTGCCATTCCTCAGAACTTTGTACACTTCTATTATAACAAATATTTGGTTGTGTCTTCTTTAACAATTGATTACATACTTTTTTTCCTCATTAAATTAGAAGTTCTCTGGAAAAGAATCTGAAAAATAAAATTAGATATAATACATATATATGTGTGTATGTGTGTATAACTGAACCACTTTGCTATACACTTAAAATTAACACAACATTGTAAGTTACATTTCAGTTTTCTTTTTTTTTTTTTTTCATTTATTTTTATTAGTTGGAGGCTAATTACTTTACAATATTGTAGTGGTTTTTGCCATACATTGACATGAATCAGCCATGGATTTACATGTATTCCCCATCCCAATCCCCCCTCCCACCTCCCTCTCCACCCGATCCCTCTGGGTCTTCCCAGTGCACCAGCCCCGAGCACTTGTCTCATGCATCCCACCTGGGCTGGTGATCTGTTTCACTTTTGATAATATACATGTTTCGATGCTGTTCTCTCGAAACATCCCACCCTCGCCTTCTCCCACAGAGTCCAAAAGTCTGTTCTGTACATCTGTGTCTCTTTTTCTGTTTTGCATATAGGGTTATCGTTACCATCTTTCTAAATTCCATATATATGCGTTAGTATACTGTATTGGTCTTTATCTTTCTGGCTTACTTCACTCTGTATAATGGGCTCCAGTTTCATCCATCGCATTAGAACTGATTCAAATGAATTCTTTTTAATGGCTGAGTAATATTCCGTGGTGTATATGTACCACAGCTTCCTTATCCATTCGTCTGCTGATGGACATATAGGTTGCTTCCATGTCCTGGCTATTATAAACAGTGCTGCGATGAACATTGGGGTGCACGTGTCTCTTTCAGATCTGGTTTCCTCAGTGTGTATGCCCAGAAGTGGGATTGCTGGGTCATATGGCAGTTCTATTTCCAGTTTTTTAAGAAATCTCCACACTGTTCTCCATAGTGGCTGTACTAGTTTGCATTCCCACCAACAGTGTAAGAGGGTTCCCTTTTCTCCACACCCTCTCCAGCATTTATTGCTTGTAGACTTTTGGATAGCAGCCATCCTGACTGGCGTGTAATGGTACCTCATTGTGGTTTTGATTTGCATTTCTCTGATAATGAGTGATGTTGAGCATCTTTTCATGTGTTTGTTAGCCATCTGTATGTCTTCTTTGGAGAAATGTCTGTTTAGTTCTTTGGCCCATATTTTGATTGGGTCATTTATTTTTCTGGAATTGAGCTGCAGGAGTTGCTTGTATATTTTTGAGATTAACCCTTTGTCTGTTTCTTCATTTGCTATTATTTTCTCCCAATCTGAGGGGTAATAGCATAGACAGCAGTGGTTAACTTTTTTGGTGCATTGTTTTATGTCAGGCACTAGGTTCTTTAAATGTGATGTCTTATTAATCTATGCAACACATTAACAAAGTCTTAACTTTCCCATTGTATACAGAAGAAAACTGAGGTAAGGAAAATTCCTTGAAGTTGCAGTCAGGACATAGCAGAACCACATGTAAGCCCACTTGTGACACTAAGTACCAGATTTTTTTCTGCAAAACTGGGTCATCTACCATTTATTCCTGTACCCACTGTGTCCTTGTAGAGGGTAGTAGCATTTTGTATGCTGTGTCTACTCAGTAGAGTTTAAACTAGTCACTTGAGGAATGTTTGAGTAACCTATTTTATGATGTAACTAATTAGCATTTCAAATAAAATACTTTAAGATACCACAAAAACTATTCAAAAAATAGAACTAATAGCTAACATTCATGTGCCAAACACTGTCTGGTCACTTGACATATATTAAAAGTTGGTTTAAAAAGTTTTCGAGTGGGAGGCCAAACACATGAGTTGTTTTTAAACTGTCAATTCCCTACTTAAAGAGAAATCGACTCACACTTTCACAATAGCTGTGAGTTTCAGGCCTTGCAGCTTTACCAAGATGTTCATTCAGTGTTCCTATGCCTCACTTACATAGCTATCCATGGGGAAAGTATCCTTGAGTAAAGAAGCCAGATTACATTTAGAACAAACATTAACTGGAAATTAACATCTCACATATCCCTAGTCTAATTTTTCATTATCTTTTTGGAATTTGCAAAATTAAGGAAAATGGTAACAAGTGATTTAAATCGTATTCTCAAAATTATATATACACATAGGGAAGCTGTGCACATATTTTAAGATGCATGTATGTTTAACAGTTGACTTGGTAATTTAATTAGCAAAGTTTCTGGAGTCGTTTATGAGAAAATATATTCTTTTCTAATCCTGAGTCCCTTGGGTTTAAAATATATTTTGTTTGGAAATTTGCAAATGGTGGTCCAGCTACTAAGGAGAGGCTTCTTCCAATCACTTGACAGTCATATTGATAGATAATTTCATTAACCTGTACATTTGGCCTTTGAAAATATTCCTGCAATTTGGGGACAGCAGCTGCTTACTTGGATAAACGCAGTAATGCTCAAAAAAAAATACACCCAAGAAATGGGGGAGGAGATGGAAGCAACTCAGAGGAGCATGTGTTTAGTAGAAGTCTCTCCTTAGCCTAACAGCTGGTCATGGGTTCTACCTACAGCGAACCCCCAAGGCTACAGGTGGAGTATTTCAAAGTGGGAGGAGCCCAAAAGCCCTCTGCCTGGAGCCCCACCAGTTGCTGTGACTAGCCCAGGATACTGTGGCTCCAAGAACCACCCTAACTTACCAAACACCCAGGAAACTGAAATAGGCTCCAGAATGGTCACTCTTTTAATTACAGTGAGAAATAAAAGAAATAAAAGGCTGGACTCACCACATGTATGTACCCAGAACATCTTTTCTCTTCAGTCAAGCTAGATCTGAAGCCTAATCTTAAACACACATCACCTAATTTACCAGGAAAATTCACTGCTCTCATTTTTTTCAAATTTGTGTGATTAGACAGCTAATGTGAGCAAGTCCCACATCCCTGAGGGGGAGCGAAAAAACAGCCTGGTGGCTGTGAATCTGACTGGGAATTAGAAGAGAAGGCCTGATGGCCTCTGGCCAGGGCCAGGATTACCTGTGAGTGTAAAAATGCTGAAATCAAACCACAGTTTCCTCCAACTACTCTCCTGTCCTCAGAGGGGTACAGCTCTGCCATTAGATTAGACATATTTGAAATAAAATAACCAAAAAATCCTGTTCAGGATCAGACTTCCAAGACATCTCCTCTGGCATTTGAGAGGAAACATTTTCTCTTTAGATGGTTGAGTATATTTAAATACATGTGAAAATAAACAAGCCAGTAGGACGGTCTGTAGTGAGTTCTTTTTTTTTTTTTTTTCATTTATTTTTATTAGTTGGAAGCTAATTACTTTACAATATTGTAGTGGTTTTTGCCATACACTGACATGAATCAGCCATGGATTTACATGTGTTCCCCATCCTGAAGCCCCCTCCCACCTCCCTCCCCATCCCATCCCTCTGGGTCATCCCAGTGCACCAGCCCAGAGCACTTGGCATGCTAATCAGTTAAGTAGATTCGTCATTTCCTTTCCCTTAAGGAAGATTGTAACCCCAGGTACCATCACTGGCTGCTTGAAATTAAATGCTTCCTCTCTGGAAAGCCAGCCGTATCCATTGCTGTCTTTCTGGAGGATATCTCCACCTGGGCTACCCCACCTTTTTGTGTTCTACCTCACTCCCCTGATAGGCACATTCTTCCAGGGCTCCCAGCTGCATGTATTTATTAACATAGACTAAATGGAATTGCTTTGAAGAGGCATCCTCCACAGCTTATGGGTGGACTTCTTAAGGGAGTATGTGATGTAGTTAGTAGTGCAATGGGTGAGATTAGAAATGAAGCAAGATTAGCAAGTTGACTATTTATTAAAACTGGGTGATGCAATGTTCATTGCAGCACTGTTTATAATAGCTTGGACATGGAAGTAACTTAGATGTCCATTGGCCAATGAATGGATAAAGAAGTTGTGGTACATACACACAATGGAATATTACTCCACTCTAAGAAGGAACACATTTGACTCAGTTCTAATGAGGTGGATGAATCTGGAGCCTACTACACAGAGTGAAGTAAGTCAGAAAGAGAAAGACAAATATCATATATTAATGCATATATATGGAATCTAGAAAGATGGTACTGACAATCCTATATGCAGGGCAGCAAAGGAGACACAGACATAAAGAACAGACTTTTGGACTCAGTGGAAGAAGGAGAGAGTGGGATGATTTGAGAAAAAAAGCACTGAAACATATATTACCATATGTAAAATAGATAGCTAGTGGAAGTTTGATGTATGATGCAGGGAACCCAAAACCAGTGCTCTGTGATGACCTGGAGGGGCAGGTTGGGGAGGAAAGTGGAGGAAGTTTGGGAGAGAGGGGATACATGTATGTCTATGGATGATTCATGTTGATGTATGGCTAAAACCCTCACAATACTGAAAAGTAATTATCCTCCAATTAAAATAAAATTTTTAAAAAACTGGGTGATAGATGCAAATAAATTCATTATAATCTACTGTGTATTTCTAGATGCTTATACAGCTTTCCATAACAATAGTTTAAAAGTAGCATTGGTAAACTTCTTCTTCCAGCCAAGATGGGTTAGGAAATGGGTTTACCCTCATGCTTGAGAAAAAGGGAGAGAGCAGTGTGTAATAAATAAGGCCCTAAACTGTAGACTTGAAGGTCAGTGGTCCCTGAACGATGGGAAACATACAAGGTACTACTACCTGTGATAGCTGATCTATCAACCTTGAGAGTTTCCCAAATGTGGTGTGAAGAGAAAGATCCAAGATGGAGGCCAGCCGACTCCCTATCATGAGGAGTCAGAGCTGGGAGTCAGGGAAGTGAAGGAGATCAGAATACAGAGAGGAGATGAACAGGGAGAAACCAGCAATGAACCAAGGGTTTGCCTCTGCTACTCAGCATGTGTGTGAGGAAGTTACATGCAGCTGGGGAAAGAGCCAACTAAGATTAGAGGGAAGAGTGCCCACCACCAACACAGAGCCACGAACAGTGTCTGTACCAACAGATCAAACAGGAAAGGTACTGAGTGTGATTTCTAGAAGGATCTTGCCTCAGTAATGGCAAATAACTGTGGAGTAAAAACTGCCCTGGTTACATCTAACAAACCAGTGAAAAAAGTGAAAATCTTAGTCACTCAGTCGTGTCTGAATCTTTGTGACTCCATGGACTGTAGCTGTCCGTGGAATTCTCCAGCCAAGAATACTGGAGTGGGTAGCCATTCTCTTCTCCAGGGGATCTCGCTAAACCAGGAATTCTCCTGCACTGCAGGTGTATTTTTTTTTTTTTTTTTTTTTACCATCTGAGCCACCAGGGAAGCCCCAATTAAGTGAGACCCAAAAGGATCAAATTATTTCCAAGAAATGTAACTACATTCTAGAACAAAGCTGAGTTATAGTTATTGGAATATAAATTCATCCAGCACCAAACTAAAATTCACATTGTCTATCATCCAGTCAAAAGTTAGCAGAGGGGACTTCCCTGGTGTCCCAGCAGTTGAGAATTTGCCTTCCAATGCAGGGATTGCCATTGGATGTGGTTTTGATCCCTGTTCGGGAAACTAAGATCCCACATGCCATAGAGCAACTAAGCTTATGCACCACAACTTGAGAGCCCATATACCACAGTGAAGAGCCATCATGGCCCAAAAACAAAAAAAAGCAGAAATGCAAAGATGTGGGAAAGCATGACCCATAATGAGAAATTATTCAACCAAAACCAACCCAGAGCTAACACAGAAGTTAGGATAATCAGATTATTAAGGACATTAAGGGTTATTAAAAGTTGTAAAAACAGCAGAGGTTAATAAATTATATTCTGTATGTTCAAAAATTTAAATAAAGATGTAGAAATATTTTTAAAGACCTAAGTCAAACTTTCAAATATGAAAACTACATGAGATTAGAAATTAACTCAATGGGATTAAGAGCAGATTGAATATTATGGAAAAACAAAGATTAATAAGCATAGAGACACAACAATAGAAACTATACAAAATGAAGCAGAAAAAGTAGAATCAAAGAAATTTAAAATGTGTCAGTGAGCTGTGGAAGAAGCGTAGTCAGCCTGAAATATGTGTAATTGGAAGAGGAGCATGAGGGATGAAAAAAAATAAATGAAGAAACTAGCAGTACTAAGGGGAAACTTCATCACTAATCTTGTTAGAAAAAAAGCACAGTCTCAAATCAGTGACCTCAGTTTCCACGTTAAAAGCTAGCAAAAGAAGAGCAAATTAAACCCAGAGTAAGCTGAAGCAATGAAACAATAATGATCAGAACAGAAATAATGTATAAAAACAATAAAGAACTCAATGAACTCAAGAGTAAATTCATTGAGACCAATAAAACTGGTAAACCTCCAGCCAGATATCAGGGAAAGTGAAGATGAATTCACAACAAAAAGAATGAGATTGCCTCAGTACAGATTGTTTAGACA
Organism: Dama dama; assembly: GCF_033118175.1. Taxonomy (NCBI): domain Eukaryota; kingdom Metazoa; phylum Chordata; class Mammalia; order Artiodactyla; family Cervidae; genus Dama; species Dama dama. Next base: position 38,444,706 of record NC_083693.1, read on the forward strand.
CTATAACTTTTATAAGGGAATATTATGGACAAGTTTCACATAGTTACAACTTATGTGAAATTGACAAATTCCATAAAAGGTACAAACTACCAGAGCTGATGCAAGAAAAAGTAAATTATTTGGATATATCTGTATCTCTTAAAGTGATTTAAATTTGAGTTAAAAGCCTTCACACAAGGAGAACAGCAGGCACAGATACTTCCCTGATAAATTCTACCACACATAGAAGAAATGATAGCAGTTTTATACAAACTCTTCCAGAAAATCAAAGGAGAGCTATACTTAGGATTTCATGCTATGAGGCCAACATTACCCTGATGCAAAACCAAACAGCCCAGAGCAGATGGTCTTCATGAAAATCAGTGTGAAAACTCGACACAAAATTTTGGCATATTTAATTCAGTAATATATAAAAAGTATAATACATCATGACCAAGTGGATTTTATTCCAAGAATGCAAAACTAATTTAACATTCAAAATAAATTTGATTTACTATATTGACAAACCAAAACATAGAAAACTATATGATCATCTCAGTAGTTATGTAGAGTCTGACAGAATCCAACATTCATTCCTGACCAAAAAAAAGAAAACACTCTCAGAAAACTAGGTATAGAGGATACTTTCTCAATGTAATGTAGAGTATTTACAAAGCAAACAAGGAAACAAAAAGCCCTACAGCTTCCAGCTACCAAGATATTTGTGAAAGAAAGAATGGTTGCCACCTAAGACGAGGAACCAACTCTCACCACTATATTCAACATTTCCCTGGAGATTCTAGCCAGTGTAGTCAAGCAAAATATAATTTAAAAAACCATCCACCAACAGTGTAAGAGGGTTCCCTTTTCTCCACACCCTCTCCAGCATTTATTGCTTGTAGACTTTTGGATAGCAGCCATCCTGACTGGCGTGTAATGGTACCTCATTGTGGTTTTGATTTGCATTTCTCTAATAATGAGTGATGTTTGGCATCTTTTCATGTGTTTGTTAGCCATCTGTATGTCTTCTTTGGAGAAATGTCTGTTTAGTTCTTTGGCCCATATTTTGATTGGGTCATTTATTTTTCTGGAATTGAGCTGCAGGAGTTGCTTGTATATTTTTGAGATGAATCCTTTGTCTGTTTCTTCATTTGCTATTATTTTCTCCCAATCTGAGGGCTGCAAACTAGTACAGCCGCTATGGAAAACAGTGTGGAGATTTCTTAAAAAACTGGAAATAGAACTGCCATATGACCCAGCAATCCCACTTCTGGGCATACACACTGAGGAAACCAGATCTGAAAGAGACACGTGCACCCCAATGTTCATTGCAGCACTGTTTATAATAGCCAGGACATGGAAGCAACCTAGATGCCCATCAGCAGATGAATGGATAAGGAAGCTGTGGTACATATACACCATGGAATATTACTCAGCCATTAAAAAGAATTCATTTGAACCAGTCCTAATGAGATGGATGAAGCTGGAGCCCCTTATACAGAGTGAAGTAAGCCAGAAAGATAAAGAACATTACAGCATACTAACACATATATATGGAATTTAGAAAGATGGTAACGATAACCCTATATGCAAAACAGAAAAAGAGACACAGAAATACAGAACAGACTTTTGAACTCTGTGGGAGAATGTGAGGGTGGGATATTTCAAAAGAACAGCATGCATACTATCTATGGTGAAACAGAGCGCCAGCCCAGGTGGGATGCATGAGACAAGTGCTCCGGCCTGGTGCACTGGGAGGACCCAGAGGAATCGGGTGGAGAGGGAGGTGGGAGCGGGGATCGGGATGGGGAATACGTGTAGATCCATGGCTGATTCATGTCAATGTATGACAAAACCCACTGAAATGATGTGAAGTGATTAGCCTCCAACTAATACAAAAAAAAAAAAAAAGAAAGAAAAAACCATCTAGATTGAAAAGGAAGAGTAAGCTATCTCTAGTCACAGAAGGCATAACGACCTATGTATAAGATCCAGTGGAATTACAAAAATTATTGCAACTGTTAAGTGAGTTCAGCAGTGTTGCAGGATATAATATTAATATACAGATAAAAATTCCATTTCTATATATTTGCAATGAATAATTGGAAACTGAAATTTTGAAAAATAACTTTTTCAATAGCATCAAAAGATATGAAATATTAAGGATAAACCTGACAACAGTGTGTAAGACTTACACACTGAAACTATAACACATTGCTTAGAGAAATTAAAGACCTAAATGGAGAGATGTTGCATATCCATGGCATCTCAATATTGTTCATTCTCCCCTAATTGATCTTAAACTCAGTACAATCCCACTCAAAATCTCAGCAGAAAACTTACACATCTATGGGCACCTTATCTTTGACAAAAGATAAGGAATATACAATGGACAAAAGACAGCCTCCTCAGTAAGTGGTGCTGGGAATACTGGACAGCTACATGCAAACGAATGAAACTAGAACACTTGCTAACACCATACAAAACAGTGAACTCAAAATGGATTAAAGACTTAAATGTAAGGTCAAAAGCTATAAAGCTCTTAGAGGAAAACATAGGCAATATGCTCCTTGACATAAATCACAGCAAGATCCTCTGTGATCCACCTCCTAGAGTAATGGAAATAAGAACAAAAATAAATGGGACCTAATTAAACTGAAAAGCTTTTGCATAGAAAAGAAAACAATAAACAAGATTAAAAGACAACCCTCAGAATGGGAGAAAATAGTTGCAAGTGAAACAACTGACAAAAGATTAATATATAAAAAAATAAGCAGCTTATACAGCTCAATATTAGGAAAACAAATAGCCCAATCAAAAAATATTGAAGACCTAAATGGGCATTTCTCCGAAGAAGACATACAGATGGCCAATAGACACATGAAAAGATGCTCAACATCACTGATTTTTAGAGAAATGCAAATCAAAACTACAATGAGGTGTCACCTTACACCAACCAGAATAGCCATCATCAAAAAATCTACAAACAATAAGTGCTGAAGAGGATGTGGAGAAAAGGGAACCCTCCTACACTGTTGGTTTCAAAGTAAACTGATACAGCCATTATGGAGTACAGTATGGAGATTCCTTAAAGACTAGAAATAAACCTATCATATGACCCAGCAACCCCACTACTGGGCATATACCCTAAGAAAACCATAATTAAAAAAGAGACATGTATCCCAGTGTTCATAGCAGCACTATTTAAAATAGCCAGGACATGGACGCAACCTAGACATCTGTCCACAGATGAATGGATAAAGAAGCTGTGATACATATGTACAATGGAATATTAGTCAACCATAGGAAAGAATGATTTTAAGTCAGTTCTAATGAGGTGCATGAACCTAGAGCCTGTTACACAAAGTGAAGGGAGAAAAGCAAATATAGTGTATTAACACATGTATATGGAATCTAGAAAAATGATATTGATGAACCTATTTGCAAGGAAGGAATGGAGACACAAATGCAGAGAATGGACCTGTGGACACAGTGAGGGAGGGAGAGAGTGGGACAAATGGAGAAAGTAGCATCAGCATATATGTACACTCTCAGGTGTAAGATGGATAGCTGGTGAGAAGTTGCTATATAGCACAGGGAGCCCAGTCTGGTGCTCTGTGATGACCTGGAGGGATGGGATGGGGGAGGGGAGGGAGGCTAGGGAGGAAGGGGATATATGTATAATTATGGTTGATTTGTGTTGTTGTACGGCAGAAACCAATGCAACATTATAAAAATTTTTTCTTTTAATATTTAAATTAAAAAACAGTAGAATGGAAAAACATCTCATCAGGCATTTTCTTGGAAAACTTGGCAGGCTACTTTAATATTCAAAGAGAAAAGCAGGAACCTAGAATTTTAAAAAAAGAACTTTGAAAATTTAGAACAAAGTTATAGGCTAGCCATATTTGTTGTTAAGACTCATTATGACAGTTTGTAATCAAATGAGTGTGGAACTGGCATAAATATAGAGAAACAGATCAATGAAACATTGGTGAGTCAAGAAATATCAATAGCTCACATATATTGACTCCTGAAATCCAATAAAGAAACAGACAATTTAGTGCAGAAAAAGTAATCTTTTCAACAAACGATGGTGAAATAATTGGATATTCATGTAGAAAAAAAAAACCCACTTTGATCTATACCTCACACATATATAAAAATTACATCAAAATGGATGATAGACCTAAAGGTAACACCTAAAACTGAAAAAAAAAAAAATAGAAAAAGTGAATGGGAGAAAATTTATATGACCTTAGGTTAGACCAAATTCTTTTTCCAGCTTTGTTGAGATCTAACTGACAAATAAAATAACAAGATATTTAAAGTGCATGCTTGGTAAATTGATATACGTATACACTGTGAAAGTATTTCCTTACCAAGTTAATTAACACATCCTTCAACTGCCTTTTTCCTTTTTTCATGAGAACATTTATGTTCTACCCTCTTAGCAAATTTCAGTTTTACAGTAGTGTTATCAACTGTAGCAACCACATTATACTTTAGCTCCTCAGACCTTTTTCATCTTATAATGGAAAGTTTGTACCCTTTTACCAACCTCTTCCTATTTCCCCCACCCACCAGCCCCGGGAACCACTTCTCTCCTTTCCATTCCTATAAATTCAATTTTTTTTTAAAGATTCCATTTATAAGTGTGATCATACATTATTTGCCTTTGCCTAGCTTATATCACTTAGCATAATGCCCTCTAGTTTCATCCTTATTGTTTCAAATGACATGCTTTCCTCCATTTTTAACTCTGGATAATATTATATTGTGTATCTATATATATATCTTCTTTATCCATTCATTCATCAATGGACATTTATGTTATTTCCATCCCTTGGCTATCATGAATAAATGCTGCAATGAACACAGGATTACAGATATCTCTTGGAGATAATGATTTTGTCTCTATAGGATAAATACTCAGAAGTGGGATTGCTGGATCATATGGTAGTTCAATTTTTTATTTTTTGAGAAACCTCCATACTGTTTTTCATAGTGACGGTACCAATTTACATTCCCACCACCAATGAATAAGTGTTATCTTTTTTTCATATCCTTGCCAGCATTTGTTGGTATGAAGTGATATGAAGTGATATCTCATGATTTTCATTTACATTTCTGATGATTAGTGAAGTCAAGCACATTTTGATACATTTGTTGGCCATTTTTATGTCTTCTTTGGAAAAATGTCTATTCGGCCCTTTGCACATTTTAAAAATTGGATTATTTGGAATTTTTTGCTTGACTTGAATATTAATTCCTTATGGTTTACAAACCTTTTCTCCCATTCCGTAGGCTTTTATATTTTGCTTTTATATTTTGCTGATGGTTCCTTTGCTGTGTAGTTTTGTAGTTCAATGTAGTCCCACTTGTTTATTTTCACTTTTCATGTCAAACCTAAAAATTGTTGCCATCACAGAAGTCAAGGAGATAACTCTCTAATTTTCTTCTGAGAGTTTTACGGCTTCAGGTCTTTACATTTCAGTCTTTAATTCATTCTAGCTGATTTTTGTGTTTGGTGTAGGTGATGGTTCAGTTCCTCCTTTTGCATGTCCAGTTTTCCCAGTACCATTTCTTGAAGAAACTGTCCTTTCCCCAATGTGTATTCTTGGCACCCCTGTTGAAATTAGTTGACCTGTATGTGTAGGTTTAGTTCTGGGGCTCTCTATTCTATTCCACTGACCTATGTGTATGTCACTCAGTCATGTCTGACTCTTTCAGACCCCAGGGACTATACAGTCCATGGAATGCTCCAGGCCAGAATACTGGAGTGGGTAGCTGTTGCCTTCTCCAGGGGATCTTCCCAACCCAGGGATCGAACCCAGGTCTCCCACTTGCAGGCGGATTCTTTACCAGCTGAGCTACAAGGGAAGACAAAGTGAAGATGAACTAAAAAGCCTCTTAATGAAAGTAAAAGAGGAGAGTGAAAAAGTTGGCTTAAAGCTTAACATTCAGAAAAGATCATGGCATCTGGTCCCATCACTTCAGGGCAAATAGATGGGAAGACAGTGGAAACAGTGTCAGATTTTATTTTGGGGGGCTCCAAAATCACTGCAGATGGGGATTGCAGCCATGAAATTAAAAGACACTTACTCCTTGGAAGGAAAGTTATGACCAACCTAGATAGCATATTAAAAAGCAGAGACATTGCTTTGCCAACAAAGGTCCATCTGATCAAGGCTATAGCTTTTCCAGTGGTCATGTATGGATGTGAGTTGGACTGTGAAGACAGCTGAGCACCGAAAAATGGATGCTTTTGAACTGTGGTGTTGGAGAAGACACTTGAGAGTCCCTTGGACTGCAAGGAGATCCAACCAGTCCATCCTAAAGGAGATCAGTCCTGGGTGTTCATTGGACGGACTGATGCTGAAGCTGAAACTCCAGTACTTTGGCCACCTCATGCGAAGAGTTGACTCATTGGAAAAGACTCTGATGTTGGGAGGGATTGGGGGCAGGAGGAGAAGGGGCCGACAGAGGATGAGATGGTTGGATGGCATCACTGACTCGATGGGCATGAGTTTGAGTAAACTCCGGGAGTTGGTGATGGACAGGGAGGCCTGGTGTGCTGCGATTCATGGGGTCACAAAGAGTCGGACACGACTGAGCGACTGAACTGATGTGTATGTATTTATGCTAGTATTGTACTGTTCTTAATACTATAATTTTGTAATATACATTGAAATTAGAAAGTAGGATGCCTCTAGCTTTGTTCTTTCTCAGGATCACTGTGTCTATTCAGGGTCTTTTGTGATTTCATACAAACTTTAGGGTTTTTTTTTTTTCTATTTCTGGGTAAAATACCTTTTTAAATTTGATAGTTATTGCAGTGAATCTATAAATGGCTTTGGGTAGTAAAAACATTTTAACAGTATTAATTCTCCCAAATTAATGGAATATCTTTCTGTTTATTTGTGTCTTCTTCAGTTTCTTTCATCAGAGTCTTATAGTTTTAAGTGTAGAGATCTTTCACCTCTGTGGTTAAATTTATCCCTAAATATTTTGTTGTTTTTTGATGCTATTATAGTTTTCCTTTCTGATAATTTGTTTTTGGTATATATAAATAAAACTGATTTCTTGTATATTAATTTTGCATCCTAGAAATTTACTGAATTTGTTTATTAAGTCCAACAGCATTTTGGTGCAGTCTTTATAAAATAATATTTTGTATAAAGATCACGTCGTCCGCAAATAGGGACAATTTTGCTTCTTCTTTCTGATTTTGATGCCTTTTATTTCTCTTTCTTGTCTAATTACCCCTGCTAGGACATCCAGTACTATGCAGAATAAAAGTGGTGAAAGTGGGCTTCCTTGTCTTGTTCCTGATCTTAGAGGAAAATCTTTCAGCTTTTCACCATTGAGTATGATGCTATCTGTGGGCTTGCCCCTATATGGCCTTTATTATGTTGAGGTATGTTTCCTTTATACTCATTTTGTTGAGAGTCTTTATACAAAAGGAAGTTGAATTTTGTCAAATGCTTTTTCTTCATCTGTTGAGATGACCCATTGGTGCTATAGATATCCATGATATGTTATTTATTCTCTGTTTCATCAATGTGATGTATCATATTGATTGACTTGTGGACATTGAAACATCTTGCATCCCTAGAATAAATCCCATTTGATCATGGTGTATGATCCTTTTAGTGTATTATTAAATTCAGCTTTGTAATATTTTGTTGAGGAATTTTACATTTATGTTTATCAGGGATGTTGGTCAAAAACATTCTTTTCTTATAGTATCTTTATCTAGTTTTGTTATCAGGGTAGTGATGGTCTGATAAAATGAAAGTATTCCTTCTTCCTCTGTTTTATTGGAAGAGATGGAGAGGGTTTCAGTTCAGTTCAGTTCAGTCACTCAGTCATGTCCGACTCTTTGCAACCCCATGAACTGCAGCACGCCACGCCTCCCTGTCCATCACCAGCTCCTGGAGTCTACCCAAACCCATGTGCATCAAGTCGGTGTTGCCATCCAACCATCTCATCCTCTGTCATCCCCATCTCCTCCTGCCCTCAATCTTTCCCAGCACCAGGGTCTTTTCAAATGAGTGAGCTCTTCACATCAGGGATTAATTCTACGTTAACTTTTGTTAGAATTCATGAGTGAGACCATCTAGTCCTGGACTTCTCTTTGTTGGGAGGCTTTTGATTAATTCAGTCTCCTTACTAGCAGTTAATCTATTCAGATTTTCTATTTCTTCATGACTAAGTCTCAATAAGTTTTATGTTTCTAGGAATTTTTCCATTTCATTTAGGTTGTCCAGTTTGTTGGCGTATATTGCTCATGGCAGCCTCTTATGATCCTGTGTATTTCTGTGGTCTCAGTTGTAATGTGTCCTCTTTAACTTATAATTTTATTTATTTAAGTTTTCTCTTTTTTTCAGTTCAGCTCAGTTCAGTCACTCAGTTGTGTTCAACTCTTGCGACCCCACGGACTGTAGCACGCCAGGCTTCCCTGTGCATCACAAACTCCCGGAGTTTACTCAAACTCATGTCTGTTGAGTCGTGATACTATCCAACCATCTCATCCTCTGTCATCCCCTTCTCCTCCTGCCTTCAGTCTTTCCCAGCATCAGGGTCTTTTCAGATGAGTCAGTTCTTCGCATCAGGTGGCCAAAGTATTGGAGTTTCAGCTTCAGCATCAGTCCTTCCAATGAATATTCAGGACTGATTTCCTTGAGGGTGTACTGGTTGGATCTTCTTGCTGTCCAAGGGACTCTCAAGTGTCTTCTCCAACACCACAGTTCAAAAGCATCAATTCTTTAGTGCTCAGCTTTCTTTATGGTCCAACTCTCACATCCATACATGACTCCTGGAAAAACCATAGCTTTGACTATGGATGAATATTTGTTAACAAAGTAATGTCTCTGCTTTTTAATATGCTGTCTAGGTTGGTCATAACTTTTCTTCCAAGGAGAAAGTGTCTTCTAATTTCATGGCTGCAGTCACAGTCCACAGTGATTTTGGAGCCCCCCAGAAAATAAAGTCTGTCACTGTTTCCACTGTTTCCCCATCTATTTGCCGTGAAGTGATGTGACCAGATGCCATGATCTTAGTTTTCTGAATGTTGAGCTTTAAGCCAGCCTTCTCACTCTCCTCTTTCATCTTCATCAAGAGTCTCTTCAGTTCCTCTTCACTTTCTGCCACAAGGGTGGTGTCATCTGCATATCTGAGGTTACTGGTATTTCTCCCTGCAATCTTGATTCCAGCTTGTGCTTCATCCAGCCCAACATTTCTCATGATGTACCCTGCATATAAGTTAAATAGTGTAACTAAAGATTCATCTGTTTTGTTTATCTTTTCAAAAAAAAACTCTAAGTTACATTTATTTTTCTATTGTTTTTCTGGTTTATATTTTATTTATTTCCACTCTGATATTTGTTATTTCTTTCCTTCTACTATGGATTTAGTTTTATTCCTTTTCTAGTTCCTTGAGGTATACAGTTAGGTAATTTAATTGATATCTTTGTTTTTTCTTAATTTAAGCACTTATAATTAAAGAGTCCCTTATAGAACAGCTTTTATAGCAAATCATAAGTTCTGTTCTGTGTTGTGTTTCCATTTTCATTTGTTTCACGATTTTTTGTTTTCTCTTTTGATTTCTTCTTTTACTCATTGATTGTTCAGGAATATGTTTTTTAATCTCCACATACTTGTGAATTTTCCAGTTTTCTTCTTGTGTTTGATTTCTATTTTTATACCAATGTGGTCAGAAAAGATACATGGCATGATTTCAGTCTTTTTTTAATATTTTAAGACTTATTTTGTAGCCTAACTTATCTCTGTCCCGGAGAATCTTCCATGTGCACTTGAGAAGAATATATAGTCTGTTGCTGTTGAATGGGATGTTCTGTGTATGTCTGTGAGGACTCCATGTTCTGAAGTATGTTTAAATCCAAACGTTCCTTTATTATTTTTTATCCAGATGATTTATCAATTGTTGAAAGTGTGATACTGAGGTGCCCTGCCATTAATGTATTGTTGTGTATTTCCCTACCTTCAGATTTGTTAATATTTGCTTTATATATTCACGTCCTCCTATGTTGGGTACATAGTTATTTGAAAATTTTATGTTATTTGAAAATTTTATCTTGATGAATTTACCCCTTTATCATCAGATAATAATCTTCTTTATCTTTTGTTACCATTTTTGGCCTAAAGCGTTTATGTATATGTAATATCACTATTGCAGCTTTCTTTTGGTTTCCACTGGAATGTAATATCTTTATCCCTTCATTTTCAGTCTCCGTGTGTCCTTAAAGCCAAAGTGAATCTCTTATAGGCAACATATAGTTGGGTATTATTTTTTCATTCATTCAGCCACTCTTTGGATTTGAAAATTTAGTCATTTTACACTCAAAGTAATTATTGACAGATACAGACTTACTATTGCCATTTTATCCGTTGTTCTCTGATGTCTTTTTAAAAATTCCTTTGTTCCTTTTCCCTCTTCTGCTGTCTTCCATTGTGATATTATGATTTTCTATAATGGCATTCTTTTATTTTTACTTTATCTTTCACACATTGATGGTCTATTTTAAGCTCATACAACTCAACTCTGAACATATGCAAAAGCTCTATATTTTTATACTCCTCAATATGTCATATTTTTATGTCAAATTTTCTGCATACATTCTATAGTTGCTAACAAATTTATTGTGATTATTTTTAATTCTTTTGTCTGAATCTTGATGATAGGATTATATGTGATTTACTTACCACCATGACAACATTAAAGTATTCAAAATTTAACTATATATTTACCTTTATTGGTGAGTTTAATACTTCATATGTTTTATGTTACCAATTAGCATTCTTTTGTTTCATCTTGAAGAACTCCCTTTAACATTCCTTTTAAAGCTGATCTAATGGTAACAAAAGCATTCAGCTTTTCTTTGTCTGGAAAACTTTATCTCTCCATTAATTCCAAAGGACAGTTTTGCTGAGTAGAGTATTTTTGGTTGGCAGTTTTTGCCTCTCAGCACTTTGAATACCATCCCACTTTCTAGCCTGCAAAGTTTTGCTGAAAACTTTGCTGATAGTCTTATGGTAGTTCCCTGGTACATAACACGTTACTTTTCTCTTGCTGCTTTAAAGATTCTCTCCTTGTTCTTAACTTTTAAGATTCACTACATTGTGTCTCAGTGTGGGTAAATTTGGATTGAGTTTATTTGGAATTTTCTGGGCTTCCTGGATCTGGATGTTCCTTTCCCTACATTAGGGAAGTTTTCAGCCATTATTTCTTTGAATAGACTTTCTGCCCCATTTTCTCTCTTATTTTCAAACCCCTGTAATGTGTAATTGATCGTATTGATTGTGTCTCCTAAAAGCTCTCTTCACTCTTCTACATTCTTTTTTCTTTTTGCTCCTATGATTGGATGAATGCCACACTCTGTCTTCTGGTTCATTGATCCTTTCTTCTATTTGATCTGGTCTAGTGTTGAACTTCTCTATTGAATTTTTCAGTTCAGTTATTGTATTCTTTAGCTCTATGATTTCTCCTTGGCATTTTGTTATATTTGCTCTATTCTGAAATTCTTAACTTTGTTCAGGTGTTACTCTCTTGACCTCAATGAGCAACTTTATGGCCATTATTTGGAATTCTCTATCATGTAAATCACTTGTATCCATTTCACTAAGATCTATTTCTGGAGGTTTATCTTGTTCTTCTATTTGAAACATATTCTTCTATTTCTTCATCTTCCTGGACTCTGTATGTATTAGATAAAACAGCCACCTCCTTTTCCCAAGTCTTGGCAGGGTGGTCTTGTGTAGTTAAATGAGTCTTATCATTTAGCCCAGCCAAAGCTTTTAATTGTCTCTCAAAACTTTGTGATTCTCCAAGCTGCCTTTTTTGCATTTAGTGGCTCCCAATAGTTGAGAATGTGCCAAGACTGTCAGTGTTCCAAGAGAAGGATCATAGTTAGCACCTAGATGCAGGCCAGTTAGAAGATGAACCCACACACACCACCTGGGAAAGTATATGGTTAAGGCCCTTCCATGGACAGACTTAGAGATGGGCAATTTTTTCCTGCTCCCTCTGTGCCAAGCCTGAGTGTATAGCTATGGTGTGTGCATGTTGGGGCAGAGTATAGGGAATTCTCCTATACCCACTAAGAACTGCTTCTTCATTTGCTTCAGTCCCATGGGACTTATGAATGTAAATCCTATTGGCTGTCATAATGAAGAGGATCCTAGGTTCCATTCCTCAATCAACAGTCTCAAAATATAGGGCTCTAGGCATTTGTTCCTTCCAGGGAGATACTGATGTCTTGTTGTTGGATCAGGCTGGAGGAAGAAGGTGAAGGAGGTGTCCATTAGTATCACCAGTCTCTAGGGAAGATCACTTCCATTCCCTAGATGCCTTCTCAATTAAAAGCCTCTCCCTCAGGTATCAGCTTTTAAAATATGCAGGTAAACCCCTTTCAGGGAAAGACAGAGAGAGGAACATTTTAGCTTGAGCAGAACATTGTATACTTTTCAACTGGCTGCTAAGAATAGATGAAAAGAATATCCCAATGTTATAAAATTTCCACCAGACCCTTTCCCAAGGCATACATCTTAAGATAACTTCAATACAAGATTAGCCAGAAGGAATGAGTTCCTGTTGAGGAGGAAAGCATGCCTTTAAGCAAGATATATTGTTGCTATATAGTCATTAACACAGTGCCTGCATGACTGCTCAGACATAGAATGTGTACCTCCTCCCTAAGGGACCTTGGACTACTTATCAGCCTGCCTGAAGTTAACTATATCAATCTCACTGAGCATGATTTTGAGATTCATTTGTGTTGTGTATCAGTAGCTCGTTTCATTGCTGAGTGATATTCCAATTATATGTATATACCACAGTTAATTTATTTGTTCACTGTTTGATGGGCATCTGAGTGGTTTCCAGATCTGGCTATTATGAATAAGACTGCTACAAGCATTCTTATGTATCTTTTTTTTTTTAATTAATTTGTTTATTTTAATTGGAGGCTAATTACTTTACAATATTGTGGTGGTTTTTGCCATACATACAGGTGCACACATATCCCCCATCCCAAACCCCCCTCCCATCTCCCTTCCCATCCCATCGCTCTGGGTTGTCCCAGTGCACCAGCTTTGAGTGCCCTGTTTTCTGCATTAAACTTGGACTGGTCATCTGTTTCACATATGGTATTATACATGTTTCAATGCTGTTCTCTCAAATCATCCCACCCTCGCCTTCTCCCACAAAGTCCAAAAGTCTGTTCTTCACATCTGTGTCTCTTTTGCTGTCTTGTGTATAGGGTCATCATTACAATCTTTCTAAATTCCATATATATGCCTTAATATACTGTTTTGGTGTTTTTCTTTCTGACTTACTTCACTCTGTGTAATAGGCTCCAGTTTCATCCACCTCATTAGAACTGATTCAAATGTGTTCTTTTTAATAGCTGAGTAATATTCCATTGTGTACATGTACCACAGCTTTCCTATCCATTCATCTGCCAGTAGACATCTAGGTTGCTTCCATATCCTGGCTATTATAAACAGTGCTGCGATGAACATTTGGGTACATGAGTCTCTTGCAGTTCTGATTTCCTCAATATTGTATGCCCAGCAGTAGAATTGCTGGGTCGTATGGTAGTTCTATTTCCAGTTTTTTAAGAAATCTCCATACTATTCTCCATAGTGGCTGTACTAGTTTGCATTCCCATCAATAGTGTAAGAGAGTTCCTTTTTCTGTACACCCTCTCCAGGATTTGTTTGTAGACTTTTTGATAGTAGCCATTCTGACTGCTGTGAGATGGTACCTCATTGTGGTTTTGATGTGCATTTCTCTTATAATGAGTGATGTTGAGCATCTTTTCATGTTTGTTAGCTACCTGTATGTCTTATTTGGAGAAATGTCTGTTTAATTCTGTGGCCCATTTTTTGATTGGGTCTTTTATTTTTCTGGTATTGAGCTGCGTGAGCTGCTTATATATTTTTGAGATTAATTATTTGTCAGTTGCTACATTTGCTATTATTTTCTCCCATTCTGAAGGCTGTCTTTTCAGCTTGCTTATAGTTTCCTTCATTGTACAAAAGCTTTTAAGCTTACTTAGGTCCCATTTGTTTATTTTTGCTTTTATTTCCATTACTCTGGGAGGTGAGTCATAGAGGATCCTCCTGTGATTTATGTCAGAGAGTGTTTTGCCTTTGTTTTCCTCTAGGAGTTTTATAATTTCTGGTCTTACCTTTAGATCTTTAATCCATTTTGAATTTATTTTTGTGTGTAGTGTTAGATAGTGTTCTAGTTTCATTCTTTTACAGGTGGTTGGCCAGTTTTCCCAGCACCACTTGTTAAAGAGATTGTCTTTTCTCCACTGTATATTTTTGCCTCCTTTGTCAAAGATAAGGTGTCTGTAGGTGTGTGGGCTTATATCTGGCTATTTTGTTCCACTGGTCTTTATTTCTGTCTTTGTGCCAGTACCATACTCTCTTGATGACTGTAGTTTTGTAGTATAGTCTGAAGTCAGACAGGTTGATTCCTCCAGTTCCATTCTTCTTTCTCAAGATTGCTTTGGCGATTTGAGGTTATTTGTATTTCCATACACATTAGGAAGTTATTTGTTCTAGTTCTCTGAAAAATACCATTGGTAGCTTGATAGGGAGTACATTGAATCTATAGATTGCTTTGGATAGTTACTCTTTTTCGCTATATTGATCCTTCTGATCCATGAACATGGTATATTTCCCCATCTATTTGTGTCCTCTTTGATTTCTTTCATCAGTGTTTTATAGTTGTCTATATATAGATCTTTTTTTTTCTTTAAGTAGATTTATTCCTAAGTATTTTGTTCTTTTCATCACAATGGTGAATGGGATTGTTTTCTTAATTACTCTTTCTATTTTGTCATTGTTAGTGTATAGGAATGCAAGGGGTTTCTGTGTATAATTTTATATCCTGCAACTTTACTATATTCATTGATTAGCTCTAGTAATTTTCTGGTGGTGTCTTCAGGGTTTTCTATGTAGAGGATCATGTCATCTGCAAACAGTGAGAGTTTTACTTCTTCTTTTCCAATCAGAATTCCTTTTATTTCCTTTTCTTCTCTGATTGCTGTGGCTAAAACTTCCAAAACTCTGTTGAGTAGTAGTGGTGAGGGTGGGCACCCTTGTCTTGTTCCTGACTTTAGGGGAAATGCTTTCAATTTTTCACCATTGAGGATAATGTTTGTTGTGGGTTTATTATATATGGCTTTTATTATGTTGAGGTATGTTCCTTCTATGCCTGCTTTCTGGAGAGTTTTTATCTTAAGTGGGTGTTGAATTTTGTCAAAGGCTTTCTCTGCATCTATTGAGATAATCTTATGGTTTTTATCTTTCAATTTGTTAATGTGTTGTATCACATTGATTGACTTGTGAATATTGAAGAATCCTTGCACCTGTGGGATAAAGCCCACTTGGTCATGATGTATGATCTTTTTAATATGTTGTTGGATTCTGTTTGCTAGAATTTTGTTGAGAATATTTGCATCTATGTTCATCACTGATATTGGCCTGAAGTTTTCTTTTTTGTGGCATCTTTGGTTTTGGTATTAGGGTGATGGTGGCCTCATAGAATGAGTTTTGGAGTTTACCTTCCTCTGTAATTTTCTGGAAGAGTTTGAGTAGGATAGGTGTTAGTTCTTCTCTGAATTTTTTTGTAGAATTCACCTGTGAAGTCATCTGGTCCTGGGTTTTTGTTTATTGGAAGATTTTTTATTACAGTTCCAATTTCTGTGTTTGTGATGGGTCTGTTAAGATCTTATATTTCTTCCTGGTTCACTTTTGGAAGGTTATATGTCTTTTTATGGATATGTGGTTTCATTTTTCTTGGATAAATACTTAAGAGTATATATCTAGGATCATAGTTAGCTATAACTGGATCATAGGTGGCGTGTGTTCAGTTTTAGAGAAACTTCAGGACCATTTCATATAGCGTTTGTATTGTTTTATACTTTGACTGTAACAGTGTATAACAGTTCCAGTTGCTCTATAATCTTAATGAACAATCTTTGGTGTTGTCATCTTCTTTACTTCAGCCATTCTGGTGCACAGATAGTAATATCTTGCAGCACTTCTTGTAATACTTAAAATCAGGAATGTTTATGTCATCAAAGTCTAGTGTCATGGTGAATTTTGTGTGTGTGTGTGTGTGTTGCTACATTACTGAATCATCCCAGAATTTAGCAGCTTAAACCACTTTTCGTATATCTTCACATACCATTTCAGAGGACTGAGAACCCAGAAGTGACTTAGCTGTGTGGTTCTCATCTTTCATGAGATTACAGTCAGGTTGGAGCTGCATCACCTGAAGCTTGACTGAGATTGGGGGATCTGTTCCAGGATCCTCACATGGTAGCCAGAAGGTCTCCACTCTTCATTGGCGCTTGGCAAGGGACCTCAGTGTCTTACTACATGCCTGGGTATCCTCATAAGATATGAGTTGATTGAGAGACAGAGGGAAAGGGATGGAGAGAAAGAGGGAATCGAGACAAAACCCACAGTATTTCACAGTGTAATCTTAGATGGGACATCCTATTACTTCTGCCATATCTGGGCACACACAAACCAACTCTGGTAGAATGTGGAGGGGATGAAATAAAGGTGTAAGTAACAGTAGCTGGGATCTCTGGGAGCTGTTCTGGCTACCACACATGGAAGAAGATAGATCCAGCTACTGACAAGGAAGAGAAATTGTTGTCTGGGCTGATTGGAGTATCAGTCAGCTGAAGTGTTTCTGTGAAGCTGGCCATCCTGTGTCCAAGTTCTAGTCTACTGCTTCCTGGCCCGCTGGAGTCATTGAACCAAGGGGTTTAAATCTGAGCCTCAGTTTCTGCAGATATAAAATGGTGGTGTGATTAAATGAAATCATACACGTACAGCACCAAGTACATAAGGGCCCAGGTAGAGGGTGGTTATCAATGCTTCATACAAATTGCAGTTTTATGCCCTTCACCCAGTGTAATTTTATCTCATTTCAGTGTTGAGGACTAGATGTGCCAAAGTCCATCTGGGAAGATCCAGATGGACTACTGATAAATCCTTGGAAAAGACCAGTTTCAGATTCATTTTCTGTTTGTTTCCTGATATTTAGGAAGTTTTATTCTATCACTGTGTGTCATTTGCCTTATTAGTCATGGCTCTTCCTCTAATGGTTTGTTGTGAAATGTTAATGCTTATTCCATGATCTAGGCACTGTTAGCATACTTTCCTCTTCTTGCCTGAATTATTTTGGTGATAGTAATCAGGCCTATAAGAATAAGTACCACTGCTTTTAATTTGGCATTAACTTTGGACTAACAGTGAATCATAATAGACTAATTTAAAAGGGACAAGTGTATAAAACTATGTACTTATTTATATTTTTATATCTATATTTATAAATATTCTATTTACATTTTGTTATATATTAATAACTTTTTCCCACTTCTTAATTGTTCATTTATTTTTAATAAAGCATGCACAAATTACAACCCCAGGAGGGACAAAATGGTGTTCAGTCAAAAGCCTTTCTATCTCCTCTTCATCTAGTTTCTATCCCTGGATGCTTTTAAAACCAGATGTATTCTGAGTAACAACCTAACATATGACATTGCGCAAAACCTGGTACAAAGTCAATTGCAAAGTATTTGCAATTTAAAACTAAGAAAAAATGTTTTAAATTTTCTTATTGAGGTATTGTATACACATATAAATTATAAAAAGTATAAGTTTAGAGCCTAATGAATTCTTATAATTCATCACTGATCATTATCATTGACAGAAATCAAAAACTATGACATTACCAGATGCCCAGAAGTCCCTTTCCTTCCCCGCTGCTTTCGCTAACCTTCTCTCTCTCCAAAGGCAACCACAACTGTGGTTTCTAACATCTTAGATTTGTTTTTTTTTTCCATTCTTGAACTTTGTATACATGTAATCATACAGTATATATTCTTGTATGTCTGACTTCTTTTGCATATAGATAGAGATGGAGAGAGAGACTGAAAGAGAGATAGAGACTGAGACAGAGACAGATATATAGAGAGATATGGAGATAGAGATAGGGTTCAGCTTTCCAGGGTTAATGATTAAGTCTTTCCAAAGAACAACCTTTTGGCTTTATTCTTTCTTTCTATTGTTATTTGTCTATTTCACAAAGCTCTGATCTTACCTTTATAAATGCTTACTATATTTGTTTATAGATCTATCATCTCACTGATTTTTCTTTAACTGTTCTTTGTCCCTTTTTTTCACCTTCATATCTATTGGTTAAAATTGCTATTCTTTTTAACCAGTTAATATGTATACTTGAGTCAGGATGGGCACACTTCTCTGCAAAAGGACAGAAAGTAAACACACTAGGCTTTGCAAGCTGTGTACAGTCTCTGTTACATATTCTTTTTTTAACTATTTAAAAATGTAAAAGCTGTTCTTATCCTGTGCACTGCACAAAAACAGGGGCAGGCTGGAATTGGCCTGCGGGCTATAATTTGCCAACACCCAACTTAGATTATTGATGTTCAGTTCAGCCTTTTCTTTTCAAGTATTTTTATTGAAAGCTAGACATTTCTGCTAAACTGACAAGCTTTTGAGGCTTTTTCTGTTTATCCTTTTGTCACTGATTTCTAACACACACAAAAAACAAGGCAAGGGCAAGCACTGATTCAGCTAGTAAAGATACACAAACCACCTTTGGATTCCGATTTTTCACCTATATAGACAGTGAAAAGAAGAGTAGCCAGAGGTGCCAGGCCCTGCGTCCTCATCCCTTACACCAAAAAGGTGGTCAATCAAACACGGGAGCCACATGTCTGCAGGGTGAGCCATGGGATCCCCATGGCTGAGGAGTCAGCTCTAGGGTGCATTTAAATCTGTACTATTTTCATCTGCTTGTTCTATCAGTTACTGAAAGCACCTGTTTAGACCTCCAGCTGTGATTGTGGATGTGTATGTTTCTCCTTTATTTCCTTTTGGCTTTTGCATTATATACTTTGAGGTTAAGTGCATTTGGTCTTATCACATCTTCCTGTTGGACTGTGACTCCATTGTCATAATCAACACTTTTTCTTCTGACTTTATTAGAATTTTATTTTCTTTAAAGTCTGCTTTCCCAAAGTGAGTATTTCTATATTCATTTGGTTAGTGTGTGCACTATGTGTTTTTCTATCTTTTTACTTTCAACCTTCCTGACACCTTGTATTTAAGATGTAACTGTTCTAGGCAATATATAATTAAGGTTTTTTTTTTTTATTCAGGCTGATAGTCTATCTATAACATGGAGTATTTAGTTTACCCACATTGAATGTGATAACTGATATATCTGGTTCTAGATCTCATATTGCACTGTTTTTTTTTTTATTTTTATTGTTAATTGGAGGATAATTGCTTTACAGTGTTGTGTTGGTTCATCACACTGTTTTTCCTGTCTGTTCGTTGTTCCACTTTTTCATCCTTCTTGACTTATTTTGTGTAAGTCAAGATGTTTATTATTTATTTTTCACTTTCTGATTTCTTAGTCATGAATCCCTTACTATTTTTTAGCAGTTACTACAGAGACTATAACATGCACATTTGACAACAGAGTTCCCCCTTAAATTAGTGCCTCTGCCACACTTCAGATAGTTCACGGAACTTAGAATTTAACTCCTTGTACCCCCTCCTGACTTTTGTGCTAATTCTGTCCCATAATTTGATTCCATTTTAAACCCCATAAAGCAAGCATCATTCTCTATGGAATCAGTACTTATTTAGACATTTTAGAAACTTTCCACTGCTTTTTATTCTTTCCTGGACCTCTGGGCTTCAATCTGGGATTATTTCCTTCTGTCTAAAGAACCCCCTTAAGTATTTTCCTTAGTGTGGTCCACTGGCAATAAATGCTGTCAGACTTTACCAGGATTTTTTAAAATTTTGCTTTTACCTTGGAGGATAATTTTTACAAGATACAAGGATCTAGACTGTCATTTGTTTTCTTTCAGCCCTTTGAATATGTCATTTCATTTTCTTCTGGCATTCTTTATTCCATTAAGGAATCAATTGTATATCTCCTTATTGCTCATTTGAAGGTAATACATCTTTTTTTTCTCTTCCTGGCTCTAAAATTCTGTTCTTCCTTAAAGATTTCCAGCATTTCTTTGGGGTTCACATGTGTGTTAGTCACTCAGTTGTGTCCGACTCTGCGACCTCATGGACTGTAGCCCACCAGCCTCCTCTGTCCATGGAATTTGCCAGGCAAGAATACTGGAGTGGACAGCCATTCCCTTTTCCAGGGGATCTTCCCAACCCTGGGATTGAACCTAGGTCTCCCACATCGTAGACAGATGTCATTTCTGAATCTGTGGCTTGAACTCTTTCATTAATTTTAGAAAATTCTGTCAATATCTTTTTTAAAATATTTTTTCTTTCTGGGACTCAGTTGTATGTATTTTGGATACGACGCTCCTTACCTGTGCTTATGCTTGTAGATTTACACTTATTTTCTTATTCACCACCCTCCTGCCCCTGCTTTGTTTGTGCATGTGTGTGTGTGTGTGCATGTGCACACACATGAGCTTCAGACTGGAGTTTTCCTTCTGACCTATCTTCCAGTTTATCAGTTTTCTTTATGTGAGTACCAAGTCAACTCTCATACATACCCATTGAGTTTTTAGTTA
This sequence comes from Dama dama, assembly GCF_033118175.1. NCBI lineage: Eukaryota > Metazoa > Chordata > Mammalia > Artiodactyla > Cervidae > Dama > Dama dama. The sequence continues at coordinate 38,465,327 of NC_083693.1, forward strand.
TTCTGTTTTTCAGTTCTAGAGTTTCTAGTTGGCTTATTTTGCATTTCCCAGTTCTCTACCAAAATTCTTTAACTTCAACATATTTGTTATAATTAAGTATATGTTTGTTGAGATCTCCTGTTTTTCTGTTCCTGCTGTTTGGTTTTCTGTTATTTCTCTGTCTGTCTTAATTTCTCATCTTCCTGATCATTTTAACAAATGCTGGATATAGGATTATATATTGAAATTTTAAGGCACAAAATTAGGCTCTAGACGAGTTTATCATTTTCTAGAGAGGATTCAGTTTGCTTATTTCAGGCAGTTTGGATGGGGGTATTAACAATGCAAGACTATTTTAATAAAAGAATCAGAGATTTAAGTGATCTGAAGTTGGACTTATTTCCATAGTATGACTGCTCTACTTCTAGTTCACTTGGACTCTTGAGATGTCATCCTTTCAGGTCCCAGCTAAGAGCTCAGGTTGTTGACCAAGGTCTGTTCTTCTCCATGAACCTTGAATTCAGTTTTTGTCCTCCCAAATCAAGAGTTGTTGAAAGATCTGACCAACTTTTCAGCCTCTCAGCCACTGCTCTCATCATTGGTGATACTCCCAGTAGGGAAAATGACTCTCAGTGCAAGTCTCACCTCCCCTGTTGTTGATCTTCTCCCAGATCTTAGCCTTAAAATTCCACACTGCCCTTGTATTCTCAGATGTTATCAAAGACCCTTCTTTCTTATACCTTGCTATGTTTTCTAGTTATTCCAATGTGTGTTGGTCTGAAACAACCTAGTCCTCCATTGTCAGAAACAAACCTCCCAAGTATGGTTTGAATTTGTTTACTGTAATACCAGTGATCAATGCTTCAGTATTAAAATAAGCATACAGTAGTTTTATATATGATATTTTTAATTAAAAAATCTGAAATTGGCTGATGTCAGCGTTTAGCTTTTCTTAAAATAGTATTACTTAACTCACCTGTGGGAAAAATGTGGTTGTAAATATTGCCTATTTAACCCCAGGTTGACTACTTCCTTCAAAAACAGAAGTTGTACATTAGACAGTTAATGTGACAGAGATCAACATCAGCTATGTAGCTTTTCAGTGTTGTTTTCACAGATGAATTGTGTACAGGATGTATAATTCCATTGCTACTAGATGTCATTCATTTTGGCAGTAAAGGGAACTTTTTAAAACTATGAACACTGATTATCTGCCATGGTTTACATTTTACAAGTCATGTTAGGAAATTCAGTTAATTTTGTTAACCATCTAAATCCTGACCGATTTATTTTAAACAGCTCCATGTAACAGCAGTATTAAGAATGACTTCCCATGTTGAGAAGCATGTGATATGTTTCCAGCTCTCCACTTTTTTTGCAATGTTAAAAGCATTTATTGAACAACTGCTATGGTAAATAAAAAATGAATATAAATCAATTCCTTCCCTAAGAGGAATTACACCCTAGTAGGCATGACAAAATAAACATTACTCACCTTCCTCTTTTGTCCTCTTGCTGCTTACAATCCTCCTTTGCTGTCTCTTGTAACAGAATATCTTTGTCTTCTGTTCCTTCTACTCTCTTGGTCCAGCTCTTTATGTTTGTGTGGGTGTTTATAACTGGAGGCCTCTAAAAGCCTGCCCCAGGTCTGCAGCCCCTTGTATCTCCCTGAGGCTAAAATCAATTTGCCAGGGCTTTGCCAGTGAAGATTGTAAAACAGTAGAGCAAAGTTTCAGAATAACCCTGTCAATTTAGCCAGAGATGCTGATATGAAATCTAGGTTATTCTGTGTTTGCTTGCCAAACATTGCAAGTCAAAAGCAGTGATGACTGGAATATTAGGAGGTATGCGGATCACTGGATTCAAACTGGTGATTTTGGTGGAGGGTCATGTAGATGTTTAACTTAGGCTGAGATAAATGAGCTGTGTTCATAATAATGTTCTCCTGTAATGGAGACTGGACTCCACGAGTATCTAGAAAGGCCCATTGATATCAATACCAGCACTGCTTCCACAGCGTGACATTTGTGGGCTCCCCACATCCACCACAGAGATAGCTCAGTGCTGGGGGTGTGAACCTCATCCTTCATCACTTCCTGCCCATGTGCAGCCAGCACAGTCTGGCTTGTGACTAGAGAAAGGCAAAGGGGTGGGAGGAGGGCCCTGCTCCAAAGCCACAGCCTCAGACCCTCCATGCAGTGCTGCAGCAGCCACTCGGGAATGTAGAGATCGGAGTTCCTACTTAATTAATAGAATGTTTGGCCTCAGGCATAGATTAGGCCATTTCAGAAAATGAACCTGAAAAACTTGTTGACTGTTCTGCACTTTCAACAGTTGGTTCCATAATTTCAGGCCTCAGTTCCCAGTGGATGGGTGATGAAGGGTGGTGAGCATGAAGGTACCTCAGTGGCTTTCTCCCCAGGAAACTCCTGGCCATGCCATGCATGCAGATTCTACACTGCTCGTGCACCTGCACATTGGGAACTGCCCACGGCCCTGCCCTGTCAGGATATAGGCCCAGAGGCTACCAAGGGGCAGCAGTCCTCTGCTCACCTGGGCCTGGGTTGGTGCTCAGAAGAGGGCAGCTTGTGTTTCAGATGCAAGCAACCCTGCAAAACTGAACGCATGCATGGCTGCAGTCCCTAGTGCACCCCTATGTGTCCAGTGTATCCCCCACATCCTTCACAATGCAGGCACTCTTCTGTGTCTCTGCCTGCCCTGGAGGGGGACAGAGTAATAGCTGCCCTCAGGACACTAAGTGTGCACATGCAACAGTACACACACACACACACACACACACACACACACACTGCACAGTCACCATCCATACCCACCACACACACACCACATAGCATATTCACCCTGCACACCCACCATTCAACCCCTGCCAAACAGCACACACGCTCATCACATAATATACATCACACATACACACATAACATGTGCACATATCTCACATGCACACAAATATCTCACATGCACACCCACTTTACATGTGTTAACATGCCCCCTTGTGCACACACCTCAGATCTCACCACACACAATGTGCACATAGGACATACAACATACATGTCACACACCAATCACATACATGACACATGCTATGCAACCTAGCACATAATACATCCCACACACCATACAAGAGGCGTATATACTACACATGCAAAAGACCCCCTCACCCCCACCATAAATGCATGGAGAATCTGCACACCAGCCCAACATGTCACACAAGGCCCCAGAAATACTCATTACACATGCACATACCATAGACAGAACCGTATACCCACTCCACCACCTTCCCATGTACAAGGCACACATGCACATTATAGCCCATGCACGTAGCACACACACAACACACGAGCTCACTCCACACCACGGGTCTGTCAGCACCTGCCCCTGCCTCTGCCTTGATGCTGTATCCTGGCTCTTCCCTGTCCCTTCTGTCCACTTCCTGGGCACCCTTGTGAATGAGGGCAGGGTAAGGGCCTCATCTGGACAGAAAGAGGAAAGGAATAGGAATGAGGAAAGGAATGCAAATGTTTCCATTAGGATTGAAAATATGTATGTATCTTATATATATGTATGTACATACAAATATTTTTAAATGATACACACACATAACTTTTATGTTTAGGTATAATTTGCTATTTCTGAAACAAAAATTCAATTTGTGTCTCCAGCATCAGTTCAGTTCAGTCACTCAGTTGTGTCTGACTCTTTGCGACCCTATGGATTGCAGCATGCCAGGCTTCCCTGTCCATCACCAACTCCCAGAGTTGCTCAAACTTATGACCATCGAGTAGGTCATGCCATCCAACCATCTCATCCTCTGTCCTCCCCTTCTCCTGCCTTCAAACTTTCCCAGCATCAGGGTCTGTTCCAATAAGTCAGTTCTTCGCATCAGGTGGCCAAAGTATTGAAGTTTCAGCGTCAGCATCAGTCCTTCCAATGAATATTCAGCACTGATTTCTTTTAGGATGGACTGGTTGGATCTCCTTGCTGTCCAAAGGACTCCCAAGAGTCTTCCAACACCACAATTCAAAAGCATCAATTCTTCGGTTCTCAGCTTTCTTTATGGTCCAATTCTCACATCCATACATGACTACTGGAAAAATCATAGCTTTGACTATACAAACCTTTGTCATTAATGTCTCTTCTTTTTAATATGCTGTCTAGGTTTGTTATAGCTTTACTTTTTTTGTTGTTGTTTTTGTTTTTTTCATTTATTTGTATTAGTTGAAAGCTAATTACTTTACAATATTGTAGTGGTTTTTGTCATACATTGACATGAATCAGCCATGGATTTACATGTATTCCCCATCTCAATCCCCCCTCCCACCTCCCTCTCCACCCGATCCCTCTGGGTCTTCCCAGTGCACCAGCCCCGAGCACTTGTCTCATGCATCCAACCTGGGCTGGTGATCTGTTTCACCCTTGATAATATACATGTTTCGATGCTGTTCTCTCAAAACATCCCACCCTCGCCTTCTCCCACAGAGTCCAAAAGTCTGTTCTGTACATCTGTGTCTCTTTTTCTGTTTTGCATATAGGGTTATCGTTACCATCTTTCTAAATTCCATATATATGTGTTAGTATACTGTAATGGTCTTTATCTTTCTGGCTTACTTCACTCTGTATAATGGGCTCCAGTTTCATCCATCTCGTTAGAACTGATTCAAATGAATTCTTTTTAATGGCTGAGTAATATTCCATGGTGTATATGTACCACAGCTTCCTTATCCATTTGTCTGCTGATGGGCATCTAGGTTGCTTCCATGTCCTGGCTATTATAAACAGTGCTGCGATGAACATTGGGATGCACGTGTCTCTTTCAGATCTGGTTTCCTCGGTGTGTATGCCCAGAAGTGGGATTACTGGGTCATATGGCAGTTCTATTTCCAGTTTTTTAAGAAATCTCCACACTGTTTTCCATAGCGGCTGTACTAGTTTGCATTCCCACCAACAGTGTAAGAGGGTTCCCTTTTCTCCACACCCTCTCCAGCATTTATTGCTTGTAGACTTTTGGATAGCAGCCATCCTGACTGGCGTGTAATGGTATGTCATAGCTTTTCTTCCAAGGAGCAAGCATCTTTTAATTTCATGGCTGCAATCACAGTCCACAGTGATTTTGGAGCCCAAGAAAATAAAGTCTCTCACTGTTTCCACTGTTTCCCCATCTATTTGCCATGAAGTGATGGGACCAGATGCCATGATCTTAGTTTTCTGAATGTTGAGTTTTAAGCCAGCTTTTTCACCCTCCTCTTTCACTTTCATCAAGAAGCTCTTTAGTTCTTCTTTGCTTTCTGTCATAAGGGTGGTATCATCTGAATATCTGAGGTTATTGATATTTCTTCCAGCAATCTTGATTGCAACTTATGCTTCAACCAGTCCAGCATTTCACATGATGTACTCTGCATGTAAGTTAAATAAGCAGGGTGACAATATATAGCCTTAACATATTCCTTTCCCAATTTGGAACCAGTGTGTTGTTCCATATCCGGTTCTAACTGTTGCTTCTTTACCTGCATACAAATTTCTCAGAAGACAGGTAAAATTGTCTAGTATTCCCATTTCTTTAAGAATTTTCCACAGTTTGTTGTGATCCAGACAGTCAAAGGATTTAGCATAATCAATGAAGCAGATGTTTTCCTGGAACTCTCTTGCTTTTTCTATGATCTAACAGATGTTGGCAATTTGCTCTCTGGTTCGTCTACCTTTTCTAAATCCCTACTTGAACATCTGGAAGTTCATGGTTCACGTATTGTTGAAGCCTGGCTTGGAGAATTTTGAGCATTCCTTTGCTAGTGTTGTGAGATGAGTGCAGTTGTATGGTAATTTGAACATTCTTTGGCATTCCTTTTCTTTGGGATTGGAATGAAAACTGATGTTTTCCAGTCCTATCGCCACTGCTGAGTTTTCCAAATTTGCTGGCATATTGAGTGCAGCACTTTCACAGCGTCACCTTTCAGGATTCGAACTAGCTCAACTGAAATTCCATCACCTCCACTAGCTTTGTTTGTAGTGATGCTTCCTAAGGCCCACTTGGCTTTGCACTCCAGGATATATGGCTCTAGGTGAGTGATCACACCATCGTGGTTATCTGGGTCGTTAAGATTTTTTTGTGTATTTGTTCTGTGTGTTCTAGCCACCTCTTCTTAATATCTTCTGCTTCTGTTGGATCCATAACATTTCTGTCCTTTATTGTGTCCATGAAATGTTCCCTCAACATCTCTAATTTTCTTAAAGAGATCTCTAGTCTTTCCCATTCTATTGTTTTTCTCTGTTTTTTTTTTTTTTTTTTTTTTGCATTGATCACTTAGGAAGGCTTTCTTATCTCTCCTTGCTGTTCTTTGGAACTCTACATTCAGATGGATATATCTTTCCTTTTCTCCTTTGCCTTTCACTTCTCTTCTTTTCTCAGCTATTTGCAAAGCCTCCTCAGACAACCATTTTGCCTTTTTGCAGTTTTTTTTCTTGGGGATGGTCTTGATCACTGCCTCCTGTACAACATTACGAACCTCCATCCATAGTTCTTTAGGCACTCTATCTATCAGATCTAATCCCTTGAATATTTTTGTCACTTCTACTGTATACCTGAATGGTCTAGTGGTTTTCCTACTTTATTCAATTTAAGTCTGAATTTTGCAGTAAGGAGTTCATGATCTGAGCCACAGTCAGCTCCTGGTCTTGTTTTTCCTGATGGTATAGGGCTTCTTCATCTTCAGCTGCAAAGAAAATAATCAATCTGATTTCAGTATTGACCATCTTGTGTTGTCCATGTGTAGAGCCATCTCTTGTATTGTTGGAAAAAAGTGTTTGCTATGACTCATTGCAAAACTCTGGTAGGCTTTGCCCTGCTTCATTTTGTACTCCAAGGCCAAACTTGCCTGTTACTTCAGGTATCTCTTGACTTCCTACCTTTGCTTCCCAGTCCCCTATGATGAAAATGACATCTTTTTTGGTGTTAGTTCTAGGAAATCTTATAGGTCTTCATAGAATCATTCAACTTCAGCTTCTTCAGCATTAGTGGTTGGGGCATAGACTTGGATTACTGTGATGTTGAATGGTTTGCCTTGGAAACAAATAGAGATCATGCTGTCATTTTTGAGACTGCACCCAAGTACTGCATTTCAGACACTTCTGTTGACTATGAATGCTGCTCCATTTCTTCTAAAGGGATTCTTGCCCACAGTAGTAGATATAATGGTCATCTGAATTAAATTTGCTCATTCTGATCCATTTTAGTTCACTGATTCCTAAAATGTTGATGTTCACTCTTGCCATCTTCTGTTTGATCACTTCCAATTTAGCTTGATTCATGGACCTAACATTCCAGGTTCCTGTGCAATATTGTTTTTTACATCATCAGACTGTACTTTCATCACCAGTCATATCCACATCTGAGCATTGTTTTGGCTTTAACTCAGCCTCTTCATTCCTTCTGAAGCTATTTCTTTGCTCTTCTCCAGTAGCATATTGGGCACCTGCTGGCCTGGGGAGTTCATCTTCCAGTGTCATATCTTTTTGCCTTTTAATACTGTTCCTGGGGTTCTCAGGGCAAGAATACTGAAGTAGCTTGCTGTTTTCTTCTCCAGTGGACCATGTTTTGCCAGAACTCTCCACCATGACCCGTCCTTCTTGTGTGGCCCTACATGGCATGGTTCATAGTTGTATTGAGTTAGACAAGGCTGTAATCCATGTGATCAGTTTGGTTAGTTTTCTGTAATTGTGATTTCCATTCTATCTGCCCTCTGATGGATAAGGATAACAGGCTTCCTGATGGGAGGGACTGGCTATGGGGGAATCTGGGTCTTGCTCTGATGGGTGGAGCCATGCTCAGTAAATCTTTAATCCAATTTTCTGTAGATGAGTGGGGCTGTGTCCCTCCCTGTCATTTGGCCTCAGGTAGGGGTACTATGGAAGGGGTAATGGCATTAATGGCAACCTCCTTCAAAAGGACTTATGCCAGCACACTGCAGCTCCCAGGACTGTTGAATTCAGTGCCCCAACCTCACGGAAGGCCACTGTCTACCCACACCTTTGCCAGAGACTCCTGGACACTCACTGGCAAATCTGGGTTAGTCTCTTGTGGGATCACTCTGCCTTTCTCTTGGGTCCTGGTACACACAAGGTTTTGTTTGTGCACTCCAAGAGTCTGTTTCCCCAGTCCTGTGGAAATTCTATAATGAAATCCCACTGGCCTTCAAAGTCAAATGCCCTGGGGGTTTTCAGTCCCTTTGCCATATCTCCTGGTTGGGAAATCTATTTTGGGCCCTAGAACTTTCACAACAGTGTGAGAACTTCTTTGGTATAATTGTTCTCCAGTTTGTGGCTCTAGAACTTGGTGGCTCTATGGTGGGGCTAATGGTGACTCCTCCAAGAGGACTTATTCCACATGCTGCACCTCCCACATCTGCTGCAGCCAGAACCCCTGTCCCCATGGCAGGCCACTGCTGACCCATGGCTCTGCAGGAGACATTCAAATGCTCAAAGGCAGGTCTGGCTCAGTCTCTTGTAGGGTCTCTGGGTCCTGGTGCACACAAAGTTTTGTTTGAGCCCTGCAAGCATCTCTAGTGGGTATGGGGTTTGAGTCTAAACACGATTTTGCCCTTCCTACCATCTTGTTGGGGCTTCTCCTTTGCCCTTGGATGTGGAGTATCTGTTCTTGGTGGGATCCAACTTTCTCCTGTCAATGATTGTTCAGTGGTTTTTGCAATTTTGGAGTTCTAGAAGGAGAAGACAAGTGCATGTCCTTCTATTCCACTATCTTGTGACTTGTAGAACACTGTTGTTTATCTATTTTGTACATAGTAGTTTGTATCTGCTAATCCCCAACTCCTAATTTATCCCTCCCTAACCACCTTCCCCCTTGGGTAACCATAAGGTTGTTTGTTGTGTCTGTCAATCTATTTTTGTTTTGATATAAATTCATTTGTATCATATTTTTGATTCCACACATAAGTGATATCATATTATGTCTGTCTTTGTCTGACTTCACTTTGTATGACAATCTCTAAATCCATCCATGTTGCTGCAAATGGCCTAATTTCATTCTTTTTATGGCTGAGTATTGTATATATACACCACATTTGTATCTATTCATCTGTTGATGGACATTTAGGTTGCTTCCTTGTCTTGGCTATTGTAAATAGTACTGCAGTGAACACTGGGGTGTGTATATCTTTTCAACTTAGTTTTGTCTATATATGCCCAGAAGTAGGATTACTGAATCACATGGTAACTCTACTTTTAGTTTTTTTTAAGGAACCTCCATACATACTGTTCCATGTTGTACCAATATACATTCCCACCAACTGTGTGGAAGGTACCCTTTTCTCCACACCCTCTCCAGCATTTTTTATTTGTAGAGCTTTTAGTAATGGCCATTCTGACTGGTGCAAGGTGATATCTCATTGTAGTTTTGATTTGCATTTCTCTAATAATTAGCAATGTGGAGCATCTTTTCACTTGCCTCTTGGCCATCTGTACGTTTTCTTTGGAGAAATGTCTATTTAGGTCTTCTGCCCATTTTTTTGATTGAGTTGTTTGAGTTTTTGTTATTGAGTTGTATGAGCTGTTTGTATATTTTGGAAATTAAGCCCTTGTTAGTCACATCATTGCAAGCTTTTTTCTGAATGTGGCTTTCAAAAAAAATCTTAGGGAATGCCCACAGGTCAAATGAATGGGGCTGCTCTGACTGCTACCATGGCCAACAGCCTGAACCTTCCTTAGGAACAGCATCACTGCTGTAGAACCTCAAGGCCCACTGGGTCCCCTGACAACCACATCTCAGACAAGCCCAGCCCAGCTCTCTGGAAGCCTCCAGGGTTCACCCAGACCATTTGATGTCAAGCCATGGCTGGGCAGGAAATTGCCCTACTTTCCTGAAAGCCTCAGAGCCTTTCCCTGATCCTCTACCATCCATCTATCCATTAGGAAATACTGCTGACTTTCCTTCAGGGAGCCCCAGCCCTTCTGCTAGGTCTATAGTCCAAGTACTGTGAGCCTCTGTCTTCTCTGCTGCACTCTTCAAGGTAAAATGTAAAACGTGAATCATTTCTATAAAAATTTTAGATTCAGCTTTTCAGGTTCCCAAATGAAAAAAAATGGCTGGAATGGCAGTGAGTCTGTGAGGATGTGGGGTAGGACAGCCCTGCAGCAGAGAAAAGAGCTGAAGGACTTTGAGTACCTGCCTTTTGGCTACAAGGATAGAGCTGTGAGGAGAGACGAGCATGTATCACAGGACAAGACAGAATCCGGAAATGGACCCATGACATGTCAACTGATGCATTTTTAGCAAAGTCACCATAGGAAAGGAAAATCTTGTCAACAAATGGTGCAGGAACACCTGTAAAATACTATGTTTAAAAGTAAAGAAAAAGGAACCTTTAACCGTCGGCCTCATCCCATATACATACATTACTTCAAAGTAGGCTGTAGACTAAACATGAAGCAAAAACTGTGAAGCTTCTAGACAAAAGCATGGGGGAAATCTTTTTGACCCTGGAGTTAGCAAACATGTTTCAGAGAGGCCAAAAAAGGGACTAATTGTAAAGGAGAAAACAAATGATAAATTGAATTTCTTCAAAATAAAAAATCTGTTCATCAGAAGTCACTGTTAAATGGGTAAATCACAAAGTGAGAAATTATATTCATGAAACACTTATCTGATAAAGTGCTTATATATATATATATATATATATATACATATGAACTTCAATTAATAATAATATATAAATATATTAAATAACATAATTTTAAATAATATTTAAACAACTGAAGATTAATTGGCTTAAAGCTCAACATTTAGAAAACTGAGATCATGGCATCTGGTCCCATCACTTCATGGCAAATAGATGGGGAAACAGTGGAAACAATGGCTGACTATTTTTCTGGGATCCAAAATCACTGCAGATGGTGATTGCAGCTATGAAATTAAAAGACACTTGCTCCTTGGAAGGAAAGTTATGACCAACCTAGACTGATGCTGAAGCTGAAACTCCAATACTTTGGCCACCTCATGCGAAGAGTTGACTCACTGGAAAAGTCCCTGATGCTGGGAGATATTGGGGGCAGGAGGAGAAGGGGATGACAGAGGATGAGATGGCTGGATGGCATCACCGACTCGATGGATATGAGTTTGAGTAAGCTCCAGGAGTTGGTGATGGACAGGGAGGCTTGGCATGCTGTGATTCATGGGGTCACAAAGAGTCGGACACGACTGACCGACTGAACTGAACTGAACTGAGACAACATATTAAAAAGCAGAGACATTATTTTGCCAACAAAGGTCCATCTAGTCAAGGCTATGGTTTTTCCAGTAGTCATGTATGGATGTGAGAGTTGGACTATAAAGAAAGCTGAGTGCCGAAAAATTGATGCTTTTGAACTGTGGTGTTGGAAAAGACTCTCGAGAGTCCCTTGGACTGCAAGGAGATCCAACCAGTCCATCCTAAAGGAGATTAGTCCTGGGTGTTCATTGGAAGGACTGATGTTGAAGCTGAAGCTCCAATACTTTGGCCACCTGATGCGAAGAGCTGACTCATTTGAAAAGACCCTGATGCTGGGAAAGATTGAGGGCAGGAGGAGAAGGGGACAACAGAGGATGAGATAGTTGGAGGGCATCACTGACTCGATGGACATGGGTTTGGGTAGACTCCAGGAGTTGATGATGGACAGGGAGTCCTGGCATGCTGTGGTTCATGGGGTTGCAAAGAGTCAGACACGACTGAGCTACTGAACTGAACTGAACTGAAGATTAATTATAAAAATAGCCCAAGAAAAAGTGAGCAAAAGACTTAAAAAAGAAGATATGTGTATGACCAGTAAACACATGGCAAGTTTTTTCAAATAAGTCATCAGGGAAATAGAAATCAAAACCATAATGAGATATTACTACACACCCACCAAGATGGCTAAAATTAAGAAGACAGAATACCAAGTGGTAGGAGGATATGGAATAAAAGGTCTGTCCTATGTTGCTGATGGGAAAGCAAAGTAATAAACCACTTTGGGAAACAAGTTTGGTGATTTCTTATAAAATTAAGAGTACACTTTCCTCCTGATTCAGCAGTCCTGCTCTTGGGTGTTTACTGTAGAAAAAATAATAAAATTATTATTTTTATTGTAAAAATAATAGATTTCACTTGAATCTGCACTTGAATGTTCATAGCAGCCCACAACAGGGGCTAACCTCGCTGTTCTAATGCCCAAAAATGCTGTCCTCCAAAGGGCCTCAGGACTCCTTCCTTATTTCTTTGGATCTCTCACTTTTTTAGGGAACTGTCTGGTACCGGAATGACAAAGCAGCACAGAGTAGGCACCTCTTGAATCCAGTGGAGTGAACACACAGGCCTCCTGGGTGGGTGCAGTATCCTAGCCTTCAGACCTTACACAGACTGTGGGTCTCCAGCCTATATCCAACTCTGCCATCACCCTCACCTACCTCTTTCTCCTGGACACCTTGCCTTCTCCACCAGGGAACCTGGGAAGGGTGCTTGCACTGCTCTCAGCTATTTAAATGTGTTCTAGGCTCAATGGCTCACTCTGCAAAGCCCGTCCTCCTCCAGGGCTCCTGCTCCCCAGGAAAGAACCTAGCTGGAGTGTGATGCCTGGACCCCGGTGACTGAGACAGACCCCATTTCCAGCCTTGGAGTATGCATACACTGTGGGAGGGAGCTGGTAGACCTCCTGGTAGGGGTGAATGGAAAGAACTAGAAGGCTTTCTCAGAAGCCACAAATTAAGACTTCTCCCTGAGGCTAGGTTGGCAAACATCCAAGAGGCATAAAGTTATTTATTTCTTAGCTTTCCAGGATTCAGTTTGATTTCAGTTTTAAAAAGCTACCTTGGGAATTTTTAACAGAAACAATTAAACAGAAAGGAGTAAATTTCTTTCTTAACAACTGTGCCACTCCAGGGCACAGAACGCAGAGCCAGGGCCACTCAGCGTGGACAGTCACCGACATTAGAAAGTCAGCAAAGCACACTTGAATTTTCAAGACTGAATCTTTCCTTTGGACAGTTGACTATCTTTGATTTTATGAAAATCAGTATCAAGGTTCTTTTTAAAATATGATTTCAAGGTCAAAGGCCAGAAACAACAAGGACCTACTGTATAGTGTAGGGAACTATATTCAGTATCCTGTAATAAGCTGTAATGGAAAAGAATCTGAAAAAGGATATATGTATTTGTATAACTGAATCACTTTGCTGTACAACAGAAATTAACACAGTATCATATATCAAGTATACTTTAATAAAATAAACTTAAAAAAAATGATCAAAGGCCAGGAGATCTTACTATAGTTGATGAAGCTGCTGCTACTGATGATGATTTCAGTAAGAAGCATGAGGCTGACTGCAGACAAGATGAGAAGATTGAGTCTCAAGGAGGCTGTCTGCAATGTAAAGTTTTATCTGGACAGGACTTCCTCTTTGGTGAAGCAGTAGTAGGGACGGTGTGCTTTAGACACCAGGCAGAGTGGCAGGCAGAGTGTGTGAGTGGATACAAATTTAGTGGATACACTAAATTTGTCTGTCTTCCAAATCAGGTGATCTTTTTAAAAAAAAGAAAAGTCCATCTGAGATTTAAATCAAATTATGCATTTTTTCAATCCCACCAGAGTTTTTGGTCCTCTCTGGTCACAGCCTGCAGCCCAGCCCCCCTGACGCCTGTTGTATTAGTGAGCTGAGGACATCCTCTGAGGATGGTTGGTTCTTCACTGCAGGCAAAGACCTGAGAGCCTCAAAGTCTGCCCACTAAGACTCACATTTTTACACATCCAGTTGTTTTAAAGATCTCCTGAGTGAGCAAGCTGTTAGCCGTTGAGAGCCTGCCTGCTTTGCATGCCTTGCAGATGATCCCCCAGCATTTGCTGGCTGTTGATAAATATGGAGCCTATGGCTCCAAGCTGCTGCTGCCCTTCAGACCTCCCTGACTCCAAGACTACCCAGGCTGCTGAGCAACATCACCCGACACAGAAGCCTCCACTCCATCCCCATCTCCCCCTCCCCAGAAGTCCCCTCCTCTTCTGAGCTGAGGCACCCAGGTAGCCTCTGGACAGTCTCCTGCCAGGAGATGCATTTCCCCGTGAAGCTGGCCTGTGCCCCTGCACCTCCTGCTCATATGTTTTTCCTCCAATTAGCCCCACATCTCTGAGGCCCCCACAAATCTACAAGCCTTTGAGTCTTCTCCTATGCTGTTCTTTTTGCCTGCACTCCCTGCTCTTGATTAATGGGGGTGTCAACCCCTGTGCAGAACCCCACCCCTCAGCTGTCTATCCACACCTCTCAGTCGTCCCAGTCCACAGCATCAGCTCACATGGCTGTCTTACCTCTGCACTGTCGGCCTTTTGAAAGCACACATAGGTCCTTACATTTCTATCATCAGCGCCTGGGATGTGTTGGGAACTGGGGGTCTGCTGAGGACTCCCCATAGTGCAGTGTCCGGGCAGGCCCTGTCCTGAACTTCTGGCTGCTCAGTTTAGAGGTCACTTCAGCTGCTCTGAGGGTATTTCATCATGCACTCGCATCCTTGTTTAGATTAATTGTGTTCTGAGCATAGACAGCCCAAGCACCTGGAAATACTAGAAAAGTTGCACTTTGTTTATAAGCTCTGGAGTGTGTGCGACCCCAAAATAGAACTTCTCAGGCTATAAGTTCATAGTCATTTGTATATTCATACAACACTGTAATAATTCATAATAGTAATTCAACAAATGAATTATTATCTGCTGTATATATAGATATCATTTTCTTTCATTTAGTCACTGTATATACATGACCAAATTGAAAGTTGTCTTTTCAGCATTATTTTATTATTATATTTAAAAATATACTAACTAGGTGATATTTCACATCATTATGACACTGGGAGTTTCAATATTTACTTCACAGGGTAACACAAAATACTATCACTCAATACTAAAATTAAATGTTTCACTTGCTTTTCTATATTATTTAACCAATTGTCCAAAGTGGTTCAGTTCAAAATTCATTTTAGTTTCTGAATATGTGCATATTTGTTCAAAACAAAACCAAAGGGAGCTAATTAGTTACCTCAACAAACAAGTCATGTTTACCCAGCTTTCAGGTAAAACAAGACCTGCGTTTTAATGCTTATTAAATTAATGCAGATGTTAGTATGAATTCACCAAAGAAAATTAAGGAAATACAACAAAATGAGGAAATAAAAGCCACTTATGATCCTACCCTTTAAAGCAGCATTCCTTGACCTTTTTGACCCCAGGGACCAATTTCATGGAAGACAATTTTTCCACAGAAGGGATGTGTGTGGAGTGATGGTTTCAGAATGATTCAAGTGCATTACATTTATTGTATAATTTTTACTTCTGTTGTTATTACATTGTGATATATAGTGAAATAATTATACAATTCACCATAATGCAGAATCAGTGGGAGCCCTAGAAGTTGTTTTCCTGAAACTAGATGGTCCCATTTGGGGGTGATGGGAGACAGTGACACCCAAAGTGTGTTGCTTATGTCCAGTCTACTCTGTAATCTTGTTTTACTGGCTGTCATTGCATAAAACTCTGCTTCACAAAGTAAGATGTTGGAAATGGAAACAGGCTTTTCAGTGATTTTGTGGCAATCTCAGGATATTCCACTTTGACTTTAATGCAGAACATATGGAGATTTGAAGTTATCTCAAACATACTTTTATGGCTGCTGTCATTTGTGATCTCAAGCAGTTGATCCTCTTCTAGCATGGACAAAGTCGGTTCATCTGACTTACTCACAAATGGGTCATAAATCTATTCCTTCCCATTCTTTTGTGATTGGGAAGTAGTGCTCAAACCCTTGAAAGCTGAGATAGGTGATCGTGCATCAGCTGGGAGAAGGAAGTTCCTGGCTCAGTCTCTTTCAAAATCTCTGCTAAGGTTTGAAACATGTCAAAATCCCTATGGTCACTCATTGCCCCTATAATTCTGGTTTGGCTTTGAATGCAGCCACTTTATCTGCTGACCTGAATTGAACACAGTTGTCATTCTCCCTGAAGTGACAGATTGAGTTTGTTGAGCAGGCTGAATATGTCACACAAGTAAGCAAGTTTTGTGACCCATTCTGTGTCACTGAAATGTTTAGCCAATGCTGACTGTTTTTCAAAAAGAAGTGTCTGGAGCAGCTCTCATAACTCAAAAACCCTGGCCAGTAATATACTTTTAGAAAGCCATCTCACTTCTGTTTATAAGAGAAGACGTGTGTGCTCTGTGTTCATCTCTTCACAGAGCTGCATGAACAGACGTGAGTTAAGGGCATGTACGTTAATGTGGTTGATGATTTTAATCACATCCTGAAAAATGCTGTCAAGTTCAGGTGACAGTTTTAGGGTAGCCAGCATTTCTCTATGGATGACACAGTGCATAGACTCACATTCAGAAGCAACCTCTTTGACCTGATTAGTGAAACCAGAAGGCCGTCAAGTCTTGGCATCTATTCCATCTGTGCATATACCAGCACAAAATGACCAATTCCATTTTCCTGATGTGTGATCATTCAGACTTGAATAGTTGTGCAGCTGTGACATTGGTTGGCAACAAAAGTGCACATAACATATCCTCATGCACATCCCCCAGAAAAATATAAACACAAAAACAAGCATTGTTGCCTTATTGTCAACATTGGTAGACTCGTCAACCTGGATTGTGTATGACAATGACTCATTAATCCCCTGTAACAACTGTGCCTCATATCATGTGTTAGTTCCTCAATTTGTCTATTTCATCAGTAGTGCCGAAAGAGGAACACATGCCACTTTTTGAACTGAAGACACTCGTAAAAGTTCACAACAAATGTCCTTAGCAGTAGGCTAAGGATCTGTAGGCAGATCAACTCTTTGCCAATTGTAAAGGACTTCTTAAAATGATATTCTCAGTGCAACACATGTGATGAAGTGGTGGCCTTCAGTAATTGTTTCTGTTCTTCATGTTTATTTAGTTTTTTTGCTTTTGAAAAACTCTAAAGGATTGTCTTTTAATCCAGGGTGCTTGGTTGCCATGTGGCAAAACAGTTTTGAAGGTTTCATGGCTTCACTGGATAGCCAGTTGCCACATATTACACAAAGTGATCTTGGAGAATGTGAATCACCTGTTATAATAAACCCATAATTTAACTAGGCATGTGTACGTGCTAAGTCTCTTCAGTCATGCCCCACTCTGCAACCCTACAGACCATAGCCCGCCTGGCTCCTCTGTCCATGGGATTGTCTAGGCAAGAATACTGGAGTGGTTACCATGGCCTCCTCTAGGGGAAGATCCCTAGAGGGATTCAATCCCGACTCAGGGATTGAATCTGTGGCTCTTAAGCCTCCTGCATTGGCACCACCTGGGAAGCCCAATTTAAGCAGGACTCTTGGTATTTTCTTTTAAATGCAGCTTTCTTTTTGTCGGCAGCCTTAGAGTTTCCTACTGTCTCATCATTGAGTCTTTCCTCATTTTCAAAAAAGCTCTCCAGCAATATTTGTTTTTTACTCATTTTGGCTACGGTTATCTTGTGGGCTTACCAAAAATGTAACTGAGACAAGTACACAGTATGGAAAAGAGGCACAGACGAAAGTGATAAATAAAACAATGGGCAGGCCAATTACAGACTAAAGTAAGTGTCGGATTCTGACTTAAAGCCTGCCATCAGAAGCAGCTTAATTGTCATTTGCCACTCACTGATAGGGTTTGGACATGAGTCTGCAAGTAGTTGATTTATTATGGTCTCTGTGCAGTAAGACCTCTCTGTTAATGATAATCTGTATTTGCAGCCACTCCCCAGCACTAGCATCACTGCCTCAGCTCCACCTCAGATCACCAGGCGTTAGATTCTCAGAAGGAGCACACAACCTAGATCCCTGGCATGCGCAGTTCACAGTAGGGTTCGTGCTCCTGTGAGAATCTAATGCTGCCACTCATCTGGCAGGAGGCGGAGCTCAGGCGGTAATGTGAGCGCTGGATGGGGAATGGCTGTAAACATAGAGGAAGCTTTGTTTGCTTGCCTGCTGCTCACCTCCTACTGTCAGGCCCACCTGGTTCCTAACAGTCCGTGGCAGGTGGGGTGGGGCGTTCGGGATCCCTGCTTTAGAGAAAATCCCAGTAATGTTTTGCAATCGCCTCTGTTAGTTCTTCTTATACATATGTACACATACATGTATATGCAGATGCAATATGTGTATATGTGTGTATGCACACATATACATGCCCAGGATTTGTATATATAGATATATTTTTCCCTGTGTTTGCAGTAGGGACATCTAGCAGTTTACCAAATCCATCCTCTTCTCCCTGAGACGGACTTCACCTCCCAGGCCCCCTGCACTTGGAGTGGCCACATGATTGGCTCTCACCACGAAAGGGCTGTGACAATGACAGTTACAGCCAGCACAGCCTGTCTGAGGATTTGAGCCTGAGGAGAAACCGTGGTGGAGCAAGGGATCCTTGTGTGGATATCTGGGCTCGTCCCCTCTGGCTCAGAGGCCAGGGTCCCCACAGTAGCCTTGGGGGACATGTGTTACAGGCAGCCCCTGGGTATCCAGGGGACCATATGGAGTCTGTGTGTGAAGGGAACATACCTCTCTCTGTGAGCTACTGAACTGAACAGGAGCCAGGGATGGGGTCCTGCCAATTACCGCAGCTTCAGTTCAGTTCAGTTCAGTTCAGTCACTCAGTCGTGTCCAACTCTTTGCAACCCCATGAATCGCAGCACGCCAGGCCTCCCTGTCCATCACCAACTCCCAGAGTTTACTCAAACTCATGTCCGTCGAGTTGGTGATGCCGTCCAGCCATCTCATCCTCTGTTGTCCCCTTCTCGTCCTGCCCCCAATCCCTCCCAGCATCAGGGTCTTCTCCAATAAGTCAACTCTTCACATAAGGTGGCCAAAGTATTGGAGTTTCTGCTTCAGCATCAGTCCTTCCAATGAACACCCAGGACTGATGTCCTTTAGGATGGACTGGTTGGATCTCCTTGCAGTCCAAAGGACTCTCAAGAGTCTTCTCCAACACCATGGTTCAAAAGCATCAATTCTTTGGCCATCAGCTTTCTTCACAGTCCAACTCTCACATCCATACATGACCACTGGAAAAACCATAGCCTTGACTAGATGGACCTTTGTTGGCAAAGTAATGTCTCTGATTTTTAATATGCTATCTAGATTTAACCTACACTAATTACTGCATTATTTTTATTAAATACTGAGACAATACAAAATCACGGTTGTAAGAGTCAATTATAAAAATAAAGCACTTTTGAAGCACCCAGCTTTAAAACAGGGGAGTGGAATTTGTCATGAACTTGTAAGCCCCCAGTGGGGTTCTCCCTGACCCCATCTCATTGTCCCCCCCACCGGGGTCCCCACCACCCAGAAAGTGGGTTCTCTTGAATCCCTTGTGCACCTTCAGGGTTTTACCTCCTGCGTCTGTATCTCCAGTCGATACGCTGTTTCACGTTGCATGTTTTGAACTTGACATAAATAGACTGAGATGATAATGAATCTTTAGGGACTTGCTTATATCCTGCAACAGTATGCCCTGAGATCCCTGTGAACTGTTGTATGAAATTTAATTGATTTTTTTCATCACTGCATGGCACTCCATTGTTTGAAGAGACCAAAATGTGTTGGTTCATTCTCCTTTCAGCAGGCATTTAGGCTGTTTCTTGTTCCTACTGTTATGACCCAGGCTGCCATGCGTGCTTTTCACCAGCTCCTAGGGCATGTGGTGGGTGAGGAGGCATCTCTCTTGGGTATATTCCTCAATATAGGAATTCCTAGATATGGGATTGCTGGGACTGAGAGTCCATGGCATTTTAGACAGAATGGCCAAGAACAGCCTCTCTGATGAAGGGCACACTGGAGCAGCAGGAGCCGGGACCCTCTTGCAAGAGGCAAGAGGTGCAGCCGACCTAGGGTGGGAAGGGTGGAGGTTTTGAGGGAGGACTAGATGGAGAGAATATATTTTAAAGTAAAGACTAAAGGATTGGCTGATGGGTGTGAGAGTGAGAACAGACTAGAAGCTGACACCTGGATTTTCATGTCCAAGTTGAGCTCTGTGAGGCCAGAGAGCAGAGGAAGCTCAAGCCCTGAACTTGGGCCATGTCAGGCTTGGGATGCCCTGGGACACCTGGATTCATTTGCCTCAGCTGCCATCACCGAGGCCCAGAGACTGGATGGCTTAAACAACAGACATTTCTTCCCATAGTTCTGGAGGCCAGGAGGTCCCAGGTCAGGGCACAGGCTGATGTGGCTGCTGGTGAAGGCTCTCATCCCAGCAGGCAGACTTCCAGCTGTATCCTCACATGGCCTTTCCTCTGTGGCCTCATGAGGTGAAGAGGGAGAGGTCTCTGAGGTCACTTTCTCTTCTTATAAGGACACCAGACCTGTTAGATCAGGGTCCCAATCTTTATGATCTAATATAACTTCCATTTCCTTCCTGTCTCCAAATGCAGTCACCCTGGGGATTAGGTCTTCAATATATGCATTTTGGAGGGACACAGTTTGGTGTACAGCAGTCCCCAAGGTAAGATGCTGAATCAGGAGCTGACCCAGGAACAGAAATCCAGGGGAAGTCAGTACTCAGAGGGTGTTTACTGGGAGGAGCCAGAGAGTGGGCATGTGATACCCAGAGAGTGGGCATGGATGGGGAAGAGAAGAGGCCCCAGGGCTGGAGGCCTGTCAGCAAGCAGAGGCCAGGAGTCCGAGAAGGACCCAGAAAGGGAGACCCAGAAGGGCCATGAGTGAGAAGGAGGCCGACCAGGGCCAGAACGTGATGTCCTGTCACAGTGCCACACATAGGATGTGGTCAAAGAAGAGAGTGGTTGCCTCTGAGTTTCTGTGAGAGCCATGGGTGCAGGTGACAAGGGTAACATGAGTGAGAGGTGGGAGCACTGTGGAGCATTGGCTGCTCCTCTTGCAGCCTTGCACACCTTGCATGCGTGCTTCTCATTTAGGAACATGGAACCTGTCAGGAAAGCAATCTGGGAAGTGTTACTGTAGGCTTCTTCTGCATTTCCCAAGGAGAATGAAAAAGAAGGGTGCAGAGGAGGCAGCCACTGATCTCCGGCACTCTCTGCTGCTTTGTCCAATTCCCATCCACACACATCCTTTGATGTACATCTAAATGAGCAGGCACCACATTAATGACATGTCCTGCCAACTCCACACTGTCCATTGTGCAGCTGAAGATGCTTCACTTCTCACCAACTGCAGAGACACAAACTCCATGAGGTGCAAGGTGAACTTTGCTTATCCCTCACCTGGTTGGCTTGTGACCATCTTTGATGACCTGTAGCTTGAGGACTGAATTAAGAGCTTATTCACGCTTAGCTTTCTATATGTTCTATGACAAGGAAGGGAGAAGAGTACTCTTTGGTTCATCTTACCATAGATAAATAACAAAGCAAGGGAGAAAATCTGCAAATCATTGTGGCCTTTAACCTGGCCCCTAGCAGACACTCTGGTTTGAGTGTTTGTAACACTTGGCCTGCTCTACTTCCCACTCACCCAGCACCCAGACTTTCACATTCAGAGTCTATACCATTAACTCAGTATCCTTTTCTGCCATTCACATGCTGGGCAATTGCTGGTTTAACAGTTGTGAAATTTACTCTGCACTTACTCCAAATTTCTGCTGGCAAAAATTTTGTAGTTCTTTTGATGTGTGTGGGACCTCTTCCCAGGCCATCTTCCTAGTTACAAATCTGAAAACTAAAAAGAGCTGGGCACATCTGCACAGACAAGGTCACTGCTGGGTCTTCAGAAAACAGGGTACTAGCCTCAGTCACAGAGAAGGCAATGGCAACCCACTCTAGTACTCTTGCCTGGAAAATCCCATGGATGGAGGAGTCTGGTAGACTGCAGTCCATGGGGTCACAAAGAGTGGTACACGACTGAGCGACTTCACTTTCACTATTCACTTTCATGCATTGGAGAAGGAAATGGCAACCCACTCCATTGTTCTTGCCTGGAGAATCCCAGGGATGGCGGAGCCTGGTGGGCTGCCATCTATGTGGTCGCACAGAGTCGGAAGTGACTTAGCAGCAGCAGCAGCCTCAGTCAAAGGAGGAGAGGCCACTTCTGCTGGCTCAGGAGACTCAAGGCCCCCACATTCATCAGAACCTACCTCCGTGTTCTCAGGATCTCATGCAGCTGTCAAGCCCTCATCCTTTCTGCTCACTGCCCTACCCCATTCATGGGAATCCTGGCAAAACTTTAAGCTTGCACAAATCAGCCACTCGCAGCATCAAAAAGGTCTGAATTTGGAATCAACAGCATAGCTATGTGAACTCAGAGGTTCCTAAAGGGTGCTCTGACTCCAGAGCTATACCTGGAGCTGAGCCCCTCACCCCTTTTTATCCAGTGTGGTTGCCTGTGCAGCAGGAGGAGAGCCCCTCACAGTCCTGTTGGTCTTCCCATGGCGGCCAAGAACCAGTTTCATCTCTGTGCTTCTGCATTCCTGGCGCTGCACCCAGTAACACCTGTACCCGTTAGCAGTGGGTGAAGAAGACAGAAGCCACTCCAGCACTCCCGGAAGGGGTGGGAGCTGGAGGCTTAGGAAGTTGCAGAAGTGGTGCCCTAGCAGGAGCTGTGCTCAGTGGGGAGAGGAGTCACCGGCACTCACTGGGCATCCTCCTTGCAGGCTCAGGAGTCCAGGATCCGCTCCACCACCAACTACCCAGGGGCCAGGTCACCCCAGCAGGCATGTCTCGGGGGGCTGCCCCAAACCTCCAGCCAGCCTCACGCCTGCAGGCTGCCCAGACATCTGCTCACAGTGCTCCATAGGAAACTGGCCTGAGCCGCCCTTCCAGATCTTACTTGAACACCTCTCACTGGAGACCATCCCAGATCAGTGACCAGGAAGGGGCTTCCAGGAGCAGCTCCGTGGGTTCCTCTCCTGCGTTACAGGCAGGGTATGCAAAGACATTGGGCACAAAGGCGTGTGGATGCTGGGTATGGACCAGGCAGGGCTGGTCCTTCTGTTGACAGCGGTGATTGTGCCGAGCATACCTTTCATTGCAGTGCTTTTCTCTGTCAGCAGTCCTTCAGTGAAACCCCCTCACATCAGTTGTGTGTGCACATCCATTCTTTTTAGTGGCTGAGTCATTTCCAGACATGGATTACTGTAACTCAGCCAGCCATTTGACAAGTCAGCTTGGTCCTGGATGCCTCCTTTCCCCCTCCTTCCCTGAAGGTCAAACACTGGGAGAACTCCCAGCTCTCCATCCTCTGTCGCTTGTGGGGGAGGGCATCTCATCTGTCACCTGTACTGCTACAGTCACCCCCCAGTGTTCCTTCTGCCTTCAGCTTGGCCCAGCTCTAATGGTCTCTGCCATTTCACCAGAGTGGTCATTCTTAAATGCAAATGCTTAACTTTTCTACAATAAAAATCAGATCCATACATCCCCATTCCCATCCCACCCTTTTAGATTGTTACAGAACCCCTGTTTGAGTTTCCTGTGACATACAGCAAATAACCATTGGCTATCTATTTTACATATGATAATATAAGTTTCCATGTTACTCTATCCATGCATCTCACCCTCTCCTCCCCTCTCCCTGTGTCCATAAGTCTGTTCTTTATGTCTGTTTCTCCATTGCTGCCCTGCAAATAAATTATTTGATACCATCTTTCTAGATTCCGTATATATGCATTAGTATATGATATTTATCTTTCTCTTTCTGACTTACTGCAGTCCATATAATAGGCTCTAGGTTCATCCACCTCATTAGAACTGACTCAAATGCACTCCTTTTTATGGCTGAGTAATATTCCATTGTGTATATATACCACAACATCTTTATCCATTCATCTGTTGATGGACATCTAGGTTGCTTCCATGTTCTAGCTGTTGTAAATAGTGCTGCAATGAACAATGGGATACATGTGTCTTTTTAAATTTTGGTTGCCTCAGGGTATATGCCTAGGAGTGGGATTGCTGGGTCATATGGTGGTTTTATTCCTAAATTTTTGAGGACCCTCCATACTATCTTCCATAGTGGTGTAGATATTTTTCTACAATAAAAATCTGATCTGGCCCCACTCCTATTGAAAATGCTTCAGTGACTTGTCTTTGCCCCTGGGATAAAGTCCAGACTTCACGGCACACTTCACAAGACCCTTCAAAGGATGCTCTATCTCAACATTTCCCTCTCCCTGAATCCATCAGCTTCCCTAATCAGGCCTCTCCTGTCTCCTCCCCTCTGGGCTTTACTCACATGTAACTGCCTTCAGTGCTCAAATGTGCCAGATAATGATACTTCCAGGTTTATTCAGGCACTGTCTTCCCCCTACTCACCTCCTCCTGACCCTTTGCCAAAACAGCTTTATTCTGCTGAGGTCTCAGCCTAAGTGAGACATCCTCCAGAAAGCACCTCTGATCATCCTCCCAGCCTGAGTTAGAGCCTCTCCTAGGGCCCTTGTCAGACCCTGTATTCATGCACGACACTAGGTCTCATTGTTGCCCTCTGACCTCCTGTCTCTCTTCTCTGTATTAGTTAGCTGGTTGCTGGCAGTAATCTATCAAGAAACTTATTCAGGCTCTTTATGGTCCCCTCACTCAGCCATTCTTAGCCCTTGGCCTTTTCATGTTCATGCTTTTTACCTCATGTTTGCAGCCCCAGGTATCACGTCTGCATTGCAATCAGTAGGAGTGGGGAACAACAGCACAAGGCAGCGTGCCTCTTAAGTCTACATCCCTTTAAATCAGGTATAAAAATTCTTTTCAGACACCTCCCAGTAGAGTTTGGCCCAGATCTGAGCACTGAGGAATGACATCTAGAGATTTAGTGAAGGAGGAAGAGGTGCTATTTAAACAAGAGGAATAGAGCAGCATTGGAATAAGAGAACGTAACGCCTTAGAAGAAGTGAGAGTGGCAAACACCATGCTGTGCGTTCGATACTGCTTCTCCCACCACCCCCAAAAAAGAAGAGGGAATCAGGAAGGATGGAGAGGTCAGCTATATGAATGGGTACAGAGCAGTGACCTTGGATTTATCTGCATCAATGTCGTTGGTCATCTTGAAAACAGCTGCTTGTAGAGCAGTGCTCACAAAAGCCATCTTGCGGCAAGTCAGAGAGTTAAAGTTCACAAATGTAACATCTCTTGTCCTCCAACCTTTGTTTAAATTGTCTGCACATACTATCGTTGGTAACAGAATACAAAATAGTGCTAATAAGTTTTTGATTAATACATCAAAAGTATCAGTCATATAAATTTTTTATATTATGATTTGTTATATTTGGACAAGCATCTGGTGAGCTATAACCTTTTGGAAGATTAGTTGAGGCAGCCTTTGGACTAATTTCCTTCTACACATTTCTGTAAAAATACACTAAATAAAACTACCTGTATAATTACCAGTTAGCTTAGAGGACTGGGTATTTCCATTGGTTCTTTCTATTTCTGTCTGCATTTAATAGCCAGGAAATTCAGCATTGTTGCCTGCAAAACAACAATGCCTGTAAATGAGATCTTTAGCTTATGGCAATATGGCAGGCAAAACATTATGGGAAAGTTCTCACTCTAAAACACTTAAAATACAGGTAATTTACCTTAAATCCTTTAAAAATGTTATTTACTGTTTGTTTTAGATAACTAATGTATTCAAACAGTTCAAAACATAAAAAGACACTTAAAGCATTGAACCCCCTTCTGTGCCTTCTCCCCAATTCCTGCCTGACCCGTTAGTTTCTTATTTACCCTTCCAACCTTTGTGTAAACAGATTAAAGTAAACATTTACATATATATTTTTTTTTCTGTCCTTACTGAAAATGTGGCATTATGAATATTTCACACCTGGCTTATTTCACTCCTAGGGTATGCTGGAGACCTTCCCATGGCCCCTTCATCATTCTTTCATGCACATCAGAACATTATGTCGGGGGAGTGGACTGTAGTTTATTTAAATATTCTCTTATAATTGGGCATTTAGCTCATTTCATTATTTTGCTGTTATAAACAGTGCTGCAATAACCATCTTGTACCTACCTAATATTTATTGTTGTTCAATCACTAAGTCGTGTCCAACTCTTTGTGACCCCATGGACTGCAGCATGTCAGGCTTCCCTGTCTTTCACCATCTTCTGGAGCTTACTCAAACTCTTGTCCATTGAGTCGGTGATGCCATCCAACCATCTCATCCTCTGTTGCCCCCTTCTCCTCCTGCCTGCAGTCTTTCCCAGCATCAGGGTCTTTTCCAGTGAATCCGTTCTTCACATCAGGTGGCCAAAGTATTGAAGCTTCAGCTTCAGCATCAGTCCTTCCAATGAATATTCAGGACTGCTTTCTTTTAGGATGGACTGGTTGGATCTCCTTGCAGTCCAGGGGACTCTCAAGAGTCTTCTCCAGCACCACATTTCAAAAACATCAATTCTTTGGTGCTCAGCCTTCTTTATGGTCCAACTCTCACTTCCATACTTGACTACTGGAAAAACTGTAGCTTTGACTATATGGACCTTTGTTGCCAAAGTAATGTCTCTGCTTTTTAATACACTGTCTTCAGTTTGTCATGTGTATAGGTATCTCTGTAAGATAAATTCCCAGAAGTGGGGTGGCTAAGTCACAGGATGAGGGTATTGTAATTGTGGTGAATCCTGGGAAATTGCCTTGCTTGCTTGGGGAATATATCATTCCATACGCTCACTAACCAGCAGCTAAGCAAGACTGTTCACCCACTAACTTGGTAATCAGGTGATTGCCAACTTTTGTATTTTGACCCTCTGATATGTGTAAAATGGTTTTGCAGATTTTTGTCTAATATATTTGTAAATTGCATTTCTTTTGTGAATAAAATCAAGCATCTTTTCATATGTTTCTTATGTTTCATGGACATTTATAATTCTTTTTTTGTAAGCTCTCTTTTCATGTCCTTGGCCTGTGTGTCTTTTGAATAGTTAGTCTTTTTTTCCTTATTGGTTCCAGGTGAACAGCATGCACACTGCACACACACACACATGCCCACACAGGAGGAAACAGAGACATGCCCCCTGTCGTGTCTGCCCTATGTGCCCAGCTGGGGAGCCACGGCTGCTGTGGCTCACAGCTAAGGCCTCCAGAGGTGTCATCCTAACCAGAGGATGTCACCTCACCCAAGACTCTACTCTCCTGGGGGCACCCCCATCCAGTGCCTTCTTTATGTCTGAGTGTAAGAGCTCAACCCCTTACTGATACCCACCAGGGTTCTTAGCCTTCCCCCATCAAAGAAAGTTGACTAGAGACCAGACAAGAAATTCAGGCAAGGTTTTATTGGAATCCGTGCTGCTGCAGGTGGGAGCAAGAATAAACAACAGGTTCCATTGCTCACTCGCTTGCTAAGCGAGGGGTAAGCATGTTCCTTATATGAGGAGGGTAGGGGTGTATGTGTGTGCAGGGGGCATGTGCAGCACCCTGCTTTTGCTGTCTTCAGAAGTGGCAGTTGGGTTTTTCTGTCTTTTGTATCTTTTTGTCCAGAATTTGCCCTTACTACACATGCATGAGGTTGTTTTTAGTCCCATACCGTTTCTTTGTATATTATTGCTTGAGGAGAGATGTCCAGGTACAAGTATTGCAGCACTGCAGCAAAGGGTCCCAGATCCCAGCCTATCCCATTACCACAGAGTGGACATCTCTGAAGGGCCACCCCCACTCCCATGCCATCTGCCAATTCAGCTGAGGCCTTATTGCACCTTCATCCCCCACAGCATGCCCGCCTTCAGATTTTCTCATCAACAGACCTGCCTCAGAGATGACACCTTGTATGTGATAGAAGTTGCAAGCATTTTCCCAATTGACATTGGCCTTTTCATACTTTGTATAAATAGAAGTCTCCCTGGGATTTCCCCTTCCATTGCATGGTTTTGTCTGATTGTTCATGTACCAGTTATTGAGGCGGCGGGGTGGGTTGGAGGCCTGGAAGTGCCCCCCTCCCCCCACTGCTGTTATGTTTCAGAGCCTCCCTGGTTATTCTTACTTAGTTTACCAAATGAACGTTAAACTCTACATGTCTGACTCCAAGAAGGGAAAAAAATGCTTATATTTATGAGGTCAGATTAAATTTACAAATTAGCTTATGAAGAAATGGTGATATTGAGTCTTCCAACTATGAACATAGTGTATGCAGTTCTACTTTTGTGCCTTTTGGGGACATCATAATTATTCCACGTATGTGTTTTATACATCTCTTTTAAGTTCATTTCTCAGTATTTTTCTTTTAGTTGCCATTATAAATGGAATATTATCTTCCATTATGTCTTCTAACTTATTTTTTTTATATTTGAAGGCTATTTTTCATGTATGTCAATTCTGCATCCTTTGTATTGGTGCTATTCACAGACTATGTCCAGCTCTCTTCCTCCCTCTAGTGGGAACATGAGTGCATTACCCCTCCTGGCCCCTGTGGCTGGATGGGCCCTTTGACTAGTTTTTGCCATGGGGTTGTGAATCCAGATGAGGTGATACTTCTGAGTCAGAGTGTTTGATCCTTAGTTGGAGATGCTCCAGGAATTTCTGTCCCTCTGACACATTGAAGGGCAGTTTTTAAGAGTAGCTGCAGAGCTGGAGCTGACCCACAGCAGATTTTGGGGCTAAGCCGAAAAACAAACCTTTGTTGTGGTGGTCTTGCAGGTTTGGAGGCTGTTGCCATAAAATAGCTGGCATTCTTCTGTGAATAGCCCATGTCAGTGTGCTTATCTTAGTGTCTCAGAGTAATTTCTGGTTTAAAGTTTTTACTTTTTATCTAATATGCATATATTCATATTTCTTATGTCTTATTTTTATGTGCCTGGGATTTGTTTTAACCGGGTCTAGTAAGACACACACACACAGAAACGACCGTCATGAAGCAAGAAAGTTTTCCTCCCAGTTCTGTAGAGGTGGGAGTCATAGCGCACAGGGCCACCTGGGGAAGCGTCAGGGTCAGAAAGCAGAGGAAGTGAGGGGAGCACATGGACACAGGATATTGTTACTGCAGGAAGGAAGGGGCAAGGCAGGGTGGCTGGATTTAGGAGTGACTGATTTGAGTCATTTCAGCAGGCATGGGGAGGCTGCCCCTGAGCCATCTCTGGCCGTGGACAATTGCCCAGAGTGGGAGGGCCTGACAGAGGTGGCTGGGTTGTGGGCTCTGGATTGGCTTGTTTTTCTTATTGAAAGGCATACTTGCTGGGGACTCACTTGTCATTACTAAAACCTGAGAGTTCTGGGAAGAGTGAGGTCTCACAGGTCAGCAAGACCTCAAAACTACAGAAAATAAACAGTATGATTAATCCATCTCCACTATGAACGGAACTCCTTAGCATTATAAAGTGGCCTTCCTCATCTTCCGTAATGCCTTTTGGCCTAAATTCTGCTTTATTTGATGTAAGATTATGACTGCCTATATTGCCTTTTGTTGTTGTTATGATTATTGTTATTGTTTTATCTCTGCCTGATAAACCTGATAAACCATGGTTCCTCCCCTTTAGTTATAACCTTTCTGAATCACTTCACTCTGAATATAGCTCCCATATACAGCACAAGTTGGTTCTTGCTTTTTAAAGTAATATGAAAAATCCTTTTCTTTAACTAGCTGCATTAAACCTATTTAAATTTATTGCTATGACAGATATGGTTGGTCTTAATTCTGTCATATTATATTTTCTATTTATATATAAATATTTAAATGGCTTTCACTATATTTTATTAGCTTTTTATTTTTAAATGTTTTTTCTGCTGTTCAGAACACTTACATTTTTTATCTAGTGTTTACTTTTAAAAATTCTACTTTTATGCACTACTATCCTCATTCCCTTTTTCCTTTGTTTAATGTAATTATTTTTTATTGAAGTATAATTAATTTACAATATTGTGTTAGCTTCAAGTGTACAGCAAAGTGATTCAGTTATACATATATATATATGTATTCTTTTTCAGATTCTTTTCCATCATACATTATTAGAAGATATTGAGTATAATTCCCTGTGCAACAGTAGGTCCTTGTTGTTTACCTATTTTGTATATAGTAGTATGTATATATTAATTCCAAACTTGCAGTTTATCTTTCCCGGCTACCCCATTGTCTCCTCTGGTAACCATAAGTTTGTTTTCTGTGTCTGTGAGTCTGTTTCTGTTTTGAAAATAAGTTCATTTGTATCTGGTGTTTTTTTTTTTTTAGATTCCACATATAAGTGGTGTAATGTGATATTTGTCTTTCTCTGACTTAGTCTGAGGCTCTCTAGGTCCATCCATGTTGCTGCAAAAGGCATTATTTCATTCTTTTTATGGCTAAGTCATATTCCATTGTGGGGCTTCCCTAGTGGCTCAGTGGTAAAGAATCGCCTGCCAATGCAGGAGACACAGGTTCAATCCCTGGGTCGAGAAGATCCTCTGGAGAAGGAAATGGCACCCCACTCCAGTATTCTTGCCTGGGAAATCTCACAGACAGAGGAGCCTGGCAATCTACAGTCAATGAAGTTGCCAAGAGTCAGATATGACTGAGCAACTAAACAACAAAATATTCATATATATATATATATATATATATATATATATACATACATGCCACATCTTCTTTACCCATGTCGGTGAGCATTTGGGTTGCTTCTCTGTCTTAGTTATTGAAAAGAGTGGGGCTCTAAACATTGGGGTGCATGTATCTTTTCAAATTAGAGTTTTCTTCAGATATGCCCAGAGTGGGATTGCAGGATCATATGGCAAGTTTATTTTTAGTTTTTTTAAGGAACCTCCATACTGTTATCCACAGTGGCTGTATCAATTTATATTCCCACCAACAGTGTAAGAGGGTTCTCTTTTCTCCACACCCTCTCCATTATTTATTGTTTGTACATTTTTTGATGATGGCCATTCTGATCAGTATAAATTGATACCTCATTGTAGTTTTGATTTGATTTGTATTTCTCTAATAATTAGTGATGTTAAATATTTTTCCATGTGTTGGTTGGCCATCAATATGTCTTCTTCAGTGAAATATCTATTTAGATCTTCCACCCATTTTTTGATTGGATAGTTTGTTTTTTTTATATTGAGCTGCATAACCTGTTTGTATATTTTGGATATTAATCCTTTGTCAGTTGTTTCATTTGTAAATATTTTCTCCCATTCTGTCTTGTTTATGGTTTCCTTTGCTGTGCAAAGGCTTTTAAATTTAATTAGGTCCCCCTTGTTAACTTTTGTTTTTATTTCCATTACTCTAGGGGATGGATCAAAGAAAATATTACTGTGATTTATGTCAAAGAGTGTTCTGCCTATATTTACCTCTAGGAGTTTTATAGAATCTGGTCTTACATTTAGATCTTTAATCCATTTTGAGTTTACTTTGTTGATGCTGTTAGAGAATGTTCTAATTTCATTATTTTACATGTAGCTATCCAGTTTTTCGAGCATTGCTTATTGAAGAAACTGTCTTTTCTTCCTTGTATATTCTTGCCTCCTTTGTTGTGGATAAATTGACCATATGAGCATGGGTGTATTTCTGGGCTTTGGAATTCCTAGCCACAGCAGTCAGAAAAGGAAAAGAAATAAAAGGAATCCAAATTGGAAAAGAAGTAAAACTGTTACTGTTTGCAGATGATGATGCTATACATAGAAAAAGATACTACCAGAAAGCTACTAGAGCTCATCAATGAATTCAGTAAAGTTGCTGGGTACAAAATTATACACAGAAATTTGTTACATTTCTATACACTAGTAACAAAAGATCAAAAAGGGAAATTAAGACCACATGATAAATATAATTAATACTGCTATATGTTATATATGAAATTTGTTAAGAGAATAAATCCTGAGTCCTCATTAAAAGGAAAAATATTTTTTCTATTTCTTTAATGTTAAATTTATATGACATAATAAATTTTTGCTAAACCTACTGCGATAAGCATTTCGTGATGTATGTAAATCATTATGCTGAACACCTTCAACTTATGCAGTACTGTATGTCATTTATATCTCAACAAAACTGGGAGAGAAACAAAAAGTAAAAAAAAGAAAAAAAGAAAAACAAAGAATTTAATAAATTACCATTGCATCAAAAAGGATAAAATGCCTAGGAATGAACCTACCTAAGGAGACATAAGACCTGTACTATGAAAAATATAAGTCCCTGATGAAAAAAAATAAAAGCTGATACAAACAAATGGAAATACATACCTTGTTCTTGGAGAGGAAGAATCGATATTATTAAAATGACCATATAACCCAAGGCAGCCTACAGATGCAGTACAATTCCTGTCAAATTAAAATGGCATTTTTGGCAGAACTAAAACAAAAAAAAAATGTTTTAATGTGTATGGAAACACAGAAGACCCTAAATATCCAAAACAGCCTTAAGAAAAAAGAAGATAGTTGGAGGTATCATGCTCCCTGATTTCAGACCATATTACAAAGCTGCAGTCATCAAAACAGCACGGTACTGGCACAAGAACAGACATCTAGATCAATGGAACTGGTTAGTTTTGTAATTTAAAATATCTTTCTGCTATTTAGAAGTTATATTTTTATCTGGTGATTATTTTAAAATTTTCTACCTTGATGTATTATCCCTTCCCTTTTTCTTATAGTTGGTGTCAATGATCTGCCTCAATAAAACTAGTTTATATCATCTTCCTCTTCTCACTCTCTCTTCTACCATCCAATTTAGTTAGTGGTATACCATTCACATGTTTCTAGTGTTTTTCTTAATACTGTTATACATGTTCGCCCTCCACTCTTGGGCGACAGATCAGCCCCAGGGCAGCCAGTGGCAGCAGTGAGGCCTAGGAACCCTCTGCTCCTGGGTGTCCTCCAACATCAGTTCCAATCTTCCCCAGACCCCGTTCCCAGCCACTCCAGTGGGCCTCTGCCTCAACCCCCGGGCAGCACTTTGACCAACATCCAACAGCCAGTGAAGGTTTACACACTAAACAAGGACCAGCAGTGGGACAACCAGGGCACCGAGTGTGGCATCCAGCTGCATGGAGCAGCTGAAGGGCATGTCCCTGCTAGTCACAGCCTGAAAAAACGTGGTCCACTGGGGAAGAATGGCAAATCACTGCAGTATTCTTGCCTTGAGAAGCCCTTGAAAAGGAAAAAGATACAACACTGAAAGATGAACTCCCCAGCTCGGTAGGTGTCCAATATACTACTGTGAAAAAGCAGGGAAATAGCTCCAGAAAGAATGAAGAGGCTGAGCCAAAGTGGAAACAACACCCAGTTGCGGATGTGCCTGGTGGTGAAAGTAAAGTCCAATGCTGTAAAGAACAGTGTTGCGTAGGAACCTGGAATGTTAAGTCCATGAATCAAGGTAAATTGGACGTGGTCAAACAGGAGATGGCAAAAATGAACATCGACATTCTAGGATATAGTGAACTAAAATGGATGGAAATGGGTGAATTTAATTCAGATGACTATTATATCTACTACTGTGGGCAAGAATCCCTTAGAAGAAACAGAGTAGCTCTCAAGGTCAACAAAAGAGTCTGAAATGCAGTACTTGGCTACAATCTCAAAAACGATGGAATGATCTCCATTTGCTTCCAAGGCAAACCATTCAACATCACAGTTGTCCAAGTCATGTCCCAACCACTAATGCTGAAGAAGCTGAAGTTGAATGACTCTCTGTAGACCTATAAGACCTCCTAGAACTGACACCAAAAAAGATGTCCTTTTCATTTTAGCTGACTGGAATGCAAAAGTAGGAAGTCAGGAGATACCTGGAGTAACAGGCAGGTTTGACCTTGGAGTACAAAATGAAGCAAGGCAAAGCCTAACAGTTTTGCCAAGAGAACAAACTGGTCATAGCAAACACCCTCCTCCAACAACACAAGAGATGACTCTACACATGGACAGCACCAGGTGGTCAATACCAAAATCAGATTGATTATATTCTTTGCATCTGAAGATGGAGAAGCTCTATACCATCAGCAAAAAACAAGACCTGGAGCTGACTGTGGTTCAGATCATAAACTCCTTATTGCAAAATTCAGGCTCAAACCGAAGACAGTAGGGAAAACCACTAGTCCGTTCAGGTTATGACCTAAATTAAATCCCTGTGATTGTACAGTGGAGGTGATGAATAGATTCAAAGGACTGGATCTGGCAGGCAGAGTGCCTGAAGAACTATGGATAGTGGTTCATACTGTTATGCAGGAGGTGGTGACTAGAACCATCCCCAAGAAGAAGCAATGCAAGAAGACAAAGTGGTTATCCGAGGAGGCCTTACAAATAGCTGAGAAAAGAAGAGAAGTGAAAGGCAAAGGAGAAAGGGAAACATATACCCAACTGAATGCAGAGTTTCAGAGGACAGCAAGGAGAGATAAGAACATCTTCTTAGGTGAACATTGCAAAGAAATAGAGGAAAACAATAGAATAGGAAAGACTAGAGATCTCTTCAAGAAAATTAGAGATACCAAGGTAACATTTCATGCAAAGAAGGGTACAATAAAGGACCTAACATGAGCAGAGGAGATTAAGAAGAAGTGGCAAGAATACACAGAAGAACTGTACAAAAAAGGTCTTAATAAACTGGATAACCACGATGGTATAGTTACTCACCTACAGCCAGACATCCTAGAATATGATGTCACGCGGGCCTTAGGAAGCATCACTACAAACAAAGCTAGTGGAGGTGATGGAATTCTAGCTGAGCTATTTAAAATACTAAAAGATGATGCAGTTAAAGTGCTGCACTCAGTAAGTCAGAAATTTGGAAAACTCAGCAGTGGCCACAGCACTGGAAAAGGTCAGTTTTCATTCCAATCCCGAAGAAGGGTAATGCCAGAGAATGTTCAAGCTGCCACACAGTTGCACTCATTTTACATGCTAGCAAGGTATTGCTCAAAATCCCTCAAGCTAGGCTTCAACAATAAATGAACTGAGAACTTCCAGATGTACAAGCTGGATTTAGAAAAGGCAGAGGAACCAGAGATCAAATTGCCAACATCTGCTGGATCATAGAAAAAGCAAGGGAATTTTTAAAAAATCTACTTCTGCTTATTTGACTGCACTAAAGCCTCTGACTATGTGGATCACAACAAACTGTGGAAAATTCTGAAAGACATGGGAATACCAGACCACCTTACTTGACTCCCAAGAAACCTATTTGCAGGTCAAGAAGCAATAGTTAGAACTGGACATGGAACAGTAGACTGGTTCAAGATTGGGAAAGTATATCAAGGTTGTACATTGTCACCCTGCTTATTTAACTTATATGCAGAGTACATCATGTAAAATGCAGGGCTGAATGAAGCACAGGCTAGAATCAAGACTGCCAGGAGAAATATCAGTTACCTCAGAAATGCAGATGATACCACATTAATGGCAGAAAGTGAAGAAAAACTAGAGAGCCTCTTGATGAAGGTGAAAGAGAAGAGTGAAAAAGCTGACTTACAATTCAGCATTCAAAAAACAAAGATCATGGCATCTAGTCCCATCATTTCATGGCAAATAGATGGGGAAACAGTGACAGACTTTATTTTCTTGGGCTCCAAAATCACTGCAGACAGTGACTCTAGCCAGAAAATTAAAATGTGCTTGCCTCTTGGAAGAAAAGCTATAACAAACCTAGACAGCATATTTAAAAGCAGAGACATCACTTTGCTGACAAAAGGCTGTCTGGTGAAAGCTATGGTTTTTCCAGTAGTCACATATAGATGTGAGAGTTGGACCATAAAGAAAGCTGAGTACTGAAGAATTGGTGCTTTTGAACTGTGGTGCTGGAGAAGACTCTTGAGAGTCCCATGGACAACAAGGAGATCAAACCAATGAATCCTAAAGGAAATCAACTCTGAATATTCATTGGAAGGACTGGTGCTGAAGCTGAAGCTCCAATACTTTGGCCACCTGACGCTAATAGTGGACTTATTGGAAAAGACCCTGATGCTGGGAAAGATTGAGGGCAAGAGGAGAAGTGGGCAACAGAGAATGAGGCAGTTGGATGGCATCACTGAATCAATGGACATGAGTTTGAGCAAACTTCAGGAAATAGTGAAGGACAGAGAAACCTGGTGTGCTGCAGTTCATGGCATCCCAAAGAGTTGGACATTACTTAGCAACTGAACAACAACAAATTATATAAGTTCAGATGTGTATATTTGACCTGCCAACTTTGAATACTATCTTGTACTCCCATGTAGTACAGCTGAAGCAACCGTGGTGGACTCTGCTTTCTATCACTTTTGTTTTGGCAGAATATTCTCCTCTATCATTTGTATCTGTACCTTCGCTTTTACTTGGCTGTACATTTAAATACATTTACTGCTCCCTCAATTTCCCTTTGCCAAACCTCCATTCATTCTTGACTTGCTGGAACTCATCTTCTCATAATTTTCTCAAGAACAATCCATGTGACTATTATTTCCTGAACTCATACCTGTTTTAAATGGTTTGTCTGTAACCTTTATCCATGAAAGAATAGCCTAGATGGTTATAAACATTTCTTAGCTCATACTTGTTTATTTCTTTCAGTATCTTCAGGCATTAAATTTGGTTGCCAAGAACTATGTTACCAGCCTGATTGTCTTTCCTTTTTGCTGAAATATTCAAATAATTATCTTTATCTTTAAAACATAATAATGTTATAAGGCTATATCATGAACACTGTCCTTATATTTCTTTATTATACTAGGGCAATCTTCTTGCAGCTTTTCAATGTGTAGGATCAAGTATTTATGTTAGAAATTCTCTGTTTTGAAAGGCTAAATCTGTGATTGCTTGTCTTAGATTTCTCTCCTGAAACTGACATCTCCTCTGCTCCTGATTTTCCTCCCCTTTTCCCTGGTTGGAGACCAAAGATCACTAGATGGTTGCTGTCCCGTTTTTATTTCTTCTTAATTAATGAAAAGATATTGTGGAGCTTGTACATTTTTAATTGTTTAACATTTATATCTCTGTGAATTAAGTTTCCACAGTGATTAACAATATGAATGCCAATGCAGGAGACACAGGAGACATGGATTTGATCTCTGGGTCGGGAAGACCCCCTGGAGGAAGAAATGGCAACCCACTCCAGTGTTCTTGCCTGGAGAATCTCATGGACAAAGGAGCCTGGTGGGCTACAGTCCATGGGGTCGCAAAGAATTGGACATGGCTGAGCATGCACACACACACACACACACACACAATTTTTCTGAAATGATGAGATAGAGCATAATATATGGGCATGGTACTATGTCTTTTTTTTAATTTCTTTTTTTGGAGAATCAGCAGAAAAGGGAATTACAAGCACCCAGATGTGGACCACAGTGCCTGTTCAATGCAATGTGATTTCACATGACAAATGCTTTCCTTATCTTAAAGTTTCATGAAATTTTATTACCATCACATTTTAGCATACCATTTTGTTGAGTTTGCCTGATGATAAGGGAATAATAAATTACTTCCATATGATAAGAAAAATGCTTTCCCTTTTAATCATAGCTTTCTTATTTTGAGCTCCAATTATGTATATGTGGCATTTCTTTCACCTGTAGTCTCTGTCTATCGTTTCCCCTGTAACCTTTTGTTTCTTTATTTCTGTCTCATTTTGTTCACTTTACTAATTTTCATTTTTATGTTTTTTTACTGTGGTATCTGTACCTGTTTTCTCTCTGCTTCCTTATAATGTAACTTCATCTCTGAAATTATTTTAACTCTTTTTTCCCCTGAGTTTAGTCAGTTCCTGTTTCATAGCTTCCCATGGGTTCATACATCTCTGCTTCATTGTTTTCCTTAATGGATGTGATGCTTCAGTGCTAAATTAAAGCATACATACCCCTTCAAGAGACAAAATAAAATACAGTGTTTAACTTGAGATCAAACCTCACTTGATGTTCCAGTTAAAACAAAAATAAAATGAATTAGAAGTTTAAAACACAAGCACATCACCAGTAGACTCTGCTGGAAGGTAAAACCTGTACCTGCTGGTACCCCAGTCACCCGCATGTGACAAACCCAAACCAAGGCAGTGCCCAGAAGGAAACATTTATCAGGCAACTGCCTCCACCTCTAGAGGTTTTAAGTTAAGAAATTGCAGACAGTGATACTGTCCTTCCAGAAATACTGTCCTTGGAGCAATACTGCTTGAACATCATTGGAAACTCAGGTCGGCTACAGGAGAAAAATGAGTATTTCTAGCTGTGCAAATTGCTCTTGCAAATCAAATCAGGATTCTGCACATAAAGAATCAGAGGGGAATATTGATTAGATAATTGACTGGCATCTGCCATTGTTGAACATTTGGCCTGGAAACAGGATACAGACTGTAACTGGACCTATGGCTATTCCCATAGAGGTGGACTTAATCTTCAAAATGGGATATAAATTAAGAGGAAAAAAAGAACAAGAAGAAGAGTGGAAGGGGGTAGGGAATTCGTGTGCTTTAAGGGCAGGAAAAGCCAAGGAGCCAGCAATGGGGACAGAGTGTTCAGAGTCATAGGACAAAGGGGCTGTCAGGATGTCATGTTGGACAGAGGCCTTCTGGTGTCTGCCTAGTGGCCTGGAGGCCTGCTAGTGTTTAGGGGATGACACATGAATGAGAATTTCATGTAGTACAGGTGAGTCTATGGGGAACAGGGTAAAGACCCAGCAGGTGAAAACACTGGCAAGGTGGGGGTGGAGGGATCCGCAAGGAGGGAAAGTCCTGTTACTGAGTCATGACGGCACAGGAGAGGGAGATTTCAAGGGTGGTCAGCGGCCAGGAGCCCTGACACCCACAACAAGGTCAGGTTCAAGGGAGCTATAGCCCCCAGAAGCTTAGGCTTTGATCAAGACAGACCTGGATTTGAATCTCAGTTCTGTCACTTGCAAGCTAGATTTCAACCATAAGCGACAGAGGTTAGACTATTCATAATAAATGAAAACTTGTTATGAATAGTCTCAACACTAAGAGCTATCCATGTGCCCAGAACTGTACAAATGTAGCCTCCTCGCCTCACTTACCCCTCCTTGGAACTTTCATTCTGGGCATTTTGTTATCCCAATTGCACAGAAACATAACCTGAGGTTTCCTGTAGTGGTATGCTGTACTTACGGTCACGGAAGTAGCCAGGGAGTGGGGCCAGACCCAAAGCCTGGGCTCTTTACTGCTCTGCTGAACCCTCCTCTAATAAGTGAGCTGGCTTCAGGGCTCGTCGCCTGTGGCTGCCCCAGTCACCCAGCTGTGCATCCCGCCCGCCCTCAGCCCACTCCCTCACTGAGGTGGTGCCACCATGGTGGGCCTCTGTCCCGCCCGCCCTCAGCCCACTCCCTCACTGAGGTGGTGCCACCGTGGTGGGCCTCTGTCCCGCCCGGCCTCAGCCCACTCCCTCACTGAGGTGGTGCCAGCCTCAGCCCACTCCATCAGTGAGGTGATGCCACCATGGTGGGCCTCTGTCCCGCCTGGCCTCAGCCCACCCCCTCACTGAGGTGGTGCCACCGTGGTGGGCCTCTGTCCCGCCCGGCCTCAGCCCACTCCCTCACTGAGGTGGTGCCACCGTGGTGGGCCTCTGTCCCGCCCGGCCTCAGCCCACTCCCTCACTGAGGTGGTGCCACCGTGGTGGGCCTCTGTCCCGCCCGGCCTCAGCCCACCCCCTCACTGAGGTGGTGCCACCGTGGTGGGCCTCTGTCCCGCCCGGCCTCAGCCCACCCCCTCACTGAGGTGGTGCCACCGTGGTGGGCCTCTGTCCCGCCCGGCCTCAGCCCGCTCCCTCACTGAGGTGATGCCACCATGGTGGGCCTCTGTCCCGCCTGGCCTCAGCCCACCCCCTCACTGAGGTGGTGCCACCGTGGTGGGCCTCTGTCCCGCCCGGCCTCAGCCCACTCCCTGACTGAGGTGGTGCCAGCCTCAGCCCACTCCATCAGTGAGGTGATGCCACCATGGTGGGCCTCTGTCCCGCCTGGCCTCAGCCCACCCCCTCACTGAGGTGGTGCCACCGTGGTGGGCCTCTGTCCCGCCTGGCCTCAGCCCACTCCCTCCTGAGGTGGTGCCACCGTGGTGGGCCTCTGTCCCGCCTGGCCTCAGCCCGCTGCCTTACTGTGATGGTGCCGGCCTCAGCCCACTCCCTCACTGAGGTGATGCCACCATGGTGGGCCTCTGTCCCGCCCAGCCTCAGCCCACTCCCTCACTGAGGTGGTGCCACCATGGTGGGCCTCTGTCCCGCCCGGCCTCAGCCCACTCCCTCACTGAGGTGGTGCCACCATGGTGGGCCTCTGTCCCGCCTGGCCTCAGCCCACTCCCTCACTGAGGTGGTGCCACCATGGTGGGCCTCTGTCCCGCCCGGCCTCAGCCCACTCCCTCACTGAGGTGGTGCCACCATGGTGGGCCTCTGTCCCGCCTGGCCTCAGCCCACTCCCTCACTGAGGTGGTGCCACCATGGTGGGCCTCTGTCCCGCCCGCCCTCAGCCCGCTCCCTCACTGAGGTGGTGCCACCATGGTGGGCCTCTGTCCCGCCCGGCCTCAGCCCACTCCCTCACTGAGGTGGTGCCACCATGGTGGGCCTCTGTCCCGCCTGGCCTCAGCCCGCTGCCTTACTGTGATGGTGCCGGCCTCAGCCCACTCCCTCACTGAGGTGATGCCACCATGGTGGGCCTCTGTCCCGCCTGGCCTCAGCCCGCTGCCTTACTGTGGTGGTGCCACCATGGTGGGCCTCTGTGCCCTTCACCTCATCTTCCCTCCATGTGACTTCTGTTGGGATTCTCCCAGACTTAAGAGTGGACAAGATGAAAGGGGATCTTGAAACGTATGCTCTCTGAGCACCAAACCCTACTCCTAGGCCACCAAGAGCCTGTCCCTCTCTGCTGTATTTTCTGTCTTTAGATACAGTCTGTATGACCCGCCAGTGTCAAGCTCATCCCTGGGGCATCCCTCCCTGTCCATGTGTCTGTAAGTTACCACTTGCGTTCCTGGTTGTGCTGAGCAGCTGTCTGTGGAACTGTGCAGAGCTGGAAGCAGATCTCAGAACCCCTAAACTTCTGAGGACTTTGTCTGCTGTCTGTCGTGCTTGCTTCCCCTTCAGTGGCCTCATGGACCCTTTCCACATGCATAGACACTGGGGTCCTGGATCCCTGAGGAATTCTGAATTCTTTAAAATCTTAAACTCAAGCACTTGGGGCTCATTTGGGAGCTGCGATCTGTGGACCGTGCTGCCCCCTCTGTCTTCACTCTCAACTCGTACTTACCGGATATCCATTTGCTAAGCGGTGTGGCCCAGGTGAGAACCAGGATGCTCGCCGGTTAAGGATATGGGCAGGTGTTTAGCAGACGGAGCAGGAGTCCAGGGCAGTGATGGGAGAATACAGTGGAGGCAAGAGCAAGTGGGGAAAATCAGCGAGTGCGAGGTCTCTGGGTAGGAGATCAGAGCGGACTGGCCTTTGCTGATGGCGGGACACGTGCTTCACAGCATCACCCCAGCTGATCCTCGAGGCATGCAGAAGGAACATACCCTCACCCTGGAGTGCTGGTCCACAGAGGCTATGCATGATCACTGGGGTGTGGCCTTCATACTTCAGCCTGATCACCTGTGATGGGAACGTAGATCAGGGGCTCTGGAAGGATCTCCTGTCAGGAATGGGTAGTAACAGCAGGACACACTCTTTCCTGAGGGTGGGAGAAGCACCGTTGGCTGACTTCTGGGAGCAGAAGCTGGGGTGGGGCACAGCTTTGCTGGGACCAGGTCTTGTGTACAGAACAGCCCTGCAGGAAGATGCAGTCAGTGGAAAGATGAGATTGGAGGGTTCACATGCAAACACTGTGGTGCAGCAACCTTCTAAGCCTCACTTTCTGTTTGTGAGGAGCCAGGACAATGCCTGCTCCCCGTGGCACTGTGGGATAATAAAACCCATGACTACACACAGTGCTCCACGTGAGCTGTTTCCCTCATAGCCAGTATTCGTGGGGCTGGTGTCATTGCTAATACATGCACCCATATTAACATGTCTGCATTCCATGATAAGATTGCATTCTCAGTGCCTCTCCTCCACCTCCCCTCTCCCTGCCCTTTTTCCCCAACAGTTTCAGCCCTCCCTAGGACATTTGCGACCCTTGGCCCTGCTTTAGAGCAAGGTGCCCACCCAGGTCATCGCCCTTGCTAAGGAATAATGTCCCTAAAGGCAGAGCCTGTCCTGCCCTCAGTAGACCACACCCTGGAGCATGGATGCCCATTTGATAGACACAAGCACTTAGACTTGAAAGTGCATTTGCAATCACGCAGGCAATGTGTGTACACTGTGATTGTTAGTCGTGTGCAAGAGTGAAAGAGAGTGCTTTTATTTCTGCTTCAACTGGTTTCCGTGACACAACTACTAAACAGTATTGGGGCTGCCTTCCACAAAGGACCCTACCTGTCACTACTTACAAAAACACCCCCAGACCTTGCTGAGGTTTAGTTGAATAACCTGGATGATTTTGTTTGCTTTTCTTCCCCACTGAGATATGCAAAGATGCTTCTGTTGTGTCTTTGTTACCTGACTGTGAAGGAAGAAAATATGATTAAATTGTAAATGATTGTATGATAGAATTTAAACATTTTCTGATTGATAGTATCAAGTCTGTGGCAAAAAAAAAAAAATTAGAAAGACCAGAGGAAGATGTTCAGATATTATTTTAGATATTCAAAGCCTTGTTCTGTTGTCTGTACCACATAATTAGTCAATATAGTAAATACCTGCGTTTTGAAGTTAGTTGGGAGAGGGTAAGATTTTACTTGCTTTTTAAAATTAGAGCTAAGCTTTTAATTCTTTGCCTTTAAAAAGTACATGGTTGCCTAATGGAATTGGATGCAATGTGAGCTACCTCCTTCCTTCCACTGAAAGCCCACCAAGTCTCGGAGTCAGGGATCAGAGCTCCCACTCTGAGTCCAGACCCCATCAGCTTCCCCTCATGCTGTGAACCCCCAGCACCCATCCCCGCCAAGTGTGCCCAGGGCGGGCACAGCTGTCTTGCCTGATGTCTCACCCAGTTCATCACCTGAGCTCTGAGGTGGCCTCCCACCAAAGCTCCCTCTCAGCGAGCACCCCCCACCCCAAGCCTCTGCACTCTCCAAACTAAGCTTCAAGGAAGCACTAAAATACTGAGCGAGAGCCCAAAGTGGAAATTCTTTTTGTTTACTTTTTCTTCCTCTGTGCTTTGCTTCCCTCAGAAAATAAGCTCTGCAGCTAGGTTTTCAGAGGCATGGAAGGTTCTGCAGGGTCTATGAATCTAAGGCCAGGATTGTAGGTACGTCATGTACCTCAGAGGGACCTCAGGCATGGGTGAGAAATTCTGCTTTTAGAGAGTACACATCAGGACATTTTACTCCAAAAAATGAGAACTAAAACTACAAGGGCCTACTCTTTAGCACAGGCAACTATATTCAGTAACTAGTAATAACCTATAATGGAAAAGAGTCTGAAAAAGAATAGACCTATATATGTGTAGGTATAACAACCTCTTTGCTGTACTCCTGAAACATTGTAAATCAACTATACTTCAGGTTTGTTTTTTTTTAAAGGGTAATGAAAATGTTCTGGGATTGTATAGTGTGGATAGTTGCACAACTCTGTGACTATACTAAAAACCATTGAGTGAAAAACCAAAAAAAGAAAAGAACTTTAAAAAAAAAAACAACAAGAACTACTGGTGGGGAGTTTGAGTGAACAGGTGCTAA
Organism: Dama dama; assembly: GCF_033118175.1. Lineage (NCBI taxonomy): Eukaryota > Metazoa > Chordata > Mammalia > Artiodactyla > Cervidae > Dama > Dama dama. The sequence goes on from NC_083693.1 coordinate 38,508,846, forward strand.
CAGAGACCCTTCTTTGCAAGGTTCTTTCCTAACATGTGACCATTATTCATGCATCAGTATTGTAATCTCTTGTCATTTCTCATCTCCAGGCAAAAACTGGGACCTCACGGCCGCTCTGAGTGACTATGAGCAGCTCCGACAGGTGCACACAGCCAACCTTCCACCTGTGTTCAACGAGGGCAGGTGCCCCAAACAGCCTGAGCGAGAGCCACCCCCGCCCGGGCACACAGCCGAGCGGCCCTGCCTGCCCAGGCAGGACGACATCGCCCAAGGTACTGACTCCAGGGCCTGCCAGGCGCCAGCTTCCTGGTCCAGCATGGTTTACAGGGGGCTGGGGCAGGGGTGCACAGAAGGGTGAGGCCATCGTCTTTCCCAGCTGCAGGCAGATGGGGCTCTTCAGGCACCACGCCTCACCCTGTCGTTTACAGCTTCCGTTCCTGCCTCAGGGGCAAGGGAGAGTGAGTCCACTTCTCTGGGACCCCACATTCCTCCTGGAGTCCTGGTTTTCCCAGAATTGACATCTCTCACCCTTGCAAAACTGTTTCCCAAGTGGCATAGACTCCAAACCTGTTCGACACTGATATTCATCATCCATGTGTTTCATGGGATGAATTCTTTTTTTCCGAATTGGGAAAATTTCATTGTAACAAATATATATAAAGGAAACCTGAGAGTTTTCTTCTCCACATCTCCCATACCTCCCAGAGACTAACCAGTGGCCCCATCCGGTTCTGTCTCCTTCTGTTCCTTCTTACTTTGCTTGTTCAGAATGCAAACACATCCAAGTCAGATGCACATACTGCATTTGGCAGAGTTCTAGTTTCCTTGAGCAATAGATTGTGATCATATTCTCTTCATATTTTATACCATAGTATGATTTTTTTAAACCATGTCTGTTCATGGTGATTCTGTTTCTTCTTAGATTTTGTTGTTAGTGGTGGTTTTTTGACTAATTACAGGCACTGCTATAATAAACTTTATACCATAATTTGTACATACTAGTGCTTTTATTTCTATAGGTTGGCATTTCCAAGGTGGATTTGCTGTACCAACACATGTGTTTTTTTGTTTAATAACGTCAGGACTTGGTTCCCAAACACATATCTTTTCACCATGTGTGAAACTGGGTGTTTCCATTCATTCTTGCCAGGACTGGGTGTTCTCATGATGGTTTTCCTACTTTGTTTTTCTACTTTGAAGGGTAAAAAATAGTTTCATCTTGTCATTTGCTTGTTAGCCAGTTGGATTTCCTCTTCTGTGATATTCATGTACTTTGCCCATTTTTCTATTGTTTTGTTTGCATTTTTCTTATCAATTTGCAGCATTCTTTATAATGAAGGCTAAACTACAAATGTATTTTGCATATATATGTATATACATATATATATACATCCCACAGTATTATTTGCCTTATCATTATTCACAGAAAATTCTGCCTTAAAAATGTTTATATTACTATACATTCATGACTAATGGGTGACCTCTCCCTTTCTTTAGAAATTCTCCTGAAATTCAAAGTTACTGATATGTTTTCTTGTATTTGTTTTTTAAATTTTGTTCTTAGGTCTTATAAGCAATTTGAAATTTTTATAAATAATAGCTAAGAATCTAGTTTTGCTTCTCTGGATTGAGAATGAGTTAGTCTAGCATATTTATTAAATAAAGCATCCCTTTCCCACTGAACTAACATGCCAACTTTGCTGTACATTAACTTAGCAAAAATGTATTTGACTCTGTTTCTGGGCTCTGTGTGACCACCCAACCTGCTATATTTGACTCATATAGCTTCATATAGTATTACTCTGCAAAGGCTAGTTCTTTTATTGCCATTCTTTTTCAAAACTTTTTCACTATTTTTGGATATTTATTCTACCATATTAATCTTAAAATTGGAATTCTGATTGGAAGTGGATTGGATTTTTTTATTTTATTTCAGGGATAATGAGCATATTGTAATACTGTTTTTCCACTCAAGAATATTTCATATACTGCTCCATTTATTCACATTCTGTTAAGAGTTTAGGCACAATGAAAGCAATTTATTTTTTATCCAGTCATGTCATAAATTTTCTTATTAATACTAGTTGTTCTCAGAGAGTCTCTTGGATTTTCTACATATACAATCATAAGATCTGAAATGATTTAACACTCCTCTTAATATTTACACAATGGATTCTAATTCTCCAATTGCCTTAGGTCAACCTTCCCATGCTGTGAGTCATTGTTGTCTGTTTCTGTTAGCTCAACCTGATTATTCAGGCTATATTGGAAACTCTATCTTGGATTTTTGTCCTATGCTTACTTATTACTCTGTTGTCCAGAAAAGCCAAGTTAGAGTTAGAAACTCAAGTTTGAGTTAGAAAGTTTAATGCTCATTATCTGTTTCTTCTCTTAGCTTTTCGTCTCTTTCCACTACATTTTGGGCTGTATTTGTAGGTGCGTATGTATTCACAATTGTGAGGTCGTCTGGCTCTAATGTGTTTTTTAACGATATATAGAGTATCTCTATGTCCCATATAATTGTTTTTATCTTTAAATCTGTTTTAGTTGATATTAAACCTCTTCCCTGCCTTTCTCTTGGTTCATATTTGCCTGGAATCACATTTTTTCAACCTTTCTTATCCTTGTATATCAAATATAATTATTGTAAGTAATTTATCATCAAGTATCACTCTATTATTTAACCCAAGAGTCTGTCTTTTAAGCAGCGAATTTAATCTACTTATTTTATTTTTATTATTGTCCTGTCTGTGGTTCTTTATGTTGCATTTTTATTTGCCATGCTTTTTTGTATGTGTTTTTCTCCTTTTCTATCTTTCCTGGCTAAGTAAATTTTTCAACTAGTTTGAAAGTCATATATTCTCCTTATGTTATAGTTACCTCTATTCTATTAAAACCTATATTTAGGTTTTCTCTCTATTAATTTTTAAAATTATCAACACCTATATTTTACCCTGTTTTTATCTTCCCCCTCCTACCTCCATGTGCCCTCAGTCATATTTAGGTTCTTTTTATTGCTTGTTTAGACAACAGTCAACTTCTTTATTTACTCATATTTATCTTTTACTAAAAGAATACTTTTCCAAAGACTTTGCTAAAAAAAATTTTGCCTGATCAGTCTCCTAGGCTATCAGTACCTAAAGAGGTTTATATGATGTACTTAAATTTTTGTTTGGTGGAATAACAATCTGGGTCCAAATTATTTTCCTTTAAAATCATTCCACTCCTCCATTGTCTTCTTGCATCTCATTTTCATGTCTTCTAAGAGATTGCCTTGACTTGCTCTTCTAGCATCCTAATTTATTCTTCACGTGAACCGTTCTGTTAATCGGCATTTCTCATTCCAAATTTCTGCTTTCTCATTACTTTTATTGTTTCACATTGTAATATTCTATCTCTTTGAACATATCTCCTAGGTTTATTTTAAAACCTTGTCCTCCTGATGCGTTCCAGCCCAAGTACTTTGTGAACTTTCTATAACCATGTTCTCACTGCTGAGATATTTCCTAAGTTTCGCCTGTGAACACACAGTACCTTGCAGTTACCAGCCATCTTGGCTCATGGTATCAGGGGAAAAGGACTAAGGCATGGACTCTGTTTTGTGTTCCTCTGAATGACAGCATGGAGGGAAGTGCACTCAAAGTGGCTAGCTCTGAATGCTTTCATGTGGGCTCAAAATGTTCTCCACTGGCTCTCTTCGCCACAGTTGGCTTTACTGCTTAGGGAACTCTCAGTTCCTCTGTCCTAGAAATTACTCATTTGTAGGAGCTTCCACTTTCTTGTGTAACTGTCAGCTCACAGGGAGTGTAGGAGAAAAGAAAGAAGGCTTGGGGCCAGCCCACCTGTTCCTGTTGTGGTTGGCACCCAGCTCCATGAGATTTGCCCTGATGCTCCTCCAGTGGCTTTGGCCGTGGCTGTGGCTGGCCTGCATTGTGGTGGTGATGCTTCAGGCAGTTACCCCCACAGGGCTAGCTGCGGGGAGGAAAAGCACAGCCAGAACACCTGCCCTCAGCCCGTTCCCACCCATCTACTCCTGTGGGCCTCCTGGGTGGGTTAGGAAGAGGGTGTTGAGGTGTGGTCACTGACTTGGCCCCCTTGTTATCCTGTTCTTAAAGTCTCCTTCATTCTGCCCTTAGATCTGACCTCTTCTAATCATTTAGCTTGGTCTTTCTGTGACTGTGTGCTCCTTCAGCACCACACTGGACAGCCTCCCAGCATCTCTCATGCAGTGGAGATCCAGAGAGCTGACAACTTGGCAGTTTCTGCTCTTTCTGAGCAGCAAACAATCTAACCCATTATCTTATCCTCCCAGGGAAAGGTCTAGAAGGATCCTTCTCTCTGTTCTCAGACAGATTAGCAGAATCAGGGCCTTATACGGATACTCGCCACTATCTTATTTTTATCAGGAAAAAAAAAAACACAGAAGTCTATCATAACATAATTTCATTAACTGAGCCTTGTGAACAAACATATGTATTTTTAAAAATTTATTTAATTTTGGCTGTGCTGGATCTTCATTGCTGAGTGGGCTTTCTCTAGTTGTGGCGAGCAGGCTTCTCATTGTGGTAGCTTCTCTTGTTGCAGAGCACAGGCTCTAGGGCTTATGGGCTTCAGTTGTTGTGGGCTCACTAGTTATGGCACACAAGCTTAGCTGTCCTGAAGCATGTGGAATCTTCTCAAACCAGGGATCAAACAGCATCTCCTGCATTGCAAGGTGGCTTCTTAACCGCTGGACCACCAAGGATGCCCTATATTTTTAACAAGTAGAAATTGTAGTTTCTGAATTAGATCTATATATACCCTTTCATTGAATTCTTCCTGAAGTCACAGTCTCCTAAAGTGGAAGATAAAGCCCTCCATATTCTAAATCAACGACAATAACTCATGAACCACCTCTGGCCACGACCTGTTTTTTCAGCAAAGTCTTATTAGAACACATTGTTTATTCACTGTCTGTGGCCGCTTTCATGCTGCAAAGACAGAGTTGAGTAGTTGTGACTGAGAATGGTATGGCCCTCAAAGCCTGAAATATTTATATCTGTCCCTTTTAGAAAAGTTGGCTTCCCTGGTGGCTCAGACGGTAGAGTCCGCCTGCAGTGCAGGAGACCCGAGTTCGATCCCTGGGTCAGGAAGATTTTTGTCTACCTGCTTTAAAATGTACCCAGGACTTGTTTTAATCAGATATGATGAGACACACAGACGGGGACATGACTGTCCTAGAAGAAGAGGCTCTTATACTTACAGTTCCCTGGAAACAGGAGGCATGACACACCCTGTAGGGCCACATGGTGAGGCACCAGGGTTGGTCAGAAGGCAGAAGGGACAGAGGAAAACAAGGGCAGGGGCCTGTGTTGTGTTTCTGTGGGAAAATCAAGGCAGGGTAAACAGATTTAGGATTGGCTGGTATGAGTAATCTCAGCAGCTCTCGGCGGGTATAAGGGCTATCTCTTGTCTTTGGGCTTCCCTGGTGGCTCAGACGGTAAAGTGTCTGCCTGCAATGTGGGAGACCCAGGTTCGATCCCTGGGTTGGGAAGATCCCCTGGAGATGAAAATGGCAATCCACTCCAGCACTCTTGCCTGGAAAATCCCATGGATGGAGGAGCCTGATAGGCTACAGTCCATGGGGTCTCAGAGAGTCGGACACGACTGAGCAACTTCGCTTTCTTTTCTTTTTTTTCGCTTCTTGTCTGGCACCTGGCCCAGGGGTAATTAGGGCAGTGGCATGGCCTGCTGGTGTGAGCCAGATAGAGGAGGTGATCCAGAGTATGGGCTCTGAATTGGTTTGTCCTGGGTGAATCCTTTGGTGTCTCTAAGAATTGGATAATTCTGTAGGGAAATTCTCTCCCCATTCAGAGCCTCCAGAATACATTCAGAGCCCAGATGCCAGAGCCTCCAGAATACAGAAAATAAGAAAGCAGAATTAATACACATCCCCTGGCCTAAATCATAGATATCTTTTTGTTAGTGTGGGTTTTTAAATTTCTTTCTTTAATTTGTTTTTATTGAAATATAGCTGATTTATAGTGTGTTAATTTCTGCTACACAGCAAAGTGATTCAGTTATACGTATGTATACATTCTTTTTACATTCTTTTCTTTTGTGGTTCATCACAGGATATTGAATATAGTTCCTTCTGCTATACTAAATCATAAGTGCTTGACCTGGCTTTGTCAAGGGTCAGAAAATTCTGTATATTCCCTCAGTATTTTTTTAAAAATCTCTCTGTATTTCTCTGGGGTATAACTTTGAACATGGTAATTCCTGTTTTATTTATTTTATTTATACTTCCAAAAGAAGAATTGCTGAATTCATGTTTAAAGAATCCGTTTGTGAATGTATATGCATGTGAGTGTGTGTGTGTGTCTGTGTCTGTGTGATTATATATGTGCATTCATGGAGGTGGTGGTTGGAAGGAGTTAGAATTCGAAGCATATGTTTCTTGTTATATGATCTTTAACATAATTCACTTTTAGTTCAAAAGGACTTTTCCCCTCAGATTCCAAATATTAATATTTGGAGTGGCTCAATAGCATCAGTTTATACTATGAGTCACAGCGTTTCCAAGGTCCTCATCAGTTGGCAATAGGTGCTGACTGATAAGCCAAGAAGACGTATGGATGACCTTGCCCAGCACCTTGGCTCTGCTGAGAGCAATGTGGGTTCATGTTACCTTGGGTGTTCAAGCAAACTGTTGGGTCTTGAAGGATGGGGCAGTTCCTATTTTCCCAGATTCCAGAAAGGTAGCTGGTGGCAAGAAATGTGACCTCAGCCAGGTCTGCGAGGGGCAGAGGGGCATGGGGTCCCCTCTGTTCCTGCCCTGGGAGACCTGCCCCAGGCACAGGACAACCAGCTGGCCCCTGTGCTCCATGGCTCCTCTTGCTCATGGCCTGTGTGGTCTGATCTCTCTTCTTGCCCTTCTTCAAAATACAACAAACTTTAATCATCTTGAATTCATCTCAGAATGAAATTGAAGGTGAATCAGAACTATCCATTTTGAAATACTCTGTCACTGAGACTTACCTTGCAAATATATGAGGCCTCTGACAATTAAATTTGAGCTTAAAATTAACTTATACCAGGGTCAAAGGCCTCTTGTTTTTCATCTGCTTTAGCAAAATTCCTTTAATGGCAGTGCTGTCAACTACTCTTGCATGTGGGGGAAGAGAGCTTCCCTTCTTGATGAAGGCATGGGCATGGGCTTCCTGCCAGCACAGCAGGGGCAGAAGCACAGCTCAGAGAGGCATCAGCAGAGCACAGAACCTGACCGATGAGCAGGCTAATGTGAGTGGGAATCCATTCAACTTAAATGATCACATATACTAATGAGTCTACCACAGGTATTAGAAAATATTCCTTGAAATGCCTGTCTGAATTTTGTTTTCTGGGCAAACTTAAAAGAAGACTAGTCCCTTCCTAAAAGAATTCTTCATTGCTACAAATATTGATTGCAAAACTGAAAACTTATTTCTAATATCACACATTTAAGAATTCTTTTGCTATTAAGCACAGGGCTTTAAAAAACAAGTATGCTTTTTAAAATATTACTTCTTGATGGTGGCATTTAAATCAGATGGTCAACTTCCTAATAAAGTAAATGTTGTATTTTAGAGAAATTCTACAGTGCATTTCTCATCCCTTGTTGGAAAGCCTAGTCAAGATAAAAATTTTTAAGATTGCCATGACAACAGAAAATCCAGACAGAATAGAGGCATGCGATGGCTTAATATCTGTGTCCTGGGAATCTTCCTGCAGGGTGTGTTTATAAGAGTAACTTTAGTAGAGGTGACCTATCTTAAAATCCAATCCACTGTGGAGGAAGCCCAATGGATTGCTTCTCACTTTAAAAATATAAAAGCATAAAAGCAAAGGAAGTTCCCTGTGTAGAATTTTATGCCTCTAGAGCTCTGCTGAACTGAGTTCCATGTAACTTAAGACCCAGGAAGCAAGGCTGCTGATCTTTACAGATGCTGAGGAATATTTGTGTGGTGGACTTGCCCTTTGCCTCCTTCTAAGAGGTTTTGTGACTAAGTGCCATGTGCCAGGTGATGGTGATGTTAACCCAGCATGAAGGAGGCCTGCTGAGAACACTGGCGGGGTGGCAAGGCTGGGGAGGGGGAGGTAATGAGTATGCAGGTGTCCATGGGTGTGCCTCTGCATGTGTGGTGAGTGTGTACATGTGTGTATGTGTCCTTGTGTGCTGCATGAGTGTGCCGTGTATGTTTACATGTGCATATGCATCCTGTGTGCTCGTGTGCGCACAAGTGGGATGTGTCATATGGGCTAGTGTGCACATCCACAGAGCCCCCCCCACTCAGCACCCCCACTTCCCCCCATGCAGAGAAGCGGCTCTCGCGGGGGATCTCCCACGCCAGCTCGGCCATCGTGTCCTTGGCGCGGTCCCACGTGGCGAGTGAGTGCAGCAGCGAGCAGTTCCCGCTGGAGATGCCCATCTACACGTTCCAGCTTCCGGACCTGAGTGTGTACAGCGAGGACTTCCGGAGCTTCGTGGAACGGGACTTGATCGAACAGGCGACCATGGTGGCCCTGGAGCAGGCGGGTGAGTCCCCCCACTCAGGCCGCCCTGGTCGGGAGGAGGGGCCGGGGGCAAGAGGGATGTGCGGTCCAGCTCCACACTCTGTCGACCAGGGTGCCTGCAGGCCCTGCCCGGCCCTCGCCTGGCGCCAGTGGTGTGGGGTGAGGAGCACGTGGTGCTCAGATCCCTGAGAGTTCTCTTTGTTCCTAATCCAGCCTGGCCAGGTCAGGTCCCCCCAAAGAGAACTCCAAGCTGTTTTGCCTTAACTTCTCTCCTTTCCCATCCAACCACGATGGCCCAATTGGGTCCTGAACAAAAGACCCTACGCTTGGAGAGAAATAGGAGACCCTGGCACTTCCTGTGGACACAGGCAAGTTCATGATCTCTTTCAGCCTCAGTTTTCCCCTCTGCAAAGACCTGAAAAGGATGGACGCCGGCCTGGTGAGGTTGAGCATTAGACAGCAAGGTGCCCTGTGGAACTCTTCCTGCCCTCCCCCCACCCGCATCTGCACCCCTAGCTCCAGGTTAAGGAAGCATACAACCAGACTTTGGTTTCCTGCTCTCCTTAATGTTTCTCTGACATCCCAGTGAGGACAAGATTCAGGGAGTAAACCAAACTTGTCTTCTTTGGAGTTCCTAAGAATAAACTAACTAGTTCCAAACAAATTCTGAAACAGACGTTGGTTCTTTCTGAGACAGGCAATCTCTGTCTCACTCATGATCATTTGCACTATAAATCTTTGCATAGTCACACGTTTGGGGCTTCTCAGACATGCATGTAGAGGATCCTGTGCCCTTCTTAGGCCCCTGTGCATCCTCCATGGGGCCAATAAATCCCCAAAGATGAAGAGGGGCTGGTGGTGGGTGGGGCCTTACTTGTGCTGGACAGACTGGCAGCCAGGTCTCAGCCCAGGACTTGGAAGCCTCACCCTCGGGGTATTTGGCTTAATAACAGGATCAACATTCCCGATAACTGTGTTGGATCTGATGTTGTGACTCTTTTCTCCACTGCTGCACAGCTGCCAAAAGCAGCTCAGAGACCAATCGCCACACCTGGTTCTGTCTTACCTCCAGGTCTTCTCTCTGGATTAGCCACAGTAGCTCAGACGGTAAAGAATATGCCCTCAGTGCCGGAGACCTGAGTTCAACCCCTGAGTGGGAAAGGTCCTCTGGAAGAGGAAATGGCAACCCACTCCAGTATTCTTGCCTAGAGAATTCCATGGACAGAGGAGCCTAGAAGGCTACAGTCCACGTAAGGTCCATGGGGTCGCAAAGAGTCAGACACGACTGAACAACTAACACTAAAGCCCTCCCTCTAGAGGCTGGCTATTTTAAAGATGCCTCTATGAGATAGTTTAAACCTAATATTCACTATTCACAGAGAAGGGAAAACTGGTATAGGTTACAAAGAAAAAAAATTCATGAACAAATTTCTCTCGAAGGCCATGGTAACCAAGCGCTTGACAAAGTTCAGCCTCGAGCATGGTCAGTAACACTGATAATTGCTGCCTCATTTAAAGCCCTAGTCCTGGTAAAGGGCATGGAGTCCACCATACCAGCCTTCTCCAGCCTTATCATGCTCAGCAAGAGCTTTTGCTCTTTTGGAAGGTCTTTTCTGTTATTTTTCCCCATGGATCACATATTAATTATTACTTACATTTTACCTTCCAAACCAGCATTTTTAAAGGGGCACTGTTTGACTCTTTGCAAATGTTCACTCTCTGATGATGAGTCAGCTGACTTGCTTTGCATTTTAGGTTTTCCTCTGACCTGGGTGCACTTGCTTGCCTCCTTTCACTACCTTTCTCTTCAACCTCTCCTGCCTGTGAAAACCTTGAGCCTCTGCTCCTTCAAATGGCTCTTGGGGAGTTGTTTGTTCTCCCATTAATCTGTCAGTGTCAACCTACCAACACCCTTGTTGGTGTCACCGAAGCAGCCAACTTAGCACATGGCATGTGTGTTCTGTGACTCTCTCTTTTGATTTTCAGGGGCTGCTGACAGCACCCCGTCAGTGCTGAAGGAGGCCTTTGGAGGCTGGCCAGTGCCCCAGCCTTCAGGACCACGATCCTGGGCAGGGAGAGTCTGAATATCACGGTTCTGCCGAGAACAGGGAGATGAGGACTGGAAAATAGTGGAGGGTAGAATAAATGTGCATTCTTCTCTGCCCCCCACCTATCATCCATCAACTTTTCTGTACTTCTCTTTAAGCCGTAGACTGATCATCCTTCAGGGCTTTTCTGTGCCTGGATCCTGGTGGGAATCTGGCTGAGGCCCAGGAGTCCCACCCGGCCCCCCACCTCGGCTGGGTGAGGAGCTGGGGCGCTGGGAGGCAGTGTAGGCTTCATCCCTCGGGTCCTGCTGTCACTCTCCATGGGGCAGACAGAGCTCCGCTGAGGAACAGTGGGGAGAAAGCTGCTTACCGTGGCCACATATAGCGTGTCAGTTCCCTTGTTCAGTAATTTAGTGTTCAGATCACTGTGAATCAACCATTGATAAGCAGTATTATTTACTGGGTTTATGGGAGATGTAAATATGGATGTCAAAAAAATTTTAGTGAAAAAAGTCTGCTTGTTCAAGACATAATACAAGTTGTGTTTGGAAGGAAATATAAACTCTGTCTCAGGGTCTCAGGGTGGGGGACTTTTCTCCCTCCCTGGGGGCTCATGTGATCCAGGCCCATACTCCAGCTCCATTCCCTCCAAGCCCAGCACAGGGCAGGCGTCCAGGGTGGCCCCCCAGCTCCCCAAGGCACATGGGTAGCCCTACCTGTTTGAGGAGCCTCTCTATTGAGTAGTGAAGCTTCATCTCCCACAGAACCCACAGGAGAGGGAGTGCCATTCTCCACAGGCCTTAAAACCCGAGAAGACATGACTTACTCCGGCCCCATGATAGGCAGGGATGACAGGAGGGCCAGGTCTTCAGGATATAAAACCACTGACCCCCTGAGAGAGGAAAGAAGATGCCTCACATTCTTCATTTAGCCTGAGAATGCAAGAAAGTATTCATCTCTCAACCAGGTTATCCTGCTGAGTTCACACAGAGATCATGAGTCTCTAGGTTTGGAAAGTAACGTCTGGCATCCCTGCCCCTTTTGGACGCCCCTGAATGGGATGAGATGGCATGATGCTCCAGCAAGTATGCGGGACCAAAGGCAGAGGCACGTCTGTGTCACTGTACACAGTGACTGCACACACAGGACGTTGAGGTCTAGACATCAGAAAAAGTGGGGACACCTCTGAGTTGTGGTGTTGAGTCTGTCTCCACAGGAGGAGAGTTGGATTGGAGTGAATCTGACAGAGAAGTTCTAACATGTGCAGGTTTTTGAAGGCCTCGTGAGTCAGCCCAGTCCTGCCAGGTCAGCTGGAGCCTCACTTCCTTCCATCTGAATGTACGAGATAAGACAGTTGCGAAAACTGCACCTACAGCAAGCCTGAATTGCAGTTCCACAGACACCCTGTCCAGGTGCTGGTAATCCCATCATTATGAAACATGCAGGTGAAGTTGTTGGTGCCCTCATGGAGATGAAGTTCTAGTGGGGAAGAAAGATGATAAGGCAGACTATCAATATGGCACAAGACCATGCGGTAGGTGCTCCGAGGTGAAGGGAGGGAGCCCAAGGCAGGGTTCTTGAGGGCAAGGAGGAATGAGCCATGGGACACACTCAAAGCCTTGGCTCATTTTTTTTTTAATTGACTTATTTTATTTATTTATCTTTTTCCATTTATTTTTATTATTTGGAGGCTAATTACTTTACAGTATTGTAGTGGTTTTTAAGGAAGGTAGAATATGGGAGCAGAGGGAATGAAGGCTGGAGGGGGGTTGGAAAGGAAGGTGATAGAATGGTAGCCAGGGGCCAGGGAGCACTCCTGAGCCTCAAGTGTTAACTGTAGGGAGGCTGTGCAGCCCCAGAATGGCTTTAAGAAGGAGTGGTGACATGTTTGGATTCACACTGACACGTCCTGGCTGTTCTTTTGAGAGTGGACTCTGCAGAGGAAAACAGAGCAGGAAGAGCAGCAGATATCCCAGTGCCTTGGAGGTAGCAGTGGAGGTGGCAGGAAATAGCTAGATGTGGACCAGGATCAGTTTTGAGGAAGGTCCTACAGGTCTCACTGATGGATTGGATGGGGCAATGGCAGAAAGAGAAGCGTCAAGCATGACCCTGCTAGTGTTGCCTTTAGCACTCGGGTAGATGGTGGTGGCATGTGGAGACACAGACCCCTGGAAGAGGGATTGAGGGTGATGTAGAAACAAAGTCTCAGATCCTAGTGAGACTTAGAAAGTTGGCGTCCAGTTGAACACGTGTTCAGGAGCAGTCTGAGCTAAAGAAGCAGATGTGGGAGTTAGTGTGGGATGAAATCCAAGGGAGGGGATGCGCTTATCATAGGGACCTCCCACAGCACCCCTAACAGCCCTGTGCACTGTTGGGTACAAGCTGGATGAGGAAGTCTGGAGCATGGGTGAAACATAAGGGAGACAGAACAGGAGCGAATCCTCACAGTCCCCTTGGAGGAAATCTCAGAAGCATGTGCAGAGCACAGTGATGCCCAGAGAAAGTGATTCAATGGCCCTGCGTGGATGTGGCAGCTGCAGAAGGGCCACGATATTAAAGAGAATCACAGGGCAAGAATAAACTCGCCTTTCTCATAGAAATTGACTCGTTATGTTTCCTTTCATCCAAGTGTTTTCGTGGGTGACAAGCAAAATGACATCTTATTTTAAACTGTGGTAACCATCTGTTCATCAGGCACTCTGTCTATCAGATCTAGTCCCTTAAATCTATTTCTCACTTCCACTGTAACTTATATGCAGAGTACGTCATGAGAAACGCTGGGCTGGAGGAAGCACAAGCTGGAATCAAGATTGCCGGGAGAAATATCAATAACCTCAGATATGCAGATGACACCACCCTTCTAGCAGAAAGTGGAGATGAACTAAAGAGCCTCTTGATGAAAGTGAAAGAGGAGAGTGAAAAAGTTGGCTTAAAGCTCAACAGTCAAAAAACTAAGATCATGGCATCCAGTCCCATCACTTCATGGCAAATAAATGGGAAAACAGTGGAAACAGTGGCTGACTTTATTTTGGGGGGCTCCAAAATCACTGCAGATGGTGACTGTAGCCATAAGATTAAAAGACGCTTACTTCTTGGAAGAAAAGTTATGACCAACCTAGACAGCATATTAAAAAGCAGAGACATTACTTTACCAACAAAAGTCCGTCTCATCAAGGCTATGGTTTTTCCAGTAGTCATGTATGGATGTGAGAGTTGGACTGTAAAGAAAGCTGAGTGCTGAAGAATTGATGCTTTTGGAAGTGTGGTGTTGGAGAAAGACTCTTGAGCGTACCTTGGACTGCAAGGAGATCCAGCCAGTCCATCCTAAAGGAGATCAGTCCTGGGTGTTCATTGGAAGGACTGATGTTGAAGCTGAAACTCCAATACTTTGGCCACCTGATGTGAAGAACTGACTCATTTGAAGAGACCCTGACGCTGGGAAAGATTGAAGGCAGGAGGAGAAGGGGACGACAGAGGATGAGATGGTTGGATGGCATCACCGACTCAATGGAGATGAGTTTGAGTAGACTCCGGGAGTTGGTGATGGACAGGGAGGCCTGGCGTGCTGTGGTCCATGGGGTTGTGAAGTGTTGAACGCGACTGAACTGAACTGAACTGAACCGTCTGTTGTGGGCTTCCCCAGTGGCTCAGTGGTGAAGAACCTACCTGCAATGCAGGAGACTCGGGTTTGATCCCTGGGTCAGGAAGTTCCCCTGGAGAAAGAAATAGCAACCCACTCCAGTGTTCTTGCCTGGGAAATCCCATGGACAGAGAAGCCCGGTGGGCTATAATCCATGGAGTAGCAAAAGCATCAAACACAGCTTAAAGACTAAACAACAACAATCATCTGTTACAAAGTCCAAATTAAGTGGTCCAGTTATCATGTTACTTAGAAAAGGCAGAGTAAGTGACTAATAGCCCCTCACCTGTGTATAATACCACAGCCTTATATTGGGGATGTTCATCTGATTTTCTTCTTTGTAGGAGCTCAAGATTTCATTTTTATTTCTTAACATTCACAGTACTAGTTCCCATGGTTTTTTTGCCTGTTCTTAAATGAAATCATTATGTAGGGAGACGTGAATGATCACACTGTCAGAGCTTAGAGTAGAAACTTTGAGCCATATTCTCAATCCTATTGCTTCTGCGAAGAATCCTTAATCTTGGGCATCCCATTCTGGATACCGCTGGAGACGTTAGAGTAGTACTGGGCCATTTTTGGTTCTCCAGAGGCTGTAAGGTACTGGCATTTACCATAGCTTGGTGATCCTCCAGGGTGGTCACAGCTGACTCACAGCCTCAGGAATGCTTTCAACTGGGTAAGAGTCTTTACCTCTGGGACCCAACTTAAATCAGAAATTAAGTTGAATTTAAATCTTAAGTTGACTTAAATCTTTTTATTGTCTTCATGTGGTCTTTCCTGTAAAAGACCTTCAGAGGGAGAAGGAAATGGCAACCCACTCCAGTATTCTTGCCTGGAAAAGTCCACGGATAGAGGAGCCTGGTGGGCTGCAGTCCATGGTGTTACATCACTGAGCATATGTGCATGACGGTGCAGGGAGATGGGTTGGTAGCAATAAAGTGGTAGAACTAAAAAAAAAAAGACCTTCAGGGGAGAGAAGGAGGCAGAATGAGCTCTGTGGTATCTCTTGCAAGGACATTGTTCCTATCAGATTAGGGCCCCACCCTACTGACCTCATTTAATGTTAATTACTTCCTTTGAAGTCCCATCTCCAAACATAGCCATGCCAGGGTTAGAGCTTCAGCATACAAAGGGGGAACACAAACATTCAGTCCATAACAGTTGGGTTATTTCAGACTTTTGGGTATTGTAAAGTATGCACTATGAGCTGCGGCTGCTCAGCACTGGAGCGTGACCTCGCAGCCCTGGAGCAACTTTGAGGAGATACCCCATGTCCAAGGCAAAGGAGAAGCCCCAGCAAGATGGTAGGAGTGGCGAAATCGTGTTTAGAATCAAACCCCGTATCCACCAGAGACATTCTGAGGGCTCAAACAAACCTTGTGTGCACCAGGACCCAGAGACCCCACAGAGACTGAGACAGTACTGTGTTTGAGTGTCTCCTGTGGAGGTACGGGTCAGCAGGGGCTCTGGGTGCAGTAGACCTGAGTATGACATAAGCCCTCTTGGAGGAGGTCACCATTAACCCCACCACAGAGCTACCAGAATTTACACATGCCTGGGGACAGATTCTTGGAGGGCACAGACAGAAACTTGTGTGCACCAGGAACCAGGAAAAAGGAACAGTGACCCCACAAGAGACTGACCCAGACTTGCTCATGAGTGTCCAGAAGTCTCAGTGGAGGTGTGGGTCAGCGGTGGCCTGCTGCAGGGTCGGGGCACTGAGTGTAGCAGTGTGTGGGGGGGACCTTTTGGAGGAGGTTGCCATTATCTTCATTACCTCCACCATAGTTTGGCCTCAGGTCAAATAACAAGAAGGGAACACAGCCCCACCCTTCAACAGAAAATTGGATTAAAGATTTACTGAGCATGGCCCAGCCCTTCAAAACAAGACCCAGTTTCCTCCTCAGTCTGTCTCTCCCATCAGGAAGCTTCCATAAGCCTCTTAACCTTATCCATCAGAGGGCAGAGAGACTGAAAACCACAATCACAGAAAACTAACCAATCTGATCACATGGACCACAGCCTTGTTTAACTCAGTGAAACTATCAGCCATGCCGTATAGGACCACCCAAGACGGATGGGTCATGGTGGAGAGTTCTGACAAAATGTGGTCCACTGGAGAAGGGAATGGTAAGCTACTTCAGTATTCTTGCCTTGAGAACCCCATGAACAGTATGAAAAGGCAAAAAGATAGGACACTGAAAGATGAACTCCCCAGGTCAGTAGGTGCCCAGTATGCTACTAGATATCAGTGGAGAAATAACTACAGAAAGAATGAAGAGATGGAGCCAGAGCAAAAACAACCCCCAGGTGTAGATGCGACTGGTGATGGGAGTAAAGTCTGATGTTGTAAAGAGAAATATTGCATAGGAACCTGGAATGTTAGGTCCATGAATCAAGACAAATTGGAAGTGGTCAAACAGGAGATGGCAAGAGTGAACATCGGCATTTTAGGAATCAGTGAACTAAAATGGACTGGACTGGGTGAATTTAACTCCGATGACCATTGTATCTACTACTGTGGGCAAGAATCCCTTAGAAAAAAATGGAATAGCCATCACAGTCAACAAGATTCCAAAATGCAGTACTTGGATGCATTCTCAAAAACAACAGAATGATCTCTCTTCATTTCCAAGGCAAACCATTCAATATCACAGTAATCCAAGTCTATGCCCTGACCAGTAATGCTGAAGAAGCTGAAGTTGAATGGTTCTATGAAGACCTACAAGACCTTCTAGAACTAACACCCAAAAAAGATATCCTTTTCATTATATGGACTGGAATACAAAAGTAGGAAGTCAAGAAATACCTGGAGTAATGGGCAAATTTGGCCTTGGAGTACAGAATGAAGCAGGGAAGATGCTAATAGAGTTTTGCCAAGAGAATGCACTAGTCATAGCAAACACCCTCTTCCAACAACACAAGAGAAGACTCTACACATGGACATCACCATATGGTCAACAGCAAAATCAGATTGATTATATTCTTTGCAGCCAAAGATGGAGAAGCTCTATACAGTCAGCAAAACCAAGACCTGGAACTGACTGTGGCTCAGATCATGAACTCCTTATTGCCAAATTCAGACTTAAATTGAAGAAACTGGGAAAACCACTAGACCATTCAGGTATGACCTAAGTCAAATCCCTTATGTTTATATAGTGGAGGTTACAAATAGATTCAAGGGATTAGATCTGATAGAGTGCCTGTAGAACTATGGACAGACATTGTACAGGAGGCAGTGATCAAGACCATCCCCAAGAAAAACAAATGTAAAGAGGCAAAATGGTTGTCTGAGGAGGCCTTACAAATAGCTATGAAAAGAAGAGAAGTGAAAGGCAAAGGAAAAAAGGAAAGATATACCCATTTGAATGCAGAGTTCCAAAGAATAGCAAGGAGAGATAAGAAAGCCTTCCTTAGCGATCAATGCAAAGAAATAGAGGAAAAACAACAGAATGGGAAAGACTAGAGATCTCTTAAAGAAAATTAAAGATACCAAGGGACTTTTCATGCAAAGATGGGCTCAATAAAGGACAGAAATGGTATGGACCTAACAGAAGCAGAAGACAATAAGAAGAGGTGGCAAGAATACACAGAAGAACTATACAAAAAAGATCTTCTTGACCCAGATAATCACGATGGTGTGATCACTCACCTAGAGCCAGACATCCTGGAATGCAAAGTCAAGTGGGCCTTAGGAAACATCACTATGAACAAAGCTAGTGAAGGTGATGGAATTCCAGTTGAGCTATTTCAAATCCTAAAGTGTGATGCTGTGAAGGTGCTGCAGTCAATATGCCAGCAAATCTGAAAAACAGCAGTGGTCACAGGACTGGAAAAGGTCAGTTTTCATTCCAATCCCAAAGAAAGGCAATGCCAAAGAATGCTCAAACTACCGCACAATTGCACTCATCTCACACGCTAGCAAAGTAATGCTCACAATTTTCCAAGCCAGGGTTCACCAGTATGTGAACCATGAACTTCCAGATGTTGAAGCTGGATTTAGAAAAGGCAGAGGAACCAGAGATCAAATTGCCAACATCCGTTGGATTATAGAAAAAGCAAGAGAGTTCCAGAAAAACATCTGCTTTATTGACCATACCAAAGCCTTTGACTATGTGGATCACAACAAACTGTGGAAAATTCTTAAAGAGATGGGAATACCAGATCACCTGACCTGCGTCTTGAGAAATCTGTATGCAGGTCAAGAAGCAACAGTTAGAATTGGACATGAAACTACAGACTGGTCCCAAATTGGGAAAGGAGTACATCAAGGCTGTGTATATTGTCACCCTGCTTATTTAACTTATATGCAGAGTACATCATGAGAAATGCTGGACTGGATGAAGCACAAACTGGAATCAAGATTTCCAGGAGAAATATCAATAACCTCAGTTATGTAGATGACACCACCCTTCTGGCAGAAAGCAAGGAAGAACTAAAGAGCCTCTTGATGAAAGTGAAAGAGGAGAGTGAAAAGTTGGCTTAAAGCTCTACATTCAGAAAACTAAGATCATGGCATCTGGTCCCGTCACTTCATGGCAAATAGATGGGGAAACAATGGAAACAGTGACAGACTTTATTTTTGGGGGCTCCAAAACCACTGCAGATGGTGACTGCGGCCATGAAATTAAAAGATGCTTACTCCTTGGAAGGAAAGTTATGACCAACCTAGACAGCATATTAAAAAGCAGAGACATTACTTCACCAACAAAGGCTCCCCTAGTCAAAGCTATGGTTTTTCCAGTGGTCATGTATGGATGTGAGAGTTGGACTACAAAGAAAGCTGAGTGCCAAAGAATTGTTGCTTCTGAACTGTCGTGTTGGAGAAAACTCTTGAGAATCCCTTGGACATCAAGGAGAGCCAACCAGTCCATCCTAAAGGAGATCAGTCCTGAATATTCATTGGAAGGACTGATGCTGAAGCTGAAACTCCAATACTTTGGCCACCTGATGCAAAGAACTGACTCATTTGAAAAGACCCTGATGTCGGGAAAGATTGAAAGCAGGAGGAAAAGGGGATGACAGAGGATGAGATGGTTGAATGGCATCACCGACTCAGTGGACATGAGTTTGAGTAAACTCCAGGAGCTGAATGATGGACAGGGAAGTCTGGCCTGCTGCAGTCCATGGGGTCACAGAGAGTCGGACACAACTGAGCAACTGAACTGAACTGAACTGATGCACTATGAACATTCTTGTACATGTTTTCAATAAACACATGAATATGTTTTTGAAGATACATACCTAGGAGTGGTATTGTTATGGAATCCAAGCTCGTTCTGCTCACAGCACAACAGACCAATAAATTGAGAGTTGAGTTGTTGGTACCAGGAATAAGGACTTTATTTGGAAAGCCAGCACATTGAGAAGGTGGTGAACCTGTGTCCCAAAGAACCGTCTTGCCCGAGTTAGAATTCAAGTTCCTTTTACACTAAAAGGGGAGGTAGTAAAGTCAGACACTTCCTGGTTCCCATCAGCTTCTGGAGGGGATATGTTAATTTCTTCCTCTCTGCAGTTATTCACAGGTGGGCTAGGTCAAAATGTTTCCTGTTAGCTAAATAAAGGTATTTTATCTTAGTGCTCATTACCTGGGAGGCAGAGTTTCTGGAGATGGGCCATTATGTGTAATTTAAGTTTATAGGCAACATCCTTTAGTGATTAACTTAGAATACAGAGCCTCTTCCCTAGTACAGTATTGCTGGGTTATAGGATTTACATATGTTCAGCTTTATAATAGTTTTCCAAATGCTTTTCCAAAATGGATGTACCAATTCACTCTTCCACTATTGAGAGTTCTGGATGTTCTGTATTTTTTGTCTTTCCATTTTACTCACTGTGTTGGAAGTATGTCCCATAGTGGCTTTAATTTTTATTTTCTGATGGCTAATGAAGTTGAATGTCTTTTCTTGTTACTGTCCATTTGATTATCCTTGTTCATTGGATGCCTTTTCAGGTTTTTTGCCCATTTTTAACCTTCATCTTCTTGTTTGCTTTGTGGGAATTCCTTATACATTATGAATATAAGTCCTTTATCAGATGTGTATTACAAATACCTTCACCCACTCTATGGGCTGTCCTTTTACTGACTGATACACTTTAAGGAACTAATGATCTAATGCTAAAGGAGTTCAATTTACCTTTTTTCCCTTTTTCTTCAGAACTTCTATTTTGGTTTAAGAAATCATTGCCTACCCCAGGTTTCTGAAGATAAAAACTCTTTCCTTCACATTTAAATCTACAACCCACCTAAAAAATGACTTTGACGTGTACTGTGACATGTAGTGAAAGTCCATTTTCCCATATGTTTACACACCTACCCTGGTGCCGTTATTGAAACCATTTTTCTCTGCTGTACTGCAAGGTGACATTTGATATAAAGCAGGTGATTATATGTGTGAGGGTCTGATTTGGACTCTGTTTTATCCCTTTGGTGCATCTGTCCTTAAAACAAGATGACCATAGTTTTATAAGTCATATCATGCAGTATAAGTCCTCCAGCTTCATTTTTCATCTTATGATTTGTCTTTGCTATTCTCAGCCTTTGCATTTCTACATAAATTAATGTGTATGTACTCTATATAGAATAATTATATATTTAATATGGAATCTATATGTTAATTCCATATAAATAAATCTATAGATCAAGTGAGAGAAAATTTATATCTTTGCAATATTAAATTTCCTAATCAATGAACATGACATGTTCCTTAACTCTTTCACAAATATTTTTTAATTTTCAAAGTAAGGGTCTTGAACATTATTCATTAGGTTATCTCTATGCACTTTATGTATTTTGTTATATTGTAAAGAAATGATCTTAAAATGCCAGCAACAGCTGAGATATAGAAATACAGTTTATTGTTATTTATTAATCTTGTATTCTAGAACCTTTCTACATTTATTTATAAATTCTAGTAGCTTGTAGAATTTTTTAGACTTTCTAGGAAAAACAAAGAATGATAGTTTTATTTTTTCCTTTCCAACTGGAGTGGGGGTAGGTTCTTTTTTGTCTTGCTACATCGTGTAGGTCTTCCAGGAAATTTTTTAATTGGAGAGTTAATAGCAGATATCCTCGATTAATTTCCAGTCTCAGAGGGAAATGTACTATTTCACCAGTAAATATGATATTAGCTGTAGCATTTTTGTAGATACTATAATACATATGAGATTAAGGTAGTTACCTTCCATTCCCAGTTTTCTAAGTTTTTATCTTTCATAAATAATGTTGAAAGTTATCAAATGCTTTTTCTTTATCCTTTAAAGTGATCATGTGATTTTCCTCTTTTTTTCTGTACATTGGTGGATTATATTGATTGATTTTCAAATGGTTACCCACTCGTACATTCCTGGAGTAAACCTCAAACCTCATTTAGTTATGGTATCATTGCTTTTATGTATCACTAAATTTGATTTGCTAGGGTTTTGATTAGGATTTTGACATCTATGTTCATGAGAAATATTGATCTTTTGTTTCCTGTAATGTTCACATTAGTTTTAATATGAAGATTAGTTTAACCTCATAAAAAGAGTTGTAAAGTCTATCCTCTGTTTCTACTCTGTGGAGGAGTTTCTACAAGATTGATGTTATAATTTTTTTAAATGATTGGAAAAATTCACTCTGAAACCACATGATCATGTGGCTGTGTTTTGTGTGTGTTTTAAAATTACAGACTCGATTTATTTTAAGAGATTTTGAACTGTTTAGAATCTCTGTTTCTTTTTATGTCATTTTGAAATGGTTTTCAAGAATTTGTCTATTTTATCTAAATTCTCAGATGTTTATGTTAGCTCATATTATTTTTTAAATGTCTATAGGATCTGTGATGATGGCCCTTTTTTTTCTTTTTTAAAAAATGTTTATTTATTTATTTGATTGCACCATTTCTTAGTTGTGGTACCCAGCATCTTCAATGTTCATTGCAGCATGCAAGATCTTTTAGTTGTGGCATGTGAACTCTTAGCTATGGCACGTGGGATCTAGTTCCCGGACCAGGGTTGAACCCAACCCCCCTGCACTGGGAGCACAAGTCTTAGTCACTGGGCCATCAGGGAATTCCTAATGGTCCCTTTTTCATTTCCAGTGTTGATGTTTTGAAATTTCCTTTGGTTTTCATTAATAATGTTGCTAGGGACATGTGAATCTTATTAATCTATTCAAGGAACCTATCTTGGTCTCCACTGGTTTTTCCTTGGTACATTTATTTCCTGTTTCATTAACCTCTACTCTTTATTTTTATTCCTTCTGTCCTTTTCATTTGGGTTAGATGTGCTGTTCTTTCTTCTGGCTTCATGAAATGGAAGTTTATATCACTGTATCTTCTTTGTCAGTATGGTATAGTGTTGTAAATGCTATAAAGCCATAAATGTCTTTCTGTGCAGTGTTTTGGGCTTCCCTGATAGCTCAGTTGGTAAAAAAAAAATATCCACCTGCAATGCAGGAGACCCCAGTTCGATTCCTGGGTCGGGAAGATCCACTGGAGAAGGGATAGGCTACCCACTCCAGTATTCTTGGGCTTCCCTTTTGGCTCAGCTGGTAAAGAATCCACCTGCAATGCAGGAGACCTGTGTTTGTTCCCTGGGTTGGGAAGATTCATTGGAGAAAGGAAAGGCAGTATTCTGGCCTGGAGAATTCCATGGACTGTATAGTCCATGGGGTTGCAAAGAGTCCGACACTACTGAGTGACTTTCACTTTCACTGATGAGTGATCCTTATTGGGCCATTTTCACCTTGTTTTCTGCTGAGGCTGAAGTGACCAACCCAAAATGGGAATATCAGGCCAGGATCACCAGGCCTCCATGGGGGAGGTATCCAGTTTTGACTGGAGTCCAGTAGTGGGTTAATTGAAACTTTTCCAATGGGATGAACATGGTAGTCATGTCATGGGGTTGACAAGTCTGAAACTCCAAGGGATACCTGTTGGGTAGATGCTATCTCCCCCTGCCAGAGGTTCCAGTCAGCAAAAGCATTGATCACAGACCCTTGGAACTCAAAGGGACACTGGGATTGTAGGGCCCCCAAAGCAGCAAATGTACTAGAGTTTCCTGGACCACTTCCAACTTAGCCTGATGGGCTGGCTCCATGTATGGGAAGCTCATTTGCAAGTTGGAGGTCATAAAGGACCAACTGGCTGCCCAGGTGAGGCGTATTGCATCTCCAACTCAGAACCTAAGTAGTAGGAGCCCTCTTTTGGTAGCGGATTGTGATGGCTGAAGAGACTGCAGATTTCCTTGACCACCAGAGAGATTGATCATTGCGAATCCCCAGTAGCATCCCAAGAAACTTGACTTCACAAGCAGGGTCTTAAATTTTGTTGAGACTTTTCAGCCACCCAACTGGCTGAGGTGTGATATCACAGAGTCCAGGCCCCAAGGCTGAGCTTCTGATGTGCAAGTCAGCAGTCATCATCTACAAGGTGAAAGCTTGGACCCCGTGAGTAGAGGCCTCATGTGCAACCCTGACTCACTCACCAGGAGTAAATGGCAGGAGCATTTTCCCCATTCGCCCTTCTCCACCTGTGGCTCTTCTGATCAGGATAATCCCCTTTGGCATTTATGGGATAGGATATCCATGCATGTGAACTTAATTCCTATTGTACATTCAAGTACAGAAGCAGCAACAAGTCTGCACTGGATTGGACCCAGGGGCACTGCACACAGAATTCCATGAGCTTCCATTCCCTACTGTGAGCATACCCAACTCCTGTCAGTTGAGCTCAGAGGCCACTTCCCCTTGTAACTGGGTAGGATAGTAACTGTGGTACCTTTCTCCGACAGAGCCATAAAAGTGTGAGCACCTCTCCTCCATAAGGTGCCCCAGCTCACTTGAACAAGTGCATGTGATCTCTGGTCCGCCTCTGGGGCAGAGAGACCTGGGCCTCATCCCTATTACCTTTCATGAAAGCAGCTAATGTTGGGGAAGAGAGGTAGGGAGGAACCAGGAGGTACAGAGGGAGAGAGCCAGGCACAGTTACTTTCCTATCTGAGTTCTTTTGCAGTTAAGTCAAACGAATTTCCCATGATCTGGTCCACCAGAAACCCTATATCAATTCTGGGGGCTCCTTGGAATCAGGCAGGAGGGAGTGAGCATCAGCCCCATTCAGCCTTACTCTTACTGCTTCACCTCTAAACAGTTGTTAATCGATAAGATAGTTGGGCCCTTACTCACTGGCCCTTTGCCCATAACCTGGGTAGGAGAGTTCCCCACAGAATCCTGGGACATCTTTTTCTACCTCCTGACCTAGCCTCCTGACCCCATGTCCTGTCTCTTTGAGAAAGCCTAGTCTCTGTTGGAATCCTGTCTCCATCTTTAAAGACTGTTTAGAACTGTGAAGATCCTACTCAGCTTGCAAGCTGGTTAGTCAGCCCAACAGTTCATGAATGCTGGCAGAAGATATGAGATTTCTGGGTCAGAGACAGAAGCCATTATCATTCACAGTACATGAGGCAGCATGCACTCCATGTTCATGTCAATTTCCCTTGCCCTCCAACCCCCGTAGGTGATACAGAAGCAGGGAAGGGGGGATACTGTGCACATAGTAGATTTGTATCACTGCTCAGAACCCCAGCCCCCAACAAGGTCAAGTCAATTGAAAATATAACTACTAAATGTGTTATGGGCTTCCCTGGTGGCTCAGATGGTAAAGAATCTTCCTGCAATGCAGACCATGGTTTGATCCCTGAGTCAGGAAGATCCCCTGGAGAAAGGAATGGCTACCCACTCTAGTATTCTTGCCTGGAGAACTTCATGGACAGAGGAGCCTAGTGGGCTACAGTTCATGTAGTTGCAGAGTCACAGTTGATTAACTAACATACACACACACAAATGTGTTATACACCTATGATTTATCCTAAAATACATGTGAAGCAAAAATTGACAGACTCAATAGAGAAATAGACACATCTAAAATCAAACTTGGAAATTTTTAATAGAATTCTCTTGATAAATGATAGAATTAATATTCAAAAAAAATCAGTAGGGATTAGATGAAGATAAATAAAGAACTTAACCCAACTTACATACATACCACATGGCACCTACCAATTGCAGAATAAATATATATTCTTTTCAAGTAAGAAATTTTCCAAATTGACCACATGGTGGGCCATAAAGATTGTATCAATAAATTTCAAAGAATTTTAAATCATTCAGACACAATAAATATCTGACCTTACCATACAATGAAATATCCCTCTTTACCTTACACCTTAATGTTTACTTCGTCCAGTATCAAACTTTACCAGCTTTACTTTTGCTTGTTTTTGAATGATATATCTTTTTCAGTCTACTTACTGTCAAATTTCTGTATCATCATATTTACAGTTTCTTTTATAAACAGCCTTTAGTTGGTTTTGAAAGCAGGCTGATAGTGTATATTTTTTATAGTGTCTTTTAATTGAAATGGGGCTTCCCGGGTGTCTCAGTGATAAAGAATGCATCTGCCAATGCAAGAGACACAGGTTCAGTCCCTGGGTCAGGAAGGTCTCCTGGAGAAGGAAATGGCAATCCAGTCCCATATTCTTGCCTGGGAAATCCCTTGCAGAGAGGAGCCTGGCGGGCTACAGTCCATAGATAAAGTCTCAAAAAATCAGACATAACTTAGTGACTAAACAGCAGCAACAACAGCAAATTTAATTGGAATATTTAGTCCAGTCACTTTTAATATAAATGCTCTTTTGGGTTAAATCTGTTATCTTGGTGTTTGTTTTTTATTGTCATATTTCTTTGTTTCTCTCGTACTATTTTGAATTATTTAAGGATATTTATCATTTTGTTTTCCCTTCTAATATCTTGTTAGTCATACATTTTTTTTTTTGTCATACATTTCTTATTATTCTTTTTGTGGTTACCCTGTAGTTTACAACATGCATTTTTGAGCTATTAGAATTTATCTTAAGTTAGCACTTTTACCTCTTTCTGCTGTCATGTGTTTTTAGTTCTACATATAATTTAACTCAAAAAAACCATTATTAGTATTGCTTTGAACAGCCAATATCTACCAATATATGCATTGCCCTTTTGTGTGTGTGTGTGTGTGTGTGTGTGTACCCTCCTTCCATCAAAGTCATTTTCCTTCTGTCTGGAGATCTGTCTTTAGTATTCCTTACTGTAGATCTGATGGTGATAAATTGTTTCTTTCTATTTATCTGAGGTATAGAATTCTAAGTTGGTAATAATTGCCTTTCTTCAAAACACCTTGCATAGATTATGAAATTGCATTTAATCTATGCATCAATTTAGAGAGAATTCACATCTTTACTGTGTTGAGAGTCTTCCAATTTGTAAATATAGTATGTATCTCCAATTGTTTAGATCTTCCTTGATTTCTTTTATCAGCATTTTCTAGTTTTCAGCATACAAGTACTGAAGATATATTTTTCCTCGCTTCTTGAATTCATACATTTATAGGTTTTGTCTGTTTGTTTTTTGCTTGTTTGTTTAACAACATTTGGGAAATTTTCAGTAATTATTTCTTTGGATACTTTTTTCAGCTTTACGTATTTCTTCTCTCCTATGGGACTCTGATCACATGATCTTTTTTGGTTTATTTTCTGTCTATTATTCAGATTCTTTAATTTCTATGTTATACCTGGTCATTCACAGATTCTTTCTTCTCTTCATTCTGCTGTTAAACACATCCATTGAGGTTTTTTCATCAGTTGTTGCATTATTTTAGTTCAAAAATCCTCGTTTGGTTTTTCTTTGTATCTTCTTTTTTATTGTTGTTGAACCTTATTTTTTTTTGACTGACATCTTTCTATTTTTTTTCATATTTTTCAAGCCTATTTTAATTGTTTTTTGAAGCATTTTCATGATGCCTGCTTTAAAATTTCTGTCAGATAATTCTATATCATCTGTGTTGGTGTTGGTTAGTTGTCTTTCCTCTTTCCATTTGAGGTCTTCCTGGTTCTTGGTGCAAATAGTTTTTAATTAAAAATTTTATATTTGGGGTATTAAGTTATACGACTCTGAATCTTATTTAAATCTTATGTTTTAGCAGACTTTTTCTGATACAATTCCATTAGGTACAATGCACCACTGATTGATAATCACCAGATAGGAATGGACATACAGGTTTTTTATTTAATTGGAGTAAGAGTGCTTTACAATCTTGTGTTGGTTTTTGCTATACAGCAATACAAATCAACCATAATTTTATGTGTGTGTGTGTGTGTGTGTGTGTGTGTGTGTGTGTATGTATCCCTTCCCTCTGAAGCTTACCACCTATACCCTCATCTTACACCTCTACGTTGTCACAGAACATTAGGCTGGGCTCCCTATGTTATATAGTAGCTTCCCACTAGCTATCTATTTTACATATGGTAGTGTTCTTCAGTCCCATTTTTGTAGAGTTCATATATATGCATTAATATGAGATATTTGTGTTGCATGTACAGGTTTTCCAAGCTGCCTCTGCTGACACCTAATGTGGAATGAACTTCTTGGTACTGTTTGGCAGTGGTGGGGGACCTCATCACCATCCCATGGGGGTGGAAGTCCAGGCTCCCGATATGTTCTCAATTGGGGTAGGGGTGGTAGGGGTGGAATCCTCATTACCATCCAGCAGGGTTGAAGTCCTGACTCCGCACCACCTGGCAATGGGGGAGGGGTGGAGAGTGACTCATTGCAGCCTGGCAAGGATGCAGTCTCAGCTCCCCACTCTGCTGGCTGAGTGGTAGGAGGGCTACAGTTTGTTCTGCAGATACAGCTGGAATAGAGTGGCTATTTCTAAGCTGTGGTTGTCTGACTCAACTAACCCTCTCCTGGTATTCTGTCTAGAGAGAGCATGATTTTTTTTTTTTTAATTTCCAGACTGTCACCTTCTCCAGCATCTAATCTGGGGTTTGTGAGCCAAAGAGGAAGCCAGGCCACTTACCACCAGGTTGAGCTCAGGTCTTGAGTTTCTTAACCAGTCTGCCTTCTCTCCACCTTTTGGTCTGCCCATACTGTTTTATACATAATGTCCAAGGGTTTCAGTTGTACTTAATAGAAACAGTAGGGGGAGAAGATGTCTACTCTGTTTTCCTGGAAACAAAGTCTCAAGGTGTGTTAATGAAATTTAATATGACTCTACCAAAATACCTACAATGGTTTTGATGTATAAAATTAAATGTAGTCAGAGAGAAAAAGACAAATATCACATGATATCACTGATGTGTGGAATCTAAAAAAAATGATAGTGAGTGAAATCGCTCAGTCGTGTCTGACTCTCTGCGACCCCATGGACTGTAGCTGACCGGGCTCCTCCATCCATGGGATTTTCCAGGCAAGAATACTGGAGGGGGTTGCCATTTCATTCTCAAAAAAAAAAAAAAGATACAAAGAACTTATTTACAAAACAGAAAGAGGCCTACAGACACAGAAAAAACAAATTTATAGTTACCAAAGGGGAAATAGGGGGATAAATTAGGAGTTTGGGATGAACAAATACACATTACTATATGTAAAATAGATAATTAATAAAAACCCACTGTATAACACAGGAAAATATATTCAATATCTTGTAATAACCTATAATGGAAAGTAATCTGAAAAACAATAGGTATATGTATGTATGTATAACTGAACCACCTTGCTATATACCGGGAGCATTGTACATCAACTATACATCAATTTAAAAAATTAAATTTTAACCGTACTCTCAAAGGTATGTATGCATCAATAAAGAATGACTTTTTAAATAACTTTTGGGAAGAGAAATTGTGTTCAAGGAAATTGCACAAAAATTTTATATTTTGTGTAAAATATGTTCCTAGATTCAAGGAGAGAAGGCTTTAATCTTGAATTTCTTGCTAACTGATGCAAGGATTTGGCTATTTTTTTATCTTAAAAGAAAAAATATCTATATTTTGTCTGAGCATAAGTAGCCATCATGCTGGTGGCTCAGGGGTAAAAAATCCACCTGCCAGAGCAGGAGCCGCAGTAGACTCGGGTTCAATCCCTGGGTCAGGAAGATCATCTGAAGGAGGAAATGGCAACCCACTCCAATATTCTTCCCTGGAAAATCCCATGGACAGAGAAGCCAACAGGCTACAGTCCGTGGGGTTGCAAAATTGAACACGACTGACCAACTGAGCACACACAGCCATAACCCTCCACCTTACCACTGAAGTTCTCTAGAATCCTCTAGAAAATCATCCACTGATATTAAAGCTCACTTAGCAAACATCTGTGTTTGTCCTGGGATTCTAAACATCTGCTTCTGTTCCAGGTCGCCTGAATTGGTGGTCCACCGTGTGCACGAGCTGTAAACGGCTTCTTCCTTTGGCCACGACCGGGGACGGGAACTGCCTTTTACATGCTGCCTCACTGGGTAAGCCCTGCAGTATAGACAGAGGGTGGCAGTGCCCAGGCCTGCTCTGTGCATCCTTAGAGGACAGTCTTATACTAAGTAGAGCCATGTGCATCACTGTCAACTGAAGAGATCCCCAAGGGCTGGAGGCAGCAACCCCCACCCTCCTTGTCAAGCAGCTGGCAGGCTTGGTGGGGGCATAGAGCACACATGAATGAGAAAAGATCTGTCTTGATAGAAGGAGGCCTGAGCAGACCTGCGCGGATGGGCAGCAGACATCAGGGTCTAGAGCAATCAAAGAGGACTTCCTGGAGGAGCTGAGATTTTCCTGAGGCTTGAAGAACCTGAAAGAGTATAAATAGGGCCTTCCAGGCAGGGAGAACACACGGATAAAGTGGAAAGGCAGGAATTAACAGGGTGTTTGGGATCAGGGCTGAGCCCTGTTGAGCTTGAGCAGAAAGTCGGGGGCAGGGGCAGTGCATGAGGCTGGGTAGATCTGGAGCCACCACACTGACTGCAGCTGGTGCACTTAGACTGACAAAAAGACAGACATGGGTAAGTAGTACGGAGGTCAGCACAGTCAGAATGTACTGCAGAGAGGTCAGCAAACTCTTCCAGCAGAGATGTGACCTTCCTGGTTGCAAAAAGCGACACCAGCAAATGCACAGGTGTGGGTGGCAATGTTTGGATGACAGAAGGTCACAGTACACTTTCTGGAAGATCATGTAACCCCTCTGGACCCAGGCTTACATACACATGCAGGACTGGATTTGTGCCAAGGACACCAGCATCAGAGCTGGTGGTGCCTTATTACTCCTACAGTCTGAGGACCCTCTCCAGGGATGGGCCCCTCCAACAAGAATATGGTCCTTGTTGGTCAAACTCACCTCCCCAGGTAAATATGACCTTAACTCAGTGCCGTGACCCGGAGCAAGGATGCCCCAGACCTCACTTCAGACCTGTAGTGAGAGGTCTGTTCTATGAGAGGTGGGCTGAGCTGAACCTGAAAAGTTTTCAAGGGAAATGCAGGGCATCTGGGATGGGCCCCGAGATACCCAGAGGAGGATGGAGCCCAAGTGCAAAGGAAACATTCCATGTTTCTTAGGCTTGACAAAGGGTGATAGGGAAAACAGGGGCACCCACCCACCTGCCCCCTTTCTGTTTCAATATTCATTCATTCCTGTCTGTTGACTCCCCATTCAGCATAGTAAAATAACAATCAACAATTCCACTGCCCAGCGATGTCTGCTTTTAATATTTTGGTATATTGTCTTCCACACTTTTGTTTATACTTTCAGTGAAGTTAGGATCTCACAGTGTTCACAGTTTGGAATCCAATATTTTCCCCTTAAAATTGTAAATTGAATTTTTCACGCTATTCTTCAAAAACACGTTTTTTTTGTTTTTGTAAGTTGTATCTTATTCCATCATAAAATATTCAGTATCCCTCTCTTATGGAACTTATTTCACCTTATTCCGTATCAAACCTAGAGAAAAATTACAAAAGAAGACATCTCTCCTCTTTGCAAAGTCTCAGCCACAGGAATGCCTTTGTCCTTCTAACACTCAATGTACACAGGCACTGCCCCCATCATGACCATAGGTGGACAAGGCCACAAGCCAAATGGTCACATGCCACCGTGGTCCTGACTGATGGCAGGTGTTTCACGGTAAGCACAGTAGCCCCCCAGTTCTGCCTGGGAGGAGAAAGCCTCCTGCAGGTGGCCCTTGCTCTATCTGTGAGAGAGGCTGGGCCGAGACTGAACCTGGGGCTCACAGCCAGTTGATTCTTTTCTCCCACTACTTTGTTTCCCCTTGGTACTCAAATTGTTAAACTATTTACAAGCAAGTCTGCTCAAAGTGGCCATTTGACACTCACCAGCAGTGCTTACCAGACCTGCTGGCCAGCCCTAGCATTGACCTAGGGTGTGGGCACATGTAGAAATGACAGTAATCCTGGGGTCAGGCTTATGGGCAAACGTGTGGGACAAGGAGATTCTCTCTGCACAAGAGACCCAGACAAGGAGCCATGATGAGTACACTGACCCAGGACTTGCCCTGCCTGGGAGGAGGCTGCAGGCAGGTCGGAGGGATGAGAAAGCTCAGCTCGGCCTGTTCATAAAAGGAGTATTGATGGCCGTCTCCCGCCGTCTGTAGAAAAAGACTACTGGAAAGCCCACGGCAGCCCCCTGTTATCACGTCTTTGCACAAAAGGATGCACGGCCAGCCTGAGCCTTTGATCATCAGTCAGTGTGGGTTGCTGCTCTCTGAAAGCTCTCCAGAGGGTCCCAGCTCACTCCAAAGCCCACTTTTCCATTCTCCACCTCGCCCCTTCCATCCCAACTGCAGATACCTTCCCCTCCCTAGGACGCCACGTGGGCCGCCTCGGGGTTGGCCCTGACCTTTTCCTCCACCTGGGATGGTGACTCAACCCTGTCCCTCACCGCTCATGTCTTTGCCCCAGTGTCTCCACTCACGCTGTGACCAAACCACCCGGCACTCTGTCCTCTTAGCCTGCTTCATCTCCCCTTACATTGCCCCTGCCTGTAACAAAGGATGTCACATGTTAATTCGATGGCTGCCTCCCCTACCTTCCCCTCAGTGTGGAATTTTAGGGGAGATTTTAGGAATTTTGTCTGTCCTAGTTGCTTCTGTGGGTATTCCCATCACTTAGAATGGTGTGCCTCACCCCTACTGTGAAATAAGTATGGAATTAATAGTATTCAGTTAAACAAATGAATTTATGAATGAATGTATGAATTTCCCTAGTCTCTCCCTATAGCCAGAGCTGCATCTCTCATGGCGCTTCTTCCACTGACTGGGTTTCTTGGCCTCTTCTGAGCTTCCCCAAGGATGTAGTCAGAGATGCTGGTTTGTCTTATGATACCTGGGCCAGGTGAGGCACTTCCCTCAGAAGCAAGTGCTCTCCCAGGGCCCAGATGTGTGCAGAGATGCCTCAGGGCTACAGACATTGGATGCAGCAGACCCTTGATGAAACTGGGGTCTGACTGCCGTCCTGGCTTGGGGCCCTGCATGAGGACACATCATCCGCTGTCCCCACAGGCTGTCTCCCACTCAAACACAAGGTCAGAACCACAAACATTACATCCCTCAGAACAAACCTTGAGAGGTTGAGGGCAGCCTACAAAGGGCCCCGAGACTTAGTGAAATGGCTCTTGTTTTAAGAAGGCGCCATGCTCATTCATTCAGTGCCTGCATCAGCAGGAAACATCAGAAGGGAGCACAGAGGGCAGATGCTTGCTAATTGTGAGAACTGAATATCTGTCATTATGGCATTATCTGCTCTCACAGCTATGAGGGCCAGGACTGGTAGGTGGTGGCAGTCTCAACTCCTCCTGTTTTGCCCCTTCCTCACATATTTTCTTGTGGCTCAGATGGTAAAGAATCTACCTGCAGTTCAGGGGACGTGAGTTTGACCCTGGGGTCAGGAAGATTCCCTGGAGAAGTCTTCTTGCCTGGAGAATTCCATGGACAGAGGAGCCTGGCGGGTTACAGTCCATGGGGTCTCAAAGATTTGGACACGACTGAGCAACTAACATGCTCACTTTACTTTCACATCTTTCCTCTCTCCTCTACGCCTCACGGGCCTCCTGCCTGCAGGAATGTGGGGGTTTCACGACCGGGACCTGGTTTTGCGGAAAGCTCTCTACACCATGATGAGGACAGGGGCCGAGAGGGAGGCCCTGAAGCGAAGGTGGAGGTGGCAGCAGACACAGCAGAACAAGGAGGTGGGTACCTGTCAGCATGGCAGAGCCGGGACTGTGCCGGGCGCAGCCAAGGCCAAGATGGGGTCCTATTTGGGGCCCCAATATCAAGTCTGTCTTATGAGATGAGGCAACAATGGCTCCATCCCCTACTCAAACCCACTAAAGAGGAACCCATTCCAACAGTCAGCCCCTGCCCACAGCGACCAGACATCCACTCCCCTCACCTGTCCTGGTACAATTATGAAGACCACCTACCCTCACGCACAAGGCTGTCCCAACCTGAACGGTGAGTTAGATAGTCACCTCTGAGTCACTGCTGGTGCGGCCACTGATTGGCCCTGGCATGGCCCCAGCCCAGGGTGTGTGCTCAGTCCAAAGAGAATGCTTATCCCAGAACCTTGGTGAGCACTGGCCCTTTGCTGGCGTGGAAGCCCTTGAAGATGGGTCTGCCCGGGTCCCCACACACATGTCAGTGGTCGGCACCCAGTCCAGTACATGTGCAGGTTGCATTCGGTCGCTCTAGCCCCTGAGAATAACCACTGTTGCTGAGTGGACTTCCGACAGCATAGAGGTTGGAGATTGGGGGTTCTGAACAAATTCTGTCCAGAGCAAATGCTGACAGTCCTTGGCCACTAACAGGTGCCCACCCCAGGGGCTGACCAAGTCGGGAAGTTGGGCTCTCAGCCAGACTGATGTGGGTGCAGGTGTGAAGAGGTGGACGCCACCTCCTAACCCCACCCCACTTTGTGCCAGTCAGGGCTGGTGTACACGGAGGAGGAGTGGGAGCGGGAATGGACGGAGCTGCTGAAGCTGGCCTCCAGTGAGCCACGCACACACTTCAGCAAGAACGGCGGCTCGGGTGGGGGGTAAGTGCTGCCCCAGCCCTCCCTCTGATGGCTTGG
Source organism: Dama dama (assembly GCF_033118175.1). Lineage (NCBI taxonomy): Eukaryota > Metazoa > Chordata > Mammalia > Artiodactyla > Cervidae > Dama > Dama dama. The sequence goes on from NC_083693.1 coordinate 38,542,992, forward strand.
GAAGTGATGGGGGGGGATGTGGGACCCCCAAGCTGGGGACGACACAAGGAGGACTCCTGCCTTAAGATCTTAGATTCTACCAAGGATGCAGAGCAGGTGGTAGGGGATGACAGGACCCTGCTGGATGTTTGGAAGAAAGTGTACACAGTCACCGTGTGCATCTCATGAACTCAAGCATGCCCCCTGCATTGCAGAGAGGGACTCACTGTCCAGCCAGCCTGGGGAGGGCCCAAGCTGCCCACACACTCACCTGGCTCTGAAGCTTCAGGCTGCTGCTGAAATCCTAACCACTAGACCACCAGGCAATGGTGGTGGTCTCTTAAAGTAACCTCTATGAAACTTGGGCCAGCAGGGTTCCAGAGCAGGTAAGCATCATGCTGGAGCCTGGCCCCGTGGTGAGTGACATGTACAGCACCACTCCTGCCCAGATCCGGGCCCTCCAGCCCCAGGACAGATGGGAACAGACCCTGCACTGCTGCTCCCAGCATGGACACTGGCCCAGCAGTTTTTCCCAGAAAGAACCAGGTGAAGCACCTGAAGAGGTCGGAAGGGAGCAAAGGTCAGACTCAAGGATGCACTTGACCAACTTCCTGCCTTCTTCCCGCAAGACTCACAGTACCCAATTCCAAGGCTCACTGGCAGAGCCCCAGCCGGAGACCCTGGAGGCAGGGAGGCATGTCCACGACTCACTCAGAGAGAAGGATGGAGACCAGGTTGGGGTCCAGACAGGGCGAACCACCAGCCAGAGAGCCATCATGGATAGGCTGTTTAGAACTGGTGACCACAGGGAGGACCCTCTCCGAGACCCCAGGAAGGCAAGACCAGCATGAGCTCTCTGCCGAGTTCAGATGCGTGAGAAAGACTGAATGGTAACTATACCAGTAGTTATAGATGCAGTGAGAACTGTGAGCGCCGAGGCCAGGCAGAGGTGGGGGCTTCCGTACAGGCACACTCAGAGCCACAGAAGCCATTCTTTCTCATCCTCCTACTCACAAATCACAACATGTCTGTTTCTTGTGGCTGAAGCAAGAGAAATCAGACATTCTGTGCTACTTACTGCACCTCCAGAGACCTGTGAAGTGCTACCTCCTGTGAAGTGCTACCTCCAAAAGGACTGCTGCTGGAGTCTGCAGTCCCCTCCGGCAAAGGTGAACTCAGCTTGCCCATCACCAGAGCTGCTAGTGGGGCCATGGGTAAGAGGGCTGGTCCCCAGAAGGAAAAGGAAGACATGGAAGAGAGAGGAAAATAACTCCACCCCAAGTCATGCGGGTCTGCATTGGAAACCAGTGTTGGAGTGAAGTTGCCCATCACCACCTGGCACATGCAGCCCCGACCCCCACTATGGACACTGGGGGAAGAGGGTGTGCGTGCAATGGGAGGAATCCATTACTTGTTACAAAACTGGTAAAATCTATGAAAGCAGTTAGTGACAGCCTCTGGGTGCTTCATCTGGTTTAATGGCAACTGAGAACTAAGAAAGGGGTCTTCCTGGTGGACCCCAACCAGATACCCAGACTCACATGTCACGGATTAAGAGTCCCAGACTGGGTGCGCGATCTTGGGCATGTCTCCCAAGCTCCTGGAGCATCTTTGTTGTTCAGATGTAGAATGCATTTGGTAGTAAGGCCTGCTGGGCTGTATCGGTTTTTCATGGTGGTGGAGTAAACCACACCAAAACTGGGTGGCTTAATACAGAGACGCTGGATTTGTTCCTATTCTGGGGTCAGCATTCTGGTCTGGAATTTTCTGAAGCCTCTCTTGGGGCTACAGCATCTGGCAGTTAGTCTGAGCGGCTCAGGACCATCCAAGATGGCCTGATTCACAACTCTGGCTCTTGCTGAGCCTCTGTCCAGATTTCATCCTTGAGAAGACTCAGGCCCCTTACATATGGATCAGGGCAGGAAGAGGGGGCAGCCCCCATTGTGGAGGTTCAGCTCAAGCCTCTGCTTGCATCACCTTTACTAATGTCCCATGGAAACACTGGCCAAAGCAAGTCCCATGGCTGAGCCAGCCTCTGGGCAGATAGACTCCATCCTTAATAAAAGGAGGGACAAAGTCACATTGCAAAGGGACAAATACACAGTAAGAAGGCTCTGTGGCCATCAGAGCAGTTGGCCACATTCTCTGATTCTGTTGGCATTGGGCAGTGAAATCATGGGTTTGAAAGTGGAAAGAAGCTTTTATGACTATAGACATAATGTTTACTAAGACATTGTCACACTCAGCCTGTGAGTTGGCATGCCTGCTGCCTATATGGTATATCATAAAGGCCTATCCCAAATACCTGAAATGTATGGTTTCCCTGACTTTCCATGGTTCTCTCACTGTGCATGGTGTAGTGGTTATGATACTCACACTGGCTCATCTGAGTGTCTGATATTATTCCTGTGAGTCTTGAAAACGCTGGAGCCTCGGGGGCTTTCAGGAGTCTCTGAATGTAGAGCAAATCCCTTCCATGAGTTTATATGTCCCATGAGTTTATATATACTCTGACTTCCAGACCCTAGACCTATAGGAATGGAACATAAAAATAGCTTATTGAATTATGCTGGGCAGTGAGGATTGGAGAAAGGAAGCCATGAACCTCTGCTGGGCACCTACCTGCCTTATATACTACCTAAATGCCACCGCCTTACACACTTTATCTGCACTTTATAAATTAGGCATCACCCTCCTTTATATGTTAGAGAACTAATGTTCTCAGAGATTAATTGACTTACCTCTGGTTTGTAACTGGTGGAGCTAAGATGCAGACCGAGACCTGTCTGAGTCCAGCACCCTACAGTTTGCCAGAGAATATGCTATGACAAGTTTTATAGCTTCTTAAGAAAAAGTGCACTGCAGATAGAATTTTTTGAGTCCTTGCATATCTGAATTTCTTTTTATTCTGTCTCACCCTTGATGGATAGTTTGGGTATAAATTCTCTTTAAATTCATGATATGAATGATGTCATGAAAGGTGTTATATCAGACAGAAAGCTATCAACTTCCTGGCACTCAGTCAAAGTTGGCTAATTTGAAGTAAAACAATTATATGAAATCCAAAGACTAAATATCTTCAACCAACTTCTTACTCCACCTTTACAGACTCTGAAAAAGATTCATTCATTAACTTAACACGTATTAATTGCCTGAGGCATGCTGTGCATTTTCAAACACACTATCTCATTCTGTCATCACTGTAACCCTGTGAGATAAAGGTTATAATTCTTATTTAAAGTATGAGGAACTTTGGATTCAGGATAAAAATGATTTGCCCAGGGTAATCTACTGAGTGGAAGAGCTGTAGTTCAAATTCAGGTGTCCTGCCTCCCAGGTCTCCTGGTCCCTGATTTTCCTCCTACCCCTTAGCTCAAAAGCCTCTTTCTGTTCTTATAGAGAATTGGGTTCTTGCTCTTTTCTGTGGGTGATAGAATGAGGCCTCTTTGTTTTCTAGCCCAATTCTAGGGTTTGTGTCAGGGGAGTATCATTTCAGATCTCAGCCTTTGTTAACAACAGACTAATAAACCTTTGCCATCAGGTGTCTTTCTGCATGAATGTACAGAAAGGTATTTTCCAACTCAGTCTCCCTGGGTCTCCCTTTTCCTCCTCTGCTAAATACTGAAAACCTTTGTAAGCATTAGTTCTATGATAAATTAATGAGAGGAATTACTTTAAATTTTCAAGCAATTTTCAACAACCACTATGCTCTTTGGAGGCAGGGAATAAACCAGGACCCTCTCAGTTTGAAGAATACCATGTAAACCCCATTAGGGAAATGAAAATTAAAACCACTACATACCTATAAGAAAGTCAGAAAAAATATATATACTGGCAATACCAGGTGCTGGTGAGAGGGCAAAGCAAATATTACATCACATTGTTGGTGATATAAAAATGACACAACCACTCTGGAATACAATTTGACAGATTCTTATAAATTTAAAAACACATTTGCCATATGACCTAGCAGTCCTATTCCTGAGTATTTACCCTAGACCACTGGTTCTCAACCAGGAATAATTTTGCCCCCAGGGGACATTTGGCTAGATTTAGGGATATTTTGATGGTCACAACTGGAATGTAGTCTGAATACTGCTAGAATCTAATGGGTAGAAACCAGGGATGCTGCTAAGCCTTCTAACATGCACCAGACAGCCCCCCAAACAAAGAGATAGCTAGTCCAAAATTTCAGTAGTGTCAAGATTGAGAAAATCTGCCCCCAAAGAAATGAAAATGTGTGTTCACACAAAGTTCTATGTAAAATGTTTATAGAGGTTCCATTCATAATTGCCCAAAACTTGAAACAAATCAAATGTCCTTTGATAAAAAAAAATTGGGAGTACATCAATATTATGAAATACTATTCAGGAATTAAAAACAAACTACTGATGTATGCAATAACTTGTACGAAAGGATCAGGTCTCAAAAAGTTATTGTATTGTATGTATGGTTTCATTTATATGACATTATCCAAAAGGCAAAAATATAATGATGGAGAACAGATCAGGGTTTCATTTATTTAGAATGAATGTCTGACTTTCCAATATCATTTCTTGAAAAGACTATTCTTTCATCATTGAATTGCTTTTATATTTTTCAGATACCTATAGGCAGCAGCATAGGCAATATTTATGTGGGTTTGGGAGATTTATGTTGGGTGGGAGATTCTGTATTATGTTCCATTGAAATATGCACCTGTCCTTTTGACAGTGTCACTTTATAATAAGTCTTAAAATTAGGTAGCATCACTCCTCCAACTTTATTCTCCTTTTTCAATATTTCTGGTCTTTTTTTTTTTTTTGCTTTCCCATACAGATTTATAGAATCGGCTTATCTATATCTGAAAAATATTCTGCCAGAATTTTTATTGGTATTACATGAAGTCTATACATCAATTGCAGGATTGAAATTTTTAAAATGTTGAGTGTACTTACACATCTTCTTCCATGTATTAGGTAGACACAGTATGCTTCTTCATATATTTAAATCTTCTTTGATTTGTTTTATTAGCATTTTATAATTTCCAGCAAAAAAGTTCTATACATGTTTAATTAGATATATACTGAATATTTCATTTGAAGCTATTGTAAATGATTGTGTGTGTGCGCATGCACACGCACATGCACACACATGCACGTGTGTATGTGTTTTCATTTGGGTCTGCAATTATTTGTTGCTAGTTACTGATGTTTGTGACTTTGTAGTCTGTGATCTTACTAAACTCATATATCAGTGCTAAGAGATTTTTAGATTCCTTGGGATTTTCTACACAGATATTCATATAATCAGTGAGTAGGGATAGGTTTATTTCTTCCTTTCTAATCTCTATGCCTTTTATTTCTTTTTCTTATTGCACTAACTAGAATTTCTAGTATGATGTTGAGCAGACATGGTGAGAGAGGAAACTCTTTCCTGGTTATCACTCTTAGTCAGAAATCTTTCATCAGTAAGATATTTGTTATAGATTTTTAGTAGGTATCTTTTATCAGATTGAGGAAGTTTCCTTGTATTTTTTTGTTGAGAATTTCTATCATTAATGAATGTTGAATTTTATCAAATACATTTCTATATCAGTTAATATGATCATGTGGGTTTTTTTCTTCTTTAGACATTAATATGGTAGGTTACGTTAGATGATATTTGAATATTGAACCAGGGATTTCATTGCAGGGAATCATTGCATTCCAGGGTTTAATTCCACTTTCTGTTGGTGTATTAAAAGTTTTTCTTTTGTTATTTCAATTTGGCAATATTATATTGAGAATTTTTGTATCTATTGCCATGGAGGTTATTGAATATAGTTTTCTGTTTATATACTACTGTCTTTGTCTAGTTTTGGTGCCAGTGTAATGATAGTCTCATAAACAAGTTGGAGACAATTATCTCTCCTTTAGGGCTTCCCAGTAGCTCTAGTGGTAAAAGAATCCACCTGCCAATGAAGGAGACCTAAGAGATGCAGGTTCAGTCCCTGGGTTGGAAAGATCCCTGGGAGAAAGGAATGGCACCCCATTCCAGTATTCTTGTCTGGAAACTTCTATGGGCAGAGGAGCCTGGTGGGCTATAGTCCATGGGATTGCAAGGAGTCGGACATGACTAAGCATGCATGTGCGCACACACACACACACACACACACACACACACACCCCTCTATTTTTTCCAGTAAATTGTATATAATTGGTGATATTTTTTCTTTAAATGTTTGGGAGATTCACAAAATCTATACATTCATCTGCAATTAGATACTGCCTTTTCAGAAGGGTTTTAACTATAAATTCAGCTTCTTTAACGGTTATAGAAAATAGAAATAAGTAGTTTTGGGTAGATTGTTGTTTTGAGAAATTGTTCCATTTCATCAAAGTTGTTGAATTTACATGCATAGTATTGTTTATAATTTTCCCTTTTGTAACTTAATACTTCAGGGGAACTTTAGTGATATGCCCTTTCTTTTCAGATTCAGCAGTTAGCATCTTTTCTTCTTTCTCTCTCTTTTTTTTTTTTTGATCAGCATTGTTAAAGTTCTGTCAATTTTATTGATCATTTAAAAGAACCAATTTCGACTTAATTGGTTGTCCCTGTTGATTTTTAGATTTAAATTTCGTTGATTTCTGTTCTTACCTTTAGAGTTTGTGCTCATTTTGTTTGCTTTAGGTATATTTTGCACTGATTTTTCTACTTTATTCAGGTGAAAGCTTAGATTATTGATCTGAGATTTTTTTTTTGTAATATATGTATTTGGGGGCTATAAATTTCCCTCTAAGAGCTGCTTAGCTGCGTATAACAAATGCTGATATGTTACATTTTTATTTTCATTGTTTAAAATATTTTCTAATTTCCCTTGAGATTTTCTCTTTGACTACTGAATTATTTAAAAGTCTGTTATGTAACATGTTTTGTTGTCTTTCTTTACTAATTCTGGTTTAATTGTATTATGATCTGGGAACACAATTGGTATGATTAAAATTATTTAAAATGCCTTCAGTTTTGTGAAGGAGTGAACGTATTGTCTGTCTTTGTGAATATTCCCTGTGCATTTTAAAAAGATGTGTATTCTGTACTTGTTGGATAAAGTGTTCTGTTGATGTCAGTTAGATCCAATTGATTGATGGTTTTGTTCAGATTTTCTATACCCTTCCTGATTTTCTGTCTACTTGTTCTTTCAGCTACTGAGAGAGAAGTTTAGAGCCCTGCAATTATACTTACAGCTGTTTCTATTTCTCTTTTCAGTTTTGTCAGTTTTTTCTTCTAAGTATTTTGAAGTCTTATTGTTAAATCCACATTCATTTAAGACTATTCCACCTTCTTTCTGAATTTATCCACCTTCTTTCTGAATTTATCCTTTGATCATTGTATAATATCTCTCTTTATCCGGGGAAGTTTTCTTTGGTCTGAAGTCTATTTTGCCTGATATTGATAAAGCTTCTTGAAATTGATCTTGATTAAAATTTTCATGATCTGTAATTTTCCATCCTTTTATCTTTAACCTACCTATATCATTATATTTGAAGTGAGTTTCTTTAACACAGCAAATAGGTATTATTGATTCTAACAATTTCTGTCTATTAACTGCTAAATTTATATAATCTGAATTTAATGTAATTGTTGATCTGTTTGAATTTTGGTCTCCTGTTTTATTATTTGCTTTTTGCTTTTGTGTTTTTTGTTCCTCTGTTCCCCTTTCCTTGTTTCAGTTATTTGAATTTTTAAGATTCTATTTTAATTTAATTTTTATGATTTTAACATCTTTTCATAGAGTTTTTAAGTGGCGGCTCAAGTAATTGCAGTATACATATTTTAAGCAATCCCTTTTAGAATCCAAGTGCAATTCAAAATCCTTGCTGCCAAATAGCTCCCTTATTCTCTCCTTTATGGTATAGTTTTCTTATGTATTTCATCTGCATACTTTAAATACCCCATCAGCCAATATAATATTTTTAATGTGGATCTTCGAATATATATTAAAGAACTCAAGAGGAAAAGGATACTCTATTATATGTGTGCAAATCATGACTATTTCTGTTGTACTTCCTTCATTTCTGATGTTCCAACATTTTTCTGGTATCATTTTCTTTCAATCTGAACATTTTCTTTTAATTTTAGGGAGATTTTCTGGTTGTGAATTCCATTACTTATTCTTCATATGAGAATATGTTTACTTCACCTTTATACGTGAAGGATATTTTTAACGGATATAGAATTCTATCAGTAGTTTAACATCCTTTTCTTGCAGCACTTTAAAAATCTTGTTTCCCCTTCTTCTCCAGTAGTTCCTGATGAGAAATCTATAGTCACTTGAATTACTATTCCCCTGTTCAGCATATCACTTTTCATCTGGCTGCTTTCAGCAATTTTCCTCTGTCCTTAGGTTTCAACAATTTGATTTTGTTGTGTCTGGCCAGGGGTTTCTTTAGGTTTATCCTCATTAGTTCTCTGAGCTTCTTAAATCTATAGGTCTGAAGTTTTGCCCAGTTTAGGAAGCTTTCAGTCATTATTTCTTTAAGTTTTTTTGTTTTTGTTTTTGTTTTCTTTTTAGGGGCTCTGTACTCTCTCCTTCTGGAACTCTGATGACATGAGTATTACACTTTTTATACTGTCTGAAGTCACTGAAATTCTTTTGTCAATCTTTTCTTCTCCCTCTTCTTCAGATTGGGTCATCTGTTGATCTGTCTTCAAATTTACTGACTCTTATTCTCTCTCATCCCCAATCTGCTATTGAGTCCACTCAGTGAATTTTTTCTTCCAATTACTGAATATTTAATTTCTAAAATTTCCATCACTGATTGGAGCACTTTCACAATAACTTTTTAAAAATGTTTGTCAGATAATTCTGACATCTACCAACTCAGAGTTGGTAGTCTTTTGACCATTCTCTTCCTTGGGAAAATTGAGATTTTTGTGGTTCTTCATGTGTCAAGTACATTTGGATTGCATCCTGGACATCTTGGATAGTACAAGACTCTGAGTTTTGTTAATAATCTATGGAAAATCTTGACTTTTCATGTTAAGCAGGTAGGTTCACCCTGTAAATTTCAACCTGCCTTCTCTGGGCTGTGGTTTTCAAAGCCTTTGCTGTCCTATTTGCCTAAGCCACACATTACACAGTCTGTAACCTGGGCAGGGGTCTATTCAGTAAGTCCTCAGAGCCTTTGGTGTACTGATTAGGACAGATCAGATCGATACTTGCACAGCTCAGAGTTGGAGAAAGAGGAGTCCAGGAGTTCATAAGCAACCTTATGGGATTGTTTTCTGAAGTCCTTCCTGTTTTATATCTTCCAGGTACTTTCTTGTTCCTGGGACGACTCCCTTTTCTGTCCTCCAGCCGTAATGTGCTGCTATACACCTAGCCCTGTCCTTCACCCCTGCTCATGCAGGGTTCATGTATGTTTTATATTGTCTCTCCTTCACATTGCAACATCCTGTTGGTGCAGCCAACCCAATCCTTCTTTTTGATTCTCTTCCAAACCTTAGCTCAGTGCTGGCCAGATGGAGCTGCATGTACCAACAGAGCCGGATCCAAGACCAGCACGTATGGTGCTGAGCACTTGTGCCTCCACACACCCCCCAGGGGAGACATTCCTGCCTGGGGCCCATGACACCAGTGCCCAGACTTGACCTGTTAGGAGGCAGGCAGCAAAGACCAGCCCTCTTGGGATGAGTGCTCACACCATTCTCCCACACAGCCTTTGACTGGGATCTGAAGCAGGGAAGGCTGGCCTTCTTAAGCGATCAAGATTCACTGGAGATGGGGAAGGACAGCAGCGTCTGACAGGAATTAGAACCGTGTCATCTACTGAGCACACACGTGTTACAATATGATCTGCATCGAGCAGGGCTGTGAATCTATCATTATCATCTACTGATCACACACGTGTTACAATATGATCTGCCTCGAGCAGGGCTGTGAATCTATCATTATCATCACCAATGGTAGAAAACTGAGTTTCAGGAAATTAAATCAATTCTCAGCATCCCTCAGCCCAGAAGGGACAGAGCCAGGATCTGAACTTGAATCTGACTGCCAACATAAACCCACACTCTTATCAAATCAGATCATCATGATGCACAGTCAGGCAAATGATGCAAATCAGGCATGAAGAGCAAGAATCAACAACTTATCCTGAAATTTGTGATGAAAATAATCAATTTTGTCCTTTAACCTTTTATAAAGCAATAACTTACTTTTTCTAAATTGGATGAGACAGGTTATGGAGCCTGAGAGGCTGTTAGAACAAAGAGAAAATGAGACCGAGAGGGGGACCTTTTCAAGGACTGTTGGGCAGCCCCCACTGAATGACTGACGGCCCAGGGTTGCACTGTCCTGGGGTGCTGCTCATTGTGCAGCTGACTTCCCACAGTTTCATTACTGTGCTCCGTGATTTCATAGTAAATGTTTGCTACTTTTCTTTTTTATTGGGCTTTTTCAGAAATAGCTAGACTCTTAAATGATTTCCTAGTGTACAGTCTCAGAGATATGAACTTGTCAGTCTTTTTTACATTTATTTTTGTTTGGCTGCACCAGGTCTTAGGTGCAGCACGTGGGATCTTTAGTTGTGGCATGTGGGATCTAGTTCCCCGATCAGGGATCAAACCCAGGCTTCCTACATTGCGAGCACAGAGTCCTGGCCACTGGACCACCAAGGAAGTCCCTTAATTCAGTCTTTTAAGGAAACATGAGTGGCGTGCTGCTGCTGGGAGGTACTTACCCCTCACCCTCAGGCATTCCAGGGTCAAGGCATGGCCTGTTGTGGGAAAGGAGGCTTTCTTACAAATATTCCTCAAGGTTCTGGGACTTCCGTCAGTGAACCAAGCAGGAAGACTGTTCACCCAACAAGTTCTCACGTTTGCAAATCTGGAATCCATTCAAAATTTTTAAAGCAAATTTCAATTGCTTATTGAAAATATGATTGAAGCTGTCGCTTCATCTGTCAGGAGCCTTCTCTGACCTTCCTATTTAAAGAAGCCCCCATTTACCACCATGCTGATAATTTTTCTTGTTTCATCATCTGTTGATTGTGTCTCTGCCACTTAGAGCTGCATACATGTGCACACATGAACACCCCCACACACACACACCTAGAAACAGTGCTATACCTATAGCACTCAGTAGGTATTTGTCACACAGATGACCCCAGCTTCTTCATTTTAGGCAGTGAGATGAGTCCTCACCACCAGGCCACCTTGGCCACTATTGAGAAGCTCCTTGTCAGAGCCCGAGACCCTCTGGGTCCCCTCAGAGTGCCACCATCCTTCTGTCCTGGATCCCCAGACCATAACTCTTAGCAAGGTCCTGGCTGCCTACACTGTTGTGCCTTAGGAAATCTTTTGGAAAAGCTGCCCATCTGGCAGGCACGGTCCCTGACCAGATACAGAGGCCCACCAGGGAACTGGCTGGCCTCAGCCCCTGTGAGCCCCTCAGGCTGACTCCCCATCCAGCTCCCTCTCCACCTATGTGTCAGCTCATCAAAAATCTCCTCATGGCTCCAAACCAGCCCAGGAGAAGGGGTCAAGCCCCACCACTGGCAGATATGCTGCCAGTGACACATATGTGTCAATTGAAAAAAATGCACAGCGCAAAAGTTGAGAATTATGTTTTATTTAGCAAGCAAAACTGAGGGCGTAAGCCCAGGAAGTAACCTCTCAGATAGCTCAAAGGATGGCTCCAAAGAGGCAAGGGAAGAGCCATGAGGGTTTTTACAACAAAGACCAAGTAGTCAGAGCATCAGTGTAGTGCTTTTCTGTGTATTGGAAAAGTGCAAGAGTCTGGGCTCCCTGAAATTTTTCCTTTGATATGCACCTCAGCTACCCGGGGCCAGTATCTTGGGCTTTCTCATCCTTAGTGTCCTCCAGGTGCACCATCAGGGGTGGCTGCAGCATCTGTTGGTTTGATGGTGGGCATCCTGTCCGTCCTGAGTTCCCTCAGAGTTCGCCATCCAGGCAACTGTAGGGTGATGGCTTGGTGGCTGCAACATCCTCTGTTTGCAGACGTGGCAGGCAACAATGTTTTTATTGACATGTGCATGAGTGCTGTGCAGCTGTGGGAGGGGAGGAGACCCGCATGCTATAGCAGAGGCCTCTCTTGGATGACCCTTAGGAAAAGCAGGGGCCAGCAAAGTCCATGGACTACCCTGCCATTCACCAGAGGTGGTGGGGAGGGTTTTATGTAGAAGCTAAATATACACATACAGTCATAGCCTGTATATGTGTGTGTACACACAAACACGTATGTGTTTGTATTTTTTAAGTTTTTATGGAAATATAGTTGATTTACAATATTGTGTTGGTTTCAGGTGTACAACAAAGTGATTCGGTTGCACACATACACATATTCTTTTTCAGATTCTTTTCCATTATAGGATTATAAGATACTAAGTATAGTTTCCTGTGCTATATCGTAGGACTTTGTTGTTTATATTTTTATATATAATAGTGTGTATCTGCTAGTCCCAAACTCCAGATTTATCCCTTCCAATACCTTTCCCTTTTGGTTACCATAAGTTTGTCTCCTATGTCTGTGGGTGTTTCTGTTTTGTAACAAGTTCATTTGTATCAGCTTTTTAGATTCCACAGGTAAGTGGCATCATATGGTATTTGTCTTTCTCTGTCTGACTTACTTTACTCAGTATGATCATCTGTAGGTCCATCCATGTATGCTTATATTTTCAGATGAGAGGGTACACAGGATACTGATAACTATGTCACAAAGAGAATCATGGATGGGGTGACTATACAACTTATCATCTAAATTGGTACATTGTGGAGAGTGCGAGAGGCCACTGGCCACTGGTGACCCGTAAAGCAGGACTTCGCTGAGCAAAATAGAAGGTGTGGACACCCCACCTTGGGGAGGGAGATAGGGAAAGTATCCGGCGGGGGCGAGGCCTGCACCCAAGCTGCCCCTCTGTGTGGCCAGATGACTGCCCTTGGGCAAGACCCCACTGGCTGCCCAGACTGGATTCCTTGTCGATGACATGGGCTCTTGCTGGGATGTCCTCTAAGGCTGTTACTGCCATTTAAGCCAGGACACCCCCAAATCTGCACTGTACCTTTTCATTCCTGCTACCAGGTTCAGCACCATCTGGACTCACTCCACCATCCTTGCTTCTTGGTCCCACCACCTCTGCTGAGGGAACCCATCTTTCTCAGGGGGTTTTCACTGGTGGGTGGGGTGTCCCTATGCTCCTGATCCCCCCTCCCCAGGTACACACTGAAGTAGAGGGAACACTGTTGTGGCCTAGGGCCTGTGAGGGAGCTCTCAGACACACGACACACCCGAGTGTGAGGATGAAGCAGTTACATTGCATGTTAATCTTCTTAACTAATAACTGTTTTAGGGATGTTAGGTGTCTTTTCCCGGAGGCAAGATTCTATTTACAATCCTGCATCTAGCATTGCTCAGTAAACTCACAGGAAGTTGATGTGACGTCTTAGGATGAGAAATGGACGTGAGTATTCAGGACTGGCTTTGCTGGAGCTGATTTCTACCAACAGGCTCAATCATAGTAACTCATACACACAGGTCACTGTTCCAAAGTCTTCTCCCGTTTGCCTATTGGCACCTCAGCCTGAGGAGTCCTCAAGCCAAAGTTCCCGGCCTGCATTCAATGAGCAGGGATATTCGCTGAGGCTCCAGAAGCACAAGGGCGTGGCCTGGTGTTGAGGGGGAGAGCACAAAATGAGGACCCACCCCCAGTTCAAACCTGCTCCCTGTGCCCTGGGAGCAAGGAGCTGGAACAAGTAGGGAAGGATTTAGAGATTCTCCAGCTGCCCCCAGGTGGAGCTGGGACCCCTTCTTCCACCTTCCGGGCCACTAAGCAGAGTCACAGTTGACCTTTGGCTCTCATGTTCAACACCAAAACAGGACTCGCTCTGCTTCAGGCTCATCTCCATAACCCTCTCCCAGCTGGGCTCACACCCCCATCACCACTGCCTGTGTCCGGCTATGAGGCTTGCTGATGCATGTGGTATAACCACATGCCCCAGCCCTAGTGCACATCTGGGATGGATGGACAAACAGGTGGGTGGGTGGATGGAACAGGTGAATGGACGGATGGATGAGCAGCAGGATGGATGCATGTATTCATGGATGGATGAGTATATGCATGGCTGGATGGACCAAAGGATGCATGCATGCATGGATATATGAGTGGTGTTTTAGACTCGGCACATGCTCCTCTTTTGCTTCCCTTCCTTCCCTGAAAAATTCAGTCCTAAATCCATATGGTTCATCAAAGCAACGTGCGCATCTGCCGTGGACAGGGTGTGGGGCAGCAGAGGACCAAGGCCAGGGTGTCAGAGCCAGACAGAGTGAAGAAGGCAACTCAGGGGAAGGGCAGCATCACTGGTGGAGATTTGAAGAAAGGAGTTAGAATGAACTCTGGGGTGTTAGATTGGAATGGGCAGCATCAGGGGACTCAAAGTTTCAGATAGATAGGTAATAGATGGATGGATAGATAGATGATAGATGGGTAAATAGATAGATAATGGATAGATAGATAGATGATATATAATAGATGGATAAATAGATGATAGATGAGAATGTACGTTTATTCATGTGAGGGTACAAACACACATCACCCAGTTCTATTTACCGAGTCTAGGGGAAGTGACATTAGCAATAATCATATTTTGGCTTATAAATACCATTATCTACCATTTGGAAAAAAAAAAAAAAAAAACGAATGTTGAGTTTTAAGCCACTTTTAGTGGCTTAAATCCAGGGCTGAGGCAGAAGAAATATAAGATGAATCTTCTTGACTGAAAAATATACACAACCTAAAAGTTGAGAGGGATGTTTTGTTCAGTGGACAAAACTGAGGACTTAAGCCTGGGACACAGCCTCTAAGATAGCTCAAAGAGATTGCTCTAAGAGGGAAGTAGGTGAACCAGGATATAGGCGTTTTTTGTAACAAAGACCAAGTAGTCAGAACATCAAAAGATTACCAAACATCTCAAGTTAAGGAGTTAAGTGCTTTTGTGTGGGAGGAGAGATACAAGAGTCTGGGCTCACTGATTGCTTTGATGTGCATCTCAGCTCTCTAGGGCCAGTATCCTGTGTTTTCTCATCCTGAGTCCACTCGGGGTATATCATTGGGAGGAGGCAGGTGGCTGCAGCAACTGACTGCTAGATGGTGTTGAGGGGGGGCATCCTGCTTTCATCCTGAGTTTCCTCAGGGCTCACTGTGGGGGCAGCTATAATGACTGATGGCTGCAACACCCTTTGTTTACTGAAGCGGCAGGCAGCATTTTTAGTTCACAACCTGGACCATCTTCTTGTGCTGAAAAGTAAGGATGTGCTCTAAATAGTGACAGGGGCTGTCACATGGCCACAGATCCCACTTGAAAGAGCTCCAATGACCAGGTGGGTATCTGAGCATCAGAATAATCACACTGATGGGTTATAGCCCACTGAATCAAATAAAAGCCCAGAATCCAGACTGATATCAATAAATGGTATCAAGACTTGGTGAAGAGTGGAATGTGTCTATAGGTTCCAAGTTCCTTCCCATAAAATGCTTATTAATTATGGATGGGAAGTGAGTAGCTCTGCAGGGGGAGCCTGGCTGATGTCCCCAAGAGGGATCTGGTCAACACCAGGCCACCTGACTAGACATTACTAAAAGGATGCCTCATAAGCCAATCTGCTCTGATTGTGAGAAAATACAAACCAGACCACGGACATCAAGCCTGCTGGAAGAAATATCAACAACCTCAGATATGCAGATGATACCACTGTAATGGCAGAAAGTGAAGAACTAAAGTGCTTCTTGATGAGGGTGAAAGAGGAGAGTGAGAAAAGTGGCTTAAAACTCAACATTCAAAAAACTAAGATCACGGCATCTGGTCCCATCACTTTATGGCAAATAAAAAGAGAAAAAAGTAGAGACAGAGGCAGATTTTATTTTCTTGGGCTCCAAGATCACTGCAGATGGTGACTACAGTTATGAAATTAAAATACACTTGCTCCTTGGAAGAAAAGTTATGACCAACCTAGACAGCATATTAAAAAGCAGAGACTTTGCCAACAAAAATCCATCTAGTCAAAGCTGCGGTTTTCTCAGTAGTCATGTACAGATATGAGACTTGGACCATAAAGAAGGCTGAGCACAGAATTGGTGCTTTCTAACTGTGGTGCTAGAGAAGACTCTTGAGAGTCCCTTGGACAGCAGGGAGATCAAAGCAGTCAATCCTAAAGGAAATCAACTCTGAATATTCACTGGAAGGACTGATGTTGAAGCTGAAGCTCCAATACATTGGCCATCTGATGCGAAGAGCCAACTCACTGGAAAAGACCCTGATGCTAGGAAAGATTGAGGGCAGGAGCAGAAGTGGGTGACAGAGGATGAGATGGTTGAATGGCATCACTGACTCAATGGACATGAGTTTGCGCAAACTCCAGGAGATAACAAAGGACAGGGAAGCCTTGCATGCTGCAGTCCATGGGATCACAGAGAGTCAGACATGACTTATTGACTAAACAACAATAAATGAACATTCTACACAATCCCAGGCCTGTGGTCTTCCAAACAGCCCAGGTCCTAAAAGTCAGGTACCCTGAGGAATGTTCCAAACTGAAGACAGATAGCTAAAGAGACGCTACAGATGAATACAGCATACTGTCCAGAGCTGGAACTTTTATTACAAAGGCATTGCTGGGGCAGCTGGCACGTAGTGACTAGGGTCTTTAACCGTGATCACATGCATCAGTGCATTAGTGATTAGATGAATTCCAGAGTCTGATGGTTACACAGAAGAATGTATCATAGAAACGTAACCTTGTTCACAAGAAATGCACACAAAGTTCTACCAGGATGATGGAATTTCAGGCTGATAATTTACTTTCAAATGGTCCAGAAGGAAAAATTTTTTATATTACACAACTTTTTTGTGAGCTTTTTGGTATTGCCATTTTTTTAAGTATTAAAGTATATTGAATCACCAAAAAAAAAAAGAACAGAAAAAACTATAGGTGCAATAACAACAAAATTCCAGGGTGATTGTGAGGCATCCCTGTGGATGCAAAGTCTTTGTTCTAGAAGCCACTCAAGCAGTTGACCACAAGCTATGCACATAGAGCCCTTCCACCAGGCAGCCCCACCCTGGAATCCTCAAGCGGGCCACACTTGCTAACTCTGATCCCCACCTACTGCAGTCATCAGAGATCACCCTCAGTTAATTCAGGGCACCCTCTACCTTCAGGTGCCCCAGAGGCCCCATCAAGCTGGGGGCACTGGCTCTCCCCTCTCATGCATCTTCCCTTAGGGGCGGCCTGGTTGTTGAGGACATCAAGGCTTTAGTCCTCTGCCCATGTCCTAGAGTCCTGAGTGATGCAGATTTTGGAGCCTACTCTCTCCCTGAGCCTCAGACAAGAGCCAGGGGCCAGGCTGGGGAGAGTCCAAGTGGCTTGGTTGGGCAATCTGTCACTCCCTCCACTTCACTCAAGGAAGCCTTCTCACCACCCTCCTCCATCGGTGTATTCCCTAGAAAGGCCCACAGATCTTGGTAGCAGTGGTCCCACCAGCCCATCAAATGTACCCAGGCATACCTGCTGCCCTGAGAGTAAAGCTTCAGCCTAAGCTGCTGGATGTGGGCATGAGCCCAAGGGGCAGCCTCTGTTCCTCCTCAGCCCCCCAGAGAACCAGCCCTCGTGTGGCCACACACTCTGAGCAGGATGCCTCTGCACCAGGGAGACTGTGACTTAAAGGGGGCTCACCTCCCATGTTGCCAGGTTCCTTGCCTCAGCCTCTCTCCTGAGCCCACCCAGCCAGGGTAGGGGTGGAGAGCTGGTCCAGTGGGCTAGCTGCCATTGAGTGGTATGGAAGGAGGCGGCCACAGATGACTTCAGAGGGCCGAGATGGCCAGGCTCCATGTACAGAAGGGCCACAGCGGGGTGTTCTGTCCTCTGCGCTCCCTCCTGACTTGGTCCAGTGACAGGCTTGCTTCACTGTGTCCCCAGCATGGACAATGCCGAAGACCCTGTGTACGAGAGTCTGGAGGAGTTCCACGTTTTCGTCCTTGCCCACATATTAAGGAGACCCATCGTCGTCGTAGCGGATACGATGCTGAGGGACTCAGGTGGGGAAGGTAAGTTTACCCATAATGAAACAGATGTATTTTATTCATCACCCAGAAAGTGTAGCATCCCAAGTAAGGAAGAGATAGTTGAACATAACAGCTGAGCCTCCAGAAGGACACGGAACTTTACTTTGCCTGAACAAAGACTTTATTATTTCTCCTCAACTCCATGTTTCTTTTTCCTCCCCATGCAGGGGGGATTGCTCTTCTTTTATCTTTTTTTTGGCTGTACCACCACTGTGGCATCTTAGTTCCCTGACCAGGGATTGAAACTGGGGCCTTGACAAGTAAAAGCCCAGAGTCCTAACCATTGAACTTTAAGGGAGTTCTGTGTTTTGACGGCGGTAGAAATCTGGCTAAGTAGGATTCGGGATGAACCCCTAGGGGCTCCTGGCCCGGCCAGTTGCCCATGCCCCCCAGTAGTACCAGCGTTGTCCCAGGGCCACTCAGCCACCTGAGTCCCCTCCTGCCCCCATTACACGTTTTAAAGAAGAAACAAGAAAGGCATAAAGTGCAAAGTCACCCAAAAGGCTGTGATGGGACCAGAGCTGGGGAAAAGGAGGAAGGGATGGAGGGCTTTCTAGGGCTGGTGCCTACTTCACAGCCCATCACACACACCCTCACCCTCGGCCAGGCCAGTACTTCCCAGGGTGGACACTGCCTCCCACTTTTTAGACGAGAAGCCCAAAGCCCAGAGAGGCCACACAGTGTGCCCCCATCCCTGGCTGAAGCCTTGAAGGAAGCAGGATCGACCCAGGGAGGGAGAGCTCCTAGGCGTGTTCTCCCTCCAGCCTTTCAGCTAGAGCCCACAGGATACTGCCTGTGGGCTCTCTGAAGGGGAGGGACCAGAAGGGTCATTCCAGTGCAAGTGGCCTGCCTGTCGTGGCTGGTATAACCACAGAGGGCAGGGGCCTGGGGCACACTGGTCACTTCTTGACACAGGGCACACTTGACACAGGCCTGCCAAGGTCCGCAGCTCTTGGGTCCCTATACTCGTCAGATCCCACAGGGCTGGGTCCACACCTCCTTCCCTTGTCTAGCCCTCTCAAAGGTTGTTCCCACCTTGCCTCTCAACAGAGAGAGAGGCCAGAAGCACAGTCACTGATATAGACGGAGCAAGGGTGGGGAGGAATCCTGAGCTCATCAAAGTCATCTCTGAGGTCGACTGTCCTTTCTTTCCACTCAAAGAAGGGCAGAGAGTCACTGACTCCAAGGCTAAGAGACAAGGCCTTTGTGATTAAAAAGTATAGGCCATATCAGGGCATGTATTTATCTCAGTAAGAATTTAGGCCTTTTCCCCCTTTGGGTAAGGAAATGAACAAGATTATGTCCCAGTTGCTGAAGGAGCCAATCCCCATCTCTCATTTCCCATCTTACTTACGGCTTGGGCCTGGAGTGCTTTCACTGAGTTTCTCAAAACCTAGAACAGACAAGGTCTGGAGCAGCACAGGTGTTTTTCTGTGTGCAGGTGCTTTTGTGAACACAGGAAAACACAGGTTTCCAGGTAGCCATTAGGGCACGTCCTGGCTGATCACCTGAGCAGGCCTCAGGGTGGCAGGTAGGCCCAGCAGGTCACAGCAGGTCCCCTCAGCCCTGGCCCTCTTGTTCCCAAGGTGCAGCCTGACAAGGCATGGGGACCCACAAGCCAGGACGATGCTGCCCAGGGAGGCAGGTTGGGGAGGGTGCCCTGGTCAGGCCCAGGACTTGGGGGCTAACAAGCCTGGCCCCTGTGAGCCTGGGCTTCCTAATCCATTGTGGGCTCCCAGGGATCTCCCGCTGGGTGGGAGGAGGCCCCTGTACTGTAGAGTGGATGATGGATGATGATAGCACCCGGGGCTGCAGCCTGAGCCCACCCTCCATTCGCTCTGCCTGTCACCTCCCCCGGGTTGGTGAAAGCTGCTGTCTGTGTCCCTTCCGCTCCACATGCCCTCCTCACCTTTGTCTGTGTCTGCAGCATTCGCTCCAATCCCCTTCGGAGGGATTTACCTGCCTTTGGAGGTACCTCCCAACAGATGCCACTGCTCACCTCTGGTTCTGGCCTACGACCAAGCTCATTTCTCTGCCCTTGTGTCCATGGAGCAGAGAGACCAGCAGAGAGAACAAGGTATGCCTGCTGCCACTTGACGGTGGCGGGGAACAGAGGGGCCAGGAGGGCAGGAGGTGGAATGTGGAGCCCTCCCTTGAGAAGTGCACTCAGCAGTGATGGGTTTTGCCTAAAACTACCATATACATGCAAACAATATCATTGAAAATAATGCCATTTGCAGCAACATGGATGGAATGGATTTAGATGATCATTATCATAGATTATCATACCTAAAAAGCTTAGATTATCAAGTGAAGTAAGTCAGAGAAAGACATATCATGTGATATCACTTACATGAGGAATCTAAAAAAAGATACAAATGAACTTATTTACAAAACAGAAACAGACTTACAGACACAGAAAACAAACTTATGGTCACCAAAGGGAGGAGTGGGGAAGGATAAATTCAGATATACACACTACTATATATAAAATAAACAACAGGGACCTACTGTATAACACTATACTCAATATTTTCTAATAACCACTAAGGGCAAAGAATCTGAAAAAGAATATATATGACTGAATCACTTTAAAATATGAAGAAATTAATAATTCTGTCACCCTTATCTATCCTTTACTGTGGTTCCCTTCACTTCTATGCATATTTTATATGGATGCAGTTAATCTCAGATGTAATTTTTAAAAGCTGTTCTAGTGCAATCACCTAACTATAGCTCACTTTCTTTGTAAATAAAGTTTTATTGGACCATAGGCACATTCATTCAAAGGCGAATTATCTGTGGCTACTGCTTCTGTACGCTAACAGCAGTTGAGAAGCAGTGTCAGACACTGTGTGGCATGCAGAGACTAAACCATTCACTGATGAGTGCTTCATGAAAAACGTTCGCCAGCCTCTGCTCTGCAGTAGTAAGCTTTTGAATCAAAAGATGGATATTTCCACTCAGATCATTACATGGGAGCTTCCTGTCATTTCAGTGCTGCAGAAAGTCCTACCAAGCTGGGCCCACAGGCTGTGCACTGCACAGTTCCAGCCACAGTCACACAGACTTGTGTGGGGTCGGTGTTTAGCCAGCACGTTATGTGTCTGTTGTGGAGATGGTGGGATTTTGTTTGAAATGTTAATTACTGATGGATGTGTGATTAACTGAGCAATGAAGGAGGAACTCTTCCTTTTTCACTTCTGTGTCTGGTTAGACAGAGAATCCTCAGGGGACCAAAGGAAGGAGAGGCTGAGTGATTTCAGGGTCCCTGCCATCGGACATGGTCCCAGGAAATCTGTGTTGTCTCATCCCATGGTGACGTGAGTCCAGAAGAAAGGGAAGCAGGGCTGCAGCCGGCTGAGGGGATATCACATCATTTTCCTGTGCTGTTTACAGACGTCTCACTTTAGCCACATTTAGGCCTTTTCTGTTGTCTCTCTGCATTTTGGCCAGTGAGAGCTGGCACCTTCCTCATGGCTTCCAGCTCTTCTCAAAGCTCACTGTGGCTCTTGGGAGACAAGAGGGCCCTTTCTCAGCCTCACCTTGTTGGCAAGTGATTGAAAAGACCAAAAGACTGTCACTTAGAAGTCAGATGTTAGCCATGAGTAGTAGGTCAGCGGCTCCTAACCTGGCAACTCAGAACTCTAGTCTTCTATTGAACTGTACAGAAAAAAATAAAAAAACTATAGAAGAAAGATGAAATAATAAAACCATTATATCAAGGTGAAACATTGTAGAAACAGCATGTTGCATATAAATTTTGGAGAATTTGAATAAAATTGGCTGTGTTTTATTCCAAAATTTAAAAATGAGGGCCCTTTCTCAGGACTGGGGGTCCAGGCCACTCATCCGGTCTCGCAGAGACTCTCTGTGGTGAGGGGAAGATCATGGTCATGGGGATGGCATCTCCAGCCACTGAGCTGGGCCTTCAGAGCCGAGTCCCCTCCTCACGGAAGGCACTGAGCTTTCTTTCAGGCCTTCCAGGTACTGCTTTTGGATGCTTTCCAGGCCAGTCTGAAGGTGCTCGTCAATAAAAGGACAAATGCAGAGGAGTTCCCACAGCTTAGCAGGGAGCGTTACAGAGGTAAGGGTGGTGTCACCTCTGAAAACTTGATTTCCCATAAGTGGGCTCTGGTCCCAGCGTGGTGTCTGAGGGGCTGTCGTGGGCTCCTACAGCGCCCCCTGCTGGCTCCCTCCTCATAGCGGTGCGCTCCCTGCCTCCACGGTCTTCATGTGACCCGGGCCACACATTGACCCATTCAGTTCTCACAGCCATTGCACAAGCAGAAGCACGGCACGTGTAAGTGGCTCCCACTGGCTGGGTAACCTCTGTGCTGCACATCAGGCCCTCACACATTGGGAGAGAACACGAATGCTCTGCAGACTCGGAGGCTTTTAAGTATTGCTGCCAACGCGTCCCCGTGCCACCCTCGCTAGTGTGTGCTGGTAGACAAAACCATGCTTCCTGCTCCTCCTGTTGGAGGAGTCCAGAGGTCCTATGTGCCTGGGGCTGAGGGTCCATTCAGTGAAGCACCTGTTGCTTGCAGGTTTGAAGGACCCAAAGATGAAGTGTCCTTGCCTTGGGCCCTCACCACCTTGTAGGGGAGACAGGCAAGCCCACCAAGCCACATTCCGTACAAGCCACATTCTGTACCAGGCAGTATATGCCCCAAACAGGCACGAGCTCCATTCAGGAGGAGAGTGATTATTCTAATTGGGAAGAATGGACAGATGGAACTGAGCAAAAGTGCTATGCCAATGCAGGGATGTGGCTGGCGTGTTGCTGGCGTGGCCCAGCAAGCACCTGTCATAGAGGCATGACAGCGTTGGGTCTGGGTGCTGCCACGTCCTCACTGTGTGGCCCAAGGGGCGCCACGTGCCCTCCCAGCCTGTCCCCTTCTCTGTTATGCAGTAACACCCACCTCCCTGGGAGTGACCGCCTTTGCCTCCCCTTGTTCATCCTCTTCTCCCCCACCCCATCCTCTGCCCTTTCTCTTCCACCCATTTTCCCATTGGTCTCTTTCTAATTTGACATGTTTAAGGACCTCACCATTTAGTTGTGAAGTGACTACCAAGGGATAGTCCCTCCACACACTGAAGTTCTCAGTCACCCCTGGGAATGATACTGCTTGTCCCAGAATCAGGCCTGTCCCCTGATCCATACATGTTCCTTCGAAGATAAACCTAAAGGCCTCAGTTGGCCGCCTTCCTGGCCACCCAGTGTCTCCCTGAAAGGATTTGCTGTGGGCAGGAGGAACAGAGCAGACACTGTCCGAGGAGCCATCACCAGAGGAAGCCTACCCCACAGGAACTCTGGGATACTGTCCTACCTTCTGGCTTGACATCAGAGACTGCCGGCGGCTTTCCACAAATACCAGATCCTAGCAATTCCACCATTGTTACCTGGTGGTTGGGGATAGTGGTGAGAAACTGAAAAAACATTAGGAATCTGCTTGGGGAACAGGCTTATCCTCTCTTCTCAGCCTTTATGAGGCCAAGAAAGTGGAAGTAACCACAGAAAGCCATGTGTTAGCACCCAAAAGATTATTCCAAATAGCATTGGGCTGCAAGGGTGGTTGCTGCTCTGCTTCTCTAACAGGGAGTCCTGAGGTAGGTGGTCCAGGGCTGGTGCATTAGCCCTAGACATCCTCAGGGACTCAGGCCCCAGCCTCTGCCTGATCCACCATCCTTATTGTGTGATTTCAGCCTCGTGGTTATAGAATAGATGCTATAGCAACAGGCATCACATCCACACCCCAGGCTGGGCCAAATGGCTCTTTTCTTGAAACTTAGTCATTTTATTCGGGAAGACCACCTTCCTCCAGTACCTGTGCTGGCATATTACTTATAAGACTGAGCTCCACACTTGCAGTTTTCCAGCTGCAGGACAACCTGAGAAATGAGTGCATCAGAGGAAGGAGGGGGTGAGGTGGTAGGTGGGGGTTCACTGGGCCAGCTCTGAATCGGGGAGAGAATGTGATGTTTCCAGGCAGTTGCATCTGGACTCTCCTGTTTATTTCACTGGCAATGACCACTTATCTAGGGAATGGCAAAAGTGGGGGGGAAAAAAAAGGGTGTTGGGAGGTGTTCTTCAGATCCTCATCTGGAAATAAACCACATTAGCTGTTAGGCTGTCAATTCCCTAAAAAGCGGTGGTGCGTGAGGCCGTCAATTCCCTAAAAAGCAGTGGTGCGTGAGGCTGTCAATGCTGTGCTACTTAGGAGAAAATCTAGTTTATTTAAGCGCATAAAGAAAAGCAGCCCTCCTCCCAGGCTATGCACTGCTTGTGGATGTCAGGTTTGGGGCTGACCAGGTGAGGGTGGCACAGGCGCCGTGCATCCCACCCATGGCTGTGCCCCCATAGGAGGAGGGGCAGGGGTGGGGTGGGTGGTCCTACTAAGAGCCAGAGCCAGACTTGGCTCCTGGCGACTGACTTGATGGCACATTCCTATGCCTCTGAGATCTAAATGCCACCAGGGAGTTTCACACTCAGAGGTTTTCTCTTCTACAGCCCTGGGCTTAGGCCAGGACAACCTCCCCAAAGCAGGAGCCTTCTGATCCTCCTGAAGTGAGACCTCAGCCTGGTGAGGGGCTTCTCACTCGCTGAAGTGAGACCTCAGCCTGGTGAGGGCCTTCTCACTCCCTCCTTCCAGAAGGTCTCCAGCTCTGTACCTTTAGGCTGGGTTGCACTCTGCCCCCCAGGAGTTGCCCAGGAATCTCTTTACAGACTCTGACGTCACCACCCCTATAGCATCCTTGCCTACGAGGACCAAGGATGCTCAGTGAGAGGAAAGGTAGTGAGGAAACCATCCTCCTCCTTCCTGCCCTTCCCTGCCATGCCTCCCTCCATTCACAGGGCTCCCTGGTGATTGTTAGAACCCCTTTGACTTTGGCTGCAGGTCACCAAAACTCAACTTAACCCCAGGCAGTTAGGGGGCTGGTTCTCACACACACTCAACAGTGTGGGGCACGCAGGCACTCCGGGGCAGGTGGGACATTTCAGGAATGTCAGAGATGACCAGGTGACTCTGCCTCACCTGCAGCCTCCTCACCTTTTGTTCCAGACAAGCACCTGCCACCACCCCCAGCAGCAAGCAGGTTCCGTTTGACCCCAAACTCACATGTCTAAAAGGATTACCAGATCTGGGACAGGAAGTACACACAAAGATCCTAGTGCATCTTGTCCTGGAAGAAACAAGGGGGTGGTGTTGGGAGGGCTCCTGGGCTGATGGATGAGGCTCCCACAGGCAAGGTGGACAGAGAGGATCATCACTGGAAGGAGTGGTACCACGATGAAGTTGCTTCAGCCTATGACCTCATAATGACGCTCAGGGAAACTTTCCCTCATCAGTTCTGCAGGAACCTCAGGGCCATGCATGACCTCGGAGACTGGTTTAACAGCAGGAAAGCATCAGACCAGATCCTGCATTCCCTTGGTGAATTGATGACAGGTCCTTTGTCTGAGTTAAGGTACCCTGGCTTGTCATGAAGGGAGAGGCAATCTCGGTAAGGTCTGCATTCACATGTTGAGGTCCTATCCCCCAGGCCTCAGATTGTGACTGTATTTGGAGATGGGGTCCTCAGAGGGGTAATTAAAGAAAAATGAGGTGATTAAGGTAGACCCTGATCCACTGTGACTGTTGGACTTATAAGAAGAGTGGATTAGGACAGAGACACACACGAAGAGGAAATCGCAAGAGGACACAAGCCAAGGAGAGAGGCCTCAGGAAGAAATGACTCTGCTGACACTCTGACCTTGGACTTCAGGCTCCAGACTATTATTAATGAATGGCTGCTTTTTAAGCCCCTCACTCTGTCTTTCATCTTCATGGCCACCCAGGCAGACCAATACAGACAGAATGAGAATACCTGGTTACTCAAGCCCTTGGGAATGAATGAGGAACTGCCACATTTCTCATTACATCTGGCTTAGCTCATCATTATCACCTTCTTGACCAGCAGATGCTGCGTTCAGATCCATCAGTGGCCTGGCCAGTGTCTGTGAGCCCTCTGCCCCTTAGCAGCTCGTGTGTGGGGATGCTGGGACCCACCGTAGCTGGTGGTGAATTTTTTTACAAAGTAATATTCTGCAAGCTCTGTAGATCCACACCCCAGCAGATGTTTGGAACATGGCTTAGTCTTATAACTCTGCTCCAGGGGAAGGGGTGATCCCACTGGGGAGGTTCAGCAGAACAAAGAGCAGGAGCACTGGATGTGTGGTCGAGGGCCTGGAGAGCCTGCCTTGGGTCCAAGGTGCTCCGAGAGCTGGGGCTGGGACTGGGGACAGACAGCTGGCCCTCGGTCAGGGGGACAGGCTGAGGGTGAGCTCCAGCTCTCTCGTGTATACCTGCACAGCTTGAGCCACGGGGAGGTTCGTTCAACAAGTATCACTGTGACAGCACACTTGGGACAGTGACGGTCCTGGATGGCCCACACCTCACACGGTGAGAACTTGAGTGTGAATTCCTTCCTTCCGGGGGTCAGCAAGGCCACAGGCATGGGTCTGAGCGAGGCAGGGCCTCTCCAGGTGACCTGGGCTCCAGAGACAAGTGGCTATTATGAACTCTACTACCTGGTGCCCCAAACTCAGGAACTGGTGTCGCCAGCCTGGAGGCTTCAGGAAGAAGGGCCGGGACTGGGGATAAGGGGTTTCTTTGTCATGCACCTGCTGGCCCCTTTAGTTCTCTTGCCTGCAGCTCTCCCTTGGTGCAGCAGACAAGAAAACAGAGTGCCAGCCTGTGCCCACAGCTCAGCTGGGAGAGAGACTGGCAAAGTATATAACACCAGTTTCTGGGCTAGAACCAGCCATCATCCTCGGAAGCCAAGATAAGACTCTCAGACCACGGCTGGGCCCAGGCTCAAGTCTGAGCCTCCAGGACTGTGTTCTTGGAGCCTGGGGAGGAGTTGGGGGTGTGGGCTCAGAGTGTCAAGGTCCAGGACACCTGCTGGTCCCCTACTGCCAAGCACAGCCATGCCCCTGCCCAAGCAACGAACACTTTGTGGAAGGTTCTCCCTGGACCTCCCAGAACCCTGGGATGGAGGCCAACAGGTACAGTCATCACAGGCCCAGAGAGAGCAGCTGTCTTGTTCTTATATTTGAATAACAAAGTTCTGAGAGCCTCAGAATTAGATAAACGTGTTCTAGGACTTGACATGGGCCTCCCTTCTTCCCGCCACTCAATTCCTTCTGCTTGGCCCATTGCATCTTATCTATGTGTGTCCAAGCTCCTAAGGGCTTAAAAATTCCATGTTGTTGTTCAGTTGCTAAGTCACACCTAACTCTTTGTGACCCCATAGACTGCAGCATACCAGGCTTCCCTCTCCTTTATCTCCCAGAGTTTGTTCGAACTCATGTCCACTGAGTCGATGATGCCATCCAACAATTTTATCCTCTGTCATCTCCTCCTCTTGCCCTCAATCTTTCCCAGCATCAGGGTCTTTTCCATTGAGTAGGCTCTTCACATCAGGTGGCCAAAGTATTGGAGCTTCAGTTCTGGCATCAGTCCTTCAGTGAATATTAAGGGTTGATTTCCTTTAGGACTGACTGGTTTGATCTCCTTGTAGTCCAAGGGACTTTCAGGAGTCTTCTAAGGAAGACTTCAAATTTCAAAGAATTCAAAAGCATTAGCTCTTTATGGCCCAGCTCTCACATCCATACATGACAACTGGAAAAACCAAAGCTTTGACTAGATGGAAACCTCTCATCCTTCCCTGTGTTGAAAGTACCACTGCACCCTTCCAGCTCTTTCTGCCTACCCCACTACCCCTCACCTGCAGCTGCTGAGGTTGGTCGTCTACAGGCTAGGTTGCCCATGGGAGAGGGCAGGGCTTGCTTGCAGTGGGAAAGCTGGGGCTGGAGGGATTGAGTGGGCAAAGCTTCACCAGCACATTTTAGAACTTTTTAAATAACAGTTACATGTATGTTCTTGGTAACTTCCACAGGTGATTCATGGCCCTCTGCTTTCCCCACAGCAAGGATGTTAGTCCTTTGGCCCCAGAATACCTGGACCCTGGTCCTTCAGCTTGCAGGAAGCATCCTCTCACACCCACGGCACAACATCCATGGCCTCCCCATCCCACGTCCTCAGATGGCTCTGCAAAACACCCCAAGGTCACACCAGTACTTGCAGGCACTTTTAAGTACTTGTAAGTACTTTCCAAGGGCAACATTTGACCCTCTACACGTTCTATGCCCACTTGACAGAAGACACTGAGGAAGGAGGGCCGTCCCCAAGGAATGCTCACAGCCCATAAAGGGTCACTAGGGCAGGTTAGTAGGGTGGATGGTGAGACTTCCAAAAAGGAGACTTGACCAAAGAGGGTGGTAATCAGGGAATAGGCACCTCCAGAGACAAAGCCCAGGAAGTAGTACGGAAGCCAAAGTTTGCTTGGGATAAAACAGCAACTCACACCTGGTGACTCAGCAACGTTCAGGATGGGAGAAGATGCGGGGAGGGCTGCCTCACTCCTGAGAGATGGTAATGCCATCTGTTTCTATTCTGTTTTTAGGAAGTAAATATAAATGTAATTATTTAAACAGTTTTTCCTCCTAAATGTAAATAGCCTGGATGGAGTTCCATCCAGAGGCCACATGGGGGTCAGGGTACCCTCACAGTGTCTTTAGGGGTTCCCACTTCAGTGACCCAGAGAGCAGCGTCATGCAGTCTCTGAAGAGCTGGTCACAGACGGGAGGGGATGCTGAGATGAACAAGGGGCTGGGACAGCAGTACCCACGCAGCTGTCGGGCAGCTCTGATGGCTGAGACTGACACCCATGGACAGTCACACCAGAGCTTGTAGTTTATTTACTGGAAACAGACTCAGCACACGCAAAATGTGATATTTGGGGAAGAAATGTTTTTGCAAGAGCAGCTTGAAACATTATCTCTTGCCACTTAGAACCAACACCCCATGTTTATAAAACTGAGTCATTTGGAAATTTTGTGGAGCCAAACAGAATAACCCCACACCACAGGTCATGAACTCTGTTTTCAATCTGACTTTTATGCACAGCTCACAGTTAAATGCCAACCTATGTTTTGTGATTTCCCAAACCAGATACAATGCGACATTTCACTTCCAATCTATTTGACAACAACAAACTGTGCTTTTTCTTATAGGATTGATTTATAATAAACAGCACCCATTTCCTCGTAAGTAGAAATTGGTCTTAACAGGCTATGAATATTATTAAATGTTCCATTTTAATAGATTTTATAATATAATTTTGTTAGTATAGCAGTCTAAAACTATAAATTAACCTTTTTCTAATGAAACTGGCCCATCTGTGAACCTGTTTAAATACAATAGTAGAGGAACCACGTACCGCCCCCCCCCCCCCCACCTGTTACTGGACATTATAAGAATCAGGTGAGTTCACGGTAGCAAGAAGGCTTTAGAAATTCCTAGCAACCCCTTTGCAGTCAGGCTTCTTCCTGCTCAGCCACTTTCTAGGTTTGTGGTTTGCCACTGAAAGATACACTCAGGAAGGGTGTGGAAAGCCAGCTTGCCTCTCCACATGGTCTGCAGACAGCCTCACTGGACCGCGTGTTCTGCAAGCCGCCTCACTGGACCACTGGCCACATACCTCTGCTGCTCCTGCAATAGCCTTGAGTGTGGCTCCCAGAGGTGTGGGCCACCCCCACAAAGGTCCCTCACTGTTGCAGAACAGGAGGAGTCTCTGGGGGCATCCAGACTTTTCGCTCAGACCCTGCACCCCAGGACCCAGGGACCAGACGAGGGGTGTCATCTTTAACATTATTGGTTTTTGACTCAGGAACATCTCAAACAGCCCCCACGTGGCCAGGAGCAGTGGGTGGAACTTCAAGGCTGGGAGTTCTGTCCTGGGCTTGCAGGGGCACGTGAGTTCAGAGAGCTGGGTTTTGCTGATCAAATGCCCAAGAGTCCGGTTGTCCACCGACACCTGTGTCACCCCAAGGAGCATCAGCTCTGAAGGCCGAGGTTCATTTTCAAAGGGATGCCAGCTGTGCTCAACTACACAGAAAGAACTGTCCAAGGGTCCTTCACTGGGAACCTGGGGCCTAGAGATATGCGGGAGCAGGAGACGTAGACACAGGCTCCTTCAGACCTCCTCAAGTGTCTGAGCCACAGAAAGAGCATCCTCCAGCCACCATCTTCCCAACTGCTGAGTCAGGCAAGCCCCCATCTCCATATGAAGTGCTGCCCCAGGCCACCTGTGGACCTGCAGGCTTCTGACGGTTGGTGTTGGAGCAGGACATGGCCTTCATCAGTCCTCCTGCAGAAGAGGAGGGAGACAGAGCCCCAGGTGCCTGTCCTTCCTCCTGGTCATGGGGAAGGAACCTCTTAGTCAGCCAGCGTGACAGCCTGTTTCTGCTCTCCAAGAAGCCCCCCTCGTCACCGTTCCCCAGGGCTGCTTCTAATGCATGAGAGAACCTTTGTCCAGAAAAAAATGGACAGCTTCCTGACAACCCAAGTCCACTTAAGAGAATTGTCTCTGGGGACATTTTTCTGGGGAAAGGGTCTATGGGAAAAAAAATGCATCCTGACCAAAGCGCAGTGGGCTGCCTGGAGCGTGAGGCCACGGGCAGCTCATCAAGCAGGAACTCGCCACGTCCCTGGCATTCACGGAAGGGAAAGAGCTGCTGTTGCTGTGCGTCTTGAGGTGTCATGAAGCAAATCCTCTTACAGAAAGTCTGAGTTTTCCCAGAGGCACAAGGATGCAAGGATCTTACCCTGCCAAGGGACTCTGCATCACGCCCACCAGAGGCTGTTCTTGGGCACTGGTGGGCCAGAGCCAAGGCCACTGTGGGATCAGGCATGGGGGGAGGAGGAGGAGGACAAGGACCACCTTTCAGAGGCTCCTGTTCTTCATTGCCAGGCTTCCCAGGAGGCACAGTGGTAAAGAATCCACTTGCCAATGCAAGGGACTCAA
Organism: Dama dama; assembly: GCF_033118175.1. Taxonomy (NCBI): domain Eukaryota; kingdom Metazoa; phylum Chordata; class Mammalia; order Artiodactyla; family Cervidae; genus Dama; species Dama dama. Next base: position 38,573,985 of record NC_083693.1, read on the forward strand.
GAGACACGGGTTCAGTTCTTCATTGACCAGATTTCTAGATGTCGTAAAGCCACATGCCCTGTCTTTCTCATCTTTGCGTCTCCAGCACCAAGACACTGGGGAAGCAATTAATAAATGTTGAATGAATGAATAAATAAGATTAGATGCTCACAGTCTACTAATTTCAGATAATTTTTAAAAGGAGGGGGAGGCAAGGTGACAACAGTAGTAGAAGGAAAGATATACATTGTGGAGTAAGGCAGACCTGCTTTTCAGTCACAGCTCCAGCTTTGGCCTGGGCAAGTCACTTATGTACCAGAGTTCACGTCCTCATCTATAAAATTGGAGCAAGAACCCTGTAGCTGATGTATGACCCATAAGTAATGAATGTAGAGCTCCTGACACAGTGCCTGGTATAGATGGAGAGTTAGACACAGAGATCCATGGAACAGAATAGGGAACTCAGAAATAACCCCACACAAATATACTGAGATGATTTTTGACAGAGAAGCAAATGAATTCAATGGAAGATGGATAGTCTTTTCAAAGAAAAGGTCATGAAGCGATTGGAAATCCATAAGAAATAAAAGGAAGCTAAACTCAAACCTCATTTATACAGAAATTAAGTCAAAGTTGACCATCTAATAAAAGTAAAATGTACAACTATGGACCTAGAGTTAGGTAAAGAGTTCTTATATGTTGTCCTATTTGTTCTGTGTCTCTGAAGATCCATGACTAATAGAACCACTAATCTGTTCTCCATCTCTAGAATTTTGTCATTTCAAGCATGCTGCAAAATGGGAATCACACAGAATGCAGTCATTTGGGATTGGCATAATCCAAAAAAGAAAATAATAAGTTGGATCTCTACTGTGCAAAGATGGTGGGGAGAGGTGTGGGGGGACTGGAAGGAAAGAGGAAGAGAGGAAGGCAGGGAAGGAGGAAAGAAGGAAAAACAAGTTACAGACTGAGAGAAAATATTTGAAAACCACATATCAACAAAGGATTTGTATCTAAAATACACAAAGAACTCTCAAAACTCAATAGCAAAAAGAAAACCCTCCAAACCATCCAAACAAAAAATGGGAAAAGATACAGACATTTTACCAAAGAGGGGATCCAGAAGACAAATAAGCCCATGAAAAGTTGGTCAACATTAGAACCACAAGATACCACTACATACCTATCAGAATGACTAAAATCTTAAAAACTGACAACACCAAATACTAGGGAGAATGTGGAATAATTGCTCCTACACTGCTGGTGGGAAGGTAAAAATGGTTCAGTCACTCTGGAAAACAGTTTGGTGGCTTCTTATAAAACTGAACATCACTTCTCATGCTGCTGCTGCGTCACTTTAAGCTGTGCCTGACTCTGTGTGACCCTATGGATGGCAGCCCACCAGGCTCCTCTGTCCTTGGGATTCTCCAGGCAAGAGTACTAGAATGGGTTGCCACACCCTCCTCCAGGGGATCTTCCCGACCCAGGGATGGAACCCAAGTCTCCTGCACTGCAGGCAGATTCTTCACCACTGAGCCATCAGGGAAGCCCTCACTTTCCATATGACCCAGCATATGTAGTCCTGGGCATTAATCCTAGAAAAATGAAGTTATGTTCACCCAAAAGCCTGTACACAAAACTGCTTTATTTGTAATAGCCGGAAACTGGAAACAACCCAAATATCTTTCCTGGGTTCATGGTTCAACATACTGTCTATATCACAGAATCCTACTCAACAATAAAAATGAATGACTGTGATTCATACAATTACTTGAGCGGACCTCAAGGGAATTATGCTGAAGGGAAAAAAAAATCCCAAAGCCAGCATTCTGTATGATTCTAGTTCTATAGCAGTCTGGAAATGACAAAATTATAGAGATGGAAAACATATTAGTGGTTCTGTTAGTCAGGGATTTCCAGAGAAACAGAACCTATGGGATACATATAGATACATATATAAGAGGAGATTTATTATAGAAATTGGTTCACATAATTATGGTGCCCAAGAAGTTCTACTGTCTGCTGACTGCAAGCTGTAGAACCGGGAAAGCCAGTGGTGTAATTCAGTCTGGGTCCAAATACCCAAGAACCAGGAGCGCTGATGTCTGAGGGCAGGAGAATATCAATGTCCTGCTCAAAGAGAGCCAGTTCCTCTTTCCTTGGCTATTTTGTGCTATTTGGGCCCTCTGTGGAATGTATGATGCCAGCCCATGTAGGTGAGGGCAGTTTTCTGTATCCAGTCTACCAATTTAACTGCTAATCTTTTCCAGGACTGCCTCCCAGACACACACAAATGGTATGTTTACCAGCTTTCTGGCCATCTCTTGGTCCAGGCAAGTTGATACATAAAATTAACCATCATAGTGGTGGGCATGAATTAAGGACCAACAGGGTTATTTAGAAGCATCCTGTTTAAATTCCAAAAGATGTATGTTCAAGATTCTCCAAATGTCTTTCTTGGTTATGGGTTTTTATTTAGTTTTGGTCTGAGAACAAACTTTTTATGATTTCTCTTCTTTTAAACCTGTGAAGGCTGGCTAAGAATATGTTCTATTTTTATGAATATTCCATGGGATCTTGAAAAGAATGCTTGTTCTGCTGTTGTTGAGTTCCATAAATGTCCATTAATTCAAGTTCTCTGGTGATGTAATTCAGTCTTCTATATCTTTGCTGATTTTGTCTGCTTGTTATGTTGGTTCCTAAAAATGGCAGTCTCCAACCATAATTAACATGTCTTTCTCCTTTCATTTTTGTTAGTATTTGCTTCATGTACTCTGAAGCCTATGCACACATGTAGGATTGTGATAGCTTCATGGAGAAATGACAACTGTATCACTATGTAATGTTCCTCTATATGAACAGACTTGCACTGGAGTCACTCCAGTTTTCTTTTTAGTATCTTTTTTTTTTTTTCACATTCAAAAAGCACGCAAAGGATTTATTTGCTAGTCAAAGCTGCTCACAGAACCAAACAGGGACTGTAAGTTTTTCCAGGGAGCTTCGCCTTAGTGAAATTAGTTGACTCTGCAGGCAGAAACAGGTTAACAGAGGACATTTACACCTTGGGAAAATATATCACTGATGAGGCATCCCTATATTTAATTATTTTAATGAGCATGTGACCCTGTTAAGAAATAACCACAGAATTCTTCAAAACTTGCACACACCCACGCATGTGTGCCCAGTTGCTAAGCTGTGTCCGACTCTTTTGCGACCCCATGGACTGCAGCCCACCACGCTCCTCTGTCCATGGGATTCTCCAGGCAAGAATACTGGAGTGGGTTGCCATTTCCTTCTCCTTCTTTTTAGTATCGTTTAACCTATGTATGTCTTTAGATTTAAAATGGATTTCTGGCAGTCAATATATACTTGAGTTTTACTTTTTATCAATCTGACAATGTCATCTATTAATCAGTATGTTTTGACCACTCACATTTTATGCTAGCGCTCTTCTGCTTGTTCCATCTATCTTTATTCCTTTTTGTCTTTTACTGTCTTCTTTATTTTTTATTTAATTTTATTGGAATATAGTCAGTTTACAACCTTGTATTAGTTTCAGGAGTACAGCAAAGTGAATGAGAAAAAAAAATATATATATACACTCTTTTTTAGATATTTTTTCCATATAGGCCATTTACAGATTATTGAGTAGAGTTCCCTGTGCTATACAGTAGGTCCTTATTAGTTATCTATTCTATATATAGTAATGTTTATTTCAATCCCAATGTCCCAATTTATCACCCCCAATCCACTGGTAACCATAAATTTGTTTTCTACAACTGTAACTCTGTTTTTTAGATAAGTTCATTTGGTACCCTTTTTAATATTCCATATATAATTGATATCATATTTGTCTTTTTCTGACTTCACTCAGTATGACAATCTCTGGGTCCATCCATATTGCTATATATATTTTTTCTGTGGCTGAGTAATATTCCATTATATATATGTACCATATCTTTATCCATTCATCTGTCAGGGACATTTAGATTGCTTCTGTGTCTTAGCTATTCTAAATAATGACGCTATGAGCATTGAGATACATGTATCTCTTCAAGTTATGGTTTTCTGCAGATATATGCCTAGGAGTGGGATTGCTGGATCATATGGCAGTTCTGTTTTTAGTTTTTTAAGGATCTTTTGCTATTCTGGATTAGCAAGGTGTTTTCGTCCAGCACTTTAAAGATGTCAGTCCATTATCTTCTTACTTGTTTAATCATGAGCAGTCTGCTGTGACCCTTAGATTTGTTCCTGTATATGTAATGTGTCTTTGTCCTTTGGTTGCCTCTGATAGTTTCTCTTTGTCTTTCATTTTCAGCAGTTTGGATGTATTATGTATATCCAGGTTTGTTGCTGTTGTTTTGCCTGCTTTTTTCTTAGCCTCTTGGATCTACGGTAGAGTTTGTCATTTGTTTTGGAAATATTTAGATAAGTAATGTCAGCCATTATTTATTTAAATATCTCCTCTGTTTTGTTATATCTCTCTCTTCATTCTGGGATTACACCTGCACAGATTTGGGGTTATCCGATATTGCCCCACCAATCTTGGATGTGCTGTTCTGCAAACCCCCCACTCTTTTTTTCTTTCTGTTTCAATCTAGTTAACATCTATTGACCTGTCTTACTGTTCACAGACTCTTTCCTCAGGTGTGCAAAGTCTACTAATCAGCCTCTCAAAGTCATTCTTTATAATTTTGGGGTTTTTTTTTTATTTCTAGCATTTCAGTTTGACTCTTACAGATTTTTTTCGCTCTGCTGTAATTAACCATCAAATTCTTCAAGGTATCTCCTTTTTCTATTTAGAGTCTTCAACTCATTAATCAGTTATTTTAAATCATGTCTTATAGTTTCAACATCTGTGTCCTGTCTATCTTGTCCTTCACCTGTCTTCACCTGTCAATGTACTGGTTTTTGCCCATCTTTTCTTATGCCAAAAATATTTTGTTGAAAACCAGCCATCTTGAGTACAGCAATAAAGACTAAGGTACATCATTTTTATTCCTTTTGTTTTGCTGCATAGAATTTGGATCAGTCTATATCCAAACCCTGGTTACCCAGCCTTCCGATTCTTCTAGTTATATCTTGTGTCTATAGTGGGGCTGGTATTTCTCACTGTCTGCCGCATGCTTTATGCTGAGCCTCACTTTGGCATGGGTCTCTCTCCATATCCTTGCCCCTTTTCTAACAGTAGCTTGCTACTCCTCACAGCTTCTTAGCCTGGGTATGGGAGGGAGAGCCGAGAGGGTACTGTGTCTTTGTTCAGATTAAGCCTGTATCTCAGGCAGGCACTGTGTCCCCGGATCTGGAGGGAGGGAGTGACCCCCCCCCACCCCCCTGCCGTAGTTCTGGGCTCAACACATATTCCTGCCCCTCCCCCAGAGAAAAACAGACTTATTCCCTGCTCCCTCCCCATTCTTTACTGGAGAAAGGCCCTAAGACCAGTGGTGTGTGCTGCCCTACTCTCTGCAGTTTCTTCCTTAGTACAAAAGTCTTTAAAGGACACTTGGTTAGAATACTGGCCAGTCTTTTTCTAAGTTCCAGCTCAGTCCCACAGAGAGGGCTGTGTGTGCTTGAGGATTTCCCTTGTCTGTGGCCCTCCAGGTCCTGTATTCTTTCCACCAGTCTACATCCTTCCTTTAACAACTTGTTAACAATTTTAGCTGAAATCTTCTTAGTGGGGTCCAGCTGAAAGAAAAAAAAGTGAAAGTGAGGTCACTCAGTCATGTCCAACTCTTTCCGACCCCATGGACTGTAGCCTATCAGGCTCCTCTGTCCACGGCATTTTCCAGGCAACAGTACTAGAGTAGGTTGCCATTTCCTTCTCCAGGGGATCTTCCAGACCCAAGGATCGAACCTGGCTCTCAGGCATTGCAGGCAGACGCTTTCCTGTCTGAGCCACCAGGGAAGCTGGGGTCTAGCTTAGTCTGCCCCCGTTAAGCTCATGTCCATACCTCCTCACCCACTCCAGTGTTCTTGCCTGGAGAATCCCAGGGACGGGGGAGCCTGACGGGCTGTGGTCTATGGGATCTCACAGAGTCGGACACGACTGAAGTGACTTAGCAGCAGCAGCAGCCATACCTCCTCAAAGACACCTGTCTTTGCTTTGATCTGGGACTAGCCAGTTGCCTGTGACTTCAGCTCTTGGACTGCTTAAAGGAAAGTTGTGAATCTCCACTTTGTCTAGCTTGTTGTTGTTATACAAGTGGGACATCCCTTCTTACATCCCTCAAAGAAACCAGAGGTCTCCATTCTTTTTTGCAAAAATAAGTACTGAAAATTGGTTGCTGCTTTGATTACCAACTTTGTCCAGGCTATTTTGAGATGATGCCTATATGTTTCCAGGTTACCAGGGAATTCTCCATGTAAGAACACTGGAGTTCATAGCTGTTCCCTTCTCCAGGGGATCTTCCCGACCCAGGGATCCTCCAGGGGATCTTCCCGACCTGGGGATCCAACCCAGGTCTCCTGCATTGCAGGCAGATTCTTTACCCTCTGAGCCACCAGAGAAGCCCCCAAAGTGTTAGTCACTCAATCGTGTCTGACTCTTTGAAACTCCATGAACTGTAGCTCACCAGGCTCCTCTGTCCATGGAATTCTCCAGGCAAAAGTACTGGAGTAGGTAGCCATTCCTTTCTGCAGGGGTTAAAAGATAGGAGCCTGCCTTTTCAAAGGGCCTTGGGGAGGGAGGGAGTTCACAGGCTTATTTTGAAAAGCATTTGCTGTTCCTGACATTTGCCACCAGAGGGCAAGTCACCACATCAGTCTCCTTCTCACTGGGTGAGGTCAGGCTTCCCAGGCTTCCAGCAGGGAAAAGTTAGGTGTGTAAAGTGAGAGGCAGAGGCATCTAAGTACCTGAGGCTCACAGGCCTGTTTTCGAGGCCTCCCTCTGGGCTGTACAGGTGGGGCTCCTAGGCCCTGCAACCCTGACCCGAGGGCCACAGCTCTGCCCTCTGCACAGAAGATGCCTTCTGACGTCCAGGCTGAGAAGCTGCCAGGAGCCTGCTGGGTGGTCAGGCTCTAGCACCTACAGGTGATTCCAACCTTCTGCTTTGTGTGTTTGGGGGGAGGCGGATGGTCAGGGTGGGGAGCCCCGGAAGTCCATCCCAGCCCAGCTACTGAGGAGAGGAATTCCTAGGGCCCTTCGGTAGGGACGCGGAGGAGGCTGCAGAGCCATACTACTTTAGTCGGTTGATCTGACAAATAAGCCAAAGTCATAGTGGTTTCAAGTGATAAGTTAGCTTCTCCTGCAAATGAAGCCTAAAACAGATATTCCTGATGATCAGGCAGGTCCCCTCCAAGTGGGGAATCAGAAACCCACTCCTGATGCAGAGCCTCCATCATCAGAAGGCTTGATGGTGGGAAGGGTGTGGGAGAAGGCCCACCCACCCCTTACCACACTGCCCAGGGCTTCACACAGTGCTTCTGCTCACGCCCCACAGATGCAAGCAAGCCCGTGTTCTTTCCTAACGCTAGGTTAGGGGCTGGGAAATAGAGCCGGGCCTGGGTAGGTGGCCCCAAGGAACCTCTCCCCTGGGAAGGTGGACAGCCAGACCCCAAATTGTCCACACTGTACCTACAGAAATGACTTCTAACAGATTATTATTCTAGAACAATGTTTGCCAGATTTGCTTGATTTTAGACCCATGGAGAATGCTTATTTAAAATAGAATCCTTGGGTCTGTTTCCTGGACACTCTGGTTTGGCCATCTGCATGGGGGCGTGGAGTGGGTGCCTTTACCAAGCTCTCCCTCCAGGAAGCCATCCTGCCCTGTCTACAGAGGGAGCCTCTGCCCCCAGCCCCCACCCGTGGGTGGGAAGCCAGGCCAACCTCTCTGTTGTCATGGTGACTCTGGGGACTGTGGGACCAGCTCCTGGGTGTGACCCAAGGGAGGCGGGTCCTGACCCAGCCCTGCAGGCCCCGCCCCCCGCCCCGCCCCCACGATTGTGACCACTCCACAGCTCAGCCCTGGGAAGGGCGGCTGTGAGTTACAGCCACACCAGACAAGACCAAACAGTCTGTGGCCAAGGTAGACCAAGTTGCCCCTGACCTCCCAAACCAGAGCACAGAGCCGCCAGCCCCATCCAGGTGAAAGGGAAAATCTGGAGCAAACCTGCGTTTCCCTGAAACGGGGGCTGGGGGTGGGGTGGAAGACTATGTGTGTCTTTAGCAACACTAGAGGGCAGCACCGAGTCAGTATTTCCTGTTTCCTACTAGAAAATCAACGGTTATTCAGTCTTAGATTTTAGGTATTTGTTATGTATTGATTTGCCTTTCTGTTTTTGCCATGACCCCTTTGTCATGAATCTTGGGGAAATGACACCAGATTGGTGGCCCGCATCTGGGGGGCAGGGGGAGGGACTGCGCGGAGGAGTAAGGAGACGGCAGAGTAAACCCCAGGCAGGAGCAGGGCCCCTGCGCCCTAGAGTGGTGACTGGGGGCTCAGTGTCCTGAAAGATGGGGCTCTTTGTGCCAAAGGAAAGCAGTATTTGGGAGGCCCCGTGTGCTCAATCAGGGTCAGGCAACATCTGGCCACCAGCACAGGAGTGGGGCAGAGGCACTCCAAGGCCAGAGCCAGCAAGGATAAGCCTGAATCAGGGAGGGCCCCGCCCAGCTGTCAGCTTCTAACCCACTTCCCCATCTAGAAGGTGGTCCAGCCCCACCTGCCTCCTAAGCTGGTGGGACAGCGGAGGTGAGACCTCCCTGTGGAGGCCCCAAGGCCCCAGCAGGTCTGAGTGTCACACCTGAAGCTGCACTGGTCCCTGCACCCACATATAGCAGCCCCAGTGTTTGGGCAGGCCGGCTCCCCAGGTCCTGCCTCCACCCCAGCCCTTCTGAAGTAGGCCCCAGGCCCTGGGGGCTGAGGCATGTTTTGATGAATCAGTCCCTCTGTGCAGTGAGGGGCCTGTCTCTCCTCACTACCTTGTTCAGTCGCTCAGTTGTGTCCGACTCTTTGTGACCCCATGAACTGCAGCATGCCAGGCTTCCCTGTCCTTCACTATCTCCCAGAGTTTGTTCAAACTCATGAGTCGATCATGCCATCCAACCATCACATCCTCTGTCACCCCCTTCTCCTCCTGCCTTCAATCTTTCCCAGCATCAGGGTCTTTTCCAATGAATTGGCTCTTTGCATCAGGTGGCCAAAGTATTGAAGCTTCAGCTTCAGCATCAGTTTTTCCAATGAATATTCGGGGTTGATTTTCTTTAGGATTGACTGGTTTGATTTCCTTGCTGTCCAAGAGACTCTCAAGAGTCTTCTCCAGCACCACAGTTCAAAAGCATCAATTCTTCAGCGTTCAGCCTTCCTTATGGCCCAACTCTCAGATCCGTACATCTACTGGAAAAACCATAGCTTTGACGATACAGACCTTTGTCAGTAAAGTGATGTATCTGCATTTTAATACTCTCTCTAGGTTTGTCATAGCTTTCCTTCCAATGAGCAAGGGTCTTTTAATTTCATGGCTGCAGTCACCATCTTCAGTGAAGATTTTTGGAGCCCAAGAAAATAAAGTCTGTCACTGTTTCCATATCACTGCCTTGTCCACCTACACATTCCCTCCTCAGAAGGCTCGGTGGTGTGGTCTGCTCCGGAACAGCTTGCCAAAGCTCCCTCAGGCTGCTGTTCACCCTCAGGGAGCTCTTACCACCTGACAACAGAAGCTGTGTGTCACCTGTTCATCCAGCCCTGTGAGCTTCCTGTGGCCAAGGCCACTGTTTCTGTGGGTCCCACACAGATAGACCTGCTCAACGAACTCATGAATGAGCAGATGGCAGGCAGCCCTCACTCCCCTTCTCGGGGAGGAGCTGGGTGGGCCTGGACTCAAGCCCTCTCCTAACTGACCTTGCTCAGTGCACTGTCTGGCCTGGGTCCGGTCCTTAGAAAGGGCAAAAGCAGTAATAGCTTCGTTTTGTCTGCTGCCCCAGGAGGGCCCCTCCCTTTTGATCCGTGCTGAAGCCAAATCATGTCTCCAAACTGCTCTTTGGCATCCACAATAAAGAAATTTTTTAAACTGTTAGTGGTGGTTTTGAAACCTCCGGCCTTAAGGTTCCTGCCGGCGTAGAGGTCCTGTGTATACCTCCATTTGGTTTCCTTAATCGCAGAAACACCTGGACTCAGTGGACTTCTCCTGTCCTCCCTAGGGGTCACAGGGGCTTCGGGCCTCCCCTCCCACCCTGGGCCACCTGGCACAGGTCTCTCTCTTTTGTGTTCCAGCCGTGATCCCCCTGACGGATTCGGAGCACAAGTTGCTGCCTCTGCACTTTGCGGTGGACCCAGGGAAGGACTGGGAGTGGGGGAAAGACGACAATGATAATGCCCGGCTGGCCCAGTAAGACCTTACTCTGTGCCCCTCCCTCCCCACCACTGCCATTGGAGGCGGGATGTTGCTGGGTTTCCGGGGAGGGGCTGGGCAGGTGCCCCTGCTCCTAGTGGTTGGCTGGGCGGCTGGCCTGCCGGCAGGAGGGGGTGCATGCAGGTGGACTGGGGCGCATCTCACTTGGTGTTCCTCTCTCACTAGCCTGATCCTGTCGCTAGAAGCCAAGTTAAACCTTCTCCACAGCTACATGAATGTGACGTGGATCCGGATCCCCTCGGAGACCAGGGTGAGCTTGGCGCGCGCCAGGACAGACCAGCAGGCACCCTCGGCTCGGGGCAGGCAGGCAGAGTGCATCCTCCCCCACGCGGGGCCCCCTAACGCTGGGTTCCATCCAGCCTATGGTGCGCGCAGCTCCAGCTCCAGCTGAAACACGTCTCTGCGCACCCGTGTGATCGCGGGTCTGGGCATAGATGCACGCACCGGCTAGGGGAGTTTTTGTTCCCTTATTTTCTTCAGAAGCAGAGGCAAAAACACACCCTCAAAATAAACCATAGGCAAGTCACAACACAAAACTCTGCCGAGATAGGACCATGATGTGCTGCCATGGAGCAGGATTAATTCTAAACCTGTGTGTGGGTCCTTGAAAAGGCAGGGAACCAGGGCGCGATTCCTCGACACTTCCTCTTGTTCTTCTCTCCCCTCCGAGAGGGGGAGCTGTGAAAAAGGGGGCTGCCCCTCCTCCCTCGGGTAGGTCCATGCTGGCCCTGCCTCCAGATGTTAAGAAGGATTCGCTTTAAGTATCTGGCTGATGTTTCTGTGCCCTCACTTTCCTGTAGTGAAATCTCAGGAAAGGGGATTTTTTTTTAAAAAAAAGCTTACAAATAATTGGTCCTCCCCAGACATCAGTTTAATTAGCCATAAAGTGGGGCCCATAACTAATAGTTTTTAAGTTTCATAAAGAAGGCAAGGAGGGCAGTGCCCAGCACACAGCCAGTAAGCACCCAGGACAAGTGGGCACCGCTCAGAGTGCTTTTGTACTTCAGCCTTTACTGGTATCTAATCTTCACAGGGCTCCTTGATGCAGGCCCTGATTCCCTGTACGGCACAAGTGACAGTCAGCGGCAGTCTGGTTCCAGAGTCCAGCTGCCTGGACTACATCATGACGTGGCTGTGGGTGTTCTTTTCTAGCGCACACGAGGGCTGTGAAGGCAGCAGCTCCAGATCGAGGATCAACAGACTCGGGCTGGGACCCAGCTCGGGCTTAGGACAGTCAGGCTGGAGGCAACACCAAGGGGGCGGGGCCTGCCTCCTGCAGCAGCAAGAGGAAGGCTGATCTCTAACCTCCTCCCTTTCCTGCCCTCCCTCTCCCCTGCAGGCCCCTCTGGCGCAGCCGGAGTCCCCGACGGCCTCCGCGGGGGAAGACGTGCAGTCCCTGGCCGACTCGCTGGACTCGGACCGAGACTCCGTGTGCAGCAATTCCAACAGCAATAACGGCAAGAACGGCAAGGAGAAGGAGAAGGAGAAGCAGCGCAAAGACAAGGACAAGACCCGCGCGGACTCTGTGGCCAACAAGCTGGGCAGCTTCAGCAAGACACTGGGCATCAAGCTGAAGAAGAACATGGGCGGCCTGGGCGGCCTGGTGCACGGCAAGATGAGCCGCGCCAACTCCGCCAACGGCAAGCACGGCGACGCGCCCGAGCGCGGCAAGGAGAAGAAGGCCAAAGCGCGCAAGGGCAGCAAGGAGGAGTCGGGCCCCTCGGCCAGTACGTCGCCCTCGGAGAAGACCACGCCGTCGCCCACGGACAAGGCGGCGGGCGCGTCGCCGGCCGACAAGGGCGGCGGGCCCCGCGGCGACGCCTGGAAGTACAGCACAGACGTGAAGCTGAGCCTCAACATCCTGCGCGCCGCCATGCAGGGCGAGCGCAAGTTCATCTTCGCCGGCCTGCTGCTCACCAGCCACCGGCACCAGTTCCACGAGGAGATGATCGGTTACTACCTGACCAGCGCGCAGGAGCGCTTCAGCGCAGAGCAGGAGCAGCGGCGCCGCGACGCCGCCGCCGCGGCTGCTGCCGCCGCCGCCGCCGCCTCCACAGCCAAGCGGCCGCAGCGCAGGCCGGAGGCCGAGGGCGCGCCCGGCCCCGAACGCGCCTCGCCAGGCCCGCCGGCCGGGCAGCCCACGCAGCTGGTGCTCAAGCTCAAGGAGCGCCCAAGCCCCGGGCCCGGAACCGGCTCCCGGGCGGCACGGGCGGCGGCAGGCGGTTCGGCGTCCCCAGTCCCCGGCGGCAGCGCGCGGCGCTCGGGCGCCAGCGGACCGGTCCCCGGCCGCAGCCCCCCGGCGCCGGGGCGCCAGAGCGTCATTCACGTGCAGGCGGCGGGCGCGCGGGACGAGCCGTGTGTCCCAGCTGTGGGCGCACTGCGGCCGTGCGCCACGTACCCGCAGCAGAACCGCTCGCTGTCATCACAGAGCTACAGTCCGGCGCGCGCCGCCGCCTTGCGCACAGTCAACACGGTAGAGTCGCTGGCGCGCGCCGTCCCAGGAGCCCTGCCCGGGGCGGCGGGCGCGGCCGAGCCCAAGTCGCAGACCTACACCAACGGCTTCGGCGCGGCGCGCGACGGCCTGGAGTTCGCCGACGCCGACGCGCCGGCCGCGCGCTCGAACGGTGAGGGCGGCCGGGGCGGCCCGGGGGCGGGCCCCGCGCAGAGGCGCTGCCAGCGCGAGAACTGCGCGTTCTACGGGCGCGCCGAGACCGAGCACTACTGCTCCTACTGCTACCGCGAGGAGCTGCGGCGGCGGCGCGAGGCGCGCGCGGTCCGGCCCTGAGCGCACGGCCCGGCCCTGCCGCCGGGCTGTCCTCTCCAAGTTGTCGGTGTCTCCTCTGCGCCCTGGTCCACCGGGAGGCCGGCGATCCTCTGTCCGTGCTGTGTACGTGTTTGGTCAAACGTTCCTAATGGTGCCTGAACCTACACTGACGCCACTCAGGTAGTAGACGGATAGGAAACAAGTCATACTGTTGGAAGTGGGTGTGCTAGCTAGCATCTGCCTCGTACCTGTGGAAACTCAATAGCCATTGCAAGGGTATTTTTGTTCCTCGATAAGAGAAATAAAGAAATTTGCAGCCCTTTGTTTTTAGAAGGGAGTGTTTTACATGCCTTTTTTTATTTATTATTATTTTTTTTTTTTTTTTTTTTTGCTTCTTTTTTTTTTCCTAACCCGGCGACTGACCTCTTCCATGTAGCGGTCACCTGCGTGCAATCATTGCCACCCAGGGTTTCGAGGCGAACGCGCGGCCCTGGGACCGCGGTGGCGGCTCTGCCTCGGGCTTCCACCTGTACCCTTCCGGGGCCCCTGGAGGACAGGGCGCTCGGCCGCCCGCTGGCGCCCTGGTGGTCTCTCTGGCCCCTTAGGAATACGCGGCTCCATCTCATAAGCAAAACCTCCTCCCACAGCCCCCGGCTCGAGCGACACTCACACTGCCATCAAAGCCACGGGCGTCTGTAGGCTGGGCACGGGACAAGCTACCTCGCAGGGCGCGGTGATGTGTAGCGGTCGCTCCCGGTGCGGGGCAGCTCAGGTGACAGGAGCTTTCCAAAGACACCGTGGGGCCCGAGGGCAAGGTTCCGAACTCAAGATTTGGAGTTGCCCATATATGAGCAAAGATGACAGCCTGATCACATTTCTCCTTCGAAGACCCTTCCCCAGTGAACTGTCGCCGGAGGGGCCCCTCGGAAGCGGCCATCGGTGCCCCAGGAGAGAGGCGAGGACTTGGCCTTGCGGTCACTGTGTAACCCCCAACTAGGCCGCCCTGAAACGCGGCCCGCCCCTCTTTCCAGAGGGGAGGGACTGAGGGCCGCCGGGGAGGAAGCCCACCCCCACCTCCACCTCCACCCGCATCTGTCTGGGGTCAGCCAGGTGGAGGCGCGCCGCTCCCGTCCGGGTCCCCTCCGCACGGTGGCTCCAGAACACGTTAGGGGCAGCCCCATCCCTGAGCGATCCCTATATTGGTGCCTCCTTACATTTCTTGAGGAAAAAAAAAAAAAAAAAAATGTGTCCTTAGCTACCCTGTTCTGAGCAGCAATATGCAGCGTCTTCCTTCCAAGATTACCTCTGGAGAATACCGTTCTTGGCCAAGGACACCGAGGCGTTAAACCTGCCTCTCTAAGGAAATACCTTGTTTCCAAGAAATAGAGAAATGATGGGTAAAATCCTCACTAGCAAAAGAATCCTTTAAAACCTGTGAGAGCCTTAGAATAGCCTCTAATAATCCCAAGAAAGAGAGAAAGCGCCTAGCTTCGCTGGGGGTGTATCTAAAGAAAACACGGGAGGCAGATCATCTCTTCATTGAGGCCAGCTTCTCCTTCTCCAGAAAGGATGCTTTTCCCCGACATAAAGAGCAGCAAAAAAAAAAAAAAGAGGAGATTTTTTTTTTACTTGTTTGAATTATTATAATAAACTAATTTGAATATCTCCTGTGAGTAATTCATTTTTGTTTTTAATTATCCACAGCAGGTGGAGTTTTCAGTCATTTATTCAAGTTTTACATAAGTGGTTCCTTAAAATTATTTATTAAATAGGACCTTAAATTTTTTGGAAGTTTTACTGTTCATGCTAAACAATACTTTCAATGTGTGGTAATCACTAACATTCATGTCCCTCATATTACTGGGGTTTCTTTTGTTGAAAGAAAAAAAGCAGATATTTTTTAAAAATCTCTCATCAAGAGGGTTTGTGGCAGCTTTTTGAACTGATTCTTCACATCACGCTGACCAAGTGCTTTGCCATCCAAAGCTGTGAGGTCACAGGAAATAAATACTGCTTCACGTGTAGACGCCGGCTTCTGCCCTGCATCTCACAGAAGGTGGAACAGCCAGCTTGGAAAGTTCTTCCCTGTGCATTCATAAACCAAACACATATGCACAACAAGTCAAGGCAGAAAGTAATCTCGTGTTTGTTTTTTAATTTTTTAACATGAAAACAGCCAACCAGAAATTTCCAAAACTGGCTATGCAAATATTTTATCTTTCTCATGCTCTCCGCCAGGTTAAAAAAAGAGAGAGAGAGAGAAAGAAAATAGGCAAACCGAGATTTAAAACAGTCTATTTGTAGTACAAGAGGAAGAACCAGGCAGTGTAATTTGTATGTATTATCAAAAACCAGTGATCTGTTCTAGCTCCTCGAATTTCAGTCACCTCTGCCCTACCCCCATCTGACATTTGTGCCATAAATAAGCCTGAGATCCAACCCCAACCCTCGCCCCCAGGCTCCTCCTCTCCCCCCAGAGTAGACGATCCCCGTGTCTCTCCATGTGGTCACTCGCCACTCCATGCGAGGAGCACCTGTGGGTGTCGCTCCCTGGTGGAGGACAGGATGCCGTTGGTCAGCATTGTTTACAAACAGCCATTTCCTCTTATGAGAGATCTGGATCTATCCTTCCTCTAAACAGTGTTTAAAACAGAGAGCCCACTGTTGCGTTAAATGTGCTGGTCCAGCCCCTCCGTGTTCACAAGAGTTTTACCCCTCATCCCTGGCCAGACATCTCTTAGACCAAACGAATTCATCAGGCTTCGCGAGAACCATTAGAAACGGCTGTGTTTTTCACATGTGGATCAAGAGATCCCTTAATGTCCTTCTGTGACCTGGGGGCCCTTAGTGGAGTGGGGGAAAAGGAAGTGGGTTGGGGCACTAGAGAAAAGGAAAACAGCCAGTCTATATTCTAGAAAGGCCATGAGCCCCACCAAGGCACAGGTCCTGGATGCAAACAGGATCCTGTGAGCTGTCTTCCCCTCCAACCTAGTCTGGCCAAACTTCCCTTTCTGGGAATGTCGGATGTCTCTAAGTGACAGCAAAATTCCAGAAGGAACCCCAGATACTTCTAAACCCAAGTGGAGATTATTACAATCATTTGCTTCACACTTTCTGCATCTGCGTGACCTGGGTATATGATTTTTTAAAACTAATATATTGTGAAAGGAAGACGTTTTTAAGTGTATTCTGTTTGTAGATTTTATGCTATGTTGATATTTTACAAGCCAAGTTTAAACTGTACTATAGAAATTATTTTTATATTATTTTCAGAATATGCCACAGAGCAATATTTTGCACCCTTATATTGTCACGGGGTTGTCCCCTTGGAGGGCTAAATTTAGGTTGGGTGGAGCTCCAGTGTGGGCTCTGGGGGATGAAACACCTTCTGCTATTTGTTCACATCTGATTTGAAAGTGGAACTGTGTGAATGTCTCTTCCTTTTTCCACGGAAAGCTCGATTCATTTCCTGTTCCTGGATTTTGGTACTGCACCTTTCCTCTTAAATGAGTACTTTCTACTCACTAAGTTACCGTGGACCTTTTTCTTACCTATCACCACCCAGTGGCTCCAGTGGTGTTCCGAAACATTGGGATGTATTACTTTACAAACTTCATGTTTTCCAGAGTGATTTGATGTGTTAATTCTGGTAGCATACCGTCAGGAATTTAGTGACTCAAGATCGAGGAGCACACCTCGAGGTGTGAAATGTTCCTGGTGGTGCCCACTGTCTCTGAGGCGAGGTCGTGGCTACATGACCCTCACCCCCTTGCTTAGCAACCACGAGCTTATTTTGCAGACTATTTTGCAGAAATAAACTTAACTGATCAAAATATATTTCACGTTAGTTAAGAAAAAAAGGGCTGTACCCATCAGTGGTGGGAAATTTGTGCGAGGTTAAAAAAAAAAGGCTTTGCCAAACCATGTGTTTTATTCTCTGTGTCTTTCATGTTTACAAGAGATGTGGAGTAATGCGCGTTTGGGAGTGTTTCTTTTCTTTAGGATATGAGTCAGTTTTCCTCATTGTGGTGTGGACTTTACAAATTAAGGGCCTCGAGTGCTTTTTTTCTTTTTCTTTCTTCCGATGCTTCTAATAAATAAGAAGAGAACATGTGTCATGGCTGATCAGGCCCTGCCTCATCAGACCTTGCCTGCTGTGACATTGCCTCCATTCACAGTCTGATTCTGCTGTCACCTGAGCGCTGGCATGTTCAGGAAAGGGCCCTGCAGTGATTGTCAGCCCTGACACCAGGGAACAGGTGCCCCCTTCGAAAAAGCCTTAAAGCGGTGGCTCTCTGGAGACCTCCGGGCCACACCTTGCACTTCAGTCCTAACTGTAAACTCTCTTTGCTGCTGGAACTGGCTGCTTTGATGGGGGGCTCCAGGGTGATGAGGGGCACCCAGCTTCATTCTTGTTTCAGTCACGTCCCCCCAGTCCACTCTCCGGTGGGGGTCCTGGTTCCCTAGAGCATGGTTCTAATAATGGGTCTGCTGATATGGGGGTGAGTCTAGGGTTCTTCATCCCAGGCACCCCCCAGTTGGGAAAAGTTTCATGATTGTTCTGAGCAATGTGCAAAACTGTCTGTTCATAGTTATGCAGGTGGCTTTGTTCCCGCAAACCAGTGCTTTCTCTTCACTCCACACCCCCCAGCAGAGAATAGAGTGGGGGGCTGCCCTACATGGACCCCTCGGGAATAAATGTGTATGTAGTTTGTGCAGTGTCAAGATGCGAAGCTCCCCCCCCACCACCACCGTCCACCACCCGGCTGACTTGGTACATACATCACCCAAGGAATAGCATAGAAACCAGAATCTCTTAAAGAAGGCTAGCAATATTACTATTTCTGTTTATTTTGTAAAATAATTTGCTGAAATTTTCAGTTTTGCTACTTGACGATTGCAAAAACAAAGTTCTACCAATCCTAATTAGTGTACAAAAAGTGCCCATTGCTTATCCTTTTTCATTCTTTCAAGAAAACATCTCAAGAGTACGAAAAGACATACACACACACTCAGTTCTTTAACATAGGATAGGGGTTACCACTACTTTTTAAAATATAGGCTGAATATGCTCAAGATGAAACTAGCCCATTTATTTTAAAGAGGATAAATTAGTGGAGCCAGTTCCTTGAGAACGTCTATGATAGCACAGACGCTGAAAGGTGACTTTAAATGAAGGGATAACCATCCTTACAAAGACCACTCCCACCCCCGTGCTTCTCCAACCTCTGCCCCAATGACCCAAGCCTGCCTCAGGGCCTTTGCATATGACCTTCTGCCTGGCATGTCCTCCTCTGACACCCATCCTCAGCCACATGTCTCACCCTTCACTACCTGCCAGTCTTTGCACCAATGTCACCTCTCAAGGAGGCCTTCCCTGACTTCTTTATTTAATAAGCCAACACATCCCACCCTCCTGCTGCCCGTTTATCGCCACTTGAAGGCTGCATGTAAAGTAACCATTCATTCATTCATTGTATGCCTCCCTCCAGCTCCATAACATGTAAGCTCCACGTGGGCTGGAATTTTTTGTATGTTTTGCTCATTGCTGTACCCCTGGTGCCTACAACAGCACCTGATATGTATTCGATGCTGGAGAAATACTTGTTGAAAAAAGATAATGAAATCAATCATTTTACAGCTTTTAAGAACCCTACAAGTATCAGTTTCAGCCTTTATCAAATAGAGATTCTATTCTTGCCCCTAAATGGGGAGAATTTTAGCTAATAAGGCAGCCTACGGTTCATGAAGACCAGATGCGGCAGTGAGTACCAGATCTGATGGTGGCAAGTATGCCATATAAAAACGCCTGCCCCAGTGGCCCTCCCTCACAGAGAAGGGACTCTGCTGTTGACAGAGGACCCTTTGGGATAGGCTGAGGTGGGGACAGTTTCCTCTAGGGCAGCTCTCATGATCTTGCCCCCTCCATGAGGTCATCGTGGGCCTGAACCATTCTGGAGAGGCCCTTATGATGGGTCCTTAGGATGCCGTGCCTTCAGTGTCTCCAGGGAGACAGGCCTTCCTTCCTTCCTAGAGCAAACTCGGTGGCAGCAGATGATTCAGCCAGGAAAGGGAGACAGCCCGACCACGAGCAGGACTCATTCTCATGTCGCCAGAAGCAGGCCTGCAGAAGAAGGAGATGAAGGGGACTGTACTGACACAGCTGGGGGCCCCCGGTTGCCCCCTTGGTCATGGGTGTGTCTGTGATGCATGGGGCAGAGCCCAGCCATTGCAGAGCCAAGCAACACAAAATCCTTGGGCCTAGCTCCCAGGTGGCCTTGGCCACAGGTGGGGGAGGGACGCTTCCCCTTCCACACTATCTGTCCTCTCCTGGCTGATCGTCCCAAATACCTGACCTTGGTGTTTACTTCTAGGTCCTTTGGCCAAATGTGTTTTCCTCTAAGAGTTGTTGGCAAAATACTGTTACAAGCTTCTTATAGGACCCTTTTCCTACTGGGGCCTGGTTAAAAAGCTTTTGTCCTTCTCTTCTTCCCCTCCCGTGGTTTTGATGCCCTTTCTCTGGGTGCCATACTTTAGGGTCCCTCATTTTGGGGGGTAAGAGCTCCCTCATAGCACTCCCTCGGCAGCTGCCCAGCAGACGGTGAGTGGGCCCACACAAGTGTGTCCCTCTGCTTGAATTGCCAAATAAACAAGCTTCCTCTCACTGCTGCCCTGACAGATGGGGCAGGATGAGGGGGTGGTCCTGCCAGTCCTCAGAGAGGGCAAGCTTTCCAGGGCTGCCCCCTCGGACCTCACAAATTTGTCTCCAAGGCAGGAGAGCCCTGCAGCCCAGCCAGTTTTTCCCATCTACCTGGAATGGAACCCAAACACTTGCCTTGGAGTAATGATTTGGCAGGTGGGAGAGGGGCAGCTTGTCCCATTAACTTGTGACCAAAACTAGAGCACAGTTGGAGATGGACCGTGGCCCAGAGTCCACAAGGCAAACACCACCTCCCAGAGCCAGTCATCATTCAACATCCTGAGCAAGCCCTGGGCCCTCCACCAGCCACGGAGCCCTTAGAACCGCAAGGGTCTTCCCTGGGTCTACACTCGGAGCCTGAACCCCGCTCACCCTCAGCTTTGACCAGCGGTCTCATTTTAACCAGTGGGTGTTGATGTGTAATTGCTTGGTTCCTTCTCATATGCACTGGCAAGTGAATGTAGTTTCTCTGTTTCTTTCCCTTCCTTTTTTCTTTCACAGGTTCATTTGACTGATTTGGGGATGATATACATTACTTTGTTTCCCTGGTTTACTTATTACCAAGGAGGAAAGAAAACACTGAGGCAGAAAGGGGTCAGAAACCTTGTTACCTTGACCAAGTCGTCCTGGGCCCCTTTCTACCTGCAAGTGTTCCTTCCGATTCAATGCAAATATTCTTTTTCCATCTTGGTCCATCCATGGAGAAGCAACCCATTGTAAGAGCTTGTCTTTGGTGGTTGGGTTGTTACTTTGTAAAGTATTAAAGCACTAAACCAATTTTTGCAATATGTAGTAAATCTTGCTTTCATTTTGGAAAACTTCCAGTAATGACTACTACTGCACTTTTTATAGAAGAACTGTATTTCATTTCTTTCTTTTATGAAAGATTATTTCAAGTAACAATAGCTCTGTAATCTGTGTGATACGGCTTCTCCATTACTTGACACGGAGAGAAGCTTTGATGCCTACTCAATAAAATTAACATGTTTGTAAAGCACTGGCTGGTCCAATTATTTACCCACTCCTGTGTCCCTGGTAATACATCATCTAAGAAAAGCTTTTGGCTCAGATGAAGAGGATTTTAACAAGGATCCATCCTCACCCAAATTTAAGAGTTCTTCCATTCAGAAGAGTTGTAAAACCAGCAATTTTATTATGTGAGACAAAGGTTTCTGTCAATGGTCAGGACACTTTCTGTCAGAAAATAATAGAACTTCCCTTAATGTGTGTTTGCCAGACATCAGAAAGAGGTGCAACTGGGAGGGCAAGAGAATGACAGGATTTTAAGGTGGGGTTTTATTTGTGCAAGTTTTTCTGTTCAGGAGAGGCACGTGTCTGTAAAAGAAAGTAAGTGGGCTTTCCAGAGACCCCGATGAGGTCCAGGGCGGCAGGCCTGTCCCAGGCAGGTGACGGGCCCCTGGCACAATCAAAGCCATGTGTCTCTGGGTGCTGGGGTGGGGGCCGTGGTGGTGGTGGTGGCCACTGTGCGCTGTGCTCTGCATCAGGCATGTTCTAGGCTTCATCGGATTCTATCCAGGCAACAGCCCTGTGAATTAGATGTCAAAATCCCCATTGTGTAGACAAGAAGTAAAATTTGGCCAGGTAAGTGGTGAAACCTAGATTCCAGCTACAATTTGCCTGATGGAAGAACCCGAGCTCCAAGCTGCAGGGCCTCCCAGGAGCACCTCCCAGCCTGTCCAGTGGGTCGACTTGACCTACAAGTCTTCTCTCTTGGAGAGTCTGGGTGGCACGGTTGGGGAAGGAGAGGAAAGATGCTTGGCTGGCCTGTAAGATGTGCTGTGGTCCTGGGATCAGCGTCCTGCCAGAGATCCACCTTCCATTCCTGGCTCAGACATTCTTCTCAGCTAGAAAGTGGGAGACTGCACTTAGTTCTTGCAAGACAGGTGGAAAATCCCAGACAAAAGGCACACTCCTCCACCAGCAGCTTCGAGAGGTACTTAAAAGGCTGTACAGGATGGCAGGAGCCCTGCACAGCAAGAAAGAAAGCCTGGCCCCTAAATTTCAATGACCTTGAGAAAGGCATCTCACCTTCCTGGGTCCCCATTTTCAATAAAATTTCAGTATATTCTGTAAAATGAGGGACCTGAGGGAAGGTTCAATGTCCCCAGCAAGTCATGGGATACACATATCATTTAGGAAAATAGAAGCCATATCAGTTATTTTTACAGAGGGAATATGAGGACTTGGTTGAAGAGGTATCAGAAGATTAAAAAAATACATAAAGGGCCCATGGAAGTCACATGGAGAGAGTGCAGCTCGTCACAGGGCTGGGGGCAAAGCCCAGGAGCCAGGTGGTTACAAGTTACAAGCATGAGAGGTGGGGGGTGCCCAGGGCGAGACACAGGCCTCCGAGAAGGGGGAGGTGGTGTCTTTGAGGGGGACACAGTATGGCAGGACCTTCCATGTGGGGGAAATATAACTAGAACAAACTGCAGCTGGCAAGTGGTAAACTATTGCCAGGACAATGCTAAGAGATACTGGAAGCAAAAGAAAAGAGGAAGTCCTTTGTGTGTGTGTGTACATGTGTGCGTGCACACTCATAGACACATGTGCATGTGTGCATATGTGTGTGCATATACACATATTTTCTGTATACACACATGTGCATAAACACCAAGAAAGGGGGAAAATGAGAAGAGACACCTCCACCAAGCCTGTGTCTGTCACGGGTCAGGGCCCGTGGTTGGCATTCCTGACTCCTCCTTCCAGGATCAGTCCTGTTTCCTTTGCCCTCAGGCAAAACCTCAGCTTGTTGGGATCTTTCATTTCTAATGAAATAACCCAAACTTTCATCCCCGAAAGGTCTGAATCATCACAGCCCCCTGTCGGATGATGTAGTTGACCATTAACTTTTATTGGGGGACATGGATATAATAAAACGCACCCCCAAGAGTCCCCTAAGTGTCACAGATCAACCCTTCTGTGTAGCAGCAGCTCTGTTTTTCCTTGATAATTAGAGTTCATCACCAGTAAAACAGTAGCTCCCTTCTCTGAGTTGAGACAGTGACCTGAGAAGCCATCATGGCCAGGTCTCAGCCTCCAGTGCAGTGACACCACCGCACGGCCCCTGGGGGAGCCCCTTTTTCCCTGGGAATGGGGACCTACAACCCCTAGGGCTCAGGATGAGGGGCGGGAAGCACAGTTCTTGGTTACAAGACAAAATGGTGACAAGAGCCACTCCCACTCACAGATCACATGTGCTGGCCAAGGAACAGACCCCACCATATGGCCATCGCCAATTCAAATCATCAGGTCCATTCTGGTCTGAGCTCCTGCCTTTTGGGGAGCTGACTCCCTGCTGGCACCATCGTTCAATTTCCTGTCGGCCACTCCAGGCTCCATCAGGCCCGTGGCTGCTAGCTCAGCTAGACATGCAGTGAGTGAAGCCCCTGTGCGTGACCCCACAGCCACGAAGCTGAACTTCATCTCCAAAAGCAACACTGTGTGGAGCTCCATCATGGTAAGTGAGGCATCCTTTGAACCCATGAATGGTAGTTTCTGGCAGAAGCACTGCAGGCAGGGAAGGCACATCTGAATCCACACATGTCTATTCCAGTGAGAGAAATGGCCTTCCTTCCACAATGAGAAAGGTCCAGCGCCCTCGGCCAGCTGCGTCTGACTGGCCACCCCAGGGAGGGAGCCGCACAGAGTCTCTGCGCTGGTCCCCACTGTCAAAGGTCTCTCAAGCTTGGCAGTGGTGGCCTCCAGGCTGGCCTTGAGAAGGGGGAATCATGTAGTTTCATTCACCCCCAGCTTCCTCCCCTACAGACAGGTCCCTATGTACTGGGGCCCATTAAACAAACATCAGGATGCCTGGAGAGAGGGTTGAATGCTATTACAGGGCCTGCTCTCTCATTCACTTGATTCCCGAGAGCCTCCTCTGCACCGGTACTTTTAATGAGCGTAAACATGGGGCACAGTATCTCCATGGTCTAGGAGAGCTGTCCACAGACATCTTCCTTTGTCACCACATTCACCACACCTCCTTGTCACCGACCTCTGACTCCTGTCCTTTCCAAGTTCCTGACTGTCCCGTCAACTATTCACCCCTGCCCATAAATCAAAGTGGATCAGGATTCCTTGGTGAAGTGAAGTAAAGGGTTTTTCGCTCAGTAGTGTTTCTGACTCTTTGTGACCCCATGGATTGTAGCCCACCAGGTTCCTCTGATCATGAAATTCTCTAGGAAAGAATACTGGAGTGGGTTGTCATTCCCTTCTCCAGGGGATCTTCCTGACCCAGGGATCCAACCCGGGTCTCCTTCATGGCAGGCAGATTCTTTACCATCTGAGACACCAGAGAAGCCTTGATTCCTTGAGAGTGGCATTAATGATGTTTGGGGCCAGATTATTCTTTCTTTGTAGAGACTGGTCCTGTGTGCATTGAAAGGTGTGCAGCAAGCTCCTGGTTGACCTCTACTCACTAGATGCCCGTAGCTCCCTCCACCCAGGTGTAACAACCAAAAATGTCTCTAGACATTGCCAAATAGCCCCAAGGCTACAGTAGGAGGAGGGAAGGAATCACTGGTGTAGGTGAATTCTGGCTGTCTTTCAGATCTGAAAAGCGATAACCATCTGTTCTGCTCCAGCTCTGTCCACCGGCATGATTTCCTTTCCCCACCAGCTTTCAGGGACACTTTTGAGGTTGGAGGAGAGGGGTGGAGTAATGCCCTCACCACCCAGCCTCAAGCTGGAGCCCCCACATCACAGAGAACCATCTGAAAGCAGGTCTCCTTGGCCATCTATCTGGCCAGTGGAAACTCCCCGAGACGTGTGAGTTGAGGGACAGGAGGCCATAAGCAAGAGGACACCTTGCAGGGTCTGAGCCGCCTCTCCACGCACCTTCTGGGTTTTCTCAGGCTCCGACATACCATCTCCACGAGATGACAGATTGCAGCTGCACAGACTCAATTTCGTGGGAGGGCGGGGCAGACAGATCACACCCAGTCATAACGCTCAGAGGTCAGGACTGAAGTCTGCTGATGTCTCCGTCAGCCGTTCAGTCCCCACCAGAAGCCAGTAGTAGCCAGGAGCTGTTTCTTAGAAAGGAGAATAGTCACATGCAGAGGAGGGCACAGCTTTGCCCAGAGCCCTGGCGCTCTGCACGGTGGTCTGCCCGCTGGCAGCATTGCTGTTGGCCACACTAAGTGCCACTGAGTCTATTAGGAGATGAGGTCCGTGGGCCCCTCTCACACCTGGTGGCCTTACAGGTTCCTTGGTAAAAGCTTTGGGAATGGCTGATGGGTTGCCTTCAAAATCCAAAAAGTCTCCACAAATGTCATGCCTCCTTTTTTAGGCGTGGCGACATTTCTTTCACTTTGTTGGGCTGCCCTGAAACGTTCCATGGTTTTCCCACAGTGTTCTCAAGCGGATGGGTCCCTGAATATTTATGGTGGAGAGGGGTCGGTTCTCCCTCTTTTGTGTCTCAGGAAGGCAGGCGCATGAGGATATCAATAGTGGGACCAAGCGTGGCATTTTGTGGGCCCTCTGCCAGCTGTGCAGTGGCAGAGAGCAGGAAGATGGGACAGGACCTGGGCACTTCCAGGCACCAGCAAACAGTTTCTGGTGGTCCTTGCAGATAGACAGGGAGAACCAAAGCTACCCATCAGCCTCTGCTGTGAAACGATAAGGGGATGCATTGGGAAGCCTCTCAAGTCATTGATAGCCCCATAGATCTCTGCAGGTCCCCCAGGATGCAAGTTAATCACCTTTGATTTATTCTCATGGTAAGGATGGGAAAGGCCAGGACTTTCGCTTTTGTCCCATTTCTACTGAAGTAGCATCCATTCCAAGGCAAGGGAACCGACATGGGGGCTCAGCCGGCTGCCAAGTGTAACCCCTCCAACCACACATCGGAAGCTGAGGAAGTGACCATGGACCCACCAGTGCTGCAGTCACCCACCCTTGGGATGGAACTGTTTTTATCTCATGACCACCACAAGCCCCCCACTTTGACTGTGGAGCCACGGTGGTATCTTTAAGTCACCAGAAATGAGTGACAACTCAGAGCCAGTGCTGAGTCCCTGAATTATCACAGTACACCCCCCACCCTGGGGCGATCAGGGGAGAGACGTTTGTCAGAACACGTCTGCCTGTCACAGGCCACAGTCGCCCTAAGGCAAGGTCTCAGGCCCCATGGAGGAGGTCAGGAAGGGAAGTGCAGTATCAGCGGGTGATATAGCAAGGCTTTCTCAGAGGAGCAAAGGGGTTCCAGACCTGTGAAGTGGCTTAGACCTGCCAAGTCCACAAACCTCTGCAACTCTACAGTGTGGCTACTTAAGCAAGGAATTTTGCTTTCAAACCAGAAGTAATTTTTAACAATAATAATTTTATTGAGGAGTATTTTATGTACAGCCGAAAGCACAAATATCAAACGTACAGTTGGGTGTGTTTTCACCACTAGCAGGGTTGAGATCAGAATACCCCCTACAGTGCACCCCATTCCCCAAAAGCAGCTCTTATCCAGATCACTCTAGATTTGCTCTGTACTCATAGACATATAAAGGGAATCAACATATGTACTGTTTGGTGCCAGTTCTCATTTGTTCCACAGGTTTTGAGGAGTCACCCATGTAGGTACTGTTCAGTCGCTAAGTCATGTCCAACTCTTTGTGACCCCATGGACTGCAGCACACCGGGCTTTCCTGTCCTTCATCTCCTGGAGTTTGCTCAAATTCACGTCCGCTGAATCAGTGATGCCATCCAACCATCTCATCCTCTGTTGCCCTCTTCTCCTGCCTTCAGTCTTTCCCAGTAATGGGATCTTTTCCAAAGAGTTGGCTCTTCACATCAGGTGGCCAAAGCATTGGAGCTTCAGTTTCAGCATCAGTCCTTCCAATGAAGACCAGGCTTGATTTCCTTTAGGATTGACTGGTTTGATCTTGCTGTCCAAAGGACTCTCAAGCATGTTCTCCAGCACCACAGTTTAAAAGCATAAATTCTTCAGTGCTCAGCCTTCTTTATGGCCCAATCTCACATCCATACATGACTACAGGCATTGTTTATTTGTAATTCTATTGCTGGGCTGTGTGACATGACCGTATCACAGTTTGTATATCCATTTTCATGTTAATGGACAGGTTGCTTCCAGTTTGGAGCTATTATGAATAAAGCCACCAGAAGACTTCATGAATCTTTTGTGAACATAAGGTTTCATTTCTTCTGGCTAAATATAAAAGAAGCAAAATTAGTAGCTCACAGAATGAGTGTATATGTCATGTTATTAGAAATTTCCAAACAATGTTTCAAATAGGTTGCATGGCTTCCCAATGTCACCAGCAATGGTTCTGGTTACCTGAGACTCCAGTATATACTGTCCATCATTTCTGATGCCCATGCAGTAGCCCCCATGGACTTCCAGAAACTCCACTCTCTGGAGCAGGCTCCCAGCACACACAGGTTTGTGCACACCTGAGGTGGGCACGTGTGTAGAAACACAGACCTGGGCAAGCCCGTGGTGTGTCTGTGCAGACCTGTGTCATCTGTCTCTCCTGCTTTCTGCCCTCCTTCTGCCCCCTTTCTCTTGGAGGCTGAACTCCATCTGTCTTCTGCCCTCACAAAACTCAGGTGCGTGCATATCCTTGCTTGGGTGTTTAGCTCCTGGACATCAAAACTTTTGTCTGATTTGCCCCCACCCTCAGAGGCCCAGCACATGGGTGTGACTGGTACCTTTTCTCTCCATGCAGAAGAGGAACCTTCCCTTGTGCACCCAGGTGAGCCCAGCAAGCAGCCGTCCAGGGAATGGGGGTGACTACCTGCTCCGCATCTCCCAGAGAGCGGCTGGGAGTGAGGCACTGGGGCTCAGCTCGGCTCCAAGCAGAGATCACCAGGTAAGGAGGACTTCTCAGGGAGCAGAGAGTTGTATCAGACAGAGAAGAGGATAAAGGTCTGTCCAGCAGGCGGAGTGAGCACTCCTTACACAAACTCTGATCAGAAGCCTGCTCTGTGCTGGGCTTGCCAAGGCTGGGGACCCAGGAAAACGACAGACCAGGTTCCTCCCAGCCGAGGGTGGAAGAGAGAAAGCAGAAAGGGGTCAGCAACCAGTGAGTGTAGAGGTTACTGGGAAAAGGATGGACAAGGACAGTGGCCCCACAGCAGTGTCCACCTCCACTCTGGGTCCAGGACCAGGAAAGGCTTCGGGGAGCCCCTGCAGAGGACTTGGGGACATCCTGGCACAGTCTGGCCACTCTGATACCAATAGGGAGGATCATCACTGCAGCTTGTGGACCAAGAAACTGTGGCCCAGAGAGAGTAACGGCGCCCACCCTGGGTCCCACAGCCAGGAAGCAGCAGCTGGGCTACAGAAGGCTCCATTGGCCTCTAGGTCCGTGTTTGTCCCACACGTGCCCACAGAGAGAGGTGAAACTAGGGGTTTCAGGAAGACCTTGTGTCCAGCAGCTGGTGGCACTGGTCTGCCCTAGAGGTAGGGGACCAGGAAGAACATCCTCTCTGGCCACTTAACCTCTTCCTGTCAATCTGAAGGTTTGAACTTCTGGATCTCAGTAAAAGCAGCACAGTCAGGGGTTCAGCGCTCAGCATGGGAACTAGGCCAGCAGCATCCATGCCATGCCTTGTGCCTCTGGAAAGCCAGGCAGCCCAAGAAGGGGGACTGGGAGGAGAGGGTGGTGAGCCCCATGGACGGGCTCCAAGTGACTCCGAGGATGTCAAGGGTGTGAACATAGGTCAAATTGCTTCTTGCCTGTCAGCCCAAGGATCAGCTTCCATCAGAGCTCCTGTTCTTTTGGAAAACTCCTGGCCACAGTCAGTGACACAAGAGGGAAAGCCACTGTATGACCACCATGGAAGGAAAGGTACCCAGGTGAAATGGCATGGGCTAAACCCCAACCCGGGGAGATGAGTGAGGAGCTGACAGTTAAGTCCACTGATGGACCACGAGGCAGAGCAGGAAGAACAGAGGGGGTGCTGCTCACTCCAGCATCTTGGAGTGAGTTCTGGACCATCCTATCCTGATGGACACACAGTGGGAACTGGCTGGTTGGCGAGCTCATCTACACCACATGTTTCGGAGGTTTTTGAATTTGTGAAGAAGGAGAAATCTTGGTGCTGGACCCAAGAGGATGTGCTGTGGACAAGAGAATGTGGGTGAGGAGGCTTGAGCTCTGAGAAGCAGCACTCAGCTGCGGTCTGTCACCTATGGCTGGCCCTTAAGTCCCCTCACTATTTCTCGCTTCTCCACCCGGAACCTTCTTTCTAAGACAGACCTCAAATATACTGTGGGATCAATTCCTGACTACTGTTATAAAATGAATATTGCAATAAAGAAAGTAGCACTATTCTTTTAGTTTCCCAGTGCATATAAAAGTTATATTCCCATGCTGGAGAAGATGTGGAGAAAAGGCAACCATTCTACACTGTTGGTGGGAATGTAAGCTTGTACAGTCACTATGGAGAACAGTATGGAAGTTCATTTAAAAACTAAACATAGAGCTACCATACAATCCAGAAATTCCTCTCTTGGGCATATATCCAGAGAAACTATCATTTGAAAATATATATGCACCCCAATATTCATTGTAGCACTGTTTACAATCGTCATTAGGGAGCAACCTAAATGTCCATCAACAGATGAATGGATAAAGAAGTTGTGGTACATATATACAATGGAATATTACCCAGATATAAAAGTGAAAAAAATAATACCATTTGCAGCAATATGGGTGGACCTGGATTTTATCATAATAAGTGAAGTAAGTCAGAGAAAGACAAATGTCATATGATATTGCTTATGTGTGGAAACTAAAATATGATACAAACAAACTTATTTACAAAACAGAAATAGACTCAAAAACATAGAAAACAAACTTATGGTTACCAAAGGGGAAAGGGGTGAAGAGAGACACATTTGGAGTTTGGGATTATCAGACTGTTGTTCAGTTGCTAAGTCTTGTCCAACTCTTTGTGACCCCATGGACTGCAGCAGGGCAGGCCTCCCTGTCCTTCACCATCTACTAGAGTTCACTCAGCTTCACTGAATCGGTGATGCCATCCAACCATCACATCCTCTGTCACCCTCTTCTCCTCCTACCCTCAATCTTTCCCAGAATCAGGATCTTTTCCAATGAGTCAGCTCTTCTCACCAGGTGGCCAAAGTATTGGAACTTCAGCATCAGTCCTTCCAATGAGTATTCAGGGTTGATTTCCCTTAGGATTGACTGGTTTGATCTCCTTGCAGTCCAAAGGACTCTCAAGAGTCTTCTACAGCACCACAGTTCAAAAGCATCAGTTCTTCAGCATTCAGCCTTCTTTATGGTCCAACTTTCATATCTGACTACTGGGAAAACCATAGCTTTGACTAAATGGACCTTTATTGGAAAAGTGATGCCACTGCTTTTCAATATGCTGTCTAGGTTTGTAATAGCCTTCCTTCCCAGAAGCAAGCATCTTCTAATTTCATGACTGTAATTACCATCTGCAGTGATTTTGGAACCCAAGAAGAGAAAATCTGTCATTGCTTCCACTTATTCTCCTTCTATTTAACAGGAAGTGATGGAACCAGATGCCATGAACTTAGTTTTATGAATGTTGAGTTTTAAGCCACCTTTTTCACTCTCATCCTTCACCCTCATCAAGAGGCTCTTTAGTTCCTCTTCACTTTCTACCATTAGAGTGCTATCAACTGCATATCTGAGGTTGCTGATATTTCTCCTGGCAATCTTGATTCCAGCTTGTGCTTCATCCAGTCTGGCATTTCGCATGATGTACTCTGCATACAAGTTAAATAAATAATATACAGCCTTGTCATACTCCTTTCCTAATTTTGAACCAGTCAGTTGGTCCATGTCCTATTCTAACTGTTGCTTCTTGACCCAAATACAAGTTTCTCAGTAGGTAGGTAAGGTATCTGATATTCCCATCTCTTTAAGAATTTTCCCTTTCACGTACTCAATGAAGCAGAAGTAGGTGTTTTTCTGGAATTCCCTTGCTTTTTCTATGATCCAATGAATGTTGGCAATTTGGTCTCTGGTTCCTCTCCCTTTTTTAAACCCAGCTTGTACACTACATCTGGAAATTCTTGATGCAAATACTACTGAAGCCTAGCTTGAAGAATTTTGAGCATAACCTTACTAGCATGGGAAATGAATGCAATTGCCAGTAGTTTGAACATTTTTTAGTACTGCCCTTCTTTGGGATTGGAATGAAAACTGAACTTTTCCAGTCCTGTGGCCACTGTTGAGTTTTCCAAATTTGCTGGCATATTGAGTGCAGCACTTTCACAGCATCATCTTTTAGGATTTGAAATAGCTCAACTGGAATTCCATCACTTCCACTAGCTTTATTGGTAGTAATGTTACCTAAGGCCCTCTTGACTTCACACTCCAAGATGTCTGCCTCTAAGTGAGTGACCACACCATCTGGTTATCTGGGTCATCAAGACCTTTCTTGTACAATTCTTCTGTGAGTTCTTGCTGCCTCTTCTTAATCTTTTCTGCTTCTGTTAGGTCCATACTGTTTCTGTCCTTTATCATGCCCATCCTTGCATGAAATTTTCCTTTGATATTTCCAATTATCTTGAAGAGGTCTCTAGTCTTTTCCATTCTATTGTTTTCCTCTATTTCTATTGTTCTTCAGGCACCCTGTCTACCAGATCTAATCGCTTGAATCTATTTGTTACCTCTACTGTATAATCATAAGGGATTTCATTTAGGTCATGCCTGAATGGTCTAGTGGTTTTCCCCACTTTTTTTAGTTTAAGCCTGAGTTTTGCTATAAGGAGCTGATGCTCTGAGCCACAGTCAGCTCCAGGTCTTGTTTTTGCTGATGGTATAGAGCTTCTCCATCTTTGGCTGCAAAGAATATGATCAATGATTTCAGTATTGACCATCTGGTGACGTCCATGTATAGAGTTTTCTCTTGTGCTGTTGGAAGTGGGTGTTTGCTATGACCAGTGTGTCCTCTTGGCGAAACTCTGTTAGTCTTTGCCCTGCTTCATTTTGTACTCCAAGGCCAAACTTGCTTGTTACTCCAGGTATCTCTTGACACCCTACTTTTGCATTCCAATCCTCTATGATGAAAAGAACATTTTTTTTTTTTTTTTTGGTGTTAGTTCTAGAAGATCTTGTAGGTCTTCATAGAACTGGTCAACTTCAGCTTCTTTGGCCTCAGTGGTTGGGGCATAGACTTGGATTACTGTGATGTTGAATGGTTTGTCTTGGAAATGAACCAAGATCATTCTGTCATTATTGAGATTGCACCCAAGTACTGCATTTCAGGTTCTTTTGTTGATTATAAGGGCTACTCCACTTCTATGAGATTCTTGGCCACAGTAGTAGATATGATGGTCATCTGAATTAAATTCGCCATTCCTGTTCATTTTAGTTTGCTGATGCCTAAGATGTCGATTGTTCACTCTTGCCATTTCCTGCTTGACCACATGCAATTTACCTTGATTCATGGACCTAAAATTCCAGGTTCCTTTGCAGTATTGTTCTTTATAGCATCAGATTTTACTTTCACCACCAGACACATCCACAACTGACCGTCATTTTTGCTTTGGCCCAGCAGCTTTATACTTTCTGGGGCTATTAGTAACTGTCCTCAGCTCTTCCCCAGTAGCATACTAGACACCTTCCAACCTGGGGGCTCAGCTTCCAGTGTCATATCTTGTGCCTTTTTATACTGTTCATGGGGTTCTTGTGGCAAGAATACTGGAGTGGTTTGCTCTTCCTTCTCCAGTGGACCACGTTTTGTCAGAACTCTCCACTATGGCCCATCCATCTTAAGTGGCCCTGCACGGCATGACTCAGCTTCATTGAATTATGCAAGCCCCTTTGCCATGACAAGACAATAAAATAAACAAGTTCCTACGGTATAGCATAGGGAACTACACTCAGTATCTTATGTTGTGTTCAGTCACTCAGTCGTGTCCGACTCTTTGCAACCCCATGTATTATAGACTTCCAGGCTCCTCTGTCTGTGGAGATTCTCCAGGCAAGAACACTGGAGTGGGTCGCCATGCCCTCCTCCAAGAGATCTTCCCAACCAAGGGATAAAACCGAGGTCTCCCACACTGCACATGGATTCTCTACCATCTGAGCCACCAGGGAAGCCCTTACAAAGAAATTCATTGGCTTCTCCAGGGGATCTTCCCAACCCAGTGATCGAACTCAGGTGTCCCTCATTGTGGGCAGATTCTTTACCAGCTGAGCCACCAGGGAAGCCCCAATATCTTATAATAACCTATAATATAAAAGAATCAGAGCATATATATATATATATATAACTGAATCACTTTGCTTTACACCTGAACCTAACACAAAGTTGTACATTAACTATATTTCAATTTTTAAAAACATTTTTTAAAAAGTTACATTCCCAATATACTATAATCTATTAAGTGTACAATAGCATATGTCTTTAAAAAAACAAAGCACATACCTTAATTAAAAAGTACTTTACTCATCCAAGCCCTCAGAAATAGCAACAGCAAAAATCCCTGATCACAAATCATCATAACAATATGATCATAATGAAAAAGTTTCAAATGTTGCCATAATCACCAAACTGTGACAGAGACATGAAGCAAGAAAATGCTGTTGGAAAAATGATTCATATAGTCTTGTTCAACACAGGCTGATTCAAAATTGGAAAAGGAGATATATATTGTCACCCTGCTTATTTAACTTATATGCTGAGTGAAAGTGAAAGTGAAGTCGTTCAGTCATGTTTCAACCCCATGGACTGTAGACTGCCAGGCTCCTCCATCCATGGGATTTTCCAGGCAATAATACTGGAGTAGTTTGCATTTTCCTTTTCCAGGGGATATTTCCCAACCCAGGGATCAAATCCGGGTCTCCTGCACTGCAGGCAGACTCTTTACCATCTGAGCCACCAGGGAAGCTTATATGCTGAGTCCATTATGCGAAATGCCAGGCTAGATGAAGCACAGCCTGGTATCAAGATTGCCAGGAAAAATATCAATAACCTCAGATAAGCAGATGACACCACCTTTATGGCAGAAAGTGAAGAGGAACTAAAGAGCCTCTTCATGAAAGTAAAAGAGGAGAGTGAAAAAGCTGACTTAAAATTCAACATTCAAAAAACTAAGATTATGGCATCCAGTTCCTTCACTTCATGGCAAATAGATGGGGAAACAATGGAAACAGTGACAGACTTTATTTTCTTGGGCTCCAAAATCACTGCAGATGGTGATTGCAGCCATGAAATTAAGAGACACTTCCTCCTTGTAAGAAAAGCTATGACCAACCTAGACAGCATATTAAAAGGCAGAGACATTACTTTGCCAGCAAAGGTCTGTATAGTCAAAACTACAGTTTTTCCAGTAGTCATGTATGGATGTGAGAGTTGGACTATAAAGGAAGCTGAGCACCAAAGAACTGATGCTTTTGAAATGTGGTGTTGGAGAAAACTCTTGAGAGTCCCTTGGACTGCAAGGAGATCAAACCAGTCAATCCTAAAGGAAATCAGTCCTGAATATTCATTCAAAGGGCTGATGCTGAAGCTGAAGCCCCAATACTTTGGCCACCTGATGAGAAGAACTGACCCATTGGAAAAGACCCTGATGCTGGGAACAACTGAAGGCAGGAGGAGAAGGGGGCAACAGAGGATGAGATGGTTGGATGGCATCACCAATTCGAATGACATGAGTTTGAGAAAGCTCAGGGAGTTGGTGATGGACACAGAAGCCTTGCATTCTGCAGTCCACAGGGTTGCAAAGAGTCGACATGACTGAGCGACTGAACTGACTGTCTGATATATACAGACCACGTTTTCTTTATCTAGTCATCTGTTTATGGGCTTTTATGTTGCTTCCAATCCTTAGATGTTGTGAATAATGTTGCAGTGAACATAGATGCATAAATATGTCTTTGAGATCCTATTTTCAATTTTTTTGGAAGCATATACAGAAGCAAGATTGTTGGATTATATATATGGTAATTCTATCTTAATTTTTAAAGAAAATGTCACACTGTTTTCCATAGGGACTTCAGTCAAACAAATTAGATTGAATTATTAGAGAAAGTCGTTAATTATGAAAAAGCGATGACTATCTGGTTTTGGATTTCTATCAAAGGCAAACCAAGAGAACCACAATAGTTTAAGCTAGTCCAACTGCCATTTGAAATTGTTCACAAATGTGTATCTGTTGCCAGAAGAAAAATCTGCCAGTCAAATTCTGTATCAGAATTTACCATAAGCTGATGCAACAAAAATAACACTGAAGGATATAAGTGATCAATAGGACTTAAAATATACTTATAAACTGCACTGGTATTATACTATTAAGACATATGTACACACAAAGTTCTTGACCATCTCCATGAGTCCAATTTTAGTCATTTTAAAACTTTAAAAACAAACATCTACTATGTATTCAAAACAAGTAAAAAGTAGTGGAAATGGTTATTTAGTCACAGTTTACAATTTTAAGACTATTTTCACAGACAAACTATTCACCGAGAACATACATAGAAATTGCCTTTAAATATTATACTGTTTAGTATACTGTTCATATAGTTTTTTTAAGTATAACTGTTAAAAAAAAGTTGACATGTCTTAAATATTTGTGCTAAAAAAGTTACCAGAAAAGAAATACTAAAAACATTTTTTACTTCATTATGCATCATCCCATTTATCTTTGGCTAAATGTAAAATCAGTTTTTATTACCTGAACACAACATTGATATAGACAAAAGGGAAATGGAACTCTCTGAGATTCAAACTTTGCCAGGAAATCCAAAAAATACAGGAAAAAAATTAATTTACTCATTTTAAACATTACTTTTAACATAACTACTCAATGCTTACTCAGTGCTACTCAACATATTATAATTGCAAATAAAATTGACTTGGCAGTATTTTCTCACAAGTCATTAACTACATAATGCTATTTTACTCTCATAAATAGCCAATCTTCTATCTTCCCCTTCAAGTGCTCTTTCCAACTACTGGTCCTTTCCCAGGTCAGTAAAACGAATGGCAAGATAGCAATGCTTTATGTAACCCATGGATTCATATGAAATATGAATCTATGAAAATCTATGAAAAAGGTAACTCACTAAAGCTATGAACCACTGAAATCTGGTATTATCCAGCCAGCAGTTTTGATTAACTTCTAAAAAGAAAAGAGATTTTATACCTTTTTTTCATAAAGAAGAGGTCCTTGAAAGCATAGCACTCTCTCACCTGTAAAAAGAAAAAAGAAAAAAAAAGTTCTGGGTTAGTTGTGACTTCTCTTCATATATAAGAATATTCACATCTGGGAGAGTCATCACACTTATACTGTGGTATTCCTCAAAATTTAGGCAAGTGGGTAAGGCAATGTATTCATCAACACTTCAGTTCAAACTTTAACACAACAAAAACACCTTAGCATCTAATGTAAACAATAAAAAAACAATTAGGATATCAATCTATTTAAATCATCTGTCACCTGCTAAGCAAAGAAAATCTACAGATCCCTGGGTTGGGAAGATCCCCTGGAGGAAGCATGGCAACCCACTCCAGTATTCTTGCCTGGAGAACTCCATGGGCAGAGGAGCCTGGCGGGCTATAGTCCATGGGGTTGCAGAGTCAGACACAACTTAGCGACTAAGCACACAGCACAGTAGCAATCTACTGGCGGGGCTGGCTTATTTTTTATTGTACATCTGGGATTTAAAGAAATTTTAAGTTTAGGAGCTTATGCTTTATCTATTCTTCCAACCCTTTTAAATGATTAAACTATGAAAAACATCCTATTCATAAAAATGTCAATGTGTATCAAATACAGCTGTTTTTGTTTTTTTTAAAGAAGTTCCACTATGTTCATGCCTTCAATGTGCTCAATGATGTACTGGGTGTTGGGCTGCTTCAATGAACAACAGCAACAACAAAAAAAACACAGACAAGAATTCTAACCTTTGGAACTTACACTCTATGTTGAACCTACCATTAAAACTTGCAAGACTAAATATAATGTTGGGGACTGGAATAATATCTGGAAGTTATCCCTATTCATCAGACAAATGAGACAAGCAATTCCTGGCAGTACCTAAAAATATAATTTGATTGTAGAAGAATAGATTTTTCACATTATTTGCAGGCCACTTGGTTTCAAAAGACCCAGAAGTAACAAAAGTGCCAACACAGTCAGCTCTTTTAGCTCTATTTAAGCCATTGGACCTTTTCCTAGATTTTTTTCAATAAACAAGTAAAATAAGATTACAAAGGAAACCAACTGTATTGAAATCATTATCAAAACATTTAAAATATCATGTTCTATGGTATTATATGAGGGCTTCCCTGATAGCTCAGCTGGTAAAGAATCTGCCTGCAATGCAGGAGACCCTGGCTGGATTTCTGGGTGGGGAAGATCACTGGAGAAAGGATAGGCTACTCACTCCAGTGTTCTTGGTCTTCCCTGGTGATCCAGACAGCACAGAATCTGCCTGCAGTATGGGAGACCTGGGTTCGATCCCTGGGTTGAGAAGATCCCGGGAAGAAGGAACCAGCTACGAACTCCAGTATTCTGGCCTGGAGAATTCCACAGACAGAGGAGCCTGGCAGGCTACAGTCCATGGAGTCCTAAAGAGTCATACAGGACTGAGCAACTTTCACTTTCACACCTTCGTGGTATTTTATGAGCTCCTCAAGTGATGTAAACATTTAGCTCCTGATCCAATAACTCCCACAATTCTGAAGTAACGAAGAGTCTACATTACAACTATATGTATCTCCCAACTATAAAGCTGAGATGTGAACACTTGCATACAGCTAATACTATTGTGGCTTTTTTGTTTGTTTATTTATTTAGCTTTGCTTTTTGTGGGATAGGGGATCTACATTCATAACTGAAATAATAAATTTTAGACAATAGCAAAAAAAAAAAAACCTTTTTCCTCTCCGAGTTTACAGATCTTTTAGAGTATGAACACTGACCCTGAACTAAGAATCCCTACTCTAAAACATCTGGATTTTAAGAAAAACAATCCATAGAAGGTAGTCACACACCTTCACAGGGTGAGAGTAAGCAGGCATTAAGAATCAGAGCGGGGGCTTCCATGGCTGCTCAGCGGTAAAGAATCTGCCTGCCAATACGAGACAGGGGAGACAGGGGTTCAACCCCTAATCCACGAAGACCCAACATGCTGCCGAGCACCTAAGTCCCTCTGCCACAACTATCAAGCCTGTGGTCTAGAGTCCGGGAGCCACAACTGTGTTGAGCCTGTGTGCTGCAACTACAGAACCCTGCACGCTCTAGAGCCAGTGCTCCACCGCAAGAGAAGCCACGACAATGAGAAGCCCACACACCGAAACTAGAGAGTGGCCCCAGCTTGCCACAGCTAGAGAAAAGTCCGCATTGCAATAAAGACCCAGCAGAGCCAAAAATAATTTAAAAGAGAGCAGAAACACCCTTGGTACCCTCTGAAATATTTCATAAAGTTACAAATACATGGGTTTTGCATGACTCAAAGTAATTCTAATGCATATTTAAGTTTGAAAACTCCCTACAACAACAATTTTTGCAGGTTTCTTGACATCTATGATAACTCCATCTATGATAATTCCATACATCCATAATAATGAAAGGGAATTCTAAAGTGTTCTTGCTAGCCTTATAGAATTTCACTCCACTTTAGTTTCTATTGTCTCCACTTTAATATAAATTAATAGATGTGTTAACTGTGAAAATTAAGGGGCTGTTGGGACTTGCCTGGCAGTCCAGTGGTTAAGACTGAACTTTCACTGCAGGGGGCAGGGGTTTGATCCCTGGTCAGGGAACTAGGATCTCCCACATGACCCAGGCATGGCCAAAAAAATAAAGAGCTGTCTTCCACTGGAAATCGGATTCTACCGTTAGCCAAGACATGTTGATCAAAGACAATAAAAACTCAGCTTTCAAACCGTCATAGAATGAGGACCAGGCGCAGCCCTTAGCACATTGTTGTTGCTGCGTGCCATTTCCCCCCGCCCCTCAACCCCGTTACCAGGCAACGGTTGGGGGGGGGGGGGCAACCATTAGTGGTCCTGCTCAGCCATTGGTGGGCTCCGTAGCGGACCCCTCCCCCAAGCGACCCAGTGTCAACGAGCAACCCTTAGTGGGCCCCTTCAGCCAAAGGTTGGCGGAGGAGTGGATCTCAGGCGTGTAAGAGAAGGATTCTGGCCTTCTCCCCGCCTCCGCCGCCCTCCAGCGTTCCTTCCAGTGCACCGGGCCTCAGGCCAGTGGGTAGGCTGGGGGCCCTAGGGAACAGGTGGGGGCAGTATCCTGTGGGGCTCCAGCGGCCTCACCAAGGTCACCGACTGGTCAGCTGAGGCCTTGAGGCAACGGTGAAACTCTCCTCCATCCCTGCCTCTGTAACCTAATGGCCTGGGCAGTCCCCCTGGGCCACCGTCTGTGGGACCTGGCCCCGGCTCTTTGGGTGTGCTCTTGTTTGGCCTCACTGCACCTGGCTTCCCAGGTGGCGCTAGCGGTAAAGAACCCGCCTGCCAATGGAAGAGAGGAGTTCAATCCCCGAGTTGGGAAGATCCCCTTGGGAAGAAAGTGGCAACCCACTCCAGTATTCTTGCCTGGAGCACCCCATGGACAGAGGAGCCTGGCGGGCGACAGTCCCTACATCCGCAAAGAAGCCGACGCGACTGAAGCGACAGCACAGCAGAGTGCGTGGGGCACACGGACTTGTGTTTTGGTAACAAAATCACTGTTAATCAAATATTATTGCAATTAGTCAAACAACTGTTGTTGTGAAAAGATGACATCAAGACAATGGGACTTATAAATGGAAACATAATACCACGTTAAAGGTAGCTTTTATTCATTGCTTTACAAGGAATGGCACGGCAAGAGCGCAGTCACATTTCCAAAAGATCTCCACACCAGGCTTTTCGGAAAGCAAACGGATGCCTTCAGGCAACACAAAGCGGACCCAAAAGCTCACCCTGGTTTTCTCCTGTCCCCACCCACCTCTCTAAGATAAAGAGCCGGAAAAGTAGTTGCCAAACGGCGGCGGTAGAAGGGGACGCTGCAACTGCCCTAAAGCAGCGTCTCCCGCGGGGAGCCGGGCACCCGGGCGCAGGCGATCCGGACTGGGCGGCCGTCTCACAGTGCAGTTCTCCAACCCCCAAGCGCGAGGCCCACGCACAGCCACAGCGCGGCGGCTCCACCAAGCCGGACCAGCGAGGAGCTCGAGGCCGCCCTCTAGCTGTCGTCAGCCCACGCAGGGGACCCCGCTCCGGCGCCGCTCCCTCCCTCCTGCACGCCGCATCCCTTACCCACGGCCGCCTTGCCTCCCTACAATAGGGTACTTTCTCCGAGCCCTCTTCCTCAGAGCAGCAACAAACACGGAACCAAGGCTATGCCGTGAGGCAACGACACCTTCTCCCGCTTTAACCCCTGCCTGGGCTTACTGGTGACTCAGAGGGTAAAGCGTCTGCCCGCAATGCGGGAGACCCCGCTTCGATCCCTAGGTCGGGAAGATCTTC
Organism: Dama dama; assembly: GCF_033118175.1. Classification (NCBI taxonomy): domain Eukaryota; kingdom Metazoa; phylum Chordata; class Mammalia; order Artiodactyla; family Cervidae; genus Dama; species Dama dama. Next base: position 38,614,235 of record NC_083693.1, read on the forward strand.
TGGGGAAGGGAATGGTACCTCACTCCAGTGTTCTTTCCTGGAGAATCGCATGGACGGGGTCACAAAAGGTCGGACACGACTGAGCGACATTTTTTTTTTAAAAAACGCTTTTCCATCACAAGGGATTTTTCTCCCAATGACCCACTGAAATAACCCGCAGGAATGCACTTTCCCCGCCCCGCGCAAAGTCTTGTCTGCCATCCCCTGGAGCACAGCCCTTGCTACTCCCAGCCCCCCAAATCTGAAACACCCAGAGCCGGCCTCCCACTCCTGTGTCTGTTACCTAGCCCAAGCTCTTTCTACTCTACTGCAGGACGGGCCAATAAATCAGGAGCCGAACTGTTGGAAGGACGAATAACGATTTTAATCCTGCCCCGGCACCGCCCCCAGGGCACAACGGCATTGGTAGCTCCAAGGAGCTTGAGGCAGGGCAGGGTGGGAAGGGGTGGTGGTCTCTTGCCATCCTCCACCCCCATCCGCAGGACTGCCTGAGGTTATTAAAGACTAAATTTGATTTTGTGTGTTGTTGGGGCTAAGGGAAGGGAAATGATGTCTTACCCGCAGTAAAAGGATGGAAGAGGTCCGATTGCGGAGGCACATGTGCCGTATGGGACCACAATGACATGGGCTTCGAAATGGCCGAAAAGACAAAGCTGCGTCTGAAGCCTACTTAAATAGCACCCAGAGTAGGTCCCACATTGTTGTTGTTTAGCCGCTAAGCCGTGTCCAACTCTGCGACCCCATGGACTGCTGCACGCCAGGGCTTCCCTGTCCTTCACTGTCTCCCAGAGTTTGCTCAAACTCGTGTCCATTGAGTCAGTGATGTCATTCCATCATCTTGTTCTCTGTCACCTTCTTCTCCTCCTGTCCTCAATCTTTCCCAGCATCAGGGTCTTTTCTAATGAGTCAGCTCTTCACATCAGGTGGCCAAATTATTGGAGCTTCAGCTTCAGCATCAGTCCTTTCGATGAATATTCAGGGTTGATTTCCTTTAGGATGGACCGGTTTTTTCTCTTTGCAGTCCAAGAGACTCTCAATTCCTGCATAGGAAAGCTTTAAGGCTAGCAATCTGACCGAAAAAGGATAGGTAAAGAAGTTTGCATCTAGAAATTTCATTGTTTATCAAGCTCACTGTCAGTTTTTTTAGTCTGACAGACGGCCATTTGTCAGGTCCTCCTCCTCCCCTTCTCCATCCTGGATCACACGAAAATGAGAACTAACCGGGAGAAACTAGGCAGGCTTGGGGTTGAGCTATGGCTTTTTGAGTTAGTGGACTTTTGCCCACCTCCAAGAGAGGCTAATGTGAATACCACATTGAAACCACTCGGTGGTGTGGGTAGGGGCTCTGAAGAGCTCTAGTCCTTTTATGTCTCAGCTAAGAGAGAATTCAGGGAGGGGCAAGGTGATAGATAAGAAGGGATTTATTTTGGTGCTGATGAACCTATTTGCAGGGCAGGATTAAAGACACAAATGTATAGAATGGACTTGAGGACACAGTGAGGGAAGGAGATGATGGGATAAATTGAGAGAGTAGCACTGAAATATGTACATTACCATGAGTGAAATAGATAGGTAGTGGGAAGCTGCTATAAAACACAGGGACCTCTGCCCGGGGCTCTGTGATGACCTAGAGGAGTAGAATGGAATGGGAGGGAGGTTCAAGAGGGAGGGGATACATGTATATTTATGGCTAATTCACATTGTTGTAGGGCACAAACCAAAGCAGCATTGTAAAGCAATTATCCTCCAATTAAAAACAAATTTAAGAAATTGAGCTTTTTTCTAAAAAAAGAAGTGATTTATTAGAATAGGAATTTGTGAGGTTTACAAGAGGGTGGATGAGAGGGTGAGAAGCCCCAAGAACTTAGTTGGCTACAGTTTTATAAACAAAGGAAAACTAGGGAGGTGGGCAGGAAAGACCACCTTCTTCCTCATTCTTGAGTAGGCATCATACGTCCATCATCAGTTCTTCTCCAGGTTGGTCAAGGGAGTTTCCTCCCTTGGTCAAGCCAGGACTGTCATCGCACTATGGAAAAATTATTTCAAGTCTCAGTACAATGAGGGTCTTTACTTTGAAGTGTCACCTTTCCATAAATTATTGTTGTGTGTGTGTGTGTGCAGAGAGTATGTCCTAGAGATCATTAACTTATTGAGCTCACTGGGCAGAATATGGGCCTCATGCCACCATTGTTTTATCGTGTTGGGGCATGTCCCATGCTTCTGATGCATAGTTTTTGTTGCCAAGCCAGCCTGCTTGGTTTTATGGTCAAGAACTGCTTTCTTGAGTAATCATTAATTTACAGGGGTCTCCCATATTTTTTTCTTTACTTACAATCCCCTAGTGGGATTAACTATTTAATCACCTACTATTTGTTCCTTTACTGTGTCCCTATCATTGTTATACTGAGGTCGGGGCTCTGCATGGCCCTATTTGTGCAATTTTCTGTCACCTATTTTCTTTGAGCTATTATTGAAAATATACACAATTTAAATGAATTTCATCTTGCCATACCCCTGTTCCAAAAGTCTGTAATTTACTCAGCTGCAAAATGGGGAGAATAATAGCACCTTTCCATTGATTTACCGTGAAATTGTGTGGAAAGGGCTTCCCAGGTGGCACAGTGGTAAAGAATTTGCCTGCCAATGCAGGAGACACAAGAGAAGCAGATTCAGTCCCTGGGTCAGGAAGATCCACTGGAGAAGGAAATGGCAACCTACTCTAGTATTCTTGCCTGGAAAATTCCATGGACAGAGGAGCCTTGTGGGCCACAGTCCATGGGGTCGCAAAGAGCTGGACACGACTGAGCACGCACACACCTTCCTTTTGTGGAAGGGCTTAGTGAGGTACTGAACAGTGAATTGGTGCTCAACCAATGTTAAGGAGGAGAAATCTGAAAGTCCTTAGTTTGGCATTTTAAGTCCCTCCACAAACAGTCCCCAGCCTTCCTCCAAGCTTCATTCTTGTCTCCATGCCTTTTCTAAACCCTCCCTGAACATATTATGCACCCCATGAATTCCAGACCCCTCTCCGTTTATCTGACTCCGAGTTCTCCTTCAATCTTCTTTTAACACAACCCCTTCTTTGACCACAGAAACCCACGAAGAATCCTCACTCCGTGTCTCTGTGCAGCATCTGGTCTGGACTGCTTCTCAGAGTACACAAAAATGGGGCAAAGTCCTCTTCGTGACCCATCTTTGTGACCACCACAACTCTGAAGTACACTTCTTTTTTTAAATTGTTTTGAATATAATATATTTCAAAATAATCCAATAATTCAATTTTTAATATAAAAATGAAGATAGTGAAAAGTGCCTTTCATACTTCAGTCCCTTATCTGCCCCTTCCCCATCAAAGGTACTACTCTTATAAGTTGTTTGAGTATCTTAGCACCCACATTGTGTTCTTTCTCCATTTATATTAAAATCAATTTTTTTTCCTTTATGTTTTAATTATTCAAGTACTATTTGAATATTTGAGTCATCCATGATGCAACAATTCAGAGATATAAAATACAGGGCAAAACTTGAGTACTCCTTTTATTTTCCCTCATTTACTCTCCCCACCCCACCCCCCATCATTTTGCATGGACACTTTTCTATGCTCCCTAATTGCTTTTTCTTTTTCTATAAATGGACTATATATATTGTTCTGTGTCTTCTTTTTTAACTTCATGATATGGCTTAGAGGTCACTCCAATTGCATATGTGTCCTTCTCACATTTTTAACTATTCATGACATACTATAGTATAAGTAGATCATATTTATCTAAACTTGGGCTTCCCAGGTGGCGCTAGTGGTAAAGAACCTGCCCGCCAAGGCAGAAGACATAAGAGACAGGGGTTTGATCCCTGGGTGGGGAAGATGCCCTGGAGTAGGAAATGGCAACCCACTCAATATTCTTGCCTGGAGAACCCCATGGACAGAGGAAGCTGATGGGCTACCGTCCACAGGGTCACAAAGAGTCGGACACGACTGAGGTGACTCAGCTTGCATGCTACGTCAAGGCTGTATATTGTCACCTGCTTATTTCACTTATATGCAGAGTACATCATGAGAAACGCTGGGCTGGAAGAAGCACAAGCTAGAACCAAGATTGCCGGGAGAAATATTAATAACCTCAGATATGCAGATGACACCACCCTTATGGCAGAAAGTGAAGAGGAACTAAAAATCCTCTTGATGAAAGTGAAAGAGGAGAGTGAAAAAGTTGGCTTAAAGCTTAACATTCAGAAAACTAAGATCATGGCATCTGGTCCCATCACCTCATGGGAAATAGATGGGGAGACAGTGGAAACAGTGTCAGACTTTGTTTTTTTGGGCTCCAAAATCACTGCAGATGGTGACTGCAGCCATGAAATTAAAAGATGCTTACTCCTTGGAAGGAAAGTTATGACCAACCTAGATAGCATGTTAAAAAGCAAAGACATTACTTTGCCAACAAAGGTCCGTCTGGTCAAGGCTATGGTTTTTCCAGTAGTCATGTACGGATGTGAGAGTTGGACTGTGAAGAAAGCTGAGGGCCGAAAAATTGATGCTTTTGGACTGTGGTGTTGGAGAAGACTCTTGAGCGTCCCTTGGACTGCAAGGAGATCCAACCAGTCCGTCCTAAAGGAGATCAGTCCTGGGTGTTCATTGGAAGGACTGATGGTGAAGCTGAAACTCCAGTACTTTGGCCACCTGATGCGAAGAGCTGACTCATTGGAAAAGACCCTGATGCTGGGAGGGATTGGGGGCAGGAGGAGAAGGGGATGACAGAGGATAAGATGGCTGGATGGCATCACCGACTCGATGGGCATGAGTTTGAGTAAACTCCGGGAGTTGGTGATGGACAAGGAGGCCTGGCGTGCTGCGATTCATGGGGTCACAGAGTCAGACACGATTGAGCGATTGAACTGAACTGAGCTGAACTGAACCTTAGTTCTGTTGCCGGACATTTAGATTGCTTTCAGTTTTTCACTGTTAGAAACGCATGTCTTTCAACCTTAACCTTTGTGCACGTTGTTTTTATATTTTTAGGACCTTATTTGTAGAATGACTGAGTCAAAGACTGTGGACACTTTAAACTTATGAAAGCCTTCATCAACTTACATTTCAACCAGCAATTAAAGAGAGAGCTTGTTTTCCCACATCCTTACCATACATAGTATTACCAGTCTGTAAAACCTTGTTTTAATATAAGAGTAAGTCATTTTTGTAAAGGAAGCGGGACACTAAAGACACTATACTTTAACAATAGTTAGAAATCAGGATAAGTGGTTAACTGGTGAAGAAGAGGAATTGACTAGAAAGGGGCATTAGGGACTTCAGGGTTCTGGGAATATTCTAAAACCTTAACCTGATGTGATTATACAGGTGTTTACAAATGTAAAAATTCATCAAGTTGTACACTTACAAATCATGCAGTTTACCATATCTATGTTTTTAAACAGAGAGTCTTTTAAATTAATTAATTTATTTATTCATTTGGCTGCACCGCGTTTTAGTTGCAGCACACAGGATCTTTAGTTGTGGCATGTGGGATCCTTAGTTGTGGCATGCAAACTCTTGGTTGTAGCATGTGAGAGCCAGTTTCCTGATGAAAGCTAGAGCCCCTGCCCCATGCATCGGGAATGTGGTGTCTTAGCCACTGGACCACCAGGGAAGTCCCTATCATGTCTATACCATAAAAAATATATTTAAAATCACTTTATTTTATATTTTATTATGAAAATTTCAAACATACAGGAAAGTAGAAAAAACAATATATTACATATCATCTCAATTCAACAATTGTGAATATTTTCCCATATTTGCCTTATATATACATATCAGTGTTTGTATGTATGTAAGACATCAGGACCTATTACACTTGATTTCTTCAGTAAGTACTTCCAAAATAGAAAAGCATTCTCTCCTACATACCACAATACCATTATTATACCCAACACAATTAACAATAATTCCCTAAATTCATATCATTCCCACTTCACATTTCCTCACTTGTTCCTAGAATATTTTTATCTCTGTTTGTTTATTGCTTGTTCTTTTAAAGTAAGATCCATTAAATGACAAGGTATTGCATTTGGTTGTTAAATTTCTTAAGTCTTTTAAGATCTAGGCAGGAAGTTCTTAAAGTAGGTGTCCCTGGATACAATTCAAAGGGTCCATGAACTTGGATGGGGAAAAAAAAAATACATATTTATTTTCATCAAATTCAAAGTGAAATTTAGTATTTCCTTTCATGATAAATGAAGATAACAAAACTGTGATAATATCACTAGCACCTGTGGCTTTGTCACAATAAAAATGAGATGTTTTGTATCACTTGAGTTCTTGCATATATTTCAGAAATATTATTTAGTCATCATTACTTTGAAATTACTGTAGTTATTAGACCTGTTTCTAGATCACATTTGTTGTTCAGTCACTAAGTTGTGTCGGACTTTCAGCAACACCATGGTCTGGAGCCCACCAGGCTCCTCTGTCCATGTGGACTTTCCAGGCAAGAATACTGGAGTGTGTTGCCATTTCCTTCTCCAGGGGATCTTCCTGACCCTGGAATCTAACCTACATGTCCTGCATTGGCAGGTGGATTCTTTACCACTGAGCCACCAAAATGAAGCATGTGCTTTACCATAGCATATTTTAAAATATTTTCATAACTGTACAGCAGTATCAGGACTTCCCTGGTGGCTCAGTGGTAAAGAATCCACCTGCCAATGCAGGATATGTAGGTTAGAGCCCTGGGTCAGGAAGATCCCCTAGAGAATGAAATGAAAACCCACTCCAATATTCTTATCTGGAAAATCCTATGGACTGAGGAACCTGGAGGGCTACAGTCCATGGGGTGGCAAAGAGTTGGACACCACTCAGCAACTAAGCAAGAAAAACAACAATTTCAATATCATTGTTTTTCTTTATAATCCTATGTTTTTATATTTTATACATTTAAAAGCATTCTGGAAAAACAGTTCATTGGCTTCACTGGACTACCACAGGAGTGAGAGGGGAGACTTTGACACAAAAAACAGTCCACCCACACACATATACTTTATTATTTGTGGTGTTAGTATTGGTTCATGACATTTGCCTTTTGAAGAACCTGATTCTTTTGAATCTCTGACAATCTGCATTTGTCTGTTTACTCGTGGGGTTACTGAATTCATTTCTCTTTTCCTATATTTCCTATAAACTTAAGTCACATCTAAAGACTCGATTAGATCTAAGTTGAGTGTTTTTGACAAGAATAATTTATAGGTGATGCTCTGCACTTCTAATTGGAACATATCAGGAGGCACATGATGTCTGGTTGTCTCATTAGTGATGCTAAATTTGATCACTGGGCTAAGGAGGTTAAGATACTTTGATTTTTGCATAATGAGACAGTAAGTGAATGAATAGAAATTTAAAACTATAAACAAAAGTAAAGGGAACTGCACAATGAACCCTGGCGCAGTCCTCTCTGAGCCTCCATAGCTATTAACGCATGGCCAATCTTGTGTCTTTGGTACCCAATTATTCCACCCCATACCAAAATACACACAAATTCCAAATATCATGTCTATTTCATTCCTAAACAAGTAAGTACATATCTCTAAAAAAATAAGGGCTTTTCAAAAATACAATAATACCATTATTGCATTTAAAAATAGCTCCTTAATATCTTCAAGTATCCAGTCAGTGTTCAGCTTCCCAGCATTGTCTCACATGATCTTCTGATTCTATGATGTGTGTCACATTATAATCTTATGGCTGGTTGGTTCAAATCAGGATCCAAACACAGTCCATGCATTTCATTTGATTGAATTCATTCTATCTCTCCCTTTTTCTTGCCATTTACTTGTTGAAGAAACTGGACCACTGAGAATTAGCACATTTTCTTAAAGTGATTTATTTATTGCATAATTAAATATAAAGTCTCCAAGTATTCCATGGGAGAATAAAATGTGTTTAATTTAGTATATCTTTGAAAACATTCTTTTGGTACAAACCGTTATAAATCATTAGCCAACATAATAAATCACCAGTCAACAATAAGAAGAAAATGTTTTTTGAGACTGCGTTCATTTCTAAATGCTACTTCTGATGGAGCTGTGATCATAATGTCCTCACTTAAAGAGGACATAATGAGCTGAATGTAGGTCTACATCCAAACCATTGTTTTCCTACAGCTTTGGAAATTAAAGGAAAGGAAATGAAGATGATAACAACTACTTAATACAAGGTATACTGAAATAAATTTAAAATCAAAATCACCTCCCAAAAGAACACTGATCGTGTTAGTTCCTGGGGCCATCATAACAAAATACCACAAACTGGATGGGTAAACACCAAATGTGGTCTCACAGTTCTGGAGGCTAGAAATCCAAGATCAAGGTGTTAGTAGGTTTGGTTCTTTCTGAGGGCCCTGAGGGAGAATCTGTCTCAGGATTTTCCCCTATCTTTTAGTTGTTTGCCAGCAAATTTTGGCATCCCTTGGCTTGTAAACTATCACCCTGATATCTGCCTTTATTTCACACAGCATTCTCCCATGTGTCTAGATGTGCATTTCTGTGTGCATGGGGTGTCCATATTTCCCCCTTTTATAAAGACATCAGTCAAATTGGATTAAAAATGCATTCTACTCTGATATGACCTAATCTTAACTAATTACATCTGTAACAACCCTATTTTCAAATAAGGTCACATTCTGAAGTACTAGGGGTTAAAACTCCAGCATATGAATATCAGGAGGACTCAAACTCAACCCATAACAATGATCTTCAATTTAAAAAATGGATGCATATTTTAAAGTAAATATATCTTCATTGACTTCCTCATCAGTTTACTAGTTTGCTTTTTCTCTGGCCAAGTTGCCTTTTTAAAAATTCTACTTCACCTCCCATCACCTAGAGATTAAATATTCCTTTGTAATAACAGGAGTATTTAGGGATCTTCATTTTTGATTGTGAAATTTTCCATGTGTTTCTTCCAAAGCCTGAAACTGTATCTTGAATTAATGATGATAACATATGGTCATTGTGGAAAATGTTTGAGAATTGCAGGGAATGATGGAAAATATTTAAGACAAGAAAAGAATTTTCAGCTGTGAACATAAAAGCAAAGTTTTGACCTAAGAAATTGAGTTCTTTTAGGGAAACATATTAATGAAAAGATAATTACTTGCTTTGAGGGTTTTTTTTTTTTTTTTGAGTTATAGTTGATTTACAGTGTTGTGTTAATTTCTGCTACACAGCAAATTGATTCAGTTATACATACATATACATGTATATATACACATATATATGTACACATGCTTCCCTGGTGGCTCAGATGGTAAAGAACCTGCCTGCAAGGCAGGATCCCTGGGTCAGGAAGATGCCCTGGAGAAAGAAATGGCAACCCACTCCAGTATTCTTTCCTGCCTGGAGAAATCCATGGACAAAGGAGCCTGGTGCCTCAGGTCATGGGGTCACAAAGAGTCCGACTGAGCAACTATCACTCAGCACTCAAACAGACATATATATTTACCTGCTTTTTTTGACTATTTTCCATTATGGTTTATCACAGGATATTAAACAAGATATGAGACTCCAAAACTGCTGCAGTTTGGATCACTAACTTAGGGAAAAAAAGATTAAGAAAGTCCTGTGTCTGTCCACAATAGTTACCTGATTAACTAATCACTAAAACAGTCTTACAGTGGTTTCAGTGAAGCTGCTCAGTCCTGTCTGACTCTTTGCAACCCCAGGCTCCTCAATAGCACTGGAGTGGGTTGCCATTTCCTTCTCCAGAGGATCTTCCCAACCCAGGGATCAAACCTGGGTCTCCCACATTGGGGGCAGGCACTTTACCATCTGAGCCACCAGGGAAGCCACAGTGGTTTAAATAGCCCATTAAAACCACAAGCCCTTCCCAGAGGTCAAAGTAAATTAATTTACTTAGAGGAATTCAAGGATGCGAAATTAACATGCATAGAAAACCCTGTGGATCAAAGCTGATGTCCAAACGAATTTTCTAGTATGACAGAGCATAAAGTTAAAACTATGCATTTCAAACATTTTGACAGAGATCACTTCAGCAATATTTATGAACCCTACAATTTCATTAATTTTTCATGTCCTCTGTCTCTTAACCTTTGACATTCCACTGCCTTTCAAATAAACCACTCAGTAACAAATATTTCCCTACACATATACTCCTTAAGTGTGTATTTATAATCTGAAATTGTTTTCTAGTTTTATTGTTCCCTTTTTTAACTTGTTCAGTTTTAGTAGTTTTTAATGTATTGTTTGAAAACGAGAACCTCTGGATTAAGGTCAGTTCTTACGGATGGTAAGAACTGCTAGCATGTTGGAAAAACGCCTTAAGCCAACCGCCCAACGTGGTGCTCGAACCCACGACCCTGGGATTAAGAGTCCCATGCTCTACCGACTGAGCTAGCCGGGCACTTGCAGAGCTAGGCTTTTCTTCGGTCCTTTCAAAAATATCAAGATTATTTTAACCTGTTTCAAGACATATTTTGCGTTTAATTTGTTTTTTTCATAAATTTTTCGGTGAAGTTTTCTTTTCTTTTTTTTTTAAACTACTCTCAAAACCGTGTTTCATTTCTGATTGTGTGCACGGAAAGTTTTACTATTTAAAAAAGTATATAAACGGCCCTCTAGCGGTCAGCGATGGAGGGGACTGATGCAAACGACCCCGAAGCGGAAGTGAGCGTAGGGTGCCTGAGGTTTATCCCGGGGATCTCTGCTGGCAGAGCGCTCACCCCTGCAGCTCGGGGACCCAGAATGTCCTCAACACCTCCGTGGCCAGACACAAGAGCTGGCTCGGAGGAACGTCCTGCGTACCTTCCAGAGAAAATCAGAAAAAAAGCACAGCTGTAGAGTGGGCTGGCCTCTCACGGGCCCCCGTGGCTTTGAGGTATCTGTGGCACGAAGGTGGTTCAACAAACTGTGCCCCATTGTTCACATAATAGACGATGTAAAAGCTAACGTAGTCTCAGAAATTAATTGAATTAGTTATGGCGTTTGCTCACACACAACTAAAAGGTGAAGACATTTGTCCTTCAGTATGATAGCACCTCTGTGTGGGAAGGGCCCATTACTGCAAACCTCTCCCCACTAAAACGAAAAGAATTAAAGATTTATTCTGCTTTTCTAGTAGTAGCCAGAGTCCCAGTTGATGAGGGAGTGCTCTTCTTTCTAGGGTAGGGAGAAAATGTAGGATTAGAAAAAGCAGAAATCTGCAAACCCTTGTAAAGGAGGTTTATCCATCAAGGTTAAATGGTTGGGTCTACATGGGTTACCTTCTAGAGGCAGGGGGGCCAATCTAATTGTTAACATGGAGATATCAGACTGTCACCACTCTGAGAAAGTAATCTTGAGTTTTGCTAGTGGTCTACTAACCTTCAGCAAGATTGTGTCTTCAGTGGTGATATAATCTGAAGGACACAAGATCAATGGTAATTATTTATTCTAGCCAAAAAATGTTTTACCTGGATCTATCAACCCCAGCTTCCCAGGTGGCTCAGTGGGTAAAGAATCTGCCTGCAATGCAGAAGAAGCAGGATGGGGAGGGGCGTGGTTCGATCTGTGGATTTGAAAGATCCCCTGGAGGAGAGCTTGGCAACCCATTCCAGTATTCTTGCCTGGAGAATCCCATGGACAGAGGAGCCTGCTGGGCTACAGGCCTTAGGGTTACAAACAGTTGGACACAACTGAAGCGACTGAGCACACAGGCACATCAACCGTTAGATATTAATTCCAATTTACAGGAAATAAAGAGAGTTGAGGAACCAGACAAATGACAGCATAAAGAAACAGAAGCACAAAATCAGAAAGTGGGAAATTTCCCATAACAACACGCCTGGTGTGTTCAACAAGTAAGTGTTGTATTTTTAAAAATGACTTTTGCTATGTTAAAAGAGATACAGTGGCTATAAATAATCAGAGGCAATAGGTAATTCTGGATTGGTACCATCCTGTACTTTGTATGTGTTTCATTTTTTTAATTATAGTAAAATAAACATAAAATTATTATTTTAACTACTTTTAAATGTACAGTTCAGTGGCATTCATATATTCACATTGTTGTGCAACCATCACCACCATCCTACTCCAGGACTATTTCATCTTCCCAGATTGAAACTCTGTCCCCATTAAACAATTCCCCATTCTTCCCTCAGCCCCTGGTAACCACCATTCTACTTTTTGTCTCTATAATTTTTTTCTTTTTTTTTGGCTGCGATGGGTCTTGGTTGCAGCACATGGGATCTTCCAGTTTCAACATGTAGGATCTTTAGTTATGGCATGTGGGAATCTGCTTCTCTGACTAGAGATCGAACCAAGGCCCCCTGCACCAGGAGCCCAGGGGCTGAGCCACTGGATCACTGATAAGTTCCTTGTCTATAAATTTGATTACTCTTATGTGCCACATGTAAGTGGAATCATACAATATTTTATCTTTTTGTGTCTAGCTTATTTCACTTAGCATAATGTTTTCAAAGTTCATCCATGTTGCAGCGTATATCAGAATTTCCTTTTTTGTTAAGACTGAATAAATATTGCATCTCATGAATATACCACATTTTGCTTATCCATTCATCAGTTGATGGGCATTTGGGCATTACTCACAAAAGGCAAACTTTTGTGAGTAATGCTGCTCTGAATATTGGTGTACAAATATCTGTTTAATTCCCTGCTTTCAGTTCTTTGGGGTGTATATCCAGAAATGAAGTTGTAGGCTCATATAAAAATTCTGGGCTTCCCTGATGGCTCAGATGGTAAAGAATTTGCGAGAGCCCCTTATTCAATCCCTGGGCCCCTTATTCAATCCCTGGAGAAGGCAATAGCAACCCACTCCAGTATTCTTGTCTGGAGAATTCCATGGACAGAGGAGCCTGGTGGGCTGCAGTTGTATGTGTAATTTCTTTAGGAAGTTCCTATGGAATTTTAATCTTTACATAAATCACCTCTTTAATGTGGGCCTCTGTTTCTTCATCTACAAAATACAGGGAGGTGGGAAGACAAGGGATGAGAGCTAGAGAGGAAGGGCTAGAAAGGGGAGAACTTAAAGAGGTCTCCAAGGAGCTCTTGAATTCATGACCACCTAGATCTCTGGACAAAAGTGTTGGTCGCTTCCCTTGAGTCTCACTAAGTGAGTGGCAGGAGCAAAGCTTTTCTTATTCTGAAGAGACACAACTTGATTTCCATTAGATGTTGGGCTCGGGGATCCTCTAGGTAGAGGATGCAGGATGCGTGACCAAGGCTTCGGAGGCTGGTGGCACTGCTGGGGCCCCTCATCTCAACCTACCATTTCCTTTTCTATTCCCTCCACTTCTCAGCTTACCTGCTTGTGTTCAGAGAGAACAGGGGTGAAGCCAGGGTCTAGGCCAGCCTGAAGCACAAAAACACTTGAAATTTTAATTAGGAAATTTCCTTGAGAGGAACTGTACCATGTTCCACTGTCACCATGGTGATGGCTGAAATGAGCACTCTGAAGACCCTGGTATTCCCTTCTCCTTCCTGCCTCCTTCTGGGCACCAGCCAGAGCTAAACCACACTCCTCATGGTCTGGGGAGATCTTTGCAGCCAGCACGATCCTTCTGCTCTTTCTATTAGATCTCTCCAGTGTTGTACACTGCCTCAGGATGAAGCCCAACGTGCAAACTCCTTAATGAAGCCTGTCTGGTCTTACCTGATCTTGCTTCAACCTATCTCTCTGGCCAACCCCCACCTGTACTAAATTTTATAGCCACTCTGGGCTAGAAAGACAAAGCCATGGACTTTCAGACTTCCAGGATGCCAAGTGCACTTCTAAATATTTAAGTTGCAATAGAAATGTTTGCTTTTGCCATTTTGTCAGTGTGTTTAGTGATAGAATATACAACTTCATTTGGAGTAAAGGTCAAAGGTCTGAGTGAAGTGAAGTTAAAGTTGCTCAGTCATGTCCGACTCTTTGAGACCCCATGAATTGTATAGTCCATAGAATTCTCCAGGCCAGAATACTGGAGTGGGTAGCCCTTTCCCTTCTCCAGGGGATCTTCCCAACCCGGGGATCTAATCCAGGTCTCCCGCATTGCAGGTGGATTCTTTACTAACTGAGCAATGTCTCAAATGCCCCCAAAGAATAGAAGACCTGGAGCAGTGGGACTTCCTGCTGCCCGCTGTGTAATGCTCTGGTTCTCACCCTTGATTCGCTCTGTATCATGAGGCGTCTCTTTCCTACTCTGGGCCCCAAATTCTTCACCTACATAACGAGACACATGAGGACCTTGCAGGGCTGTGTCTCCTCTGGTGTCCTGTGCTTCTTTGGCCTTTCCTGAGACTAGCTGGTAGACTCTGGACAGATTCCCATGCCCTTCCCACTCAGGTCCCAAATGACATTCCTGCACATTGAAAGGACAGAAAGGAAATTGTGAGCCCGTGTACTCACAATGGTGCCTTTGTACCCAGCATAGCCTCTTTGTTCTTTTCAGCTCAATCTCCCAGTCTTCCAGATCAATATCCATTCCCCAGCCCTGAAAGTGGTGGGCAACAGGGCTTGTGGAGGCTGTGGAAGGAAGCCAAGAGTATTTAGCAAGCACTTAATACTAATAACTGCCAATTGTAGAGTCTCCGCTCTGTGAAGTATCTCCACAGCCTCAAAGGACCTTCAGATGGGTTAAATGACTCGTCTAAGACCACACAGCCTATAGAAGAGCTGGGCTTGACATATCCCTGTCAAGCTGGTGCTGGGGCACCTTCAAGGCCTCCAATGCCATAACCGCTTTCTCATGTACCCCTTCTCCTTTTCCATGACACAGGCACTTTCCAACATACTGTATATGTATTAATTCATTTCAGCCTCATAACAGTCCTGGGAGGAAAGTGGTATTGTTCTTATCATCATAACGTTAAGGAAACTGAGACACAGTGAAGTAACCTGCTCAAGGACACACAGTTAATGAATCTGTATGTTCTGGCCGCTCAAGATGGCTGTTCTCTTGCTCTCTGTACACACCCTGCCTGACCAGTCCCTGCTTTTACTCTTTTGACTATCCAATCCTCTTAATCACAGGGCTTAATCAGTAGCTGCCAATGTGCTTGCCCCCTGCCCCAGCTGCTGGTTTCCCCAGAAACTGATAAGCCAACCTGTCAATCCCCCTTCACCCATATAGGATAGCCTCCTTCCCAGGAGTAACAAAGATGACTGCCACATCCTACCTGCCATACAAAGTGGCAGTTTTGCTCCAGGACCCTTTTTTTTTTTTGCTTAAGGTATGTAAGATTCCATATAGTTGATGTCTGTGTTACTGTCTACAGACTTTCTGTGGTCTTGCAGTTGGGCAGTTATAAGACTTGCAGGCATGTCGGGGGCAGCGTAACAAATCATAGAGCTGGAACTTGGATAAAGTAGTCTAGCCACACCCACGCTTTGGTTATTATGCACCAGTCAGCTAACAAGTTCTTAAATCTGAACTTTCATTTTCTGGAACTTATGAAGCATTTCTTGATTGGTTGAAAAAGACTTATAGTTGAAAGAGGTCTGATGCTACAGGGCCTGGCAGATGAGTGGAGGGGCCAAGGCTGCCTGTGACACCAGAGGTCTGATCTACAGGGGCAGCCACTGCTGGGCATTCAGGACCACCAGCTCTTCTGAGTTTATTTAGAAAGGAACCAGAAATTTGAATTTTAAGCAAAAATTCCTGTTTTTCGTATGTTGACACCTAACTGTTTTTTAAATGCCAAAACATACCGGTTGGAAAAAACCCACCCATGGGTTACTTGTAACCTGCTGGCTGCCAGTTTTCACCTCTGGAGTAGACCGAGTCAGTCCCTCCCACCATCTGAGGCATGGTGGGGAGTAACTCCTGCCACCAAGGGTGACAGTGGATGCCCCATGCCTCTCCACCAAAGATATCCCCTCCTGGGCCAGAACCCCCCTCACCTTAAGACCCCCAATCGGCACCTGATCTGGTGGGTCAGACCAGGATGGCGGGCTCAGTTTGAACACTTCTTACCCAGAGACTGTCCTCTGTTTTCCTAGGACTGCAGCTGTGGAGGGAGGGGCTGCTCCAGCCATGCCATTGTTCAGTTTTGCCACACACAGTGGGCACAGGAGAAGCCTGTACATTCTTGGGGGTGGGGGGCAGGTCACTGGCGTGTATGTACCTTTGACCTTCTTTTGGGAGGCAATTCATTGCATGGAGCCTTAGAGCTGGAAGTCGCCCAATTGCTTATTTATGAAGTAGGGAATAGGTCCCCACAGGGCCATTTTAAAACCTCAGACTTGAACAGATATTTGTACTGTTCATAGTAGTGTTCATAGCAGCGCTGTTCATAATAGCCATAAGATGGAAACAATTTAATTGCCTAGCAGCAGATCAGTGAATAAACAAGATAGAGTATATGCATACAATGCAACAATATTCAATCATAAAAAGGAATGTAATTTTGACATATGCTACAACATAGATGGATCTTAAAAATTATGCTGAGTGAAATAAGCCAAATACAGAAGCAGCAGTGTAAGTATCTTATGCTTCCACTTTACATGAGGTACCTGAAACAGTCAAATTCATAGAGACAAAGTAGAATAGAGGTGGTCAGGGGCTGGGGAAAGCAAGGAAGGGAGAGGTGTCATGAAATGAGTATGGTGTTTTGGTTGGGGATGATGAAGAAGTTTCAGGTACAGACAGTTGTGTCAGTTATATAACACTGTGAAGGTATTTATTGCCACTTAATTGGATACTTACAAGTGGTGATAAACATTATATTTTACCACAACAAAAAATATCTGAAGCCTCATTACACTTATTATTGGAGTCCCCATCCCAATACTGTATCAAACATAATGACATTTTAAAAAAACTGTATGAATTGAGGAAGGCAAGGTTTTCTGCTTTTTGGCTATGTTGCACTAGCTTGTGGCAGACCAGCTGTCTTGCCCAGATCTACTAAAGCTGGAAACAGTAAAAAAAGCAGTTGCGACAGAAGACAGAATAGTGATTACATTTTGGGAAAGTAGTCATGGAAAAGGGTGTGAGAGGGCCTCCAGGGATGTTGGTCATGGTCTTTTTCTTATTTACCTGAGTTACCTGAGTTCTTAATTAACTGAGTGTGTTCACTTTGTCAAAATTTGAGTTAAACATTTACAATGTTTGTGCTTTCTCAAGTATTAACATTATGCTTCAATATAAAAGTTTATAAAAATCCTACCTGAGTTGAATTGATGTATTTATGCCTTTAGACATTTATGTACTCATGCATTCACTCATAACTTCTTTTTTTTAAAAGCATTCTTGCAAACTCATGCATTCCCTCATAGTCCTTTTCTTTTAACCATTCTTGGACTGTGTCTAAAGTAAAAAATGTCCCTGGTCTGGAGGAGGGATGGAGAGTACCCACATTTCTCCCAGAAAGTTTGACTGAGCAGATCCAGACTAGAATTCAGAGGTCCCTCATGCAAATGCACTTTCCTTTTTTAAAAATTTTATTTTATTGAAATATAGTTGATGTACAGTGTTGTATTAATTTCTACTGTACAGCAAAGTGATATAGTATTATATATATATATAGTTCTTTTTCATATTCTTCTTCATCATGGCTTATCATTGGATAGTGAATATAGTTTCCTGTGCTATACAGGAGGACCTTATTGCATATCCATTCTATATATAATAGTTTGTATGTGTTAATCCCAAGCTCCCCATCCTTCCCTCTCTCACTACCTCTCCCCCTGGCAACCACAAATCTGTTCGCTATGTCTGTGAGTCTGTTTCTGTTTTGTAGACAGATTTATTTGTGTTGTATGTTAGATTCTACATATAAATGATGTATATGTAGTGCTTATCTTTCTCTTTCTGATTTACTTAGCTTAGTATGATCATTTCTAGGTCCATCCACCTTGCTGCAAATAACATTATTTCATTCTTTTTTTATGACTGAGTAATATTCCATTGTGTATACCACATCTTACCCATTCATCTGTGGATGGACATTTAGATTGTTTCCATGTCTTGAAGTAAATTGAACATAGGAATACACATATCTTTTCAATTTTTTTTCTGGATATATGCCCAGGAGTGGAATTACTGGATCATACGGCAACTCTGTTTTTAGTTTTTTGAGGAAGCTCCATACTGGTTTCCATAGTGGCTACACCAATTTATATTCCCACCAACATTGTAGGAGAGTTCCCTTTTCTCTACATCCGCTCTAGCATTTGTTATTTGTAGACTTTTAAATGATGACCATTCTGACCAGTGTGAGGTGGTACCTCACTGTAGTTTTGATTTGCATTTCTCTAATAATTAGTGATGATGAGCAAACTTCGCATATGCCTATTGGCCATCTGTATGTCTTCTTTGGATAAAAGTTTGTTTAGATCTTCTGCCCATTTTTCACTTGGATTTTTTGTGTTGTTTTTTTTTGTTGTTGTTATTGAGTTTTATGACCTGTTTGTATGTTTTGGAAATTGAACCTTATTGGCCACATCATTTGCAGATATTTTCTCCCAGTCTGTAGGTTGTCTTTTCATTTTGTTTATGGTTTCCTTTGCTGTGCAAAAGCAAGCATTTGCTTATTTTTGCTTTTAATTCTGTTGCCTTGGGAGATTGACCTAAGAAAACAGTGGTCTCATTTGCTTATTTTTGCTTTTAATTCTGTTGCCTTGGGAGATTGACTTAAGAAAACAGTGGTACGATTTATATCAGAGGATGTTTTGCCTATGTTTTCTTCTAGGAGTTTTATGGTGTCATGCCTTATATTTAGGTCTTTTAGCCATTTTGAGTTTATTTTTGTGTATGGTGTCAGGGTGTGTTCTAACATCATAGATTTGTATGCAGCTGTCTAACTTGTCCAGCAGCATTTGCTGAAGAGACTATCTTTTCCCAATTGTATATTCTTGCCTCCTGTATCGAAAATTAATTGACCATAGCTATGTGGGTTTATTTATGGGCTCTCTATTCTGTTCCATTGATCCATATATCCATTTTTGTTCCAATACCATGCTGTTTAGGTTGCTGTAGCTTTGCAATATTGTCTGAAGTCTGGGAGAGTTGTGCCTCCCGCTTTGTTCATTTTCCTTAGGATTGCCTTGGCAATTCTGAGTCTTTTATGGTTCCAGACAAATTTTATGATATTTTGTTCTAGTTCTGTGAAAAATGCTATAGGTAATTTCTTTTTCATAATCTTCACTCTTTATTTATTTATGTTTGGCTGTGGCACGCAGCATGTGAGATCTTAGTTATCTGACCAGGGATGGAACCCATGCTCTGTGCAGTGAAAGCACAGAATCTTAATCACTAGACTACCAAGGAAGTCCCCCATGTCACAGGTAATTTGATAATGATTGCATTAAATCTAATATTGGTTTGGGTAGTAGATTGGCCATTTTAACTATTTTTCCAATCCAAGAGTGTGGGGAATCTTTCCATTTCTTTGAATCATCATCAGTTTCCTTTATTAATGTTTTGTAGTTCTTAGCATATTTGTTTCACCTCCTTGATGAGGTTTATTTCTAACTATATTATTTTTGATGCAATTTTAAAAGGAATTATTTGTTTACATTCCTTTTCTGATACTTTCATGTTAGTGTAAAGAAAAGGAACCAATTTCTATAGGTTAATCTTGTATCCTGCTACCTTTCTGAATTCACTTATCAATTCTAGTAGTTTTGGTGGACAAAGTCTTTAAGGTTTTCTATATATAGTATCATGTCATCTGCATATAATGACTAGCAAATGCACTTTCCACCACACTCTGTCATCTCTCCCAAGAGCAGCAGGGTTGAGTATGGCAAACATAGCAATGCTAGCACAATTTCAGGGACAAGAGCAGACAGACTTGGGCTACCATCCTCCCTGCCCCCAAACAATTTTGCTCTGTGCTCTTCCTCTACTCACGTCCTCTCTAACACCCAAAGTATCCTAATATTTAGTTACTTAAATATTCATTGATCTACTATATGTTAAATACTATGCTGAAAAATAGATATCTATTTCCACTGGCAATAAAGTAGAGTGGATAGCCTGAAAAAAAATCCCTTTGCTCCTAAACTCTAACAATGCTGGAATAGATATCATCTTAAATTTATGGCTAAGTTGGGGCAGCAAAGCCTAAGGCCAAGGCAAAGTGTAGCCAAGTAACAAGACAGGACCCTTCAAAATATCATACCCTTAGTAAAAGGTAGATGAGAAAAATCTAGCCTGCAAAGGTAGAGAGCAAGGGAATATGCTTTTAATCTTAACCCTGGGCTGAGTGATGGAAGATCACCTCTTGAGAATTCATAATGATAGTATGACTTTCCCCATAGTTTTGGGGCCTAAAGTATATACTTCATGTGTTAAACATGTGATCCAAAACAATCCAAGGTGTATTTTAATTTTAATTGACAGAGCAAACACAAATCTCTCTGGAGAAGAGCACCTTCAATTGAGATTTCAACATATTCCTACATGTGAAGTGTCTCTGAAATATGCTCACAGTCATAAATGACATAATACAGGATATAAAAAGGAACCTTAAGTAAAACTTGAGACACAAATAATAAAATTATGCCTACAAATACTTATAAACTATATAATTACACAAGCTATACAATAATTGTGTTTAGGATGTTTGAAGAAATAAAAAACATACTTGAAAGTATGAGTGAAGAACAAAAGACTATCAAAAATGTTCAGGCAAGTTGAGAAAATAAAAAATAGAACATCTATAAAAGACAAAAAATAAATTAAAAAATTTCAAAGTCAATGAGGAGTTAAAACAGCAGATTAAACACAGCTAAATAGAGAATGAGTGAACTGGAAGATAGGTCTGAAGAAATTATGCAGAATATAGCTCAAAGAGAAAAACAATAGAAAATATAATAAAGAGATCATGTAATAGGGAGGATAGAGAGTGAGAAAGGATAACCTGATCAGAGTTCCAGAAGATGTAAAGAGAAAATGGGAGAGAAGCAATATGTGAAGAAATCATACAAGAATTTTTCAGAATGTGTTACAGACTTATAGACACAAATCCTCAGGTTTAGGAAGCAGAATGTATACCAAAGAGATAAAAGAAACCCATACCTAGACATATTTTATTAAAATGCAGAACATAAAAGCAAAGAGGTCCTAAATTGTATTCATACCACTAAAAGAAAAAGCTGAAATGAGAAAAAATAACTATATGCAAATGAAAAAAGGAAATTAAAACAGAAAAAAAACATGATAAAAAAGAAAATGATAAAGCATAAGATAGAAATATATGCAACTTTATTATGATAACTAAATTAGTAAGGGGAAAGACAAAGTTTTCAGGTTGGATTAAAAATAAAACAAAATCCAGTCATGGTTGTTTACAAGAGGTATAGCTGAAATAGGCTCAAAAATGATACAGCGGGTAAATACTAACTAAAAACTGGCAAATCCATATTAAAACCAGAAAGGGAAAAAAAGACTGTAAGAAGTAAAAAGATTACCAGGTATTAGGGATTTAGTGATTAAACAAACAAGCCATCATCCTATGGGTATTTGAACATAGTAGGAGAGACCTATAATAGACACACATGAGAAGAAGGAAAAAAGAGAAAGAAGGAAAAAGAGAGAAAATAGAAAGAAAAGAGAAAAAGTCAGCACCATTTTGAAAAAGCACGAAGAACTCTAAGAGCAAATGTGGCAGGGACATCCACTTTAGATCAGAGGTCAGGGAAGAACTTGTTGAAGAGGCACCATTCCAACTGACACCTGAAGGCTGCTAGCAAGGGCATGGGTTGGAGGCAGAGTATCTCGAAGAGACAGGGTTAATTCCAAGAATGAAACCTCTGAGCACAAGAGAACTAATTATTGGAGAAGACTGATTATTGGAAAAAGATTAAAGTGGCTGAGGTCTATGAGTGGAGGATGGATAATCCCTTTCTTTCCCAACAAAGCCACTGATCGTCATCAACCAACCTTTGACGTTCTGGGAGTTGAAAGCCCAACCTTTTCATTTGGAACAGTGGTGAGAAGTCAAACACCAGAGCTCACCCAGGGGAGCCTGCTCTGGAGATAGGTCAACCTACTAGTCCCCAGGACTGCAGAGGCCCTGAGTTGCTCATTTGTCCAAATCATCCCTGCCATCCAGACCTTGAACATCTTGAGCTGTCTGCCCAAGTCAACCCTGCAGGTACCTTGGAGATGCAGGCTTGTCTGGCTTACTTCATCAGGCAGAGTAACCTCAGTCTGCAGGCCAGTTTGTTTTGATGAAAGGTGCCAGGTCTCTTGGCTGCTTTCAGGGAGGAGCTGGATTGAAAGAGAAATCTGCTACACTGAAAGGAGGAAATCAGGGTTGGGACCCCAAGAAGATAGACGGACATTCTGGCCCTCAACCCTTCTTCTTTTCCTTAGGACTGTGTTCCTGGGGGGCCAGCCAGAAGACCAGTGAATACCCATCTGGGGCCAGGCCCTTCTCCTGAAAGAGAATGGCAAGGGTCAAACTCCTCATCTGATGTCAGGACCCTCCCCCATGTATTAATTCATTAAACACACATTCATTCAATGCCACATTTATTCATGCCTACTGTGTACCTAGCATGATTAGGTCCAAAAAACTAGACTCAAAATTAAGAGCTAGATAAAGCCTTGGAGCCTCTCACCTGCTTATCCCATGGATAGGGAGCCAGAGAGGCCCGGAGAGAAAAGGGCCTTGATTTTCCCACATAGCAAATAAAGAGAAGATTTGGGACATGGTCCAGGCCAGTGCCCTTTCTCCCAGTCCTAACCCTTCTATGCACTCTAGCCATGTCCAAAATCCTCCCTTGTTTTATAATTGTAGCTATCTATGTGGAAAATACCGTTCAGAACTTCAACTCTTTTCTGATAATTTAAGGAGAAAAGATGCTCTGAAAAACCTCTGCATGGAAACTGATAAATATTTAACAGTAGATCTGAGTTCTGGACTGACTGGGGCCCTGAGAGAGAAATCTTAAATGTTTATCCACAGGGAATCCCTGTCTTCACTGACCCCTAGCTTGTTCCCCTAAACCTTGGAGGAAGGGATAGACCTGACCCAGACCCAATTAGGGGCCTCAAGTGATAACAGCAATCTTTTATTGAGTGCTTATTAGGCAATTTCTAGTCCTTTCTCAGAGCCACTCAGAAAGGAGATAAGGATTTCCCTCATATAGGGAAATCAAGGCTCAGAAAGATACAGGGATTTGCTCAAGGTCACACAGACAGTTAGAGACAAAGCTGCCCAGATCCTCCCCCACAAACCAGAAAGCAACAGAAAGACATGCCAGCACACTGCTGAACAGAGTCTCTCAAAATACTTGCCATGTGAACTCTGGCATTTATCAAAAGAAATGTTTATAGAGATCAAAGTTAAACAGCTCCAAGAGAGCTCTTCAAGTGTCTTTTGTACAACAGAGCAAAGAAGTCAAAGACTGACCATGCTGGAGATGCAGGCAAAATGATCAGGGCAAGCAGGGCCTGGGCAGCATTAGAGTCCCAGCCACCCGGCCCCCTGCACCCACCCCACTCCCAGGCTGAACTATATTGGTCCTGAGAGGTCCAAGTGACTGACTGCATCAGGTATCTTTGCTTCATTTTTTTCCCCAGAACCTCTCTGGCAGACTTCTAGACAGGGATGAGAGAGAAGCCATGACCCATGGGGGTTAGGGTGATCACCATTCAGGTTTACTCACACTTAACACTGCAAGTCCCAGCTGCTGGGAGACCAGTCTCAGGCAAATGGTTGCTCACCCTGTGTTGGAGAGGCCTGCCTTCCTCCTGACACCTTGTCAGATTGAGAAAGCCAGGCTGTGACATGGGCTCCCCACATGACCCGTGGCTGCTTCTTTCTGGACCTCAATTTCCTCATCTCTAAAACAGGGGCTTGGCCAGGACCGCTGAGGAGGGTGCTTCTAGCTTACACATTCCTCAGTTTATGAATCTGGGTCTCACTGAGGTCCCCATTTTGCCACCTCCTTAGGGCAGTGCTAAGAAACCAAGTATAATAGCCCAAGGGGACCAACCCCATTGGATTCCTGCAGGAGTGAGGCTTCCCATCTCACGCCCCTCGCCTGTCCCTCCCCCACACCCTAGCTTTGTCCTTTCATCGAGTGTGTCAATTAGGAGGTGATTATTCATCCTAACTACAGCAGAAGGGTATTTAAAATGGAGCCCACTCCACCCTTGGGGAACTGAAAGTAGGTTTACAGATTCCTGTTTACTTGACATTTTAATCAGCAAGCTGAGAGCAGAGAAACTTTAAGTGAAAGGGTCAAGAGTCATGGCCACACACATGTCCATTTCAGCAAGAAATCTTCCAGCACCCACTCCAGGCCAGAGGCTATTGTGAGGGCGACACAACAGAGATCAAATAGAGGATCAGCGAATCAAGGTCCCTGGCTCGGAAAAGCACCTGCTCGGCCCAGGGATGGGGTTGTACTCATAAGAGGCTGAACACAGGATGCCCTGTGGCAGGTGCCATGAGCGTCCCCAGGAAGCAGGGGAAGCCGAAACAGATGGTGGTTGGATGGCATGACTTTATCAGCACAAACCTCCTGTAACTGGGGGACTGGAAACATTCAATAAGGCCCAAGCTGCTGTTTGTGGTTCTGGAGTGCCTTAAGAGAGGTGGCTGAAAATGCTTTGAGAGCTGGGGGAGGGCAGGAAAGGGAAAGGGGATTCAGGCTCAGATGCTGAGAGGCCAGGCGGGTGGCAGCCAGGCCAGCAGAGCAGCACAACATAGAATAAGCAGGGACTGTGGGTCACAGGCCAGTGCCCCGTCTAGCGGGCCTGCCCCCCACCCCCACCCCCCACTGCCAGGCAGAGGGGACCGCGTGAGTGGACCTGTGCAGGGTCCAGAGAAGGCCAGAGGGAGAGCCCACGGTGCAGGCACAACAAGATCCTGGGCTTCGCCTTAAGTTCCTGCTTCTCCTACTGGAGTTCTCCGTGGTGCTACACAGGAGCATCCGTCACTTGAGAACAGGGATGTTATTTTTATTGTGGAATAAACATAGGTATAGTATGAAGCAGACTGCAAGCTGGATAAATTTTGAAGATAACTTTTTAGGAATTTTAAGGAACACTTCACTCACAGCTGAGTACAAAGCCCTTCAGAGTACTTCAGTGGAGAAGTCCGGGTGCACTGCCAGGCAGTGGGGACCCAGAGAAGGGTTTAAAGCAGAGAAGGGGCAGGATCAGCTCTGCAATTTACAGCCCACAGGAGTGTCTGGAGGGTAGGAATGCTACAGGAAAGGATCCTTTGGGCTGAGCCTGGATGTAGGCTGAGATTAGGAGAGGTTGCCGGGTTAGGGGCCAGTGTAAACAAGGAAAGAGGGGTGGGACTGCTGAGGGTGGAGGCGTACTGTGGGAGACAGGGCTCCCTGTGAAAGAAGCTCTAGAGGGATGCAGAGATGAGGCTGCTGATGCTGGAATGACAGCCTGGCAGAGTGGAACCTGATTGTCATGTCCTGGGTGTAGGGAAGGGCTATCACTTCATTTCTAAGAAGACCACCCAATTATGTCAGCTAAGAACACATTAGCTACCTCCCATGGGTTTTGACATGTAGTTATGAACTTGAACTCCAGACCAGCTTTGACTCTCTGCTCTGCCAGTTAGCTACAGTGGAATCTGGCACAATTTATTCACCTACTTAATGCTTCATCTTTCTTATCTGGGAAATGGGGATCTGGTAACAACAAGGCAACTGACAGCAAACAGTGAATGTTAGTTATTCATATTTTCATTCCTCAGTCTTGAATGTTTCCTAATTTCTATTACAGTTTAGGTTTTGCATTATTTAGAAACTTTTTCTCAAACATTGAATTTTGTTTTCTTGACTTTGTTGTTATTGACTTCCAACTTCCTTGTACTGTGGTTGGAAACTATAGGTCTGTTTCTTAGTTTTTGTTGAAATTTGTTCTATGACTAGTTCACGGTCAATTTTTTTTTAAGTATTTCATGAACACTGGAAAGAAGGTATGTTCTCTGTTAGGTGCAGGGTTTTATACTTACCCATTTGAGCAAGTTTGTTAATTGTGGTGTTGAAATTTTCTATACCCTAATTGTTTTTAGCCTGTTGAACTCTCAATTACTGAGACAGGGATGTTAAAAACCTACCACCATGATCATGGATTTATCCATTTCTCTCTTAAAATTCTATCAATTGTTACGTTATATGAATATAAGCTAAACTTTTAAAAATATCTTACTGGAGAATTGTTATTTTGTATCATTATATAATGATCTTCTTTCTCCCTAATTTATGCCTTCAGATCCCTTTTTCTGATGGTAACAATGCTACACACCAATGGAACAGCACAGCCATTTTTTTTTCTCAGATTCCTACTTGCTTGGTGTGCCATTTTCCATCCTTTTTATTTTCAACCTGTTTTTGCCCATATGTTTAGGTGTGTTTGTGTAAAGAGCATAAACTAGGATTATAAGGTTATTTTAAAAATCCAGCCTGTCAGTTTCTGGCCATAAATTACTTGTGTGTGTGTGTGTGTGTCCTTGTCCCTGGAGCCTGACACAATCAGCCTTCCAGAAATGTTTGCTGAATGTGAAATTGATCCCCATGGCTAGAATGAAAACACAGGGTAAGGAGTGCTGTCATATGTTGGCAATGGACTACACAGGGGGCCAGTGCTGTGGAGCGCATGGTCTCAATATCGGTGGGGACCCTGAGGCCCAGGGAGGTCAGATGACCTGCTCAAGGTCACACAGCCCAGAAGCACCCCAAGGCCTGTGTTTTCTCCTCCAAGGCCACTGCCTCTGCTGGAACCAGCTCCCCTTTTGCTTCTGTGCTGCCTGTCTTCCCGCACGCAGTGCCAGCCTCCCTGGGCCCAAGCCCTCTGTTGAGGCTCCATGTTAGACTGTGTGGAGTGAGTCCATGTGCCTAACCTGCTCAGGCTGCTCATTACTAAGGGAGGCTGGAAGAAATGAGTTGGGGCTGCAGACTTTAGCCAGAGGGTGAGCACTCCTCCCCACCCTCCCCAGCCCTCCTCCCCAGGCAAGCTCAGCCCATAGAATGTCTGCCTTAGTTCCCTAGGGCTGCCATAAGAAATTAGCACAAATGAGGTGCATGCATGCTCAATTGTATCTGACTCTTTGCCACCCTATGGACTGTAACCCACCAGGTTCCTCTGTGCATGGGATTCTCCAGGCAAGAACGCTGGAGTGGGTTGCCATGCCCTTCTCTAGGGGATCTTCCTGACCCAGGGATTGAACCTGAGTCTTCTGCTTCTCCTGCACCGCAGGCAGATTCTTTACCCACTGAGCCACCTGGAAAGCCCCAAATGAGGTGGCTTAACAGAAATTTATCCTCTCACAGTTCTTTGGAGGGTAGAAGGCTGAGATCAAGGTGTCAGCAGGGCCACGATCTTTTGGAAGCCTCTAGGGAAGAATATTCCCTTGCCACTTCCAGCTTCCAAGGGGTTGCCGGCAATACTTGGCTTGTAGATGCATCACTCCAATTTCTGTTCCCATCTGCATATGCCATTCTCCTGTCTGTGTGTCTCTCTGTCTTCATGTGACCTTCTTATAAATACACCAGGCATTGGATTTAGGGTCAAGCCTAATCTTGACCCAGGATGACCTCATCTTAACTTGATTACATCTGCAAGGACCTTATATCCAAATAAGGTTATACTCGCAGGTGCCTGGGGCTGGATTTCAGTGTACTTTTGGGGAGGACACAACTCAATGCATAGCAGCACCTGCTTTCACATAAGGTTGTCAACCTGAGCATCATGCTGTCTGTAACCAGCCCCAACCCAGTGTCTCTGAGCCCTCTCATCCCCAGTCACATCCCCTACTGTCACTCCCCAGTCAGCCCCCTCTCCTCCATGCTCAACCCCCACCATCTCTCCTTCCCATCAGCACTGTTGTCCCTCACAGCCGTCTGTGACCTCTCACCCTCTGGCCTGCATCACAGGTCACTTTGAAAGAGCTGTCTACATTTGCACTCTCTAGCCCCTCCCCTCCCACCCTTTCCTCCAGCTGCTAGAGTCTGACTCTCCCCATCCATCACTCCCATTTTTTCTCAGGAGGTCAGAATTCAGTCAAGTGTGGCCTTGTATAGGTCAATGGTCAGACTCCATTTCTCAGACAGTGTCTTGATGTCTCTGCTTCAGCCCAAGGCCACCCTCCTCTTGCAACCCCCACATCTACAACCCCAACATCTAATCGGTTCCTGTTAAGATAAAACAACTGTGGAAGGTAGTGAGCCATGAGCCATCTCCTCATTCACTCATATCATTTGTCTTGATTAACTCCAGTCTGACAACTCATATTAGAGGCAGGCAGGGTGGCAGGCCTGGGATGATGTCAGCTCTGTTGCCCATTGGCTATATGCCACTTCGCTACTTGGAGCCTCAGTTTGCTCTTCCATGAAATGGGAATAATGTGACCTGGTTCCCAAGGATACTGTGAGAATGAATGGAGACGATGACATAAAGGAGGTCTGGAGAATGGAATAGGTAAATGAAGGTGGGTTCCAGAGAAGGCCCGGCCAGCTGGTCCGGTTCACAGGAGGCTGGATTTTAGGAGGAGTCTTCCTGAACCCAGGGAAGGCTTTGGAAGGCCTGCTCAGGTGGAGGAAAGGGGAAAGAGACAAAAGACCACATCATACACAGGCAAACAGGAGAGTGAGGATGTACACAACAGTGTTCATTCATTCATTAAACTTTTATTTGAGAGCCTATCATATAAGCAATACAAGCAAGACTCAGACACAGATATTTACAGTTTATAGCTGAAGAAGAAATAGAAACCTACTCAGCATCCAGTTTGCTGTCCTTGTGTGGGCAGCACACTGCACAGGGGACCAGGAAGACCTGTGGGCCTGCCCTTGTCCTCAGAGGTGGGCAGAGGAATGGCAGGGAGGCAGGTAGAGTGGAACACTAAGAGTCAAAACAGAGAAAAGGTTCAAGGTGTACAAGGGAGGGACACAAATTAGGACACGGGGCCCCCCAAAACTTTCACAGAGAGCATGCTAGGGTTGAGAAAAGGTCTGCAACATCCACCTGTAGTTCCAACACTTAGAATGCTCCAGGGAGGAGCTGGGGGTGAGGTGACTTGGAAGAGAAAGGAAGGCTCTGTCCTGAAGGGAAAAGAGAAAGGTGGCCAGAGTCCGGAGGGTCCCGCAAACAGGCCAGGCTGTGTGATACAGGCGAGGGGTGCAGGGAAGCGTCCTGTCCTCTTCAAGGAAGAATTCAGCAAAGAAAGCATGCAGAGGCTGAGGTGCTGGGGCCCAGCTGCTCCAAGGGGCAGGGACTCACCTCTGCAAGTTGAAAATGACATTCAGCAGCCGCCCACCTGTCTCCTGGCACGCAGTCCACGGCCCTGTACTTCCACCCACCTGGAGGAGTTTCGGAAGTCTGAGCATCCCCTCATGCCTCTCTCCTACAGGGCGCTGAGGGGGCTGGGATGTGCTGGGATGACAACATCATACATCCCTGGGATTCACTCAGGCCATCACCCTCCTCCTCCCCTGCCCTGCAGTACCTGACACCTTGGCCACCCCAGGCTCCACTCACTCATTCAGATCACCTATTCTTCTGCAGGCACCTGGCTCCTTTGTGCCTCTGTGCCCAGGACACAAGTTGTCCTTTGGCCTCTTTGAGCACTTTACCCCCCATCCCATTCTTGGCAGCTGGCAGATGAGCCAAAAGCAGGTAAGAGTTTGAGCTTTGGAGTCAGGGAGCTGCTGTTGGAAATGTTTGCTGTGCTGCTTCACAAGCAGTGTGACCTTGGGCAGTTCCCTGACTTGTCTGAGCCTTCATTTCCTCCTTACAAGGTGAATAATACTGCACACCTCAAAATCCTTTTTGAGAACCAAGCCTACACAAAGCACTGTGCCTGCCTCATTGTCAAGCACTCAACCAATGCCGGATCATTGCTCTTCTTGCTCAACAAGTTTGGGGGTTTTGTTCTTTCCCTTCAAAAAATCTCATTTATTCTGCACTTCCGCACATCCCCCTCTTCTCGACATCTAGTGATGACACACTCTTCTAGCTCACTCTTTCGCACTGTCTTCTCAGAGTGCCCCATCCCTCATGCCTCCCTCCTTCCTCACTCTCCCCTCAGTACTGGTGTCAGGACTGTGCTGAATGCCCCCTTGACAGGAGGTGGTCTCTCTGGGGCACACTTGGGTCCTATTTCCACACACATGGCGCTGCAGGGGAAGCCTCAAGTGTGCCGGCTCAGAGCTGGGCCCACTGTTTGAGACTACAATATGGGCATTTGATGAGACCCTCCACACGAGCCATAGTCCTCTTCTGGTCAACATGATACCTGCACGACATGAACCAGTAAAATTCAACCTGACTTCAATAAAGGAAACAGTTCACCTGAACTAAGTTAAATGAATAGTGTTGTAGCAAGAAATGACCCTAAAAAGAGTTTGCAGGTAAAGACTGAATAGAAAAGAACACAGAGGGGGTAAAAATTAATCACTGATCTGGACATGGTCACAGGGAATTATCAGCCCACTCATTTTATAGATAAAGAAACCAAGACTGAGGCAGGCAAAGTGACTCACTTAGGGCACATAGCAAGGGCAGATCAAGGGCTTCTGAACAGGCTGACTCCAAATTTAATGTCTTTGCCTCCCACACCCTAGGGTCCACTGTATGGTGTTTGTGGAGTTATTAGTATAACTTTCTACAATAGTCTTTAAACAGAATGATTTTAGAAATGACCATTGCCCTCAGGTTCTATTTAATAAGCTATTATTTCTGATTTACAGCACTTGCAGCTCCCACACAGTTCTCATGTTCTCTTGGGAGAACACCCCATATCCCACCCTTTTAGTTCTTAGAGCTGGTCCCAGGGACAATGGGGGATAGGCTGCAGGAAGACAGACGAGAAGAGCAGTAGTGACTTCTTATCCCTCCTGTTGCTCCCACAAAACATTCCTCTGCATGTGAGAGAGAAATAAGCTGCAAATGACTCAATTTTAAAATAACACTGAGAAAAATAATCAAGCCTTGGCGCTACCAGTGAACCACTGCAGTTCTTTACTTTGTAAAATATTATTTTCTTTTTAAGTGGACAAGTACTCCAAGGAATACAGATTCATCTGTATTGTGGTCCTTTAGAGGGGTCATAGTATCACCACACCATGAGGCACAGGGCCTCTCTTTCCACCATGGGTTAGCTGTGGGCCTCACCCCTCCACCTCTTCCGACTGCTCTGGGATGACAAATCACAGACATTTGAGTCGACCCAAGATCCTGTGTGGGCTCAGGACTTGGACACCGGGCAGTGGGGAATAGGTTTTTTCCCTCTACTTTAAAGCATCGTCTTCCTCTGTCGGAAACATCAGGCATGACATTTATGAGCAAGTCTTTGCAAGGATGCAAACACCAATTCTGACCTCTGACCACCTAATCTCAACTGGTGTGCGCTGAGAATGCTTTATGGTAGCTCTGCATCAATATGTAGATCCAATGCTGTCTACCAGAGAAGGAATTTAAATCAGTTGCCTTTTGATTTACCTTCAGTGATGCCTTTGGAGAGCAAGGGGAAAAGATGCTGACTGTTAAAGCCTGTAGCATGCAAACACTCCCACCTGTCCCAAATCAGTCACAGGGTCTCCAGGCTCAAAGAGATTGGTGAAATCATCCAGCAGCTCCACACCCCTACTGATGCATCAATTCTGTCTCCATCAGTCTCTGTTGTAATGATTTCTAGAACAGGGAGCTCACCACCTCATGAAGCTCCTGTGCTCAAAAATGGGAAAAGCCTGCCGTAACGAGGGATGGAAATCTGCTTCCCATGACTTCTTTCCCACTGGTCCCAGTTCTGTCCTATGTGGGCCACTCGGGTCACTGCTCACCCCCCACTGCTTCCCCCCACCCCTGACCAGCTACATAGCTCCAGACCTCCTGACTGCTCCTTGCAGCAGCGTTTCATGCAACAGCTAGCATGCTCAGTCACAGCATACTGCCAGATGAGTGATGTTTGGGTCAGTCAAGCCCCCAAGATCTGGAGAGAACAAGTAGCAGGCAGGCCTTGCAGATGAAAGCTCAGAAATCTTGAGCCATCAAGGGCTACCTCATAACCTTGAAATCCCTCCACTCTATGGTTTTCAAACACCACTCACATCCCTCTCTCACAGCTCCCTGATTACAAAGGGAAACAAACCAGGAGTCGGATGAAGTGCCTTAAAGGGCAATGAATGGAGCTCACACTGCAGAGGTTGTGCCAGGAGGATCGAAGGGCTAGATACAGAGGAGTCCCCAGCATTCATCCAATCCTCACCTCTCCTTATAGGAAAGAGGAAGCTGAGGCCGGGGAGAAAGGGACTCACCCTGGGTCACACAGAAGGTTAGTGATGAACTCCCAGGCTTAAGTAATTTCCACGGCCAAAGGGCCTGCTTCTCCAGTCAGGCCCTGCCCCTTGACGTCATATATCTGCCCCATCACTCTTGGTACTGATGGAGCAGCGTGTGGTCCTTACTGAGAGGTGTGGTTCTCCAGGTTCAGGCCTAATCAGAGAGCCCCGTAGCTGGGGCGCGGCTGTCGGAGAGCCGGGTCGGAGGTCTGCTGGGCGCTTGGCCCGGCCGCACAGCTCTTGCAGGCCCTGGCGGAAGTCGCGGCGCAGCAGGCAGTAGAGTAGCGGGTTGAGACAGCTGTTGGAGTGCGCCAGGCAGATGGACACCGGGAAGAGGTAGGCCTGCACCAGGAAGTAGGCGCGGTCCCAGGGCACCGCGTTCAGCTTGATCAGCACCCCCCAGAACGTAAGCGCTTGGTTGGGCAGCCAGCAGAGCACGAAGACCAGCAGCACGCAGGCCAGCGCGCGGGTAACCCGGGAGCGACGTCGGGGCCGGACCCCAGACGGCCAGCGTGCCCGCCGCCGCCGCAGGAAGCGCAGAAGCAGCAGCGAGCAGGTCCCCAGCGTGACCAGCGGCAGCACAAAAGCCACGGTGATCTTTTGCAGATGGTAGAAGGCCAGCCAGTCGGGACCGCCGTCGGGGAAGCGCAGCAGGCACAGGCGTTCGCCCCCGATGCTGGCTGCTGCGGCGAACAGGGCGGTGGGCGCGGTGGCCAGGACTGCGGTGGCCCAGAGCAAGCTGCACACGCAGACAGCCCACAGGGTGCCCGGCCGGCGGGGGCGCAGCGCCCTCGCCACCGCGTAGTAGCGCGCCACGCTCATGGCGCTAAGGAAGAAGCCGCTGGCGTACATGTTGAGCACCGTGAGCGTGAGCACCACCTTGCACATGGCACCCCCGAAGGGCCAGTTGAAGTCGCGCACCATGTCCACGGCCCAGAAGGGCAGTGTCAGCACGAACTGCAGGTCGGTGGCTGCAAGGTTGAGAAGGAAGCAGTTGAGCAGCGAGCGCCGGCGCCGCTGCTGGGACCGCACCAGGACCAGCACCAGCACGTTGCCCACCAGCCCCACAGCGCACAGGGCCAGGTAGGCGCCCGCGATCAGCGCGCGCAGTGCCAGCGCCGCTCCGGCCTCTGCCAGGCCGTCCAGGCTGCGGGGACCCCAGGTCGGACGAGTGCTCTCAGATCCGTCGCCCACCGAACTGTTAGAGGGCTGCCGGGACGACGCGTCTCCAAACCAGTTCAGGGGGAGCACGGCCCCGAAGGCACGGGCCATGCGACAGCTGCGTCTGGCTGACGCCATCGCCCTTGGTGGAGCGCAGGGTTCTGCTCAGGTCCACTCCGAGGCCAGCGGCTAGACTGGGACGACTAGCGGTGTTCAGTACCTCGCGGCAGCACTTTTAAAGGGATGAAGGCTGCCCTGATTGGTCAGTTGCACTCGCGCCCCGCCCTAAGCGCTTCCAGGCCGTATTTCTATTGGCTACTTCTTTACCTTCGATTTCTTCGAGAACTGAGGACCCTCCGCCAGAGTGGAGGCCGGAAGCTGAGATTTGGGGTCCGGGAGGTCGGGTCGGAGGAGAAGGCTTCTGCGATTCACCTGGGCTCAGGGTCGCGGCCGTGCGTGGGTCGCTGAGTGAAGACGCAACGCTAGAAACAGAGCGCCTCCCGCAGAGGTTCAACCTTCGGGACTGGAGAAGGGTTCCGACAAGTTTCGCCTCGGGAAGCAGCACACCCCTCCACCTTCAGCCTGTGCGGGCCCGGAAATACTCAACGGGAGACTGCTGATGGGGACCAAACAGCAAGGACTGACCGTCTCTTTGCCTCCAGCCCTGCTCCCTTAAACGGTCCCCCAACCCCGGACTCCTCCTCATCCCCTCTCCCCTTTCGTTCCATTCTTGTTCTCAAAGTGCCCGAGATCTCCTTCCCATGGCCAGATTTTCTTATGGCTGGCTCTTTCTCAGCACTTGGGCTCAAATGTCACCTCCTCAGAAAGGCCTTCCCTCAACCACCTCCTTCTGTACTTCCAGAATTTTTTAATTGCATACCATCTATGTGCTACCCACCTTGCTAAACACTGGGGATGCAGCAATACGCATGGAACATATCTTCTCCTGAGAGATAAAGACAAGTAATTGAGATGATCTCATATAGGGGAAAGTGCAAAATTAAAAAAGAAAGAAGCACGGTAATAACTCAGTGAGTGTTAGGGCAAGAGGCTCAAGGAAGGTGGTCGGGTTTAAGGATGGGAGGGTTCCCAGGAGAGAGGGAGACCGTAGTCCCCTTTATGTTACTTACCAGCTGTATATCTTGGGGCTAATTGATCTACTTTGCCTACCTGTAAAGGAGGAGGATGATAACCTCTTGTGAGGGTCATGGGAGAACTAATCAAGCTAAGAGAACCCCCTTCTCCTCATCATTCTGACCTCCTGTTTTGCTGTAGGCCCTCTCTATGGTGGTCAGTCCCCCATTGGCTTTAGTCTGGAGCTTCCACTCTGAGGAGCCCTTTCCTTCTTTCCTGCTCTCCTAGGAGCTTTGGAACAGCATACCACCAGGAGCTGGGAGGTGGTCTCCAGAGGGCAGGTCTTCCTGGTGTCTCCTATCCTTAATCAGTGACCACAGGCAGATTCACTCCCAGACCTCCCTTGCCTGGGAGACAGAGAATCTGAAGCAAGTGGTATTCTCTCCCCAGTGGTCACAAAAGAGGAAATTAACCCAATTACCCAGTTCTATTCTGGGCCAGGAGGCTTCCCCTGTGGCTCAGTGGTAAAGAATCCACCTGCAATGCAGAAGATGCAGGTTTGATCCCTGGGTCAGGAAGATCCCCTGGAGGAGGGCATGGCAACCCATTCCAGTATTCTTACCTGGAGAATCCCATGGACAGAGGAGCCTGGGGGGCTGCAGTCCATAGGGTTGAAAAGAGTTGGAGTCGGACACAACTGAAGCAACTTAGTATGCACACAGTCTGGGCCAGAGCCCAGATGAACCGGTAATCAGATAGAAAGTTTGCAAAATTAGATCATACTTTCCCAGAGTTTCCCTTTAGTGGGCCCTGGTGGCCTAGGAATTTTTCTTCCTTTTATGGGAGTTGTCATTGAATGTCAGGTAGCCTGAGTTGCTAGTCTCTCTGCCCTGGCTACTAGCTTGCTTTGTGGTTTGGGGCAAGTGACTTGCCCTCTCTGGCCCCAGTTTTCTTGTCTGTAAAACGGTCTGTAAAACCTCTTATGGTTCTCACAGGCTAAGAGTTCTCTATGTATGTCTTGTTTTCATTCATTCATGGATGATCTTTGGGGTGCTTCAGCCCAGGATCTGCTCTCCCCATGGCAGTCAGAAGGTAAGCCAGATCACA
Source organism: Dama dama (assembly GCF_033118175.1). NCBI lineage: Eukaryota > Metazoa > Chordata > Mammalia > Artiodactyla > Cervidae > Dama > Dama dama. The sequence goes on from NC_083693.1 coordinate 38,649,834, forward strand.
GCATGCCTCTGTGATGCCCTAGGACATTGTATCTTATTTAAAATAAACTCCTCACTCCTTCCCTGATCATAAGGCCATTCCTGATCTGGGGCCAGCTCACCTCTCTGATCTCGTCTAGCAGCCCTCCAACCTCCACTCCCTTCTGTGTGAGGCTCCACCTGCACTAGCCTCTGCTGTCCCTCCAGGGTCCAAATTTTTTCCTGTCTCTGGGCCTCTGCACTCACCAGGCCCTCTGCTTGGGGTGCTTTCCCCCAGTTTGCCCCAAAACAGATTTTTTAAAAATTTTATTTTTGAAAGTTAATTAATGTGTTGTATTAAAGTATAGTTGATTTGCAATGTTTCAAGTGTGCAGCAAAGTGATTCAGTTATATATATATGTTTTTTCTTTTACAGATTCTTTCCCATTATAGGTTATTGCAAGATATTGGATATAGTTTCCTGTGCTATCCAGTAAGACATTGTTGTTTATCTATTTTATATATAGTAGTATGTATCTACTTCATCTACTTCATGTATCTAGTTCATCCCAAACTCCTCATTTATCTCTGCCCACTCCCTTTTCCCTTTGGCAATCATAATTTGTTTTCTATGTGTGTGAGGCTGTTTCTGTTTCATAGATAAGTTCATATGTATCTGTTTCTTAAATTCCACACATAAGTGATATGACATTTGTCTTTTTCTGTCTGACTTACTTCACTTAGTATGATCATTGCTAGGTCCATCCATGTTATTGCAAATGACATTATTCTGTTCTTTTTTATGATAATATTCCACTGTGTGTGTGTGTGTGTGTGTGTGTGTGTGTACATACACATCTTTATCCATTCATCTGTCAATGGACATTTAGGTTGCTTCCACAGCCATGCCTTGGTTATTGTAAATAGTGCTGCTATGAATATTGGGTGCACGTATCTTTCTGATTTAGAGTTTTCCTCCTTTCTGAATATATGCCCAGGAATGGGGGTTGCTGGACCATATGATAATTCTATTTTTAGTTTTCAAAGAAACTTCTATACTATTCCCCATACTGGCTGCACCAATTTACATTCCTACCAACAGTGTGGGAGGGTTCGCTTTTCTCCACACCATCTCTAGCATTTATTATTTGTAGAGTTTTTAATGATGGTTATTCTGACCAGTATGAGGTGATACTTCATTGTAGTTTTGATTTGTATTTCTAATAATTAGTAATGTTGAGCATTTTTTCATGTGCCGATTGGCCATCTATATGTCTTCTTTGGAAAAATGTCTATTTAGATCTTCTGCCCATCTTTTGATTGGGATTTTTTTTTTTTTTTGGTTTATATATTGAGCTGTATAAGCTGTTTGCATATTTTGGAAATTAATCCCTTGTCAATTCATCATTTGCAAATATTTTCTCCCATTCTATAGGTTGTTTTTCATTTTGTTTATGGTTTCTTTTGTTGTGCAAAAGCTTTTAAGTTTAATTAGGTCCATTTGTTTTATTTTGCTTTTGTTTCCATTACTTTAGGAGATGAATCAAAAAGAATAATTGTTGTAATTTATGTCAAAGAGTGTTCTGCTTGTATTTTCCTCTAGGAGTTTTATAGTATTTGGTCTTACATTTAGGCCTTTAATCCATTTTGAGTTTATTTTTGTATATGGTTTCAGGGAATGTTCTAATTTCATTCTTTTACATGCATCTGTCCAGTTTCTCAGTCACTTATTTAAGAGACTGTCTTTTCTCAAGACTACCTCTTAACACATAAGTCTCATATCAGATGTTACCTCCTCCAAGAAGTCCTCCCTGACTATCCTACCCATATCACTAAGTCCCACCTCTATCCTCAAGTCTCCGTCTCATCCCCCGAGGATTAAAAAATACCCAACTTTTAAATGAAGTATAATATCCATGTGCACATGCCCACTTATCATAAGCATATAGTTTGATGAATTTTCACATACCAAACACGGCCATGTAACCAGCACCCACATCAAGAAACAGAACATGAATAGCATCCCCAGAAGCCCCCTCATGTCTCATGTCCCTTTAGTCCCTGTGCTTCCTTCCAGAGTAATCACTATCCTCTCTTTTAACAGCACAGATGAGTTTGGGCTGTTTTAGTATTTTATATGAATGGAAACACACATGTATACACTTTGGTGTCTGGCTGCATGGGTCTGTGAAGTTCATCCATACTGTAGGGTATAGCAGTAGGTCATTCATCTGCACTGCTGTATGATCACCCTGTTTTATTTATAACACTTGTCACAATCAGAGTTTGTGTATTTGTTGACATTTTAAAAAATCTGCCTCCACTGGAAAGTTAGTCCACTGAAAGGAAGGACTGCCTTTGTCATGTTCACTGCCCTTGTCATGGTGGGAGGTCAGTAAAGAACCATGGGATGAAGGCCTGCAGGACCCTGCCCAGCAGGCTCAGCCTTTGATGGGCGCTGAGATGGAGACAGAGCTGGACCAGCATCCGTTCTACCCCCAGGAGCCCACAGGTCACAGGAGAGCTCAGGCGGGGAGGGTCAGCACTGAATGAGGGCCCCTGGGATAGAGTTGGAGGCAGAAGGCACTTGCAGGGGCAGGAAGGGTGGGTGGGGGGATATGAGCTCTGAGCTGGGCTGTAAGGATTCATTCTGTGAGCACTTTGAGTACACCTAGTAGGATGGGTTATGGTTATGGGAAGACCTTGTTTGGGCCTTTAAGAAGGCCAGAGCTGGAGGGGCAGTGAGTGACAAGTGCTGGCGGTGGATTTACCAGTTCAGGGCTGTAGGGAGTGTCCCACAGAGGTTAGCTGGGGCCAGGGGAGAGGGTAGCACTGAAGCCAGGGTGCTTCTGGGAGGCAGCTGCCTTCCTCCTGGTTGAGCAGCTACTATGTGCCCAGCCCCATGCCAGGCTTTTTACACGGATCTTCCTCCAGCTCCTCCGTGAAGCAGGAAATATTATCTCCATTCACACAGGAGGGAGCGGAGGCTCAGAAAGGGGGTTTGTCACACATCCCACAGCAGAACAGGATCCCACAGAATTGACCCCAAACCTCGCTCTGAAGAGCCTGTCATTTTCCCTGTGATGCTGATGACAGTACTCTAAAAACCTACATGTTTGGGGATCCACCCAAGAGAAGGTAGTTTTTGGTAGGAAAGGGTGACAGGTTGGGGATATATTTATTTTTATTTCCTAAAAAAAAAAAAAAATTATCTTGGGACTTCCCTGGTGGTCCAGTTGTTAAGACTGTAATTCCAGTACCTGGAGCGTGGGTTCAATCCCTGGTCAGGGAACTAAAATCCCATATACTGTGCTACATGGCCAAAAAATAAAAGTAAAATCTCTTTACTGTTACTACAGTGAAGAAATAGCACTTCCACATAGAGTTTTCTACAAATGATGTGGCCAGTGGTGGTTTTTCCCTTTGGAATGGTTCCCTCCTCCACCCACCCCAAATGAGATTACAGATGGCTGTGTTAATGGGTGTGGGTCATTTTGGGTTCTTGCTATGTATCCCCCTCTGGTTCCCCATTTCCACTCCCAATCTGGGCCACTCAGCCCCTTGCATCGCTGTACTGGGAAGATCAGCGGAACCAGGGCAACACACCTGGAGGCCCTGGAGAGCCCAGAGGAAGTATGGAGGGGACAGAAGGTGAAGGCCATGGCAGGAGTGGCCTGGCTTAGGCCACCTCTTGGAATTGCATCCCTTCTTCCCACAGAGTGTGCCTGGGTGGGGGTGCGATGAGCCAGGGCAGAGGCGGCTATTTTTCATCTGTGTGCCTGTAGGACCGTTTGACTCTTGTAAACCATGAACACATATTACTTTGACATAAATGCAAATTGAATTGCAAAAGAACAAAAACCTTTGCAGATTTGACAGGTGAGAAGTGCTCTGCAGTTGCTTGGATCTACATCCGTTTAATTGCTGGCGGGGATGTACATTTCTCAAATGTTTCTGCAGCATCTGTGTTTTCCCTAAACTCTTGGTGTCTGTTGCTATCAACAGTGTCATAGTTGGAGCCTGGCACCTGGGGGCAGACTTCCTTTCAAGTCGTACCCTGCCAGTTACCATGTGACCTCACAAAAGTGACTTAGTCTCTGTTTTTCTTGCCCATAAATTGGATAGTAATAACTTCTCTCATGGGGTTGCACCAGGGTTAATAAGAAAATTCATGTAATGCTTCCCTCGTGTAAGTGTCCCAGTGTTAGTTCGGGAATAAAGAACACCTGGATAGGGCAGGGAACAGCTGTAATGCTGGGGGTGGTGGTAGTGGGGGAAGTACAGGGCTGACTCAGGGCAAACGAGGAGGACCTGGTGTCCTCAGGCGAGACCCCTAAGGTATGCCCACAGGCAATAGCTCCAGCTATTAAACCCTTCCCAGAAGCCTCCTCTACTGAACTGTAATTCTAGACCATTCTCCTTTATCATGTCTTCCTAGAGCATCCAGCCTAGGTTTCCTAGAAACGACTCTCTCCCTTTGTACTCAGGTTTGGGTTTATCTATTTAATTATGCTTCATAATATAATATCAGAAGCAATAAGCAATTGGCTTATAAACCAATCCAGGTGGCTCTTGGGAAGCCTGCAGCTTGTTTGGTGGGAAGAGAAGTGTTTGGGGCCTGTTAGATCAGTATTTAAGGTGCCCACCTTTCCCCTGGGGATTTGGTGAAGCTGCAGATTTCATTTCAGCAGGTTTGGGGCACGCTGAGATGCTGTATTTCTCACAAGCTCTCGGGTAATGCCTATGCTGTTGGTCCAAAAAGCCACACTTGAAGTGGAGTGGGAGACTGTATTCTACTAGTAGCAAGAAATCAGCATGGCATGGGCAGTAGTCTGTATGTTTTACCAGGAGATTGGCTGTCTTTGTCCAGTTGGGCTGCTAAAATAAAACATCATAGACCAGGTGGCATATAAACAACAGAGATTTATTTTTCACAGCTCTGGAGGCTAGAAGTCCAAGATCAACATGCCAACGTGGTGAAGTAAGAGCCTTCTTCCAGGTGGCAGACTTCTCATTGTGGTTGTGTCCTCACATGGTAGAAGGGGAGGGGGAGCTCTCTGGGACCTCTTTCATGGAGCCCATTCACAAGGACTTCACTCTCATGACCTAGTCACCTCCCAAAGGCCCCACCTCCTAACACCAACACCTTTGGAATTTTGGAGGAACACAGACAAATGTGGCAAAATTTGGTGAGCTGGGTTGGCAGAAGTTGCTGGATAACTTCCACTGTACTAATACTAGTTTACAAAGCAGTTTCACATATATCAACTTAATAAGTTGACACAATATCATAGATCATTGTTTTGATCTCCCGTTTACTGAGGTTATAAGATTCAGAACAATCGAGCAGTTTGTCCAAGGGCATACAGCCAGTTCTAGGCAAAGCTAGGACTTAAACCCAACCAATCTGACTGCAGAGCCTGTCACTCATTCCATCATGATGTGGAGCTCACCTTAAGAACATCTCTAGATCCTAAAGCCAGTCAGCCCAGAGTAGTAGTTAATCTGAGCCAAGCCAGGTTTTATCTTTACCACTGAATTTGGAATTGTCCATTCAGATGGTTTGCAATTAGGCCTTTGTGGGTCCTTGTGTATACATAAGGCAACTTCTATTTCTTTGGGTTTTGTTCATTTCTTTTGAGACCTCCCTTCTGGATCTCTGACTTCCTGCTCCAATGTGGACTAGTGGCTCTCTTGGCCTTCTAAACAGTTGTGATTCTGACATTTTCCTTTACTATTATTTTGGAGACTCCCTTTCTTTGCCACCACATGTAATTTGTCTTTGCCAACAAATGTAATTTGCATCAGATCACCTGTTTCCTAGTTCCCAGGTCTTTCTTGTAGTTTACCTCCTCATTTGGGTGGAGCACAACCTCCTGTAATTTTCAGAGAAAAAGATCATAGGAAACAAATGTCTTGAGACCTTAAATATCTTAAAATGGCCTTATTCTACCCTCACACTTGATCAAGAGCCCGAGAATTGAGTTCTATGTTGGAAACCACTTTCCTCAGAATTTTGAAGGCATTGCTCTGTTGACTTCTGGCTAATAGGGCTGCTGGAGAGAATTCTGGTGCCATTCTGTTACAGAGTCTTTGTGACCATTTTCTCCCCACCTCTGGGAATAATTTTCTCTAGTACCTACAAGTTCTGCTACATCAAGATGTTGTGTCTTGGAAGTGAAAGTGTTAGTCGCTCAGTTGTGTCCAACTCTTTATGTCCTCGTGGACTGTAGCCTGCCAGGCTCCTCTGTCCATGGGATTCTCCAGGCAAGAATACTGGAGTGGGTTGTCATTTCCTTTTCTCCACTGAATATTCCCAACTCAGGGATCAAACCAAGGTCTCTCGCAATGCAGGCAGATTCTTTACCATCTGAACCACCAAGGAACCTGTGTGTCTTGGTAGGGGTCTTTTCTTATCTGTTGTACTGGATGCCAGTAAACTCTTTCAGTCTAGAAATGCATGTGCTTCACTCCTGAGAAAGATTCTTCTATCATTTATTTGATAATTTTCTATTTCTTCTGATCTCTCTAGGTGTCTTGATTTTTGATGTTGGATTTAGGGACTTTTAAAATATGGAGAAATGTTTGCTTTATGAAAAGCAATAGATGTAGGCACATCTATGAACTTTTTTCCCTGCATATTTTGCTATCGACTTCATCTTAAAAATATCCTTCTAACCCCCAAATTATATAACTAACTTCGTTTTTAAAATTGGCAATAGCAATGTCAGAATAAGGATCATGCTGTTTTTATTCATTTAAGCTCCACTGCAGGCAGCACAAGTGAGTATTTGTTGGATAAATAAAGTAGTGAAATGATTTATTGATTAAAAAAGAAAAATGACCCATGTCATTTATTTTATCCAGGATCTTATTACCAGCAAAGGTTCTGATTTTTAGATGTTGGAACAAGTATTTTCTGTACAGAAGTTAATAAAATACATGAAAAAATGTTATAGGATAAATAACAGAAAGACCTTCCAAAAACTCAATAAATACAATAGAAAAGCATAAAAAGTTTTCAAATTATTTCCAGGCACAAGGATTTGGAACAGCCCTTGCTAAAACAATAGCAAGAAGAAAAAAAATTTTTTTAAGAAAAAGAAAAACAGCCAAGGCTTCGGTGTGGGGCAGTAAGAGATCTAAGGTTTGTGCAAATGTCAGGCTGGGGATACAGCCTCCCACACAACAGTGTTTTGGGATCTGCTAGTCTTCAGTCCAATTGACAGGGCCCTGGCCATCTGGGAGTTCATGGGCTAGATGTGAAGACAAGATTTGACTGCAGAAAATAATCTGATGGCCATTCCTGAGGGTCCTTTTAGAAATCAGCATGGCTCCTGTCCCTTGACAGTTGGGAGGTGTTCCTAAATGCAAGCCTCAGTGACTCTCTAGTGAAGGGAAAGTGGCCTGTTCCCACACATCTAGCCGTCTGGCAGACTTAGAAACAACTCCCAAAGGTGGAGCCAGGAAGAAGCAGATCCTTTGATGCATAGAAGCTCAAACTGGCAATCCAGGAGGCAGAGGTACTCAGGGACTTGGGTGCTGGGACCTTCAGCAAACCAGCTGACTTCGTGCTTCAGCTTCTCCATCTGTAAAATGAAGATATAATAATGTCCACTCCCAGTGCTGGGAGGAGGAGGATGTGAGACATTGCATGTGAAAGCATAGTGCCAACACATGGGATTCAGCACTCATTCACTGTCACAATTCGCCTCTGTCTAATCATCCTTCTCACTGCCCAGATGGCTGCTGGCGAGAGTGGAAGCTGTTCTTGGACCTTTGTCCCCTGAGCTGACTGACAGTTCTGAAATTTCCATGTGGATAATGTCCATGACTCCTGTGGCGTTGTCCTTCATGGCGGTGTGGGGTCAGGCCCCCCCCTCCCAAGCTGGGTAGTTGGCAGGCAAAGGCCACAGTGCTTTGAACTATGGGACTATATTGAGAACACCCATGTCTCCAGGGCTTCCAGAACAATGGCTAACCAGTCCCATGGCAGCAACTCAGCATCCCCTTTCCAAGTCAATCAACTTGTGCATTTTCAAAGCCAGTTCTTACTCAGCCCAGTTGCTGTCCCATGGAAGGGAGCACTTTTTTAGGCATTCCTGTTTAGCAATCTGTACCCTAAATTAGCATCTAAAATTGTGCCCTTAATTTGGCAGTTCTTATCTATCAAAGTTACAAACACACATGCCCTTGACAGAAGCCCGAGTTCTAGCACTTTATCCAACAGTTGTACTCACCTATATGTACAGAGGATAGTCACAGCAAGAGATGAGAAATAATCTAAATACCCACCAGCAGGAGATGGGTGACATATACACACGATGGAATGTCAACCATTTATTTGGATAACTGAAAATAGCTACTGAATGTGTGTTGTATGTCAGCTACTGTTCTAAGAGCCTATTAGTGAGCAAAACAAAGGTTTCCTGCCCCCATGGAGCTTACATTCTGGTTTTTGTGCCACATGCTAAGAAGCTATTAAAATAAGGCTGCTTCAGGTCCATGAGTAAGGATGCTGGCCCATCTCCCATCTCTGAGCTATGTGGTTAAATGAAAAAAACCAGGTGTAGAGGGACTGTGCTGCCATGTGCACACAATGGAACTTTGTGTTTGCCTAGAATTTTTCTAAAAGGGTTCAGGAGAAACTGAAATAATAATGGCCCTTGGGAAGGAGCACTGAGGGACTAGGTGTCAGTTTTGGGAGGGAAGAGTTACTCTTAACCGTTTGTAAAAGTGTGAATGTTTATCCTGTGCTTGCCTTACCAAAAAATGCAAAATAAAATACAAAAGACCTTTTACTCTGCCAGGTGCCTTCAAATTACTTAATCATCTAGACCAGAGTTTCTCAACCTTGGCACTTTGACATTTGGTCTGGATAATTCTTTGTTGGGGGTGGGGGGCTGACCTGTCCATTCTAAGATGTTAGCAGCATCCCTGGCTTCTACCTATCTGATGCCAGGAGTACCTTCCCCTAGTTGTGACAATAAAAACAAAACAAAACAAAACAAAAAACACCTCCAGACATTGCAAGATTCCATGGAACCAAAATCACCCCCAGTTGAGAATCACTGCTCTAAAAAACTTTGAACTACAGTAGCAATCACTGTCTCCATTACACAGATAAGTAGAGGCCCAAAGAGGTTTTATAGTATTTTTTTAAATTATATGCTTCATTTTAAAATTGATATCTATTCATTTATGATTTTAAATACACATCCTCTACTGGCTAATTTTTAAGTGATCTATTAATATATAAGTGAACATATAGAAGTAGAATGAGTCTAGTTTCTTACTTTGCTTCATCTGTTTCTAGTAGTGTTTTAACTCAGTTAAATCTTACTGGGAAAAGAAAATCTTACTGGAGATGTTGGGCTACATAGATAACAATCATTTAAAAAATAAATTAATTCAATCAAGATTTGGCAGGGGTGGGGGGGGGGACTCTAATAGGATACTTGACATTTTGAACAATTACATGTTGAAATATCAAATCTCTTGCTTTGTTCAAAATGTAAACTTTACGCCCCAGGGTTGGAGTTGGCTGGCCTTATTTTTCTGGTTGGATTGTTATTTGTGTCACGAGGGCAGGACTAAACCTCACAATCCTTTTGTATCCTGTGGTGTCCAGGATAGTTCCCAAGGAGGCTTAAAATGAAGGCAGCCCAGCAGGCTGTGGACAGAGTAAAGGCCAGGACCTGGGACACAGATGGAAACAGGTGAGGTCTGTTGTCAGCTGATGGGTTTAAAAACACAAGCTCCTAGGCTGCCTTTCAGAAAAGCCTCTAATCTGTGTTTGGCCTTGGCAGCTCCCCAGAGGAGCGAGGACAGCAGATTGTGGTACTGGGCAGGGAGGACTGTGTGTCCTGCCCTGGCCCCCAGATCCTTTCCATCTCTGGGGCTTGCTGTGCTGGGATCACAAAACAAAGTAGGCACGGCCTGAGCATCTCACAGTGGTGGGGTTGGCAGACATAACAGACAAGAGCAATGCAGTGTGATTTGAGCCATGATGGGGGTTGCAAAGATGCTCTGGGGACCTTGAGAAGGGAGTGGGGGAAGACTTGCTGGGAGAGGTGATGTATAAGCTGAGCCTGAAAAGACAGGTCTCACTCAGATGCACCAAGTGTGTGTCCATCTCTTCCCTTTCACCCTCACATGACTGGTGAATATCACCTCCTCCAGAAGCCCTCCTTGACTGACCCCTTGGAAAGTAGACCCTCTAAAATCCCTGTTTTATTTTCTTCATAGCTCCTCTTAGCAGCTGGTCTTGTTTACATGTTTGCCTACTAGCCTGTGGCCCTCCTCCAGAAAGAGTTCCAGAGACTGTGAACTTCTTGCTCCCTGTGAATACTCAACACCTGTGGGAAGGCGGTCTGCCAGGCAGATGAGAGTGGAGTTGAGAAGTGGAGAGGGAGGACACTTCTAGAATGCATTGGGCAGGTCAAGATGAGAAGGATTTGAAGGGTCCTGTGGCTCTGGCACCAGGGTGGAAGATGGTGGAGGGGGTGAGCCTGAGATGCAAACGGGAGGAGGAGAAATCTAGATAACTGCCTGGAAAGGTTAGATTGAGAAAGAGAGCAGAAATGTGGGGTGGGAACTAGAGAGGGACCACTCTTTTATGGAGGGGTATGATCCATATCTTTACTAGGAAGGAGACCAGAATTTTTTTTAAACTAAGGGTCAGGAGCCAATGATGGTTGGATGGCATCACTGACTCAATGGACATGAGTTTGAGCAAGCTCAGAGTTGGTGATGGACAGGGAAGCCTGGTGTGCTGCAGTCCATGGGGTCTCAAAGAGTCAGATGCAACTGAGTGAATGAACTGAACTTAACAGGAGCCAATGGAGACCAAGGAAAGAGAGGAACACCTAGAGCAAGGTCCCTGGAGAGGCCTGGTAGAAGCTTTTGTCTCTGACCACTGGAAGGTGCCTGCTCCATTGTGTCCAGAGGATGGGAAAATGCATGGGTGCCAGTTACAGATGCTTGGTGCACAGCCTGGGGGGGTGGGGGGCAGGATGTGGTGTGAACTGTCCCTGCAGCAAGGTCAGTGGCTGTTAGGGGCAGGGGAGAAATGGAAAGTGGTTGGGTAAGGGCGAGAAGTCAAGCAGTGAGTATAGCTAGGCAAGGAAGTGAGTGGAGCTAGGAGGGGCAGGTAGCGGGGAGGGTGGGAAGAGGCAGGTGACAAGAGACTGGAGGAAGAAAAGCACATGTTATTACTGTGACTATTCAGGGAGGATGGGAAAGGCATCAGTGTGTGCTCTGAGAGTGTGGCATCTGATTTCGTGAGACTTCAGAGTGGTCTGTCGGGGGTGACCAGAGCCTAGGCTGTGGCAGTGGAGGGAGGAGAGAGCCCAGGAGGGCTGGTGGCTAAGGTGGAGGGACAGGTCATTAGAGATGAGGAAGTCAAGCAACTGTGTAGCCATGTGCTGCATTTGTTCCCGAGGATAGCAGGGCTTGGGGTGAAGGAGCCAGATGGGAACTTCCAGAAGGAGGGCAAGTGCATGTGAGATGGAACTTTGGAGGTGTGTGGAGGTTTGGAGGTGTGTGGGCGGCAGAAGGCTACACAAAGACTGGTCAGGAGAAGAAAGCGGGCCACCACTGTCCTGAGGAACAAGAAGTGAAGGTCCTCAGGGTAGGGCCAGGTTTAGTGAAGCAGAAGGTGGAGGGTGGGAGTGTTCTTTGACATGGGGAACGGCTTCTGGGAGCATCGAGGGAGGGAGCAGGAAACCGGGAGGGAGCAGAATCAAGCCTGGGGTCACAGGACAGATGGTGGGTGTTTAAGGCTGATGATGGGAGGCTGGGGTTGGCTGGCCTCCAAGCTCCCAGGAGGCCCCTGCTGAGTCTGTGGGCTCCAGCCCATGGGCCAAATGCTGTGCTTCCCCTCCGGCAAACACACTTGGAAAGGAGTATGGACATGAGGAATTGAGGGACCCTGCCCCAAGTAGGAAACAGCTGCTCCCTTGGGAAGAGTCTGGGCCTCTCTCCCCAGCTGGCTTTGGAGACCCTGGACCCTTCCGAGGCCTGTGCGTCCCTCTTCTTTAGAAGGGCAGGCCTGCCCAGCCCCGGTAGTGCACCGAAGGTCGCCACCTCGGGCACAGTTTAGGGACAAGGCAGAAATTCCAGAAATGCCAGATTCTTTGAGGGGCCCCGCGGGGCTCAGGACAGGAGGGCCCTGCTTGGCTCCACCGCCAGACGGCGCCCTCGGCCCGGTGGGCGGCCGACCGGCCGTCGGGGGGCGCTGCGCGCGCCCTGCCCGGTGCTCCGCCCCTGAGCGGTGGGCGGTCGGCCCCGGCCCGGAGTGGCCCGAGAGGGTGGGGCGAGGGCGGGGCGAGGCCGCGCCTGGGCGGGAGGGGCGGGCCGGGGGCGGGGGAAGGAGGCCGAGGGGAGGGGCGGGGGCCCGCTGCGTTTCTCCCTCCCTCCCTCCTTTCCTTTCTTTCTCCTCTTCTCATTCTCCAGTCTTTTCTTTGCCTCCGCAGCCGGCCGAGGGGGCGGGCCCTGCAGCCTTTGTTGCTCGCAGACCGAGCGCAGCCGCCCGCCGGGCGGCAGTCCGGGCCCAGGACGCCGGGAGCTGCACGCGGGTCGGGCATGTCCTGAGCCGGACCCGGGACCGGGCAGCGAACGGACGGGACGGACGAGACCGTGTGCGAGGGGTCGCCCGGCGGCCGCCTGGCCCCGGCCATGCCCTGCGGCCCGAGTCCCCGAAGCCCCGCGCCGCTACTGCGCCCCCTCCTCCTGTTCCTCTCGGTCCTGGCGCTGGGCGCCCACGGATCTGCACCAGGTGGGTGGCTGCCCCGCCCCGGCCGGCCGGCCCTGCCACCCCTCCCCGCTTCTCCAGCCTAGGTTCAGCCCCTTCTCATCTCTGCAGATTCCGCTCCCGCCAGGCTCTGCCGGGAGGGGTCGCCCCCCACTCCCCTGGTAATAGGGACGGGGTGGGCTTAGGGCAGCGAAACCGCGCCTTCAGGGAGCCTTCCCCAGCCCTCGACTCCACTACGCACCCTGCCCATAGCCAGAATAAGCCTCTTACACGCTCTTCGAGCTTCGGTTTCCCCACCTCGGGTGCAGCAGAGCGCGTCTGTCTCTCCCGGGGGATCTCTTCGTCTGAGCGACTGGACGGAGCGCGGCTTGCTCACGATGGATTCGGTTTCTCGCCCTCCCCAGTGTGCCTCATCTGGAAAACAGGCTGGCCAGGGCGCTGCGGGCGGAGTCGCGGGGTCGCAGGTCTACGCGGTCCCCCGCCGAGCCCCGGCGCCCCGCCCCGGTCCCCCGCCTCTAGGCAGCCCGCCGGGTCCCCAGGCTCCCCGGGCCGGGTCCTGCGCGGTCCTTGCACTTCCTGCCTCCCCCTCCCCCAAGTGTGAAGGCGCCGGGAGTGCAGCGCGGAGAAGGAGCTTCTTTCCCCGGCCCTGGGCTTGGCTCTCCCCGCCCAGCCCCGCCCGGCTGGCCTCCGACGAGCCTCTGGCCCACGTCCAGAATCATGCTCCGTCCCGGTCCGCCGGGCCGCGGAGCTCCTGGAGCGTCCGGCCTGGGAATTTAGGATCGGAGGGTGTAGAGGACCCCCTGGCCTTGCGCTCTGGGAGCTCCTGGTCTCTAGGGCGCCGGTCGAATAGTGGGAAGCGCTGTTCAGGCGAGGCAGTCGGGAAGAAGGCTTTGTAGGAGAGGAGGGGCCCGAGCTGAGGGACTGAAAGGATGGATGAACTTTAGATGGGCTGGAAGGGGGTGTGGGGAGGTGGGGGGATGTGTGGGTGTGGGTGGGTTGGTGCAGCCCAACTGGGCTTGGTGGAGCGGGTGGGGGTGGGGTGGCTAGGTTAGGCCTTCGTGCTGGGTTTGGGGGAGACCTCCCTCCCCAGCAGAGGGATTGTGGTTATGAGGCTGAAAAAGCATATGGCCCGGAATGTAGGGAGCGTTTAAGCCAGATCTTAGAGGTTCGCGGAACCGTTGAGGGGTGCAGCTGATGAAAGCCGTTGAGGGGAGCAGTGTTTTAGGGAGGAAGCTCCCTGTCTAGCACCAATGTGTAGGGGACAGAGCAAATATTTAATGAGACCTACCACGTGCCAGCATCCCTACTTCTTATTTCTCATCAGCGCCACAACAACCCTGCAAGGTGTGTGATGGAAAATTCTTTTATAAATGAGAAGACAGATTCAGAGAGGAGAGTGACTTGCTAGGTTAGACTCTTGGGCTACCTGGGTGAAGCCTGTGTTTTCCCACTGCCCCAGAGCTGGGGACCGATGAGGGTGAACCAGGTGATGGGAGCAGGAAAGTAGTTGCCCCAAGGAATTGCCCCTGAAGCCTGAACTTGGGTCCAGGCTCCCTGGCAGCTATGGGAGAAAGGTTATGTGTATGTGTGTGTGGGGGGGGAGTGCCCGTGGTCAGGGTCCCCTTCTACTGCAAGCCAGACACATGTATGAGCTTGCCCATGTTGTTAAACTGGGATAATGGTATCTGCCTCCAAGGGTTGTTATGAGAATTAAGTGAGATGCTGAACGTGTTTGCTTCACATAGAGCAGAGAGACTGCCATGTGGTGGCCATGGTTTTTATGAGTCTGCCAGGTAGACCCAATAAGATTAGGGAGCCCTTGGTGTGTCCTGAAACTTGGACCTGCCATTTGGGGTGGAGGAAAGGCAGGCACCCCTCCTATCTAATCTGGGTCCCCCTTCAGGTGAGTGTCTGTCTCCAGTGTCCCTATAGATACGTTGCATGAGGTCCTCCCCAGTCTTCTCCCACTCGGGACCCCTGACATGGAGGCTGCTGAGCGCTTTGTCATTTTCTTCAGATCTGCCTGGGGGACCTAGATCGGGTGCCCTGCCCACTGAATGCAACCCTGTTAGAGGCCAAAGAGCACATCTTGGCCTCACTTTTAGAAAAATGTAACAAACCAAGGGACTTGTTGGGATTGCTGGGACTGGCGCAGGGGCCCACCAAAACACTGTTTCACACATGTGAGCTCTGTATGCGTGTGCATGCACACACGTGCATGCAGGCAAGTGCAGACGGACTGGAGCGAGAGGGCATGTGTCACACACACCCTGGTTATTTTTTCTCTTTGTCATGAGCTATGGGTCATTTGAAGAGCTGGACTGTAACTCAGGTACTCGATAAGGAGGTGAGGGTAAACACCATGTTGGCGTTTCTCTGGTAGAAGTTCCAGGGTGACATTTCTGTCACCTAGCAGTGATATTCAAAGTACTCAACACCCATTGTGGCAGGAACTCACTCCAATCACAACCAACTAACCTTCCTGGCAGGACTGACTCAGCCATGAACCACTGGCTGTCCCTGTTCCCATCTGCAGTAGCTTTAGCACTTCTGGCTCAGCTCTGATGCACCCACAAACCAGACTGGAACCTGCAATTACCCTTTGCTGGCACTGGGTGGTGGTAGTTTCAGCCATCATGATCTCTACCAGCCATCAGCTATCAGAGACACTGACACAGTTGTTTATTTTTTAACTTACTCTGTCCTCATTTAAAAATATTTTAATGGCAAAACAATACCAATTGACTATTGAAAATGAATGCAGAATAAAGCAAGAAAATGAAAATTATTGCAGTAAAAGTGGTAACATCCTGTAAGCACTAATATTTTTACATTTCTTATTAAAATATTAAGTCATTAGGCAAAACAAGTTTTTAAAGAAATAGCTAAGTATACTTGAGAACTTCTCTTGCTAATTTTCAGTCATAACGTAGTCACATTTGCTTTGTATTATCATCTATTGTACTAGGCACTTATGTATTGATGCACTGGATTCTCACACAACCTGAGGTACGATTATTATCATGCCCATATTACAGATGGAGGAGCTGAGACTGTGTGGTTAATTTACCCATGGCCTCACAGCTTTTGATGGCAAAGTTATGATGCAGACCCAGGCGCTCTGACTATAGAGCACATTACTTCTAATGCTTATCGCCTGCAGCATATTTCTACTTAGCCCCATCATATTTTTGAACTTAAGAGGATGCTTCTTTATAACTCACTTGAATTTATATCTTGCAATAATTTCCCAAGGTCTAGAGCAGGGGTTCTCCACATGACTGCACATCCCCAGGTTCATGGATCCCTCCCCAGGGACACTGTTGAGCATTCAGGGGCCATCTCTTCCCAGGGGATCTGATTCCCCAGCCTTATACATAGTGCCCTGTCCCACCCACACACAGTTGAGGACACTGCCCTTGCCTAGAAGTGTGCCATGTAGCTTCCGTTTTTCTGGTACACTGAGCACTTCTGGGCTAATTGGCATCAGCACCCCATACCTTCAGCTTGTCTTTAGCAGCCTTGGCTGTGATGGTTCATGCCCTGGAAACTGCTTTTAATATTCATTTAAAATAAAACCTTGGCGTGTAACTGTTTTCTTATTCTCCATCTATTTGCTCCATGACCCTCCTTAAATTTCCTGACTTGGATACTCTGAGCAGATGAGGAAACTGAGGCTCAACAAGATGAAGTGACTGTCCAGGCCACGCAACTATTAAGTAGCCAAGTTGGCACCTGAACCCGGGTCTACCTGTGTTCAACGCTCACACTTTTGCATTGTTTTGTAATTCCATTGTCTCTCATTCCACAAAACACGTGCCTGGATCAAGCTTCTTATTGCTTGTTCCCCTCACCTGACTTTTTCCTATTTCTCTGGTGGTCTATCACATGATAACCTGCCACCAAGCTGTCTTCATCCTCATGCTTAAATATGTACCCATATGTCATGGGGACATTTCACATGGGCCCCTTTGACAAAGCTCTTCTTCATCCCCATACATCTCTGGGGTGTCCCCTCCCCTCTCTTGGACTTCCTCAGCACTGTGCCAGGGGTATGGATCATGAGTTCCCTGCACCTATTTATTCTCAGGGCTAGGATGGTGTCTTATACATTTTCCTGGACGTTAGGGCACTTAACTCTCCCTCACAACACCAAATGCTGTGGACCAGGCAGGTAACATAACAAGGCTGATGGGTAGACATCTTTCTTGAATCATAGGGCCTCTTGGCCCAGCCCTTGTTTTCCCATTGTTGTTAGAGATTCAGTTCTTTACTGAATGAAGGACAGCACAAGTGTGAAGCTGAGGGCCACCTATATTTAGCCACAGTGCTGAGAACACATAGGAAGTGGTAGAGACTGAGGCAGATGGAAAAGCACAGGCCCTCTCTAATGGGCCACTTCTGACAAGTGTGAATTTAGGCCTGACATGGATGGACGATAAGACTTTAAGCTGAAAATTGAGATTTTTGTACAAAATCATGTGATTTTTTTTCCCTTTTTTTAAAAAATACACTGGCAACTGATTAAAAACTGTTCAACATTTTTGCCAGTCCAACAAACCACTACCTGCCCCTAATCAATACACTGACAAAAAAACAAGTCTGCAAGCTGTGGTTGTGGAGTTGCCCTCCCAAATGCCCTTATGAGCATGAGACAGCAAGAAGTCTCCTTCAACTATCCAGCCCAATGGCTTCCAAATGCCAGCCTTGAAATGGTTACATCAGAATCCCCAGAAGGTTTAGAAAAATACAGATTCTGAGGCCTCAGAGCCCTGGATCTATGGAATCGGAATCTCTGGGCTGGGTCCTGGGCAGCTACAGTTTTTCAGAGCTCTCCAGGTACTGCTGATGTTCAGCCAGGTTTATGTCCAGTAAGGAATTTCCTAACTTCCCTGATGACAACAATCCCTTGAGGCTTTTGGTAAAAACACAGCTTCCCAGTCCTATTTCCTGGAGATGCTGATTCAGTGGGTCTGGGACAGGGCCTGGGAATTTGTTTTTAACAAATTCTCATCCAAGAAGTCTGGAAAATCCTTGCACTTGTGCCCTCCTGAAACTCAGAGACAAGGAAAATTGCCCTAAAGTCACTGGGCAAGTCACTCCAGCCCACCCTGTGTCCCGCCTCTCAGAGAATGCTCCTAGAGGACTGCCCTAATGTCTGGTCCACTGGGGCAGTTGTGGGCAGTGGGGGTGTCCTCAGCGGGGCTGCGGGGGGCCACACCACGCAGCGCACTCTTCAAGTGGTTTGGCAGGAGACAGATTGGAGGGTGAGCTGAGTTTCTGCAGCCTGGCCTGGAGGGAACTTCAGGCTGGACTTGGCTTCCTTTCCCACCCCAGCAACAGCCACACAGATAGCCCTGTAGGACAGCTGCAGGGCACTCAGGCATTCTTGTGGCCTTGAGGGGTCTTTGTCATGAGCAGCCAAGATCCCAAGAGCTGGGCATAAAGCCAGGACAAGCCCCAGAGCTAGGCAGGACCAGAGGCTGGGACAAACCTCAGATGGGCCAGTTTCCTACCTGTACTTTAAGGCCTGAGAACTGTGGAGAAGGAAAAGCGAGAACAAGAGCATGAGCCCTGGGGTTCCTGCCCACTCCCAGCAGTGCTGCTCTTCTTTGTGTGTGTGTCCACGTGAGATTTCTTTTGAAGACTAGGTCTAGTGGTCAAAATAGTTGGAAAAATTTGATCAAGTCCAGTTCCATTATGTTCACTCAGTCATGTCTGACTCTTTGCAACCCCATGGACTGCAGCACGCCAGGCTTCCCTGTCCATCACCAACTCCTGAAGCTTGCTCAAACTCATGTCCATCGAGTCAATGATACCATCCAATCATCTTATCCTCTGTTGCCCCCTTCTCCTCCTGCCTTCAATCTTTCCCAGCATCAGGGTCTTTTCCAATGGGTCAGTTCTTCACATCAGGTGGCCAAAGTATTGGAGCTTCAGCTTCAGCATCAGTCCTTTCAGTGAATATTCAGGACTGATTTCCTTTAGGATTGACTGATTGGATCTCCTTGTAGTCCAAGGGACTCTCAAGTCTTCTCCAACACCACAGTTCAAAAACATCAATTCTTCAGCACTCAACTTTCTTTATAGTCTAACTCTCACATCCATACATGACTACTGGAAAAACCATAGCTTTGACTAGATGGAACTTTGTTGGCAAAGTAATGTCTCTGCTTTTTAATATGCTGTCTTGGTTGGTCATAGCTTTTATGTTAGCAATGAAGAAACTGAGACCCAGCAAGAGACAGACCTCTGAGAATGAAGAAGGATGTTAACTGGGAAGTTGAAACCATTTGAGAGACTCTATTACTCTTTCTGTGTGCCTTTAGGCTAGTCTCTGCACTTCTCTGAATGTCTGTCTGCTTTCTCCAGGAGCAATCTGGAGACTCTCCTGCAGGTGTCCTAACTTAGAATCCATGGCCACAGGGACCTGGGTAGAATTCAGAGGATAAACTTGGATGAGACTATATTACATCTTTAATTTTTCTAACCTTGAAGTGAAATTCAGTGTTTTCTTCCATTACAAACATTAACAACAAATCACAATAGTATTAGCAGCATCTCTGATTTAGCTACGAATTGTTGTTCAGTTGCTAAGTCATGTCCAACTCTTTGCGACCCCATGGACTGTAGCATGCCAGTCTTCCCTGTCCATCACTATCTCCTGGAGTTTGCTCAAATTCATGGTCATTGAGTTGGTGATGCTACCTGACTATCTCATCCTCTGCCTCCCCCTTCTGCTTTTGCTTTTAATCTTTCCTAGCATCAGTCTTTTCAGTGAGTCAGTTCTTCACATCAAGTGGCCAAAGTATTGGAGCTTCAGCTTCAGCTTCAGTCCTTCTAGTGAATATTCAGGGTTGATTTCCTTTAGGATTGACTGGTTTGATCTCTTTGCTGTCCAAGGGACTCTCAAGTCTTCTCCAGCACCACAATTTGAAAGCATCAATTCTTCAACACTTAGCCTTCTTTAGGATCCAACTCTCATATCTGTACATGACTACTGAAAAACCATAGCTTTGACTAAATGGACAAAGTGATGTCTCTGCTTTTTAATACACTATCTAGGTTTGTCATGGCTTTTCTTTCAAGGAGCAAGCATCCTTTAATTTCATGACTGCTGTCACCATCTGCAGTCCACAGTGATTTTGGAGCCCAAGAAGAGAAAATCTGTCACTGTTGTCACTTTTTTGCCATCTATTTGCCATTAAGTGATGGGACCAGATGCCATGATCTTAGTTTTTTGAGTGTTGAGTTTCAAGCCAGCTCTTTCACTCTCCTCTTTCACCCTCATCAAGAGGCTCTTTAGTTCCTCTTCACTTTCTGCCATTAGAGTAGTATCATCTGCATATCTGAGGTTGTCTATGTTTCTCCTGACAATCTTAATTCCAGCTTGTGATTCAGCCAGCCCAGCATTTTGCATGATGTACTCTGCATAGGCGTTAAATAAATCGAGTAACAATATACAGCGTTGATGTACTCCTTTCTCAAGTTTGAACCATATTGCTGTTCCACATCTGGTTCTGTCACTTCTTGACCTGCATACAGGTTTCTCAGGAGACAGGTAAGCTACCAATAGAGACAAGAAACAAAAATTTTCTTTTTTTTAAATCTCAATACAGTTGCAGGTATCTTGAAATAAGGCTGATGCTCTTCACTACTTTGAAATCATCATAGTTATTAAACTTGCCTTTGGATCTTGTTTAATGCATTAGGAAAGGAACAGATGATTTCACATCTACTTTTTAAATTATTTTGACAGCTTTAATTCAATATAATGAATTTCCTTGGTATTCCTATACATTTAATCTTACACACTTAAAAACATTTTTTTGAGGAGTCCATGGCAGAAAAAGGTTAAGAATCAAGACTTACTGGGAAATCCAAGCAGACAGAATCACTAGGAGAGGATTCTGGAAATTTTTCCAGCCCTGGAATCTTTTCATTTGAACTCTCAAATGTGAAAGAAATAAACTAGAGCTGCTTCGTTGAAGTGGTAGTGATGAGGGGCCAGGGAGCCCTACCTGGGTGGTCCTTCTCTGACTCCCCATCTCAGGAGGCCTGGAGATGTGTGCAGAAGAACCATCAGGCATGTTAAAAAATCCATCAGGCTAATAATAATCTAATAATCATAATTGCCATCGTATTCAGTCGTATTCATCATATTCAGTGGGCCAGGCGCTGGTATATGTGGAGTAGTTCAGTTCATTTAATCTTCAGCCCCCAAAGTGTAAGTCATGTTCCCCTTTCTACAGATTTTACACAAATACTTACTGAGAAACTACTAGTTTCCAGACATTCTTGAACACTTAAAATCTTCAGCAAAGACTCTAAAGATTCTTGCCCTCCTAGAGTTCATACTGGGAGGAGATGGAGAAAGAAAAATAGAAAAAAGAATGCAGATATTAAGTGATACAGTATGTGAGACATGCTATGGGGGAAAATAAAGCAGGGGAGGGGGGATAGGGAGACGCCAGGAGTTGCAATTTTAAGAAGTGAGTAAGCTTTGGGGAAGAACCTGAAGAAAGTGAGTGCTTTATAGTCATGTGGGAAACTGAGGGAAGCGTGTTCTGGGTGGAGGGAACAAGAAAGCAAAATCCTGAGGCAGGAGCAGCAAGGAGGCCGGTGGCCGAATGGAGGGAATTCAGGAGGTGTAGCTGAGATGAGATCGGAGGTATCCTTGCCTAGGACGTCCCTGGCATCGCTAGAACAGTTTCCTGCTGTGTGTGAGCTGGGAGCCGCTGCAGGGTTTTGAGCAGAGAAAGGCTATGATCTGACAGCTCTGGAACGAGTCCCTGTGACTACTACGTGGAAAGCTAATCAGACTAGAGGAGAGGGACCCGAGACGGTCACTAAGGGAAGCAGGGAGACTTGTGAAGAGGTTACTGCGATCACCTGGGTGGAGCCAGCGAGGCACGGAGCGGTGAAACCGCACAGGTGGTGGGTGTTTGAATCCCGGCACTCTGACCTCAGCGCCCCCTCGGCCGCTCCCCACTCCGTCTCGGCTCTTCTCCCTGCAGGGCACGCCGCCGAGGGCCGGGCGGCGCTGGACATTGTGCACCCGGTGCGTGTGGATTCGGGGGGCTCCTTCCTGTCCTACGAGCTGTGGCCCCGCGCGCTGCGCAAGAGGGACTTGTCCGCGCGCCCCAGCGCGCCCACCTTCTACGAGCTGCAGTACCGCGGCCGCGAGCTGCGTTTCAACTTGACCGCCAACCCACACCTGCTGGCGCCCGGCTTCGTGAGCGAGACGCGGCGGCGGGGCGGCCTGGGCCGCGCGCACATCCGGGCCCGCGCCCCCGCCTGCCACCTGCTAGGTGAGGTGCAGGACCCCGAGCTCGAGGGCGGCCTGGCGGCCATCAGCGCCTGCGACGGCCTGGTGAGTGCGCGGCGTGAGCTGGCGGGACGTGGGGGCCACCCCCATCCCCACCCCCTGCCTGGCCGCGGGCTTGTCTGCTGGTTTTGGCCCGTTGGAGGTCCCCCTTCCAGCCTCAGTATTAGCACCTGTAAAATGGGATGGACAAGCTCAGGCCTCTTTGTTCTCTGGGGCAGCGGTTCTCAAACTTTAAAGCGAGCCAGAGTCACCGAGGCCTAGTTGAAAACCTGGTGTCCCATAGGGTAGATGAGGGGAGGGGGTGGGGAATGTGCATTTCTGGCAATTTCTCAGATAGTGTTGAAGCTGTCAGTCCAGACTTTGAAAACCGCTTTTTGTTTGTGGTGTGTGTGCACTAAGTAACTCAGAAAGCAGTTGAGTCCCTCATCTTCAGGGGTATCAGTTGACTTCGATCGCAGACCCCCGCCCCCACAGCGCTTCCCAGCAGAGCCGGCCTCAGCCTCCAGGTTTTTCTGGGTTGAGGTAATGCTGGCAGCCACGTGCAGCCCTAATTGCCTCCCTCTGCTTGAGTGTGGAGTCAGAGCAGCTCCTCTTCAGGCAGCATAGGGCCCCTTTTGCTCCCAGCTCTGGAGGGTGGGGTTGGGAGGAGTGGGGGTGGGTGGGTGCACATTCTCGGCCATCCTCTACTCCCCCCAGGGAGCCTCAGCTCAGATTGCTCAGGAAAAGCCATCGCTGTGGCAGAGCAGGGGCTCATGACATATAGCCCACCTCACAGGCTCTAGGGCAGTTGGTCCCCAGTCTTTTTGGCATCAGGGAAGGGTTTCGTGGAAGACAATTTTTCCACAGACTGGGGGTAGGGGGTAGTTTCAGGATGATTCAAGCACACTACATTTATTGTGCACTTTATTATTATTATTACATCAGCTCCACTTCAGATCATCAGGCATAAGATCCTGGAGGGTGGGGACCCCTGCTTTAGGGTATCTGGGCCTTTGAGAGCCCAGCTGCCTGGGAAAGTCTCGTTTACAGGAGCCTGTACTTCTCCCTTTTCATATGGTTAAATTAATCTTGTTGCGCCTGAGCGACAGGTACGCATATGGGCATTGTTCCCATTTTACAGATAAGGGAACAGGCTCAGAGAGGAACCTGCCCAAGGTCACTCAGTTTTCCAGTAGTGGAGTCAACCCAGGCCTCCAGCCCCTAGAGCTAATGATACACTGTCTAGCACTCCAGGTTCTCTGCCCTGAGTGACCCAACTGGCTGTCTTGGAGCCAATGAGGAGAGGTCCGAGGGAGGAAAAACTTTCTTCCATGTTGGAGTCCTGAGCTTCCCTAGTAGGTGGTGGGTTGCTCAAAGATACTTCCCAAGGCCCCTCCTTCCTCTGGCCTCTCTGAATGCCAGCAAACATCCGGGAGACACCCCTTTCAATTTCCCTTCTCTGGAAGATCCTGGGACCAAGGAAGAGGGTGTCCTGGTGGCAGTGGGTATCTCCATGGCCATCTTGTTAGATTTGGAAGGAAACCCATTTCTTTCTTTCTTTCTTTCTTTCTTTTGGTAATCAATTTTTTTTTATTGAGACATTATCAAAATATTAGTTTCAGACAATTTGACAGCAATTTATAAATATATTATAAAATGATCACAGTAAATCTC
Source organism: Dama dama (assembly GCF_033118175.1). NCBI lineage: Eukaryota > Metazoa > Chordata > Mammalia > Artiodactyla > Cervidae > Dama > Dama dama. The sequence goes on from NC_083693.1 coordinate 38,673,526, forward strand.
GTTACAAATTTGTGTACATAAAGGTTTTTTTCTTGTGATGAGAACTTTTAATCTTTCTTAGCAACTTTCAGAAACACAAAACAGTTGTGTTTTGTTATAGTTGTGTTATAGTTATTAACTATAGTTACCATGCTGTACATTACTAACCCAAAGCTTTTTTTTCCTTGGTGTTAAGCATTTAATTGTAATTCTTGCTTATCTTTGGAATGTGGGGGATGCAGACCTATTTTGTGCTTCTTATGGGCTAAGGGGTGGGGTGGGTGTATGGAGCAGCCTCCTGGGCTGATGGCTTCTGAGCTCAGCCTAGAAGCCTTTGGCTGGGTAAGGTGGTAGGGAGGGGTGTTCCAGCCAGAGGGTACAAAGTGAGTAAAGATCTAGAGGGAGGAAAGCGCAGTGTGCCTGGGGTCAGCTGGCATGATGGGCGCTGCTGAGCAGGCCTCTGGGGTGGGGGAGGGCAGCCGAGTGCCAATACCCGCTGTGTGACCTGGGTGCTCCTTTCCCAGAAAGGTGTGTTCCAGCTCTCCAACGAGGACTACTTCATTGAGCCCCTGGATGGTGTCCCCGCCCGGCCTGGCCACGCCCAGCCCCACGTGGTATACAAGCGCCAAGCTCCCGAGAAGTGGGCAGAGCCGGGGGACTCCAGGGCTCCAGGCACCTGTGGGGTGAAAGGTGTGTTTCTCTGCTACCAGCTCTGGGGTAGGGGATGAGTCTGGGACCATGGAGGGGCCTTTCTAGAATCCTCTGTTAACACCCCCATGCCCAGCTTCTCTGGGACTGAAGGGACACAGGCAAACCAACAGCCACATCATCATAGCCTGTGCCCTCTATGTGCGGGCACATAGATGGGCCTGCCTCAGCTCATCCCCGGGACTGACTCCTCTCACCACCAGCTCATCTACCTCCCCGCCTCAGGGCTCAGTCTCTCTGTGTCCCCTCCCTGCTCCCTGCCTGTGATACCTCTAGCTGTGGCAGCCATTCTTTCTCGAGTGTCCAGGCAAGGCTGGGCCATACGCAACCTCAGCAGTTCAACTAGGCGGGAACCTCCCTCCCCTCCCCACTCTGGTCTCACCCCAGAAAAACTGACCTCTGTTATTGGGGACCTAGAGTGTGGCACCCAGCACCTCATCTGCAGAGTGGCCAGTCTGTGCTGGGCCAGTCGAGGTAAGGAGCTGCCTGCTAAAGGCTGCTGGGGTCTGTTGAATGCTCCAGCTTCACAAGCTACCCACGGCTAGGGACTCTCTTTCCTGGGACACATATTCACCAAGGCTTGCTTCTTGGCCTCGGTTTCCCCAGCTTCATAGATGTGCTTACTCTTCTGATCTGGGGGGCAGCCTGGGGCAGTGGGGCAGGTCTCCAGGGGGGGTCAGCTGGTTGGGGTCTTGGCCAGCCTCCCCAGGCTGGGGGTTAGGTTGAGGGGTCTGTGTGTGCTGGGAAGTACTTACCCCCCAGCGGGGGTGGATCAGCATAGGGAGATAGGGGCTCAGGAGCTCGCCTCACAGGTTCAATGCTTCACGGTGTTCATAGCCCCATCGAAGTCATCCTCTGAGGCTGCTAGGCTTATCTATTTATTGGCAGGCAGCCCCAGGGTCAGACAAGGGAAGTGACTAGGTCAGGGCCACACAGCACAGGTCTGGGGCAGAGTCACACTGGGAGTGCAGGCCCCTTGTCTCTGATCCCAGCACTGTTCCTGCTGACCCAGAGAGGGCTCACTGGGGAGAGGTCCTTGAGACGTGTGTCCTGGGCCAGCCTCCAGGCAGCTAGCCCCCACCCCTTCTGTGCCCACAGAGTTTCCAGAGCTGGAGCTGCAGCGGGAGCGCTGGGAACAGCGGCAGCAGTGGCGGCGGCGGCTGAGACGTCGATACCGGCGTTCGGTCAGCAAAGAGAAGTGGGTGGAGACCCTGGTGGTAGCCGACGCCAAAATGGTGGAGTACCACGGGCAGCCGAATGTCGAGAGCTACGTGCTGACCATCATGAACATGGTGAGGCTGCTGCAGGCGGCTGTGGTGGGGGGTGGTGAGGGCTGCCAGGAGGTGGTGTTGGTGAGCCCCGAAGGGTATACCCCAGGACCCAAGCCAGGTACAGGCTTCCAGCTCCTGAGTCACTGGGAGAGAACCTGGGCAGATGTGAGACTGGAGGTCTTGGCACCCCACTGGCTCAGCAGCCTCTGCCCGCTGCTAGGACCAGAGTCGGGGGAGGAGGGGATGAAGCAACCTCGACCTTGTGCCTGCCTGGAGGCGCTCGTAGACTGGTTGGCCCGTCCACACCACTCTAAACCAGCACCTCCCTCCTCTGTGCTGGGACCTGGGCTGGTCACTGGGGACGTGGAAATGCCCAATCAGACCAGCCCCTGCCTCGGCCATCAGCAGGCATTAGAGTTAGAAGGACCTGTCCAGTCCTGTGGTCTACTAGCTGGTGGTGACCTTGGGCAAGCCACATTACCTGTCTTAGCCTCAGCTTTCTCAGCTGTGAACTGGGGATCACAGTAGTACTTGGGTGGTACAATAGGGTTGGCATACTGTCTTGATCCCATAGGACAGTTGAAATAACTAGGCTCCGTGAGGGTGAGTGACTTGCCCAGGTCACAAGGCTAGGCCAGGACAGAGCCGGACAGGATCCCCGATCTCCCAAGTCCTACCTGGGGCACTGTGGCAGGTTGAAACTGGTGATTCCCACTCCTTTAGTACCAGCCAGTCCCTCCCAGCTGCCACCCCAGCTGTGTAGGTGGGAGGCCTCAGGCAGCCAAGCTGCTTCCTGTGCCCCCTGGGAGAAGAGATCTGTGCCCTTGGCATTCTTAGCAGGCTCCCCACTGAACAACACTGTTTTCCCTCTGGGCTGGGTGACTGAGAGCGGGTCGGGTGTGTGTGCCCTGCAGCTGGTGTGGCCAGTGTCATGTGCTACGACCTCCCCCGTATCAGCCTTTCACCCCGAAAACACTAAAGGAAGTGTGTGCTCTGGGTCATCTAAGGCCACTTCTTTTATAGCCATGAAACCAAGGGTCAGAGAAAGGAAGGGGCTCTGTCTGGGGCCATCATGCCCCCACTGCTCAAGTCCGCACTGGCAAGCTCAGCTCTGGGCCAGTTCCTGCCCGACTTGGCCACCCATGTTGGCTCCCTCCTCCTAATGGAATAAAGGTCATGTCCTTCTGCCTGGCACCTGAGGTCTCTAAGGCCCAGCCAAGCCTCCTTCTAGCCTTGTCTGCCCAGGGAAACAAGCCACTAACCACCAGGGTTCAAGAGGGGTTGTTGCTGGACAGCAGGGCCCTGCTCCTGGGCTGGGCTGGGTTGGGGTGGGGTGGGGGGCGAGACCTGGTTTCCAGGCCACAAGATCCTCCCCTCGCAGGCTCAGCCTGAAAGAGGCCTAGGAGCTTGGCTGGAGCCACCAATTGTTACCTGGGTTCATTAGCCTCACTTTTACTGAGTGGTCCATGTAGGACGGTATTGAGCCCTCCAGGCTCCCCCGTGACATCCCTTGTGTGCCAGGGGTCAAGGATTTGGCTCCTTCCCGCCTCCCTGTCTAGGCCCACAGGACACAGGCATTTACCTTTTGAGCACCACCCTGGAGGAGGGAGGGTCTGGCTCTCAGAGTCATGTGCTCTGGACAGTGTCATAATTTTCATGAGCTGGCAAGTCCAGCATTGGTCTGGACAGAGCAGAGGCACCTGTGAAGCTAACAGTGCTAGATACCCAACAGGGAGACTCCAGGAAATGATAGGGGCATGGGCGGCAGGCAGCCAGCCTCCGAGGAGGGCTGGACTGGGTCTTAGGGCTGAGCCTTCTGAACACCTGCTACTTGGCCGGTGTTCCACACCCACTGCCTCATCTCAGCCTCAGCCCCATTTTGTAGTTGGAGGAACAAAGGATCAGGGAGTCCAAGGAACTTCTCAAGGTCACGGAGCTAGTGAGTGGCAGAGCTGAGACCGGAGCTCAGATTTATCTGCTTCCAAAGCCCCAATCAGTCCTCTCTGCCTCTTAGCCTGCCCCAGAGAGGAACAGCTGGGTAGCTGTGGTGGCCAGAGTGTGCTAGAAGGATGAGGGAACAGGGTGGTGGGAGTGAGGAGAACTTACCCCCCTTTTCCTCTAGAGCAGATGTTTGTTCATGTAAGGCTGACATGAGTGCTGAGTGTCAGCTCTGTACCAAGGACATGGTGATGGATGCATAAGAATAAGATCCCAGGCTTGGGAAGCTTTGCCTTGTAGCATTTCTCAAAGAATATTCTTGGGGAGTACTTGTTCCAAGAGATGCTAATAAATGTTCTGTGAAGAAAGATGGCGCTTTTGAAAGTTTGGCAACACAGGGTTAAAAAAAAAAAGTAACAGACTTTACTGCAGTACTCCTCAGAGCCTCCAGAGCTGTACACATTTAGAATCCATCCGTCAGAGAGGAGGCAGGCAGCACTTCCCAAACTTAAGAAGTAAGAGCAGAAACTCTGATGCTGTCAGACCTGGGTTTCTGATCCCGTATTCAGCCTCTTTTGGAGCCTCAGTTGCTCCATCTGTAAGATGGCGATACTTATGCCTGCCTGAGAGGTGCGAAGATTAAGCGAGCTAAGGCACATGAAGCTCCCGGCATGAGGACCATGTGTATTAGGCTCCGTCAGTGTTAGCTGCTGCTGTTGTGGCTACTGAAGATCTGCTCTTCAGCCCCACAGCCGCCTTCAGGACAGCCTCACCCTCTTTACCAGGGCCTCCTACAGGTTATCAGCTTGTCACTGTGCCAGACCCAGGTCTGAGTCCAGGAGGTAGGTCTATTCCGAGCGTAACAAGAGAGGTCCCCCCATTTTTGCACCCCCTATTCTGTTCATGTCCTCTGAGGTCAAGGGCCCTTTTTGAGTGGCTTTTGTCATACTGTTAGCTCGTTGGGAGCTTGTAGTCACTGGTAAGCCCCATGAACACTGCCTACCCCAGCTTGCTCTCTAGGCCTGCAGCAGAATAGGGCTTGTCTTCCCTGGGTATCGTTTATCTAGTTGAGATAACCACCCTGACCTCAGGCCGTAAACAGACTCACTGTTTGATTTAGTCAACAATAAATGATTCCACCTTCCTCCAGTACCTCCCAGCATGTTTCGCCTCCGTACTTCTTGGGGGACAGTGAAAAGTGTTATTGACACTGAGTGGGGGGACTTTGTGGTGGCAGGAAGCTGTCCCAGCCCTAACTCAGGACATAAGGTGGGCTAGTCGCTGGGACAGGTCTTAGCAGACCCTCGGGGCTTCTCACCCTTTAGAGCCTCTGTTGGGGGCTGCTGCCAAGCTGCCAAGCTCACTTGCATGTTGTCTAAGAAAACTTTTTTCTTTTAATTTGATTTTCTCCAGGGGACTCTTTCCATTTTTACTTTTTTTTTTTTTTGAATGAGATAATGCATTAGAAAAACTTAACAAGCTCTTGAGCTTCATTCATTCATTCAGCAACTGTTTCTTGAGTCCATAATGTGCTAGGAACCTGGACAGATCAGAGGGAGCCCATGGAGCTTATGGTCTGGAAGGGGAGAGAGATATTAATGAAACTGATAAATGTGAAAGTGTGATGGAGGGGGTCCTAGAGAAGACAAGTTCATGGCGGTTTGGGAGTGTTGGGTAGAATAAAAGCTCTCAGAAGACGTGATGGAGGGGCGAGAGCTGGAGAAGGGGTAAGAGATAACTTGAGAAGGTGTTCTAGGCTGAGGGCACAGCATCTGCAAAGGCCCTGTGTAGGAAGGATCGTGGGATTCTGAGAGAAATCCAGAGTAGTTAGAGTCAGGGAATGAGGAGGTTTGAGGAGAAGAGTGAGGCCATAGAGGTGGACAGGGACCAGACCACACAGGCCTGTGTACCAGGCTTAGGACATTTGTCTTTACCTGTGGACAGTGAAGACCCACTGGTTTTAAGCAAAGGCATGATGTGATTGGGTTTGCATTCAGAGACAAATGGCTGGGCTGCAGGGCTGCAGGTGGGCTAGAGGGCAAAATTTCAGAGGCAGAATTGGTTGATGTGGGGGAGGAAGGCAGTGCAGAGGGGCCCCCAGGTCCCAGCATGTGCCTGGAGATGAGGGAGGCACGTTATTACCTCACTGACTTCACCATTCCTGACCTTGAGCTCTGAAAGTATGATTCATCCCCTTATTAGGGACTTTTGTGCCCTCTTAACGGTACATTTTTTCTCCATTCCTATCTGAATATATTTCTCTTGATGGAATTGCTAGAAGCCAACTCAAAACGGATGTGTCCTGACATCTCTGCCTGCTGGGAACTTGACCCCTGTCTCCAATCATGGGCTGGCTTCTTCCTTGTCCTGAGGGAGCTTTAAAAGAAGACAGCTTTACCTGCCATTTCCCTGCATCTGGGCACACTGTCCATCTTTGGGGATGGCCTCTGTCTTGGGGCTGAGTGGGGTTAGCTCTGGGGGCCTCTGAGAGGCGTGCATGCCTGCCCTCTTGGCCCTATGGCTGTCAGCTCCAGGGAAGATGGGCCTTGCCTGCCTCCATCCCTCCCCCAGGCTGTGCCCAGTTCCTGCCTCATGAGAGGGCTCACCCCTGGGATGCTGGTCCCAGCCTCCCCAGGGCAAGAGTGGGTGGCAGGGCCATCCCAGCCCAGGACAGAGGAGGGCCCTGAGATGGGCCAGCAAGCCAGCATTTGGAGGTACAAGCTGGAGAATGGGATCCCAGATAGATGCTCAGGACCCCAGAGCCTGGGAGGCCCTCTCGTCCCCTCCAGGTTCTGCTGATGCTGGGCTGGGGAAGTGTGTGTTCAGGTGTGAGTACTTTCATGTATGGGATGCGTGTACTGTGTGAGCTCCCCTGTGTGTGAACGTGGGTGTGCATCCCTGCAGGTGGGTTGGAGGTGAGCAGAGGCTGCCTGTGTCATATATCCGAGGTGACAACCTGACCCTTATTTCTTGGGTAGGTGGCCGGTCTGTTTCATGACCCCAGCATCGGGAACCCCATCCACATCACCATCGTGCGCCTGATCCTGCTGGAAGATGAGGAGGTGAGAAGTCATGTGACCTCACACTGCCCCCTGGAATGGGCATCACCTACCAGAGCCCTCCTGTCACTCACCGGAGCTGCCTTGTGTGGAGCGGCACAGCCAGGGCCTCCTTGGCCCACGCAGTGTCATCTGTCACCCCTGGCTGACCCTCTCTTAGGCCCCCTCTGGCAGGTGCCTGTGGGAGGGGTGGTCAGACTAGAGACTGGCCTGGGGCTCACAGGTCTGCCCGCTGCCACCTCTGGGCCTCTGTCTCCCGCCTTCCTGTGGAGGAGAATTTGGCCTGACCCTTCAGAGCTCTGGCGGAGGGCTTCAGTGGCTGTCCTCTCTGCCCGCAGGAGGACCTGAAGATCACTCATCACGCAGACAACACCCTGAGGAGCTTCTGCAAGTGGCAGAAAAGCATCAACATGAAGGGGGATGCCCACCCGCTGCACCACGACACGGCCATTCTGCTCACCAGGTCCTGGCAGCTGTGGGGAGGGGGCCTGGGGTACAGCTGGGAGAGCCTGCGTGGGAGGGAGGTGCCACCTGAGCCTCGAGGAGAAGCCCCAGGAAGGGGGCAGACATGGCCCTCCTCTCAGGAGCCTCATCTGGAGGAGGGTTTCCACACCTTTGATCCAAAACGGGGTTTCAACAGCACTTGGGGAGAGCTTTTTATTGTGAATGTTCATTGTGAGCTATTCGTTGTGAATTCTTGTGTAGTTGTCAGAAATAATACAGGGAGGTACCGTTTACACTTCATCCACTTTCCCACAGTGGTAACATCTGGTGTGAAAGTGTTAGTCGCTCAGTTGTGTCTGACTCTTTTGCAACTCCATGGACTGTAGCCTGCCAGGCTCCTCTGTCCGTGGAATTCTCCAGGCAAGAATACTGGAATGGATAGCCATTCTCTTCTCCAGGGGACCTTCCTGACTCAGAGGTTGAACCTGGCTCTTCCCTGGTGGCTTAGGTGGTAAGGAATCTGCCTGCAGTATGGGAGACCCAGGTTCGATCCCTAGGTTGGGACGATCCCCTGGAGAAGGAAATGGCAACTCACTCCAGTATTCTTGCCTGGAGAGTTCCACGGACAGAGGAGCCTGGCGGGCTATGGTCCATGGGGTCGCAAAGAGTTGGACACAACTGAGTGACTAACACTTTCACTCCTGCATCACAGGCAGATTCTTTACCATCTGAGCCACCAAGAAAGCCCCCAACATCTGGCACAACTGTAGTTAAATCCCAACCAGAAAATTGACACTGATATGATCCACAGACCATACTCAGGTTTCACTAGTTTTACATACACTTATTTGTGTGTGTATTTAGTCCTCTACAATTTTTTCACACGTGTAAGTTCTGTATCTATTGCCCAGTCTAGATATAGAATGGTTCCATTAGAAGGGTCTCTTGTGCTGTTCATTTATAACCAGAAAATCTTACTCCCATACTTCCCCACTCCAACATGACCCCAACTTCTGACAACAACTAATCAGTTCAGAGGCAGTATTTTTTAACTTGAGGTGGATTTCCCTTTGCTGAGCTCCAGCAGCCTCTCACTGGGGTAGTAACCCAAATTGTCTGTGCATGGGTCTGCTCCCTAGGCCCAGAGAGGTGTCTTGTGTGAATAAGGGTTGCTGCTTCCTGAAGGCTCCTAGGCTGGTCTGAGAGCAATGGGAGAAGCATCCTTCTTGCGCCCACCCTCCCTCAGAGTCAGCAGGGGTCCTTCTCTGGCCCCCTCACCTTGGGAGGGCCTGGCTCCAGGCCAGGTCAGTCTGAGGGCCCCCTTCTCTCTGCATGTGCAGGAAGGACCTGTGTGCGGCCATGAACCAGCCCTGCGAGACCCTGGGCCTGTCCCACGTGGCGGGCATGTGCCAGCCACACCGCAGCTGCAGCATCAACGAGGACACGGGCCTGCCCTTGGCCTTCACCGTGGCCCACGAGCTCGGGCACAGGTACCCTGCCACCCCCACGGCCACACTAAGAATCTGGATTCACCTCCCAACCTGGAGGCACCAGCCAGCCAGGCTGATGGCCCGTGCAATCCCAGGGAAGGGAGCCCTGTCTTGAAGAATGAGCCCAGCATAGCCATATTCTGTCCTGCCCTGATACTACCCCGCAACTAGGCTGCTTTCCTGTTAGACAGGAGAGGACTAAGTCTTAACTGACGTGGGGTTGAGATGAGTCACCACAGGTCTTTGTCCCTCTCTGTTGCCCTCAGTGCCTGCATTTTTGACTCTTGGTCCCTGCCACGCACCCCATTCCTAATTACTCTGTGACCCTAGGCAAGTTCCCTGCCCTCTCTGGGCCTCCGTGTGCTCCCCGTTGGCTGAGGGGGCTGGATTCAGGGATGTGAAAGGCTCCCTCTATTGGACACCTCCCTGTAAGGCTGTCCCGCCTAACCATGGCCCCTGCCCTCAGCCACCTATGCCTGGACTGTTTAGCTGTGAGTATGGCAGCATCTTAGATGGTCTGGGAGCCCGCGAGGGCAGGCTCACGGAGAGAGCACTGTTGGTCAGAGGGGTTGGCTCATCACTGAGGACTGAGTGAGATAGTGTTTCTGAAAAGAGCTTAGTATGCTGCCTGGCACATAGTAAGTGCTCAGCAAACATAATTGTTTTCGTGTCTTTCCAAGGATGGTCTCCGGAGACCTTTCCTGTGGCGTGGCAGCTTAGACTCCCTGACTCCACTGCACAGCCTGAGATAGGACCTGGGGTGGGGAGGAGCTCCGTCAGACCAGTGAGGCCAGTGAGGCCGAGGGGGCCACCGTGGGCCCCCTGGGTGCCCCCTGGCCGGCCGTTGTTGGCCAGCTCAGCGCAGGCGCTGGGCTGCTCTGTGGTCCCTGGTATTCAGTTCAGGATCAGCTGCTGGCGGGCCCCGGGGGATACCGGCTGTCACACCCACACTTTACCTTAAGGAAACGGAGGCTCAGAGGTGGGGGTGACTTTCCCTCCCCGGCCACACGGTGGTTTGGTGGCAGAGCCAGGACCCAGCACCTCGCTGACCCCTGAGGGAGGGAGTGGGCTGGCGGGCTTCCCGCCGGCTCACCCGCCCGTGGGGCCTGTGCTCTTACACAGTTTTGGCATTCAGCATGACGGAAGCGGCAATGACTGTGAGCCCGTTGGGAAACGGCCTTTCATCATGTCTCCACAGCTCCTGTACGACGCCGCGCCGCTCACCTGGTCCCGCTGCAGCCGCGAGTACATCACCAGGTTCCTCGAGTAAGTCCCTCCCAGCCCCAGGCCTCGTCCGAGCCCCTCAGGCCGAGGTCTGCCAGGGCAGCACCTTGGAGGATGCGCGGGAGTTCACAGAAGTATAGCGAGGAGAAGAGTGGGGTGTTCCTGGTAGAGGAGGCATTGATAAAGGCATGAGGACGTGGGGAGTGCAGGTTAGTTTTCAGAGCATTGCAAGATATTAAGTGAGGCTACAGGAGCCAAAGCAGGACAGTAAAGGAAGGTGGAGGAGGTGCAGAGCTGGCCATCTGGCCGGCAGGGGCCAGTGAAAAGCGGGAAAGAACGTGCCCTTGAAGGCGCTGAAATACATGGCTTTACCCTTCTATTGTGTTCTCTTAATTTGCTATGGTATTTTAAATTTTACTATTTAATGTTTTAAGTAAAGACAAAACATTTAAATGATTAGTGCAAGTTTTTTTTATTGAGATATAGTTGATGTGCCATATTATATAAGTTTCAGATGTACAACAGTGATTCACAATTTTTAAAGGTTATATTCCATTTATAATGATAAAACATTGGCTATATTTCCTATGCTGTACAATATATCCTGGAGGGCATGGCAGCCTACTCCAGTATTCTTGCCTGGAGAATCCCATAGACTGAGGAGCCTGATGGGCTACAGTCCACAGGGTCACAAAGAGTTGGAAAGCACCTAAGCATGCATGCACATGCACAATATATCCTTGTAATTTTATGCATAGTAGCTTGTACTTCTTAATCCCCTGTCCCTAACATGCCCCCCCTCCCTTCCCTCTTCTCACTGGTAACCACTAGTTTGCTCTCTCATCTGATTCTTTTTTGTTGTAATCATTATTTGTTTTATTTTTTAGATTCCATATGTGAGTGATATCATACAGTATTTGTCTTTTTCAGTCTGACATTTCTCTAAGCATAAGTCCATCCATGTTGTTGCAAATGGCAAAATTTCATACCTTTTGTGGCTGAGTAGTATTCTGTTATCTACTACATATTCTTTATCCATTCATCTGTTCGTGGACACTTAGTTTGTTTCCATATCTTGGCTGTTACAAACAGGGCTGCTATGAACACTGATGTGCACGTATCTTTTCAAATTAGTGTTTTCGTTTTTTCCCCCGTATATACCCAGCGTAGAATTGCTGGGTCACATGGTTGTTCTGTTTTTCGCTTTTTGAGCCATACTGTTTTCCACAGTGGCTGCACCAATTTACAGTCCTGCCAACAGTGTACAAGGGTTCTCTTTTCTCCACATCTTTGCCAACATTTGTTATTTGTGTTCTCTCTGATGATAGACCTTCTGAGGTGTGAGGTGATGTCTTGTTTTGATTTTAATTTCTCTGATGATTAATGTTGTTAAACATCTTTTCATGTGTCTTCTTTGGAAAAATATTCAGGTCTTCTGCACATATTTTTAATCTGGTTGTTTTTTTGATATTGAGTTGTATAAGCTGTTAATATATTTTCGATATTAACTCCTTGTCAGTCATGTCTTACAAATATTTTCTTCCATCCAAAGTTTGTCTTTTCATTTTGTTGATAGTTTCTTTCACTATGTGAAAGCTTTTAAGTTTAATTAGGTCTCGTTTGTTTTTTATTTTTATTTACTTTGCTTTAGGAGACAGATCCAAAAAAAATATTGCTACAATTTATGTCAAAGGGTGTTCTGCTTATGTTTTCTTCTGGGAGTTTTATGGTTTCCGGTACTACATTTAGGTCCTTAATCCATTTTGAGTTTATTTTTTGTACATGGTTTGAGACAGATGTTCTGATTTCATTCTCTTACATGTAGCTGTCCAGTTTTCCCAGTACCATTTAATGAAGTGACTGTCTTTTCCATTGTATATTCTTGATTCCTTTATTGAAGATTGATTGACCATAAGTGTGTGGGTTTATTTCTGGGCCCTCTGTTCTGTTGATCTGTATGGCTGTTTTTGTGCCAGTATCATACTGTTTTTTTTTAAATTTTATTAAAGTATAATTGATTTACATGTTTAATTTCTGATGTATAGCACAGTGATTTAGTTATACATATATATACTTTTTCATATTCTCTTCCATTATGGTTTATCATAGGGTATTGAATATAGTTCCTTGGCCTGTGCAGTGGGACCTTGTTGTTTATCTATCCCATATATATGGTAGTTTGTATCTGCCTATCTCAAACTCCCAGTCTTTCCTCCCCAATGTCTGTTTATCTATGTCTGTGAGTCTGTTTCTGTAGATATGTTCATTTGTGTTGTATTTTAGATTCCACATACAAGTGATATCATATGGTATTTATCTTTCTCTTTCTGAATTACTTTGCTTAGTGTAATAATCTGTAGGTATATCTATGTTGCTGCAAATGGCATTATTTCATTCATTTGTTTAATTTTGCTTTCGTTTCTGTTGCTTTGGAGACTGACCTAAGAAGACACTGGTATGGTTTTGCCTGTGTTCTCTTCTAGGAGTTTAATGGTGTCATCTCTTATATTTCAGCCTGTAAGCTATATTGAGTTTATTTGTGTGTGGTGAGAGGGTGTGTTCTAACCTCATTGATTTGTGTGTGGCTGTCCAACTTTTCCATCAGCACTTGCTGAAGAGACTGTCTTTCCTCCACTGTGTATTCTTGCCTCCTTTGTCAAAGATTAATTGGCCATGGGTGTGTGGCTTTATTTCTGGGCTCTCTATTCTGTTCTGTTGATCCATATGCTATTGTGCCAATACCATGCTGTTTTGATTACTGTAGCTTTGTAGTATTATTTAAAGCCTGGGAAGGTTATACCTCCAGCTTTGTTCTTTTTACTCAGAATTGCTTTGGTAATTGAGTCTTTCATGGTTTCATATAAATTTTAGGATTTTTTGTTCTAGTTCTGTGAGGAATGTCATGAGTAATTTGATAAGTATCCCGTTACATCTATAGTTTGCTTTGGGTAGTAGAGTGGCCATTTTAATGGTATTCTTCCAATCCAAGAGCTTGGGCTGTCTTTCCATTTCTTTGAATCATCTTCAATTTCCTTTACTAATGTTTGTTAGTTTTCACCATTTAAGTCTTCCACATTCTTGGTGAGGTTTATTCCTAAGTATTGATTTTTTTAAATACGATTTTAAAAGAAATTTTTGTTTACATTCTTTTTCTGATATTTCATTGTTGGTGTAAAGAAGTGCAAACAATTTCCATATGTTTCTTTTGTATCCTGCTACCTTGCCAAATTTGTTTATCAGTTCTCATAGTTTTTGTGTGGATTTTCTGTATATACTATCATGTCATCTGCAGATGATAACAATTTTACCTCTTCCTTCTGAATTTGAATACCTTTTATTTCTTTTTCTTATCTGATTTCTGCAGCTGGATTTCCAATACTATATTGAATAGAAGTGATAAGAGTGGGTATACTTGTCTTGTTTCAGATTTTCATGGGAAGACTTTCAGCTTTTCACTATTGAGTATTATATTGGCTGTGGGTTTGTCATAAATATTAATAGCTTTCATTATGTTGAGGTATGTTCCCTCTATATCCACTTTTGTAAGGACTTGTATCATGAGTGGATGTTGAATTTTATAAAGTGCTTTTTTTGTGTCTATTATGGTGATCGTGTGGTTTTTGCCCTCTGTTGATGTATGTGTCACACTGATTGATTTGCATGTGCTGAACTATCCTTGTGACCCTGGGATGAATCCAACTTGACCATGGTGCATGCTGTTTTTTATGTGTTGTTGATTTTGGTTTGCTAATATTTTCTTGAGAATTTTTGCATCTAATATTCATGAAAAATATTGACCTGTAATTTTCTTTTTGGTATTGTCTTTGGTTTTGGTATTGGGTTGATGGTGGCTTCACAGAATGTCTTTGGGAGTTTTCCTTCCTCTTCAGTCTTTTGGAAGAGTTTGAGAAGGATTGGTGTACATTTTTCTTTGTACGTTTGGTAGAATTCACCTGTGAAGCCATCTGGTCCTGGGCTTTTGTTTTAGGGAGTTGTTGTTGTTGTTTTTATAGATTACAAGTGCTATTTCACTTCTAGTGATCAGTCCATTCTGTTTCTTTTTGATTCATCTTTGGTGGCTTGTATTCTTCTAGAAAGTTGTCCGTTTCTTCTAGGTTGTAGACTTTGTTGGCATATAATTGCTCATACTTCTACAATATTGATTGTGATTTCTCCTCTTTCATTTCTTATTTTGCTTATGTTTTCTGTCTTCTTGGTGAGCATGGCCAGAGGTTTGCTAGTTTTGTTTACCCTTTCAAAGAACCAGATCTTGGTTTCATTGATTTTTTTTCCCCTGCTCTTTAAAAATTTTTTTTTATTTTCTCTCCGACCTTCATTAGGTCCTTCCTTCTGCTGGCTTTAGGTTTTGTTTGTTCTTTTTCTAATTCTTTTAGATGGTGAGTTAGGTTGTTTATTTGAGATTTGTCTTGTTTCTTTAAAAAGGCCTTTATCACTATGCACTTCCCTCTAAGAATTGTTTTTTGCTGCACCTCATAGATTTATTATGGTTGTGTTTTCATTGTCATTTGTCTCAAGGTTTTAAATTTCCTTTTGACTTCATTTGTTGACTTACTGGTTTTTAGTAACATGTTGTTTATTCTCCATGTAATTGGTTTTTTCTTATTTCTTTTTCTGTGGTTGATTTCTGTGTTACTGTGGGCAGAAAAGATGCTTGAAATGATTCCTATGCTTTTAAATTAGTTGAGGTTTATTTTGTGCCCTAACATGTAGTCAGTCCTAGCGAATGTTCCATATGCACTTGAAAAGAATGTATATTTTCCCTGTTTTGGATGTAATGTCTTGAAAATATCAAGTCTAACTGTTATGTTTTATCATTTAGTATCTTTTGCCTTATTGATATTTCTGTCTCAAAGATCTGTCCATTGATGTGACCATTGTTAAAGTCTTTTACTATTCTCTCATTCCCATCAGTTTTTCCTTCTATGTCTGTTAGTGTTTGTTTCATGTATTTGGGTGCTCCTATATTGAGCACGTGTATGTTGAAAAGTGTAATATCATCTCCTTGTATTGATCCTTTTATCATTATGTAGTATCTTTCTTTATAACCTTTGTTTTTGTTTATATTTATTTTTAATTGATATATAGTTGATTTACAATGTGTTAGCTGCAAGTGTACAGCAAAGTGATTCAGTTTTATATACACACACACACACACATATATATACATGAATATTTATGTTCTTTTTCAGATTTTTTTTCCTATATGTTATTATCAAATATTGAATATAGGTTCTTGTGCTATACAGTAGGTCCTTGTTGTTTATCTATTTTGTATATAATAGTGTGTGTATATTACTCCCAAATTCCTGATTTATTCTTCCCTGCCAAACCTTTTCTTTAGGTAACTATACATTTGTTTTCTATGTCTGTGAGTCTGTTTCTGTTTTATAAATAAATTCATTTGTATCACTTTTTTTTTTATTCCACATATAATATTGTATGATATTTGTCTTTCTCTGACTTACTTCACTTATTATGATAATCTCTAGCTCATTCATGTTGCTGCAAATGGCATTCTTGCACTCTTTTTTCTGGAGGAATAATATTTCATTTTGTTTGTGTATACAACACACACATATATATACACACACATCTGATCTTAGTCCATTCATCTGTCAGTGTTCATTTAGATTGCTTCTATGTCTTGTTTATAACCTCTGTTTTAAAGTCTATTTTGTCTGATATGAGTGTTGTGACCTGTGTTTCTTGTCATTTCTTTTTACATGAAATATCTTTGTCCATTCCCTCACTTTGAATCTGTGTTTCCTTTGCCCTAATGTAAGTCTCTGCTAGGCAGCATATTGTAGTCCCTTGTTTTTTTGTTTTTTACTTTTAAATCAGTCTCCTACTCTATGTATTTTGATTGGAGCATTTAGACTATTGACATTTGTGGTAATTATTTACAGATATGTATTTATTGCCATTTTAAACCTTATTTCCCCATTGATTTTATATTTTTTCTTTGACCCTTTCTTCTGTTTTGTTTTTCCTTTTGTAGTTTGATAATTTTCTTTAGTATTGTGCTTCTTTTTGGTTTTTGCTTTTTGTGACTCTATGTTTTTGATTTGTGGTCACCCTGTTTTTCAAGCGTGTTAAACACTTCCCATATCTACTTGCTTTAGTCTGGTAATCATATAATATCAAACAGATTCTAGGAAAAAAAAAAATCTACATTTTCTTACTCTCGTCCCCAACGTTTTAGGATTTTGATGTCCTCTTTTACATCTTCATGTTCATCCTCTTATTGTTAATTGTGGTTATCATCTCTTTCACAGAAATTTTTTGATTTTTTTTTTTTTAGATCTATGTACTGGCTTATTTAAGTGATATACTTTCTAATTGTGATTTTCCTTACAGAGTCTTCCATTTAGAAAAGACCTTTCAATATTTCCTTTATTATAGATTTGGTATTGCTATATTCTTTTAGTTTTTGTTGGGAAATTCTTTATCTTTCCTTCTATTCTAAATGATCATTTTGCTGAGTAGGGTATCCTAGGTTGCAGATTTTTCTCTTTCAGGACTTTGAATATATCTTACCATTCTCATCTGGCCTGCAACATTTCTGTAGAGAAATCAGTTCACATCCTTGTGGGGGTTCTTTTGTAATTTAACTCTTTTTCTCTTGATGGCTTTAGAATTCTCTCTTGAACTTTTACTGTTTTATTTGAAATATGTCTTGGTATAGGTCTGTTTGGATTCATTTTGTTTGGAACCCTCTGTGATTCCTGAACCAGGATATCTGTCTCCTTCAGGTTTGGAAAGTTTTCAACCATAATTTCTTGAAATACATTTTCAGTCCTCTTTGCTCTTTCTTCTCCTTCTGGGAGCCCTGTTATGTGTAGATTGGCAAACTCTGTGTTATCCCATAGACTCTTATTATATTGCTTTCATTTTTTTCGTTTGGCTTTCTATCTGCTGTTCTGATGGGGTGATTTACATTATTTTATCTTCCAGATCACATATTTGTTCTTCTGCATTGTTCATTCTGCTACTCATTGCCTTTAGCTCAGCTTTCATCTTGGCAAATGAGTTTTCTCTGTTTTCTTGATTCCTTTTTATAATTTCTAATTTGTTTTTTACTGTAACTTGCATTTCTATTAATAATCCTTCTTAATTCCTTCAATATTATCATTATCTTCTTTTTAAACTCAGTGTCTATTAGATTGTAGAAATCTGTTTCATTGTTTTTTCAGGAGAATTCTCTTAATCATTTAATTTGAAATGGTCCCTCTGCTTCTTCGTTTACCTATATTTCTCTTGCTCTTTGAGTTTAGGAGAAACCGTTATCTGTTGTAGTCTTAGAGGGCTGTTTTTGTGTGGGAGGCTGCGTAGCCTGGGTGGGTTTAATATTTTTGGTGCAATGACTGTTTTTAGTATGGATGCCTACCACCTCTTTCCTTAGTGCATGCTGGCCATTATCGCCTTGGTAGGAGGTGTGACTGGTGTTGTCTTCAGAGCCTGTGTTGGATGTTGAGCAGAGCCTTCTCTTTGCTCTGTTTGTCACTGCCCTGTTCAGCTGCTCCCTAATTATTGGAGTAGAAGCCCCCATATCCATTTCTGAGTTGTGTTTCTGAGCTGCAGTGCAAGGTAGGTGAGTTTGTAGCACTCCCACTGGCAGAAGAGCCGCTGAGTTTTGCTCTGCCAGAACTGCCCACTGGTGAGCATGCTCTATTATGTCACCCATTGTGGGGGATCAAACGTCCACTGTTGGCCCTGCCCTTGGCCCAGCCTCAACCATGGGAATGCCAACAGTCAATCCTGGTGTTTCTCAGATATTGTTTTCACAAGGTCTTCAACACAGATCCAAGAAGTCAGGTCCCAGGACTGCAGTAATCATGTACATGGACTCGCTGAGGGAGCCATGGAGGCAGCTCAGATCCCGGCCCAGCCCAGCCCCACAGCATGTGCCCACAAAACCCACAACTCCTAAGGCCAGACCATCCCAGCCGCAGGAGCACCCACGGTCTGCTTGAATGTCCTGCAGGTGCTGAATTTACCAAGCTGGCAGCAGAGGTGTAAATCTGCAGCTCATACAGCCAGGGAGAGATTTCAGCCCTGCTTTATAAGTTGTGTGGTCCCTAGGGCTTACCTATGATTTCAGCATTACCTCTGTACATGGGCAACCCACTGGCACCTGGTGGTGGGTGCATGGGAGCCCACAGAGGTGGTGGCTAGGGTGTGATAACCTGCCCAGGTGGTGGCTGGAGCATGGGAGCCCGCCAAGGTAGTGTTTGGGTTATGTGGACTCACCCAGGCTGGAGCCCACCCAGGTGGCAGCTGGGGCATGGAGAAAGAAGCTGCAAGGGCAGCCCTGCCCCTCCCTTCACATGCCATTTAACTGTGGCACATTGCTTCTATGGTGGGCCCAAGCTTTTTCTGCAGACAACCTGGTTGTATCTGTACCATGTTCCAGCCACTTCAGGCTATTTCCACACAGCCAACACCAGTCCTTTTTCCAGATCTGTCCTCTAAACCCCAAGTTTCAGCACCAGCCCCTGGCCATACCATAGGATGCTTGTCTCAGGCTGGAGCATGCAGGCTGGTGGCATTGTCTTATGTAGGTCTCTCTGTTCTGCCTGCCACAAATCATTTGTTATACTCTCCTCTGAGCCTGTGTAGCTCCCTTTCTCTCCCTGTTGATCTCCCTGAAGGTGAGGGGGCTTCCCAGGGTGTGGGACTCTGTCCTCTTTTACTGTTCCCTCCCAGGAGTGCAGGTTGCATCCTGCTTCCTTTTCTCCTCCTCCCCCCATCATCTTGCCCAGTTATGTGGAGAGCTTCCCTGTCCCTTCAGGTGTTTGAGATCTTCTGCTAGTGTTTGGTGGGGCTTCCCAGGTGTCACTAGTGGTATAGATCCTGCCTGCCAGTGCAGGAGACATAAGAGAGCTGGGTTCAATCACTGGGTCAGGAAGATACCCTGGAGAAGGGCATGGCAATCCACTCCAGTATTCTTGCCTGGAGAATCCCAAGGACAGACAAGCCTGGAGGGCTATGGTCCATAGGGTTGCAAAGAGTCAGACGTGACTGAAGCAACTTACCACAGCACAGCTAGTGTTCAGTAGGTATTCTGTGAGAATTACTTCATATGTAGATATATTTTTTATGTATTTGGGCAGGAGCTGAGTTCCATGTCCTTCTACTCTACCATCTTAATTCCTATCCCAATACCATACTGTTTTGATTACTATAGTTTTGTAGTATAGGCTGCAGTCAATGAGTGTGGTATCTCCAGCTCTGTTCTTTCTTAAGATTGTTTGAGCTATTTGAGGTCTTTTGTGTTTCCATACAAATTCTAAAATTATTCTAGTTCTGTGATAAATACCATTGGTATTTTGACAGAGAGTGCATTGAATCTGTAGATTGCCTTGGATAGTAGTATCATTTTAACAATACTGATTCTAACCTATGAACATGATGTATCTCTCCATCTGTTTGTGTCATCTTCAATTTCCTTCATCAGTGTCTTATTTTCTGGGTACAAGTTTTTTACCTCCTTAAGCAGGTTTATTCCTAGATACTTTATCCTTTTTGATGTGATGGTAAATTGCTTTCCTTAATTTTTTGGTGATAATTTGTTACTGTATAGAAATGCAACAGATTTCTTTATGTTAATTTTGTATCTTGCAGCTTTACCAAATTCATTGATGAGCTCTAGTAGTTTTTTTTTGGTGGCATCTTAAGGATTTTTCTGTGTATAGTGTCTTGTCATCTGCAAACAGTGCCTGTTTTCTTTTTTTCAACTTGAATTCCTTTTATTCCTTTTATTCCTTTTTCTTATCTGATTGCTGTGGCTGGGATTTCCAGTACTATGTTGAATAAATGTGGAGAGGGTGGGCATCCTTGTCTTGTTCCTGATCTTAGAGGGAATACATTCAGCTTTTCACCATTGAGTATGATGTTAGCAATGGGTTTGTTGTTTATGGTCTTCATTATGTTGAGTTATATCGCCAACTCAATGGACATGAGTTACAGCAAGTTCCGGATGTTGGTGATAGAGAAGTCTGGCATGCTGCAGCCTATGGGGTCACAAAGAGTTGGACACGACTGAGCAGCTGAATTGATACTCCCTCTATTCCCACTTTTTGGAGGGTTTTTTTAATCATAAATGTTTGAATTTTGTCAAAAGGTTTTTCTGCATCTATAGAGGTGATCATATGGCTTTTATTCTTCAGTTTGTTAATATGGTGTATCACCTTGACTGATTTGCAGACATTGAATCATCCTTTCATTTCTGAGGTAAGTCTCACTTGATCACAGTGTATGATCCTTTTAATGTATTGTTAGGTTCTGATTGATAGTATTTTGTTGAGAATTTTTGCATCTATGTTCATCAGTGGTATTGGTTTGTAATTTTCTTTTCTTTTTGATATCTTTGTCTGGTTTTGATGTTAGGGTGATGCCTTGTGGAATGAGTTCAGAAGTGTTCTTTCCTCTGAAATTTTTTGGAGTAGTTTGAGAAGAAAAGGTGTTAACTCTTCTCTAAATATTTGTGGAATTCTGTGAAGCCATCTGGTCCTGGACTTTTGTTTGTTGGGAGTTTTTTGTTTTTAATTACTTATTCAATTTCATTACTGATAATTTGTTCATGTTTTCTGTTTCTTCCTGGTTCAGTCCTAGGAGATTATATATTTCTATATAGGAATTTGTCTGTTTCTTCAATTAGATTGTTCATTTTATTGGCATCTAGTTGTTTGTAGTAGTTTCTTATGATCCTTTGTATTTTTCTGGTATCACTTGTAACTTCTTTTTCATTTCTGATTTTGGCCCTCTCTCTTTTTTTTCTTAATGAGTCTGGCTAAAGGCTTATCAATTTTGTTTGTCTTTTCAAAGAACCAGCTCTTTGTTTTGTTGATCTTTTCTATTGTTTTTATTTTCTATTTTTTTTTTTAGTCTCTGTTTCTAAGTGATTAGCCTAAGTTTTACCACTCATCTTTGCTTTATGCAATGCCAATTTTTAAATGCAGATATAGGCACATCAAACTAATATGTGGAGTCACCAAAATGACACAATTCATATTTCATACCTCATATTTATCAGAACTCTTGACATAGTGCACAAGACTAATTTGACTGGTTTTATTTCACTTTGTAATATGTGCATATTTTCCCAGCACTCTCTGCCTTGGCTTACTGATGTTTGAGGAAGAACTGAGAGGAAATGGATCCATCTTTACATTTCCTTCTAGCCCATCATTTTCAATGCAATAACTGGATGATATAAGGAAGCAACACAAATAGCAAAGATGATGGAGTTCCTTGGTCATTTGTGTTTCCTAAGACATCATACCTTCTTGCTACATCTGAAGCAAGTTCTGGTTCAAGTGCCAAGTGTGGCCTCTAGGGCTGTCTTAGACATAATAACATTTATCTTGCATTTTCTTAGAGTCTCAATGAATTCTCTGCATTGTGGATCCACTGGGACTCTGCTCATGAGGTGGCAAGGAACAGTGGACACAGATATTTTGTATCTCCTCATGCAAATGCCTCTTGTCCCATTAGAACCTCCTTAACAAAACACAAGTTCAAAAATACTGAGTTCAAGATGGCAATAGGAGAGCTTTAAATCACCTGCTGCACACTTCCCCATCCTGTGTTCTTTGGGCAGCGACTTTCAACTTTTCATTCTTTTTAGCTTTTCTTACCTTATTTACTTTCATATTTCCAAAAAGTCTTCCTCGAGTGCTGTTTCTTGATTTTTCAATTTAGATAATCATCTGATGACTTGTACAATGGAAGGTTGGAATTTAGCCCCTTTGTGTCACTTCCTGCCCACATTTGCAGCCCACCCCTGCTACCACATCCCAATATCATGTTAGCATATCTTGATTAAATCCATGTTTACTGTTTTCTTTATTGTTGTTGTATAGATAATGCCAAACCAAGCGTTGTAACAAAATGATTTTCTTTTTAAGAACCACTTTATTTGCCTAGTTTTCTTTGCTTCTCTAAGTCGTCCATATCCTGCGACAATTCTGCAAAATGTCTCTTAATCCAGTTTTGCTGAAGGCAGTCCCTCCCGTGTCCTGTCACAGTTTCCTTATTTCCTGGACATACCCCGTGACATCCCTCTGTCTTCCTGCTCTTGTCTAACCTGGATGATTTCTACTTCTCTCTTAAAATTGTCATGCAAGATCTTCCTGTTTCCTGGGTCTCATGCTACCTTTTTTAGAGGGGTTTACTTCTTTGTTTTGGTGGAGCATATCCTCAAGTAGCCTTCTGAGAAGAGATGTATGGATTTGCCTGTCTTAAAATGTTTGCTTTTCTTTATTCTTCCCTCATACCTGATTGATCTTTTGATAGCAGCTTCCAAGTTAAAAGTCTTTCTCCCTCAGAATTTCAAAGGTGTTTTTCCTTTGTTTTCTAGCTTCCAACACTGCTGTTGACAAGTCTCATGCCAGTCTGATTCCCAAACCTTTGTATGTGACCTTTTAAAAAAAACTCTGGAAGCTTTTAGGATTTTCTTTATCTCTCTCTTAATATAGAGAATACTCTCTTTTTTTCTCTTGGTGTGTGTCTCTCTGTTTTTCTGTTGGTGATCTGAACTTTTGCAATTATGTGCCTTGATCTACCTTGGGGTGGTGGTGGGGGGCACTTGCTAGGCTCTTTTAATCTAAAAACTCAAGTCCTTCAGTTCTTTGAAATATTCTTATTTATTTGATAATCATCTCTCATTTTCTCCTTCTGGAACCCTTAATATTCAGCTCTTCTCTCCCTTTCTTTTTTTTATACTTTTAAACTTTATTCTGACTCATTCTATTTTCTGAAAGACATCCTTATCTTTGCCTTACAAGCTTTCTGTCACATTAAAATTTTTTTTTTTTTTTTACTTTGTAAAAAATTTTACTTTGTAAAATTTTACAAAGTACCTATTGTACTTTTAACCTCCTGAAATTTCTTATTTGCTAAATATTCCTTTTTATTATCCTATTCTAGTTTCATGGGTATAGTATCTTACCTTGTTGAAGTTATTATTTATTTTGTTTTTTCTTTTACTCCCTGAAATATCTCTCTTTTCTTTGAGTTATTTTTGAGAACCTATCTTTCATGTGAAGGATTTTCCTGAGATGGCATGGCTGTATTCCCTCCATGGAAGGAGGCACTGGGCTGCCAGTCGGGAGGTCTGTGGACTTGGCAGCACTGTTTCAAGCCACCACCGAGGGACTGGTTGGGATGGAGCTGTTTCTTCAGGGTATCTTCAAATGTCAGTATCTAGGGTCATTTTTTCTGAGTGATTTTGCTCCAGCAAGGCATTCTCCAGTCTCCTCCTGGAAGGTGTAAGTCTGACTACAGCATTCTGGCAGCCAGATGGGGAAGGAGCTTGGTGGTTATCTCAGCTTTCCTTGTGCAGACTTTTGTTCGTTCTTTTCTCTGTGGGCCCCTCTGCCTTGGGTCTCCCACCGTGCCTGCTGTTCCTGGGCCAGGTCTCCTGGATCACCCTCTCCAGAGAGTGACCCCAGTCCTCTGCCAGACAGGGAGGTGGCCATGGCCCTGCTCTAGAGGGTTGGGAAGGGGATCTGGGGTCTGATGACATCTTACAGACTTTGAGCCAGGCTCTTGTCCTCGGTCTTCCTGGCACCCAGGCCTCCAGGGGTCCCTCGGGTTTCCTGAGCATTTCCAGTTTCCCTCTTCTGGGTGGTTTCTTTCCGCATGACTGGCTCTCAGCATTCAGTGCTGTAGTAAGTCAGCTGCTACTCGATCATCTGCTTTCCAGCTTCTAGAATTTTGCTGACATTTTTCATCTGCCATCATCACCTCTTCCTTGCCCCTTGCCCTTGTGGATTTATGCCTTGTTTATGTCTTTCCTGTCATCTTAGTGGGGTTCTGGAAGGGAGTGGAAATAACTCTGTATCTGCTCAATGGGCCATGTTTTTCTAGAAGTCCATTCACAAGGGTTTAAGCAGGGACATGACCAGGTTCATTGTGGACGTGAGAGCGAGGACCCTGGCCTCTGATAGAAGAGGGATTATTGGGTGGAGAGGGGGACTAGAAGCAGGGAAGAGTTGACTTTGATGTTTAAGACCCTGGACTCTGGCCCAGGCATCTGCCCGTGTTGGCAGACAAGTTACACTAACCCTTAAGCCTCCAAGACCGGGGATAATGATGGGACTGTGTCCCGGGTTGCTCTGAGGATTAAATGAGGAGGCATGTGAAGTGTGTAGCACAACGCTGGCCACATGCTTTGCATTCAGTGCCTGGTGACTGTTATCGCTGCTACCAAGCGATGTGATAAGGAGCTGAAGCAGGGACGTGGCCTGGCAGGGAGAGCCTGTTAGAAAATGATCCCAAGGGTCTGTCACCTCCCCCTTGGGGGCTGAAAATGAGAGAAGGGCTGGGAAATCAGAAGGGCAGCCACCCCTGAAGCACCCTGAGGGCTTTTTCCAGCTGCCCCCGCCCATGGTGCTACCCAGCACCCTGGCTTCAGGACAGACAGACACATGCATCTCTGTCTTCATTTGGCTGCTGGAATGCGTGAGGGACTTGCCTTGGGGCCTGGGGCGAGGGTGGGAGGAGAAGGTCAGAGCCTGAGCCAGCCAGGGCCTCCCAGAACCTCGGCACCAAGAAAAGCCGGACAGAATGCTGGCAGAGAGACAGACACGTGGCCAATGAAGGGAGCTGGGGAGGGAGGGGAAGTTCCTCTCCCCAAGGGTGGCTGCACTCTCCTCTCTCCATCCCGGAGGGCCAGGCAGGCTGGGACAGAGGGTGTCGTACCAACCTGTCCCCCAGCCCTTCGTCTCCTTGCTGGAGGTGGACGGAAGACAGGACAGGCCCCGCCTAGACAGGATGGGGGCCGGAAGGGCAAGAGTCACAGAAGGAAGGCACCAAGCGGGGTCTGGCGGTGTTTCCAGGCTTTGACGGCATCTTAGAGCCACTCAGACCACCCCCCCACCCCCACCCCCCGTTCCCCCTGGACATGACATGCCTTTGCTTCCTGCAAATAGGTGTTCAGCGGGCCACACAGACCCAGACGTTACCGGATCCCACTTGGTCTCAAACTGCTGAAGGGAAAGTGGTAGGGGACGCAGTGTCCCTGTCCTTAAGCCTTCACCACCTGAGGAGGGCAGACATGTGACAAGTCCGGGTGATTAGCACTGTGGCAGATAGCCCTGTGGGGTTCTGTGGGAATCTGGAGAGAGGCAGAGACATCATCTCTGAGAAGGAGCCCCAGAGCTGCTCTCTAAGGACTAAGGGAACATCATGAGGAAGAAGGGTGCTCTAGGTGGGTGCATGGCGTGGTCCAGGGCTGGCAGTGGGGGAACGTGGGTGGGATGGAGAATCATCAGGAGTTGGTAGTCAGACTAGAGGAAAGTTTCAACAAGAGTGTGTTCACTGACCAGTCCAAGAGGTCCACCTGAAGAACCTGAAGAGCCTTTCTGGGCCGAGCGTCACTTTAAGGGACCCTGCTGTTTCATAAGGGACCTCTCTTTTCATGAGCTACTACTTGGACCTGGAGCCAGGGAGGGAAGGCCCTGCTCGCTCATGTCTTTGCAGCCAGGGTTTCCGCAGGGAGAGAGGCAGGGCTGATCCAGTATCAGGCCCTTGTCCTCAGCATCCGGCGACTCCGCGACCAGCCCCCAGCTGTGGGGAATGGAGGGGGCACACAGGTCTCTCCCAGGTGATGGGTAGCTCCTTGCAGTCCTTGAGGTTGGAGTGGCATTTCCGACTGGAGCCATTCACTGTCTGCTCTGACCCCATTTGGGGCTGCCCAGCCCTGCTATAATTAGAGGGGAAGGGCTGACGTGTATCAGCAGCTTGAGAAGCCTGGCGGTGAGCCAACCAGAGGAAGGAAGGGCCGGCTGCCGGCCACCCTCCCGTGTAACTTTTCCCAAGTAGATGCTGCTATTTATACCTCTGTTGCTTGGGATCACATAGGCTGCCTCAGCCTCTTGTAGTTGAGGATATGAAGGCTCAGAGAGGGTGAGGGATGGCCCAAGGCCACACAGCATCTGAAACTGGGCCTAGTAGAACTTGGGTTTGTAACTCCCAGTCAGCATCTGGGGCAGAATGTGGCTCTGATTCTGGTGGTGGATCCTATAAAGATTCCCCCTCCCCCAACCAGAGCCCCTCAGCCTCACACACATGTAAGGATGACCCTGAGAGGCTGTTGATGCCTGGCTTTCCAGCAGCAGGCTCACAGGAGCTTGATACACGGCATGTCAGCACTGGGTCCTGGATGGAAAACTGAAGGGCTGGATGTGCCCCAGGACCTGCTAGTGTGGGGCTGAGGCACATTGGACCCCAGTCAGAGGAGCCTGGCTGGTTTTGAATCAGCAGAGTGGGTGAACCCCCCAGTTGCATCTTATATTGTGTCCTGCTAGACGAAAAGGAGCCCCAGGGCCAGGTTGACCCTACACAGATGCACACAGACAGACGCACACACACCCACAGACACCCCCCCAACACACACACCCCTACACCCCTCAGCTGATGTTCGGCCCCAGGTTGCAGGTCCAGGGAGCCCCAGGATGAGGCGAGCAATCAGAAGCCTCCTTGCTCCCTGCCAGACCTCAGCTGCCGTGGTTTAGAACTTCTATTTGAGATGAAGTGTTTCAGGCAGGCTCATGATCGGATGGGAAGAGCTTTTCACTTAGGGAAGCCCAGCAAGTGGACACGCGGGTGCTGGCAGCCTGGCTGGCATCACGTCCTAACCATCGCTGCACCCCCCACATGACCCAGGGCACATGACGCACTGCCATGGGCCCTGGATGTGTAAGGAGATGGTGGTAGTAGGGTTCTCTGCTTGGGGGTTGTGAGGAGCAGATGAGAGAGTTCCCGCTCAGCACCCAGAGCCAGCCTGGCCTGCAGTCATCTAGGGCAGAAGGCTGGGTCCCACGCCTGCTCATATGCCCCATGCCCATCTTAGAGGGTCTGTTTCCAGCTAACACAAAGGGTCCAGGTGGCTCTGGGTGGTTGAGGGGCCCCCAGGGTCCTCAGCAGGAGTCTAGTCACTGATGCTCTGGGTGGAGCTCGAGCCCTGCCACCAGCCAGGGGCCTTGGGAGAACACACAGACCACCCTCCCTGGCCGGGGGATGTGACTCCTCTGAAATCTGGACTCCTGGATCCCAGGGGCTGACTGCCCCCCAGCCTCTCCCCACTCGGGCCTGCACGTTGGCCCATTTCTCGAACCCTCCATGTTCTGCAGCCCCTCCGTGGCCCGTCGTGTCTCCTCCTTCCCACCTGGCCAGACCCCAGCATCCACCAGCTCTGCCCTTCTTCCCCCTGCCTCCCTCCATCCTAACCAGGACCCTCTGCTCATCCTGGCTCTCTGACCTCTCACCAGCCACCCTCCAGCCTCCCAGACTGGAAGACTAGGGGGTTTCTGCCTCCCCCAAGCTGCTTAGCTTGGGACCCCACATTCCACAGATCCTGCCACCCTCCTGTTGCTGCCAGGAGGGGGCAGAAGAAAATAAGGGAGTGACAGCGGCTGGCAGGCAGGGCTGCCCCTGGGCTGTCTCCCGGGTGGGTGGCCAGTTAGGGGCAGCCTGCAGGCTTTGGTCCTCACACAGATCCCCTTGATCCCAGCCTGGGGGGGAAGGCTATTGTATCAGCTGTGACGTGATGCTCTCCAGATCCTGGACTGAGCGGGGGAGGAGGCACTCTGAGCAGGGTCACATGTGGGCTTAGTGGTCCAGAAGACTCCAGAGGAAAGGGCCTCTGGGCTGGATCTTGGGGAGGGAGGCCCCACGGTGGAGGAGTGGGGAGACTGTTGGGAGCAAAAGGGATGGTTTATGGAGAGGCCTACCCCTGGGGGGTGGGATGAGTTATTTAAATAGCTGGAGTGCCCTGGAGATAGATGGGGAAGACTGGGAGCCTTTCATGCTAGGTTATGTCAAAAAACAGGCCCGGTGAGTAAGGAGGCTGGAGTTTTCCTATTCAGTTTAAAGCTTTAAGCCCCTTCCCACCTCTCCTGCCCTCCTGGACTGGTGAGGCCTCCTTGCTGGGTCTCTCAGGCTGCCCCCTTTAGAGTCCCAGGGGACAGGCAGTCCCTTACCCCACACTTTTGTCCCATCTCTGCAGCCGTGGGTGGGGCCTGTGCCTGGATGACCCTCCCACCAAGGATGTCATCGACTTCCCTTCCATACTGCCTGGCGTCCTCTACGATGTGGGCCACCAGTGCCGCCTCCAATACGGGGCCTACTCTGCCTTCTGCGATGACATGGATGTGAGTGTGGTGGGGGTGGGGTTGTGTGGACCTGGGGGCGAGGGGCAGCCCTCAGCAGCCTGCAGACCCCTCCAAGCCAGGCTTGGTCCAGACATAATGCCCATGAGACATAAAGTGGCCTGTGGGAGAGGCCTCGGGTTGGGCGGCCCTAGACCCAGGTGTGCATTTTGTGTGGGCCATTCACCAATAGTGGGACTTTGGGCAAGCCCCTTACCTACTGGGATTTTTTTGTGGTTCAGTTAGTAAAGAATCTGCCTACAATGCAGGAGACCCAGGTTCGACCCCTGGGTGGGGAAGATCCCCTGGAGAAGGGAACGGCAACCCACTCCAGTATTCTTGCCTGGAGAATTCCAGGGATAGAGGAGCCTGGTGGGCTATTGTCCACAAAATTGCAAAGAATTGGACATGACTGAGCGACTAATACTCTCCTACTGCAGCTAGATTGTAAGAGGTAAAATAAAACCTCTACTGTCACGTCCTGGGGAAGAGCGCCCAAAGTGGTGGCCAAGGGCATGTCAGAGACACTGTGCTTCTAACCAGGGTGTCTCTGGATGGGGGGCTGGGGCTGGAGAGGTGTGGGTGAGCTGAGGACTGCACTGAGCCACCAATCTGATGGTCTGGGGAAAGATAAGAAGGGACCTGTGGGGCTTCCACCTACAGACCCCACCATGTACCAGCCCCAAGGAGGGATTCCCAGGAGACGTGAGGAGGTGGCGAGGGGGCAGGGCAGGTGGAGGCGTAGGGGAGGAGGTGAGGGTGTGGCCTTTGTACTCCTCCTTGCAGAACGTCTGCCACACACTCTGGTGCTCCGTGGGGACCACCTGTCACTCCAAGCTGGATGCAGCTGTGGACGGTACCAGCTGTGGGGAGAGCAAGGTAGGGGAGCCCCAGTCCAGCTGCAGAGCAGGTGAGACACCTGCTGCGTCCATGCTCTGGGCTCGGCCTTGGTTCACAGACTCACTTATGAGTCTTCGCCAACCCCCAGCCCTCTCTGGCCCAAGTTCCCATCTGCAGAATGGAGGCTTTGGGACAGAACTTGATTGAGCAATTCTCCAAGGTGCCTCCACCCTGGAGAGCCAGCATATGAGCTCTGTTTTATTCTTTGTTCAACTCCACCGTGGGGGCTGTGTCTCGGGTGACTGGAAGGCGGCCTCCCCCAGCCCTTGGGGTCTTCCCCTCTGGGCCCTTCCAGGCCTTCCACCCACCTTGTGCTCACTAGGGTGAGGAGCTTGGAGTGGGCTTGCTCTGCATTTGTCTGTCTTGGTAGTGGTGTCTGAATGGGGAGTGCGTTCCCTTGGGCTTCCGACCTGAGGCCGTGGACGGTGGCTGGTCTGGCTGGAGCGCCTGGTCCCTCTGCTCGCGGAGCTGTGGCGTGGGTGTGCAGAGCGCTGAGCGGCAGTGCACGCAGCCTGCGTGAGTACGGGGCACGCGGGGCCGGTGGGGTGGGGTGCCCTGAGCAGAGCCGGCAATTCAGTCTGTCCCAGTCTCCCGCTCTCAGAAGCATCCCCATGGAGGCCAAGCCTGCAGTGTCCAGAGCCACTTCGGGTCACTTCTAGGAGTGCCCTGGGGGCTAGTTGAGTCACCCCTGCTGACCCCATTGCAGAGAAGGGAACACCAAGGTTTGGAGAGTGGAACAACTCGTTAGAGGCCACACCACAAAGCAGCAGCTGATGGGTGGGAGGCAGGGAAGACAGTGGCTCAGAGCTTAGACCCTGAACCTTGGATGGATAGAGTTCAAATCCCCTCTCCTCTCCTCATGCAGTGGCCCTCTCTACCCCTTCTCAGGGCCTCAGTGTCCAGAGAAAGTATATGATAGGCAACAGCAGCGCCCATCCGGTAGAGTTATCGTCATGGATAAATGCACTAAAGCTCTGCAGCTAATCTGTAGTAATCGCTCAGTAAATAGAGCCATGTAGTGACATTGGAGGTGCACATGGGTCCAAGATGAGACTGGGGACAGCTGGGAGAATTGGTCAGCCTGGGAGCGGTGCTGTGTGACCTGGGGTGAGTGGCTTCATCTCTCTGGGCCTCATTTCCCCATCTCAGAGGGGTGAGAAGAAGATTCAGGGAGATGCAGAGGTCCCCCTTCTGTGGACCGAGGAGGTGCTGGCACCTTCACCAGGCTGCACCGGAGGGGATCATGGGATTCAGAGCCAGGGCCTTGTGGAGCTCCATGTTTATACCCCACCCTGCCTCCGGGCCTCTGGGTCTGAGCAGGGTGGAAGCAGTTGGGGTGGAGTTGGCGTTCAGGCTCTGGGCTGGGCCGGGGCCAAGGGGGCTTCCTTTCGACCTGGGTGGGGAGCTGCCACCCAGACCATGTCTGCCGACATGTGGGCTGTCAGGACGCCGGGTCTCACGGGCTGGAGATTGGGAGTAGCCCTTCCAGCTAGTGCCACTCATGTCTGTAGCTTAGCCCAGCCTCTCAATAACCCTCTGCAGAGGCAACCCCAGTCCCATTTTAGAGATGGGGAAACTGAGGCCTGAAGGGGTCCTGAGACTTGGCCAAGGTCACATAGCAGGTTGGGGGCAGAGCCCAGGCCTCGTGCTCCCACCTTCCCTGAGGTCCTTTCAAACAGGGAGACCGAGTCTGGGCTGAGGTGGGGGCGAGGGGAGGCGAGGGTGGCTGGTGGGCAGGGCAGCAGGAGCGGAGGTGGGAGCCGCGAATCTCCGGGTGCCGGGGTGTGGAGGAGCTGCTTGCTCCGAGGGCCCGCTTCTGGATTCAGGTGTGCAGTTGGCCCCACTGTCAGCGCTCACTCACCGCCCCCCCACCCACCCCACAGGCCCAAATACAAGGGCAAATACTGCGTGGGTGAGCGGAAGCGCTTCCGCCTGTGCAGCCTGCAGGCCTGCCCCGCCGGCCGCCCCTCCTTCCGCCAAGTCCAGTGCAGCCGCTTTGACGCCATGCTCTACAAGGGCCAGCTGCACACGTGGGTGCCTGTGGTCAATGACGGTGAGTCCGGCCGTCCGCGGGGACACTGACGTCTGGGGGGCGGGGGTCCGAGGGCCCAAGGTTTGCCCAGTGACACAGGTGCTATCTGCGGGACTGCCACTCACTCCCTCCTGGCTCCTGGGAGCAGCCTTGCAGACACTACCAGCCCAGTGGAGCCCCCGGCCCGCCACTGATGCCCTTCGGGTGTGACTCCTGCCCTGCCTATCCCTCACGGCTCCTCTGCTTGGGCCCCAGTGAACCCCTGTGAGCTGCACTGCCGGCCCTCGAACGAGTACTTTGCTGAGAAGCTGCGGGACGCTGTGGTGGATGGCACCCCCTGCTACCAGGGTCAGGCCAGCCGTGACCTCTGCATCAATGGGATCTGCAAGGTGTGCCCGGCAAGGAAGAGGACCCCCTCTGCCTTCCTCCTGCTTCCCTCTGGCCACCCTCCCCAGGCTGTGCCACTGGGCTTCCCAGCTCTACCAGTGAAGCCCTTTGAGGGTCTCCCATTACCTCTCAGCAAAGTGCCCCCTAATCCTCCTGGGACCGGACCCCCCCCACACACACACCATCGGCCTCACCCTCAGCCTCTGTGACTGCACCACGGCCTGCCTGCCGTGACTTCTGAGATCTGGCCTGGGCCGGCCCGGCCCCAGCCCGGAAACCAGAGCTCAGGCGGAGGCTCGACCTCCTGCTGGTTGAATGACCCTGGACGAACGTTTCCTCTGCGATAAGGGGACTGTCTGTCCAAGAATCCACGTCACAGGGTTAAATGGGGTCACTTATCGGGGATTGCCGTACAGGGGCTCGGCCTGGCGGAGAACGCATCGGTGTTTGCTGACAATACTTAAAGACATTTCCAGCAGTGGCGGCGGCGGCTGCAGCTGCTTTCCCTGCCAGTGTCCTCTGCACTTTCTTTCCCCTGCTCCCTAGAAGGGAAGCTCCTGGGTATAGAGGCCAGGGCTCAGATGAGGACCAGCAGAGAGCATTGATTCGTGTTTGGGGGAAATTGCTGTCCATGCTGGTCAGGAGCCCCTGTATGCCCGCTGCCCCGCCTGCTGGGGCCGTTTACACAGCTTTTCCTATCTCTCGTCCCATTCAATCTCATAGCACATCTTCATGGTGGGGGTGGTTCCCCCTGTTTCACATCTGAGGAAACTGAGGCTCAGAGAGGTCAAGGGGTTTACTCGGGACTGGAGACCACAAGGGTGGTGGGCCCCTGCTCCATGCCCCGAGCACTCTCCTCCCGACCCTGGCAGGCCCCCGAGGCGAGGGCCAGAGAGGGCTTGCGGCCAGTGGCCCAGCACCAGGGGCCTTCCCTCCCGTGCGTTACAGAATGTGGGCTGTGACTTCGAGATCGACTCAGGTGCCGTCGAGGACCGCTGCGGCGTGTGCCATGGCAACGGCTCCACCTGTCACACCGTGAGCGGGACCTTCGAGGAGGCTGAGGGCCTGGGTATGGAGATGGACCACTGGTGTGGGGGCGGGGGGTGCTATTGGCCTGGTAGCCCTTCTTTGTCTCCCTTGAGCCCCTGCCTGCATCCTCCGTGGTCCCCACCAAGGCTAGCGATGGGAAGCAGGCACGCTGCCTTGCTGGGTCCAGGATCCAGGCAGGAGTCAGGGCCCCCAGGCCTAGATGCAGAGACCTGCCCTCCCAGGGAGTCCGCTTGCCCCAGGGACTCCAGGCTGGGCTAATGAGTGGCCTTATGAAGCTTCAGAGAACCGCCCCCCACAGAGCTCCACTCCCGCACCCCAGGACCTGTTTTGCATACACTGTTTAAGTGCTGACTGTGTGCTGGGTGAGGGAGACACGGAGGTGAAGAGCTTACAGTCTCATCTTGTAGTGTGACAGACACGCTGGAGGGAGACCCAGAGGGGCTGTGAGAGCCCTGAAGATGAAGGTCCTGACCTGGGGAGGTCAGGGAAGACTTCCTGTGGGGAGTGGAAGTCGAGCTGAATCATGAAAGACTCAGCAAAGATGAGGAAAGACATTACACTTGCAGGAAAGAGCTTGTGCCCAATGAAGCCTGGAAGCAAGAAAGAGCATGCTGTCTGGGGACCTGACTGTACAGAAGGCAGGGCTGCCACGGGGCTTTGAATGCACAGCCAAGCAGCTTAGATTTCATCCCCAGAGATGCAGCCCAGTGTGGTGGTCAAAGCTCAGACCTCAGAGCTTGATTCATATCCCAGCAGAGCCCTGGGGCAAGTTACGTAAGGTCTCTGTGCCTTGGTGTCCTCGTCTGTAAAATGGAATAGCAGTAGTACCTGGTGGTACATAGGGTTGTTATATGTTTAAGGTTCTTAGGGTAATGCCAGGCACGGGTGCTGTGTGCTGTGCTTAGCCAACCAGTCGTGTCTGACTCTTTGCGACCCTGTGAACTATAGCTGTCCAGGCTCCTCTGCCCATGAGGATTCTCCAGGCAAGAATACTGGAGTGGGTTGTCATTCCCTTCTATAGACATGATGGGTACTACTTAGCGAAAGAACAAAAACAGGCTTTATAGGCATGAGGAGGACGTTATCAGGAGAAAGGCCCGGTCAATTGGGTTTTTTAGAAAGGTTACGCTGGCCCCAGGTGTAGGGGTTAGGCCCAGCCCAGTGACTGACTGAGGTTTCTCAGAGAGCGGCCTTCGGGCACGGGGGCAGGATTGCAGGACCCCTCCTGAGGCTGTGGTGACCTAGAACAGATCTAAGTAGGGAAGTCAGAATCTTAACGATGAAACCTTTGGCATCGGCAGGCAGGGGCAAGTGGGGAGAGGTGAGGGCAGACCGCAGCTCACTCTCTTCTTTTCACAACGTGTGCTCAACCCCTGGCCAACAGGATATGTGGACGTGGGGTTGATCCCGGTGGGCGCCCGCGAGATCCGCATCGTGGAGGTGGCGGAGGCCGCCAACTTCCTGGCCCTGCGCAGTGAGGACCCGGATAAGTACTTCCTCAATGGCGGGTGGACCATCCAGTGGAATGGGGACTATGAGGTGGCGGGCACCACCTTCACGTACGCCCGCACAGGCAACTGGGAGAACCTCACATCCCCTGGCCCCACCGACGAGCCAGTCTGGATCCAGGTGACTACCTTCCGGGGCCAGGCCGGGGCAGGGCAGAGGTGGAGTGCGTGGGACCCAGCCCGGTGGCAGGAGTGAGCCCTGGGGCAGTCACGGAGCCTGGCTCTGAAACGGGCCCGTGGGGTAGCCCCAGGTCCCAGGGGTGGCGGAGGATAGCTCCTTTAGGATGGGTGTCAGGCCTGGGTTGCGGGAGAGGCCTCCTCGTGCTCACAGGGCCCCCTCCCGCCTGCCCCAGCTCCTGTTCCAGGAGAGCAACCCCGGGGTGCGCTACGAGTACATCATCCACAGGGAGGCGGGCGGCCACGACCACATCCAACCGCCTGAGTTCTCCTGGCGCTACGGACCCTGGTCCAAGTGCACAGTCACCTGTGGAACAGGTGAGGAGGGGGTGGGCAGGGCCGCGGCCCGGCGGGGCCTTTGTCTCTGGGCAGTGAGGCCCGGCTTCAGCCTCTGACTCATTGCTTATTTGTGGGGCTGCTCTGAGCTTGGAATGCTGCTTCTGGGCCTCAGTTTCTTCATGGGGCTAGCAGTGGTCCTGTCTCATAGGTCCACTGGGAGAGTGATCAAGGTGAGGCAGGCACGGCACACGGCACTTGGCCAGCCTGTGTGTCTCCCGCAGAGAGGCGCCAGCGGCCCCTCCCTCTTCTCGCTGCTCAGCTCTGACAGGTCCTGTGCCAGCACTTCTGCCCCACACCTGGGACTTAACCACGTCATCCTCCTGGAGCCTTACCTGCATCCCCATCAGGATGGGCTCCTCCCCTCCGCCAGCTTCCCCAGGGACCGCCCCTCCGTGGGGCCCTCCTGTCTGTCCTGGGAGCCTGGTGCCTAACTCGTCTAGGCTGCTGCCCCCTGCCATGAGGAGGGTGAGGAGGAGGGGAAGAAAGGAGATGACGGGGAGGGGCAGCCAGGACATGACAAGGATCTCCCCACCCCACTCTGAGCCTCTTAGCTCAGTGGCCCCATTATTCACCACATTTACTTATTTCTTTAAACTCTTCCTAAAATGTATAACAACTTGACGCTGCCCTCCCCATGGTTCCTTCCATCTCCCTGCCCATCCCCCTGCCCTCAGTGTTCTGGGGTCTCCGTATCGGGAATCTGGGACAGAGAGAGAGGTGTTTGGACATTCTTTGAAACGCTGTTATGATTATAAAGTGAGCAGTGACGCACTGAAGCTGGACAGAAACCTTCAGAAGCTGTCAGTATCGTCCTTTCTAAGTGTTAAATTTACAAATGCGAAAACAAATACTTTTGATGAACCAGACACGGGAGAACTGTTTTCCAGCAAACTGGTGGCTCCCCACGTGGACAGAATGGAATGTGTTGAGCAGCAAGTGGCAGGATCCTGATGAGGGGTGGCTGGGGCAGTCAGGGTTTATGTGTCTCTGCAGTAAGAAGCCCCAGGGTGCACAGTCCAGGCTGGCGGCATGGCCTGCCGTGTTTTTAGGGACCCCTCTCAGCCCCATCTTCCCCTCGTGTGTATCACAAGATGGCATCCTTGGCCCAGGCTTCTCGCCAGCTCTAGGTGGAAGGGAGAAGGGGCAAAGGGAGGGACTAGTGCCTTTTTCTCTCTGGCACGACTGTCCCAGACTCCCAAGCTGCAAGGGAGCTGCAGTGGGGAGTGTTTGGCATTGTGACCTTGAACAAACCCAGCGTTCTGCTAGGCGGGAAGGAGAGGGTAGGGTGGGGTGGGGAGATTGGAGGCTCAGGGCCGGGTGAGTCCCTCTTCTGTGCTGTAGGGGAGCAGGGTGAAGGCAGAGTCTTCTGGAGCTAGTCTTGTCATTGGGCCTCACAGGTGTATTGGGGGGGGGGGGGAGGGAGCACAGCTGTGCAAAGGCCCAGAGGCAGGCGGTGCAGAGGGAGTGAAGGCCAGGAACCGTGACAAAGCCAGTAGGGGGCCATGGGGCCATGGGGCCATGGGGGAGTGCCTGGCCGCATGAGCTGATGGATTTCTTCTTTACTGTTTCTGAGCACTGACCCTGCTGGGGGGTGGGGAGTAGACCCTGAGGGTTGCGCTCGGCTGTGGTTGGATTTAGCGCTAGCTGTGCTCTCGCCACGTGCCGGGTCTGAGTTGAGCCATAAGCACATTATCCTCACACCTGGCCTTCCAGGCAGGTGTTATCGTTACTCCCATTTACAGATGAAGACACTGAGGTTCAGAGAGGCCAAGGGAGCTGCCCAAGGCTTCCCAGCTAGGAAGCTGCGGGGCTAGACGCCCACCCCCTGCCCCCCACCCCGACCCTGCACACTCTGCTGCCTCCACAGGGGTGGGGGGTGAAGGCCAGGAGGGCAGTGAGCAGGGGGCGGTGGGGGCCTGCCTTCACCCTGATGGAGGCAGTGAGGCCCCGTTCTGGACGGGTTCTGAGCAGAGTGGGTGCAATTGCGTCTTTGGGTGCAGGGTGGTTCGGGCAGGGGGCGCCCTGGGTGCCGGGCCCAGGCTGAGCCCCCATGGCCTCCCAGGCATGCAGAGGCAGAGCGTGCACTGCACGGAGCGGCAGGCGGGGCCTGTAGACGAGAGGCACTGTGACCCCCTGGACCGGCCGGATGACCGTCAAAGGAAGTGCAGCGAGGAGCCCTGCCCTGCCCGGTGAGCGTGCCGGGTGCCTGACTCCAGGTGTCCCTCACCTGAGGCCCTGGAAGAGCAGAGGGAGCTGGGCTCTGGGCCCCACTTCCCAAGGCTGGAGCCCCAGCTTCTGGTTGCCCCTGACCTCAGCCTGGGCTCCTCAGTAACCAAGACTAGCCAGGGACATCCCCTGTCACTCATGCTTGGGTCCCTGGATGTGGACACAGGCCAGGTCTCCCAGCGGTGAAGACGGCAGGAGCAAAGGGGACTGTGCCCTGTTGCTGGGCTTTGGGCACCAGAGTGCCATCTCGGGCTTGGAGCTCCGGGGACCCCTCCCCTGGGCTTAGGCCTGACCCTCCCTGAGTCCCAAGTGCCTGAGATTGCCAGGTGGCCCCACGCTCATCTGCCCTTGTGCGCCCCCAGGTGGTGGGCAGGTGAGTGGCAGCTGTGCTCCAGCTCCTGCGGGCCTGGAGGGCTCTCCCGCCGAGCCGTGATCTGCATCCGCAGCGTGGGGCTGGATGAGCAGCGCGCCCTGGAGCCGCCTGCCTGCGAGCACCTGCCCCGGCCCCCTGCCGAAAAGGCCTGCAACCGCGATGTGCCCTGTCCGGCCACCTGGGCTGTGGGGAACTGGTCTGAGGTGAGCATCAGCATGGATGGGGTTAGCTCTGCTGTTGGTCTTGGACTACAGGGAGGCAGAGACAGTGTTCACGGAACCCCTACTGCTGGGCACCGTGGTGGGAGGGGACTGGGGCATTCCAGGTCTGGCCCCATCCCCAAAGCCTTCAGAGGCTGGGATGTCTGGGCAAGCCACAGTCACGGTCTCCAGCGGCCAGGGGCCTGTACGCTGACTCTGAGCAGCTGGCCAGATTCCTTGTAAGGCCCCGGCTCCTCCTGGCCCGAGTCCCTCACCTGGCCTTCCCTTTAGTGCTCAGTGACGTGCGGGCCGGGCACTCAGCGCCGGAGCATCCTCTGTACCAATGACACTGGGATCCCCTGCGACGAGGCCCAGCAGCCAGCACGCGAGGCCACCTGCCTCCTGCCACCCTGCCCCCAGGCCCTGGACACACTGGGCCCCGAAGGCTCAGGCAGCGGCTCCTTCAGCCCTGAGCTCTTCAATGAGGTGGACTTCATTCCCGGCCACCTGGCCCCGCGCCCTCCGCCGCCCTCATCACCCAAGCCAGCCAGCATGGGCAATGCCATCCAGGAGGAGGGCCGTGAGCTGGGCCCACCGGGGCCCGTGTTCGTCGACGACTTCTACTACGACTACAATTTCATTAACTTCCATGAGGACCTGTCCTATGGGCCCTTTGAAGACCCTGACTCAGACCCGGTGGACACAGGGGATTGGAGACCCCCACCCCCAAGCACTGCTGCTGAGCCCCCCACGGGGACCCCCGTTCCTCCCACAGAGCCTCCTGGGACTCGGGATGAGGGGGCACTGGGAGATGGGTCCCCTGCCCCTTGGCCCAGCCAGGCTGGCCATTCCCCACCCCCACCTTTGGAGCAGACCCCTGGGAACTCCCTGGTCAATTTCCTACCTGAGGAAGATGCTCCCATTGGTGCCCCAGACCTTGGGCTCCCCAGCTTGCCCTGGCCCCCCACTTCCATCAGCATGGAGACGCCTGCTGCCCCTGGGAGCCAGAACCAGGTCCTGGGAGCGGAGGACAGCCAGAGCCTGCCGCCCCCTCCCCGGTGGGAGAGGACCAATGAGGTTTCTGATGATGAGGAAGCCTTAGGCCACGGAGCCCCTCGCCTGCCCCAAAGACCCAGCCCCACGTCACCCTCTCTGTCCTCCGTTGGCACTACCCACTCCTCTCCTAGTCCCCGCACAGTAGAGCTGTGGACGAGTGGGACTGTGGCCTGGGAACCAGCTCTTGGGGGTGGCCTGGGGCCTCTGGACAGTGAGCTGTGGCCCACCATGGGGGGCGCCCCTCCCATTCCTCCTCCCACCGCCACCCTGCCAGACACTCAGGGTACAGACAGCCCCCTGGAGCTGGCGACTGCCACCCTTTCAACCCCAGGACCAGCTCTGCAGGACCTGCAGACCTTGGCAATGCCAGGAACCTTCCTTCTCATGGCCCCCACTGGACTGGGGCACATGCCTTGGGTCACTCCCCAGAGCCTGGGCCCCTTGGGCCAGCCTGAGCCCCCCAGCTCCAAAATGCCCCCAAGTCCTGGGCTGCTGTCCACACCAGCTCAGGACAGTCCACCCAACAGCAGCAGAGCCCCTGGGCCTCTGGACCCCAGCCCGGTCGAGGAGGGGTTCCCCGTGGACCTGCTGCCTGCAAGGAATGCCAGCTGGGAAGTGGGGAACTGGAGCCAGGCAAGTGCTGCTGGGGTCTGGGCAGGCCAGTGTGTGTGGGGGGTGGTGTCCTCACTGAAAGTGGGCAGAGTCGTGTCTGTCCTGCCTTCTGGGGAGTGAGGACTTAGGAACTGACAGCCAGTGGTGGGTGGAGCCTCTGTGGGTGGGAGGCGCATTGCCCCAGCTCAGTCACACTGCCCTCCATGTGCCTCTGGGGCCGGTCTGCCCCACTGGGCCTCAGTTTCCCTTCTGAGCAATAGGGTGGGCTGAGGGGGCCTGGGGCCCCCAGAGGCTTATTCCTGAGTAGCACAGGAGTTGCTGGGAGGGCAGGGCCAGGCACAAGTGAGAGGCAGCCAGGGGGAGCAGCTTTCTCATACTCTGGCTTGCATGCCCCCAGGGACAAGGAGCTCACCCCAGATAGTTGTATCGGTGGGGAAGCTTCCTCCCACACTCCCCAGGCCCAGGGCTGCCCACCAGGGTTTGCCGAGGCTCAGCCTGGCCCCTTCAGGAGCAGCTGGGTTCCTTGCCACCTGGCTCTCCCCAGTGGCCCCCCCTGCTGTTTCAGGGTGAGGGTCTCGGCTGCATGGGAAGAAGCTGGCCTGTGTGTGCGCCGCCCC
Source organism: Dama dama (assembly GCF_033118175.1). Classification (NCBI taxonomy): domain Eukaryota; kingdom Metazoa; phylum Chordata; class Mammalia; order Artiodactyla; family Cervidae; genus Dama; species Dama dama. The sequence continues at coordinate 38,713,292 of NC_083693.1, forward strand.
ACCCCGCCCTCCCCTCCCCAGATTGTGACTGGAGGGGAAGTGAGCTGCTTCTGCTCAGATCCCTAGTTTTGGTATGGGAGGGATGGGCTGAGGCTGAGGTGCCAGACTTCCTTCTCCAAGTGACTCAGGGAAGCAGCGAGCCTTAGCAGGGCAGCTGGGCAGCTCACACCCCGCATGTGTGAGCAGGAACAGTGGGCTGCCACAGGATCTGACTTTTCATCTTCTTGGCCCCCTTGGGAGGTGGGTGGAGGAGCCCATTTTTCAGATGAGGAAACTGAGGCAGTGTCTGATCCCTCTCGCCTGGCTGGGGAGCTGGTGGGCATGGGGATCCGCCCACCCTCATGGCCACTGGGTCCCCTGCCCCCAGTGCTCCACCACCTGCGGCCTGGGGGCTGTCTGGAGACTCGTGCGCTGCAGCTCTGGCCGGGAGGAGGACTGCGCCCCCGCTGGCCGACCCCAGCCCGCCCGCCGCTGCCACCTGCGGCCCTGTGCTGCCTGGCACACGGGCAACTGGAGTAAGGTACGTGAGGGAGGTGGCTGGCAGCCTCAGGGCACGGGCGGAGCCCTGGGGCCCAGGCCTGTGTTTGGGATCAGCCGCAGCCACCACCAATCGGCAGGCTGGGGTCCGTGCGCACATCTTTGCACTTTAATTTCTAGTCTCCGGGATGCCCCGTCTGTGTGGAGGTCAGCCTGTCCCATGCCCCTTCTCTTACTGCCTGTATCCTTTTCTCTGTACTTTCTGTAACCCTCAGGATTTCATTTTCTCCTCTGTTCCTCTCTTTCTCCATCTGTCCTGTCCTGGGGCAGCCCCTGGCTACACCACCCTCTGCCCGAGGCTGGTCAGCCATGGCCTCTCCCTGGGACTCTTAAGGGACCTGCCCTGGCAGTGGGGCTGGTGTGGGAGGGGAGTCCGATGCTCGCCCCCACCCCCGCCGGGTTCTGTGTGTGCACACATGGGACGCTCGGCCTCCAGTGTTCCCGCAGCTGCGGCGGGGGCTCCTCCACACGGGACGTGCAGTGTGTGGACACACGGGACCTCCAGCCCCTGCGGCCCTTCCACTGCCAACCGGGGCCCGCCAAGCCGCCCGCCCGCCGGCCCTGCGGGGCCCAACCCTGCCTCAGCTGGTACACCTCTTCCTGGAGGGAGGTGAGATCTGGGGATGGGAGTGAGTGGGGGTGTCCTTGGATGCTGGCAGCCGCCAGACCCTTCCCCTGCTCTCCCAGTGCTCCGAGGCCTGTGGCGGTGGTGAGCAGCAGCGTCTCGTGACCTGCCCGGAGCCAGGCCTCTGCGAGGAGGCGCTGAGACCCAACAGCACGCGGTCCTGCAACACCCACCCCTGCACACAGTGGGTGGTGGGGCCCTGGGGCCAGGTGAGCAAGTGCGGGGGTTTGGGGCGGGAAGAGGGCCTGTGGACGGACAGAAGGCCCTGTATCAGCAGGTGTCCATCAGACCTTTTTCACGTAAAGAGCTGTTGAGTTGCATGCCAGGGTCCCTGTGGTCTCTGCAGATGCAGTGGTAGCCTGACAAGGTCCCTGCCCCGCTGGAACTCACAACCCACCAGGGAGACAGACCAAAAACAAACAGACGTGTGTTGTGATGTCAGGGAAGGCCTTCTGAGGAGGGGATCTTAGAGTGAGATCAGCAGGGTCTGTGCTGTCGAGGGGAAGCACGCAGGGAGCAGCACATGCAATGTCCTGGGGCAGGAGTGATGGATGCAGGGGCTGCTCAGGAGACCAAGCAAAGGCCAGATGGGCGGAGGGGGTACAGGAATGGCCAGTGAGGCCTCAGCTGGGCAAGACCCTTCCTGCCAGGCCTGTTTGGAGCTCAGAGGTTTGGGAATCTGAGTCCTTGACCCACTGGGGGACCTCCTGAGGGACCCTGGGAAGGTTGCTTCACCTTGCTGGGCCTCTGTCATCTCATTTGTAAAATGGGGTTGTAAGGATTAGATGAAGTCACATGGCGAGGCACTTAGCACAGGGCCTGGCACAATCTTGGCACAGATTTAATTCTAGGGTCTTTTAAAAGCATCAGAGCCCGACTGACAGGAACAGAGCCTGACTGGGGATGGTGGGCCCTTACTGAGAAATTTTGTCTCCCTCCCTTCTGCTGCCCATGGGTCCCCCAGCAGCTCCCCCAGCCCCGGGGCATGTCCCATCCCAAGTGAGGGGCTGGCAGCTTCCCCCTAACCCCCAGCCCCTGCCCCATACCTGCAAGTGAATACCTGGTGGCCTCTGGGGACAGACCTGACCCTCTGAGGAGGCCGGAGGGTTGGGGCTGGGAACCAGGAGTCAGGCTTCCTGGCGAAGGCAGCCACTGCCCTGGGGATGGCCTGGGATGCCCCCCTGCAGGGCTGGTCCAGGGGATGCTCACCCCCCCGCCCCTGCTCCCTGCAGTGCTCAGCCCCCTGTGGCGGCGGTGTTCAGCGGCGCCTGGTCAAGTGCATCAACACCCAGACCGGGCTGCCTGAGGAAGACAGTGATCTGTGCGGCCACGAGGCCTGGCCTGAGAGCTCGCGGCCGTGTGGCACTCAGGACTGTGAGCTCACCGAGCCACCACGTGAGTGCCCCACCTGGCTCTCTGCTGGGGCTGGGGATAGGGTGAACAGTGGGGAGGTGGGACTCATGGAACTGTCCCCCCAAAGCACAGGCTGACGGGGTGCCACACAGAGGCTGGGGCAGTGCTGGGGTCAGAGCAAGGGGTGTCCAGCTCCGCAGGCAGCTCCTTCTAACTTAGGGAGGAGTAGCAGCAGCCTGGCCCCCAGCGAGCTCCTTTTCCCTCTGGGTCTCAGTTACCCCCTCTTCCTGGAGTGAGGCTAGGGATGTCCCTGAGACTGTGGGGCCCAGGCCTGGGGGAACCCCCCGCCCCAGTTCTGGCCAGAGCAAGCTGTGTGACCCTGGGAAAGGACCTCCCTCCTAGGGTCCTGCTCCCAGCAGCTGGTGGCTTCCTGGCCAGCTGGGTCCTCCTGGAGAAAGAGCCTGAGCCAGAGACACGCACATATACACACTTGAGCGCGCGCACACACTTCCTTCCTGCAGCCCAGCCGCACCCCCCCCCCCCCCGCCCCTGCAGTGCTGAGCACAGGAAACGGTGGCCCTGCGGTCACACCTGGCCTCCCCTCACCAGCTGTGCGGCCTGGCGCTCCCTTCCCTGTCTTATGCATGAAAGGGCAGATAACCCCTCTCCTCCAAATGAGGTCTTGGGCTGAAGAGCCCAGGAGGTGCTCAGGGAAGGTTGGCTTCTTCCTCTCCCTCGTGGACACTGTCATCCCCCACCATGAGGTCTGCAGGAGCGCCTGGGGCTGCCTCTGTTGGGAACCCAGCAGCTCCTCTGCCTTCAACTGTCTGGCCCCTGCCCAGGAGACAGAGCCCCCTCCCCAGGACAGACTTGGCCCTCAGCTGGCATCCAGGGCCTCCAGGGTACCTGCCCCAAGCTGCCTTCTGTACCAGCAACTGGCTCCTCGGCAGCCCTTGGGCAGGCCCAGACTAGCCAGTGCTATGCCTTGCTGCCCCTGCTGCTGGCCGGGAAGGCCTTGCTGCCTCCATTACCTAGAGGCCCAGCAGAAATCCCACCCGCCCCGAGTGCCGTGCCGTCAGCATTCATCCGGCAAGCATCGCCGCACAGCCTGCGCACAGCCCTAAGGTAGCTGTCGGCACCCAAGTGAGCCGTTTAAGGGCAGAGGCCAAAGAAGTGACCAGGATGCTGAGCCCCTTGAGTCCCCAGGATGTTTTGATGACTTGTGAGGCAGGACGTCTGAAAAGTCTGGAAACTCCAGGGTGTGCGGTCATCACTGTGAGGCAGCTGACATAGCAAGGCCACATCCGTTTGCCTGTGGAGGTGGGGGTTACTGGCAGAGGAGGGGACTGGGGCCCCCACAGCAGTTCAGAAACTCGCCTGAGGTCTCTCAGTGGGAACAGGACGCGGCTGGCGGACGTGTAGGTTAGAGCTGCTGCCCAGAGCCAGGGTGGGGGATCTGGCCTGCCGCCTCGTGCCCGCAGCTGGGCCCTGGGGATGTCCCAGGGCCAGGGCTGCCAGTTGCCTCCTTGCTTCTCCTCCCGTGGGATGTCTGCTGAAGTGAGCAGGGCCGGGCAGCAGCTGGAGGCTGTCACCGGCAGCGAGGCCAGGAGGTTGGAAGCAAGCCGCATCCCAAAATAGCTCTGATAAGCATGGGGCAGGAGGGCCGGCCAAGCCTCAGCCTCAGCCTCGGACAGGCGGCCTCTGTCTGTCCCTCCTCAGGAGGCCTGGGCTCTGCTGCCGGGCTGCCGGCCCAGGTCACACCTCCTCTCCTGGGGCCTCAGTGACTGGCCTGGCTGGCGGGACTGTTCTGGTGTGCAACCTGGAGGCTGAGGCTGGGCACAGCCCGGGGGCAGGGAGCTCTGGCAGGACAGGTGCCTTTGGATAGAGGGTAGGGGTCGGGGGCAGAGGCCACTGTAGGCTGGCAGGAGGCCCCGGGGACTTCAGTTGTGTGCCAGGCCCTTGGGGTCATGTAGGGTCTGCAGAGACGGAAAGGGCAGCAGGCTCCTTGGCTTCCCATGAGCCCCTGAGGAGTCAGGGCTGGGGTCTCAGGGTCTTCCTCTGGATACCCAAGCCCAGCAGGCCCTGTTCCCCAGTCCTGGGGTGGTGGGTCCAGGCCAAGGGCAGGAGGGACAGGGAGCAGCTAGAGATCTACACCTCAGGCCTAGGGGAGCCCTTCCAGAAACAGCAGGTTGATGCTCTGGCGGTGGCTGCAGGCCTCCTTAAGGTCTTTGGGGGACAGGGAGATGGCCCAGGTAAAATCTCAGGGAAGCTCCTCCCCCCTGGGGCAGGCAGGGGGGTGGTGCGAGGTACCGGCGGGGTCGTGACCCGCCCCCTGCATCCCTAGGCTGCGAGCGCGATCGCCTGTCCTTCGGTTTCTGTGAGACGCTGCGCCTGCTGGGCCGCTGCCAGCTGCCCACCGTCCGCGCCCAGTGCTGCCGCTCCTGTCCCCCGCCTGGTGTCCCCTCCCGCGGCCACCAGAGGGTCGCCCGCCGCTGACCCGCACCCCGGCCCCCAGCGGCCAGGACGCACAGACAGACTGACGCACTGACCTCAGCGCCCAGCACGGGCTGTGGCGGAGCCCCGCCCCTCACGCCCTAATGGTGCTAACCGGGGATCCCACCAGTGGCAGGCTGGGGACCCCTCCCCCTCAGAAAAGGTATTTTTTTATTCTAACAGTTTGCATAACATTTATTATTATTATTGTCGTAATAAACAGGCATCTACTGTTTCCAAGTGCGGCTTGGCTTCCTCCTGGCTTGGGGGAACTCCCCCTTGCCACCGTTAGAGAGCATCTTTCCGTCCACTCCTCTGGGAGGTCTGCAGGGAGAGAGGGGCCCGTGGGGACAGGAAGGCCCGAAGGGGTCAGAGCAGAGGCAGGCTTCTAGAGGAGGTGTGTGCTGGTACAGGAGGAGGGAAGGGTTTTCGGGCACCAGCTACAGCCTGGCAGAGGCCCAGTGGATGCTGGTCCCACCCCTTACTTCATGCCCCCTGCTTAGGCCCCCCCAACCCCCCTGGCCCTTTCCAGACCCCTGCATTTCACAGGGATTGAGCCACACCCCCTTAAAAAGCAAGACCCATCTTGTCACCAGCAGGGTCTACCCCAGGAGTGAACCCCATGGACACATCCCCTGGCCCCCCCCACCCCAGCTTCACCCAAGTCCGTCTGTACCAGGGGTGGGGGGGGAGCAGACAGATCAGACCCACCCTTGTTGGCCCTTTCTTTCATCTCCATGCTCGGGGATGGGGCTGGGTTGGCTCCTTCCTCACTGCCAGTCCCAGATGCTGGGTTCCTGCTCTGCTGACATGTGGTCCCGCCACCCAGCACCTGCCACGCCAGCCTCTCCCTGCCTGCCACACCTAGTTCCACAGAGTCAGACTGTGGTGAATACACCAGGGAGCAGATGGGCACGAGGTGTTTTGAAGTATCCTGGGCCCTGGTGAGGGGTGCAGAGGCTGGAGAAGGCCAGGAAGTGACCTGAACAGGCTCCGGCCCTCACCTCTGGCCGTGAGCCTTGGACTTGACCATTTTACATTCTGCTCACAAGTGCTGCACCTGGAAGGGGCTTGTCCCCCTTCTCCACTCACATTCTGTTCTGTGGCCCCAGGGACCCCTGCTCTGAGGAATCGCTTCCCAAGGCTTTCCACTGTGGGAAGAGCAAGCCCTTACAAGGGATGGGGAGCCGGGGCCAGCACCGGTCCCAGCCCAGCTGTGCCCAGGAGCACCAAGCCTCACTGAATCTGTGTCTCAGGAGGAGGCAGACTCCCCAGCTCCTCGCCTGCTCTGTCTGGGAATCTCTACTGGAGCTCCCCCATGCCGTCACTCTGCGGCAAGACATTTGGTCTTAATCATGCTCGTGTGTTTTTCCGATGATGGGGGGTGAGGGGAGTGGCGTCCCCAGCGGCAGCTGGGCCTGAGCTGTCAGCCTAGGCAGGAGGCAAACAACCCGTGACTCAGGCAGGGCACGTCACCGCTGGTGGAAGGAGGGGTGCCTGCCACCCAGTGGTTTAGGGGCTGCTCTGGACATGGGGAACTCCGGCTCCTGACCCCTGACCCACCCTGTGCCCCCAGCCCTCACCTGCAGCTTGGCCATGGCTTCAGGGCCTCCCAGGGCTGAAGGCATTCTGTCCCACCTGCTCAGAGGGAACCAAAGGCAGGGATGCAGAAACACAGGGTGTAAGGTGGAGAGCCACCCCCACCCCACCCCCACTTAAACCCTGCCCCACCTTTCAAGCCTTTGGGGCTGAGTCCCCTCACAAGTGAATGTAACAGCTTTTCAAGTCAGAATGTTACACAAATTAGTTTATTTTGCCTTTTAGTAGGACAATTCCAAAATTTAACTGGAAGATAAGCACAGAAGCTGCTGGGACATGGAAGGAAGAGAGTCACTTGGCAACACCCTGAGTCCTCCATGGCTGGCATCCAGCCTCCCAGAACACAGGCAGGAAGGTAACGGCGTGCAAAGTGAGGAGTAGGGATTTGTGCAGTAATACAAACATTTAGTTAAAACAACAACAGCGGACTGGCTATTTGCCTAGAATACTTCCTATATCGATATAACGTAGAAGCCAGAGCCGTTCCCAGCAATCAACAGTCTTGGCTGGTGTGGGACAGCTGTCAGCATGACTGCAAGTAGCCCCAAGGCTACCTGGGGTAAGAAGTGGGCCCACGTGTACATAGGGGAAGTCAGTGAAGGTCAAGGCTGGGGGTCAGAGAGGGTACAGATGTGAACAGTGGTTCTGGAGGCTCAGGTTTACAAATACACAAGAGAACATGTTATACAAAATAGATGTACATAATCTAGAAAACCTTGATAAAAATAGCCTATAAAAATATAAACTGTAGTGAAAATATACAAAAATATTAACAAATGTTCAACCCATAAAAAAACAAAGAACTCACCAACATGAAAGCTGGCAGTTCCCACCTGGCGTGATGAGGGCGGCTCCCCTGGCCGTGGTGTGTGCGTCTGGGAAGCTGGCTGAAGGCTGCCCCGCCCCACGCTGGGATGGAGACAGCACCTGTCAGAAGGGGAGGATACAGAGCTACTCTTTCCTCAGCGGCACAAGGAGAAGGGAAGCACTGGCTCGAAGTAGTGGGAACAGCCCCTACAGTTGTGGAGAAGGAGTTGGCCCCATCCTGTCCCCAGTCTGGAATCAGGTCAAGCAGTCCCTCTCCTGCCTCTCGACAACCAGTGCTTTATTCCAGAAAGGAGAACTTCCAAGCAAGTATTCCCAGCCCATTCCTTCCACGACCACTCTCTGTTCTCCCATACCCACTGCCTGGCCACTGACAGTTACAGCCTGGAAATACTAACACACCACTGGCCGCTCGGGGAACAGCCAACACCAGGGGCTTCAGCCACACACAGCAGATGCCCGGGCCCAATTCAGGTGCTTTTAAGATAAGTCTTTTCAAGGCAGGAAGGACAAAACAAGCCTATTGCTAAAGGCAGCATTTTAGTCCCCAGGATGTGACAGTTCCAGGGGAAATCAACTTAGGGGAAACTAAAATCTCAAGGAAGCTGGCGCTGTCCAGCCCCATTCCTGCTGCCATCGCAGAGGCTGCCATCGCAGAGGCTGGCAGTAGAGGCGGGAGGCGGTCTCCACCAGCCCCAGTGGTCCTGCGGGGGTCTGTGCAGAGCGGTGAGGCTGCACCCTCGCCTCAGGGCGAACCTACTCACAAGGCGACTTCCTGGAGATGTCTGGCCTCAAACAGCCGCTCCCAAAGACCAAACCAATGATAAAATACATTTTGATACCTACATATAGAGGCCAGCTCCCTGGACACAGTGAAAAACCAACCAGCTTAACCAAAGACAGAAAAATTGAACTTGGTCTAATATGCTGAAATGCTGTCCTGGCTATGAGACTGCTAGAAGGTTGACAGTAAGCAAAGAAAAACTATGCTTATGAAAAAAAGCACTTCTTCAAGTTACAGTGCTTCAGTAAGTCTGAGTGTGTTTAATATCCACCAAGGATTGTTTACAATTTTTTCCAGGTAGTGTAAAAAAAAAAAAAAATCCACTAAAAACATTTTCTTTCCTATTTGAGTAATAACTGTCCAGGAAAACAGACTCTCAGATCAAGACATCAGGGACGGTCCACAGAGTGATTAAGCAAAAATAATCTTTGCACAGAGCCTCCTTCCGGGCCTTCAGAAAGGTCATGCTCTAAGTCCTAGAACTGCCTGGGGAGCCTGACACACTGGGGGTGGTGGGGACCCCAGAGGGGAGGACAGTTGCTGAGTACAGGATGTCTCAGCGTGGCCGTGGGGAGGGGATGTCCCTGGGAGGGCTCACCAACGCTCTGACCTCAAGCGAAGGGTTCCCAGCCCCAGGCCCTGGCAGCTGGCCTCCCCCGACCCCAGCCCGGCACACTGGCTGTTCCCGAGGAAGCCACGGCTTCCAGCTGCCCGACGGCAACCACTCTGTTGCTACACCGCCACCCTGAAGCACGCCCAGAACAGCTCCCTGCATCCCCTCCACCAAGGCCAGCCCAGGGGCGGGCCTGCTCTGTAGGACGATGATGCGGGGTTTCCCTGGAATCCCATCCACATGTGAAGAATGAGCCCAGGGTCAACTCTCAGATGGAAAGAAAGGGTCTGCACAGAGCCGCCTGGAGCGGTGTAGGCAGAGGAGCGAGCGTGGGGTGTCTGGAGAGCCAGGCCCTCCGCCAGCAGGTTGGGAGTTCCTGTCTGAAAGGCTGTGCATGAAAGGGCAGAAGCTATTCCAGAAGTGGGGCATGGCCAGCACCTTGAAGCCATCAGCGTGAGGTCTGTGGGCTTGCCATAGGCTGTTTCTGAACAAGGGATGTGCTCGCTTTCCTAAGAAAATCCCTTCTTTCACACGAGCCTTATGTCACCCAAAGCAGTTAGACTCTGGCCCAGGAGTGTGTGAGGTGTGGTGGGCGTCCTCCACGACTACCATTCAAAACAGCGCCCACAACCGCCCGCTGTGTACAGGTGCGACCACCGGGCAGACGGCCCATGGAAGGTTTCCTAAGGGCAGAGACAGCAACACAGCTGACAGACGCTGTTAAACAGGCTCATGAAACTAGCCAGCTCTAAGCCCGGTCAGGTACCGATCGGGCGGAAAGCATGACGGGACAGGAGGAGCCATCGGCCGTGGCATGCAGATGGCTGTAAACAGAGGAGACCCGAGTGGAAACGAGAAAGTGCAGTGCGGCTTTGGACGTCTGCCCAGCAGACTTCCAGAGACCCCGGATGTTACATTCTGGATGTGGAACGAGTGCAGGCGTCTCTGCAGTCCACCCTTTGGCACACTTTGGTTGCAAGGAGAGCAGCGTCCTAGGCGGGGGCGCGGGCAGCACTCAGGTGTCCTCTTCCTCGTCACTGACCAGCTCGCCCTTGTCCGGGCTGGTGTCCCGTTCGCGCAGGAAGTCCTCCCGGATGGCCTCCAGCTCCGTCAGCTCCAGCCGGACCTTCTCCAAGTGGTAGGCCCGCCGGTTCCGGATCTGCCGCAGGGGGAATGGGTTCAGGTCCCCAAAGGAGATCCCGATCAGCTTCCTGGCAGAACATGGCAAAGACAGAGCATCGGGGGGGTCAGGTGAGAGCTCAGCCTGGCCTGGGGGCCCGGGGGCGAGGGGAGGCGGACCCCAGACACTGTGCTGAGGGCCTGACGTGGGTGTCACTCGGAGGCCAGTGCGCACACAGAGGCTGCAGGGCAGGCCCCAGATGATGGCCTGGATCCAGTTCCACCACACACGCCCTGCGTGACATGGAACGTGGGAAGCTCCCCCCTTTCCAGCCCCCAGTTCCTCATCTGTACACTGAGGTAACAGCAGTGCCACCTCCCACATGGGTTTACTCGAGTCGCCGCCCGGGAGCACCAGGACGGGGCCTGGCACTTGCTCAGTGGTGGTGGGCCCCTGCATCCTCAGAACCGGCATGAGGCCTGGTGCAGGGCGCCCTCAGGAAGGCGCTGCTGCTGGACCGACTGACGGGGTGAAGTGGTGCACAGATGCCCCAGCAAATGTGGGGACAGCCGTCAGGCCCAGTCAGTGGTGTGACAGGTATTAAGATGCACCTTACACAGAAGTGTGCAGTTCACAGGTGTCGTACTATCCCCAGGTCTAGGCACCCACCACAGTAAACATTTAAAAATCATGGGTTTTGCCCCTTACCATTGGCCAGCAGTTTAGTAAAAACGGAACTAGAAAGTGCCCATAACTAGAAGCTATAGACTTTTGGCACTAACCATGCCGTGTCTCTGCAGTTGTCATAGAAGCCGGTTCCTCCGACCCTCAGCCCCTGCCCCACTCCTGCAGGCCCCAGCAGCAGGGACCAAAGGCCTGGTACTCTTAAAGACCCCAGGAGAGGCTGTGATGAAACAAAAATGTCACTGGACTTCCCCTCAACTTCCTCCCCATTTACACCTGCTACTCCTCAGTCACGTGGGCTGTTTTACTATAAGGTGTACACAGATAAGACAACACATGCCCTTAGCATCACTCCCTCTTATATTTTTAAACACCCACTTGTTAGACATGCCTCACAGCAAGCCAGATGATGCTCCTGCCAGAAGGTAAAGGGTCAGAAAGTCTGGCTCTCAGAGCTGAGCTCCCCAGAGCGTGTTCTAGAGCCAGTGAGCAGGAGTGGCCTGAGCACAGCCACGGTTCAGTGTGGGTCTCAGTGAAACAAGATGCTGGCCAGGAAAGGGGAACCAGATCTGCAGGGCCAGCCCCTTTCCTCTGACAGCTGTTAGTCACAGGTTCCATACACCTGGAATCGAGGCGTCCGGGCCCTTCCTTGCTACAAAAAAACCGAATTAGACTAACACTGTCTGCTGCTTCCACCAGGCCGTCACTACTGCCCATGAACACAGCCTGCAGCGGCAGGGAAAACACACCCTGCTCTGCCTCGGGCCTGGAAGGTCCAATCAAGAGGTGAGAAATGCCCTGTGTCAGCTGAGTCCAGAAGACGATACTTGGCACCTGAGAGGTCCCCAAGAGTCCTGACTCAGAGACTGGTCTAATCTTGTCTTACCCACCTCCCCTGACCACATCTGACTGGGAATTCCCTGCCTCCTCTGCAGAACCAATCAGTGTACTGCACAGTCGCTGTTCCTTGGAACCGGTGATCTGGGGAGCTTATTAAGCACTGGGGCCCTATTACAGAGGTGGGGCTCCACCACTTCAGGCATCTGCAGTCCTAACAACACCCCCAGGGTGATCCTGCTGCACTCGGAAACTCCAGGAAGTCCGGGGACCTTGACTTCCTGCAGTCACTCACCAGGTGGCGCTGCAGGAGCACGCACGACAGACCACGTCCCAGTTCCGCCTCTGTCTCTGCCACCCTGCAGGGCATCACTCACAACCTGCACAAAACTGTCCCGGGCTGAGCAGGATGCCCTCCACATGCATTAGCTGTCAGAGTGAAGTGCACTTCACACCATTCTTGTTGTCTTGACCGGATGTGGGATTAACGAATACTCCCAAGGTTCACCCCAGGACAGACATTCTCAGATATCCTATTGTTGATATGGCAACAAGCCTGAAAAAATCTGAAAACCCACTTCCCAAGTAAAAGATCCTGACAATAGTGGTGACATGTAAGGATGCCAGGTGTGGCCCCAGCCAGTATCTTCTCCCAACATCCACCTCCCCGGTCCCCTTGCCTCACTCAAGAGAACCACAGGGGAGAATGGTCAGGCCCCTCTCTCTGGTCCCACACCCCCCCATCCCAGGACCCCTCAGCACTGGTGCCTTTCAGCTCCTCCTGTCTGACGCTGTCCAACCACTTCTCATGACATTGGCCAAGAAAAGAAGCCGCCTTCTCTTCTTGTGAGCATCGGGGGGGCAACTGGTCTTTGTCAAGGAGGTGGTCACCCATCAGTGGATCGAAGAGTCAGTTTAGTGAGTCATGACAAGCATTTTAAATATGTGATACACAGTGTAATTAGAAAATATCAGAGGGTACAGCACAGGTCTGTATCAAGCACTGGAACTATTTCAATGAACAAATTCTCCTGTTCCAGTTACAGACTCTCTAGTATGTGTGTCCCAGGTTGTGAGATAAAATGTTCTTCTTATGGGTGGCAGTCAACACAGTTTGAAGAACATTAATAAGCTCCACATGTTTGTCAGTGAAAGGACGCCTGTGGTTTTCATGAGGCCACAAGTCTGCTACAGGGATCCACTCCCGTACAGGAAAGGTGGCTCCTAGCGCCTCAGTGCAGTGAACATTAACAGGGACTCAGGGGTTCACAAGGATGTGCACCCCACTTGCTCAACCAACAGCAGGTCCACAGAAACCCTCTGGAGAACATGCCTGGGCCACCAGGGCCAGAGCAGCTGCGAAGTGTGGTTCAGCGGACACAAGGACAATGACGATGGCCCAGAAAGGCCCCCTATGTTTGTGGGGCAACAGGGATTCTTTTTTTTTTTTTGCGACGGGGATTCTTGACCACTCGGCTGCCCAGGCCAGAAAGCTAGGGCCCTTCCAAGTTCAAATTCCCTCTCCACTCCTTTCAACCTGCCCACTCTGTTCTGCCTCTGGGGGCACCTCGCTCCAGGCTACCACTTCTCTCACCTGGAGCCCGGGCCTCCTGCAGTCAGTCCTGCTCCAACCAGACATGCCTTTCTCATGTCCAACCTGCAGGGACTTCCTAACACTCAGGATGAAGCAGCCTCCTGGGCAGAGTCTACAAAAGGCTTAACAACCCAGCTCTGCTCAGGCCTGGCCTCGATCCTGCCATGCCAGCCCCACCCTGGCCGAGCCTCTGGGGCTGCGCCCTAAACATGCCGTGCTGTCACGCCCTGCACACAGCTCCTGGGTGCCCTCTGCCCAGGGGGCCCACGCCCTGCCACCCCCACCAAACCCAGTTTACCCGGGCTTCCTTCACCACAGCTCTGAGCAAACCCTGCTGTAACATCCTCACAAGCTCTCCGAGGACAGGACCTGCTCCTCACCCACCACCCTCTGTGCCTGGCAGAGGGCCTGCTACATGGCAGACATTCAGTAAGTGCTTGTGAGACATGGAAGGATGTGCTTTGGTTGTTAGGATTTATGTTTATTGGGTCAAGGATAAAAGCTCAGGGGCCCTGCTCTCCTGGACATCTGGGGGTCCCCCAACGACTCACCTAGCATCCAGGATAGTGCGTGTGAAGTAACGGAGGTACTTGAATATGGACATTGAATCCTGAAGTTTCAGGATCTCCTCTTCCTTGTATTTAAAAAGTGCCAGGGCAAAGCGGAAGATAACCTGCAGAAGGACAGGGAATCTGTGAGGGGAGAAGCACCGAGCTCCAGGCACTAGCTCCAGGGATGGGAGACCTGCCGGATCCCTGGGAGCGCGGCCTGCATCGGGGCCCTGGGGCAGACACGACCTCAGGAGCCATTTCTGCAGGTGTCTTTCTCAATAGAAAAACGTTTTCAACTCTCTGGTGGTGTTCAGCAACACTTCAGCCCAAACCAAAAATTTCCTTAAGAAGTAGAATCTTTGTGGACTCCTCCACATTCAGCTCACATTTCTAGTCCATAAGCTATACAGGACTAGAGATAAATGTTAAATTAATCAAAACCAGGGTCCTCTTATTCTGAAACTCTTAGAAAGCTCTACCTCTGGAGGTAGTTTTTATCTCACCTACTAAAATTAGGGTCTGAATTACTGACTTCTGAATATGGGGAAAGAAAATTTGAAAAACAAGCTTTTTTTTTCTGATTTGTCTCTGGGTCACTGTGCTGAGGCCAGAGGACATGGACTCCGGCTGCTCCTGCAAGTTTTAGCAGCTCTGGAACAAATTACTTCACCCACATCTAAGGGTGTTGGCTGGTCTGCAACAATGTGAATTTTCTCTTATTCAGAAAACAATACTTACAGAGTTAAAATAGGTGATCCTTCTCTTAGCATCCCTACCTGTGACCCAGTGGGAAACACTGTTTAAGCCCTGGTTGAGAACTCTTAATAATGACAGACTGAATTTAAAAGGTGATGATGTACTATGTTGGACACAGTATGGGATTAATATACACAGTCAAACTTTGCTGGTGGGAGCAGAAATTGGTAAGGCCCTTCTGCAGGCAATTTGGCATTCTCAATGAAAACTACAGGGTCTTTTGATTCTGGATTTACCCTGGACCCAGCACATCCACTTCTAGGACTAAACCTATGGATGTACTTGTACCTATAGAAAGACAGTTATAATGAGTCATTGCAGCACAGTTTGAAACAGCAAGAGACTGGAAACAATGTGAATGTCCATTATCAGGGGACTATTTGGTAAATTTCTGGTTTATCTGGAGAAGGGGATATTACCAGAGTTTAAAAAAAAAAAAAAAAAAAGCCAGATCTATATACCCTGATATGGAACAATCTCCAATAAATAATAAACTGAAAAATCATATTTTAGATATACATCAAATACCTTGAAAAAGAGATACAGTACATTGAGAAGAACAGTTAGGAGACTGGGAATCTCCTTTCAACTGCACACTCTTAGTTATATGATTTGAGTTTATCATGTATTACTTATTCACAAACTGATTTTTTTTAAAGCATACACAGACTGGGTGGGAGTCCTGTGAGCAGTAGGGCTCTGCAGCTGGCCCCCTGAGTCTGCCCCAATCATCTGCTCACTCTGGGCCTCTAACTCCTCATCCATACAATGGGCTAATACTGCCAGCTGTTTAACAGAGGCTGAGGCTCAGACTGCAAACCATCGAAGCCCCTGTGCCGGGCACGGGGTTTGGCACAGACTCGCTTCTGATGAACTGGCAACTGACTGCAGTTTCCTGCGACCCCTCTGGTGGCCCCCAGGGCTGGATCATTCTGCCCCTTGGTAACCGTCGCACATCCCAGTTAAGCTGGGATGCCTCTGCCACTGCCCATGGAATCATCCAGTGAGCAGACCCACCTTTGGTCCCTCATAAAGGAAAGAGTCCCATATTTTAAAGAGGATGTCACTGACGACGCTATCCACAAACACCACCAGGAACCAGTTGAACGTGATGAGGGTGTAGTCGACTTTGTACTGTTCAAAGTGGGCATGCAGTCGAGGCAGCTTCTCGCTCATGAGGTCTCTGAACACCCGCTGGTCCACCTGGAGAGGGAGCAAAGGGGAGAAGTGTGTGGGGGCTGCCATGGCACAGAGCGGGTCATCCAGGGCCCCGGGGGGCTGCAGGCCCGTCACAGTGCACCGCGGTGTAGCCGTTCCAAATGTGTGGAGGGCTCACCCCAGAGCGGAGGGCTCTGTGCCCCAGAAGCAGTTGACCTCACACGGCAGGCGCTCACCAAGTGCCCGCTGACTGTCATCCTTTCCACAGGGCGGGGGACTGGGTGCGACGGCCTGAGGCCACGCGTGCACTCAAAATGCCCCATGAAAACAGCTGCTGCAGAGCTGGTGGAGTAGTCAACCTTGCTAATCTGTATGGAAATACAGAGGGTGCTGCTACACAGGGCCACAACCTGAGTCCCTGGCCCAAGAGGAAGTGTGGTATCACCACATCCATTCGCCAAGTATTTGCTAGCTGGGTGGGGCAGTGAGGGAGCCAGGACTCCAGAGTCAGCTGCACTTGAGCTTGGGTCTCAGCTCTACTACTGACTCCAGAGTGGCCTTGGACACACTGTATTCTGGAGAGCTCTGCTCCTCATCCGGAAAACAGTAACAGTCTCCTTCTCCCAGGGCTTCTGTGAAGACTACAAGAGACTCAGGTAAATACCTATCAACATAGGTGGCTGTTATCTCTCCATGTTCTGTGTCAGGCAGGGGCCAGTGCTGGGCAGAGGCTTGACTCGCGTTCAGTGCTGACCTCTAGGAGCTAAAAGATGAGTGGGGAAGGAGATGTATGGGCTGTTACACCAGCTGTGCCAGGGCTTGGTAAAGATGTGTTTGCAGAGCATTACAGAGCCCCGGACGGGTCCCAGCCAAGTCTGGGGGAGAACAGCCCTGAAGCAGAGGGCACAGGACTGTGGGCAGAAGGGGTGTGAGGGAGGCAGCCCGGCCTGGCAGAGGCACCATGCCCCTGAGGGTCAGACTTCATCTACAGGCCAGGGGCTTTTCCAGCCTTTGTCTGTCACCCACAAGACAACATACGTCAACATCACCCAGTCTGCATCGAACAGAAACAAATCTTTCATGAGCATTACTTAACTTCACACAGGAGGACACACTTTGATGCCTCAATTCTAGTCTATTCAACTTAATGTGATGAAAAACACTACTGCCAACCCCCTATACTTATTTCTCTACTCATGTTTGAAAAATGCAGCAGGCAATGAAGGAGAAGCATCAAGAGGCTTTGGGTAGGAGAGTGATGGGGCTGGATTTGTGCTTTAGATCTGTCTCTCTACCTGCAACAGGGGCCGAGCTAAAGGGGAGGCCCATGGAGGGCCCCCACACCCAGAGCAGAGGGGATGAAAATCAGAGCCAAGGGTAGCTGGTAGGAGGATAGGAGCACCTAGATCGGAACTACATGGAGGTAAGGTCTGTAAACCATGCAGACCCCGTGCCATCAGAGGTAAGGAGGAGGGGTGCCTGGAATACACAGGCGTCCAGAGGAGCTGGAGAGGGCAGAGTGTGGTCCCCTGAGGCCGGATCACAGGAATGAGGGCTGGGGAGAGTGAGACATACTGGTGCCTGGGGGCAACTGGAGCAGGACAATTGCAGCTCACCAGAGACCCGGGCTGAGGCTCCACGGCCCGGGTGCAGTGAGGTCACCACTCCACCAGTGAGCAGTGAAGCATCAAAGAAGAAAGAGACCCGCAGAAGAGAGCAAGCCACCATGCACAGCGGGCCACGACCAGGCTGTCCGGGAACAGGGGCAGCTGCGCAGGAAATGCCGGCCGCATTAGCGTGCCCTGAACGGCATACTGAGATGGGAGCGAGAACTGGTGCAACCACCTGGGAGAGCAATCCGGCAACGCCCAGGAGACAGGAAGACACCCTGCAGCAAGCCTGCTCCTAGGACTGGATCCCGAAAAACCCGCCAAACTTTCACCAGCGTTATCAGTCAAGTTATGGTGGAAGGTGTGTGAATTCTTGGGATGACTGAGATACAAGAACAACTAGAAACAATCTAGATAAATGTTAAAGTGACATTTTAAAATGTCCTTTTTTAAGGAGAATCTAAAACTTTGAAAAACTCAATTGTTTACCCTTATGGGAAAGGCTTGTTTTTTTTTTAAATATAGAAGCCACTATAGTAAAAAAAAAAAAATATTTTTTTTAAAAAGAATGTTACACAGGTTCAAGTACAACTAGTTGAAATGTAAAGATTTAAAAGGCAAAGTAAGTTATAAAACATTAATTTCCACAGAAATGATTCTAAAGCATTGTAAAGTCACCTTAGGGTACACAAAGGATAAAATGCAGGAATCATGGTTAGAAACATACATTTTTGTCCAGTTTGCTTTCTGGCTAGAAGAGACAAAATTTCAAAGACCTAAATTAGCCGAAATGAATTATAATTAATTTTTCTTAGAAGACTTAAACAAAAGCACATAAGAAGCTATAAAACCATCTCATGGTGTGCAAAAAGTATCACCCTCTCACCTTCTCACCCACATCTATTCCCCAGTGCTGTAGGATTCTGATAGGTGGACCAGTTACTGAAAGGCAAGTTGTCAAAACATCTTATGGGTGCATGCGCAGTAGCCATGACAAGCCATACCTGGGCATCCTCTTTGGTCAGTTTCCCTGGAAGCCCAGACCCTCCTACAGGGAAGGTCAGCATCACTCACTAGTGATGGTACTTCTGCTGGTGCTATTCCATCCCTCAGCAGATAAACAACAACTACCCACTTGCACACACTTCACACTTGGCACTGGCCAGTGCTGGGGACGAGAAACAACAGGAGCAGGTGCTGCCTTTGCATGCATACTAAGTCGCTCAGTTGTGTCTGACTGTGACACCATGGACTATAGCCCGCCAGGCTCCTCTGTCCTTGGGATTCTCTGGGCAAGAATATGGGCGTGGGTTGCAGTGCCCCCCTCTAGGGGAGCTTCCTGACCCAGGGATCAAACCTGCGTATCTTACATCTCCTGCATTGGCAGGTGAGTTCTTTACCACTAACGCCGTTAGCATGCATGCACACTGGCTTTAAGAGGCTGTAAAGAGCCAAGGGAGACAACAGCTGACTATTGGGCCAAGTGATGGCGATATGATGCCCTCTGCCTAGAAGGACTTGGGCTGAAAGTGCCTGAGAGGAAGGGACCAGTCAGCTGGCCTTGAAGTGGGAGAAGACCCAGGCACACGCCTTTCTTGCCAGGTAGGTGGCAGATGGTGCCCTGTTCTTGAGGCTGCCTGGGGCTTGGCAGAGGGTTGGTGTGGGGAAGGCTGCCAGGGGAGGCCTGCTCAGGCCTCTGTTCAGCTCTCTGAGCTCAAGAGGATGTGGAATGACTATATTCATCTCTGTGTCCCCGGCGTCTAGTGAGGTCCTGGCACACAATGTACACTCAGCCGAGGGGACAGACGGAGAAGCTGCTGAGTGTCTGGACGACAGTGCAGCATGAAGGGGCTCAGTGCTCAGCTCCGGCAGGAGGCAGCTGACGGCAATCTGCAAGGCATGGCGCTGGGGCTGACCACACACACACACGGCTATCCCCATTTGAAGAGTGGCCTTACACAACATCTGTTACAGAAAACCGGTTAAACACCTCATGTCCAATCAACTGATGGAATATTACCAAATATGACATTGAAAATGAGATAACATTATGAGAAAATGTTCGTGCTGTCATGTGAATGTAAACCAGCCAGGATAATCGGCTCTGAATCTGGATACTTAAATGTATTGGGGAAAAGTCAAAACGAAATATATCAAAATGCTAACTATGGTTCTCAAGTTGGTAGGGTAACAGGTGACTTTTCATTTCCCTCTTAATATGCATTTCTTAAAGAGATGGGAATACCAGACCACCTGACCTGCCTCCTGAGAAATCTGTATGCAGATCAGGAAGCAACAGTTAGAACTGGACATGGAACAACAGACTGGTTCTAAATAGGAAAAGGAGTACGTCAAGGCTGTATATTGTCACCCTGCTTATTTAACTTACATGCAGAGTACATCATGAGAAAGGCTGCGCTGGAGGAAGCACAAGCCGGCATCAAGATTGCCGGGAGAAATATCAAACAAGATATGCAGATGACACCACCCTTATGGCAGAAAGTGAAGAAGAACTAAAGAGCCTCTTGATGAAAGTGAAAGAGGAGAGTGAAAAAGCTGGCTTAAAGCTCAACATTCAGAAAATTAAGATCATGGCATCTGGTCCCATCACCTCATGGCAAATAGATGGGGAAACAGTAGAAACAGTGGCTGACTTTATTTTCTGGGCTTCCAAATCACTGCAGATGATGATTGCAGCCATGAAATTAAAAGACGCTTACTCCTTGGAAGGAAAGTTATGACCAACCTAGACAGCATATTAAAAAGCAGAGACATTACTTTGCCAACAAAGGTCCGTCTAGTTAAGGCTGTGGTTTTTCCAGCAGTCATGTATGGATGTGAGAGTTGGACTATAAAGACAGCTGAGCACCAAAGAATTGATGCTTTTGAATTGTGGTGTTGGAGAAGACTCTTGAGAGTCCCTTGAACTGCAAGGAAATCTAACCAGTTCATCCTAAAGGAGATCAGTCCTAGGTGTTCACTGGAAGGACTGATGTTGAAGCTGAAACTCCAATACTTTGGCCACCTGATGAGAAGCATGGACTCACTGGAAAAGACCCTGATGCTGGGAAAGATTGAGGGCAGGAGGAGAAGGGGACAACAGAGAATGAGATGGTTGGGTGGCATCACTGACTCGATGGACATGGGTTTGGGTGGACTCCAGGAGTTGGTGATGGACAGGGAGGCCTGGCGTGCTGCAGTTCATGGGGTCACAAAGAGTCGGACACAACTGAGCAACTGAACTGAACTGAACTGATGCATTTCTGTATTAGCTAACTTCAGTGAGTATATCTATTGGGCTTCCCTGGTGGCTCAGATAGTAAAGAGTTTGAGGAAGGCTGTGAGAGGCCTGGGCCCAGCGCAGGGAGGTTGTGGCTGCATCTGTGAGTGAGATGGAGGGAAGGATGAGTGGGTAAAGGCAGAAAGAGAGAAGAAGAGGCACCTTCAATGATGCAGGAGAGGGGACGGTGACCTAACAGTGGTGAGAGGACAAGGGAACAGATCTGAGCCACCTGGCGGGTGGCAGTGATCAGAAACAGCAACTCCAGGGGCACAGAGGGACCGGAAGGGGGAGCGTGGGCTGACCCAATTCCTGGCCTGGGGACTATGGGTGACAGGGCAGTGCAGGTGCTAACAGAAGGCAACAAGGGGGTTCCCTCCAAAGACAGAAATGCAAATAAAACACAGGGCCCAACTAGGCCAACAGAAACCACACGAAACATTTACAACAGGGATTTTCCCAGGGCAGTGGTCACATTGGTGACAGGGAGGCCGAGAAGTCAAGCAGTTGATGGTGAGGTGGCCCAGAGGCCAGGGCAGGAAGCCACCCCTAGGCTGGAGCAGGGGGGCCCCCAGTGGCACAGACAGGAGCTGGTGCCACAGAGGAGACAGAGTCACTGGCAGGAAGTGCCCGAGGCAGAGAGGGGAGAATGGCCCTCAGCTCCCTGCCCTCCTCCAGGCTCCCCACAGTGCCTCTGCTGGCCACGCACGGGCTGGGAGATGGCCCGGGCCTGCAGATCCAGCTGTAGGGAACAGAGAAGAGCAGGGAAGGGCAGGACACAGGCCCAGCTGCAGTCAGGAGTCACAGGGCTCTCGGGGAGGAGGCATGGACACAGGTCAGACACAGGAGGAGGAGGGCTGCCAGTGGGGGAGCAGGCAAAGTCCATCTGGAAGCCAACGACAGCAGAAGCCCCAGTTCAGCACGGGAAGAGATGCCCTGGGCTGCAAGGGCCAAGGGTCTGGTCCTGAGGTGGGAAGTCGCCAGTGGAGCCAGAACCCCTGGGCCCTCCCAGCCCACATCATCCTACCGGCCCCTGGCTTCAGACTCCAGGAGCGGTGGGCAGGAACTGTGCTGTTCGGACCTCTTGCTGCGGGCGGTGCTGGAGACCCCAGCTCTGTCCCTCTGGACCTGTTACAACATTGTTCACAGGAGTCGTGTCGTCCCTGCTGTTTCCAGCCAGTGAGCGAGCCGGGCAGGGGCACAGACGCAGGCGGGTCTCGTGTGCACTTTAACAGGTGACCTTGGCTCAAGGACTCCACACTGGCCTGACCAAAACTTTCTGAGAACTGCACAGCAGGTTGGGGTCTTCCCCACTACCCAAACCTCCCTCCTTTCGCTGGTCTGGGGGTTCTCCTGGCCTTCCCCAATCCCTCCCCTTGATCCTTCATGGGTTTTCCCCTCAATAGTCTCTGGCATGTCTGCTTCTGCCTTGGCCTCTGCCTCTTGGAGAACCAGAGCTAACACACCCAGGCTCCCCAGGCTCCCCTGAACTGTGGCTTAGCCAGCCAGGCAGAGTCCAGGGGAGACAGTGCTGAGCAGTGACCACAGAGCAGGTCTGCTGGCTTCCAGGGCACTGAGTGAGCCTGACCGGGCACCCACTGGCTTGTGAGCAGCCCGACCCAAGCTGGGGGAAGCGGGGGCGGGCGGAGGGGGCGGCCTCCGTGTGCACCTTGTCATGCCCATGGAGCATCCCCCCAATCAACGCTTAATTCAGGTCACATTTCAGCTCTAATTCTACAAGTTGCTGACTGAAGCACAATATTTTTAGAGTACCTGGGATCCTAAAAGAGTCTTTGTGTAATAGTCTCGAGGCATGAAAACTTCCACTATGGTGACTAGACACCAGAAGGCATCTTCTTGTTCCAGGTACAGGAGGGCCACGGCCACTAATCTACAAGCAAACAAAGGACAATGTGAGCGCCAGCCCCCTGGCCCAGACCCAGGCAGCACAGCCCATCTTCACAGACGCCTCCATGGCGACTTCCACTCTCCAAGAAATAATACCAAGTAAGTATTTTGTGGCAAGGGAAGCATTTCCTAGTTTGAAAAGCAAAGCTACATTCACCCTCCCTTTCGTTTCTTTTTTGTTTAAAGATGATGAAATTATTTCCCAATGATCCAGTCGGCCTCATTTAAAAAAATTTTTTTCATGATAAGATTTTGCTAATGCAGCTAATTCTTTGAGTTTTTTAAGTTCCAACTAATCCTTTTATGCACAAAAAATCAAGGGGTGAATTTGAATACAAGGGAGAAAGAACACAACGATGGTTTAAAAACAACTTTCTTGATACCAATCTACTTGAAATGGGGCTTCACGCAAATGAACCATCATGGGGGCTTTCTCAAAACACTGCATCCACGGCATGCACGTGGGGTGGGGAAGAAAGCCTTTGTATCAGCTGTTTGGTCATTCACAATGGAAACCTGGGTCCGGCTATATTTGACATTGTCACCACCGAGAAGTTACTCACCCAGTAACTTCATCAGGTCTGGCTCTGAGCAGGCATTTGGGACAGAAAGATGGGAAGGAAAACACAATAGAAAAGCCCCTCTCTACACACCTGAGAACTTCTGTTTGTGCATCACTCATGGGAGAGACCTGAAGTCACTTCTCAGAATTTGTTTTTGCTTTCTTCCTTGGACAAAATTATAATGAAATCTCAAATTAAGAGGTTAAAAAAAAAAAAAAACTGGGAAGGGGACGCCTTGAGTTGGCATGAATGGGATGGAGAGTAGAAAGGTTACAAAGAGTAGAGATGGGTAAGGAGGGAGAAACAGGATGTGTACAGCACCGGAGGACGCCACAAGAAGGGGCAGAGAGACTGAGATCCGCAGAGCCTTCAAAGACATCACTTTAAGTTAACTGATGTTCATGATGATAGGTGTGAATCACTTAGAAAAGGATGCTGTTGCTGCTGCTGCTGCTAAGTTGCTTCAGTTGTGTCCGACTCTGTGCGACCCCATAGACGGTAGCCCACCAGGCTCCCCTGTCCCTGGGATTCTCCAGGCAAGAACACTGGAGTGGGTTGCCATTTCCTTCTCCAATGCATGAAAGTGAAAAGTGAAAGTGAAGTCGCTCAGTCGTATCCGACTCTTAGCGACCCCATGGACTGCAGCCTACCAGGCTCCTCCGTTCCTGGGATTTTCCAGGCAAGAGTACTGGAGTGGGGTGCCATTGCCTTCTCTGTTAGAAAAGCTAGTGTTCTGCTAAAGTTCTGGGTTCTCAGAATGTGTGTACAAAATAATGTGCATGGAAAAAAATCCAGTAAAATGGTTAAAGTTTAGAGGTCCCAATGGTGATTGTGCACAGAAAGTCTAAATTAAAGCTGGAAAGTGTCCTAATGTGGGGAAGAGCTGATTCTATACCAGTGTCAGATAAATGGGGTGCTACTGCACCCCTAACAGGCATGCTCAAGTCCTCACCAAGATGCCTGAAGTTTCAGAAGGTTTTAGCTTTCAGGAATTTTTAGACTGAGTATGCAGTGTGAACTGTCCATTTAAGCAAAACAAGGCTGCTTTGTTAGGCAATATCTTATTTATAGCCTTTTTTTTTTTTTTTAAAGGGGACCATTGAGGAGCAGTCGAAGTCCCTCTTAACTTTCAGGGCACAGAGAGGGGACCCTGGCCTGACCACCACAGAGACAATGACTTCCTAGAAACCACTGGTTTCAGGTCTTAACCAACTAACATTCCAGTTTAAGCTCTTCTTCCTGCAATGCTCTCATTTCAGATGCAAAAGACAGTCTGGATCCAGAGGTCTGTATCCAGCATGGATGAGGATTAAAAAAGGCCCAAGAGCTGCTAGAATAAATGTCAGCATTCAAAACTCAATGCATGCACTTGACTTACAGGAGAACTGCTAAAGATCACACATGGAGCTTCTTCACTCTTTGTTCGTGTTTCTAGCAAGCTGGATTATCTACTTTGGGAGAGATATAAATGGACTCTAATGACAGAAGTGAGTAGAAGCGGCAGGAGTGCACAGGTGAGAGACAGACAGAGGTAAAACTCAGCCACTAGCACTCAAAGTCCAATGCCAGCAAGCAGCTTCACAGAGCACAGACCTCAGTACCTCCCGTGGCCTCATGCCGGTGCAGCTCAGCTCAGAATAAGGAGCCTGGATTGTTAAGAGAAGGTGAGAGGCTTTTCAGTGTCCTTTGCCTATGGAAGCAGGGAAGCATGCCAGACCTGCAGAAGACTCTAGTCCAAAAGAAAACATGTTTGGGCTCTTCAAGGGCTAGGTTTTGACCAGCTGAAAAACTGTCTGGGGCAACCTCATGACTGACAAAGATCCTGTATACACAGGGAGTGCCCTTGTTGTCATATCATGCATTTTAAATGAATGAATGCAAACTGCAGATCAAAACCTGAGTGTGAGGACAACAGCAAGGAAATCTAAATGAGAAACCTAGTTGTTTCAAATAGTTTGGTGTTCTTAAGACTTCGAAAGCATGCTTGTTTCTCTCAATTATTCTAGAATTGGGGATGGTGCATAATTCAAATTAGCTTACTGCAGCTATTAGTACTTCTTTCGCTTAAAAGACTGGCTTTTCTTGGCTTACCAGGAAGGGAAGGGGGCTATCAGGCAGTCCCTGGAGCTACAAGTTATCTTAAGAACAAAGAGGAGCCCTCCGTGGGCTGGGGACCTACCTGTTGAGACCCTGGCAGTAGCCGATGTCTGGATTCCGCCAGGAGAAGGCGAGCAGGACGTTGCGCAGCTTCTGAATGCCTTCCGAGGTGGGGCATGAGTAATGCTTGTTGTTGGGCAGAGTCCGTAGCAGGTCCAGCTCGATCTGCTTGGAGGCTGGGTTCTGTTTCTCCAGCGCCTTCTGAAGCAAAGTCTGGAAGTAACCAGGCTGAGTGCTGTCCTTGAACTTCTTGATGTGACGGTCCACACACCACTTCCACACCTTGGAACGGTGCTCATGTGGGATGCCCGCACGGACCAGGTTCTTTAATTCTGGGGAACACGTCATCTCCCTGTTCACTGTGCTCGCAAAATAGTTTTCCCA
Source organism: Dama dama (assembly GCF_033118175.1). Lineage (NCBI taxonomy): Eukaryota > Metazoa > Chordata > Mammalia > Artiodactyla > Cervidae > Dama > Dama dama. Next base: position 38,738,723 of record NC_083693.1, read on the forward strand.
CTTGACCCCAGTGGAGACCTCCTGGTTTTCTGTGAGGTAGAGGGTCTTCAGGTCCAATGCCCGGACTTTGGCGACCAACTTCTCTTCCTCGTCATCCTCTGGGACAGTCTTAAACCCATAAATGTCATATTCACTGTTGAGGAAAAAAACGAAAAGTTAAATGATGCAATCTGGCAAAAAGGTCAGTGAAACATGAAAAAGAACCTAGAAATCTACTCATATCTAAATGGCACTGTGATATATGACCAGGCATTTCAATTCAGTGAGGAAATAATTAACTTCTCAATAAATAACTGGTGAGAATAACTGGCTATCTGTATGGAAAAAACTGCTTTAGATCCCTTCTTGATACTACACAGGCAAAAAAGCAATCAACTCTAGATGGTCGAAGCACTCAATGTAAAAGCACAGAAAATACAAGCAAGACTGCAAACACAAGGCTGATAAATTTGGCTACATTAATATATTAATACATGTGCATGTATGTTTATATAGCATACATATACACATGCATAACACTTATGCTCAAAAAATACCATTTTAAAAAGTAAAAAGACAAGGGAGAAAACATTACATTAGTAAGATACTAGGAATGAAAAAGAATTAAAGCTATGGTAGGCAGAATAATGGCCCCCAAAGACGTCCCTGGAATCTGTGAATATGTCACATTTAGTGGCAAGAGGTACACCGTGTGTGGAATTACAGCTATGGCCCTTAAGACAGCAAGGTTATCCTGGATGTCCCAGGTGGGACCACAGTAATCACAGGAGCCCTTAAAGTTGAAGAGGAAAGTAGGAGAGTGGACCAGAGAGATGTGACAAAGGAAGAAGAGTCAGAGGGATGTGAAGTGGGACAGGGCTTGGACCCACGGTTGCTGGCTCTGAAGATGGAAGAAGGCAGCCACAAGCCAAGGAAAACAGGTGACCTCGAGGAGCTGGAAATGGCCACACCTGATGACCAGCAAGAAAACAGAGACCTAGCCCTACAACCAGAAGGAACTGTATCTTCCAACAACTTGAGTAAGCAAGGACACAAACTGTCTCCTAGAACCTCCAAGAAGGAATGCAGCCCTGCTGATACCCTGATTTCATCCAGTAAGACCATGCTGGACTGCTGACCTACAGAACCGTTACACAGTAAATATGTATCACAAACTTAGCAACTTAAAACAATGATGGTGATGGCAGTCACAGGAAACCAAAAGGAGGCCTCTCACACACCGCTGCTGAGTCTGTAAACCTGTAGGAGCACTCTGAAAACCGGATCCAGCAGAGCTGAAGATAAGCACATCCAGCACTGGAGAAACTCTCACGCCAACACATGGACACATGGATACACATACCACTGATGTCTAGTGCATCACAGTTTGTAAAAAGAAAAAACAGAACTACTCTAAGTGTCTACCATGAGATGAAGGAATAAAAAAGTGATATACAAGGAAGCTGTGTAAGGCAGATAAAAAAAACTGCTCAGGGGCTACATAAATCCATCTGTATAATTTCAGAAAACCATGTTGAAAGAAATAAGTCACAAAAAGGTATGAATATGGTAGGATTAGCATATTAAAAAGTGTCTTCAATTAGAGGTACACATTGAAGTGCTGAAAGCAGAAATGACATGTCTGGTCCTTGCTTTAAAATATATCAGAAAAAAAATTTCGGAGGGAGAGGATAAGAAGAAACAAGATTGGCAAAATGTTAATAATTGTTAAATTATTGGGTAACAGTTACATATGGGGGTGTCATATGATGCTACTACTTTGAAATTCCATAATGAAAAGTTAAAAGTAACTCAATATACACAGTTATTATTCTACTTATACAGAAAGTTTGAAAACATACAACAGATGGGCAGATAGCTGGGCTCTGTCCTCATGGGAGTCAGTCCCCAAACCCCACTCCCGAAACACAGCAGGAGAGCACAGCGTGGGGAACCTGGCTGCCCAGACTGGGGTCCTGTCCTGGCCACTCCCTGGCTGTGTGACCTGGGCAAGTTACATCACCTCCCTGACCCCAGCTTCAGCATTTGCTGAGGATAAAAACACCCTCCTCACTAAGTGTTAAACATGAGCAGTGGCACAGCTCCTGGCACACAGACCTCAGTAGTTTTGTGACAATGGCATTGGTTGTATTCCAACAGCATATTTTTTACCTGTCATCTGAGTAGCATGGACAAGGCAGGCCAGTGCTCTAAGCACAGAGAAGGGAAAGAGCAGGTCGGGCTGAGGCAGGGCTTCCCCTGGGACCAGGGTGGGGCAGGAGAAGCCAGGCATAGTGGGGGTGGAAACAGGAGGAGACTGGACTAAGTGCATTCACAGACTTCTCCTGCCAATATTTCATGAAACTCATTTTTTAGAAACTAGGATATGAAGGTTCTTAATCCAAGATACATCACAGGCTGCCAGACTCCGTGATTTTCTGAAAAACATATGCAATACTGTGTGTATATCCAACCGCATTTTGGGGCCAAGTGTCTCCATGGCTTGAATCAGACCCTCAGTGAGTTCTGAACCACTGGATCAGGTTACCCAAGTATGCTTCCCTTACAGAGAAGGCCCAGTTACCCACTTAGGGGCTCCTTTGCTTTCAAACTCCCCATGAGTGCAGTTGTACCCATGGGTCTCTGGACAAGATTCTACTCCTCGGAGGACTGGCTCCTCTTATAGCAAGACTGGCTAGCATCCACGGTGGCACGGTACATGCAAGAAAAGTCTTGAAATCAAAAGACCTGGGCTGAATCCCAGCTCTGTTACTTGATTATGACAGCAAGATTGATGAGATTACCTGTTCTAATGACTGACAGTCCTTGTCATGAGTATCGAAGGAGACACGGAGAACTGTGTAAAGTTCTTGGTAAGTGGCTACTGTGCTTAAAGCGGGGCTTGAGAAATGGGTCCCACCACCCCCAGGAGTCACAAGCATCTTTACCTGACAAGATGAGGTTTAATGAACGCTTGCTCTGGATGCTCTGGACTCTCAACCTGCAGAGCGTCCTCCAGCAGCTGGGCTATGACATCCCGAGCAGGCCCCTGTTCTTCTGAGCAAACTGGGGTCTTCATTTCTTGGAGCAGTATCAAGTATTTGCTTTCTATCTGGCAGAGCTTGGCTTCCAGGCTAGAATACTGCAGAGAATGTGGGAGTTACCTCCTTCCAGACAGACACACAGGAAGAGCAATCCTCAAGTATCTCAAGCAATCAATGAATGACAAGCCCAGAACCACTAGGAAGTGAGCCAGAGAGAGACTATATCCCAGGCAAGAGATGAATTTATGCCACAGGCCACTTGTCTTATCTAAATGGTCCACTAAGCCCCCTCTTCCCTCTGGGGGAAGTACTGGTAATAAAGTAATAAGCACAGAAGTACTGGTAATAAGGCTTTTGCATGTCAACACATGAGTTCTGGACAGCGTTGAGGTGAACAGCAGAAACCAGGCCACACACTCATTACTGAAGTCAAGCTGAGCACAACTTGGCACACAGGCCCCAAGCAGCCACCTTATGGTATTTCAATACTTTCCTAGGATGCTATGACCCAGCACCAGCTCCCATCTTCTACCTTATCAGACAAATCAACACATCCCTCGAAAACATGCAGGAACAAGGCCTGGGAAGATGCTCTGGGGACTGTTCAAAAGGTATATGAGGCATTTAATAGCTGCCGACACAGTGTCACTGAATTTCATTTGATTATCACTGGAATATCTATGATGTCTGTACACTTCGCAAAGCCCTCTTTGAAAGAGAAATGAAAGGGAAAGTCGCTCAGTCGTGTCCAATTCTCTGCAACTCCATGGCCTATACAGTGCATGGAATTCTCCAGGCCAGAATACTGCAGTGGGTAGCCTTTCCCTTCTCCAGGGGATCTTCCCAACCCAGGGATCAAACTCAGGTTTGCATCAAACCCGCATTGCAGGTGGATTCTTTACCAGCTGAGCCACAAGGAAAGCCCAAGAATACTGGAGTGGGTAGCCTATCCCTTCTCCAGCAGATCTTCCTGGCCCAGGAATTGAACTGGGGTCTCCTGCATTGCAGGCGGATTCTTTACCAACTGAGTTATCAGCATAGTCACATCTGACTCTCACACCAACCCTATCAGATTCAGAGAAGGCATCATGCTCACCACCCCCACTTAATAGACACGGAACTGACTCACACAACCCAATAGCATAAATCAAAAAATCCAAAAAACCTTAATTTGGGGGACCTCAGAACTGTGTCTTTTTTTTCGATAAAGTTCATTACACCTGTGAATAAAACCCACATCTCAGGGCATTTCTACTGTCTTCATCACAAAGTGAAATTAATCAGTGCTATCACTATATACATTTTAAATACATTTTGGTATCAGTAATCATATCCCTTCAAGCATGGGGGTTTAACTGATTTGAAAGCATGTCCATTTTTGAATAGTTTCTGAATCACATCATCTCCCACCTGAGGAGAGAATGTACGCACCCTGACCTACCTTTGCCATCAGATCCCTCTCTCTTCTTTCTGCATTTCTCCGTAGAGCTGCAAGTTCCAAGATTTCCTTATTTAGAAATTTATTTTGGGTTTTGTACCCCTGTAGATTATCCTGTTGGAAAAAAAAAAGTTCATCGACTCACACTGGTTGAATGTTGATTATCCTTTATAATTAATATTTTGCTGCCTTACCAATCAAATAGCCCTTTCTGAAAGTGAAAGTTGCTCAATCGTGTCTGACTCTTTGCAACCCCATGGACTATACAGTCCATGGAATTCTCCAGGCCAGAATACTGGAGTCGGTAGCTGTTCCCTTCTCCAGAGGGTCTTTCCAACCCAAAAATCGAACCAGGGTCTCCTACATTGCAGGTGGATTCTTTACTAGCTGAGCTACCATGGAAGCCCAAAGGGGGCACTGCGGCTAGCCCTTTCTAAGTTAGAGCAAGTTCTAAGGAACTGAAAATGATTATTAGGCACTTTCTGATTAAGCTTTATGGCCACCCTTGGCAAGGGAAGGAAAGTAGGGACCACTGCATGATGAAGGAGATCGGGAAATAAATTTACTTGATGGTGGTGATTTTTCTCAACTGACCTTAGGAGAAATAAGTAGGACTTATGCCCTAAATCTATGCAAATATTTTATCTACCCATATACACTGAGGTGGTACAAAAGGTAATGTCTTATATTCATCTTGTTTTTTAACTAGAGAAACTGAACAAACTTTCTGTCCATTCTCATTTTTACTTATCCAGTTTATGTAGAAAAGGCTATACATATATACAATGTTCTTAAGAATTACACTTAATAATGAATACCTATAGCCTACAATGTATAAGGCACTTAAGAGATTATGTTCCTCAATTTTTTTTACATTAAAAAGATTTCAAACTTATGGAAAAGTTGGAAGAAAAGTACAATAAACACAATATACCCTTCACCTAAATTTTCCAGTGGTTAACTCTTGACACGTTTGCTTTATGTTTTAAGAGAACATCATAATGACTTTCCTAGTGGTCCAGTGGTTAAGAATCTGCCTGCCAAAACAGGGGACACAGGTTTAAGCCCTGGTCCGGGAAGATTCCACATGCCACAGAGCAACTAAGCCCATGAGCCACAACTACTGAGCCTGCGCGCTCCAGAGCCCGTGCGCCACAACAGGAGAAGCCACCACAATGAGAAGCCCACGCACCACAACTAGAGAAAGCCTATGTGCAGCCAAGGAGACCCAGCACAGTCAAAAATAAAGAAATAAAGAAGAAAAATGAGAGAACGTCACAAGCTAGTGACAAGTTCACCAGGTCCAACTCAAAGTTCAGATCTGGCAGAAGCAGATGCTGTGTGTTAGCTTCAGCCCTTGAAACTCTGAGCAAAGGAAGGGAAAGGTGATCTTTGAGACAATTCGGGCAGTGATCTCTACATGCTCCCTACCAAATCCAGTCTTTTACAAATGTGTTTGTCCCCTACTCTGTGTGAAGTTCCCGAAGAATCTCTGATCCCTCAACCTCAGGAGGAACTATTCACGATAGTTCCAAGGGTGGTCAACAACCACCTTGGTCCAAGGCCAAGGCAGTCAAGAAAGGCCCTGACCTTTGTGCTGTCCCAGGACAGAGACTGCGGCCCCTCCCCAGAGATGTGTCCAGAGATGCCCACATCTCCAAACTGGGAACCACCGTGGCGGCATACAATTTCCCTTGAAAACACAGAAGAATGAAAATGTTCCCGCGGTCCCTATAATCGCTAACACTTACAGAGCAGCTAAGCATGGGAGAGACCCTCAATCTCACTTAAACCTCACAACGCTACTCTTTGGCAACTGCTCATCATCTCTGTTTCCTAACTGAAGAGCTGTCACAGGCAGGCCGTGCGATGACTAAGTGTGGGTCTGGGAGGCAGGCCTGCTGGGCCCCTGGCCAGGGTGCTTGGCCTCCAACTCCCACCTGAGCTCTGATCTGCATCACACATTCTCAGTCTCAGCAAGACCACATGTCATGAAAAGGACTGGAGACAGCCACTGTCAGACCCTGAAGGAGGTCCACAGACTTCCTTTTCTGATCTAAATCATGACGTTCTCCTTTCTTCTGGTGTCTGGAAGCGCTCGTATTTGGAAACAACGAGCAAACATCACCAAACGGCAGGCTGACTGAAGGAAGGTGAGCTAGAGGGCAACTGAAGAATACACTGGACTGTGACGGGCACAGACTGGGCAGTACAAGGTGGGTCGGGGGAGCAGGACACATGTCTTTGAGTTAGACTTCGTGCTTGAGTCTAAGGAAGTCCTGACAGTGCATCTCAAGGATTCTTTCTCTAGAACGACAATCACAGTCTTCACTTAAGACTCTAGCAGGAAAAAAACAACAACAACAACAACAACAAAAAAAGACTCTAGCAGGGGGACTTCCCTGGTGGTCCAGTGGTTAGGAATCTGCCTTCCAACCCAGAGGACCAGGGTCCCACCCCGGTCAACGACCTAAGATCCCACATGCAGTGGGGCAACTAAGCCCGCATGCCACAGCTACTGAGCCCACGCTCTGGAGCCACAAGCTGCAATGAAAGATCTCACACGTTGCAATTACGACCTGATGCAGCCAAAAAAATAATGATTAAAACAAAACTCTGTGGGATACCAGGTGTTCTGTGAAGGCTTTACATGGACTACCTCTTTAAACCCTTACAAGACTCTATGAGGTGAGTGCCATTTCTCAGATGAGGTGAACCAGCCTGCCTCAGGTCAGAGGTCATTAGTGGTAAGGCTGGATTTGAATATAACCAAGTTTGGCTTCAGAGCCCAGGCTCAATCTAAACCACCTCACCATACTGGGCCACATCCCCTTCCTCATTGGTGTTTATTACAGTTGTGATTCTGCTTTTTTCATTTTCATGCTTTCTAAACTAAACTCTGAGCTCCAGGAGGACAGAGACTGTCTGCTTTGTGCAGAGTACAAAGCCCACCCCATGGCCGGCTGGCTGAATGAATGAGTACCAGGCAGGAAAAGCTGTATGTATGAAGTTATTCACGTAACAGCAAATCACAGGAAAGAAGAGAGAGGCTGATTAAATAATGATGACAGAATCAAAAGGTGGATAATGTGGAATACCCCCCTGCATGCCCCGACATACACCGTGGTTCCACTCGCTGGTAAAACGTGCTCCCCTGCAGAGCACCACTCACTGCAGCCTGGAAACCAAACACCCTGGTGCTTCTCTCTAAATACTACCAAAGACAGATATGCTTGCAAAACATAAAATTCAGTTGAGGGACTTCCCTGGCGGTCCAGTGATTAAGACCCCGCCCTCCCAATGCAGAGGGCCTGGGTTCAATCCCTGGTCAGGGAACCAGGTCCCACAGGCTGCAATTCAGAGGTCACAGAAGGCGACTAAAAACCCCATGTGCTGCAATGAAGGCTGAAGAGCCCATGTGCCGCAACTAAGGCCTGACACATCCAAATAAATACAAATAATGAATAATAAAAAAATTCAGCCGACATTAAATATCAGACTGTAAAAAGGGATGTAAAAAAAGACTATAAAAAGGGACTCTAAAAAAAACTATACGAAAGGGATGTATATTTAAGGTTGGGTACACTCTAGCTTGCACATATACACAAAACCAACTTTTACTGGCAACACTAACCAAGACCTTTTTTTTTTTTTTTTAACACGGCTATTTTTGTAGCAGTTATAATTACAAAGTAAAGAGATTGAGGGCTTTGGTGCTGCTGTTGCCCTTTTGGTTTTTCTCACCAATAAATCCTTCTGGCCTCACATTTCTACTGGGTGCTGTCCCTAAGAAGTGGTGACCACAGGAGGCCACAAACATTTCAACAAAGTCGCCTATTATTCCAGAGTTTTACTTTCCATTTAAGAGTTATCTTTAAGGTCCAGACATGACTAACAGTCATCCAGTCCATTGACACTGCATGACAGGGACTGCTAGGCATGAAGCAGGCTCAGTAACGATCTCAAAAGTGGCACGCCTTTGCCCTTCAACAATAAACCGCATTTGGGGACAAAATATCCTCGGTGCCACATTAACTGCAGCCAGCTGAGGAAGACTTTGGGGCCAGCTGGGACGGATAGTTGCAGATCTGTGTGGGGACAGCTCGGGTCTGGGTTATACCAAATGCCTCTATCCTAGGGGACACATCTCCACCTGAAACTTCTCCAAATCGAGAACTGATGGCAGAAAAACTTTGGGGGCCCTCTCAGTGGCCTGGCTGACAGTGTCCCAATGCTTTTCAGCTCTCCCCTGGGGCCAGATAGGTTTCTCCACAGGACAGTCACCTGCCCCCTGCCTCGCAGCATTCTCTGTGCTCATCTGCTGGTCACCACCCCAGGTGTGACAGGGAGAGCCACCTCTGGTCAGGAACCAGCCTCCCGTCCTCAGGGGCAGCCCAGAGAGGCACACGGGGAGGAGACTCTGCCCTCCGTGCTGGGCGTCAGGACACCCCTGCCTTAGGCATGGGGGCAACTGACTCTGTGAAGGCCCTTCTCCCAAGTATGCTGGGAGTCAGGGTCCGCTTCTCCACCTGAGCCCACGCCAGCGGTCAGGAACGATGCTCCCTCACCTGGCCTCCACAGTTTGCCAAGGCGGCTGTGCCGGTGACGGTCCATGCACAGAGGAGGCAAAAAACAGCCACCAGAGGTTACATGGAATAAAGAAGTTCTAAGGGTGTATAAATAGAGAAGTCACAGCTGCAAGGGAGGGGAAAGATCTGAAACTGTTCTGAGCTATGGCGACATCAATGGACTCAGACTTTCATTTTCCATGGAAGCTTCTTAGGAAACTAATAGTTATCTGACCAGGAGTCTTGTGACACTTTTTTTTTTTTTTTTTAAAGGGCACAGCTGCTTTGCTGTCACGCCAAACTAGCTCACCGAGGCCAGGTGCTCTAGAATGACATCAATGGACAGACTGTTAGCGGATCTGGGGTTTCTTTTCCCATAACAGGCACCCAGGCCCTGCTCTTACTTTCAGCCAGTCCAGTTCCAGCTGGTCCCTGCCCGCGGGGGCGGCCGCGGGAGAGCCAGGCACACAGGTCGGGGAGGACGCGCTGCCCTCGCACTCGCTGAGCTGCCGGGAGAGCTTCATGATGACCTCGTCCTTGGCCTGGATGGTCTCCATCAGCATCCCCAGCCGCTCGCTGAGCTCACCCACTTTGCTCTTCAGCATCTTCACTTCCTGCTGAAGACTGTCCTTCTCCTGGTTGAACCTCTCCAGCTGGTTGGTGAGGCCCAGAATCTGGTCGTCCTTCTGGTGCAGAAGCCCCAGTGTGTCCTGCGGGACCCCATCACAGAGGCGGCTGCTTGTGAAGTACTTGTCGTACTGGGAGGACCGCACCGTCTGCTGCAGCAGCCGCACGAGCTCCTGGGAGCCAGGGAAGACGGATCAGGGAGCAGGGATGGGAGGAAAAGCAGAGGTCACGACAAGTCTACACAGAGCAACCATTAGAGTTTGAGCAAATGCAGAAATTTAATGGAAATACTTTAATACCCAACTTCCTCTTGAAGGATCTCAAAAAATAGAGAAGGAAAAATATTTGTTCCATAAAGCCTGTCTGCAGAGAACAATGATAGGAAGCAGGAAATGGTGGACAGGCAGACTGCAATTAGCAATGGTTCCCAGTGAACATTCATCCATATTAAAACATCTGAGCTCTAAGTTCACTGATCTGCCGAGGAATTAAGTATAATTAGGTGTGATCAGCTCAAAAAAAGCTGCTATTTAACAGGATGTGGAAACTCTTTAAAAAAAAACTGTTCACAGGGCTTGGGCTGGAATTACGCTCAGAGAGTGGGCGAGGTGCAGACAACACGCTCCCCAGTTCACGCTAAGGGTCTCACGCTCCTCAGAATTTCAAGTATCTGTGAGTAAACGAGCAAGCAGAGCAGTAGGGCCTACATCAGTGGCCACGGCAATACATAACTCTCAGGGGAAAAGCACCTTCTGGGAAGTAACAGAGTCAGAGAAATAAGAGAGCCGGGGTCCCTGGCTTGCTGATGTGAGATACCACACAAACGTTGAGGAAGGAGAATTACCTTCTGACTGGCTAAGTCTTTTCTTAACCTTTCTAGCTCTTCCTGCTGGTTCTGGACAAGCAGCTGCATCTCAGAGGCCGGCTTGCTGGTGCTGCCACTGCCTGATGGCACCTCGGGTGAAGGGTCACCAATACTGTGGCGATTTTTGTATGATCCAATCATTTCTTTCAAAGGGCGCTTTCCTTTATAGGGAATACGTCCAAAATCAAAGGGAAATCCTGAGCCAGTTATTCCTACATAAAAATAAAAGCTTGTTTAAGTTCAGCCCCGATCTTCCTTTCTGAAATTCCAGTAAAATACATTAAAATACATTCATATCATCGTCTAAGGAGTTCTGCGTGTATCACTGTGCTCCTACCTCGTTCCTGATGACAACCAAACTTAGAACCAAAGATGATCTTTCACGTGATCACTTTTAAGGAAAACTTTCTCTATTTGATGGCTCAATTTTTGCATTGAAAGTGTCAGTCACTCAGTCGTGTCTGACTCTTTGTGACTCTTTGTGACCCCATGGACTATAGCCCACCGGGTTCCTCTGTCCATGGAATTCTCCACGCCAGAATACTGGACTGGGGGTTGCCATTTCCTTCTCCAGGAGATCTTCCCTACCCAGAGATCGAACCTGGGTTTCCCGCACTGCAGACAAGACTCTTTACCACTGAGCCACCAGGGAAGCCGAGAACGTTTTCCCTGAGTAGGAACTGAACCTGGGCCACGGTGGTGAAAGCACTTAACTCTAACCACTAGACCACAGGGGAGGTTTCATGTTTAATGCTCAATTTCTGCATTAAGACAGGTGAAAAAAAAGGTTAGACTGTACATCAGTACTAATGAGGAATTTATGACAAAACTGTACTATACCTCTCTCAAGATTCTTTTGTAATGTTAAGTTTGTTTCTCCAAAGATCCGTTCGAAGCCTATATGTTCACATCACCATTTTCCAATTTCAGGTACTTTGAGGACCAAAGAGAACAGAGACACAGACCAGGGGAAAACACAGTTGCTCCAAGTTCCTACAGCATCAGCATCCTGAGCACAAAGTATCCCTTCCCCTGGGCACCTCAGTGAGGGCAGGGCCTGCATCTACAAGGTTAGCAGGCAGGACTTAGAGATACACTAGGGATCCCTGGCTGCTTGCTTTCTGCTCATCTGTATTTACTAAAAAAGAAAAAACCAAAAAATCCCACAAAAAACCCAAGTTTATGTTTTCTTAATTGTAAATCCATTTTATTCTCTTTCTTAAAAATACTAAGATAGCCAAATAAATTCTAGTGTAGATGGGTTTGAATATATATTAAAAATGTAAAGAGGAGACCCAAGAGTACATACTATACAGATTCCATTTCTATAAATTTAGAAAGCAGGCAAAACAAAATCTACGATGTTAGGAGTCAGGATGGTGATTGTGGGGTGGAGGGAGTGGGAGGTGATGCAGTCACTCGAAGGGGGTCTGGGGACGGGGGCTGGCCCTTGGCACTCTCCTGTTTCTTCAAGTAAGTGCTGGCTACATGGATATGTTCACTTTGTGAAAATGCATCAAGCTATGCATTTCTGACTAGAGGGCTTTTCTGGATGTATAAAGATTAGCTTGTTGCTGTTGTTGTTGTTCAGTCATTAAGTTGTTTACAACTCTTTGGGACACCACTGACAGGAGCCCATCAGGCTTCTCTGTCCTTGGAATTTCACAGGCAAGAATACTGGAGTGGGTTGTCATTTCCTTCACCAGGGTATCTTCCTGACCAAGGGATCAAACCAGCATCTCCTGCATTATAGGCAGATTATTTACCGCTGAGCCACCAGGGAAGCCCATGGAGGTTAGTTTACTTCCCATGAATAACATGGACAAGAAGCTGGTGGGCTGATTCCTGATTCACAGGAAATATCCATGAATTAACAAGATAAAAATCAGAGACATCTTTGTCTCTCTGTGTCTTTCACATGGGCTCCCTCTCAAAGGGCCAGGGGCTGAGCAGAGACTAAGAAGGCCCTGCCCTCCAGCAGTGCTGGCAGTTCATGCCTTAATCAAGTCACTAAGCCTCACTGATTCTTCCTTTCCAGTCTTGCTACTGTTCACCCTTCCAGTTCATCCCTAGAGTCTCTAGGGGAAATCAGAACCAACAATACTTACCTTGAACAATCCAAATCCCCAGCCTCAATCCCTGTTCCTCCAGGAGGTTTTCCCAGTTCACAAGGAGCCCCTCTACGGGATGCACCCCCGCCCCCACCCCGAGCTGTGCCACACACTGGGTCACAAGGCATGCTCAGCTTGGCCATATCTTCACTACGTCACACTGGACCATAGGCTTCCATGTGATCATCCTGCAGATCATAAGTGAACTCCCCACCAAAGCAAGTCATGGTGGTCCTTTCCCAGGGGACAGAAAAATATTTCCTTTAGTGAACATGTGCTCTCAGTAAAGATTTCCTAAAACTCTGCCTCCTATTCCTGCCAGCCTGTGCCAGAAGCAAGCACAAGGAAGAATATCAAAATTATGTATTGCTATTTTACATTTAAAACATTGATATTCCCTCAATGGATCCATGGCTGTGGGACCATGAAAGGCTGCTTAACAAAATGCTGACGGAGAAATGTATGAATGAGTCAGGCTGACGCCTTAAATCCTGATGGAGCTTAGTATCACAGAAAGAGGGAAAACCAGATACTACATCTTCCAGATGTGACTCAACAAGAAATAAACAAAACCCTCAGCCCCTACTCCACCCCAAAATATACTCTAGTCATAATTAAAAGTCAACCCTGAATCTGTGCAGGCCTCTGCTCTAGCGACCAGTGTATACAGGAAATACTATGTACAGTGTATAGAGGAAATACTGTGTATAGTGTATACAGGAAATATTGCGTACAGTGTAAACAGTGTATGAGCAAATACAGGGATGGAGGAGCCTGTTACATGACCTTACAGAAATACAATCAGCAAAATTCAGAATGTGGGCAATTCCTCAGCATGAAGACTCTGTTTCTTCAATAAGCAGAGCAAGGTAAATGGAAGACAAAAAGAAAACAGAGAGCTGTTCAGCCTGAAAGAGACCTAAAAAGACACACAACTAAACAAACTTGGGGCCCTGTTAGCATCTCATTTGCTCAAGCCAACTGCAAGCAATTACAGAATGACTGGAGAAGAAGACAAGTAGGATTTACTGTAGCTGTATTTAGGTTTAATGCTGAAGCTATGGTTCTTTTAAAGAGTCATCTCTTAGATATACACACTAAAATTTTTACACATGCAATGGATTAATATCTAGAATTTACTTTAAAATAACCCAGCTGATAGATGCCAGGAAGGGCAGGAGCTCAGAGAAGAAAGAAGCCAAAGCTGTGGAATATGACACTACATTTTCTACTTTTGTGTGCATTAACACATTTCTATAAATAGAAAGTTTTCTTTTTAAAAAAAAAAAAAACAGTATTTCCGTAAAGCACACCACGACTTCTGGATTTCCCATTCCCTGAAAAAGTCTCAGAACCATAGGACAGGACATTTATTTATTTCTTGTGACATCTCATTTTTAAGCTGTTATGTTTTGTTTCCCACAGAGAGAACATAACTCCCATTGGGCCTCATGCTCCTAGTGATACCTGTGACCAAAGGGTCTCCCACAGCATCAGGGGTTAACAGATGGCAGAGGCGAGAGTGACAGACAACAGGGACCACATCCATACCTTTGTTGCCTTCAGGAACCTGCTTCTTCCTTTCTTCCTGCACCATGGACTCCTCCAGTTCCTTAGGGCTCGGCTCTAGAAGCTCCCACTCTTCATTGGTGTAAAACACACTCCTCCGACTATCATTATGCCCTCTCCCAGGACGGAAAGAAGACATTGAATTTCTATTGGAACAAACAAAATGTTTAACTTTTTTAAAAATGGCAAAGCAAAATGTAATGTCATATATGGACATGAATTTGAGCAAACTCCAGGAGATACTGAAAGACGGAAGCTGTCCTGACATGCTATAGTCCATGGGGTCGCAAAGAGTCAGACACGACTTAGTGACTGAACAACAGCAACAACAAATATCACATATATACGACAGGCAAAAACTAAAATCTGATTATAGCAAATGTTGGTGAGGATATGGAGAAATGAGAACTCTTCATGCACTGCTGGCGGCATGTATAAATTGGAACTATTGCCAGGGAGAACATTTCAGCAACATACAGATAAATTGAAGAGGTTTTTACCCTAAGACCCAACAACTCAGCAGGAAATTCTTCAACATGTGTCAAGGAGACACAAGCAAGAATATCCACTGCAGCACTGTTCATATCAGCAAAAATCCCAAACAACCTAAACATCTACTGACAAGAGGATAAATAAACTGTAGCATATTCATACAACCAAATACTATACATCATAAAGTGAATTTGTTCATTCAACAAATATTAATTAAGTGCCTACTATGTGTCAGGCACTAAGTGTTTGGGATTTGCTAGTGAACAAATATTCTGGTCCTTGAGAATGTACATTCTAAGATTACATGAAGCAAATATTCTTTAAATGCTGAACGAGAAAAGAAAAAAAAAACAGAAGAACGGCATGATTCATGTTACTTTTTAAATTTCAAGATAATACTACTAATAGACATCATTTATAGATACATACATATGTAGCAAAACTTTAACAATCCACATAAGAATGATAATTATCAAATACAGAATACTGGTTACTTCCATGAAAGGCAAGAGAAGAATGAGATCGTGGAGACAAGAGAGGATATGAGCTGTATCTGTAATGTTTTAATTTGTGCTTTTAAAAGTGCAGCAGAAATATGACAATGTTACATAGTTTGGTAGTGGCTACCCAGGTAGTCAACTCACTACAATCTACACTTGCCTGTGTGATAAAATTATTTCATTAAAACTTCTAAAAATTTGGTTGGGATTTCTACTTCCAGTAAGGATGGGCTAAGAGGAACTAGATTTATAGTCATCTGAAACAACTGACAAACCGAACAAAACAGAGGAAACAATGATTCTCAGACACTCAGACATCAGGCTGCACGGGGCAATGGCCCCTGAGAGGTGGAACGCGAACAAGGCGAGCCCTTCCCCTGACCAAGGACAGTGCCTAGAGACTTCCAGGCCACAGTGCTGGCAGTGGGAATCCAGGGGCGCTCTGCCATGAATTGATAAGACAGAGATGGGACTCCCAAGACAGGTGGAGTTCAGATGGCATAGTACTGGAGAGAAGGCTCTACAGAGGGCTACAGAAACGTCAGAGGGTTCCTAAGTCTCCAGCTGAGTAGTATCAGGCTTGTGTGTAAGAAAGTCACCTGTGACTGGGGAAAGAACTCCCTACAGGAGCAGAGGGAACTATCCCTGAGGCTCATACAGGGCCAGGAATACTGCAAAGCCCCACCAGCCAGAGTGGGATCTCCTGCGGCATCAGGTAGAGTACTCAGAAAAAGGTTACTGACGTTGTCCCTGGACTAAAGGCTGTTCTTATATTACCTAAAGAGCTTGAACATGAACTTCAGAAGTTTTAAACTGTTTCTGAATAATTAAGCTACATTCCAGAACAAAGCTTAAGAATATATGTAGGACTTACCTGGTGGTCCAGTGGTTAAGAATCCACCTGCCAATGCAGGGGACATGGGTGCGATCCCTGGTCTGGGAAGATCGCACATGCCAAGGGGCAACAAAGCCTGTGCGCCACAACTACTGAGCCCAAGAGCCTAGAGCCTGTGCTTTGCAGCAAGAGAAGCCACCACGAGAAGCCTGGGCACCACAGCTAGACAGCAGCCCCACTCGCTGCAACTAGAGGAAGCCTACACACAACAGCGAAGACCCAGCACAGCCAAAACTAAATAAATAAACAAAAGATACATGTATGTAGGAACACGTACACAAAAAAATCTAGCACTCAGGTAAAACTCATAATATTGACACTCAATAAAAAAAAAAATTATCAGGCCTGAAAAGAAGTAGGAAAATAGAACTCATTTTAAGGAGAAAAATCAATAAACAGACTCAGAAATGACAAGTAATAAAATTAGTAGAAAAGAATTTCAAAAGTTATTAAAACTGTTTCCCCATGTTTGAGAAGCTAGAAGAAAAGCTAAAGTGTTAAATAGAGATATGAAAGATGTTTACAAAACTCAAATCAAAACTTCTAGAGATAGAGAAAAACATAAGCAGAACAATCTGTGACATAAATTGCAGCCATATTTTTTTAGGTCCACTTCCTAGAGTAATGGTAACAAAAGCAAAAATAAACAAATGGAACATAATTAAACTTAAAAGGCTTTGCACAGCAAAGGAAACCATACACAAAATGAAAAGATAACTTACAGAATGGGAGAAAATATTTGCAAAGAATGAAACTGACCAAGAGATTAATTTCCAAAATATATAAACAGCTTACAGTTCATACAGCTCAGTATTTTTAAAAACAACAACACAAACAGAAAAATGGGCAGAAGACCTAAATAAGACATTTCTTCAAAGAAGGCACACAGATGGCCAACGGGCACATGAAAAGATGCTCAACACTGCTAATTATTAGAGAAATGCAAATCAAAACCACAATGAGGTATCACCTCACACCAGTCAGAATGGCCATCAACAAAAAGTCTATAGATAACAAATGCCAGAGAGGGTATAGAGAAAAAGGAACCTTCCTTCACTGTTGATAGGAATGTAAACTGGTGCAGCTACTATGGGAAACAGTATGCAAGTTCCTTCAAACACTAAAACTAAAGTGACCGTATGATCCAGCAATCCCATTCATGGGCATATATCCAGAAAACATGAAAACTCTAATTCAAAAGATACATGTACCCCAATGTTCACTGCAGCACTATTAACAATAACCAAGACATGGAAGCAACCTACTAAATGCCTTTCAGTAGATGAATGGATAATGAAGATGTACTGTGTAAACATACATAAACACACACACACACACACACACACACAAACGGGGCTTCCCTGGTGGCTCAGTGGTAAAGAATCCACCTGTAATATAAGAGCCGCAGGAGATGTGGGTTTGATCCCTGAGTCAGGAAGATCCCCTGGAGGACAGCATGGCAACCCACTCTAGTATTCTTGCCCGGAGAATCCCAAAGACAGAGGACCTGGTGGGCTACAGTCCATAGGGTTGCAAACAGTCAGACACAACTGAAGCCACTTAGCACACACATACACATACACACACACACAATGGAATATTACTCAACCTCAAAAAAAAAAAATACTGTCACTTGCAGCAACATGTTTGAACTTAAAAGATTATCATACTAAGTGAAGTTAAGTCAGACAGAGAAAAACAAATATCATATGATATCACTTATATGTGGAATCGAAGAAACTAACACAAATGAACTTATCTATAAAACAGAAACAGACCCACAGGCATAGAAAGCAAACTTACAGTTATCAAAGGGGGAAGGAGGTGGGAAGGGATAAATTAGGAGTTTGGGATTAACATATACACACTACTGTATATAGAATAAACAAGGACTGACTGTATAGCACATAGAACTATATTCAATATCTTATAATAACCTATAATAGAAAAGAAACTCAAAAAAGTATAACTAAAACACTTCACTATACACCTGAAACACAACATCGTAAATCAGTTACACTTCAATTTTTAAAAATCTAGAGATAAAACTACGATGTCTACGGTGAAAATATACTTGATGGGATTCATAGCAGATGTGACACCACAGAAGGAAAGGTTAGTGAATGTGATGACAGTGGAACAGAAACTATCCAAATAAAACAGAAGAAAGACAAAAGGAAAGAAAGGAAGAAAACTAACAAGCATAGTACAATGTTAAGCAAGTAATAATGTCAACTGAGAAACCTGTATTCAGGTCAGGAAGCAAAAGTTAGAACTGGACATGGAACAACAGACTGGTTCCAAATAGGAAAAGGAGTATGTCAAGGCTGTATATTGTCACCCTGCTTATTTAACATATGCAGAGTACATCAGGAGAAACGCTGGGCTGGAGGAAGCACAAGCTGGAATCAAGATTGCTGGGAGAAATATCAATAACCTCATATATGCAGATGACACCACCCTTATGGCAGAAAGTGAAGAACTAAAGAGCCTCTTGATGAAGGTGAAAGAGGAGAGTGAAAAAGTTGGCTTAAAGCTCAACATTCAGAAAACTAAGATCATGGCATCTGGTCCCATCACTTGGGACCGGCAAATAGATGGGGAAACAGTGGAAACAGTGGCTGACTTTATTTTTGGGGGGCTCCAAAATCACTGCAGATGATGACTGCAGCCATGAAATTAAAAGACGCTTCCTCCTTGGAAGGAAAGTTATAACCAACCTAGACAGCATACTAAAAAGCAGAGACTTTACTTTGTCAACAAAGGTCCATCTAGTCAAGGCTATGGTTTTTCCAGTGGTCATGTATGGATGTGAGAGTTGGAGTATAAAGAAAGCTGAGCACCAAAGAACTGATGCTTTTGAACTGTGGTGTTGGAGAAGACTCTCTTGAGAGCCTCTTGGACTGTAAGGAGATCCAACCAGTTCATCCTAAAGGAGATCAGTCCTGGGTGTTCATTGGAAGGACTGATGTTGAAGCTGAAATTCCAATACTTTGGCCACCTGATGCAAAAAGCTGACTCATTGGAAAAGACCCTGATGCTGGGAAAGATTGAAGGCAGGAGGAGAAGGGGACGACAGAGGATGAGATGGTTGGATGACACCACCGATTCAATGGACATGGGTTTGAGTAAACTCTGGGAGTTGGTGACGGACAGGGAGGCCTGGCGTGCTGTGGTTCATGGGGTCGCAAAGAGTCAGATATGACTGAGTGACTGAACTGGAACTGAAATGGAATGTCAACTGATGTTCAACAAGGATGCCAAGAAATTCAATGGGGTAAAGACAGTCTTTTCAAAAAGTGGTACTACAATTGCTTATCTGTATGGGGGAAAATAAACTTCAACCCTTACCTCACATAACACATAAAAATTAACTTAAAATATATAAATGAATAAGAATTAAAACCATTAAAATTCTAGAAGAAAAGAGGCAAGAAAATATCTGTGACACTGGGTTATGCGAAGATTTCCTATACAGAACACAAAAAACACAATCTGTAAAAGATTAAAATGATAAAATGAACTTTATCGAGATTAAAAAGATTTTCTTCTTTGAAAAATATTTGCAAAACCTATATCTGATAAGAGAATTGTATTCAGAAAATACAAAGAACTCTTACAACTCAATAATAAAAGAAAAAACAACCCAATTAAAAACTGGATAAAGGACCTGAACAGTCATTTCTCCAAAGACACACAGACGGCCAACAAGCACAGGAAAAGATACTCAACATTATAAATCAATAGGGAAATGCAACTTAAAACTGAACCGAACCACACCCACTACAATGGCTAAAGTTAAAAACACTGGTAATGCCAAGTGTTGGGAAGGATGTGCAACCATTGCAAAGGTCATGTACTGCTCATGGGAACACAGAACGGTGCAGCCACTGGAGGACAGTAGGGCAGTATCTTAACAAGTTGAATACACACTCAACTAAAGAGCTCATCAATCCCAATCCCCCATATTTACCCCCAAAAAATGAAAATATGCCTACACACAGATGTACAACTGTAGCCATGAAATTAGAAGATGACTGCTTTGTGGTGGGAGAGCTATGACAAACCTAGGCAGTGTGTTAAAAAGCAAAGATACCACTTTGCTGACCAAGATTCACACAGTCAAGGCTGTGGTCTTTTCAATAGTCATGTATGCATGTGAGAGCTGGACCATTAAGAAGGCAGAGTGCCAAAGAATTGATGCTTTCAAACTGTGGTGCTGGAGAAGACCCTTAAGGGTCCCTTGGACAGCAAAGAGATCAAACCAGTCAATCTTAGAGGAAATCAACCCTGAATACTCATTGGAAGGACTGATGATGAAGCTGAAGCTCCAATACTTTGGCCACCTGAAACAAAGAGCCAACTCACTAGAAAAGACCCTGATGCTGGGAAAGATTGCAGGCAGGAGGAGAAGAGGGCAACAGAGAATGAAATGGTTGGATGACATCACCGATTCAATGGACATGAACTTGGGCAAACTCTGTGAGATGTTGAGGGACAGGGAAGCATGGCATGTTACAGTTCATGAAGTCACAAAGAGTTGGACATAATTTGGCAACTGAACAACTACACATAGGACTTGGATGTGAATACTCAGAGCAAGCATTATTTATTATAGCCACAAACTGGATATAAACCAAAAGTCTCTCAACTAGTGAATGCATAACCAAATTGTGATATATCCATACTTACTGCATACTATTCAGCAATGAAAAAAGAAAGAGCTATGAAAACACTCAACAATATAGATGAGTCTCAAAAAGATGATGCTCATGAAAGAAGACAAATACAAAAGACTACACATAGCATGATTCCATAGACACAAAATCCTTAAAAATTTCATATAAAGGGGCACGAGAGAACTTTATAGGGTGGTGGAAATGCTCTATATTTTGATTATATATGTGTTTACATGACTATGTATAATTTCTAAACTCCATCAGCCTGTACACCTAACATAGGTAAATTACACTTCAGTAAGGTTATTAAAATAAAGAAGAGGAAGAAATGTGCATCATTTAGTTTTCTGAGGCAGATTAAAGGTAAGGGGAGGGAGGTAGCCTCAACTCTAGTGTAAATCAGGTCATATTCTCATGTAAAACAGTCATTTTTTCAATGTTTTACATTTCTGAAAGCATGATTTTTTTGCCTTGTTTGAATTTCATCAAAGTGCTTTAAGAATTTAGAAGAATGTAGAGAAATTACTTAATACACTTATGTTTCCCTCACTCTACTGAAATTCACAGACAACTGCACAGAGGAATTCCCCAAGAAATTCCCCACTATAACCCAATATGCAATGTTGTGGTAAAGTCCAATTTTATAAAAATTACACCATCGGGGAGAAAGCTATTTCAAAATAGTTGCTCAGAAGAAAAAGAAACTCTCACAAAAGCTTCATATGATTTTTCTCATTTCTTTGATACAACTGCTGAGTAGAGGCACCCCTGGACCCTCTACACGGTAAAGTTTCCCTGGCCCTGTCAGAGCCAAGGTCTCACAGCAGCGTTCACTCACATGCCACAGGTTATCTCCATCATTATCGATTCGAGGAGTTAAGTTCTTCTTGCCATCTGCCTGAGCCTTAGAACTATGCTACTCAGCTCTGGTCCTTAAAGGGATACAGAAGGACTGAGAGAGCAGGGAAGAACTGAACATGTCTGGGGAGAGAGATGAGCGATTTACATGCCTTAGGACTTCCCCAGCTTGGCCATGCCATTCCTACATTCCTACCCTGTCTTGGGGCCCACATGTGCAAACACCATGCTCTCACCTGCAGCCAAGGGACTGAGCCTTGGTTGCGGGAGGTACCACCTGCCAAGCCTTAGGTGATGAAGAAATGGGATCAGGCTCAAAGCGAAAGCCTCTTTAAGTTGAAACACTAGTTGCTGCTTTTCGATCTTATGTGGTGAGAGCCAATTCTGTGACTGTGCTGCATGGGGGTCAGTAGAGCACACGCTTCTCAAGCCCCTTGTCCTGTCCCCTCCCGGCAGCAGAGGGCTCTGCACGAGTCAGCGCACTACTCAAGAGTTCACAACCAGTATAACAGGGCTCTGCTGGCTGATGCTTGAGGCCACTCCTGGACAGTGCTTGTTCTTCAAAGAAACCAAGGTCATTTGACAAACCTTTGAGCAGAACTTCTGTGTCCTTCCAGGCACCGTACTAGGTGCCTGCTGTTTTGTTCAATAAACACTAAGCTACTCTGATCTGAAAGGTAAAGTCAGGGACCACCGGACAGCCAAATGTCACCTTGATGGCTGCATCAGGCTGAACATTTACAAACCAGCACCAGCAACAACACTGCATATCAACTGAACTCCAATGAAAGGTAAAAAACAGACAAAAAACCCAAACGCCAGCAACTATATAATTAATAAGGAAACCTCTGGTTCTAAGGTTCACATATTTTAGTTCAATTTTTCTACATACAGTTTAAAAGGTTTATCTAAAACAGTAATAATTTCAATATTCATTTCGACTCTGATAATCAGCTAGAATCTTATAAGCTGACAGAATGGCTGGAAAAAATACCTCATCAAATCCTTTAAGAGCTCAAAGCTCCACAAACACCCTGCACAGCCAACGTCGGGGCTCTATCATCACCTTGCCTACGGCAGGAAGACAACTGCAAAAGGAGGGCAGGCTACCTCCGGAGTGCCCAATCAGCTCTATCCCTCCTGACTACAAGCCCCAGCAAGAGAAACAAAAAGTAGGGCGGGCCGGGCTCTGACTGGCAACAGCTATCCAAAGATGCAGTGTCTCCTCTTGCACACTCAATGATTCAGAGAGATCCTCACAAGGATATGGAGACATATGTACAAGGACACCAGGACAATGTTATCTGAAATGATTTATTTAAAAAAAAAAAAAAAAAGGCAGAAATAACCAAAAGGAACTTGCAGATGTGACTGAGATCTTGAGATGAGGAAATTAGACTGGATGATCTGAGACAGCCCTGGATGTTATTATAAGTGTCCTTATAAGAGGGAGGCACAGGAAGATACCACTATAAGAAGAGGAGCTGGCTAAGGGACCAGAGAGAAAAAGTAGAGCAATGTGGCCATGGGCTGGGGAATGCTGGCAGCTTCCAGGAGTTAGAGGCCAGGGATGTGTTCTCTCCTAGAGACTCCAGAAGGAACCAGCCTGCTGACACCTTGACTTTAGCCCAGTGAGACTGATTTGGACTTCTGCCCTCCAGAACTCTAACAGAATGAATTCATGTTGTTTTAACCCACCGAGTTTATGGTAATTGTCAACAGCAGCCAGAGCAAACAAATACAACCGGTCTCCAACAAGCTACTGCCCTTAGAACCATGGGCTTTGCAAGACTACTTTTTGTTACAGTCCATATTTCAACAGGCGTTGAAGTTTGGAGCATCATGTCTAAAGTTAAAATATATTTACTGTTGATATAATGACTTGGGAAAGAAGTGTCATCAGAAAGGCCCTTTCGAAATCATCCTATACATTTAATATGGATAATGAGTTCACCAATTCTAAAGTCATCAGAACAAACATCTAATAAAATGTTCACTGCCTCATGTTTAAAAACAACTGGACTATATGATGATCTTTTAGTTTTATCTAGTCTGTTTCACTTTTTCTATTTCATATTCAGTGCTCCCATTTCATTTAGTTCATGTTTTCCAATTTCTCCATCCTTCCTTTTTTTTTTTTTTTTTGATGTTCTTTCTCAACCCTTTAGCAAGAGCAGTAGAAAAGCTTTTGTATACATATATATATATATATAAAATATATACCCTACAAAACTTACAGATTTTTGCCTAACTAAAAAATTTATGACATTTGGATTCCACATTTGACTTAGTATTACTAGAATGCTAGATTTCTAATTAAAAAAAATATATATGCAACAGTTTACTGTATAGCACAGGGAACTATAGTCACTATCTTATAATAACCTATAATGGAAAACAATTTCAAAAGTAACATATGTGTGTACGTATAACTGAATCACCCTGCTGTGCACCTAAAACACTGTAAGTCAACCATACTTGGATAAAATACATATATTAAGAAAAAAAAAGAAAAATATATAAATTGGGGTTTCCTATGGGAGAGATTGAAAGCAGGAGGAGAAGGGGACGACAGGGGATGAGATGGCTGGATGGCATCACTGACTTGATGGACATGAGTTTGAGTTAGCTCCGAGAGTTGGTGATGGACAGAGAGGCCTGGAGTGCTGCAGTCCATGGGGTTGCAAAGAGTCGGACATGACCGAGCGACTGAACTGAACTGATGGGGGGTAAAAAATGTGCACTGTCACCCCCACAAAAAAGAATCAAAGTGAAAATAATCTCATCATAGAATTTCTGGGCAGGTAGAGCTCTACTGGTTCCCTGCTGCCCATAGGACAGACACTAACTACCACATCATTTCACCCTGGGCCTCCTGGCCTCTTCAGCAACTCTTCAGTCATCACCTCCATTCAGCACCCTATGCTCCCAGCACATGAACTGGTGAACTCATGAGACCCTGTTCTGCCTTCCATACCTTTGCAAAGGTGTCTCTGCACTTGCCCTTTCCTTTGGCAGGTCCCACCTCACACTTCCAAGTCCCAAGTTAAAACTCATCCTCCACGGCACAGCCTTGCCCTCCCAAACATCTCCCCCACCACCCTCTCAGTGCACCGAGGGAGGGTGACATGCTAGGTTCAGCCTTCAATTGCATCCTACAGTGCCTTGTGACAGGACTCCTTACCTGCCCGTCTGTCTCCCCTGAGGACTGTAAGTGCCTCAAAGGCAGGGAGGGACCACCTCTTATCCAAGGGAGCATGCATGCCACACAGGAAGAGGGGAGAAGAAGACGCAAAGATGACTGAGAGCGGGAGTGCACAGCCAGGGCAGCCTTCAGAGCAGCGTTTCTCAGACTATGGGTGGCAACCCATTAGCAGGTCAGGAGACTGAACTACAGAGCCACAAAATCAATTTTGAAGGTCATGATGAGAACTGTTTTAATACACTGGAAGAAAAAACAGTACTTAGCCTTACTAGATGTAATAATTAAAATTCTACGAAATGTCTGTCTGTTTTGTGTGCTTACAAACACTATGCCGTTATGTATGAATAGATATTATTTGACTGCTGGATTCCCAGTCAAAAAGGTAAACAACCCTACCTTAGAGAGAAAGCCCTACCCAGGAGGCCAAATAGAAAATACAGCACCCAAGGAACTGCAGTCCCTGGCAGGAGGGTATGGACAGTGCCACCCACACACGTGTGCAGGGCTGAGGACAGACAAACCCTGAGGAGCAGGAACAGAGAATGTTTCTGGGCCAGAAGGGTACTGAGCCTTTCTTTCATTCATCATTCCTTCCTCCAGCAGGCTGCAGACACCCGCCACACACTAGAGCCAACGTGAAGAGCTGGGGATACACCTAGCCAGGACAAACAGGGTCCTTGCCCCTGGAGCTCCCAGCCCCCACCTGGGAGGTGGGCCACAGACAAGAACACAAAGAAACAGGATAATTATAAGTGGAAGTAAGGCTGTGAACGAAAGCACAGGGGTGAGTAGAACGAGGCTCCTATGAAGGGTGACCGGGAGTCACCAGGAGGAGGGAGTCCTCCCAGCAAAAAGTCAGCCTGAGGCAGGGCCTGTAGGGAAGACAGCGTGTTTGCAGAAATGAAAGAGGTCAAGCAGGCCTGAAACTGGGGAGGGGTGGAAGGTGGGTGGGTAGGAAGCAGAAGGGGGAGATGAGCCCTCTGGCCCTCGAGGCCACGTTCAGCAGTACGGCCTGAAGCCTAAGGCGAGGAGACTCTTCCTGCAAAGCTTGAACTAGTGGTGAGGACCGATTGAGGTCACTGAGAACAGGATTCCTGCCACAGGTGGGCCCAGGCCCTGCAGAGGGTAACAGGTGCTGGCAGTTTCTCCTTCCCAGCCCCCAATTCTAAATACCATGGCTGCTGCTGCTGCTAAGTCGCTTCAGTCGTGTCTGACTCTGTGCGACCCCATAGACGGCAGCCCACCAGGCTCCCCCATCCCTGGGATTCTCCAGGCAAGACCATGGCAGACGTGGGCCAATCTTGTCCTCCCTTGGTGGCCCTGAACAAGGCACCTAAGTTCTCTGTTTCCCGCGTCAAGGAGGATGACCACACATCCCAGCCAGGGCTGTATGCCACAGCCATCGCTCCTCTCACAACTGCAGCGATTTTCAGGGTGGTGTCACACAACCGTGCCCCTTCTGATGCATGGGTTCCTGGAAGTGCGTGGCCAGTGGAGGTGGCAAGGACACCTGGGACAGAGGTGCTGAGCGTGAACCCCACTCCCAGGAGATGTCAGCAAGGACTGGGCGCTGATGCAGCAGGGCACAGACAGCCCGGCCAGCTAGTGCAATCACTGAAATTCCACCAGCCAGGGAGTTGGCCACTCTCCTCCACACTCGCCTCTCTGGGAGGCCAGGCTTTAAATCGTCAGTGTGGGGCAGCAGTATGGTGACTAAATTCTTTCTTGGTATAAACATAGCTCAGCTTTATAGGGAAAACCACAGATGAATACCACGTTACAGCTACTGGGCATGAACGACTTCCCCAAATTCACCAGTCATCCCCCTGCTTTAGGCCAGGCCCTCTGCTATAGACAAGATGAGCCACCAGCCATGGTCCTAGCCAGCCAAACCAGAACAGTCTCCTGAGAGCACCAGCAATTCATGGGAATAACTGTATCTACCTGGCCTGAGGGCTCAAAGGGGGAGAAAAAACAAAGGGTCAGAGCAGGGCTAGCGGCAGGGCCAGCGGAAGACCCATCAGAGGCAAGACTGGAAGGATAAGGACACTTCCTTAGCCAACCCAGTCTCCACACCCATCCTCCAGATAGGCACCCTCTCCACTGATGGATAATAAAGACCCACTTCACTTACTGGCTCAACGAAGGCAGGGTAACGACAGTAGCAGCAATACCAGCAACACTGGATCGGGTAAGCACTCTCTACTGAGCACTTACACTGAGTCAGACACTCAGCCAGGCAGTTCTTATTAATAACCTTAACCTTCACACCCAACCAATAGGGAAGGGTATTCACACACACACACAAACACACACATGCCAATTTACTAATGGAGAATATAAAGCTCAGAGAAGTTAAGAAACTGGCTCAACATCACACAGTTAATGAGTAGCAGAGCTGTGATTCCAAAACCCAGGCTGACTACCAAGAGCACGAGCCGCAGTAAGACCCCACTCCTGTTGCTCACTCGTGTGTCAGGCACGGCTGAGCGCCTGGATGGACGCCCAGTCCAGACCCACAGAACCACAGGGCTGTGCTCACCGCCACCACATAACCTGTAGCACAGCTGCAGCCCGAGCACCTCCCACGCATACCCACCTCGCTCAAATTCTGCACGGCTCCAGGGCAGTCACACTCCCACCCCCGAGCATGCACACTCACACAAGGGTCAGCCAGAATTGCACATGAGAGCCAATTCTTTTACCTGAAGTGATCTGGACTATTAGTAGATTAATGGAAACATTGTTTTAAAGCAGGAAACCATTTAACAGTAACTTAAGCACATGAACCGGTGAAGGCACACATGCCTTCACAAGCATGCACTGACGTGCCAGCCCCCTGAGCTAGGCCAGCCAAGGCTTCTTCCTGAGTCTGGGGCTACTGACCACAGCAACCTGGTCTCTTTCTTGGATAAATCACACCCATAAGATACTATCTAACTTTTCTAAATTTGTTTTGCTTCTTTTTAAAAAGTAGATTAGGGACTTACAGTTGTGAAACAATCTAAGCATAGAATCTTTACAGGTTTTGAACAATTTTTCTTCCTCCTATCTTTCACCAACTGTGTCACCCACATCCTGGCAACTTTTCAGTGACTCACCTTTACCAAATTTCCCCCAAGCATTTAACTTGCTTTTTCACAGAAAAAGCAACTGATTTTAACATCTTATGGGTTCACTAAGTATTTCACTCAATTATATAATTACAAGAACATGTACAACTAGTTAGCATTAGCTAGTTAGGAACAAAGTCAGCCGACTCTTGGTAAGTTTGCAGCTGGCTAGTGGGAATAGGGGCACAGGGTGCCCTACAGTAGCCCTTAATCTCCTGCAGTCACTGAGGACCACGGCTCTGTATAAAGAACTTAAAATACCAGGTAAACAGGGGAGCTGGTGGAAGCTGGTTAGGAGAGTTTCGACTGTATTGATAAACGGAATAAAAACATATCAGACAAGCATTCAATTACCCCTTAAGCCCTGATGACACTCTAAAAGACCATTTAAATTTATATAAAATATATGTAATTTTTAAGCCATTAATTTATAATACAGAAATTTGTTTTAATATTTCTATAGTCATTAAAACCTCTCAAAAAACAAAAAAAATCTCTGTGCATCTAAAGCATTTTACTGAATACTTAAACATTTTTTAAGCACGCTACAAGCAAAAAAAGAAAACAAAAACCATAAACACCTAAGATCCATATGCCAACCAACAGACATTAGGGTTTCTACAGAAAGTGGCCCCCTGGACCCCCGTGGAGAATGGCTTTGCCATGAACTGTGTCTCCCCCAACAAAGGCAGCAACTAACCCTCATTTAGTACTTAGTGAGGGTCAAGTGCTGCTCAAAGTAGTTTATATGCATTAAATTATCATCACCATCATGTTCATCTCCCAAAGTATGTGTGATTATTATCCCGATTTTACAAATGAAAGTTAAGTAACCTGCCCAAGTCAAGCAGCTTTAAGTCATAGAACTGGAACTGAACTTGGGTGGCTGGTTCTTAATCATTGGGCTATGGTGAGAAGGCACAGCAGATAGAAGATAACTCCTAGTGTGACCTTCAACCCTGAATGTGAACTGTCATTGTTAAAGCAAAGGTGACACTTGCTCACTTTCTTAGGGGAAACACACTCCATAATCAGAAAGCCCCCAGTGTTATGGGTCTGACTCCCCCATTCCATTATCTAACTTTAAGGGCAGATGGAACTGCTCAGGCATGAAAATCTGGCAAATCAATCATTTCCTAAATATGTTCTTAGAACGAGGGGTGGAAGGAACACTGGGCTCCAATCAAGGCACCACGGTGCCTTTCAGATCTTCCACATACTTGCTATGTGTCTTGAGCAAGTCACCTTACTAATAGGGACAGAGAAAAATAGTGATTAATAGTGATTAAATAGTTAATTCCAATAAAGGACAGTAATTACAGAAAAAAGTATGGGAGATCCCTGTAAGTTAATGATCACTCAAGAAACAGGTCTGCCTAGCAACAAAACCATGAAACAGAAGCATGAGACATGCCCTCAAACAATAAGTCAATGGTGGAGTGAGACCCACACCCTACCCAGTGATGTCAGTAAGCTAACAACCCCAGACATGCTCTCTGCACACATAAAAAAACAATAATTTGGGTAAGGTGACATTTCAAAGTGAAAGACCCTCATTAAACTGAGATTTGAAATCATTTTTCCACAGCACCATGACAGCCCTGGATGGGCCATCCAGGGTCAAAAACTCCCCTACCCAACACGTTGGGAGAGTTAAAGACTCAAAGAATGAGGAAGAAGGTGGTCTTACTCCCCTCCCCTCTTCTCCTTTGATTATACAACTGCAGCCCACTAAGTTCTTGGGGAGGGCACCCTCTTGCCCGCCCGCTTGTAAATCTCATGAGCATCCTGTTCTAATAAATCACTGCTTATCTATCACTTTGCCTCTCAATGAACTCTTTCTGTCCTGAGACATAAAGAACTGAGCTCCTCAGAGCCCCCGAGACACTTTTCTGAGGTTTCATTACCTCTCTTAAGTGTCAACTTTTTAACATGTAAAATAAAGGGATCATCTCTTGGTGACTTTCTAACATTTTTAGGAGCACAGAAATACTTCACCTGTTGGAAATCAGTGAAAGCGCTGGTGCTCTAGTTGCAGGTGTCCAGGGAGAGAGCCCCACCTTGCCTCCTCCCTCCCACCGTCCCTTCAGGGCTGGCTGGCGAGGGACTGAATCAGATGAGATGGGGCACATCGGGCAGAAGGACACATCCTGAGTGAAGGTCCTGGGTGAACAGCAAAGTACAGAATGGCCAGAAAATAGCAGTTCAAGGAGTGAGAACTTGGGGAAACAGTGACTGAAGGAACAAGACACTTCTTGGATCCATAAGTGAGGGGAGGACACAGGGCATACCGCCACCCCCAATACTGGAAAGACAGGCCAACACAGGGAGTCACAGCCTCCTGGAGCAGAGACTCAACTACGGAACCAGTGCCAGGGGAGGAAAACTCACTGCAACTGCTGACTTGCTGGAGGCTCAGTACACACACCTCTGTGAGTTAAAAACTCCAGAGACCCAGTCACAGGGGAGCTCACAGTATTGTGAGACTTACCTCCAGGGCTAAACAAGGTTCCCACAGTGAATACCAGAGAAAAATCCCCTCTGGTTTCTGCAGAGAGAGGGGAAAAGGAATAATTTTTAAATATTCCAGAGCTCTCTGCTCTTAACAAGGCCTGCCTTCCAGGAAAACTATTAACCAAAGCCTAACCTGGGTATTACTGGAGCCCAGATGACCTGTGGGAAGGGAAATACCCAACTTCAGCCCATTCTAGCCATCCTGTCCCACCTAAGGGGGAATAAAAATACTGAGAAACATTTGTGAAGTTCACACTGCAGAGGCACAAGCTCACTTAGAGCCTGAGCCCAAATCACAGGACTATACCTCACCTCCCACACCTCATCGCCATATTACTAAAAGCCTATTTACAGCAGTTCCTTCAACCCAGAACACTACGTTCAGCTACAAGGCAACATTACAAAGCATACCAAAAGGCAAAAAAACTCCACAGTTTGAAGAGATAAATAAGCATCAGAACCAGACATAGCTAGGATGTTGGAGTATCAGACTGGGGATTTACAACTATGATTAACATGCTCAGGGCTCTGATGGATAAGACAGCATGCAAGGACAGACAGCCAGGGTGTCCCTGGTGGTCCAGTGGTTAAGAATCTGATTTGCAACGCAGGGACACCCTGATCTGGGAAGATTCCCACATGCCATGGGGCAACTAAGCCCATGCACCACAACTACTGGGCCTGGAAGCCACAAGTACTGTGCCCGAGCACCAGAACTACGGAAGCCTGCACACCCTACAGCCGACGCTCTGCAACAAGAGAAGCCTCTGAAATGAGAAGCCCGAGGACCACAACAAACAGCACCCACACCACAGCTAGATAAAGCCCATACACGGCAACGAAGGCCCACCACAGCCAAAACTCAAAATAAATAAAAAACAACAGAGAGCGTAAGCGAAGATGGAAATTCTAAAAAAAGAACAAAAAATAAATTCTAGAGGTAAAAACACTGCAAAAAAACAAAAGGATGTCTTTGATGGGCTTATGAATAAACTGGACACAGTTAAGGAAAGAAACTGAGTATACAGATATCCTGATAGAACCCCCCAAAACTAAAAGGCAAAGAGAACAAAGACTGGGAAAAAAAGGAAGAGGAAGAGAGCCTCTGAGGACCATGGGACAATCACAAAGGGTGTAAAATACACATAATGGGAATACCAGAAGTAGAAGAAAGAGAGGGGCAAAGAAGAAATACTTGGCACAATAAATGCCAAAAAGCCCATATCATGGCATACCATTTTCAAACTACAGAAAATTAAAGACAAAAAATTCTGAAAGAAGCCAGAGGAAAATAACTACCTTACCTATAGAGGAACAAAGACAATTACATGTGACCATTCCTCAGAAACTCTGCAAATAAAAATAGACTGAAATATTTAAAGTGTTGAGAGAAAAAAATTATCCCACCAACCAAGAACTCTGTAAAGTGTGAAATTATCCTTTAAAAGTGAAGGAGAATTTTTTTAAAAAGTAAAGACTTTCTCAGGCAAAAAAAAAAAAGAAAAAAATTTTTGAGGGAATCTGTTGCTAGTAGATTTGCTTTGCAAGAAATATTAAGTTCTTTAGAAAGAAGAAAAATAATATAGGTGAGAGACTCAGATTCAACATAAAGGAAGAGTACTGAAGAAGGAATAAATAAAAGCAAAATAAAAACATTTTCCTTATTCTAATTGATCTAACAGATAATAGTCTATTCAAAATAATAATACCAGGAATGTACACTTATGTATACTTGTTACGTATATGTTCAGTTCAGTTGCTCAGTCATGTCCGACTCTTTGTGACCCCATTGACTGCAGCATACCAGGCTCCTGTGTCCATCACCACCTCCCAGAGCTTCCTCAGACTCATGTCCATCAAGTTGGTGATGCCATCCAACCATCTCATCCTCTGTCATCCCCTTTTCTTCCCACCTTCAATCTTTCCCAGCATCAGGGTCTTTCCAAATGAGTCAGTTCTTTGCATCATGTGGCCAAAGTATTTGAGTTTCAGCTTCAGCATCAGTCCTTCCAATGAATATTCAAGACTGACTTCCTTTAGGATGGACTGGTTGGATCTTCTTACAATCCAAGGGACTCTCAATAGTCTTCTCCAACACCACAATTCAAAAGCATCAGTTCTTTGGCACTCAGATTTCTTTATAGTCCAACTCTCACATCTGTACATGACTACTGGAAAAACCATAGCTTTGACCAGATGGACCTTTGTTGGCAAAGTAATGTCTCTGCTTTTTAATATGCTGTCTAGGTTGGTCATAGTTTTTCTTCCAAGGAGCAAGTGTCTTTTAATTTCATGTTTAAAGTAACCATCTGCAGTGATTTTGGAGCCCAAGAAAATAAAGTCTCTCATTGTTTCCATCGTTTCCCCATTTATTTGCCATGTATATGTTATGCTGATATATGTTTTACATATGTATAAACTTATGCATATATTATGGATGCTTACGTATATCTATTTTGTATATATGTGATATTTATGCTTTATATATGAGTGAAATGAATAACAGCAATGATATAAGGAACTAGAGTAGATAATTAGGACTGTTTTATTGTTATAATATACTCACACAACCTGTGAAGTGGAATAGTGTTATTTCAAAGTGGACTTGGATTCGTTGTAAACATATATTGGAAATCCTAGGGCAACCACTAAAAAGGTTAAAAAAAAAAGAAGTATAACTGATGTGCCAAGTAAGGAAAGAAAATGGAATCATAAAAAATGCTCAATTAAACCACAAAAGGCAGTAAGAAAGTGGAAGACAAAAATAGCAACAAAGAATAAGGACAACAAATGTTAACAGAAAACACAGTAATGAATGCAGTACACATTAATCCAACTAAATCAATAATCACTTTGAATGTCAATGGTGTAAATGGATCAATTAAAAGATGCAAACTGCCAGAACTGATAAAAAATCAGCTCACAACTATGTTAACTGCAAGAAATCCACTTTAAAATAAAGGCACAAATAGATAAAAAGTAAACAGAGAAAAATATATTGTGTTAACATTAATCAAAAGAAAGCGGGAGAGCTATATTAAATTCAGAGAGTAGACTTCAAAGTAAGGGAAGTTATCAGGGATAAAGACGGCCAGGACATGATGATAAAGGGGTCAATTATTCAAGAAAACATAACAATTCTTAATGTGCATGCACCTAACAACAGGGCATTTAAAGTATGTGAGGCAAAAACTGATAGCCCTGAAAGAGAAACAGATGAATCCACCATCATAGGTGGAGTCTTCAGTACCCCTCTATCTGACACAGACAAATCCAGCAGGCAAAAAATCAGTAAGGACACAGATGAACTCACCACCACCATTAATAACCTTGATATAAATGACATCTACAAATTACTTCATCCAGCAAGAGCAGAAAATACATTTTCCTGATATGGAACACTCATCAAGACAGATTACATTCTGGGCCATAAAATACACATTAACAAATTTAAAGAACAGAAATCATACAATGTCTGCTTTTAGACCACAGTAGAATTAAACCAGAAATCAGTAACAGAAAGGTATTAACAACAAGAAAATCTTCAAGTATATGAAGATTAAACAACACATGTCCAAGTGACTGTGAGTCAAAGAAGACATCTCAAAACAAGTTTTAAAATATTTTTAACTAAATAAACATGTAAATTATCAAAATCTGCAGGATGCAGCAAAACCAGTGCTTAGAGGGAAATTTATAGCATTGGATGAAAGATCTAAAATCAATAATCTAAGTTTCTATCTTAGGACACTAGAAAAAGAAGAGCAAATTAAATCCAAAGTAAGCAGAAAACTAGAGCAGAAATCAATAAAATTGAAAACAGGAAATCAATACAGAAAAAATGAAAACAAAGCTGGTTCTTTGAAGAGATCAATTGGTGTGATAAGTCTCTAGCTGGGCTAACTAAGGAAAAAGAAATGATGCTAATTACTAATATCAGAGATTAAAGAGGGAAAATAACCACGGATTTTTTGGAAATTAAAAGAATAAGCAAGAAATACAATAAACAACTCAATTGCCATAAATTTGATAACTTAGATGAAATGGACCAATTCCTTGAGAGGGAAAACTATTCATAGATGACACAACCATCTACGTAGAAAACCTGAAGAGATTAACCAGAAAATTCTTAGGACTAGTAAATGATCATAGCAAGGTTGCACAATATGAGATTAACATACAAAATCCAATTGTTTTCTTACATACCAACAATGAACAAGTGGAATTTGAAGTTAATAACACAGTATCATTTACATTAGCACCAAGAAAGCAAAATACTTAGGCATATAAATCTAACAAAATGTACATGTAAGATCTATATGTACGGAAAACCACAAAACTCTGATGAATGAAGTCAAAGAAGAACAAAATAAATGGAGAAATATCCCACACTCATGGTTAGAAAGCCTCAGTATTGTCAGCTCTTCCCAATTTTATCTATAGATTCAATGTGTGCACGCACGCTAAGTCACTTCAGTTGTGTCTGACTCTTTGCAACCCTATGGGTCATAGCCCACCCGGCTCCTCTGTCCTTGGGATTCTCCAGGCAAGAATACTGGAGTGCCCTCTCACAGGGGATCTTCTCGCCCAGGGTATGGAACCCACGCTTCTTACATCTACTGCATTGGCAGGTGGGTTCTTTACCACTAGCACCACCTGGGAAGCAATGCAATCCCAATCAAAATCCTGGCAAGTTATTTTGTGATTATCAACAAAATGATTCTAACGTTAATATGGAGAGGGAAAAGACTCAGACTATCCAACACAATAACTGAAGGAGAATAAAGCTGGAAGACTGACACTATTCTACTTTGAGACCTACTATAAAGCTATGGTAATCAAGACAGTGTGGTGCTACTGGCAAAAGAATAGACAAATACATTAATAGAACAGAGAATCCAGAAATAGAACCGTATAAATACAATCAACTGATCACTGGCAAAGAAGCAAAGACAATACAATGGAGCAAAGGTTACCTCTTCAACAAATAGTGCTGGAGCAACTAGACACTCACATGAAAAATAAAGAACCAGACACAGAGACCATATATGCTTCACAGAAATTGACTCAAAATGGATCACAGAGGTAAATGTTAAACTCAAAACTATAGAACTACAAGTTAACATTAACACAGAAGGAAACCTACACAACCTTGGGTATGGTGAAGCCTTTTTAGATACAATAACAAAGACATGTTCTTGAAAGAAATAATTGATAAGCTGGACTTGATAAAAACTAAAAACTTCTGCTCTGTGAAAGCCAAAATTGAAAGAATTAGATGATAGCCACAGACTGGGAAAATATATTTACAAAAGACAAATCTGATAAAGGACTGCTATTCAAAATACACAAAGAGTCATTAAAATGCAACAATAAGAAAACAAACAGCCCAATCTTAAAAATGGCCAAAGACCTTAACAGCCACTCCACCAAAGAAGATAAACAAGCAGCAAATATGCATATGAAAAATGGTCCACCTCATACGTCATCAAGGAAATGAAACTTAAAACAACAAACTACCACTAAACAACTACTGCAACAGCCAAAACCTGGAACACTGATGACATGAAACGCTGACAAGGATGTGGAGCAACAGGAACTCTCATTTATTGTTGGGAGAAATGAAGGCAAAGTGGTATGTTTCAGAAGACCACCTGGCAGTTTCTTACAAAACTCAACATACTCTTACCATATGATCCAACATCTTCCTTGATATTTAAAGAAGTTGAAAAATTATGTCTTCATAAAACCTGCACACAGATGTTTATAGCAACTGGATTCACAGTAGCCCAAAAGTGGAAAGAATTCAAATGCCCATTAACTGAAGGACGGATAAACAAAATGTGGTATACCCACATAATGGAGTATTATCCCACAATCAAGAGACATGAAATATTAATGAAGTACTGATACATGCTACAACTTGGATGAAAACCTTAAAAACATTACGCTCAGTGAAAGAAGCAAGACGAGATACTATAGGATGTCACTCCTACGAAATATACAGAATTGGCAAATCCACTGAGACAAAAATGTAGTGGCTACCAAGGGCAGGATAGGAAGAAGGTGTTTGGGGGAAACAGGAAGGGATTGCTAATGGGTCCTGGGGTTTCTTATTGGGGTGGTGAAAATTATTCTGAAACTGACTGTGGTGATACTCAGTCAACTCTGCAGCCTGGGAGCCTTGTGACCTTAGACAAGGACTCCTCCTGAGCCAATTGCTGTCTCCATAAAACGTCAACCATATGATCATATGTCAATCACTGAATATGGTAATACTCAAACAATTAAACCCTGAGTGTGAAAGTATCAGGCATGTAATAGGAGTCCCATACAAGCTAAAAGTATGCGAAAGTACCTTGTGACCAATACCTTCACAAATGTCAGATGATTTTATAATTTCACATATAAAATTATACATTATCAGAAATTATCCATTTTCAGTTTCACATAATGCTTTCCAAAGACTCACCTGAGCTCCGTGCCCCACTGTTTAAAAGAGAAGTTACTAGAATTTGGAGGCCCTGGGGTGGGCTGATTTGCAGCTTGCTCTCCTACCAGCTCCCCAGGGGCGGCTTCCACAGCTAGGACATTTCTGGCTTTTTCTGCAGAAGCATTTGAGTGCAGGTTAATTAAATCTGAAAGAAAGGCAAACAAGTGTCAGTTATTCAAAGATTCCACAGGGAACTTGATATCCCACATAACACACTATCTTGACAAACTATATAAAAACTTATATATTACAGTATTTTTAAGTGTTGTTTATTTTTGGTTGCACTGGGTCTTCATTGCTACATGCAGGCTTTCTCTAGTTGGGGTGAGTGGAGGCCACTCTTCGTTGCAGTGCATGGGCTTCTCATTGCAGTGGCTTCTCTTGTTGCAGAGCACAGGCTCTATGGCGTTCGGGCTTCAGGACTGTGGTGCACGGGCTTAGTTGCTACAAGGCGTGTGGGATCGTCCCAAACCAAGGATTGAACCTGTGCCCCCTGCACTGGCAGCCAGATTCTTATACACTGTACCACCAGGGAAGTCCAATATTACAGTATATTTTTCATGTGTACTACATAAAAATACAATCTGTAGATGGCTAGGGTGTTCTGTAAACATTTTCATCTAAAGTTGATCCACGTTCCTCAGAGGAAGGTTGTACATGCTTCAAACCAGCAAGTGTTAACAGCAACAGCACAGGGAAAATAGCTAGAGCTCATCTCTGCTGTCTTGTAGATCAGTAATCCCAGTATAGAGCTGTGATCATGGTCCACTTACCTACACCAATAAGGAACAATTTCCAGGATAAACTGTTATGTTAAAAAAAAAACAAACTGCAGACCAGATTACACTAATGCCCTTTTCTGTAAGAGGGGAATAGAATACATACATACTTGCTAATTGCAAATACTGACACTGAAAAAATAAGTTTACACACAAAGGCCAGCAGTTCAGTAAATTCACAGGCAAATGCACTGATGCTAAAGTCTGATCAAATCTGAGACTATATCTTAAAAATGTAAGCATTTGAAATATTTGAGGTTGCAATGATATGCTGCCCAGAATTTGCTTCAAGATAACAATATTTTGTTATTCAACAAATAAATGATATCCACCTCAAACAACATGTTATTTGCTTCCAAATAATAAAATTAAGTGGGTAAGTATATCAATGAAACAAAATGGGCCATGAAATACTAATTGTTGAAACTACCTAATAAACATGTGGGTAATATTATGTTATTCTCTCTTTGCATATGCTTAAAATTTCTCATAATAAAAACTTACTTTTCTAAGGTTCTGATAAAATGTATCCAATAATAAATATTTTGTATTCTTCCCAACTGTATAATCTCTCTGAGAATATACATGTTTGTAAATAGAATTTAATACTTTTTCATGATAATCAATTTGATCCATACTTCCCTGGAATAAAGCATCCCTAGATTGGTAATGTCAATCATCACTTCCAGTGGAAACAATCAGAATGGAATGCTGGACACTGATATCCAAGGAAAAATTTACTTTCTAATCAGATGAGCACATAACCTGAGTTCACTCAGGACAAGTCACTGTGAAGGTCAGTGAGCACCAACAGAGAAGGCAGAGCAGAGGAAATACTGCAGTCAGGGGTCCTTGAAAACTGATGTTCCGAATGAGAACACCTACCGATGGGCTCACACTTTGTTGGCACGTCACTCACTTGACTGTAGTCAGTGTGGGAAGGGCTCCGGAAACACATTGGGAAAAGTATGCTGGGTGTGACACGAAGTGACTGCTGTGTATCCATCAGGGGACTGGGGCCTGGCCAGGAGAGTCAACACCTGGCTCATAGTAGGGTTCTGAGTAGGAAAAGCAAGAATTTGTGTTGGGAGACAGAACTATGGGCTTGGCAATGGATTACCAGGTTAAGTCAAGAAGGCCAAATTCCTGGCCTAATTCCTGATTCAAACGACGACTGTGTATGAAGCATTAGTGCTCAGGGTACAACAAACGATCAGACAGAGTTCTTTCCCTAAAGGAGAACACATCTAGGAGAAACACATGAAATAATAAAATGTTAAGCTCCAAGTCACCACTGAATGCATCGAGTCCCTGGTATCCAGACCTTCCTCTGAGTCTTAGGGTCCAGGAGACGCCTTGGGGATTTTCCACGGGACAGAAGGAAGGGGTCCTGCCCTCAGCTTCAACCAAAGTGGTTCCTCTTTTCACTCTTTTATATCCTGGAGTTCCCCGTGAGATTTCATTTGGGGAAAGAAAAAGAGTTTGAAAAAACAAACGAAAAAACGCCAAGTTCAAACACCACTAACGGGGTCCAGTCTCCTCCACCTACTTCATCTGTCAGGAATTGGAAGACCAGAGTCTCTGCAACAACAACTGCACGCGGTGCAGTGAGTGCCCCGGGCAGAGGTGGGCACCTGACATCTGTGAGCATGTGTCAGTAAGATGGCACACGGGCACACCTCTTCTTTAGACAAAGGTAAAGTCAACACCCAGGCTTTCCAGAGGCTGGTCTTTCACAGACCCCTCACAGGCGAAGCATCACAGCTCTAAGCCAAGCCAGGAAATAAGCACAACGCACTGCACCTGTTTCTGTCATGAGCCGAGTCCAGCCCCTTCTTCCTGTGTGGGTCGGCAGCAAGAAGACACACAGGCCCTCTGCGGGCGAGACTGTCAAGGGCGCTAGCACAGCCCAGCGCCCAGGACCAGGATGCCCAGCCCTTGCTGCAGCCCTGGGCTACCCTGGAAAAGCTTCCTGAGGAACTTGGGCCCAGGGGGTGGGGTGCAGAAACAGGACTGGAGCCAGGGAGGATGTTGGCAAAACAGACCATTTCTAAAAGTCATTATCTGATGTGAAAAAGAAGCCATTTCCAGGTTTTAGCTATTATTGTTTGTCTGGTTTTGGGTTTTTAAAAGACCACGTGGACGTTTCCTTAATTAAAAGCGGAGCTGCTGGCTTCTCCTCAATACATGTACCAACATTAGCATTCAGGGGACCGCTTCAGGGAGGACACAAACTAGGACAGGAGAGTATTTCCTTGAAGCCTCAAGAGGATGGACTGGGTTCACAAACATGTGCTTTATACTATGCAGCTGCAGTGGGGGAAAGAGTCTGTGCTTGAAGAGTTTTGATGTTTAGGTCTTTGTTATTTTTGAAAATTTTCAAATGCCTAAATGACACTTCTGAGCGAGTTTTGGACTACAAATTTTACCTTCCTGGGTTCTGATTCCAGCAGAGCCTCTATCATCCCAGTGTGGCCATCCCCAGATCTCCAGGAGTCTTTCCCACTGGACGCAGTCTAACACCAGGGGCCCCTGGCGCCGCACACAGGGGAGGCTCCTGCTCACATCTGGTCACCTCCGTGAGTCTTCCCCTCCTCTCCTGCTCCTAGCCCCCCGCCAGCAGCCCTGAAGAGGGCAGAACAGAGAGCCAAGTGCAGCACCATCCAAGAAATGAGGAAAGAGCACTGGGGAAAGGCATTCCCATGTCAAGGTTACTGTAAGAGAGAGCCTGTGGGTCCCCACTGGGAGCTGGAGGCCACTCAGAGTCGGGTTAACCTGAAAAAGCTTTTTTTCCCCTTTATCAAAGTGAGTTTAACCCAGCTTGTGAAGGAGTGGCTGGAAGCACTATAGTTACCTTCCAAGTGAGGGTGCAGTGTGCATCTACCCCAAAAGAAGTAGAGGCAGCAAGCCCCCAGGTCTCAGAGGCCCCAGGGTGGACCAGCCCACGTGTCTGGTTAATGACTTGTCCATCCGCTCTCTCCCAAGCCTCGCCAAGGATGTAAATCTTGTGAGAATCAGACCCCTGTCTGATGTGCTGACGGCCACATACCCCACAGCAGACATAGAGGGGGTCTCGATAAACACTGGTAAACGGCTGAAGGAAGAAATGAAGGGCGACTGCCGTGGTGCGGAGGAAGGGACTGCTGCGGGCTGAGGACGTTGGGCAGGAGGCAGCGGGCCCTGCCGTTCTCTAAGAATCTACGCTCACCATCCCTTCCGACTCCCCATCTCCTGCCACCTTGCCCCTGAGAGACCCCCTGAATGATGGGTGGGGGAGCACACCCCAACCCAGGGCTTCTCTCTCTTGCCTTCTCATGCTTCCATGCACTCCTGCGTCATGCTCAGGGCCCCCATCCACCGCCCACATTCACTGCACCCCATGCCACCCAAAGCTGGGCTTGGCCCATCTCCACAAACACCACAGTCCAGCCCACCGTGGACAGTCTCCTGCAGATCTTCTTCAGGAGGCTCCCACGGGCTCCCCCAGAGATACAGCTGGAATCTAACCTTGCTCATCATCTCCCTCCCTGTCACAGCCTGATGTCAGGAATCACACAAACTTCAGTCCAGAAGGAACCTCAGGGAGCATCTTGTTTCCAGGCGGGGAAACGGTACGTGCCCAAGGTTCCACGCACTTCCTGCCTCTCAGCCTCGAGGTTGATAATCACCGTGACTTACACATCACAACACCTGGCATTCTGTAGAATTTTACAAACAAGATTATATAAAAGCACAGCTTCTTTGATGACTTTGGGGAACTGGGACATTAAATGGCTTGGTAGAATTCCTGTGGCTTTGCCAATGTGGGATCTGCATCCCACCCTACGGTTTCCCTCCCTCCAGTCCCAGCACATGCACAGAGTGCCCAGCACACGCTGGGGGAGGACTGGACCCAGCGGCCACTTCCCTTCCCCTCCCCCTGCTCTCACACAAGCCGCCGGCACCACGGCAGTTACTCTCGCAGCTGTTTCAGAGGAGGAAATGTGCGGTCATCCCTCAAACCGTCTTCACCGTACCATTTTCTGTGAGAAATACCCCTGAACTCAAACAGGCACTTGGGCACTGAAGCCTCCTGTGATCCTAAGGGCTTCTGTACTCCGGAACTCTCAAGAAGTCTTAAAATACAAAGTCCTGTTTTCCCTCGCTTGTTCGCCTATTTGTCTAGATGGGAAATGGAGTATACAGAACGTGCAACACATCCATCTTGTAATTGGGTTCTGGCTACCTCTTTCCCAACAGCTCTGAAGGTCGGCAGATTCTTGATTTTATCTTTGCAAATTACTCCTTTGTGTTGAAACTAGGTCTTTATCTATCCAAACATGGAAGACATACAGAGAGGCATCTGAGGCATGTCATACTTTCAGAGGCCAGACTGCAGATGAAAGGCAGACAGACCAGATAAAAGAGTGACAAAATCATCCCACTTTCTAATACCTGTCTGACTAATATACGGCTGCAAATTCCAATCACACAGATGAACAGACTCTTCCTCTGGAAACATGAACCCTAGAAAACAATTTTAATGTGGGCAATAAACTGCCTATCCAAACTCCATTCCAGCTCTTCCTCACAGACCCTGGTTTTGAAGGTGGCCACATGCTCAGCTGAAACACTTGCCTCCTCAAATTCCATTCCAGCTAGGGCTGGCCCTGTGATAGTTCTAGCTAATGAGGCATAAAGTGATAGAGTTTCTAGGAAGGCTTTCTCCTATTTGATACGGGTGTCACTTCCAAAGGAGGACAGAATGGATCCCTCAATGGCACTGGTCGGGGGGAGCTTTGCCAACCAGGAACTGCCATCGTGAGACAGAAATCTCAACTTCTAAGTCCCTACTAGGTTTTCCATTAACTGCAGCTGAATGGAACCCTAAGGGATTGAAAATGATAATATCATATATGCATGTATTGCTGTTGTTGGTTTGTTGCTCAGTCGTGTCTGACTCTTTGTGATCCCATGGACTGTAGCCCACGTGGCTCCTCTGTCCATGGAATTTCCCAGGCAAGAATACTGGAGTGGGTTGTCATTTTCTTTCTCCAGGGGTTCTTCCTCACCCAGGGATCAAACTCACATCTCCCGCACTGCAATCAGATTCTTCACTGCTGGGCCACCAGGGAAGCCCATATGTACGTATACATGTGTGTATGTTTTTGTTGTTGTGGCTCAGTCACTCAGTCATGTCCGACTCTTTGCGACACTATCAACTGCAGTACTCCAGGCTTCCCTGTCCTTCACTATCTCCTGGAGCTTGCTCAAACTCATGTCCATTGAGTCAACGATGCCATCCAAGCATCTCATCCTCTATCGACCCCTTCTCCTCCTGCCCTCAATCTTTCCCAGCATCAGGGTCTTTTCCAATGAGTCAGCTCTTCACATCAAGTGGCCAAAGTTTTGGAGCTTCAGCTTCACCATGAGTTCTTCCAATGAATATTCAGGGCTGACTTCCTTTAGGATTTACTAGTTGGATCTCCTTGCAGTCCAAGGAACTCTCAAGAGTCTTCTCCAGTACCATAGTTCAAAAGCATCAATTCTTTGGTGCTCAGCCTCCTTTATGGTCCAACTTTCACATCCATACATGGCTACTGGAAAAACCATAGCTTTAACTAGATGGACCTTTGTAGGCAAAGTAACGTCTCTGCTTCTTAATACACTGTCGTAGCTTTTCTCCAAAGAGCAAGTGTCTTCTAATTTCGTGGCTGTAGTCACTGTCACAGTGATTTTGGAGCCCAGGAAAAAAAGTTTCCATTTTTTCCTCATCTATTTGCCATGAAGTGATGGGACAGGATGCCATGATCTTAGTTTTCTGAATGCTGAGTTTTAAACCAGCCTTTTCACTATCTTCTTTCACCTTCATCAAGAGGCTCTTTAGTTCCTCTTTGCTTTCTGCCATTAGGGTGGTGTTATCTGCATATCTGAAGTTATTGATATTTCTCCCAGCGGTCTTGATTCCAGCTAGTGCTTCTTCCAGCCCAGCATTTCGCATGATGTACTCTGCATAAAAGTTAAATAAGTAGGATGACAATATACAGTCTTGACAT
Source organism: Dama dama (assembly GCF_033118175.1). Classification (NCBI taxonomy): domain Eukaryota; kingdom Metazoa; phylum Chordata; class Mammalia; order Artiodactyla; family Cervidae; genus Dama; species Dama dama. The sequence goes on from NC_083693.1 coordinate 38,782,487, forward strand.
ACTCCTTTCCCAATTTTGAACCAGTCTGTTGTTCCATGTCCAATTCTAACTGTTGCTTCTTGACCTGCATATAGGTTTCTCAAGAGGCAGGTTAGGTGGTCTAATATTCCCATCTCTATAAGAATTTTCCACAGTTTGTTGTGATCCACACAGTCAAAGGCTTTAGTGTAGTCAATAAAGCAGAAGTAGATGTATTTCCTGGAATTCTCTTGCTTTTTCTATGATCCACTGGATGTTGGCAATTTGATCTCTGGTTCCTCTGCCTTTTCTAAATCCAGCTTATATATTTGGAAGTTCTTGGTTCACATACTGTTGAAACCTAGAGCTTGAAGGATTCTGAGCATTACCTTGCTAGTATGTGAAATGAGTACAATTGTGTGGTAGTCTGAACATTCTTTGGCATTGCCCTTCTTTGGGATTGGAATATAATGTATATCTTTACACTTAACAATGCAGTTTCCCACGTGATCCTCATAAGAGAACTATGGGGGGATGGGGGCGGGTGAGGGACAAGGCTATGGTGAGTATTCCTCCCAATCCCATCCAGCCAACTGCCTGGGCCTGGGGCCTGGACAGCACCCTCTGCCCTCTTGCTCCCCCAAAGCTAATCCCACCTTTAATCCTCCAGTTCTCTCACTACACAATCTCCAACTCTGCATACTTTTTCCCATCTTTTCTGCTGCTACCTGCTACTGTGATTTCTAGGCTGGACCAGCCTTCTAACTTTCATCTTGCCAAGAAATCCATTCTTTCCCTCTCGGCCATGGTTAATCATCTCAAATGCACATTCAACCCAATCACTGGTCGTGTCTTTGCTTATCTTACAAGCCCCTCCAGGTCTGGTCCCTGATCATCCATCCAGCTTTCTCTTTGTCATTCCTGCCCACCCTCTCTACATGTGCATCAGGCCCTGATCTCCAGGGTCTCCAGGCCTTTCCACTCCCTGCTTCACAAGGCTTGCTCTTACCTGACTTCAGGACTCAATTCAGTCATCTCCTAGTCCAGGAAGCCTTCGCAGACACCACCAACATCCACCCTCCAACATGCACATATAGGTAAGCTTCCTGTGCCCACCTCTGGCCCCTATGCTTACCAGACTGCATTGTGCAGGCCTCTTTACCTGTCTCGGTCCCTCACTAGACCACATACTCTTCGAGAACATGGCCCACAACTCACCTGTCTTTATATCCCTGGCAGTGGCACAATGCCTAGAATATAAGAAGGCCTGGAGGGAAAGACTGAATGAACAATCTCCATTTCACAGTTGAGAAAACTAAGGCTCAAAAAGAGGGACACTCAAGACATTACAGTAGGGGTCAGAAAAAAAACTTCCTCTTAAAGGGCCAGATAGTAGTTGGTATTTTAGACTGGTGAGCCAAATGGTCTTGTGACAACTATTCAACTCTACCACTAGCGTGCAAAAGCAGCCACAGACAACACGAAATAAATGAGTGGTGCTTTGTTCCGAGAAAACTTCATTTCCACAGGCTGCAGTCCGCTACCCTTAACCAGAGAGAAAAGGACTCACACTCAAGAGTCTGACAAACAGTAAACATCAGAGACAAGACTCAAACCAGGCCCATAGGGATTCTTCCACCAGACAGAGCTGCCTGTCCAGGAAACGTGAGCTTCATGTACCTTTCCCCATGTTGACTTTAGGTGCTAGGCAAGTACTGATGGATGACAACATTAGCAACAAATGAAGACGTTACCAAAAATTGGGTAAGATGGAGAGGACAGTAGGAAAAGTGTCATTTTTTAACGCAAATCAGAGTAATAAAAGCATATGCCTTCAATCTTATTAGAGTTAGCATGATTTAGGCTAAACTGAGCAGATGACTACTAGCATGGCTTCAGAAACATCATAGAGCACCACAACATACCTTAACACATTTTATCTTTTAACCAATTTATCTAAAATGATGATTAAAATGGGGGGGGGGGTGTAAAATCTAGCCTTTTCTTCTTGACTTCCTCCTTTAGACTTCTGTCTTCTTGAATAACTACAGTCCTACAAATCACCTGGTCATCCAAAGTTTCACTATTTATTCTCAGAAGTTATCTACAAAATCGACAGAAAGTTCAAAATTATAGTCATGTCTACATATAAAATCTTCAGAGGCATTCCACTGCTCTTAGGAGAGTCCAGAAGCCTAAGCCCACAGTCCAGCCCTCCCCACCCTGGCCCTGGGTGGGCCCCCCAGCTCGGCTCCCTGCCCACTGCCTTCCTCCTCGAGCCTCACCTCCTTCTAGTCCTGGAGGACACTGTGCTGCTCTTACCTGGTCATCCTCAGGTCTCAGAGAGGGTCCCCACCCACCCCAAAGCTGTGCTTAAGCCATTCATGGCCCTTGGCACCCTGTTCCTTCCCTCTCATGTGATCTTACTTTTTCTTCCCTCTGCTGGACTAGAAACTCTGTGAGGGGGATCCAGGCCTGTCATGGGCATCTGCTTCCTGAATGAGTAAATGCCAGAGGATGCCAACTCTAAATTCCCACACTACAGTCTCCAAACCAAATGCAGAGAACCAAAGGGGGCTGCAGGTGTTTTCTCTGGCTCCCCAGCCTCAGTACTTCAGCTTAAAAGAAGGAAGGATGTTTGTTATGAAGAGATCGCAGGGCTAGGTGCCATTCCTGTGGCCCTCCTCTTGGTTTAATGCCTGAGTCTCCCTTAGATAGAAACACTTGGTGTCCTCAGAATAAAGGAACCAAGGCAAAGCCAGGCTCGCCTGTGCCAAAGGCTACTGCCTTGAATACTGCTGGCTTCCCAGCAGGGTTTCCAAACATTCCCAGTGACCGATCCTGAGCTATGGAGATTCTTTTGATCCAAAGCTCTATAATAGTGGCTTTTTAAAAAACTCAGTCATCAGTGAGGAGACGTGTGAACTAAACATAGAGGGGCTTTGGCTTGAAAAGGAAGGCATCTCTTCAGCTCCTGCTATTGTTTGTGTTAAGTCATCCATGAAAATGACCTAAGAACTCTCACTGCATAGCATTTTAACAGGTATGAAGTATACAGTAATTTCTCACTGACCAGAGGGTTAGCCTGCTGATTGGTTAAAAACAAAGCAGGCAGTAAAACAGGAATTTGGAGGAAAAATAATTTTAAAAGTCCAAGAAGGCATTCATTTCCAAAACTAGTCAGCTGCACACGTTGCCGGGTCACCAGTAACCTACAGTAGCCTGTGTTCTCCCACGTGAAGGTCTCGAAGGTGTTACAAAGTTCGCACCACACCTCTTTACAGGCCTGAGAACCATCCCATACCAGCTAAATTCCAAAGTGCACTCCTTAAGAAATGCTGCCTGGCCTTCTCACACCTTACTTCAGGCCCAGGGTCTGGCTATTTCTGGGCCTGCTCTGCTCCCTCTATGAAGAGAGAGCCACAAGTACAGCACCCCCCATCTCCACTTCCACAGTCCCTGCAGGAGCCAGGTTGGAGGGTGGGCTTTGAATAACTATCCTCCTACTATTCTAACACGGTAATCACAACCAAACAGTCACGAGAAGTTCATGGGGCTTTAATTTTTTTTGATATTCAAATATAAAACCACTTTATCTCCACGCTGCAACTGGCCAGGGCTTAGCATGAATTGTGAAAATGCCACAGGTCCAAGATAAAACAGAACCAGAGTCTTATCGTCTGGTTTAATGTCTTCCCAAGAAGCATCAGGGAATCACAGTGAGAGCTCTGAGAACATCTTCCCAGTGGGCACACCCATCTGTGCACAGGACTGTGGGTGCTGGTGCTTCACCTCCAGAGGGAGGAGAGAGAAGGCTGGTCCTGGGGTCAGACGACTTCAGCACGACGGCTTGCTACCCACTGGCCTCAGCAGTACCATCTCTTTAGGGTGCTGGGCACCAGCCTTGCCTGACTCCTGAGGTTGTTGTTGGGCTTGAATATAGTCTGCACATGAAAGCAGAGGCTCTCAGCCACTATGGGATGCTGCCCCTTCCTAAGGGATCATCATCATTATTTTCATTCTCAGTTCTTCTGCTCAGTTGACTTGATACATCAAATGTCAATGCAAAAAGCACTGACACGGGAGCCCTCCATCTCTCACCTACCTGTGTTATCTCTGGCCACGAGACCCTGAGAAAAATCTCCAGGAGTCGGGGAGGTCCTGCTGTCCCACTTTACCATGTCAAGGCTGTTGCAATACTCCCATCTCTTCTGCTGAAGTTCTTGTAACCAGTAAGTCATGAGTTGACGATTAGGGGCCTATAAGAGGGAGAGGGGAAAAGTGTTATGGTCATCAAAAGCATAAGCAACTTAAAAAAAATTATGTTTTGTGAGGACAGACTGGACACCTTGACACATGGCAGGGAGAGTTAAGAAGAAGTCAAAGAGGGGCTTCCCTGGGGACTCAGTGGTAAAGAATCTGCCTGTCAATGCAGGGGGACACAGGTTCCATCCCTGGTCTGGGAAGATCCCACAAGACTTGGAGCAACTAAGCCCATGCGCCACACTACTCAAGCTCAAATGCCCTACAGCCCATGCTCCACAACAAGAGAAGCCACTGCAATGAGAAGCCTTCATACTGCAGCTTGAGAATACCCCCCTATTCGCTGCAACTAGAGAAAAGCCCAAACAGCAATGACGATCCAGCACAGCCAAAAACAAATAAATATACAAAATGATTTTTAAAAAGAACAACTCAAAGAAATTTCAAGATTAGTAACCTTTATTCACTACAAATGGTCAAGAAAACAGCAACTTTTACATAAAGAATTTAATCCTAATGATAAGAAATCTTTTTAAATTCTAAAATTACAGAATGATACAATTTAATGCTTTCCTCAAAAGGTTTTTGGAAGGCTTGATATTCTCAGTGCCCTTTGGTTCTGAGCACCTATGAATTCTAACTGAAGAAATCAAATCTCACATAGGTATGGATGACATCCCTGCCAAATCAAATCTAATAATGGTATTTAAATCCTGTCAGCATCTAAGAAAGTGAGCAAAGAAAACTGCAGATTAAAAACTAGATGGTGGGCTTCCCAGGTGGTCCAGTGGTTAAGAATTCGCGTGCCAATACAGGGAACACAGGTTCCATTCCTGGTCCAGGAAAATGCCACATGCCGTGGGGCAACAAAGCCCACATGCCACAACTACTGAGCCTGAGCTCTAGACCCTACGTTCCACAGCAAGAGAAGCCATCTCAATAAGAAGCCTGCACACTGCAACGAGAGAGCAGCCCTTCCTCATCACAACTAGAGAAAGCCCACACGCAGCAATGAAGACCCAGTGCAGCCAGGAATAAACAAATAAATATAATTAATTATGCAGGTCAGGAAGCAACAGTTAGAACTGGACATGGAACAACAGACTGGTTCCAAACAGGAAAAGGAGTACATCAAGGCTGTATATTGTCACCCTGCTTATTTAACTTATATGCAGGGTACATCATGAGAAACACTGGGCTGGAGGAAGCACAAGCTGGAATCAAGATTGCTGGGAGAAATATCAATAACCTCAGATATGCAGATGACACCACCCTTATGGCAGAAAGTGAAGAGGAACTAAAAAGCCTCTTGATTAAAGTGAAAGAGGAGAGTGAAAAAGTTGGCTTAAAGCTCAACATTCAGAAAACTAAGATCATGGCATCCGGTCCCATCACTTCATGGCAAATGGATGGGGAAACAGTGGAAACAGTGTCAGACTTTATTTTTGGGGGCTCCAAAATCACTGCAGATGGTGATTGCAGCCATGAAACTAAAAGACACTTACTCCTTGGAAGGAAAGTTATGACCAATCTAGATAGCATATTAAAAAGCAGAGACATTACTTTGCCAACAAAGGTCCATCTAGTCAAGGCTATGGTTTTTCCAGTGGTCATGTATGGATGTGAGAGTTGGACTGTGAAGAAAGCTGAGCGCTGAAAAATTGATGCTTTTGAACTGTGGTGCTGGAGAAGACTCTTGAGAGTCCCTTGGACTGCAAGGAGATCCAACCAGTCCATCCTAAAGGAGATCAGTCCTGAGTGTTCATTGGAAGGAGTGATGCTGAAGCTGAAACTCCAACACTTTGGCCACCTCATGTGAAGAGTTGACTCATTGGAAAAGACCCTGATGCTGGCAGGGATCGGGGGCAGGAGGAGAAGGGGACGACAGAGGATGAGATGGCTGGATGGCTTCACCCATTCGATGGACATGAGTTTGGGTAAACTCCAGGAGTTGGTGATGGACAGGAAGGCCTGGCATGCTGCGATTCATGGGGTCGCAAAGAGTCAGACAGGACTAAGCGACTGAACTGAACTGAACTGAATTAAAAAGAAAAAAACTAGGTGGAACATCTATGGCAATGGCCATATTTTTAAACAGTAGAAAATATCAATGGCTGGAAAGGGTACAGAGCAACTAGAACTTTCATTCCCTGCTGGTGGGAATATACAATAGCGCAGCTTTCTGGAAAACAGTGTTGCAATTCCTTATAAACATACGTTTACCAAATGACCTGGCAACCCCACTCCTAGGTGTTCACACAAGAGGAATACAAAATATATATTCACACAAAATCTGCATACAAATGCTCAGAGGCTTTATTTGTAATTGCCAAAGATTTAAAACAAGCCAAATGTCCTTTATCCAGTGAACGGATAAACAAACTGTGGAACGTTCACACCATGGAATACTATTCAGCAGTAAAAAGGAGCAAACCACTGATTCACACAACATGAATATTACATGCATATGTGAAAGAAGCCAGCCCCAAAAGGCTACATACTGTATGATTCCATTTACGTGACATTCTTCTAAAGAACAAATTATAGGGACAGATGGCAAACCCGTGGTTGCCAGGGCTTGAGAGAAATGACTGGCTGACTACAAAGGGGCAGCGCCAGAGGACTGGGGCGGGGGACTGACCTACTCTGCGTCATGACTATGGGAGCCGACACCCAACTCTACATATCTGTCCAAACTTGAAGAACCATATACCACAGTGACCTTCACTATGTACATTAAAAAAAAAAAAAAAATCAACCAAGATATAGAGGGAACTCAAAATGCTGAACCTAGCTATTAACTAACAAACTAGATGGCAAGTGTGGGTCACAGATCTCCAGGCTGCCCCCACAAAGGAGTCCCAAGGAGAAGGATGCCACGGCACAACCACTGGCATCCAGTAAGGGGTACAGACATCAGACACAATGGTTTTAGAACCCATGCATTCTACCTCAGGGTCAGAGGCAATCTGGAAAACTGCTCTGTAGGCAGAAAGCAAGTGACAAGTCAGAAATCAAACCTCTACGGTCCACAAGCAAAGGATGACCTCCAAGTGCTCTGGCTACAACCTGGACTCTTTTTAGTGACACTTGCAGGCACGGCCCTAGTAAGAAAAACCACTCAGTACATGATTGCTGGGTATCCTACAGAAAATCCCTCCAACTATCAGCCAAGTCATCATTTCATCCATACAGTCAATCAACATTTACTCTTAACATCTATCAGGAACCTGGAAACAGGACTTGTGAGGAAGATAGGAAAAATAAATCAGTGATTTCAAGAGTGTTTTAAGTGCTATGACAGAGGTCAGAGTGGGTAAGGTGGGGCTGGTGTGACTGGAGATGCTGAGGGAAGATAATTAATCAATTAGAGGAAATGGGACAAGAGTCAGGTACTGAAAGTTTAAGAAAACTGCTACCTATAGATTCAAAAGGTTCATATTGTTGGCCTAATGTCTTCCTTGTCCAATAAACATAAAGTCTGAGATGTCTCCATTTTTCTAGCATCAAGCTCAGTGCCAGACACATTTTTGTTGAATAAAGTGAGGAAATGAATGAACAAACAATCATGAAGTGATGCAGGAGCTTGGTCTTAAAGGGGAAGCAGGTGGTGGCCAGGACAAGATAGAAAGAAGCAGCTTCAGGCAGAGAGCAGAGTTTGTGCAAGGGCAGAGGAGAGAGAGCACTCACCGGGGAGGCTGGGATAAGCAGGGGGTGGGGTGGCGCCAGGATTCAGAGAGGGGAGGAGATGAGCTCAGGCCCAAGAGCCCTAAAGCGCAGCCCTAAAGAGTCTGAGTGGCAATCTGGTTGCAGGGTGGACAACTGGGGCTCAGCCTGGCCCTGAAGCAAGACAAAGAGAATGCAGCATTCCCAGAGAAGAGGAGACAGTGACTGGAAGAGTAAGGGGCTGGGACAAAGCCCAATCAGAGCCCAAAGCCCACCCAGTCCCTCTCCCTCCCTCCTTTCATAGAGTCTACACTGAGCCCCTAGTGTCCCAACCTCCAGCTTAGGGGAAAGTGCATGTGTTTTGACAGTGTGTGCATGTGTGTGCACATGCACGTGTGTGTTCTAGTCCTCACACCAGTTCCCCTGCCTGGCCCCCAATCCTGTCCCAGGGAGAAGTCAGATTAAGCACTGACCTCTCTAGCTGTTTCCTGAAATGCAGGTACCATGAGAAATATGCCTGATACAAGAAAGCTTTTTCCTGGACTTCCCTGGTGGCGCAGTGGATAGGAATCCACCTGCAGATGCAAGGGTATACAGGTTCGGCCTTGCAGAGCACCTAAGCCCGTGAGCCACAACTACTGACCCTGTGTGCTGCAGCTTCTGAGTGCACGCGCTCCAACTATGGAAGCAGTGCTCTGCAACAAGAGAGACCACCACAATGAAAAGCATGCACACTGCAACCAAATGTAGCTCCCTCTCTCCGCAACTAGAGAAAGCCTGTGCAAGATCAGCAAAGACCCAGTGCAGCCAACCGATCAATCAATCAATCAAAGTCCAAGTTGTTTTTTTAAAAAGGAAAGAAAGCTGTTCCCCCTTTAAATTTCTGAGTATTAAATCTGACTGAGGAACAATTAGTAACCTCTTAATCATCTCTTACTAAATTCCTGAGGCAAAACTTTCAGATCACATGCTTTCAAGGTCTGGCATATTATTCATGTTACAGAAATCTGGTCATTAAGGCAAGCAAAATTATCTCAAGACAAAGATTAACTGGGGTTTGTTTCCTTCAAAAAGAAAAAGAAAAAACCTAGAAATCAGTAAAAGCATCTTGACTTCTATCCCCAAGCAGCTGTGAAAGGCTGCTGGGGGGCGCATGGCTCCCAGGCATGTGCCAAGATCAAGGAGGCAGAAAAGCCCCCAAAGGTCCTCCCCTCAGGGAGCTGAAACCCAAAGACAGAAGTACACACAGGTTGTAAGACAGGTCAGGATTAAAAGTAAAACAGCAAAATCCGCAGAATTCCCCAAAGCCTCTGTGTTTCCCCTTGATATCTTTTAAACAGACTGAACATATGCCTTGTTCAGTCCTAATTAAACACAGAACCACAAACTAGGCTCTTCATTGCTCCAGTCTTACTCGGTCATGCAAAGTCAGCCTGGCTCTGCCCCGCCAACCCAGCAGCCACTAGTCACACAGCTCGTGAGCATGTGAAATACAGCTAGTGCCACATGATGAAATATAGATACACTGGGTTAAATAAAATATATTAGTTAAAATAATTCCACCTGTTTAATGTGGTCAGCCAAAAACTTAAAAGTATGTATCTGGCTCACATCATATTTGTATTGAATGGGTTTGTTCTAGATAATAATGGTAAATACCATTTGGGAGAGCCAGGGCTGGCGGGAGATCTGGTGAGGTGGGAAACCAGCATGTGGGGATGCCCTCGGGGATGGCCATGGGCATGGGTCTCCTGACAGTGGGGCAGCCTTCTTCACCTCCCACAGAACTTTATGACTCAAATAACTTTCTTTTTTAAGTAACCCCCATATCCCCAACCACCTCATGCTCTGTTAATGTCCATGGAGATACCAACATTATTTGGAGACCTAAAAGAATGAGTCTGGCTGGTCTAGCTAATGGCTCACAGTTTCAGAATCTTCCCTGCCCCCTCCTAGAGGAAGGCAAGTAGGACCCTCGAGGGATCTGTCTTCATTCACACAGGGCACTTCAAGGAGTCCAACACCAGAACTCCCTCCACTGAGCTATACCCACCTGGTGACAAATGAGCCAGGCAGTGCTCAGGCTTATCACCACCAACAGCATGACCCAGAGAGGATCAATCTCTGCCCCACCCTACCCAAATCAACATTTAAAATGCTTTAGTCCCACATTCTGGAGAACCAGGCATTCAACCATGCTGGAAGGGGCAGAAATGAGGAAGGAGAACAGGCATTCAACCATGCTGGAAGGAGCAGAAATGAGGCAAAGCTTCCCAGCTCAGAAGAGAATAAGAGCAGACGCCAGGCAAGGATCCAACAGGCCAGGTGTCACATCTGTTGTCTGAAGGCTCGCCAGGGTCATATCCTGAGTCTCCCATAACACTGGTCTCTCCATCTCCTACTCAGTCTGCAAAACCCAATACAAAACCCAAATAAGGCTTACTGACCCGAGACTGAATGTTCTCTCCACACTCAGAATGGGGAACTCAGAAGACCATGTAGCCCAGGACAGCTTCCCACGGCAGTGGCGCCCTCCCTGTGTGTTCCTCATTAGTCTAAGTTCCTTGAATGCAGAGGCAAAACCTCCTGGCCTCAATATGGTCCAAGATGCCTAGCACAGTGTCTGAAATACAGTTAAGCACTCAAATATCTGACTCATTCTCTCCTACGTTCAGCTACTGCTACTGCCTCAAGACTGCTAAAATTCTAGTTCAAATATGGCACCAATCCCAACATGAGAAATCAAACCAAACATCTGGGAAAGCCATTCTGGTTGTCCCTACACAGCTGCAGAAATGTCCTGGGGAGCTGGGAGGGCAGACGAGAACTGCGTGGGCACAGTCCTCTGAGATGACAGACATCTACTGCATTTAGGCGCCATGACCTGAGCTGCCAGTTCAGAGAATGGAAACCAGGCCATGCCTCATCCAGCTTGAGGTGGAATTCAGCCCTTGACAGCTGGCGAGGAGAACCATGTGATGCCCTAGCTGTTGCCACAAGCCTTTGTGCCCAGACCACCAACAGCCCAAAACCCAGAAGTCAACTCTTGGGGAGATGGGCCCCAGACACCTGTCCCTGCCTGTGGACCCCAGGGATTTCCCTCTCTCCAAGCCAAGTTCTTTCCTTGGTGCTCTGAGAAGTCCCACAATAAAGTTAATTCATCTCAAGATATGTTTATTAAGGGCCCACCCTGGCAGGCAAGCGCATTACTGGGCACAGGGGCTAGAGCTGCAAACGTGCACATCCACAGGAGTCAGGCCTCATCTCCCAGCTGCATTCTCACTACGCCACAAACTGACCCAAGCCCTCTTATCACCTGGGTCTCCAGCCTGTTGGTAAAGAACCTCCATCTACCAAGACTCAGCACATTTTAGAAGCTGTACTAATGTTCATCTCCTTTGATCCAAAACTCCATTCCTGGGGATCTATCTAAAAGAATCCAAAAGAAGAAAACACCACATACACAGAAATGTTTGTTCATTCACTTGGCAAATACTTATTAAGAGCTTGACTTAGGCCAATCCAATGCAGCAGTCAACACTAGGGGGACAGCATTGGGTGAGACCTGGTCAATTCTTGGCTCTTAGACCCTCCCAGTGAGCAAATGGCTTCCTTTACACCTACAGGAGACAGTCAGAAACATGTTCATAATACAATCAAAATATAAAATGCAGAAATTCCCTGGGGGTCCAGTGGTTAAGACTCGAAATGTCCAGTGCAGAGGGGCACGGGTTCAATCCCTGGTCAGGGAACTAACATCCCACATGCCACATAGTGCAGAAAAAAATTTTAAGAATTAAAAAATTTAAAAAAAAAAAACAAAACATAAAATGCATAGGTATATATTTAAGAAAGCCTTATGTATCAATAGAAACTTAAAAAAAAAAAATCCAGCCAAAATTCTAAAAAGTTATTCAAAGCATGGCAAAGAGATTACAAAATTAATCGGAAGTTTAACCTTTGAGAATTCTGAAAAAATAAACAAGGTGTGAGGCTTTGACCTACCAAATGGGTAAGCATATTATAAAGCCACAATAACTAAACCAGTACTCTACTGCCAGAGAATCAAAATACAGGGCTAAGTAGATATAAAAATATTTATGCAGCATTTCAAATCAAATCAGTGGAAAAAGTATTAATCATTAAACAAAGGCATTATGACAAGTGGCTAAAATTTTGGAAAGAAATAAAAGTATCAAGAATTACGGTCTAGGTTTGAAACCTAGGCCACAACATAAAAGAAAATAAATTCAACATTGATTCAAGATTTAAATGCAAAATAGAAACCATTTAAATTAGTAGACAATGCCTTTGCGTACATTTCTGCCAAATTTTAAAGGCACACAGGGATGATCTGACTTTTACTCCAGCCATCGGCATATCAGCAACTGACAAGGAAGATCTGTGCAGCCATCTCCTGAAGAGCTCACACTGAAGAACAACCAGCAGCCAGGACAAACGCCATGTGCCCTGACGCTGTGGACAAGGAAACCCAACGCTCTCTCAGGACTGAGCCCCAAGTCCTCGAAGGGCAGATCTTCAGACCGTAAGCCACAGAGCTGCTTCTTGCACAGGCAACTCAAGGGACCTGACTCCAGGCTGAGCAGGAGCAGGGAGGCGTTGATGTCCACAGGCTTGATTACTCACCCCAGCAACATGGAAATAATCTCTACTGTAACATTTCTGTTCTCTAGAAATGTAAATGCCTGTCTAAACTCCAACAGAAAGACAGCAGTGAAAAATGTCTGTGTGTCCAAAACACCATACAAAATTAAAAGACAAATGACAAAGTGAGAAAAAGACCAAACCACCTCCAAGTTGCTGAGCACAGTGTGGAGTTCCATAGCTTTGCAGGGACACCTTACTCTGTTGGCGCTTAAAGCTCCTGTATGCCTGGGAGTGCCTCCTTAGCTTTAAAAAACAAAAGCAAAACCCAATAACAAACCGTAGACTTTTATTTCAAATAATAACAATACCCACGTCTGCTGCGGAAAATCTGAAAAATACAGCAAAGCAAAGAAGAAAATAAAATGTACATAACCACTTCACCAGTAATAACCTCAGGTAGCACTTTGGAGTACATCCTTTCAGATACTTTTCTATCCATAAATACACATGGCAATTTTCTTTACAAAAATGGGACAAAATTATATAGACTATTTCATAATGTATATGTTCATATTACTAACAGTATTAGATACTACTAAGTAAATGATGACTATGTGCCAGACATTGTACTGAACACTTAATACATGCTATCATTTAAAGCTCATAACAAAAAAATAAAGCTCATAGCAATCTCACAAGATGGTATCATCCATTTGCCCAAAGTATTACCTACCAGATTCTGGAGCCTAACTGAGTTCAAATCCCAGCTCGGCCATTTGCTGGCTGTAACAGCCAAGCTACTGAATGTGCCTCAGATTTCTCACTGGTAAAATGTGAATAACAGGAATCTACTTCATGTCATGCTGTTATGAGTAGAACATGAGTTAATGCGTGTTAAGCTCAGAACAGTGCTTGGCACACACTAACTACTCATTAGGCATCAACTATCCATATTATCATGATCACTCACTATCTCACAGCCACTTGGCACAGTCAAAATTCAAACCCAGGTCTGTGTTCCCTACTATCAAGGGGAAGAAGGAGAAGTGCATGTCCAAGACAAAGTCCATCCTCTCAACATTTCAGCAGAAATCTAGAAGTTCCTCTATGGTCTTTCTCAGATACAAAAATGTTGATGACCTCAACCAACAGCCAAGTTCAATTTCAAGTGTGTTGGCAGACTTCCCTGGGGGTCTAGTGGTTAAGAATTCGCCTTGCAATGCAGGCGACATGGGTTCAATCCCTGGTCCGGGAAGATTCCACATGCCACAGGGCAACTAAACCCACATGTTACAACTACTGAGCTTGAGCTCTAGACCCCTTGAGCCGCAACTACTGAGCCCACACACCACAACTACTGAAGTCCATGCATCCTAGAGCCTGAGCTCCACAACAGAAACCACTGCAGTAAACAGCCTACGCACAGCTTACTGGAGAGTGGCCTGAACTCACTACAACTAGAGAAGGCCTGCATGCAGCAACAAGGACCCAGTGCAGCCAAAAATAAGTAAGTAAATAAAAATACAGCTTTCCAGGTGGCACAGTGGTAAAGAATCCACCTACCAAAGCAGGAGACGCGGATTTGACCCCTGGGTTAGGAAGATCCCCTGGAGTAGGAAATGGCAGCCCACTCCAGTATTCTTGCCTGGAAAATTCCATGGACAGAGGAGCCTAGAGGGCTATAGTCCATGGGGTGGTGAAGAGTCAGACATGACTGAGTGACTGACCACGCACGCACACTAAGTAAAAATAGTATGTTGGCTTCCTGGATAAAGACAACTCCCACATCAGAGGCTGGGCTCTGACAGTACAGAAGGTCCTCAGGACATCAAAGGAATGGGTGGTGTCTGCACAGTTTCACCGGGTTGGAGACAGCATGACCATCAATCAGCTATAAAGTTCTCCCACTGGATGCTCTGAGCCACAGTTCTGCTCTAAAGACATTTCTTTTAAAATAGACTGCAGTGAGCAATAATAAGACTAAACATAAACAAATATGCAGAAGAAAGGAACTGTTCTCCAACATAAAAGGATCACAAGGTCTCTAAGTCTGAAAGACCCTTTCGTCAGTCTCTCAGACTCTCGCTCCCTGACGTTCATCTGGTTCTTCAACCTTGGGCCTCTGCGAGAATATCCTAACTGGTCTTGCTGTCCTCAGTCTCCCTCCCTACACCCTCTTACACGTAACCAACAAAATCATATGTTTGCCCCGTGCCTAGAACTCTCTAGTGGCTCCCAAATGCTGAGCAATGTGGCATGGTCACCTGATCCATACTGCCCCACACTCCACAGGACTAGAGCCTTTCCCCACCCAACAGGCACACAGAAGCCAGTTGAGCTTCAATGACCCCTGCTCCTACTGCACTAAACCCACATGCAAATGCCTACTTGCTCCTCAAGATCTAGCTCACACATCCTATCTAGGAGGCCATCTGATATCTCTTACAGAACCAATCTTGCATACGTGATGATGACACAGCACTTCAGTTATCCACTTAGGTTGTGAACTCTGGGCTCCTCCCCAAAGGGTCAGGGCCGACTGCATAACCGACAGTCACCATGAAGTCACAAGAAGGAGAATACAGAAGGACTAAGTTTGCTAAATCATAGAAAGCAATTGAGACTGCATGGATAGTCTGACTCAGTCATATCTTAAAAGGATATGCGATGCCTATTCATAATGAAGGAATTTTCATTTCTTAAATCTAAAGAAGGGTATCTGGGGTCTCCCTCGCAATCCAGGGGTTAAGACTCGGCGCTTTCACTGCCATAGCCTGGGTTCAATCTCTGGTCGGGAAACTAAGATCTGGCAGGCCCCAAGGTGCAGCAAAAAAAAAAAAAAAAAAAGAACAGAAAAAAAGAAGGTTATTTTGGATTTCCAAGGTACTTCTTCCATAAGCAATAAAAAGCACAAGAATATCATAAGCAGCCTGATAATGCAAAACACATCTCAGATCAAAAAAAGACTATAATCCCGTATCTGATAAATAATTTTAGGTTCCAACTTTTCTTCTGAACATTTCAAAATCATGAGCTTGCAAACAATCTCAAGGGATCTGGCCCACTACCAATGGGGGAGAAAAAAAAGTAGTTTTTTTCAAAAACCCCTGGGAAGGTTTTGAAATCTTGTTTCAGCCCAGCGACAGACACTGAGAAGGGAAATAATACTGAATCTCCTGGCTGCTTGGAAAACGAAGTGCAACCATAGGGACTTCCACTCTTCTAGTAACACCCTAAGTTCTTACTGCTTTGTCTTTTTAAACTGCTATCCTGAAGTCAGCATTTTCATATAACTTATTATGCAAAATAATTACATGAATTCTAATCTAAAGAACCTAGACCTCCCACCATCACTTTCCCTGAACAGTCTGAGAGGGAGGGGGCAGTCTCTCCCCAGGAAGGTGCCCCTCTTCTCCCTCATTCTGGGAGGTGGTAGTCTGAGGAGTTTTGCCATTTCTAGCCCTCAAGCATCTTCTTTTAAAAAGCAAACACCTTGAGAGAACAGATACTCCTTAAACCCATCCTTAACAGTTTAACAGAGATTAAACCAAGGGCAGCGGACTAGGAGAAGATGCCTACACACACACACATGCATGTTACAGGAAAAGAGGTCAATAAAGTTAATTGGGCTTGCGAGAGGCCTGGCCTAGATGACAGATTTCACCAAGACACGGGCAAGGACAAGGCCACTCTCTGGGCCTGTTCTTCCCTGCAGGAAATGTGGAAGCCTGTCAAAACGCTTTCTGTTTCAGAGGGAAGGCGAGCATGCGGCCTCCGAGTGACCACATGGCTGCATTCCTACGTTCCCTATCAGCTCTGCCATTGCACAATAAAAGAGTGCCAGGGTTTTATGAGCTCAGGATAAACAAGAACTCCTGTAGCAATGGCAGGCAAACGGGTGAACAGCCTCACGCCATCTCTGCCTGCGATGATTTCCACACACCATGCAACACTGCAACATTCTGGCTTGATGTTTTTTAACTTAAAAGGAGGACACAGGAATGACTAACTTAATATGAAGTTTTATGATCTGGGGTTTGGGAGGGGCAGACTCCCAGGCTCCACCTATCGGAGATTACGGGGAACATGGGAGCCTGGTACCAAAAATCTGCCTAAACTTTCAGTCAATTTACTGGAGTGTTTGGGAAGCATGTTGATTTCTAACAGTCTTTTTAAGATAGAGCTGGTATCTCAGGAAAGTGCCAGATGGTTCTCCTGTATCAGTCCCCTCTCTGGGTGAAAAGCCGAAGGCTCTACAACTCCTTACCAGCTATTTAGTGGTGGTGATCATTAAAACCCTCTCTCCCAGAAACACCCTAAGCATGGCCTCCGGGAGCTTCCCTCTGAATGGCCCAGGAGGAACCCTGGCACATGTTGGTGATCAGCACAGGGGGACAGAAACGTCAGGGCCACTGGGGGGAGGGAGTCACAGGCCCCAAACCATTGCTCTGGAGCAAAGAAACTCAGAATGCAAAGAAGGTGGGCAGATATAAACCACAGAGTGTCAACCTAAGGATAAAGGGCTCATACTTCACTGGTCTCCACCCACGCAGTTTAGTTATTTCTAGTCCACTCAGAAAACCATCCTCTCACAGGACCAGTCTTTACTTCATGGTCAAAGAGAACATTCATTCATGATGTAGAAGAGAGCAGTGTTTCTCAAAGAGAGGACCAGAGGTCTGCAGCAGGAGGGGCAGGACAGTGGATAAGGAAGCAGATTCCTGAGGTCCACCCTGGCCAACCAACTAAACCGGAATCTCTAGGGGGGAACCCCCACCACCTGCATTTTAACAGGATCCCAGGAGGCTCCTTCCCCACACTAAATTTGAAGACCACAGTTCTCCAGGAGATGTCCTTTAAAGGACAGAAATCAAAGAAAGCCTTATCAGCATGTTACCTCCGGAACACTAAATGTAAGAGAGCTGTAAACTGTGAAGCTTAAAAAACTGGTTCACTTCTGAGGCCAGAGGGCATGGCTTACAGAGCAGCAAGAGAAAAAAACGCACACCAAGGGTTAGTTTTCCTCTGCACAGAGGAAACGTGCCAAAGGGAAGCCTCCTAAACAGGGATGTGTAAGTCTAGTCCCTGCCAGGGAAATACCACTAATGTCTATTATAAATCAACCCCCACTGGAAGTTTATCATCTGTATTGTTAATTTCCAATCTCCATGTGACTGAACATCTTACATCTGTACCACAGTACCTGAGAGGTAAATGTGTAATTTTAGAATCTTGTGTCCAACAACTAAAAATAGAAGAAGTCCAATTTCCTACTAAAGGAGTAAGATGGAAATATGAAGCAAATAGCATAAAGCCACTGGGCTTAAAATAGCTAAATATCACTCAGATGCGTGTGTGGAGAGGGTTGGTTAGTGCCAGGGCTGCAGCTAACTAGCTGTGGGACTCAGCTTCTTACTCTGTCATACAAGGAGCAAGACGGGCTGATCTGAGGGTCTCGTCAGTACTGACTCAGGGATAATGACCCTTGGAACAAAAACACTGGTGACCTCCTCCACCTCACAGAGCCACTTGATGACAATGCCCTAATGACACCAGGGCTGGACAGAACAGGCTCCCCGAGGCCAAAGGCAACACCTGACTCCCACTGGATGCCCATCGGGGCCTTGTCCAACCAAGGTTGTTAGGTGAACGGCCAGTGGCTGCATCAGATTTCCAAATGCAGGCCCCTTCTCTGCAAGCACAGTCTCCCCTGGACATCACAGAGCTGGAAAGGGAAATGAAAACTGGGCTCACTGCCTAGAAATAATTCCTATAATCCAGGATCAACATCTCTAATAACACTGGCCTGTTGGCCTCCAGTCCACCTCTAGGCCTGCTATCTGACACCCTGACAAGTTCTCACCTGAGGGTAGACTGCTCAAGGAAAGTCTGCTCTTTCCAGGAGGGCTGACCCTGGAAAGGGCCAGCTGTTGTTGTTTAGTCCCTAAGCTGTGTCTGACTCTCACAACCCCACGGACTGCAGCCTGCCAGGCTCCTCTGCCAAGCAAGAATACTGCAGTGGGTTGCCATTCTCTTCTCCAGGGGATCTTCCCAACCCAGGGATCGAATCTGCATCTCCCGTATTGGCAGGCAGATTCTTTACCACTGAGCCACCAGGGAAGGAGGCCAAAGGATCTCAGCTCCTGACTGTCCCCCTCTCCTCCAGATTCCTATTCTCCCACACAATCAATCAAAAAAAAAGTTAAGCAATGGCCTGGCAACATCATGAAAAGATGTTGATTCCCATTCAACTGGGAACACTTCTTGCTCACCCAAAATGAACTAAATCTTTGAACAGCTATACGATTACACCAAAACCTAGCCAACTCCTCAGCCCATTTCTCCAGGGATCATCTCGACATTCAGTCATACAGATCCCCCCAATTCAGCAATGCCCATGGAAATTATGGTACGAACCACAGATTTCTGGCCCCGGGTGACATTCAAACCTGTACTTTACCTTCAGGCTTCCCTGCCCCTCTCTTCATTTACTACGGAAAGATTCCAGACCTCCCTCAGAATCAAAAAACTTGCAGAAACTTGATGTTTACTCCCAAAGATGAATACAACAGGCAATATGGTTTCTCTCCAAAGTCTTTTTCAAAGCTATCAGGTGCTAAGCTATTTTTAAAGTCTCAGCACTGTAGTTTTTTAAATGGAAAATTTTCACTGCTGTATCTGCAGAAAAAGCATGATGCTTATGACATGGTGGATGCTCAAAAATATTTGCTAAAGGGAGAAATGAACATTGCAAACCTCCTTCTGACCACGCAACATGAGCACACCACACACCCACCCCAAAAGGAAATAAGGGTCTGAAGTGTTCATTCAATCCAACCGATATACACAGGGCATCTAATCCGTGGCTGACACTCTGCTAAGTATTAAGCCTGATGTGGTGAACCCAGAAGTCTAAGCTCTCAGGAAACCTACACTCCAGTAGGACACAGCATCAGATGCTCAAAAACCAAAACAGGACAAGGCCCATTTTAGGGAGGAACACCATCCTGAACCTGTCCATTCGGGGTTTCCTATGCTGCTTGGTGAGCTATTATTTACTGGGTGATCATGAAACCCACAGCCTTTCCAGAGACCACCTTAGCCTCCTGACTCCCGAGGCCTCCCTCGCACATACAAGTGCCCAGCGTGTTCACTTCACCAAGTTCTCTAAGTACAGTACTTAGCAGAACATTAGTCAGAGGCGTCACTACTTCCTAATTCACCAAATTGTATTCACTCTGTGAAAGTGAGCAAAAGCCACTGAGGACTGGGCCTGCCAGGATGTAGGTAAACACCCACTCAAATGTCACTAAGACCCTACTAAAGCAACCTCCAACCTTTTGGCACCAGGGACCAGACTCTTTAGTGGAAGACAATTTTTCCATGGACTGGGGTGGTGGCGGGGGTGTGGATGGTCCAGGCAGTAATGCGAGTGATAGGGAGCGGTGGGAAGCAGCAGATGTAGTTTCACTCACCCGCCGCTCACCTCCTCAGTGCGGCCTGCTTCCTAAGAGGCTGCAGACCAGTACTGGTTCACAGGCCGGGGGCTGGGGACTCCTGCCCTACTATATAAATCTCTAAAAGAACTGAAAATTCCTGGTTAAAACCCCTTCCGCTCCCACAACTGGAGAGTCATTTCTACAATAATAGGGTTCTTTTCTTTCTTTGGACAGAGGGTTATTATCTATATTTTGTCCTTTGGGAAGGCTGATGGGTAAAGGCAGCTGAACAAGGAGACCGTCCACCCCTTAGAAGCCTCAGTGAGATGGGAGAGCTGGTGCTCACCAGATCTCAACCTGAAGGCATGTGACCCCTACCTCCATTTCTCAAGCAACACTTCCCTCCATAGGGGAAGGAAATTGGTAACATGCATGCCTATGGGCAGAGCAAGTGGGACAGGAGAGAAGTCAAGGAAGGTGGCTGCGAGGAATGCTGCAGGAAAGGTAGCCCAGCGCAGCCAAGGAGCCCTGATCCAGCAGCCCCAGCTCACTTCTGAGCTTAAGTGTTGCTTAAGAGGCAGTGGACTACCAGATCTTCAACTTTGCATTTATCTTCTTTAAAACCTGTCTGCCAGTGGGTAACATATTAGTATTTCAACACTTAATACACAAGACATCTTTCAACATAATTAGATGAAAATACTGGATATGATCCAACCATCAGTTTGGGGGTGGGGGGTAAAAAAAAGAAAAACGTAAGTATTTGTCAAGCTCTGCTGAAAAGTCTTTGCACATTCCTACAGCAAGGGCCACAAGGCCCTCCCGTCCACCCAGCTGCCTTTGCACATTCCTTGAATCCCCTACACACTCAGACTCGCCGAGGGTCTCTGCTCCTGCCCCTCCTCTCCCTAAACACTCTCTCTCCATTCACTGCTCTCTCCATTCCTCCAGTTAACATCAATGTGCCTTTTATACCTCAGCTCAAAAGTCACTTCCTCAAAAAGTCTTCCCTCCTCCCTTCAAACTAGATCCAGAGCCCCTGTTACACAGACATCCCATCTCTTTCCTTTTAAACTTCCCAGCACTCGTTGGTGTTGCTTTATTTTTATAAACACCTATCTCTGGGCTACCCAGAAAACTCTTCAAGGACAGGAACTATGCTAACCTTGTTCAATCTATACCTGCAGTGCCTAAGCATAAAGAGTGAGAGTGAGTGAACAAATGAATGAGAAGTGCCCGGCCAGGCCTTCCTAAAACACCAGTGTCAGTGAACTATGGCTGAGGATCATATCTAGCCTAATGCCTATCTTTACACAGTTGTAAGCCAAGAATGGTCTTTCAGTCCAGTTCAGTCGCTCAGTCGTGTCTGACTCTTTACGACCCCATGAATCACAACACACCAGGCCTCCCTGTCCATCACCAACTCCCGGAGTCCACCCAAACCCATGTCCATTGAGTCGATGATGCCATCCAACCATCTCATCCTCTGTCGTCCCCTTCTCCTCCCGTCCTCAATCTTTCCCAGCATCAGGGTCTTTTCAAATGAATCAGCTCTTCGCATCAGGTGGCCAAAGTATTGGAGTGTCAGCTTCAGCATCAGTCCTTCCAATGAATATTCAGGACTGATTTCCTTTAGGATGGACTGGCTGGATCTCCTTGTCTTTATGTTTTCAAATAGTTTTTTAAAAAAATCAGAAGAACTGCATTTTGTGATGTGAAAATTACATGACATTTATATATCATAGTCCATAAACAAAAATATGGGAACAGATCTACACTCATTCTACAGTTGTTTCTGTACCAGAACATCAGAGCAGAGTAGTCCCAGAGTCGGCACTGGTGCAAGACCTCAAATATTTACCACGTAATCACTCACTCACTGCCACAACAATGCCCTCAGAGTCTAAGCTGCAGGCATGAAATACGAGAGACATGAGAATTAAGGACTGATGGTAATCCCTCTTCTGGATCCCTGATGCCCGTCATATTCACTGAGCATTCCCTGAACGGCAGCCACCTCCATGACACATGGTGAGAATGTCATTTGAGGCATTTGAGAATTCTGGCTGATCACTTCTAAAGGGTTGGAGCTCACACCAAAACCAAGGCTTACTGGGTAACCACCTTCTACTCATTCATTCAACAAATGTCTACTTGGGCATCTACTTTGTGCAGGCGCTGTTCTGGGAGGCGAGGATACAAACAGCGGCCCTTGGGGGTCCTCCTGAGCAGGAAATAGTGGGGAGACTACAGTGAGGCCTATATGACAGGCAGTGGGAGACAGAAAGATTCTGTGATATCACACCCACAAAACTGTACCTACTTTTAAGGAATATACTCGCTGGGAAGCCACGACAAACCCATGAAAAGTTACGTCTTGATAAAAGATTTAACTAACACTTCAAGACCCCTGAGCAGATGCCCCAGGGACAAACAGCTTAGCAGAACCATGTAGCCAAGAACGCTGGTACACCCCATCTATTTTGTACCGCACACACTGTGATTACCCAAGCTAACAAATGTTTGTCATTAGACTGAGAGCAGTTTCAACACCAGAGAATGTGCGTCCTTCCCACAAAAGTGGGTTAAGAATAGGCATGCATGATTGTTCGGTTACGTGTGGCTCAAAAGCCAACACACATGTCCATTTGCGCACCACATGCCTTCAAGAAACCCAGCAGAGGGAGTGGGGTGAATCTGCTGACGGTCTGATGACGCTCCTCACTCCGGGAACTGCACAAATCTGGCAGGGCAGGGTCATTCAAGCTTTCCTCCCAGTCAGTCACATGCTCTCCTTCTCTATGGGACAGCTCTCTCCAGAACTAACTCCTGTGTCTCAGATCCCAGCAAAGCTCAGAGAGCAGCCTCCAGCACCTCTACACACATACACACACACACACACACACACACACACACACACACACACAGCACCACAAGAAGCATCAGTTTCTATCTGACTGTTGTAGCAGTTTCCAAATGTCAAGTAACAAGTACATACAGCCTGGTAAAGAATCAGTAGGTACAGTGTTGCTGGTGCTTTCATTCTGTATAAAAAGGACAGAAATTCAATGCATTACAGGAAAAACCATGACATCTAATCCCAAGCCATTGAAATAGAAGTTAAAAAAAAAAAAAAAAAGGAAGACTTGTCAAAACAGATAAAAGAATTAGATACCTGGCATTTTGGACACTCACTGTTCCTAGAATCTACTATCCAAGAAGGTCTCAGTCTATCTTCATGATCTCAGACAAATCACATTCCCTCTCTGGCCTCCATTTCCTCATCAGTAAAATAAGGCATGGACCACATCTCTGAGTTTAGGAACAGAAAAGTTTACTAAGAAATTCCAATATCAGCTTTCATTAAGACTCAAGCAGTAAAACATTTTGGAAAAGTTCAACAAAACCACAGCTCTTCCAGAGTAGGCAGAAAGTCACTTTAAAATAAGAACCATATGATAATACAATAAGCAAAGTGATTTTTTTTTTCTTTTTAACCCGCCAAAAGAAATGGTACCTATAAAATTATATACATTAGCTAAACCTTGAGTAGGGATTAATCCTAACTAACCTACAACCCCCTTAGAAATCAAGGTCTGAAAAAAAAAAAAAAAAAGAAATCAAGGTCTGCATTACAGCTGAGCAGCCCTAAAGCGAAGCATTAAAGCTTATGGGAATCAGTTCTTGGATGCGAAAGGTGAAAAGGAAGATAAATTGCTAATTTCCACTTTTACCACCATAAAATTTTTACTCCCACGGCTCAGAAGGAATCACCGTACCCTAAAATCTTTCTTAAAACACACTCCTTACTCTGAAACCCTGCATTCTGACTGCTCCCTTCTTTTGAAAAGCCTAGCCTGTGTTTCCATTTCCACTGTTTTTACAAAGCAGACCCTTGGCCTCAGGCATGCTCTCTCTTATTCTATGACTAATTCAGCTTTACATACCAAAATGTTCCATAGTCAGTAACCTACGTGAAGATCTATTTCACTTTAAAAAAAAGAGAGAGAGAGAAATATTCTGAACATAGAAGAAGATAAATAGAATAATAAAACAAACACCACCTGGTGCTAGAAATAAAACATTGCAAAAACAGTGGATGCCCCCAGGCACCCATTTCCATTCACATTCCCCTCTCTTCCCAAGTGGAAACCACCATCCTGAAAGCAGGGCTCATCACCCCAACAGAGCTCTCCCATTCCCACACAGTATATGCATCTATGTGATCTCAATTTTTACACGAATCATACCTCTGTATGCGATCTGTAACTTTGTTTTTCTTTCTCAATTTTATGTTTATGGGAGTCATCCATGTTGACACTTAGCGCTCTCATTCCTAAATGTTCGCTGCTGTATAATATTCCGTTACACGAACATATTACAGAATGGCTAAAAACACTACTTGCTGTTTCTTATGGATGCCATGTACTGCCTACTCTGTGCCGGCCATTTTCCAGAATTCTCAAAACTAACCAGTGAGGATGGTAAGATTCCCATTAGGCTGAAGAAGAAACTGGGACAGAGAGGTTGTATAATTTGCTCAATGCCTGTGAGCAGCAAATTCAAGCCATAAGTTTAAGTCCATCCTGATGCCGCACTCCTGATACTGTATTTTGTAGCCCCACTTATCTAGATATCTCCACCATTCAAAAAATTGTAATGAAAATATCTGATAGAGGGCTCCAAAGGCATCTGAGAAAAGCTGAAACAGGATGCTCTATTTTCTGTTTTAACAAACAATTCGACAGGAAATTCAGCTGTACAAAGGGACAGTCCACGACAGTGAGGATAAGTCTTTCTTTGGCAAAAGTCCCTGTGAACTTGCTAGGGTCACTCCAAAGTTTACACAAATGCTTCTAAGTAAACCCCAGTTGAACTACAACTCTGCTTGGCTTCCTTTGGAGAACCAGGCTGTCTGCACCCACTTAAAGAAGGGATGGAAGAATCTAAAAGGACACAAGAACACAGTAATCAGACTCTGCTTGCAACAGCAAGAACTGAGTTGACAAAACTCTGAAAAACGACCTCGGGGAGCAGCCCCAACTGCTGCTGGCTTCAGAGATCCCGGGAACAGCCCTGTGCTTACAAGGCCAAGGGTGCTAGGCTCAGCCCATTCTGCTCTCTACTTGGCCAGCTTTGCAAAGTTTTCATACATCCCAGCCCAGCCCTGCTGCTCTGGAGAAACCCAGCTTGCAATACGGAAGAGAAGAGAGACAGAGATGAGTGAGGGTGGAGGCTCACAGGAACCAGGCAAGGAGGGAGGCTGGGAGAGAGACCAGCTTCCAGGCCAAGGCCCAGACTGGCTCAGGTGCTAGAAGCAGGAGGGCCCCTAGGAGATGATGGGAGCCCCCCAGGAACGAGGGGGGAGGAGGGGCTTCTGAGCACCAGGGTGACTCCTGATGCAAGTTCCAAGCTTCAACACAGGAAGCTTCAAATGCGCAAGGCAGGACTGGTTGAAGGAACCCTTTCCCTCCTCTCCCAGCCAAAGCAGGGAGCAAGCAAACAGGCTCTGCTACTGACTGACTGTGTGAACTTAGCAGCAGTATCCCTGCCGACTCTGGAGGGGACTGCAGTGGATTCTCTCTAAAGGTCCTGCCATCTCTGACTCCCTGTCTATAATCTGGGATGCCATAACATTTACCAGTGGTTAGCGTATATTTCATGCAACCCCAACTCCCCCGAGAAGTAGATACTACTGCTATCCCCATTTTACAGATGAGGCAGCTGAAGAGAGTAATAATTTAGTCAAGGGTAGGAAGCCTTGAAGGGAAGGTATGAATGCCTGGGAGGGTTACACAGGACATCCACAGAAGAGGGGTGAGGAGAGGAGGGGAGGTGGACAGAGAAGGACCCGAGGGAAGGCGCAGCGGGTGACAACAGGTCAAGGGGCTGAGGAGGGCCCAGCCATTCTGGTCTAAACTCAGGTGAAGAGCTTGAGATGGGGACACGAGGACAGAGTCTAAGAAAGAAACGGGGAAAAGCTGGCAGACGGGCTTTAAGGGAGGGTGGACGGAGAAAGTCCGATGGGCAGAGGAGCTAGTCTGAGCTGGGTGCCAGGGGCAGCCCCAAGGCTAAGCGGAGGGAACTGAAGAAGGGCGTGAGCGCGCGTTGCCGGGAGGCAGGTGCTGGGCTGCAGGGGCGCGGTCCCACCTTGAGCACCGTGACGGCTCCCGCGCTGCGCACCTGGAAGTGCGCGGGCGGCTCGGCGCCGGGCTCGGCCGCCTCGTCGGGGCCCGAGTAGCTGAAGCAGGCGTCTGCGATGTCCAGGTGGCCGAGGGGCAGCGCGTCCTGCGGGCTCTTGAAGTAGTAGAGGTAGCAGCGGCGCGCGTCGAACACGAACCAGCGGTTGCGGTAGCCGCGCAGCGGGCCCTTACCGGACAGCTTCTGCAGGTACCCGCACAGCCGCGCGGGCTCCCGCCCCGGCCCTACCCCAGGCTCGGCCGCGGCACCCGGGGCCGCGCCCTCGCCACCGCCGCCCTCCTCCCCGCGAGCCGCGGGCCCCGGCATTGCCAGCCCGCGAGCCAACCGCCGGCTCCCGGGCCCCCAGCGCCTCGGCGCCGCCGCCGCCGCCGCCGCCGCCGCTGCGCCCCCTCCCCTGAGCCCCGCCGCTCCGCACGGCTGGCGGGCGCGCAAAGCAGCCTGGGACTTGTAGTCCCACCCCCGCCCGCCCCCAGGAACGCCCGCTTCGACCCGGGGCTCTCCCGCAGGCACCCCAGAGGCAGGTCAGGTAGCATCACCGGCTGCCCTCTGTGCCTCCGTGTAACCTGGGCTCAAAACCCCACATTGCCAAGCTGAAACATTGTTCCGTTTCTTTACGGGAGTGTGAACTTGGCAGTTCTCAAAAATCCATCAGTGTCCTCTTGAAATTGTACATTTCTCTCTTTATAAAGTATACCTCAGTGCAAAACTTTGGTTTTAAATCTTTGCCCTGCCAGATTCATAGGCTACTATTGCACAACCGAGAGAGCTTATTGCTTGGCGCTGAGTGGGTGCTCAGTAAATGTTTATAGAATCTGTGAATGAAAGCCAAAACTTTTCCCACCTCTCCAGATCTCAGTGGGTTCACGTTCTGAATTCAACAAATACATACTGAGCCCCTTCTATGTGCCAAGTACAGTTCCAGACGCTGGAGGACAAGGTAGTGAACAAGCTGCAAAATCACTCCCCTGCCCTCATGGAGATAATAGTCTAGTAAGGGAGAGAGAGGATACCCACATAAAAAGGCAGGTAAAAGTATACTGTGCCAGTGATGTAACTTAAAAAAGGATTGCCACTTAAATAGCCCTTAGTGTTACCAGTGTTTTATGTATCAGCTCATTTGAAATTTCACAGTAACTTCAAGAGGCAAGTGCCTTTGTTTCACAATAATGCAAGAGGAGAGCAGGAGGGTCAGGCTGCCTTTCAGAGGATCAGGGAGGCCCCACTGAGGAGGTGACCTGGAGCAGAGACATAGATGACGTGAGGGAATGAGTCATGCAAGTTTGTGGGGGAAATGTGAATACTAAAGCTCCCTTTACTTAATGAAGAAAGGAAGGTCATAGCGATATTTGTGAAAGGACCAGATCAAAACAATATCTCACCTTCTTTGGTTTGCATGTTTTTACATAGGTGGAAAACGAAGTTTCTGAGATGGATGGAACCCTGAATCAGACTGCTCACTGGGAGGCAGGTTGAAAGAGTGAGCTCATGCAGCCAGCCACCCAGCTGTGGGCCCTGTGTTAGTTGGGCCTGTGTTGCCCCACCTCTCCCCAGGCCCGTCAAGGATCTGCCTGGGTGGTCATGGCAAGGGCATCTCCATCTTAGCACCCTTTGGAGCTCTTTGAGTGCAATACTGCATCGAGTCAAAGACTGAACTGTGAATCCAGACTGATGGAATCTGTCTCCTAGCTCTGCTACTAACCAGTGGTGTGACTTTGGGTAAGTTATGTTACCTCTCTGAGCCTCAGTCTCGTCATCTATAAAATGGGGATAGTACAAGTAGTTACTTCATACCATTGTTCTTATAAAGATTACGAGATCATGTGAACGTGCTCAACATGGCACCTAGCACAGTAAGCACTCAGCAGATCAATTATTACTGTTATACAGTTAGCACTGATCCTCTGAAATCAGCAGATTCTGAGAGGGGACTCTCGCAGCCTCAATACACAGGAAGCCAGAGAATGCACTGCAGGAGTGGGATGAGCCACCCTCGGGAGTAAAGGAACCGTGTTTCATGTGCCTTGCCATGAGCAAGAGGGGCTGTGATTAGTTGACTTGTGGGCTAGGAAGCCAGAGGAGGGTGTGACCGAGAAGTCCTATGGAAAGGGGAAGAGCTGGGAGAACTGGGTCTGTACAGCTCCTGGACACAGCTACACACAGGAGGCCACAGGGCAGGAGCGGGTACAGCCCCCCTCTATCCTCTGCTCTGTCAGTGAGTTGTGCAAAAGTAAGGATGGCCATAGCCTGCTGTCACCGAGGACAGACTAAGCCCTTGGGGTATCTGGTGGAGGCAGGTATCTGCTAGGCACGAGGAAAGCATCCTTCACAGGTGGCAGGAGTGAGCCCCCTCACCCTGGGGTGCGGCTCTGGCCTGGCTGGCTGGCTCTGGGCAGCTGGTATTCGACAAGGGATCTCTGCAGCCCCTGGCAGAGCTGGTGGTTGTGCTTCTCAGCGGGCAAGCTGGCCTCAAGCCTGACCCTCCTGCACTAGAACTTCCACTCTCCCTGTCATTTCAACATGCTTGCAGGCCCTCTTTCTCATGGAGGCCATACCCCACATCAGATCAAACATATTAAAATGCCCTACATTCCATAGTAAACATAGGCATAACATTTGCCCTAAAAATGTTTGAAGGAGTTTCTAGAATTATGCTCTTGATAGTATCTATGAGGAATTCTTTTTAATATACATTTGGCTACTACATCTTGGCAGACATCATGTCTATTTGGGAATCCTGGCTGAGTGAGAAAAACCCAACCTATAAATTATTTTCAAAGGGAGGAACGTTTTTATGATGTTTTTATGAAGTAGACATAATGTTACACTTTTCAGACATGTAATGAAACATTTATTAATTTTGACTTTCCTCCTTTCCTGGGGTTTTTTTTTAGTCTACAGACATTTCCCAGGTCCCTTGAAAGTTGGCAGATCTAGCTGCTGGTACTGGTACTGGTTTAGTTGCTAAGTCATGTCCAACTCTTGAGACTCCATGAACTGTAGCCTGCCAGGCTTCTCTTTCCATGGGATTCTCCAGGCAAGAATACTGGAGTGGGTTGCCATTTCCTTCTCCAGGGGATCTTTCCCACCCAGGAATCGAACCCGAGTCTCCCACATTGCGGGCAGATTCTTTACTCACTGAGCTACAAGGGAATCCCTGTGGTGCTGAGCCTACACTATCTAAAAACTCTATAAACTCTCCTGGCCCTTGCCAGGCCCAGAACATGGCCCTCTCTGAGGAGGCGCAGCTACAAGCCCAGAGACCCCAGTGAGACAGGCAAAATGTGGAGGCCTCAAAACCGGGGGCAACATCTCAGTAGGGGCCTCTGGAGGGCCCCACATCTCTGCAGAGCCAAGCAGAAGTGGCCCAAGCATTCCAAGGCTCCAGCACCAACCCCAACACCCTCCGGACCCTCCAGACTTCTCCCAGGCCCCTTGCCCTGCCCGTTCTCTCTGGGTCACCCTGGGATGCTGGTTATTTCATGAACAAACCCTGCATTGTCTCACCCCACCCCCCTCTGTTCCTAAAACTAAAAGCTGAAGGGCCTATATGGTGGACCTTCATCTCATCTCTCTTAGCAGCTCTCTCCAAATTCATTTTGGACAATTTTATATTTTATGTAAAATGCTAAACAAATGCAGCTTCATTTCCCCCCCTTTTCTAGCCAGATCATCCCCTCAAGGTCCTCCCACATGGTCAT
Source organism: Dama dama (assembly GCF_033118175.1). Lineage (NCBI taxonomy): Eukaryota > Metazoa > Chordata > Mammalia > Artiodactyla > Cervidae > Dama > Dama dama. The sequence continues at coordinate 38,812,320 of NC_083693.1, forward strand.
CCCGGGGCTGCCCCTGGTGGTTCCTAATTGCTTGGCGCCCTTCTTCAATGACTTATTGACATTTTGCAGTTTCCAGTCTTGTAGATTAAAAGTCAGTGTCCTGTGGTCAGGGCTTCCCTGGTGGCTCAAGCGGTAAAGAATCCACCTGCGATACAGGAACCGCAGGAGACTCTGGTTTGATCCTTGGATCAGGAAGATCCCCTGGAGGAGGGCACGGCAACCCACTCCAGTATTCTTGCCTGGAGAATCCCATGGGCAAAGGAGCCTGGCAGGCTATAGTCCACGGGGTTACAAAGAATCGGATACCACTGAAGCAACTTAGCATGCACGTGTGGCCTCTGGTCAGACGCCAGCTTTACACAGGCTGCGTGCCTGCCCAGTGTCCAGTACAGGCAAGCTCGGTGCCAGAACGTCTGTCCTGCCTGTCCATGTGAGCCCCTGCCCCTCGAGCCTCTCAGGAACCCAGTGACCAGAAGGAAGTAGGCGACGCAGGAGGAAGTGACTGCTGTTTACTGAAAAGAGGAAATTTGGGCAATGAACTTGCTCCCACATGGCCAGCCTCTGGGCAAACCCTGGGGGAACACAGAGCTAGTGACTCATCCTAGTCCAGTTTCCCTAGCAAGAAACAGGGTGAGAGGCCTCTAAGAAGCACCCAGCCACCCACCGCCTTTTCAATTCCCAGACCCCAGGGTCTGGTGGGGGCTGAGACCCCAACCTGCCAGAGGAGGAGTCTGCAGTCCTGTGGGGAACCCAGAGAGGAAAGTAGACCTTACCACCTGATATGCTGAGTGTCCTTTGGCATGTCTGTGCCCTCTCTGGGCTACAACGTCCCAGCTGTTCCATGAGGGAATGGATGGCAAAGTGATCTGTAAGGGCCCTGCCCACCTGCTCTGAAATGTATCAGTGGCATGAGGCACAGCTGTGAGGGCCTGTGGTCATTCTCCCTGCAGCTCCCCAGACCAGCAGAGGCTCTGTTTTGCTTTTTGAGCCTTCCTGTTCAAAGGCCTCTTGATCCTTCCAGCTATTGCAACTGACCTGACCCTTGCTTTTAGGACTCTGTCTCATCCTGCAAACTTGGCCACCCTCTCTGGTTAGTGCAAGCCTGACCACTTCGCCTCTCCCCAGGCCCTGCTGGAGAAACTGTCCTGGTGCAAAGGGCACCCATGGAGGCCTTCTGTGCCTGAGGCAGAGAGGACCGGCAGAGATGGTTCCACTGCTTGGGGCTGGGGGCCACAGTGCAACTTTGTGGGGCTTTGTTCAACCCGGAGCACATCTGGAGGAAGTTGGCCTGGACGGGGAGGAGATTGGAGTTCACGGGGCAAGGCTGGGGTACTGCAGCTGTGAATGGGCTGAGCACCAGACGGTGGGAGAGGGAACAGGGAGAGGCAGACCATCTTCAGAGCGGGGCTGAACTGACCACTGGGAGACGCCACCGCCACCACCCAGGGAGAGCGCTGTCTGTGCTTTCATCCAGCTCAGCACCATGCCGCCTGCCCTGATAGAGGGTCAGCGGAGAAATGGATGGGGCCGCTGGAAGCAGTGGCAGTGGGAGAGGGGGGCTCCCAAATAAAGGAGGGGCTGTATGATGTTGGGTGGATCTCCCAGTCACCCTGTGCCTCAGTTTCCTCATCTGTAGAACCGGACATAATGACTGCTTTGTCTCCTAGAGCTGTTGTGAGGCTTAAACGAGATAAATGCAAAAGTGTTTGGCACAGTCCCTGACATGTGGTAAGGCCTCAGAATGGTAGCTGATTCACTCAATGAACATCCCCAGCCCCTGCTCTTTGCTTCCTCCTGGTGTTGAGTGGTGCTGAAGCTCCGAAAAGGAGTGTGGGGGAGCTTCACAGAGGGGAGCCCCACCAGGGGACCCTGTCAGTCTGGATTTGCTTTCTCCAGCTTCCAGGAAGCCTCATTTCCCTACCAAATTGGCAGGCAAATCTAACACACCTGTGGTTCTCTTTCCTAGAGGGAAGGCTTCTGGGATGCCTGCCAAGCTCCCAGTCCCAAGGACAAGGGAGCCAGGACTCAGGAAGAGGCCTGGATGCCCTGGAGGGTGGGGTGGAAGGCTTGCAGGGGCTGGGTGCCAGGCAGCGAAGGTCCACATAGGAGGTAGGGAGCCACACTGCCCAGGAAGCAGGGGAGGGCTGGATCCCTGGGGAGACAGTGGGGCTGTGGCTACAGAGGTCCTGTCCTGTCTGATCACTGTCCTGCTTCTAGGCCTGGCCCTGTGCCCAGGACACTGTAAGCCCTTATGCTTTCCCCACTCCTTTCTCAAGGGCCCTCTTGCCATCCCCTTCCCAGGACCCCCTATCCCTCAGCCAAACTTGAGCTCAGATTCTTCCTCCCTGCTCACACAAGCCCTGGGACTGCAGCCCTCACTGTGAGGCCCAGTCTGGGAGGTAAGGGCATTTTAACTAAAATCTTGAAGAGATGCTGTTCTAATGCTAGAAGTATAGACATCATCTTGGTTGGGCAACGAGTTTCCAAAGGAGTTTAAAAGGTGCTTGTGCAGGGGGTCCAGTGGGTAAGACTCCGCACTCCCAAAGCCCCAGACCCAGGTTCATTCTTGGTTGGAGAGCTGAATCCTGCCTGCCGCAGGGAAGATTTCATGAGCCGCAACTAAGACCCAGCACAGCCAAAATAAATAAATAATTTAAAAAAAACAATGGTGCTTGTGCAAGCAAAACAATAAGGGGACACGACCTTGGAGCAGGGGTCCCCAACACCCCCAGGTGGTGGCCTGTTAGGAACCAGAGCTGCACAGCAGGAGGTGAGTGGCTGGCAAGCCAATGCTTCTTCATCTGCCCCTCCCATCGCTCCCATTACCACCTGAACCATCCCCCTCAACTCCGACCATGGAAAAACTGTCTTCCACGAAGCCGTGCCCTGGTGCCAGAAAGGTTGGGAACCGTTGCCTTGGAGGGAAGGCCACTGTCTTGGAAGGAAGGTCCCAGAAGGCAATCAAGATGTGATACTGGGCAGTGAGGAGACCTGGAAGGAGCTGATTTGGAGAGGAGAGCGTTTTCAGATTGGTTTTGTATTTTGGAGATTGAATATATTGACAAAACATTCATCAATTTTGATTTAGTGCATTTTTTTTTGGTACTTATAGAGTTTGAGTAGCAAGGAAAGGAGCTCCAGGTAGGGGAGGGGTCAAGAGCAAAGGCATAGAAGGTGGAGGCAGCACATATGAGGAAATGGGGTAGGACCCCCAGCTTCTGGTCTCAGCCCTGCCACTGACTTACTCTTTGTTTGCAGCAGCCCGTTTTCAGCCCTGAGTCTCTGTTTCCATCTTTACAGTGGGGACAAGTGGAGACAGTAATGCTATCTCGTCTACCTGTTATAAAAGGGAAAGGCAATCGCATATATGTATTTGAAATGTTTGGCACGTGATAGGGGCTCAATGTTATTACAGAGCTCCTATGGGCCCCCATTTCCCAGCAGTGAGGGGCAGCCCCGGATGTCCAAACTGTCAGGTGTGCCGGGACCCATGGCAGTCCCCTGACCTCCAAGAAACTGTAGAGCAAGCTTTCCAACATGTGATCCTCGGGCCCTGATCTTCTCAACAGGTTCCTGTATACCTGTCTCTTCTTTAGTTCTCATGAGTAAATGGCTTGTAATTGTGTAGCTTTTCGTTTTTGCACAGGACTCAGAACTACTCACCGGTGAGGTCTATCGAGAAACAAATTTACGTTTTGTTCTTGCTGCCAAAACTGAGAGGTACAGGAATTCGGGAGACCCTCTGATCTGAGGGGTGGGTTTACACTCCTCTGCAATTGTCAGGAGCCCACAGGCCCAGAGCAAGGATACTGTATGGAGTGGGGCTGACAGTGTTTTTAAGATCTTGGTAGAGCTTCCCAGGTGGCGCAGTGGTAAAGAACCTACCTGCCAATGTAGGAGACACAAAAGATACGGGTTTGATCCCTGGGTCAGGAAGATCCCCTAAAGTAAGAAATGGCAACTCACTCCAGTATTCTTGCCTGGAGTCCATGGACAGAAGAACCTGGCGGCTACAGTCCATGGGACTGCAAAGAGTTGGACACGACTGAGGCACACACAGGTCCAAGGCACTTTGGAGTCTGCATCTCACTACATAGCAAATAAATAAATATATATAAATATAGAAATATAATGCCACAATCACATTTTAAATTATATACAATATAATATTGTTTTATATTATATAGTTATAATATTAATATGACATATATGACATAATATTCTATGTCTTATGTACAACATATATAATCTTTTTTACTTTGAACTTCTTTGGAAATGATTACTTTTATAATTTTGCTTTGGAATGATTTGGCTTTGAGAATTCATTTAATTGACAATTGGTAATCTGTTGGCAGTTTTCCTGCACATTTGGGGATACTTGTGAGATTAAGACAATCTGACCTCCAAACCATTTTCAGATGTGGTGAAACTTTTATGAATACTGAATGAAGTTGATGCAATGATACATTGTGTAGACATTTGCTTTTACACTTGTTGTGATTTTGCAGTTTTCTTCTTTTGGATTTGGGAGCAAATACTGGTAGGGTTTTTTGTTGTTATTGTTTTTCAGGCCTCAGACATTTTAACCAGCCCTTGTAAAGTTCTCAGTACCTGGCCATTGTCCTGTAAATATTACTAAAACAGAACTGCCTGTTTGGTGGGATGATTGTACCGCCCTCCTACCCCAAGAGCCATGCTCTGTAGATGAGAAGACGAGCTTTCTCAGTGATGTCAAAGGGGCAAAAAAAGTCAAAGTAAAATTGGTGACTTCTCTGGAGCAGCATCGGCCCCCTCCCAGTTTCTCTTGCTAGCTGGGGGCCCCCAAATGACTGAGCTTGGATATGCTATCTATTTGTCTATTCATTCATTCAGTATTTCTTGAGTGTAAATAACTACAACTCCTAAAGAAGACAATTTGGCAACATCTATCAAAATGACAAATGCAAATACCCTTTTGATTGAGCAATCTCTCTCCTGAGAATGTGTTCCATGGATGTACTCACCCTTGTGCTTAATCAAATCTGTATAAGGTTATCCACTGCTGCATTGTGGGAAGTATAAAAACACTAGAAACAACCCAGATGATCGTCACTAGGGGACTGGCTACAAAAATGATGGTGCAGCCATGTAGCTGTAACAAAAAGAATGGCATCCCTCTATGTATTCTTAGGAAAGGAACTCTAAGATCTGTTACTAAAGAGTTTTACGAAGCAAAGTGCAAGACACTGCATAGGATTCTACCCTTCTATAACAAAGGGAGGAAAATAAGAATATACATATTTACTTGAATATGCATAGAGAAACCCAGAAAGAACATTCAAGAAATGAATAAGAGTAGTTCTTTGTGGGAATGAGATGGCACTGGGTAGATGCGGGTTTAATGCCTGGAGAAAGAAGATTTTTAGGGATACCTTTTTTATACTTTTTATTATTTATCTGTTTATTTTTATTTTTGGCTGCACTAGGTCTTTGTTGCTACATGTAGGCTTTCTTTAGTTGCAGTGAGTGCGGGCTACTATCTAATTGCAGTGTGTGGGCTTCTCGTTGTGCTGGCTTCTCTTGTTGCAGAGCATGGTCTCTAAAGCGTGTGGGCTTGGTAGTTGTGATACGTGGGCTTAGTTACCCCTCAGCATGTGGAATCTTCCTAGACCAGCGATGGAACCCGTGTCCCCTGCATTGGCAGGCGGACTCCCAACCACTGGACCACCAGCGGAGTACTACATTTTTTATTTTTAAAAACCATGTGGATATATTACACATTTAGATGATAATTTAAAATATACCTGTTGAGCACCTAACTATGCCAAACATGGTTCTAGGCACAGAATACAGTGGAGAATAAGGCAGACAGTCTGAGAAAAAAAGAAATAGGATCACTCATTCTGCACTCCCTACTATTGTGGAATAAATTCTAATGGAATAACCAACTAAGGGGCACAAAAATGCAGTGTTCATAAATTAAAACAAACATATGACTAAAATTTACTGAAAAGCCCACTTTGGCATTCTCCGTGGAGGCTGGCTGCCAGCAGCACTTGGCCATGTACTAGGTTCCCACACCACAGAGTCAACGAAGCAGGAGGAGAAGCGGCAGTGCTGGGGTGCTGGCCATGCTCCGTGAGCCTCAGTCAAAGTGACTGGAAAGACGCTGCCTCTGAGCATCCTTCTGGAGAAGTCTGAGAGCTTTCTGCCTGAGAAGGCACAGCGGACTGAGCACCCTCAGGAGAGAGTAATTTACTGGATAATCAGTTACCACCTATTTGTCCTACAGCAGAAGCACGACCTTGACGGAAAACCCAGGATAAGGAATCTTTGATGAGACAGACAGAGAGTCAGAAATCTGGGGACTTCCCAGTGGGGAGATGACTTGGAGCTGGGGCTGATGATTATTGTATGCGCACCGTGCCTCCCAGCCTCTCCTCTGCATCGAATTAGCTCACCGGATCCCCAGTCCCTACTAGGTGCGTACTTTTTATGCGTACTTTTTATCCCTTTCATTTTTACTGATGAGAAACTGAGACACACGGAGATTAAGTACCTCCTTCAAAGTCACCAAGCCAGCAAATGGGGGAACCAGGATTGTAAATTGCTTAGTCTGACTGCAAGAGCCTGAATCTTCTCAGTTCCTCTTCCTACACCTCTGGGCACCCAGGGATGGAGAAGCAGGCTGGGCACTCTGGAGTCTTCTCTCTGTCCCAAGGCCCAGCCCCCAGCAGGTAAGCACAGCCATGAACTGAACAGTGGGTTATGGAGTGCCTTCAGGGAAAACCAACCCCTCAATCTTTCACAGAGCTCACTTGATGCCCCCAAAACTGGCCTCACCCCCATTTCCTCTGAGTGTAAAAATAGACTCCCCTTTATTTGCCTGCCTTTGGAATCTTCATATCTGTCCCGCAGCCATCCTGGGCTCCCCCTTCCCGTACACAAAACCTTTGTCTTCTTATGCAAATGGCCAAGTTCTGCTCATAAAAGTACCCCACCTAAGAGGGAGGTGGAGAGATAACACCTCATGGAAAATTATAGAAACACATTTCTTTGTATTTGAATACTTCCAGGACTTTGTGTTGGCAGCAGACCAACTCTGGGTCTAACCCCAGCTACCTTGGCCTTTTTTGGGCCGTGGACCTCTCTGGTATCTGATGAAGTTCATGAACTTTTTCTCAGAATAATACTTTTAAATGCATGAAATAAAATACATAGAATCACAATGGAAATCAATCATATTGAAATAAAGTTATTAAAAAATCTGTGATGTAGTAATACAGTGTGCTTCTTTATTAGCATGTTAAAGAACAAGATCCAGCATTGGATTTAATTATTTTGAGGTAATGGTGAACAAAATCAATATCTGAAGATGTCTGCCACAGCTGTAACGTGATATGAGAATATCTGTAATTTCCATTGGTGACAAAGTCACAAGTTCTATGAATACTAATAAGGTTTGTTCTCTGTGCTCGTCATGGAAGGAAATGCTGAATTTCAGTTAGAAATTAGGGAAGATAAAGATGTAATCCACCCCTGTTCCTCCCCCACCTCAACTCAAGGAAATTCCAGTCCTTGCCAGTTTGGGCCTGTGATTTCCATTGTGACCCCAGTGTATCCCTGGCCTACAGCTGTGACCGGAAGACAGTTTCACAAGTACATGAATCTCTCCAGGATCCCTTGGCTGGAGTTGACTCCTCTCTGTCAAGGCTGGAAATTGTTTATAAAAGTGGTGTTCCCAGTAGCTGACCCTGGGGATCCTTGCTATGTGCCTGTCGGCCTATCCCATATGAAGAACATGACCTGCAATAGCTCACTCCATCGACAGGTGAGGCAAGTAGATGCCTTGCAGCCCTGTTCACAGATGTGAGAAGTGAGTCTCAGAGACAGGGAACAAGCTGTTCAGGTGGAGGTTGCGGGTGTGAGTCATGCCCTGGCCTTTCCTCTGAGTTGTATGTATTACATACTTGCCATCCATCACTTTCTCTTGATTTGAGGTGACTGTGATGAAATTGTAATAATGATAGTAATAATGAAAATAATTACCAATGGGAGGACCCACTGTATTTTAGAGTCATTACGTCATCATCAGAGCTGATCCTAATAGCTTGTGTTCCAAACTCTGTTCTAAGGACATAACTCATCTTACCTTCCAAACAACAGGTCATGTTCTTGTCCCTGTTTCAGAGATGACGACACTGAAGGCCAGAAAAATTAAGTCATTTCCTAAAGGTCCCACAGCTGGTCAGCTGGGATTAGAACCAAGGAAATACGACTGCAGGATCCTCATTTTTTAGTAAGTGAGCTGTTTTGTTGAAGTAGAACATATACATAGAACAATGCATAGTTCATGAGCCCAGAGCTCAATGAAGTTTCACAAAGTGAATACATTTACCTAACACACCACCCAGATCAGGAAATAAAACATGATCACCACCCTGCAGCCCCTCACCCCTTCCTTATCATATACTCCCCAAGGCAAACATTATCCTAACTTTTATTGTTATTGGTCAGTTCTACCAGTTTTTTAGTTTATACATTTGTTCCCTTATTCTTAAGCAAAGTGAAAGTGAAAGAGGAGAGTGAAAAAGCTGGCTTAAAACTCAATATTCAGGAAACTAAGATCATGGCATCTGGCCCCATCACTTCATAGCAAATGGATGGGGAAACAATGGAAGCAGTGAGAGTTTATTTTCTTGGGCTCCAAAATCACTGCAGATGGTGACTGCAGCCATGAAATTAAAAGACGCTTGCTCCTTGGAAGAAAAGCTATGACAAACCTAGACAGCATATTAAAAAGCAGAGACATAAAAAATAAATAAATAAAAAACAGAGACATTACTTTGCCAACAAAGGTGCAGCTAGAGAAAGTTATGGTTTTTCCAGTGGTCATGTATGGATGTGAGAGTTGGACTATAAAGAAAGCTGAGCACTGAAGAATTGATGCTTTTGAACTGTGGCGTTGGAAAAGACACTTGAGAGTCCCTTGGACTGCAAGGAGATCCAACCAGTCAATCCTAAAGGAAATCAATCTTGAATATTCATTGGAAGGACTGATGCTAAAGCTGAAGCGCCAATACTTTGGCCACCTGATGCAAAGAAGTGACTCATTTGAAAAGACCCTGATGCTGGGGAAATTGAAGGCAGGAGGAGAAGGGGACGACCGAGGATGATACAGTTGGATGGCACCACCGACTCGATGGACATGAGTTTGAGCAAGCTCCAGGAGTTGGTGATGGACAGGGAAGCCTGGTGTGCTACAGTCCATGGGTCGCAAAGAATTGGACACGACTGAGCAACTTAACTTATTCTTAACCATTGTGCTATCTCATTTAGTTGTCATAATGGCCCTAGAGTCTAGAAAGTAGCTTTTTAAAAATCATTCCCATTCTACAGATGAAAAAACTGAGCTATCTGCAGCCACTTAGTAACTGCCCCAGGCAGTGGAATGATTCTAACCCAGATCCTTGGGGTGGGCTATCTGCAACATCCCCTGCCTCCCCATCACCCAAGTCTGGATTTCTGCTATGAAACTCGGAAGCACATTAAAAGTTCAGGGATGTTTGCATGAACAAATATCCTGGGCCCTACCTGGTTCACTGCTTCCTCTCAAAGGCCTTATGACAGCCCTGCTAGGGGATAAGAGAGCAGAGGCCCACTTCATAGTCTTTGCGCTTGCTTTTCTCTCTTCTGAGAGCAGCATCTCTTCCCCAGCCACCAGCCTGGCCTCTTTTGCTGCTCCAATGGCACCTTCTGGACAAGACTTCCCCCAACCCTGACCCCCCATCTAAATAACACACCCATTCATCTTCTTCCTCTCTTTTTGGAGTGCTTATTATAGTTGACACCATATTCTACATATGTATTTGTCTATTGCCTGTCTCCTTCCACTAGAATATATGTGCCACAAGTCAAAATGCTCTTTGGATTACTGCTTTATTCCCAGGGCCCACAAGTATGTAGCACACAGTAGGCAGTAAAGTTTGAGTAGAAGGAGGAATTCACCAGCACGGAACCTCACCAAAATGCAAGTGGCCTCCATGAAGGAAGGATAAGTAGAATTTAAATTCACCACTTTGCTAAGAGCGGCAGTGCCTGGCCTTTAGCCAGAGTCTGGTCTTTAGCCGAGACAAAGACCGGAGGTTGGGGGAAGGGGCCAAACCCGGTGTGCGCCTCATCTGCAAGCCAGGAAGTCAGGGATACCCCCCCACCCCGGGCCTGTCTAGCTGCTAATGTGACCCTCTCCAGCGCCTCCAGCCAGCCAAGGTGCCCCGCCTCGGAGCATCAGAGAGGGGGACCAGCCCACACATTGTCAGAGCTGACAATGGGGCTCCTGTGTGCCGTGGGCGGTTGCAGAGGGCATGGACTCAGGCAAATGAGCCGTCAGTCCATCAGGCGCACACAGATATAGAGGCGTGCGGGTGGTCTGGGCTCTGCTTCCACCTCAGTGCTTGCCAGAATGGAGGCCCACCTCAGGCACCTCAGCCTGGGCAGGGGGCCCGAGGGGGCTGGGGACAGACAAGCCCTGGCTGAGCTGCAGGAGCTGGCCCTGAGCTGGTTCATGGAGACGCAAGCCCCCCTCATTCTGCAGAACGGAGCCCTGCCCCCCTGGTTCCACGGATTCATCACCCGCAAGTAAGGCTGTCCCTGTCCACACGCCCAGCGTGACCGATAGCCCCTCAGGGCCGAAAAAATGATCTGGGACCAGATTGGCCCCGGCCTTCTCCGTAGGGGAGGCAGGGACCCCAGGAGGCGGTGGGTGGGGAAGCAGACTTAGGAGCACCAAGTTCTCTGACGACTGCTTCCGTGGGCAAGGTGGGTGAAGGCCTTGGCCCCCTGCTATAAGTTTGCTGGGGCTGCCGGGTTGCCAGAAAAGCAGAGGCAGGGCGGGAAGCGGGGGGCGGCAGGCTGGATCAGAATGCATTCAGACTAGTTCTGAATACCTTGATGAATTACTAGGGGTGCTGTTTCATTTATCATCCAAACCAGAACACTATTAGTAAGTGGAGAATTTACTAGGAGACCTGTTTTAAGTGGGTACTGTCCCAGGCAACCCTGGATATACAGTTACTCTAGGAATAAAGGCCAAAAGGTGGGGGCTGGCTTTCTGATTGGGGTGGATCTCCAATCACTTGCTGAAGGAATGACAAATGTGGCCAGCCGTTGGCTCCTCCCGGCCCAGCACTTAGCACTGAACCAGGGCCAGCTTCGCTGGCATCAACTCGTTTTATAACATGGGGCCCTTTGCTCAGAAGGGCCCTATTCTTGGCCGAGTACACTGCAGTCCCCATGTTGAAATTCTTACTTTTTAACTGAGAGGCTCCAGGTTTTCATTTAGTACTGAACTCTGGAAAATCTGTAGTTAATCCTGCATAGGGCAGGCACTCAGTATTTGGTGAATAAGTGGGTGAGGAACTATTTGGTCTATGTACTGCCAAACCAGAAGACAGCTGGAATTTTCCACCATGCCTCCAGAATACTTGGCATTATTTAGCAGTATCCATAGTTGCCTGGGGTTGAAGGGGATGTGCAAGGGAGGGAGATGAGAACCTAAGAGTTGCTCACATGGTCAGGCTCCAGATATAATAGCACCTTCTCCCTGCAGAAACTCTTGCGCAGTATACATCCTGCACAACTGTGCAGCAATTGTCCATGTGGCTATACACAGCAATCCTGAGGCAAGGCTCCACAAAACTGAACATCTCCCACTATATGGATTCCTTCTTGCTATAGGGCCATTCAGGTGGAAAGGGGCAGTGGCTATTGTGCCTACTGGTGAAGCTGTAAGTGGGGCAATGTACGTGACTTCAGGACTCCAACCCAGCACCAGACTGAGTCTTGAATTTGCTTTACTGAGCCCAGACAGGCCACAGGACCAGCCGAAGTTCTGAGGGAGTTCTCTGTAAAGGTCTGGAGGTCTCTGCTCTGGGCCTGGGGCATGGCTGGCAGGGACCCTGAGGCGGGTCTGACTTTGGGGCTACTCCTGCTGCTGTTGTGGGGACCCAGCCCTGGCTAATGGCATGTCCTCTGCCCAGGAAGACAGAGCAGCTGCTCAGGGACAAAGCTCTTGGCTCCTTCCTCATCCGCCTCAGTGACCGGGCCACCGGCTACATCTTGTCCTACAGGTAAGAGAGGAAGCCCTCTGCCAAGGGCAGGCAGGCAGGCTCCAGCTCCCACAAGCCAGCCTTGCAGATAAGCTCCGAGTCTTCACCAGCCCACACTGCTGGGATTTCCCCAGGCCCTTACTCCCTGACTCCCTCACTCATCCAACCATGTCCATCAGGCATTCTGAGCAGTGCTGGCCATATACTAGGAGAAGCCTCTGCCTTCAAGGGGGTGAGTCAGAGGGGCGGGCAGGGGAGAACCTCCTCCTGATGGAAGACTGGGGAAGGTTCACAGAGGTGAACTTTGAGTCCAGGATAGAAGGAAGAAAGCAACTTGCTGGGCAGGAAAGGAGGTGTGATTGGGGGTTAGGAAGGCATTTCCAGTAAGTTAAACTGCCTGTGCAAAAGAAGAGAGACAAGGCAGACCAAGGTGTTGGGGAGCCCACGAGTTGCTGGGTGCAGAAGGATGCATGGTCCCAGTGGAGCAGTGCCTGGAGAGGAGGGCAGGGGGCAGTTCAGGATAGCCTTGGATGCCGGGCTATGTCCGTAGACAATGAAGGGTCATCGGGTCAGACTTAGGTTTTGCAAGGAACCTGCAGGCAGCCTATGGAAGAAGGACTCAAGACAGATACTGGAGGTGTGGGGGCAGTGGGGACCACAGAGGGGTGAGGTCTGGGCTCGATGATGAAATCTAGACTAGTGTAAGGCAATGGTCCTAGAGACGAGGAGACAAGATAGCCAGGATAAAGTCAGAGGTGGTGATGTCAGAGCCTGACCCTAGAGTAGGTTGCAAGGGGGAAGGCAGAAAAAGAAAGAAGTTCCCCCTGCCACCAACCCCCAGTTAGGGAGGGAGGTAGGCTGGGGCTCCAGGGAAACTCTCAAAGGTCTCAGATTCAGATTCAAAATTATCATCTGTTCTGACTGTCCCAGTTCAAATCCTGACCTTGAGCAAGTTACTCTGCCTCTCTGAACCTATGTTTCCTCATCTGTAAAATGGTAATATTGGAGTATTTACTTCATAGAATTGTTGAATGGGTTTAATGAGTTTAGAACTTTAAAAGTGCTAGTACAGTGTCCAGAACATAGTAAATAAATAACTGTTACTCGTTATTAAAATAGTTATTGTTATTCTGTGTCCCTGATACAGTCCTCAGCATTTAGAAATATACAGACTCAGCAGTTTTCAATGTCTTTTCAGCATCAGGGCTTTTTTAAAATTATTATTATTCAAACATGATCTTGGGTGGAACACCAACTCATTAAAGAGATAAAAGCGGGGTTCCTCGCAGATACACAAATAGATCAAGGAATCCAGAAACGGACCCCCACATGGTTTACCTGATTTGCAACAAATGTCCACATTTGGTTTACCTGATTTGCAACAAATGTCCACTGTAGTTCAGGGGTGAGGGATGGGGGAAGGCTGGTCTTTTCAATAAGTGGTGTGGGAGTAATTGGATATCTAAATGGAAAAAAATGACCCCCACCTCACTTCATACACAAAATTTAAATAATTCTAGATGGATCATAGATTCAAGTGAGAACAGCAAAACAATACACTTAGGAAAACATGGGAAACATTTTTCATGATTTTGTGGTAGGCAAAGATTTCTTAAACAAGACCCCAAAGTACTGACAGAGAAGCTTAACAAATTGAGTTTCTTAAAATTGAGAAGTCTTATTAATCAAAAGATACCATTCTGTGAATAAAAGGACAAGCCACAGTGCCGGAGAGGTTTTGTATAGTAATACATACACCTAATAAAGGATTCATATCAAGAATATATGAAGAACTCCTGCAAATCAGTAAGACAAAGACAACACAGGCAAAATAGAGGCACTTCGTAAAAGAGAGTCTAAAAAGGACAGTTCAGCAGCTTTAGTGATCAGGGAAATAGAAACTAAAACCACAATGAACTGCTGGTTACAGTAGAAAGACAGAGGCTACTAAACAGTTTGTGAAGACACAGAGCAACTGTAACTCTCATTCTTGGCAATGATTTTAGAAAACAATTTGGCATACTCTACTAAAGCTAAGCATAAGTGTATCCCAGGCCCACCAACTCTCCATCCTGGGATATTCTCAATAGTAGTGAATACATATATTCAGCAAAAAGCCATGTACAAAAATGTTCAGAGTAGCTTCATTTATAGCAGCCCAGATGTGGAAATCATCTAAATGTCCATCAGCAGAATGGATACATTGTGGATATTTAAATTAAATGGAATACTACCTATCAGTGGGGGGGGGGGGGGGGCGGGGAAGAAGCTAATTCTACATGGACATGAAAAAAATATGATTCTATTTATGCAAATTTCCATAATGAGCAAAACTGATCTGTGACGATGGGGGTCAGGGTGATGACTACTTTGGAAGGGGCCATAAGACAGTCTTCTGGGGAACTGGAAATATTGTGTTTTCCTCGAGGTGGTGGTTACATGGGAAATTCATTGAGTGGCACACTTAGGATGTGTGCCCTTCACTGTGTTTACCCTTATTGTTTAGTTACTAAGTCGTGTCTGCCTCTTTGTGAGCCCATTTTTGGGACCCCATGCAACCCCGCTAGGCTCCTCTCTCTGTGGGATTTCCCAGGCAAGAATACTGGAGTGGGTTGCTGTTTCCTCCTCTGGGGGATCTTCCCCACCCAGGGATTGAACCTGCAGTCTCCTGCATTGGCAGGCAGATTCTTTACCACTGAGCCACCAGGGAAGCCCAATACTCTTCCATAAAAAAGGAAAATGAAGAGGGTGGGACTTTATAGGCTGGGGGAGATGGGAGCTGTAATTCCATCTTTTCCATCTGGCTGGAATTCAGGTAAGAGGAGTGAGGCCAAGGTGTGCAAGTGTGGGGTCGGACCTCATCTTTAAGACAGAAGTTTTACTCATCATGGATATTTTGTTATTAATTTTGACTTTCTAAAATACTGCGTAACTAGTTGTCCTGATTGCTGAATCTGTGTCACCCCTTTACATTTTGCATCCGAGCCCCGAGCTGAGTGCCTCACTTAACCTGCCCTTTCCTCCCTGACTGATGCTGCAGGGGAAGCGGGGTGGGGGCGATGGAGGGGGAGGTGGCGGGGAGGGTTGGAACACCACTCCCTAGCTCCCCATCACCAGCAAGGCTGGGCTTGTTGGATGTCAAGTCCTACTTTCCAGAGGAGCACCTCAAGGCCCCAGAGGGCAGCGTGGCCCCGGGTCAGCTCCGGCCCTGGGCCAAGGCAGAGCTGCCAGTTGTCCTTGTGTTGCAGGGGCAGTGACCGCTGCCGGCACTTTGTCATCAACCAGCTCCGAAACCGGCGCTACCTCATCTCAGGGGACACCCAGAGCCATGGCACCCTGGCAGAACTCGTGCGCCATTACCAGGAGGCGCAGTTTGAGCCCTTCGGGGAGTCCCTGTCTGCTGCCTGCCCCCGGGTAGGTACCCCTCTTCCTTGGGGTGGGGGTGGGGGATGGGGCAGAGTGCCCAGGCCAGGGGTGTCCCACTGGACCACATGCCTTTCTTTGCCTTCTCTATTTTCTGCCACCCACGGGCACTCAGTGCAGGGTCCTGGGAGGAGACAGCGTTGTAGCTGAGGTCTGGGACCTGGTGGGAATGTTTCCGGCTCTGGCCAGCAGTCTGGCAGGAGGCTAGAGGCCAGCCAGGGGTGTATGACCACACACCTGCTGTGTCTCCACCACCCAGATGGAGGACAATGATCTCTATGACGCCATCACCCTGGGCCTGCATCAAACTAATCCTAGCCTGGAATACCCACCAGAGAAGGCCAGCAGCCCCCCTGCCTCTCTGGAGGCAAGTCCCCGGAATCTCTCCGAGGAAGAAAGCAAGGAGGTAAGGAGGATTCTGGGCCACTGAGGGTCAGGGTTGCTAGACCAGGAATGTGGGTGTCACGCCCACAGTCAGGCCTGGAGTGGCCTCCCCAGCCAGCCCCTCAGGCTGCGGAGGCTGACTGCCAGGCCCTCTGGGAGAGGAGCAGCCCAGTTTGGAATCACCCACTGGTTCACCCATGCCTGCCTCTGCTAGCTGGATTTGGTTCAATCCTTGGCTTGGCCTTTCTGGCTGAGTGACTTTAGTCAAGTCCCATAACCTCTCTGAGTCTCTGTTTATCAATCCTGAGGTTCCAGTGAGGCTCGAATGAAGGAATGGATATAAAATGTCTGAAAAAAATCCCTTTGTAAACTATAGAGTGGGGTGCCTGTGAGTCAGTACTTTATTCTCCATAGCACCTTTGCAGGAGGGACTCACAGAGAAGACTTTTTTTAAAATGTAGATCAGATCACAGAATGTTGAGGGCTTCTCCTCTTGTTTAAAATCTGAAAGCTTCCCCAGGGTTCACAAGAGCCTCCTCAGGTGCCCTGCTACCTCTCTTCCTTCTTCACTTTTCTCTAACCTCACTGGCCTTTGGATCTTCCTTGAACACACCAGCCTTGTTCCCACCTCGGGGCCTTTGCACTTGCTGACCCACTGCCTGGAATACTCTTCCCACCAGATAGCCACATGGCTACTCCTCTCACTGCATGCCATTCTCTGCTTAAATGCCCTCTCCTCAGAAAGGACCACCTAAACTATGGAAAATATCCCCTCTCCCACCTGCCATTGTCCCTATCCCATGCCTCAGCTTTGTTCTTCATAGTACTGATCATGAACTGACAGTATATTATCTTGTGATACAGTATTATATGGGGGTGCTTCGCAGGTGGCACAGTGGTAAAGAGTCCGCCTGCCAATGCAGGAGACACAAGAGATGCGGGTTCGATCCCTGGGTCAGGAAGATCCTCTGGAGAAGGATATGGCACCCCACTCCAGTATTCTTGCTGGAAAAACCTGATAGGCAGAGGAGCCTGGCGGACTACAGCCCATAGGGTTGCAGAGAGTGAGACATGACTGAGCGAATGAGCATGCATGCTATTATATCATGTATTACCTCAACCACATTGAGCAAAAACAGTAGTGTGTTGCCCATCTCCAGGTTAGAATGTAAACCCCCAAGAGGTGGTCTTGCTCATTATGGAGCCCTTGACACCTGGGACAGTGTCTACACAGTTCTTACTAAATATTTGTTGAGTAAAAACACAATTGATGGACTTGAGGGTGGCCCATTCTGAAGGGGAAGGGAGCAGTAAGTGGGTGAATGCAGGGGTCTCTCTGGGGGGCAAGGGAGAGAGGAGCAGGACAGGATGATCTCCGGTGGGAGGTAGAGCTCACGGCCCCTGACCTTGAATGCCAATGTAAGGACCATACTCAGGGGTCCTAGAACACGAAGCTGGCAGGGACCCCAAATGTCCACCAACCCCTGCACATAACAGTCAGGTAAGTGAGCCCAAGGCCAGGGGCCTTGGCTTCTCTGAGTGAGCTTCACTTTAACTGAGGACAGCCTGGTGGCAGGGTAACCTTCCAGCAGTTCTGTCCCTCTCTCCAGGCCCCTGTCAAGGCGCCCCCTCTCCCAGAGAGAAGAGCGTCCCTTCTGAGCAACTCTTTTGGAGGCTCCACTGACACCATCTACGCAGACCTGAGGAAGATGAACCAGGCACGGCTAGGCCTGGGCACAGACGTACCTGGCTGGCAAGGGCCAGTTCCAAGTGGCAGCCAGGCCTGCTCTCCAGGCAAGGAGGCCCCAAGGAGACTGTCAGACGGAAGCCAGAATAAGCCCGATGGCCCAGGACCTGCCCTCTCTGGGGTGAGCCCAGACCAGGGTCCTAGGGTGTCTCCCACTTCTTGGGGCCTCCTCCTGCCCTCCAGTTCTGAGGCCTCGGGATCCTCAGGGGCTACCTGGAGCCACGGGTCTCCAAATCTGAGCCGTGGGGCCCAGCCCTGCTCCGAGAGCAGTTGTGCAGACACTTATGAGTCCATCTGGACAGAAGACCTCCCAGAGGATGCCAGGGATGTGCCATGTCAAGAAGGCGGCAGTGCCTATGAGCAGATTGCAGTCTGCTGTGGGGGCCCGGCCAGGACCCCCTATCCTGGGATGAGCCCTACATACAGCAAGCTTTCAGGGTTCACGGACTGTGGTTATGAAAGGATCTCGGGGGTCCCGGAGCTCCCAGAACCCAGACACACCTATGAACAAATCCCAGGAGCAAGCAGCCAGGAGCAAGGAGGCTGGACGGACACACAGATCCAAGCAGCCAGGAGCAAGGAGGCCGGACGGACACACAAGGTGGGCTCTAGGGAGTGGCGGGGTGGCCGCCAGCCCTCAGGGAGCTGCTGGTGAAGGAGGGAACCTGTGGCCCTTAGACAGGGCCACACCATACCCAGCACCATACCCAGAACTTCCCAGCCCTGACTTCTGCTTGGAGATGGTGGGAGAGGCAGAGGTTAGATTTGGATGTAAGATGGGAACTTTCAGGCCCTTCTCAAGTCTTTCTCTGTGGCAGGACCCAGAGCCTCAGAGAGGTGGACAAGGACCCTGGCTCCAGGTTTGACTTGCCTTGTCCCTTTCCATGGCTCAGGCACTCCCTACCCATGTGGCTTTGGGCAAAATAGTTTCCCATGCAACTAAGATCACCAGATTCAGCAAGATAAAATACAACACACCCAGTTAATCTGAATTTCAGATAAACAATGAGTAATGTTTTTTAGCATAGTTACCAATACTGCAATTATTCCTTATTTATCTGAAGTTCAAATTTAGCTGGACATCCTGTATTCTTATTTAGCATATACCCAGGATCTATCTCCATCTCCTCATCTGTAAAATGGGCTTGTCCTGTGCTGTGTCCAGGGGTGGCTGCCCAGGAGATGATGCTAGCCATTCCTGTGTGCTCAGGATACAGCCCAGAGACAGCTGTCAATGGATAACTGTTATTCCTGGGGGCTTCTGACTAAGAAAGGAGAAAGGAGGAAGCAAAGACCAGGAGGATGGAGGGAGGGGGTCAGAGTTCCCAGGGAGGCAGAGGAACCCTCCTGAGGGTTCACCCCAGTGTACTTGCCCGTACCTGGAGCCGATGAGCCAGGCGAGCCCCCTCCTCAAGGCGGCAGCCTCAGATCTCCAGCATGTGCAGACCTCCTCTCCCGGCCTGAACAGTAAAACCCTGAACTCCCAGATGAAAGGCCTTCACCAGAAGCTCTGCCAGCTCCTCCCTCAGGGCAGGGTTGTACCCACACACCCCAGGACAGGGAACTCCCCTGGTTCAAGACAGCCTCTGAGGTCCTGACTCCCAGGACCGCAGATCCTGCCTGTGGACAGTCCTTCTAAGAACTACGTAAGCAACATCCCACGTCTGCTCCTCCTCTGGCTGCAAAGTCCTTCTGGGTCCTAAAGGCACCACATACACCCCACCCCCCATCCTACCTAGGGTGTGGCTGAGGCAGAGAGGGCTGGGGTGGGGACCCCCGGAGACCCAGTGAAGGAAGGGCGGTGAGAGAGAGCGAGTCCTTCATCCAAACCAGAGGGCTGGAGGGAGTTTCTGGCACCGTGAGGGACTGTGGAGCAACTAGCCATTTGCATTCCGACCTGGCCTTTCTCTGGCCTTGGGCCCCAGCTCCCAGTCCCTGCGGAGGGACCTCTGAGCCTGGCTTTCCCCGCCCTGTCCAGGGACCCATGCTCCAGCATCCTGTCCTTCCTTGCAGCCTGACAAGCTCCGGAGGCTCTTCTTCACAGACAAGAAGCACAAACCCTGAGGAGGCCTGGTTTCCGGCGGCCCACCAGCGGGTTTCCCGGGCCTGGGGCCACGCCAGGGGTTATTGGGAAGATCTCAGCTTGCTTGAAAGCACCCCTTGGATCCTCAAACCCAACCAGCCTGCTCTGGAACCAGGCTCTGAGGCAGCCTCGGTGCCCACCAGCGACAGGGTGGGAGGGGACCTTCCAGTCACCAGCCGCTCAGGACTGAGTCCCACTCCCTACCCCAGGGTCTCCCACCCATCAAGAGGAAGATAAGGCCTGAGAGGAGGGGGGACCGGCCAAAGGCAGGGGTGAGCACCCCCACCGTCCAAGATGAGCAGGCTGGGGTGGGGGGGTCCTGGACGATTGATGGAGCTGGCCTCCCACCACTGAACACTTACTGAGCACGGGGCAGGCCCTGTGGCACGGCTGGCGTTTTCTTAACTGAGTGATGTCGTCCAGTTGCTCCGGAGACCAAAACCAGTCCCCCTCACTGTGGCCCTATCAAATGGGGGTGGGGGTACCACTAACCCAGGGGTGGGGGGTGGGGGTGGGGGTGAGAAGTAGCAGCAAAGTGCCAGCCTCAGAGGGGATGGTTCTGCCCCTGAGGCAGCTGGGCTCCTGGGGGCCATGCCCTCTGCCTCTCTCCGCCCCCACCTTCATGCGGGCCTCATAATGCAAGCTGGGCAGACCCTGGTCTGACCCTTTTGCTGCAGATGAGTGGGTGGGGTGGGGGGCGGGGAACAGAGACCCAGAGACAGCAGCAACCTGCCTGAGGCTGCACAGTCAGCCAGCCTGGGCACCGCTGGGTGGTTTCTGGAGTCAGCCAGTGGGTGCTTGCTGGCCTCCCTATATGACCAGGTCACCCTCATCTGTGCTCTGCCTCTAGCCAGTGGTGATCTTTAGGGGTGGCTCTCAGACCCCTCCTAACGCAGGCCGAAACCTGGCCAGCTGCCTGGGCTCAGCCTGGGCGCTGCTGGGCGGTTTCTGGAGCCAGCCAGTGGGAATCTGCTGGCCATCCCTATGTGACTGGTCACCATGGACCTAGACCCATGCCTGATACAAACGTTCACTGGAATGACTCTTATATGAGGGATGTGAAGACGATTTTCATCCAACATCAGCTCTTGGTGGGGCTCCTTAGGATCTGGGGCACAGGTATGTCTCCTCTCAAGGACACAAGCACTGAAATAAAGTTGGTGCCAAAAGTGGGAAGGCAGTGCTTAACCTCAAGAGGTGAGGTGCTCGTGGGGAGATTTCAAGGAGTAAAGGGATCAACCTTTCCTAACCTTGGCAGACACAGAGAACATGAAAGTGTTTTACTATCAGGAGTTCACAAATCTGTGGACAGCACACACCACTGAGGATTCCATGTCATCAGGGAGGGTGGATGGGATGGTGGTCAGGACGTGGACAGGGATGGGGACCAAGTCCTTGCACCCACGGTTCACACAGCTTCACATTGGGAAGGGCTGGGGTGAAGGAACAGATGGGCCCAGGGTGCAGCCCGGCTGTGAGTTCTAGAGAAAGATTGCATAGCTTGTTAAACCTTGTCCTATTTTTGTTTTTCCATTTGCCCTGGGCAACCAGGGTGCCTGCCCAGCACTTGGACAAGTCAGCACCCCAGCCCTGTTAGGGGTTCCTCCTCCCCTCCCACTGGGGCCATTTCTGATGGGGAGAGGACCGGGGAGTAGGGAAGGTGGGGGAACAGAGGGAGGGCCTGTGGAAGGCCCACAGGGGGACTGGGAAGGGCCCTGCTCCTCACATCCCCCCTTCCCTTGTTAAGGATTTTTTTTTTTTTTTTTTTTTGCTGAAAGGGCCAAAGAAGTGTTCGTGGGTGTAAACCCCAGAGGCCACAGCTCCGCTCCTGGGGAGCTTGGAGGTCATACTCGTGTGGGCACCGGGCTGGATGGTCGGCTTCTGGTCACTATCCTCAGATCCGGATGTGGAAAGTGCTGGAAAGAAGGAAAGAGCAAGAGGGGGTGAGCGGCTCTGGACTGGGTGGGTAAAGGTCCTCGCAGAAACCCAACCAGGCCCCGCGTCCAACCCCGGGCAGTTCCTCCGGGAGAACACAGAGTTCATGAATAATCCACACAAGGGAAGGAAGGCCTGGAGGACCAGCCATGCCTAAGCATCCAACCCCCACAAAACCAAAGGGCCCTCAGGTCTTATCTTTCCCCTCAGAGTCTGGCCCTGCTGGGGACAGGGGGCTCACCAGGCATACGCTGAGGGCAGCGGGGCCTGGAGTCTGACCTGCCTCCTGGGCCGCACGGGGCCTGCGGCGCCAACTGCTCTCAGGAGCAGCGAGGGTGCTGACTTTGGCAGCACATGTACTAAAAAAAAATAGGAGCAGCGAGGGCCCTAAGCCTCGTGGGGGCTTGACTGTGGCCCTCACTGAGGCCCACCCCACCCAAGCCAGCCACTTGGAGCCACACCTGAGGAAGTCCGGGGCCTTGGCAATCATGTCCTCAAAGTCCGCGAAGCCCAGCTTGCCATCACCGTCGAGATCAGCCTCCTCGATGACCTTGTCGCACACCAGCACCACCTCATCCTCGTCCAGCTCTGACTTGGTGAGCCGGGCCAGCGTCAGCTCCAGGTCCTCCTTGCAGATGAAGTTGTCTGTGTTGAAGTCTGCAGGGAGGGGGTGGGGACACTCAGGCCACTCTCCTCCAAGCTGCTCACACCAGACACCTCCCCATGCACTCTCTGGGGACACTGGATCCTGGTCCTCACAGCCAACTGGGACCAAGGTGGGGCTTACCCACAAGGCACCTCTGAACACCACATTCAACAAACCCACATTCACCATCTGCACAAACCCCCAGCACAACGACAAGCACAGACTTAGCCTGAGACACTTGGAATGTCCAAATCTGAGGCTTCCTGGGAACATAAGACCCAGGCCAAATGGCCCCCCTAGTTTTGCCCCACAGTGGACTCTGTGTTCCCTCTAGAGCTAAAGAAACCAAGGCCCAGACAGGTCAAATGACTGAATCAAGGTCAGATGTCTGCTTGGAGGGGAAGCTGGGATGGTGACCAGGGCCTGGTTGATGCTAAGACCCACATTTTCTAAACTGCACCACGTTGCCTCTGGCCCCTAGCCAGACAACGCAGTCAGGAGACTCAGAAAGCCCTCAGAGAAAGGCCCCATGCCTGGCTTTTGTGCACAAAGAGCAGGGAACGATTTGATTCTAATCCTTGGCAAAAGGCACTACCACTGCCCACAGCCCAGCAACATATTCAGAGGGCCGAGCCATGCAGGCTCAAAGAGCGGACTCGAACACCCTTCTGACTGCTTTTCAACCCAACTATCAACTCTTTCTTCGCCTGTGCTGTTTCTTCTACCTGGAGGGTACTTCCCATGTATCTGTGTAGCAGACTGCATCAAGTTTTAGCTCAAACGCCTCCTCCTGGTTGGTTGCGGGCTGGGGTAGGGGTAGGGGGGTGCTTCCTAGACATAAGGGCTCCTCTTGGCAAATGGCCAACCCCCTAGCATCAGTGGGAGTGACAAAGAGCACAACTGCTCATGTAAGCACTTCATGCTCCATCTCATTTAATTTTCACCACAAGCCTTTTCAGTGGGTACAATTAGAATCCCCACTATACAGATAAAGAAACAGGCTTGGAAAGGACAAATGACTTGAGGTCACATCCCTGCTCAGTGTTGGACCCCAGAGTCCAAGCTCCTGTCTGGCAACCTCCATGGTGCATCCCCACACTGGCCTATGAAGGCGCCCTGGGGCAGGCACAAGATAGGATACTTCTCTGCCCTCTGGTGGTGCCTCAGCTTTCTGGAGACCATTCCTGTAGGGTTGGCAAGATGGGGAACCCTGTGCCCATTCTATATGAGGAAACTAAGCCCAAGGGAGTGGAGTGGGTGATCCTTGCTAGAGGACAGGCCCCAGTTCCCCCCCAGCACCAAACCCCAGGTCCCCTTTCTCCATTCTACACCCCCATCCAGGGCGGCTGGGGAGCACTGGTTCTCCCTTCACCTGTCCCCATGCCTGCCTGGCTGTGTGCCCTGCATTTCCCCTCTCTGGCAGACGGCAGCCTCTCCCAGGAGCAATGTCCTGGGGTCTAGCATTAAGGGGACAATGGGTGGAATCTGAGAGGTTTTTTACTTGAATCTTGTGGGTGTAGTTTGTGGAGAGTAGACAAGCCTCTGCTGTGCAAATACAGTGTGGGTGCAGAGATGTATGTAGACGAAAGTTCCCTGAAATAAACAGGACAACTAGAAAATGAAAAAAAAGCCCAGTGGACCCCATTGCCTTGGGATCTCCTGGCTGACCAAAGATGCGGGTGACAGGAGGTTTGTCTGTGGCTCCTCTTTGCCAGGACGGGTTCCAACCCCTCCTTGGGCCTCAGAGTTGCCATGTGAGCACTGTCTGAGGGTTTGACACCAGTCCCAGTCCTCTGCCAGGCTCACCACATGTGAGCTCCTGCAGTGTGAAGGGCTCTCCTATGGCTGGAGCAGAAGCCAAGGGCTTCATGGGTGCTCGGCGCCCTCTGGTGGCCAGTGGGACAAGAGGTCCTGGGCTGGGCTGGGGTGAAATGAGGTCACCCTATCTCTGGCAGCAGTTGCTGGAGTCAGGTCCGGGGACCGAGGAGCCTACTTCTCAGCCCAGCCTCACCACCTGCAGAGGACTCCTCTCCAGAACCCTGGCCTCTGCCAGTCTAGCTCCTCCAGTTCACACCTCCAGGATGCTGAGACATCTTTCTAGAACACAGGGCTGCCTGGCCTCACCTGAAGCCCCAGAGTGACCCCCAAACTCCTTGGCTGGCTCCTCAAAAGCCCAGTCACAATGGCCTCTCCAGACTCACACCGTGCTCATCCCACCACGGTCATCTCCCCGTCAGCTCCCCAAGCCCTGTGCGGTGGGCTTCCCTGAGCTCCTTACAGGCGGCTCCCTCTCCCGGGTGTGTCTGCCCGCGCTCTCCTGTGAACAAACTCCAGGCCCTGCTGAGGTCGCCACCTGTGAACTCGCCTCATGCTAACTGCCCACTCTCCCTCCTCTGATCTCAGGACTCTGCAGGTGTCTCTCGGGTACGAGTTGTCCCTTCTGGCCACCGCGCTGGACAAGCACTCTTCAAAGTGTTCTTGGTGGTGTCCCCAGGGTGGGAACCAGCAATAACCAGCGGGCCTATGGAAAGCCACCATCACACACAGCTTCACACCCCTGCTCCAGGCCCGGGTTACCGTAGATCTTGAAGGCGTAGCTGGCCTTGAGCTCGCGGGGAGCCGACTCACAGAGCACAGAAAACATGTCAACAAAGTCATTGAAGGTGAGGTTCCCCTCACCATCCTCAGAGAAAGCCTCCACAATCCTTTCCTTGAAGGGATTCTCCTGAAGAAAACAACCACAGCAGTCACCATGGGTGCAGGTTCACTGGGAGGACCCTGGAGCCCATCTGTTATGCCTCTGTGACCTAACCCCTCTGGGCCTCAGTTTCACCATCTGTAAAATGGGAATAATAATCACACTTACTTAATTAGGTGGTGAGAGGGTCAAATGAGTTAAAAATAAGGTGTTGGTACAAGGCCTGGCACATTATGAGAAAAGCCAGGCTGGATGAGTTATAAGCTGGAATCAAGATAGGTGGAAAAAACAAAAACAACCTCAGATATGCAGATGACATACTAATGACAGAAAGCGAAGAGGAACTAAAGAGCCTCCTGATGAGGGTGAAGGAGGGGAGTGAAAGGCTAAATATTAAAAAAACTAAGATCATGGCATCTGGCCCCAATACTGCATGGCAATTAGAAGGGGGAAAGGTGGAAGTAGTGACAGATTTCCTCTTCTTGGGTTTCAAAATCACTGCAGATGGTAACTGCAGCCATGAAATCAGAAGACAATTGCTTCTTGGCAGGAAAATGATGACAAAGCTAGACAGTGTGTTGAAAAGCAGAGACATTACTCTGACAACAAAGGTCTGGATAGTCAAGGCTAAGGTCTTCCCAATTGTACTGTTGTGACAGCTGAACCGTAATGAAGGCAGAATGCCAAAGAATTGATGCCTTTGAACTGTGGTGCTGGAGAAGACTCCTGAAAGTCCCTTGGAAAGCAAGGAGATAAAAGCAATTAAGGGAGATCAATCCTGAATATTCACTGGAAGGACTGATGCTGAAGCTCCAATATTTTGGTCATCTGATGCAAACAGATGACTCATTAGAAAAATCCCTGATGCTGGGGAGGATTGAGGGCAGAAAGAGAAGAAGGTGTCAGGGGATGAGATGACTGGACAGCATCACCGATGCAATGAACATGAACTTGGGCCAACTCTGGGAGATGATGAGGGACAGGGAGGCCTGGCATGCTGCAGTCCATGGCATCACAACGAGTCAGACACAACTGGGCAACTGAACAATGGCAGCAACAAGACCCAGCTCTAGGGAGAGCTCTGCAAGTGTCACATTCTGTTATATTGTTCAGACGAGCAGGGGGAGCTCCGCAGAGCCCGGTGTGCCCACTGGAGGCATCGCCTCTTCCAGAACGAGCAGGGATTAGTCCCATGACCCAGGGAGTACATGGAGGCTCCTGCCTTGACATGCGAGACAATATTCCTGAGTCCAAACTCATACTGCTCACTGCACAAAAGGCCAGTATATCAACAGATGAGTTGCTGGGGCAAGGGCTAGCAACTTTATTCAGAAAAGCAGCAAACTGAGAAGATGGCACTCATGTCCCCAAGAACCATCTTGCCTGAGTTAGAATTCAGGCTCCTTCTACACTAAAGGGGGAGGGAGTAAAGTGAAACATTTCCTGGTTCCCATCAGCCTCCGGAGTGAGTGAAATGAAGTCGCTCAGTCGTGTCCAACTCTTTGCGACCCTGTGGACTGTAGCCTACCAGGCTCCTCTGTCTGTGGGATTTTCCAAGCAAGAGTACTGGAGTTGGTTGCCATTTCCTTCTCCAGGGGATCTTCCTGACCCAGGGATCAAATCCAGGTCTCCTGTATTGTAGGCAGACGCTTTACCGTCTGAGCCACTAGGAAAGTTCAGAGGGGAGGTATTAATTTCTTCCTCCCCGCAGTCATTCACAGGTGGGCCTGGTCAGGATGTTACCTGTGAGCTAAACAAAGATATTTTAGCTTAATGCTCACTACCTGGGAGGCAGGGTTCCCAGAGATGGGCCACTATGTATAATTTAAGCTTAGAGGCAATATCCCTTTAGTGATTAATTTGGAAGAGAATATAGAGGTTGTTCCCTACTACTACAGCTCTCAGCTCAGATCAAGATCATGGAGGCGGAAGTGGGGCTCCAGGGGTTGGATAACTGAGCCAGGATTAGAGAATCACTCAGATCCCAGGCCAGCAGTCACCCAACTCCTATGAATTTTCCTAGGCCAGCCCACAGGGAGGTGAGAACTTATATCAACGACTCCTTCCTCTGATCCCAGCTCACTCAGGGCCCATCTCTCCTGGAGTTCTCTACCGTAGCTGGGCCAGCACTGGGCCACTCCACTCTGTGCCCAGTCCAGCAGAGGGGGCTGAGAGACAACCCCATGGTTCCTCCCAAGTGCCTCCTACCCTCGAATGATCCTCTGAGCCTGGGCTCAAGCCCCAGCTCTAGGCCAGGCTGGCCGCTGGTCCAGGGCTGAGCCTGTGGCTTACTATCCCTCAGGACTGAGGTCACAGCCTGGATACAGGCCCCAGGTGGATGCTATGTGGACCCCAACTGCATACCCTGACCTCAGTGTCACACATATGAGACCTGGAGAGGGGCTATTTGCAAAGACCCATAGCAATGTGCTCTAAAAACCCAAAAGCTTTCTTACTGTCGAAGTGCAACTTCTGTGTATTATATTAATAAGTAAGGAACTCGGGAAATGAAACTCTTAGGTCAAGTATACAAACAGTTTGAGGACCAGCAGCATCAGCCTCACCTGGAAGCTTGTTAGAAAAACAGGTCCTTGAGCCCTATCCCAGACCTACTGAACCTGGATTGGCATTCTGACAAGATCTCAAGGTGATTCCTGTGCACGTTAAAAGTCTGAGACGGGATGCTATGGATGACTGTGCTGTGAGAGACTACAGACATGCGAGGAGGAGGCTGGAAAAAAATTACCATCAAAAGCAGACACACACAAGGTCTGCAAAGGACAGCAGCCGGGCCGCCTAACAAAGGGGTGAGCAGGTGAGTGCAGGCTAACAGCCTGCAGACCAGGGGGCAGCACTAGTCACAGCACCCTGACGGAGTCCCGCACACGTGACCCATTTACTCAGAGTGCAGATGAGGAAACTGAGGCACAGCGGGGGGTTCAACTCAGGTCTAGGTGGCTCCGCAGCACCACCATCTGGAGGCACACACTCCCCCAGCCCCCAGCCCCCCTGCCCAGCCTCCTCTGGTTCCTCCCAAGCTCTGCCTGGCAGCGGCGGCCGCTCGAGTACCCGGAGCTCCGGCATCTGGACGATGAGGCTCATGGGCACGTGGACAATGGGGCTCTTCCTGTAGTCCATCGGGACGAGGTTGGGGGCCAGCTCATAGAACCGTGCGTGGAGCCTGCAGGGGAAGCACAGAGAAGGGGCTGGAGGGGACGCAGGCCCCAGGGCCCTCAGAGGCCCAGTGCTGCCCTGCCTGCACCCTACCTCCCATGCTAGGGACCCACTGTGGCCAGGAGCCTGGGGAGACCATCTCCTCTGGCCACGGGGTATGGCATCTGTGAGGAAGGCAAGTTCTGCCCAGAAACCCTCACATCCCCAGAAGCCCCTGAGCCTGGACCACTCACAGCCTCTCTCCAGCTGGGAGCTGTTGGGATGGAGCCCACTGCCCTGGGCCTGGCCCTCCTCACTGACAGGTCGGGTCCCCAGCTCCCTCCCATCTGGCTGAGGAGTCCCTGGAACACAAGCCCACCTCCATGTTGCGTGGACCCTCAGGGTGCTGCCAGATGGGGGGATAAGTGTCAGGGGCATTGACTAGGGGGTCATGGTAGGTAACCTGCCCAAGGTGAGGCCAGGGCTGCAGGGGCCTGGATTGAAGGGGCCCATATCTCCTGGGGCCCATCTGCCCTGTTACCCCCAAAGCCAGAGCAACCCTGGTCTTCTTCTAAGCAGCCTGACCCAGTGACACACTTCTAGGCCCATCCTTAGCAGGCCCTTCAGCATAGCCACCCAGTCCCCCACCAGGTTCCACCCAACTCTTGTCGCCCGGCTGCCCAGCCCTCTCCATCAGAGCAGGTAACTGCCTGCCCAGCTCACATACCCGATGTCAGCTACTGGTTAGCAAGTGCTCACTCGGTGCCCAGCTCGGGAATAATCCTGTGTGCACTGCTCTACAGTAAGTCCCCAACACACGAACCTTCAAGTTGCGAACTTTTATAGACGCGAATGTGTGTTCCCACGTCCAATCACCTAAGTCAGTTCACGAGACTGCCGTATATTGTCACACACGTGCATCTCCTGCAAGTGGTTGTATGTTTGTGTCCTTTACTGTACAGTACCGTATAGAGTACACTAGCACAGAATCTATGTCAAGCTAGGTCTGCAAAAGGATGGACCTCACTGAACTCCTTGCTGTGCGACAAGACTCATTCTGATACTGATGAAGGCCTGATAGAATGGAGGCCCAAAGAGAGGGTGGAGAGAGACAAAAGGACAGAGAAACTGAAGAACCGGAGAGATTCATGACACAAGGAAATGGCAAGGGGATTTTCTTTATTTGAGGAGGCACTGTTGGCTGCTGAGGCACAGGACCCGATGTAGAAAGTACAGCAAGGTTGCGGCAGCTGTTCACAACGCAATCTGGTGCTACGGTGTCATGAGAAAAAAAGAGCTACTGCTCAGACATCACTGGATTGTTTTTCAAGAGGGTAGATAGAACCGAATCAGCTAGGAACAAAACCATCTGTGCCATCAGCGTCAGGCATGAGTGAGGCTGCAGTTTGCCCTCCACCTCCTATTGCTGACGACCCTTCAGCTCTGCCATCTCCCACCTCCTCTCTCCCCTCCGGTCAGTGACTCTTCTCACCTGTTCGCTTGATGTGTGTGAACTGTGCGTGCCCTGTGTGCCAGCTATTGTACCATGCTACTGTACTTTTCAAGGTGCTGTACTCTAAGGTTAAAAATGTCTTATTTTCTGTATGTATTATTTGTGTGAAAAGTATTATAAAGTTATTACAGTACAGTACTACATAGCCAATTGTTGGCTGGGTACCTTCTTTGCTCTCACTTTTGGCATCGAGGAAAAATCAGCCCTATTTTATACTGTCCCCAAACAAGGAACCAGGGCTCTGATCACCATTTATGTGTCTAGTATCATCTGCTTTTGAGGGGACCATCACATTTCCCATTTGACCCAGGCATTTAGGATGTGATGGGGTGTTTCTGGGGGTTGGCTTACACCTCCAGAATTACGTGGGGTGGCTGCAGCAGGAGTATGAAGTCAGACTGAGGCTGGAGCCCTGCCTAATCCTCTCATTAGCTGCGTGGTCTTGGGCAAGCGGGTTAACTCCCTGGAGAACAGATTTCCAAATCACTAAAATGGGGATTGTGCTACCCTTCTCACACCTGTGGGGATTAAAAAGGATGGTGTTAGTAAAACCACCTTGCCTCAACAGATAGCTATTAGCACACTGCCTGCCATGTCAGCAGCTACCTGGAAAGGGGGGATTTGGGACAAGGTCTCTGGGCACTGGTGGAGTTGAGGAGGTGTCTTCTGGGGTGAGAAGGCCAGCTTCTGCCCCAGGACATGGATCTGTTCTGATTCCATGACTAAAGTAATACTGGATTTTTTTTTAAAGAAAATTCAAGGAGAATTTGTAAAGATGAATCATTGCGGGAGAAACTCCAAAACTGTCACAGAACTGCATTCCTGTCACCTGTCCTCCCAATGAAGGGCACTACTGAATTCAAGATGTACATATCAGTTCCCTCCTAAGTCCCAGGAGTAGAAACGATAACCTATGCTTGATTTATGCAACTTGAGCTGGCCCAGAGTGTGAGGCAAAAAAGCAAAGGCCTCCCAGTTTGTTTTAGGAAGTTAATAATGCTGTATGACCCTTACACATACAGACGCAATAGTCTTATAAAATAACATCAGTAAATCAGGTCCAACAGCATTTGAAAGAATAGTACATTGGGACCAAGCAGGATCTATTCCAGGAATGCCAGGAAGGATCAATGTTTAGAAATCTGTGACTACAAATTGTATTAATAGGCAGCAAACAAATATTTCAATCAACTTGATGGCTGCATTTTTGATGAGATGACTGTATGGATGCAGACAAACATCTGAAGAGCATATACCACATGTTTACCCTGATGGGCCCTGTGAGGCAGGAGCAGAGTGATAAGAGGGAGGCCAGCTTTCACTTACCACTTTACCTACTTGTGAATTGCCTCAATTTTTAGAGTATTTATTAATAAAAAGTATTTTTAAGGTGCATATTAATTTTCATCAGTAAAAAAATTAAAATCCTTGGGACTTCCCTGCTAGTCCAGTAGATAGGGCTCAGTGCGTTTACTGCCAAGGACCCAGGTTCAATCCCTGGTCAGGGAACCAAGATCCTGCAAGCCACGTGGCATAACCAAAATAAAAACTTTAAAAATCTTAGTCAAACATAAACAAAAAGATACTCTCTATCTCAAATCAGCACCCAACATTATACTTAAATAACAAAGTCCTATAAACATTCCCATATAAATGGGGTTCCTAACCATCACCATTGGGGCCTCTCTGGTGGCTGAGCGGTAAAGAATCTACCTGCAATGCAGGAGACACAGGTTCAATCCTTGGGTCAGGAAGATCTCCTGGAGAAGGAAATGGCAACCCACTCCAGTATTCTTGCCTGGGAAATCTGACAGAGGAGCCTGGCGGGCTATAGTCCATGGGGTCGTGAAAGAGTCAGATGTGACTTAGCAACTAAACAACACCATCACCATTATATAACATTTCCCCCGGGGGTGCCAGTCAATGTAACTAGTCAGGAAAATAAAATAGTGTGCTTAAACTTTGGAGAGGAGGAGGCGCATTATTATTTGCTGGAAAACCAAGAATAACCAGTTTAAAAACTATTTGAATGAGAAACAGCTCAATAGCTCTTCTGTGTGATAGTTTTTCTATCAGTATTCACCTATTCAAAAATACTATATAAAAAAGGTCTGATTCACAATATAACCCCCCAAAAAACTCAAAACAACTACACAAAAATAATATGAAATGTGCACAAAGAAAACCATGGAACTTTACCAAAGGATGTAAAATAGGGAGTTAGATAACTTTCCTGATTGTAAAAAGGCTTATTACTATAAGGATGGCAATCTTCTCTTCATTTTCCTATAAAATGAATACAGTCTTAATTGAAATCTGCAAAATATTTGAGAACTTGTCAGCCTGATTCAAAAGTTTGTTCAGAAGAATAAACATAGGAGAGTTGTGGGGAGACCATGAAGAAAGAGTAATTTGGCAGATGTTTGCCCCATTGGATGTGAAAACTGTTTAAAGCTACAATAAATAAAACTGTATGGAACAGACACTGGTATAGAAGAGGCAACCCAAATACAGTATAAATGAGATTAGTCCATGACAAACAGCATTTGAAATTAGTGAGGAGAAGATGAATTCCTCTGGAAGTCACAGATGGGTTGGTGGTCCACACTCATAACTAGCTTTCATGTAAAATAATGGTTTAAAATTTAGTTGATAACACTTACAAATTAAACTTACATGACAAACCTTGATTCCCTGATCACACTGAGGCTTGATTTCCCCAAGGTCACAACCAGTTGGGGCTTAGGAAGAGCTTTTCTGCAGATCCTGGTCCTAAAACATTCCCAGCAGAGTACACAGGTTCATTTCATTGCAGTGCATGTTGGCCCAGGCAGGCAGCAAAGTTTGAGACCCTTGGGATATTCAATAAATGATTTGGGGACAGAAGACAAGACAGACGTAACAGCCAGTGTGACTGAGGAAGCAGGGAAATGGGAACTCAGGCGTGGCTGCTACTGAGCAATTAGAAATAAAAATCAAAAGCCTGAAAAATGTTCACATCTTTTGATCCAGAAATCTGTTAGAAATGTACCCTAGGGAAATAATCCCAGCGGTGTGGGTTGTATGTTAAGGTGTCCCAAGAATGTGCCCTACAGTGCTAATCATAACAGTGAAACTTTGCAAACCTGTATGTCCAACTAAATGAACTGAAGAGGTGGTGAGATCATTTTTTAAATCTTATCTATCTTCACAAGTCTCCTAAAAGGAAAAGAAATTTAAAGCGGATTACAGAACAACCTGATCAAAATTTCCAATAAACACACACACAAAGGGAAACTACTTGTACACTATGTACCTAAAGGTCAAATATATCAAAATGGTAAGAGCTGTTATTCCTGGGTGTCAGGATTGCAGATAATCTTTTGTTCTCTCTTGATCAGCTTTATTTTCTAATTTTCTACCGTCATCACATAGCACAGGTGCAATAAAAATTAAAAGTAACTGAAACAAATCATGCAGAGTTTTTAAATGGTTGAGAAAATAAAACAGAGGATAAAGTAACCATAGGCAAGCACCCCAGGTGCCAGCTGGGTCTCTGTGCTCAGGAGCACCGGCGACCTGGAGGCTGGGGGGGACCACCTACGGCGAACAAGGTGGCTGAAGGTGGGGCTGCCCACTCAGGCTCAGCATCGGGGTGGAGGAGCTGTGCCCTGGGGAGCAACTGGATCCACCCTGGGGTGGGGGAGTTGTGCATGTGAGTAGGGAGGAGTGGGGGAGGGGAGAATTCCCTGATGGGTATCTGAGACTCGGTATCACTGACCCGAGGCTGCCAGAGAGCTTGGTCCCAAGCTGCAAAGAAGAACCTGCTGCTCACGTTTCCTCCTTGCCATCTGGTCGCTACTCAGGGTGCAGCTCACCCAGAAACCCATCCAGGTGGGGGTGGGAATATAGCGCTGGAAGGCCCCTGGGAGGAGGGCCCTGGGCCTCGCTCTGTCGCTGGCCTGGCTTGGTGTTGCTGGCCAGGGTCTCGCTCCGTGTTCCCTGGACCTGAAATGTGAACAGTGTGCCTGGCAGGGGTGGTCAGTCACACCAGCTCTTGCCGGGGCTCAGAGAGAAGGCTGGAGAAAAGCCAGGAGACTGAAACTGGAATTGAGCCACTGTGGCCACGCCTGGACACATAATCCCACACGCTGCCCGGCCTTACTGCCATTCCTGAGGGTGGACAGGTGGGTGACAAAACTCCAAGCAGCCTGTGTTATGCTGAATGATGCTGTCACCCCTGCCCTCCCAGACACTGGGGCCCATGGACAAACAGCACCGGGGGCACTCTCATCCCCACGCCACAGAGGTGGCAACTGAGACATGGCAGGTGCCACACAGTGGGACCAGATCACAGGGTTCCTGCTCCCAGGGCTTCACCCCTCCTCCACCCCACTCGACCAAACTCTGCAGAAAAAGCACCAGGTCTGGTCCCCCATAAGTGCTAACACAGAGGTGAGGCCGGAAGGAACCAGAGACAGAGCAGGCAGCGGGGGACTCAGCGAGGGTGTCCAGGTACCAGAAAGGGTCCTTTCCCCACCTGATGGACCCAGGCCTGGGTTGAACTGCAGAGGCTGGTACAGAAGGATGCAGAGCTGGGTGGGCCAGGGCTGTGGGGAGCCAGGAGATCTCCTACCCCTGCTCAGACCACCTACCTGCTTGAGATTGACCATCTGCCAATAGAGCAGGGTCCCCCCCACAAGAGCCGATCAGGTTGAATCCAATTCTTGGCCTGGCCTGTGAACCACCCTCTTGCCCCGGGCAACCCTGCTACTCGGTGAGACCGCTGTGGATGGGGAAGGTAGAAGCAGGTCTGTGCCCCCGAGCCCACTGCTCCTAGCCTGGAATGTTCTCCCCTTGGCCAACCCTACCTATCCTTCATCCACACAATCTTCAAGTGCTTCCTGGTGCTGTGCCCAATGCCAGGTGTGAGAAGCCTGCATCCTGAATGACTGCAAGTACGGGGGGAACTGGGACCGGAGCCATGAGCCCACAGAGCCCCCTAAGAGGCTTGCAAAAGCAGTTGGGGGAAGGTAGCTGGGAGCTCACAGAGCAGATGACTCTGGAGTGAGTCTTGAAGGATGTGCAGGAACACAGCGGGGCAGCCTGTGCAAAGGCCTAGGGACAAGCTTTTATTGCCCGAACAAAAATGGTGGTGGGCCTCACAGGACGAGCAACCTGGGCCTGGCATCTACAGAGGTGAGGGGTGAGGATGGTGGGAGCTCCATGCAACAGAGGATTAATGTGGTGAGGCTTAAATGGGGATCTGTGTCAAGAACTCTCAAAGGTAAGAGGTGCCACTGGAAGGGCTAGGGTGACCACTGTGTTGTTC
Source organism: Dama dama (assembly GCF_033118175.1). NCBI lineage: Eukaryota > Metazoa > Chordata > Mammalia > Artiodactyla > Cervidae > Dama > Dama dama. The sequence goes on from NC_083693.1 coordinate 38,847,299, forward strand.
TGAGAACCATCTGTCCGGATGGGAACCCCAACCCACACATCACTTAAGCTACAGACCAAATTTCATTATCAAAACACACACCCTGGCATTCCTCCTCTCAGCCATGCTATGAGGAGAGGTATCATTAACCCCATTTTATAGAAGAATCAGAGGCTCAGCAAGGCTCCAAGCTTGTCTGAGGCCAGAGCTGCGAAGTGGAGCCCAGGTTTTCGCTGATGCCAAGGCCTGCAGGCTTTGCCCCTGACCCTGTCTCTCCAAGGTGGTAGGAGTGGGTGTCCCCACCTACCCAGGGGACAAGCTGGAAAAGCAGCCTGGGCAAAGGAAGGAACGAGAGACACTGTCTGAGCAGAGTGGTCATGGCAATGACAGACCACATCTCCCTCAGGTACTATAACAGGATCGAGCCCCAGCCTGCCCATCGACCTCCAGGGAAAGCGGTCCTGAGACCATGCTGGCTTACAGTGCCACCTAACACTCCAGGCAGGGGGGCCTGGTAAGGCCTGTGGGACCAGGTTTCCTGGCATTCTATGAGTCCTGCCCTCCATCTGGTCCTGGAGCTCTGAGGCTGCCAACAACCTTCATCTCTCCTGTCTAGGCCCAACCCACCCCCAAAGAAAGGGACTGTCCTGGAAAGAGACTCTCAGTTGTCAGCTCAAGGGCAGTGAGGGCATCCTGCCATGCCCCTGACTTCTGGACCTCCCAGGGAAGGAAGGACATCAGAGCCTGAGCACAGGGGCTCTTAGGAAGCCCCGTCTAATGACAGGGACCTCCTAGTCAGGTAGGTCTCAGGGGGCAGTGAAATAGCAAGGAGCCTGGAGTTAGAGGCCAGGTCTTCAGTCCCTGGCTGGGAGACTTTAGCCAAGCTGCTCAGCCCCATCTGTAAAGTGAGGATAAAAGGATTCTCCTGTTACAAGGGCACAGTGAGGATTAAGTGAACATGTTCCTGAAACCGCCCACCATAGAGCCTGGCACGCACTCAGTAGACGTTCCATTCCTGGCAGAAGGATGTGGACCAGTTCCTGAGTTCACACAGCAGCCCACACGAGGCTGCTGCTGGAGGCAGAAAAGCTCATCCCCAGCTTGGACGGACCCTGCACAGCCCCCCACACCCCCCACCCTCAGGGTGGCCGGCCCCACCCCTGCCCCTGCCCCCAGAGGGGTGAACAAGAGCCACACTTACTTGAGGATGTCCTTCTTATTGAAGAAGGTGCAGTCCTGTGGAAGGAAAACACACATACAGTCGGCTGTATGGGCCCCGGGCTCCTTCCTTCCTCGCTCAGAGCCGCACCGGCACAGCCACCAGCCCTGCTGCCCCAGCCCATGGAGGGGAGCAGTCTAGTGGGGCCAGAAACCGCCTCCTGAAGCTTCTGACCTGAGCCAGGGAGTTGAGCGCATGCCGTTGCGGGGCTGGGAGGCACACATTGGGGTAGGGCATTTGGGGGGCCGATGGAGAGTTCTGAGGTGGATGCCATTGATTTGAGGGGCCGGGGGATATCCTGCGGGAGAGGAGAATGGCCGGGAGATGCTCAGGAGACAAAACAGGAGTGAGGACTGCCACGGCATCCCACTGCCCAGCTGCAGGGGCCACATCCACGCGGCAGCCCCTGAAGATGGTGCCTTGAGGAGCAGTGGGTGGTGTGTGTCCTGAGGGGCCGCGGGCAGTAGCTCCCTGCTCAGAGGCTGAGAGTTCCAGGCACAAAGACTGGGCAAGCCCCAGCATCTACCTGCGTCTGTAGCCACAGGCACAGCTGAGGCTACAGAAGGCAGTGGAGAGGCTGGCGTGTGGGGGAGGAGGGCAGGGAGGAGCTGGGAGCATCTGGACGGAGGCTGGGGTGGAGGTTTCCCCAGGTAGGCATGACTCAGGGTGGGGGCAGGACTAGGTCCAGAGGTCACGCAGATTTTAAACTCTTCTTGGGGGTCCTGCCTTTGTCTGGATAACCTGATCCCACAGTCACGCCCCTGTCCACAGCCCAGCCTGCCTGGTGATGACAGCTACTACGCCAGCCTGGTGGGAAGTATGGAGGGGAAAAGCACCAGCACTTCGTAAAACACCCAACCATGAAGGGCTTTTGTGCTTATCCTCTGCCGTCTGGCTCCTCCGCCTTGACCTGTTGTTGGAGCGTGAGGGAGCCCAGAGCCGGCGGGGCCTCCCGGGTAAGCTGACCACAGCTGGCTCTGACGAGGGGCTAACGGCCACAGCCCAGGCGTGCAGACAGCCGGGCTTGCACTGGGAGAAACCTGGAGCCCTGGGCCCTGGGGCAACTGTACAGCTCATTGAGAAGGACCCAAGGAAGCAGGCCCACATCCTCCAAGGAAGGAGGCACATCTAGGGTTTCCAGTGGGCGCCTGAAGGAGCCAAAAAGGGAGGGTTGGTGGTAATTTCCAGGCCCCACATGTCTGTCCTGAGCTCACTGCTGCTCTGCAGGAGTTACACTGAGGACCCTCATGCTGCCTGGCCCTTCTGAGAAACACAGGAGCTTCTGCTGGGGAGGTAAGGCTTTGCTTTCAGCGATAGCTCCTCTGTAGGGTCTAGAAGAGGCTCAGGCTGGGGCGGCAATGCCCCCTCCGCACCCCACAGGGGCAGAGAATTCCCTGCCCCACAGGCCTAAGACTCAGACAGGATGAAAACCGTGTGGGCTGATTTCTCAGGAGACCCCAGAAACCTGAAACAGGCAGCAAAGGCCACCCAGCTGGGTCTTCCAAGTACAGACTTCTCTCAGCCCCACGGCTGCTTCTATGGCCTGAAGCTGCCCAGTGAGAAGGGTCAAGGTGCTTCCAATCAGCATGGTGGGGATGTCATGGATGAATGTGGAAGAGGTCCCGGTTCTGTTCTCTCTTCCCCTGCCTATCCTCTTCCCCCTCCCTTCCCCTCTCTTTTCTCCTCTCTCCGATCCCCTGGGTTGCAAAGGAAGTATCTGCGTCTCGATGTGTGAGTTTTATTGGCAACAGATGGGAAAGCTTCTCACATGACCCTAGTCCCTTATTGCAACTACTTCCATCTGTCCACATCAATGGTCCTCAAGATGTGGTTCCTGGACCAGCCACATCACCATCACCTGGGGACTTAGTGGAAATTTATATTCTTGGGCTTCTCTCCAGACCTACAGTCAGCAACTTTGGGAGGGTGGGGCCCAAAAATCTGCATTTAGAAAAGTTTCTTCTCATGATGCTGATGCTTGCTAAAGTGTGAGGGCCTCTGCTCTAGACCAGAATCACTTGGGGACTGCTTAACTCCCTGCGTCCTCTCCCATCACCACCAACAGACCCCAGATCAATTATGACAGAGTCCCTGAGGGTGGATCTGGGCACCAGCGGTTTTCAAAGTCATCAGGTGACTGCAACGTGCAGCTGAGAACCACACCACAACCAGTCCGTGATTATCACGGGCTGGTCAGTAGGCACTCTGAATATCCAGTCTTGTTTAGTTCTCATCACTAGCATACATGGGGTGGGGAGTGAGGCATTACCTCCCCATTTTGTAGATGGGAAAACTGAGGTTCAGCAAAGTTGAAGAGCTTGCCCGAAGTCGCACACACAGACCAGAGGGCTGGGCTGGAACTCAGGCATATGTGCTTCTTGACCACTGCCCGCTGACAGGAAACAGAACCGCAGTCCACTCAGGGCAGTCCGACACCCACCACTCCATCTCCTGCTTCCGCTGTTTATTCCCATATGATACACGGTGTGTGCGCAATACAGACTGGGGGGATGAATGACCAGAGTTTTCCACATAAACCTTCCTTCCACAGCAGTTATATTAGCAATTCGCTGGCTAGGGAATATCTCACTGAAGGCATTGGCCCTCCTTCACCTAACCTTTCTCCTCTCTCTGAACATTTAGACACAGCCATTTCTAGGTTTTTAACATTACCAATAAAGCTGCCATGAACCTGTTCACTGAGTGATGTTTTGCTTTTTCGTCTGTTGACTTACTTCCCTGGAACTCATCCCAGGGAGGCAGCTCATGGAGGAGGAACATGGCAGGTGCCTTAAAAGCTTCTCAGGGCTCTGAGCATTCTGGCAGCGGAAAAGGGTTAATAGTCAGATCCAACTTCTCATCTTGCTTTGGATCCTTAGGCAAATCAGTCTCCTTTTGGAACCTCAGTGTCTGCGTCTGTAAAATGGGATACTGACTCTCTGAAAGGGCCAGTGAGAGAAGCAAATAAGCTAAGGTGCAGGACACAGGCCACAGTTTATGGGGCTTCCCTCCCCATTTTGGACACTCCATCCAGCGTCCCATGTCCCAAAGGCATCCTTTCAGAGCTCTGTGTCTGTTCTCATCCTGAAGGAAAAACACAAACCCTGCCCACCTTCATCTGCTCAGCTACCCAAGGAGTTAGAGCCCCAGGTCTGCAGGAACTCTTCCTCATACTCCGTGAGAACAAATGTCACTGCTTGGCCCCTGCCAGTTCACAGGGATAGGTCTTCAGGGAAGAGTTCCAGCTCAGGTTAGGGTCACAAAGGGTAGGAGTGAGGGATGGAGGGGGCCTAATTCGGCGAGGTGGGCCCTCAGAACTCTGGCAGCAGAAGACAGGGCAGGCTGGGTTTTTATAGTAGAAGGGCAAATGTTACTGCAGTTAAGGCTGGAGTTCCTCCTCCAAGCATATGTTCATGCTGCTCTCCTATCTGGAGTGCCTTCCCCACCTTGTCCAGCTTGCCCAAATCCTTTCCATGTTCCAAAGCTCAACTCAGGAGTGCTTTGCCCAGGTAGCCTCCCTGCTGTGGTCCCGAGCCAAGCCACAGCCAGCCCCAGCTTGCAGTGGGTTCTCCACAGGGCTCTGCCATCGTAAGCCTGGGCAACGCCCAGCCGACCACCACTCAGCTCAGCTGATCCCCACAAGAACCCTTGACACGAGCACTGCAGAGCTGGTATCATTCCCATTTGAGAGCTGCAGACACGGTGCCCCAGAAGAGGACAGTGGCTTACTAAAGTGGACAGAACTACAGCCCCTCCATGACTTCAAGCCAGGATCTCAGAATCCCTGGAGTTCCTTCCCTTCCTTAGAGCTGTGCTTTAGCAAGTTTTCATCCTTCCATCCATTCATTCAATGCTCTCCACAGCCTTTTCTGTGCCTGAGCGGGGGACACACAGGAAACGGGATGGAGAGTGAACACTGATGACTGGGTATAAACCATTCTGTGGCCACAAGAAGGACTGGGGGGAAGGCATCAGGGAGCCTGTCTCCCAAGGGCGAGGCCTGGCATGGACAGAAAGATGGGCCAGACTGGGCTGGTGAAGAAGTGAGGGGACGGCGCCAGGAGAACACGGCCAGAGGTAAGGCCATGCTTGGCTAGAAGCCCTTGGGTGTGCCTGGAGCTTGGGGTGCCAGGGGAGGGGTGAAGAATGAGGCTGGGGGCTGGCTGACCCCAGACTAGGCCGGGGTGAGCTCTGCTCTGCACTCTGCTTAGGCTATCATCCCAAGACGCTGTGAAATTCCAGGGGGAGGAGAGGGTCACACCCATGTTTTAGGAAGATCCAGCACATCCTTGACCCTGCACTTCTGCTCCAGGCATGCAGACCGAGAGATGGACAGCTCCCTAGGGCCTCCCACAGCAGCAGAAGGTTGGATAATTTGCATACAGTGCAACTCTGGGCCCAGGAATTCTTTTTTAAAGAAAAACTTGCTTTACAATGGGGATGCATGCTGTGTCTGCTGAAAGAAAATGAGGAGGGAAGGGAATGGAGTAAGGAACTGAGGGATTGTGGTAGCAGCATGTGGATGGAAATTACATCTTCAGTTCACCTGAGATTGAGAGGCCTGGCCCCTTTCCGGCTGTAGAGATGGAGGAGGGGATCCCCAGGTGAGCCCCCAAAGAGGCTGAGTCACAGGACTTGTTCTTGACTGAAAACATGGGCCACAGCAGAGCAAAGTGTCAGACCAGCTGGAGGAGCAGTGGCGGGTCCTGGGGAAGGCAGTGGGCCCTTGGCAGTTTGAGGGGTCGGTGGAGAGGGTGGGGGGGTGGGTTGGATCTGGAAGGTGGAGAGGTGGTCTGGGGAGACACCTGAACTCTGGGGATCTGGACTGGGGAAGAGGGCAGGAAACACTGGGGATCAGTTGAGGGAGGTGTGGCTGTTACTCGGGGTCACCCCCAGCCAGCCCTGGCTGGCCCTGGCCGGCTGGAGAGTCTCAGAAAGGGAGACGCGGGGCTCTCTGGTTTCACAGCTCTCACTTTTCCCACCAAGCTCAGCCTCTGGCAAAGGATCAGAACCCAGCACTGGGCCTGACTCTGAAGGGTAACTCAACGCCAGGCTGGACTGAGTGGGAACCACTCCCCACCCCTGTGAGGGGACTCTTCTGAGCATGGTCTACCTGCTTGCTTGGCCCCACCTGCAGGTCTTTACCCAAGCGGTCCCCTTGGCCTGGAAGGCCTCTTCCGGGACCCTGATGAGCAAAATCCTACCGATCTTTCAAGGGTCTGTGCAAGTGCTGTCTTATTTCCAGACCCACCATTCAAAGCAAAGCTGCCCTTCCCTCCAGGTCTCCCACTGCCCCCTAGAGCCCTCCCCTAGAGCACACTCATCGCCTGCCTCTCTCTGGAGGTGAGGGTCTGTTTCTGCAGACAGCGAGGGTCTTAAGGACAAAGAGTACACACAGCCCCCAGCCCCAACAAAAGGATTGAGCCTTGAATTCACCAGTCAAATGGATGCATAGAGAGCATCCATTACAGCACTGAATACACCAAAGGCACTCCACCGATGTGGCACCCCCCATTCCTTCTCAGGGCCTCATGTGGAGCTGAGAAAGTACTGTTATTGACAATCAGCGCTTGCAGGAGCAAAAGGGGTGCCCACATCAGAGGACCCATACTTCAAGCTTGATTCTGAATTGTTCACGAACGCAAGGGGCAGCCATGGAGAGACCCTGATGATGTTCATCTCACCCAGGCATGGTCCACACAGGCCACAATACTGTCTAGACCTCTCTGGCTGGCAGAGCCTGGAAAGAAACATCAGAGTTGGGCCTGGGAGGATAAGCGAGATCCTTTGAAGACTGAGGAGCAGCATCCCTCAGAGAATGGGCAAAAAGAGTGAGGAAAGAGCCCGGTGTGTCAAGGGAAGGAGGATAGTTCTGCAGGGGCTGCAGCGCACGGGGCAGGAAAGGAGCCTCGGCAGGCTGGCCAGGGCTCTGGGCAAGTCAGGAGTTCAGGCTCCATCCTGCAACCACAGTAAAGTTTGCACATGGGTGGGAGGGTAGTGGGATCTGATCTGGACAGCTCCCTAACATTGGAAGCAGGGGGACCTAGGAGGATCTAAAGGGGTGGTTGCTGGGGCCTAAGGGAGCTTGGAGAAGTGACCATATAAGACTGGTACCTGGCTTGCCTTCTTGCACCAATTACTTCCATGCTGGGGCCAGAGGGAAAGACCCCAATGGGTAACAAGACATCCCCAACCCAGAATCGCATTTGGGGACTGACGTGCTTCACTTCCAACCCAGCTCATTTTTGCTGTACAGACTCACTCCCCTCGGCGGCTTCCCGGGTTTTGAGGGGTGGGAGAGTCCTCTCCCCAGCCCACGTTTTAGGACTCCATCTCAGCGCCAGTGTGGGCTCTGGGATGAGTGGTCGGGTAGGGGTTTGGGTCCAGGTTGGGGCCAAGAGCAAGAAGTCTGAATGAGAGAGAGAGGAAAGGGGAGCAGAAAGAGACACGCCTGCGAGAATCTTCTAACTGGAAAGCTCTCTCATTCCTCTGGTGGGGAAACTGAGGTTTGAAGTCACCGGCCCAAGGTCACGCGTCGAGCTGAAGGCAGAAGCAAGGTTTGAACCTGGTGAACCGGCTCTCGGGAGGCCTCGGCAAGCGACGGGAAAAAGCAAGGAGGGAGACGAAGGACGCCGCTTCGGGATCCGGGGGTGGCCGGACTCACCTGGTAGTTGTCCAGCTGCTCTTCCGTGAAGATGGTCTGCTTGTTCCCCATGGTGGCCGCGGCGCCGTCGCTCGCCCGCCCGGGCGCCGCCTCCCATCCGCGGCCGCCGGAGCCCCGCGGCGGGCAGCTTCCGACGGCCGCCGGACCCGCCGCCCCGCCCCGCCGCGCCGCGCCCCGCAGCCCACCGGAGGGGGCGGGGCGGGGGCCTGGAAGGCGGGGAAGCGGACCCGGAGCGCGGCGACTCCGCCCCGCGGCCGGGAGAGGGCGGGCGCCGGGCTCCCGGCTGCCGCGCGCCCCGGGTCCGCCAGGGGGCGGCCTGGCCTCGGGAGGCGCTGCCCAGCCCGTCTGGCGCCCGCGCCCGCGCCGGCTGGGCGGACCCGGGAACTTCCGGCCGCCGGGAGGCCAGGGGGCGCGGGGCTGAGGGTTCCGGGCCTGGACCGATCCATTTGAGGGGTGCAGTGGGGGCAAGTGGGTGATCTTGGCGCCCCTGCAGCTGGGGCGCAGGGCGTCAGCGCGGAGCAGGGGGAGAGCCCTGGACTGTGAGTGTGTGGATGCAGCCAGGGCCCAGTTTTGCCAGCGTCTCACAGCCTGACCTTGGGATCAGCCCCTCCGCGGAAAAGGAGGGAGTCTATCGAGATGAACTCTAAGGTCCCTCCTGGCCTGATCTGGCCTTTGACCACGGCCCGGGCAGAGTATCTCAGGCCTTCTGGGTCCCTTAGGGAGGAGGACGGGATTTGCTTGTCTTTCTTTGAGCCTTTCGATCCAAACGTGGGACTTGAGGAGGTTTAAAAGACTGGGTGCAGAGACTTATTGTGACAAAGGGCAGGGCGTCTCCTGGGGCTTTTAAAGAAATGCCATCCACTGCAGCAAATGGAGCCACCACTGACTAGGTACCTTTTACGAGTCCAGCTCACACATTGGTTATTTCTAATCCCAGGATAGCTGATTCAGTAGGTATTATCTCCATTTTACAGGTGAGGAAACTGAGGCTGAGAATCGTTCAGTAACTTGCCCAGGGTTCCACGGCTGGGAGGTAGCACAACCTGAGCTAAACTCCAGCACTGGCTCAGCCCACACCTGGACTTTGATGAGAAGGCCAGGACTTCATGCTTTAAGATAGGTGGTTTGTTTCTTTAACCACTGAGAGCAGCGCATCAGAACCACTTGGGAGGTTCCACCCCCAGAGTGTCTTGATTTAGTTCTCCAGGGGTGAAGAAGGTGGGCGGACAACCAGTTCCCAGGTGATGCTATTGCTGCTGGCCCTGGCTTTGAGTTTTGCTAAGGCTGAAGGTCGGGGTTCAAATAGGAGCAGGGATCTAAGTTTGGCAGATGACCCCTGGTATTTCTACATTTTCCTTTTGTATCTGAGGTTCCTGGTTGGGGTTTTCTGACACTATTTTGCTACCCTCTGGTGAAAGTAGCAGCCATCAGCTAAACAGACAAGCCTCCCTGTTGATAGGGTAAAAGTCATCAGAGGCATAATCAATTGCTATCAGATGGGCAGGAAACAATTCAGAAGCCCAGGGGATGGCTGAGCAGCCTTCGGAGACCGCCTCACCATCCTTCATTTATATTAGACATTTATAGTGGACAGCTGTGGGAAAGAAGGCCATATCTGTGACCAGAGATTCAGAGAATGTGGAACTTTAGAGCAGAGACAGGCCTTTATAAGATTCCTTCCATCTGTAATTCCTCTTTCTCCCACATTAGCGTTGAGGAAACGGAAACCTTTTCTGAACCACACAATCACTATTAACAAGCATCTTAGATTCCCCCTTGCCCACGAAGAGGCCAGAATTCTGTGTGCTCACATCCTGCTCTGATATATTCTTTTACAGTTGTGAACATGCTACTTATTTGCATGCCAAGTATTCCTGGCAGAAAAGCCAGAACTTCTACAAAGAGGACTGTGTTTTCAGTTCTGGGAGTCCCTCCTCTCACAGGTGATAAATAGAAGCAAGCAACCTGAGGAGAATAGTCTATTGCCATTTAAGATAGGTGGTTTGTTTCTTTAACCACTGAGAGCAGCGCTCTTGCCATTGCCCTAAAAGAAGCCCTCTCTCTTGAACTATTGCAACAATGCTGTGAGGAGGGGCATGGCATATAATTTCCTAGTTACAGATGAGAAACCCAAGGCTCAGTGAGGCAAAGTGACTGGCCCAGTGCCACTCAGCTGGGAAGGGGCAAGGCAGGACTCTCACCTCCTTCTCTGATTCCATATCGTGCTTCTGCTGCTTCCAGCTCTTGGGTGTGGTCCCTGGAAAAAAACATACTTGAGGGGAGGGTAGATGGAAGGAGCAGAACTGATTACCTACTCTGCATCTAGGATTGTGTTGGATACTTTACTGAATAGCATTATTTCATGAACACCTCTTTTTTTTTTTTCATTTGTTTTTATTAGTTGGAGGCTAATTACTTCACAACATTGCAGTGGGTTTTGTCATCATGAACACCTCTTAAGTCTACAGAGTTTGATGTTATTATCCCATTTCACAGATGAAGAAATAATCTCAGAAAAGGTGACTTGCCCAAGGTCACGCAGCTGGTGATGGGTGGATTTAAATCTGGATTCTGGCTGTCTTGATCACACTGTCTAGGGGCAGGGGAACATGTGCTTACTGCAGTTTAAAGGGGGCCAAGTCCTAGGCAATTGCAGTTTTTGTAAATGATGTAACATCAGAAGGTAGCTACAAGGAGTAGTTTAGGGGTTCTTGGCACTTTGTAGAATTTGGAAGGAAAACAGGAGGGATAAATGCTACAAAATGCCCAAGGAGTAATTAGACAGGAGTTAAAAGTCTGAGTAAATACAAGAAAACATGGATTTCTTTCCTTTTTTCCAAGGTCCTTCCATTGACTAGCTATTCTCTGTGCTGAAATGTCCTTGATCTGCAGGTTGTTAATCTATTAATAGGACTTAGAATCTAAGTGGATCTCTATGGCAGAGATGAGGTGCTCTGGGCAAGAATATCTCCTACAGTAAATCATTCTCTACAGTAAATCTTCCCATGAGCCCAGTGAGTCACTCTCTTCTACACTCAAATCTTTTGCTAACCTACCTCTAAATTTTTATCAGCTTCAGGCCAACTACTAGTAACCTCTAACTATCTTGGCTCATCTGAGTCCTTTCTATCTTAGGGATAATTTAAACCTCATTCCTCCTGGAATCTTATCTTTGTTTAGAGAGCACTTACCTTGCCCTTCCCGTGACATAGCTGCTGTTTATATTCCGTGAGCTGTTACTTGGTCGATCTCATCTCTTACGCACACAGATGCCTCACAATCCTTTTAAATCTGACTGGTGGCTCAGAGGTTAAAGCGTCTGCTTCCAATGTGGGAAACGCGGGTTCGATCCCTGTGTCAGGAAGACCGCCTGGAGAAGGAAATGGCAACCCACTCCAGTATTCTTGCCTGAAGAATCCCATGGACGGAGGAGCTTGGTAGGCTACAGTCCACGGGGTCGCAAAGAGTCGGACATGACTGAGCGACTTGACTTCACTTCATATTCTAGCAGTGAACAGGGTGTCTTGTAACTTTCCTGTATCTCCCTCATTTTACATATAGTAGATTCTTCATGAATATTTAGTGAATGAATGCATACATAGCGTGGGGCCATCTTTTTTGAAGGAGGGATGTGTGCTTGAGAGAAGAGTGAGGAGAGGGAGAAGAAGCACTGATTACTTACTCTGTGCCCAGGATTGTGTTGGATCCTTTATGTTTACTGAATAGGATTATTCCATGAACACTTCACAAGTCTGTAGAGTTTGGTATTATTATCCCATTTCACAGATGAAAAAATAATCTCAGGAAAGGTGACGTGCCCTCTCAAATACTAAGATTCAGGAGGACTGGCACCACATTTTTCTTTTGTTTTTTTTTTTTTTTTGGTTCTATCCCCAGGCTCTAGGACAAGGTCCCTGTAAATATTGAATCAACTTTCTTTAAAAGAATACATTTTCTAGACCTGTTTACACATTGAATCAACTAGCTACCCAAATGTACCTGACTTGGAATAGATTTTCCTCCTGGAGGATTGAGTGACCAAGCCCTTTCTTTTTGGGGGGTAGGGGGAGGAGGCTGGCAGCACAGCATGTGGGATCTTATTTTCCCAACCAGGGATTGAACCTGTGCCCCCTGCAGTGGAAGCTCGGAGTTCTAACCACTGGACCTCCAGGGAATTCCTGCCCAAGCCCTTTCATACAGAGCAAGCTGAGTGAACACACTTTCTCCCTTCCTAAATCACCTCTTTGGACCTGTCCTAGACCCTTGCCCAGAAGCTACTCTGGATGTTCCTGCGTGGCCTAGAATGAGACCCCCAACCTGATGATGACTGTCTTATTGTTGAGGGAGAAGGGATCAGTCTCACCTACCAACCTGTTTCTCCCGCAGGCTGCCCCATTGATCCCTTTAAGTACCTTTAAAATCCTTGGAGGCATCCTCGATTCCTTTCTTCTCCTCACACCCCGCACTTGGTCCATTAGCACAGCCTATTGTGTCTAGAAGCCAGCCTGTCTACAGCCAACTCTGTAGCACTCCATCACTATCTGGGTGTCCAAGTCCCCCTCATCTCTCTCCTGGATTACTGTGGTAGGTTACATCATGACATGACTAAGCCAGTTCTTTGAAGCCAGGTTCAGTGTTTCAGTGGGTTAATTATTTTTTTAAATTACTTACTACATATTTAAAAATACTTGTAGGGGATCACATGCACTCTTAAAAAAACTTTTTATTTTATATTGGAGTGTGGCCAATCAACAATGTTGTGACAGTTTCAGATGGCCAGAAAAGGGGACTCAGCAATATACAAATATATGTAACCACTCTCTCCCAAACTCCCCTCCCATCCAGGCTTCCACACAACACTGAGCAGAGTTCCCTGTGCTTAAAAAGAATGAATAAATGCCATTTGCTGCACTTCTAATTTCTAATGGTAAATCTTGATAACCTCTATGAACAAAATCTGGGGTCCTCAATTTTTAAGATGAAAAATAGTTTTGAGACCAAAATGTTTGGAAATTGTTGTATGGTTCAGCAAATTTTTTCTGTTAAGGACCAGATGGGAAGTATTTTAGGCTTTGCAGGCCACACAGTCTCTTGTCCCTGTTCCATCTACTCACCTCTGCTGTGAAAGCAGCTATACACACAAGTGGGCCTGGAAGTATTCTAGTAACACTTTACTTATGGACACTGAAATTTGAATTTGATAGAATTTTCATGTCTCACGAAGTATTATTCTTTTGACTTTTGTCAACCATTTAGAAAAATGTAAAAGCAACTCTTAGTTCACAGGCTGGCCAAAAATACACCTATTTTACCCCGCTGAATTTTACCCCGCCCCAGGTTACAATTTGCCATCCCCTCCCCATTCTTCCCAGGTGGCTCAGTGGTAAAGATTCCACCTGCCAAGGAAGTCCCCACAATAGCTCCTTTGTATTCCCATGCAAAATTTAAAATCGTCTAGTCAAGGGGCTTCCCTGGTGGCTCAGTGGTAGTGAATCCACCCACCTGCCGATTCAGGAGATTCGGGTTCGATCCTTGTGTGGGGAAGATCCCCTGGAGAAGGAAATGGCAACCCACTCCAGTATTCTTGTCTGGGCAATCCCATAGACAGCAGAGCTTGGTGGGCTACAGTCCATGGGGTGGCCAAGAGTTGGACATATCTGAGCGACTGTGTATGCACACACTCCCTAGTCTAGCAGGTTCAAACCTATCACAGACATATATCATGTTAGTTCAACTGAAATGTTCAGACAATATAACAACTTTCTCATTGCTTCTGTACATGACTCCTGAAGGCTACTCTCAACATAGCAGCCAGACTGGTCATCACATCTTGGCCCTTCCCTACTCTAAAGCCTCAAGTGACGTATCTCATTCAGTAGAGAAGCCAATGGCAACCCACTCCGGTGTTCTTGCCTGGAGAATCCCAGGGATGGCGGAGCCTGGTGGGCTGCCGTCTATGGGGTCGCACAGAGTCGGACGTGACTGAAGCGACTTAGCAGCAGCAGCAGCAGTCAAGCCAAAGTCCTTCTCATGGCCTGGAACACCCTACATGACCTGCTGCCCCATCCCTCTCACTCAACTCCGTCTGCTGTCCTCCTCATCCTGCTCTAACCTGTCCCTTAAAAGCTAAGCCTGCTTTTTCCTCAGGGCCTTTGTACTTTCTGTTCTCTCTGCCTGGAATGCGCCACACCCCCCAGCCACTTAGCTCACTCAAATGTCTGCTCAAATATCGCTTCTCATTGAAGTCTTTATTTTCGTTTTTCATAACAGTTTTATTACTATAATTAATATACCATGCAATTCACCCATTTAAAGTATACAGTTCAGTGGGCTTTAGTATATTTACAGAATTGTGCGACCCTCATGATGGTCAGTTAGAACATTTTTCATCATACCAAGAAGAAACCTCAGACCCATTAGCAGTCACTCCTCATTTCTCCCTGGTTTCTTCAACCCTCTCCACCTATCTATTTTCTGTCTTAATGTATTTGCTTATCTTGAACATTTCATGGAATTAGATGGAATGGAATTAAATGGAACTACATACTATATTCTCTTTTGTGACTGACTTCTTTCACTGAGTATAATGTTTTCAAGATTCATGTTTTGGAACCGCATTCCTTTCTAGGGTCGAATGATATTCTCTTGTATGGACATACCACGTCAATTAAGGGACATTTGGGTGTTTCACATCTTAGCTAATAGGAATAATGTTGCTATGAACATTCATGTACAAGTTTTTGATGGACATGTTTCCATTTCTCTTGGGTAAATACCCAAGAGGGAATTCCTGGGTCATATGGTAACTCTGTTTAACTTTTTAAGAAAATGCTGGAGTGTTTTCCAAAGTGGCTGCACCATTTTACATTCCCACAAGCAGTGTTATCAGGGTTCCAATTTCCCACATCTTCTCCAACATTTGTTATTACCTGTCTTTGTTACTACAACCCTCCTAGAGGGGGATGAAGTTGTGTCTCCTTGCATTTTCTTGAAGGCTAATATAAATAAAGCCTTTCTTGATCATTCTATTTTTTAAAATATTCTCATTTTTATCAGTTTTTTATTTTTGACTGCACTGGTTCTTGGTTGCCATGTGCGGGTTTTTCTTTAATTGTGGAGAGTGGGGCTACTCTCTAGCTGTGATACATGGGCTTCCAACTGCAGTGGCTTTTCTTGTTTGCGAAGCACACACTCTAGAGCCCACAGACTTCAGTAGTTGCAGCACATGGGCTCAGTAGTTGTGGCCCATGGGCTTAGTAGCCCCATGGCATGTGGAATCTTCACAGAGCAGGGATTGAACCCATGTCCCCTGCATTAGCAGGCGGATTCCACTGGACCACAAGGGAAGTCCTGATAAACCTATTTTAAATGTCAACCTCTCCTTCTTTCTCTAACCTGCTTCCCTGCTTTAATTTTCCAGAGCACTTATTTCACTTGTTTATTTGTTGTCTCTCTCCTCCCCAGGGGTAGGCTCCAGGAGGCATCATTTTTGTCTGTTCTGTGCTCTGCTGTGTCCTCAATGCTGATAGAAGCTCTGCCTAACGGAAACAGAGTGCAAGCCATGTGTGTAGTGTTAAACTTTCTATTAGCCACATTTTAAAAAGTGAAAAAATAAGGAAGAAACAGGTGAAGTTAATTTTAATAATAGTTTTATTTAACCAGATATATCTAAAACATTGTAATTTTAGTAATTAATCAATATAAAAAATTACTAAGGCAATATTTTACATTACTTTATTCAGACTAAGCCTTTGGAATCTGGTGTGCATTTCACAATTAACACCGTTCTTAGTTTGAACTGGCTACATTTCAAGTGTAGCCACACCTGGCCAGTGGTTTCAGCACTGAATGTGCATCTAGAACATTCATTTCATAACTGTATGAACAACTCCCTCTTAGTGACAGTTCAATTAGTCACTGCCCTGGGGACAAGGAAGACTTTCACAGATAAATTTACGTGTGGTTTTGCATGCAAGTGGTTGACTCAGACAGTAAAGAATTTGCCTGCAATGCAGGAGATGTGGGTTTGATCCCTGGGTCAGGAAAATACCCTAAAGAAGGAAATGGCTACCCACTCTAGCATTCTTGCCCAGAGAATTCCATGGACAGAGGAGCCTGGCAGGCTACAGTCCATGGGGTCACAAAGAATTGAACACAACCAAGTGACTAACACACTTGCATGTATGTGATAAGCCTAGGCTTGGGTTTCTAATTCCTACTTATTCACTGTGACCATGGCAAGCAATTATCCTTCTCTGAGCATCAATTTCTTCACCTGTGAAATAATCTTGATGGTCCCTCCCAAACCTCTGATAACAAAGTATCAGAGAGGGATGTGGGGGTGTCTGTGGGATAAAATGATGTACAAATACCTTAGGTCCCACACTGTTTGAAGTCAGGTTGCTTTCACTGTTGCTTCGAGAAAGGTGTAATCACATAGAAAGATGGTTCAGGAAGACCTCTTGGAAAGCCCCAGCGAGCTGTAAAGAGACCCTGGGATGATGGTTTACACAAAAAGAACAAAGGAATCTATCTGAGAACCCCCACCCCTCTCAAGCCCCGTTACCCTAACACAAACTGTCTCCCAGAATTCTCTGTGGAGCTACCCAGCTGACAGTGCAGCCCTGAAAGGTCCAATATTCATTTCTGTGTTTGGAGGACTGTTTGGAAGTCTGTGTAGGGAGACTAATTCAGTTCACTTCCCTGCATTTTTCTGATTAATCCAGGAGGATGGGGGAATTCAACACGTGTTTTGCCAATATACTAGCTTCTGCTTGTTTCAAGCATGTTAAAAGATGTTAATAGGGTGCCACATTAATCATAGAATCTTCAGGACCCTTTGTGGGGTGAGACTGGGGACCAGGTTTGCCTGGGGATCTTGCCTTTGTGCCCTGGCACCTTCACTGAGAGGGGCTACTGTCCCTTACAGGCGGCCGTGAGCTCTTCTGTCCCCCGTGGGGACTGTGGGAATGGGCTTTCTGGAGCCTATGCCGTTAACCTCGCAGTCCACAGGCTGGGTTTCCTCAGGGAAGGCTGTGCTGGGAGTCATGATCTGCTTCCAGGGAAGCGTTATCACTGTTTAAATAGCTTCTCGGAACTTAACCCACAGACGTGGGCAGATGGAGCAAAGCCAGGCCCCAGAGTAAGCAAATAGGAATAGGTCAGGTCAGTTTGATTCGATCAACACCCCTGGTTTGCATTTCCAGACCTTACTTCTGGAGAACTAAGATACTATTCCCAAAATGGGCCTCAAGGGGACAAATCTTTTGATCAGAGTTCATTACAAAGTAATACATGAGTAAAACATATCATACATAAGATGACTCCCCTTATCCTCCCCAGAACTGAGTCCAAACTGCTTCTTGAAATACGTGTGGGAGGGTCTAGACCCTGCCTCTTCCTCCAGCCTCTCAACACCTGACCCTTTGGGCTCTAATCCTTGTATTTCCCACACACCTCATGGATTGTCATTCATCTCCAGGCCTTGGTTCACACTGTCCCTTCTGCCTGGCCCCCCCTTTTCCTTCCCGTCTTTCTGCCTGCAAATTGGCCTCCCTTATGTCTTCTCTGCTTATAACAATCTGTCTGCTTTAAACCCCCAGTTGCTGAGATCCCCCAGGTTTGGCACTCCCATAGACCCTACAGTCCATATCAGAGCACATGTTACACTGGGTTGGGATCAACTGTTTGCATATTGAACCTCTAGACCAGTGTTCCTCATGGAAGGGATACTGTTCCCCAAGGAATGCTTTAAACTGCATGGGGTATTTCAGTGGATGCAGTGACAGGGGTCACTGGCTGGGGATGCTGGCTGTCCAGCAATACTGGGACAGTCCTGCCCAGCAGAGAATGTTCCACGTCCCACAGGACATGAAGGTAACACATCTATTGTAGTTAACTGAGCTTGGAAAATAACTCTTTTACAAATAAATTCAGTATTTTCCTTGGCCTGGTTTTAACATATGCTGACTTTTCCAGGAATGCAACCACTGTATAAATCAAGGGGAGACCAAGATTTGCTTTGCTCAGAGCTTTAGTAAGGACTTATCACCATTTTGGAAAATCACATCCATGATGGCAACATGACTTACAATTGAGAAAGAAGAAATTCACCCAGATGCCTGCTGACAAATCTAATTGTTTGAGGATTTTGCTTGACCATGGGATGAATCCCCATACAACATGTCTGGATCTGTCTGCGTTTGTTGCAGGACTCTCTAGTTTTGGCGTGGGGCTTAGTTGTCCCACGGCATGTGGGATCTTAGTTTCCCAACCAGGGATGGAACCATGTCCCCTCCATTATAAGGTGGATTCTTAATCACTGGACCACCAGGGAAGTCCCTGTCTTCCCTCTCTTAAGTTCAGACTTTGTTATATGTAGGTGTAAGCACATGACTGTTTCTTTCTGTTTTTTGGTGTATTTATTGCTGTCATTGTTTAGTCGCTAAGTCTGCTTATAGCAGACTTAAGAGTTGGACGTAAATCATGTCCAACTCTTTTGTGACCCCGTTGACTGTAGCCCACCAGGCTCCTCTGTCCATGGGATTTCCCAGGCAAGAATACTGGAGTGAGTTGCCATTTACTCCAGGGGATCTTCCCAACCCAGAGATCAAACTTGCGTCTCTTGCATCTCTCTCATCTTTACCATTATGCCACCTCCTGAGCACTTACAGATTGAAGCCCATTTTATTCTAATGCTCCTTTTATTCCCCTTTTATATTCATTATCTTATATTGATTTTTCAATATATGTATAAGGGGGTTATATTATCTATGAATTTAAAGAGGAGAATATTAAAAATATTAATTAAAAGGGGGTGGTCCTATCTGACAGTGTGGAAAACCACACTAAAGCCCTAGAGGGCAGGGACTTCAGCTACCCTGTGTCACTGCTTCCTCCCCTGTGCCTGGCAGGAGCCGGGAATCTAGTAACTGCATAGAGAGTCTCTTTTGAATGATGAAGGGGTTGAGGGTGACACCTTGGCTGAGATGGGGCATGCAGAGGGGAGGGCAGCTTAGGGGAGTGAGTGATGAGTTCAGTTTTCAGTGTAGAAGTTTGGAGAGCCCTGGAATTTGAGGGGCAGTGGCTCTTCAGGCCTAGACTGCTGCCACTGAAGAGTAGGAAGTACAGTCAGAGTGTCAGTTCATCCGTTTGGTGAGCAAACATTGCAAGGGGCTCCGTGGAGGATGGATAGATCAGCAGGCTCTGAGAGGCTCACAGTGCAGGTGTGTGTCTCCTCTTGTGGTGATCTGTGTACCTTCCCAGAACCTCAGAGGGTGGGGGCTCCCTCGAGGGAGGGGATGGGACTCCATCTCTAGTCTCCATCAGTTAGAGCAACCAGCAATGGTGCTCCTTTCTATTTCCTAGATGGGATGCCGCCCAATTCATTCATCACTGAATAGAATCAATTACATCTTCAAATTTCCTCTGGTGAATTTTGTATTTGGGCACTATGGTTAGGGCTTGGAATTTTCAGCTCTGCTCCGCATTCTCTTGGGAAGGGAGAAAGGCTGGAAATGGAGTAAATGATCCATCATGCCTACATGATGACACCTCCAAACAAATCCTGGAGGTATGGGGATTGCAGGAGTTTCCAGGTTGGTGAATACATCCATGTGCCAGGAGGCTGATACACCCCAAATCTCCTGTGCTCAGGACCCTCCCAGACCTCACCCTATATGTCTCTTCATCTGGCTATTCAACTGTATACTTTATAAGATCCTTTAATAAACTGGTTACTAAACTGGTATGGATTTAACAGAATCCTCAAGTGATGCACATAACAGTAATATCTTTAAGCTCTTTGTGGAAAATTCTTAAAGACATGGGAATACCAGACCACCTGACCTGCCTCCTGAGAAAACTGTATCCAGGTCAAGAAGCAACAGAACTAGACATGGAACAATGGACTGCTTCAAAATTGGGAAAGGAATATGGCAAGGCCGTATATTGTCACCTTGCTTATTTAACTTCTATGCAGCGTACATCATGCAAAATGCTGGGCTGAATGAAGCTCAAACTGAAATCAAGATTTCTGGGAGAAATATTAACAACCTCAGGTATGCAGCTGATACCACCCTAATGGCAGAAAGTGAAGAGGAACTAAAGAGTGTCTTGATGAAGGTTAAATAGGAGAGTGAAAAAGCTGACTTAAAACTCAACATTCAAAAAACTAAGATCATGGCATCTGGTTCTATCACTTCATGGAAAATAGATGGGGAAAAAATAGGAACAGTAGCAGATTTTATTTTCTTGGGCTCCAAAATCACTGCAGATGGTGACTGCAGCCATTAAATTAAAAGATGCTTGCTCCTAGGAAGAAAAGTTATAACAAGCCTAGACACAGTATTAAAAAGCAGAGACATTACTTTGCCGACAAAGGTCTATATAGTCAAAGCTATGGCTGGACCATAAGGAAGGCTGAGGGCTGAAGAACTGATGCTTTCAAAACTGTGGTGCTGGAGAAGACTCTTGAGAGTCCCTTGGGCAGCAAGATCAAACCAGTTCATCCTAAAGGAAATCAGTCCTGAATATTCATTGGAAGGACTGATGCTAAAGCTGAAGCTCCAATACTTTGGCCACCTGATGGGAAGAGATGACTCACTGGAAAAGACCCTGATGCTGGGAAAGACTGAGGGCAGGAGAAGAAGGAGTGACAGAGGATGAAATGGTTGGATGGCATCACTGACTCAATGGACATGAGTTTGAGCAAACTCTGAGGACCGGGAAGCCTGGCATGTTGCAGTCCATGGGGTTGCAAAGAGTCAGACACAACTTAAAAACTGAACAACAACATAGAACTAAAAATGCAATAAATGGAAGATGTCAGCATTTTTCATACCCCAGAAGACCACCTGAGACCAGATTAAGTTAACCAGAGAAGCTCATCAAGAGATTACCTGAGGGACTTCTCTGGTGGTCCAGTGGTTAAGATCCCACGCTTCCACTGCAGGAGGGCTTTGATCCTTGGTTGAGGAAGGAAGTTCCCACATGCTGCAGAGCCAGTTTAAAAACATAAATTACCTGAGACCAGATTAAAGGAGTGCAAGCCATGCACACTCCCTAATCTTATCAGCAAATCACCCTTGAATCACTGCTGTAAAACTTCTCACCGAACTTTTCTGGTTTGGGACACACAGTTTTCAAGGGCAGGAGCCTGCTGTGTCTGCTTTTGCCTGGCAAAGCAATAAAACTATTCTTTTCTACTTCACCCCAAACTCTTATCTACAAGATTCGATTCAGCATTGGTACAAAGAGGCCAAGTTTTTGGCATCTGCAGTCAGACCAGATTGTGTAGGGCCTTATGGACCACTTAATGCCACTGGCTTTTTTGAGCAGTGGAGGATGTATTTGTCTTATGTTTTAACAGAATCCATAAGGCAGGAGATGGATTGTAAGAAGGCAAGAGTGCAAGAGTGGAAGCAAGGAGACCAGTTTGGAGGCTACTGTACTGACTTGGGCAAGAGGTGATTTTGACATGGACCAGGGTGGGAGCAGTGGAGGTGGGAAGAAGTGTCTGATTCTGGATCTATCTTGAAAATAGAGCTCCCCGTCAAGTCTTGTGGTCTGAGCAACTGGGAAACTGCTGCTGGATTTTATTGAGAGAGGGAAGACTGTGGGAGGAAGTAGTTTCCCAGCTAGTCTTTGCTGCTTCATAAAAAGTTATTATACAGAGCAAAATAAACATTTTAAATTTGATATTTTTTTCCTGACGCTAAACCATAAACACTGAGATACTAAAGAGTTCTCATAATGACCACTTTTGACGGCTGTGTGCTATTCCATTCAATTCATTTACTCTAAATTACATAACCATTTCCTTGTAATTCTCTAGATTGTTTCAGTTTTACTTTTAAAATGATAGATAGTCCTATGATGAATATCTCTGTGCTTTGTCTTTGTGGATTTTTCTTAGATTTCTCAAGGGATTAATTCTCAGGAATAGATTTACTAGGTGAAAGAGTAAGAACACTTAATAGCTCTTGAAGACACATTGCTAAACTGTTTTTACAAAGATTGTGGCAGTTAATAAGGCCAGCCAAAACTTAAGAGTGGGACAGTTTCACCATAAATTAGATAGTAAAGGATATTAGCATTTTATTTACACTTTCTAATAAAAAGAATAAAAGCTTCAAATTTAGAAATTGTTTGCATGTACTTGATTATGGTTAGATTGGACTTTTAAAAAGTTTATTTGCGGGACTTCCCTGGTGGTCCAGTGGTTAAGAATCCTCCTGCCAGTGCAGGTCAAACCTTGGGTTTGATCCTGACCGGGGAAGATTCCATGAGCCAGGGAGCAACTAAGTCCATGCATCACAACTACTGAGCTCAACTAGAGCTGGTCCTCTGCAACAAGAGAAGCCACTGCAATGAGAAACCCCCACTCATAGCAACTAGGGAAAGCCTGCACACAGAAACGAAGGCCCAACAAAGCCAAAAACAAACAAATAAAAGCTTTTTAATGAAAAATCTTAGAGTTCTGCTGACTACTGCCAAGGACAGACCCTCTAGTCATCTGTTGCAATCCAAGGAGGCCTGTTGACATGGCAGGCAATACCGAGTTTCTGCTGAGTCAGAGATCTCTGTTGTGTTCTTGTGCACTGGCTTTTGGAACTCAAGTAAAAGCCTTTCATTTCAGGTGAAATTTCTCTGGGTAGATTGGACCTAGGCTGGTCTTTGGAGAAAGATCAAGCCTGAACTTTTGGAGTGGGAGCACTCACTCCAAGACTCTAGACTACCAAAGAACTAACCCTAGCTTTTCGCGTCTGCGGCTCTCTCTGTTCTTCGTCGTCTGTTCTCTGCTCCTCATCCGATGTCGTCTCAACCCTGGAATCAGAATTTACTACTGTATGTGATTTGCGTGATCAGACGCTACAGAATGAATCTTGGTGGAGGGGTCCCTGCTGGGGCTCCAAGAGAACCACGTGTCGACAGGCAAAACCTTCAGCTTCCTGACTTCTGGAGCTCACTGTTGGCAGCAAACAGGCATTGAATGGGCCATGATGGATCCAGGATTGGGAGAGAATTTGGCCAGAGCCCTGTGTACATCAGGGCCCTACGTAGGTTGATGGCGGCCTGATTTCAGTTTGTTTCAGTTTTGTAACAGGAATTTCAACTGTGGAGTCATGCAGGGCCTCTTGAGAAAGATGTACGTTTACTTCTGAGAGCATAAAGGTTTGGGTTGTTGTGTAACCTGAGTGTCCAGAGGTGAAAAGCTTGTGGCTCTTTTGAAGAATGAAGTATTATATTAAATTTTGGTTATTAAGTTATAACTGTAGCCTTCCTGTCTGGAGAAATAAAATAAAATCCTTTAAATGAAAAAAAAAAAAAAAAAAAAAGAACTAACCCTAGGGAGTATCAAATATTGAGAACTCACACAAAGAAAACTACTTGAATACAAGACCTGGCATCACCCAACCACCAGTATCACCCTGTACAGGATCCCTCATGTAAACAACAAACAAAAATAAGAACCCAATCATCAGTAGACAGGGTTACCACCTCACTCAGCCTTGCCTGTCACAGGAAAAACAAACAAAAACTCAGCACAAATCTCACCCTATACAAAGCTTACACAAACCACTGGACCAACCTCAGGAGGACAGAAACCAAAAGGAAGAAAGAATACAACCTTGAAGCCTGAGAAAAGGAGACCTAAAACACAATAAGTTAAAAAAAAAAAAAAGGCAGAGAAATATAACACAAATTAAGGAACAAACTAGAAACACAGAAGTCCAAATAAATGAAGAGAAAATAGGCAAACTACCTGAAAAAGAATCAGAATAATGACAGTAACGATGATCAAAAACCTTGAAAGCAAAATGGAGAAAATGCAAGAATCAATTAATAAAGACCTAGAAGAATTAAAGAATAAACATGCAGAGACAAACAACTCAATTACTGAAATTAAAAATACTCTAGAAAGAATCAATAGCAGAATATCTGAAGCAGAAGAACGAATCAGTGAGCTGGAAGATAAAATGGTGGAAATAACTTCTGAAGAGCAGAATAAAGTAAAAAGAATGAAAAGAACTGAGAATAGTCTCAGAGACCTCTGGGACAATATCAAACACACCAACATTCAAATTATAGGGGTCCCAGAAGAAGAAGAGAAAAAGAAAGGGTATGAGAAAATTTTTGAAGAGATTATAGTTGAAAATTTCCCCAACATGGAAAAGGAAATAGTCAATCAAGTCCAAGAGGCACAAAGAGTCCTATACATGATAAATCCAAGGAGAAACACGCCAAGACACATACCAATCAAGCTAACAAAGACTAAACACAAAGAAAGAATATTAAAAGGAGCAAGGGAGAAACAACAAGTAACATACAAGGGAAATCCCATATGCTTAAACAGCTGATCTTTCAGCAGAAACTCTGCAGGCCAGAGGGGAATGGCAGGATATTTGTATTGAAAGGAAAAAATCTACAAACAAGATTACTGTACCCGGCAAGGATCTCATTCAAAATTGATGAAGAAATAAAAAGCTTTTCAGACAAGCAAGACTTAAGAGAATTCAGTACCACCAAGCCATCTTTACAACAAATGTTAAAGGGACTTATATAGTCAAGAAATACAAGAGAAAAAAAAAAAAAAACAGATCTACAAAATCAACCCAAACAATTAAGAAAATGGCAACAGGAACATATATATCAATAATTACTTTAAATGTAAATGGATTAAATGCTCTACCAAAAGACACAGACTGGCTGAATGGATACAAAGACAAGACCCATATATATATGCTGTCTACAAGAAACCCACTTCAGACCTAAAGACACATATAGACTGAAAGTGAGAGGATGGAAAAATATATTCCATGCAAATGGGAAGCAAAAGAAAGCTGGAGTAGCAATCCTCATATCAGACAAAATAGACCTTAACATAAAGAAGATTACAAGAGAAAAGGAAGGACACTACATAATGATCAAAGGATCAATCCAAGAGGAAGACATAACAATTGTAAATATCTATGCACCCAACACAGGAGCACCTCAATACAGAAGACAAACACTAACGGGCATAAAAGGAGAAATTGACAGTAACATAATAATAGTAGGAGACTTTAACACCCCACTCACACCAATGGACAGATCATCAAAACAAAAAATTAATAAGGAAACACAAGTCTTAAATAATACATTAGATGAGATGGATCTCATTGATATCTTCAGGACGGTCGATCCAAATGCAGAAGAATACACCTTCTTCTCAAGTGCACATGGAACATTCTCCAGGATAGACCACATCTTGGGTCACAAATCAAATCTCAGTAAATTTAAGAAAACTGAAATCATCTCAAGCATCTTGTCCAACCACAACACTATGAGACTAGATCAACTACAAGACAAAACTGTAAGAAACACAAACACATGGAGATTAAATAACACATTTCTAAATAACCAACAGGTTATTGAAGAAATCAAAAGGGAAATCAAAAAATTTCTAGAAACAAATGACAATAAAACACAACAACTCAAAACCTATGGGATGCAGTGAAAGCAGTTCTAAGGGGGAATTTTATAGTAATACAATCCTATCTCAAGAAACAAGAAAAACATCAAATAGACAACCTAACTTTACACCTAAAACAACTGGAAAAAGAAGAACCAAAAAAACCCCAAAATTAGTAGAAGAAATCATTAAGATCTGAGCAGAAATAAATGAAAAAGAAATGAAAGAAACAATAGTAAAGATTAGTAAAACTAAAAGCTGGTTCTTTGAGAAGATAAACAAAATTGACAAGCCTTTAGCCAGACTCATCAAGAAAAAAAGAGAGAAGAATCAGATCAACAAAATTAGAAATGAAAAAGGAGAGGTTACAACAGACAAAGCAGAAATACAAAGGATTATAAGAGACTATTATGAACAACTATATAGCAATAAAATGGATAACCTGGAAGAAATGGACAGATTCTTAGAAAAGTTTAATCTTCTAAGAATGAACCAGGAAGAAATAGAAATTATGAACAACCCAATTACAAGCACTGAAACTGAAACTCTCCCAAAAATCTCCCAAAAAACAAAAGCCTGGGACCAGATGGCTTCACAGGAGAATTCTATCAAACATTTAGAGAAGAGCTAGTGCCTATCCTTCTAAAACTCTTTCAAAAAATTGCAGAGGAAGGAACACTTCCAAAATCATTCTACAAGGACACTATCCCCCTAATACCAAAACCAGACAAAAGTGAAAGTGAAAGTTGCTCAGTCGTGTCCAACTCTTTGCAACTGTATAGTCCATGGAATTCTCCAGACAAAGACAACACAAAAAAAGAAAACTACAAGCCAATATCACTGATGTACATAGATACAACAATCCTCAACAAAATTTTAGCAAAAAGAATTCAGCAACACATCAAAAAGCTCATACATCATGATCAAGTTGGGTTTATTCCAGGAATGCAAGAATTCTTGAATATATGCAAATCAATCAATATAGTGATATACTACATATCACTATAATATAGTGATACATATATTAACAAATTTAAAGATAAAAACCATATGATAATCTCAACAGATTCAGAAAAAGCCTTTGATAAAATTCAGCACACATTTATGATAAAAGTCTTCAAAAAATGGGCACAGAAGGAACCTACCTCAACATAGTAAAGGCCATATATGATAAGCCTACAGTAAACTTTATTCTCAATCATGAAAAACTGAAAGGATTCCCTCTAAGATCAGGAACAAGACAAGGGTGTCCACTTTCACCACTATTATTCAACATAGTTCTGGAAGTCCTAGCTACAGCAATCAGAGAAAAAAAAAAAAAAAAGAAACAAAAGGAATCCAGATCGGAAAAGAAGAAGTAAAGCTCTCACTGTTTGCAGATGACATGATACTGTACATAGAAAACTCTAAAGACAGTATCAGAAAATTACTAGAGCTAATCAGTGAATTTAGCAAAATTGCAGAATACAAAATCAATACACAGAAATCACTTTCATTTCTATATACTAACAATGAAAAATCAGAAAGAGAAATTAAGGAATCAATCCCATTCACCATTGCAACAAAAAGAATTAAATATTTAGGAATAAACTTACCTAAGCAGACAAAAGAACTGTACACAGAAAATTATAAGACACTGATGAAAGAAATCAAACATGACATAAACAGATGGAGAGATATTCCATGTTCCTGGGTAGGAAGAATCAATATTGTGAAAATGACCATACTGCCAAATGCAATCTACAGATTCAATGAGATGCCTATCAAATTACCAATGGCATTTTTCACAGAACTAGAACAAAAAAATTCACAATTCACGTGGAGACACAAAAGACCCCAAGTAGCCAAAGCAGCCTTGAGAAAGAATAATGGAGCTGGAGGAATCAACCTTGCTGACTTCAGATTATCCTACAAAGCTACAGTCATCAAGACAGTGTGGTACTGGCACAAAAACAGAAATATAGACCAATGGAACAAGATAGAAAGCCCAGAAATAAACCATGCCCTATGGGTACCTTATTTTTGACCAAGGAGGCAAGAATATACAATGGGGCAAAGATAGCCTCTTCAATAAATGGTGCTGGGAAAACTGGACAGCTACATGTAAAAGAATGAAATCAGAACACTTCCTAACACCATACAGAAAGATAAACTCAAAATGGATTAAATACCTAAATGGAAGTCAAGAAACTGTAAAACTCTTAGAGGAAAACACAGGCAGAACACTCAATGACATAAATCAAAGCAAGATCCTCTATGACCCACTTCCTAAAGTAAATGGAAATAAATACAAAAGTAAACAAGTGGTGCCTGATTAAACTTAAAATCTTTTGCACAGCAAAGGAAACTATAAGCAAGGTGAAAAGACAACCCCCAGAATGGGAGAAAATAATAGCAAATGAAGCAACTGACAAAGGATTAATTTCCAAAATATACAAGCAACTCATACAACTCAATGCCAGAAAAACAAACAATGCAATCAAAAAGTGGGAAAAAGACTTAAACAGACATTTCTTCAAAGAAGATATACAGATGACTAACAAACACATGAAAAGGTGCTCAACATTGCTCATTATAAGAGAAATGAAAATCAAAACTACAATGAGATATCACCTCACACTGGTCAGAATGGCCATCATCAAAAAGTCTATAAATAATAAATGCTGAAGAGGGTGTGGAGAAAAGGGAACTCTCTTGCACTGTTGGTAGGAATGTAAATTGATACAGCCACTATGGAAAACGGTATGGAAATTCCTTAAAAAACTAGGAATAAAACCACCATATGACCCAGCAATCCCACTCCTAGACATATACCCTCAGGATACCAAAATTGAAAAAGACATATGTATCCCATTGTTCACTACAGCACTATTTACAATAGCTAGAACATGGAAGCAACCTAGATGTCCATTGACAGATGAATGGATAAGAAAGTTGTTGTATGTATACACAATGGAGTATTGTTCAGCCATAAAAATGAATGCATTTGAGTCAGTTCTGATGAGGTGGATGAACCTAGAACCTATTATACAGAGTGAAGTGAGTCAGAAAGAGAAAGATAAATATCATATTCTAAAACACATATACTGTCAGGGCAGCAGTGGAGAAACATACATAGATAATAGACTTTTGGACATGGGGAGAGGGGAGGAGAGGGTGAGATGTATGGAAACAGTAACATGGAAACTTACATTACCATGTGTAAAATAGATAGCCAACGGGAATTTGCTGTATGGCTCAGGAAACTCAAACAGGGGCTCTGTATCAATCTACAGGGGTGGGATGGGGCAGGAGATGGGAGGGAGGTTCAAAAGTGAGGGGATATATGTATACCTATGGCTGATTCATGTAGAGGTTTGACAGAAAACAAGAAAATTCTGTAAAGCAATTATCATTCAATAAAAAAATAAATTTAAAAACAAGAAGAAAAAAATTTTTTTAAGTTTATTTGTGAGATTTGCCTGGTGGTCCAGTGGTTAAGAATCCACCCTCCAATGCAGGAGATGCGGGTTCAATCGCTCGTTGGGGATCTAAGATTCCACATGCAGTGGGGGAACTAAGCCCGTGCCACAATTACTCAGCCCACAAACCTCAACTAGAGAACCCATGCACCACAACTAGAGAACTCCTGTGCTGCAACTACTGAGCCGGTGTGCTCTGAGGCCCTCACCATAACCAGAGAGAACTGTGAGCACCGCAATGAAGATCCTGTGTGCCACAACTAAGACCCAATGCAAAGATAAATAAATTAAATAAATAAATATTTTAAAAATAAAATATTTGCATTTCTTTGACTGTGAACTGGTTAATCAGTTTGTCCATTTGTTTACTAAAGCCCTAATAATTAGGAAAATAAACTAGGGAAATTCTGTTGAAATAGTTTTGTGTTCCTTTGGTAAAATTTTTTTCAAAAGCTTTTGGTATGTGAATAATTATATTCCAATTTTACTGACTAATTTAAAAATTGCCATCTTGGCTGCAAAAATTTTTCTTAGAGTGAAGCACACCTGGATTGGATAGTGTTGTTTTCACAAATAAGGGCACACCTTCCAGATCCTTCCCCTGAGTGGCAAAGTTTTCCCACTGTCTGGTGCAAACACGGCTCGCTGGTGGGATCTCTGGACACTACAGTGCACAAGAGACAAGACAAAGGGGTTTTGCCAGAGGAGAGTGACCTGCATGTTGGAGGAACTCTGGAATGTGTATGAAGAGTAGTGGCTGGCAGTTCTGGACTCAGGGAACAGGTCCTGGCTGCAGGGGAGGTAGCTTTCTGTCTCCCTGCTGTCCCAGCTGTTCCAGAGTCAGGAAGCACCTTGATATGGGAGTTAGACTAGGAAACCTCTGAGGTCTTGTCAGTCCCCAGAGCCCGAGCTTCCAAGGATTTGTCACTTTTCTGCCTCAAAGTCTTGGCTGGCCCTGGTCTTTCCTCAGGGCCCCATCTCAGGCTGCTGACCTCTTCGATCTCTTCAAAGTGAAAGTGAAAGTGTTAGTTGCTCAGTCCTGTCGACTCTTTGAGATCCCATGAACCATCTGAGCTACCAGGGAAGCCCTCGACCTCTTCGAGGACGATTGAAATGCCATCTCCGCAGTGGAATCTTCCCTAATCAACACCCCCTCTCGCCCTGCACCGTACCCCCACCCCCCACCCCCACAAACTGTTACAGCACTTGGCTGAATCTCTTCTGTGTTTCTCCCTCACTAGACTGCAAGGGCAAGGCTGGGGCTGATTCATTCCCCTGTCTTCACAGTGCACCTGAGAGGGACTTCACTTAGGCAGTATTTGTTGAGTTGAATGACCCTCCTTCCCAGGGGAAGTTTAACCATGAGAAGAACTGCCTCAGTAATTATGAGGCATCCTAGTAGAA
This sequence comes from Dama dama, assembly GCF_033118175.1. Lineage (NCBI taxonomy): Eukaryota > Metazoa > Chordata > Mammalia > Artiodactyla > Cervidae > Dama > Dama dama. The sequence continues at coordinate 38,877,481 of NC_083693.1, forward strand.
TGTCAGCATCATCACTTACTAGCTATACCTCAGTTTTCCTACAGGACAGTTGTGAGTCTGAGGGACTTCCCAAAGGAATCAACATCTGAACTGAGTCTTGATGAGTGGCTGGAATCACAACAGGTGGAAATGGCACAAAAGGACATTCAAGCAGAGGGAATGGCATGAGCATAGGGCGGGTAAAATATGGGAAGCATTTGTGGGCTGGCCAGGAGCCCTACTTGGCGGGCACTCCAGGACTTTGGGGCTGGAAGGAGGGACAGGAAATGCAGCTGAATAAAAGACAGTGGTGAGAGATGAAAGGGAGAGCCAAGAGGTGTTAGGGCCGGGATGGGCTGTGGTCAGAGCTGTGAGAGAAGGAGGACTGTGTGGAGAAAAGACTGGAAGGGGCAGGTTGTCAGGGTAGGATGCGGCTGCCATGGTCTGGATATGAGATGGTCAGTCCTGAAGGAGGGCAGTGATGGCAGTGGGGCTGGAGTGGAGGGGCACTTCGGAGAACACCTTAGGGTGGGACTGCCACGGCCTGATGAGAGCAAAGGCCAAGAAGAGAGTGATGAAGTCCCTGGATCCTCATGAAGCCACAGACTTAGCAGCACTTGATTACCTCATGAAAGCCACTGGCATCACTTGTGCAACCTAATTCACCACTTTTCTAGGTAGATGGGTAGCTCTTCTCTGGAAAGAACCTTTTTCAGGGTGGGGTGTGGGGAGACTTGGTCTAAATCACCCTGACACCCAACTAGGGGATCCCTGATCAGTAGAGCTTCAGGACTCTGGTTGCTGAGAAGATGAGGAAGGGAGGGGAATATGGGCGTTATTTCCTCTGCCCTCTCTCTTAGATTTGAATCAGGTCCCCTGATTTTACCTTCTCATTGCTCCTTGCGCCTTCCCTTCATGATACTTATCACAGTTTTAATTTACATATTTCTGTCATACTTGATTGGTGTCTGTCTTTTCTACTGGACTGTAAAACCAGCACTGAGAACAGTACCTGGTAACTAGGCGGCACTCACAAATATTTTTAGAGCTTTGAAGAAAGTAGATCAGCAGTTGCTGGGACCTGGGATGGGAGCTGGGGCTGACAGCAAATAGGCACAAGGAGCATTTTCACAGGTTGGAAAACTGAATTGTGGTGATGGTTGTGCAAGTGCTTACATTTATTGAAAATTATCGCGAAATTACAGCGAGTGAATTTTATTGTATATGTTATGGGTATACGTTATACCTCAATAAACCTGTTAAAATAATAAAACATTTGTGAAACGCGTAAATGATCTATCCCCTTCCTGAGGTTGTAAATTCCGTAAGAGAAGCTATATCCTCCAAATCCATAAGATTGACTGGCATCCAGTATATGCGGAACAAACAGCCCACCTAAACACTGAAATCTATGAATGAAGCGGGAGAGGAAGGACTCTCACCAGAGATCCCCACCAGCAGCTTCCGGGTCGCTGCTCTGCCCGCCGCCGCGAGACAGGGCCGGCGATTGGCCAGCGCAGCCGGTGTCCAGGGCCCGGACCGGGAGGGTGCTTGGAAAATCCCCTACGCAAACCTACAGGGCGGGGCTTCCAGGGGCGGGGCCAAGAGGGGGCGGGCTCCGGACGCTGGCTGCGCGGCTGCGCACTACTGCCGCCGCTGTCGCCGGGGTGAGAGGAGTGGACGCGATGGCAGGGCCCGCGTGGATCTCCAAGGTGAGCGCCGGGCAGGCCCGCGTGTGGCTGGCGGGCGTACTGGGTGCTGGGCGGGGGCTGGCGCGCGGGCCCCGATGGGGAGGCGACGGCGCGCGACTGGCTGGGAGCAGTCAGGGAGCCGGTCCTGGCCGCCCGTGCGCCTGGCTTGGTGGCCCGCAGGCGGTGTGTAGGCAGCCCCGCTCCCGGAAGGTCGCGCCTGGGGCGGGGACAGCATCAAGGTCAAGGCGGGGAGCGCCGGTCTTGTTCCCGATGAGACCCCAGTGCCACCGCCGGCATCTGTCCCGGCCGGAGCCCAGGCCTCGCGCGGAGCCCGGGAAGGTCACCGGAGCCGCCGGCCAGGCTCCGCCATCCCGGCTATTTCCGAAGCTGCGGCCCTGCAGCTTGCTGATCGCGCTTAGAGTCCGCCTCAGCACGACCCGGGCCTTCCCCCGGTCTCTACTCCGGCCCCGGCAGGGTAACCTCCCTAGCCGCCGGCACGTGAGTTGGGCTTGAGAGGTTTTCTCAGGTGAGGGAATCCCAGGGTCATTTTCCTGCCAGATTTTTTTCTTCCTTGGAGCGCTTCCCAGTCTGCTGTTGTAGCTATTTCCCCTTCAAAGGACACGGGGCACGTTGCACCTTGGAACCTGAGCACCCAGAGACTGGAAGAGGGAGACCGGCAACGCCTTTCCTTTACCTTATGTTGGTGAGCGTCCTGTGATCTCACCGTGACAGCTGGGATGCCTGCCAGAGCTGGAGAGGGTTGCAGACCATCTGCAGTTCTTGGTTCCTCGGTGGAACTAACTGCCTGAACACGTAATTGCTCAAGGTCACATAGGAAATCCCTGTCAGAACTGGAAGAGGAACTCAGGTGTCTCAGGATTCCCAGTTCCAAGTCCAATTTTGCCTGCTCTGTCTGTGGTCAAGGTCAGACAACAAATTATAGGCAGAGGGGAAAATGGGCCCTCGGGTCTCCTGTTGCCCTTAGAGAATCATCCCCTAAAAACCTACCATAAGTAGTTTAATTTTTTCTCTAGAAAGTTTGATACTGTGTTTCTCCCTTGCTTTGAGTTTAAAGTGAGGTTTGCAGACGTTTGATTTAGTGAAAAGTGCTCTACACCGGAGTTGAGGAGTCTTAGGTTTAAATCTTGGCAATGCCACTGACTGGCCATGTGACCCTGAGCAAATTGCTTAACATTTGTGAGTCTTAATAAGCCATCTGTAAAATATCTATACTTGCTTCACAGAGTTGTTGAGGATTGAATAAAATAATGTGAGAGCACCTAATACATACAGAGGCAACACAGAAGTCTGAAGCTGTCCTACCTGTCAATATACTTATCTTACAGCCTTCAAGCAGACAGTTGGGCATCAGTAGCTGCATTTTATTTAGTAACTGGGTTCTGCTTTGTTACCCTCTTCAGACCTGGACTTGTGTGTAATGGTAACTTATTTCACATTCACTCCTGAAGGTAAAGCAACTTCTGTGTCATTGTCTAAACGGAAGTCAATCCTTCAATCACTGAGCTTACACTTAACACCTAATTATCTTTCGTCGATACAGTAAGAGTTCAGAATGAGAGACTAAAACAGCTAGTAAAGTGCTAGTAAATTTGTTTTTCCTTTAGTGTGGTCTCTAAGAAAAAAACTATGCAGTAGGTATTCAGAAAGTGTTGGGTTGTGGAATCAGACGATGAGGTTCTCTGACATGGACTCCCAGGGTGACCTTTGGCAGTCATTTGACCTCTGGGAGTCATTTGACCTTTGTGGGCCAGTTTCTCCCTTTAGGGACTGGAGTAGGCAGTGCCTCGGAGGTTGATGTCCCAGGATGCTGAGCTGGATGTGAGTTTCAGTCAAAATAAGTCCTCTATTAAGAGTTACATTTGAGGCTGTATTTGAAAAAAAGAGATCTGCAGCTTATATATATATATATATATATATATATATAAATAAGCTTATATATATATATATGGTTTTTTTTTTTCTAAAGAAGCTTTATTTAGAGAAAATTAAAGGGTTTCTAAAGACCTTTCTGGCTCTAAAATACTATAATTATAATGAGGCAGTTTCCCATCAGTAGGCTTTTATTGAGTACCTGTCATACTTTCAAGAGTGTATTTATATGTTTTTAAGTTGGAGGATGAAGGTAAAAAAGGAAAGAGGTGCCATGGGTGAAGTCACAGGTTCAGTCCATATCCTGTGAGCCTGGCCTTGGTCTTCTTATCTGAGAAGGGCTACTAATACAATCTCCCCAGGTTTTATAAAAGATAAAATGATGTAATATATGTATATTATACATATAACTATATATGTATATTATATAAGTACAATATAAAGTAGAAGACAGTCTGTGCTTTAAAAAATCTTATTTTACTTTAAGTTCTGGGTGGTTTAGATGCAGTACTACCTTACTTTAAGGTCACAAAGGAGAGATGACAAATATAGAAAAGACTGGTTGTTAGAGAAAATTATTGCAAGTATTGAAGCTGTTTGCTGGAGTGGGAACTCATCAGACAGAGGGATGCTTGAGACTGGCCTCAGTTTTTCCAAAAGTATTGTGAGCACTTACTGTGAACTAGGCACTTTCTAGGTACTGGAGATAGAAGAACAGTGAACAAAACAGGAAAATATTTGCCTTGTGAGTTTACATTTTAAATCAGTTAGTTTGGTTGGGTCTTTTGCCACAGAGACATAGGCCTGTTTTGAGTGAATGTTTTTTGTCTCTTTTTGAAGGGCGGGGAGAAGGACCCATGCAAATTTTATAACATAGCCTTAAAGTGGTCTCCCTTCTTTCCAATAGCCCATTTGCTGGTAGATGAACCATGCTCTAGGATTGAGTTTTTGGCCAGTGGTTTTGGCATAGCGTATTCTTTTGGGTCATGCCCTATCTTTTATTTTGTTATCAGTCCAGAGAGATAACCAGTTGCTGGGTTAGAGGATACAACCTATTCTCAGCTCCTTGGCTGTTGGTGTCTCTTTACTACATGCTGATATTACAGCCAAAGGTTCAGGACTTATAAGAACTGTCCCCCAAAAGGAAGTCTAAGGATATAACAAATGTATCTTTGCTCATGTATCTAGCATGAAAAAAAGTTAACCTTTAAAACTTTTAATGAATTTTAGTTTTAATACCTTTGGTCTATGTAGCCAATTTCTTTGATTATATTCTGTGTATTATAATGTGATGTGACTTTGTACCAGTTTTCAAGAACTGAATTATTAAAGTTCAAAATAACCTTTTAGAATTTATATTTCTGGTGTGTCATAGTGTTAAGTGGAAATGGCAATATCTTTGGGTAGTGGGGTTGGTGGTGGTTTAGTCACTAGATCGTGTCCGACTCTTGCAAACCCATGGACTGTAGCCTGCCAGGCTTCTCTGTCCATGGGATTCTCTAGGCAAGAATACTGGAGTGGGCCATTTCTTTCTCCAAATGGGGTTAGTAGGTCACATTTATTTATTTTTTTACATCTTTTCCCATCCCAGTAATTAACAGTAATGGTGGCATTACCTGTATTATCAGAAGTAGATAATTTATTTAAAATCTTCATTTTGTATGACGCATGTCAAGAATGTATTGAATAAACTTTGTTAGATTTTTATTACAAAGTATAATTTCTTAATATTCATGGGAGAAGAATAGGCAGAGTATATAACTTGAGGAGCCCTGGAATAGGAGTTAGGAGACCCAGATTCTGGTCTCTTTGTGGTTTCTCTGTGGTTTTAGACAAATCCCTACTCTCTGTACCCACTGTTTGCACTGTATAATGAGTGAGTTGGGCTCTGGGATTCATAAGGACCCTGCTGACTCTTAAAATTAGTGATAGTTTTCCTAGGGTGTGTGACCCTCAAATTGATCCAGTGGTCAAGAATGTGGACGTAAAACTGTCCAGATCATCTGAGGAAAATCCAGTGTTTGAGTTAAAGTAGAGTTTCATTCTATTTTCAACATCTTTTGACAACTTATATTGATAAAATCAACTTTAAAAGTACATATATAGTACTTAAATTCTCAAAGCAAAGGTAAACTGAATATTTGGTTTTCAAATCCAAGAGAACTTGCTATGTTGAGCTAATACATGAGAAAAATATTCCTCGGAAATTCCTGAATATATCTGTGTGAAGCTGCAGCATTGTCAGCTGTCAGAGACGGTGCCGTGTCTGCCTTTTAACACTATGTGGTTAATTCTGTGTATGACGTTTCTTTGTTGATATTAAATGTAGGTCTCTCGGCTGCTGGGGGCATTCCACAACCAAAAACAGGTGACCAGAGGTTTTGCTGGTGGTGTGAGTATAATTATGTCTTTTATTTTTTCCCTTTTAGAAGTTTCTCAAGAAAAGTGCTCTAACACATTTATTATATAGCATTTAATCTCCATTTATTTAAAATTGGGGAAAAGTGGCCATACTTATATATTTAAGTTACTGATGAACATGTGTAAATCTATTAGGTCACTTGTACATTTTAAAAAAGATTGTATTATAGCTGGCTATATAAACCTGTCACATTAATATCTTGAAGCAGGCTTGTTTAAAAATAGATAGAAATTACCCTTGAGCCTGTTACTTTATTTCACAATCTCATTTGGATAAGACAGTTTTTCTCCAAACTAGTACAAGTTGAGAGAAAATTGTTGAGAAGCTTCAAAACCTGCTTCGCATTTTTATTTTGTAAGCTTCCCTGAAAACAGTAGATTGATCACCAATTAAGAATGCCTCAAATATCTATAAGCCCTATAGGCTTATATGTATTGATACTTTCCTTATGTAGTCTTTATAGACTCTCCTGTTAACAGATCATCTGTTTCTCATTAAATCTGCTGCTTTTAGAATTCCCCGCATTAGAGTTCTGTGCTTTAAAAACTGATACCACATTTTTAGAGCATTCTAAAACTGTGGGTCAGTGACTTCCTGTATGTTTTTATTTTACCTCCTTTTTACAGAATCTGATTTGGATTCATAATTCCTATACTCCCATATAACATCTTACCCCATGAGGTATTTATAAGAGCATAGTACTTTTTTTTTTTTTTTCATTTACTTTCTGAACTCTGGAAGTAAAGTAGATTTTCCTGGTGGCTTGATGACATTTTGTATTACATGTTGGGAGAACAGGAAGAAGAAGCCAAAGGGGTTCTTTTGGCTCTGCTTTTGCTACAAAAGATGCAGAAAGAGGCTTGTTAGCATTTCAGATGCATTCTGAAAGCTAATGAGATGATAATTGCTCTCTGCTATTACTTAATTTTCAAGTTTTCCATTAAAATATATATTATCCTGGTGCGAAGGTGGTTATATTTGAGAGAAATAAGAAGAGAAACTAATTTTTAAAAAAGATTCCTTCCATCGTATAGTTAAATTCAGAAATAATTAGTCCACCTGCTTAGGGAACATCATGTGTCCGACTCTTTGTGACCCCATGGACTGTGGCCCTGCAGGCTGCTCTGTCCGTGGAATTTTTCCAGGCAAGAATACTGGAGTGGGTTAACATTTCCTTCTCCAGGGGATAGTCCCAACCCAGGGATCAAACCCCAGTCTCCTGCATTGGCAGGCAGATTGTTTACCACTGAATCACCTGGGAAGCCTCTTAGCATCACTGGAAGCTAAAAGACCAGGGAAATGAATCAGTGATTTTTTTCTTTTTAAATCAAAGTTTTTATTTTTTTTAATTCTTAGAAAAAATTATTTCCATCCTCGATTATTTTGTCTAGCCTAGCCAAACCAGCATAGGCAACTAGAACTGAGAAAGGCCAGGGACCATGGTCTGGGCCAAACTTCTAGGGAGGGGAAAGTCCACAAATAATGACATATATAGTTTCCACATGGAAGTCCTCACTTAAATCCTCTCATCATTTCCCTTTATATATATTTTTTCCCCCTGTGTTTGAAATGCTGGCTTTATTCTATTTAAAGCCTTTGCACTAAATTGATGTTACATTATAGATACACTTTGTCATTTGAAGTGTGATTCAGACATTGCAGGCATGATCACATAGCATATTCTTAATGGTTCCAAATAAACTTCACTGGGCTTATTTGGATTACTGCTGTCATTAGGGGCCAGTTTTATAAAGGAACTCCGGAAAACAGACCCTCTTTTGATGTGAAGTCTGATTTTCTGTGTGCCAAAATAGACCACAGTGCTATTCTGGAGGTGTCTGAGAGCGTTTTGTAAGATGAATGAGTTACATGAGAAATGGAAATTTCTAGGCTCCTGGTGGAGAGGAATATGCCTGCCTTCATAGGAAACCCTCTAAATTTTAGTGAGAGAACACTTGAAATGTTTTACTCTTCTTGGTTTTACAGACTTGAACTAAGTGGTCTCTTCGTAGTTTGTCTGAAAAGAAATTTCAGTTGGGAAGTTTACTTGGTAGTTTATTTTTGTTTTTTCTGGAGAGCATTGCTTAAGTTCTTTTTGAAACCTCTGGACTCAGCTAGGAAGTAGAGTTGTAGCATCTCTTGATTCTTGCCTCCACTTTGATGAGCCGTTGGGAGGTAGGTCTGTTTTCTTAAAGGCCTTTTTTTTAATGAGTTAAGAACCCCTAAACTGGATTTCTTTTTGAACGATGTTCTTTTTTAAACCTTCAAAAATCAATTCTGACTGTCTCCTCTGATGATTTCTTATATTCAGGTTAAGACAGTAACTTTAATTCCAGGAGATGGAATTGGCCCAGAAATTTCTGCTGCAGTTATGAAGATTTTTGATGCTGCCAAAGTAAGTGGGCTTACATACTTTTGATAATAATTTGTACAAAAGTTTTCTTAGCCATTTGGGGTCTATGAACTCTTAGCATGAATTGTTCATGTTTATATGAAGTTGGTGAGGTCTCTCATTAAAACTTCACAGATTCTGACTTAAAGAGTGTTGTTGCTGCCATCATTGTGGATGGTTTAAGCTACTGTGTTGGCATCAGTTATGTATAAAGGAATTCAAGTAGTACTGTAATTTTTATGAACTTTTGAACTCTGCCTTGGTTTAAGGTCTTTAAGTCCTGCCAAGTCACCTGTCTCCCTCATTCTACCTTCTTCTACCTTCATGCCAAAAAAAAAAAAGAAAGAAAACAATAGATATTTCAAAAAATTATTGATATATAGGAGATTTTGAAAGATTTTTTTTCCATAATACCAAATATGAGGTATTATTATCAAATAGTCTATCCTTCAATGCAGGTAGATATTTAAAAATGGGAATTTAGGAAAGTTGGATTTTGTTTGACCTGATGCTTTATTATTGCTATTTATAGCTGCTAGGTGAAATAATGTATAAAATTAAATAAGTGGTTAATTTTGATACCAACGGATAAAAGTCAAGGAATTCGATTTATTTATGCTAAACATACATTGTTTTTCTATATGCATTTCTAATTAAAACTCCTATAGAGGAAATGATGCTTATGCAAAAGCGTTCCCGGAGGGAGCTGAACTATGCTCACTCTCAGCTGTGAGCTCCTTGTGAGCCAGGACCAAGTCTTGCTCTGGTTCCTGTTCCTAGTGCATTCCCCGTTGGCTGTCAGATTGTGTGTACATAATGAAACATGTGGTTAAAAAGAAAGGATAGCACTGGTTTATACCTTAAAACCTTTGCCTTCATAGGTTATATAATATGTCTTTTTTTTTTTTCTTAACAGCTTTATTGAGATTTAATTCATATACTATTCAGTTCATCATGTAAAGTATGCAATTCATTTCATTCATGGAGTTGTGTAATTATTACCACAATCTAATGCTAGAACATTTTCATCACCCAAAAAGAAACCCCATACTCATCAGCAGTCATTCCCCATGACCCTTATCTCTCCCACCCTACCCGCTCCCATCACCAGCCCTAGGCAACCACTGATCTACTTTCTCTCTCTATAGATTTGCCTATTCTGGACACTTCACATAAATAGAGTGTTAAAATTACATGATTTTTATGATTGGCTCTTTGCACTTAGCATAAAGTTTTCAAACTTCATCCATGCATCAGTACTATGTGATACTTCTATGAATCCTATTTCTCTGCTCCTTACGATATTCTAATTATAGCCACGCTAAGAGTCATTGTGAAAAAAAGAAGTGGGCAGGTGGCAGCTAGGAGTGATGACTGGACAAGGGTAATGTGGAGAATCCCTCGGGGCATGCTGGAGAATGACATCTCTTCTTGCATGCCAGGAACTTTCTGGACCTTTACTGTTTGTGTTTTCACCAGTTGCATCCAAAGTTGAAGAAGTTTGTTTATAGCTGCAGTGTGAATGTGAATCACATGTAGTTCTTTCCAGTTCACTGTGCTCTGTGGTGTGGCATCTAGGCACCTATTCAGTGGGAGGAGCGAAATGTCACCGCCATTCAAGGTCCAGGAGGAAAGTGGATGATCCCTCCAGAAGCCAAAGAGTCCATGGATAAGAACAAGATGGGCTTGAAAGGTAGTGCTGATGTGATATGATCATTATTATTGATTTCTGTGACAGGTGTTGTATTTATCTTTACCTGGGTTTATCTTTTGTATGATTTTTATATTTTTATTAGTTTTAGCTTATACATGCTCCAGGTCATGATTCAAACTACTGGCATGTGACAGATTGGAATTAAGCACTAAGGAGGTGGTGTCATAGGATTAGCTAATGTCAGGGACCTGATACAGTGCTTGGTCCTCAGTCAGTCGGTGTTCAGTGCAGTTGATATTCCAGAAAGCTTCATTGAGGAAATTTCTTCCATATTTGAATCGGAAGCAGAGGGTCAAGTTAGAGGCAGAACACATTTTACAGGGTGTGTAGGTGACACTGGGAGGGGGTGCTCAACGCGGCCTGAGAGTGACCAGCTGAGAGTGACCAGCTATGGGTGGGCTCATTTATGCTGAAGAGGGCATCAGACTTAGAAACAGAGCCCCTGTCTGTCCTTTCAAATGACGCTGGGAAAAGTGTCCCTCGTTTCATGAAGCATACGTGTTAGATGTGTCACATAGCTACTTCATGTCCAAAGGAAAGATCCTAAATACAGCTCTGATGGAACAGTGGAAAAAATGAAAATTAGAATTTCAAATACAGTTGGCCCTCCATATCCAAGCATTGTGCATTCATGGATTCAATCAACCAGATATTGAAAATATTAAGAATTCCAGAAAGTTCCAAAAAGAAAAACTTGAGTATTTCCACTGGCAACTATTAACATAGCTGTTTACATTGTGTTAGGTATTATAAGTAGTCTAGAGATGATTTAAAGGAGGATGTGTGTAGGTTATAGGCAAATACTATGTCATTTTATAAGGGACTTGAGCATCCATGGATTTTGGTATCTGCTGGGTCCCTTCCCCTACTCGATGCTGAGGGACAAGTGTCAACATTATGAGCTTATGTTTATAAAGAAAAAGAAAAGACCAGAATGTATTTTGTTGTCATCTGCATATTCTTCTTTATTATAGGCCCTTTAAAAACACCAATAGCTGCTGGTCACCCATCTATGAATTTATTGCTGCGTAAAACATTTGACCTTTATGCAAATGTCCGACCATGTGTCTCAATTGAAGGCTATAAAACCCCTTACCATGATGTAAATATTGTGACCATTCGAGAGAACACGGAAGGAGAATACAGTGGAATCGAGCATGTGGTATGTTCATTTGGATACTTTTTCATTTTTAGTTAGGTTGCTTTCTGGGCCCTTGGGACTGTTATTCAAATTCCCAGGTGAAAACATTTCCCAAGGACGGTTCCCTTTCACTCAGTGAGGAGTTGTGGGTATTTGTCTTGTCACCTCAAACAGATGCCTGGAGGAGGGAGCATGGTGCTTCAGGGCACAGGCTTGGGAACTTGTCCTCTGTTTGAAGTTTGAATCCTAGCTTCATGGGTGACCATCTCTGCAGCTCGGTTTTCCTCATCTGTGCAGTGGAGCTTATAATATGTGGCTCACCGGCCTGGGGTGAACATGACTAACCCTGCCGACATGCCATATGCATGAGGCTCGCCTTGGCAGCTGGCGCCGTGCAGGCCTGGCACAGATGGTGTTGTCTGCACACACCGGCGGTCTAGAGCCAGGTGGTTGCCACACCCTTTCAGCAAGACAGGACTTCTTCTCTTTCAGATCGTGGATGGAGTTGTGCAGAGTATCAAGCTCATCACCGAGGCGGCGAGCAAGCGCATTGCGGAGTTTGCCTTTGAATACGCGCGGAACAACCACCGGAGCAACGTCACGGCCGTGCACAAAGCCAACATCATGTGAGTCCCGGTGGGCGGTGCTGCCTCCAGCTGTGTGGGTGCCAAGCAGTGGAGGGCTTGCTTTTCCTCTCTGCAGCTTGCTCACTGCTTCCTGATAGCTCTGGAAGACGGCCTTGCAGCCAGTCAGAGGGTCGGGCATTGCTCCTGTGTCAGAGTCTTCTATTTAATGTGTTTGCTTGGGTGGGTGATGAACAAGTTTGGAGGCAGCAGGAATTCAAGTCCCCGAAGTTTAAGGGGGGGAAGAGAAGGAAGCCAGAGAAACTGGATCCCCAGACGAGGTGACCAGTTACCTAAGTCACGTCTAAAAAAGGGCAGTCATTCCTGTGTTAGGAGGGGAATAGCAGGAATGTTTCTGAAATGGCCACCTGTTCAGGAGCTTAAAATAGTGCTCATAGTGCTAATCTGATCTGATGTATCATTCTAGCAGTTTGAATTCTCCTCATCCCTGGTGCAGTAAAGGCTAACTCGGTGTGTTAAGAAGCAGGTTTCCTAACCTAAGAAAAGTGTTGAGCATGTAAAATAGTAAAACTATTTAAATAATTGAGTAAGTTAACCTTCTTAAGGCAATTTTGACATTTCCTTATTAATAGATATTTCTTAATTCTTGCTATGTAACACTACAAAAATATAGTCTTCTTCATTATGATCAAACTACTTTACATTTTTTACCCTTCTGTGCTTCCAGAAGTATCCCCAAACATTTAAATTTGCATTTTACTGATTTCCCCCCCCCAAATTTTTTTACTGTAATGAAATCAGACATCTTGGCTTCTGGAACTTGAATTTCTTGAACTTTACTTCTCTGATTTGATCTTTTTCTCTCTGCAAGTCTTTGCTTTCAACAATTTTTATTTGATTAAATACAGGCGAATGTCAGATGGGCTTTTTCTGCAAAAATGCAGGGAAGTTGCAGAAAACTGTAAAGATATTAAATTTAATGAGATGTACCTTGATACAGTATGTTTGAATGTAAGTATATATTCACACTTACCTGCTATGTTTTGTGGTGTATAGTGTGTACATGTGGTGCAGTTTTTGATTGCTGAATGCACAAATGCATTTTTTGTAGATGGTCCAAGACCCATCCCAGTTTGATGTTCTTGTTATGCCAAATTTGTATGGAGACATCCTTAGGTAAGTCTGGCTACACATTTTAGCCTACAGTTTATTTATAAATGTTCTAAAAATAAATTGTAGCTTAAGAATTTTAATCAAGGGTTATAAAAGTAGCATTTGTTAGAAGATATGAGTTGAATTCTAACACCTCAGGTGGTGACATCAGTGGTTACATGTTGGTAGGTTATTCCGTTGTTCATTTGCCAAATTAGCTCTGGACTGTAGTTCCCCGACCATTAGTTCCCTCTTCCCACTTTACAGATATTTTATTGGTTGGTTGGTTGATTTCAGTGTTTTATCATGTATAGCTAGGGTGTTCATTTTTACAAGGTTTTTTCGGGAATAACTTTTGGCATAATTTCAGACCTTCAGGAAAGTTGCAAGAACAGAACAAAGAAATCCTGTGTACTCAGCACCACATTCACCAAATGTTAACATTTTTATCAGACTTATTTTGTTACTCCCTCCTTCCTCCTCCTCATTTCTCTGTCTCTACACACATACAAATGCTGGTGGCCAAATGGTGCTTTTGTTAAGTCCACCATTCCTTTTACATCTATTAGTTGGCATTCTACTGTAAGGATAAGCTTTTCTTTCCCTCTTATTTGTTTACGGACTTACCTATGTCAGTTAGGACTCTTGGCTTCTATTTTACTCAGGGGTTCTGTCCCTCACTATCATCACTGATATTGGTGTTTAGATTGCGCAGACTTGGCCAGTGTCAGTCCCTCTGAGCTGTGTCTGTGCCCTCTTGACACAGCCCCTTATTTGCTCTCTGGCATAGTAAGATGCTTCAGGCTCATCCTATATGTTCCTGACTAGTCCTGAAATCAGCCGTTTCTCCAAGGAGCTCAGGTTCTCTCAGTGGAGAATGGTATGTAAAGATAGAAGTCTGACCACTAGGTGAGCTGATTTGTTTTTCAAAGTGTTCTTTGAAATGTTTTTCTGCCCCCAGTGACCTGTGTGCGGGATTGATTGGAGGTCTCGGTGTGACACCAAGCGGCAACATTGGAGCCAATGGCGTTGCAATCTTCGAGTCGGTAAGGATCCTGGTGACACCTGAAGCAGAATTCAAGTCAGAGTGACATGAGAACCCAAGAGAGATTGTCTGCATAAGTATCTGTTAACGCTTGAGTTTTTCCAGTTGTCAAAAGAAAGTGAAGCTTTGTTTAGCTTTTTGTATAAGCTCAGTTTGTTCATTTATTTCCCTCTGGTTTCTTTCGTATCCTTATTATTTATCATGTTTCCTTCCTCAGTTAAAATATTTTACCAGAAGTTCACTGGATAAGATTGTTCATTCATCTTTTTACATTTAAAAAAAATTACTTTAGCTCTTCATTTTTCTGAGGCTTTATTTCTAAAACCTGTGTCTGGATAGCTGTTCCGTAGCTATTTTCCATCAGAGAGGAAAGCTGATTAAGAGCCCAGCTTCCCCGGAGGAGAGCTGTTTGCTTCTGTCCCCCTTCTGACTGTGTGCCCCCCAACCCCCACCACTGCAGGTTCACGGGACCGCCCCGGACATCGCGGGCAAGGACATGGCCAACCCCACGGCCCTCCTGCTCAGCGCCGTGATGATGCTGCGCCACATGGGGCTTTTTGACCACGCCGCAAAGATTGAGACGGCATGTTTTGCTACAATTAAGGATGGAAAGGTATCAGTGATCTTGCCACACTTGTGCTGGGTGAAATTAATTTCCTCCTTGGGTTTTGTATGTGAAGGACAGATTATGATTCTTCTCAAGGGGGCCAAAGGATTGGACATCAAGCAGGCATCCCTAATGCAGGCTCCCTGAGTGAACTCGGGGGTGTGCATATGTTGCATCTTCTGAAGGGAGGACCCATGTGTTTCATCAGGGGAGGGTTGAGAGGCACCGAGGCAGGGGCACCAGCGTGCAGTGGGAAGGACAGTGATGTGGGGGTTGGAGCAGGGCAGACCTGCCTATCCTGTTTGCTACCCATGGGATCTTGGCTAAGTCCAATAATTTTTCTCAGTAGTTTTTTCCCCTTTCCAGCAAACATCTATTGCATACATTATAAGGTATGGAGGATATAATAAAATAAGGAATAAGGTAAGGTCTTAGACTTCAAGGAGCTTGAAATCTAGCAAGATGTAGACGTGTCTGTAATACAGTGGTGCTCTGTGTTACTTTATATGCATCTGTGATATAAAAGTAATATAGAAGTTTTATAGATGTATTAATAGCTGATACTAATTGAATGCTTACATGATCTTATATTCCTTATGTATATATATGTGTATATATATATATATATACACACACACACACACACATATAATCTCAGCAAATTTCTACTACTCTGTGACACAGATACTGTAATTAAGCCCATTTAGAGATGAGGGCTTCTTAAGTGGCGCTAGTGGTAAAGAACCCACCTGCCAATGCAGGAGATGCAGGTTTGATCCCTGGGTTGGGAAGATCCCCTGGAGGAGGACATGGCAACCCACTCCAGTATTCTTGCCTAGAGAATCCCATGGACAGAGAAGCCTGGCCAGCTACAGTCCATGGGGCATCAGAGAGTCAGACATGACTGAAGTGACTGAACACATAAATGAGGGAACCGAGGCACAGAGAGGGTAGTTAAGTTTGTCCAAGGTCTCACAGCTCCTAACTGGCAGAGTTGGGGTTCACACCGAGTCTGGCTCTTACCCAACAAGCTTCACTGTTTCCATCCGTGGTTGTGGCCCATGGGAGGGTTGTGATCGATTATTCTGAAAGTGGGAGAATGGAGAAGATCATGGCTTTACAAGGCTGGGCCTGGAAAACTGATCCTTAGCCTGAGATCTCTTCATTAAAAAAAAAAAAAAGTTATCATTTTAAAAAAGGATAAAGTACACATAATACACAATTGACCACTTTAATAATTTTTGAGGTACACAGTCTACTGGATATTAAATAGCCAGTATTTTCACATTGTTGTGTGACCTTCACCACCATCCATCTCCAGACTTTTTCATTTTCCTGAACCAAAACTGTCCCCATTAAACAATGATTTCCCTATTTTCTGCCGTTGGCCTCAGCCCCTGGCAAGCACCATTCTACTTTCTGTCTCTGTAAATCTGACTGCTCTAGGTACCTCATGTAAGCGGAATCACACACTTGTACTGTTCTGACTGCCTTACTTCACTTAGCAGAGGTTTGTCTTCAAGGTTTGCTGCTTATTTTTTTTTTAATTCTGTACTTTCAAATTTCTGTGGCCAAAATATAAGAAACCCAAGCTTGTTTTTAACAGCCTGATATAGTCATATTGAAGGGCATGTGATTATATATATATTTTTTTCTGACGCTGTATTAGAGAAGCTACTCATATAACCCAGCAGAGAGATGCCTAAATTACACAGTAGGCTCTTTAAATTGCATAGGATGTGATGAAACAAGAGAATTAAATATATTGAGTCCTGTTTGGGAGTAAAGAGCATAAGCTGGTAGAAAACAGGGGAAATGGGAGGAATTCTCTCCTAAAGAGAGGAATTGAATAGTTAGTCATTTAAATACTTTCCTAGTATTGGTTTCTCAGCCTCCAAAAATAGGTCAAAATGTGTTTTAAAAAAAAAAAACAAACTTAAATTCCCCAAGAGATTTATGCAACCTCTTGTTTAGATTTGCTGTCAATGATATATCCATGATCAAATGCTTCCTTAAAATCTATTGTACAGATCAAGGGAAAAATTTTGGAAAGCCTCCCTCCTTCCCTTTGGGGTGAGAGCATCTTGTTTTGTTTTGTTTTTTAATTTTGGCTGTGCTGGGTCTTTGTTGAGGCATGCTAGTGGGTTCTCTTGTTGTGTGTGGGCTTAGTTGCTCTCCAACTCCTGGGATCTTAGTTCCCTGATCAGAGATTGAGCCCATGTCCCCTGCACTGGAAGGCAGATTCTTCACCACTGGACCACCAATGAAGTCCCAAGAGACTTGTTCTCATTCTCGCTGTGTTTCTGCGTGCACTATCCAATTAGCTTTTCCAAGTCTGCCTGGGGTAGGTGGATGGTGGTGGAGCCGGTCTCACTTTGAAATGAGGAACTAAATGAACAAGTAGCCAGGTAACTCACTCAGCCAGTGTCTCACTGAGGACTTTAAATAAAAACATTTTTTGCTTTGGTTTAACATGTGGGTACGTTTTCTGTCTTTGCCTTTTCTTTTTCTCAGAGCTTAACCAAAGATTTGGGAGGCAATTCAAAATGCTCAGACTTCACAGAAGAAATCTGTCGGCGAGTAAAAGATTTAGATTAAGGCTTCTACAGATGGTATCTGCATCAGTCACTCCTAGCGGACGCTTATCTGCATCAGTCACTCCTAGCGGACGCCACATCAGCCTGTGTTAGAATACTTCTTATTATGTATGCATTTATGCATTTGTTGCTTGTTTCTTGACAGAGTACATTTTTAGACCTGGCCTTTTTCTTAACAAAACTTTGCAGAGGATGCAGGTAATGTCCCTAGACCTGCTTTCAAAGGACTTCTTCCAAGTGCTTGTTTTATTTATTAAACGTCTATCTGCTATACATTTTTTGTAAACTCTCAAGTGAACTGTTATCATTTGCTGTTGTTAACCATTTTATGCTTCAGTTAAAATAGTTTTTCTTTCACTGTAAATATCATGATACAGAAATACTAAGAGAAAACATCTAACTTTTTAAAGAAAAACACTGATATTCTTGGTTTACGAAAAATATAATGGAGATAAAGCAGAATGTTGGCATAATAGCACGAGAGGATATTCTTATAAAACTGAATGGGCACAAGAGAAATTTCCTGGGAAAGTTTACATCAAAAACAGTGAATATGGTATATTTCTTAGCAATATGGAAAGTAAAGACTAATTTGTACTTTACATGAATTACTGAGTATGAATAAAGACTTCGGATGGGAGAAATATATAATGAGAGATGTAATTTTTGTTCATAGGATACGGGTAATATATCAGGTACAAAGACACAGGTGGATTGTGTGTTCAGTTATTTTAGTTATCTTGAGATTTACTGTTCTTGGTAAGAGCTTTTAATGAAGTGAAGGGGTGGTCCTTCCTTTTCACTGGACGTATATCAAGCATGGTACATAACACAGCCCTCCATCCCCTGTCCCTTGGTCCCTTGGGGGACCCTGACTTGGACCTGGGAGCAGTCCCTCTTCTGCAGCCTGTCTGTCGCTGTCCGGAAGTGGACCACACTCCCACTGATATGGCTAACAGGCCTCACCATATAAATTTTGACTGCAATTTAGGAACCTGGAGTACTGGCTATTAATTTTACATTTCAGTGGCTTCTCCTTCTCCAAAGCACCAAATCACTGCCCTCTGCCTCAGCACCACCAGGGAAAGAGGAGCTGTAAACTCAGCCTGAATTGATTCACAAAATTGTGCCATCCTGGGGCTTGGCTCAGGTACCTTCAGGTACCTCCCCATCCTTCCTGTGTTCCTCACCTTTAGCGTGATTTGTCTTTAATCTTCAGACACTGAGTCACTATTTTCATGAACCCTTCGGTCCAACACCAAAGGCAATTCATGTCCTCCTTGGCCCTTGTGTAACATCTCTAACCTGTGGCTTTGCATTGTCACAAGGGGGTTTTTTAACCACAACCAATACTCCTGTCTGGGTCCTTTTTTGAAGCTCGTAACCAGACAAATAATCTTATGTGTATTTTACTTTGTTTAAATTGCTGCTGCTTCTGTTTTATTGAATTGTGCTAATTATCAGTGACCCTTCGGTTTACACAAATAAAGAATTCCCAAACTAATTGAGCTGTATGCTTTCCTCTACCCATTTAGATGCCTTGTTTCATCTTGGCTCAGCTTGCTACTAAGGATGGCTGCTTGAAATATTCAGAGTGGGCGGAAGGGGCATGGTGGTGACAGACTAGCACCAGTTAACTGCTTTCACAAGAACATTCCCCTTGACCCCCTCCCTCACCTTTGCTTATTTCAGGGCACTAAAGTTCACTCGTATACCTATTGCACATTGTCCTGTGGGCTAAATACCCACCACTCTGGACTCATCTGTTGCTCAGTTGACAAAATCAGGTGCTTGTTGACAATTCTGTTAAAAAGTTTAATTTCAAGTTACACATTAAATACAATCAAATAGGCAGCAGCACTTTTATTAAGCATCGGAGTCAGCGGGCGTGTGCATTGATGGAATGCCTGGTAACGGGATGATGGGAGCGGCAGCATCCAATGACAGTCCACAGTAAGCCAGGCCGTTAGGGGAGTCACAACTGAGCACTTTCCTGGCTGCACATTTCATCCAAGCCGTCTTCCCTCTCCGCCCTCCCCTCGGCACCCAGTCTGCCTCCAGCTGGCCGGTGAAGTGAGCTAGCAGCCTGTTAAATCTACCTGAAGCTAAGGTCCGAAACTGTCAGCCCTTTAGTTCTGGAAGGAGAGCTAATCTCATTGTCGCCTGAACAAAAAGCAGTACTTAAAACTGTTGACACATGAAGCTTCTCGGGATTGTCAACTATTGTTGGTGTAAGACCTGGCAGATACCAGGACTGTACCTAACCTGGAGAACCTAAGAGACTTGCCAGAAGTCCGTGTGCCCAGACTGAAGAGGACCTGGGGGTCAGGAAGACGCTCAGCCTGCCATCTTAAGGATAAACCAGGGAGGGATGACCCCTGCTTACTCTTTTTGCTCTTGGTAAAAAGAATCGATGACATCTTTGTATTTCTCCAGGACTACGAGCCGTTTCAGTTTCATTGTGGGACCTAAGAGAAATTGGAAGAGATGAGTGAGGCCTGGGCTCTGAGATGTCTGTGAAGGTTATGTGGTAAAGCTCTAGACTCACTAAGTTCCATAACTCTGGAATTAAGCCAGATCAACAAGTAGCCAGCCTCCAAAATGGCCCATGGTGATCCCTGAACCTGGCAGTCATACCCCTTGTGTGGCTCCGTCCCACACTGTACCAGAGTTGGTCTAAGTGGCCAGTAGAATACAGAGGAAGTTGGGTAGTTTACATGACATGACTAACAGGCAGATCATCTCTGCATTTCAGTGATCACTAATACGATGTTGGACATTATGATTTGATTGCTTGTGATGGGGGCAGGGGAAAGCCCTGGCCCAGGGAGGGCCTCTGCCATGGTCTTTACGAGAGGTCTTCCAAGTATCACTTTTCTTGGCCTTGGTTCTCTTCTCTAAGGCAAGGCTAAAAGGGCTCTGCTTTGAGTAGCTTAAATTCCATTTTGTGCTAACTCACACTTGGCTGTGTAACTGGAGACTTTAAGATCAAAGCCATTTATAGAAACTGCTTAGAGAGGACATCTGTCTGATTGACGTTACATTCAATTTGTTAGCACCAGACAGTCAGATAAGCTCAGGGTCTCTGATAGCAGCTCAGTATTACTGTAGATAGTTGCCTCTGGGTTCAGCCTTGATGGGTTGGAAGGAGTCTCATTGAAAAAGCCATTTCCACCTCGCCCTGTGTCATGAACACCCCAAGATGCCACAGCCAAGAGCAACTTCATCCATCCAGCTGAGGCCACACCAGAGGTCTTTTCTGATTCTGTGGACCATTGGTCCAGAAGGGTTTCATCCCTTTACCTGTTGCATGAGCTGCCTTTGCAAAAGATTATGGTGTTCTCACTCCCTGAAGCCAGGTGAAACTCTAGCCCAAACTCTAACAGGGCCTTGGTGTCTGCCTGGTGGTCCCATTGTGCTTTCAGAGGAAAACGATTCCTTAGTCAAAGCAAAGTTAAATGTCATGTGTTCAAATGAATGAGTTCCAGCACATGTACATTGACCAGGCTCTACCCAAACACAAGCCCAAGCACTTAGCAGTCAAGGTCCTCCCACAGGAAGGAGGCAGGTGTCACCTGAAGTGCCATCAGGGACCTTTGGTTTGCCAAGGCTGCTTCCTAGTGGGCACCTCCCAGGCTCTGCCGTGGCCTCTGCCCACCTGCACAGCCCCTGCAATTGTGTAGAGAAAACACCTACCCAGCTCTCCACCTGAGATGGAGAAGTCCCTCTCAAGAATGGCCCACTTCTGGATGTGGTAGGGTCGTGCAGCTGCATTCATGTTGACTCTCTGGATCCCTTCTTCGATGGCCTGATACACGGCCTCATCCTTCTTCTCCACAACCTCAGATACCATGGTGGCTTTGCTGCCCACCCTCTGGCAGAACTCCACGGCTTGTTCCGTCAGATTATCCGTGGGCTCAAAGGTGTCAGGGTCCAGAGTGCACTGAAAAGCCAGAGACAGATCAGAACCAAGCCTCACTGCACAGGTCACATGCCCAGGCCTTGGAGGAGGTCTCACTGCTGACCATCACGGATGTGGAGCACTGTGAGCTGTTTCAGAGAGCTGGTTCTAGAATGAATAGGACATGCTACTCAGACTGCTTGAGCCCCTTAGAGCAGGTGGAAGGAAGGGAGGACTGAGATTTAGATGACCTCAGCCAATGAGATCATCTTTTAAAACAGGGGCCACAACTCTGGGCCCATCTACTACCCCAGAATCAGATACCAGACACCAGACTGGGAGGTGTCTACAGCACTTTGTACACTGGACTGTACTAGAAAACCCAGGATCACCAAGATAGCACATTACTATTACTAACTCTAACACGGGGCAGAAGGGATTCCTGTATGCCACGGCTGCCCCGTAGTATGGGCAGAACCCACTACTTATTCCAGAATATGGTTGTGACATCCACACTGTCTTGGCCAAACATTGCCTCTGTCCAGGGCCAGACTCACAGACCACCCACTGGCTGCTCTTTCCCCCACCCCCCAGACACACCTTCAAGGTGAGCAGCATGGACAGGAACTTCCTCTGGTCTCCAATCAGCATGGCATTGCTGATGATTGGCAGCTCCGTCTTCACGGCCTCCTCAATGGGCACAGGGGGCACGTTCTCCCCACCAGCCGTGATGATTAACTCTGAGGAGGCAAGGCAAGGCCCCCAGCATAGGCTTTAGTCCAGGGGCTCAGGACAAGTACACCGAGACTCTGCCTGGAGAGCTGACCCTCTATGGCCAGAAGGACCCAGGTTTGATCACACACCTGCCTGCATGATTTCCAGAAAGGTATTCACCCACTCACCGAGCTTCAGTTTCCCCTGGGAAATTGAGATGTGGGGTTCCCACAGGGATGCTGTGGGCATTGGGCAACATATATAAAGCACCTCTTCCTTGGAGGTGTCCCCAACTTTCTTCCCTGGGGGAGCCAAGTTGCTCAAGGGAAATTTGAAGTTTCATGCTTTATTTTAAATTTTATGTCCAATTTGTTTTCTACTCTGCATCATATCCATGTTTGCATATAGAAATACAAAATATTATCCCTCATGTCTCAGTAGTTAGGATTCAGTGCTTTCACTGTTGGGGCCCAGGTTCAATCCCTGGTGGGGGAACTAAGATTCTGCAAGTCAAGCAGCATGCCCTCCCCTCCTCTCCCCCTACCAAAATTATGCCCTCCAATTTTCTGGAAAGACTTGCCTTGTTTACAGAAGGAGTTTGAATTCCAGGTTTGTCATTTATTAGCTATGTGACCTTGAGCAAATTACTTAACCTCTCTGGTTGTCCTCATTAGTTAGGTTGGAGTAATAGCAGTATCTTTCCCACGGGAGACAATAGTAAGTAAAACAATGTCATTCATTCATTGTCTTTCATTGGCCATTCATTCATACACCTAAAAACCTTTAACTGGCCCTACCTCTCAGCTCTGCGGCAGCCTGGCACCCACCACCTTGCTGGAGCTGGGGGTGGAGGGGCTGGGAGGCATGGTCAGAGGGAGCAGGTTCCTCCAAGCCCTGAATCAACCCCCCAGGGAGCCCTGGGGTCCCCAGCTTCTCCAAGTGTTCATCAATGGCAAGGCATGTGGCATTAACTAAGAGCTCAATACTTATAGTGGGTATAAACAGTGGTGGCAGTATAATTGCTCCCACGTCCCACCGCAGCCTCAAACCCAGCTGGCAGCACTCACCTTTGAGACGCCCCGTGATGTAGAGGAAGCCATCGGCATCCAGGCGGCCCGTGTCGCCCGTGTGCAGCCAGCCCTCAGGGTCAATGGCCTCACACGTCTTGTCCTCCATGTTCAGGTAGCCCATGAAGATGGTGCGGCCCCACAGGCAGATCTCCCCGATGCCCTCTGCATCTTCATTCACCAGCTTCACCCGGCAGCCTGGCACCACCTTGCCGGAGCTGGGTGTTGAGGGGCCAGGAGGCTTGGTCAGAGGGAGCAGTTTCCTCCAAGCCCTGGATCAACCCCTACAGGGAGCCCTGTGGCTCCCAACCCCTCAGTGTTCATCGACAGCTAGAATGTCCCCTCCCGGGATTTTTGTATTTTAATAGGGTCCTCATAGCTAAGAGGTAGGGCCAGTTAAAGGTTTTCAGGTGAATGAATGAATGAATGAAGGGACAAAATCTTAATGGGATAACTTCAAGTGCTGTGATGGGCAGGCAGGGAGGGGAGATATTTAAGCACAACAGAGAATCCTTCAACTCACTCCCAAGAGCTGACTGCCTTCCCAGTTCACCAGAGGACTGGCCCAGTCCCCCCACCCAGCTCCCATCACAGCTGGAGCCTGGACCATCAACAATTCTGGGACACCCTCTAACACACCCCATGCTACCAGAGGGAGGGAACAAAGGGATGTTCCACCCTCAGAACACTGCTCAGGGAGCCTCTGGGCTGCAAGACTGTTTACATCCACAGACCCATGTGACACTGTCACAGGGACACCCCCACAAGACTCAGGCCTAGCAAATGGACTTGGCCCAAGATAGAGCTGTTGGCACTCAGGGATCCAAGGTCCAGTGGTCTGGGCCCAGGGTCCTAATCAGCAGATAGGCACCGACAGGTATCAGCAAAGATGTTCAGGTCAGCATATGTGTTAAAACCTGGGACACACCTGTAGAGCCGGTAGTTATAGGGGCTGGACATGAAGTGGGGGCCTGAGGTCTCACTGAGGCCGTAGCCCGCATATAAGCGGATGTTGAGGCCCAGGAAGAAGTGCTGTGTCTCCGCAGTCATGGGGGCTGCCCCGTAGAAGTTCTTCTGACACTTGGCAAAGCCTAGCGCCTGGCGGACCTTGGCTAGCACCAGGTAATCTGCCAGTCGGGTTGTGAAGGGCTTCAGATCGCTGGTGGGAGAGGGAGAATGGCTCACAGAAGACAACACATGCACACACATGCATTAAAAGGGAGGGGGTGGTCAGTGGGTACCCTGAATGGCAATTTCAGTTATCTACTCTGATTGATTAGTGGTGATGCTGAATCCATCACTAAATATTTTCAATATTGGCCCTTCCTATGAACATGAATGCATACATAGATGTATACATGTAGTTTTGTGCAAATA
The DNA here is from genome assembly GCF_033118175.1 of Dama dama. Taxonomy (NCBI): domain Eukaryota; kingdom Metazoa; phylum Chordata; class Mammalia; order Artiodactyla; family Cervidae; genus Dama; species Dama dama. Next base: position 38,901,754 of record NC_083693.1, read on the forward strand.
CATCTTGAGCCAGGAAGTCAGAAAAACAGATTCAGTTGTATATGACAACACAGATGCACAAAAGTGCACACACAATAATATGCACATGCAGACACTTGAAGTATGTATGCATGGACACGTGTACACATGTGTCTGATCTCATTTGAAACCCTTGAATGAGTCGTTTACACATATTTACTTTTCACATCCATGCAAATGAAGTGGTACAGACACATGTACACATCACATGTGACACGATACAGTTTCACAGACACACTAGTGGTAGAAAACATTTCTAAATTGGAACAGATCAGATTTATGCTGTTGACCCTCCTACAGCACTGGGTGAGAATTTAAAAGCAGTCAAAAGGCTGTGGGCGGAAGATTGGGATGTTGGGAAGGCTAGAAAAGCCCCCATCACTGTGGCCTCTACTTGAGCCACCTCCTGAAGTCAGGAGTCCCCTCAGGAGACTGCCAGAACCTGCTCCCAGGGAGGTGAATGCTACTCCAGAGGGAGCAAGTCAGTCCTTGCAGTCAGAACCCAAAGATGGGGTTATTGTCTCCTGTGAGATCTGGGAGAACAGGGGCTCAAGCCCAGCCACTGATAGGGCCTCTGTAAAGGGGTCTAGACAAGCCCGGCCTCTCAGATCCTAGGTTGTGTCCCGGGGTTATGAGCCAGCCCTGCTGCCTCCCCTGGCCTCTTCTTCCCTGGCCCCCTGTACCTGCTCGGGCAGGTGAGGTTCTGCTCCAAGGTCACCGACATGGCCCAGAGCAGCATCTTGCGCCGGATGAAGCCAGACTGAGCCGCCACCTCCTGGATCCGCTCCATGATCTTCTCCCACACCCGAGGCACCCCCATGTGGGACGTGGGCTCCACCTCCCGCAGCGTGTTCACCAGACTCCCCTGTTCACCGCCAGCGAGAGACAGGCATGTGGCAGAGAGCCAGCTGGGAGCCAGGAGGCCTGTCCCCAGAGTCAGCGTACACCCGGGCAGGCCGCCTGCACACAGGCAGTAGCACAGGTGCACACCATGCAACTCACGTCACATACTATTGGCTAGGACTCAACAGCCATCCCTTCCCCGCTCCTCTTTGTTAACAGAACCCTGCTGTTGCTCAGGTACTCGGGTGGCCAGTCCTGGTGGCAGTGACTTTTCTATCAGTCTAACTCAGACATGGTCATCTCATTCCCCTAAGCAGTGACTGGGCTTCCCAGGTGGTGCTAGTGGTAGAGAGTCCACCTGCTAAAGCAGAAGACAGAAGAGACGCAGGTTCAGTCCCTGAGTTGGGAAGATCCCCTGGAGGAGGGCATGGCAACCCACTCCAGTGTTATTGCCTGGAGAATCCCATTGACAGAGGATCCTGGTCACTTACAGTCCATAGGGTCACAAAGAGTTGTACATGACTAAAGTGACTTAATACGCACACACACTAGCAGTGACTAGTTGAGGAATGGATGTGGGACATGATTTGGGCCAATGTGGGGGGAGGAAGAAGTCTGCTAGGGGGCTTCTGGGGACATTCTCCTCACGGAAAAAAGGAGCCCAAGCACAGGTGTAGTGTAGGAGACCGTGATGCAGCGCAGGGCTGTGGCTGTCTGTGACCATCCTGTGATCTTACACTGAGGGTGTCCTGTCCTTGACAGTGCTGCGGACCCACAGAACCACTCTGACTCAACTTCCCTGTACATAATATCACTAAGTTCTCTTCCTGTGTGGTCATCTGAGTTAGGCTGTGAACACACAGGGGACCGGCAGGCTCACAAATGCTTGCACAGGGCCCACAGACACAAGCACACACATGGGCACACCTATAGGCAGAGAGGCAGACTGACCTTCAGAGCATCGGGCTCGGCAAAGCAGACCTGGGCCCCCCACTGGATGCCTGTCCACAGGTCATAGATCTGGGCGGCAATGTGGCTGAGAGGCAGGTAGCTTACCACCACCTCTTGCTGGATTTCCGCAGGTTGGATGTCACCGGCCTGGCTGCCATACCGTGCCGTCCATGTGATCTGGAGGATGGGCAGATGGGCCTCAGGCGGTGTCTTCAAGTTAGCTCTGGAAGTGCCCACAGCTGCGGCCACCCTAGGAGCTTGGGGTACTTCTTTGGAGTGTTCTTTGAACATCTTCCTGGGTATCTCTGCAGGAACCCCTCTGGGCCAGGCCTTACCCTTCCATCCCCCTCCACTTTGCTGGGCTCAATCTGGACCACAGACTTAAGAGCTGTCGTGCTTATCTCAGATCCCTGTATGGAGGGGCTGAAGGAGTCCCCTCGAGGGCTGCTGGGGAAAGGCCACTCACTGCCCAGGCCCCCCCTCTGCCCACCCCCACGCATCTGGGTCTCCGTCCTACATTGTCCTGACTCAGCATCACACCCTTGGGCTTCCCAGTAGTGCCTGACGTGTAGACCAGTGCGCAGCACTGGTTAGGCTTCTGGGCATTGATGATGGTGTCCAGGGCCTCCTCAGGCACCTCATTCCCCAGCTCCATGAACTCCTCCATCTGCACCAGGTGGGGGAGTGGGGGCAGTCCAGGTGAGCTGGGTGGGCTCACACAGGCCCCACCTTCCCCCCAGGTCACTCTACCCATACCGTGTACACGCTGGGCATCTGTGTCGGAGGAGGTTCTCCATATATCACTACTGCCTTCAGATGTGGGAGGTTTTTCCAGATCTGTGTTGACAGAGAAAATAAGTGGGGTTTCATTAAAAATAAAAGCCACTTCTTAAGAAGAGCTCCATCCCCAGGTGTTACCCAGCCTGGCAGGCGCCTTGTGGCAAAGGTTGTTGGTCCCCAACTCTGACCTTTGACTCAGCAGGACATCTGCCACCCTTAATGCCTGGTTTCCCATCATGAGAACTTTGGAGCATCAGAGGTGGAACAAACAGGGGGCAGGGAATGACTTCCATTAAAGGAAAGCCAGACAAGCTGGGGCCTGGCTGAGCGGAGCAGAGGACTGTGTAACTATGGAAGAGAGAAGCAGAGAGGAAGGGGTAGAGGATATCAGAACTCAGTTATCTCATGAGCTGAGGTGTCGAGGTCACAGTTCAGGAAAGCTAGGGTGCCTAGAATTTGTGAGATTGAAAACCAGACAGGAGAGAACTGGAAGAGAAAGAGTTCGGTGAATCTTTTAGGTGTCTTCTTGAGTCTTTGGTGGAATACCAATCCGCACAGGCATAGGTGAAACTTCATGAAACTGGAAGAAGAACAGATGCTGGAGAAAGACCAATGGCTGGGGCTAGAAGACAGACAAGAGCTTGTATGGGGCCAGAGATATTCATGTTTCCATCAGCCAGAGTGAAGGGCCCTTAGGAGGTATGAAATACAGACTTCAGAAGCGACAAGTGTTAGTTATGGGGCTAAATTAGCCTTAGAGGAAAGGCTATGTAAACCTGCCCTGAAAGGCTTCATTAAACACAAGTTTCAAAGCGAAGTTGAGAAAGAGAAAAAAACTGGGATAAATTAACATGGGGGAGAAAACTAAGAAACCTAACATATATGTAATTGGAGTCCCAGGAAACATTTTTAATTGAAAAAAGTCTGAGAAATTTCTAAATTTGATTAAAACTATAAATCCATCAATTCAAGACTCCCAGTGCATCCCAACAGGATAATCACAAAGAAAACCATGCCAAGACACAGCATGATCCAACTGCTGAAAACCAGTGATAAAGGAAAAAATCTTAAAAGAGGTCAGAGAAACAAGATATACCATGTGGAAAGGAACAAAGATAAGAAAGTATAGACTGTTTATCAGAAGTTATGCAAAGTAGAAAACATTGGGATGGAGTCTTTAAAGAGCTAAGAGGAAAAACAAAAGAAACCCCATCAACCCTGAATTCTAAACCAAGTGAAAATACCTATCGAAAAATGAAGGCAAAAATGAGAAACTGACAGAAGGCATTGCCCTTGGACTTGTATTCCAAGAAATGTTGAAGAAAATTCTTTAGGAGGAAGGAAGACAAACCAGATGAAAACTCGGGGAGGACATGAAGGGATGAAGAGAGCCAGAAATGGCAAATATGTGGGTAAACCAAAAAGAGACATCTTCTCTTTCTTTAAAAAAATTTTTGAATGATACATGGCTATTTAAATACTACATTGCAGTGACTTCTCTGGTGGGTCCAGTGGCTAAGACTCCGTTCTCCCAGTGCATGGGGCCCAGGTTTAATCCCTGGTCAGGGAACTAGATCCCACATGTCAAAACGAAGAGTTGAGCTTCCATGCCACAATGGAGATCGAAGATCCCAAGTGCTGCAACTAAGATTTGACATAGCCAAATAAATAAATAAGTAAGTAAATAAAATACTACATTGCGGGGGTTATAACTTACATAGAAGTTGAGTATGAATGACAATAGCACAAAGTATGGAACGGGGACACAAGTACACTGCTGTAAGATTCATATGTCACTTGCAAAGCAGTACAACATTACATTCTAACAGTATTTGAAAGTAGACTGCGATGCATTAAAGATGCATATTGTAAGCCCTAGAGCAAACACTAGAGGGAGAACTGAGAAGTCAGTAGATAGAACGGAATGAAAGTGAAAGTGTCAGTCGCTCAGTCGTGTCCCACTCTTTATGACCCCATAGACTGTAGCCCACCAGGCTCCTCTGTCCATGGAATTTTTCTGAAAAGAATACTGGAGTGGGTTGCCATTCCCTTCTCCAGGGGATTTTTCTGACCCAGGGATTGAACCCACATCTGTTGCATTGCAGGCAAATTCTTTATCATCTGAGCCACCAGTCATTCAGTTGTGTCAGACTCTTTGCAACCCCATGGACTGCAGCACGCCAGGCCTCCCTGTCCATACCAACTCCCGGAGTTTACTCAAACTCATGTCCATTGAGTCAGTGATGCCATCCAACCATCTCATCCTCTGTCGTCCCCTTCTCCTCTGGTCTTCAATCTTTTGCAGCATCAGGGTCTTTTTGAGCCAGTTCTTCACAGCAGGTGGCCAAAGTATTGGAGTTTCAGCTTCAACATCAGTCCTTCCAATGAATATTCAGGACTGATCTCCTTTAGGATGGACTGGTTGGCTCTCCTTGCTGTCCAAGGCGCTCTCAAGAGTCTTCTCCAAAACCACAGTTCAAAAGCATCAATTCTTCGGTGCTCAGCTTTCTTTATAGTCCAACTCTCACATCCATTCATGACCACTGGAAAAACCATAGCCTTGACTAGATGGACCTTTGTTGGCAAAGTAATGTCTCTGCTTTTCAATATGCTATCTAGGTTGGTCATAACTTTTCTTCCAAGGAGCAAGTGTCTTTTAACTGCATGGCTGCAGTCACCATCTGCAGTGATTTTGGAGGCCAAAAAAATAAAGTCTCTCACTGTTTCCACTGTTTCCCCATTTTTTGCCATGAAGTGATGGGACCAGATGCCATGATGTTAGTTTTCTGAATGCTGAGTTTTAAGCCAACTTTTTCACTCTCCTCTTTCACTTTCATCAAGAGGCTCTTCAATTCCTCACTTTCTGCCATAAAGGTGGTGTCATCTGCGTATCTGAGGTTATTGATATTTCTCCCGGCAATCTTGATTCCAGCTTGTGCTTCATCCAGCCCAACATTTCTCATGATGTACTCTGCATGTAAGTCAAATAAGCAGGGTGACAACATACAGCCTTGACGTACTCCTTACCCAATTTGGAACCAGTCTGTTGTTCCATGTCCAGTTCTAACTGTTGCTTCTTGACCTGCATACAGATTTCTCAGGAGGCAGGTCAGTGGTCTGGTATTCCCATCTCTTTCAGAATTTTCCACAGTTTATTGTGATCCACACAGTCAAAGGCTTTGGCGTAGTCGATAAAGCAGAAGTAGGTGTTTTCTGGAACTCTCTTGCTTTTTCAATGATCCAGCGGATTTTGGCAATTTGATCTCTGGTTCCTCTGCCTTTTCTAAATCAAGCTTGAACATCTGGAAGTTCATGGTTCACGTACTGTTGAAGCCTGGCTTGGAGAATTTTGAACCACCAGGGAAACCTATAGAATGGAATACTCAAAAATAAAACGAAAACAAAAAACTCCATTCAAAAGAAATCACGAGAGAGGAGAAAAGGATCAAGGGATGGATGGGATCAAAGAACAAATAGGAAAGAACCAAGTGGTAGTTTTATAGACAATTTTGTCAGACTAGATAAAAAGTATGACTCAACTATACGCTGTCTATAAGAGACCTGCTTTAAATATAAGGACATATGTGGGTTAAAAGAAAAACAGTGCAAAAATGTATACCATGCAAACATTGATCAGAAGAAATCTGCAGTGGCTATATTTATATAAGACAAAGTAGCTTTGGAAGAGTGGTTCTCAGAGGTAAAGAAGGACATTTCTTAATTATAAAGTGGTTAAGTCATCCAGATGACATTACAACATAACTATGTACATACATGACAGAGTTTCAAAATACACAAAGCAAAACCAGATTTAAAAGGATAAATAAATAATCCACAATAATAATTGAGATTTCAACCCTCAGTATTTGTTACAAATAGAAAAAAGAGATAGAAAATTAACAGGGATATAGACGATTTAAAAAACATATCCATCAAGTTGACATTATTAACATTTATAGAACATTCTACCCAACAAACTGAAGAATGCACATTCATTCAAATATGCATGGAACAGTCACCAACATAGGCCAGTTTTCTATCTACCGCATCTACTTGGTACAATCAGGGTGTTTCAGGTAGCAAAGAGCCCCAGATGATGAGAGAGAGTTCTTTCTTTGGAAAAGAATCCTAACTGATCAATTAGAAAACCAGTGTTTTCCCATGGCTCAAGTATTCAATAATAATTAATTCAGGCAAAGTTCATCAGTGGAGAGTGATGGGGAATGTTGTAGTGGATGAGCAGGTGGCCACCCGAATCCAGGGAATGAAGCTCAGCATCAGTATAAGCAGTACTCCCTGACATCACATGCCTCTTGAAGCTGTGCAATGGGAAGTACACAGCACCACCTACGGGGTGTTTTTGCCAATTACCATCTAATCTGAAGGGCATCAAGGCTTGCGATCTAACAGGAAGTGTGGAGGTTACAGGGACAAGCTACACAACAGCTCAGGACGGCTGACCTAGTTTCTGCAGCATGTCTATGACAGAGGCTCTCACCACTTGAGCCTGTGTCAGAATCACCAGGAGGCGTGGGCCCCACACCCTGTTTTTTAGAATCCGTAGGTCTGGGTGGGTTCTGAAACTAAGTTCCTGGGTGATGTGACTCGTCCTGGACTGCACTGGTCTATGGGACAGGACAAAAGGTGGGGGCTTTGTTTTGAATTAAAAGACTCTTAAGAGACACCACCAAAGGCAACACATAGGCCTGGTTTAGATCTTGATTCAAACGAATTGCCTGGAAAAACACATTGTCGGTATTAGACGATAGGAAAGAATTCTTTGACTAGTGTAAATAAAGGTGATAAAGTTATTGTGATGAAGGAACTGTCTTATGTTTTATAAATATTGAGCTATTTAGGGGGTGAAATGCTGTGATGTCAGAGATTTGCCTTCAAATGCTTCACACTGATGGGTGTGATGGGAAAACATTGATGATTATTAAATCTGGATGATCACTCTATGAGGGTCCACTATACTCTTCCCTCTATTTCTGTTTGTCTGGAAAGTTTCAGAACACAAATTTTAAGTAATTGCCTAGGGTGGACATTTCTGATTCAGTAGGTCTGGGCCTCGGTTTCTTCAGTGGTGAATGGGGCAAGGGGAGGACGTTTGGATCAGATCAACCGTCTATGCAGAGGGGGTTGTCTCCCTGAGGGAGGGGGCAAAAATCTATTTGGGGGAGTGTTTTTTTTAATTAAAAAAATTCTTTTTTTGGCCATGCAGCGTGTGGGATCTTAGTTCCTCAACCAATGATCGAACCTGTGCCCCCCTGCATTGGAAGCACTGGGCCTCCAGGGAAGTCACTATGGGGGGCTTTTTATAGTTCTACCACCCTCCCCAACCTGAGTGCCCACGTTGAGGGGTATGTGACTCCCTTGGGCGAGGCTGAGGAGGTGAACTAACCATTGCTACTTAGCAGGTGAGGCTCCTGCCAACTTGGTTCTCAAGGAATCTTAAACCACTGGGGTCTCCGGGAAAGCTGGCCTGGGTCAGGGGCCTCTGGCATCTATGAAGAATCTAAACCTGAGCGAATCAGGGTCCCACTGAGTCCTAGGGGCCTGGTACACCCCTGCTATGCACTATTCTCTAAATATTTGTCAGCTTTCTATTAAGTGAGGGCTTCCCTTGGATCTCAGCTGGTAAAGAATCCGCCTGCAATGCAGGAGACCCCGGTTCAATTCCTGGGTTGGGAAGATTCCCCAGGAGAAGGGAAAGACTTCTTTCCCACTCCAGTATTCTGGCCTGGAGAATTCCCATGGACAGAGGAGCCCGGCAGGCTACAATCCATAGGGTTGCAGAGAGTCGGACACAACTGAAGTGATCTGGGACACTCTATTAAGTGAAGGGTCTGAGTGCTTGGGGAGGGCAAGGAAGGGGGTGCTAAGGACAGCCCAGCCTCACCTCAGCCTCTCAGAGTGGTTCACTCTGGACCACCTCCTCTGCACCCAGACTGCCTCTCCCCAACTCAAGCATTGATCCAAGTCAGATAGAACGGAGGCACTCGGAATGAGAGAACCGTGGAAACACAGGGTTCAAAAGGAGTGGAGACGGAAAAGGACTTCTCCACTTGAGCTGAGGGAGGCCATCTAGTCTGACCAGTCTGGGGCTCCAGGTCCCACTGTCCCAGGAGGTTGGAGACCACTTCTCCCGCCCTCAGGTGCAGGGGTGTCTGAGGTCCAGGTGACAGCTCCAGAACCAGGGCCAAGTCAACCCAGAGGAAGCCTCTCTGAGATGCCAGCAGCCACGGAGGGCCTTGCAGGCTGCTGGGTACAGCTGGGGCACAGAGGTGTCCTCAGGCCACTGAATGCCAGCGTGGTGCACATGGGGACAGGGCCAATCAGGAAGGGGCCTTAAATGGATCAGGAGGCATCAGTGCTCTAGAAAGTGCCAGCTGCCCCAAGAGGCACTTTTGAGCTCCTACTGTGCCCTACAGTCTCTAGAATATGCTGCAGCACTTGCTCTGGCTTGGCCCAAGACCCACCCTGTGGCAGCCTGTACCCCCACTCCCCACCGAGACTCAGACTTGAGTGCTCACGTGTCAGAGCCCTGAACCACCCTCAGGGCACTCAACGCTTCCCTGAAGCGAAAGCCATGAAGGGCCATGGGCTGGCTGGGGGGGATGAGGGGTATGTTCCTTGAGCTTCCTGGGCCTCAGTTTTCAGACCTGACAAATGGGTCGGCGGCCATTGCCCTGCTGTGCTAATGTGTGCGTGTGCCGGGCAGGATTGCTGTTGAGGATGATGGGTGACTCTGGCAGGGAAGGTGGAGGTCTGTGAGGATGCCTAGCCTGACCCTTGTGGTTGTTGCCCCCTTTCCCCCAAACCTTCAGGATCTTTTCCAGCTGCTTCTGCGTGTCAACCATGATGATGTTGGCGCGGCAGTCATAGGCGATATACTGGCAGGCCTCAGGGGAGCTGGTCGTGTAGATGCCGGTGATGATGCCACTGTCAGAGACCCGGGAGGATGCGTGTCTGGGCGAGTACAGTGGCCCAACCCCTCAGCCCCGACCCTTGCCCAACACACCCATGGCCCCTGACCCCAGAGAGCTCCCATGGCCGGTCAGGCAGCTCAGCACAGCTGCCCTGGGCAGAAGGGGACAAAAGCGGGTCTAGAGGGGGCCCCAGGGAAGAGATGGGATGTTGGGGAGGGGGTGAGGGGCTCCTAAAAAGAGATTAAAACCCTCTCTTCACTCTCTGTCCCCCTCCAACCCACTGGAGACTCTGCCCCTCCCGCAGCCACTCACCCTGCGAATACTGCGCCCACTGCTGAGAAGAACCACTCCGGGGAGTTGAAGGCGAGGACGGCCACGCTGTGGGCCCGCTCCAGGCCAAGCTCCAGGCCAAAGATAGACAGGCCAGGTCAACCAGCAGGAAAGGGGCCTCTCATTCTCACCAAACCCCCCTTCCAGACAGCAGGGGACTCTGCCGGCCCACCTCAGGGACCAGCTCCCAGGGTCAGAGTGTGCCCTGGGGGACCAGCCACTCAACAGCCCTTGCTGCCCCTCCCAGGCCTTCCCGGGGTTCCCACCCCTCAGCGCAGTGCACCAGGCTTCCCAGCCCCCCTTGAGCGGGACAACAAATAAGAAGTTCATGCCACGTCCTGGCACATAGTAAGGGTCCACTGTACATAAACCCTCGGCCCCAAGCCAGAATGGACCATTAGCTCAATGACCAGGATGATTTTACAGTGGTCCTTTCTAAGGGCTTGCCCAGTGGGGCATCGGAAGGAGGTCTGTGAAGGCCAGAACTGGAGGCAGGGCTGGGGAAGGGAGAGTCCAGGCCTTGGGCAGCTCCCTCACCTTCAGGAAGCCCTTGGCGGCTTTGCGGGCCAGCAGGTAGTACTGGGTGTAGGAGATGTGTTCCCACGTGCCCTGCTGCTTGAAGCCCATAGCACTGAGGTCCCCATACTTGTCCAGAGCCGTGGAGAACATCTGATGAACAGTGCGGGGAGTCTGCGAGCAGATGGGGTCTATGCGTAGGCGGACACGCCCGTCGGCCCGAGTCGTCCATAGCGCCTCCTCTGCAGGGTCGGGGAGACCACAGCTTGTATCTTGCCAGCCAGGGCTTGTCCCCAGGGGATTCCCTGCTCCTCCCCTGGGCAGAGCTCCCGGCCTCTGGTTCCCACAATGCCTTGAGCTCTGAGCTATGAGGGCTGGCAGACTCGTGAGGAGGCTGCCTGGAAGGGGATGCCCGACAGGCTTGAGGGATGGGCAAGGCTCTAGGGAGGCAGCAATGAAGAGGGCGGGCAGAAGGAGGCCTTGGGGACCCTAGACATTTTTCCGCTAGGGTCCATCATGCCAGCTGGAATTTGCCCCCTGAGGCTGGGCAGTCAGCAGTGGATTTGGGGGTTGCCCCAGAAAAGCAGGACTCTCAGATCCTCTGGGGTTTCTAACCCTTCCTCTGTCTCCTAAGAAGCAGTTGGGGACAGACCCAAATGGCAGAAGATCAGAACATCAAAAATAGCAACACTTCCAGGGGACTAGAGGAGACTGGAAACTAGCAGGCTCTGATCACTAGCCTGGACAATTTCCCAGTCCCACGAAATAATCTAACCATCTCTTTGCTCATCCCTGCCAGGGCCAGGCCCCATGTGAATAGCTCACGTGGGGATCTCATCTCATCTGCACAACATGGGTCTGGTAGTCCCATTTTACAGATGGGGCGGCTGCAGCTCAGTGAGGTTCAGTCATTTTCCCATGCCTGACACTGTCCCGGGTACCACCTACCCATTAAGTTTACTGAGTGCAATAGGTGGGACCAGAGCCTTAGCATTTAGTCCATGAGATGTGGGGTGAGCTATTTGACCTCTGAGACTGTTTTTTCGGGGGAAAGGTGAGGGTTTAGTTCTCAGGGATGTTATGAGGGTCAAAAGAATGAAAGAGCTTCGGCATGTAGTTGGTGCCCAATAAATGCACCCCTTGCTCTTCCTCCCTTTTTCCAGATCATTTGCAAAGGAGACATGGATGGGTGGTCTAGACACTTGTCCATGGGACTGCCTTCTGGGGCCAGAGTCATCATTCTACAAAGGTGAGTCATGGGTGAGGGAGTGAGGACCACAGGGGCTACTGCGCCACCTGCTGGTCAACCCTCTCTGAGATGGAGAGGTCACACTTCCTTGGGCATCCGTCTTGAGGCAAGACCAACAGTGAGCTGTATGACAGACGGTTCTGAGGCAGCCAGCAGATGGACCTTGTCTCTTCCTTCAATCTTCTAGGGTTTCATGTGAACCCTGAAGTTGGCAGAAAGAGGTGGAGGCCCTGGGGCTGGGACAGAAGAGCCCATCCTTCCTCCCATGGAGGCCAAGGATGAGGGAAAAGGGGACATGGGTGCTTAGTTGCTCCGTCATGCCTGAATCTTTGGGACCCTTTGGACTGTAGCCTGCCAGGCTCCTTTGTCCGTGGAATTCTCCAGGCAAGAATACTGGAGTGGGTTGCCATTTCCTCCTCCAGGCAACCTTCCCAACCCAGGGATTGAACCCACGTCTCCTGCATTGCAGGTGGATTCTTTACCCACTGAGCCACCAGAGAAGCCATTAAAAGGGGACATATCCAGGCCCAAATAGGAAAACAGAATGTCTGGGGCAGGGGCATGGCTGCTTGGAAATGCAGGCTCGGGCAGAGAGAAGGTCACCCAGTGCCAGGCAGTGTGTACTGTTGAAGGCCAAGACCAGGCTGGCTGGCCTCCATGGCTGCCTTCTCTGACAGAGGCCCATCTCCAGCCGCTGCTGGATCCCCGCGCCCCCTAGTGGAGGTTTGAGTCAGCGCCTGCTGAGGAGCCCTCTCCAATTACTCCTTCGACTTCTCCAAGCGCCTTCTTCCAGGTTCTTCTTCCTGGAACCCCAGCCTGGCAGACCCCAGAGATCAACCTCTTTACAGTCTCCAACCCCTGCAGTTTGTGCAAGTCCGTTCACATGAGCAGACCAGGGGAAAGACACAGCCTGTAGAGTCAGGTCAACCTAGGTTCAAATTCCGTTCTGCCATTTCCTGTTGCGTGATTTTGGCAAGTCTTTCTCCTCCCAGCTCCATTTGAATAGTCTTCAAGCGCAAAGGGCTGGCAAGAGAGACCAGAGCCTTATACAGGTGGAAGGAATATAAAATGGTGCGACCATGTTGGTAGACAGTTAGGCAGTTTCTTAAAAAATTAAACTTACATCTACTAGGCTGCTGCTGCTGCTAGGTCGCTTCAGTAATGTCCGACTCTGTGCGACCCCATAGACGGCAGCCCATCAGGCTCCTCTGTCCCTGGGGTTCTCCTATACAACCCAGCAATTCCATTCTTAGGTATCTACCCATGAGAAATGAAAGTACATACCCCACAAAGACTTGTACAGGAGCATTCATAGCAGCATGAGTTACAGAAGGCAAGAGGTGGGAACAACAAATGTCCATCTGCTGGGAAGGGAGCTATGGCCTCTCCAGCCAAGAGAACACTATTTGGCTCTCCAAAGGAACACAGTGCTGATACAGGCAACACCATGAATGAAACTCAAAACAGATCTGGTGAAAGAAGCCAAAAGCAAAGGACCACATATTGTCTGATTTCATTTATATGATATGTCCAGAAAAGGTGGAAATGATAGAAAGCAGATGAGAGGTGGCCTGGGACTTGGGAATGGGGAATGACCACAAATTTGCATCAGGGGTCTTTTTGGAGTGATGGAAATGTTCTAAAATTGAATTGCAATGAGGCTGGTACAAGTGCAAATTTGCTAAAAATCATTGAAAAGGTGACTTTTTCAATGAAAAAGTGAAAAATCATAGTATTCACAATGGGCAAATTTGATGGCATATAATGTATACCTGAATAAAACTGCTTTTAAAAATGGAAGGATGGGAGGAAATGAAATTCCCTGGTAGTCTAGTGGTTAGGACTCTGCAGTTTCATTGTCAAGGGCCCTGGTTTGATCCCTGGTTGGGGATCCCACAAGACATGACATGCAGCCAGAAAAAAAAAAAAGGAGGAAGAATGCTAACACCACCCCCCAAATTGGCACAAGAATTCTGTAAGGTAGCCCAACCAGCATGCCCAGAGTCTGCCAGTCACTTTCCAGTAGCTGGTAGCTGTCTTCCCTTTCCTGATACAGGTTCTTCTTGGTGCTTAGGACTGAAAAGGTATATTTTCCTGTGGGCATTCTAGCTGCTCAGGTTCCACTACATTTGCCTGTTCCCCCAGGCTTGCCAAGAGAAAGAGAGATAAGTCTTACAACCTCTTGTGAAAGCTTCCCTCAGCCAAGAGTTTTCACTTATCACTTTTTAAGTTATAATCTTTTTAAAAAAATCACAAAACTATATATTTGTTCTAAGAAACAGGAAATGTTAGAAGTACATAATATAAAAATGGATAGGTCTTCCTTAAGTCTAGATAATCACTGTTGCCATTTGGTGTATGTCCTGGGTATACAGGGGCTTCCTAGGTGGCACTAGGGGTAAAGAACCCGCCTCCCAATGCAGGAGACCTTAGAGACGTGGGTTCGATCCCAGGGTCGGGAAGATCCCCTGGAGAAGAGAATGGCAACCCACTCCAGTATTCTTGCCTGGAGTATCCCATAGAGAGAGGAGTCTGGCAGCTGCAGTCCATGGGGTCGCACAGAGTCAGACATGACTGAAACAACTTAGCACACACTCACGCACTGTGTATATAAATATATGTACAAGGAATTAGTTTTAATTTTGTGGCTGTTGTCATTTTAGCCAAAGGGGGAAAAAAGAATCATGTTACTATTGTATTAATCAAGGGTAGCAAATCCAAAATGCCAACAGGGGCCAGGTAAGTAATGTATCAACATCAATAAAAAATAATGTATAATACTAAACAATAAATAAATGAATTGCCCCAGGATTTGCAAGTGAAACTCAGAGGCACAGTCTTCCTTTTCACAAAGAAATAGGCTCCCTCTCATTTTCTTTGAGATATATGGGTCCTGTAGTCCACCTTTTGTTTCTCTGTTTTTGACAAAGACAGAGAACAGTGCAATATTTCGCTAAGGGAAGCTATAATACAAGGACAGTGACCATTGCCCTGACCCCAGACTCAGGGTCAGGGAGGCAACAGGGAGTGGCGGAGACTGGCAGGGGGATACAAGCCTCATCTAAAGGGGGCAGCTGCTCCTTGGCTCTAGGATTTGGTGCCCAGGAAGAATGGAAAGCAAGAGCTACCTGAAATCTGGGTGTTTAAGTAGAATCACTTGATTTTTTAATGTTGCTCACACTTTAAAAAAATGTTATATGGACCCAATCAAACATCATCATTATCCAAATCATCCATCTTTAGCTTTTGCGACATTAATGTCTATCTCTCAGGACTTCCCTAGTGGTCCAGTGGTTAAGAATCTGCCTTGCAATGCAGGGGATATGGGGTCAATCCTTGGTCAGGGAACTAAGATCCCATGTACTGCAGAGCAACTAACCTGGCAAGCCGCAGCTAGAGAGTCTGTCTGTCACAGTGAAATATCCCAAGGGCTGCAACTAAGACCTGGTGCAGCCAAATAATATTAACTTTTAAAAATCTAGCAAAACAAAAGATTTTAACTTAAAAAAAAAATCTCTCTTTCTCTCCCTCATTGTGTGTGTGTGGCTGCATATTACTTCATTGGCCATATCAATTTCATAACATAATGTACATATCATAACCGCCTCCCCACTGAAAGATACTCAAATGATTTCCAGCCTTCAGCCCGGTTCTAGGCTTTCCTAAGGATGGATTTCTAGAAGTGGGTTTACTGCATCTGAAAAAAAAAGCACTTAAATTTTGATGGCTATTTTGGATAGAGTTCCTTTATCTGGTTTTTTCCTCTCCTGCAGATTACATGGTTCTGTCTTTTTGCTGCATTGGGGTTTTTTTTTTTTTTTTTTTTTTTAGCTCAGATGGTAAAGAATCTGCCTGCAATGCAGGAGACCTTGGTTGGATCCCTGGCTTGGGAAGATGCCCTGGAGGAGGAAATGGGAACCCACTCCAGTATTCTTGCCTGGAAAATCCCATGAACAGAGGAGCCTGGCGGGCTGCAGTCCATGGGGTCACAAAGAGTCAGACACGACTGAGCAGCTAACACACACATACCTCTCTTTTTACCCATGGTGCCTATGATTCAGGGATAAGTTGTCTCACCTCCTTCTTAGAAGAAGAAAAGAAGGAACGGACAAGGGAAGGAAAGGCAGTGGGTCTGCGAGTTCAGTCTCCTCTCAGCCTGGCTGCTTTGGGACAGGGATGAAAGCCCTGGCCCCTGGGGGAACCACGCCCTTCAGGAAGTGGGACCGGGCAGCTTGGCTCCGGCCTGGCCTTTTCTACGTTCACTGCACAGGCTCAGCTGTCGGAACCCCCAGACCACCAGAAGAGGAGACTGGTGGGAAGGGGTCTACCCTGCCCCTGGCCTCCCAGAGAGAGGCCCCATCATCGTCCTTCCCATGAAGGAGTTAAAAGGGTCACAGCTCCCGTTTACTGAGCACCCGCCTGCGCCGAGTGGGCTGCATGCCATCCGGTTGTGTGACCTCACACTGAACAACCTTCCATATTGTGCCGTAGCTGACTCTATGACTCTCAGAGAGGCTAAGCCATAGCTGGCAGAGCTGGGATCCCCACCCACAGTCTGACTCCCAAATCCACGCTGGGGTTGCGGTAGGGTTCCAGGCTGACCCCAGCACCCACACCTCCCCTGGGAAAGGACCGTCCCGTCTCCTACCTAAGTCCTATGCTCAAGCTCAGGCTCGGTGACCCTGGGCAGCTATGATCTCTGGCCACTTCCTCTTCCTACATTCCAGAGGTTCCCAGAGCCACCTTTCTTAACCAACATCTGACCTGCTCAAAGCCTCCACATCTCTTCTTGACCACAGGGTGATGCCCTCACCGTGGTCTCTAAGGAAGTCCCTCCCCAGAGGGGCTCGCCAGCCTTTGCCACCTAGACATGGCCAGCCTGAGCTGCTCCCAGTGCCCTGCATTCCTGCCCACCCAGTGCCTTTGCCCAGGCTGTGACTCTGCCTTGAACACCCTTCTTCCATCACACCCCCCTCTCCTGCCCTTCAGGCCCCAAGCGCAACCCCCTCACTGAGGACTTCAGTGCCCAAGCCTCACTGCGGGCCGAGTCCTGGTCGGATCTGCCTCTCCCACCAGGCTAGCGGCTCTCCAAGGCAGGTCTGACTCCTCCCTGGGTCCTGAGCACAGAAGGCTGGCTCTGAGTAGAGGTCAGGGGGCCTTTAGGGAAGCATGACTCAGCCTCTGTCCCATCCCGATCCCAGAGGGCTGGACTGAATGACTGTTTGTCCAGGGCACCCAGGCCTTCCCCTCCCTCCCGGCCTCCCTTCTCCCCAGGTGGCCTGAGGGTGGTGCAGGACACATTGCTGCCCAGGTATAGAGAGAGGTGGGCTCCCAGAGCAGGTGCCTGCTCCAGCGGCCCATGCCAGGCTGAACCTCTGTCCTGAGAGCCCCTAGGTAGGGCTGGCAAGACCCAGCCTTGCCCAGTGTCCTCCTGAGTCCACCATAACTCTGTGGCCTTGGGCTTAGGAACTGATAGGAAGGAAGGTAGATGAGTCCACCTGCCTGAGGTGTCTCATCCGTCCTCCCTTCTCATGTTCTGTTTCTCATATCTATGCATCCCCATCTCTGGGCCTTTGCTCACATCATTTCCTCTCCCAATCTCATCTCTGTCAGAGGAGAAATCTCCGGATAGCATGTTGGAAGATCCAGTCTTAGCTATCAGCAAGGTGGCCAGAGCAGTCAGAAGGGTCCCTTGCCTATGAAGCACTGACTCTTGGACATCGACCCCGCTCCCCTGGCCACAGCGATGAGACCAGAACCCCATGCCTGCACAGGGGCCATGAGGTCACTATGCAGGGTCCTGTAGGAATGCTCCTTGCGGGTCCCTCCTGCAGAGATCATGACAGACCTGCAGAGATCATGGGGTGGTAGGAGTCCTAGCACGGTTTAGGGAGCAGAGAGAAGCAGGTGGTATCAGCCAGGCACAGAGAGGCTGGGTTTGAGCAATGGTGGTTTCCCCTGGAGTAGGGAACCATGGAGTCTATTTCTTCCAACCCCCACCCCCCCATAACCACTTTCTAAGCTTCCTTTCTTCCCTGCCTGTCCTCACGGTAACCTCCATCCACTAAAGCCATTTGAACTCACCTACCTTCCGAGGTACCTGGGTTTCTCCTGAAATCAAAGAACATGAAGTAGCAAAGATTCGTAAGAAGTAAATAGACAAGAGTTGGCCTTTGTACTGTGGCAAGAGCACTGTGTTATGTGAAAGTGTCAATCGATATAATAGGGGACTGGCTAAATTCGATAGAGTATAGCCATATCATGGATTCACAGGCAGTCATCAAAACAAAGTATTTAAAAAATATTTAATGATGCAGGAGATAGTCACAATATAATTTCAAGTTAAAAAAAAAAGGAGCAAATAAAAGTGCATATAAAAATACATAATATATAAAACTGAAAAAATTTGTGTCAAAGTAATATTATTAAAAAACTTAGCACATCTTGGCTGCTCAAGAAATAGCTCTCTGGCCTTTCTGACTAGACTCTGAACTTCTGACGCAAGCGTTGGACTTGCAATAAATGTTTGCCAAAGGAATGAATTAAAACTACACATACGCTGCCCATCAGGGATATCGACTGAGACCTCAGTGTTGGGAGAAGGGGAGGGCATACTTGAGAAGTGGAGGCAGGGCATTCCTACACGCGACACAGGAGAAGAAACGGAGTCTCAGAGTGGGCAAGGATGGCCTAAGTCACAGCATGTTAGGGGCAGAATTGGGACAAGACGTCAGTTCAGGAGTTACGGGGCTGGTTAGTGAAGGCAGTTTAGGCTCTGGGGGTCCGTGGTCTGTTCCCCTGGGGAAGAGAAGAGTGGTGGCTGGGTCCCCTGGTCCTCTGCCACAAAGTGACCTGCTCAGAAGTGAGCAGGAGGGAGGGGTCATGAAGGGGCTCAGGACTGCCATGGTGCCTCTCAGCCTGCCTACTGGGAGTGAGTCCTTGGAGGATAGCAGAGATGTAAGGAATCAGAATGGGCTGCCAGGCCCTTCTAGTTGACCCCATCTCCTTGCCTTGAAACTCAACAGGGGTGTAGGTCTGCCCTGTGTCCAGCCAAGCTCACTGCTGTCATCATAGCCAAAACATGGCCAGGACCCAGTCAAGGTCCCTGTCACCCAGTTAGGCACCCAAGAGCCAAACCAGACCTAATTCTAGAAGGCAGCCAACAGTTAGACCAACAGCCTCAAGCACACATCCAGAGAGTGTCCCCTGAGTGTTTGGGGTGGGCTTTCCCAAGGCCCAGATTGCCCTTTGTACTGCCTTCCTCCCTCCCCTTCTCTCCCCCTCCCTCTCTCCCTCTCAAGTTGCTCCAACTCCTCTTGGACTGACCCGTCCTGTTTCTTATCAATCGCCCTTTATGCTGCGGGTGACTGGGCAGGCAGGGAGCTGTGTTCTCTGGGCCTCCGGAACAAAGGCTTCTAAACAGCAGAGAAAGTCACTCTCAGTTCACTGGGAAAGGCTGAAACAGGCGAGCAAGAGTGGAGAGATGAAACCCAGAGTGTTTTCTGCAACCTGTGGGAAAGGCCTTAGAATGAAGCGGATTAAGCAGAAGGAGGGAGACTCTGATCCTGGAATCAAATCACGTTGTTCCCCAGCCAGGACAGACCTCTCTTCAGGCTACCGGATCCCACAGCCTCTGTTGCAAAGTCCCGTCTGGTGACAAGCACCAGGAGGATGTCCCTTCACACAGGGACCCTCTGCTAACAGTCTTTGGAACCCATTTAGCCCTGCCAGACACTCCAGGGATATATAAGGCAAAGAGGCCATGGTGACTTCAGGACCTGACAAGAATTTTAAGTCAAGGCCAGCCTGGGCCACAGCAGTGTATCCAGCCCCAGGCACACCTATAATTGGCAGAACTGGACATTTTCTTTAAGGTAAGCTTTCCACAAGTGTCCCCAGAGGCTCCGCTTTTTTAGTAAGGTAAAGATTAAGATTACCATGTGTTCCCATTTCCTCTGACCTCTGCGAGGTCCTTCTCACCTTCCCCTACACTCACATCAGGCTGAAATGATAGCAGATCTTCTACCTCACACTGTCTCTAGGACCCCTCCCTGCCCCCAACCTCAGGCTCTGAGCTCCCTGAACTCTTTCCAGCAGAAACACCATGTCTGCCCTTGAAACGTGTGGGAGGGTAGGAGCGTGGGACTCAGGGAGGCCTAGAGACCAAGCCGGGCTGAGTTCCCAGCCTCCCGACCTCCAGCTCAAAGCTCCCCTGTGGGTGTGAGAGTCGCCTAGGGAGAGTGGGTGTGGGGAATAGGCATGACCAGCACTTCTACCAGCCCCATCCCCAGCAGCTGCTCCCCCTGGACACCCTCCCCTCCCTGTGGTCTTGACATTGCATTGCTCCAGCTAGGGTTCCTGCTCAACTTAGAAAGGGCTAGAAAAAAAAGTGATGTCTAGATCCAGCACAAGGCTGCTTTTGTATGGAGGTCAGATCCCCGCAGCTCTGCAGCCTGACACAGTGGGGCTGTTCCTGGGAGAACCGCCGTCTGGGCTGCTCAGAGCCCATCCTGGGGAGCACAGCTCAAGGACCCGCCAGCTTCTTGGGAACTTGAGGAGACTCAGGTGAACACTGAATCCTGCGGGCAAGGTTCCAAGAGCTCCCCAGAGAGGCTGCAGCTCGGCTATTAGGAGACAGGGGCTGGCCAGGGTGTGCAGGAGGGGAGGAGACCCCACCTAAACAGTCCCAAAGAGGAGTGTGCCAGTTCTGACTTCCACATCTTACTAGCTGTGTGGCTCTGAGAAAAATCACTGAACCTCTCTGAGCTCAGTTTCCTCTACCAAATGAGACTGATAGAAGTGCCTACTCCACTGCTGCCGCAAAGAGACGATGAAAGAATGCAAGTCAGTCCCTTGGCACGGAGCCTGTGCTAAGGGGCTTCAGTCGTGTCTGACTCTTTGGGACCCCATGGACTGTAGCCCGTCAGGCTCCTCTGTCCAAGGGATTCCCCAGGCAAGAATACTGGAGTGGGTTGCCATTCCATTCTCCAGGGGAACTTCCCAACCCAGGGCTTGAACCTGCATCTCTATGTCTCCTGCATTGAAAGGTGAGTCTTTAGCACTAGCGCCACCCAGGAAGCCTGGCACAGAGCTTAGCAAAAGCTGCTCTTATTAAGGGGGCAGATGTGTGGGGATTTAACCCATCTCCTAATCCCCTGAAACCTTCTCCCTAACAGTCTTTGGTGCAGATAGTTTCTTTCTCTCAGTTTTATGGAAATGGCAGTTTTGAGGCCCCTCCCCATGTGTGGCTGCTCCAATATCCTCTTCCACACAGAGGCTGGGCTCTTGGAGCCTCTAGGGAATTGTGAAACTAAGACCCAGGGCCAGGCTGGCACCCAGTGGGCACTCAAGCCACGGTGAACCTGGATCTTAGTGCAGCTGCATTCCAGAGCTTCCCCTTCCACCCTTCAAAACCCTGGAGGCTGCACGAGATGGAGTTGGGCAGAGCATGACCCATGGGCCAGGCTTGTGGGAGTTGATGAGGCCAGCTTGGCATTATCCTCGGACGCTGTGCCTGGGGTCCCGTGGGCAAGAAGGGACCTCAGTCCTGAGAAGCCGCCTCAGTCCCTCACAGGTTGTCCCTGTCTCCTAATCCCCAGCCCTAGATGCTAAACTCCTAAGGGCAGACCACTCAGCTCAGGCCTAAGCCTAACGGGAGTTTAAAAGTCTGAGACCAGCTAGAACTCGTCCTCATCCAGGAAGTCCACCGTGATCACCCAGTTCCCAGATAGCACGCCTTCCTTCTTCAGCCTCCGTGTGTCCTTCACCCAGAGCCTGTCTGCCCTCAGACTAGGAGTTCTTGGAGGGTAGGAAAGAAACCTGTCCATCTCAGTATCCCCAGCAGCCTAGCCCTGCACAAAGGATGGGAGTCCAGATGCACCCCCAGCCTGGCTGTCCCGACAGCTTTTGGAAGTCCTGGTAAATCTGAATGGCCTTGCTGCCTCCCCTACAGTTGCCTACTCCTTCCCCACCCCTCCATTAAAGCTGGTAACTTGCCCCCACCTCACTCTGGGGTGGCTGCCAGCCCTCGCTGACGGGACCCTCTCTGGGGTTCCCTACCCACCTGTTTGAAATCTGCTTCGTCTCTGTGCCCTGCTGCTGCGGGGCTGCCAGGCACTAATTCAGGTTAAGCAATTAAGGCCAAAGGGGTTGGCGATGACTCCTTCCTCCTTGGAAACACTCTGGACCCCGAATGCTCTGGGGACACCGAGCTTGCACCACTTTAGCTCCCTTCCTGCCCTTCAAGTTGCAAAACACCGAAGCCGTTACCCACAGCCAAGACTTCTGAGCTCCAGGGCTTTGCTGTGCTCATTCCCCGGGCGCTGACAGCTGCTCTGTGAGCACTGCAGAGACAGAACTATCTAGTTAGGAAAGCAAGCCTGAGCAAGCCGATGGGACCTGCCAGAGGTGAGACACAGCAACACAGCAAGTCAGCGAGCTTCCGTGGATCCCAGGACAAGATGCTGGAGTTACCTGGGCCCAGCTGGCCCCTCTCCTGGGCTCTCTTGGTGCGTTTCGAATGCTTCCCCTCAAAAGTTGGTCAATCTGGGGTCTCCCTGATGGTCCAATAACTAAGACTCCGCACTCCCAATGCAGGGGGCCCGGGTTCAATCCCTGGTTGGGGAATTAGATCCCACATGCCACCACTAAGACCCGGAGCAGTCAAAAAAAAAAAAAAGAAAGAAATCAGTCAATCCTTTCCTTGGTCCAAGTCTTTCTTCCTCTCTGACGAAGAGCAGAGAGGCAGAGTCCAGGAAAGTACACATTACAGGCCAGATCCCTGCCATGGTCACCCCGAGACACCCAGCCTGGGAGAGGGGCAGCTGTGAGCCCCACCAGGGTGAGGGGAGTGGCATTTGGTCTCCAGGATGCCAGGCAGCGGGGGAGTGGGGTATCCAGAGCCCTGGGCTGGCGTCACCACCTCTTTGGTCTCAGCTTCCTCTCTGACAAGGAGCATGGTGATCTGGGCCCAGTTTCTGCCTCCAGTCCATGACAGATAGGTCCTGATTCTGTCCCTGCCCTCACACCAGGCCTGTCCTCTCCCCAGGAAACCCAGGTCAGAAGAAAAGCTGAGGGAAGAGACCTGGGAATAAAGGCTCCAGTCCTCTTCCCCTTCCTCCTGTCCCCGATTCTGGCCTCTTAACTGCCCCATTCGGGGACTCTTAGAACTGGCCCCCCCCAACCAGTTCCACTTCAAATGCTACCAGCTGCTACCCCTAAACCCACAATCCCCGTCTGAAGACACCAGGCGTACCCGCGTTGGAGAACATCCTACAAAATACTCAACCAGTCCAGACTCTACCACCCAAAAGTCAACTTGCTATCTCCCTGACCAGCACCCACCCAAACCCCCAAGGGAGCCGAGGGGCCTCAGGGACCTGCCGCTCACCCTGGCTTCTCTGGGGGAAGCTGGGAAAGCTCTGAGAAAACCAGCACCGCCAAGGGATCTCATCTCCCTGGGCAGGTGACACAGACCAGAGACATGATGGCAACAATGGACCGTCCCAAGGACTTCTCAGAACCGGGGAGGCAGTGACCTGCTTCCCTGGGCACCAGTCACTTCCTTTTTTTTAAACTTCCATTGTTGCTACAATATCATTGTACAGCCAATAAAAGTGAACAAAAGCCTTGTTATTACTATCATTTTGATGACTCGCCAGGGTAAATGACAACTCTTGCCTCCCTCAAGGTGCAATTATCTGGAAGTGAACGTCATTAGAAGAGCATGTGGCCTCCCAAGGCTTCAAAAACAATTCTGCCAGTGCCTGCCTGCCAGCGCGCCCCTTGGCCCAGCAAGAAACTGCCTCAACCCACTTGGAAACTCCAAGGCCTTGTTTATCTGGGCCTCTGCTCCTCCTTCACCAACCCCAAGCCGAGATTCCAGGTACCCAATACGTGCACCAAATGAGGCCCCAGGTGTCTTGCCATCACTGACCTCTCTTCTTCCCACGTTTCCTAAGGAGAAAAACCTTCCTCCCACCGCCTTCCATCAAGCTTCGCCCTGATGGCCATGAAAGAAGAAGGGACGTAGTGGGGTCCCTGGGGACATGGAGATCAGTATTTCCACCTGGCCTGTCCCCCCCAAGTTTTGTCCTGTGGGTCACCTGGCTTGCTTCGTAGTGTCCTGTTAACCCCCTCCAGCACTCCCAGTACAGCTCCAGCCCTGTCCCGCCCACCCAGTCCTGCCTGGCAGCCTCCCGGCCAGCTCACCTGGAGGATTCAACTGGGCATCTTTCACCTTCTCTGGGGTCGAGAATTTGAGAGCATGGCTTGGGGGCTCTTTGGAGAGCGTCTGCCCATCAGTCAGGGAGCTGGAGGGGTAAGGGGAAAACAATTGTTAGAAGACGACAGGCTGGCCTGGGCTCCCGATGCCAGCCCAGAACGTGTCAAGCACCCCCAGGGGTGATACTGGCATCGCTGCATCCTAGAGGGCTCGGGGGTCAAGACCTTACTATTTGCAGGAGTTAACCTCACCCCCATGCCACGCTCTCCCTTCAGTTTCTAAGGGCTCAGTAGAAAGAAAAATCGAGCCCTGCTCTACTCTAATTTGCTGTGTGACTCTGGGAAAGCACATGACTCTCTCTGGACTCAGTGTCCCCATCTGGACAAGAAAGGCTTGGAGTCCGGGCATGCAAGGTTTGAGGATTGGGAGGGGCTGCCAAGTCCCTCAAGCCCACACCCACCAGCCCTCAGTCCCCGAGAACAGCCGTTCTTAGAAACTCAGAGCGGAGCTGAGGACACTCCTACAGCTCTCATGGGTCCTAAGCTGGCTCCCAAGTGAGGCCCTCTTCTCAGGGGTGTCTGTGAGGGTGCCCTGTGTCCATTCCCTGATGGAGAGAACAGGCAGGGGGACCAGGGAAACCTGGGGCTCTTGTCATCTGTTTTCACTCCTGGTCTAGATCCCCTTGCCTTCAAGGCTTGGTGGCCCTGGACAATGAATCCTCTTCTGGTCAACACAGCTCATGGGGTTACTGGGCCTCTACTATATACTTAGCCTCACTGCTCCTCCGCGTGATTCCTCCTAAGGGTTCAACTGGCCAGACCTCAACCTTCTGGGTGGATGAGCAGATGGGGTTCAGTATACACCTCAGGGTCAAGCAAGGCTGTGGTGTTACTCAGCTCTGGGGACACATGTCACAGTAATAGGCTATATAAACAGAACCTGGAGTTGTGCAGTGTGTAACCTGTGCAGCTGATCTTGGCAGCCCTGAGGCAGGCCCCTGGCTTCAAAGAGTCCCACCTGTGTGTCAGGGTGGAGCTGGTCCCATCCCTGCCCAGTTCCCAGGCACCTGGCTCAGTTACCTGCTTTTCACATTCGGTCTTACTTCTTGCTGGTACCGTAGGTTCAAACTGAGTTTGCGAACACACTCAGGCCCACCTGGGGGTAGTCTGTTTAAGAACCTGAGATAGGTTTTAAAGCAAAAGACATCATGAGGTTTTGAAAGGGGGAGGGTGAGGAGCAGGGAGATAAGGAGTGGGGTGCCAGGCTGGTCCCCTTCTCGGGAACTTTGTGAGCAAGGCTGGGCCACAGGGCTGGAGCAGCCCTTCTGTTGCTATGGTAACCTGCTCCAGGAGGCTGCCAGAAGGACTGAAAAGCATGCTTTTTTCAGATGAGGCCTGTTGTGCCAGCAGAGGGAAACAGAGGGTTCTGAAAACCGTAGGATGTGTCCTGCTGACTTTGGATCATCGGTCACTGCCACTACTCTCTTGGGTCGTTGAGTAAAAGCTGTCACCAAATGACCCCGAGCTCTGGGCTCAGGCAATTACAGGGCAAGCTGGGGGACACACACCCAACTAGGCTGAGGGTCCCACACTGAGTCTGGGAGGGGGGATGGTATCCTGTGAACTTGGGATAACATCCATGCTCTATCTTGGTCCCTGTTCTCAAAAGACAGGGCTGCCTGCTTAAACTGATCAACTTTTGAAATCACCCGCTGGGTAGCCACCCCCAAATTAGCCAAGGCCATCGTTGGCTATAATCTCCCACCATCTTAACTATTGCCTCACAAACAAGCTTGCTTTTAAATCCCCACCATCAAAAGGTACGGGCAGCGTTTCTGCCACCTAATCAAATTTGCGTAAACCGGTTCTGGTTTTAGAACAGCGAAACAAACACTAAATGAAAGGACACCTCAGGAAGCCAAGGGCCAAGCCTAACCATCAGATTAGACCCTTCTTCAGTCTATGGGGAGGAGAGACAGTAGGAAGCGACTTCCCGTGAGGACCTTTCCTGAAGCGTCTGCCCCCCGACCCTGCCCCACTGCAGCAGCAAGCCTCTTGTGACTCAATCACCTCTGCTGTCCTCTCCTCTCCCAGGGCCTGTCCTTTCCCTCCCTCAAGGAGAGGGTGGATCCTGTCCCCCTGCCTGTACTTGGTAGGACAAGAACCCCTTGAGGATGGCCCACGGAGGGTCTTACTCAGCTCTCTATGGGCCTGAAGAATATTGGATGCTTAAGACAAGGTCAAAATCTAATTATCAAAATGAGTAAAGAGTACTCTGCCCCTTGCTTGAACCTTCAAGATTTAGTCCCCTTAAGGGGAGGGTACCCTTGTCCATTGACTGAAACTGAATGTGCTGGACCTTCCTATGACTTTTTCCTGCTCACCCAGGGTCATACTAGTAACAGACTCTACCGGTTTGGCTTGTAACACGGAAGTGAGTCAAACTGCAGGGCATGGAGGGCTATCTGTCCTTTCCTGAGGTGGCTGCTGCCTCATGTGTCGCTGCTGGCCATGGTTGTCTTTCGTCTTTAATCCTCACTTGCGTCACTAGTGGTCACTTCTTGCCACTGTCCCTGTGCTGGCCTCCAGTGACTCACCTCCCTCCTAATTTGTGGGTTTTTTTTCGGTAGCAGGCTAGTAAATAAAACAGCCAAGCTTGTTAGAATTGTTAAGTCAGAGGAGATGGCTTCCAAAGTGGAATTTATAATGTTTTCCTGAAAGAAAAGAGTTCTGGGGAGAAATCCCTTCTGTTTTGACTCCTCAAGAGCAATTTGGGCCCCTTCTTATTCTTGCTGCTGTTCTAGAAATCACAAGTGGCTGGTAAATCATTGTGACAGGGGAAGTGTGAATATTATATAGTCAACCCAAGGAGCCTGTTAAAAGGGAGGAACACAGTATTCCCATGATTCTGGAATCCTCGACTACACCTGGAACGTGGCGCTCCAGAACTTGGCTCAGTGTCACAGGAGAAAGTTCCTAAGTAGCAGAATGACAGTGACGAAGAGAGAACAGCCCAAGGGGGCTGACTTGCCTCTGCTTTTGCATTCCTGGGAGAAAGAGGAAAATCCAAAAAGGATCCCTGAGGAGGACACGAAAGTGGCGTTGGTGGTAAAGAACTCGCCTGCCAATGCAGGAAACACAAGAGATGTGGATTCGACCCCTGATTCAGAAAGATCCCCTGGAGGAGGGGCACAGCAATCCACTCCAGTATTCTTGCCTGGAGAATTCCATGGACAGAGGAGCCTGGTAGGCTATGGTCCATGTGGTCGCAAAGTCGGACATGACTGAAGTGACTTAGCACAAGGATGCAAACTGCTCTCAACCCCAGTTCACACACACGGACTGTGAGCATCTTGCCTTACTCACTTTCACAGAAGCAAAAACTCCTTCAGTGTCTGCCCAATAGTAGCACGGGGAGCAAGAAAACACTTGGAGGGCACGTACGAGAGGTATATTGTGAGGTGTGTGGGGTAAGCAGAGGAATCTGGGAGGGCCTGTACTCTCCTTTCCCTGAACTGGCTCTCCTTTCTCCTCCTGTCTTCCAGAAGATCTGATGGGAATCATTTAAAGACAGAGCCTGCCAATAGCTTCCTTCAGCTCCTCCTTCAGGAAGTCCTCCTGGATGATCCCTAACACCCCCTCACCCTTGTAGCCCTCAAACATGCAGGTTTGGGCTTTGAAGCCCACAGGTAGCTTGAGAAACTTCTTGAGAGTAGGGGTCATGCCCGATTCAACCCTGTCCTCTGGCCCTAAGTGCTCTCTGGCAGGCAGTTGGAGTAAATGTTGGTTGGACCTAATTCTGCTCAAGTTGTCACTATGTGTGTGACATTTAAGTCAAGGGAGCCTTCATTTTCCATGTGAACCCCTCGTGGATGGGGATCCAGCTCCCATTTATTTCTGTTGCCCTTTCTTCCCATTCAGCACTCTGCTCTGTATCAGTAAGTACTCCATAAATGCTTTCTTGAAACAATAGAGCACTAAGATTTACCAGAGTTGGCCTGCCTGGGTTCAAGTCACTTTACTTGCTCTACAACCTCGGGCAAGTCATGAACCTCTCTGAGCCTCAAGTTTTCTGCCTAAATCCTATGGCTATTGTGAGGATAACACGATACATGTAGTGCTTAGGCTCTCACAAATCTTTTGGTGAATAAGTAGGAGGAAATTCTTTAGTGAGATTAGGAGGGTTATTAAATAGGGTGAAAAGTCCCAATCCAAGTCTGGGGGTCCAGGGACCCTGCCGAGCCCAAGAACTCTCCTCCCTAGAAGGCAGTGTGGGGGCCAGGAGGTGGGAGGAGGGTAGGATCCTTGTTCCTTACACGGTCCTCAGGATGGAGCTGGCAGACCTGAGCAGGAGTGCCTCTGGCATGGTCCCCAAGAGGTGGCCACACCCTGCAAGCTCACCCCGGAGTGAACGAGAACCTCAGAGAGCCTGTTCAGGCGTCCCCTGGGAGAGCCGCATCAGCCCCAGAGAGGCCCAGCACCACCAAACTGCCCTGCAACAGAGACACAGAGTGAGTCACCCTGTGACCTGACCAGGTCTGGGGCGACTGCCCTCCTTCCAGAGCATGACTCACTGGTTCCCAGCCTCGGTACCTGTCTGTAATTCACCACCACCTAAGCCCACATGTTCTGATCACATTGGGAACCACAGCCTCGCAGCAGGTGGCTGCCTTGGGCCCCAGGGCCAGTCAGTTACCTGGATGAGCAAATACATCAGATTCCGGGCCTCCTGACTCCTGTCCACTATTAGTAAACACCCCCCGACACCCCCGTACCACCACCACTCTTTCCCACCCCTTTCTTGTTCTGGTTCTCACCTCTCTCTGTCCTGGGGGCAAAAAGAGACTCTGTCTCCTACATGCTGCAGGGTATTTTCAATGGAGGGCATTGTCCAAATACTTCCCCAAATCCTAAAACCCCCCTGAGCAGGGATGGGAGCTGTGCCTCCTTCTGATCCCACAGTCCTGGGCACACCGGCTGGTCCCTCTGCACAGCTGGAGCTCGCGATGGCGGTGGCCTCGTCTGCAGCCCCGCTTCCTACTGGCTTCCCTGCTGCCCCACACAGCGGACCCCACACTGCATACCGCTCTTTAGTTGGCCTGACCTGCCTGTCTCATCTCAAGGATAAGGCTCCCCTGGCATCCCTCTTGCGATCCCTGATTCCCAGCCGGAAGACCCCCACCGAGGACTTACAGTGATGGACTGTGCACCTCCAGGGAGGGTCTGGCTGCCACAGGGTGCTCACCTTCCTCCTCGGGGCTGGTAGGCACAGGGCAAAGCCTTCGCTGTGCTCCTCCAGCTAAGGCATCGTAGGTGTGGGAGCCAGTGCTGCAGGGTCCCTGGGTCCAGGTGATGAGGCAGTGGGGCTGGGCGGGAGTGGGGACCCGCCCCAGTCTGCCCTGGGGCTGCCAGTGAGGTGCGGCCCCAGATACCTCTGGCCTACCTGGCGCAGGTCCTTGCTGCCCACCTGTGAGGCTTACATAAAGAGGGGCGGGAGGTGAGGGAGGGGCCTGCCGATGGCAGTGGGTGTGTTGTCTGTCATCCTTGGCAGAGACGCAGGAAGACACTGTTCCTGCTGAAGGGCTTTCTGCCTGGAGCTGGCCCTGGGCCCCAGGGGTTAGGCAGGCAACCCGACCTTTTTTTTATTTGCCTTTTCAAACTTTTCTTTACTAAATACATGTATCGTGCCAAGTGTTTTATGTGTGTTGGCTCTTTACATCTTCCAACAGCCCAATGTGGGTTAATGGTACCATTTCCCAGGTGAGGTGACAGAGGCCCAGAGAATTTTATTTTATTTTTTTCTCCTTCCTCTTTTATCCCCCTCTTTTTTTAAAATTGGAGGATAATTGCTTTCCAATATTGTGTTGGTTTCTGCCGCACAGCAACGTGAATCAGTCCTAATTTTATATATACATATATATACACACACCTAATTGTATATACACTTGGGCTTCCCTTGTGGCTCAGCTGGTAAAGAATCCACCTGTAATGTGGGAGACCTGGGTTCGATCCCTGGGTTAGGAAGATCCCTTGGAGAAGGGAAAGGTTACATATATCCCCTTCCTCTTAAACCTCCCTCCTACCTCCCATCCTACCCCTCTAGGTCATCAGAGAGCACCAGGCTGGGCTCCTCTGTTATACAGCAACTTCCCACCAACCATATATTTTACAAATGATGGTGTATATATGTCAATTCTACTTGAGAGCTTTAGACATGTTCGATGTCACACGCCCAGCAAGAGGCAGAGATGTCATTTGAAATCCAGCTTTCCATAACTGGCTTTGAAACCAGGACACCATGTAAGCTGGATTTGACCATTATTTGCATCATAAAACTCAGTTGACAGCTCCATCTCACGTTGCCTCTAGAGAGCCCCTCTTCCATGGAAACAGTATCTCTGCACGTTGCCCTTTGTCCTCTAATACCCTCACCACTTCCACCTCATTCCAGAGACTCTTGGGTGTGTGGCATTATATCTGCATCTTCTAAAACCTGGGCCCTGCTCCCTGGAAACACCCCTCCCAAACACTGTGCTATTTCACCTTCCAACCCCGAATCCCCTTCCCACCTGAGTTGTCACCTGCCAACTGCCTCTGGGGTGAGCAGGTGTTGGAAGGGGTGAAAAAACAGAGGCCACTGGGTGTTAGGGGAAAATTTAAGCCAGCCCTAAAGTGAAGGCTCAGATGCAGGGCACAGCAGTGAGATGGGGCAGGGGTTATTCCAAGGCTCTCCACCCATTCAGACGGCAGATGACTCCCAGATTGCCACACACTAAGCTGGCGTGTCACTACCAGCACACCAACTTCAAAAGAATTCTCCCCTTTCAAATTCCAATTTCTTAACAGTGATCCTTGCCCACTACCACTTCAGGGCACCTGACAATTCAGGTCTGGGGTGCTGCCCCTGAGCCTCTCATGGGTTGGGAGCTCCTTTGAGAATCTGCTGGAAGCCCTCCGCTCGCCCCTATCAATGTGCCCAAATGCTCTTGCAGTTTCAGGGCACCCAGGGTACTTTGGAAATCCATACACTCCAACCCCAGGGAACCGCAGACAGAAATGCGGGATCCTTCCTCTGTCCTAAAGAGGGTATGGGTTGCCCCACTTTTTTCCTCTTTCTCCCACTTTCCTGGCGAGGATAGAGCATTGATGTTGGAGTTGGCACTGGGGGTCGATGTTGTGGGGGGGGGATGGCGGGAGAGATGTCCTCACTTTGGGGGGCTAGCAGGAATGCATGCCCAGATCCCTCAGCCCCTCCCAGGCAGCTCGACAACTCCTCTAAATGTAGAGTTTCCAAACTGATGAGGAGGCTGGGCAAATGGGCTTATTCTAGGCAGGAGGACTTGGGAAATGCATCATCTTCCCTTTCTATCCCCTCTCAAAAACTACAAGCTTGCCTTCCCTGGCAGACCTTTCCTACTGTTCTTCAGACCCCTCCTCCTCCAGGAAGCCCTTTGGGAAGGACCCCCAGCTCTCAGGCTTCTTGCTGGAGCCGTGCTGGCTGTGTCCATCCCAGAGCGCTTAACGTTTAGAGGCTGGGTGTTACTATTTAAAACCGAATTGTCTACTATGAAATAAAAATCTTAAGCCCATATTCTCAGAGTTGGAAATGATCTCTGCCTGCCCCATGACTGCCAGCTCCAGGAGGCTCCTCCTTCCTACTATAATTACCGAGTACCTCCTCTGCGGACATTGCCAGGGGCCTGTGGGGCAGAGGCGAGCCCTTGTCTCAAAGGCAGAGCCTAGTCTCTGCCTCGAAGTCTTAGAGATGATGGAATTGACAGTTAATTAGCAAAGATGCTTTCAAGGTCACTGTGGGGTCACCAGACCAGGCTGGGGTAAGGAAATTGAAGGAAGAAAGTTGGATGGGGTGAAGGTTTACTTAACATGAGAAAGAGGACAAGTGCCCCAGGCAGTGGTGCAGTAGAGGAAGTTGGTGCGGACAGGAGAGTGTCCAAGTGTCATAGACTCAGGCTGTGGACCGCCCCCAGGCCTGGGACCCCAGCCCCCAGAGGGAGCTTGTCCAAGGCAGAGATCTTCTGGGGACACATGGTCTCTCAGAAAGGGTGAGGGCAGGGTCTCTCAGAAAGGGTGAGGGCAGACATATCTTGCCAGGTCCATCAGAAGGAACATATTCGGGGCAGGCACCTGGGGTTCTTGACTGTGACTGATCCCCAGTACAAGGAGGCTCAGTGTTTTTCCTCCATCTTTGCCTAACGGGAGTGCTTGCTGAGAGGCCAAAGGCTTGTCTCAGTTTCATCTTGGCTCCTGCCATGGTGGGTGGGGTTGTCCCACCAGCCAGCTGACTTCTAACCCAATCTGCAGCACCAAATGCTTAACCTTCTCAAGCCAATCACACAGCCTACAGGGTCACGCCAAGATCCTCTGCATGGCCTAGGAGGAGTCTGGCCATGCCCTAGACAGGTGCCTGGACACTGGGGCACCTGGATTCTAGGTCAGATTTCACTTCAGTTGGGTAACCTTGGGAAACTCCCTGGTCCTCTCTGGGACTCAGTTTACCTAGGCAAGTCGCAGGCAGAGGGCTTTCCAGTTTTCTGTCTATGACTGGTGATTTGGATGTCTGGGTTGGAATTCTGCTGTGCCAGGCAAGGACAAGGCTACAGGACTGGGTGTTTCTGGACTCCAAAGCCTGAGAAGCTGGTGGGAACAAGGCAAGAATAATGATAGTAATGGCTAATAATCAACACGTTTGCACTACTAGCTGTGTGCCAGGCAGTGTTCTGTGCACCTTATACGTATATGGACATATTCAGTCCTCTCAACAGCTCAACGAGGTAGCTCCTATCACTATCCTTACTTTACAGATGAGGAAACTGAGGTACAAGGAGATTATGTAACTTGCCAAAGGTCTTTTGGTTAGCAGAGTAGAATGCAAACTTGGGCAGTTTCAGCGTTTATGCTGTTAACAGGCTGTACTTGATAGTCTCAGGCCTGCGGGGTGATTTGAGTGGGTGGGGCAGGGGCAAAAGCGAGTGAGGTGTAGAAAGGTGGGTGTCCCGTGGCCCTCTGAATTCCCACTCCCGAGCATTCATCATTAGACATTTTTATTACACCCTTTCTCCAAAATTTTGAAAAATTTGGGATAGAAGCAAGGTTTAAATCCTCAAACCATTTTCTTCTGTTGTATTGATAACTGACAGAGAGAACTGTCAACTGGTGCTTTGCATCATAATTGGGAGGGCAGTATGAAACTTGGAGTGGACACAATTCTGACACATAGCAAAGAAGCTTGCCATCTCCCATCACTTGCTGTTTTTATTTGAAGACCCGCAAGTCTGACTTTGGGTTACACTTTTTCTCCTGTTATGGCTCAGCTAGTCCATCTGTAAAATGAAGAGGTGGAAGGGATGGTCTCTAAATTCCAGCTCTGATGAAAGATGGTTTTCCATGTTTCTATTAAGGAGATGAGAGGAAGGAAGAACACTGCCATTTTTCAGGTTCTGGACCAGTTCTTAGCCAGAGACACTTCATAGTGTCAGGATGGGGGCAAGGCTGGGGTTTAGACTTCTACCAACAGGGGTATTGTGCCCCTGCAGCATATGGATGTTGGCTCCCAGACTTGGTCCCTGTCCTGGAGGAGCCCACGGTCTAAAGATGGGCATGAAGGAGACAGGCACTTATATGACCTACACACACGAGAGACATCTGTGAGCATGGCAGGCAAGGGTGTTGTGCAGTATGGACACAGCCTCGGGAGACTGATCTCCTAGGAGAACATCATGTCACTTTATTAACAGTGAGAACTAATACTTACTGAACAATTAGTATGTGACAGGCCCTGTTCCAATAATGTCATATGTGTCAACACATTTACTTATCTCAACAATCTTATAAAGCAGGTACTAAATCATAATGCCCATTTAAGAGGCAAATGAAGCACAGAGAAATGAAGTAACTTGCTAATGTCTACAGAGCTTGTAACTGGAATGGTTGGAATTCAAATCTAGGCAATCTGGCTCCAGATTTTATGTTACGAACAATAATGTGCACTGCATAAAATTGAGTGAGGCTCTCTGAGCCTCCTTATTCCTCTCCACACACTTCAGCAACATGGGATTTGGTAGGAGAAACTGACTGAGAAAGGCAGAGCACTGGTTGAGACACTGGTTTAATGCACGTGTAATTTTAAATTCTTCAAATCAGTATACTCCTGACATGTCATTACAATATCCAACATATAATGAAAAACAATCAGACATCTGAAAAGTCAGGAAATGTGGGCCAAAATCAAGGGGAGAAAATAGCCAATAGAAACATACTCAGGCATGACAGAAATGTTGGAATAAGCATGCGTGCATGCTCAGTTGCTCAGTCCTGTCTGACCCTTTGCGACCCTATGGGCTGTAGCCCACCAGGCTTCCCTGTCCGTGGAATTTCTTAGGCAAGAATACTGGAGTGGGTTGCCATTTCCTACCCAAGGGGATCTTCCCGACCCAGGGATTGAAGCCAAGTCTCCTGTGTCTCTTGCATTGGCATGCAGATTCTTTACCACCGAGCCACCCGGGAAGCCCTGGAATAAGCATACAAAGATTTTAAAACAGTTACTAACAGTTCAATAATTTAAAGAAAAAATGATACAACTGATGAACAGATGGAAAAATCACAACATAAAAATAGAAAGTATAAGAAAAATACAGTCTCTGAAATGAGAATTTTACCAGATGAGTTTGATAGCAGATTGAAAAGTTCATATACCTGAAAGTTCATTCCCCTTAAGACAGAATAATAGAAATTATTCAATCCGAAGAGCAGAGAAAAAGATTTTTTAATTGAACAGAACAAAACATTACTGAAAGAAGATGACAAAAAACTAAGTAAATGCAAAGGCATCTCAAGATCAAAAGACTTGATATTATAGATTCCAAATTGATCTACAGGTCAACATAATCCTTATCAAAATCCTAGCTGGTTTTTCTGCAGAAATTAACAAACTGGTATAAAATTACTATGAGATTTCAAAAGACCCAGATAGACAAAACAATCTTGAAAAAGAACAAGTTGGAGGATCCACACTTCTTGATTTCAAAACATACTATAAACCTACAGTTTCCTGCTTCCATGGTGGCTCAGCAGTAAAGAATCTGCTTGTAATGCAGGAGACGCAGTTTCAGTTCCTGAGTGGGGAAGATCCCCTGGAGGAGGGAATGGCAACCCACTCCAGTATTCTTGCCAGGAAAACCCTATGGACAGAGGAGACTGGCAGGCTACAGTCCATAGGTTCACAAAGAGTCAGACACGACTGAAGTGACTGAGCACACAAGCACAGTGTGTCCTTCAGTACTCAGGATAAAGTGGTACCAGCATAAAACAGACATACAGATAGATGCAATAGAATATAGAATCCAGAAACCAATCTTCATATTTATAGTCAATTGATTCTCAACAAGCTGGAATCAAGATTGCTGCGAGAAATATCAATAACCTCAGATATGCAGATGATACCACCCTTATGGCAGAAAATGAAGAAAAACTAAAGAGCCTCTTGAGAAGAGTGAAAAAGTTGGCTTAAAACTCAACATTCAGAAAACTAAGATCATGGTATCTATTCCCATTACTTCATGGCAAATAGATGGGGAAACAGTGGAAACAGTGGCAGACTTTATTTTTGGGGGCTCAAAAATCACTGCAGATGGTGATTGCAGCCATGAAATTAAGACGTTTACTCCTTGGAAGGAAAGTTATGACCAACCTAGAAAGCATATTAAAAAGCAGAGACATTACATTGCCAACAAAGGTCTGTCTAGTCAAGGCTACAGTTTTTCCAGGACTCATGTATGGATGTGAGAGTTGGACTATAAAGAAAGCTGAGTGCTGAAGAATTGATGTTTTTGAACTGTGGTGTTGGAGAAGACTCTTGAGAGTCCCTTGGACGGCAAGGAGATCCAACCAGTCCATCCTAAAGGAAATCAGTCCTGAATATTCATTGGAAGGACTGATGTTGAAGCTGAAACTTGAATACTTTGGCCACCTGATATGAAGAGCTGACTCATTTGAAGAGACCCTGATGCTGAGAAAGATTGAAGGCGGAAGGAGAAGGGTACAACAGAGGATAAGATGGTTGGATGGCATCACCGAATCAATGGACATGAGTTTGAGTAAACTTCGGGAGTTGGTGATGGACAGGGAGGCCTGGTGTGCTGCAGTCCATGGGGTCGCAAAGAGTCAGACACAACTGAGCAACTGAACTCATTCTTAACAAGGGTGCCATGACAATTCAATGTGGGAAGTATTCTTTTCAACAAGTGGTACTGTGGCAACTTAATATCCATGTGCAAAAGAATAAAGTGTCCAACTTTACACCATACACAAAAAATTAATTTGAAATGTATCAAAGACCTAAATGTAAGAGCTTAAAGTGTAAAAATGCTAGAAGAAAATATAAGAATAAATCTATATAGACTTGAATTAGGTAAAGCCTTCTTAGCTAAGGCACCAAAAGCACAAGAAACAAAAGAAAAGTA
The DNA here is from genome assembly GCF_033118175.1 of Dama dama. Classification (NCBI taxonomy): domain Eukaryota; kingdom Metazoa; phylum Chordata; class Mammalia; order Artiodactyla; family Cervidae; genus Dama; species Dama dama. Next base: position 38,938,074 of record NC_083693.1, read on the forward strand.
GACAAATTGGGCTACATCAAAATTAAACCTCTTTGTGCTTCAAAGGACATCATCAAGAAAGTGAAAAGATAACCCACAGAATGGAAGAAAATATTAGCAAATCATTATCTGATAAGAGAATTAGCAAATCATTTCTCTGATATGAGAACTCTAATAATTCAACAAAAAAGAAAAATAATCCAAATGAAACTGGGCAAAGGATCTGAATAGACATTTTTCCAAAGATAAACAAATGGAGAAGAAATGTGTGATGTCCATCATTATCAGCTATCAAAAAATGCAAATCAAAAAAAAGTCTCTCCTTCCCCTGCAGGGGCGGCGGCGAATCCCCGCGCGAGCCCAGGGTGTCAGAGGCAGGGGCAGAAGAAACAAAGTTCCCGGGGCTTCTCCGAGGCCGCTGTCCCGGTCGTCAGTTCGGCCTCCCCCTCCTCGCCGAGGCAATGGCTTCTAAACTCCTGCGTGCGGTCATCCTTGGGCCGCCGGGCTCAGGCAAGGGCACCGTCTGCCAGAGGATAGCCCAGAACTTTGGCCTCCAGCATCTCTCCAGCGGCCACTTCTTGCGGGAGAACATCAAGGCCGACACGGAAGTTGGTGATATGGCAAAGCAATACATAGAGAAAGGCCTTTTGGTTCCTGATCATGTGATCACACGCCTCATGCTGTCGGAGCTGGAGAACAGGCGCGGCGAGCACTGGCTACTTGATGGTTTTCCTCGAACATTAGTTCAGGCTGAAGCCTTGGACAGAATATGTGACCTGGATCTAGTGATCACTTTGAATATTCCATTTGAAACACTCAAAGATCGTCTCAGCCGACGTTGGATTCACCCTCCCAGTGGAAGGGTATATAACCTGGACTTCAACCCACCTCATGTACATGGGATTGATGATGTCACTGGTGAACCATTGGTCCAGCAGGAGGATGACAAGCCTGAAGCAGTTGCTGCCAGACTAAGACAGTACAAGGATGTGGCAAAGTCAGTCATCGAGTTGTACAAGAGCCGAGGAGTGCTCCACCAATTTTCGGGAACCGAGACTAACAAAATCTGGCCCTATGTTTACACACTTTTCTCGAACAAGATCACACCTGTTCAGTCCAAAGAAGCCTACTGAGCCTGCGCAGTGGAAGAACCGGGAAGATATGGTCATTCATTCAATTGTGTGTGTAGTATTGGTGCCATGTCCCAGTTAGCAGCTAGCCGAGATAGCTTGCAGTGTCTTTTCTAGTTTAAATGGTGAACAGACATGAAAACTAATGAATAGAATGAGTTAATGATGAGGCTCTTCTCTGCCTTTCTAAAAGAGGGGCCACCTACACGTGTTTAAGATGTCCCTGCACATGTCTCAAGTTCTTTATAAGAAAGGAAGCAACACAGGCTGGATTCCAAGCGGTGTATCGCCCAAGCTCTAGCTGATTTTCCACAGCCAGGTTGTTGCCATAGTAGCTTTTTCACACATGGTGGTGGTGCTCCCTGGTTCTCCCTAGCCCCTAAAGGCTGTTGAAACATAGCACCAGGAGGCCTGAGAATGCCAGGGGCTATAGCTGCCTTTGTCCCGGTTCTCTGGCATCTGCCCTCCTGGTGACAGTGGGATTGAAACAGTAGCTCTCAGTGATTGCTTCTCTGGCCTTGAGTGACTGTCCACAGTTCATTTTTTTTTCTGTTAGGAATGACGCCTTCTCTGCATCCGTACTCCATTGAATCTTTTTCAGACATCCTAGAATGAAAGGACTTGGCTTCTACTACTTTTATTAGACATCTGTTTTCTCCCTCCCTAGACTATTAATATTGTTCCTGCTTTTATCCCTCTCAGATTCCTGTCTGAGAGCTGAGAGCTGGGGGACGATGTTCGGTCTCTTTATGCACCAGGAACTGAACTGTGTGGAGGGTCTACTTAAACTGTTGGTCTGACTCTCGTGAGTTGACACCTTTCCTTTCTTTTATTGTGGCAAAATAAAACCCTAAGAGTCTTTGGGAAGCTCTCAAAAACTGGGAAATATTCACCTCGATAAATGTTAAAAGATTGTGTCTTATGTATAGAAGTAAATAAGACCATATGTAATTACTGGACTGAAAGAATAGTTTAGCTTATAGTGAAGACAAAAAATACATATTTTGAAAATGCTGCTAAAAAAAAAAACCGGAATGAGATAACACTTCATACCCACTAGAACGGCTGTATAAAAAAGGTGGATACTGGGGATTCCCTCGTGGCACAATGATGAGAGCTCTGTGCCATCACTTCCCAGGGCATGGGTTCAGTCCCTGGTCAGAGAACTAAGATCCCACAAGTGAGTATGTGGATAAATTGGAACTCTTGTACACTGCTGGTGGTAGGTAATGCAGCTGCTTTGAAAAACAGTCTGCTAGTTCCTCAAAAGATCATGCATGGAGTTATATGATCGAACAATTCCACTTTTAGGTTTATGTCTGAAATAAAATATATGTTCATACAAAAACTTATACGTAAATATTTATTGGAGCATTATTCATAATAGTCCAAAAATAAAAACTCAAATGTTCATCAGCTGATAAATGGGTAAACTAAATGTGGCATGTCAATACATTGGAATTTATTTGGCCATAAAAAGAATGAAGTACTGATACATGATACAACATGAATATGAATCATGAAAACATGCTGAATAAAAGAAGCCATTCACAAGAGATAATATATCATATCAGATCATTTAAGTGAAACATGCAGGCTAAGCAAATCTGTATAAACAAAAAGTACATTAGTGGTTGCCTAGGGCTGGGGGCTTGAGGGAAAATGGAAATGCTAATGGGTTAGGGGTTCATTTCGGGTAAAGAAAATACTTTCAAATAGACTGTGGTGATGTTTGCACAAATCTAGAAATATACTAAAAATCACTGGATTTTATACTTTAAATGGGTAAAATTTATGGTATGTGATTTATATCTCAATAAGGCTGTTATATTAAAAAAATAAATGGATCCTCAGCTACCTGTAAAACATCAAATATCTTCAAAATGGAAGTAAATATGAGATAGATACAAACAAGGACCTATTGTTGGTACAGAGAACTATATTCAATACCTTTTAATAACCTATAATGTAAAATAGTAGAAAACAGAATGTGTATATAGATATATTTTTTCATATGTATACACACACATATATGTATAACTGAGTCACTTTTCTGTATACCTGAAACTCACACAACATTGTCAACCAACTATATTTCAAAAATTTTTTTAAAGGTGAAATGATATCTAAATGAAATATGAGAGATTTTTTTCATCAGCACACTTACGTGATGACTTGAAATCATGTCTACAAATTCTTTACACTCTTCCCATCAATCAGTTGTCTTATTCTCCTCTTCTTAAATATGAGATGGCCTTAATGACCAGCTTCTAACAAATACAATGTAGCAGAAGTGACACTGTGTGATTTCCAAGGCTAGCTCATAAAAGGTAATACAATTTTCATCTGATTCTCTCACAATACACACTTTTTGTATCCCTGACCTACTATGTCAGAAGTCAGGCTACCCTGAAGCCACCATGAAGGAGACCATGTGAAATTAAATATAGGAGATACTGAGGCTTCCTGGTTGATCCAAAGCGCAGCCTATTGAGTCTCACCACCTCAGGCATCAGACATATGAGTAAAGAACACTTGAGACAACCCCAGGCCCAGCCACCAGTTGTCATGTCAAGAAAACACTCAAGCAGACTATACTAGAGAAGTCCACTGGCAAAACTAAGGTCTCTGATGAACAGCAAGTGTGGTAAGTTGAAAATGCCCCCACCTAAATATTCATCTTCTAGTCTCTCAAAACTGAATATTACTTTATATGCCCCCATCCAATAAAAGGCAGGGGGTGGGGGGATTGCAGATGTGATTAAATTGAGGATCTTGACAAGGAGTTGATCCTGGATTATCTTGGTGGGCACTAAACGCAGTCCCATGAACTCCTTATGGCAAAATTCAGACTTAAACTGAAGAAAGTAAGGAAAACCACTACACCATTCAGGTATGACCTAAAGCATATCCCTTGCAATTATACAGTAGAAGTAACAAGTAGATTCAAGAGTTTAGATCTGATAGACAGAGTGCCTGAAGATCTATGGATGGAGGTTTGTGACATTGTACAGGAGGCAGTGATCAAGACCATCCCCAAGAAAAAGAAATGCAAAAAGGCAAAATGGTTGTCTGAGGAAGCCTTACAAATAGCTGAGAAAAGAGAAGCTAAAGTCAAAGGAGAAAAGGAAAGATATAAGCATCTGAATGCAGAGTTCCAAAAAATAGCAAGGAGAGATAAGAAAGCCTTCCTCGGTGATCAATGCAAAGAAATAGAGAAAAACAATAGAATGGGAAAGACTAGAGATCTCTTCAAGGAAATGAGAGACACTGAGGGAACATTTCATGCAAAGATGGGCACAAAAAAGGACAGAAACAGTATGGATCTAACAGAAACAGAAGATATTAAGAAGAGGTGGCAAGAATATGCAGAAGAACTATACAAAAAAGATCTTCATGACCCAGATAATCATGATGGTGTGATCACTCACCTCGAGTCAGACATTCTGGAATGTGAAGTCAAGTGGGCCTTAGAAAACATCACTACGAACATCACACTAGTGGATGTGACGGAATTCTAGTTGAGCTATTTCAAATCCTAAAAGATGGTGCTGTGAAAGTGATGCACTCAATATGCCAGCAAATTTGGAAAACTCAGCAGTGGCCACAGGACTGGAAAAGGTCAGTTATCATTCCAGTCCCTAAGAAAGGCAATCCCAAAGAATGCTCCAACTACCACACATTGCACTCATCTCACATGCTAGTAAAGTAATGCTCAAAATTCTCCAAGCCAGGCTTCAGCAATACGTGAACTGAGAACTTCCAGATGTTCAAGTCGGTTTTAGAAAAGGCAGAGGACCAGAGATCAAATTGCTAACATCTGCTGAATCATCAAAAAAGGAAGAGAGTTCCAGAAAAACATCTATTTCTGCTTTATTGACTATGCCAAAACCTTTGACTGTGTGGATCACAATAAACTGTGGAAAATTCTGAAAGAGATGGGAATACCAGACCACCTGACCTGCCTCTTGAGAAACCTGTATGCAGATCAGGAAGCAACAGTTAGAACTGGACATGGAACAACAGACTGGTTCCAAATAGGAAAAGGAGTAAGTCAAGGCTGTATATTGTCACCCTGCTTGTTTAACTTATATGCAGAGTACATCATGAGAAATGCTGGGATGGAAGAAGTACAAGCTGGAATCAAGATTGCCAGGAGAAATATCAATAACCTCAGATATGCAGATGACACCACCCTTATGGCAGAAAGTGAAGAACTAAGGAGCCTCTTGATGAAAGTGAAAGAGGAGAGTGAAAAAGTTGGCTTAAAACTCAGCATTCAGAAAACTAAGATCATGGCATCTGGTCCCATCACCTCATGGGAAATAGATGGGGAGACAGTGGAAACAGTGTCAGACTTTATTTTTTGGGGCTCCAAAATCACTGCAGATGGTGAATGCAGCCATGAAATTAAAAGATGCTTCCTCCTTGGAAGGAAAGTTATGACCAACCTAGATAGCATATTAAAAAACAGAGACATTACTTTGCCAACAAAGGTCCATCTGGTCAAGGCTATGGTTTTTCCAGTGGTCATGTATGAATGTGAGAGTTGGACTGTGAAGAAAGCTGAGCACCAAAAAATTGATGCTTTTGAACTGTGGTGTTGGAGAAGACTCTTGAGAGTCCCTTGGACTGCAAGGAGATCCAACCAGTCCATCCTAAAGGAGATCAGTCCTGTGTATTCATTGGAAGGACTGATGCTGAAGCTGAAACTCCAATACTTTGGCCACCTCATGCGAAGAGTTGACTCGTTGGAAAAGACCCTGATGCTGGGAGGGATTGGGGGCAGGAGGAGAAGGGGACGACAGAGGTTGAGATGGCTGAATGGCATCACCGACTCGATGGGCAGGAGTTTGAGTATACTCCGGGAGTTAGTGATGGACAGGGAGGCCTAGCATGCTGTGATTCATGGGGTCACAAAGAGTCGGACACGACTGAGTGACTGAACTGAATTGAACTGAAGATAATCAGTCTAGTAACACTAAAAAACTGAGCTATGTGCCTTATAGACAGTGCCAATATATAATTTCCCTGGAAGATAAAATTTCGTACAGAGTATACTAAGTCAGATGACCTGGGATATACTGGGCTACATTTAATGGAAGCTCTTAACTTAAGTCTTACTTGTGACTTTACTAATACTGCTAGCTATGTTATTTGTATTTCACCTGTTTTACAAAATTTCTGTTTCTTACACTGCCAAATGTGTGACTGAGGCCTCTGATAAAATAATATACAGTTCTGTGTGAGACCGATGATGGTAACAGTGTAACTCTAGATATGGGAAGAAGCAACAAGAAGGAATGTTTTCCTGTATGGCCTAGTCCAGTAACAGCACATTGAGTGGCCTGTCAACAAAATCTTTGCCAAACCGGAGAATGGACATTCTCAGCACCATGAGATAAAATGGCCATGAAATGCCCCCCTCAAAATCATGGGCAAATTTATGAACCAAAAGGGACTCTGCCAACTGAAAACTGACACTTGCCATCTATGTCTACAAAGATTAAATCATGGCCACTGCAACTGCTGACCATCAACTCCCCTGAAAGGAATTCAGGGTGAAAATCAGGAATGAGGCACTCTGCGCTCTGGGAAAAACTGGCAGAACAGGCCTTCAGATAACTAGATCTTTTCAGAAGATTTTATGAGTCACAATTCTTGCATCTTCTCATATCTAGAGAAACACTGACATCATTAATGGTGACATCTGCTTTGGCTATTAAGGAAAATTTACATTAAAAGTCAAAATAGAGTAGCTATGGTTCAGACATCCTGGGAAATAACTAGATGATACTACGGGTATAATTTCAGATTAGACATTGTACTGTTAAACACTTTCTAAGTGACTTTCTGATTTCTGAGTTGTGTCAGGCTTAGATGCCACCATTCTCAAAACAAGGTCTGCTGGAAGCTAGTAACTGCAACGTTACTTTTTTATAAAACTAGGTAACTGGCTACCTGGCTACAAGTCTCCCCGAAGTGCCAGGTCCAGACTGGGTTTCAGGCCTATTGTTCTAATAAGAAATGAGATTTATTTTGTCTATTAAAATTCCAGTTATCCCTCCTCCAGCTACTTCTAATCAGGTCTGTTACAACAAAATGGCAGACCAAGGGATTGAGATTTTAATCACACAAGGCTCAGATCTAGGACTTGGAACTCAGGAATACTTCCAATTCAGTGTCTGTTCTCCAAGCTGAGGCAGTCCTATGCCCCATTTTGACAGGAAGTTATCACAGACATAGTTGCCCAGGTCCCTAAATTAAAACTGAGCAGGACTCTGTGGGGCTCTGGGGTACAGATCCGTTCTATATTTTCCATTTCTTGTCTGTAGAATATAGGCTTCATTCAGCCTCCTTGACCTTCTCTGAGTTCCAATGGGTGGATTCAAACAATTGCTAATCAGGGAAGAGAGGGGTTACAGAAACAGAGGAAAAACAGTCAAATGGTGGCACAGCCTTGAGACAGGGTTCTGGTTCCTACTCAAAGAAATATGCATAACAATGTCTTTAAGTTCTTCTACAGAATTGGAACCCCCATCTAGGTGTAGGATGGTAACTTCAGACTAAACACAAGATTCTTGGAGCACAGCTCTGTTGCCTCACCACCAACCAATCAAAAAAAAAAAAAAGAAAAAAATCACAAACCCTGCAGCCCTCACCCCAAATGTTGCCTCCTGTTTCTGGGGACCAGTGATGACCATCCTATAGTCTCCTGTTTGGCCCCTGTCTATTTCATCTCTAAGAGGAGCCAACAGTTTCAAACTGAAGTGCGGTTATTACAAGGGTGAATGCTGGTTTCAGTCAAGACAAAAAAATACCTTGACTTAGATAAGGTAGAAAGAGACTTCTGCTCTGCTAGGTAGGCCTATGGTCATGCACAGCAGGAAGAAGTTACAGATGAAAGAGACCTCTACCCCAATTTCCAAGAAATATCTTGAGTATGAAGTCTCTCAGGGGGAAGTTGTTAGGGGAAGCACACTGATTGAAACCGCCCTCCCTGGCCAGGCACCATAGCAACCATATGCATGAGTTGTTTTATGACAGGAGGTCCTAGTAAGGAACACGGAACTAATAAGCCTCCACCAACCAGAAGAGCTCAGGAAAGGTCAAAAGGAGACACCACATGTCTGACCACCCCCCAGAATCCTTCTCTCTGGCATCCATCTTGGCTGAACAGGACATGCACCACCAGGAAGGACTCTGAGTCAGAATGATTGGCTAAAGATAACCTGGAAACTAATCCCATCACCATAAAACCCGAGACTGTAAGCCACGTGACAGAGCTGTTCCCCTGGGTTCCCTTACCCTGCTGGTCTCTGCCTGGGTGCCCTTTCCCAATAGAATCTTTTGCTTTGTCAGCATGTGTCTCCTCGGACAATTCATTTCTGAGTGTTAGACAAGAGCCCAGTTTTGGGCCCTGGAAGAGGTCTCCCTTCCTGCAACAGATCTACAAGAGGGAATAAAGATCACTGGGAATGCTAAATATATTAGAAACAAGGCAAGGATGTCTGCTCTTACTGTCTCTATTCAGTGTTATATCAGAGGTCCTAGTCAATGCAACAAGGCAAGACAAATTAAAAAGTGAAATGACTGGAAGCAAGTAGAAGAAATAAAGCTATCTTTTAAAATAGATAACACATTTGTATGCATAAAAAATCCAAAGGAATCTACCCCCCAAAAAAGCACTAGAACTAGCAAATGTAATTAAGATCACAGGATTCAAGATCAATATTTTCTTTTAAATCAATTATATTTTTATACAAGCAACAAATGATTAGAAAATTAATTACAAAATACAATTTACATGGTATCAAAAACCCATACAATTCTAAGGAACAAGTTTAGGAAAAAAGTATGTAAGACATCTACACTGAAAACTACAATTCATAGCTGAGAGAAATCAAAGATCTAAATAAATGGAAATACATACCAAGTTCATTGATCAGGAAATTCTCCCCAGTTTGAAACGTAGATTCAATTTGTTCTCAGTCAAAATTCCAACAGTCTTTTTTGTTGAGACTGACTTGTTTAGTTGCTAATTCTTGTCTGATTTCTTGTGACCCTATGGACTATATAGCTGGCTAGGCTCCTCTGTACATGGGATTTCCCAGGCAAGAATACTGGAGTAGGTTGCCTTTTCCTTCTCCAGGGGATCTTCCTGAACAAAGGATGGAACCTGAGTCTCCTGCATTGGCAGGCGGATTCATTACCTCTGAGCCACCAGGAAAGTTCCATCACTAGATAATTCTAAATTTTGCATGAGAATACAAAGGAGCTATTGTGTGGACTTCCCTGGTGCCCCAGTGGCTGACTCTGCAACGAAGGGGTCCCAGATTTGATCCCTGATCAGGGAACTAGACCCCACATGCTGAAACTATTATGGAAATGAGTGGGGGCAGGGAAGGGGCGGGTCCAGATGCTTGCCCCTCAAAAGCCAATAAGCAGGCCAGGTTGGTGAAAAGGAAAGTTTGCTTTATTTCAGGTGCTGGCAACTGTGGGGGGAGGGTGGTGGATATCTGTTCAAAGGTTGACTCCTTCCCCTGACAAGCACAGGGTGAGCGCATTTATAGAGAGAGTAGGGGATGCTGTTACATGCAGAAAAAACATAGTCATCTCTAACAGTCATCTTCAATTGGTCATCAGTGGTCTGATTAGCATCATCTTAGGTACAGTTTTAGGTACAGTTAATCTTCAGTTCTGGGGTACACGAGTTCCCATTTCTTTGCAGTTAATTCTCAGAATTATGGCAGCTCAAGTCCTGGTTACAGTCTGGTCATCATGTAGTTAACTTCTCCACCTGGGGTTTTGGTATCTATAAGACAGCTCGTAGGATATGGCTCAGAATATTATCTACAGCCCTTGAGAAAGAACTAAAGGTCCTTGACTATGCTTAATGACTACATTATTATCATTTATTCTCCTTAGACTGTTTTCCTTTGTTTCAGTATTTCTCACTTCTCTGATTAAACTTATTCTTTGACTAAAGTTTTCCACAGGCAAAAGCAAGGCAAAGAACGTTATGGGGGGGTGGGGGGCAAGGACCATACAGTCCTGATCTGTTTCAAAACTCTTAGTTTTGAACTAAGAGTTCAAACTAATTCAAATTCTTAGTTCGAATGACACAACTAAAGATCCTGCCTGCCACAACTAAGATCTGGTGCAGCCAAATAAATAGATAAAAATAAATATTAAACAAGCAAACATAAAAACCAAAGGAGCTATTGTGTTATTAACCCATTATACTATAACAAGCATCCCCAAGTGTAGTGACTTTTTAAAAATAGGCATTTATTATCTTACATTTTCCATGGGTTAAGAATCTAGGTTTAGCTGAGTGCCTCTGGCTCAAAAACTCTCATGATGTTGTCATCAAACTGTCAGTCTCAGCTGAAGGTTTAACTCATGGGGTTGTGGGCAGAACTCAGTTCCTTGCAGGTTGTTGGGCTGAGGATCTCAATTCCTCACTGGCTGATGGCCAGAGGTCTCCCTCAGATCTTTGCCACCTGGGCCTCTCCCTCAGAGAAAGTAAGTAAGAAAATGAGAGAGAGCAGTAAAAATGAAATCCTGGTCTTTTTATGACCATATCTCTGAAGTGAAATCCCATCACCTTTGCCATATTCTGCTTCTTAGAAATAAGTTAGTAGGTTGGTCCCCATTCAAGGATATGGAATCACACAAGAATCCAAAAGGCAAGAGTCACTGAGGAACATCTTAGAGGCTGTCTACCGTACCCAGGATAGCCAAAACAATCTTGTTTAAAAAAAAAAAAAAGGAACAAAGTTGAAAGACAAACACTACCTGATGCAAGACCTAGTATAAAGCTATACCAATGAATACAGTGTGGTACTGACATAAAGATAGAAAAATAGTTTAGTGGAAGTAAATCTAGAAATAAACTCATACATGTAGCCAGCTGACATTTATTTTTAAACAAAGAGGCCATAACAATTTAATACAGAAAAAAAAATCATTTTCAACAAAGGGCATTTGAAGAACTGGATAAATATGTGGGGAAAAAAGAAAATATTAAATTGAGATGGATCATGGGCCTAAATATAAAAACTAAAACCATAAAGCTTCTTGTAGAACATATAGAGGAAGAGTTCTATGTGTTCATAGAGGGACTGATATCAGGAGAAATCTCTACAAATCAATAAAAGGTTTAATAAAAAAATAAATAAAAGGTTTAATAATAAAAGCCCAATTACAAAATGGGCTAAAGTTTTGGATAGCTACTTCACAAAAGAAGATGCAGAGATGGTCAACAGACACATGAAAGAAAATATGTTCAACATCATTATCAGGGAAATTAAAATTATAATGAGATACCACCATTCACTCACCAGAAAAGCTATAATTAAAAAAGAGTAGCAATAGTTAATGATGACAAAGATGTGGAGCAACAGAAACTTCTTGTGGGGATGCTAGGACCACTTTGGAAAACCTCTGGTGGCTTCCTTATACATGTATTTGTGGTTCAGTTGCTAAGTCATGTCCAACTCTTTGTGACCCCAAGGACTGCAGCATGCCAGGCTTCCCTGTCCTCCCCTATCTCATGGAATTTGCTCAAATTCATGTCCATTGAGTCGATGATGCTATCTAACCATCTCATCCTCTGCTACCCACTTCTCCTGCCTTCAATTTTTCCCAGCATCAGGGTCTTGTCCAATGACTTGACTCTTCACATCAGAAGACCAAGGTAGTGGAGCTTCAGCTTCATCATCAGTTCTTATAATGAATATTCAGGATTGAGTTCCTTTAGGATTGACTGGTTTAATCCCCCTATATGTATACCTATCTTTTGACTGGACATGGAACAACAGCCTGGTTCCAAATAGGTAAAGAAGCATGTCAAGGTTGTGTATTGTCACCCTGCTTATTTAACTTATATGCAGAGTACATCATGAGAAATGCCAGGCTGGATGAAGCACAAGCTGGAATCAAGATTGCTGGGAGAAATATCAATAACCTCAGATATACAGATGACACCACCCTTATGGCAGAAAGTGAAGAAGAACTAAAGAGCCTCTTGATGAAAGTGAAAGAGGAGAGTGAAAAAGTTGGCTTAAAACTCAACATTCAGAAAACTAAGTTCATGGCATCCGGTCCCATCACAGGAAACAATGGAAACAGTGACAGACATTTTGGGGGGGTTCCAAAATCACTGCAGGTGGTGACTGCAGCCATGAAATTAAAAGATGCTTGCCCCTTGGAAGAAAAGCTATGACCAACCTAGACAGTATATTAAAAAGCAGAGATGTTACTTTGCCAACAAAGGTCCATCTAGTCAAAGCTATGGTTTTTCCAGTAGTCATGTATGGATGTGAAAGCTGGACTATAAAGACAGCTGAGCACCGAAGAACTGATGCTTTAAACTGTGGTGTTGAAGAAGACTCCTGAGAGTCCCTTGGACAGCAAGGAGATCCAACCTGTCAATCCTAAAGGAAATCAGTCCTGAATATTCACTGGGAGGACTGATGCTGAAGCTGAAACTTTGGCCACCTACTGTGAAGAACCAACTCATTTGAAAAGACCCTGATGGTGGGAAAGATTGTAGGCAGGAGAAGAGGATGACAGAGGATGAGATGGTTGAATGGCATCACTGATGCGATGAACATGAGTTTAAGCAAGCTTTGGGAGTTGGTGATGGACAGGGAAACCTGGCATGCTGCAGGCTATGGGGTTGCAAAGAGTTGGACATGACTGAGTGACAGAACTGAACTGATCTTTTGATACAACAACCTAGAGACTTCTCCAATGAAATGAGTATATATGTCCACAAAAAACCTATACAAGAGTGTTTGCAGTAGCTTTATTCATAAAATCTCCAAACCAGAAACAACCCACACGCCCTCAACAAGAGAACGGATAAACAAATTGTGGTATAGCCACATGACGGCATTCTACCCAACAGTAGAAAAGCACCACTACTACTGAAACACTTCACAACATGGAGGAATCTTGTAGACATTGTGATTAGTGAAAGGAACCAGGCATAGAAAAGCACATACAGTGGATTCCATTCGTATGATGCTCAAGAGCAGACAGAACAGTGTCTTTTCAAATTTAGTTATTTAAGGATGAGGGGGGGGTGAAAATCGACTAGAAGGAAGCACAGAGAACATTCTCGAGTGATGAAAATATTTTATATTTCTATTGAGTTGTTGATTACATGGGTAAATACTTTTTGTCAAAAGCCATCTAGTGAAAAATTTGCTTCCATTAATAAAAAAACACAACCCATTACATTTTGCAGATGTAAATTCTTATGTTACAGCTTCTTGGGGCTAGAATCCATGCTAGGTCCTAGATGTCCTTCACATGGTCATACCCTTTGCAGTTTCCAAAGTACCGTTCTAGCCCTGACTTCAAATGTTCCTCACAGGCTCCTTTGCAAGGAGCCAGGGCTGCCTGTGGAGGAGGGCAATAGAGCCATGACCCAGGGGGCACACATAGAACCAAATGTGATACAGGACTTTCTCCCACCACTGCCCCTGTCTTTTGCAGGGACAAAGAGTTAAGGAGTGAGCTCCTCATCCCTGGAGGTATTCAAGTCAGAGTAGGTTGATAATATGTGAATGTTGGGTTAGACTCAATGACCTAAAGAAAAACCTCACTGGCCTGAGAGGCTGCCAATAGGGAACTTGCCTGGGGACAGAGTGAGTCAGCTTCCAGTTCAGTGTTCTGACTCCAGGCCAGCTTGGGTTCTGCTGTTCCCAGTTAACGACTCTGTAGCCCCTGCAAAAACTCAGCACTGGCCTGGGTTGACCTGCATCCTGAAGGCATCCAGATCTGTATTCAGATGTCTGGGACAGGGTTATTTTACCCTAGGGACTCTGATTTCTGGGATTTGCTCTGCCCTTTATCCTAGGACTCTTGACCTTGCCTTCCAGTGGTACTTATAATATACTCCCATGTCCTCTGGGACAATATTTATTCAGCAATAAATATTACATATTTTTGAGTTTGAAGACTACACTGCTGTTATTTATTTATTTTTTTTTAAATTTTGGCCGTACCAGGAAGCATGTGGCATCTTAGTTCCTCAACCAGTGATCGAACCTGCACACTCTGCATTGGAAGCACAGAGTCTTAACCACTGGACCACCAGGGAAGTTCCAACAAGAAATAATCTTGAATAGATGAATGTATACTTATGGAAACTGATAAATAGCAAAGAATCTAAAATATGAGAAAGAAAGAAATTCTACTACAATAACCATTTTTTGTATCATGGGGAAGTGAAGGGAAGGAAGTTGGGAAAACTGGAAGGCCCTGGATAGTCCATATTCTTAAGGATGCCTGTATAATTTTCATAGTATTTGCATTGTGATTGTTTGTTCCTCCCAGACTTGCATATCCCAGAGATGGGGAGCTCACTCCCTATCACCCACAGGAAGCTTTAGTAGTGAGAGCGACCTTCTTCACCAGGCTTGCAGTAGCCTCCTGTGCCTACCCCACACCCCTGACTCCAAGGGGTCTCCTCTCTGCACCTAGTCTTTGAGCAGGCAGAGCTGGGAAAGGCAGCTGTGAGTCCAAGAATATGGTTAGTTCAGAGTTCACTGTCCTTAGCTGGGCCACACTCAACTCTGCAGGTTCCCTTCTTCTGGCATCTGCCTCCAGCCCACCCAACTCCAGCCTGTATTCACTGCTGCCAGAGCCACCTCCACAAACTAGGCTCTTCTTCTGCTTCTGCTGCATCCATGCCTCCCAAGTCTCCTCTTTGCTTCTTCTTTTGACCCTGGTGGCCCCTGGTCTAGCCACACCGGCCTATCCAGACCTAGCAGTTCAGGCGGTTAGTCTGGCCCAATCTAACTGGTCTAAAGGCCACCTTAACTCTTCCACAACCACACCTTCTATCCACAGAATGTTCCTGCCTGCCACCAGGGCATTCATGGCCCTTCAAACCCAGGATGAACTGTCCCCTTCTCTGGTTCTTTTAAAGCCCTTCCTCCAACTTGGGCTTCTTCCAGCTCAGGGAGGCTGGTGTCTCTACTGGACCAAGAGTTTAACAGGACTCTGGATATATCTGATGGGTACTCCTGATGGACGGCACAGTCTGCAACTGTGGCCTCAAAGGACACAGAGCACAAGCTGCCAGATCAGCATCAGCCCCGCCCTAGCTCCAGCCCTGCAGAGGCTCCTTCCCTCCAGCCCTGCAAGTGGTGTGATACAAAAGGAAACTCATTTGGGTAGGCCTGGCATGCAAACCCTCCTCTGCTCTCAGTCTCCTGCTCCCCAATCTCGGGCCTTCCTTCTGAAGCCCTGGGAAGGGGAGGGGGGGAAAGATAAGGCCTCTCCCAGACTACTGGAGGAGTGCACACCCACCCTCCCCCAGGAGCAGCAGCCTGCCAGGGGCCACAAGGCCAGGAGAGATGGGCCAGCCTGAGATGGAGCCCTGTGCTCCTGGGGCCGGCCTGGAGGGATGAGGAGCATCACAGCCATGGTAATGGCTTCTGACTTTAGAACATGTTAAACAAGGGTTCAAAGCTCCTTCCTCCGGCTATTCTGCAAGACCTAGGAGGTTTACTGTGCCTGTGAGGGGTGGCCCTTTTGCGTTTGGAAGCATTTCATACACACTAGCTGATAGACTCTGCACAGATTTTTCTGCAAGGTCAACAGAGGTCAGGCTTTTGTCTTCCTTTGAACAGAGTGATAACGAGACTCAGAGAAGCTAAACAACTTACCCAAGGTTGCTAAGCAAGAAAGCAGAGGGGGAATGACCTTCTGAGTTTTCTGCCCTCTCTTCCCTCATAGGCCCCCTCATATACCTATCATTCCTGGCTCTGCCTCCCTTTCATAGAGTCTGCAAAAGAGGCCCCTGCCTCTGTGAGCCCATTCCCCAGGGTGAGGGAGCTCCAGCCAGCCCACTTGAGTCCTATTGACCCTCTGCGTGTGGCCCACGTCCAGGGAGGGGGCTGGACCTCAAGTTCTTGGAGGACTTGCAGGTAAGGTGCCTCTGCTTCTGGGAGGAAAGGAGCCCACTCTGGGCTCTCTGGAGACCCAGGGCAGGGCCCAGACCCTCAGCCTTGGGGTTTGAGGGGGGTCCTCTGTCTGTCAGTCACATTGACATTTCTTTCATTTGCTCCATCTTTCCTTCCTCATAACTCCCATGAGAACAATGGCCATTCACTCTGTAGCTCAAACATCGTCAACTTCTCCCCAGAGGGCTCAGACCCTGGCATTTCTCCTTTGTCCTCCGCTTCTGCCCTGTGCACTGCAGCCAGCCAACCTCACCCTTCCCTGAGCTCCCCATCTTTCTTCGCATCTTCTCACCATCCCAATGCTGTTCCCTCTACCTGCACAGCTCTTCCTCTCTGAATGTCAGTGCCCTCCTGGCCATCCAAGGCCTGTCTGATGTTCGGGACTTTCCTGATGGTCCAGTGGCTAAGACTCCATGTTTTCAAAGCAGGGGGCCTGAGTTCAATCCCTGGTCAGGGAACTAGATCCCACATGCTGCAACTAAGAGTTCGCACGCTGCAACTACAGACCCTGCATGCCACAACTAAGACCCAGTGCAGCAACCCTCCCCAAAACAAACAAAATAGTCCACTGTTAGAAGCCCCTCTCTCCTCCTCTGGGCCTGTACCCCTCCTGGGCACAGATCACAGGCATCTGGAGGTCTGTGTGTCTGCCTTCCCCCTGCACTCTTGTTGGAGAATCCTGGGGCCAGGACTGGGTTCCAACTTCTCAGGATCCCCCATCCATGAAGGGGGAGGACCTAGGCCAGAGTGGGCACTGGTGATGACTGACAAATTGAATCTGCTTCCTCTGGATCACAGGTTGTGCTCAGTCGTTTCCAACTTTGTGAACCCATTGGGGTGCGCCCGCCAGGCTCCTCTGTCCATGGGGATTCTCCAGGCAAGAATACTGGAGTGGGTTGCTATGCCCTCCTCCAGGGGATCTTCCCAACCCAGGGATTGAACCCAGGTCTCCCACGTTGCAGGTGGATTCTTTACTGACCGAGCCACCACAGAAACCCAGATTAGTAGAATACATACAGCAGAAGGGCTTTGGGGAAACTTCAACCCCTGCATTCATGTCTAGACAGGGAAGTTGCAGCCCAGAGAGGGGCAGGGACCCACCAAGCTCACACAGCAAGCTGGGGCCAGACTCTCTGGCTTTCCCCTGTCCTTGTCTGACCTTGACCCCACCTGCCAAAGTTCCCCCTTGAGGATACAGGGAAACATTCTTATTGTCTGCTAACTTCTTCCTCCATCCAACTGCAGCCGCCTACTCATGCCCTCATTCTTCCGTTGAGCCCCTCTGGGCCATGCAGGGAAGTATACATGTCCCACTCCAGGGCTTAGCCCATGTAGTGATCATCCAGACCCTTTCTTTCGTTTCCTAGATGAAGAGACTGAGGCTCAGAGAGTGAAGCAGCCTGCCCAGGGTCACACAGCAGAGTCAAGTCCAAAACTCGGCCACGGGCTCAGTGGACAGAGACCCGACCTCTGACTTACCTGGTTCCCAAGTTTTCTTGGGTGGTCCCCAGGCTCGCATCCAGCAGGCTCTCTTGCGGGGCTGCTCTGCTGTCCGGCATGCTGGGGTTCTAGGGGGGACAGCTGCGTCCAGCTCCAGAACTGTGTGGCACCAACCTCAGGCATCTGCCAGAGAGAGCGGTCTCCCTCTGCCTGGGAGGTTGGCCTTGACGGGCAGGGGGGCGGGCCTGGGGCCGGGGGAGGTGGCGACTGCAGTGGCCCAAAGAGACCCATTTCCTCTCCATTTTTAGACACTCAAAACACTCCTCAACGGTGAAATTGCTCAAGATTAAAACTTTCCTTTTCTTTGTGGCTTTGTTTTCACTCAAGACGAGAAGAATTTCAATGAAGCCAGTGTTCTTTTTCATGCAAATCTGCTCTGGTTATCCCAGGAAGTCTGGCCAATGGGCTCAGGGCTTCTGGGTCCCCAGAAAACCTCCTCACTGGCTTTAAGAGGCCATGTCAGAGCACAAGGGGTTCTCAGCACCAGTCTGGATTCAGATCCTGCAGCTGCTAACCTCACCCTGCAAACCTGCCTCACTGTCAATACAGCACCCAGGAAGGTGTTGTGTCTCAGCCCACCTCCCCAAGGCTCTGCGCTGAAGGCTGGCGCTCTGATCAGGACCCATGGCTCCTGCCCTCAAGGAACCCCAGTCTGGGGGAAGGAGAGAGACATTGCCAACCCTGAGGACTACGGTATAGTTGACAGAAGCATTTGCACAGAAGGAGATGTAATAAAGGACCCAGGGGCGTGACCACCAGGGTCACCTAGTAGAAGTGTGGATCTGCTCCTTCAGCTAAAGGAAAGAAGGTGTTGATGGTGGGTTTGCAGGCATCTGTAAACAGACGTGGGAAATTCACAGAGGGCAGGGCAAACTGAGGGCTTTCTTGGAATACCAAGAATCTCCTCCCTTGGGCAGTCCTTGCCAGAACAAAGTACCGTAAACTGGGTGGCTTAAAAGAGAAATGTATTATCTTACAGTTCTGGAGGCCAGAAGTCTGAAATCAAGGTGTCGGCAAGGCCTTGCTCTAAAGGCTCCAGGAAAGAATCTTTCTTTTTCTCTTCCGGCTTCTGGCTCCCAGCAATCCTTGAGGCTCCTTGGCTCATAGCTGCATCTGTCCAGTCTCTGCCTCTGTCTTCATGCGACTGTCTTCCCTCTCTGTGTCTTTGCCCCTATAACCCCTTAAGGACGGTAGTCATTAGACTAGGGCCCATCTTCATCCAATATGACATCATCTTAAAAAATTATATCTCTAAAGACCTTATTTTCAAATAAGGTCACATTCCGAGGCTCTGGGTGGGCATGATTTCAGGGGGAACATGATTCTGCGAATATAAACTATCTACAGGAGGCTTTGGTGGAGATTCCTGCGAGATGTCCCCAAAAGTGGTTAGTAGGTTCATCTGGGTCACAGGTAATGCTCTCTTAACTGGTGGATGCAGGTGGCTGAGAAAGAGTTTGTCAGCATTCATGAAAATTCGGGGCATGGATCCCAGGGTGCTGTCTCCCAATACATCGAAGGCACATTAGAGAGGAGGCCTGAAGTCTGGCTTTGAGGCCTGAATCTTCCACTCACCTCTTCTCCCTGTGGCCTTGGGCAGGCCCTCTCTCCCTCTCTGGGCCTCGAATTGACTATTCGGATCACAAGGGTGATGACTTGGAGGGTGGCCAAGGTGGCTGCCAGCTCCAACTGGACATGAGAAGGTGATGGGCCAAGTCATGCTCATGGGCTGACTAGTTATGCCGAGAGGGACATCATTGTGAGTGCTAAGTGGCGAGTCCCCACCCAAGGGGATACTGAATCAGAGAAAAAAGACATCTAATTCTTAAGCTCAAAAGCTTTGCTTAAGATGAAAGCCTGAAAAGGTTTGGAAAGATGTACAATGTGGCAGAACAAATTCTCCCTCCCCCAACCCCGTCCCTCAGATTCTTAGGGATCTTGAGAGCTGAGAAGGGAAGAGACTTCAAAAAGGAAGCCAGACCCTGAGTGGGGCTCAGAGAGCATCCCTAGGGTATATTTCCTGAGCAGTAAGAAGAGAAGGAGTCAGTAGGGCCTGAGGCTTCCCGAGAAAGTGACAAGGCCCTAGAGCCTGCGGCACAGGCCACAGAGGAGGAGATGATCCCCGGGCACAGGAACCAAGAGGGTCTGGGCAGCCCCCCTCAATGCAGCAGTGGAGCAGGGGTCCACATGAGCAGAGGGCAGGGTTGGCGTGCTGGCCACAGAGGCTGACGGGAGAATGGGCACTCAGTGGGCCCGGCGGGAAGGGTTGACCCCACCTGAGGCCCCAGGACCACAGATCTCATACAGAAGGGGTGGGACAGGGAGCAGCAAAGTCTGATTTCGCTGAGCTTTAAAAACAGTTACCTAACTTCATTTGAAAAAGTGTCTATAACCAAGTGCTGGTTAGCCTGCCTTGCCACGGATTCCCTCTCCATGGGCTCGGTCCCCTGGGAGCTGACCTGTATGGGCATCTCCGAGGCCCCTGGCCTCTGGTCGAGTTAGGCCAATACAGACAGCAGCGGAACGGAGGGCCGATAGAAAGAGGTTGGGAATTTGATTCCTCTTGCTCTCGCCCTGCTGGCTGCAGTTTTGGCAGTGGCTTCATCCTGGTCCTGGCAGCTGAAGGTCCTGTCTGACCTCCTGCCCAGACGGCTTGGGACCTCAGGAGTGGTCCAACTCCCTGCTGTGGCTTTCCCATCCTTTGTGGCCCCCTTAACTCGGCCCTCCCCTCTCTAACTGCCCCTCTGAATGGGCCATCTCTTTCTTATGAGGACCCTCACTGATAAAGCAGGAACATAAAATGTACAAAGGGAGTTGATTGTTTAACAGGCACAAAGTTTCCTTTTTGAGGGATGGAATGTTTTAGAAGTAGATAGAGGTGCTGGCTACACAAAATGGTGAATGCACAATATGACACAGAATTATGCACTTTTAAATCACTTTATGTGATTTTTTTTCCTCAATAAATTTTTTTTCTTAAAAGAGGCACAGAGAACTTCACAGTGAAAAGCGTGAAGTTTCCTTCCATCCTTCTCCCTCCTTTGCTCACCCATTTCTTCTCCCAGAGTCACCACTGTTAAAACTTGCTCTTGCATCATTCTAGAAGTATTCTAGGGGCTTCATCTGTGACTTAGAGGTAAAGAATCTGTCTGAAATGCAGGAGACATGGGTTTGATCTCTGGGTTGGGAAGATTCCTTGGAGGAGGGCATGGCAATCCACTCCAGTATTCTCGCCTGAGAATCCCACAGACAGAGGAGCCTGGCAGGCTGCAGTCCATGGGGTCACAGAGTCATGACTGAAGCAACTGAGCACACTGGCATGCAGAAGTATTCTAGACATATACAAATGATAACACAGCATACAGTTTTGTATCTTGTTTCTCATACTTGACAATGTTCTCTGGTGAACCTTTCCTATTGTATTGAGGGCTTTCCAGTTCTTTTGTTGGGATGTACAGCATTCCATGGATGGTCTGGTCGGGATGCATTTAATCTGTCCTGTGCAATGAACACTGAGGTTGTTTTCAGTCTTTTGATGAAACAAACAACCTTATTTCTGCACCATATGCACTTGAGTTGGTCTAGCTCTAAGATAAATCCCTAGAAGTGGAACCGCTGGGACTTGACTTAAACTGGAAAATGATAGGTTTTTTTGTGAAATGGACACATTAATTATTCTGTCATAGGAGGAATGGAGAAGAGATTTAAAAAATTCATGGAGTTACAGAAAAATAAAGTTTTGATTTTGCCTACATGAGTTTGTTGACTATCTGTTCCTTCTGTGTGTGTGTGTGTGTGTGTGTGTGTGTGTGTGTGTGTGTGAGGCTAAAATGTTTTCTGCATCAGCTGGAGGGCTCTCCTCTTGCTCTGGCTGCATGGGGGGCAGGGGAAGTGGTTGCTGGCTGGGAACTCTAGAGATCTCTAGGATGCTCTGGGGGCCAAGGGCATTGCATTGCAAGGAGGGCCCAGGATGGTATGGGTGTTCTTAACTAGACTCTGGGAATCCCCGTGAGTCACAGGCAATGTGTGTGTGTGTGTGTGTGTGTGTGTGTGTGTGTGTGTGTGTGTGTGTGTGTTTGCCTTTTTTTTGGAAATGGCTCCTAGCTTTTTGTAGACCCTCAGAATCTTTATCTGACAGTGAGGAACCACAGGAAGTGGGAAACCCCAAACTTCGCATTTAAACAGATCTGGGTTCAAATTCTGCATTTTCTGCTCATGACCTGCATGACCTTGGCCTAGGGCCCCACCTCTCTGAGCCTGCGTGCGTGAGTGCTAAGTCACTTCAGACGTGTCCAACTCTGTGCAACCCTATGGACTGCAGCCTGCCAGGCTCCTCTAACCAAGGGATTCTCCAGGCAAGAATACTGGAGTGGATTGCCATGCCTTTCTCCAGGGGATCTTCCCAACCAAGGGTCAGACCTCTCTGAGTCTGAGCTTTGTCATAGTGATGGGGGTCAGTAATCAATGCTTCTTAGAGTTGTGGGTAAGGACTAGAAGGCTGGGGAGACGAGGTGAGTCGGGGCTTTCTTGAGGAACTGCTATATTTCTGATGATAATCTGGTGCCTACTTCTCTGCCTCCTTCCTTCCCCCAAGGGCCTGGTGGGCACCACATTCCCTCCGCTGGTCCACACTAAGGCAGAAACAGAGGTTCCCAGAAACATCTGACCTAGATCATGTTGATGCAAAGGAGTGCACAGAACCAGTTGTTCCTCCCCCTGAGATTAGATAAGAAAAGAGAGGAGGTGGAGTGAGAGTTGAGGGGGTACACGGGAAGGCAGGAGCTAGAGGGATTCAGGACAGGGTGTGCTGATGGGGGAGCCCCGACCCCATCAGATGTGGATGACCAGCCTGGGTGTCCTGGGCCCCCGTGAGCCTCCCTGAGCAGTGGGTCTCAGATTACACACCTCCCCTGCCCCAGCCAGGGCTGAGGCCTCAAAGGCCTTGTTCTGAGTGAAGACTGAAAGCATACTGCACTCTGCCAGAACCATCTAAGGCTTGTCTTATCAGAACAGAAGCCAAAGTCCTCACGCTGGGCCACGGGGCTCCCTGACCTGGCCCTGACCCCTTCTGAGCTCACCTCCTACAACACCTCCCACCTGCCTCGCTCCCCTCCCCGCTCACTGGCCTCCATGTACTACCTCCTGTGCACAGACTTTAGACAGGTTGTTCCCTCAGCCTGGGACACACTGTCCCGACGTATCGTCTAACTCCCTCTTCGTCCCTTCAGCATTCCCTCAGATAACCACCTTCTCAGTGAGGCCTTCCCCAACCACCGCAGCTAAACCCATACCCCCACCCAGCACCCCACTCTCTTTCTGTTTATTTTTTCTCCATGCCTTCACCATCACCTCATTTCAGGATACTCTGTGCATCAACACCTATCTGTCCACTAGGATGCAGGCTCCTACAAGGCAGCAATTCTGTCTCTTTGGTTCCTTTCTCAAAAACAATGCCTAATATTACTATCTATAAAATGGACAACTAATAAGAACCTCCTGCATAGCATGGGGAACTCAATACTCTGTAATCGCCTATATGGGAATAGAATCTAAAAAACGAGTGGATAAATGTACACTGATCCATTTTGCTATGCACAGAAGCTAACGGGACATTGTAAATTAGCTATACTCCAGTAAAAATTAACTGAAAAACATAATTATACAACTGCTTAAAACTGGGTTCCTAAAAAGAAGGCTTGTGAGGTCATTTTGGAAAACAAAATGTAATCTTTCCACTTCAACAAAAGAAAACAAAACTGTGCCTGGTAGAGGGTAAGTGCTAAATAAATGGTGGTCAAATGAATGACTTTTCAAAAAAAGTGAATGACTTTTCAAAAAAAGTGTGGCTTGTAGTTGCTTTGCAATGTTGTATTTCTGCCGTACAGCAAAGTGAGTTAACTGTATGTGTATATGAAAGTGAAAAGTGTTAGTTGCTCGGTCGTGTCTGACTCTTTGTGGCCCCATGGACTGTAGCCCGCCAGGGTCCTCTGTCCGTGGAATTCTCCAGGCCAAGAATACTGGAGTGGGTAGCCATTTGCTTCTCCAGGGCATCCTCCCAACCCAGGGATCGAACCCAGGTCTCCTGCATTGCAAGCGAATTCTTTACTGTCTGAGCCACCAGTGAAGCCTCATGTGTGTGTGTGTGTGTATATATATATCCTCTTTTTTGGATTTCCTTCCCATTGAGGTCATCACAGAGCACTGAGTGCAGTTCCCTGAGTTATGCCATACGTTCTCATTGTGTGTTAGTCGCTCAGTCCTGTCTGACTCTTTGCGACCCCACAAAGTGTAGCCCACCAGGCTTCTCTGTCCGTGGAATTCTCCAGGCAAGAATGCTGGAGTGGATTGCCATTCCCTGCTCCAGGGGATCTTCCCGACCCAGAGATCGAACCCTGGTCTCCTGCATCGCAGGCTGATTCTTCACTGTTTTAACTACAGGGGGGGTCCTTGTGTTCTCATTAGTTATCTGTCTTATATGTGCTGTGCTGAGGCTGTGCTTGGTCACTCAGTCATGTCTGCTCTTTGCGACCCCGTGGACTGCAGCCCACCAGGCTCCTCTGTCCATGGGGATTCTCCAGGCATACTGGAGTGGGTTGCCATGCCCTCCTCCAGGGGATCTTCCCAACCCAGGGATTGAACCCAGTTCTCCCACAATGCAGGAGTGTTCTTTACTGTCTGAGCCACGAGGGAAGCCCCAAGAATACTGGAGTGGGTAGCCTATCCCTTCTCCAGGGGAACTTCCCGACCCTGGAATAGAACTGGGATCTCCTGCATTGCAAGAGGATTCTTTACCAGCTGGGCTACAGGGAAGCCCATATATGTCTATCCCAATCTCCCAATACATCCCACCCCCCCTTTCCCTGCGTAGTGTCCATACATTTGTTCTCTATGTCTGTATCTCTATTTCTACTTTGCAAATAGGTTCATCTGTACCATTTTCTAGATTCCACTTATATGCATTAGTAAACAGTATGTGTTTTTTTTTCTGACTTCATTCTGTGTGACAGTCTCTAGGTCTATCCATGTCCCTGCAAATGGCTCAATTTCATTCCTTATGGCTGAGTAATAATCCACTGTATATACATACATACTGTATCTTCTTTATCCTTTCCTCTGTTGATGGACATTTAGTTTCCTTCCTGGTTATTGTAAATAGTGCTGCTAATAAACATTGGGGTTCATGTATCTTTTAGAATTATGGTTTTCTCTGGGTAAATTCCCAGGAGTGGGTTTCTAGGTCATACGGTAGTCCTGTTTTTAGTTTTTTAAGGAACCTCCAATATCAGTTTACATTCCCACACCGTCTTCAGCATTTATTCTTTGTAGATTTTGTTGGTGATGGTCATCTTGACCAGTGTGAAGTGATAACTCATTGTAGTTTTGATTTGCATTTCCCTAATAATGAGTGACATTGTTGTGTATCTTTTCATGTGATACTTGGCCATCTGTTTTTCTTCTTTGGATATTTAAAGATATTAAATTAAAAATTTAATAGATAGAAATTTAAAGATATTAAAAAGATATTTATCTTTTTAGGTCTTCTGCCCATTTTTTTCAATTGGGTTGTTTGCTTTTTTGATATTGAGCTGCATGGACTGTTCTTATATTTTGGAGATTAATCCCTGTCAGTTGCCTCATTTGCAAATATTTTCTCCCATTCTGAAGGTTGTCTTTTTGTCTTGCTTATGGTTTCCTTTGTTATGCAAAATGTTGTAAGTTTAATTAGGCCCCATTTATTTATTTTTGTTTTTATTTTCACTACTCTATCAGTGGGCCAAAGATGATCTTATTGCAATTTATGTCAAAGAGCATTCTGCCTATGTTTTCCTTTAAGTGCTTCCCTGGTGGCTCAGCTGGCAAAGAATCTGCCTGCAATGCAGGAGACCTGGGTTTGATACCTGGGTTGGAAAGATCCCCTGGAGAAGGGAATGGCTACCCACTCTAGTATTCTGGCCTGGAGAATTCCATGGAATGTATAGTCCATGGGGTCACAAAAAGTCAGACACGACTAAGTGACTTTCACTTTCACTTTTCAAGAGTTTTGTAGTGTCCAACCTAAATTTAGTTCTTTAATCCATTTTGAGTTTATTTTGTGTATGGTGTTGGTGTTAGGGAGTGTTCCGATTTCATTCTTTTTTTTTTTTTTTTTTTTGGCTCGGCTGGGTCTTAGTTGCAGCATGCAGGATCTAGTTTGCTGACCAGGGAATCTAACCCAGGCCCCCTGCTTTGGGAGTTCAGAGTTTTAACCACTGGACCACCAAGGAAGTTCCTCTAATTTTATTCTTTTACCTGTAATTCTCCAGTTTTCCCAGGACCATTTTCTGAAGATTGTCTTTTCTCCATTGTATATTCCTGCCTCTTTATCATAGATTAGGTGATGGTAGGTGCATGGGTTTACTTGGGGCTTTCTATCCTGTTCTGTTGATCTATATGTCTGTTTTTGTGCCAGTAACATATTGTCTTGATTACTGTAGCTTTATAGTATAGTTTGAAGTTTGGGAGCCGAATTTCCCCAGTTCTGTTTTTCTTTCTCAAAATTACTTTGACTGTCTGGGGTCTTTTGGGTTTCCACACATACTGTAAAATTCTTTATTCTAATTTTATGAAGAATGCCGTTGGTGATTTGATAGGTATTGCATTAAATCTGTAGATTGCTTTGGGAAGTATAGTTATTTTCACAATATTGATTCTTCTAATCCAAGAACATGGTATATCTCTCCATCTGTGTTGTCTTTGATTTCTTCCATCTGCATCTTATGGTTTTCTGAGTATAGGTCTTTTGCCTTCTTAGGTAAATTTATTCCTGGGTATTTATTCTTTTTGTTGCAATGATAAATGGGATTGTCTCCTTAATTTCTCCTTCTGGTCTTTTGTTGGTGGTGTATAAGAATGCAAGAGATTTATTTGTATTAATTTTATATTCTGTGACTTTACCAAATTCATTGATTAGTATTGGTAGCTTTCCGGTGGCATTTTTAGGATTTTCTATATACAGTATCATGTCATCTGCAAACAGTGACAGTTTTACTTCCTTTCCAATTTGGATTCCTTTTATTCCCTTTTCTTCTCTGATTGCCATGGCCAGGAATGCCAAAACTATGTTGAATAATAGTAGTGAGAGTGGACTTTCTTCTTTTGCTACTGACCTTAGAAGAAATGCTTTCAATTTTTTTTACCATTGAGAATGATGCTTGCTATGGATTTATCATATATGGCTTTTATTATGCTGAGGTGGGTTCTCTCTATGCCCACTTTCTAGAGAGATTTTTTTTTTTATCATAAATCGGTGTAGAATTTTGTCAAAAGCTTTTTCTGCATCTATTGAGATAGTTTTTATTCTCCAATTTGTTAATATGGTGTACCACATTGATTGATTTGCACATATTAAAGAATCCTTGTATCACTGGAATATAACCCCACTTGATCATGGTGTATGATCATTTTCATATGTTGTTCGATTCTGTTTGTTAGTATTTTGTGTCTATGTTCATCAGTAATATTGATCTATAATTTTCTCTTTTTGTGATATCTTTGTCTGATTTTGATATTAGGGTGATGGTGGCCTTATAGAATGAGCTTGGGAATGTTCTTTCCTTTACAATTTTTGCAAGAGTTTGAGAAGGATGTTAGTTCTTCTCTAAGTGTTTGATAGAATTCATCTGTGAAGCCATCTGGTCCTGGACTTCTGTTTGTTGGAAGACTTTTTAATCACAGTTTCAACTACATTACTTATGTTTGGTCTGTTCATATTATCTATTTCTCCCTCGTTCAGTCTTGGAAGGTTGTACTTTTCTAAGAATTTGTCCACTTATTCCAGGTTGCCTATATTACTGGCATATAGCTGCTTGTAGTAATCTCTTAAGATCCTTTGTATTTCTTCAGTGTCAGTTGTAATTTCTCCTTTTTTTTTTTGTTTCTAATTTTATTGATTTGTACCCTCTCCTTTTTCCCTTGATTAGTCTAGCTAAAATTTTGTTGATTTTGTTTATCTTCTCAAAGAACCAGCTTTTAGTTTTATTATTCTTTGCTGGTTTTTTCTTTGTTCCTCTTTCATTTACTTCTGCTGATTTTTGTGATTTCTTTCCTTCTACTAACTTTGAGTTTTGTTTGTTCTTATTTAGGTGTAAGATTAGGTTGTTTATTTGAGATTTTTCTTGTTTTTTGAGGTAGAACTAACTGTATTGATATAAACTTCTTAGAACTGCTTTCACTGCACCCCATAGGTTTGGGGTCATTGTGCTTTCATTATCATTTGTTTTAATGTATTATTTCCTCTTCAATTTCTTTAGTTATCTCTTGATTATTTAGTAGCATATTGTTTAGCCTCTATGTGTTTGTGTTTTTGGTTTTTTTTTTTTTTTTTTTTTTTGTATTTTTCTTCCTATAATTGATTTCTAACCCCACAGCATTGTGGTCAAAAAAGATGCTTGATACAATTTTGGTTTTCTTAAATTTACTGAGGCTAGATTTGTGACCCAAGATGTGATCTATCCTGGAGAACATTCCATGTGAACTTGAGAAGAAAGTGTGTTCTTCTGCTTTCAGATGGAATTTCCTATAAATATCCATTAAGTCTATCTGGTCTAATGTGTCATTTAAAGCTTGTGTTTCCTTATTACTTTTCTGACTGGATGATCTGCCTATTGGTATGAGTGTTAAACTTCCCCACTATTATTGTGTTACTGTCAATTTCCCCTTTAATGGTTGTCAGCATTTGCCTTATGGGTTGAGATGCTCCTATGTTGGGTGAATAAATATTTACAATTGTTATATCTTCTTCTTGGAATGATTCCTTGATCATTATGTAGTATCTTTCCTTGTCTCTTCTAACAATCTTTAAAGTCTATGCTGTCTGATATGAGCATTGCTACTCCAGCTTCCTTTTGATCTCCATTTGCATGGAATATCTTTTTCCATCCCCTCATTTTCAGTCTGTATGTGTCCCTAGGTCTGAAGTGGATCTCTTATAGACAACATATATATGGTCTTATTTTCGTATCCTTTCAGCCAATCTGTATCTTTTGGTTGGAGCATTTAATCCATACATTCAAGGTAATTATTGATATGTATGTCCCTGTTGGCTCTATGTGAGTGATCACACCATTGTAATTATCTGGGTCCTGAAGATCTTTCTTATACAGTTCTTCTGTGAATTCTTGCCACCTCTTCTTAACATCTTCTGCTTCTGTTAGGTCCATACCATTTCTGTCCTTTATTGAGCCCATCTTTGCATGAAATGTTCCTTTGGTATCTCTAATTTTCTTGAAGACATCTCTACTCTTTCCTATTCTATTGTTTTCCTCTATTTCTTTGCATTGGTCACTGAGGAAGGCTTTCTTATCTCTCCTTGCTATTCTTTGGAACTCTGCATTCAAATGGGTGTATCTTTCCTTTTCTCCTTTGCTTTTCACTTCTCTTCTATTCACAGCTATTTGTAAGGCCTCCTCAGACAGCCATTTTGCTTTTTTGCATTTCTTTTTCTTGGGGATGGTCTTGATCACTGCCTCCTGTACAGTGACATGAACCTCTGTCCATAGTTCATCAGGCACTCTGTCCATCAGATTTAGTCCCTTAAATCTATTTCTCACTTCCACTGTATAATCATCAAGGATTTGATTTAGCTCATACCTGAATGGTCTAGTGGTTTTCCCAACTTTCTTCAACTTAAGTCTGAATTTGGCAATAAGGAGTTCATGATCTGAGTCACAGTCAGCTCCTGGTCTTGTTTTTGCTGACTGTATAGAGCTGCTCCATCTTTGGCTCCAAAGAATATAATCTATCTGATTTTGGTGTTGACCATCTGGTGATGTCCATTTGTAGAGTCTTCTCTTGTGTTGTTGGAAGAGAGTGTTTGCTATGACCAGTGCATTCTCTTGGAAAAACTCTGTTAGCCTTTGCCCTGCTTCATTCTGTACCCCAAGGCCAAATTTGCATGTTACTCCAGGTGTTTCTTGACTTCTGACTTTTGCATTCCAGTCCCCTATAATGAAAAAGAAATCTTTTTTGGGTATTAGTTCTAAAAGGACTTGTAGGTCTTCATAGAACCATTCAACTTCTGCTTCTTCAGTGTTACTGGTCAGGGCATAGACTTAGATTACCATGATACTGAATGGTTTGCCTTGGAAACGAAAGAGATCATCCTGTCGTTTTTGAGATTGCATTCAAGTACTGCATTTTGGACCCTTTTGTTGACTATGATGGCTACTCCAAAGGGATTCTTGCCCACAGTAGTAGATATAATGGTCATCTGAGTTAAATTCACCCATTCCAGTCCATTTTAGCTTGCTGATTCCTAAAATGTTGACGTTCACTCTTGCCATCTCCTGTTTGACCACTTCCAATTTGCCTTGATTCATGGACCTAACATTCCAGGTTCCTATGCAATATTGCTCTTTACAGCATCGGACCTTGCTTCTATCACCAGTCACATCCACAACTGGGTGTTGTTTTTGCTTTGGCTCTGCCTCTTCATTCTTTCTGGAGTTGTTTCTCCACTGATCTCCAGTAGCATATTGGGCACCTACAGACCTGGGGAGTTCATCCTTCAGTGTCCTAACTTTTTGCCTTTTCATACTGTTCATGGTGTTCTCAAGGCAAGAATACTGAAGTGGTTTGCCATTCCCTTTTCCAATGGACCATGTTTTGTCAGAATGCTCCACCATGACCTGTCTGTCTTGGGTGGCCCTACATGGTATGGCTCTTAATTGAGTTAGACAAGGCTGTGGTCCATGTGATTAGATTGGTTAGTTTTCTGTGATTGTGGTTTTCAGTCTCTCTGCCATCTGATGGAGAAGGATAAGAGGCTTATGGAAGCTTCCTGATGGAATAGACTGACTGAGGGGGAAACTGGGTCTTGTTCTGATGGGCGGGGCCATGCTCAGTAAATCTTTAATCCAATTTTCTGTTGATGGGTGGGGCTGTGTTCCCTCCCTGCTATTTACCTAGGGCCAAACTATGGTGGAGGTAATCAAGATAATGCTGACCTCCTTCAAAACATCCCATGCATGTACTGCTACACTCAGTGCCCCCAACCCTACAGCAGGCCACCACTGACCCACACCTCTGCTGGAGACTCACAGGCAAGTCTGGGTCAGTGTTTTGTGGGGTCACTGCTCCTTTCTCCTGGGCCCTGGTACACAAGGTTCTGTTTGTGCCCTCCAAGAGTCTATTTCCCAGTCCTGTGCAAGTTCTGGCAGCTCTATGATGGGGTTAATGGCAACCTCCTCCAAGAGGGCTTATGCCATACCCAAGTCTGCTGCACCCAGAGCCCCTGTCCCTGTGGCAGGCCCCTGCTGACCGGTACCTCCACAGGAGACGCTCAAACACTGTTCTGTCTCAGTCTCTTGGGTCCCTGCATCCTGGTGCACACAAGGTTTGTTTGAGTCCGCTTAGCATCTCTGGCAGGAATGGGGTTTTATTCTAAACACAAATTCGCCCCTCCTACCATCTTGCTGGGGCTTCTCCTTTGCCTTTGGATGTGGGGTATCTCTTCACAGCCGCTCCAGTGCCTACTGTCTTACTGGGGTTTCTCTGACCTTGGACGTGGAGTATCTCCTCTTGGCCACTTCAGCGCCGCGCAGCTGCCGCTCTCCACTCCAGTGCCATGCAGGATGTGAAGACTCCTGGAATGTGAAGTCAAGTGGGCTTTAGGAAGCATCACTATGAGCAAAGCTAGTGGAGGTGATGGAATTCCAGTTGAGCTATTTCAAATCCTAAAAGATGAAGCTGTGAAAGTGCTGCACTCAATATACCAGCAAATTTGGAAAAACTCAGCAATGGCCACAGGACTGGAAAAGATCAGTTTTCATTCCAATCCCTAAGAAAGGCAATGCCAAAGAATGCTCAAACTGCTGCACAATTGCACTCATCTCACACGCTAGTAAAGTAATGCTTGAAATTCTCCAAATTCTCCAAGCCAGGCTTCAACAATATGTGAACTGTGAACTACCGGATGTTCAAGCTGGTTTTAGAAAAGTCAGAGGAACCAGAGATCAAATTGCCAACATCTGCTGGATCGTTGAACAAGCAAGAGAATTCCAGAAAAACATCTATTTCTGCTTTATTGACTATGCCAAAGCCTTTGGCTGTGTGGATCACAATTAACTGTGGAAAATTCTGAAAAAGAAGGGATTGCCAGACCACCTGACCTGCCTCTTGAGAAATCTGTATGCAGGTCAGGAAGCAACAGTTAGAACTGGACATGGAACAACAGACTGGTTCCAAATAGGAAAAGGAGTAAGTCAAGGCTGTATATTGTCACCCTGCTTATTTCACTTATATGCAGAGTACATCATAAGAAATGCTGGCTGATGAAGCACAAACTGGAATCAAGATTGATGGGAGAAATAGCAATAACCTCAGATATGCAGATGACACCACCCTTATGGCAGAAAATGAAGAACTAAGGAGCCTCTTGATGAAAGTGAAAGAGGAGAGTGAAAAAGTTGGCTTAAAGCTCAACATTCAGAAAACTAAGATCATGGCATCTGGTCCCATCACCTCATGGGAAATAGATGGGGAAACAGTGGAAACAGTGTCAGACTTTATTTTTTGGGGCTCCAAAATCACTGCAGATGGTGACTGCAGCCATGAAATTAAAAGACGCTTCCTCCTTAGAAGGAAAGTTATGACCAACCTAGACAGCATATTAAAAAGCAGAGACATTACTTTGCCAACAAAGGTCCATCTAGTCAAGGCTGTTTTTCCTGTGGTCATGTATGGATGTGAGAGTTGGACTATAAGGAAGGCTGAGTGCTGAAGAATTGATGCTTTTGAACTGTGGTGATGGAGAAGACTCTTGAGAGTCCCTTGGAATGCAAGGAGATCCAACCAGTCCACCCTAAGGGAGATCAGTCCTGAGTGTTTATTGGAAGGACTGATGTCAAGGCTGAAACTCCAATATTTTGGCCACCTGATGCGAAGAACTGATTCATTGGAAAAGACCCTGATGCTGGGAATGATTGAAGGTGGGAGAAGGGGATGACAGAGGATGAGATGGTTGGATGGCATCATCAACTCAAGGGATGTAAGTTTGGGTAAACTCTGGTATTTGGTGATGGACAGGGAGGCCTGGCGTTCTACAGTCCATGGGGTCGCAAAGAGTCAGACACGACTGAGCAACTGAACTGAACTGAACTGATGTCCCTGTTACCATTTTCCTGATTGTTTTGGGTTTGTTTTTGTAGGTCATTTTCTTCTCTTGTTTTTCCTGCCTAGAGAAATTCCTTTAGCATTTATTGTAAAGCTGGATTGGTGGTGCTGAATTCTGTTAAATTTTGCTTGTCTATAAAGGTTTTACTTTTTCCACTGAATCTGAATGAGATTCTTGCTGGGTAGAATAATCTTGGTTTTAGGATTTTCCCTTTTATCACTTTAAATATATCCTGCCACTCCCTTCTGGACTGCAGAGTTTCTGTTGAAAAGTCAGCTCATAACCTTATGGGGATTCCCTTGTATGTTATTTGTTGCTTTCCCTTGCTGCTTTTAATAATTTTTCTTTGTATTTAATTTTTATTAATTTCCTTAATATGCGCCTGGTGTTTCTTCTTGGGTTTATTCTATATGAGACTCTGCACTTCGTCGACTTGGGTGGCTAGTTCTTTTCCCGTGTTTGGGAAGTTTTCAACTATAATCTCTTCAAATATTTTCTCAGATTCTTTCTCTTTCTCGTCTTCTTCTAGGACCCCTATAATTTAAATGTTGGTACATTTAATGTTGTCTCAGAGGTTTCTGAGACTGTCTTCTTTTTTTTTTTTCATTCTTTTTCCTTTATGCTGCTCTGCAGCAGTTATTTCTACCGCTTGCTCTTCCAGTTCATTTACCCATTCTTTCTCAGTTTTTCTGTTGTTAATGCCTTCTAGTATATTTTTTAATTTTAGTTATGGTGCTGTCCATCACGATTTGTCTGTTCTTTACTTCTTCTACATGCCTGTTAAACATTTCTTGTATTTTCTCAGCCCATACCCTTCATTCTATTTCCAAGATTTTGGATCATCTGTACTATTATTACTCTGAATTCTTTTTCAGATAGGTTGCTTATTTCCTCTTTATTTACTTGGCCTAGTAAGTTTTTACTTTACTTCTTCATCTGTGACATATTTTTCTGTTGTTTCATTTTTTGTTGATGGATGGGGCTGTGTTCCTGTCTTGCTGATTGCTAGGTCTGAGGCATCCAGCACTGGATCCTGTAGGCAGTTGGGTGGAACCTGGTCTTGGCGCTGAGATGAGGACCTTCAGGAGAGCTCACACCGATTACTATTCCCTGGGGTCTGAAGTTCTCTGGTGGTCCAGTGGCTTGGACTTGGCACTATCATGGGGGCTCAGGCCTGACCCCTGGCCTGGGAACCAAGACTCTCCAAGTCATGGGTTTTTGCAGTGTGGCAAAAAAGAAACAACAAAAACAAAATCTCCCAAAACAAGCAAAGCCCAAAACAAATGATAAAAATAAAACAGAGCAAAAAATAAAAACAAACACTCAAACAAAAAAGCAAACACACAAATACAATTCTAGACAAATAGCAAAAACAAATCCAAGCAACCAGAAAACAAACCAGCAAGCAAAAAAAAGGAAAGCAAAAACAAGTAACCCAAAGAAACAAGAGCTCCCAAATCAAAACCAGTAACTAACCTAAACAGAAAACAAAATTTAAAAAGCTGAAAGAAAAGCTAAGAGGACAAAAGACAAGCACATAAAAATGACAAAAACAAAAATGAAAAATAAAATCAATAAAAGCAAGATTAAACAACACAAAAATTTCAAATGAACAGATAACAAAAACAGACAACAAACAGAAAAGAGCAGAATAACAGAATAAAAGATAAAATAAAATTAGAAAAATAAAAATATAGTAGAAAAAATGAAACAATGAAGCAAAACACAACAACTACAAAAAAAGAAAACAAAAGAAAATAAAAAGTAAGATTTTGTATATATAAGAAAATTAAAAGTTCCCTGATGCCTCCACTATTGGTGTCCTTATCCCCATGGAGTGCTGCTTCTAACCCCTGCCTCCCTAGGAGGCCCTCCAAGACCTTGAGGTAGGTCCCTGGACCCACTGTGTCTGCCCCACTTCTGCAAGTGTTCCTTTCACTAGCATCCTGAAGCACACGTGCCCACACAGGCCAGCTGGGGCACAGGCTTCCACAAGCTGGAGGAGGCTTGAGGGGGTGGCAGATCAAGTGAACGACTGCTGACCTGTGAGTGTAGATATGGACTCTAACCACTGCAACATAATCAACAGTTCTTGGGTGTCTCCAGGCAAAAAGGGGCCCTCCATGTAACCAGTGGGATGACTGAGAGAATGATTAAACCTGAAGATGTGCTGTTTGATTGAGACCAAAAAAAAAGGAGGGTGATTAGGGACACCAAGGGAAACAACTTGCAGAAATAAATGGTGGTGCAACAATGAAAGTGGAACACTTGGAAACAATTAAGTGGAAGAAGACAGAGTTGAAACGTGGGTTGGGCTGCATCCTGCAGGTCTGCAAATCTGGTAGTTGCCCAGCCTTGAGACTGAAGAAAGAGCCTGAAAAGTGTGGCAGAGACATCAATGATCTATTAGGCAAGGGATCTTATATGTCTCAAAGAGTCCTGGGACAGCTTCACTCTGTGGGCGGCACCTGGCAAGCAGGAAGTGGCAGCCATCTTTGTTACACTGGGGAGAAGAGGCTACCATTTATAGGGGGAACAGACATCAGCTGGGCTCATTAGTTACCAGGGACTAAGTAAGGCCTATAATTAAGAGGATGGGATAGTCACGTGAATGAAGCAGGGACGAGTCTAGCAGGGGATGTACAGAGAGTAAGAGAACAGCCATCTTGAATGACCTGACCATACAATGTTCTCAGTGCTGGCAAGTTGCTTCTTGAGCAGCCTAGGCTCTGGGATACCCAATTACAGAAGGAAACATCATTGCAGTTTGCTGCTGGGCTCAGCAGTGGAGAAGTACTGTCATAGCAAAGCAATTGCTGTGCTTGCTATTAATAGTTTTTTAATTTGAGAATCAAAACCAGTTTTCCAATCAATCTCTTAGCCCCCTTCATGATTTTTCCTATATCTGCATGCCTTGGGTATTTACCACCATTTAATATTTTTCTTCATCTTAGCTCAGTTTTGGAGAAGGAAATGGCAACCCACTCCAGTATTCTTGCCTGGAAAATCCCAGGGACAGGGGAGCCTGCTGGGCTGCCATCTATGGGGTCTCACAGAGTTGGACACAACTGAAGCGACTTAGCAGCAGCAGCAGCAGCACTTCAGTTTTAACATTTAGGAATTGACTCTAGCTTCATCCTAAGCAATTAGATTTCTGAAAACATATACTGAAGGACTCATTATATACATGCATACATAATCATATTAAAATAAATACAAAACCATTTTGTAAAGTATTTGTCCATGTACCACCTATAATATTTGATCATAGGATACTTTCAGAAACTGCTATAGAAAAAGTTGGGAAATTTTTCCCAATTTTGTTTTCACTAAAGAATGTAAATATTATTCATCTGAACAAAATCAGAGTTAAGGGCCAGCTGACAGAAGTCACAGGATAGATGGGAGTAGGGTTCCCTCAGACTTTCATCTTACACTAAGGGTTATGAGATACTGTGGCAAGTGGATGGAACAAGAGATAGAGAGATAAGATGCTGTTTAGAGCTACAGAAATGAATAGAAGAACCAAAAATAGGAGTAAGTGATCAAGCACTGGAAGGAAGTGCGGAGGGGAGCTAAGTATATGCGCACAATCATTGTTCACAGGTGTCCTTTGCAGTAACAAATCAAACTCGAGAGAGATAAGCACATGCTTGAAATCAGTAGAGCCCTCTCAAGAGTAGGTTATAGGTAAACACAGAAACGAGTGAGTGAGTATCACTGTTGTGTCTGACTTTTTGTGACATTATGGATTGTAGTCTGCCAGGTTCCTCTGTCCATGTAATTCTCCAGGCAAGAATACTGGAGTAAGTTGCCATTCCCTTCTCCAGGGGATCTTTCCAACCCAGGTATCGAACTCAGGTCTTCTGCATTGCGGGCTGATTCTTTACCATCTGAGTTACCAGGAAGCCCTAAACCTAGAAGTCTTTATAGATAAGCAACAAGGATTTACTGTATAGTACGGGGGTATTTATATTTTGTATTTACATCTATATATAATAACTTGTAATAACATATAATGGCAAAGAATCTGAAAAAGAATTATATATATAACTGAATCATTATGCTGTATACCTCAAAGAACTAACATAACATTGTAAATCAACTATAATTTAACTTTTTAAAAAGCTTAAAAAAAGTTAAAAAAAAATCTAAAAAAAGAAAATAATGAAAACAGTTAAAAAAAAAAAAACCAAATGGTTTGTATCCACTAATCCCATGCCTCTTATTTGTCTCTCCTCACTCCCAATCTCCTTTAGCAACCATAAATTTGTTTGTGAGTCTGTTACCGTTTTGTGTATGCATTCATTTGTGTTGTTTTTTAGATTCCACATATGAGAGATATCATACAGTATCACTATGTGGTAAATCAATATACTTTAATAAAAATAAATGAATAAATACAATACAAAACAAAGACCCCCCCCACCCCCACCCCACCAGGTGCTTCTGGGCTTGGGCATGGGAGCATCGCTGTATATTTTCTGTATCAGTTCCTCTGGCCTACTTTTTTGTTACCATGTATATGTGCTACATATGTAATTATTTTTATTATTATTTTTTAAATGCTGCATCCCGGGGCTCTGGCTTGAGGCTTCATGGGCCCAGGGCTTGGAAGGACAGGAGAACTTTGGGCCTCTCCTGACCCCTGCTGGCCACAGTGCCTCCCACCTTCTCTTTTCTCAAGACCCATGGATCTTGCCATCACCACAGAAATTGTCTCCCTCCAACCCCCACGGGATACCCGTGTCAGCCACCGCAGTGTGCCCTGGACATCGGGTCCCAAGGCCTCAGCTGTGAGACCCCTGTACACCGGCGGGTCCCGTGGCCCTGGGCTGCAGCCGTGTCCTCTCGGTGGGTCCCTGTCTGTTGGGGGTTAGTGCAGAGTTCAGTCCTAGGATCAGAGCTGAGTTTTCTCCAGCTGCAGATAGATGACAGTCTCAATCTGAGTCTCAGTCTCCTCTCCAGGGACTCAGCTTCTCAAAGACTCAGGCCACCCGGGTAGAACTTTCCTGAGAGCAGGGACTGAGGAACACAGGACACAGAAGACTCTATAGACAACAAGTGGGGGAAGACTGGAAGGGGTGACGGGGCCAAAGAGGGCCAAGTCCTTTGGTGGAAGAAGTTAGGGCAGAGAGGAAAGAAGGGAGCAGATCCAGACACCTGCCCCCTGTCTGCAGAGGACACAGCTTCTCCCCTTACCCTGATCTCCCCTCACCTGGAGTGGCCTGGATGGCGGGCCGCGTGACCCTCACGCTCAGGGTCTGGTTGGGACAGGCCGAGCTTGAGCACACTGGCTCCTGGATTAGCTGTGTGACCCAGGCCTAGTCACCTCGCCACTCAGGGTCTCATCTGTAAGATGAGGACTCTCGGTTGCCAGGGGCCAGAACCCCTAAATGAAACCAGCTTAAGCAAAAAGGACAGCAAAATGACCCACACAATCCAAGACAAGTTTAACAACTAAACACGGGAGGACACAGGGGGCCGGCTGGGACCCGGATCCTGTCTGCCATGTGGAGGGCTAGCTCTCACCTCTCCTGTCCTTTCTCCTTCCTGCTCACCGCACTCCTCACTCTGCATGGGCGCCTCCTTGTGGACACACAGGAGAAAGTTTGCAGTGAGTCCCTTCCCTTCCTCCCCTCAACGAAATGTTCCCAGGAGCAGAGCACAGGGCCTGTCCAGATGTCCTCCATGATGTAGTGCCGGGGTCCAGCCCCAGCAGGATCCAGGGGAACCCTCAGGATGAACGGCGTCGGCGAATGAGAGAGAGAGTGAGACAAAGCTCGGGGCTAAGTCTGAAGTTTATTTTCGCACGGCCCCTTTATACCCTTAACAACATCTTTGGGGGAAGTGTATATTGCTT
This sequence comes from Dama dama, assembly GCF_033118175.1. Lineage (NCBI taxonomy): Eukaryota > Metazoa > Chordata > Mammalia > Artiodactyla > Cervidae > Dama > Dama dama. The sequence continues at coordinate 38,976,684 of NC_083693.1, forward strand.
ACACACAGGGCATCTCAAAACATTACAGCAACTTGACCTTCAACAGAAACTGGATGTCACCCACATACTTTTTCATTCACAAGAGTCTTTTTTATCATTTGGCCTTCAGGCCTGCTAACATTTTATGGCTTGCACGTGGTGTGACTTAAGCAACTTCAGTAGCCAACCCTGTTTTTCTTATAATTAACCTATTTTCTTTTTAATAAGCATCATCTCTATGGGAACTAGATAGGATTACATTTTTACAGAACAGAAATGCGAAGGACTGCAAAAACAGCAGATATGGCACAAAACAGGCTCTTAGTCTAAAAGTTAACCATCTGCAAGAAGTCGCCAGCTAATCTCTATCTAAAGTATTTTCTATTAGGCACATTTGTGGCTATCATATTTGTGGAGCCTTTCTCACCCCGTGAAGGGGCCTATGCTTAATAGTTTCTTTTGTTAGTGTACTGTGCTTAGGATGTTTAGAATAATCATGAGCATTTTTTGCAATGAGAGCACACATTTATCAAACAAGCCAGAATGCCAGCAAAAGGGTTTGAACTGAAGCATTTCCTTCATCTCTGGCCCCTTCATAGGGTACCAGCGTCCAGGAGATTTATTAATTAGGGTTTTAAGTTGGTCCTCATTCAGTGAAAGAGGAGCAGGAGAGCTCTAGGCAGGCAACACAAGAATCTGCAACAGGGCAAGCAAGAACAACAGCAGAAAAAGGGGGGAGGATACAGGGTGGGGTAGAGGCCGAGGCCAACCTGGAGGGTCCCTTATCCTAGACGGCCTTGCCTGTCAGGTTTTTTCCTCGTGACCTCGTCATGGATGGGGTCCTGGACGGCCTTGCCTGCCCGGTATTTTCTTCATGACCTCGTCACCGGCGGGACCCCCCATAACAGCTCCCGGCAATGTAGCAAAGAGCTGTGTCTTCCTGTGGGATGGTGTCCAGCTCAGAAATGCTCTTACTATCTTGTATTTGCTTTCCTCCCTTTTTTTCCTTCCTTCTCCTCCCCCCCCCCCCCCCCCCCACTTACTTCTGTGCCCTACGATGCACTCCCAGCAAAGCCTTAGAGCATAAGCTTTGCCTTAGGCTCTGTTCTCTAGGGAACGTGGGGATGAGACAGCTGCTTACAAGCTGTGTGACTTAGGCACATTACTTAACCTCCCTGTGCTTCAGTGTGAATGCATGCTAAGTCGCTTCAGTTGTGTCCACCTCTTTGTTACCCTCCAAGCCTGCATAACCCTGCAGGCTTCTCTGTCCATGGAATTCTTCAGGCAAGAATACTGGAGTGGGTTGCCATGCCCTCCTCCAGGGGACCTTCCCTATCCAAGGATCAAATCCGGGTATTTTACATTTCCTAGCATTGGCAGGCAGATTCTTTACCACTAGTGCCACCTGGGAAGCCCGTGTTTCAGTGTTCTTATCTGTAAAATGGAGTCACAATAATTCCTAACTCTTCAGTTCAGTTCAGTTCAGTCGCTCAGTCGAGTCTGACTCTTTGCAACCCCATGAATCGCAGCACACCAGGCCTCCCTGTCCATCACCAACTCCCGGAGCTTACTCAAACTCATGTGCATCAAGTTGGTGATGCCATCCAGCCATCTCATCCTCTGTCATCCCTTTCTCCTCCTGCCCCCAATCCCTCCCAGCATGAGGGACTTTTCCAATGAGTCAACTCTTCGCATGAAGTGACCAAAGTATTGGAGTTTCAGCTCCAGCATCAGTCCTTCCAATAAACACCCAGGACTTATGTCCTTTAGGATGGACTGGTTGGATCGCCTTGCAGTCCAAGGGACTTTCAAGAGTCTTCTCCAACACCACAGTTCAAAAGCATCAATTTTTCGGTGCTCAGCTTTCTTCGCAGTCCAACTCTCACATTCATACATGACCACTGGAAAAACCATAGCCTTGACCAGATGGACCTTTGTTGGCAAAGTAATGTCTCTGCTTTTTAATATGCTGTCTAGTTTGGTCATAACTGTCCTTCCAAGGAGGAAGCATCTTTTAATTTCATGGCTGCAATCACCAACTGCAGTGATTTTGGAGCCCCCTAAAATAAAGTCTGACACTGTTTCCACTGTTTCCCCATCTATTTGCCATGAAGCGATGGGACAGGATGCCATGATCTTAGTTTTCTGAATGCTGAGTTTTAAGCCAGTTTTTTCACTCTCCTCTTTCACCTTCATCAAGAGGCTTTTAGTTCCTCTTCACTTTCTGCCATAAGGGTGGTGTCATCTACATATCTGAGGTTATTGCTATTTCTCCCATCAATCTTGATTCCAGCTTTTGCTTCTTCCAGCACAGCATTTCTCATGATGTACTCTGCATATAAGTTAAATAAGCAGGGTGACAATATACAGCCTTGACTTACTCCTTTTCCTATTTGGAACCAGCCTGTTGTTCCATGTCCAGTTCTAACTGTTGCTTCCTGACCTGCATACAGATTTCTCAAGAGGCAGGTCAGGTGGTCTGGTATTCCCATCTCTTTCAGAATTTTCCACAGTTTGTTGTGATCCACGCAATCAAAGGCTTTGGCATAGTCAATAAAGCAGAAATAGATCCTAACTCTTAGGGTCATACTAAGGTAATACACAGAAAGCACCTAGAACAGAGTGGAAGCTTTCAGTAAGAGCGAATGTTTATTATTTTTGTTACCCTAAAGCCTGGGAAAACTCTGTAAATTGGGACAGAGGCAGGCTATCATGAGAAAAACAGAGGTTTGGACAACTGTCTTCAGGATCTTTCATCAGTTGCAACCTCAGGGCTGAGGGTGCTCATTGCTGCCTGGGCTGCACCCCCGGGGCTGGTGCCCCTGAGGATGGGAGAGTGGGCCGCGATGGGCAAGGGGCTGAGAACCAGCATGACTTGGTTTCAGCCTGTGTGACCCTGGACACGGCCGTCACGTCTCGGAACCTCCATTTCCTCACCTGACACTGACCATAACGTATACACAACTGTTTTTGAGGCTCCCCCTCTCTGGGCAGGAGCCATGGGTGCTCCAAAATTTCAACTTCTCAGAAACCCAGTGAGCTCTGGGTGAGGTCTGTAACTTCAGACCTGAAAGGCCTAGAGTCGACGTCTTCCAGCCTTCTGCCTCCATTTTGCAGATGAGGAAATTGAGGTCCAGAGAGGGGAAGTAACCTGGCTGACAAGGGAGAGGGGCTGTGGTGTTGGACAGGGACAGAGGGGTACCCTGGAGGGAGGGGCACACAGGGCCTCCTCTCTGAGCCTAAGTGCTGGCCTGGGAAGACCCTCCGCTGGGACCCAACATCAGGGAGCGGGCAGTGGGGTCTCCTCTGAGCCTGGGGCCTCGCCAGCGTCTGCCTGGACTGGCTGTGTCTGTGACCTCCCCAGGGGATGGCCAGGAGTGCAGACAACAGACAATCAGCCAAGGCCTCAGCATCCTGGTGAGTGGCCGGGGCAGCCAGGAGTCAAGGCCCAGGCAGGCCGGGACAGGTCGGCACTGCTCCCCAGGAGGGCTGAACATCCGAGCATGGAGAATCTGCTCCCAGCTCAGACCCAGTGTCCTGCTTATTGACAAATCTCCAAGGCCAGGCTGTGGGGGGGAGGGGGAGGAAGAGCCCTTTGTGGGGGATGAAGAGTCTTTGACTGAGCCAGGCTGGGGCTCTCTCCTCTCAGGGTTAGGGTGACCCTTTTCTCTCCCAGGACCTGCTCCTTGATGTCCTGAGGGCCCAAGCTGTGCCCAGAGAAGTTCATAGTCAGGTACGAGTGATGGCTTTCTGATGGTGCTGGGAGCCCCAGCCTTCTGAAAAAAGGGCAGAAGGCAGGTTACCCTGGTGCTGTGTGTGCCCAGAGCCATGCCAAGCATCCTCATCCAAGGTCCATGCATGCCTCTTGACAGCCCTGCCAGGAGGCATTATTACCCACCCTACAGGGAGGGACACTCTGAGGGGTGGGACTTGCCGAAGCCCCACAGCTAGCTCTCACGGACGTGGGACCAGAGCCCAGGCAATGTGACCTTCAATCCAGGCCTTGGTCTCCAGTGTTGAGGGTTGGCTGGGCTGTGGTGGGAGCCCAGAGGAGGTCTCTGCAGCCACTGCATGGTGAGCAGGTGCGGTGACCCAGGAACAGGGTCTTCCCTGCTTGTTCTCTGGAAGCCCAGAGGCACTCACAGTGCAGGGCACAGTTTCAGGTGAGTGAACTGGGCCTCTTTTCTGTAATGTTGCCCAAGTGTCTAGAAAATTATTTTTTTTTTTCTTTTCCCAAATAGGAATCTGGTCACCCCAATAGACCACTCTTGCCCTGGTAGAATTTTAGGAGCTCTTTTCTTTATGGGGGTCTTTCTGAGGCAGAGCCCTGACAGACCTTGACTCTCCCCCTCTGCCACCAAGAAGGCCTAGAGGAAACAGCCCCCTACCCTGGCTGAGTGGGATCAGCCTTGATCAGCCTTTTGTGGATCCTTAGTCACAGAAAAGCCATCTCAACCCCAGGGACCCTCTCAGCACCTATAAACTGACTTCTCTTGGGCTTTGCCACCGTTTGAAAGAACATTCGCACTGCAGGGCCTGGGAGGCTGGAGAAGGTGATGTAAAATGGCAGACAGACGGGGAGGGCCCAGGAAGAGAGGCCAGCTGGCCCCTTGCCTCGCCTCACTCCAAGCTTCCCACACTCACCTTCTCTGGGAAGCTTTCCAGATACCCCTACATTCTCCAGCTTTCTTTGATATGTTCCATGGAGACACCCGTCTGCCACTGACAGCTAAACTGCCACTTCTGCTCAGCCTGGGGCCATAGGAGCCTACTTTTCCTGCTGGCTCCAAGGGTCTGATCACACATTCAGCTAGATAATGGCAAATAAATGCAGCCACGCATCCATCCCTCCATCCCTCTCATGCAGATCAACCAGCATCTGTGACTGTGCCAGGGGGACCCCCTTGGGGGCACAGGGATGAGTAACACTGGTCTACTTATGAGTTACAGCATTGCGCACCAGTAACAATGGAAATAGGACTTCTTTTTTCCTTTTAAATAATGCGAGTTTTTTAAAAAATTAATTTTCATTATATTTTGGCTGCACTGCACAGTATGTGGGATCTTCCTTCCCCAACCAGGGAATGAACCCACACCCCCTGCAGTGCAAGTGCAGAGTCTTAACCACTGGACGGCCAGGGAAGTCCCCAGTACATTTTTTAAATCAAGTTTTATTGCATATCAGGCTCTGTGCTGAAGCATCTTATGTACATTGCCTCATTTAACCCTTATACAATCTTATAAAAGCACCATTATTATTCATTAAATTTTTTTCTAAATTATAGATGTTATAGATGAAGAGACACTAAGACACACAGACGTTAACTTGCCTGAGGTCACACAGGCAGCAAATGACAGAGCCAGGCTTTGAACCTGAGCAATGCCACCTGTCAGAGCCATTGCCTATGTGTGACCCAGGAGAGGAGGTACACTCTCATCTGGGGAATCAGGAATGGCTTCCTGGGAAGCTAAATTTTCAGTAGGGCCTTGAAGGAGAGACTGGATGATTGGCACTGAGTTTTGGGGTGTAAGAATTCTAGGAACAAAAGTGTGGGAGGTAGAGAAGTGCCAGGTATGTAGAGTGACCGAGGAGGAGCATGTGGGCCAGGAGAGGAGGGTATGGGTGCGGACTAACCAGAAGGAAATGCAAGTTCATAGGTTTGCGGCCCTGATGGGCAGGCTAAGGGTTTGGGGCTTACGGCTGACAGTATCATGGCTGTTGAAGATGTCCATGTCCTAATATCCCAAACGTGCAAATATGTTACATGTCAAAAGGCACTTTGCAGATGTGAGTAAGTGAAGGGTTTTGAGACAGGAAGTTGATCCCGGATTATGCAGGAAAGCCCACTCTAATCACAAGGGTCCTTATGAGAGGGAGGCAGGAAGGCCAGAGGGAGAGGAGGGGATGTGATGATGGAAGAAGAAGGAAAGAGATTTGAAGACGCTGTGCTGCTGCCTTTGAAGATGGAGGAGTGGGTCATGAGCCAATGCAGGCGGTTTCTAGAAACTGGAAAAGGCGAAGAAATGGATCCTTCCCCTAGAGCCTCTAGGAGGATGCTGTCCTGCCAATATCTTGATTTACTTCAGCAAAACTGGAGGTTTCTGACCTCCAGGACTGGAAGAGAATAAATACGTGTTGTTTGAAGCCACTCAACCTGTGGCGATTTGTTACAGCAGTCGTAGGACCCAGACACGGGGCTGGAGGCTGAGCACAGCACAGGCTACCAGGACTTCCAGCAGCAGCATCCCATTGCCATTTAGAAAGCTGGATCCAATCCCACAGAAGTTTATGAGCACCTCCCGCATACCATGATGAGCCGCAGGGAGATAACGGCAAGAGGAACTCTGCAGTCCCTGCCCTGGGACCTGCTCCAGCCCCCATATCGGGGTAGAGGCTGGTGTAAGACGAGCTGCAGTCATCACTAACTGGCAGGCTGGTGTAAGACGAGCTGCAGTCATCACTAACTGGCAGGCTGAACAGGACTGGTTCCCGACTGGCAATCGCAGAGCCTTTGTTTAAAAGGGGTCATCTGAAGAGCTCTGAGGAGAGCACTTCTCAGCAGATGTGCCAGAGCCAGCCAGGGGGTGGGAATGTGAGACTTCTAGGAACAGAGGTGTGAGAGGTAGAAGAGTTATGGCTGCATTGCAGCAAATTTGTGCCCCAGTCTCCACAGTGCAGCCCGAGGGTCTCAAGAGCAACAGGGGATGTGTGTGGGTAGGGCCCACAGGGGGTTTCTCAAAGCAACAAGTAGGAGTCTCTATGGTGTGTGTGGGGGGTGTGGTGTGTGTGCAGGGGGAAGGCAAGAGGAGCAAGCCACCCCCAGCTCACTAGCGATTTCACTCCTAGGGGTGTACCTAACACAAGTATGAACATACATGCACCAAAACATATACACCAGAATGCTCATGGCAGCATTGCAACGACCTCTGGCGCCCCCTAAATGTCCATCAACAGTAGAGCAGATGGCTACTATAGTAGAATGGACCACACACTGGATGCCAGTGAGAATGAATAAACTACTGTTAAACCCAGCAACACTGGTAATTCTCACCAACTCAATATTGAGCAAAAGAAGCAAGGCACAGAAGAATACCTATTACCTGACTCTGTTGATACAAGGTTTACAAAGAGGGAAAAGGGATCTGTTTTAGAAGTCTGAGTAGTGGTTTGTTCCCCTGGGGGTGGTGGGAGTGGGAGGGCATAGTGAATGAGAGGCACCACAGCGTGCTTCTGGAGAGCTGGCAATGTTCCAATTCTAGACAGGGGTAAGACACAAGTGCTCACTTTGTGATAATTCACTGGATTGCACACTTGTGACTTTTGTATTTTCTATCGGTATATTATGGGGTGTCCCAGGTCCTCACAGTGGTAAAGAACCTGCTTGCCAAGCAGGAGATGGAAGTTCAATCCCTGGGTTGGGAAGATCCTCTGGAGGAGGAAATGGCAACCCACTCCAGTATTCTTGCCTGGGAAATCCCATGGACAGAGGAGCCTGGTGGGCTGCAGTCCATGGGTTTGCAAAGAGTTGGACACGACTGAGCAACTAAATAGCAACAGCAGGATGGATGTGTTATATCGCAATGAGAAGTTGGTTTTTTGAATTATTAATGAGCATACTATAGTAATTAGGGTATTTTGGTGGCAGGGAATTACAAGGCTCATGTCCTAGACTTTTCCTTCCTGAACGAAGATGGTGTGTGTCCCTACAAGCTATGGCCTCTTTTCAGGTCTTGGTTCCTTATTCCAAAATTAGGAATGTATGCGAATTATACAATCTTTTCAGAAACTCAGCAAAATGCTTGAACTATGGTTAACCTGACTCTTCATTAAAAAAAAAGAAAGAAAAGAATCTAAGATTGGGTTGGAGCTGGAGCTGTTTTTCTGTTCCCTTGTTACAGTGGTCATGTGAAGATCTGGCTCTGTTACTTAGGGCCCAGATAGCTGACTTTGGCCACAGAAGCAGGTGTGAGGTGGCCTGGAAAGAACATGGTGGGCTTTGGGATCATTTAGTCTGGGCAATGGCACCCCACTCCAGTACTCTTGCCTGGAAAATCCCATGGATGGAGGAGCCTGGTAGGCTGAAGTCCATGGGGTCGTGAAGAGTCGGACATGACTGAGCGACTTCACTTTCACTTTTCACTTTCACGCATTGGAGAAGGAAATGGCAACCCACTCCAGTGTTCTTGCCTGGAGAATCCCAGGGACGGGGGAGCCTGGTGGGCTGCCGTCTATGGGGTCGCACAGAGTCGGACACGACTGAAGTGACTTAGCAGCAGCAGCAGCAGCAGAGTTCTGGCAATGCTCCTATCTTAGTTGTGTGTGAGCTTGGACAAGCTACGGAACCTCTCTGAGTCTCAGTTTCCTCACTGGTGAAATAAAGTGAGCGTGCCCTCTCTTCTGGGCAGGTATGAAGGTTAAGTAAAAAGTGCCCAGGGACCTCCCTGGTGGTCCAGTGGTTAGGAACATGCTTCCACTGCATGGGACATGAGTTCGATCCCTGGTTGGGGAACTAAAATTCCACATGCCCTATGGTACAGCCAAAAAAAACACAGTACCCAGCCCCTGGGCGTATCTGGTTTCCCTGTACCCCATAAGTCCCTGGGTTAGCTAGGTGTCCTGCTGGGACCAGGCCAAAGAAGATGTCTATCTGACCACTCAGACACTTTGCTGACCCAAACTAAACAAAGCATAGGTAAAATGGACAGGGAGCCATTGGAGAGCAGAGCCCTCCTTTACGGGTGGTGCAGAGACAGTGTCCTGGGGTCCTTCCACCCAGGGGCCTGCCCATGAGGACCTGGGAGGCTGGGGCTTGGACAGGGATCCGAGCAGAGGGAGGGGCACAGGCCAGTCTCCTGGGGCCTGCGTTTGTGGACTTCCCAGTGCCTCGGAGATGAGCTAACCACACATGCCGGGAGGTTCAGCCTTTCACAATGTGTTCAGCTCTGGGCCCTGCTCTGAGTGGCTGTTGACAAACAGGACTCTGAGGAAGGGTCCTGGGGAGCCAGGGAAGGATCTCGACACATGAGGGACAGCCAAAGGAACTGCTGGGATGGGGGCAGTGTAGTTCAGGGAAGACTCTAGAGCCTAGGGTCATGACTCTAAGAGCCTAAGGTCATGACTTTTGCTAATCCAATGGGCTCTCTGAAGTTCCTGGCCAGATATGTTTTATCAGTCAGAGTTTTTGATGGCAGGCAACAGAAATTGGCTCTGGTGGTCTCTATCAGGATATAGTTAGCTGCTGTATTAGGAAAATCCCCAAATTGCAACAGTCTTACATAGCATAGATTTATTTATTGCACATATAAAGCCCTAAATGGCTGTTACTGAGGGATATGTGTTGTGGGGTGGGGGGTGGGGGCCACTCTGCTTCACACAGCTGTATAGATGCCCAGGCCTAAGGTGGTTCCACCATTCCACATGTGGCTTCTGAGGTCAGCAGTCAATAAGCAGCCTGCAGACAGAGAGTGGAGGATTACACAGGAGGATTCTGTGGGCCTAAAGTTGTGTCTGTACCTTCCCTTCACTTTCCATTAGCCAGGAATCAGTAATGTTGTCCCACTTAACAGGAAGGCTATAGAAGGACTTACAGAACTGACAGGATTGGGGGGGCCCCCAGCCTTGAGAATGAGGTTTTTCAAGATGCTCCAGGGAGCAAAGAAGCAGGGAGCAATAAATATGCTGACTACTTCATAGCCAGGCAGGCTAGTGTCAACAGCCACTCAGAGCCACCCCTACCATGGCTGCCAAGAATTGCCTTCAATTCTTCCTCGGCTCCTGGGATCAGTGCATAGAAGCAAAAGGGATAGAAAAGAAAATCCACTCCTCAATTTGGAGGTGTTTTGTCCTCAGGGGATCTCACTCCATTATTTTCTGGGTCCTTGATCCACCCCAGTAAATTCTGAAACAGTAAGTACATTAAAAAGTTGCTCAGCATTTTTGGTTCTCAGGGAAATGAGGATTAAAACCATGATGTATGACTACACATTCACCAAAAAGGATTAAAGTTAAAAACATTGACAAAACCTAGTGCGGACAAAGATACAGGCAACTGGAACTCATACATCTCGGTGGGGGGCATGTATAATGGGGCTTGTTGTTTACTCACTCGGTCGTGTCCAACTCTTTGCAACCCAATGGACTGTACAGCACGCCAGGCTCCTTTGTCCTTGGGATTTCCCAGGCGAGAATACTGGAGTGGATTGTCGTTTCCTTCTCCAAGGGAATCTTCCCAACCCAGGAACCGAACCCTTGTCTCCTGCACAGGCAGAATTCTTTACTGCTGAGACGACAGGGAAGCCCCACAAAGGAGTAACTAGGAAAAACTGTTTAGCAATTAAATATACACCTATGCTATGACCAAGTGAGCCCACTCCTGGGTATTTACTGATAAGAAATGAAGGCACGTGCATGTGTGTGTGTGCACGCTAAGTCACTTCAGTCATGTCTGACTCTTTGCGACCCTATGGACTGTAGCCTGCCAAGCTCCTCTGTCCATGGGGATTCTCCAGGCAAGAATACTGGAGTGCTTAGAGAAGGTGAAAAGGGCATGAAATTTGTACAATAAGGAATTTTAAGAGAGATAGAGGACATTCACATAAATTTTACTACAGTGTATTGTAGCCATTCCCTCCTGCAGGGAATCTTCGTGACCCAGGGATTGAACCTGTGTCTATGTCTCCTGCATTGGCAGTCGGGTTTTTCACCACTAGCGCCACCTGGGAAGCCCTGAAATTAAAACATACGTTTAAACAAAGATTTGTACAGCAGCTTTATTCATGACAAACTACCAAAGTCCATCATCAGGATAATGGATAAACAAATTGTGTTCTATCCAAACAACAGAGTACTTCTCATCAGTGCAGATGAACTACTGATACATATATAGTCACGGATAAATCTCAAAGAAATATACAATGAGCAAAAGTAACCAGACTAAAAAATATGCATACCATATGGCTCCATGGATGTGGAGTTAACAGTAAGCTGACTCAATCTGCGGAGACAGCTCAGGATCCAGTGGCTGCCTCTTATCTGTAGATACGCTCGTTCTAAGATCCCCAGTGGATGCCTGAGACCACAGACAATGCTGAGCCACACATACACTAGGTTTTTCCCCATGCATATATAACTGTGATAGTTTAATTTATAAACTAGGCACATTAAGAGATTGATAACAATAATAATAAAATACAATTACTGTGACCATTTCCACAGTGTAGTGGTTATCACATTTGTCTCACAAGCAAAAAGTCCCCAGTTTGAAACTGGATGGAAACATGTTTAAGGCTTCCCCAGTGGTTCAGACGGTAAAGAATCCACCTGCAGTGCAGGAAACCCGGGTGTGATCCCTGGGTCAGGAAGATCCCGTGGAGAAGGAAATGGCTACAATACACTATAGTAAAACTTTTGTGAATGTCCTCTCTCTCTCTCTCTCAAAATTTCTTATTGTACAAATTTCACGCCTTTCCCACCTGCACTAAGACTTGTCATGTACTGTGGCCATTAAATCTTTTTTTTTCTTTTTTTATAATTCTTTTAAAAGGATATATACATTTATTATTTTATTGACCATGCTCCAATGCATGTGGGATCTTAGTCCCAGAAGAGGCATCGAAGCTGTGCCCCCTGCAGTGGGAGCTCAGGGCCTTAACCACTGGACCACCAGGGAAATCTCAGCCAGAACTCTTGCAGTTTGAGGGGTGACAGCAAATCTAGCTCAAACTTCTTTTTCCTTCTTCACAATTTCACTGATAGAAGATTCATTCTTACCTTAGATCTTAGCAACCTCAGCATACACTTTTTCTTTCTGATTAAGACCTTTCCCTTTTCCCCTCAGGAAGCACTTTACGGCTTCTCTTTGGTGTTCTCTCTAATGTCAGTATCACTATACTTTGGCCACCTGTTCCGAAGAGCTGACTCATTGGAAAAGACCCTGATGCTGGGAGGGATTAGGGGCAGGAGGAGAAGGGGACGACAGAGGATGAGATGGTTGGATGGTATCACTGACTCAATGGACATGAGTTTGGGTAAATTCCGGGAGTTGGTGATGGACAGGGAGGCCTGGCGTGCTGCGGTTCATGGGGTCGCAAAGAGTCGGACATGACTGAGCGACTGAACTGAACTCTTGGGCTTTGGGGCCATTAAGTAAAATAGGGGTTACCTGTACATAAGCACTGCGATACTATGGCAATTGATCTGATAACAGACATGGTTATTAAGTGACTAGAAGGTGGGATACACAGGATGGTGTGAGAATTCATTATATACTCAAAATGGCATGCAATTTAAAATTTTTGAGTTATTTTTGGACTTTTTTTGGACATTAAAACATTGACCATAGGTTAACTGAAATGGAGGAAAGTGAAACCATGGTAAGGCGTGACTACTGTAATGAGGAAAACTTCTAGGGTGACGAAAGTTTTCTCTCTCCATCTCGGTGGTGGTCACATGGTATACACATGTGTAAAGTCACTGATCAGTGGACTGTGAATTTTAGTATATATAATGTATATTTTAATAAAGTACACAAAACTCTTAATATGATAAAAGTTTGGCCTTTTGGGGGGTTACGATGGTCCCTCTCAGGTTAACACGGGGATTTTCTGAGCTCTGCCCTCTGGCTCTGGGTGTGTAGGGGGATGTGCTTCTTGTGAATGCTGGGAGTGGGATGCGGACCCAAGTTCGGGACACCTGTCACCTGGCCACTGGGAGGCCTGGAGCAGAGGGACATGGCACTCTCTCTCTCCACTGCACAGTGACCAGAGGTTTCTGCAGAGATTCAGCCTCTCCTGGCCCTTGCTGGCAAACATAGGCCTTGCTGCTGTTTAAAGTTCCATTTCTTTGATGAGCGGTGAGGCTGAACTTCTGAAGGATGGTTACTGGCCATTTTCATTTCTTTGTTCAGAGCCTGATGTTTTCTAGGGCCCTCTTCCACAAACCACTTGTCAGCTAACCAGAAAAGAAAAATATATTTCTGACAAGCAAGCATTTCTAAAGGTTCTCTTTTTGCAGCAAAATTCTGTTTTTTCTTCTGTGTTTCTCCCAGGAGGTTTTTAGAGAGTATTTTTTTGGTAATGACAAAAATAACAATTATAAATGAAACTAAATGATCACTGACGCAGGTAAAATAGGCTCAAATCCCCCAAACTGGACAGCGTGTAGCATTCTAGAGCTCTACCGAAAATTTTTATGTTTCCCAGAGGCTAAGTAAGGGTCCCTGTATAATATGCTCAACCCCTTCTTCCAGATCTACCCTGCACACACACACACACACACACACACACACACACACACCCTTGCACACATGCATGCATGTATACTCACTCACACCCCACCCCCCAAATGTTTGTGAGTTTAGCAGACTCAAGATGGGTGGGGTGAGGAGGAGGTGAAGAGACAGAGGTGCTGACAGCCCCCATCATTCAAGCCACTCTTCATCTCACCAACTCTCTCTGCCCTTTACTCTTCTCCACACTCCTTCCTCAGGATGTAGTCTTCCTGGGTGTCATGCCAGGTGATTTGCCATCGTCTTTTAAGGCCCTGCCTAGAAAATCCCAAACTCCTCTCTAATGTGTTCCCTATTTTTTCCAAAGATGGTTTCCATTCTGAGAACAGCTCAAAGCCAGGTACTGAGATGTCCATGTTTCTTTAAATGTTATGTCCCCGTCGTCATAATAGAACTGCAGTGTCTCTCTGCTTCTGAACAAATTCCAGGCTTGTTCTCCCAAGTCCTGAGCTGGGGAACAGCACTGCGCTATTCTGACAGTACAAATAAGGGTTCTAAGTGGGACTTGGAGCCAAGAAGGGTGAGCCGGGTTAAGACCATGGAGAAACTTCAATGCCAAGGGAAAGGATTTGGATTTGATTATCCTGTTCAGGGATCCATCAGATGCTCTAGAGCTGGGCTGTGACTGGAACAGAACTGAGCTTCTGGAATTTCACCATTTGGCTGCTGCAGAAGTAGCTGGCAAGGAAGGAGAATGCTTAGAGTGGGCAAGGCAAGGAGGACAGGGCTTGCCTTAAGCCAGAGGACAGATCTGGGAGACTTTTCTGAGCACAGCCACAGCCTCTGGTAATAGGGAAGGGGAGAGAGAGAGAGGAATTGATGACAGCCTGAGTGCCTAAGGAAGACGCCAGCTCCTTCCTCCTGGTCTGGGAGAGTCTGTAATTTGCTAAGAACCATACTTAACATGAGATGGGACCAGCCCAGGACATGCACAGATCTGAAGAAACTATTAAGAGTGGCATTAACTAGACACACGGGGCATCCGAAAATAGCATCATCATTTGGTGAGTGTCTCAGTTCAATTCCCTTGGAGAAGAGTGATTTCAGTTTTCCATCCTACTATGCTTTTTGTATTCCCCAGTGTAATACTTCTAGGCAAATGCATTTACACAGCTCTCTGCATCAAATAGCAAGGGCCAATATTTATTGCATTCTGTGCCAAGTACTGTCTTAAGGGCTTTTCATTTGGATAATTTATATATGTGTATGTATCATCATATATATAATCTTATCTATGCCTCACAGACCATCTTTCACAGATGAGAAACTGAGGCAGTCAAGTTAAGTAACTTGTCCAAGGTCACACAGCTAGAGACTGGCAGAGCGAGCAACACACCCAAGGGTGCTAATGGGTTTATTTCCTGAAAAGAAAATTAGGACACAGCAGAATAGGCTTCTGGACCCAGTTCAGCAGCTGACTAGTGCAAGGTGGGGCAGGTCATCTTTTAAGTGTATGCTCTCATGACGGTGGACAGTGATGAATGTTCAAGACCTTAAGGTGATAGTTTCATAGATATATACAAACCTTATGATACACTTTACTACATGCCTGTCATTGTATGTCAATTACACCTCAATAAAGCTGCTTTTAAAAACTGTTAACTATATGATGAAATTAAAATATTTGTAATTTCTTCAGAAACTCTTATGTGACCCCACTGCAATGTCTGAGTATGATGCAGAAAATCTGTGATTCACTTCTGAATCTAAGTGCTATTTTGCTCAGAAGAGCAAAGTGTCCCCAAATTAAAACTTGGAGCCACAATGACTCAAGAAATGTTTTGTCATCTGGCATTACTGAAAATAGAACACAAAGTATGCAGTGAGGCTGTTTATTACAATATAGCAATTTTGTTGAAGTAAAGAAAAACAATAAATATGATGGAATAAATATACAACAGTTTCTTCAAGTGTACCACTTAAAGCCCTTTGGGGGCTTTAACTTTGAAAATCCAACCCTGTCCACTGGTCCACACCCCACTCCATCTCTGCTCCAGAAACACTGATTATTTGAAAAGGTCAAATTGTTACACACCTTGAAGCCTTCACCTGTGCCGTTGTCTATGCCTGGAACTCTTTACCACTGGCGCCGCAGGGAAGTCTGCTTCTCAACCTCTAGGTCTCAACATGAACATCACACCACACACACACACACACACACACACACACACACACACGACCTCCATGATCACTCAGATCTCAAGAGACTACTCCTTTGTGGCTCTCATCACAACTTGGACGTAGAGGTTTACCTCCCCACTGGCCCGTGTGGGCTCTGAGTCTCTTCTTGGATTTTCTTGCACTCCTCCCCCAGTGCTGGGAGGCAGAAGGTACTGTCCTGACACGTGAAAGCATGGATACATGTCCTCTCTGGGCTCTGTGACCACACGAAGGGTGGGGGGGGGGTGCCCTCGTGGGAACACTGTAAAGTATAAATACGGAACAGGTTGACCACTCCCTCACTTTCTTAGTTCTTTCTCCCCCTTGATGGGAGGCACCCCTGACCTCTGGGGGCAGTCTGTCTGTGTGCAGGCTGAGTACCAGGAGGAAGTGGGCTCTCGGGAGACCATGCCCTCAAACACAAACATGACAGGAGCTTGGGTTTTGTCTGTTAAGGCACGATGGCAGAGGATACCTATCTCAATATGAGTTCTAGGAAAAACTCTAGGAGTGCTGGCAAAACGGGCCCATGCTGGGGGTTCCCCAGAGTGCTTAGGTTCAGGTGCTCAGGCCTGGCCAGTCTGTGAGCTCCTCCAGGGCAGACCCGGCCTGCATCCAGCACTGTACTGCTGGTGCCCAGCACAGAGCTAGGCACACAGTGCGTGCACATCGACCATCTGTTTTGGTGCAACCAAGGAATTCCATCTTGAGAGCACTGGCTCTCTGCCAGGAACACATGAAGTACTTTATCCATACTTGTCCCTATGACTCTTCACAATAAACCCATGAAGTCTGTGTTCTTACCCTCATTTTACAGAGGTGGGAATTGAGGTTCAGAGAGAGGTAATCTGCCCAAAGGCACACACCCAGTGAGAGGCAGGTCCTCTCCAAGCAGAAGTCCCTAGGGACAGTCAAACAATGGCCTGGAGTGACACCTGCTAGTTTAGGGGCCAACAAATTAACATCCTCCCATTGGAGAAACCCTGTGACCCCCTGCCCCCCACCCCCACGCCAAGCACCAGCTTCACGGTTCCTGGCCTGGGTGCCACCTGGGCACTGGCCCTCTGCTCCTCTCATCACTCTGGCACTCATGGCTTCAGCTCCACTCCATGCTCCAGTTTCTCCTTTTGCTGATCTCCTGATGGCTGGTCTTCCTCCTACTTCCTAAAGGCAAGTGTTCCCCAGGCTTCTCCGTGACACTATCTCCCTCCCTCTACGCACGCTCTCTCTAGGCCAGCCTTTGTCAACCCCGTGGAGGGGGCTCTCAAATCTGCATGTCCAGCCCCTGGTGACAGCTACTGCTGATTCCTCCCATAAGGCTGCTCCTGCTCTGAAACCTTCAGTGGCTCCCAGGAGCTGTCAGAAGAGGAACAAACTCACAAACTGCCCCCCGAGGCACTCAGGGTTCAACGGCACCCATCTCCACTTCTCTCCCCCAAATCAGAGGCCTTCATCCGGGCCAGCACTGGGCTCTCTGCCTTTATTCTGCTGTCCCTTCAGCAGGACCCCCTCCCTCCCACCTTTATGCCAGGCAGCGCTCACTCCCTGGTCTAAGGCTCAGACCCTCCCCCAGAAGTCCTTCCAGACCCTTTCCCCACTCAGGGGGGCTCTCCCACTTCAGCTGACTCCAGGGAGAACCTGTTCCAGGCAGCTTTGGCGAAAGCTACTTCTGTGCCTGCTTTGACTCTCCTCCCACCCTGGGTCACAAGGGGACTCTGATACTGGAAAGTCAGGGAAAATGCCCAATCTATGCCTTTTAGTTTTGCCTCTTCATCGAGAAGTCTCCTCAGCTGCAAAGTGACGGGGGTGGAATTGGATCGGCATTTCCCTAGTTTCCAAGTACCACAACTCTTGCTTTCTCCTTGTGCCACCTGCACTATCATATACTTACTTACAAGTACTGCTTACCTTACATATTTATCTACATTTTTAACCTAAATAAAAAGGAAACTTTACATTGCTTTCTGTGACTCAAAAACCAATGTCATTTTCCATAAAGGTTGCAATGAAGAAAAAGCGAACCCTGAAAACAAACAGAACTGATAGTAAGAAATGTCTATGCACAGCCTCAAATCCTCCCACGCATAATTTGAGGAAACAAATGTCCTAGATCTTCAAAGGCTTTGTCAAAGGGAAACAAACCTGGACACTAGCTGAAGTGGTAAAGAGAGATTTTAATGAGTAGTAACTATTGCAATAGGGAAAAGATATCAGCATGAACTGAACTCTGCTTTAATCTGCACAGAAATAGCTGGGTATTTTAAAGTGAAAATGAAGGAGACGGGAGGGAGGCAAGGGGGGCGGTGCTCAGGAGAGTCAGAGAAGTGAAAAATTACCAAAGGTCAAGTGTAAATTCAACTAGGCCAATAGCCTTTGCTAACTGACATTACCGAAGTTAGAATTCAATTGTCCCATGGAGATTGGAAGACAGAGGCCCTGTCCTCAGGCGCTGGCTGGAACAAACAATAAAAATCTTTGGCAGCCTTGAGTTTTCTCAGGCAAGCAGTCTGGGGCAGTGTTTGTGTCATCTTAGGGAGGCAGTCTTGAGCAGTTAGAAACTATGTTAGTACTTGTTCAAGCCTTTACAGGTCAAGGTTGAGGCCAAAGTTGAGAAAAGGGCTCTGAGGAGCCTGGCTAGAGTTTCATAAAGGAAAGAATCAGCTTAGATAGGTCTTCCCTGGTGGCTCAGTCGGTAAAGAGTCTGCCTTCAATGTGGGAGATTCAGGATCAACCCCTGGATCAGGAAGATCCCCTGGAGAAGGAAATGGCAACCCACTCCAGTATTCTTGCTTGGAGAATTCCATAGACAGAGAAGCCTGGTGGGCTACAGTCCATGGGGTCACAGGGTCAGACACGACTGAGTGACTAACATTTTTCGGCTTAGATAAAAGGAAAAAGAACAAAATGTATCATGGTGTGATGAGACTATGTGCCAGGTGCTTCAGGAGGTCATGGGGCAGTTACTGTTAATATTATCCCTATTAAAAGGCTGAGGAATCTAAGGCGCAGTTAAATCACCTGCCCAAGGGCAGGCAGCCTGATGTAGCAACTGGAACTTAGTTCTCACTGGTTCCAGAGTTCACAGTCCCATTCCATGCATCTAGGCTCTGACCACTCACATAGGCCCTTCCTGCCACTGTCACTGGTTCAGACTATTGAATCTGGGTAAATGTGTGGTGCAGGGCAGTGGCTCTCAGCTCTGGCTGCACACTGGAATCACCTGAGGAACCTGAAAAGGACTGACACTTGGGTTCCACCAAGAGAAGTTTGGATGCGATTAGTCTGGGGTGCAGCCTGGACACAGGGATTTTTAGACGCTCCCAAATGATGCCCATGAACAGCCAGGTTTGAGATCCACAGTCTTAGAAGCCCTCAGTCATCATCCCATCTGATCCCTGCAAGAGCCCCGTGGGGGTGGCAGGCAAGTGGCAATGACCATGTCCTGCTCATGAAGAAGCAAGTTCAGAGAGGCTAAGGCTCATCTAGTTAATAACATCTGGATACGGAATCAAGCTTGTTGACTTCCTGCTCTGAGTTCTCTGCTCTCCAGTGGTCTGAGAGGGGAAAAGCAAGGTTTCCAAGAACAGAAATGAGCAGCTTAATTTCTCTTGGAAGTTAAAAGCCGTTTCTCACCCCCACGGACTACCTGGAGGAGGGGATGGTGCTCGCCTCAGCCACAGGACCCAAAACGAGGCCAAGGGACTCCAGGCAGGTGAGCAGCGGCCTCCCCTCCCTGACAGTGTTCCACCCGCAGAAGCCAAGGCTGGGCTGGAGCAGAAGGCCTGCAATTCTCTGATAGTGCTGCCTGCCACGCCCACGTCACTGCAGTAAGTAGCGGTCCTGGCTCCCAGGCACCCACTGGAAGCTGGGCACAGCGGAAGGAAGTCAGGGTCTTCTTACGGCACCAGGCAGGGAGGGTCCTGCTGCAGTCTCCAGAACCACTCTCCTACCCGACTCCCCATGCCCATTGTGCCCACCAGCCTGGACCAACCTCGGTGGTTCGGAGGGGAGGGGTCTCTGCCCACCTTTGGGAGACATGGGGGACGTCACTGCTCCTATCTAACGCGCATCATCTGGTGGGACGTCACTGCTTACTCTTGGAAGACTTCAGGGGTTCCCAGTTGTGGGTAGTTGAGAGACCACCGTCCACAGCTGATGCCAGCAAAGCACCACTGTACGCATCTGGAAGGGCTTAGGCTCAGCTCAGCCTTGAAGATGCCTCGGGGGGTGCCAGCAGCTGCAGGGCCTCGGGAAATGCGGCCCCAGCACCGTAGAGGGCCTGTACCCACTCCAACCCCCTCAAAAATGCAACAATACGAGACAGGCCTCAGGGCGCATCCCAGCCGTGACCAAACAGAGGACGGCCACACCCCCAGGGAGAGGCCGGGTGGGGAACGCGGGGCGCAGCCCTCCCAGCCCAACCCCTTGGGGCAGGGTTCCCGCCGACGCTGCCCTCCAGGCCACCGGATCCTCGAGCCGGCCAGACCCACGGACCCGCGGAAGGGAAAGGGGACGGCCTCGGGTCGGCGGGACGGCCGTCGGAAGGCGCCCTCCACGCCGAAGCCGTCTTCCAAACACCCCAACATGGCCCGGGGCGGCAGTCAGAACTGGACCTCCGGGGAGTCAGAAGGGCGGCCGGAGGAGCAGACGACAGAGGATACCGGGTGAGCCGGGGGTGTCGCGCCGGGACGGGGCGTCGGGAGTGTCCGCCGAGAACCTGCCGCCGCGCCCCAGCCCACCAGGTCCAGGCGCCGCCGGAACCTCCGCGAAGGTTCTGGGCCTTTGTGGCGTCACTGTCTCCTTGCGGAACCTTCCGCCGGCGCCGAATAAAACCCGCCGCGGAGGAGCCGGCGGCTCGAGTGCGTCGGTGCCGGGCGCGGAGGTCGGCCCGGCGCGGGCGGCCGGGAGGGCGGGGGCGCCGGCGGCTGCGGCCGTGACCGTGACGCGCGGGCGGGCGGCGGGGGCGTCGGCCAGGGGCCCGGCTGGGGCGTCCGGGGCGCGCTGACCGTCCTGCCCGCCCCACCCCGCAGAGACAAGATGGTGAAGGAGACCCAGTACTATGACATCCTGGGGGTGAAGCCCAGCGCCTCCCCGGAGGAGATCAAGAAGGCCTATCGGAAGCTGGCGCTCAAGTACCACCCAGACAAGAACCCGGATGAGGGCGAGAAGGTGCTGGCCGGGCTCGGGGCGGCGCGGGCCGGGCTCGCGCGGGGCCCGCCGTCAATTATTCAGCCCGCAGCTCGGGGGCTCTGAATTATTGAAGGCGGCGGGGAACCCGAGCCACGCTTGTTGATGAGGCGGTCGCCAGGTGCTGCGCGCACCCCGCCGCGGGGCCGGGCCGGGGCCTGGGGTGGCCCAAGGCAGAGGGGGCGCGGTGCGGTCAGATGGAGGGCACTTCGCCGAGCCCCGGGCTCGCCGGGTGGAGTATCGGGACTGGTGACCCCTGGCGACCCCCCGCTCGGCCCATTCATTCCTCTGGTCGCTCCACAAGTGTTTAGGGGGCGCCTTCGAATGCTGGGGAGGGCCGGGATGGAAACGTGGGGGCCGCGTTCTCCTAGGGTTTGCGGACATTCCTCTTGGAAAGGCAGCCAACACGCAGGGAAACTGAGGCACCCACGATCAGAAGTTGTGTTTCTGCTGGGAACGGCTAGATTTCAATTATTCTTGTTCTGGTTTTCCCTGTTTATGCACAAGCCCTGGAGATGAATTTCTTTAATCTGAACCAGTACCTTGGACACCCCGGTGTCCCTCTGGAGAATGGCTGACTGAGTTTGTCCTGTGTGCCTATCTCCTGCCTGATCAAGGTTGTCAGACACTGAATAATCACCTTTTCTTTATTAAACAGGGACACGGAGATTTTTAATCTGACACATCATTTTATATGAACATTTCAGGTTTTCTGTGACCGATGACCCGCAGTTGACCTGAAGGACTAATAATAGGCTGAAAAATGCTCTGCATACATAAATGAAAGGCCTAAATGAAACTTTTTCATCCTGTTCATAGGAGAAGAATCAACCTGCTTTTTATGCCCAAGGAGGCTCATTACCCACCAGAGTAGGTGATTAGAAGGATCAGGCATTTATCCTTGGGAAAGCTTATTGGCCTTATCACTCTTCCTCTGACTGCTGTTGTCTTATAAAACTTGGGATGTCCTGGATGGTTGTTGGGAGGTGGGGTTTTGTAGTAGGTGATAGCGATGACACTTGGACCACTTTTGAAGCGGTAGTTCACTCGGCTGGCACTTAGACTTGCCCGAAACAGCGCTAGTATCAAAATACCTGTCTGTGGGAGCGTTTGCAAGCTGGAGAAAGCTGCCTAAGAAGGTTGGCTGGGTGGCAACAGTGATACAATGTTTATATTTAGCCACATGTGCCGAGTGTGGCTGTCACAAGTTTAAAATGCTTTCCTGTAAGACCGTTTGTCTGTTACTTGTGTTCTTTCTCATCTATATTTAGGTGGCTTACTGTAGCTTTGAAAGTCACTGGCTTTTTATGTAGTGTTGGTGATTCATAGATTTGCTCCCTATATTCATTGTAGGCTGTTTCTGAGAACATCCTTTAAGGAGAGCACAGCCAGGCTTCTAATTTCACGTTTCAGGGGCAGTGTGTGGGAAAGCCTTCTGACCCCAGTTCAGGTCAGATCTCAGAGCGCTGTCCAAGCGTAAGTCATGGCTGTGTGCCTGCAGTTGGAGTGAGTCGGCTGCTGGTGTTCTGAAGCTTTTTTTAAAATTAGACTTGACTGGTAATACATTTCTGTAGGTGTTGCCTTGCATATATGTATACCAATCTGAGCAGAGGTGGTTGATTTGTTTTAAGCTAATATTTATAACCAGGTATTGAATTAGTGTCATGTAAGTGAGGCTGTTGAAATGTCTGGCAGATCCCTTTCAGCTTTAGGGGGAGGTGGGGGAGGGGTTCTGTGATGTTTCAGGAATACAATACTTCTCCCTCCCCACCGTCCAGGAAGGGAATAAAGTCCTTTAATTTAGTTCTCTGCTAAAACTTCTTCTAGGAGACTGCCTCTGACCACAGCGTGAACCACTTGTCCTCAACCTTCTTTAATTGTGGTTCCTGTCTGCTGCCCATATTCCCCAGAATCGAAAGGAGTTGAGGAGATTGGGGACCCGGTTTATAGAAACTCTACTATAAGTTGCCTAGAGAGGACTCATGCGTTCACTCACCAGATAACCTCCTTTCTGGTCCTTCTATGTAGTGGGCACAATGTGTAGGCCTTTGCTTTTTTGTGCAAGTCTGCTTTATCTGCCATAGGCGGAACCTTTTTTTATTTTTTTCCTACTGAGTTAGTCACTGTATTAACATCTCTTCAAAAATAGACTAAGCCCGTCCCTTGCTCCTTGCTCCGGGGCAGCGGGGAAGGCTGCTGGGCTGCTGGTCTTCGCTTTGTGCCCTGTTGTCCTGCGTTGCTAAGCGCTGGGTGCCTGTGTTTGTTGTCAGGTGCTTTGCCTGGAGTCTCTACTTCCCTGCAGCTGGTTTTCTGAAAGACACACAGGCAGTGTGTAGGTAAGCGAGCCCCTTTTGGGGGCCATGACTGGGGATAGAGTCGTGACTGTTAACCCCAGCCAGCTTTGGAGAGGACTTTGCTCTTTTGGCCAATTTCACTGTAACTTTTAGCTTGAATGACTGACGTTCAAATTCAAAAATATTAAGAGGGCAGCACTGTACAGAAAATGTCAGGATATTGAGGAAAACCCGCCAAGTACACATGACCCTAAGTGCTGTCGCTGTGCTTCCTTCCAGCCTTTTCCCAGGGTGATTGTACACAGGCATCCGGGCACATAAGTCTTTTTCCCTCACCAGTTAATATTTTACCATCAGTGCTTTCCCAAGTTGCTGCATAGTCTCCAAAGCCATTTTTCCAGGTGCATAATAATTTTTTTAAAAGTCCTGTGGCAGGGACTTCCCTGGTGGTTCAGTAGTTAAGAATCTGCCTTCTAATGCAGGGCATGCAGGTTGTTGGGGACAATTTAGTCAGGGGACTAAGAGCCCACATGCCACAAGGCTGTTAAGCCCACATGCTGCAACAGAGACCGATGAAAAAAAACCCAAAACAGTCCTATGGCAAATTATTACTGTCTGAAAGGTGAGTTGGACAGAGTACTAGTCTCCTGCTGTGAGAACAGGGTCAGGCACAGAGCTGAATTAGACTCTGGAGTGCCGAGACCCCCAGGGTTGTGGGAGCCCCGTGCCCACATGAGATCTGCCCTTCTGGAAAAGGACATTCCTTTTTCTTTGTAGATTAATCATCTGTTCTGTTAAGTCCAAGTGTCTTTTTCAAGTATCCATAATATTTGGTGAGTGTTTCTAGCAGACAGTTTCATGAAGTATATTTACCTAGTGCAGACCCCAGGGACTCTCTCAGGGCAGCCTGGCCTGATTGCTTTCTGATCTTCTGTGCTATATACCTCATCTCTAAACTTCTTTTTCTGCTGTGGAAAGGAGTAAGTAGTGAGTGCTGCCTCTTTCTTTACATAAATGATGTGCGAGAATCAATATATCAAAAGACCTAATTACATTGAGTATGACTCTGATGTCTCTGAGACAGTTTTTTAAATTACCCAGTTGTTAGCTATTACTTATTAGCTATCATCTGTTATTTTTTATTACTTACTAGATCTCCATCCGGGATCTGCAGTACAGGAGAAAACCTAGTGTCTCTTGTCATTTCCATATTTGTATATTCAGAGCACTTTTTTTTCCTATGTGTTTTCTGGAGCCAGCTGCATTATAGGATGTTTATATAGACATCCATCTCACAGATTAAACCATACCTCTGAAGAACCAAGACTCTATCTCATTTATTCATTTCTCAGTTCCCAGAATTGAGCCATTCATGTAGCAAGTATTTCCCAAGTGCCTTCTACATGCTCAGCAGTGTTTTAGGCTTGGGGATATGCTAGTGGCCACAGCTGACCTAACTCCCTGTCCTCAGGGAACTGACATGGCAGTGGGGGACACAACCCCAGCAGTAATTGCTCAGGTGTTGGGGAACAGCCAGGAGGCCGGTAAAGCACAAGCAGAATTTTGGAGAGCTGGAGGCAGTGGTGTCAAGTTGAGCTTGTAGATGAAAATAAGAATTAGGTTTTACCCCAAGTGAAACGGGCCCCTTGGAAGGCAGGAGGCAGAGGGTTGACACTATTAGCTGGCAAGTTCTGACTGCTGTGTGCAGAAGACTAAAAGCTGGGGTGAGGGTGGAAGATGGGACTCCATTAGGAAGTTACTGTGGTTATCCAGGCCAAAGAGGGTGGCCTGCACCTGGGCAGGCATAGTGGTGGTGAGAAGGGATGGATTTTGGATATTTTGTAGTGATTTATGTTAAAAACTTCTCTGTATCTACAGAAAAGACAAGAATGGTACAACAAACACGTGTTTCTTTCACCCACTTTCACTGATTATAAATATGTCACCATATTTGCTTTCCCCATCTGTATTACTATTATCTGCTAAAGCTTTTGAAAGTAAGTTGCACACATCATAACCTGTTAGCCCTAAATGTTTCTCCTGGGGAAAACAATATATTTTACATAACCATAGTTATGTAAACCGTAGCCAGACTCCTCTATCCATGGGATTTTCCAGGCAAAAATACTGGAGTGGCTTGCCATTGCCTCCTCCAAGGGATCTTCCCGACCCAGGGATCGAACCGGCATCGCCTGCATTGGCAGGCGGATTCTGTACTACTAGCACCACCTGAGAAGCCCCACATAACCATAGTACAGTTATCAAATTAACATTGAGAAATTACCCAATTAACATTGAGAAAAAAATTCCTGTTTTTCCAGTTGTTCTAATGTCCTTTGTAGCCATTTTTTTTCTCCAATGTAAGATTCAGTATAGGATCCAATTCAGGGTCACGTGTTACATTTCGTTTTCCTGTCTTTTAGTTTTGCAATGTGTGCGTGCATGCATGCTAAGTTACTTCAGTCGTGTCTGATTCTTAGCGACCCCATGGAGTGTAGCCCGCCAGGCTCCTCTGTCCATGGGATTCTCCAGGCAAGAATACTGGAGTGGGTTGCCATGCCCTCCTCCAGGGGATCTTCCCAACCCAGGGATTGAAACCAGGTCTCTTTATGTCTCCTGCATTAGCAGGCAAGTTCTTTACCACTAGTGCCACCTGGAGTTTTGCTACTTCAGTTTGGGTTCTCTGATTCTTTTCTTACAATTGGATTGCAAGATACATTTTTGGCAGACTTGGGTGTTTTGTCTGTCTTAGGGCACTGGAAATAGACTTTTGAAGGTAGCATCAGAAGGATTTGTTGACAGATGAGATGTGAGGGAGAGGAAATGAGGTTTTGGCATTGCCAATAAGTGAGATACGGGGGAGACTGCAAGAGGGGAGGGACTTTGAGGGGTGATCAGGACAGTTTTATGCACACTGTCTGCAGCCCGAATGCGGAGTGTTGCTCACAAGATGTTTGTAGTTGAATTTCATGCTAATGAACTAGGAAAGCAGCCCTCCTGAGCTGGAAAGCCAGCAGTATGCTGGGAGCACTGGGCTTTTTCTGGTTGTAGGTTCAGTCCTGGCCTGGTCTCATGATGTCTTAATTCTGCTCCACGTCTTCCTGTCTGGTGCAGCCTGAGGATGCAGAAAGTCCTCCCTACCGCTCTGTATCCTTACCCTCTGCAGAGAGGCAGTGGTCCTGCCTCTCATCCTGTAGTAATGCTTGCCCTGTGTATCCCATGCTACAAGGGGGTTGAATGGAAAAGTCAGGTTCCAGATAACATATAGACCCACCAGTTTGAGGGATTGGGTGCAGAATCCCTTTGTTACTGCATTCGTATGGTGAGTTTGCTTCATAAACAACTCCCAACCTTCTCTCTCTTTTTAATCTTTTTTCTTTTTTTTTCTTTTAAAGTTTAAGCTCATATCCCAGGCATATGAAGTGCTTTCAGATCCAAAGAAAAGGGACATTTATGACCAGGGTGGTGAACAGGCCATTAAGGAAGGAGGCTCAGGCAGCCCCAGCTTCTCTTCCCCCATGGACATCTTTGACATGTTCTTTGGTGGCGGAGGACGAATGGCTCGAGAGAGAAGAGGTAAATAAAGACGTTAAGCAAGTTTTAGTTTCCAAATTGTATGTGTTACTGGAATCAGGAGGGATCTTGCCTTAAAAGGGTGTGGTTACCGTGTTTGGGAAATCATTAACTTTAAGTAGTTCATCACTCGTCTAGTATCCAGGCTACCTGGAGTCTCTAAGTACAGCTAGTAGTTAATTGCCTGACGCTCTCCAAACCCCACATATAAAGGAGCGGATGGTGAATTCCCTGGTGGTCCAGTGCTAAGGATTCTGCCCTTTTACTTTCAGGGCCTGGGTTCAATTCCTAGTCGGGGAACTAAGATCCCCTAAGTGGTGTGCTCCACTCCACCCCACCCCCACAAAGGAGCAAATGGGGGTGAGGAGAAAGGAGGAAGGTCAAGATTACCTTGCCCTCCTTTTCTCTCCTGTTGGGGTCAGACTCCCAGTGTCCTAAGAGCTGTGAATGGCACCTCCTGTGGTTATTACTGATGACTCTGCCAGAGTGCCCGCCTCCTCTCTGAGTCTCCTGACCCGGGTGGGGCCGGTGGGCTCTATTTCTGGCTGGTGGTCTGCCATGTGGCGTGCAGCCTCATTTCCTCAGCCTCCTCAGGAGATTCTCTAGGTAGCAAAATTCACCCCTTGACGTTTGAACATCTTTGTAAAAGAAACTACCTTGCCCATCTCTTCAGAATGCATTAGGTCTAGCAGCTTCATCCCCAGAGGGGAATGAGGAACTTGGCTCTTAGCGAATGGCCCCAGGGCTCTGTTTTTTGATTCTGGGGTTTGTTCTTCCAAATTTTTCTATCCCTTACCTCCTGACAGGCTCTAGGCTGTCACCTCTGACTATTATCAGTGGTCTCTTATAGCCCCCTTCCCCTGTCCAGCTTACAGTTGGTACTCTTCTTTAGACCTCAAAACCAGATAGATAGCTAAGCTTATTACAATCCTGAATGAAATAAAAACAAACAAGCTCTGCATTGAGGTTTAAGAACGGTGGTTTGGTGTCAACAAGAGGCCCCTGGATGAATAAGGCTATACTGATTCTCACATTATAATTGACTTCGGGCTTTAAAACCTTGGCTGTCAATTCTGTGAATATAGTGTGTTAAAAATCACAAAGTGTTTATTAGGCAAAAATCTTTACCCTGTTGTCTGGGTGCATTGCCTGCTCATATAATTGACAGTGTGGATGTGATTAAAACCTTTGGGTGTCCTCTTGCCCAGCTCTCTCACTGTCTTGAGATGAACAACTTCACACCCTTAATTAAGTCATCTCTCAAGGTTGACAGCCAATAACCAAGGACAGCATCTCAGTCCTTGAGATGAGTCCTCATCTCAGTCCATCTCTCAGACCACAAGAGCCCTATGGGCAGCAGAGGGGGACCTGATGCTGTGGGTCCTGAGAGGCTGGGATGGCACCAGAGCAGACAGACGCCCTCCCTGAAGGTGAAAGGCCCACTGTCCTGGGTGAACAGACAAGATTGCCACAGATGAAAGAGTTTGCAGTCAGTCACAAGTCACAGAAGGGCTCAAAAAGTAAAGGGCATTATGTTCAAGAAAGAGTTTCAGTTGAAGGTCGAGAGACTGACTTCATGTGTCATCTGTAAGAAAAGGTCTCTTTTCATGGGGAGCCTGCTTCACCAGTCTCACGGGTTAACATGATGGGTTTCCTCATTGATCTCTGATTCTCAGATTTGTTCTTAGAAAATGAAGATGGAAAGTCTTTGTGACATCTATAAATGATTGAATAATTAGCTCATAGCTGTAACAGTATTAGTTCTCGTATTGGCAGAGGGCCAGAAGGATGGGCCAGGTGTAACAAAAGCTTTGCCTCCCCCAGGGAAGGGAATGAATGACAACAGGCACAGTCTGAGTCTCTGGAGACTTCATACAACTAAAGGTCATATAGGTGGTATTTAATACAGTGGTATATTTGATACAGTATTACTGACTGTTTCTTCTTCTCCTCCATAAGGCAAGAATGTGGTACATCAGTTGTCTGTAACTCTTGAAGATTTATATAATGGAGTCACAAAGAAATTGGCTCTCCAGAAAAATGTAATTTGTGAGAAATGTGAAGGTAAGGATTCATTTCTAAATGAGTCTCATAGTTCTGGTTCCTCAGATCTGGAAACAATTCTTATTGTTTTACAATTCAGAGAAAAACAATTGATCTTTTCAAATATGAAGGTCAGAAATTACAAACCGGTGGCCTGAGGGCCAAACCCATTTTATTTGGCCCTGTTCATCTTTTATTTGGATTGCACATTTATTTAATGTGTTGTCAATTATTTTAAAAATATAGAAATGAAGACAGTTCACCCAGCCCTAGGGGTCAGCACACTTTTGCTGTAAAGAGCCAGATGGTAGCTATTTTGGGCTCTGTGAGCCATACTGTCTCTGTCATAACTGTTGACAGAGCCATAGACAGGAGATAAGCAGAGAAACAGATGATGCACCTGTGTTCTAATAAAGATTTATTTACAAAACCAGGTAGCTGGCCATAGTTTATGGTCCTTGACTTAAATGTAAATGTAATTAGCATGGGTCTTTAAAATCTAATTTTTCAAGAAACGTCAGATCCGGTGACTTGGTCACACGCTGTCCCATAGAGAAGTGGCTGGGTTGGGTAGCTGCTCCTATGGGCAGGGATGTGTTCTCAAGCCTCCACGGTCACGTGCAGGCATGGGTGTTTTTCCACTCTGCGGTGGAAGAAAATAGCTGGTGACGTTAAAGTGATGAATTTGCCTTGGCACAGCCAAAACCACAAATATTTGCGATCACATGTTAATATCTGGATATTGTCTGCTTGGCTAGAATCATCCAGACTCTCTCACGTGGCTTTTTATGATTGTGAATAGAATTCAAACCCCAGTGTCCAGTTTCATGGCTCATCACCTTCTGCGGTGGCATCCAGCAGAGCCTCTTTTAAGGGAAGAGTACAGCCTCGTTCCTGTCTCCTCGCAGGCATTGGTGGGAAGAAGGGGTCTGTGGAGAAGTGCCCGGTATGCAAGGGGCGAGGGATGCAGATTCACATCCAGCAGATTGGGCCGGGCATGGTGCAGCAGATCCAGACCGTGTGCATCGAGTGCAAGGGCCAGGGCGAGCGCATCAACCCCAAGGACCGCTGCGAAAGCTGCAACGGTGCCAAGGTCATCCGAGAGAAGAAGATTATCGAGGTGCACGTGGAGAAAGGTGAGGCAGCGCAGCACTAGCTCCCCAGGCTGGCAGAAGTGCGTCTCAGGTGCTGACTGGAACACGCAGGTTAGGTGTCAGGGGAGGGAGCCACAGCGCAGCTGCTGTTGAGACACCCTTAGTGTGTGCCATCAGCTCTTCCGATCCAAAGCAACTTCTTAAGGTTTTCCAGTGCTCCGGAAGTCACTCGACCTTGATTTTGGTTAATTGCCCTCCCTTGCAATTCTCAAACCATCCTTTAGAGTCATTTGCTAATGACTTCTGTCATGCATTGGCTGTGAGAGCTCATGTACGTCTTCACAGCTGTGTGTCCCTTTTCTCCACACATTTCCCCTCTGTTGCAGTAGATTCTCCCAAATCCAGCACCTTCCCCCTGCTATTGATTTTGCCTGGGGTCATCATTTTAAGGGCTTTCCCCCTCTTAGCTATTCCCCTGATTATTTTGTGTCTTTCTAATCCAGAGAATATATTTTAGGTGAGAGATGAGACCAAAGTCCCCAGTTCAGTACCCAAACCAGCACACAGGTTGGAGGACTTGGCCCCGTGCCTGGGTGCACACAGAGACTGGTTAGAGCACTGCTTGTGCCTCAGAAACAGACGTGTGCTCACAGCGCGCTGTCAGCTGTGGCGTCGGGGCCTGGGGAGACAGTGCACGCTTGCGCTGTGCCGAGGTGGCGGCCTCGTCTCCCGTTCTCCCTACTGTGCGTGTGGCTGAGGACCGGGGATGTGTGCAGGGGAGTGAGGCCTCTGTCAGCGGTATTCCTAGCCACCACTCCAGCCCCAGGCCTGCACAAAGTTGGGAGGTTTGAAGAGTAAAGAACCCCCAAAGGCTCTGTGAGCCTCTTCTAAAGCTTTGTTGAAAGTATGGTTTTTAAGAGAAATGGCTAATCAGAAAGGGATGATGTTTCATAGGTATGAAAGATGGGCAAAAGATACTATTTCATGGAGAAGGAGATCAGGAGCCCGAGCTGGAGCCTGGTGATGTCATAATTGTGCTTGATCAGAAGGATCATAGTGTCTTTCAGAGACGAGGCCATGACTTGATCATGAAAATGAAAATTCAGCTTTCTGAAGCCCTTTGTGGCTTCAAGAAGACGATAAAAACACTGGATGATCGAGTCCTTGTTATTACATCCAAATCAGGTAATGTTTCAAATGTGTGTTTCCTTGTAGTTCTTCTGTGTGTTTGGCCCGATGAACCTGGCAACTTAGCCTTGGTTTCACATTCCAGTTTAGTGTGACATGATTTTCTGTAAATTTAAAATCATCAGTAGAGTCTCGAGAATTTTGTGAATTTCTTTTATAGTCTGCTTGAAAAAAAATTCAGAGTTGGAATCTGTGGGAACCTAAAATTCTACCTGGAACCTACCAACCTGACTTAAATTTTTAAAAAATTAACTTTTGTATAATAAAACACAGCTGATAATAGGTGGTTTTTTCCCCTATCACGTGGTGATCTGTGCTGATTCATCCACATTCCTCTAGCCTCTCTGTTGTCAGTTACATATGAGACATTTTAAAATAGAATATTCCTGAAAAAAGACGTGGCCTGCCAGCTTACCTTTGGTGGCATCTAGAGAACTGCTTATCTGCACACGTGCGCAGGAGCTGGAGGGAGCTGCCTCTGGACCAGAAGGATTCTCATGGGCCTGAGAGCTCAGCCTGTCAGCACGTGTCTAGATGCCAGGCTCCCAGCTCCCAGCGGGGCTAGTGCTCACTGTAGCTGGGGCCTCAGAGGACCTGCCTGGAAGGGGCTGTGGGGAGAAGGGAGAGAGACCAGGCTGGGACACTCAACTTGCAGCTGCCTGTGAACAGCACTTCAGGTCAGCTGTCCATGTCAAAGAATGTCCAGATGGATGTTGTGGTGGCTGAGCCACCCAGATATTCTTGACCCCATCCTTGGCCATGAGCAGTGCTGTTCTGGTCCCCTCACTGGGCACAGGGTTATTGGGGAGTCTAACTTTTCATGTGTGCATTTGGGATTTAAAGCTAGATGGGATGGGTTCAGGGCTGGGCTTGGCGGTAACCAGCCAATGAGCCTGTCCAACAGCACTGGAAATAAGCAAGACTCTGCAGTCCAGTGGGGTGAGCCACCTGGTCTCCCCAACCACCTTCTGGGCCTTTCCTTCCTCTGTATCCATTTCTCTCTTCCCTTTCCTGGCCTGTTCTCTTTCTCTGCCATTTGGCTCTTTCTGTTTCTTCCTTTTCTGGGTATAAATGAAATGGAATTATATACCCCAGTCTTGATCAGAGGTTTTCTTTTGTCTTTTACATTTTATTTGGGAACAAATTCAAACTTAACAAAAAGTTGTGAAAATAAAAGTAGCACGAGGACCACTGATATATGATTTGCCTATTGTTAAAATTTTACCATATGATTTTTTGCTGTATTTGCATATAGATATACTTAAGGATTGAGGAAAAGCACTGCACTATAATACAAATATGCATGAAAAATTTAAATACAACATCTTCCTTTAGATTCCATTTTGTAAGCCTCCCAAGGCACCCATGGAGAAGGCAGTGGCACCCCACTCCAGTTCTCTTGCCTGGAAAATCCCATGGATGGAGGAGCCTGGTAGACTGCAGTCCATGGGGTCGCAAAGAGTTGGACATGACTGAGCGACTTCACTTTCACTTTTCACTTTTATGCATTGGAAAAGGAAATGGCAATCCACTCCAGTGTTCTTGCCTGGAGAATCCCAGGGATGGGGTCGCACAGAGTCGGACACGACTGAAGTGACTTAGCAGTTAGCAAGGCACCCAATTCCTCCCCTCACTTGTGTAGGAAAGTTTGAGGATTGTAGTTTGCACAAAGCCCTAGATTGTGAGTGGGTGTGTGCCCAAGACCCCTGGTATCATGTCCAGCGTCCCCTAACATCACCTCAACCCTGATTCCAGTCCTTCTGGGAATAGGAGCTGGGTGGCATCTTTGGGATGCTGTGTGACTTCTTTGGGAAAGCTCATCCTTGGCCGAGCTCCCTGGAGCTGGGGCCCGTGCCATGGGATGGGAGCCCAGGGCTCCTTGCTGCCTCCCAACTAATCCCAGCCACAGGGAACCTAGAGGCCAAGGACAGGAGAGAGGAGGCGAGCCCCAGAGGGAGAGAAGTGGTGAACCCTGAGAAACCCATTTCTTTGCTTAGTTACGAGGGCAGGGTGTCCGGAAAACCTCCTGTTGGAGATTTCGCCTGTGTTTTTTCTTTTTGCCCATTTATCTTTTTTTTTTTTTTTTTGAGTCCTTTCCTTTTCTTTTCAGCTTTTCTGTTGTTTTGGCTTATTTATCTTTCCTTCATTTCCTCTTCCTTCTTTTGCTATTATAGTGCCTTCCTTGCTAGAGCCCCTTAGGCTGTCTTGAAAATGGCTGAGAATCAGATTAGAGAAAAACGTGCCTTAAGAGCTTCAGCAGGTTGTGATCCCCCTGACTGAAGGCAGATCTGTACCTCACAGAAGAGCCAAGTCATCCTCTTTTCCCTCTCTTACATGTGGTTGTCCATACTTGGTCCCAGGGCTTCCTTGCCCACAGTGAGTTAAAGCAGAAGCCTGAGAAGCTGTACTGAGGGCAATAAGAAGTGACACCTGATAGGAACAGAGAGACAGAAAGCTATTTAAAAACAAAACGAAAACCATAACAAGCCCAGTAGCATGGGGCCGTTTGGCTAAGGCTGCCGTCAGCAGCTCTAAGGGCCCTGTGTGAGCCACAGCCCTGTGCTGGATGACCCCCCAAGGAGAGTCCTCCACACGCTTTATTTTGAAAAATTCCCATGAGATACTTTAAAAGATGTCCTCTGGAGAGTGTTCATCCAGGGGAGTAGGGTGCTGAATAAATGAGTGTTCGCACCACTGCACCCCCCCCCCAATTCATATTTTTCCTGAGTATTTATTTCTTTACCTATTTTCATTACTGAGCTGAAAAGCATCCTTTTTTAAATTTTTTTTTAAAGAAACCCTTTTATCTCTCTTCATATTTGGAAGGAAAAAATATTTTTAGATTTGGGGGTAAACCAAGTGCTCTGGGGGTGCTGAACTCCCATGATACCTTCTGAAAAAGTGTAGAAATGTAAGACCCAGCAAGTGCAAGCCAGGCCAGTTCTGGCCCACGGGCATGTGAGGAGACCCCTGTGCCTTTTGAGCTCCCTGCCCAGGAAGCTGGCTCTCCTGCCGGGCTCCTTCGAGGCTGATTCCTGCTCTAAGCTGTGCTCGAGTCTGTGAGGAGGAGAATTTCTTCCCACTCATGGGAAAGTCATTTGTAATATCTGAAGAGGCAGGCTAACACAATAGCCCTGTTTTCCCAAACTAAGTGTTGATTCCTAGTTCATGTTTTTAAACCTGCTTTATGATGGAGGCTCCAGCCCCTTCTCCTTGGATACACTGCAGGAGCCCGGCACATGGATCTGAGAGGGTCCCACTCCCACCCCCCTCTCATCCCCTTCGCCCGCCGGTTACTCTGACAGGGACCATTCTGGCTGGGGCCAGCTTTCTAGTCAGATGCTCCATGACCCCTGCCTTAGCCTGCTGCTGTGAGGGTGCTCGGGCCTGCCCCAGGCTCCAGGTCGTTGTCCATCTTCCTATTTCATAAGTAAACCTTTTTTGTGTGTGTTTGTAACAGGTGAGGTGATAAAGCATGGGGACCTGAAATGTGTGCGTAATGAAGGAATGCCAATCTACAAATCACCTCTGGAGAAAGGGATTCTGATCATACAGTTTTTAGTAAGTGCCTGTGTATGTGTGTGTGTGTGTTATTCTCATGGGACATAAAATTAAATGCCTTAATTGGGAAGGGAAGAAACAACTGCTCTTTCCCACCTCACCCTTTACAGGTTATTTTTCCTGAAAAACACTGGCTTCCCCAAGACAAGCTTTCCCAGCTGGAAGCTCTGCTCCCGCCTCGACAGAAAGTCAGGATTACAGAGGACATGGATCAGGTGGAGCTGAAGGAGTTTAATCCCAACGAGCAGAACTGGCGCCAGCACAGGGAGGCCTATGAAGAGGACGATGACGGGCCGCGGGCCGGAGTGCAGTGCCAGACGGCATGACGCGGCCCCGTGCAGCGTGGCCTGGCGGGACTAGCACATCATGAATGTAAAGTTGGCACAATGAAAAATGGCATCGCTTTAATGGCCTCGTGTTTGGGGTGTCCTGTGTATGTGTTCAGCATTCTCAACTGCTGAGTGTCTTTGGTTTTTTTTTTTGTTTTTCTTTTGGTTGTAACTTAAGTTATAGCTTAATTTATATTTAAATGTTTTAAGTGTAAATCACCTCTAGTCTGCATATGAAATCTGTTTATTTACATTTTCAGGATATTTTTGAGATGCCAGTGAACGCACTGACACTTTGTGCTTCTAGTGGCTTTGCCATAATTCAGTTCCACCAATAAAGCACAGCCCAGACAGTAGCACTCAGCCCCTGAGCAAACCTCCAGGCATGAAGTGGGTGACCTGGCCCATGTCCAGCTCTGCAGTTTCTTCCCCTCTGCACCTGCCTCCCAAGGCAAAGTTATAGAGGGCATGATCTCAGGGCTGCTAATGTGACATTTCTGAATCTTGATTCCAGATGGTTCTCCTCAAGAATAAAAGCACATCTGTGGGCTGGATTTGGCTGCAGTGCCTGGCTCACACTGAGTGGGCTGCAGGGCCAACTTGGTTCCTGCTGTCTTATGCCCTTGAGTGTTTGGAGTGGGGTGGGTCTGATCATCTCTCTTGGAAGCTTCCTGAGCCTTCCAAGCCTTGTGGTGAGGACAAACCAGTGTTTTAAATGAAACACTGATAAAACTATTTGCCTGCAACCCCTGCACCTTGCCTTTTGTTGTTTTCTGTTGACAGCGTTTGCAGTGCTGTCCCACCAAAGTGCTTACTTGTAAAGAAAATGAAACCATCCACATCCCCAGCAGCCTTAGTGCAGTGACAGAAGCCGTGGGAGAAGCTGGTGGCTCAGCCCCGTGGCACAGCCAGTTTCCCTGCCTGACCAGTGATCCTGGATGACTTGAGGCTCTGGGAAGGCAGGGGACATCTCAGTGTTTTCCACCTCATTCTCCCAGATTCAGCTCCTTTCCAAAGGATGGATGGTTCATCTCCTTGCACAGCCATATCACAAAGGGCTTCCTGCTCAAGGGATAAAGTTTTAGTGAGAACTTAAAAGTTCTACTCTGGACCGCAGTCTGTATGGACTACCACTGTAAATGATAACTTGTTCGGAAAGATATTAATTAATTGTTTACTCCTGGCAAGTAGACTACAATATAAATTTAGATTCCTCAACCTTCAGCCATTACTGCTCCTTTCCTTCCCGTAACAGTCACAAAGAAAAACTGCTGCCTTCTCAGCTGCTGGGTTAAAGCAGAGGCCACTTTTCAGATCCACCCTTACTTGGTCATACAGTGCCTGCAAGTGTGACTCAGACCAGGGGCCTCCCCAGGAGACCCGAAGGGCAGATCAGACCCACGGCAGGTAGGTTCAGTGGGTAGACCAGACTCTAGCAGAACACTGCTGGCTGGTGGGTGGGCATAATTTACTCAAGATAGGTACAGAAGGAGCCTGCCTGCCCCACTTTGACCATTAGTCAGGAAAGAAAGAAAATCTATTCTTCCAGCTAAGCCTGTATGAAAATCAGTTTACAAATGGACCACAACTCCAGGGTGTTCTGTTTCTGTGCTGTGACTTCCTAAAGAATTATTGCCAGAAAACTACTGTAGTTGATGATAAGGCAAAATTGCATTCAGCTCCTTGTCATGTAAATGGGATCTGGAGGGTGTTGCTTAAAATTTATTCCACCTGTACATTTGTCACTTTAAAATTAAAATTGAGCTGTTATGAGACAGATGGTTGTGTTTTTATTTTTTTACTTAGTTTTATTTCCAATGACCAGTGCTAAGGTGCCAGTTTGCCTCATATTGGTTGATAAAATGGAATGGAGTTTCTGCTCTCATGGAGCTTATATTTGGGGTGGGGATAAATACATCAGGCAATGATGACTGCAGTGACGAATGAGAATAATGGGAAAGGGACCAGGGGAAGGCCTCTTACTGGGAGCAGACACCTGAGAACAACCTGAAAGCAGTGAAACCTATGAAAGTCAGGAAGGAACATCTGAGGAAGGCAGAGGAAATGGCCAGGGCTATGTGGCTATGATCTCGGGTGGCCTCAGGCTGCAGCATCTTAAAGCGGGGCTTGGGTTCCCAGAGATTGAGGTCGGGTCATGGCAGGGAAAGCACCGAATCCTAATCACTGGCCCAGAGGTCAGGGAAAGGGGCCCTGGCCCTTTGGCTTTGTAGAAAAGAATTTACACAAAGACAAAAAGCAGTAAAGCAAGTAAAAGGGGGGGGGGGGGGGGGAGGGGAGGAGTACAGCACGTATAGATAGATACATGGGCAGACTCAAAGAGTCCCTTTGTTGCACTCTCCTGACAGTCTGAATGCCTTTTAAAGGGCATTTTTTTTCTGGGTTTCCTTTGGCCAGTCATGTAGATTTGCCCAGTTCACAGTCCACATTTGGTGTATCTCAGGATCTTCCTCTATGTGTGTGCACACATTTCTTAGTCAAGATGGATTCTACTGAAGAGGCCTGTGGGTACAACATCCCTTGGCATCACTCCCCTTTGACCTCCAAGGAGCCTTTCTGTGCATGTGTGGTCAGGGAGGTCTCCTGACTTTGAGAATGAGAAATATGCAGTATGACCAGGGCCCAGCTTCCTCCCTTAATTATCCTGCTCTTCTTGTCTTGGGAGTTTCCGTCCACAGGGAATGAATTTCCAATTGCCTTACTCTGGTTGGGCGCCCGTCTACCTCCTGCTTCAGCTATAGGAGGGTGAACAAGGCAGAGGCAGGAGAGAAAAGAGAGGATGGGCTTGATTTAAGGGTTATGGGGAGTTGAGGAAAAGCATGGGACCTGACATGAAGCATATGAAGTTGTTATGATCAGTAAAAAGCAACAAACTTTGGAGTGTTAGCTACTTACACCTTTCCTGTTACATGCAGACCATGTCTCAAGTGGGCCACTGAGAAAACAGGTATAGGAGCTCTGGGATAACTGAGGGAGGGCTGGAGGTCAACCAGAGTAGATACAGGCTTGAGCCTGTAAACATTATTAAGGCAGTAATACCCACCGCAAGTTACAGGCTTCTCTAAAATTAACAGGGTGAAAAAGAGTATGGCACGGGGCATTTTTAATCTACCAAATAGAAGAATGCTCAGAAAGGACTAAAGAATGTTCCCACCCAAATTACCTGTTTCTTTCAGGATCACATTCTAAAATAGATTAGCTTCCTATCACAGCCTCTGCATGGCTCATCCCCTGGAAGAGTGAGCCTAAATTTCTATACTGGAAACTTTAGTACATGCCTGCATGTCCTCGTTCCTGAGGCAATCCTCACTGTCACAGAATGACAACAACTCCTCTTACTGTTCTATCAGTAACAGGGCAAATGAGAAAGAAGCATGTTGAAGAACATGAGTGTTTGCATTAAGAATACTTTATGTTAAAGTATGAATCGCATTTCCAATAAAACATGAAAAGATTTACATGTATCTACAAAATTTAAGTTTTTGATAAACTTTTTAATAAATGCTATATTAACAAGCTAGAAAGGTAAGGAATGTCATGATCAATCTATACATTCTCTCTGCAGCATTAGCCTGGAAGATGTTGATGTTTAAATGGGACAATCATAGATGTGAATTTCCTGGTCATCTCCAACAGACACAATTTTTGAGCCATTTCCATTGTATTTTACTCCCCAGACCTGTAAATAAAGAGAAAAAGTTCTACTAAACCTTTATTCTTTATGAACAAATACCCTTACCCTACTCTCATTATACTGAATCCAGAAAAACACTGAGATGAGGATGTTCTCATGCTTTCTCAACAGTGAGAATGGGGCTTTTCCTTTAATCAGGCAGCTTCTATTACTACTGTTTAATTATCATCACTCCCAACTCCAGATAATTCATTTCTAAACATAAATCAAGGTATTTACAAACCTTTCAAAGATTCACAATTGAGGAAGTGACCTAATGTTGTAAAGATGGAACCCATGAGGGGTTCTCAGGTCTCCAGGAAGGAAAAGGCCCCACAGCTACCCTGAGGTCACCACCACCTATGGGGATAACTGCAAACTGTGCTCCTCGTCCACCTGCTTGTGCCTACAACTTACGTCAGTAATTCTCACTCTCTTATTAGAAGCCTATGAAACCTGCCTGTCCCCAGGAGCTAGATAACTTGGTATTGCATGTCATTGATTTCATTTGCTACATGTTGAGTTAACAGATTTACACCTTCTTCCCAGACAGAACTGATGTGGTAGGAGTTTCATCAGGTCAAGCCTGTCACTCTATCCCTGAGGTGGGTGTTCTAGCCCTGACTTCAGTGCTGTGAGCGGGCCAGGTGATGGCTTTATTTCCATTCCAAATGTCTTCCTCTGAGGACCGCACCACACACTGACTCTCTCACACAAAGCAACACAGCCAGCCAGGACTTCCTTCCTGAGTACAATATTTAAATCCAGGAGTGGAATGTCAAGATTAAATCCTCTCAACTTCATGGGCAACAATGTAAGATTAAGTGTAAAAAAGCATGAGCATTTGTTAACTTTAAAATGCATTCCAAAGAGATTCTATGAGATGATCCTAAGAACATACAAAATACGTAATTAATGAAAGATGACTTTATACTGCCATGGGTATTTTATTTTTTATACTGCTTCCCCAAGACCCTTGCTATTCAAAAGTTGTTGGAACTAGCAGCGCTAGACTCACCTGAAGCTTGGGACAAAAACTCAGGCGCAGGCCAGACCTACTGAATCTGTATTGTTACCAGATCCCCAGGGTACATTAAAGACTGAGAAGCCCTACCCTACAATGCCTTAACATTTCACATTCATCTCACAGGAAGACTCCTGTGAGAATACAGCCTCTTTTCCTAATTTAAAGGCTGAAATAAAACTTAGCAATATCTTTAAAGTCAAACAACCTATTAACAATTTCTGGCTTCAAGTATATTCAAAGAAAAAAAAATCACATCACTTCTTTGGGCAGCTCCAAAAGAGAAAGTGATGGCTGTGGGATGGAACGGAAGCTTCTGAAGAAGCAGGTCCTTCCTGAGACAGCCATGGCCCAGCTGTATCCAGAAAAAGGCCCAGGCATGCTCTAGGCATTGCTGCAACATGTTTCAAAGAAGTCATTTAAAGGCTGTGCAGCTAGTCCAAGTTTTCCAGTCTACCCATATCATGGGTAGACATATCATGCCTTGTGGGTTTCCAGGCTGACAACACACTCCTAGCCTCTGCACCCCAGAGAGTCCACTGGAACATTGGCTGGATAGACATCCAAGCAATCAGAGCAGCTCAGCTCTGAGGCTCACCTGATCTTGACAACCTGAGCAGCAAGGTTAGGGAAATGAATGAGTTTTGGCAGAGCAGACAATGCTAGCAATCCAAAGACAAAGGAATTTAAATGTTAATTATGCCATACCTGATCCTGGTGATCAAAGAAGGTGTGAACACAAGTCCTTGTTCCAACATCCCAAACTTTAACACTTTTGTCAGATGAACTATTTTAAAAAAGGAAACATCAGTATCAGAAAAGTTTTCAGACCGGTGTGAAGTTGGAAAGAATCTGACCAAAAATTCCACACTCCTTGACCCAGCCTACCTAAAGGCCCCCTTGGTGCGTGTGTACATAAGCGGCTGACCTGGTCCCCAAAAGGTGGTCAAGAATGTTGGCACAACTGGCTGGCTTTCCCCACTCACAGAGCAGCTATCTCCCCAAACTTCTGATCTGCTTGGCCCTCATATTAAATATTCTTGTCAGGAGTCTTGGATGAGAGGCTCCCTCTGGATGGGAGGGAAACTGGTTAAAGCTTCAAAATAAAGGCTCTCAGAGTCTTCCAGAAACCTCTGTGCAGTGCTATTAAGCCATCCATCTCCTGTTTTTCAACTGTCTTGGCCATCCTGGGCCTAAACAACAGTGGGGTCTCAAAGCATAACATTTTACAGATTTGCATATCTATAGTTACTATTGGAATACAGGTATCCTTATAAAGGATCCCTACCTACTGTAGGTAGAGGCCTAGATTTATAAGGAAGAAATAGAACTGAGTTGCTCAAAAAAATCCATCTTTGTTCCAGCTAAGAACAATTAACCTGACAATTTAAAAAACACTGCAGAAAACAAAGGCTACCTGAATAAGAAAAGGGTCACACCATCTTCAAATTTTAAGGCAATTCATACAAGATGACCATCTTCATCTTCCTAACGTTTTAGGAACTGATAAGAGTCATAAGTACCTGGAAACAAAGTGTGTGTCATCAGGACAAAATGCAACGTTCAGCACCCAGGATGCGTGGCCACTCAATGTGCCAGCCAAGTTGGCATGTTGTCTGAAATGGGAAAGTTTCAAATAAAACGGAGAC
Source organism: Dama dama (assembly GCF_033118175.1). Classification (NCBI taxonomy): domain Eukaryota; kingdom Metazoa; phylum Chordata; class Mammalia; order Artiodactyla; family Cervidae; genus Dama; species Dama dama. Next base: position 39,017,742 of record NC_083693.1, read on the forward strand.
GTTAACTTTTAGAATATAATCACTGAAATGGAAGGTGTACTGTGTCCATTTAATTGGACCCAATCTGCTATCCTTAAAATGACAGTATTAACATAGAAATTCTCTTTTCACTGAAGTAGCATCACATACTGCAGAAACAAAATCTTCAATAGCATTAACCCCAAATATGTCAGAGCCTCCAAGAGCCAAAAATAGGATCCTAAACAAGCAGAGCTTAGAAATTCAAAATAAAGAAGGCTCAACAAGCCAATTCCTAAGATGAGGAAACAGAACCAGCAGGCAAATAGCCATCTCAGAGTAGCTGCAGGTTCTGCCCCTACCCACCTAGCATCCTTTCCATGTGGAGCCAGTACCTGTGTCTAAGGAAGGTATCAAAATGTATTCTTTACAACAGGTGTGACTTGGACAGACCATTTTTAACTTAACCAAGAATAAGACAGGTCTAATGACTATAGTCACTTTCCCTTTTAAAAAAGTGAAATCAAATCACCTATGGCAGGAGAACAATCCTAAGACCTGACTAAGGTCAGCAGTTTCACCCCTGAAGTCAGTGGAGTAGAGAAGACCCCAGTTAAGAGGAGAGGTGGCCTCAGTAGAAAGCTGGGGGACCATGAGAAGGTAAAAGTCCCAGATGTTCATTCAGTATCAGCATCTTGGCCAAACCACCACCTCAGCATGGGTTCCTCACCTGCAATATGATTGGGACCTTAACCTGTGCTTCCTCACCGGTAGTTGGGAAGATGATGAAACTGTTAACAGTGAAAGCCTTATTAAAGAGAGCTGAACCCTTAAGAAATTGCTAGTATTTATACTGGCCCTGCTGTTGACAAGCAGGCACAACCTGAGACAGACATCTTCTCTTGGACCCTAACAGCTCGTTCAGCTCTAACTCCAGAAACTGCAATTCTACTTCCATGTCTATTTGACAACTTTCTGTTGTCCAAAAGCTCCCAAATTTAAACTCCTGCAAAACTCTCACAGGCCCACAAAGTAACACACACGTGGATGGTCATGGTGTGGCACCCATCGCTGGGGCATAGAGAAGGGTGACGGATGCACCCAGTGGATTCGAATGCCGCATTCGGAAGCCAGAAACCAGGCACACTGATTGCAGTACGGAGTCAAAGAATCAGGTACACACGTCAAACACCTTATAGGAGAGACCTCAGCGGGGAACAGAGTGGGGACTGAGAAATATAGGGGAAAAGGAAAAGAGAAAGAGCCTATGCACAGGTTTACAATGAAAGTGAGTTGTGAACTGAAGACTAACTAACTCAATTTTATACCTGCGGTCAAAAACCAACAACAAAAAAGCTCCCTTATCTAGACCTGCTGTAAGCTGGCTAATAAACAGACAACTCCCTAACTAGGGCAGAGGAATGCCTTCTAGAACATCACACCCTCGGAAAACAAATGTTCTAACTTTTTCATCATTACTTCAAGCTAGCTACAGCCCATGGCTCCATCTGTTCATCTGTACACTACTCACCTGTCCAAAAGAATTTAAAATCAGCATGCCCCACAAGTGACAGGATGCTGGAAAAGAAGTAGCAAGTAGCTGATCCTAATCGGTAACCCATGCACGTCTCCCTCTATATCGTCCTAAGCTCAAAGCAGGGATACTGACAGGGGAGGAATGACTGGGGAGACCTCAGAATCTGACAGGACCTGAACACATGTCTTTCCTAGACATAAGAGGGAGCAGCTCACTTGCTAGGGCTCCTCCTAATGATAAGAGACAAAACAGGCATTGATATTAAGAGAGAAGTGTTGAATCCCAACAGGTAACTTACACATCATATATCTTGATGTAGCCATCATCTGAAGCAGTGACAAGGAGTTGTGAATCCGGGGAAAAAGTCAAGGAGCGAATGGGCATAGCATGGCCTGAAATTCACAAAGACCCTTGTTAAGCTGGAGAATCACTGTCTCCTACCTCCTCATACAGGTTTCCACGAACTATGTCATCTTTAACGGCTGTTAAATCACTGAGTTGCACTGCTCAGGTGCTTCAGTCAGAGGCGAGCTACAGACTGGACCCTTCTTTATAACGCTCTAGAAACATGCACAAAACCCAGGCCCCTCCTCCTGGGATCCATTTCTCCTCAGATCCCTTCCCTGACCAACTGGACCTCAGGATACATTGCTTACACAAAACTCCTCTGCCCCTAAAGATATGGTTAAACATGGAAATATGCATTGTTTCTGATTTGTATGCTGAACAAATAGGATGCTAGTTCCCTACCAAATCCTTTGTTGTAGGGTAAAGGATGCACTGAAGAGGTCTCCCTCCAACACTTTCCCTGTCCTAGTATTCCATCCTCCTGTCCAGAGGTCACCAGTGCAGAGTGGGCACAGAACTTTCATTTACCTTCAAACTATCAACAAAAAGGGGCTATTTTCCAATCACAAAGTTCTTTAGAGCCAAACATGACAGAAATAAGATACTCATGTAGCTAGGATATATTAACACATAAATAAAAAGTAAGCCTGTTCACCAAAATAAGCATTTAAAACACTGGTACAAAAACTAATATGTCTAGGTTACAACTACAGTGACAAACGGAGAAGGCAATGGCACTCCACTCCAGTTCTCTTGCCTGGAGAATCCCAGGGACGGGGGAGCGTGGTGGGCTGCTGTCTATGGGGTCACAGAGTTGGACACGACTGAAGCGACTTAGCAGTAGCAGCAGCAGCAGCACAGTGACAAAAGTGAACTTTAGAGGCATTTCGGATTTCTAACTGAGAGTGGTATTTTGCAAATCTAAGGCTCATTTGCCATTTAGTAGCATTTTAATGAAAGAGTAAGTCTTCCTTTGTGATCTGATAACCCAGTTTGCACAAAATGATGAACCACACCTTCCAGCGTATGCAGAAGTTTCCCAGTTGCAATATCAAAAATATTGATGATTCCGTCTATGGCTCCACTGGCCAGGTATTTCCCATCAGGACTCTGTAGAGAACATACGAAAATCATTTGAAACTCCCATGTTGTTAAGCCATCTCCCCTCAAACACAAGTAATCTGCTGGTTACAGGCCTAACTGGCTGGCAGGCAAACCAAGCCAGCAGCTTCCTAGTGAGACCAATGCAGAACGTTTATCAAGGAATACAACAGGCTAGAAGAGTAAACTCAAAGAATCAGACAGAAACAAAACAATATTTCCTTACATATGCAATACTAAGAATGAATTTTCCTCTTGTGTCCAAAGAATACTCCTTTTTCCCACTTTCCACACCAAAAATGTTCACTTTTCCCACGTGAGTTCCTGTGGCCAGATACTGAGAATCAGGAGAAAAGGCCAAAGTCCAGGCATCCACTGAACAGAAAAAAAGGAAAAACTATAGTGAGAAAAGATCTGACCTTAATTTTAAAAATTTTAAAGCTTTACCAAAAGATACATATTTTAAAATTGGAGGAATAGTGTCCTGATTCAGAATAGGACATTGTAAAGATATTAATTGTATTAATATGGGCATAGCATGGCCTGAAATTCACAAAGACCCTTGTTAAGCTGGAGAATCACTGTCTCCTACCTCCTCATACAGGTTTCCACGAACTATGTCATCTCTAACAGCTGTTAAGTCACTGAGTTGCACTGTTCAGGTGCTTCAGTCAGAAGCCCAACATTAATATGCCCAACATTAATATGCTGTAAAGATATTAATTCTATACCAATTTAATTTAAGGGTTTCTTAACTTTTCACTAAAAATGTAGACAGACAGGACAATACCAAGTGTTAGCAAGGGTGTAGTGAAACCAAAATCCTCATACACTGGAGGGAATATAAAATGATATAGCTACTTTGAAAAACAGTTTTGACAGCGTAATTGAAAACACACACCATAATACTCAGCAATTCTACTTCTAGAGAAATGGAAACACATCTTCATGAACAGAACTGAACCTGGATGCTCACAGCAGCATTATTAAATATACTCAAAAACTGGAGAGAATCCAAATATCCATCAATTGATGAATGAAAGAACAAAATGTGGAATATCCCTATAACGGAATACTTACTACTAAGCAATAAAAAAGAACAGACTACTGATACATATTACAACATGGATAAACCTCAAAAACATTATGCTAAAGAAAGATATGTAAGACAATACAATTTCACTTATGTGAAATCTTTCAAAACGGCAAAACTATAGAGACAAGAAAGCTCATCAGTGGTTGTCTGAGGCTGAGGGTGGGAGCACAGGTTAACTATAAATGGGCGTGAGGGAACATCTGGGGGACATAGAAGTGTTCTAAAACTGAATTGGAGTGATGGCTACACAACTGTGGAAATTTACTAAAACTTGTTAAAACTGTATAATGGGTTAATTTCAGAGTGTAATTATAGAGGTGAAAGTCTACCTCAATAAGCCGCAAATAAATGAAGAGACCAAAAATATTCTTATATAAAACTATAATATGACAAAGTATTTATCACAAACTAGCAAGAGAATAAGGACTGGAAAGAGGCTTTTTTTTTTAATCAACTAGTTTTTAAGTTATATCACACAATCTGATTTCAAAGGTTCTATTCAGATGCTATTTCTGTATTACAGTGCTTCTGTGTAAAGGTCTCCAGACTCATGGGCAGCCTGGGTAAGCACATGTGCTTTATACTTCCATCTGGACCACTGATGATATTTCAGCATTTCTTTTCTCAGTTATGTGGGAAACTCTTCACAGGCAATCTCAAAGAGCTTTAGGAGGCTTGGGGTCAGAGCCTAGAGATCAAGGAATAGTCCAGTTGTTCAGTGCTGGTCGAGATCCCTTTGCCCATGCCCAGTCTTGCATGGGAACATTCCCTAAGTCCTGCCCTTCCTGTACCTGCCCAGAAACAGTGCTTATCAGATGAAAGGGAGAAGAAAGGCTCCTTCCCAAGTCACTCTCCTTACTCTGAGGGCAGGGCTCAAAGAGGTCAAGCCCTTCTCAGCCCACAGGAGAGAGGTCTCCTTGAACTCGACTCATGGCAGATAGGGGCTCCCACCACAGATGAGTCAGTACCATATACCAGAGTGAGTTTTAAAATAAAAATCTCTTGCAAATCTGAACACACATACTCAAAGTAGTAATTAATTTACCTCTATCAGTTAAGAAATACTTGTTTCAAACAGGAAATTAACTTCAAAAGTGCTCAGTCAACCAAGAAGATCTAAAAAAGCTTTTATTATAATCAATCTCTCACAAGACTGCTTTTTAGTGTCTATCTAATGACTATGCCATTTATTCTAGAAGGATTATGTTCTCTTATTCCTATTATAATTAGTTGTTTACAGGAATAATGGTTATTAGAAAATCTGATTATGATTCCTTGAAGTTTAATAAAATCACTTTGGAATTACTTTTACATTTCCCTTATTAGCTGTTTAATAATATAAAACTTGTAGTGATGAATGTCCTTTTCCTAGAAATTGAAGGAACTTTTATTCCTCAATTTAACCTTGCACTCTAAAATTTAACATTTGCATAATATTTATTTTAATCACTAAGTTCCACTTCATCAGTGAAAAGAGTAACTCTTCTTTACACTGTGACATCCTGAACCATCTGATGTTCAGATGCCCCTATGCTTCCACTTTCTTCTTCGACATCTTTGACATCAGGTTGCTGTAGCCACTGCCTGGGTGAGGTATCAAATGAAGGATCTTCCCTGTCATCTTCCCTTTCTTCTACTTCTTCACTTTCTTCTTCAGGATCTGAGATCTTTCTCTTTCCTCCTCCTTCTGTTCCTCCTTTCACATTCTCCAGGCATATTTTCAAGACTCGTATAACGTAAATGTCCATTTGCCTAAATTCATTAGACCTAGATTTACTAGTTTTACCTTTAGGTGAATTCAACTGAGCTGCTCCTTAGTTGTCAATAGCAATGTTTGATTTTATTATTTACTCAAATAACTGTTGTTTAACGGTCTGGTATAGTTTTATGAAGATTCCTATCCAAAAAAGAAAATAAATCCAACCTTATATTCATCTCAGTATCTTTTTTCTTTCCTAACAGTAATCTTTCAATGATCACTTGCCACAACTGGAACCAATATGTAGTTTAAGATACTATTTGTCAGGAAAGGCAAGCTGGATACAGATTTCATCCTTTTCCTTAGAACCAATCCAGCACTCATTTCTTCAACTGTGGTGTGCCCGGGGCTACAAAGCCACACAGTGACCTTAGCGTCATGGGAGGGTTTAAGTGCCCAAGATGAAGAGGCAGCAATAGATCCACCTCTTCCTCCTCTTCTCAGCTTCACAGACTTTGTGCATTAGTTTGGGGACCCAGGTCCTCCGTAAGAGATACCAATAGGGCAAGGACACATGCAAAAACAATTATCTGGGGAGTCAGAATGTTTGGGTGACTTTTTTCAAATACATATCCTGGTCCACACACTCCAAAACTGATTCAGTGGATCCAAAATAGGAACTGGACATATGTATTCAATGGACATGAGTCTGAGCAAACTCCGGGAAATAGTGAAGGACATGGAAGCCTGGCATGCTAGTCCATGAGGTCACAAAGAGTCAGACACGACCGAGCAACTGAACAACAACAACAACAACATATGTATTCCTTAAAAAGCTCCAACAGTTAAGACTCAGAGATATTGAATACTGGCACTGAGAGGAAATGAACTCAGTTTTCAGACAACACAGAGTCCTTAAAACCCTGGGACCATCATTCTTTCCAAAATAAGTACAACCTATAGGATGCTACTGAACATAACTGGTGGGAAGCAAATCTACTGGGGCTCCTATCCAGGGAATTATGTTAAGAAAAGCCCTGAGCAGTTCTGTAATCACTCCATGGAGGACTGTGCCAGAGAGGCACCAGGCTCTCTGTACTCTCTTCCAGTCATCACCCATTCTGGCAGAACAGGCTCTGCTCATGAAAGCTACATGGTCATATACAAGTAAATATAGGGCCACAAGGAATCCGAAATGCCATGTTGTTTGTCCCAATGAAATTATTAATTCCCATTACTTCAGATGTTTATCAAGGCTAATGGACAAGACTATGCTGTCCTACAGAACTTTAAAAAAATCGATTTGTTTCTTTAGAAGTTTCATGTATCAATCATATACTGGAAATCAGCACTTTAATCATAACTAGTTGAGATTACCATGACACAGATCTAGGAGGACACAGTGCTTTACATTCTAGACCTCTATAAGGCAATGAGTGGATCAACTCAGAATGTGGCAAACAGAGAAACTGTGGACCGTTCAAACACAGGTCCACAATCCCGAGTCAGCAATGTGAAACCCAAAGGTGATGAAAACTGAGTTTTTAGAAATAATTTTAGTACCCAAACTCACTTGGCAATAAAACTGGAACTGATATAAGGCTATTTATAGCTTATCTTTATCTCCTAATGTAAATACTCATGTTTAGTTGCTGAGATACTAGTATTTCATTAGAGTGCTATCCCAGTCCCATTGAAGGTATTACATAACATGCAGTTCATACACCCATATTACCAATCTCAAATCCAAAAGCTTCTAAACACTAAAATACATCTCTCCCTAAAGGTATCAAAAAGGGATCGTAAACCTCTAGTATCTTCTCTAAGAGTAAAACTCTTACCAGGTCCTGCATCTATAGACTTTATCTGTTTGCCGTTTTCCAAGTCCCAGAGACGAATATGAGCATCAAGAGAACTGGATGCAGCAATGGGCAGGGTGTGGCTGATGTCCACAGACACCACACCCAGCTGATGGCCCTCCAGACTCCACTGTAGGTCCAGCTTCTCATCACGCCTTCAATGGGGGACAGAGAAATGGATTTCTTCACATACAACACATGGTACCTGGCATCTGAAATTTGGGGTTCCTGCAACTATGCATTACCAGAGGTCTGTGAAATGCAGAATCAAGAGAGGAAATGAAGAGCCACAGAACACCAAATGCAGCCAACTTATAACCATAGCATTTTTTTTCTTTCAACTATAAGGCCTTAACAGTGAATAACAGGAAAACAAGTGAGAAAAAAAAGAGTCTGCCTTTTTATACCACCATATCGCCATTGCTTTCTTGCTTAGATAACTAGTCAATACTTCTCTGATTGCAACTTGGGAGCCCAGAAGAAAAACCCCAATTTCCAAGGCTGTATTGTAGAGGAAAAGAGCACTCACCATTTCCAGACCTTCACCAAGTCATCCAGGGATCCTGTGACCACTGTCTCAGAGTTTTCTTTCTTGTTTGACCCCCAAGCAACTGACCAGATGGCATCATCATGGGCTGGAACAGAAAGTCATTCATATAAAGTCTTCATGCAACTTCTAAACTGAACGTGCTAAGATAAAGCAGAAACACTGTTACACCAATTCTGAGGTAATATCCACCTGTATCTGCTCTACTGTTTTGCAGATGGCTTTCCCACACAGCTTTTATTAGAACAGTGGAGGCAGATAAGAAAACCAGAGGTTCTGAAGAAGTCACTTGCTCCAAACACAGGTTTACCAGGTGGGGGAGCAGTACTGGAATAGTCCAGTGTCCTTTCTACTTTAGTATGCTGTCTGACATGCATTAGTTTGGAATAGCTCTCACTTGGCTAAAGCGAAACCCACCCCCAGAAGAGATCAAACCTGTTAAGAGTTATTTCTTAGAGATCTTTGGAAACCAGTAGGCAGGTCAACTGTAAATAATACAGGTCCGAATATAAATAATTAAAATAGGTGCCACATGATTTGCCTTTTGCCACAAGTCTATTATGCTTAATGGGTCAGTTAATACTTTAATCCTTTTGTAGGGATTACTTCAATTAACCACAACATCCCTATGAACAGCATCTTCATGCTACAGATAAAAATCAGAGGCTTAGAGAAGCCTAGTAGCTCACCCAAAGTCAAAAGCTATGAAGAAGCAGAGCTGGTACTCAAACCTAAAAACCTAACCTCCCTACTAACTAAAGTCCACTTTAAATCCTAAGTCTGTAAGCTGTATATCTGGTGGGCCATACAGATGGGTCTGCAGACCTGGGATAGGAATATAAATGTAACAAATGCACAAGAAGGTTTTCTTCACACCTGGCACCAATTCTTCAGGGACACCTTTTCAAGACATGAATACAAGGACATTCAACTTAAACAGCTGTGAGTTACATATAGAATCTTGGCTTCCATTACAATCCCCACCTGACCCAAGTCTGCCAGCTTGCCACCAGATGGCATTAGGTGCATACAACGTAGCTGACTGACAAGGTGACTAGTTACCTATGCTTGCTAACTTGAAAGAATGCTTTGGGTTTAAACTTCAGACTGCCTAAATGTCACTTCTTAAAGTGGAAGAGCTTTACTAGGCATTTCACAAATTTCTCTGGGCTTTACGTAACTTACCTAGGCTGTGGTGAAGAAACGAGACACATGTGAATAGTGCATGCACACCCTCCTTTCCAGGTATGAAGTCCACTGTCACTGGCCAGTTACCTTTCCAGACAGACTGCCCTCCCTCCTTCTCCAATCCCCACCATTACCACTGCCACTCATACACTCAGTGGACTTGACAGAAATTCACTTATTTTATCCTCCTCTTTTATTGAGGGTCAAAGGCCCTCTGTGAGAATCGCTACACTTGTTTTAAGTGGAGGAGCCTGAATAAAGGCTCCCAAGAGAACTTCTGCGTTCATGGCCAGGCTCAAGTTTACCTCCCCAGGTGAGCTGGTATTAACAGAGTCCTGAGACTCAAAGAGTTTCCTTCTTTCACTCTGATAGCTGGGAAGCTCAGTCACACCTTCCTCAAGTGGGAAAAATTTTCCTCAGCCCAGAGTTCTCCAGTCTATCATTTGACTCCTGCTCCTTAAGTTAATGGTTGTTTTTTTTGTTGGTGGCTGTTTGTTCTGAAGTGTATTTGTTTTCAGCTGCCCATGCCAATTCTTATGTAAAGTGAGTATGGTTGGGAACTGCATGTTTGGTCAGCATGACAAAAACCTTAAACCAGGGACAACAGCTTTTCACAGGTGAATTTGCTTGAACTGGCAAGCTGCTTACCTTGCTCTTGTTTGAAGAGAATACTGTACTAAAAAAGAACAGAAGACACATTAAACCAACGGTCAGATTTCAGATGTGTCCCATCCTTTCCCTAAAACACCCCCCAACTCACCACCCTGTGCCCCAGCAGATATAATCACCAGTGTTAGGTACCGCCCTTGCTGTGGCCTGACCGACCGCCTGTGAGCTCATGCAAGGTCTGTAGTGTTAGTTCTTAAAGAAACTATAGTCTTTTAAAGAAAACAATTAGTTCTTAAAGAAGCTAGAGTCTCTTCTACTTCCACTCACCCAAAAAGAATAATAAATTATGTGCTTTTTCCTGCTCTGAGCACCAGGAAGCTCAGAGTCCAATTTGCAGCTTAATTTTTGTAGTTGTATAAAACTACACAGCCTGCATAATAACCTGTTAACTCTGTCCCTAATTTTACTACAAAGACATGTTTCTCCCTTTCTAATTTTTCTTTCTTGTTTTTGTGTACATATTCTTTTAAGCTTCCTCAACCCCTTTGTAAACTGAGGTACAGACTGAGATAAAATTACCCTCCTCTCAGTGCTGTGCCTTTTACTAGTGCCACCTAACCCTCTGGTGACTAGGTGCCCAGGATACCCTCCTCTTCACAAGCAAAGCAGGAATCAGATGCTAGTTTTCTGACTACAAACCCAGACGATGTATTGGGCTCGAACCCCTAAAGAGACCAACTGGCACTCTTCCTCTCCATAGGCCTTACCTGGTTGGTCATCTCCTTAACCAAGGATGAAGGGCTAAAGGCCAGACAGCTCTGTGGAAACAACACCAGGGCTTCAGTAAGAGGAGGCCATCAGGACAGAGGGCTATAGAAGGTTCCCTTGGATCAAGACTGTAAGGCAACTCTTGGCCAGGGTTGACCTGACACTTTTCTATAGATCGGTCCCAGAGGCCCCGTTCACAAGCCCTACCAGGTGGCATGGTCTTCTTTCTCAACTAATACCTACCACCTCTCATATTTTCTTCTCCTCAAGCTGACTACAGAGAGGATCCCGTCTCCCTCCTTGCTGCTTTTCCAAGAGATAAAACCACAGGATCTTTTAATTTAAAATATTATTTTATTAAAAACTCAACAAGCAAATAAGGGGGAGCAAAGTTCTTACAGTCCATGCAGGGATCTCAGCCAAAAATGCATATAAGAGCCAGCAGGAGCGTAAATGAGGGTGTGAGCCAGAGGGAGACTACATGTCTCCCAAAAGCTATAATAAGGCTTCTTAACTTTTGTGTGTGTGCTATAGAATCCTCCATGCAAACCCCTGAACCCTCCCCCCCGCCCCCCAGCCGCCCCAGGTAGCTTTGTAAAGCCTATAAACCCCTTTTCAGGATGTTTTTAAATACATAAAATACATAGGATTAGAAAGGAAACCAAGTATAGTCCATTCTCATTATTCCAGTCAGTTAAGTTCCATAAAGTCACTGAATACCAAGTTAGTGAACACTGATCCACTACTTCTGGGGGAGACACTATATTAGGTTCCTGCAAGACTCTGGTAAATTTGGGCCAACTGATGAATAAGTAACTTTATTTTATGCGTGTTTCTGTTTAAAGACACCTTATTTTACATTGGCGATTTATTAATATTGAACTCACTGCTAACAGCAACATAATTCACGCCTATATGATGTTTATCTACAGATGTGTTTTCTCCGTAAGACACATCACAGTCTTCCTGGACTTAGGAACACTAAGAGAGCTTTACTACTGTGCTTGGAGGGCTATTTTAAACAGTGAAGTCACCAATAAAACCACAAAAATACAAAAATCGTAACACTAACAGATTGAAAAAAAGACACTTGTTTACAGCAGGATAACTGAAACAAGAAAGCAGAGTGCTTCCTTGTTCAACTGCAGCTAAGAATGTGTGTCAGTTCACTCAAAATTTTCACCACCTCGCACATGTCCAAGATCACAAAGCGCTGCAAATGATTTTGGGGCTACAAATAAATTTTAGAATGTAGATGAATTTGGAAATACAGAGCCTGAGAATAGTAAGGATCAACTGTATACAGAAATAATATTTTACCAAATACAAAAATTAGATTTTGTGATAGCATATGTGGTTCTTTATTTATACATTATATAACAAGATTTAGCAGCAAATCTAACAACTACCATAATTTCAAAGTTATGATGAACTTATACAATATCCTAAGATTCGAAAATATGTGTGATTTCTATTGGTGACAAAGTCACCCTGTTAATACTTGGTTTGCTGACTATATTTATAATTGAAGGAAATGCTAAATTTCAGTTAGAAGTTTGAGAACATAAGGATGCAATTTTTCTTCTCATCCAAGTTCATGGCCCCCTCAATTCTATCCATGGACAGAGGAGACCATACATCTAAGGCATCCATGTTCAAGTTACTTGCTTTAAATTTGCAAACTCAAAAAGACTACTGTGAAGGTTTTCCAAGGATAACAGAAAAAACAAACAATTTCTAAATAACCTTTGCCTGTGAAGATCTCAGTCAAGGTGGTACTGCTTAATTCATTTGTGACCCAAGAACAGTGTCTTGGCAAGGGTAGGAAAGACAGGCAGGAGGTCATGCCAGTTTCGCTGGGGTAAACAGTATTCACACTCTCTTGGGCACCAACCGTCTGCACTTCCAAATCCTGCCTCACATCCCTGCAACAGAAACAATTCCCCACAACAAGGAGAATCAAGAGTAGGAAGGTCTGCAAGAAGTCAACTTCCAAGAAGCCAGGCTCCTCAAGATAGAGGTGTGCTTCTATCAATGAATGTATGTTTGACGATGTACCATGAGTCAGGGTACCATGATGTACCCTGTTTTATGTATTACATGTAGGTTAGCTCACTGAACCCTCTCATCTCATTTAATAGATATTCTTATTATAATCTCTACGTTCCTCATAAGGAAAGTGAGACTTCAAGAGAAGTTAAGAAACCTCCCCCAAGGTTAGTCTGACAGGAGAAGGTGGATACAAGCTATAGTATAGGTTACACTACCTTTTACATCAGTTTCTTATCCTACAATAACTTCAGCGTTAAGAGGACCCCAAAATCCTCTTTTCTCACTTTCCTTCTTTAGAGAACTCTCCTCTCATTTCCCAGGCAGAATTCATTGCTTCCTCAATGTTTCCAAAGAACACTACACATGCCCCTATTAAAGTACTCAGGGAGGTCAGTAACCCGCAATACTACGTGGTACTTGAAGTAAAGATAACTCAGACTGTGCCTCTACCTGTCCAGCTCGCTACCGAAAAAGACAGCGTGGCCTACCACTGGAAAACTTCGGTTAAGACAGTTCTGTCTATCGACACTGAGACCAGTCCTAACCTCGAGGCTGCACAGAACATCCTCAGGATGCAAGATGAGGCCACCTATCCTCTCCCCTCAGGCCCCACACACCGAGAGGCAGCCAGAGTAAACGGAGTCACGGAAGCCACCACCCTCAGGCCCTGCGGCGTGGGGCATTCCTGAGCAAACCCTCCTAGAGGTAGCCTTGGGCCCACTCTCGCTCACCCGCCCTCCAGCCTGGACCGTTATCGGCACCGATCAGTGCCATCCCCAACGGCTTTGCGAACCAACTCACCGCCTCACTGTCCGGCTGCACTGCCCCGCGGCTTCTCTGACGCCAGGTTCCGCGCGACCGCGACGCGGGGTGATGAGCTCACGAAGAGGCGGGGCATCTCGCCGGTCCCCAAGGCGCAGGCGCAGGCGCAGGCGCACGCCGCAGCGCCCTCTGCCGTCGCTACAACGCACGCGGGGCGGACCTGGAGGAGGATGGGCGAGAAGGGGAAGAGGCCACGCCCCGGTCACCTTGGTTTCCCCCGGGGCGGGGCCACTGAGAACCGGCTTGCGGAAGTTTTAAGTTTCAACAACTGTTGGGTTCTAATTTCTTTATTTGTACTTTGAGATAGACTACACCTGATGACTGCAAGAGTTCTATTGCTTCAAATTTTTTTCAGTGAAATAGAGCTCTATATTTCAATTGTAAAGTCACAACCGATTGTTGTTCAGTCGCTCAGTCGTGTCTGATTCTTTGCGACCCCATGGACTGCAGCACGCCAGGTTTCCCTGTCCTCCCACTGTCTCCCAGAGTTTGCTCAGACTCATGTCCGTTGAGTTGATGATGCCATCCAGTCATCTCATCCTGTCGTCCCCTTCTCCTCCTGCCTTCAATCTTTCCCGGCATCAGGGTCTTTTCCAATGAATCAGCTCTTCCCATCAGGTGGCCAAAGTATTGGAGCTTCAGCTTCAGCATCAGTCCTTCCAATGAATATTCAGGGTTGATTTCCTTTAGGATGCACTGGTTTGATCTCCTTGCTGTCCAAGGGACTCTCAAGAATCAGCTGTCAACTGTGAACACCACAGTTCAAAAGTATCAGTTCTTCAGTGCTCAGCCTTCTTTATGTTCCAACTCTCACATCCATATATGACTACTGGAAAAACCATAGCTTTGACTAGATGGGCTTCCCTTGTGGCTCAGCTGGTAAAGAATCTGCCTGCAATGCGGGAGACCTGATCCCTGGGTTGGGAAGATCCCCTGGAGAAGGGAAAGGCTGCCCACTCCAGTATTCTGGCCTGGAGAATTCCATGGACTGTATAAAACACTGGGTCGCAAAGAGTCGGACAGGACTGAGCGACTTTCACTTTCACGTCACTTGACTGGACGGACCTTTGTCAGCAAAGTAATGTCTTTGCTTTTTAATAGGCTGTCTAAGTTTATCACAGCTTTTCTTCCAAGGAGCAAGGATCTTTTAATTTCATGGCTGCAGTCAACGCCCGTGATGATTTTGGACACAGCCGGTTAGGTTACTGTGATGCATATCAGTTTAGAAGCTAATGACCAGCATTTTAAAAGGAGATGGAAGGGTGAAACCACTGCACCCCATCCTTGAAAAGCTGCCCGGCCCCTCCTGGCTGCTGGTCACTGTCCCAATCTCTCTGGGCAGTAGGGAGTGGAAGTTCTGGCTGGCGGGGGCGGGCACTCTGAAGGGTTAAGCTTTCTTTCAGCTTATCATGAGACAGAGATCACAGTCTCTCCTGATTAAAACTGGTTTAGAAGTCCAAAAACAGTCTAGAAGAAGGGGATGATGGTAAAGTATGGTCATAGTGAATGTAAACCCTTGAAATATCCATGTACCCTTACCCTACCCCGCCTACCCCTGAAAGTTAATTTCTCAGGATCTAGTTTATTAAAACATCTTGAGTTTTATGATGATTTCAGAAAACTGTTAGACCATACAACTCTTGTCCGTACAACTGGATAAAATCTTTGAGGGCCTTATGAGGAGATTTTACGGCCCAGAAATTTGCTAAATACACTCACAAGTTTCCCAGTGCCTGTTCTCTGGTCCTCAGTAATTCCTTCAGTGACAACTCTGTCAATGGAAACTTCATCCAGCCCCAGTGGATCCCCTACATGTCACAGGGTTAGAAAATTTGGGTCAAAATGAGCAGGCTTCAGTTGTTAACCTTGAATTGTCAAAACTTTTACATGGCCTCTGTTAAAAGTCACATTATCCCTGTAACCATTCTGGATATACTTGACCAGAGTGCATTTGTCCCTGAAGCTAAAGACGAGTGTACAAATTATACCCTCAGGCCAGGAAGCGTGTCTTCAAACTGGAGGCGATTCCCATCATATTGACGTAAGTGCTGACTGGACCACAGCATTCAGGGAAATTCCACAGAACCCAACAAACAGAAATTGACACTGCAATGGCCAGGATCCAGGCTAATAGAGTGTGGAAAGGACCTAATATCAATCCCCAATGCAATGGCTTTTAACAGTGAAATGAGGAGTGATCTACTGTCTTCCTGTACAACTGGTTGCCAGCTTTGGCCAATCTTGGTTTTTGTCCCTTTAATTTTATTGACAGAGTTTCTGGGTTTCTCTGGGTTTTGAAAATAGACTGATTATTATATGATTTCTTAACCAGGGCAATTGGGTCATATTTACTTCCTTTTAGCTTATATAAAGAAATATTTTTGAACACTCTTACTTTAAGAATGGTGAAATTTTGTCTAGAAAAGTGCTTACAACTATGTAATTAAGTGAATTTTAATTTGTGTGATTTGGGCTTATGTGTTTTTTTTTCTTTTTCTGTGCATTAACTGTAAATATTCCACTATAGATTATTCTGAGAACACACTGATCACTTTCATGCCTTTTATCTGTTGTCAGAATGCTAAGGCTTTCACCTTTTTGTGCCTGCTTCCAAATCAACTACTATTAATTTCCAATTGAAGCAAATAGTTTGGGGATTAATTTAATCTTTGTCAGCCATTATAGTTGTTCTGAATAAAAATTTATTTACCATCTCTCAAAAAGAAATACAATAGATTAAGAAAAATAGGAGATATAAGAGTGTATCATGCATTTGAAGATATGTCATACTTTATATAAAAACTTGTTTCACACAGACAGGTAATGGATCACAAAGGAAAATGTTTTTCCTGCTGTGAGCTATGACCATGAAGTTTGAAATTCATTGCTCTCTAAAGACTTTCCAACTCTATAATTCTATAGTTGTGATAGAAACTCTTATCATTCTTCCAAAAAGGATGTATTGTGCACCTCCTTTTACCTGCAGAACACTGCTAGAGCCCGAGGCATATGACGTTGTTGGCCTTAGTATCAGGACTGTGGGGGTTCCTGGGTGGCTCAGCGGTAAAGAATCTGCCTGCAAGGCAGGAGATGAGGGTTCAATCCCTGGGTTGGGAAGATGCCCTGGAGAAGGAAAGGGCAACCCACTCCAGTATTCTTACCTGGGAAATCTCATGGAGAGAGGAGCTTGGCAGGCTACAGTTCACTGAATTGCAAAGAAAGTCGGACACGACTTAGCTGCTAAACAACAACAACAACAAAAACATCTGGACTGTGAAGCAAGGATAGCTGGCTTTTTAAACAATTTATTTTTAATTGGATGATAATTGTTTTATGATGTTGTGCTGGTTTCTGCCATACAACAAAATGAATCAGCCATTTGTTGTTGTTCAGTTGCTAAGCTGTGTCTGACTCTTTACGACTCCATGGACTGTCATGCCAGGCTCTTCTGTTCTCCACTATCTCCAGAGTTTGCTCAAATTCATGTCCATTGAGTCAGTGATGCTATCTAACCATCTCATTTTCTGCTGCCCCCTTCTCCTTTTACCTTCAATATTTCCCAGCATCAGGATCTTTTCCAATGAGTCAGTTCTTCACATCAGGTGGCCAAAGTATTCAAGCTTCAGCTTCAGCATCAGACCTTCTAGTAAATATTCAGGGTTGATTTCCTCTAAGGTCAACTTGTTTGATCTGTTTGCAGTCTAAGAGACTCTCAAGAGTCTTCTCCAGCACAATTTGAAAGCATCAGTTCTTTGGTACTCAGCTTTCTTTATGGTCCAACTCTCACATCCATACATGACTACTTGAAAAACCATAGCTTGGACTATACGGACCTTTGTGGCAAAGTGATATCTTTGCTTTTTAATACTGTGTCTGGGTTTGTCACAGCTCTCCTTCCAAGGAGCAAGCATCTTTTAATTTCGTGTCTGCAGTCACCATCCATGTTAATTTTGAAGCCCAAGAAAATCTGTCACTGCTTCCACTTTTTCCCCTTCTATTTGCCATGAAGTGACAAGAGCAGATGCCATGATCTTAGTTTTTTTGAATGATGAATTTCAAGCCAGCTTTTTCACTGTTTTCTTTCACCCTCATCAAGAGGTTCTTTAGTTACTTTTCAATTTCTACCATTAGAGTGGTATCATCTGCATATCTGTTGCATATCATCTGCATACTATAAGCTGTTGATATTTCTCCCAGCAATCTTGATTCCAGCTTGTGATTCACTCAGCCCGGCACTTCACCAGGGAAGCCTGGTGTGCTGTAGTCCATGGGGTCTCAAAGAGTCGGACACGACTGAGCAACTGAACTGACTGACTCTGCATATAAGTTAAATAAGCAGAGTGACAATATACAGCCTTATTATACTCCTTTCCCAATTTGGAACCAATCAGCTGTTCCATGTCTGGTTCTAACTATTGCTTCTTGACTCCCATACAGGTTTCTCAGGAGACAGGTAAAGTGGTCTGTTACTCCCATCTCTTTAAGAATTTTCCACAGTTTGTTGTGATCCACACAGTCAAATGCTTTAGTGTAGTCAATGAAGAAGATGTCTTTCTGGAATTCTCTTGTTTTCTCTATGATCCAACAAATGTTGGTAATTTGATCTCTGGTTCCTCTACCCTTTCTAAACCTAGCTTGTACATCTGGAAGTTCTTGGTTGCTAAAACTTAGCTCAAAAGATTTTGAGGATAACCTTGCTAGCATGTGACATGAGCACAATTGTACAGTAGTTTGAACATTCTTTGGCATTGCTCTTTGACATTGGAATGAAAACTGACATTTTCCAGTCATGTGGCCACTGCTGAGTTTTCCAATTTTGCTGACATAATGAATGCAGCACTTGAACAGCATAATATTTTAGGATTTTAAACAGTTCAGCTGGAATTTCATCACCTCCACTAGCTTTGTTTGTAGTGATGCTTCCTAAGGCCTGCTTAACTTCACATTCCAGGATGTCTGGCTCTAGGTGAGTGCCCACACCATCGTGGTTATTTAGGTTATTAAGATCTTTCTTGTGTAGTTATTCTGTGTATACTTCCCAGCTCTTCTTAATCTCTTCAGTTTCTATTGTGGCAAAGGGCCTTGTGTAACTCAATGAAGCTATGAACCATGTCATGCAGGGCCACCCAAGAAGGATGGGTCATAGTGAAGAGTTCTGACAAAATATGGTCCACTGGAGAAGGAAATGGCAATCCACTCCAATATTCTTTCCTGAAGAACCCCATGGACAGTATGAAAAGCCAAAAAGATATGCGCGCCCCGTCCCCATCCCCGGTTGGAAGGTGCCCTATATGCTACTGGGAAAGAGCAGAGGACAATTACAAATAGCTCCAGAAGGAATGAAGTGGCTGGGCCAAAGGGGAAAAAATGCTCAATTGTGGATGTTTCTGGTGGTGAAAGTAAAGTCCGATGCTGTAAAGAACAATGTTGCATAGAACCTGGAATGTTGGGTTCATGAATCTAGGTAAATTGGATGTGGTCACGCAGGAGACGGCAAGAGTGAACATCCACATCTTAGCAATCAGTTAACTAAAATGGATGGGAACAGGCAAATTTAATTCAGATGAACATTAGATCTACTACTGTGGACAAGAATCCCTTAGGAAAAATGGAGTAACCTTCATAGTCAACAAAAGAGGCCAAAATGCAGTACTTAGGTGTAGTCCCCAAAATTACAGAATGATCTCGGTGCATTTCCAAGGCAGACCATTCAACATCACAGTAATCCATGTCTATGCCAAACCACTGAAGCCAAAGAAGCTGAAGTTGACCAGTTCTATGAAGACCTACAACACCTTCTAGAACTAACATCAGAAAAAAGTGTCCAAAAAAATAAAGAAAGAAAGAAAGAAAAGAAAAAGATGTCCTTTTCATCAAAGGGGATTAGAATGCAAAAGTAGGAAATCAAGAGATACCCGGAAAAGCAGGCAAGTTTGGCCTTTGAGTACAAAATGAAGCAGGGCAAAGGCTAACAGTTCTGTCAAAAGAACATACAAAACCCTTTTTCCAACAACCCAAGAGACAACTATATACATGGACATCACCAGATGGTCAATACTGAAATCAGATTGATTATTTTCTTTGCAGCCAAAGATGGAGAAACTCTGTACAGTGAATCAGCCATCAGTTCAGTTCAGTCGCTCAGTTGTGTCCAACCCTTTGCGACCCCATGGACTGCAGCATGCCAGGCCTCCCTGTCCATCACCAACTCCCAGAGTTTACTAGAACTCAGGTCCATTGAGTCTGTGATGCCATAAGTATACATATACCCATTCCTCTTGGACCTTCCTCCCATCCCCCCCTACCCCTTTAAGTCACAGAGCATTGGGTTGAGCTCCCTGTTATACGGCAACTTCCCACTAGCTATCTATTTTACATACGGTAATGTGTATGTTTCACACTGCTCTTTCAATTTATCCCACCCTCTCCTTCCCCTAGTGGGTCCACAAGTCTGTACTCTATGTCTGTGTCTCTATTCCTGCCCTGCAAATAGGTTAACTGGCCTTTATTGTGTCATAAACATCTTTGGCATCTCATGAAGTCTTAGCGTGATGTTTTTAAATGCATCAAAACAAAACACAGATTACAGAGGAAACCAATTATGTCAAAATAATTATCAAAATATTTGTGAAATAGTAGTATATGTGTTTCTTTATGAATGCAGCAGGTCTAACAACTTCTATAATTTCAAAGTGGCAATACATATAAACAATATTTCAAATGATCTGCAACAGCTGTGATGTGATAGGAGAATATCTGTGATTTGCATTGGTAACAAAGCCACAGGTACTACTAATACTTCTTGCACTTATTGCCTACATTTATAATGAATGGAAATACTAAGTTCCAGTTAGATGTTAAAGAAAATATATAATTATTTTCTACCAAAAACCAGAGATCCTTCAAAGTCCAGTAGCAGAGCAAATGGGGAGAGAACTGATAATATGATTGCCTGCCATTTAAATATCTATAAATTATCTTGTGGATCAGGAGGGATGGAAAGGATTTTAGAAAAAAAATCAAGTGAAAATCCAAGCTAACTGTGAAATAACTCGGGTGTACAGCCTGCCCTGAAAAGCTCTGCAGGGCATAGGGGGGCCGCCCTGAAAGGCAGCAACCCTGCAAAGAGCTGTTCCCAGAGAGTGGCTTGCTGCCTTTCCAGCCAGCACCAGATCCAGCCAGAGGCTGAGGTAAGTAAAGTGATAAAAGGTCACAGTTCCCACTGTGACTTCCCACTCGACTCCTCTCCTCTTCCTTCACTCAGAGTCACAGATCTGAGCATTTTAAAAGGGGAAGGAGCCTTGCAGGTCTAACCCACACCTATCTCTCTCTCCACAACCCCATCATGGAATCATGAGGCCTCTGGTTGCACACCTCCAAAAACAGGGACCTCACCACTTCCTTGAGAGGAAGGGCTGCCTCTGTTCCAGTTCCAGGAAGACTTTGTCAACTTCCTAGGAAACATCCGAGTCAGTGGGTGTGGAGTAGGGTGCAGGCATGAGTCTTGCTTGCTGCTCAGCACAGGTGGAGGGAGGGGGGCATCTATGGGCTGCGTCTGTCCTGTGAGGGCTCTCAAGGAGCTCCAAGCAGGCTTCCTGTGGTCCTTCCCTGAACCCCATCTGGCAAAGCCTGATGTCAGGAACTCCATGTCAGGCTGTGTGGGGTTCATCCTAGCCTCCCCCCACTGGCCCCCACAGCTGACCCCTCACTCTCCTCCTCGCTGTCCTCCCTCCTCCTGCCCTGCCTGCAGGCTGGTCACATGGTGCCTTTCCCTTACGGCCAGACCCCTCACTCCACCCCCAAAGACTCTCCCATTCTCGGATCAACTTGCCTTCCTTCCGTCCTCCTTGCCCCCACCGACAAGCCCCCAGGCCCCTCTTGTTTTCAGGTTGGGTATGTAAGGGTTAAACAGCTCAGGCTCTAGGGCCAGAATGCCTGGGTTCAATCTTGGCTGCTCCACTCTGCAACTCTGGGTAAATTATGTATGGTAAATAATATACATAAGAGGTTATGGTAAATAACCTCTCTGGGTTAATAAGATAATTCCCTTATCTCTAAATTGGGGATAATTTTGGTACCTTCCTTTTAGGTTGATATGAGGATTAAAAGAGTTAATATATACAATGTGCTTAGAACAGTGCCTCTCACATAGTAAATAATAAACGTTCACTATTATTACTCTTACAATTATTTTCTGGGAAGTTGTAAACATACAGCTCACCTTTAGGAAGGTCTCAAAAGTCTCAAGGTCTCCTTCCCTCACTGTCTCCCTGGACATCTAAACGTATTTGCATCTCTGAAGCTAATAGAGAGGGGAACCCTAAGACATCACCCAGAAATGATCTACTCTGTGCATTTCCTCACAAGGAAACTTCTAGAAAGTTATGAGGACCCTTCCTCTTCTAAAGCAGTGATCTCACATACCCATCATTAAAAAATGTTTGTCATGCACCCCCATATGGAGAAGGAAATGGCAACCCACTCCAGTATTCTTCCCTGGAGAATCCCATGGACAGAGGGCCCTGGCAGTTCCTCTGAGCAACTCCATAATGTGACTATTATTTATAAATGATGTGTACGTACTACTCTGCTAATACATGTGTGTATCTTATAGAACAAATACAGAAATAGAATTTTTAAAAGATGAAATATGGCCTAGCCTGGTGGTCCAGCAGTTAAGAATCTGCCTTGCAATCCAGGGGACACTGGTTTGATCCCTGGTCCAGGAAGATCCCATATGCCATGGAGCAACTAAGCCTGTGTGCCACAACTCCTGAAGCCCATGTGTCCTGGAGCCCAGGCTCTGCAACAAAAGAAGCCACCTCAGAAGCCCATGCGTCACAACTAGAGAATAGCCTCTGCTCGCCGCAGCTAGAGAAAGCCCACACATCAATGAAGACTCAGCACAGCCACAAATAAATACGTGAATGAATTTTTTTTAAAAGATGAAATAAAAATAAATATAATCAGGAAGTCTAATATTTTCTTTCCATATCCCGGTGGATGGTCTTGTTCACTTTCTGGTATACACAAATCCCAGATCCTAACATCTCCAAATTTTTGTTTTGGTTTTAAACATTTGGGGAGATGCAATGGTGAACATATGACTGGAGCCATGCGCTGAGAAACACAACTGCACAGAATACTTGTGATCATGCTGCATGGGGATTAATGCTATTTTACACAGAGAAGGAAATTGACCCTAAGAAAGGGAAAGTGACTTCTTCAATGTCAGCCAGCAAATTGCAAGGTCAGGTTGAAACCCAGGCTGAATTGGGAGATGGCTATATATTTTTTTATTCCCAATTCCATAGTTTTAGGAGAGGGGAAGGTAGGGAGTAGAAAGTCACAGGAAGGACAGGGGTGGCTGAGAGAGGTGGGGGTAGAACTCTTACTGGGCCAGAGGCAGGAGTTTAGGTTCATATCCAAACCCACAGGGATCCCACTGCTCCTTCTCCAGCTGGTCTGGGGAGGCTGAGTCAGGAAACTTCCTGGAAAATGTCTTCCTACCAGCAACCTGGGTCCCTGGGTAGTCCCCACTCAGTCTGGGCAGTCTCCACCCAAAACACAGTCCAGAACTGTGGAGCCACCAGCTTGGAGCTTTACTGCTGTTGGCCAGAGGGTGGCAGTCACTGCCTGCCCTTGGTCACTCAGCCTATACAGGCAGAAAGGGACGGAGTAGCTGAAATTGGCTATCCTGGGCTCCTCCAGACCCCAGAGGCAGAAACTGCCTACTGTTTAGTCCCTGCTATGGGACCCCAAGCAAGGGCCTCTCAGGCCTCAAATTCCTCAAAAGTGGAGGTCATAATAGCATGTCCTAAACCACTAATGGTTTTCAAATCGTGGTTCCCAAATCAGTAGCATCAGCATCACCTGGAAAATTTTCAAAATGCAAAATTCTCAGGCCCCATCACAGACCTGAAGCTGGGCCCAACAGTCTGTCAAGAAGCCCTCCAGGGTGGCTATGATGCAGGTGAACACGTGCAAACTACTGATCTCAACCAAACGAGAAGATGGAGGAGGAAGCCGGCTATCAAGGATTATTGTTATGCTCCTTGGAACAGGTAGTGGTTCTCACAAAGCCTGTGAGAAGAGGATAGAAACCCCATTTTCTTCAGGGGCCTTGGAGACCGAGCTATGGGATTCCCCTTGGTAATCCCTGCAGGCGTAGTCTAGGAAGATCCCCCAAGGGAGTGACAGCAGATGGTAGAAGCAGGGGAGAGAGAGCCTGGAGAGGTGCAGCTGAGGCCCTCACCCTCCACACACACCTGACCCAAGGGCTGCAGCCTGGGGTACTGATTGGCCTTGCACCCAAGCACTGACCAGCAACCAGCGTGGTTCTGTTCTATTCGATTCACCAGCTGCTGGCCAGGGGTTGACTGTCACCTCCTGCCCAGGGCTATTGTGCCAATGTCCACCAGCTTGGTTTGTATGGGGCTTCCCTGGTGGCTCAGACGGTAAAGTGTCTGTCTGCAATGCAGGAGACCCAGGTTCAACCCCGGGTTGGGAAGGTCCTCTGGAGAAGGAAATGGCAGCCCACTCCAGTATTCTTGCCTGGAAAATCCCATGGACGGCGGAGCCTGGTAGGCTATGGTCCATGGGGTCGCAAAGAGTTGGATACAACTGAGCGACTTCACTTTCACTTTCAGGCTGGGAACACACAAAGGCATCAGACGGAAATGCTACTGCTAAAGAGCTCCCAGTGATTCTTACCAGGCCTCTAGACCATCCTCAAAGGAATCAGCCTTTGAATCAGAAAAGCCATAGCCTGTCTGCTTTTCCCTATCTCAGAAGTCTAGGAATTGCAAATCCCCATTTAGGGGACATAAAAGGGGGCCTCCCAATTGGCACTAGTGGTGAAGAATCTGCCTGGCAATGCAGGAGATACAAGAGACACAGGGTTGATCCCTGGGTTGGGAGGATCTCCTGGAGAAGGAAATGGAAACCCACTCCAGTATTCTTGCCTGGGAAATCCCATGGAAAGAGGAGCCTAGTGGGCTACAGTCCATGGGGTCACCAAGAGTCAGACACGACTGAGCACACAGCACACAATTTTATAGAAAAGTTGGCACAGTGAGCAAGGTTAATGCAGAACAACTAGTAAAGCCACAGAAAAATGGGAATGGGAACCCAGTCTCCCTGAGACCCTGGGCAGGTGGTATCTCTGACCCTGAGGGCCAGAGTCCCTCCTCTTCCAACTACCTGCAGTGCCCACACCACTCAAGAATGGGCAGGAGCCAGGGGTGAACTCACCGTAGACAAGGGGCCTGGGTCACACTCCTGGGGGAGTGCAGCTGTGCTGAGGGAGAGACGCGGGCTGGACAAGCCCAGTAGGACCTAGAATTCTGCCGGAGCTGGGCCACACCACAACCTTCTGGGCACTTACCGAGTGACATAGGAAGCAGCAAAGTCAGGCTGCAAAAACAGGCTGCTGAAGAAATGCAGAGTGTCAGAGGTGAGCCAGGGAAGCCAGGATGCTGGGCTGTCAAGAGGAGGCTCTGTGTCCAAAAATGTGGTGGGAATTGGGTGGGAAGCTGTAAGCCAGTCCCCCAGTCTGCAGAGAATGAGACGGGACAGGTTGGTAGGTGAGGGTGATGAGGAAGGTAGTGGGGGCGGGGGTCTCCCTGGATGATGAGAGTCTCAGAGAAGCAGGAGGAGGAGGAGCAGGGGTTCCAGCCGTGTGCTGGTGAATGTTTAACAACAGGCTCTTCAGAGGAAGCATCAAAACCTGGTTCATAGCATAGGCCAATTACTGTGGTGTAAATATAGCTCCCGTGGGTGATTGCAAGTTACTGACATGATGTCACTGACCAGTGCACAGAATCTGCTCTGGTAAGCTGATATGCGAGGCTCCAGCACACCACTGGTGATTTTTGACCCAAGGTGTGCCTGGGGTGTGCATATCCTGCGGTGTCCACTCCAGAGGCTGCTCTGGGAAAAGCAGCATTGGAGTAAGGGACTGTGAAATTTAGGAATGTTTACTTGCAAAATTAGGGGGAGTAAAGATTGACAACAGAATGCGGAAGGCAGGATTGCAAGGAAATGCTGAACAGAGGGGCCTGAACTTGGGAGGCAAGGGGGCAAACCGAGCCATGCAAAGAGAACTCACTGGGGGATCTCTTCCCCTCCACAGCTTAAGCCCAGAATCTCTTGCCAGGACAAACAGGTGCCAGCACCAAGCTGGAAAGCTTGGGAAAGCACCAGGTATTCTGTATCGAATGCACTTCTGAGAGACAAAGGGAATAAAACAAAACAAAACAAAAAACAAAGGGAGCCTCGCCACAAAGCTCCCCACCTCCCACAGCCCTGACTAAGGGAGGAAGCTGAGGTCCAAGCCGCACACCAGACAGGAATTTCAAGTGCATTCCTGGGATGCTCCGTTCAGCTGAAAGTATCAACATTTTCCCCTGTCTGCCACTGCACCAGAGTTAAGAGCAGAAGAATGAAAGCGTGTAGAGAACCTGCTGGGCAGTTATATCAAAGATGCCCCAGGAAGCTGTGTGGTATGGCAGCCAGGATAGGGAACTTCACACTGGGAACGGTTATCATTCTTGCCTTTGTTATTGATAAAATTCCTATTTCCTAGCACTTATTGTGTGCCATGCATGAAGCTGGCATTGTCTCCTTTAGCCACTAAAGGATCTAGAAGGGACAGTCTCCAGCTGACCTCTGCCAGAGCTCTCTCTGGGCCTTAGTTTCCTTGTCTGTCTGTCCAGGGAGACCATCGGCTCTGAGGCACCATCCAGCCTTGACCTTCAGATCCACCTCGGCTGTTCTGGACCGAGGTGTTCTGCTGGCTAGTTGGCCATGTCGGCTGTGAGCCACCTGCGTTGCACGAGGGGCACTTTCTGCACAGCCCTGAGTGTCCCTCAGCCTCGTCGCTCAGTCCAGCCACTCCCCCAGGCCCTGCTCAGCACAGGTTTCAGTCAGCTCAGCCCAAGTGGAAGCCGATGGCATCTCCCCTCTCCGTGACTCCCCACCTTCCTGCCTGGGGAGCTGCTCCACGTTCGCCAGGAAGGGTGGGGGAATCACGGCTGTGGGGCGGCCCTGACCAATGTGGGGCGGAAGCCACTGGGTAAGTGTTCCCCCAGTTCTGAGACACCTGTCACATGACCCATCAAAGGCCCCACGGGGTCAAACGCCAGTTGCTGGCTCTGGGGGCCAGCCCAGTAATGCATTTTCAGTTTGGCCTTTCCTTCTCTCCTGTTTCACCCCTGTCTCTCCATCCCGCTCTTGGGATCGCTTTCCTAATAAGCTCCCAGTTTGGCAGTCTTGGCCTCAGGCTCTGCTCTGGAGGGAATCCAGGCTGAGTTTCTAAGGGCCCATGGCTGAGGATAATCCACCATTTGACAAAGTGGGGGTGACTCCGTGTCCTAGTGAAGTTCTCATTCCCCTGCATTCAGATGACTTCTGGAGGAGTAAGAAGGCCGGTGGAACCAGGGAATCTCTGAGGAGCCTTGCTCAGCCCCAGGGAGGGGGTTTCAGAGGAAGGTCTGGAGCCAGGGGAGATCAGTGAGGAGCCTGTGCTGGGTGGGTGGGCGTGTTGATGAAAGGATGAAAACTCATCACATTGGTTGGGGAGGCGGGGTGGGTAGTTGCTACTGGAGTGTCCTGTGCATGCAGAGCTGAGTTCTTCTCGGAACAAAGGCCTCGATGGAGAGGAACTGACCCAGGTCCTCCGTGGACCTCAATTCCAGAACTGTGGAGAATGAGGCTGAGGTAGGGGGCGCCAGCCAGTAGATACCAGCTGTCCTGCACCCAGTCATGGGACTGAAGGTTCCGCCCAGCCGAGGTGTCCCGGAGGAGAGGTGGGCGGAGGAGGTTATACTCCCTGGAACAGCTATAAGACAATAGCATTGCAAGGAAGGAATGGAGATGCAGATGTAGAGAATGGACTTGTAGACCTGGTCGGCGAGGGAGAGAGTGGGACAAATGGAGAAAGTAACCTCATTATATCTGCACTATCAGAGGTCAGGTGGACGGCTGGTGAGAAGTTGCTGTGTAGCACAGGGAACCCAGTCTGGCGCTCTGCGATGACCTGGAGGGCTGGGATGGGGAGAGGGGGAGGCTAGGGAGGGAAGGGATATATGTCTGGTTGTAGCTGATTCATGTTGTTGTATGGCAGAAACCAACACAACATTGTAAAAATTAAAAAACAAAAACAAGACAATAGCATCTTTGACCTGCAGAGACCTGGGGGTTTGGGGTGGGAGTGGAGGCGCCTAACCTCCTCCACAGACTTCTGCCAGGCAGTGCTGGTCCGAGAAATGAATGCAGGCTCTGACCTCAAGGTGGGGCCATAGAGGGGTGTCTGAACTCCTAGCCAGAAGGTTCTTTGTCACAAGCACAACCATTCCACAGGGCAGGGACTGCCTCCTAAGGGTGATCCACTTGTTCTGGGGAAGACGTAGAAGGTGTAGCCTAACAGCCTGATGTGGGACTGGCAGAGCAGATCCCAGGACCACAGTGTAGCCTCGGGGCTCTCCCTGCCCTGTATGTGCTGTCTCCTCCTCCATAGTCACTTTGGATTTGCTCCTATTTCTGAGCTGCTGACAGCAGGGCTGCAAAAGGCTGAAGGGGGCTTAGACTCAGGAAAAACTCTCAGCCCAGCACTGCTCCCTCCCCCCAAATCCATTGAATCCACACCAGGATCCCCCCCTGGGCAACCCCATACTCACAGCCCCCAGATCTTGGGGACTTCTCTTATGCAGAGCTGTAAGGTCCACTTAAAATCCTCACCTACTGCGTTTGGGACCCTTAGTCTGGGATGTGGCCCTGCCTCTTTGGCCTCAACGTTTGCTTTTCCTATGTGCAGATTCCTCTCCCCTCACTGTGGCTCCTCCTCTCACAGTCTCCAAGTCCAGCTGGTCATCAATGCCCTGTTCAAGCCATGCAGGAGTCCTTCTCTGAGGGATTCTCTGAGTCCCCTTCAGGGGCTCTTTTTGTTCAGGTCCAGGAGTGGAGACAAAGCCACTGTGACAGGAGGGTGGAGGGAGGGCAGTAATAGGATTAGATGTGCTCAGGTGATGGACCAGTGGGGTGTCTGGGTGCTGGAGGCTGTGCCCCACGAGGTGACCTCACTCCATGACGTAGCCTCAGGACACGGAACCAGAAAGATAGAGTGGGGGAAGCAGGCTAAGGGTTTGAGGCTGTTGAAATCTCCATGACAACCAGGCTGAAGCTACCAGGATGTGGCTAACCCTGTTGTTGTTTAGTCACTAAGTCACGTCCGACTCTTTACGACCCCATGGACTGCAGCACACCAGGCTTCCCTGTCCTTCACATCTCCTGGAGTCTGCTCAAACTCACGTCCATTGAATCGGTGATGCCATCCAACCATCTCATCCTCTGTCACCCCTTTTTCCTCCTGTCTTCAATCTTTCCCCAGCACAAGGGTCTTTCCCAAAGAGTCGACTTTTTGCATCAAGTGGCCCAAGTATTGGAGCTCCAGCTTCAGCATCAGTCTTTCCAATGAATATTCAGGGTTGATTTCCTTTAGAATTGACTGGTTTGATCTCCTTGTAGTCTAAGGGACTCTCAAGAGTCTTCTCCAGCACAATTTGAAAGTATCAATTCTTTGGTGCTGAGCTTTCTTTATGGGGCAGCTCTCACATCCATACCTGACTACTAGAAAAACCACAGCTTTGACTATATGGACCTTTGTTGGCAAAGTGATGTCTCTGTTTTTCAATATGCTGTCTAGGGTTCCCTATTGTAGGAAGGGGGCTGGAGGCAGAGGTTCATGAGGAAAATGGAGGGCTTTCAGCAAATCCTGCTGCGAGGCAGCTCAGAATGGCGAAGCCACACTGTCCTCTCTTTTCTGCATCTCTCCCCAGGGGCCCAGGGCCTCCCGACTCTAGAACCATGCTTCTTGCCCTCCTGGAGGGAGCTGGGCCTCTGGAAGTCTGTCCCTCCCTGTTTCCTGGCCCCCCCCTCTCTCTTTGTTCCCAAGCCAGAGGAGTGCCACAGGCAGACTGATGTTCTGAAACCCACTTTGTTGTCAGGCTGGGTTCTAACCTGGACTTGACCACTGCTGAGAGCCGTGCCTTCAGCTATTTGTGTCTCAGTTTTCTCATCTGTAAGAGACGAGAACATCTTAGGGTTGTTATGAAGATTCAGTTAATGAGATGACTAAGCCACACTTAGCACAGGGCTTGGTTCCCAGAAAATGCTCCATACATAGGAGTTATTAGGGGTTGAGTCACTAGTTTTTCTGTCATCTTTCATTTTTCTGAAAGGCAAACTGAGGTCTAAAGAGAGGGCATGTCTGACGGAGACCCTGAGACGGGCCGGCAGCAGAGTTGAGCCTTTGAAGCCCACTCTATCCAAAGCCCTTTTTAGCTTCAGTGAGGGGCTAGCTATGACTTCAGGACTGCTGGCACCTCCTCCATCCCATCTCCCACCTTCCACATCTGCTCTGCATCTGCTTTTAAGAAGGGTCTGGCTTTCAGGGGCTTTGCCAAGGTGGGAGACCAGGCCCTGGGCTCCAGCGAAGGTCCAGGCTCTGTGCTTGCTCTGTGACAGGATGGGCTAGAGTCACTGCCCTTGCCCTTCAGAGGATGGGAGGTCCCACTGTACATCAGAGCCCTTCAAGACCTCTCCTGGGACTTGTCCACAGAGTGAGGGGAAGAGTTTGGGAGGGCAGTTAGGAGACCTGAGCTCTGGCCTCAGCTCTGCCCCCAACCAGCCATGTACTTGGAGCACATCACGGCTCTCCCTGAGATCCCACTTTCTTAATTGCACAAACATGAGCGCTCTGCAGTGGCCAAGGTCTTCATCAGCCCAGAAAGCCTGGCAGAGGATGGTTCTATCCTCACAGAAAGTGATGGCCCCTGGGGCCAGGCCTCTGGGGGTGGGGGTTCCTGCTCTGTAGTGGCTGCCTCAGCAGACCCCCTGTCACTTAATTTGGCAGCTCAGTGTCCAGGGGCAAGTGGTCTTTGAGAGGCATAACGTATCTGTGTCAGAAATGAGTTATGTGATTCACCATGGGGCCATGATCATGCCTCCCAGCTCTATGCCCTCCCCCAAGAGACTTGCTTTGTCATCCGGTCCCTGTATTTGCATGCGCCATTGCACGGCCACCCCTTGATCAGCTGGTGGCCACAGGGGACTCATTGGAGGACCATTATCGGCCATTGGTTGTAAGGGATGATGGAGGGCAGGCCCATCTGCACACACATTAGGCCTTTGTCTTGGAGGTGGTGGGGAAGATGAATGAGGCCTGTCGCTAGGCCTCTGCTGCCTGGGGGAACATCGGGGGCCCAGAACAGACCCTGAGCTGGATACTAAGGGGAAGTGGCCTGCACTCACCTCTGCAGACAGAACCAGATCAAAGAGGCTTGAACAGAGATAGCTGGAAGGAGGCAATAGTGAAGAGGTGCGCCAGAAAAGTCACACGAGTTGGGAGGCATTTCTGCTTGGCCTGTGCCAGTGCTTCTCCCATTGCAGCTGATGCTTGTTAGAACTGGGGTTCCATTTGCATTGTGTTAAGTCCAGGCTGACAAAATCCTCAGACCAGCTTATTCACACTCTTCAGTATATGGTGGGGAAACTGCGGCCTGAGAAAGCCAGGGGCTTACCCAAGGTGGTTTCAGGAATCAGCAGCAGAACCAGCACTTGACCTGTTGTGATGAACTTCCATAGATAACTCCTGCTCCACTTGGTCCGGAGCCAGCTCAACACACCCCCAATGACCCTGAAGTTCAGGTTCCCAAGGGCTGCAGAGGGCAGAATGCAGCTTTTGCTCATTTCTGGGCCTTTAAGAGTTGAGCCTGAGGCTGGGGTGGTCTCTAGATGTGGGAGGCTGGCTTGTTTCAGAGGTTGAGGCAGGGCCAGCAGCCCCGCAGAGATGGGAACAGAGGACCTGAAGCCAAGAGAGCTGCTTCCAACCTGCCTCCATCAGCTGGTTATAGCTCACCCATCTCCCATGGACCTGGGGCACAGTCCTAACTCCTTGACCTGGTGCCCGAGGCCTTCTGCCCACTTCATGTGCCCATCTCAGGAAGGCAGCTGGTCTCAGTACCACTGGCCCTGGGGAATCTTCCTCTGGATTCTCATAGTGTACTGTTCCAAGGGCTGACATACTGCCTGGTTTTAGGCAGTATGTCGATAAAGATCATCATTTCCATGCCTCTGCTTTGACTGAATTACATACACTCTGCCTGACCTGGTTCCCTAGTCCCAACACCAGCAGAGGAGCTCAATGAATGAAGGAAGGAATGACGTGACTAAAGGCCCAACCCTTCAGGAAAGCGTTTCGGGCATATTTGCCAAGAGCCCTGGCATGGCCCTACCCTCTGTCTCAGCAATCCCACTCCTGGAACAGTTTCTAAGGAAGCAATCCAAAAATAGAAGGGGAAAAACCTACAGAGACACAGATGCTCATTGCAATGCTCTTCATGGTGTTAAAGGAAAAAAAGGGCAAGTCCTAAATGTCTAATAGAAGGAAACTTCTTGTTAAGTAAATTAGTGTACATCCATATGATGGAATTCTCCATGCTGCATATTCTGAAATTGGGAGGAAAAAGAAAGAGAAGGAGGGTATTTAATTCTGGAACATTTGAATATTATCTAAGTGCATTATGCTTGAAGTGCCACCTTTTTCTAAAAAAAAATTATTTATTTGGCTGCGTCAGGTCTTAGTTGTGGCTCACAGGATCTTTGTTGTATCATGTGGGATCTTTCCTTGTGGTGGGCCAGCTCAGCAGTTGCAGCACATGGCATCGAGGATCTTAGTTCCCTGACCAGGGATCTAACCCACGTCCTCTGCGTTGCAAGGTGGATTCTTAACTACTGGACTGCCGGATGAGTCCTTGAAGTGCCACTTTTTGATCTACTGCTTTTCTACCTATACATGGATGATACTTTTCTGGGTTCTCAACTTTGTCCTACTGATCTGTTTGTTTATTCCTATGCCAATGCCCAAGGTTTTAAAATACTAAAGATTTCTGAAATATTTTATGTCTGGTGAGATGAGTTCCCCTTCTTTGCTTTTCCTTTTCAAAGCTGTTTTGGTGATCTTTGTATATTTATTCTTCCACATAAATTTTAGAGCCAGCCTGCCAAATATAAAAAAATCCTATTACTATTTTGATTAGACTTGAATTTATAGAGTATCTTGGGATAGAAAACTATATAATATTGAGTCATCCCATTGCATTATTTTTGAAAATTTTAAAAAAGTAAAGTGAACACCATACTGCAACATGAAAACTGCTTATGCTATAAAAGTAAGAAAATAAATATAGTTCCTATTTGAAGAGAAACTGGGAGGAAATGTAAAAATACAAACAGGGTTGTTTTTTTTCCATTTTCTAATTTTCCTGCAAAATACTTTAATCTTTAAAACATGTGCACATTTTTAAAAAGAAGGAAATTCACAAAGGAGAATGTATCTCCAAAATGAAGCCCAGGGTAAGGAAGAAACACAAACATGTTTCATCAGAAACAACTAGCGGGGTGCTGGGGACGGGAATCTTGGGGAGGAGATGGCACGTTCCAGTCACACCTTCTGGCTGAAACGTCTGCATCGCTGCTGTGGCTGAGGCCAGGGTCCCACAAAGGGAGAACCAGCTGAGTGAGGAAAGGTGGATGAGCCAGGGCATCGCACAGGCGGTGCCACTGATGTTCAGTAGCCTGGGCTGCCTGGGAGGGGGCACCCCCAGGAATTGCAGGCAGAATGCACAAATGGTGGAGAGGGTCTGTTCTAGATGCCTGAGGCCCAGTACAGCCTGGGAGTCTGTACGTCTCCACACATGGGGCTCAGAAGCCCTTCTGCACCCACACTACTTGATACCTGGCGGTAGATTTGCCTCTTGGAGGGTCTCTGGTGAGCGGTGCTAAGAGCTGGTGTGGGTTGGGGAGAAGAGGTCCAGGGCTAGTCAACTTATAAAACAGCTTGACAGCCCAAAGCCACACCTAGAAGGGTCAGCAGAGTCCCATCTTGGTGACTGAACCATAGACAGCTGGGCAACATGAAACAGCCAATCATTTACTGATCTCTTCCATCGCCCTCCAGAAAGTTGGCAATGTGTAGATGAGATTTCCAAGGGTACTTCATAAGTTATGCACAAGGACTTGATGCCCAGGATGTGAAGCTGTCAGGTCAGGGTTTTCAAAGTGAGCATGTGAACAGCCAGTGTTGTCATTTTCAGGGTAGCAATCCTAGCATCTAAAAAGTGGGCAGCGCCAGGATCCCCATCCATTATCTTACTTAACTTTACAAACACCCCATCTGGGGAGGGATTGAACTCCAAAATTTATACAGGAGGATGCTGAAGTTCCTTGAGAAGGGAACTGACTTGCCCCAAGCCCCATGGCAAGAGAGCGATACATCCCACACCAAACCTAGATCTGCCACACAAGTCCACCAACAGGCTTCTTGGTGACCCCACAACATTCTGTGGTTTTCTAGTGGTTGAAACAAATTTCCAAGCAGACATTTTATTCTCCCACCCAACAACCCCACTCCCCATCCCCACACTGAGGGTGAGGCCTCCAGGACAGTCATGTCAGCTGTCAGCGGCCATGGATGTGTCAAGGCAGAGAAAGAAGATGGATGGGCCATGGTTAATGAGTTAGTGAGTCTGATACCCCCTTTGTGGGCTGGCGATGGCTCTAATGACTGTGGGGCCTAGCCTCCCTGAAGACCAGCAGCCCAGTCGCTACTATTCTTCATTTATGCCCCTCCCCCCAAATGACTTTTCAGGGAATCCCTACCTCCCCTTGTAAGATCCACTCTCCCCATCTCTGAAGCACCCTTGCCAAATAGGAACAGAGGCATCTCAGCTTTGTTAGGGACAAGCCAGGGCCGGCATCAATAATGGCCGCATTTCAAGGTGGGGGAAAGGGCAAGAGGTGGGTAAAGGCCTTCCCAGCCGAGGTGTGAGGTCACCTGGGCCCAGAAGAGCCTCGAGTTCAGGTGAAGGCAGGAGCTCCATCCCAAGGGTCTCACTCGCCTCGTAAAGCCAGGTGCTGCCCCACATCTCGGATCATATTTTTGCTTCTCTCTACCGTGGGGAAAATAGGACACAGAGACTGATGAAAGGCCTCGGACAAAAGCCCCTAACCACCATTACCACCTGCCCCACCCCCAGGGGAGGGGCATAGATTAGGAGCCTGATAACTCATCAGATCCTGGGGCCTCCCACTGGACTCCAGAGAAGCAGCATTGATTGGAGCCGGGCCCCAGATGCATGGGGCTCCAGCCTCCCCCTCTGCCTTCTCCTCCTCTGTCCTGTCCACCCCCTTTTCCAGGACCTCTTGGCTGTTGGCCCTGAGGAGCACAGCAGACAAAGGCCAGGGAAGGCAGGGCTGTGTGCAACCCCCAGAACAGCTGCTCTATGGACGTGCATACTTGTGGAGCCAGCCAAGAACCCACCTAGAGAAGTCCTCTCATTCAATCACCAACCTATCTACTCACTGGACATCACCAAAGTCTGCTCTGTACCGTGCCCTGGGCTAGGCATTCAACCAGAGCTGCTCTTAGACTAGGGAGAACACAGAGGTATAAATAAACTGGATGGTGATGCTCTGAGAATGGTATGATGGGGGCTGCTGGGTGCCAGAGGCAAGGGTCTGGGAAGACTTCAGAACTGGGAACAGGTGAGCTGGGTTTTGGATTGTAAGAAAGGAGTCTTATCAAGCAGATGGAAGGGGGAGCAGTGTAAAACAGAAGTGAAAAGTGGGGCGGACACAGGGAAATGAGGGGAGGTGGGGTGGAGGGACCTAGATCACAAAGGTACTTGAAGCTGGGGTGAGGACTCCATTCTGAAGCTTGGGGCCATGTTAGAAGGCCCATCCATGGTGGTGTCCCCAGGGCCTGTCCCCATGTGCTGGGTGGATACCCCACAAGGTCAGCCCTGCCTGGGCTCTAAGAGAGCTGCAGGGGCAGCTTGAGACAGTCCTCCACACCAGACCCCAAGACTGAGGATTTGCCCAGACAACCAGCTACCTCTGGTCCCCTGCATGTGACCACCCGCCCCCAGGCTGCAGCACCCCATCCCCACCCTGGGCAAACACACAGACATTCCTGGCCTGCACTCTATCTCGGGGAGAAGTGCCCACCCTGGGTTCCCTGGGGTGAGGAACCACTGAGCCAATCTGGGAACTGAGCTGAAAGAATGAAATGGTTCTTTTTCAAACTCTGTTCCAGAATAAACCTCTAGCTGAGAATAAGCCGATCCATAGTCCCAGTTTTGACTGTGTTCTAGGCCCGTCCCTTTTCCTCTCAGGGCCTCAATTCCCCCATCTGTATGGTGAGAGAGTTAGCCCTTCCAGCCTTGACTATGTGTTACATTCCTCAAAATGCACAGAATTTTTTATGGTTTCCCCAGCACTTGCAGCATCCCATGAGACTGATGGAATAGGTATTAATGTGTGCATGATGTAGAAGCTAAAATTGAGGCCCGCTGACCTACCCAAAGTCAGGAAGCACATGGCCCCACAGTCCACAAAAGAACCCCGGGCTCCTGCTCCTCCATCTGACGCCTTTCCCTCCGAGCAACGCCATCTGCCTTGTTCACGCTGGTGGGAAGATGTTTGGTAATTATGGTCCACTATTCTCATATGTGTTTGTTTCTGAGTGGGGCTAGGGAAGAGTCAGGCCTTCCCATGGGGTCGTCCCCTGCTCCTTAGAATAACTAGCCTGAGTCAGGCCTCTGCTCCCGGGGCAGGGGTGGGGGGCACCCTCCTCAAAGACCCATTAATGAACTGTGGTCCAGACCCAACATGAAGCGTGGCCTCCAATTTCCACCCTGGGTTCCGTGGAAGGGAAGGTGGGCTGTGTCCCGGCCTGGAGCCCCCACTGCTGCCAAATCCTGCAGGGGCACACGGTGTGGATGGACCCGCAAGGACGGGGATGTTAAGCTGCCAGGTGGCTGACTCTGCCCGAGAGATGGCTGCAGGCAGAGCAGAGCTCCGCTGAGGTAACAATGCGGCCATGAATCATATTTACAAACACTCCAGTGAGCAGGAGAAGGACATTAATTAAATATTCACATCCTGCAGGGCCTCGGGGAGCCGTGAGGATGAGGACATGATTGCAGCCCAGCGGGAAGCGCCGTGTTGCCGGAATGCGGGCAGCCATCCGTCTCCTTCAGCAGCCGGCAGGTCTTATTATGATGATTAATTTTCAAGTTATCAGCAGTAATGCAATCATCCTCCAAGGCCAGAAAAATCCTCTTCATCACTCAAAGCCCAGGCTGGGGCAGCCTCAGGAGGCAGAGGGGGGGCCCTGAGCTTGTTACTGGGGTGATGAGAGAGAAGCAAACCAGCCCCCCAGCTCTCAGGATCGAAGTCCTGCCTGTGCAGGGCCATGTGGTCTGACCCCGAGGCCCGAGGCCCAAGGCCCCTCAGGTGGGGCTCCCAGGGCTCACCCAGCTGCCTTTTGATGCTCCCAGGGCTTGCCCAGCTGCCTTGTTGATGGGGAGAAGAGAATGGATTCTCCCGGACATCTGGGAAGGCTGAGGCAGCTGTCCTGCCCATCAGCCCCCCAGAAGGAGCCTGGGGGTTTCTATAGACCCACTCGCCCCACATCCGTCAACCTCGATCAAGGAGGGCAGCAGGGAGCTGGGGGCTGCGGGGGCCACTGCAGCATTGTCCTGGAGACACCTGGTCTGGGGATGAGGGAGAAGGAGGTGGGCGTTTCTCTCATCTGAAAAACCATTAATCCTGCTACAGTGATCGAGCACCCGTGACGAGCAGGCTTTGTGCTGCACCCGCACGTGCCGGGCAAGGGGCGGCAAGAGGTAATTGATCAGGGATGAACGGGTGTCTCTTCCTTTGTGGACTTTCAAAGGCACCATTTGGCATCCCGAGCAGGGCGATCGATGAGAAGCAGCTGACCCCCCTGTGGCCACCTCCAGGCAGCAGGTGGACGGGCCCAAGTGGGGGACGGTCGGGGGCCAGCTCCATGTCACGTGCTGTGCACCGTTAGCCGGTCCGGGGGCCCTTGCCAGTGCAGGGCTGTGGGCCATCAATTTACCTTCTCTTTGCACCGAAAGGGAAGCTGGAACAGTTGCCATGTTTTCTAATAAATTATAGCCAACCATTCCCCAGTCTTGCAGTCCCGAGGATCCCAGCACTTGTATAAATCAGACTAATGAAAGCCGAGGTTGTCATCTTCAAGAGCAGGCATTCACTCAGTAAACCTTATGGCGTGCCCGCTGCGTGCCCACGCCTGTGCTGAGCCCTGGGGCCGTGGAGACATACTGGTCTTAGTCTCAGCCTACAAAAGGCCCACGGGCCAGCGGGGCAGGCAGATTACCAAGGCAGCAACAAGGGGGCCTGGTGGGAGGAGTCTGGACTTTGCAATAGCTTTGCCACATCCTAGCTGGTGGCCTTGGGCCAGTGCTTCAGCCTCTCTGAACTTTGGTGGCTTCACCTGCAAAGCAGCTGTGATAACGCCTACCTCACAGGATGGTCATAAGAATGAAATGAATGAAATGACAATTCAGCACCCGCCTAGCCTGGTGCCTGGCCCCTGGAGGTGGGTTCAATAAAGGGTGAGTTCCTTCCCTTCTCCTTGACTCCTTCCACCTGCAGGAAACCACCCCAGGGCTGTGGGAGGCTCAGCTCCACCTGGGGTTGAACAGGGAAGGACTCCAGAGCGGGGGACGTTGAGGTAAGACTTCTAGAAAAGAGGCTGGGGGAAATTGGGGGGTTAGGGGCATGGAATATGGGGGAGAGACAGAGATATGAGGAAATAACTAATGAAGGATGGAGGGTGCTGAGAAGGGGGAGGTGGGAAGTAGGCAAGAGACTGAGGGGTGCCTGAGAGCACAGCAGTGTCAGAGAGGAGCCTCGGAGGTTGCACTGAACTTGCAGATGTTCGCGTTCAACATTTACGCCTTGAACCTCAAAGGATGGATTGGGACAGTTAATTGTTGAGATGATTCTGGGTTGGGCCCAGGCCTGAGGATGGAGAGAAGGTGACTGAGAAAGAGCTTCGTTGGGAAGTGGGGATGAGAAAAGAGGGCCTCTGAGCCACAGGAGGGGCCAGCTTGGCAACAAGTCCGCAGCAGGGACACAATGTCCTGTCCGGAGAACACATACCCCCCAGACACGGGCTCCCAGGAAGGGAGGTTCACAGACACAAGGCAGAGACCAACCCACACAGAGAACGCCTCGCAGAGCACGCAGATACAGACTCGCAGAGACTGGGACACGTGGGCATACAGAGATGTGTCACAGTTTGCACACACACCGAGGGAGCTTGCACATGAAGCACAGTCACGGAGCATGTACATCCCGAGGGTCAGACTAGGGTGAGCAGCTCATCCCGGTCTGCCCAGGACATCTCCATTTCACTGTTTCACCATGTTCCCCACATCCTGGAAACCCCCTCAATCCCAGCAAACTAGGACAAGAGTGGGTCACCACAACACGGAGACATGCACGACACACAGGTGTCTGCACACAGGGAGACACACACACCTGGGCAGACACCCCGAGTCACACCCAGAGCAGAGAGACGAGGCACCGAGACATGCCCCAGCCCACCCCAGAGACCAAGCACACACAAACACACCCAGATACAGACACACAAGGGCTGACTCGTAGTACACACACACACACACACCTACTGAACAAAAGAAATACCAAAACCCAAACCACTGAATACACATTGGAAGGACTGATGCTGAAGCTGAAGCTCCAATACTTTGGCCACATGATGCAAAGAGCCAACCCCTTGGAAAAGACCCTGAGGCTGGGAAAGATTGTGGGCAAGGGCAAAAGGGTGTGAAAGAGGATGAGATGGTTGGATGACATCACCAATTCAATGGAAATGAGTTTGAGCAAACTCCAGGAGATGGTGAAGGACAGGGAAGCCTGGCGTGCTCAAGTCCATGGGGTAGCAAAGTGTCAAACACAACTGAACAATAATAAAACCAATGAAACAAAAGCCAAGCAAATTTCAGAAAGAACAAAATCAACCATTGAATCAGTAGACTAATGGGAGGTGGGCCTTGCTTTAATGTTAAAGACATGCTTTTGGGGAGGGAAGAATAGGAATGAGCAGACCATGGCTAGGGCCGACACCAGAAACCTAGCAAGGGAAGCTTCTCCAGCCCAACTCAGCTGTCCAAGTCCACAGGGGAGCATCCTGCACACGGCTCACCCCACGAATTGCACACCACCTTCCATCCTCACAGGATGTGGGCTGGATTAAGTGAGCAAACGTGTGTGAAGCACCAGGCATAGTGCCAGGCACATAGAGGGTTATGTTCAACACATCACAACTGTTGTGATACAGATCCATGGTCCCTGTTTTGAATTTCTAAAAACCCAAAAGTACTGAAAACAGAACATCTCTTCCTAAGTGGTTAGGAGGCACAACCTTATCCAAACTGACATGAGGTTGTTTATCCAATTTCGTGTTAATATGCATGTGTCTCTGGGAATGTTAAGGTGCTTGGTTATGGGAAATCATATTAGTTTTGAAAACGTGCATAGTTCAGAATCTGAAACATATTGGTTCCAAGGGATTCAAATAACGGACCATGGACCTGTGCACCTTTGAATTCAGATAGATGGTATGTCGTTACGTGTGTGTATGCATGCACTGCCTAACAGAGGTGTCACCCTTAACAGTATACAAAGCATAGCATAGGTGTCTGTCCAATAGGCATTGCCCTTAACAGTACACGATCACATACATTATCTCATGTGACCCTCCCGGAACCAGGGAGGTCTATGAGTATCAATGTTACCTCTAGTTCAGAGACCCACAACCAAGGCTCAGAGAGGCTGAGTGACTAGCCCAAGTTCACACAGCTAGGTAATGAGGAACTGGGTTTCAAACCTTGGATCCCAGGACTCCAGAGCCCACGTTCTATCCCTTACACTCCCTTACCTGCTACTGTCTCAGCTACTTAGTGAAAAACATTCATGGGCATCAATGGAAGCAAATGGAGAGTAATTTCAGCCTCAAGTTCAACATTTACGCCCTGAAGGCCCCAGCTGCCTATCACATAGACTAATGTCCAGAGTGCAGGGATTGGACTGGGACCCCCTGCAAATTTGGGAGCAGAGTCCTGCCTCACTCCCTTTGCTGTCCCTTGCTGGTTTCCAAAAAGAAATGTTTTTTTTCCTTGTACCTTTATTATAACCATCTGGTCCTCAGAGTCAGTAGCAGCCTGTTCGTCTTTCCTGAAGTTCATCAGCGTTGGACATAGCTTGGGTTTCACAGCGGGAGCCCAGAGTTGGCTCAGAGCTTCAGGACATGAACCTTTTATGATAGTATACATGACAGTGGTTTCTGGGCCCCAGGGGACAGACTGTAACATTGACTTTGAGCAGCAAAGTGTTCCTACAAGGACCCAGACACCCACCCACAGATCCCAGCCCTGCCAAGAATAGTCACGAGCTCTTGGGTAAATTACTTAACATTTTTGGGCTTTAGGCAATATTTCCAAGTCCCTCCCAGGACTTAAATGCCACACAGACCAAGAGCCTTCTCAACTCACTTGAACAGTGCCCCGACCATGCCTTTCACTGGTCAGGGACCATCGGCAGTGGCCCCTCCCCAGACAGCCAGGGTCAATTTTTGGGTTCTCTACCTGGACTTCCCAGCTCTGCTTTTGTTATTTGCTATAAAAATTTTCTGAAGGGAAAGGGAGTTAGTGTGAAGACCTACAATAGAAGAGCAGTTCCCATATTTAGCTGCACATTAAAATAAACCTGGGAGGCTTTTAAGAATCAAATGTTCAAGCCACACCCTAGAATGATTACATCAGAGCCTCTGGGAGAGGCACTCAGGCATTTGTAGCCACTTGGTGTCCCCAGCAGTTGCAGTATATAGCCAAGTTTTAGTCATTCACTTAATAAATTTTCATTTAATTCTTACCAACTGTTTGTGGTACAACTGATTCTTTCCCCATTTCTCTTCCTTTACAGGTCTTTTTCAATTTGTTTTGTGAGTGAGAAGCCCTCTGATCAACTTTTTCTTTTGATTTTTCTTTTCTTTTCTTTATTTTTTAATAAAGAAGCATTTATTTAGGGTTTGTTAGTACTGAAGCCTGGGAG
Organism: Dama dama; assembly: GCF_033118175.1. Lineage (NCBI taxonomy): Eukaryota > Metazoa > Chordata > Mammalia > Artiodactyla > Cervidae > Dama > Dama dama. The sequence continues at coordinate 39,059,352 of NC_083693.1, forward strand.
ATACAGGTGAAAGAAACACTTAAATTGTGTTCCACCAAATGACAAAATAAGGGAGACTTATAAAGGCAAATTTTCTATTGTTATTTAATCTTTTTTACCCTAGCTAAGCAAGTTGATTTACTGTACTTTAAAAGTGGCTCTAGACAAATACACGATGAAATTATCCCCCAGTATGTGTCCAGAAGGGCACTAAAGGTAATACTTACATAGAATCCCAGGACAGCTATGACAGTGGAAGGGAAGGCATCCAGATCAGGAAGAGCATCCTCTGGGTGTTAGACAATAATGAGGATGGAGGAAGTTTAATTCTTTTTTATTTTATTTCAAAAAAATTTTTTTTATTTATTTTGGCTGGCCCCACAGGCATGTGGGATCTTAGTTCTCCAACCAGGGATCAAACTCGTGCCTCCTGCTTTGGAAGGGCTGAGACTTAACTGCTGGACCTCCAGGGAAATCCATTTATTTTCTTTTTTGGCCACTTTGTGTAGCATGTGGGATCTTAATTCCCCAACCAGGGACTGAACCCACACAGTCTGTGGTAGGAGAATCACAGATTCTTAACTACTGGACCATCACGGAAGTTCCTGAAATTTACTACTGATACTAATGATTTTGGTGAATTAAGAGCTAACAGTGAGAATTCAATATTTGTACTCGGTTCTCAGAACTTCAGTTATATGCACTAGTAATATTTTTATATGCCTTTATTTGTAGGCAATAAACAAACAAATAAACAAATAGGCAAATAAACAAACAAATAAATTTGCTGTGGTTTTTCATTCTCTAAGTCATGTCTGACCCTTTTCGACCACATGAACTGCATCTTGCCAGGCTCCCCTGTCCTATACTATCTCCCAGAGTTTGTTCAAACTCTTGTCCATTGAGTCAGTGATGCCATCCAACCATCTCATCCTCTGTCCTCCCCTTTTCCCCTTTCAATCTTTCCCAGTATCAGGGTCTTTTCTAATGTGTCAGCTTTTTGCACCAGGTGGCCAAAACATTGGAGCTTCAACTTCAGCATCAGTCCTTCCAATGAACATTCATGGTTGATTTCCTTTAGGATTGACTGGTTTGATTTCCTTGCAGTCCAAGGGACTCTCAAGAGTCTTCTCCAGCATCACAATTCAAAAGCATCAGTTCTTCAGCACTCAGCCTTCTTTATGGTCCAACTCTCACATCCATGCATGACTACTGGAAAAACCATAGCTTTGACTATACTGACCATTGTTGCCAAAGTGCTGTCTTTGCTTTTAAATATGCTGGCTAGGTTTGTCATACTCTACCTTCCAAGGAGCAAGCATCTTTTAATTTCATGGCTGCAGTCACCATCTGCAGTGATTTTGGAGCCCAAGAAAATAAAATCTGTCACTGCTTCCACTTTTCCCCCTTCTATTTGCTGTGAAGTGATGGGACCAGATACCATGATCTTAATATTTTGAATGCTGAGTTTCAAGCTAGCTTGTTTACTCTCCTCTTTCACCCTTATCAAGAGGCTCTTTAGTTCCTCTTCACTTTCTGCCGTTAGAATGATATCATCTGCATATCTGAGGCTGTCAATATTTCTCCCTACAATCTTGATTCCAGCTCGTGATTCATCCAGCCCACCATTTTGCATGATGCACTCTACATAGCAGTTAAATAAGCAGGGTGACAATACACAGCCTTGTTGTACTCCTTTTCCAATTTAGAACCAATCAGTTGTTTCATGTCCAGTTCTAACTGTTGCTTCTTGATCCACATAGTTTTCTCAGGAGACAGGTAAGGTGGTCTAGTAGTCCCCTCTCTTGAAGAATTTTCCACAGTTTACTATGATCAACACAGTCAAAGACTTTAGCATAGTCAGTGAAGCAGAGGTAGATGTTTTTCTGGAATTCTCTTGCTTTTTCCATGATCCAAATAATGTTGGTGATTTGATCTCTGGTTCCTCTGCCCTTTCTAAATCCAACTTGTACCTCTGGAAGTTCTCGGTTCATGTACTGCTGAAGCCTAGCTTGAAGGAATTCAAGCATAAACCAGCTAGCAAGTGAAATGAACACAATTATATGGTAGTTTGAACATTCTTTGGCATTGCCCTTCTTTGGGATTGGAATGAAAACAGATCTTTTCCAGTCCTGTGACTACTGCTGAGTTTTCCAAATTTGCTGACATATTGAGTGCAGCACTTTAACAGCATCATCTTTTTAGGATTTTTAAATAGCTCAGCTGGAATTCCATCACCTCCACTAGCCTCATTCATAATAATGCTTCCTAAGGCCCACTTGATGTCACACTCCAGGATGTCCGGCTCTAAGTGAGAAAGCACATTATCATGGTTATCTGGATCATTAAGGCATTTTTTGTATAGTTCTCCTGTGTATTCTTGCCACTTTTTCTTAATCTCTTCTGCTTCTGTTAGGTCCTTATTGTTTCTGTCCTTTATCATGCCCATCCTTGCATGAAATAGTCCCTTGATTTCTCCAGTCTTATTGAACAGATCTTTAGTCTTTCCCACTCTATTGTTTCCCTCTATTTCTTTACCTTCTTGAATGGGTAAAGAAGTTGTGGTATATATACACAATGGGCTATTACTCAGCCATAAAAAGGAACACATTTGGGTCAGTTCTAATGAGGTGGATGAACCTAGAACCTATTATACAGAGTGAGTCAGAAAGAGAAAGATTCTAACACATATATACAGAATCTAGAAAAATGCTACTGAAGAATGTAATTACAGGGCAATAATGGAGGAGGAGACATAGAGAATAGACTTATGGACATGGGGAGAGGGGAGGAGAGGGTAAGATGTATGGAAAGAATAACATGAAAACTTACATTACCATATATAAAATAGCCAACAGGAACTTGCTGTATGGCTCAGGAAACTCAAACAAGGGCTCTGTATCAACCTAGAGGGGTGGGATGGGGAGGGAGACGGGAGGGAGTTTCAAAAGGGAGGGGATATATGTGTACCTATGGCTGATTCATGTTGAGGTTTGACAGAAAACAGCAAAATTCTGTAAAGCAATTATCCTTCAATAAAAAATAAATTAATTAAAAAAAGAGAAGGCCTTCTCATCTCTCCTTGCTATTCTCTGTAACTTTGCATTCAGTTGGATATATCTTTCTTTCCCTTCTCCTTTGCTTTTTGCTTCTCTTCTTTTCTGTTATTTTTAAGATCTCCTCAGACAACCATTTTGCCTTCTTGTATTTCTTTTTCTTTGGGATGGTTTTGGTCACTGCCTCTTGTACAGTATTAGGAACCTCCATCCATAGTTCTTCAGGCACTTTGTCTAACAGACTGAATCCTTTGAATCTATTTTTGAATCTAAAACCTCCACTGTGTAATCATAAAGGATTTTATTTAGGTCATAGCTAAATGGCCTAGTGGCTTTCCCTACTTTCTTCAATTTAAGACTGAATTTTGCAATAAGTAGCTCATGATCTGAATTACAGTCATCTCCAGGTCTTGTTTTGCTGACTGTATAGAGCTTCTAAATCTTCAGCTGCATAGAACATAGTTTGATTTCAGTATTTATCACTTGGTGATGTCCATGAGTACAGTCATCTCTTGGGTTGTTGGAAAAAGGGTATTTGCTACAACCAGTTTGTTCTCTTGACAAAACTCTGTTAGCCTTTAAGGTCAAACTTGCCTGTTACTCTGAGTATCCCTTGACTACCTACTTTTGCATTCAAATCCCCTATAATGAAAAGGATATATATATATATATATATATATATATATATTAGTGTTAATTCTATAAGGTGTTCTAGGTCTTCATAGAATTGGTCAGTTTTAGCTTCTTCGGCATCAGTGGTTGGGGCATAGACTTGGATTACTGTGATGTTGAATGGTTAACCTTGGAAACAAACCGAGTTCATTTTGTCATTTTTGAGACTGCACCCAAATACTGCATTTCGGACTCTTTTGTTGACTGTGAGATCTACTCCATTTCTTCTAAGGGATTCTTGCCCACAGTAGTAGATATAGTAGTCATCTGAATTAAATTCACCCATTCCCATCCATTTTAGTTCACTGATTCCTAAGATATCGATGTTCACTCTTGCCATCTCCTGCTTGACCATGTCCAATTTACCTTGATTCACGGATCTAACATTCCAGATTCCTATGCAATATTGTTCTTTACAGCATTGAACTTTACTTTAACAACCAAACACATCCATAACTGAGTGTCATTTCTGATTAGGCCCAGCACTTCTGTCTTTCTGGAGCTATTCATAGTTGCCTTCTGCTTTTCCCCAGTAGCATATTGGACACCTTCTGACGTAGGGGGCTCATCTCCTAATGTCATATCTCTTTGCCTTTTCATACTGTTCATAGGGTCTCATGGCAAGACTACTTGGGTGGTTTTCCATTCCCTCCACCAGGGAACCACATTTTGTCAGAACTTTTCACTATGACCTGTCCGTCTTAGGTGGCACACAGCATGGCTCATAGCTTCATTGAGTTATGCAAGTCCCTTCGCCACGACAAGGCTATGATCCCTAAAAAATAAATGGATACAAATAAATAAAAACATTAAAATCTGATGTCCAAACCGCATCCTAGAACAATTTTATCAGCACCTCTGAGGGAGGCACCCAGGCATTAGCATTCACTTGGAGCCCTAGATCTCGATGCATAGCCAGATTAAGAACCAGGGCTTCTTAACCTTGAAAATGATGCCTGGGAATCTTGTTCAAATGCAGACTGTTATTCAGCAGGTTACACTGGGACCTGGGATCTGCATTTTCCAAAAAAGCTCCCAGGTGCTTCTGATGCTGCTGGTTCTCAGACCACAGGGTTCAGTCATTCAGGAAGTCCCTTCAGGCTCAGACGATCTAATGAGCTCATTCCCTACCTTCCAAGGACTGACTGTGAAACCTCACTCTCATGATGGCCCACCAGGTTTTTCCATCCCTCCGCACCTTCCCAGTGAAGTAGGTTATGCCAGGGTGTCCTCAGAGGCCCTGCATCACAGTGGGACAGACACTTGGGCTGAAAGACCGAGTCTCCACCTCCCCCATGGCAGGGACCAGGCCAGGGCAGGGTCCAGACAGGGCCAAGGGGCGGCTCGGCCAGCATTCATTCTCAGGCTGCTGTAACAATGTACTGCCACCGATGAGCTTCAACAATAGAAATTTGCTGTGCACATTTCTACAGATGAGAAGTCCAAAATCAGGTATCGGCAGGGCTGGTTCCTTCCGGGGACTGTGAAGGGAGAAATCTGCCCCAGGTCTCTCTCCGGGGCCAGCAGATGGCCATCCTCCCTGTGTCTCATCACATCATCTTTCCTCTGTATGTGTGTCTGCATCCAAATTTTTCCCTTTTATAAGAACACCAGTCATCCTGGATCAGGGTCCCCCCTAATGACCTCATTTTGACTTCAACATATGATTTTAGGGGAAAATGATGTATAACCCACAACAGCCTGTTATATAAGAAGTCAGCCTCAAGTTACAAGATCATCTGAGTTTTCAAGAGGAGCCAGAAGTCTGGATTTACGTGTGAAATCTTCTGATTTTTTAATGTTGGCAATGTCTTTGATTTTAGAGCAAACTGTGGGGACCTCATGCTCTACATCTGTATGGAGCATCCGTGCCTGGGCTGCTCACCCTCCCTCCCGTTGGAAACGATGCCCCAGGACAGGCTGCAGCCCCCTCCAGCACCTCCCTGCTGCCCTTGCAGTCTGCCTCCCAGCTCTCAGCTTGCCCTGCTCCCCCACCACAGCTACAAGATTCCCTCCTCTTACCCTCCTCTCCCTTCTTTTCCTTCCCTTTGTTTCTCTGCCTTTCAAGCCACCAGATTTGTGCTCTTGCAGTTCCCTCTGTCTGAAGTGCTCTCCTGGCAAACGAAGTTTTAAGCTTCAGCTCAGGGGGTCATCATTTCTCCAAAGCCTTCCTGGACTGCCCCTGGCACCATCCTCCCTTCCTGATCCTGAACCTCTTAGAACCGTCCCCTGCCCTGCTTCTATCATTGTCCCAGCTTCAGAGCACTTATTAGGCTTGCTTGCTGCTCTGTCTTCCCCTTTCCCCTCTATTCTGTGGCACCACGGGAGTTGGGAACCAGCCTCACTCATCAACTCCTAGGAGGTTCAGGCAATCACAGATTCAATTTCTGGCTCTGCCTGGCTTCAGTGACCTGGAACAAGTCACCCAACCTCTCACTGTCAGTTTGAAAATCTATAAAATGGGTATAACAAAACCCACAGCATTATTTTGAGAATTTCAGAACCTGGTACATAACAGGTACTTTAATAAATATTTGATAAATGAGTGAAACAATCACTCTAAGGAGAAGCCCTCAGAGCTCCCACTGGGGCTGATGAAATACTAGGAGTGAGTTGAGTATAGATTCTAGCGGCCAACAACTGTTTCATCTTTTGTTTTCACATGGTTTCATCTTTTGAATTTCATAGTAATTCATTTTGCATTTTACAGCAGGCGTGGTTGGTATTCTCCCTTTCATTTTACAGAGGAGGAAACTGAGGTTCACAGCGTTGTGTCATTCCATCTTGCACAGCCACTCCGTGGAAATCCAGGACTAAAGCCCTGGTCAATAGACACACAGATCTACCACACCTGTTTCTCCTGGTCCCGGTTTTAGGCAGAGTTGTTCTCATCAGCAGTCATCTGGTCAGACATCCCAGGCTGCAGACAGTGCCACAAGCCCAAGACCCCTGGGGCTGGTGGGCCAGGACGAGGGCTCCAGCCTACTCCACTGCTTGACCTGAGCCCAGGCACCCCTCTCTGGGCCTCTAGGTCCCCATCTGTGCAACAAACCAGCTAGCCCACGTGGGTTCACCTCTCAGATCTATCTTAGCTAGCTCAGTGACCTTGAACATGGTGCTTCATCTCCTGTGTTTCAGTTCTCTCATCTATAAGATGAGAGTACCTCTCACAGGACAGTGGCAAAAACATGAATGGTCATGAAGCACTTAGTACAGTGCCTGGCTCATAGTAAAAGCTCAGGAAATGTTAGCTACTTGTCTTTATTCTGTTGTGGGTCTCCACGATCCCCAGCACCCCTTCAGCCCTGGCGCTGCCTGTTCTCTGACTCCCAGTCCACTGCTCCTTCCACTCCATTAACCTAGAAGAAATCCGCCCAGCAGGGCAGGGGCAGCCCCACCCCCAGTCTTCCCCAGGAATCCCGCTCTTCTTTGTCCCGTTCTGCTGACTCCCAGATCGTCCTGGCTGAGCGGCCCCAGCCCCCACTAAGAAGGCTGTCCAGAAGACCCCCACTGGGACCCTGTCAGAGTCCCCAGCTTTGGGGGGCTGAACTCTGACCTCCATTCTTCCAGCATGAATTCAGCCTGCCTAAGGGCATGGGGCTAGGCCAGCAGGGCCCCTGGGAGGCTGAGGCTCTGGCATGACTCCAGGCAAAAGTAGCAAAGCTCAGCAGAAATACCCCGACAGGGATGCAGGTCAGTGGCCTGGGAGGAGCTGGCAACAAGGGGTCTGCAAAGGCAAGGGCTGCCAGCCAGGGAACAAAAGGGTCTGGGAGAGAAGGCCCAGGCTCCAGCCCCAGGCCCTGAGAAATCTACACCAGAGAGGAAAGGCCAGGAATTGGCCATATAGCATAGGCAACTTCAGGCTGCTGATGACGCCCACTTTTAACCTGGACTCTGGGACCCCTGGATCCTAAAGTGAGGCCATCTGCCTCTGAGGGAGAGAGACCTGTTTCCTACTGGAGCTGTAAGGGGCTCAGGGCACTGCTTGGCTCCAGCCCTTTGCCTCTGCTGTTTCTGCTGTCCTTCCCCCTTTGTCTGCCTGTTGAAATCCTCTTCACCCTTCAGAGCCCTGCTTCAGCTTAATGCCACCTTCTCTGGGAAGTTCAGATGCCCTAGAAGTGGGATGTCCTCACCTGGGCTCCCCAAGTGCCTCCCCTCCCTGCTTCAGAGCACTTACCACGTTGTCTCAAACTTTCTTGGGTGCTTTTATCTTCCCTACCAGACTGTGAGTTCTGGAACGTCTCTTCACCTCTGAACCCTGGGCCTGGTCCACAGTACTCTCTCCAAAAAGGCCGAGTGAATGAATCTACCAATGGGTCTTATGTTCCAAAAGAGTCTTTTTGCTCTAGAGATTCAAAGATCAAAACAAAAGGAGGACCCTGACTGTAAACACGTGTGTGTAAACATGCAACATTTACACAGGGCACCCTGGGAATTTGCTGGAATCCCATAAATAAAGAATTGACCAGCAGGGTGTAGCTGTGCTCAGCCAAGAGGTCACCTTTGTCTACCTGCCAGTGCCAGCTGAATCTCCTTGGACTAAGGAGTAAGGAGCCAGAGTTTGACCCCCTTTCTTGGCCACCCAGGCAGGGCACTGCTCCCTTCCCAGACCATTTGTCACCAGAATTCCATTTGGAATTCCAGGCCTCTGTCTCCTGGCCTCCTACTCCCGCAGCAGAGCTGCACTCTGAAGCCTGAAATTCAAATATTGTGATCCATCTTAACCCAGAACTTCATCTCTTGACAGGCTGTCTCTCTACCCCAGAGCCCCTACACTGTGGCAAACCGAATTCTTCATCCTAGAGGCCTTCCCAAATGCTCCCTCCGGTTGCTTTAATGGAATTCCACTTTCTAACAGTTCCATCTGCACATCCCCATGAACCTCAAAGCTTTTATATCATCCAAGGTGGAGGTCAACATCCTTCCCATGAAAATCATCTACCACAGTCTGGGTTGGGGCTCTCATCTTCCACGCCACGTCTAAGCTAAAAACCCCATACAGATATATCCTTCTTCAGTCACCTGACCCCACTGATTTACCTTTCTAAATATTTTTCAATTTGCTCCCTTCTCAGGTTTGAGCCCTCTTTATCTCCTGCCTGGACGGTTATAGTAAACTCCTCATTGACTTCCACGCATTAGCTCTCAATCTTCTTCAACTCATCCTCCATACAGGTCACCAGTGGGATCTGTTTAAAATGCAATCTGACCAAGTCACTTTTTCCTTAAAAATCTTCCATGGCTCCCATTGCTTTCAGAGGAATTGATCACAGTGGGTTTAGCACCACACCAGTCCTGCAGGATATTTCATAGACATAAGATTCATGAAATGCTGTACACAATGCCCCCCTTTAAGATTCATAATGTACATTAGCATCTTGCGGATGGCTTCAGGACTTCCCTGATGGCTAAGAATCCACCTGCCAATGCAGGGAACAAAGGTTCAGTCCCTGTTCTGAGAAGATTCCACATGCCATGGAGCAACTAAGCCTGTGCACCACAGCTACTGAAGCCCTTGTGCCCTAGAGCCCATGCTTTGCAATAAGAGAGTAGCCCCCACTCACCACAGCTAGAGAAAGGCCACAAGCAGCAACGAACACTCACTACAGCCAAAAATAAATAAATAAAAATTTAAAAGATGGCTTCATCATCCTAAACTCCAGCATCTTGCTCTCTGACCATGCCTACCTTCTTGCTATCCCCCAGTACACAGGTTCTTCAGCTTCACAGGACATCCAGAACTCAAGCCCTTCCATTTCTCTCTACCCTAGTCCTGTCAGACCTCATTGGAACCCTGCCTCATGCCCAGCATCACTTCTGTGCAGCCTGAGTCACCTCTCCCATTTTCAGAAGGGGCTCTTCTAAGTTTGCGGAAGACCATCTCCTACTTATGGGGCAAGGAGAGAATTTAGGAACTCCCTTCATGTCTGGTTCCCTTTCCTCCTGCCTCCCCCTGAAGGCAGACATCTCCACCTACATTCTGCATCTCGTCCTCTCTCCCCTTTACCACCTGTATCCATCTTCTTTCTCCTATATCTTCTACCTTTGCTTTAGTCTCTACTTTCAGCTTATAAATATCAAACTCTTCTGTCTAACATGCAAACGAACCCCCTCCCCAGTAGTCCTTTGAATGCCACCTCCTCTCATAACTGCTAATTCCTCTCTCCCCTCCCCTGTATAGCCTTACTTTTCTAAAGAAGAGTCTACCTTCTTCACTTCCATTTCACTCTTTCCATTCTGAACTCAACCCACTGCAGCCTTTCAGATTCCACCACCTTCTGAAACTGCCCTGGCTGCAGTCGCCTAGAGTTACCTGACTCACCCATTCACTGCCTTGCCTTCACGATCCTCCCTGGAGCAGCTGACACTGATGGCCCATCCTTTCTTTTGTACACGGCTGTGTCCTAGCTGGTAGGACATGAGCCCCTGCTTTTCCTCCCGCTTCCTTTGACTCTGCCCTGCTCACCTGCCCCCTACACCCTGAGAGTCTCCAAGCTCTACCTTGGTTGTCTGCTCTTCTCTATGTGTGCTCTGTCCCTGGGCATCTCATCCACACTCATGTCTTCAACTGCCCCCCAGCATGCAACCACCCACACACACCCCTGTCCTCATCTCAGACCTCTCTCTGGAACTCTAGGACCACACTGCCCACTGTCTCCTGGGTCCTGGGCGCCCCAGACAACTCACAGCCAACACATCCTGAGAAGGACTCATCTCCTGCTTCTGTGCTCCCCCAGGAGCAAATGAGGCCATCAAGTGCACAACCCACACACTAGGGTCACCCTGGTCCCTTCCTTCCACTTCTCCTTCCGCTGCCAGGCATAGCTGGTCATACAGTATGGCAGAGCCAACCTGACGGTACAGAGGAGAAAACTTGTCAAACACAGTTCCAGGGGCCCTACCCTGACTTACTGAATCCAAAGCTCCCAGGCTGGGCCTGGGAATCTGAGTTCCTAGCAAGCACCTCCAGCCTGCTGGAATGCCTGGCTCAAGTCCCAGACTGGCATTTAGGAACCACTCTTCTCTGATTTGTCCCCTGCCAGTCTCCACTGCCAACAGCACCTCTGCTTGCCCCATCTGATCCATCTTCCACACTGAAGCTAAAATGCCGTAGGACTATGGCTCACCTCTCCTAAAACCCTTCTATATGCGCCCCCCACCCAGGAGCCCTGCTTCATAGCCTTGTGCACTCAGTTGAGTGACTTCTGCTCACCTCCTGTGTCACCTCCAGCCTCACTCCCCTCTCCTCAGATGATGCACTCCAGCTGCCCCAAAGGATAATTAGTCCCCAAACCCACAGCCCTGTTCTATATAGCTCCTGGCTTTGCACACGTTGCTTTTTCTAATCAGACCTCCTCACTCCCTCAGCCCGTCTGGACTGACTCTTAACGGCTCAACACAAGCTGGGCTAAAAACCTGCCCCTTAGGCACTGTTAGCCCACATGGGGACTACAGATTTCCTAAGATTCCCCCCCCCCCCAGGTAAATGGTGGGCCCTCAAAACAGAGCCTGGACTTTGATTGTTCACCATCTCCAGAGCTGAACCCAGCAAGATTAGTGGATGGAAGGGTAAAATAAGAGAAGGAATGGGAGAGAGCAGAGAGGCCCAGAGGAGTCAGGGTGATTCTGCCTATCTGTCCTTCGGCCCAGGCCACCAACTGACCTCTCCTTAGCAGGGACTCTCCTCTGGATCCTGAGGCTGGGTTCTCAGAAATACCACTCTTGTGGGGTTTGAGCTGCCCCCCAGGCTCTGACATTCCCCTAGTAGCCAGATCGGAGAGAGAGCTGCATTCCCCCCTCTCCACGTGACCTCTGATAAGGTTTGGGGCATCTAAGAAGTCTTAGCTCCTTCTATCTGCCCTGGCCACCTCTGAACTTCATTAACAAGGACAGCGGGTTCACAGGATCCCAGGACCAACCTGCACTCTGAACTTGCAGTCCCCTCCTCTTCCTGGACCCTCTCCCACTCTTGCTCAGTGCCTGGGCAATGCACCACGACTTCCCCATCCTCTTTTCCTTTTCCCCTTTTTGCCCATTCAGTGTCTTTGCTACAATACCTGCCAGTCACTTCAAGGCTTTCCCTGTGGCTTTGACTCCCAACTTTACTGCCCTCCACTGTCCTGCTTCAACCCCTCCCCAGCCTGGTCTGAAGATGGCGGAGGCCATGTTGGGGAGGAGAGCTGGATGGGGACAGAGGTCTGCGTTAGTTGGATGGCACCCCCACTTTGCCCTCTCACTGTGCAGACACCAGACCCTCCATTAAGTGGGCTTGATTCTGTGGCAGCCCTAGCCTCTGCCTCCCACACTCAGGATCAGGTACATAATTTGTGGATCCGGTGCAACATGAAAATACAGGACCCCTTGCCCAAAAGCGGTTAATAATTTCAAGACGGCAGTAGGAAAGCACTGAACCAAACACCAAGCCCTCCTAAATGCATGGCTCTGTGTGACTACACAGGTCTCACGTCCATGAAGCTGGCCCTGCCCACACCCTTTCCCAGCTGGGGACAGCCCCTCTCCCCTCTCCTGTCCTCAGCTGTTTTCTAGGGCAGCTCCTCGGGGCCTGAGAGCAGGACCCCAGCCCCAGGCACCCACAGAGGCCAGAGCCCTGTTCAGCAGGCACTTAATTCCTGCAGTCCCTCTGGCAATCATCGCCCCCACACTACCTCTGGGCTGCAGGGTACATACACCCTCCTCAGATCTATGCTTATTGACTGATCCCCACCTGGCTAAGCCTGTGGAAGAGAGCACAAGTTGACAAAGGCTCAATCACTGCCCTCCAGGAGTTCAGTTAATAGCAGGATTAACAAGAGCAGGACCAAACACAGAATTCAGCGGGTTCAGAGAAAAATCATCATATTTGATTAGGAAGCTGAATTTCAAAAGAGATGGCATAAAAGTGGACTTCCATGAGTGGGCAAGATTTTATTTACCCGAGGAGGAAAAGGGCTTTCCCCGACGGTTGCACAGCAGGCGCACTAGAGGTGGGAAGATGCCTGGCAGCTCCCAGAATCCTGGGCTGTGCAGTTTGCCGAGGCATATTGATGGCAGAAGAGTGGGAAGAGACTGGAAGGGGATTTTAGGGTCTGCGTGCAAAGCTCTAAGAGCTGTGGTGAAGTGTTTGTACTTTGGTGGCGGAGGCACTGAGGGGGCGTTAGGTTTGGGCCGTTATTTCGGATCAAAGGGAGAAAAGAGGCGATTTCCTCCACTTGGCCCTCCCAGCCTGCCGGCAAGTGCAAAGTCTCACTTTTCTGCAAAACAGGCCGCTGATATCCAGGCTTCTGGAGCTTATTCAGTCCACCCTTCTCTGAGCTACCCACAGGGTGCAGCGACCTGGGCTCCCTCCCGCAATACCACCGCGGAGAGCCCGCAATCTCGCGCGATCCTGGGTTCCCCGCAGCAGCGCCGGGCGGTGTTGGAGAGGTTTGAGGCTTTTCCGCCACTTCCTTCCGTGGTCCTGCTCGTGGTGGTGGTGGTGGTGGAGGAGCGGAAGTTAGGTGGGTCGGTGGTGGTTGCGGAATAGGATCCAGGACTGGGAGTGGAGGCGACCTACTGGGCGCATCCAGAAGGCATGCCTGGGAGTGGGGACAGGGTGGCTCTCATCCCCTGGTGGACCTACTACCCACTTATTTTATCTGTATATTATGTATATTCTCAAACATATACAAAAGTAGAGAGAGTGGTATAATGATTTCGCCAAGCCCCAACGCCGAGCTTCAACAATTTTCTCCTCTTGGCCGATTTTGTTACATCAAACCCTCTCCCACCACCCACTTTAAAGAAGGATGTGGGTGGCCTGGGGGTGGCAGAGGCGCCCCCCACCCAGAGTTGTAGGAGAGCTGGTACCAAGCTTGCACCCCTGGCCAATGGACCGCCAAGAGGCAGAGCGCGGGCACAGTCGGGCTGGGAGAGGGGCTCACGCTGGGTAGAGGCCGCGGGGGGCGGGGGCGGGGCTAGCGGGGCGGGGCTTGGAGCGGCGAGGGGGTTGGGGGCGCTCTCCCGGTGACTCAAGGCGCGTGGGGCTGGGCGCAGAGCTGCAGTCTCCGCCTTTGCAGCTTGGAGTGTGCCCGCTGCGCCGCAGCTGTCCGTGCCTGCCGCCGCCTTCCCGCCGCCGCCACCGCTGCCACCATGCCCAACTTCGCCGGCACCTGGAAGATGCGCAGCAGCGAGAATTTCGACGAGCTGCTCAAGGCGCTGGGTAAGCTGGCCCGGGCAGCGCGCCCCGACGGAGAGTAGCGGCCGGAGGCGCCCCGGGGCCCGCGGGGAGTCGGCTTTAGGGACCAACACCAGGCAGGAGGGAGCCCTGGGTGCCTTAGATCGGGGCGAATTCCAAGGAGCATCCCATCTAGAAGTGGCGAGGAGAGCCCGGGATCCACTCATCCAGCGAACGTTTGCTGGATCCTTGGCGCTTTCCCCGACGGCTCAGCCTTTATCTCGCGCTGGATCATCGCGAGGAGATATTATTACTGAAATCCTGGGAGGGTCAGGGACTTTAAATCTGGGGGCTCATTTTGAGAACAGGCCCTACCACGTGCTACCGAGGGAAAGCCATTTACCCTCTCTGAGCCTCAGTTTCGCATCTTGAAAATCAGGGCGAGAGCCGGGGGAGGAATGGTTTAGTTGTAAGTCCCTCTTCTATAGTCAGAGGGTTTGGGAAATGCCGGGCCAGTTCTGGGACAGTGGGCGCGGGTGGCGAGACCCCGTGACCCGAACCCGGGTCGCCCTCGTTCTTCCCGGGGCAGGTGTGAACGCCATGCTGAGGAAAGTGGCCGTGGCGGCTGCGTCCAAGCCGCACGTGGAGATCCGCCAGGACGGGGATCAGTTCTACATCAAGACGTCCACCACGGTGCGCACGACCGAGATCAACTTCAAGGTCGGAGAAGGCTTTGAGGAGGAGACCGTGGACGGACGCAAGTGCAGGGTGAGGTCCCAGAGTCTGGGCAGCGTTCCCGGATCCCCGCTCCCTACCCAGGAACCGCTGCAGCCAGACGAGACCCCCGTCTGCTTTTGCAGCCTGTGGCGCGCCTTCCTTGCAGGGCGTGTGCACCGGCTGTTTGCCCAGAGGATCTATGCAACGCGTTGCCCTGGGCTCGGGAGAAAGTCCCACCCCAGCCCCTCCCAACCTCATCCCTAAATTGCCTCCCGGGGTGCTAACAGCCGCGCTTAAAGCGCGGGCTTTGGGGTTACACCGCGTTCCCTGCAGGGGTTTCTGCGGCATTTTGCAGCGATCCTCGCGCGAGCGCAGGCGGCTGGGGAGGAGGAGGTGGCTGGGCCGGGTTGCCCGGCCGTGCGGCTGCCACGTTTCCTGTCGCAGGTGGAGCCGCAGCTCTTGGCGTCCCGCCCTCCCAGGTCCCTGGGCCCTTGGGAATGCTCTGGATCCAGTTTCAGCAGTCTTGATGGCCCCGGTACCTCTCCTGCCCGCCCTCAGTTAGGTTCCTTAAAGGAAAAGACGAAATCTTTCCAAAAGCAACGCAGATTCTGCCCGGAAAATGGACTGAGTGCCCTCTTTTAGTCCTCAAGGGCAAGAATTCTGTTTCCATTTATCGGCCCCTGGGATGAATCGGTGGACTGGAGCAAGGGGTTGTAAATTCCTTTTTTAGATGGGCAAAGTCCCATTGGTTGGTCTCTGGAATAGAATGGAAGGTTGGCTACCCATGTATTTTGAGGACAGACGGAAAAATCGCCGATGCTACCACTTATTTAAAAAGTGACAAAATGTCTCCCTCCTCTCCCCCAAGGTTTGAAAAAAGAAAAACTCATAGCATTCCAGAGAGTGAGAAATTGTTTTTCACCTTTCCGGAGCCCTGCCTGTCTGATCTAGAGTGAGACTCTCTGGGCACTGGATTTGGGAGGACATAGAAACAGCCCCCCAGAAGTACCCTGGCCCATGAAGCAATATTTGACCCCCAGAGTTGGCACAGCCTGAAAATGATATCTGGGCTTGGAGCTGGCAAGATCCAAGCCCTCAGTCACTGCTCTGTTTGCAAAAACAAAAGAGAGGACATCTCTTCAGCGTAGAGGGAGGGTCTGGGAGTCTAAGGTGAAAGGCCTGGCAACAGGCAGGACTCAGTTTGGGTACATCCAACAGTGAGTACTGCTGGAGACAGTAATTCTGATCAGAAATCAAAGGTTCACGGGACAGCCTGGGGAGCAGGGCTTTTTCCATCCCCACGATGCCTAGTGAACGTGTCCCATGTGTTAGTTAAAAAGTCAGTATGTGCACATTCAGTACAGCCGCCTCGCCCCGCGGTACGGCATTTTGCTTCGTGCAGACACTAGGGAAAACTACAGGGGAATCCCTTCTTTGCCTCCTACCTCCGACAGCATGAAGACCCTCAGATCTTTTAAAAAAATTTTTTTTTTTTTCTAGAGAGATGTAACCTGGGAAGTGGCAGTGTTTTTATTCTCAGAGTCAGAGAAACTCAGGATTATCAGAGCAGGCTGTGTACTGCATCTGCTGAGTGCAAACAGAAAGAAAGGCATTATCCCCAAATCCGTGCAAGGAACAGCTCCTGATTTGCTGACTAGATGTGGTCACAAACATGGTGTCAACCATTCTAAAATTTTGTATTTCTGTTGTGAAGCTTTTTGCCCTGAACAACCAAATTGCTTGAAGGGGGAGTCCATTTTGACATAAATGAATCATTGTATGATCTCAATTTTATTCCTGATGATGTAAGGCATGCCTGAGGCTTTGCTGCTTCTGTGTGTGTGTGTGTGTGTGTGTGTGTGTGATATAAGGTATATTTATGCTCCCATAAAATCTGTGGTCAGCCCTCTGAATTTGGGCTTAATAAGGCGCAGCAGAGAAGGTTCTGTGCGCTGCTGACAGGGACCATGTGTTGCTTCTCTGCACAGCAATTATTCTCCCGTGCTCATTGTTGTCTCTGCTCCCCGCTGCCAAGACTGTAATTAATGTCACTAATGGTTTTCCTGCCCGCAGAGCTTACCCACTTGGGAGAATGAGAACAAGATCCACTGCACACAAACTCTCCTGGAAGGGGACGGCCCCAAAACCTACTGGACCCGTGAGCTGGCCAACGACGAACTCATCCTGGTGAGTGAGACCGCCCCCCCAAGCCTAAAAGGAGCTCGAAGATTTCCAGATGCTGCCCGCAGTGGGGCCCACCAACATTGTCCTCACTCACCCATTCAGGGAGAGACACTGTATGCCCTGGCTTAAAATGTGAGCAGAAAAGCTCAAAATGACAGTTTAGGCCAGAGGAAATCACTGTTAGATGGTTGGCAGGAGAGCGGAGGCAGGGGGCAGAGCAGGCATGCTGTGCTGCCGGCCACCATCCAAACCCACACATCCCGGTGGTGACCTGCTGACTTGCTTAAGCCAACCTCCCCTCCAGTTGGGCTCAGCGTGCGTGGGCTCTGCGAGGTCCCAGAGTTCACTCTGCGGAAGGGGTTTTCCTCACCTTACCATTCTCCACTTTGCTCTCTAGGAAAGATTTCAGAAATTTCAGTACGCCTGCAGTGGAAGTCTTTTTACCTTACCCCCAAGACCCCGACCCCCGCCCTGGACTTACAGACTCCAAAGGCTTTCCGGGAGACAGACAAGAAATGCTAAGTTAAGACAGTCTGAGGGTTAACTGGAGAGGGTAATCAGGGAATCAGATTGAAGTATTTTAAACATCCCTGGTCATGCAAAATATACCTGCTGAGGCTAAGTTAGAAACCTCTGTAGTTAAATCACACACCTCCTTCCCCTTTATTTGGGGGAGCATAGGAAGTGGGGGGAGGCAGGGGTGAAGGACAGCTCCCTGTTATGCTCCCTTTGTGTTTCAGAACAGACCAAGCTTTCCTGACAACAGCCTTCCCCACCCGCCTCTTCACTCCCTGCAACCACCCCCACCCCAGAAAATGGGAAAGCTGTTGTGGGTAACCAGGAAATGATATCCTTTGTTCTCCATCAGGCCTGTTGTTAACATCTCCCCTCTAAAACTGCCTGCTTGCCCCGTCTTAATGAGTGTCACCCTGAAATGTTGGGAAAGGAGGTGGCAAGGAATGCTAGGATAGGACTCACTGTGTGACCCAGGCCTGGCCCTTCCCTCCCCAAGCTGTAAAATGAGGGTTTGGACTAAAGCCTGGTTCCCCCCCATCCAGGTCCCTCTCAGCCCTGAAATTACATGTTTATTCTGTAGGAAGACCCTCAATTGAGCTGTTTCTGTTACTCCAGTGGAGGCCGCTTGATCTCACTCTTGCTTCTTGTCCTTCCCTGAGATGATTTCCCAGATTTCCTCCTTTCACAGAGAAAGGACTGGCTTCATTTGCAACCTGGTTAATGTTGTTTCCAGGGCAGGAATACATTGATGGGGTTGGGGGAGCAATTTGAGGCCAAGAGATGGAAATTTAAGAGAAAAAGGGACATATTCATTGGGACCATGGATAGCAAAGAGGGAGATGATTTTTAGAGTTCTTGAGGGTAGCTGAGGGTTAAGTAGGCTCGGTGTGCTTGGTGAGAAAGTGTGATTTTATTAATCTCTGTAGTATCTGAGCAGCCCGCACACTGGCTCAATTCTGTTAGGAGATTTCCCCCACTTCCAGCTCCCCCACTGCATCTCCACCCTTGCCTCTCTCCCTGGCTCAGCAGACATGCATACATACATACGAGCCTCAAAGGGAACATTAATTCTTGGCATTTGGGATCTAAAATATGGGCTTTTGTTCCAAGGGTTATTATCATTAATAAATCCAAACATAGGGAAATGCCGTCTCTATAAACAAGAGGCAATTTATTCCAGTTAACTTGAAATAAGCTCTCCCAGCAACCCCGAGCTATAACTTGCCTTCTTTTGAAAACTGAGTAAAGTCCCTTAAACCACTCTGGAACATTGTGTGGAGAGTTTCTTTCAGGAACCTCTCAGAATAGTTTGCGGGCTGAGAAGGACATTTCGAACGCGATTGGAAATGTAGCCATTTCTTCTTGTTTCGTGAGGCCATTTGATGCCTGGGTGAGGTGTCGATCATTCCAGCACAGGTAAAGAGTCCAACCCCCAAACTTTGGCCTGCCGTGGGACACTCCATGACCATAGAGCTGGAAGAGTTTTGGAAAACTGACGTGGTTCTGAGAGGTCTGGACATTTGAGAGGTGAATTTCTATGGGAACCCCTGCCTCACCCTCCCCCAGCACCCAGCATCATCTGCTAATTCCTCACTAATGAGGAGAGGGAGGAAGACCGAGAAGGTGTCCAGAGGAGGTATAGCTGTGCCGGTATGATCAGCAGTTCCCTATTTAGGCTGGTGATGAGCATTTGATTCCTTCATAATCACTAATGACTAGTATTTCCCTGAAACACACTTTAGAATAATGTCCCAACTCATGTTCTCTGACAGCATCTCATGACCAACTGAGTGACCCAGGGGAAGATACAAGTATGTTCAAGCTCTTGCATGCATGTGTGCTAAGTCGCTTCAGTTGTGTCCGACCCTTTGTGATCCCATGGACTGTGTAACCTGCCAGGCTTCTCTGTCCATGAGATTCTCCAGGCAAGAATACTGGAGTGGGTTGCCATGCCCTCCTCCAGGGCATCTTCCCGACCCAAGGATGGAACCCATGTCTCCAGTGGATCCTGCATTGCAGGGGGATTTTTTTTTTTTACACTGAGCCACCAGGGAAGCCCATTCATGCTCTTAGTTCAGGGTTTTTAACCTAAGGCCCTTTTGACAATTCGAAAGATAGGGACTCTCCCACATAAAAATGTATGTCTGCAAACAAACATACCTACGTCAGTCGAGAGACTGGAGACATCCTATTTGTTTGTCTTAAATTTTTTTTTTTAATATACATATGGCCTTTTCTGTCCCAGTTATCTGTGAGAGACCCAGGGGAGCAGGCCTGTGAGTAATTGCCAGTTTTTGGAAGAGTTGAGACAGCTTACTTACAGGGATGTATTTTTAGAGGCCAGAAGAAAATGGTCCTCCTCCATTTGTGGAATGATTTGTGCCCTCTCCACAGCAAACAAAGAGTCACAAAACTGTAGCTGAAAGAACTGTGGGATCATCTTGTTCAATTGCACTCCTGCCCTCAACTCCCTCCTGCTTCATCTCCAAATTGTCCAAGAGATCAGAGTGGTGCCCCAGCTCACCCGACTGTGAGTTGCAGGCCTAGGTCTGGAGGCCTATGTCATGCTCTTGCAACCAAGATCACGTTTCTAGCTCACAGGTTCCTTGAGTATTACTGACACAACATCTCAGGTGTCAGGATGGACAGCCACTTCCTAGAAGGCACTTCTACACCCTTTCCAAGGATATCCCACCTGACTGTTCATTACTGGATCCCAGGGCTCAGTGGCCCGGGCCCACTGTCCTCTTGAAATCACTTGAAAAGAGACAGAACCACTTCAGAAATGTCCAGTATGACATACCACCACCCCCACTTCAGTTTAATTTAAAAAACCAAAGCCAGGAAACTTGCATTTTTTATGTCAGCACTCCCAGGTTCCAGAAGCAAAGGAAAACTGCACACAATATAATTCTATACCCTAGCTGCCTCTCTGCCAGTGCAGAGCTCAAGGGAGGAAAAAAAAAATCCTTAGCACTGAGCATGAACACACAGCACAGGAAATTGAATGTCTGTTACAAAGAGTTTTTAACAGGGCAGTAAGTGGCCTTATTAGCGATATGCTTTAAACATTTTTGCACAGGCATCTGCACTGATTGGTTTTCCTTCCCTGCAGACGTTCGGCGCCGATGACGTGGTCTGCACGAGGATTTATGTTCGGGAATGAAGGCGGCCAGCTTGCTCCAACTTTGGGGGTGGGATGCATGTTCCCCCAAGGAATGTCATAGTTCTGAGCCGCCAGCGGACCTCCTCTTCCCCGGTATTAACGTTAGGTGATCCCAATGTCCCCCCAGTACAGTAATGCTGTAGTGTTTTCCCCAAGGCTCTGTGCCTCTGTGTCCCTGGCGCTCCATAGTCTGGCATCTGTATGGTTTCATCAGTCATTAAACTGTGTGTACACACCTCAAGGCTTTCTCCTTCTTTGGACTGCCTCTTTAGTTTCCACGAAAGTCTTGGTGATCCTGCTGACCTGAGCCCTGCACTGGTCTGCGTAGGGGCTTTCAGCTTCTACCTGCTGCCCTGGTGCAGAGCTTGGCATATATGGCAAGGGTGGCGAGCTGGGCTCCCTCTGAAAGGATTCACAATGCAGATCCAGGCGTGCTTAGACCTCACTATGCTGGTGTTTTAATTGAATTAGTTGATATATTGCTGGTTCCCAGCAGAAAAGGGAGGGCACATTCGAAAGGGTTAATTGAGGAGTGCTCAGAATGAAGGGACTATTTACACAGGCCTTTACAAGGATGGGGTGAAGAGAACCAACAAAGGATGGTGAGGTACTCAGAGACCAGCAGTAGGGAGCTGGTATACTCCCCTAGAGAGACAGACAGAGAGGTCATCAGACCACAAGAGCTATAGCTTGGAAGAGAGACCACTACGTACAAGAGTTGTGGAGTCCACGGAAGAATGTGGTCACTGCCAAAGCCCCAGTATGTGGGCAGAAGGGGGTTCAGAGGGTGGGGGAGAGTCTCTGGCTTGGAACAAGGGGGTTAAATATACTGACCACCCAACTTTCAATCTCTGATCTACTTACTCTGTCCACTGGCCAAACCCATCTGGAATCTAGAGGGCAAAAGAGTGGGCAGGTGGGGGGACGAGGGTACTGCCCACAACAGTTACCCTCCTAGGATATAGCCAAGAGGAGAATGGATCCCAACATGCAAAAGGACAACAATCCACAGTCACCAACTCTAACATTCGAAAAACCAGGAGAATTCATATGAAAATCTGCATTTCTATTTCCTTAGAAAAATTGGGAAAATCTGGCATCTCTTACAGGGCAACAGTTGGCTTAGCAACTTCCCCCTTTTTAAGTGGAACTTACACTCTCTGCCTTCCCATGGGACCCACCGTTGCCCCTGCCCTAATTTGCATTGCTTGCCCGGCTTCTTGGGCATCTCTCCCTGCCATCCTAGGCACAGGGGTTCTTGGCAGAGCCAGGCCAGAGTTGGCTGGGTGGGCATGGGTGAGGCCCAATTTAGATGACCGGTTTAAGGTGACCCTAAAGAGCTCACCCTGGGTGGCTCAGATAGCAAAGAATCTACCTGCAATGCAGGAGACCCTGGGTTTGATCCCTGGTTGGGGAAGATCCCTTGGAGAAGGAAATGACAACCCACTCCAGTATTCTTGCCTGAAGAATTGCATGGACAGAGGAGTCTGATGGGTTACAGTCCACAGGATTGCAAAGAGTGGGACATGACTGAGCGACTAATACTTTCACTTTCAAAGAATTCACACCCTGATGGGCAGACACCTAAGGCCCAGGTGCCACCACCTGTGTGTAAACGAGGACACCTTTACCTGATTTATCACACCTCTGCAGTCCAGAACACTACTTTGCTAATGGGAACTTCAGCTCTTTCTCAAAGATTCTACTACCTACATCTAGGAGGAGTTGCCTCATGGTTTCTTGGAGGAAGGGGGCTGGAGTGGCGCCTCAAAGGAAGGGGAGAACCAGGACTGTCTGGAGCACCACTGTTTACTTAGACTCAGAGGCTGTAGCCTGTTTCTCTTGAATCCTTTTCTTCTTCAGTTTCCAGAGAAAAAGGAACAGTGTTTCTCATCCCTCTTTGAACACTGCTCACGAGACATTAGCATGGGACCCAATATGGGAGTTGCTGCTATAATTATCAACCTTTAAATATTTGTGTGTATACACATTGGTGGCTCAGATGGTAAAGAAACTGCCTACAATGTGGGAGACCCAGCTGCCATCCCTGGGTCGGGAAGATACCCTAGAGCAGGGTGTGGCAACCCACTCCAGTATTCTTCCCTGGAGAATTCCACGGACAGAGGAGCCTAGTGGGCTACAGTCCATGGGGTCGCAAAGAGTCGGACATGACCAAGCAACTCACAGACACATTACATATGATATATAATTTACACATACATGTAGGATGAACACCTACACAAAATACCACTGTCATCAGAAAAACCTCACTATGATGCTGTTCTAAACACGTCACTCCTCTGCCCAGCAAACCCATGGTCTGCGACAGAAAGGTCAAACTCTCTGGCACCCTCCATGTCTTGGTCTCACCAGGTGAAGCAAAGAATGAGCGCTTTGGTGTCTGTCACACCTGGCTTCAACTCCTGGCCACACCTTTGGTTTGCAAGTACTAGAAACCCAACCCCAACCAGCCCCAGCATAAAGGAACATACTCTGCGACAACACAGCTGAACCTTGAAAATGCTACGCTAAGTGCAAGAAGCCAGTAACAAAGAACCTCAGAGCGTGTGGTTCCATTTCTATGAAATGTCCAGAACAGATAAATCCATACAGACACAGAGCAGATTGGTGGTTGCCTAAGGCTGGACATAACGGGAGGAAATGGGAGTAAAAAGATTCTCTGGGATGGGGGGGCCGGTGGTAATGAAAATGTTCTAAGATTAATGTGGTGATAGTTGCACAAATCTACAAACACACCAAGAAAACCACTGAATTATGCATTTTAAATGGATGAATTATATACGAATTATCTTAATAAAGCTATTGCTTTCTTTTTTTAAGGAAGTGCTGACCTGGTTGTGAAGAATGCTGGGGAAACTCTCGGTATTCAAACAAAAGCTTCAGGAGCTGGGCCTTAGGCCCTAGAATCTGAGGCAAACCCCTCTACCCCTCCATCTCTGACTCCATTTTGACTTCTTTATTGAACAGATTCAGGTCATATGACCACCCCTGGACCAATCACAATTGAGGGAAACATAATACAATGATTGGTCAGGCCTAAGACATGTGACCTCTCCTGGGCTAGTGGGCAGAACCTTTTAGAAAAGGAAGAATAGAGGGGAAAGAACTGGGTAGGAAGGAACTGATTAAGCCATCCTCCATGCTGGCTAGCAAACCTTTCACAAATTATTTAGTCCCTTGCTATGTAAAGTGAGACAATAAAATCCATTTGGCCTGGTTGGTGTGGAGATTAGTGGAATTAAGGCTTGTAAAGTACTAAAAGCTTTATATTTATCTTCCCTGGTGGCTTCTGGTAGAGAATCTGCCTGCTAATACAGGAGACATGGGAGACACAGGTTCCATGCCTGGGTGGGGACGATCCTCTGGAAAAGGAGATGGCAACCCTCTCCAGTATTCTTGCCTGAAAAACCCCATGGACAGAGAAGCCTGGCCGGCTACAGTCCATGGGGTCACAATGTCAGACACAACTCAGCGACTGGACAACAAAAGAGCTTTAGAGATTTCTACACAATCCTGCCCTGTAGCCACATGGGTCCAGACCCTGATTCCCACTCCTCTGAGTCTCTCAGATCTTTTATATTTTCAAGGCCTGCATTCACCTCCTCTAGGGCGTCTCTCTACGTCTTTTGCACCCACATCAGGCTCACAATTACCGCCTGCCTTGTGCTTGAAGGGCTTCTATTGTGGTCCTGTGTTGTCATTCCACATCTCCTAGGTTTCTGACATTTTCCGCCAACCAGCCTGTGTGGTCCCTGAGGCCAGGAATGGCTGCTTAACCATCTCTGCCTCCTCCCCCACCACCCCCTACTGCCCCACCACAGGGCTTGGCAAATGGGGAGAACTCTGTAAACATGTGCTGATTATCTGACTGATGAAGGGCCAACAGTTTTTATAAGATCTAAACCTTCCTGAATGGATGTCTGCAAGGGAAAGCAGACATATGGGCACAAACAGCAGTACTCAACTCAAACACCATCCAACAGTAAGAGAAATCCCTCAGGTAGGTAGTATATATAATACACATAGCATATTATATCTCAGAGGCAGGGGGATAGAGATCGCAAGACTCATTTAAAATAAAAGTTCGAATAGTGCAGGAAACCCTGCTCAGGAGCAGGAAAACTTGGAAGAAGCAAACTTACTGATTGCTTGTCCCAGCACCCCTTCCATCCACCTCCTACAGTAGAGGCTAGGAAAGTCAATGCTTTCTTTCCCAGCCTGCATTGCAACTAGCGTTGAGCATGTGACCCAGTTCTGGCTAATGAAACATAAAGGTAAGTCTTTCAGAAGGTTTCCGGGAAAGACGTTTCCTTCCTGATAAGAGAGGAGAGCCTGAGAAGGCAACATCTTACTGCCTCTCAATATGGTATGTGATTGTGATGCCTGGAGCTGGTGCAACTATCTTATAACCATGAGGAAAGGAGATGTCAGCTCAGACTCATTGAGACAGT
Source organism: Dama dama (assembly GCF_033118175.1). Lineage (NCBI taxonomy): Eukaryota > Metazoa > Chordata > Mammalia > Artiodactyla > Cervidae > Dama > Dama dama. The sequence goes on from NC_083693.1 coordinate 39,084,267, forward strand.
ACAACCCCTACCTCTCTTTGGATGTATTGCTATGTGATCTAAAAAAAGAAAAAAGCCCTTGTTTGTTTAAGCTTGTTAATTCAGTGGTTTCCATACTTGCAAGTAAAAGCATTTCAAGCTGATACACTGAGGTGATGGAAAGGACAGGGGCCTGTCTGGATTGCAGATTTCTAGGAAGTCTTGTCTTGATGATGACTACCACTGCTATGGAACTAGACAATGTGCCATCTTGCTCACAGGAAAAAATAATGTCAAAATATTCTGTGGCAGTTAAGATTCTGTGCATATTGTAACATCTTTCTTAATTCTCTTTTTTATTTTTAAAATTTGTAAATTTTATTTATTTATTTGGTGGCACTGATCTTAGTTGCAATAGGTGGGATCTTCAATCTTCGTTGGGGCATGTGAACTCTTAGTTGTGGTATATGGGATCTGGTTCCCTGACCAGGGATTGAACCCAGGCCCTCTGCACTGGGAACGCTGGAGTCTTAGCCACTGGACCACCAGGAAGTCCCTCAAATTCCCTTTTACTTCATCTTCTTCTCCTCATCATGGCAGCCAACACTTCCAAGTGAACAGCAGATGTTATCAAGAAAACATAGGGCAACCAGCCTACTATGCAATGCAACCTTTCGTACCACCAGTCTAACCCCACCCACTGCTTTCAGAGCCATCTGTCCTCTGGGAATACACTCCAGGGCTCTTCCCGCCTTTACTTTAAAGCTCATTGGTGTCTGGAAAGTCCTTGGACCTTCTCAAAAATGTCTCTTACATCTATATCTGCCCTCCCCAATGTCCAGCAAACCATCTCCTCTAAGATAAAAGAAAAGCAGTATGTCACTGAGTGAAAAGTTCATTTTTGCAAAGTCCCCGATGGTCAGATAAATGTGGGTCAGAGTAGATTTGAAGTCTTCTCTGACTGAAAACCCTTAAATTGGTTGGACAGTTGTGCTTATCCCAACTCATCAGGGCTGCTTTGCTTGTAAGCGCTCTCAACCGTGAAGAGATGAAACTCAGAGAGGAGAAATGATTTGCCCAGGGTCATCATAGTAGGTGCTTGTCAAGATCAGAAAGACTTCTTTCTCTGGATTGAGAGGTGTTTTTTTTGTTGTTGTTTTTTGTTTTAACTCTTTATTATAGAAAATCTCTGGCATACACAAAAATAGAATTGTATAATGATTCCCATATACCCACCACCCAGCTTCAACAACCATTGTGTCCCATCTTGTTTCATCTACGCTCTCCTCGCCTGGATTATTTTGAAGCAGATTCTAGACATTTTAAGATTCTACTTATAAGTATTTCAGTGTATTGTCTCTGCTGCTGCTGCTGCTAAGTCGCTTCAGTCGTGTCTGACTCTGTGTGACCCCATAGATGGCAGCCCACCAGGCTCCATAGTCCCTGGGATTCTTCAGGCAGGAACACTGGAGTGGGTTGCCATTTCCTTATCCAATGCATGAAAGTGAAAAGTGAAAGTGAAGTCGCTCAGTTGGGCCCGACTCTTCGCGACCCCATGGACTGCAGCCTACCATGCTCCTCTGCTCATGGGATTTTCCAGGCAAGAGTACTGGAGTGGGTTGCCATTCTCTAGATGTTAATAATTACCTTAAAAGTGACTACAATATCATTCTCACATTTTGGAAATTAAAAATAATTCCTAATATCATCAAATATCTTGTCAGTGTTCAGAGATTCCTGTCTCATAATTTTTTTCTTCCTATTTGTTCAAATCAGGATTGAAATAGCCATACTTTCTGACTGATTGATACATTTCTTAAGTTTCTTTGAATCTGTAAGTTCCCCTCTACCTCATCTTTTTTTTTTTTTAAACAGTGTATTTGTGGGAAAAACTGGTTGTTTGTCTTGAAATTTTCCTATAGTCTAAATTTTGATGATTACATTTCCATGGTGTTGTTTAAAATGTTTTGTTTCTCCTGTATTTCTTGAGAAGTGGTAGGTAGAGCCACAAGCTCATTTAGATTCAGGTTTGATTTTCTTGGCAAGAATTCTGCAGAGGTCATGGGTCTGCTGTACGTCCCTCAGTGGACTCGTGATGTCTGTTTGCCTCTCTGTGACATTAGCAGCCACTAGTGACCTTTGCCTAGAGTCATGGTTTCACTAGAGGTTGAAACCTGGGGATTCTACTTCTATCATTATTTCTTCACTTTTGAGCTGGAATATTTCCATTAAAAGATAATTCCTTTCATCTTCTATGTGATTATCATGAGGTATAGTTTACATAGAAAGTGAAAGTCAGTCAGTCGAGTCTGACTTTTTATGAACCCATGTACTGTAGCAAGCCAGGCTCCTCTGTCAATGGAATTCTCCAGGCCAGAATACTGGAGTGGGTAACCATTCCTTCCTCCAGGGGAATCTTCCCAATTCAGGGATCGAACTCAGGTCTACCACATTGCAAGCAGATTCTTTATCGTCTGAGCCACCAGGGAAGCCCTTATATAGGAAAGGCAGAATCAAAGTTTGATTCTTTCCCTGTATTTACTAGTTTTCAAAGTCATGTATTGGTCCTCTTGACATCCTTTAAAAGAGAGCAGTGTATTTTTGATGAGTTTTTGTTTGTTTGTTTGTCTGTCTGTTGTTTGGTTGGTTTTGTTTTGTTTTGTTGCCACACCATGCAACATGTGGAATCTCAGTTCCTAACCAAGGATCATACCAGTGCCCCCTGCATTCAAAGCATTCAAAGTGCCCCCTAGACCAGGGAAGTCCCTGTTTTTGCTTCCTTTTTGAAAGTCACTTGAATTTGTGGTTCTAAACATAGCTGATGTGTTTTAATTCATTGCAGTTGCTATCCTTATAGATGCTGAAAATGGCCCATCTTTCCCCAGGGGGAGCCTTTTCAAATTGACTCTTGAGTCCTTCAGGAGGGCCCTGGTCATCTTTGGTAAATTCCTTGGTATGACACGATGTTCCAGGCTCCTTCTATGTGTTTCCTGCTCCAGACCTGGAATCACCCATTTCCTGAAGAAGTCCAGTCCTTCTGGAAGGCAATGGGATTTATCAATAGAAGTCACGATTTAGGAGCCAGGGGAGGGGTCTAGTTTGATTCTAAGGTAGAAGCCAGAGTTCTAGGACCCAAGAGGCAAGTACTAGACAGAAGAGTCACTCTGTAGTCCTGTGTTCCCTTTATCTTTTGCCCAAGACAGTCCTAAACAACATTCAGATGTTACCAATGCTGAATATGGTCAGTTTTCTGAGAATGACATCTCTTCCTTTTTACTCAGAAATCTGAGTAGTTTCTGACTAACCCCTTTGTAGTAGAGGCAGTAGATTGGGAAACATCTGTCTGCAATTCACCACCAAGCTCTGAGGGCATCTGCTTTAAAGAGCATGTAACGTGATGGGCAGGAGTCACTTCCAATCAAACCTCTCTTTACTACACAGGAGGCGGGATTAATGGTCCATCCTTTTGTAGGAAAATTAAGCACAATTTCTGGGCAAAGGGCAGATTCTCACAAGGGTTCTGCAAATATTATGCATTGTATTTGTTACAATTGGGTAATTTATCTTTCTGGGAAAGTTACCTACAGGACTTGGAGAAATTTACTTAATAAGAAAATAGATGACAGTCACAATTGTATAATTCCATTTGTTTCCAGGAAAGGAAAATTCATCAATTATGGTGAGTGAAGGGGAGGGCCTGGGGGTCCCTGAAGTGAAATTTTATCAGGGTCTCCAAGAATAGTCATACTCAGGAGAAGTGAGATTTGGGGATTGTAGCATTCAAAAAAATTGGCTTTGCAAACAATTTGCAAGGAAAAATTATTGAATCATGGGCTTTTACAAAGAACATAATGAAATGTGAAAACTCTGAGAAAGTTTGGGGGTAAACCCAATTCTCAGAAATACACAAAACAAAATTAACACTGAGTTGTTGGTTTTTTTTTTTCTCTTCCTATCAGGAATAGGTTCAGAAAAATATTAAGTTCCCTTGGTCATTAAAAAAAATAATAACTGTAATGACATAGTTCAATGCAAAGAGCACATGAGAGGATCATAATTGTAAGCCTGGCTTCACCACTAATTTGCTTTGTGAGTAAGTTGCTCTTGTTCTTGATATCCCCTCCCTGAGGCTCTGACTCCCCATCTGTGCAAAGCAGAGGTTGCCAAATGTGAACAGAGGCAGGACTGGCTGCATATGAATCACCAGGGGGAATCCAAAATGTCCACCAACAGAGAAATGGTTAAACCAACCACAATAAACCACAGCATGGAATTCTCTGCAGCTGTCAAGGAGAATGAGGCGCCTGCGTGTGTATTGATGTGAAAAGATGTCCAAGCTATATCATTTTTAAAAATGAGTGACGATCTTGTTTAATGGGAAAAATATAAACTACATGGTCAGCTCTTTTCAGGACAAATACAAAACCCTCAAGGATACACACCAAACTGCTAAATAGCAGTTACCTCTGAGAATTGGCTGTTTTTAACTCTCATTATTTCTGTATTGCTGGAATTCATTTAGAAAGAGTATGGATTACTTTTGTAATTCAAAACAAATTTTCATTTAAAAAGTAAGAGATCCTGATTCTCATCGAGGTTTGGGATAGAGCCCAGGAATCTGAATTTCTTTGTGTTTCCCCAAGTAGTTTCTAATAGAAAAACTGAACCCATGATCTCAAAGGTCTCCTGACTCCTAACACTATGAACCCATGAAGTTTTTTGCCTCAAGGCTTTGGGGAAAGGAAGAGAAGGACCAAAGAAAAGAAGAGAAGACAGCAAAGAGGCACAATATTGGAAGCAGAGATAATGATGACCAAGGTGTATGTCTCTGTACAGTTTCCAGTACCACTTCACACATGTATCCTTTGTGACACGCACAGCAATCTTGGGACGTAGGCAGGTCAGGTAATACCATTTTATAGGTGGGAGCAATGAGGTTTAGAAAGGTAAAGTCCTTGGAGTGAGTTACCCAGTTTGTAAATGGCAGAGCTGGGATTACAATCCTGAACTGTCTGACCCCAGAGCCAATGCTTTTTCTACCACTGGTGACACAAAATGTTTCCCTTATTGTGATCACCAGAGACTGTATTCATTTTTTTAGGTCCCAGGCTTCTTTATTGAAGAACATAGTGATGACTGATGTGGGGATTAAAATCAAGAGCATCACTGAACTTCACCTTCTCTTCAACCAGTTCTCCCAAACTCCCTGCCCCCAAACCCTTTGTATTCCCAGTTCCTCTCTTAGTGAATGAAGAACTTAATCCCCCACCCCAAGTACAAACCCACAGGGTTCTCTCTCTAGCTCTCCTGTTCCTCTGCCCCCCATTCCTAGGACGGGCAGGCCCTGTGGTTTGAACGCACGGGAGAGCCCAGAGCAGTGACAGACTCCTGGGGGAAAGGCCTCACCTTCAGGGAATGGGACCAAGGAGTACAGACTAGTGAAGTGAGGGGTCCCATAGCCTGGGGTACCAAAATGGGGCCCTGCACCACAGGAAAGGATATTGGCCCCCCTGAGAAAAGAGACCTCAAGGATTTTGCAGCAACCTCAAAATCCTCTCCTTGGGAATGAACAGTCATTGCTTGCTTGTTAGCCCTTCTGGCGATGGTTGCAGAACCACATCCTTCTCAAGCCCAAAATGCTGGGCCGCTAGGCTGCCGCAGAGTGGGCTTCGCCACTGCAGGAAGCCTCTGTTCTTCCTATTGCTGTCCAGGTTGCCTCTCACTCAACTCTCGATACTCTTCCAGGCCTGCATGGGTTTCTGCCTTGCGTATCTCCCGCAGATTCTCATTCTTTTTTTTTTTTTTTTTTTTTAGATTCTCATTCTTGTCAATTTCCATCTACCCACCTCTGCAGCAGGGGCCACAGCTTACACATGTCCTTGATACTGAGCCTCAAAGCCTCGAAACGGCAGATTGTCATTTAGCTGAACACCTTCCCAAAGAGAACCCCTAGGGTGAGCCCCACAGCAGCCTGAGCAGATTCCAGGGTGATCCTCTCCTGCTTGACGAGCTTGGCAGATTGTTCGGGGTTTTTCTGAAGAGCTTTGATGTCCTGGAACTCCTTGGGGTTCAGCTCCAGCTTCTTGCGCAGCTTCACGGCGCCAGCGGGGGCGGTGCAGGGCTCCGGGAGGCTCCCTTGGAGTTGGGGTTGCTCTCCATCCCAGCTTCTGTCTCGCCCGCAGGCTGAGGGGTCTCTGGGCCACCTTGGGGCACCAGCTCCACTCCAACCTGAGGGGCACAGGCAGTTCCTCCACTGAAGTCGTAGGCCGAGAGCACAGGGTAAGCCCCCACACCTCAGCACCAGGCCCAACCCCCAGCCCCATCTCCCACCCAAGGAAGCCCCTGGAAGCTCATCCAGGTTCCTAGCCTGGCTTCAGCCCTCTCGGCCTGTCGCCTTCACCTTGTGCTGGGGTGAGAAGGCAAAGTCAGAAGCCAGGTATCCTGCTGTGGGGGAGAAATGTGCCCCAAGCCCAGGGCCTAGGAAAATGAGAGCTCTTCAAGGGACTACAAAATAATGTTTACAGTTTAATGATACCAAATGACTTCTCATAGAAAAAAAAAAAAAAAAGACAGTATAACAATAACTGACATTTAATAAGGGTGTACTCTGTCCCAAGGCGTCCCAGGTGGTCCTAGTGGTAAAGAACCCTCCCGCCAATGCAGGAGACTTGAGACTCGGGTTCGATCCCTGGGTCCGGAAGATCCCATGGAGAAGGAAATGGCAACCTACTCCAGTATTCTTGCCTGGAGAATCCCATGGACAGCAGAGCCTGGTGGGCTACAGTCCATAGGGTCACAAAGAGTCGGACACAACTGAAGCGACTAACAGGACACAAGCTGTCCCAAGTTCTGTGCTAAGCACTTTTCAGGCAGTGTCACTTTTAATCCTACAATAAACTAATCAAGTTGGCACAGTTTTTAATCCCCATTTTACAGATGATAAAACTGAAGCTCAGAGAGGCTAAATAACTTTACCCCAAATGGACTAAATTTGGCAGTAGGTTTGAACCCAGGCCTTCTAACTGAAGAAAAAAAAAGCAGACAAAGAGAAGAAGTGGGAACCAAGTGACAGAGCAGTGGGTGTGTTCCTCCAGTCTCCAGTTTCTTAGAGCTGTCATCACCTCACATAGCAAGGGCTCCTGGGGACCTTTCAGAAGGAAAGCTCAACCTGCTGCCCAGCCCAGGGCTGCTGGGCTGTTGGCCAGATTCCCTCCCTCCCACAGTATATTTCCTTTGCCTCCATTGATAAGTATCTAGTTTCACCAAAGGTTCCAAGCTCCTGGATCTGGTTTTAATCAGGAGCTAGAGCTGAGCCCTGGAGCAGTGGCCTGGCAGTCCTCGGTGAGGCCCCGATGGAGCCCAGCCACCTTCTCTTCCTCAGAGGCCTCCTGGAGAAAGGTGCTAGATTTCCGGAGCCCCTGCCTTGGGCGGTGGTCCTGTGGACGCACCATTCGAGGCCCCTTCCTTTGGGCAAGGTTTCCGGGGGCTGGGAGAGGGGAGAAAGAAGACTGTTGGCATGGGTCAGGCCAATAGTCATTTTGTAACCAAAGTGCCTGGCCCGCATTCCCCTATAATTGGCTTCTGCAGCCACAGCTAGGACAGAGGCTAGGGCAGCAAGGAGGATGGTTCTGGTCTCTTCCCATCCACTTAACAGATCCCACCTGTGCAGCCCTCCTGCCAGTCAGGGAGGGGAGATCACACCCACTCCCTGGTTTCCTGGAGCCCATCTTTGGCCCGGTGAGGAGATACAGATGAGGAAACACAACTGTTCAACTGTATGACCCTGACTGAGGCAGAAGGCATAATTCTGAGAGCTTGTGGGGAATTCAGGTTGGGAAGATCCCCTGGAGTAGGAAATGGCAGCCCACTCCAGTATTCTTGCCTATAGTATCCCACGGACAAAGGAACCTGGTGGGCTACAGTCCATGGGGTTGCAGAGTCAGACACAACTGAAGCAGCTTAGCACACATGGGGAACTCATGATTCATCACAGTCAGTGCAGGGGGGAGAAGGCATTTGCACAACGACATGAAGGAGGAGGAGGGATTTTCCAGGCAGTATTTAAACACTGGAAAATGGAGAGTGTGTGGTCGACTTTGCAAAGCCTGGCAGTAGTCCACATGTCCACTTTTGTGTGAATTAGAAAAAGAAATGCTCTCTGGGCAAATACAGAAGGCACCCCATCCTCCCTTGCACAGTGCACAAACTGGGCAACTGTTCTAGTGGCCCTGGGACCATAGCAGCTAAATTTTGCCTGCCCTTCACATTTTCCTTTTCCATTCTAGTTAAAGAAACCTTATATTTTGAAATGAAGTGATTCTATGTGGTTACTGCAGGGGTAACCCTTAACCCCACTAGGGGTTAGCTTGATTCAGTCATAGCTAGTCAGAATACTACATGTTCATGGCCCCAGTGATTGGTTCTGGCAAGGGGCATGTGGTCGGAGCTGGGCCAGTCAGACCCTCTTTGGAAAGGAAGGGGGCCCAGGGAAGAGGAACCCTCTATTGGCTGGGTTTTCTGGCTCTCAGAATTTGTTAAGCCTAGAGCTTTCAAGCCAATGGTCATTACTTTTGTGGAGATGCTGCCTGAAAATGGTCAACACAGAAAAATGTACAGCTAAGAAGCTTAGAGGAAGAGATAGAATTCTGATACTGTTTAAACTCCACAGTTCACTTCTAGAACGTTTTAGTTACAAGAACCAATAATTTCCCCTTTTTGTTTAATCTAGTCTGAGTTTTTATGCCTACAATCAAAAGGAATAACCATTATGGAAAGAATTGCTGGGATTCAAGCCAACAGACACAGAGTCTTCAGTGCTTTAAGAAACCAAACCAAGAAAGCTTTGGCTGAGCTGCAAGGACTTCTAAATCAAGAGCTGAAGATGAGAACATGCGTGTGGGGAATGGCTAGACTGTATTCAAGCCTCTTCCAGGTGGCAAATCCCTGAATACTCACGATGGCCTGGGGAGTCAGGTGGGACCACTCGGATGTAGATATGCCATTTAAATCCCTGATTGAGATGAGCCCTCAGTTGGGGAGCTAGTGTCTGAACCCTGGGGCACAGTGATCCCTGGCAGTCTGGGGAGGACCAGCAGAGAATGGCTGCCTGGTGAGAGACAGGCAGGATATCTTGCTGAGTTCCTAGGAAATCTGATTTATTTCATGTAATACTACCCACTCTTGTGTCCCTGGGCCTTTGCATATGCTGATATCTCAGTCTGGGACACCCTCCCCACTTTGTCTGTCTGGCTAATTTCTACTCTGCCTTTAAATTTTAGCTCAGAGTGTCTCTTTCAGGAGACCTGCTGTAGCAGTTTGAAACACAGCTGCAATTTTTTTTTTTTTTTTTTGCCTCTCCTCCCATGAAGAAGTGGATTCTATGACCCCATCTTATGACCGCTTGACCCATAGAACATGTTGGGAGTAATACTGCATTCCTTTTGAGGCTAGGTCATAAAAGTATATGAAGCTTCCACCGTGTTCACTGAGAACACTCACTCTGGTACCCCTGAGACACCATGTAAAAAGCCCAACTACCCTGAGACCACCATGCTGGAGAAGCCACAAGTAGATGCTCTGGTCAACAGTCCCAGCTGAGCCCATTCTTCAGCCAGCCCAGCCCAGACACCCAATCTTCATGTCACGTCCAGCCTTTAGAGTCACTCTAGCTGAAGCCCAAGGTATCATAGAACAGGGAAGTGCTAGCTCCACAGCTCTCTGTCCAAATTCCTGACCTCTAGAATCTGTAAACACGCATGGATTTTTGTGCCACTAAGTTTTAGAGTGGTTTGTTTTGGAGCAAGAAATAACTGAAACACCACCCTTGACTCCTCTGAGTGAACTTCAATGCTTCTTCCCTCATTTGTTGTTTTTTTTTTTTCAAAGTTCCTATGCATCACTCCAACAGAGCACTGGCCACCCTGGGCTGTAGCTGTCTCATTAATGCCTGTCTCTTCTGCTAGTCCTGGGGACTTAGGGCACAAGGGGCTGTATCTCCTTCATCTCCAAATTTCCATGCCCAGGAGTTGCACAGAGCAGACATTAACAGATGAGAGAGAGGGAGAATGAGGATGGCTCGGGGAAGCAAACACTTCCCCGAGGAAGTGTAACAGGTCCAACTGTTACAGGCAACGAGGGAAGTCTAGCCACGTGGGCAGCTGCAGGACGCTATGGGAGCTGACACAGTAGAGGTAACACTCCAGGTGGGAGGTCACAGTGAGGCCCACAGTAAGGACGATCTGAAATTAAGCCACCAAGGTAACTAGCAGCCTCGGGCTCCTTCTGTTGGTACAAACCATTGACAACCTCAGTCTCAGAAGCTGGAGAGGAGCTGAGCCCATGATGAGAGCTGACTCCATCATAAAGAAAGGAGAGCTCTGGGGCCAGGAGCCAGGCCTGGGACATTCGCCAGGGAGACTCATCTTAGAAACACAGGTGTAAGCCATTCCATTCAGTAATAGATCTGGTTGCTTGTTTAGACCATCATGATGGGGGGTAGGGTGGGGGAAAAGGGACAGATATGGGGGAGCTGAGCAGAGTCCCAGAGAGTCCATCTGCCAGAGAACCCACTTAGCCCTGCCTTTGAGGAGTGGGAGGCTCAAGATGACAGAGCATTTTCATTTCTTTCTTTTTCTTTTGGAAAATTGTTCAGAATTTACTTGGGAACACAGTCCTGGAAATGTTAATAATAGGGGAAGTTAACCTAACTTTTGCACTCGCTGCCTCGAGTTAGGACGGCAAGCCAAGCGAATCTGGATCTGGGTTTCAGGGCAGAAGCATCCAGGATGCAGAGCCCAGCTCCCAGGCCTGCCCAGGGGTTTTGGCAAAACCCGAGGCTTCTGGAGGGAGGGCAATGTTCTTGTCTGAGCCTCAAGCAATCTGTGAGGTTTCAGGACAAGCTAAAGAGAAGGAAGAAGGGAACTCATATTTGTTGAGACATATGTGCCAGAAGCATTACTGTCTTTGGCAAACAATCCTCATCAAAACCTTTTAGATGTGTATTAGTGGTCCCATCTTATAGCCAAGAAAACTAAGATTCAGAGAGCTTGTGAGAAATTGCTATTGTGGTGCTGGAGAAGACTCTTGAGAGTCCCTTGGACTGCAAGGAGATCAAACCAATCAATCCTAAAGGAAATCAGCCCTGAATACTCATTAGAAGGACTGATGCTGAAGCTGAAGTTCCACCTGATGTGAAGAGCCAACTCATTAGAAAAGACCCTGATGCTGGAAGAGATGTAAGGTGAAAGGAGAAGAGGGCAGCAGAGGATGAGATGGTTGGATGGCGTCACCGACTCAATGGACGTGAACTTGGGCAAACTTCAGGAGACAGTGAAAGTCAGAGAAGCCTGGCATGCAGCAATCCATGGGGTCTGCAAAGAGTCAGACACAACTGAGCGACTGAACAACAACAAAAGTGTCAAGAGAGGCAGCAGAGAAGGGCACAGACCCTGGGCCGATGTCTCTGTGACTTCCCTGGTGGCCTTGGGGTTCCTGTCCTTCAGTGAGAGGGCTGAACTCATGATCCCACCCAGGATCGGCTTGCATCCTGCCTCTGCCACACTCAAGCAGTGTGACCTCGGGCAAGTCACTTACACTTCGTGTGCCTTTGCTTTCCCGTCACAGAGTTCAACAAGGGTAAATTTTCAGAGAAGAAGGGGCCCCTCCCTTCTTCCATTGCCCTTCTTTATGGAGTATTGGATGTAGAATGTGACATCCATCAAGGGCAGAGCCCAAGAGCACAGGGACCTGTGCCATCCCCCTGTGGGCATCTGGGGCTTTGGCGGCAGCAGCCAGTGTGTGCTGTTCCCTGGGGGAGGGTGAGAGCCCCACGCTGGAGCAGCCGCCGCTGCCAGGAGGTGGTAAGCCTGGTGCTCGGGCAGGCAGGCGCGGCTCTAAGCCGTGAGCTGAGGTCTTCCTGCTGGCCGTTTTCTAAGTGGCTACAGCTGTGATGTGAGATCATGCAGCCGGCCAGCTGCTGATGAGAGGGAAAGATATTCCCCACATCTCTTCACTCTCCTCACCACTCTGCCGCCGCTCAGGGCCACACTTCTTCCTCTCAGGGATGGGGCTGTGAAAGGAGGGATTGGAAGAGGACACTTGTAAGAAAGACCCACAGAAAAAGGGCTGTGCTCCCTTGGCAGGGGGTGGGTGGTGTAATCACAGGAGATTTGGGGGTAGATTTTGCTGGCACTATTTTTCCGGGACATTTTTCAATGAAAAGATTTAACAGCCTTGCCCTTTCTGACGTACAAAATATTCCCTGTGCCTCCAGGGAATGTCAGGCAGGCATCTTGTTTCAAAAAGGCAATGCAAACACATGGTACAAAATTGAAAAGTACCGGGGGAACTTAATATAAAGTTTCCCTCCCAATCCCCAGCAGCTAGAGGCCATGCTGTTACTACTTCTTATGTGCATTTTCTAAGCACGTGCTGGTGTGACTCAGATGGTAAAGAATTTGCCTGCCATGCGGGAGACCTGAGTTTGATCCCTGGAGAAGGGAACGGCTACCCGTTCCAGTATTCTTGACTGGAGAATCCTGTGAACAGAGGAACTTGGCAGGCTACAGTTCATTGGGTCACAAAGAGTTGGACATGACTGAGCAACTAACGCTTTGATCATTATGCTCATCCCTTGTTACGCTAGCTCACAAGTCCGCGTCTCGCCTCCCCTGCTCTTCTCTGTACCGGAAGACGCTGTTCCTCACAGGCTACCGTTTCTAAAATCCTGAGTCGGCCGTCTTCAGGTTGAGCACAAGTCAAGGGCAGGCACCCAGCAGGAAATAAAGGGCAGAGGGGTGAGAAAAAAAGGTCCTCTGTTCCCCTCCCTCTCTGCCGTGTGTGGATTCTCAGCAGCAAATGTGTCTCTTCCATGGATGTGGGATGCATCATTTAGGGTTCCAGACCCACTGGGACTCCAGCTCCTCCAGCCCAGTAAGAGCCTCATCCCTTGGTCCTTCCAGGGGACAGGTCCAGCCACTTCTTTGAGTTGATAGTTTCTGAGCTGCCTTGCCTTCCCTTATTTGGCTTCTCAACTCTTACATCACTTGTTTTCTAGTCAATTCCCTGACTTAAATTCTGTCTGAGAAACCTTTGGTGGTGTGTTTTTCTAACTGGACAGACTGATTCCCTCATTAAAAAAAAGAGTTTTCCCTCCCAAGAAAAACTCTTGGGCAACTGAGAACTCATGCATACATGCTCAGTCGTTCAGTTGCGTCTGACTCTTTGCAACCCCAGGACTGTAGCCCACCAGGCTCCTTTGTCCGTGGAATTTTCCAGGCAAGAGTACTGGAGTGGATTGCCATTTCCTCCTCTCCTCCAGGGGATATTTCCGACCCAGGGGTTGAACCCACCTCTCCTGCACTAGCAGGCGGATTCTTTATCACTGTGCCACTAGGGAAGCCTGAGAACTCATGGATCCACATAAATATTTCCCCCTTTTCCCACCCCAAATTTGACATGTTATATATGGTTCTGCATCTTCCTTTTATTATTATTTTTTGTTTGCTAATATGTCTTGTAGTGTTGTTGTTGAGTTTCTTCATATGTATACATATACAGAGCTATCTCTTTTTAAAATAGAAACATAGGATTCCTTTGTGCACACTGCATTTATTCGACCAGTCTCTACTGAACACTGAGGTTTTCCAGTTGTTTGTTACTATAAATAATTTCTTGGTGAATATCCTTTACATTTGTCACTTCACCCTCATGGAGATCTATCTGCAGGATAAATACCTAGAAGTAGATATGCTGAGTAGTTTCCTTTATAATTTTGATAATATTGCCAACTTGCCCTGCAGAGAAGTTGTGCCAACTCAGTTCACCATACGGCCTCCTGTACTGAGAGGTTTGTGAGACTGGACTATAAGCATCCTGAGGGCAAAGACTATGTCTCTTTTGCTCACCAGTGGACCCCCAGAGCCCAGTGTAGTACAATTAGTAGATGGAAATTTGCCAATGGACTCGGCCAGATCAGCAGCCTCCTGGCCTTGAACAAGTCCCTTGGATGCCAGGATCTCAGAGCCCCACCACCCCCCACCCTTCCAGTTCTGGGATCAAGGACTTCCAAACTGGGTAGAGCTTCAGAATCATTGGAAGAGTCCAGGAAGACAGGTCCTGGACTCCATACAGGGATCCAGCTGCCATGGGCCTGGGGTAGAGGCCCTGGCGAATTGTGAGCCATCACCAGGTCCCCTCAAGGATGGGTGGCTCCTGCTGGCAGGGAGCCCTCAGCTGCAGGCTCCCTTTGGAAAACGTCATGGCTGGAAGAGCAGCCTTGCCCAAGGTCTTATCCCTTTCCAGGAACGATTGCTTCTAATAACTAGTCAACAGTCGGCTTGGCCCCGACACCCCAACTCAGGACAAATCTGAAGAGTCGTCCCAGGCCCAGAACTGCACAAGGGGCGGGCCGAGACCTCTATGGAGACTACATTTTTTCCCTCTGCTCAGTCCCTCTTCCTTGCTCTCCCTTCCTCAGGTATGGATCCCAAAGGCACTTCTTTTTGAAATCTGAACTCTAAACCCCTTCTCAGAGTAAGCTTCCCAGAGAACCCAACCTGTGAGTCTGTATTCTAACCCCTCCCCCTTGGTGATGTGACCTGTAACTTCTGTCCACTGTGAAGGTTACTTTGGATGTATGAGATCTTAATGCTTTTATTTTCTTGGTGCCATAGACCCCTTCTCAGGGTAATGTCTTTAAATACCTAAAATAAAGTACATAGGCTTGCAAATGAAAATCAATTATATTGGAATATGGTAAATCAAAATATTTTTTGCATTCTGAGATAGTCATGTGTGTTTCTTTATTAAGCCATCCACTAGGACCTAGCATTGCATCCACCAACTACCCTGATTTTGAAGTAGTGAAGAGCACAGACTGTATCTTAAGATACCTGTGACCACTGTAATACGATATGAAAATATGGGTGATTTCTGCGGGGACAGAATTCCAAGTGCTGCTAATATTATTGAGGTTTGTTGCTTGCATTCACCATAGGGCAAAATGTTGAATTACTTTTAGAGGTTAGGGAAAATAAAGGTGTCATTTTTGTGTGTCTAAGTCTACAGACCCCTCTGAATTCTATCTGCAAGTCTGTGGTCCAGTGAGTGACCTGCTCCAGTGGGTCACTTGTCTAATCATTGCAGCAGTTCCCAACCTTTTTTGGCACCAGGGACTGGTTTTGTGGAAGACAGTTTTTTCATAGACCAGGGGAGGAAGGGATGGTTTTGAGATAATTCAGGCACATTAAATTTATTGTGCACTTTATTTCTATTATTATTACATCAGCTCCACCTCAGATCATTGGGCTTCCCTGGTGGCTCAGTGGTAAAGAATCCACCTGCCAATGCAGGAGACAGGGGTTTGATCCCTGGGTCTGGAAGATCCCCTGGAGGAGGGCATGGCAGCCCACTCCAGTATATTTGCCTGGAGAATCCCATGGACAGAGGAGCCTGAAAAGCTACAGTCCATGGGTTTGCAAATATTCAGACACAACTGAAGTGACTGAGCACCTACAGATCATCAGGTATTAGATCCTGGAGGTTGGGGACCCCTGGATAGGGTTCCTTGGTCTGTTCTCACTACAAGTCTCCAGGTGGGATCTATTGCCAAACTGAGGGCAGAAGATTTTTAAGCAAAGGGTGGTTGGGATGCCTCTCTAATCTCTGCCCTTCATGAGGTGCAGATAGAGAAAGCATCACTAAATCAGCATTGCTCAGCAAAGCAGGGGCACCCTAAGCCTCCCAGTTTGAGCAGTTTCCAGTTATACTGAAACAAAGTGCCAAGTTGTTTTCCAAGTCCTCCAACCTGGCTGCCTATTCCTCCTGTCAGTGCAGCTGAGCTTCATCTGCTTTTGGCCCTGATGCCCCATGAAAGGCCAGCCAGCTGCTGCCCTGATGGGACAGCCCTCAGTCTAGTTCTTGTTCATTGTTCAGCCACTTGGTTTTCTCCGACTCTTTGTGACCCCATGGACGGCTGCACGCCAGGCTTACCTGTCCATCACTATCTCCGGGAGTTTGCTCAAACTCATGTCCAAACTCATGTCGGTGATAGCATCTAGCCATTTCATCCTCTGTTGCCCTCTTCTCCTGCTCTCAATCTTTTCCAGCATCAGGGTCTCTTCCAATGAGTCATCTCTTTGCATCAGGTGGCCAGAGTATTGGAGCTTCAGCTTCAGCATCAGTCCTTCCAATGAATATTCAGAGTCGATTTCCTTTAAGATTGACTGGTTTGATCTCCTTCAAGTCCAAGGGACTTTCAGGAATCTTCTCCAGTGCCACAGTTGAAACCATGTGACTACTGGAAAAACCATAGCTTTGATTATGTGGACATTTTTTGGCAAGGTAATATCTCTGCTTTTTAATACACTGTCTAAGTTTGTCATGGTTTTTCTTCCAAGAGCAAATGTCTTTTAATTTTGTGGCTGCAAATGTCTTTTAATTTCCACAGTCATTTTGGAGCTCAATAAAATAAAATTTGACACTGTTTCCACTTTCTCCCCATCTATTTGCAATGATGAGACCAGATGCCATGATCTTAGTTAGTTTTAAGTCTGTTTTTTCACCCTTTCACCCTCATCAAGAGGCTCTTTAGTTAGACCCACAGCAAATGTACTGTCCTGTTCAATTAAAGGCAAAATTCATTCAGAACATGTTAATTCCCTCACTCCTCTGAGTAAGTTATTGTGATTTATCTGCCCTGAGGCCTGTAATGTGGAAACTGATGTAATGATGGTTGGGGGCAGCAGGGAGTGTTTGCTGAGTGTCTTAGAGGTGTGATCCATCAGAAGTGGAAAAAGTGAGAATGCTGAGGAGGGTAGGGAGGGGTGGAGAAAATGGGTAGCTTTCTAAAAAGGAACCACCTAAAGGCTGGGCCTCTGGTAGAAGGTTACAAGATGGAAACCTTGCCTGCTGAAATGCCCGCCCCATTCCCTGCCCCAGGGCCACCTTCCACTGAGTGATGTCACACAGGTGGCACTTCTACATCCAGCCCCAGCACATACTAGCCCACTGACATTGGCAAGTCATTCATGCCTTCTAGCTTCAGTTTTCTCACCTCCAGAATGGGACAGTAGTACCAACATGGCCAATGTTTCAGGGTTGTTGTGAGGACTGAGTGAGAGGATGTGGGGGAAAGCTTTGAGAATTTGTAAAGACTGAGTGCCTGTGAAATAAATTCACATATGGCGGGGGTAGGGGGAGATGGATGCAGCTGGGTGAGCAGGGCTGCTATGTCCGAATCGACATGTTGTTGACTCTTCAAGGGAGTCTCTCCAGACATCCAGCGTCTACTGCTTGCCAAGCCATTCGCCCTGGCACAGGACCGGGGAGGGCATGCCTTTTACGGTGCAGTGTCCCTGCCTGCCCTTGCAAACCTAGACCACGTCCAGCTAGAGGGAAGGAAATGAACCTCCACCTTTTCTCTAATGGACTTTTGTGGAGCTCTTAGATTATAATTGTTTAATGGACACATAACCGCAACAATCTCAACTTGTTTCTGTTATTATCTACAGAGATAATTAAAAAAAAAAAAAAACAACAGTGGATAGGTTTTAACAGCTTAATACACAGTAAACACAGCTGCAGTCCAGACAGCAGAGTGCCCAGTACTGAAGAGAGGTGGCCGTGTCCTGGCTGTGTAGCAGGGAGATGTCACACTTGCTTTGTGGACAACCCACAGGCAACGAGAGCATCAGAGCTGCCTTTCATTTCTCCCTCCTAACTTCCTAAGTCCCAAATATATGACAGTTTTCAGTATAAAAATCCTAGTTTGGGAGGTTTGCCCAACTTCCACTTGCTTTCTCTGATCCCAAACACAGAACAGACTCAGTCCCCCATGGTTATAGGGGTTGCGGTGGTTGGGGGAAACAGCAGCTGGCACTCAGCAAGGGGTGATTCCTTGGGCCCCAGGGGCTCAGGGGATTGGGAACTACAGTAGATTGAATGATGTCCCCCCAGATATCCATATCCTAATCCCCGGAACCTGTGAATGTTACCTTTTATGGCAAAAGAAATTTGAAGATGTGACTACATTAAGGATTTTAAGATGGGAAAATTATCCAGTTTATTCAGATGGGCCTGATGTAATCCTATAGGAGGAAGAGGCAGGAGATCAGAATGAGTGGGTGAAAGGGAAAAGGTCATGTGAACATGGAAGCAGAGATGAGAGGGATGAGGCCTTGAGCAAAGTAGTGCTGGAAGCCACCAGAACGGGAAGAGACAAGGAATTTATCCTCCCCTGGTCTGCAGGAAGAAACAGCCCTGATGACACCTTGATTTTAGCCATGGAATTAAAAGATGCTTACTTCTTGGAAGGAAAGCTATGACAAACCTAGACAATGTATTTAAAAGTAAAGGCATCAGTTTGCCGACAAAGATCCGTATAGTCCAAGCTTTAGATTTTCCAGTAGTCATGTACGGATGTGAGAGTTGGACCATAAAGAAGGCTGACTGCCAAAGAATTGATGGTTTTGAATTGTGGTGCTGCAAAAAACTCTTGAGAGTCCCTTGGACTGCAAGGAGATCAAACCAGTCAATCCTAAAGGAAACCAACCCTGAATATTCATTGGAAGGTCTGATGCTGAAGCTCCAATACTTTGGCCACCTGATGTGAAAAGCTGACTCACTGAAAAAGACCCTGATGCTGGGAAGGATTAAGGGCAGGAGGAGAAGGGGGTGACAGAGGATGAGATGGTCGGATGGCATCTCCTGCTCTATGGACATGAGTTTGAACAAACTTTGGGAGACAGTGAAGGACAAGTAAGCCCGATGTGCTGTAGTCCATGGGGTTGCAAACACCTGGACCCAAGACATAGCAAATGAACAAGGCTCATTCTGGCCTTCTGAACTTCAGAACTATAAGAGAATACATTTGTGCTGTTTTAAACCACTAAGTTTGTGATAATTCATTACAGCTGCAATAAGAAACAAAAACACAGTGATAAACCTTGCTGCATGTCATGATCTGAGAGGTCAGAGGTAGTATGACTTCAGGAACACCCATGGTGGCCCTATGCCAAATCTTCACTCTCAATGTCTAAAATTCAAAAGTTAAGGCTACCAGGAATAATAGCTAACTTTAATAAGCACTTACTATGTGCCAGGCTTGTGGTTAAGTGCTTTAATTTAAAGCCTGTCTCCTTTTGGTAGTTCAGTTCAGCTCAGTTCATTCACTCAGTCGTGTCTGACTCTTTGCGACCCCATGAACCGCAGCACACCAGGCCTCCCTGTCCATCACCAACTCCCAGAGTCCACCCAAACCCATGTCCATCACCATGTTGGTGATGCCATCCAACCATCTCATCCTCCGTCGTCGCCTTCTCCACCTGCTCTCGATCTTTCCCAGCATCAGGGGCTTTTCAAATGAGTCAGCTCTCCGCAATCAGGTGGCCAAAGTATTGGAGTTTCAGCTTCAACGTCAGTCCCTCCAATTAACACCCCGGACTTGTTTCCTGTAGGATGGACTGATTGGATCTCCTTGAAGTCCAAGGGACTCTCAAGAGTCTTCTCCAACACCACAGTTCAAAAGCATCAATTCTTTGGCACTCAGCTTTCTTTATACTCCAACTCTCACATCCATACATGACCACTGGAAAAACCATAGCCTTGACTAGACGGACCTTTGTTGGCAAAGTAATGTCTCTGCTTTTGAATATGCTATCTAGGTTGGTCATAACTTTCCTTCCAAGGAGTAAGCGTCTTTTAATTTCACGGCTGCATTCACCATCTGCAGTGATTTGGGAGCCCCCAAAAATAAAACCTGATACTGTTTCCACTGTCTCCCCATCTACTTCCCATGAAGTGATAGGACCAGATACCATGATCTTAGTTTTCTGAATGCTGAGCTTTAAGCCAACTTTTTCACTCTCCTCTTTCACTTTCATCAAGAGGCTTTTTAGTTCCTCTTCACTTTCTGCCATAAGGGTGGTGTCATCTGCATATCTGAGGTTATTGATATTTCTCCCGGCAATCTTGACTCCAGCTTGTGCTTCTTCCATCCCGGTGTTTCTCAGGATGTACTCTGCATAGAAGTTAAATAAGCAGGTGACAATATACAGCCTTGACATACTCCTTTTCCTATTTGGAACCAGTCTGTTGTTCCATGTCCAGTTCTAACTGTTGCTTCCTGACCTGTATACAGGTTTCTCAAGAGGCAGGTCAGGTGGTCTGCTATTCCCATCTCTTTCAGAATTTCCCACAGTTTATGGTGATCCACACAGTCAAAGGCTTTGGCATAGTCAATAAAGCAGAAATAGATGTTTTTCTGGAACTCTCTTGCTTTTTCAATGACCCAGTGGATGTTGGCAATTTGATCTCTGGTTCCTCTGCCTTTTCTAAAACCAACTTGAACATCTGGAAGTTCATGGTTCACATATTGCTGAAGCCTGGCTTGGAGAATTTTGAGCATTACTTTACTAGCGTGTGAGATGAGTGCAATTGTGCGGTAGTTTGAGCATTCTTTGGCATTGCCTTTCTTTGAGATTGGAATGAAAACTGACCTTTTCCAGTCCTGTGGCCACTGCTGAGTTTTCCAAATTTGCTGACATATTGAGTGCAGCACTTTCACAGTGTCATCTTTTAGGGTTTAAAATAGCTCAATTGGAATTCCACACCTCCACTAGCTTTGTTCGTAGTGATGCTTCCTAAGGCCCACCTGACTTCACATTCCAGGATGTCCAGCTCTAGGTGAGTGTGAGTGATCACACCTTCATGATTATCTGGGTTGTGAAGATCTTTTTTGTACAGTTCTTCTGTGAATTCTTGCCACCTCTTCTTAATATCTTCTGCTTCTGTTATGTCCCTACTATTGCTGTCCTTTATTGAGCCCATCTTTGCATGAAATGTTCCCTTGGTATCTCTAGTTTTCCTGAAGAGATCTCTAGTCTTTCCCATTCTACTGTTTTTCTATATTTCTTTGCATTGATCTCTGAGGAAGGCTTTCTTATCTCTCCTTGCTATTCTTTGGAACTCTGCATTCAGATGGGTGTATCTTTCCTTTTCACCTTTGCTTTCACTTCTCTCCTTTTCACAGCTATTTGTAAGGCCTCCTCAGACAGCCATTTTGCTTTTTTGCATTTCTTTTTCTTGGGGATGGTCTTGCTCCCTGTCTCCTGTACAATGTCACGAAACTCCATCCACAGTTCCTCAGGCACTCTATCAGATCTAGTCCCTGAAAGCTATTTCTCACTTCCACTGTATAGGCATAAGGGATTTGGTTTAGGTCATACCTGAATGGTCTAGTGGTTTTCTCCACATTCTTTAATTTAAGTCTGAATTTGGCAATAAGGAATTCATGATCTGAGCCACAGTCAGCTCCCAGTCTTGTTTTTGCTGACTGTATAGAGCTTCTCCATCTTTGGCTGCAAAGGATATAATCAATCTGATTTCGGTGTTGACCATCTGGTCAACACCCTTTGGTAGAGAGGTCCTCAACTCTGAATATTAATTAGAATTCCCTTAACGTGTCAAAAGAATAGATAGACATGAGGACCTCACCCAAGACTTTCTGAATCAGAATACAGAGGTACAGCCTGGGTATCTAAAAGTTTTAATTGCCCCTGCAGATGATTCTAATATGCTCCAAAGCTTGAGTCAATGTACACAAAACTTATAACAAAAATCTATAACACAGAGCTTTCATACAAACATGTAATGGATATATGTCAAAGATTTGTTGAATTCATGAATGAGGGCAATGGCAGAAGAGTTGAACCCAGCAGAATGGCAAAGCTGGTTCAAAGGAGGGCACTAGACACTGGGGTCTATATAGTTACTGAAAGAAAGAAAGCTGCAATATGATGGCTAAATTAGATACAAAACTGGTTCATGTCCCACAGCACAGTCAAACCATAACCTGTAGCGCTGTCCTTTTCTGAATGTCTGGAAATCCTTTGTAGCTTATCAATTTTTTACAGTTAACATCAATGTTTACAAAATCTGGGCCCTGACTAATGGTAAATAGTAATTCAAATGAGGTTACATCCCTAGAGTCAGTAACCCTTAGGCAATCCTTAGAAAATGCCTTTTTCCTTATTTTTTTTTAATTGAAGGATAATTACAATATTGTGTTGGTTTCTGCCCTATATCAACATGCATCAGCCATAGGTATATATATGTCCCCTCCCTCATGAGCTTCCCTCCCACCTCCCACCCCTGTAGGTTGTCACAGAGCCCAGTTTGAGTCCCCTGGGTCATATAGCAGATTCCCACCTGCTGTCTATGTTACATGTGGTAGTGTATGTGTTTCCATGCTAATCTCTCCATTCGTCCCACCTCTCCTTCCTACCCCCGCCCCCTCCCACCCCGTGTCCATAAGTCTGTTCTCTATGTCTGTGTCTCCATTGCTGCCTTGCAAATAGGTTCATCAGTACCATCTTTCTAGATCTAGGAGGACTTTTAAAGGGCGTGTTTTTGTCTTAATTCCAGGTTTTGGATAATTTCTCTAATTTAGGGTAAGTGGTGATCTCCATTAAAATGCAAATACCTCAGGACCAGAAATACTTCTGACTGATTTTAGAAGTCCACTCATGCCTTTATTTGGCCAGTATGCATTCATTGAGCACTTGCTGTGTGCCTGGCCCTTGAGGGTAGGGAGATGGATAAGACCCTTACACATACACTGTCCAGAAAGAGAAGGCCACACACACAGGTAATCCACACTTGAGGCAGTGAGTTAAGGGTCCTAAGAAGGTCAGAGAAAAATAGCCCTTCAAGATCCCCTGCAGAAGGAAATGGCAACCCACTCCAGCATTCTTGCCTGGAAAATCCCATGGCGGGCTCCATGGGCTCACAAAGAGTCGGACACAACCGAGCAACTAAACAATAACAACAACAGGTTTGAGAGCTGGAGGAAAAATCCATGAAAGGAGGCAGTGCCAATAAAACTGGACTTTGAAAAGAGGGTAAGATTTCCATAGAAGATGGGAATGGAGGGCATTCCAGGCAGAGGGAATAGTGTGGACAAAGGCTCAGAGGTAGGAAAGCAGCAGGAATGTTTAGAGGAATAGGAAGCAGTGTAATTTTGCAAAGAGCTTGTTTAAGAGACTGGGGAGAGAGACAAGATAGTACAGACAGTCAAGGATGGGGCCAAAGAGCAGCATGAATTCCAGATTAAGATATCTGGACTAGTTGACAACCAACAACCACTGCTAGGTTGGGGACAGAGGTGGACCTGTTTAGCTTGTTAAGAAGGAATCGGATGGGAGGAAAGTGCATAGAAGAGGAGCCCCCACGGCCCCTGACAGAGGTTTCAAATGTCATGGTTTGGGGGTGTCAGTTTAGGCCATGACCTGACTTCTTTAGAATCTATGTTTTCTGCACCCAAATGAAGTCCTTTGGGATAACCCCCTAAAAATCCACTCCAGTTTTAAGACCATCAGAGGCCAGAGTGAAGAAGGGCCTGCGCCTGTGCAGTTAGCATTTCAGAAAGGGAGGCCTCTTCTCCTGGGTTCTAAGTGTTACCTCCTCCCAACTCTGCCCCCAAGGGCCAGGGGTCAGGGGCCAGGGGCCAGGGGCCAGAGGTCAGGGGCCATGTTCTCAAGGGGCCATCACCCTGCTGGGCCTTTTCCCCTCATTTGGACACACTGCTCAGCCAACCCCACACCTCGGGCACTCCTTTCCAGACTATCCTGGTGCAGGATGTGGTTTCCGAGAATATCAGTCTTGAGGGCAGATAAATCAGGATTCAAATTCTCTCTTCAGCTCTCTCTCACCAGCTTCAGTTGTCTGAGTCTCCAATTCCTCAGCTGTGAAACGGTAACAAAAGTGCCTCCCTCCGGGCTCACGTGGGATTATGCGAGTAGATGTGTGAAGACACCCAGCGCCAAGCTGGCACACGGCATGTGCTCAGTACAGCGTTAGCAGCAGACCCCACCTGCTCCTGGAAGCCTTCGCCTTTAGAGTTTGGAGAGGAAACCATCTTGCATTTGAAGGAAAGGATATCTGGGTTTTAGTCTTTTGGTGGGGGAGAGGCCACTACCTCTCCTTGAGCAAGCCCCTGCTCCATGGGGGGACTTCAGCTTCTTTGTTTGGGACACATGTGGGTGGTACAGGTCGGGCCAAATGACCCCTGGGTCTTTCCAGGCATGGGGGTTTGTTTCATTCATGTCTGTAAACCTCTGTCCTTTTGACAAGTGGTTATTGAGCTAGGGTTCAGCAGTACATGAACTGAGAATTTCCAGATGCACAAGCTGGGTTTCAAAGAGGCAGAGGAACCAGAGATCAAATTACCAACATTCATCAGATCATGGAAAAAGCAAGAGAATTCCAGAAAAAAAATCTACCTCTGCCTCATTGACTATGCTAAAGCTTTTGAATGTTTTGGATCACAACCAACTCGGAAATTCTTAAAGAGATGGGAGTATCAGACCACTTTACCTTGGGAAACCTATATGCAGGTCAAGAAGCAACAATTAGAACTGGACACCGAACAATGGACTAGTTCAATATTAGGAGAGGAGTACAACAAGACTGTATATTGTCACCCTGCTTATTTAACTTCTATGCAGAGTACATCATGCAAAATGCCAGACTGGATGAATCACAAGCTGGAATCTAGAGAAATTTTATTGCCAGGAAAAATATCAATAACCTCAGATACACAGATGATACCACTCTAATGGCAGAAAGTGAAGAGGGACTAAAGAGCCTCCTGATGAAGGTGAAAGAGGAAAGTGAAAAAGTTGGCTTGAAATTCAACATAAAAAAAACTAAGATCATGGCATCTGGTCACATCACTTCATGGCAAATAGAAGGGGAAAAAGTGGAAGCAGTTACAGATTTTATTTTCTTGGGCTCCAAAATCACTGCAGATGGTGACTGCAGTCATGAAATTAAAAGACACTTGTTCCTTGGAAAGAAAGCTATGACAAACCTAGGTGTGTGTGCATGGTCAGTCATGTCCAACTCCTTACAATCCTATAGACTGTAGACTGCCAGGCTCTTCTGTCCTGGGATTCTCCAGGCAAGAATACTAAAGTGGGTTGCCATTGCCTCCTCCTGAGGATCTTGCTGACCCAGGGATCAAACTCACATCTCCTGTGACTCCTGCATTGGCAGATGGATTCTTTACCACTGAGCCACCTGGGAAGTCCATGACAAACCTAGACAGTGTATTAAAAAACAAAGACATCACTTTGCTTACGATGGTCTGTACAGTCAGAGTTATGGTTTTCCCAATAGTCATGTATGAATGTAAGAGTTGGTGCATAAAGAAGACTGAGCACCAAAGAATTGATGCTTTCAAATTATGGTACTTTAGAAGACTCTTGAGAGTCCCTTGGACAGCAAGGAGATCAAACCAGTCAATCCTAAAGAAGATCAACCCAAAATATTCACTGGAAGGATTGTTGCTGAAGCTGAAGTTTAATACTTTGGCTACCAGATGTGAAGAGCTGACTCATTGGAAAAGATCCTGATGCTGGGAAAGATTGAAGGCAAAAGGAGAAGGGGGTGGCAGAGGCTGAGATGATTAGATAGCATCAGTTACTCAATGGACATGAATTTGAGCAAATTCTGGGAAGTAGTGAAGGACAGAGGAGCCTTGTGTGCTACAATCCGTGGGGTTGCAAAGAGAAGGGCATGACTTAATGACTGAAGAACAACAACTATGGTCAGGCCCTGTACTGGGCAATGGGATATGGCAGACAACAAGGAGGGTATGATCTACCTATGGGGTGCAGAGCTGAGGCCCCCTCCAAGATGCTAATATTCTCTCCTTCCCAGAGTCACTGGACAGCCTGGCTATGGGCAGCTAACGCAGGTTCCCAGGAAATCGGGATTCAAGTCTGTACCAGGCCCAGTACCAGGTGTTTAGGCTGCTCAGGTAGGAGGCAGGGCCCCTGTCCTTGAGATGGCTCACAGTGGAGGGTGGGGTAGGGACACATATACAAGGCTGCACAGTGATAGGGAACCCGGAGGAGAGCATCGAGCTTCCATAGGAATGGGCTGTGGAAGGGTCACAGAGCTGAGCCCCTGAAGGCTTGGGAGGTTTCTCAGTTGGAGAGGGAAAGGGAGTTCCAGGCAGACAGGACACAAAGGCCTGGAGGCGTTCTGTGCAGGGGAAGATCTGGAGAGTGGTAAATAAAATCTCTGCAGATGGTGACTGCAGCCATGAAATTAAAATTGCTCCTTGGAAGAAAAGTTATGACCAACCTAGACAGCCTATTAAAAAGCAGAGACATTACTTTGCCAACAAAGGTCCATCTAGTCAAAGCTATGGTTTTTCCAGTAGTTATGTATGGATGTGAGAGTTGGACTATAAAGAAAGCTGAGTGCCGAAGAATTGATGCTTTTGAACTTTGGTATTGGTGAAGACTCTTGAGAGTCCCTTGGACTTCAAGGAGACACAACCAGTCAATCCTAAAGGAAGTCAGTCCTGAATATTCATTGGAAGGACTGATGCTGAATCTGAGACTCCAATGCTTTGGCCATCTGATGTGAAGAACTGACTCATTGGAAAAGACTCTGATGCTGGGAAAGATTGAAGGCAGAAAGAGAAGGGGACAACAGAGGATGAGATGATTGGATGGCATCACCAACTTAATGGACATGAGGTTGAGTAAGCTCCAGGAGTTGGTGATGGACAGGGAAGACTGGCGTGTTTTAGTCCATGGGGTCACAAAGAGTCAGACATGACTGAGTGACTGAACTGAACTGGACTGAAATGGAGAGGAGATGGAGGTGGAGAATCCTGAATAGCCCTGGGGTGGAATTTGGACTTTATCCTGCAGGCTCTGAGGATCAGAGAAATTGAAGAAGAGGTGTCAGGTGACCATATTTACATGTTGGGATGATCACTCTGGCTGAAGTGTGGAGGAGGGGTTAGCTAAGGCAAGAGTATATGCAGAGGCAGCTGAGGCAGACATCAGGAGAAGGAATGAGATGGTGGGGAGGAGAGGGTGGCCCAGACCAAGGGTGGCAGTGGGGAGGGGAGGGTGGTTGTGAGGTGGATGTCAGGGAATGATGGTGTGTTGGATGTGCTGGGAGGAATCCAGGAGTATTCCAGACTCGATCACAGGGTGGAGGGTGAGAATAGTCACTGAGGCAGAGAAGAGGAAAAGGAGCAGGTGGGGGTGGGGTGGAAGGGATGGAGATGATGGGTATATTTGAAACATGGAGCCTGGGAACATGAGATTTCAAGAGGAGAGACCCGGCTGGGTTACGTGGTTGCTGATAGCAGACAGGTAGGAGTTGAAACCCAGATCTGAAGGGTTCGGCACAGGAAGGGAATCTTGCAATGAGAATGGAGGACTGAGAATGCCAAGGGCCCCCACCACTTTAAAAAACCCTCCATTTTCTTCTGATTGTAAGAGTAATACATGCTCCTTTTAACAAATGCGGCCAGTGTTTTGGTATCTCTCCTCGTTGGTGAGGGGCTTCCCTGGTGTCTCAGATGGTAAAGCATCTGTCTGCAATGTGGGAGACCTGGGTTCGATCCTTAGATCAGGAAGATTCCCTGGAGGAGGAAATGACAGCCCACTCCAGTATTCTTGCTTGGAAAATCCCATAGACAGAGGAGCCCAGGGTCACAAAGTGTCAGATGCGCTGAGCGACTAAACTTTGACTTCCTTTCACTTCTTGGTGAAGAGATAGTTTATTCATTCAATATTTGTTTATTGAGGACCTGCTGTGTGCCAAGCATGATACTGTCATTCTTTTTGTTTTCAGTTTTATTGAAATATAATTTTCATACCATGATGTTCATCCATTTCAAGTATACAATTCAATGATATTTAGTAGATTTAGTGAGTTATGTAACTATCAACGTCATCCAGTTTTAGAACATTTTCATCACCCCCAATAAGATCCCTCTTGCCCACTTACAGTTAATCTCTGGCCCCACCTCTAGCCCCATGCCACCACTATGCTATTCTGTCTCTGTAGATTAACCTTCATTTTGATCTCTTTTTTCAGTGTCACAGTTTGGGTTGTACCTCATAGCAGCAGCCCTTCTTGTTGTCCCTCAGAGCATCCATAGCTATTCTTGCCCCTTTAACACCCCAGTGGCAATACCTCTTTGCCCACATGCCATCAACACCAAGCTAGCACCAGTATCCAAAGCCAGCACTCCCAAATCCACACATCCATCCCATTACCAATACGTCCCACTGCCCCATCACCAACAACTCTTCCAGGAACTAGCTGGTCCTTTGCTGCCAGCTGCTCTTCTAACTGCCTGGTAATCCCAGCTCTATGTTATTCATGTGTTTCCATGGCACCCCTCTTTCTGACAATGCCTCCCCACCAAAAATTATCCAAGGTGCCAAAAGAGCACAGATGAAAGACTTCTCTGCCAAAGAAGAATCAAGGCAGGCCTCCAAATGCAGAGGGACCCAAATGAAGTCATTCTACCTCCTTGCTCCCAGACACAACTTCCCCTCAACTATTTCACTCTAGTTTTATGACCCCAGACTTCAAGTGGGTGCTCAGTATCGCTGAATAAACCTATTACTGTTGTCCATGGGAATTTACTTTTCCACTCCCTTTCATACATTCTTCTTGACCCTCCAGTATCTTCTCTAACACCCCCCATCACCCTTAACTGATGGTCTCACCATCCTCCCACCTATTCATCATCTCGCTATGCTTAAACCTACACCCCCACCTTCCTTCCTGTTCCATGAGATGAGCTGTCAGTCTCAGGCCAGCTCCCACTACCTACTTACCCCTCGTTTTAAAGTTCATCTCACTGCTGTGGCCTCTTTAAGGATCCTGCCCTTGCAGCCATCCCCTCCCTTCCTGTCTTATCCATTTCCCACTCTCTGCTCGACCACGCTCACCAATGTATAAACATCCTCTAAAGAAACCTTTCCTTGACCCCACAACAACCCATTTTTCTCTTCCTTCTTGCAGCAAAATATCTCCCAAGTGTCATTTATATTTGATATCCCCATTCTTGTTTTACTGCCCATTCTTTCCTCAATCTGCTGGGGCATTTTGAATAGGTGCTTGTAACAAGGGTATAAAACACACAAAGTGATATCTAGTGAAAAGGAAGGCAGTCCCCTTCCCCTTCTCCCAACAACCCAGTTTCCCTCCCTAGAGGCAACTGACAGTCCTCTTTTCTTATTCCTTATAGAGGAAGTAAATATTAATACCTCAATTGACTCTAAATCTGCTTTTATGTCCACCCATAACAGTGACCTCTCTCAGGCCAGAGTCAAAGACCAACTCTGTCTCCATCTTACTCAAGTTCTCAGCAGCATTTGATGTGGTCTACTAGTTCCACCACCTTTTCTCCCTTTTCCTCTCTGGCCATTTTCCCCCCAGTCTCCTTTGTGGGCTCCTCCATCACCTTTAGATTTCTAGGTGGTGGTGTGCCCCTCGGCTCAGCCTTTAATCTTATCCCTCTGGAGGCATTCTTTGTTTTCTAGTAGTCCTGTAGCTCCCAATCTTTTCTGTATTCTGACTACGACCACATTTTAAAAATCTCGAGAACTTGAGCGCCAGACTCCTAAATGTTAATCCTCTTGGATATCCTAATGGCATCTCAGACTTAGGGAAACACTGATTTCCTCTTCCAAACATTTTCCTTTCAGGATGTGGTGGCATCACTCACCCATTTACTCAGGCACCTGAGCTTGACCTTCCCACAAGCATCCAGTTCACAGGAAGACCTGTCTGCCCCTCTTTCAGGATATATCTTGAATCCAGCCTCTTCTCATACTTCCACTATGAACCTTCAACCCAAGTCTCCATCCTCTGTCACCTGGAACACAACAGCCTCTTCCCTGTTCTCCCTGCTTCTGCCCTTCCCCTCAAAGTTATAGTCCTTTCTCCATATGGCAACCACAGTAAGCTTAGGAAATATCACTCCTCTTGTTAAGACACAAGCCTTCTAATGATTTCCTACTTTGCTTAGAATAAAATCCCACCACTCTGGCCTGGCATGATTCACTCCATCCCCCCAGCCCCTACCCCTATCCTCCTTGAAGTGCCTTTCCCTCAGATCTTCAGGGACTGCCTTCTTCTCACTACCTCTAAGGACACAATGCAAATGTCACTTCCTCCACGAAGCCCTCTTGGATCACTGTCATGCCTCTCTACTAATTTTATCCTCCTGACAACCCTTCTCAGTTCCTGAAATTACTTGTGTATATGACTGTGTCCCACTCAGATGTAGACTCATTGAGGACAGGGGTCTCTGATTTGTTTCATACTGTTTAATCCCCCACCACCTAGAATAGTGTCTGGCACATGGAAGGAGCTCAATTCGTCTTTGCTGATAGACTCCTGGAATGAAAGAGCAAGCTTATCAGTGAAGGGTAGGGTCTGTGAGGGCTGGGAGCCCTTCCTAGCATTGTCTGATCATCTGTGGTCTCTTTAGAGTTAAAAAACTTCCTCCAGTGCGACCCTCCCCATGAGTCCCCCTGGAGACTTGGCTGAGGTCAGAAAGGTAAGTCCTATTTAACTCCTTCCCCCAGCGTCCTCACACCCACAAACCCAGTAGAATCTGCATCTGGCTGCATTGTACCACAGGCTTGTAAATATAAAGCCTCCTCTCCCCCCACCCCCCACCCCGCTCCTATCCATATTTCCCCTGTGATGTCAAGGGGGAACAAGCTGTCTTCACATCAGACCCGGGAAAGTGGGAAAGACTTGTACACTAGCTTATCTCCCCTCAGGGAGATGTAAAACTTGCCCATAAATAAAAGATTTTATTATTTAGCTTGAACATTAAATTTCATCGGTCTACAGCATGTGTTTCATTACCAGCAGACACTAACATGTACTTAAAAATGAGATTCTGAAATGCTGCCCTGGCTTGCAGAATTCTAGCCGAGAGACTCCAGTGTGGTCTTAGGGAGATGGTCCAGACCTCACCTTCCCAAATGGCACTGGTCATCATGATCCTTATATTCACAGGCACTTTGTGCTGATTAAACAAGTGGCATTAGAGGCGGCAAAGATGCTCCTATGGTGCCTCTACTGCTGCTTCCAATCTACTGCAGACTGGGAAAGAGAAAAAAATCCCACAGCCAGTGCTGTTAGAATGGACTCCAAAGTAAGCATCAATACCCGCCAGATAAATGCTGTGTGAAAGACACAAAGATTTCATGAAAGTCCTTCTTTCTGCCCACTAGCTTTATTCCTTGCTTTCTGTTTTCTCACTTCCTTTGTTCTTGACTGTGCTCCAGAGAAACCTTTCTCAATTGCTAACGTGTATCACCTGGGATCTTGTTACAATGCTCCTCGGATTCAACAGATCTGGGGTGGGGCTTAGTTCTAATAAGCTCCCAGGTGATGCTGATATTGCTAGTCATTAGAACCACCCTCTCCAATATGATAGCCCCTAGCCACCTGTGGCTATTTAAATTCAAATGAAAATTAATTGAAATTCAAGATTTAGTTCCTCCAGTGCCTTAGCCACATTTCAAGTGCTCAGGGGCCGCATGTGACCAGGGGCTTCCATCCTAAGATGACACAGATATTGAACATTTTCTTCCTCTCAGGAAGTCCCATTGGACAGCCGTGCTCTTCAGACAGGAAGGTGTTGGAAATACAATTACCTGCCCCCCCCCACCACCTCGCAACGTGTAATGTGTGACTTTCCCTGACACCCCTGGAGTGGCCATGGGCAGATAAAAATCTACTTGAGATCAAATGCATAAGCATTAAGTATCATTCTTGTCCAGATGAAGTCCTTGGTCTGACATTGCAGGTTTCTCTTCCTCATGGCCAGGCCCACTGCTGTGGATGCACCTTGGTCATGACCATGGCCATCACTTCTGGGAGACATGAAGCAGGAATTCAGTGCAAAGATTTGCAACCTGCCCACCCCCCTCCCCAACCCCAGTCTCTTCCTCACCCTCTTTATTTGCTAGGAGGTCTGGAATGTGCCGGGGAGCTTTACAGCAGTGGTCCCAACATTTTTGGCACCAGGGATCAGTTTTGTGGATGACAATTTTTCCACAGACCAGGGTAGGGGGGGATGGTTTCAGGATGATTCAAGTGTATTACATTTATTGTGCACTTTACTTGTATTATGATTACATCAGCCCCACCTCAGATCATCAGGCATTAGATCCTGGAGGTTGGGGACCCCTGTGTTACAGGACAAACTGCAAAGAAACTGAGGCTCTTTGTCTACTGCTTCCACTTCTCTGAGCATCTTCATTCCACGAAGAGGTGGGGAGAAAAGATTGCCAGAGAACTGAGTTGATTCCGCACACATTGGAGCAATAAAGCAACGAGAAAGCCCAGCCCCCTCCACTCAAACCCATCCGGGCCGCCAATTGCTGCAATAACTCACAGCACAAAATTCTCCAGCAGGGGAAGGAGGGAGGGCAGAGAGATTTTTCAAGAATGCCTTTCATGTGGACCCAGAGCTGTCATTTCCCCGGCAATTCTGTGAACCAGGACCTGGGGCAATTGACCAAAGTGCAGTTGGTGAACATGTGGCCAGCTGGAGCCATCACCCTCCAGAGGCGCATAACCCGGGGCCCCGGAAATGCCTGCCTCACCGCCCACAGAGTTCATGGCCCAGCAGGGCAGGAAAAGACCAGAGAACGGGGCTGTCTGGCTGGGGAACTGCTGTCTCCAGCTAAGCAGGAAAAGGCTGGCCTGGAGCTGAACCCAAGCAGCCTCCTTCCTTGGGCAAAAATTCTGCTAATTTGCATTGGAACCGCAGCCTTATCTCTATAGCTTCATATTCAAGATTGATGCCGTCCATCCCAAGTGGTCAGGTCAGTCCTTCAGCCAACCCGTAGAGAGGCAGCGGAAAGAATGCTGGTACCTGGGTCAGAAGAACTGGATTCAAAGCCTGCCTCTGGCCCTTACAAAGCATGAAATTTTGAACAATTCTCCTTTCCTCTCTGGGCCTCAGTTTGGGGGGTTTACTCAGCCTTTGGTACACAGGTCCAGGTACTCAGTGAAGGTTGATCTATCCATTTCATACTTCCTAAGTGCCAGGAGCTAGGCAGGACAGTGGGGGAGATGGTGGTAAGTCCTCCTAGACTTGGCAAAGTGGGGAGGGAGATAGACATTCATCAAAGAGGCACATGAAATAGCGTAAAATGACAACCGTGGCAGATTCAACAAGGAAGGTGACAACCTGGAATGAGAATCTCTCTTGTGGAAATTGGCCTAATTAGGGAGGCTGACTTCTCTGAAGATGTGATGACTGAGCTGAGAGCTCAGAAGTTATAGAGGTTAACTAGGTAAGTAAGGGAGGGAGGACACTCCAAGCTTAAGGAAGGTATGTGCAAAGGTCCTGTGGCAGAAGATTGGCAGTCCAAGGATGGTTGAGGCAGAGGATACATGGAGGGATGAGAGACTGGAAGGGGTGTTGAGATAAAACTCTGCATCTGCCTCCTGCGGGCCTGTGCTAGGTCTTGGAGGTCAAGCCAATCATAAATATGTCGGCCCTCAAGGAGCTTACAATCTACTAAAACAGGATGATAACTGTTAAATGTTTCCTTTCAGTGTTCTTTGGTGCAGGAAATACATTATTGCATCTTGGCCCATGGCTTGTAACAAATTAAGATGATGTCAAACTCACCCACTTAGAATTTCTAAAACTCCTGACCTTCTACACACACACACATAGCTCATCTGCAGAGAACCAAGAATGGATCAGACCCTGCTTCCCAAAGAAGTCCAGAGATGGTTGCGGGAGAATGAATTCAGCCTGACCAGAAATGTCCCTTTTCTGCAAAATGCCCTGCCTTCACTTTATTGACAGCAGGCCTCTTAAAAAAGAAGCTGGAAAGTCCATGTGAATCACATCCCATTTTCCTTCTGACTACACAAATGGTTTGCATTAAGCGACCATAGTGCTTTGCTGCCTTCATTCCTTCCAGATGAGGGTAGAACTGCAGGCATAATTGGATGAGTGAGTGGGGTGATTGATGGCTCCAGCCAATCAGAGAACATTTTCTGCTGGAGTCAAGAGAAATGCCCCAACCTTGACCCACTTGGAATGGCTCAACCTAAAAATCAGAAACCCTTGACCAAGGAAGAGGAAGCTGCATCCCCAGTAGTGGGTATATCTTTGTTCTTACCCTAGGTGAGGTGCCACCCTTTCCTGCTCCTCGGCAGGTGGCCTAATGGTGGTGACAGTGGTGGGAGAAGTAGCAATAGCAGGGAGTGGCACTCCTGTCCTAGGAGGTTATTGTAATGAGGATGAACTTACTCCACTGACAGTAGTCTGTAACTGAACTAAGTTCACTGCTGAGTCTCCGTCTATCAGGTGGTAGAAATTTAATCTCAGTCAATTTGGAATTTTCCCTCCCTCTTTTATTTGAATGGTGCCTAAGCTCTGGGGAGGTTTATGGAGAACCAGTGGGGGAGGGGGTTGGTATGGAATCTGATCCTCAGTGTGGTCAAGAATCCACGTGGGCATCATCCAACAAGGTGGCCTGATCTTAGTGATATAGTGGAGTGGTTATTAAGGGAACAGATTCCAGAGCCAAACTGCCTGGGTTCAAAACCTAGCCACATCACTGACTGGTCCTGGGACCTTAGCTAAGTTGTTTAACTTCTCAGTTTCCTCATCTGTAAGATGGGGATAATAAAGTGCCTACTTTACTGAATTGTTCTGAGGACTAAATAAGTTAATGCTTTAGAATAAATGCTTTATATAATAAGTACTCCTCTTTATATGGAGGTTTGACATTGATGTGCTCCCACCATTCCTGGTGGGTCTTTCTGGGTTCCCAGGACCCCACCCAGGCCATTTTTTAATCATACAGGACTAAGTGTGGTACCAGCATCAAACTGGACCCAGAGAGCTTGGGGAAGGCACTCCTGAACCCCACTTGCCCTGGACATACCCCACCGTTACCCCCATCTGCCCCCATTCCACACTGGGCACTTGATCTAGAGGAGGGCAGAACGCAGACTCCTTTCAATGGCCCCTTCCCCGCCCCCCCACCCACCCAGTATCCAATCTTCATTTTCCTCTCTCTTCCCTCCCCTCCCACCTCCCAACCATGAACTTATTTCTCCTCCTTCATCCTCATGCCTTAGTCCCATAAATATCCCCAGGACCTTAGTATTTGTGACTCAATAGCTGAAAGGACTGTTTTGGGGGTTCTACTGTATCATCTCTTCCATCAGCGAGCAAGGGAGGAATCCTTTGACTGGTAGAAAGGGGAAGGATCGAGAGATGGAAGGAAGTGTTGGGGGTTGGGGAAAACGGGGCCCAGCTGTGATGTCAGATGTTTTTCTCCCAACCTGTGTCGTCCCCTTACTGGAGATTCCACTCAGGGCTAGTGTCTGGTTGTGGAGATAGCACTGTTTGTGCTGGAGGCCTGCCATTGCTGGACCATGCTGTACCCCGATACACTCCAGATAAAGCTGCAGGGCCCTTTAGACCAAAGGCAGGAGCACTTGAGAATCCCTGCAGTTGGTATGTCAGGAAGCATGCTCTCAGCACAGCCAATTGGTCCAGCTGATTGCCGCCAGGTGCCCTGGGCACTCTGCCAGCTGCTGGTGCTAGCATTGTGAGTGCTTCCTGCTAACAAGCCCTATCAAGCTGATTCTGATTGCACAATGGTACTTACCCCTGACAGAGAGAGAGCC
Organism: Dama dama; assembly: GCF_033118175.1. NCBI lineage: Eukaryota > Metazoa > Chordata > Mammalia > Artiodactyla > Cervidae > Dama > Dama dama. Next base: position 39,119,745 of record NC_083693.1, read on the forward strand.
AGCTATATACATCCTCCTAGATCCAGTTTCTATGGAAACCTACTGCTCTTCCTTTCTAGGAAAGGAAGACTGTCCTCCTTACTGGGCCTTGAACACACCAAGCTTGCAACCACCCCAGGGCCTTTGCACTAGCTGTTTCTTCTGTTCTATAGCTCTTTCCCCAGGTATCCACATGGCTGAGTCCTTCAGATCTTCAACCAATTGTTGTCTCATCACTGTCTTTCCTTAATTATCCTATTTCAAATTGTTATCCTACCCCCATTCTCCATTCCCTTCCCTAATTTATTATTCTCCAAGGCATTTAGTACCATCTGTCCTATTTGTTTATTCTGTTTCTCCCCAGCCCGTGAGGGCAGGGATTTTGTCAGTCTTATTCACTGCTCTAGGAAAGAAAGTCGAGATGAAAGGGCCTCACAGGAGCTCTCTACCTTCTCCATGTTGGGTACACAAAGCCGTCAAGCCCAGAGAGGTTACAGGACTTGTCCAAGACCACACAGCCATTAAGAAAGGAAAGAGAATCTCTCCTAGTTAATTTCTAGTGAACTTGTTCCCTGAGTATCTCCCACTTTTTCCAGCCTTCCCATGGGTTTCTCACACAATGCCAGTACCCTTAATCCCTCCCTTTCCATCTCTAGCTGTGGAAACCCCCTCATCTTTCCAGGCCCAGCTCATGGCCTTCTCCAGGGAGCCTTCCTGGGTACACTAGCTGGGAGCGACCCTTTCCTCCTGGGAACTCCTGGTTCTCTTTCTCTGCCTCATGAAGGCACTTATCAGAGTCAGCCTTGTATTGTAGCTCTTCCTGTTCTTACTAGGCCTTGTACAACCCCACGCAGGGGCTGTGCTTCCCTTCTCAGAATCTCCTGTCTGCACCAGCCCCCAGGAAAGGAGTGGAAGTAGGAAAAACAGCCTCTCTTCAGCTTCAGAATTTCCACATCCACCCCCAAACTTATCCATTTCCACCTGAGGTTTGAGGGAAGGACAGAGCCTTGGTGGCTGATTACTCACCCAGAACCTAAAAGAATGAACGGAGGGATGACTCTCTCTGACCTCTCTCTAGATTGTTCTTTCCTTTCAGGCAGGATCTGTGTGTCATAATTCTTCCCCCAAACCAGTACTTGCCTCTGGCTTTATGAGAGGCATTTCACCCTCTTTATGAAAGGAAAAATGGAAGAAATGGTAGAAAGGATTGCAGACCCATTTCAAGTTCAATTTTAGTATGGTGAACACACTGTCAAACAGCTCTTTGCTGATGAATCCCCTGATCTGCCCCGCAGCCCCCACCTCCCAGTGGGAAGGTCAAGCCCAAGTCAAATGCTCCACCCCCCCCCAACACACACACACACCCACACCACCCCCCCCCACACACACACCCCACACCCCCGAGCCCAGTGGGGCTGGCAGACCCGCAGCAGGTGCCCCCAGGGGGCGGGACCACCGCTCTGGGGAGACTCCAGCGGGGCCAACATCAACAGGGAGAACATGAGGGAGGGGGTTGCAAGCAGACCTTCCTGAGCCTCAGCCCTCCTTTCTCCCCCCTGGAATAATTGTAAACAATTCAAGCACCCGCTGACAGCTGAGATGGGAGAGGCAAACCCCGGCTGGGGCGTCCAGCTTAGATTTCACATAATGAGCCTCTGGAATCCGGGAAGTGATTACCAGCCCACTGGGGAGGGACCACCTACAGGTCCTGAAACCTTTCACCGCTGTCCCACATGTGGCTCGAAGGATGTCGGGCTCACCAGGAAGCTGCACTTAGAGGAAAAAGATGCAAAACACAGATTCCATCAGAGCACAGTTCAGCAGGGCGGGGCTTGAGAATTCTGTGATGGGGATGGGGACCCTGAAGGGTGAGCCCAGGGGAAGAGAGATCAGGTCTTAGTTTTTTCAGCATTCTCCAAGAGGTGAGGCTTGAGAAGGGCCCAGAATCCACCCTAGCAACCCCACATCTCGTGCAAGGCTCATCTCCCCGCCTGAATGTGTTTATTGAGTTTACCTATTTTAATATCATGGAGCTGGAGAGAACTTGGGTTTCACAGTCAAGCTGCCTCATTTACAGGTGAGATCATCAAAGCAGAAGGGTGGGGCTCAGCCAGGCGTGGGTCTCAGGCCCTCTGTCCTGGTGGTGGTAGCCCACCCAGCCATCCTTAGCTGGTTTAGTGCCAGGAGGGAACCAAGCCAGTCTGGAATTGCACCCACTCATTCCTTGTCTGAAGAGCTGAGCCATTGGAAGCCTAGACCTTGATGGGGGCTAGGGTTGTGTTGTGGGGACCAGTGACAACCCTGTCTGCTCGTCACTGTGCCCCATCCTTCACCACATCCTCTCACTCCCTAGACTGCCCCCGGAAGGTAGTGGGAATTGTGTTCTTTATTTTACAGACAAGGCAGCTGCAGCTCAAAGAAGTCTCTTGCCCAAGGTCACACAGCTGAAAAGCAGTGAAGAAGTGATTTGAACCCAGGCCAATCTGACACCAAGCCTTTGCCCTTCCAGTATGCTGGGCTCAGGAAAGATAGCCTGGTACAGTTGAGGCAGAAGCTGTCACACAAGGTTAGGAAGAACTTTGGGAACTATAGTAAGGAAGAGAGAGAAGATTGCATCCTTGAGGCCAAAGATTCTTAGTCACAGAGATATGGCTACCAGACCCCGAGACGGCCATGCAACCTCTCTGGGCAGTTTTTTCTGCTCTGACTACAAACACAGAAACGGATTCTCCAGACAAGAAAGACCAGCTCGTAAAACAGAAAGCTCCACAGAGACAGGGCTTCAGGGAAAGGTCAGAGGCATTGTCCTTGGATTCCTCCGGGGAGGCAGAGGAGTTCAGGGATGCTGGCAACAAGATAATGCCAGCCTGGTATATAGGGGGTACTGGCCAGGGTCTGGAAGTTCAAGGGAGCAGGCAGGGTTGGGGATGTGGATGCCTGCCAGAGTCCAGCTTAGCCTTGGGCCAGGCCCAGAAACCAGTCCTGTTAAACAAAGGATTGCACAACCACCTCATAAATGACATCAATTGAGAAGGTCGAACTAACTCGTTCCAGCTCTGTGAGGCTCTGGTCAGAGGGGGCAGGAGAGGGCAGGCTCCTGAGTTCCGGGGCAGTATGTCCATGCTGGTTTAATTAACAACATGATTTCTGCTTTCCTTGGGCACAGCCTCGCATGCTTGCCCCTAGCAGCTGCCTGGTGTCCTTAGAAGAACCAGGAAAAGGGAGGGGGTACCCTAAGGCAGTGAGCGGGGTGCAGACAGGAGAGCATTGCTTGCCCAGGGCAGCCAGGGCAGGAGGTCTAGGGGTGGCAGAGCAGTGATACAAAGACCAAGACTGGAGGTGCTGTTGTAGGGCTCAGGTCAAAAGGACCAGGAGAGGCTGTCATGGGAAAAAGAAGCCAGCAAACTTGCAGAGTGTAAGGCAAGTCAAAGCAACCAGTTCAAGATAGGGTCATAACAAACACAAGGGCATCACTGGCCAAGTTTGGGGCATTGCCGGCTATGCATATGACAGACTAGTACCACTAAATTGTCACAAGCAGGTAGGACTACAGACTAAGTAATAGAACTCAGAAGATATCAATATAAATTATGAAAAGATTGGGAGACTTTGGTTCTCAAAGTGCAGTGCTCAAATCTGCAGCATTAGGTTCTCCTGAGAAATTCTTAGACATGCCAAGTATTAGTCCCACACTAGGTCTACAGAAACAGAAAATCTGGGAGTGGGGCCCAGCAGTCTGTTTTACACCAGCTTACAGGTGATTTGGATGCATGCTAAAGTTTGAGATCCATTGGCTCCTCAAAGTGTGGTCCACGGACCAGCATCATTGGCTCACCTGTAAGCTTGTTAGAAATGCAAAAATCTCAGGTTTGACCCCAGACCTGCTGAATCAGACTGCAATTTAACAAGATCCCCAGAAGGTTCACATGTACCTTACAGTTTGACAGCTGAGCTCCAGCCCTTGGATTCTGCAGTCTGAATGTGCACCAGTCTGTAGGACAAATAGATGCTGATGACAAGTGGGCCACACAGTTCCCATCATAAACAAGGACTTTCCTTATCTCTTCATGAATCCATGCTTCTCCCAGAAAATGTCATTGAGAAAAACAATGGCTTCACCAAGCCTACAAACATGCCCCAACTAGACATTGTGCAGAAAGCAGATTGAAAAGGTGACGAGACAAATAGCCTGACAGGCACTATTCATAGTCCACAGGAGACAGCTGGAGCCTCTGAGATGCAGGCAGGCTCCCAACCCTCTGCGATACAGAGATGATTTAAGGAGAAGCAGCTGAGGGTGGCTGCAAGTAAGTGAAAGACCCACAGAGACACTCCTGAGAAGACAAACTGCTGAGACAGGAGGCTGGATCCATGACCTGTCATCCCATTTGCCCAGGGTGACCTGGGCTCTCATTCTTTCCAGGGAAACCAGCAGGGCAGCAGTGGTGATGAAGTACAGGAGAAGAACTCACCTCCGATCATTCTAAGCCAGAATACTTTATCCTCATGACACCAGAAAGAATGGCTTTCTCCCCCATCTTCCTGCTGGCTTCCCAGTGCCTGATTCTACCAGACTAGCCTTTCCGTGGTGTTGTTGTTTAGTCTTTCTATACCCATTAATAACATCTGATAATTATTATTTAGTGAGGGTTTACTACGTGCCAGGCTCTGGGTTAAGTACTGTGTACCTACTTTTTTCACTTAACCCTTTTTAACAATTCCATTAAGTAGGTAGCACTATTTGGGGTTTTCAATAATAACTAGGCATTTATTAAATCCTATTGGGTATTTGCTACTCGTTTATTGTTGTTCAGTTGCTAAATCTCTGTGATCCCATGGACTGTAACACGTTAGGCTCCTCTGTCCTTCACTACCTCCCATACTTTGCTCAGATTCATGTCCATTGAGTTGATGATGCCATCCAACCATCTCATCCTCTGCTGCCCTCTTCTTTTGCCTTCAATCTTTCCCAGGATCAGCAGTCTTTTCCAGCAAGTTGGCTCTTTGCATTTACTACAACTACTCAGATGGGGAAACTAATGCTAGGAGCAAGTAAGTAGCTTTCCAAAAGTCAGCTGGATAGAAAAGTGGGCAGACATCCTGACCCCAGAGTCTCCACCAAACCACTGTCTGTCACTCAGAGTGTGGTCCTTGGGCCAGCAGCTTCAGCATCTGTTTGGAAGCTCATTATGTATGACCCAGACTTACAAACTCAGACTTGGCATTTTAACAAGATCCCCCAGGATTGGTCTGTGCATTATAGTTTGAGAAAAATGTCTGGTTATAAGTGCTGCCTTCCCTTGCAATGATGCAAATCCCCTTTGAAGGAGGAACACAGCTGACATCAGTCAGAGACACTCCAACAGGAGTGAGTTTTAGCTTGTTTTGGGGAACAGGGTGTTAGGAACCCGGAGAGGGCACCAGGTCCTAAGCGACCACGAGGGAGGGGAAGAGAGGGAGCAGTGTGTGCCTTCCTTAGAAGCACACTGGCCTAGAAATCCGCCTTCCCAGGGTGAAGTTCTGCCTGCCTTGTCTCCTGCATGTTGCAGAGTCTGGAGAACTGACGGCTCCCACAGACTCCAGTGAGAAAAAGCCGCAAGAAAACATGTCTGAATTCCACTTTCCTTGGGCCTCAGCAGCCTTCTCTGATGAAGGTCATAATCTTGCCCACCTCCCTCGCAGATGTGATTTAAGGCCTGCCAGGATTTGCAGGATTCCAAGCAGACCACAAGTCTAGGCATAGTCCTTACTATGAGGTCGACCAGGTGTCTGATCCCTCTACCCTGCAAGGCTGCAGCATGAAATCTGCTAAAGGTGAGACCTGGACCCCTCTCAGAGCTCCTCCCAACCTCACTCCCCTCTTCTCTTCACACTCACTCAAAGACATTCCTGAAGCAGCTTCCTCTCTTCTAATACTTGCACTAAAATAGCCTCTGCCCATTTATGATTCTGCCCTTTCTCATGGAACGCAGTCCCTCCAAGGCCTTTCATGACCTTGCCTATGTCCTTCATAGTCACTGCATTATAAATCTGATTCCAAAGATCAGGGTTATGTGGTTAAGCGTTCAGGGTCATCAGGGCTTAGATCCCAGCTTCCCCATTTATTAGGTGTATGATCCTGAGTGAGTTTCTTTTTTTAATTAATTTATTTTTAATTGAAGGATAATTGCTTTACAATATTGTGTTGGTTTCTGCCATATATCAACATGAATCAGCCATAGGTATGCATATGTCTCCTCCCTTCCACCTCCCACCCCATCCCAACCCTCTAGGTTGTCACAGAGCCCTAGTTTTTGAGTGCCCTGAGTCATAGCAAATTCCCACAGGCTATTTTACATATGATAGTCTGTATGTTTCCTGGCTACTCTCTCCATTCATTTCACCCTCTCCTCCCCGCTAACCCCATGTCCTTAAGTCTGTTCTCTGTGTCTGTGTCTCCACTGCTGCTCTGCAAATAGGTTCATCAGTGCCATCTTTCTAGATTCCATACATACGTGTTAATATACTATATTTTTTTTCTCTTTCTGACTTTGAGTTTCTTAATTGCTCTGTGATTCAGTTTCCTCATTTGCAAAGTGGGAATAATAATAGTCCCTAATTTACAGGATTACTGGGAACATTAAATCAATACTACATGTTAAATACTTAATGAGTGCCAACATTTAGTTGATACCCAATAGCTAGTATTTATTAAACCATATTTCGAAGTCTCTCAAGATGCATCACTTGTGAGACAAATCTGTAATTTCAGAGATGTTAAAAAAGTTTTATCCGTCCCACAGGGAAAGTGTTCCAAAACCAAAGATGTTTGGGAAATGTCATGTTTCTTTCCTGCCAGATATCTCCAAACCTTCAAATGCTACCTTCTAATGTGATTACCAGGGTAGTTATGGCATTCAGTGTTCCCCAGACTTAGTAGACAATGGAACCCCTTTTCCATGGAGCATGTGGAACATTGTGTGGAATATAGTTTCAGAAGTGCTCACCTGACCCAATGCATTAATGTCACAGATGGGGAAACTGAGGCCCAGAGAACAGAGGAGGCTTCCTGAAGTTACTCAGCTGGTTAAGTGATGGAGCCTAGGCCACTGAACAGCCCAACTGGAGCCTCCTCTGCTAAACCAACTACTCCCCACTTCACCTGTCATCCCTCACACTAACCCTGAGAGGTCCCCAGGAAAGGGACCCTCCCCATTGAACAGATGCAGTTCCCTGGTCACTGGATGATGGGCAGAGTAGAGCCCAGATCGGATTCCTTGGCTTCCTGCTGAAATCTATCTATACCCTAAAGACTGTGACTCTAGACAGGTGGAGGTACGTGACTAGGAGGGAACAGGTGAGCAAGGAAGGTCTGGAAGGCCTGGGGGAAGAGGGGGTCTCAGTACAGTCAAGCTCCCACCCTGGCAAACCTCACTTTCTGAAGCAGCCTTGCTGGGCCAGTCCTGGCCTCTCCCCTGGTGGGCTGAGAGGCAGGCCATCAACCGTCTGCCCACCAATCTTGGTCAAGCAGTGGGGGCAGGATGCGGGAGGAGGTATCCCAGAGGAACTGCCAAGGCCCCTCATCTCACACCTGCCCACATGCAGAGCCCATGGAATGCAGGGCAGACCTCCAGGCTCAGTGTGATTCCATTGCCAAGGCACAGCCGCGGGGACCCACTGCGCAGACTTCAGACCGCATTTATGAAGTCCACGGGGAAGTTCTTTCAGCACAGCAGTTAATTTGATGACTGCTTTGTTTTAAGAGCAGTTTGTGTTTCACTGGCTAAGGTGAATTACTCTGAGGAGCTGTTAAGCAATTCATCAACTTTTGAACCTCGGTATGATGTTTGTGGTCAAACATGACTATTCTCACAGACCGAGTGACTCCCAACCTTTTCCCCTTTGAGACACACATGATGGATGTTGTTTACCCACATGCTGGACCCACCCGCAATGGGAAAAGACTCCCTCGGATCAGCAAAAATGGTGGGAAAAAAAAAAAAAGTCTGCACCAAGTGTTGGTGGGAAAGGTTAACTTTTATACATTGCAAGTGAGAGTACCCCTGCCCGGAGAATCCCCACGGACAGAGGAGCCTGGCCAGCTACAGTCCATGGGGTCGCAAAGAGTTGGACACGACTGAGCACCTAAGCGCAATGCAGCACAGTGAGAGTATAAATTTTATAAAATATTTATTTTTATTTATGTACTTATTTGGCTATAACAGGTCTTAGTTGCAGCATGCAGGATCTTTAGTTGTGGCTTGTGGGATCTAAGAGTTCCCTGAGCAGGGATCAAACTTGGGCCTGCATTGGGAATGTAGAGTCTTAGCCACTGGACCACCAGGGAAATCCCCAAGAGTATAAATTCATATAAAATAGAGAACAATTTGGCTGCACCTGATTAAATGGAACATGTATTTCCTATAAGCCTGCAATTTCCTATAAGCCTGCAATTCTATCTTGAAGGATGTGCCAGAGAGGAGTTCAGCATGTACACAGGAAATATCTCCAAGGATATTCACTGCGGGATGTTGGTATTCATGTCAAACTGGAAACAACTCAAACGTCCATCAATAGGAGAGAGACCAAGCAAAATATAGTATAGTCACATAATGGAATATTTCACAGCAGTTAAAAGGAATGGGTTAAATATATATGTGTCATTTTGAATAGATCTCCAAAATATATTGTTGAATTAAAACAAAAATTGATATTTGGTATAAAATTTAAATTGTATTTATATAAATTTTCAAATGGAAAAATCAGTATTATGTATTTATCACAGATGTATATAAATGTTAAAAGAAAAAAAAAACCAGACTGAAAGGAACATACCACATTCATGACAGTGGTTGTCCTTAAGAAGGGGGAAAAGGAGTGAGGAGGGGTTTCAAGGACAAAGGGAACTTCATTTTCTCTGGAAGTGACGCTATCATGTCAGTTGCATCTGATGCATCTCTGAGACTCTCTTGACTTCCCCGGTCTCCCGAACTCTTAACCACTTGCTCTACCATTGGCACTACACAGCAACTGACCCTCCACAGGTCCACACAGCTCTACCTGAGGCTGACTGGTCACTCGCCCAGAATCTTGGGTTCTCCCGTCATTTCAGGGCTTGAATGAAACAGGACCTGAGATCTGGCTTCCTCAATGGTGACCTGAAGGGACCAGATATAATGCAGTAGTTCTCAACTGGGGCAATATTGCCCCAGGGGTCACATCTGGTAATGTCTAGAGACATTTTTGGTCATTATACCTGGGGGTGTGGGGATACTACTGGTATCCAGAGGGAAGATTCCAGGGATGCTGCTAAACAGCCTACAAGGCACAGGACAGCCCTCCTACAATCAAGATTCATCTAGCCCAATGTCCATAGTGCCAAGTTGAGAAACCCAGTCTAGCGGTTAAGAATAAAGACTCTAGAAAGACAAGCTGTGTGACCTCAGCTGAGTTACTTCACCTCTCTGTGTGTCCGTTTACAGATTTCTTATCTGTAAAAGCAGCATAACAATTGTGTCCACTTCATATGGTTGTTGTGAGAATTAAATGTATTAATAATTAAACACATTAATAATTTATGTCAGTAAATGGCACTCAGAGAATGTTGTGGAGGTGTAATAATAATAGTGGTAGTAACTCTGCCATGAAGAATACATGAACACAGTGATATATTTTAAGGAAGCCATTCACAAGCTTCAAGCTTCGATAGTTACAAATATTTCACAATACACTTCACAACTGACTGTAACACACTGGGGATACCAGAGGTTATGAATTCTCAGATGCACACTTTCCCCACACTTTGATGTCTCTGCATTCTGGATACATCATACAATCACTGTTGGCAGGCCATTACACACAGCTCTCTCTGTCCACACATGTACATAAACCTTGGGCATGGGGATTCCTGGCTTGGAAGGAAATTCTGGAGACAGTAGAGAAGATTCCCCCCCCGACCCCCTTTTAAGAAATGGTGTGTCACTCACTCTTGATGGCTCAGAGGACAATATTATGTGAAAATATGGTTATTAGTGATGCTGAATTAACAAGTGACTCTCTTCTGAAGGGAATTCATTTTGCTTACTTTTTTCCCCTTATGTCGGTACAAAAGTAATATATTATCAAACATCCATGTCTAAATAAATGAGAGATTTTTTTATTACAGACATGTTTAAAAATTCTACATGAGAAAGCCTTGTGTTAAAGGTAAAATTTCTTTTTTTAGTGGTACGGAAAATGGTGCATCTTACAATTGATGACATCACTGCTTTGATGAAACATGTGTAATCATACTGTAATCTTCTGAGTCCTCATAATGTGCTAATCAGATTACTTATATTATCTCATTTAATCCTCTTACTAGCCCTATAAAGTATGTGCTATTGTTGTTCATATTTTGCTATTGAATAAACAGATTCAGAAGTGAAGTAATTTGCCCAGGGTCAACAGCTGATAAGCAGAACTGGGACTCCAAAGCCTCTGGGCTCAACCTTTGTATCTTGGTGCAGAACTACAGTCAAAATCTGTATCTTTTTCCCAGGTGTGAGCAACCTAAGGAAGGGATAGTAACAGCAGAATGTGGCTGAGCCAATGTTCAGCAACCTGTGGGCTGGCTCTCCTGCTGCCATTTCTCTTTCCCTACCCCCATTTCTCACAATATACTTCACAACTGACTGTAAAGCACCACCAGACTTTGCCCAGCATAGCTCCCTCACCCAGTCCAGTGGTAAAATATAACCAGAACTGTGACCAACGTGGAGACCAGCACATTTCAGAGACTGCTGGTCTCCAAACTTCCCTAAGGAAGCAAAATTCATGTGCTGCACAGCTGAGAGGGGTTTAAAAGGACAGAGATGTTTTACAAGCTCTGGGTAAAAATCATGTGGTCCTAGGCTAAACCACATCTTTGGAATGTTTCATTTATCTCCTTTATAGTAAAGTTCTGTCTCTGCAGATTCCAGCAAATTGTGGAGCAAAAAACAGAGTCATGTAACCAAATATCCAAAGGTAATTATACAAAGGCAGATGTATCCTATTAGCATCACCACGACTTAACTCCATTCTGTGTCTCCTCTCCAGGCTGATAGGCCTTCCCAAGTCTCCCTGTGGGTTGGTGGGAAAGCAGATTGGCTGGTCACAGGGGGGTATAGGGAGATGGTAAGAATTGCATTGGGAATCTGTGTTCAAGTCGTAACGCTTGTGGGAACTTGAGCGAAACACTTGACTGTCTATGCTTCATTCCTCCCTTCAAACACGCGCCCGCCCCCCCCCCCCCCCCACACCCCTTACCCCAGGTTCTAAAACTAAATGGCAGCTCTAGCTTACTCCCTCCCATAACCCTGTGGAATCTGGTTTTCATTCTCATCATCTTTCAGGGCCTCTCAGCAGTTCCTGTGCCCTGTTTCTCTCAACAAGCATAACTACTTCCACCTGCCTTCATAATTGGTTCCTGGGACAAGAAAAGCCTCTTGACAAGCTGGACTGCCTCACATGTGTTGGATAAATACTTGAAATATGGACTTTCTCCCCCCTCAGCCACCCGTCCCCAGGGTTCAGGACTGAATGCATTGAGAAGTGCTGCTGTTTTGTGTTGCAGGAGCAGAGGTTTTGCTTTTTCCTCTGCTTTGCAACTCACTCCCTCTGATGAGTAATGAAAGAGACTGGGGTCTAGACATTCTTAGATTATTGCCTGCCCCATTCTCCTACTCAGGTCATGGAAGTTGGCAACTCCAACCACTCTTTGCATAGAGGCCTGGAGGGGGGACAAGATTTTCTGCATTTTGCAGCAACTGATGGCTAAACTGGGATGTAAGTCCTGGTGGTCTGACTGTAAGTCCAACAATCACAGTGAGAGAGAGTCAGAAGAGTCTGGGCTATGGATTCCAGTCTGGGCTATGGATTCTGACCTGAATTTAAAGCCAGCATTGCCACTGGCTTACTGTGTCTCCTCCACTTCCTTATTCCTAGAATGGAAATAATAAACACCTCATAGAACTGTGAGCATCAGGCAGGATAATGTACATGAAGTTCATGCGGTCTTTGGTTTAAAACCAGAAAAGACCCAAGTGACAACTGCTGGCACTTTAATGGGGATAGAGAGGAAGTGTGATTGTCCCACTCAAATGGGGGATTTGTGCTAAAGTAAAATACCGAGCAGGGCAGAACTCTTTTTACTGAAGGGACCTTAAATGCCCGCCCCTATCATTTAAGCATATGAAGATGTGGAAGCCACACTTTAAAAGGGGGAGAGTGCATGTGTGTTCAGCCATATCCGACTCTTTGCAACCCCATGGACTGTAGCCCTCCAGGCTCCTCTGTCTATGAGATTTTTCAGGCAAGAATACTGAAGTAGGTTGCCATTTCTTCCTCCAGGGGATCTTTCCGACCCAGGGATGGAAACTGAGTGTGACTCCTGCATTGCAGGCAGACTCTTTACAACTGTTCCACCTGGGAAGCCCATTAAAAGGGGGAATTGTGAATCAAAACTACCCTGAGTATCATATGTAAATTATACCTCAATAATGCTGATTTAAAAAAAAATTATCCCAAGATTGGAAAAGATAAAAAACCCTGATGACAGTGGGTATCAAAGGGTGTGGGAGCATCTGGTGCCCTCTGAGGAGGGCAGCTTGGCAAGATTCATCAAAATCAGTAATGTACATGCCCTTGGGTCCAGCAATTGCTCTAGCCATAGCCAGTTGTAGATGGCCTATCTTCCAGTACAGTAACCACCCCGGGGGTTCTTCATATAAAACACAGCATGCCCACTGGAGGGCAGAGCGGACGAGAGGCCGCTTCACTGAGAACCGGTTGTGCTGTGGGTGAGGCGACAGACATCATTAGTACCTTGAGGGGAAAGGATTCTCTGCCACTAGAGTTGCAGAGAGGTTGGGGTGGAGAGCAGCTCCTAGCTTTGAGGGCATCACTCCCAGAGGGCTTAGAGCCTGGCAGATCTGCTCTGCTACCTACTAGCTATACAGTCTAGCGCAAGTCATTTTGAGCTGCTTTCCTCCATCTATTCGCTGAGGATGGTAGCACCTTCTATGAAGAAGTGACATGAGGATTAAATGAAATCCACAGGATGACCTGGCTCAGTGTCTTGTGTCTGGTCAGCAAGCAGAGCAAGTTTTCTCTTCTCCAGTTTATCCTTGTATTCCTCTTCCTATTTTTGTCTCTTCACCTCTCTGCTGCCTTTTTCTTTTTAAGTTGTAGCTAACACACCCCTGCATCACACCCCAGCAGCCTGGAAGAGCAAACTTCAGACAGTAGTGGACCCAGGAGGCAACTGCTCACGTCTCAGCCTGAAGCTCCAAACTATTCTGCCCTCCCCTCCTCCCCCTGGTCCTGATTGCCTGGCACACTTAGTTGGCTGGATCCTGGCTTTAGGCTCCTGGATTTCCTCCACTTCCTGACACGGCCCCCAGCCAGCTCCCCAGTGTGGTTTTGGTTAAGCTTACACCTCTGGTGTCAGCTTCTTCCTTTCTCTGATTGTGAACCTCCCCCAACCACACACCTTAGGAGAAGAGGTGGGAATTCACTCTCCACTAGTCATATCAAAAACAGTGCGTTTTAAAAACAAAGAAGCAAACAGACAAACAAAAAACGCTTTTATTTTAAAATAATTGTAAACGCACAGAAAGTTACAAAAACACTGCAGAGGTCCTGTGTACCCTCTACCCAGCTTCCTCCCATGGTAACATTCTACATGTCGGCAGCACGCTTCTAAAATATGTGTTTGGTACTTGTGCCATCTGGCAAGGATCTAGTATAAAAAGAAGATTTAGTGGTTCAAACCTTGTCATTCACATCTTATGTTCCGTCCCTCCCTGAAAGGCCTGGTCTTTCCTTTCTCCAGGCCATGATTCACTCACTGCTTTTGCCCAGAAAGTATTCCTTATCAGCCAGAGACTCAGCGAGCTTAAGCCAAAATGGAATTTACTGGAAAGATATTGAACTGCCCCCGAATCTATGAGAACACTGGGATCAGAGCAAGGGCCAGGAGAAGGACATCCAAAATTCCTCGGTCACTTCCTCAGAAGGCTCCCACGGCAAGGAGTGCAGGTCCACCACGTTGTTTCATGTTGTTTTTCCTGTCCTTTGCCATCTCTTAATGAAGCTTCTCCGCATCAGTCCAGCCAGAAATGGCTCACGCATACAGCCCTTCCCAGCTGGATTGTGTGTCTTGAGGTGTCAGGTTTTCGATCTCTATATAGTCCATAATATTTATTCAACATAGGAAATCAAGAAGTATGAATAAATAATTTCTAGCTCTAAAGGTGGTTAGTTTACTTTACCAAATTATTTAACCTTTAAGCAAAACCAAAATGAGGGGAAGTTGCCTCCTTTCACTTCATTTTTGACTCCTCTCCTTAATGAGAGTGTCAAAGTAGTCTGTGAGTGACTTTGGCTTTTTAAATCACTGACAAAGCTTTTAAGGCGCCCATGAACTTGCAAATAACAGCTACAGAAGGTTTTAATTAGCATGATGTGGAAAAAAGTCACTTGACCTCTAGGTGCCCTTCTTTAAAAAGTGGGATAATGAGACTGGCCACCTGCCTAGCTCACGGAGGCACTTGTTTGTTAATGAGACCAGGGGTGGCAAGGTGTTTGGAGCACTTTGGTTGAAAGAAGAGGGGAAAGCTCTCCAGGTACTAACTGTTATAATGACGGTTTTAGCCAAAGACCCTGTTATATCTAGACTCCCTCTGGTGACCAATTTAGCATACTGTATATAATACATTTTGAATTAATTGGTTTCTTCAGCCTCTCAAAAGACTGGGAGTTGCCAAATGGCTGTGATTTTGCCTTCACTGAGCTGCCATGAACGCTTCTCTTGGTGGTCAGCCTTGCCATCTCTTTCATCCTGGGCCATCTCTGCCTTTGCTTTGATGCTTGACTCTCCTCAAGAGTTTTTCATTTGAAAGTCAGGCTTTTCAGTGCTGCTGTGAAGTGTGGGGAATGCCATCGTCACCGTCCTTAGATCTCCAGACATGAACATAGGGGCTGACTTATCCTGTTTGGTGCCAGAAAGCAAACCTGGGACAGGTGAGGCAGAGGAGTGCAGGTTTCAGCACAACAGAAAAGAAAATGTTTTACAGTCACAGCCCATTGTTCATCGACTATACTCCCAATACAAAGTAAGATGTTTAATTTTAAAAAAAATTAAAACATAAAAGAAAATGTTTCCATGATCATACTCACGTAGTCAACAAGCATCTCGTGGTCAGGGCCCTGGCACCAGAGACAGAGCCTGCTTGGTGAGGGGGCTTGGTGTGTAGACATCTGAATGTCCTCCAGTGAGTTTTAACAGAAAAGGGTTTATAATGGTAGACTGTGCTTAGCATCAGTTCCGCCGTCTTCTTTGTCTTCTAATGACGAGACTGGAAAGCTAATCTGTGTTTGCCAGGCTTGCAGGTGGGCTGGCACAGAAGGTAGAGATGAGGAGGAAGCCACAATTTTGCTGGGTCTACCGATTTTTTCAGCGGCCCTTGCAGAAATTTTGGTGTCCAATCACTAACTTTGTAAGTATTGGGAAGCAGAGTATGACAGATTCACTGGCAGAGGCTAGCAGGTACAGTGTGCCTCTGAAGCTGCAACTGTGGTTGTGGTTTCTAATCACGGTGGCCTCATGGTTGTGACGGTTTGATAACCATAGAGGCTTCTGGATGGTGGCAGCATCCGTGTGGTACTGGAGCCATTGGCGTCCTGATCATTGACGAGGTAGCAGCTGCCCTGAACCCTCTCAGAGTCATTCACGTGACTTCAACCTACGAGGTGTCTTCAGCTTTAAGCCCTTTCCTACCCTGTAGTGAATCATTTTCTGCTTAAATGAACTAGAGGGGATTCTCTCCTTTACTAGAGAGTCCTTGCTGATACAAAGAGATACATAGAGCCTAACAAACCACTGGGATGCTGTCTAGTCTGAGTTTACAAGTGCAATTCACAAAACTACTCTGCAGAGCTGAGCGACTGAGGGCGTTGTTATTATGTGACAATCAGGATGCTGTCCTCCCCTGCTCACCCCAGAATCAGGCCAACTCTACCCCTTTCTGTGCCAGCAAAACAGATGTCCTTGCCCCACCTCTTTCTCCACATAATTCAGTTCTGAATGAGTCTCAGATGAATGCATTTGACCAGCAGACTGTAAATTATAACCAGATCCTGCCCAACTGAAGAGCTTGGAAATGTAATCATTAGTGGTTCAGCCCCTACAGTCCAAAAAGGAATCATGTGAGTCAGTCCACAGTGTTCGCTACAGAATCACCGACATTTAGGGCTGGGAGACCTCTTAGGAGACTACTTCAGCCTTCAGAGACAGATGAACTTGCGTTGTCCAAGACAGAGTCAAAAACCAAAATTCATGAATACAAACATCCATCTCAGTGCCCTGTCTACCTGCTCCACTTTCTCCGTCTGAAGTTTTGGAAGGAATTCCTGCATTTGTTGGGAGTCTAGACCACATATAACTAGTGTCCTGGTATCTATAATGTTTTTCCAAAAAGAAGAAACTATGGGATTCAGAAAATGTCTTTCCTCTGAGTTAGGCTAACCTGGTTTCAAATCCTGACTGCTACCTGTTGCCTGTGTGGCCTTAGACAAGTCACTTACCCTCTCTGAACTTCAGTTTCCTCCTCCTAATGCCTGTTTTAATTGGTTTTTGCAATGACTAACATGTTGAAAGCACCTGGCATGTAGTAAGTGCTCAATAAATGTTAGTCCTGTGATTCCCAGCTTTTTGGTATTCAGTCAACAAGTAATTACATTTTTGTGCAATATGAAAGTATTTCCTAAAAGAGCAAGAGAATTAAGAATTCTCAGATTTTGGATTTCCCAGGCAGTACAGTGGATAAGAATCTGCCTGCCAATGCAGAGGACGTAGGTTCAATCTCTGGTCCAGGAAGAGTCCACATATTGTGAGCCACAGCTCAGAGCTGAAACCCGTGAGCCACAACTACTGAAATCTGCGTGCTTTAGGGCCCGCAACAAAGAAGTAGCCCCCACTCTCTAGAACTGGAGAAAGCCCTTGAATGTCGATGAAGACCCAGCACAGCCATAAATAAATAAAATTATATTAAAAAAAGAATTCTCAGATTTTGCCATGGAAACTTAACCTTTGAGCTGCTGCATAAGCCTGCAAGCATCTCCAGGCCCATACTGATGTTGGAAATTTTTCAGGCAATTGCCCCTGTGTAAGTTCTGTCTAGGGTGAGAATCCTAGGCAAGTTTAGTGCCTTTCATAAGTTTGGTGTTTATTCATTACGAAGCAGAATAGAGGCCCGTCAGGACCTGTTGCAGGAGTATGTACTGGCGGAGACTGCTCCTAAGATGTGTGACTTGGGACTGAACCGAAGGAAACCTCTATCTCAGGGCAATGTGATGCTTCCCATGGGGAACACGTGCTCTCCCAAGCCTGTCTTCTTTCTTATTCTTTCCAGGGACAACTGATGGGGCTCAGACAAAAGAGCTGTGCCCCAAGAATCACTGGAAAACTGGGTCTCCCCTCCCCTTTTCTCTCTCTCTGGGCCTCAGCTGCTTCATCTAACAAAAAGAGCTGGAGGGACTTCCCTGGAGATCCAGGGGTTAAGACTCTGTGGTTCCACTGCAGGGGGGACAGGTCCCCTGTGCCACACCAAAAAAAGGCTAGAAGACTCTATATCCCGGTGCAAGCCTCCATCTCCCTCCCAGTGCTCAGATCTATGATTCTGAGACTTAACGGTGGGCTCACCGTCTAGAGGGAAAGACATCCTGGGACCCAGGAGATAATATACAAAGGCCCCTACTTATGCAGAGCACCTGTAATCCAAACAGAGTCTTATCCCTAATGATCTCATGAACTATACACATTGGGCTGACAGCTTGTACAGGTCTAGTTTCTAAACTCAGCACAAAGTAAAATCCTCTGTAGTCGGAATTACCCTTGAAAATCCCTAAAGTTGTGTACACATTGCATGACAAGATCATCTTTCAGTAATATCAGTACAGCCAATTTTTCTTCTAATTTGGGATATTTGAACACCAGATACAGTAGCGGGCTTGTGTCTGGGGGCTGTGTTGTAGGAAAATAGAAAATGCTCAGTGCTATAAACACACCTAGTGCTGGGAGATTGATACTCACAGTACTGAGGTCCCCTGAGGGGAGAGACCCAGGGCTGGGCAGGCAAAGCAAAGACTAGAAGAAGGACAAGGAACGGTCCTTGATGCCAGGAGCAGGGCAACGTGTACGGTGGGGCTCCAAAAGGTCAAAGGCCAGCACGTTGGAAGAGGGATTCCAGAGATCAGGCCAAAGCGAAGCAGCCATGCTGAAGGGGTCTTCGGCCACCCTGCCAAGCCCTCTCAACCCAGCCACCCTTCCGCACAGCACTGCCTGGGCTTAAAGGGCCCTTCCCATAAGTCTGCAAAGAGATCTTCCAGAAAAGGCTCAGAAAAGGATGTCATCCACATTGAGAGAGAAGTGGTCCTACTGAGATGTGGAAGACTGGGAAGACTTCAGAAAAACAAGGACACGGGGCGCTGGGTGGGTCTGTATAGCTGGGGAGGACGGGGCTGGTGTTCTGGCATGGGAGACAAGTGGGAGGCAGGGCAACAGAGCCAAAGCAGAAATTCTGAGGTGGGGAAGCTGGGGACCTGCTAGATGGCCATGTGAGATGATACAGCTGGAAAGGTGAGAAATTAACAAGCATGGAAACAGGTGTTCTGAACTGTACCAGAGGGCTCAAATATCAGACCGGGGACTTTGGCCTTTGTGTAGAGACTAGGGATTTTAAGCAGGAAAATTACTGTGATCAAAGTTGATTCTGAAACCCTGGGCAGAGGGGTGCAGGTGGATGCCAGGTTAGAAGGTCAAGTTGGAATTCACATTAGAGATCAGTCAGGTCCCAGGAACCTGGGAGTCAAACTTGAATTCCTGCCATGCAACACTATATTGATTCCCTAGAGCTCTTTCTGACTGTCAGGACCAAGTCACCCCATTTCCAAGACACACAAAGGTATTCTGGGTCCTAAAACTAGGGAGCAGTGTGAGTTTTTGTTTGGCCCAGAACTGAGATGCCTTCCCAAGAGCTCTGGGGCTCTCTGCTGCATGGATTTGAGGAGCTTGTCTGGCTTCTGCTTTTATTTTATTTTTTTTTTTTATTTTGGCTGTGCTGGGTCTTCCTTGCGGCATGTGGGCTTTTCTTGTTGTTGATACAGGCTCTGGAGCACAGGCTCAGTAGTTGTGGCTTAGTTGCCCCAAGACACCTGGGATCTTAGTTCCTGGACCAAGGATCAAATCCGAGTCCCCTGCATTGCAAAGCAGATTCTTAACCACTAGGCCACTAGGGCAGTCCCTAGCTTCTGTTTTTAAACAATTTCTCAGAATCGCTGTTTCTGACACCATAAGGCATACCTTCAATTGGTAAAAACCTTTCCAATTTGAACCTTTAAGTGCTCAGTTAATTGAAGTCACTGGTTGGATCTCCTTGCAGTCCAAGGGACTCTCAAGAGTCTTCACCAACACCACAGTTCAAAAGCGTCAATTCTTCGGCACTCAGCAAATACTTTGGCCACCTCATGCGAAGAGTTGACTCATTGGAAAAGACCCTGATGCTGGGAGGGATTAGGGGCAGGAGGAGAAGGGGGCGACAGAGGATGAGATGGCTGGATGGCATCACTGACTCAATGCACATGAGTGTGAGTAAACTCCGGGAGTTGGTGATGGACAGGGAGGCCTGGCGTGCTGTGATACATGGGGTCGCAAAGACTGAGCAACTAAACTGACTGACTGACTGACTAACTGAAGTCACAGAGATGGATTTGACCAGAGATCAGTAGAGGTCCCTGCCTCTGATGTTCTCCACTCTGCATTCAGAAAAACAAGTTAGTTATGCTCTTTGAGTTTGCCTATGCGGTGAATTGATTCATGCATCCACTCAACAAATATTTACTGAACACCTCACATGTGCCAAGTCTAGGCATCAGGGATCAAGCCCCTACCCTCATGGAGCCCATATTCTAGTAGGAGATAGACAGAAACAGTGAGTTAAATGTATAGCATGTGAGATCATTATAAGTGCTACAGAGAGGAATAAAGCAGAGTAATGAGCATAAGGAGAGCTGGGGTATGCCAAATGTGTTGGGTGGTCAGGAAGAACCTGAGCAGGTCAGATGGAGCAGGGAGCCAGAGAAAGTGAAGGGCAAGTCATACGGATATCTGGGAGGAGTGCTCCAGGCAGAGAGACCTGCAAGTGCGCAGGTCTGGAGAATGGACTGTGCTTGGTGTTTGAAGAATAGCAAAGAGACCAGTGAGGCTGCTGTGGAGTGATGGGGGAGGAGAGAAGGTGGGAGGTCAAGAAAGGGAGCAGGGACTTTCCTGGTGGTCCAGTGACTAAGACTCCCTGTTTCCAATGCATGGGGCCTGGGGTTCGATCCTTGGTCAGGGAACTAGATCCCACATGCTGCAACCAAGAGTTTGCACTGCTACAACTTAAAAAAAAAAAAAAAAAAGGGATCCTGCACATGGCAACAAAGATCAAAGATTCTTTGTGTGGCAACTAAGATTGGCACAGTCAAATAAATAAATACATAATTTTTAGAAAGGTGGGGGGCAGATCACATAGGACCTTGGAGGCCACAGTGAGGACTTTGGCTTTTACTCCAAGATGGGAGCCAGTGCAGACTTCTGAGCAGAGGGTGACAAGAGCTAGCTCCCTCTGGACAGACTCCCTCTGGCTGTTGTTTTGAGACCAGTCAGGAAGCCACTACAATAATCTGGTGGTAGTTCTTTTCAGTGGGGCAAGAACAGACATTTGCAGGAGTAAGGCCCAGGGGGCCTGGGACTTGGGATGGAAAACTTAGCTTTTAACAACATGAGCTTTAAATGAACAGCCCCCAGATGAATGCTCTCCCTTAAATCTGACCCATCTAGTCCAGCCCTGGGCTCTGAAAGCCATTCTGCAAGAAGGGTTGATGCAGTGTTTTGAGTGGGGGTAAACTCTTAGAATAGATTATCAAGCCTAGTAGGATGGCTGCTTTGAATGGGCCATTTGGGTGTCCTAAGCATAAAAAAAAAAAAAAAAGCAGTTTTCATTGCCATGTTGGAGGATACAACTGGGAACTTGATTGCTCCCTCAATGTTTGATTCACCACTGACGCCAAGATCTTACTGTCGCCGTAGCACTACCAGACAATGCCTCATGCTGCTGCCTCCCAGAGGCTACTTGCCTAGTTGCAGCCTACGACGTGCCTCCAGAAGGACACGTGCGTTCTCTGGGCGCAAACCATCGGATCCACGTGCAGAGCAGCAGAGCGAGCCCTGGGAGGATGGAGAGGTGACTGTAAGATGCCCAGCCCCGGGGCACCTGGCCTGCATTTCCAGAAGGGATGTGGGAATGGGGACCCTGCTTTCCCATTTTGCTAGGCTCTCATCTCACTGGGTAACTCACTGGTGGAACTCCAGTAAGACCCATGCTCAAACAGCAAGCCCTTAAACTGGACAGTTTTCCATTTTCCCTTCTTCCTCTGACCTTGTAAAAGGGCTTATGAAATCTATATATTAAATGGAATATGGTCTCCATATCATTCCTTATTCCTTTTAGATCCCTACACCCTTCCTCACTCTTTCCCCAAACATCCCTTCTGGCATCCAAGGAAACCTACAAAAGCACACTGTGATTGGGATGGGGAATACATGTAAATCCATGGCTGATTCATGTCAATGTATGACAAAAACCACTACAATATTGTAAAGTAATTAGCCTCCAACTAATAAAAATAAATGAAAAAAAAAAAAAACCACACTGCAAGGCTCCTTCTGGGCTTGACTTTCCTGACTGTGCCCCAAGATTTTTGGAGCATTTTTTTCTTCTTTTGCTCGCATCAAAACTGACCACTCCTAGTTCCATCAATTAATGAGTACTAACAAGGAATCTTATTTTTCCACTTTTCTGGAACCTTGGTTTTTAAACCTGTACAGCAGGGTTAATGATAAGATTTATCTTCAAGATTATTATCAGGATTCCAAATTCTTTATGCAAACCATCTGGAGAGCATTTGAGGTATTTGATAAATAGCAGACATTAGTTTAGAA
Source organism: Dama dama (assembly GCF_033118175.1). Classification (NCBI taxonomy): domain Eukaryota; kingdom Metazoa; phylum Chordata; class Mammalia; order Artiodactyla; family Cervidae; genus Dama; species Dama dama. Next base: position 39,141,766 of record NC_083693.1, read on the forward strand.
TGGACTCAGCATATATGTCATCTTCTCTAAGAAATCTTTGGTTCCCACCAAGTGGGGTTAAATGTTTGTCATCTGTTTTTCAGAGTCTATGGAAGTAATTCACTGAGTACTGGATATACGTCCACAACAGGGTAGACTCCTGTGGTCAGCAGAATAATCCCCTCTACCCCACCTCCCAAGATGCCCACATGCTAATCCCTGGAACCCGTTATATTACATGGCAAGAGGGAATGAAGGCTGCAGATGGAATTAAATTGTTAATCAGCTGACCTTAAAATGGGGAGACTATCCTGGATTATCCAGTTGGCCCAATATAATCACAAATCTCCTTAAAAAGTGAAAGAGGGGGACAGGAGAGTCATAGGAAGAGATGTGATGATAGAAGCCAGAGGTCCAAGTGAGACCATTCCTGGCCTTAAAGATGCAAGGGAACCCCTAGCCAAGGAATCAGAGCAGCCTCTAGAAACTGCAAAAGGTAAGAAAAGTGATTCTTCCCTAGCGTCTACAACAGAAACGCAGCCCTACCAATTCCTTGATTTGAACCCAGTGAAATCCATTTCAGACTTCTGGACTCCAGAACTTTAAGACAACAAAATTGTGTTGTTTAAGCCACAACATCTGTAATAATTTGTTACAGCCTCTGTTAGGAACCAATACAATCCCTCACATACATCTATCACATTATCAAAGTCGTTGTTGTTATTATTCCCAGTTTACAACTGGAAAGGCTGCAGCTCAGGGAAGTAATTTGTCCAAAGTTGCACAGCTAATAAATAGCTATCAGATCTTTCAATGCACATTACAACAAACAAACAAAACACAAATTGCTTCCACCTATGAAGAGGGGGTTATTGGCTCACATAACTGAAAAAAGTTCCAGAGGAGGTAATTGTGGCGAACAGGCCAGGCTTGATCCACAAGCCAAAAGGATGACACCAAGATTCAATATTTCTGTCTCTTATGCCTATTTTCCACAGTCTTGGCTTTATTCTCAGGTTTCACACAGTGAACCCCACGGCTCTAGGATCACCACTGTGGTTGCAAAAAATGGCTACAGCAGTTCTAGATATCACAACCTCACTCCCTATAACTTCTAGAGGCAAAAAGAAAGCTTCCTTTTTTCAGGTAGCCCAGCAAAACTCTTGTAGTGATTTGTTGCTTCTCATTATGTTAATCCTCAATTTCTGAACTAAATACTGAGCGTCCTGGTGGACCTATGAATGGGGGTGCTGGGGAAGGGTTGAATTGCCCAAAAGGAGATCAGAGTCATTTGGGCAGGAGAAACAGGAAATGGATATCAAATATCAACAATGCTGGATGGGAAAGGTCCATCACAAAGTTTCTGAGTTCAAACGCTGCAGTCTTCTAGTAAAGTCATTTTCTGACTCTTTGGGAACTTGGTCATTGTCTGTTTACCTTTCAGTGAGGCTCAGGGACAAGCCTGGAGTCATCCTAATCTCCTCTCTGTCCCCTTCTCCTAGCCCAGGGCCTGGCTGAGAGCAACCACCAGAGAAATGTTTGTTGGTCACTGGGGCTGCTTGCTCCGGAGATGTGAACCATTCAAGAAGTGCTACCTTTTTCTGATTCTGTATGGCGTCATGATGATGCCCAAGCAGGGTAAATGTTTTTGAAAAAATGCAAGTACTTCAATGGGCATAAGCAGTGGATTGAATTTAACCCAGTTTGAGTTGGAGGTTTCTTTTGTTTGCGTGTAGAAACATTCTGAGGCTTCCCAGGTGGAGCTATTGGTAAAGAACCCACCTGCCATTGCAGGAGACATGAGATGTGGATTCGATCCCTGGGTTGGGAAGACCCCCTGGAGGAGGGCATCGCAACCCACTCTAGTATTCTTGCCTGGAGAATTCCATGGACAGAGGAGCCTGGCAGGCTACAGTCCATGGAGTCACAAAGAGTTGAACATTACTGAATTGACTTAGCACGCGTGCATGCAAAAACATCCTAACTGATACAAATGCCTTATAGGGATGTTCTGAGAACATAAGTGAGATAATATATGTAAACTACTTAACAAGTTTTAATGGGTATTAGCTATTATTACTTTTATTACCATTTACAGTGACATTATCTATTTACGAGCCTCTCAAGGGCAGGTTGAATCCATCCCACTCTTTTTTCTTTTTTATTACTTATTTATTTGGCTGCACAGTGTCTTTGTTGTAGCGTGTGAACTCTTAGTTGCAGCATGTGGTATCTAGTTCCCTGACCAGGGATGGAACTTGTGTCCCTGCATTGGGAGCACAGAGTCCTAGCCACTGGACCACCAGGGAAGTTCCCCTCCCCATTCTTGAATGCAGTAAGTAATACTTAAATAATGGTTGAACCAAATGAGAGTATCCAGGGCACCACTTTACAAGGCTCGTTTCCATCAGTTGAATTTTTAAATGTGAGTTATAGTTTCAAATTTATATGATAGCTTGCTATTTACAAAATTCCTAGAGAAAATTACTTTTGAAAGCTGAGTCATTTCATAATTCAAATAGTTGTTGTTCAGTCCCTAAGTCGTGTCTGACTCTTTGCAACCCTATGGACTATATAGCTTGCCAGGTTCCTCTGTCCTCCACTATCTCCTAGAGTTTGCTCAAATTCGTGTCCATTGAGTCGGTGATGCTATGTAACTATCTCTTCCTCTGTCGTCCCCTTCTCCTCCTGCCTTCAATCTTTCCCAGGGTCTCCTCCAGTGAGTCAGCTCTTCACATCAGGTGATCAAAGTATTGGAACTTCAGCTTCAGCATCAGTCCTTCCAATGAATATTCAGGACTGATTTCCTTTAGGATGGACTGGTTGGATCTCCTTGCAATCCAAGGGACTCAGTCTTCTCGAGCACCACAGTTTGAAAGCAGAGACCTTTAGGAAGTCTAATGTGATAGGATACCCTGATTCCTTTCGTGAGAGGAACAAAGGAAAGTGTATATGTCCTAAGAGGAAACATACAATCACAGACTATGTAAAATAATTCTTTAACCTGGAAGAGCACTTGCTTCAACTAATTAGTTTTACAGCTGAGGCCTGATAGATTCTTTCATTTGGATATGACAACACAATGGGTTTGGGGCTGAGCTGGGACTGAAATCCTAGTCTCCTGACTATTCTACTATGCTGGCTCCACTGCACCTTGGATATTCCAAGAAGGTATTTGTATTAGTGTCCAGCAGCTACCATAACAAAATACAACAAACTGGATAGCTTCCACAACAGGAATGTATTGTCTCACAGTTCTGGAGGCTGGAAAAGAAGGTGTAGGGAGGGTCGGTTCCTTCAGAGAGAGAGCTGTGAAGCAGAAATCTGTTCTAAGCCTTTCTCCTTAGCATGTAGGCACGTCGTCCTGATCTCTGCCTTCATGTTCACATGGAGATTTCCCTGCGTGTGTCCCTCTCTTCACACGGCTGCCTCCCCTTTGTTTATCCACATCCCTGTTTTCTCATAAGGACACCAGTCATTGGGGTCCCCACAGGAGACACAGTCATAAGGACACAATCATAAGACCCACCCCAGAATGTGTGCATGTACGCGTGCGTGCTTGTAAGCCACTCGGTTGTGTCTGGCACTTCGTGACCTCGTGGACTGTAGCCAGCCAGGCTCCTCTGTCCATGGGGATTCTCCAGGCAAGAATATTGGAGTGGGTTACCATGCCTGACATCATCTTAACTAATTTCATCTTCAATGACCCTATTTCCAAATCAGGTCACACTCTGAGGTACAAGGGGGTTAGGACTTTAACATATGAATTTGGGGGGCGGGGCACAATTCAACTCGTAACACTACTTCTGAAAGTCCTATGTCATTTTACTGATGGCAATTCTGCGTTTTCCCTTGGAAAAGGAAATACGGATCTGAGGAATAAGAGTCTTTTCTATTTTTTTACGTTTTATCTCAGTTCCAAGGATAGGGTTCTGCCCTTGCAAGACTGCATTGACATTCTTAACCACCTGCTGGCAAGAGACATGGAGAAGGCAACGGCATCCCACTCCAGTACTCTTGCCTGGAAAGTCCCATGGACGGAGGAGCCTGGTAGGCTGCAGTCCATGGGGTCACGAAGAGTCGGACATGACTGAGCGACTTCACTTTCACTTTTCACTTTCATGCATGGAGAAGGACATGACAACCCACTCCAGTGTTCTTGCCTGGAGAATCCCAGGGACGGCAGAGCCTGGTGGGCTGCCGTCTATGGGGTCGCACAGAGTCGGACATGACTGAAGCGATTTAGCAGCAGCAGCAGGCGAGAGACAAGAATATGGGTGAGTTTTCTAAAAACTTTTACTGTGTGGTCTACTCTTGTCAGCTGAAGGAAGGAAACTCTTAACTGTGTTCCATTTGACTAGATGGGTAGAACACGTGGTTACCTGCTTTGGGCGTACAATGGCTCCCTTTGATTCCTCATGCTGAGGGCGGGCAGCCAACTGCTCTTATTTACCTGTCATCAGGCTCAGCTGTGGCTTCCAAGGTGACCTGCCGAATGGCAAGTGTTCATTTTCATCATGATGCTGGTTTTCTAAGACATGGTCTTTATTTCAGAACTATTAATAATCAAATAGGTGTTCCTGTTTAGAAGTAAAGTGTAGATTAGAAGGAGACGCAAGACTTAGCTATTGGGAGGCCTTACTGAGAAGATTTAGAAAGATGTGGGAGCCTGCATCCCCCCGCCCCACACAGTAACTGAGAACATGTTTAACCACAAAGCTGTGGAAGGGTAAAAACACAATCGCTAGAGTCCCACAGACTTAGGCTTACCCTGATTTTATGGTTGCCTCAGTTACAAAAGAGAGAACTAAATAAAATCAGGTGCCTCCTGATATGATAACCTGAAGAGGACACAACATTGCTTATACAGTGCCCCTGCCAAAAGTGCAGTGGGTGTTCAGTTGCTAACCTGTGTCTGACTCTTTGCGACCCCACGGACTGCAGTATGCCAGGATCCTCTGTCTCTCACTGTCTCCTAGGATTTGCTTGAATTCATGTCCAGCCAAAAGTGCATACTCTAAATTTAATCATAAAGAAACAACCAGGCAAGCCCAAATTAAAGGGCATGCTGCATAACAACAGGACAGTATTCTTCAAAAATGTTAATGTCATACAAGAAAATGGTATTCTTCACAGAACTAGAACAAATAATTTCACAATTTGTATGGAAATACAAAAACCTCGAATAGCCAAAGCAATCTTGAGAAAGAAGAGTGGAACTGGAGGAATCAACCTGCCTGACTTCAGACTCTACTACAAAGCCATAGTCATCAAGACAGTATGGTACTGGCACAAGACAGAAATATAGATCAATGGAACAGAATTGAAAGCGCAGAGATAAATCCACGTACCTATGGACACCTTATCTTCGACAAAGGAGGCAAGGATATACAATGGAAAAAAGACAACCTCTTTAACAAGTGGTGCTGGGAAAACTGATCAACCACTTGTAAAAGAATGAAACTGGAACACCTTCTAACAACATACACAAAAATAAACTCAAAATGGATTAAAGATCTAAATGTAAGACCAGAAACTATAAAACTCCTAGAGGAGAACATAGGCAAAACACTCTCCGACATAAATCACAGCAGGATCCTCTATGACCCACCTGCCAGAATATTGGAAATAAAAGCAAAACTAAACAAATGGGACCTAATGAAACTTAAAAGCTTTTGCACAACAAACAAACTATAAGCAAGGTGAAAAGACAGCCCTCAGAATGGGAGAAAATAATAGCAAACGAAGCAACAGACAAAGGATTAATCTCAAAAATATACAAGCAACTCCTGAAGCTCAATTCCAGAAAAATAAATGACCCAATCAAAAAATGGGCCAAAGAACTAAACAGACATTTCTCCAAAGAAGACATACAGATGGCTAACAAACACATGAAAAGATGCTCAACATCACTCATTATCAGAGAAATGCAAATCAAAACCACAACGAGGTACCCTTACACGTCAGTCAGGATGACTGCTATCCAAAAGTCTACAAGCAATAAATGCTGGAGAGGGTGTGGAGAAAAGGGAACCCTCTTACACTGTTGGTGGGAATGCAAACTAGTACAGCCACTATGGAAAACAGTGTGGAGATTTCTTAAAAAACTGGAAATAGAACTGCCATATGACCCAGCAATCCCACTTCTGGGCATACACACTGAGGAAACCAGATCTGAAAGAGACACGTGCACCCCAATGTTCATCGCAGCACTGTTTATAATAGCCAGGACATGGAAGCAACCTAGATGCCCATCAGCAGATGAATGGATAAGGAAGCTGTGGTACATATACACCATGGAATATTACTCAGCCATTAAAAAGAATTCATTTGAACCAGTCCTAATGAGATGGATGAAACTGGAGCCCATTATACAGAGTGAAGTAAGCCAGAAAGATAAAGAACATTGGATGGTGGAGGAGTAGGACGGGGAGACCACTTTCTCTCCTACAAATTCATCAAAAGAATAACTGAACGCAGAGCAAACTTCGCAAAACAACTTCTGATCGCTAGCTGAGGTCATCAGGCGCCCAGAAAAGCAGCCCATTGTCTTCGAAAGGAGGTAGGACAAAATATAAAAGATAAAAAGTGAGACAAAAGAGCTAAGGACGGAGATCCGTCCCTGGAAGTCTTAGGCAGCATTGCTTGGGGTAGGGTCCCGGCCTGAGTGCCCTGAGGACAATCGGAGGGAGCTTCTGTGAGTTGCCAACTTGAACTGTGGGAGACCAAAAGAGAGAGAGTAAATTAACCGGCCTGAACACACTGCAGGCCGTTAGCAGAACAAAGAGACCGAGAAAGTCCAGAGAAGAGCTCGCAGGCTGCGGACCGGCCCAGCCCCGCCGGAGGCAGGAGGCAGGGGGGAGGGGAAGGTCGCGGCGAGACACAGGGCGCAGGCACCCGACCGGCGCGGGCGGGGACTGGGGCTGGGGACGCGGAGGGCAGAAGGCGCAAGCACCCGACTGGCGCCATCAGAAACTGAGACTGGGTCCGCGGAAGGGAGGGGGCGCGCCACACCTGGGGAGAGTGCGCCCACCAAGGCCCTGGCTGTCTGGACCGCTCTGACGGGGAAGGCACAGAGAGCAGGCGCAGCTTTTCGTTCCGCGCTTTTGTGGAACACCCGAGGGCTGGAACCGCGCGCAGCGTGGGGCGTGCTCCATATAGAACAGCCGGGAGCCTGAGCAGCGCAGACGGAGAAAGCAGCGTCAGCCCCTCCCAGCAGCGCCAGCCCGTCCTGGCAGCGCCAGCCCCTCCCTGCCCCGCAGAGCGACGGAACTAGCTACCTGAATAAGAGTCCACCTCCGCCCGCCTGTGTCAGGGCGGAAATGAGGCTCTGAAGAGACCTGCAAACAGAAGCCAAATAAACAAAGGGAACCGCTTCAGAAGGGACTGGTGCAACAGATTAAAATCCCTGTAGAAAACACTGACTACACCGGAAGGGGCCTGTAGATATGGAGAAGTGTAAGCTGGAACGAGGAGCTATATGAAACTGAGCCGAACCCACACTGACCGCAACAGCTCCAGAGAAACTCCTAGACATAATTTTACTTTTTTCTCTTTTTTTAAATTTTTTTTATTTTTTGTTTTTTCTCTTTTATTTTCCTTTAAAATCCCCTATTACTCCCCCATTACTCCTTAACTTTCATTTCCATAGATTTTTATGATTTTTTTAATTAGGGAAAAAAAATTTTTTTTTCTTTTTTTTTTTCTTTTTCTTTCTTTTTTTTTTTCTTTTTTCATCTTTTTTTTCTTTCCTTTTTCTCTTCTATTTTCTATTTTTCTTTTTCTCTTATTTCTTTTAAAGTCCTCTAGTACTCCTCTACTACTCCTTAATTTTCATTTTCAATACACTATAACCTTACAAAAAAAAAAAAAAAAGAGAAGCCCTATTTTTAAACCAAAGATTATTCTCTCCCAATCTTGACTCTCTGTTTTCTACCTCAGAACACCTCTATTTCCTCCTTTCCCCTTCTCTTCCCAATCCAATTCTGTGAATCTTTGTAGGTGACTGGGCTACGGAGAACACTCTGGGAACAGACAGCTGCATAGATCTGTCTCTCTCCTCTTGAGTCCCCTTTTTTCTCCTCCTGCTCATCTCTATCTCCCTCCTCCCTCTCCTCTTCTTCATGTAACTCTGTGAACCTCTCTGGGTGTCCCTAATGGGGGAGAATCTTTTAGCCATTAACCTAGAAGTTTTCTTATCAGGGCTGTATAGTTGGAGAAGTCCTGAGACTACAGGAAGAATAAAACTGAAATCCAGAGGCAGGAGACTTAAGCCCAAAACCTGAAAACACCAGAAAACTCCTGACTACATGGAACTTTAAGTAATAAGTGACTGTCCAAAAGCCTTCATACCTACACTGAAACCAACCACCACCCAAGAGCCAATAAGTTTTAGAGCAAGACATACCACGCAAATTCTCCAGCAATGCAGGAACATAGCCCTGAACATCAACATACAGGCTGCCCAAGGTCACACCTAACACATAGACCTATCTCAAAACTCATTACTGGGCACTCCATTGCTCTCCAAAGAGAAGAAATCAAGTTCCATGCACCAGAACACTGACGCAAGCTTCCCTAACCAGGAAACCTTGACAAGCCAATCATCTAACCCCACCCACTGGGTTAATCCTCCACAATAAAAGGGAACCACAGACCTCCAGAATACAGAAAGCCCACTCCAGATACAGCAATCTAAACAAGATGAAAAGGCAAAGAAATACCCAACAGGTAAAGGAACATGAAAAATGCCCACCAAGTCAAACAAAAGAGGAGGAGATAGGGAATCTACCTGAAAAAGAATTTAGAATAATGATAATAAAAATGATCCAAAATCTTGAAAACAAAATGGAGTTACAGATAAATAGCCTGGAAACAAAGATTGAAAAGATACAAGAAATGTTTAATAAAGACCTAGAAGAAATAAAAAAGAGTCAATTAAAAATGAATAATGCAATGAATGAGATCAAAAACACTTTGGCGGGAACCAAGAGTAGAATAACGGAGGCAGAAGATAGGATAAGTGAGGTAGAAGATAAAATGATGGAAATAAATGAAGCAGAGAGGAAAAAAGAAAAAAGGATCAAAAGAAATGAGGACAACCTCAGGGACCTCTGGGACACTGTGAAACGCCCCAACATTCGAATCATAGGAGTTCCAGAAGAAGAAGACAAAAAGAAAGGCCATGAGAAAATACTCGAGGAGATAATAGCTGAAAACTTCCCTAAAATGGGGAAGGAAATAGCCACCGAAGTCCAAGAAACCCAGAGAGTCCCAAACAGGATAAACCCAAGGCGAAACACCCCAAGACACATATTAATCAAATTAACAAAGATCAAACACAAAGAACAAATATTAAAAGCAGCAAGGGAAAAACAACAAATAACACACAAAGGGATTCCCATAAGGATAACAGCTGATCTATCAATAGAAACCCTCCAGGCCAGAAGGGAATGGCAGGACGTACTGAAAGTAATGAAAGAGAATAACCTACAACCTAGATTACTGTATCCAGCAAGGATCTCATTCAGATATGAAGGAGAATTCAAAAGCTTTACAGATAAGCAAAAGCTGAGAGAATTCAGCACCACCAAACCAGCTCTTCAACAAATGCTAAAGGATCTTCTCTAGACAGGAAATGCAGAAAGGTTGTATAAACGTGAACCCAAAACAACAAAGTAAATGGCAACGGGACCACACCTATCAATAATTACCCTAAATGTAAATGGGTTGAATGCCCCAACCAAAAGACAAAGATTGGCTGAATGGATACAAAAACAAGACCCCTATATATGCTGTCTACAAGAGACCCACCTCAAAACAAGAGACACATACAGACTAAAAGTGAAGGGCTGGAAAAAAAATATTTCATGCAAACGGAGACCAAAAGAAAGCAGGAGTCGCAATACTCATATCAGATAAAATAGACTTTCAAATAAAGGATGTGAAAAGAGACAAAGAAGGACACTACATAATGATCAAAGGATCAATCAAAGAAGAAGATATAACAATTATAAATATATATGCACCCAACATAGGAGCACCGCAATATGTGCGGCAAACACTAACGAGTATGAAAGAGGAAATTAATAGTAACACAATAATAGTGGGAGACTTTAATACCCCACTCACAACTATGGATAGATCAACTAAACAGAAAATTAACAAGGAAACACAAACCTTAAATGACACAATGGACCAGCTAGACCTAATTGATATCTATAGGACATTTCACCCCAAAACAATCAACTTCACCTTTTTCTCAAGTGCACATGGAACATTCTCCAGAATAGATCACATCCTGGGCCATAAATCTGGTCTTGGAAAATTCAAAAAAATTGAAATCATTCTAGTCATCTTTTCTGACCACAGTGCAGTAAGATTAGATCTCAATTACAGGAAAAAAATTGTTAAAACTTCAAACATATGGAGGCTAAATAACACGCTTCTGAATAACCAACAAATCATAGAAGAAATCAAAAAAGAAATCAAAATATGTATAGAAATGAATGAAAATGAAAACACAACAACCCAAAACCTATGGGACACTGTAAAAGCAGTGCTAAGGGGAAGGTTCATAGCATTCAGGCTTACATCAAGAAACAAGAAAAAAACCAAATAAATAACCTAACTCTACACCTAAAGCAATTTGAGAAGGAAGAAATGAAGAACCCCAGGGTTAGCAGAAGGAAAGAAATCTTAAAAATCAGGGCAGAAATAAATGCAAAAGAAACTAAAGAGACCATAGCAAAAATCAACAAAGCTAAAAGCTGGTTTTTTGAAAAAATAAACAAAATTGACAAACCATTAGCAAGACTCATTAAGAAACAAAGAGAGAAGAACCAAATTAACAAAATTAGAAATGAAAATGGAGAGATCACAACAGACAACACTGAAATACAAAGGATCATAAGAGACTACTACCAGAAGCTCTATGCCAATAAAATGGACAACTTGGATGAAATGGACAAATTCTTAGAAAAGTATAACTTTCCAAAACTGAACCAGGAAGAAATAGAAGATCTTAACAGACCCATCACAAGCAAGGAAATTGAAACTGTAATAAAAAATCTTCCAGCAAACAAAAGCCCAGGACAAGATGGCTTCACAGCTGAATTCTACCAAAAATTTAGAGAAGAGCTAACACCTATCTTACTCAAACTCTTCCAGAAAATTGCAGATGAAGGTAAGCTTCCAAACTCATTCTATGAGGCCACCATCACCCTAATTCCAAAACCAGACAAAGATGCCACAAAAAAAGAAAACTACAGGCCAATATCACTGATGAACATAGATGCAAAAATCCTTAACAAAATTCTAGCAAACAGAATCCAACAACATATTAAAAAAATCATACACCATGACCAAGTGGGCTTTATCCCAGGAATGCAAGGATTCTTTAATATCCACAAATCAATCAATGTAATACACCATATTAACAAATTGAAAGATAAAAACCATATGACTATCTCAATAGATGCAGAGAAAGCCTTTGACAAAATTCAACACTCATTTATGATTAAAACTCTCCAAAAAGCAGGAATAGAAGGAACATACCTCAACATAATAAAAGCTATATATGACAAACCCACAGCAAGCATCACCCTCAATGGTGAAAAATTGAAGGCATTTCCCCTGAAATCAGGAACAAGACAAGGGTGCCCACTCTTACCACTACTATTCAACATAGTGTTGGAAGTTCTGGCCACAGCAATCAGAGCAGAAAAAGAAGTAAAAGGAATCCACATAGGAAAAGAAGAAGTGAAACTCTCACTGTTTGCAGATGACATGATCCTCTACATAGAAGACCCTAAAGACTCTACCAGAAAATTACTAGAGCTAATCAATGAATATAGTAAAGTTGCAGGATATAAAATTAACACACAGAAATCCCTTGCATTCCTATATACTAACAATGAAAAAACAGACAGAGAAATTAAGGAAACAATACCATTCACCATTGCAACAAAAAGAATAAAATACTTAGGAGTATATCTACCTAAAGAAACAAAAGACCTATACATAGAAAACTATAAAACACTGATGAAAGAAATCAAAGAGGACACAAACAGATGGAGAAACATACCGTGTTCATGGATTGGAAGAATCAATATTGTCAAAATGGCTATTCTACCCAAAGCAGTCTATAGATTCAATGCAATCCCTATCAAGCTACCAACGGTATTTTTCACAGAACTAGACCAAATAATTTCACAATTTGTATGGAAATACAAAAAACCTCGAATAGCCAAAGTAATCTTGAGAAAGAAGAATGGAACTGGAGGAATCAACCTGCCTGACTTCAGACTCTACTACAAAGCCACAGTCATCAAGACAGTATGGTACCGGCACAAAGACAGAAATATAGATCAATGGAACAGAATAGAAAGCCCAGAGGTAAATCCACAAACCTATGGACACCTTATCTTTGACAAAGGAGGCAAGGATATACAATGGGAAAAAGACAACCTCTTTAACAAGTGGTGCTGGGAAAACTGGTCAACCACTTGTAAAAGAATGAAACTAGAACTCTTTCTAACACCATACACAAAAATAAACTCAAAATGGATTAAAGATCTAAATGTAAGACCAGAAACTATAAAACTCCTAGAGGAGAACATAGGCAGAACACTCTCTGATGTAAATCACAGCAGGATCCTCTATGACCCACCTGCCAGAATATTGGAAATAAAAGCAAAACTAAACAAATGGGACCTAATGAAACTTAAAAGCTTTTGCACAACAAACAAACTATAAGCAAGGTGAAAAGACAGCCCTCAGAATGGGAGAAAATAATAGCAAACGAAGCAACAGACAAAGGATTAATCTCAAAAATATACAAGCAACTCCTGAAGCTCAATTCCAGAAAAATAAATGACCCAATCAAAAAATGGGCCAAAGAACTAAACAGACATTTCTCCAAAGAAGACATACAGATGGCTAACAAACACATGAAAAGATGCTCAACATCACTCATTATCAGAGAAATGCAAATCAAAACCACAACGAGGTACCCTTACACGTCAGTCAGGATGACTGCTATCCAAAAGTCTACAAGCAATAAATGCTGGAGAGGGTGTGGAGAAAAGGGAACCCTCTTACACTGTTGGTGGGAATGCAAACTAGTACAGCCACTATGGAAAACAGTGTGGAGATTTCTTAAAAAACTGGAAATAGAACTGCCATATGACCCAGCAATCCCACTTCTGGGCATACACACTGAGGAAACCAGATCTGAAAGAGACACGTGCACCCCAATGTTCATCGCAGCACTGTTTATAATAGCCAGGACATGGAAGCAACCTAGATGCCCATCAGCAGATGAATGGATAAGGAAGCTGTGGTACATATACACCATGGAATATTACTCAGCCATTAAAAAGAATTCATTTGAACCAGTCCTAATGAGATGGATGAAACTGGAGCCCATTATACAGAGTGAAGTAAACCAGAAAGATAAAGAACATTACAGCATACTAACACATATATATGGAATTTAGAAAGATGGTAATGATAACCCTATATGCAAAACAGAAAAAGAGACACAGAAATACAGAATAGACTTTTGAACTCTGTGGGAGAATGTGAGGGTGGGATATTTCAAAAGAACAGCATGTATACTATCTATGGTGAAACAGATCACCAGCCCAGGTGGGATGCATGAGACAAGTGCTCGGGCCTGGTGCACTGGGAAGACCCAGAGGAATCGGGTGGAGTGGGAGGTGGGAGCGGGGATCGGGATGGGGAATACGTGTAAATCCATGGCTGATTTATATCAATGTATGACAAAACCCACTGAAATGTTGTGAACTAATTAGCCTCCAACTAATAAAAAAATAAAAAAAAAAGATAAAGAACATTACAGCATCTAACACATATATATGGAATTTAGAAAGATGGTAATGATAACCCTATATGCAAAACAGAAAAAGAGACACAGATGTACAGAACAGACTTTTGGACTCTGTAGGAGAAGGCGAGGGTGGGATGTTTTGAGAGAACAGCATCAAAACATGTATATTATCTATAGTGAAACAGATCACCAGCCCAGGTTGGATGCATGAGACAAGTGCTCGGGCCTGGTGCATTGGGAAGACCCAGAGGGATTGGGTAAAGAGGGAGGTGGGAGGGAGGATCAGGATGGGGAACACATGTAAATCCATGGCTGATTCATGTCAATGTATGACAAAGCCCATTACAATATTGTAAAGTAATTAGCCTCCAACTAATAAAAATAAATGAAAAAAAAAAAAAAGAAGAGGTGAACCAGCCTGGACATTGCCTAAGACAGTGATCTAAAAAGGTGCTAAAATATCACTGGGATGTTTAAAATCTAATTAGAAATGTAACTTGAAAACAATGTATTGTGCAAACTTCTCTTTGGAGACTACAAGTGTGGTTGGGAAATACTCTTGGACAACTCACTTGTGGTCAAGAGGTGAAGTTTTTAAGGACAAAGTAAAGGATCCATAGATAGTTACTGTCATTTTTGGATTCTTAGGGAAAGTCCTCCTTCTCTGCACTTCCCTGGTCTCTTTCTAAATAGAAACTCATTACATTTTTTTAAATGTTTAAAAGAGAACCAAATTACTAGTCTCTCTTTTTAATCTGGTTCTGCCAGTTGTACAACTTTGAATGTTACTTCATACTTTGCAAAAACATTTATTTAGTACCTACTTGGTGCCAGGTACTGTTTAGATGCTGGAGACTTGGCAAGGACTAACACAGACATGGCACCTGCCTGCGTGAAGTTTACAGAGCAGTGATATGTGGCAGACACTAGGGGTTGCCAACATTACAGAAATTTCCTCTTTCTCCTTGCTAATAAGACTCCAATTTTGTGCAAAAAGCAATTTATGTGGGGAGGGGAAGCCATATGTGCTAAAGGCTGAGAGAAAATATTTGCAAACCACATATCTGACAAAGGACTAGCATCTAGAATGTATAAGGAACTCTCAAAAGTATTAATTTAAAAAAATGACTCCAATTAGAAAACTGGCAAAAGACACGAACACACACTTCACCAAAGAGGATATAGAGATGGCAATAAGCACATGAAAATGTGTTCAATCTCCTTAGTCACTAGGGAACTGGAAATTATAACCACAATGAGATATCACTTCATCCTCATCAGAATAGCTAAAGTAAAAAAAATAGTGGCATCACCAAATGTTGGTAAGGATGTGAAAAAACTGGATCAGCGGACCACTCAGATGCTGCTGGAAAGAATGTAAAATGGTATAGTCACTTTAGAACAGTTTGGTAGCTTCTTTAAGCACTAAATATGCAACTACCATACAAGTCAACAACTGCAGTCTTGGGCATTTATTACAGAAATGTGAACATTTATGTTTACACAAAAACCTGTACGTGAATTTTCATAGCAGCTTTATTCACAATAGCCCCAAACTCAAGTAAGTCAACCCAAATGCTTTTCAGTGATGGTTGAACAAGCTATGGCACAACCATATCATGGAATACACTCAGCAGTAAAAAAGGAACCACCTAGTGATAAAACAACCTGGATGGATCCCCAGGGAATCCCCTGTGTGAAAAAAAAAAAGCCAATCTCCAAAGGTTATAAACAGTGTGATTCCACCTGTATCACTTCAGTTCAGTTGCTCAGTCATGTCTGACTCTTTGTGACCCCATGGACTGCAGCATGCCAGGCTTCCCTGTCCATCACCAACTCCCAGAGCTTGCTCAAACTCATGTCCATCGAGTCGGTGATGCCATCCAACCATTTCACCCTCTGTCGTCTCCTTCTCTTCCTGCCTTCAGTCTTTCCCAACATCAGGGTCTTTTCCAATGAGTAGGTTCTTTGCATCAGGTGGCCAAAGTATTGGAGTTTCAGCTTTAGCATTAGTCCTTCCAATGAATATCAGGACTGATTTCCTTTAGGATTGACTGGGTGGATCACCTTGCAGTCCAAGGGATTCTCAAGTGTCCTCTCCAATGCCACAGTTCAAAAGCATCAATTCTTTGGCAATCAGCTTTCTTCATGGTGCAACTCTCACATCCATACATGACTACTGGAAAAAACATAGCTTTGACTAGATAGAACTTTGTTGGCAAAGTAATGTCTCTGCTTTTTAATACACTGTCTAGGTTGCTCATAGCTTTCCTTCCAAGGAGTGTCTTTTAATTTCAGGGCTGTAGTCACCATCTGCAGTGATTTTTGGAGCCCAAGAAAATAGTCTGTCACTGTTTCCATTGTTTCCCCATCTATTTGCCATGAAGTGATGGGACCAGATGCCATGATCTTAGTTTTTTGAATGGTGAGTTTTAAGTCAGCTTTTTCACTCTCCTCTTTCACTTTCATCAAGAGGCTCTTTAATTCCGCTTCCCTTTCTGCCATAAATGTGGTGTCATCTGCATATCTGAGGTTTTTGATATTTCTCCCGGCAATCTTGATTCCAGCTTGTGCTTCATCCAGCCTGGCATTTTGCATGATGTACTCTACATATAAGTTAAATAAACAGGGTGACTATATACAGCCTTGATGTACTCCTTTCTCAATTTAGAACCAGTCCGTTGTTCCATGTCCGGTTCTAACTCTTACTTCTTTACCTGCATACAGATTTCTCAGGAGGTAAGTAAGGTGGTTTGGCATTCCCATATCTTGAAGAATTTTCCACAGTTTGTTGTGATCCACACAGACAAAGGCTTTGGCATAATCAATAAAGAAGAAGTATATGTTTTTCTGGAATTCTCTTGCTTTTTTGATGATCCAACAAATGTTGGCAATTTGATCTCTGGTTCCTCTGCCTTTTCTAAATCCAGCTTGAACATCTGAAGTTCTTGATTCATGTACTGTTGAAGCCTGGCTTGGAGAATATTGAGCATTACTTTGCTAGGGTGTGAGATGAGTGCAATTGTGTGGTACTTTGAACATTCTGTGGCATTGCCTTTCTTTGGGATTGGAGTGAAAACTGACCTTTTCCAATCCTATGGCCACTGTTGCATTTTCCAAATTTGCTGCATATTGAATGCAACACTTTCACAGCATCATCTTTTAGGATCTGATATAGCTCAGCTGGAATTCCATCACCTCCACTAGCTTTGTTTGTAGTGATGCTTCCTAAGGCCCATTTGACATCTCACTCCAGGATCAGGGTTAGGGAAT
Organism: Dama dama; assembly: GCF_033118175.1. Lineage (NCBI taxonomy): Eukaryota > Metazoa > Chordata > Mammalia > Artiodactyla > Cervidae > Dama > Dama dama. The sequence goes on from NC_083693.1 coordinate 39,158,870, forward strand.
GACAAAGTACAGCCTAGAAGAAATGTGGATATGGTTATAAAACCGCAACAGGAGGGATCCTTGGAAATATTCTGTATCTTCACTGTGGTGGTGGTCACACAAATCTACACATGTGATATAATCACATGAAATTAAATATATATATATATGCTCCCAACAAAAGAGCGCTTGTAAAACTGCTGAAATCTGTGTAAGCACTGGGGAAGACTGGGCGAAGAGTTGTATGAAATCTCCATTACTTATTTGTTGTTGTTCTGTCACTACGTTGTGTCCGACTCTTTGCGACCTCATGGACTGTAGCACACCAGGCTTCTCTGTCCTCCAGTATTTCCTGGAGTTTGCTCAAGTTTATGTCCACTGAATCAGCGATGCTACCTAACTATTTCACCTTCTATCTCCCCCTTCTCCTTTTGCCTTCAATCTTTCCCAGCATTAAGTGTTTTTCCAATGAGTTGGCTCTTCCCATCAGGTGGTCAAAGTATTGGAGCTTCAGCATCAGTCCTTTAAATGAACATTCAGGACTGATTTCCTTTAGGACTGACTGGTTGGATCTTCTTGCAGTCCAAGGGACTCTAAAGAGTCTTCTCCACCAACACAATTTGAAGGAATCAATTTTTCAGTGCTCAGACTTTTTTATGGTCCAACTCTCACATCCATACATGACTACTGGAAAAACTGTAGATTTGATCATGCAGACCTTTGTCAGCAAAGTGATGACTTTGCTTTTTAATGTACTGTCTAGGACTGTAATAGTTTTCCTTCCAAGAAGCAATCATCTTCTAATCTCATGGCTGCAATCACCATTGGCAGTGATTTTGAAGCCCAAGAAAATCTGTCATTGCTTCTACTTTTTCCCCTTCTATCTGCCATGAAGGGATGGGACTGGATGCCAGGATCTTTTTTTGAATATTGAGTTTTAAGCCAGCTTTTTCACTCTCCTCTTTCACTTTCATCAAGAGGCTCTTTAGTTCCTTTACTTCTTATAATTGCATGTAAACCTACAATTACCACAAAATAAAAAGTTTTTTAAATGGGTGAATTAAATCTCAATAAAGCTTGCTTTAAAAATGCACAATAGAAAATGGAAAGGTGTTTTTATTGTCACCATAGGAGGGAAGCACTTTTAGCAACTAATGGATGTGAGATTCGCATATTGCATAGGAAAGAATTTCACAATGAAGAATCAGATAGCCTCCCCCCCAAAAATGCTGCCAGATATTCAGGGAGATAACACACAGCTGTCCGACTCTTTGTGACCCCATGTACCGCAGCACACCAGGCTTCCCTGTCCATCACCAACTCCCAGAGCTTGCTCAAACTCATGTCCATTGAATTGGTGATATCATTTAACCATCTCATCTTCTGTCATCCCCTTCTCCTCCTGCCTTCAATATTTCCCAGCATTAGGGTCTTTTCCAATGAGTCAGTTCTTTGCATCAGGTGGCCAAAGTATTGGAGTTTCAGCTTCAGCATCAGTCCTTCCAATGAATATTCAGGACTCATTTCCTTTAGGATTGACTGGTTGGATCTCCTTCCAGGCCAAAGGACTCTCAAGAATCTTCTCCAACACCACAGTTCAAAAGCATCAATTCTTCGGTGCTCAGCTTTCTTTATAACACACACACACACAAACAGTAACAACATGTAAATAACACACACACAAACATAAAAACAATAACATGTATGTTTGTACTTATCTGAACCTAGCACTTAATCCCATTTACAAATAAATGTAAAAGTAATTTCTGTATGGTTTTAATATACTCTGAATTTTCCAGGAATGCAAATATCCTATTAAAAGAGGAGAGATTATTGTTTAGTTTGGAACTTTGCCAAGAATTGTTCATCATTCCAGAAAATCAGCAGTGACAATGCTTCCAATAATATTTGAGTCACCAATACATTCCACTAGCCTCCACTTAAGATAGTCATTTGCAATATATATGCACATATATAATTATATAAATGCATTAATATACATATGCATTCATGATATATATTTTTGCATGATATATTTTGAAATGTCAAAATAAAATAAAAAACATTGACTACATTTGGTTACATATTATGTTCTGTGAAATCATTATAAGTAGGTGCAAGCACCTGGCTACATCTTTTTGTATAGTATAGATATGCCTCTGTGCCTGCATATTGTAATACATATTCAGTTAAGTTAAGTTCAGTTCCGTTGCTCAGTAGTGACCGACTCTTTGCAACCGCAGGAACCACAGCATGCCAGGCCTCCCTGTCCATCACCAACTCCCAGAGTCCACCCAAACCCATGTCCATTGTGTCAGTGATGCCATCCAACCATCTCATCCTCTGTCGTCCCCTTCTCCTCCTGCCCTCAATCTTTCCCAGCATCAGGGTCTTTTCAAACGAGTCAGCTCTCCGCATCAGGCAGCCAAAGTATTGGAGTTTCAGCTTCAGCATCAGTCCTTCCAATGAACACCCAGGACTGATCTCCTTTAGGATGGACTGGTTGGATCTCCTTGCAGTCCAAGGGACTCTCAAGAGTCTTCTCCAACATCACAGTTCAAAAGCATCAATTTTTCGGCACTCAGCTTTCTTCACAGTCCAACTCTCACATCCATACATGACCACTGGAAAAACCATAGCCTTGACTAGACAGACCTTTGTTGGCAAAGTAATGTATCTGCTTTTTAATATGCTGTCTAGGTTGGTCATAACTTTCCTTCCAAGGAGCAAGCGTCTTTTAATTTTATGGCTGCAATCACCATCCGCAGTGATTTTGGAGCCCAGAAAAATAAAGTCAGCCACTGTTTCCTCTGTTTCTCCGTCTATTTGCCATGAAGTGATGGGACCAGATGCCATGATCTTAGTTTTCTGAATGTTGAGCTTTAAGCCAACTTTTTCACTCTCCTCTTTCACTTTCATCAAGAGGCTTTTTAGTTCCTCCTCACTTTCTGCCATGAGGGTGGTGTCATGTGCATATCTGAGGTTATTGATATTTCTCCCAGCAATCTTGACTCCAACTTGTGCTTCTTCCAGCCCAGCATTTCTCATGATGTACTCTGCATATAAGTTAAATAAGCAGGGTGACAATATACAGCCTTGACATACTCCTTTTTCTGTTTGGAACCAGTCTGTTCCATGTCCGGGTATAACTGTTGCTTCCTGACCTGTATACAGGTTTCTCAAGAGGCAGGTCAGATGGTCTGCTACTCCCATCTCTTTCAGAATTTCCCACAGTTTATGGTGATCCACACAGTCAAAGGCTTTGGCATAGTCAATAAAGCAGAAATAGATGTTTTTCTGGAACTCTCTTGCTTTTTCAATGACCCAGTGGATGTTGGCAATTTGATCTCTGGTTCCTCTGCCTTTTCTAAAACCAGCTTGAACATCTGGAAGTTCATGGTTCACATATTGCTGAAGCCTGGCTTGGAGAATTTTGAGCACTACTTTACTAGCATTTGAGATGAGTGCAATTGTGTGGTAGTTTGAACATTCTTTGGCATTGCATTTCTTTGGGATTGGAATGAAAACTGACCTTTTCCAGTCCTGTGGCCACTGCTGAGTTTTCCAAATTTGCTGACATACTGAGTGCAGCACTTTCACAACATCCTCTTTTAGGGTTTGAAATAGCTCAGCTGGAATTCCATCACCTCCACTAGCTTTGTTCATAGTGATGCTTCCTAATGCCCACCTGACCTCACATTCCAGGATGTCTGGCTCTAGGTGAGTGTGAATGAACACACCACCGTGATCATCTGGGTCGTGAAGATCTTTTTTGTACAGTTCTTCTATGTATTCTTGCCACCTCTTCTTAGTATCTTTTGCTTCTGTTAGGTCCATACCATTTCTGTCCTTTATTGACCCCATCTTTGCATGAAATATTCCCTTGGTATCTCTAATTTTCTTGAAGAGATCTCTAGTCTTTCCCATTCTATTGTTTTCCTCTATATCTTAGCATTGATTGCTGAGGAAGGCTTTCTTATCTCTCCTTGCTATTCTTTGGAACTCTGCATTCAAATGGGTATATCTTTCCTTTTCTCCCTTGCTTTTCGCTTCTCTTCTTTTTACAGCTATTTGTAAGGCCTCCTCAGACAGCCATTTTGCTTTTTTGCATTTATTTTTCTTGGGGATGGTCTTGATCCCTGTCTCCTATACAATGTCACAAACCTCTGTCCATAGTTCATCAGGCACTCTGTCTATCAGATCTAGTCCCTGAAATCTATTTCTCACTTCCACTGTATATGCATAAGGGATTTGATTTAGGTCATACCTGAACAATCTAGTGGTTTCCCCCACTTTCATCCATTTAAGTCTGAATTTGGCAATAAAGAGCCTAGGACTTGAGTACTACCATAATCATCATCTTCATGATGATGAAACCAAAAACTTAGAAATGTTCAGTATTTAGTTACCAAGTGACTAAGTCAGGACTTGATCTTGTATCTCATACCTGTCATTAATACCCTTTTTGGAAAACTTCCTTTAGGCAGAATCACTTCTCCGTGACTCTGTAGTATCTCACTTGCTATTCCCTAGTACTTATGTCGTAGGCTCTTTTTGAGTCACCTATACAGGAAATGTTCAAATATAAACTTGGGTGATGGCAGGAGAAATGGTTAGAAAGGTACATAAATGTGTGCTAAGTCACTTCAGTCGTGCCCGACTCTTTGCAACTCAATGGACTGGACCCACCATGCTCCTCTGTCCATGGAATTCTCCAAGCAAGAATACTGGAGTGGGTTGCCATTTCCTCCTCCAGGGAAGTCCATAATAACATGTTAATCTAAAATGGCTTGGTGCAGAAAACCCAGAATCAGCTTTTAAGCTGTGCGTTTGTGCCGCTGCTGCTGCTAAGTCACTTCAGTCGTGTCCGACTCTGTGCGACCCCATAGACAGCAGCCCACCAGGCTCCCGCATCCCTGAGATTCTCCAGGCAAGAACAGTGGGGTGGTTTGCCATTTCCTTCTCCAATGCATGAAAGTGAAAAGTGAAAGTGAAGTCGCTCAATCATATCTGACTCTTAGTGACCCCATGGACTGCAGCCCACCAGGCTCCTCCGTCCACGGCATTTTCCAGGCAAGCGTACTGGAGTGGGATGCCATTGCCTCCTCCAGTGCGTTTGTGCTAAGTAGCTTCAATCTGACTCTTTGCCACCCTATGGACTGTAGCCCTCCAGGCTCCTCTGTCCCTGGGGTTCTCCAGGCAAGAATACTGGAGTGGGTTGCCATGCCCTCTTCCAGGGAATCTTCCCAACCTAGATGGAACCCACATCTCATATATCTCCTGCACTGGCAGGTAGTTTGTTTACCGCTAGTGCCACCTGGGAAGCTCCCACATAAATAGAGGAAGCATAAAGGAGTCTACTTCCACAGGGCTTGTTGCATCAGTGATTAAAGGTAGAGGGTAGAGTACCAAGAATGATGTGTATCTGGCATAGGTAACTGAGCGGTTGATGTGCCATTCACTGATACAGGCAATACAAAAGGAGTAGTGGCATTTAGGGAGGAAATGATGAGTTCCATTTTGGGGATTTTGAGTCTGAGTGCCTGTGGCAGATGGAGGTATTTAGTAGGTACTAAAACATACACCTCTGGGCTCAGATGCTGTGTTTGAGTTGCAGGTAGACAGGGAAGCAACAGTATACAATCACTGAAGTCAAAGGAGAAGGTGGGATGTGCTAGGGAAGACGGTGAGAAGAGGTATCAATCCAAGGCCAGAGCTCTGGGGTATATTTAATACCCCCGACATTTAATGGCTGGGCAGAGAAGAAGGGGCCTGCAGAGGAGGCTGAGCTAGAGCACCCTTAAATGACAGGAAGAAAAAAATAACACTAAGAATAGGCGTCTGAGATCACAAAAGCTGATGGAAGAATATTTCTCAAGGGGAGAGGTCAAGTAAAGATTGAGAAACGTGAGATTAGCAAATGGAGTTCTGGCTGACTTTGGCCAGAGGTATTTCTACGGGGTGAAAGGCAGATTGGAGAGGGATCAGGAGTGGGAGGGGAAGGGCAAGCACAAACAGCTCTTTCTGTATAGTTGGCTGCCAACGGGAGATAAGACCAGATAAGACAAGAACTAGGGACGTGAGGAGCTGAGGCAGAAGAAGGTTGGAGACTTAAGCATGTAAGAGCCGCTAGGAAGAAGTCAGTAGAATGGGAGAGATTGAAGCTACAAGAGTGTAAGGAAAACTCACTCAACAATTAGTTGAGCGCTTCCTACGTGCCTATCAGTCCTACCACCCTCTCCAGAGAACTACAAGCTACACATGTGACAAGTTTAACCTAAAGCTTTATCTTCAGGAGAAAGCGGTTCTCCTTGTTTTTCGTAGGAGTTCCAATTCCGACCTTCCTGCTCCTCCACACATACACCCCACCGGATACCCTGTAGAAGCCCATACACCGCTGAACCTCACAACCTCAGTTGGACACTTGAGGCTACAACTATGTAACGGATCTTTAAGAGGGCAAAGCCAGTGACGCCTACGCCACCGCCTCCCCTGCCTTTCGCCCCAACTCTAGAGAACAGAAGCGACTGCGCAAAGAATAGCCTTCCGCCTTGCACCGCCCCCTTCTCTTTCTTTGTTTCCACGTCCGAGGATCTCGCGAGAGTTGGGAGGCAAATCCCGCGAGCTGAGACCTGGGGCCGGCTCTGCGGCTCTCGCGGTGTTTGCGCGAGACTGATCTTTTCCTTCCTCCCTTGCCGGTCCGCCTGCCTTCCTCCCCCTCTTCCCCGCCCGGCCTCCCCCTTCTTCCCCCGCGGGCCCCCTCCCCGCAGGGATAATATGGTCTCCGGCGATGGACGCCCCAAGTGCAGGTTAGTTTCAGTCCGCCAACTGCATCTGGCAATGGAGACGCGCGCTACCCGGGCTCCGAGTTCTTTGCTTCTGTCGCCTGGAGTCGCTTGGCCGGCGCGGGGGCCCTCCGGGCTCGGGTCCTACTCCCCAGGGGCCTGCCTGTTGGGCCGCACTCTCTGCGCCTAGGCCGCGAGAGCCCGGCCTCGCAGCCCTCGCCCCTCAGCGTGACCCCGCCGGGGACGTCTACTCCGCCACTGGCTTTGACCCTTGGCGGCCTCAGCTTGTTGGCGCCGCTGTTGGCTGCCAGGGCTTCCCGATGTTCCTTAGTGGCACTCTAGGGTCGAGGAAAGGCCCACCATCTTCTTCTCCCCCCCCCCCCCCCCGCCGCCCCCATTTGTAAGAGATGAGGATGGGGGCCAGTGTCTAATCGCTGGGGTCTCACGCAGCTAGTTGTTTATTCCGCTATCCAGACTCGAGCCCCTCCCTCTCTCTTTGCCTCTAGTAGCATAGTGGGGGGTGGTCAAGGCCGAACACTGGTCAGCCGGTTCTCTGACCATTTATTGCAGAGCTGGGTCTCCTCCCCCACCATCCACCTTCCTCGCTTCCCCCTCAGCAGAAAAAGAAAAACGTTACGTACTCTTAGAAAGTGGGCTGTGCTTATCGCATCTCATTTCAGACCAAGGTCCTAACAGTGTTGGGGGTCCTGCCCACCCACCGCAGTGAGTCTGCACAAAAGATCTCAAGGTTCTTGTAACCTCAAGGTTACTTCCACTTCCCCCAAGAACCTTAGAAGCAGGGGCACATTCAAATGAGACCCCTGGGTCTTCGTAGTTAAGCTTCAATTCGTGCAAAACCAGAAAGACGGGTCTTTTAGGGAAAATCTGCTGTTTTACCCAGATAATTTGTTGTTCACTTTTACCTTTAGGCTTAAGGCCTGTTAAGGTCTTATCTGATAAGTTGTTTGGTTTGGTTTTGATTTTGTTCATGTTATTGAATGCTGTGTAAACGTCTATCTTTTGATTATTTTTTAAAAATCAGTTCTAACATAATTATGCTGTTCTCAATTTGCCCTGTTTGTATTTATGCAGTTTTCAGGACTTTCTTCACAAACGTGTCTATACATCATTTAAATCATTCTTATTGTCCCTTTCTAGGTATTCTTTATTACCGCATTTCAGTTCATTATTTTACCAGTTTTTATTTGAGAGTCATGGTTTAGAGTTGTACTGTCCAGTACAGTGGACACTAGGCACATGTGACTATTTAAATTACTTATATAAAATTTGAAAGGATTTCTCAGTCCCTGTAACCACATTTTAAGTGGTCAGTGGCCCTGTGTGTCTAATGACTATCTTATTGAACAGCTCAAATACAGAACATTTGTGCCATTGGAGAAAATTCTGTTGGACAAATCTGGTTTCTAGGTGTTTTCACTTTGAATAAGGCACTTTGTAACAGTGCATAATGAAAGTTTTTTTCTTTTTTTTCTTTCCAGGATATGCCTTTGAGTACCTTATTGAAACATTAAATGACAGTTCACATAAGAAGTTCTTCAATGTTCCTAGACTTGGAGGCACCAAGTATGGTAATGATACTTACATTTTCTTGGGTTTATTTAGCTTCTAATAATAAAAGTGCATTTGTTTAGCTGAGTTGAAGAAATTTTAAGTTTATTCTCACCATGTCATAGTAGGCACACCTACATGTATCTCTAACATTGGGAAAACTTTCGAGAGAGGAGGATGTAAGCCCATACCGTAGCTTCTTATTTTCATATCTTAAGTTAGTTTTGTAATGGTTGGTTTATTTTTTTCCCTAAAGAAACTACTAATACATTTTTAAAAACAATAAAAACTTGACTGATGATATTCTAGAGCTATTAAATGTATATTTTAATTTTTTCAAGTGAACAGTTCCAACAGTTCTTTATCTACTGTCCTTTGATTAGGAATCATCAATAGGGCCCACTGATTTGAGTTGTTGACCAGGGCATGGTTTGCCCAGGCTTGTGCACCAGCCCTCTTGGCAGCCCTTTGCAGGCTCCTGATCCAAATCAAACCTTTCACTGAAGCCTCAGAAGAGTGAAATTGGCAGAACCCCGTAGTATTGGATGAAGCCTTGACTTTATTGACAACTGAGTAGCTTTCTCAACCAGGCCACTAAAGGGAAGACCTGTTTGAAAGAGTAATTTAGATTTTTCTTTTCTGACTTTTCAGTGAAAAGAGAAATGCCAAATCTGTTGTAGTTTTGGAAGGAAGTTTTCTTTAACCTTGGGATTTTTTGTTTTTTCCCTCTTGTGTTGGTTAAGAAGATTGCTTTTGATTTTTCTGTAGGTTTTAACGGGGTAAATGTTCTAGACTAGCAGTATTTTCTTGTGTAGTGTGAGAAGATTTAGATATCTTAGAGTGTATTTTGGAGAAGATGCCTGTCTTAGAATTAGGTAGCCATTTAAAAATAAACATTTCACCAAAATCTTTTATTTTGCATATTTAGTTGCTGTGATTTGTTTTGAGAGGTTGATCTTTCCTTAGTGCCATGTGTTGTTCATTCACATTTATTTTATCTCTTCACTAATGAGGAATTTGTATTAATTTTGAAAAGAGAACAGCTAAGTTGATTATATACAAGAAAGATCTTTTTATTCCCACTGTACTTATCTCAAATATCTGGGCTTCCCTTGTGGTTCAGCTGGTAAAGAATCCACCTGCAATGTGGGAGACCTGGGGTCGATCCCTGGGTTGGGAATCTTCTCCCTTGGAGAAGGAAAAGGCTACCCACTCCAGTATTCTGGTCTGGAGAATTCCACGGACTATAGTCCATGGGGTCAAAAAGAGTCGGACATGACTGAGTGACTTTGACTTATCTCAAACACCTAGTGATTCTGGCCTGGAAGTTTCTTAACCCATATTTTATAGATTAGTAAAGTAAAAGAACATATGTGGGGATGTTTTTTAGTTTTGAGTATAAGTTCTTTCTATGGATAATTTGTGGAAATGTGCCTACTTGAAAATAGCCTGTATTTCCCAAATGCAGGAAATCAAAAGAACTATGAAATACGTTGAGAGAGTGATTAATAGTGTAAGAGCTATATTATCTCTGGAAAATAAGCTTGTGGGCATCTGTACATAATTGAATTCCAGAGTACCAGGGTTTTTATAACCATGATAAATATAATAATAGAATACTTATATATATAAATGCCTTTAAAACAGAAATTTGGGTTTTATTTCTCTAGGGTTAAGATTTTTTTTTTGTTTGTTTTTTTTTAATAGAATGGTTACTGTGAGAGGTTTATTGAATAGTTACCTAAATAATTTCTTAATGACTGTTTAATGGGGAATAAAATTTGGAAGAATTGGTTTTGAAAGAAAGGAGAAACTTGAGTAGAAAAACAGAAAAATCCATGTTGGATTTTTCTGGAGGGACCAAACTGAATGGCCTCCCAGACCTGTGCTTAAGAGACATTGCTTTGGTGATCACCAGGAGAAGGCAATGGCAACCCACTCCAGTACTCTTGCCTGGACAATCCCATGGACAGAGAAGCCTGGTAGGCTGCGGTCCCATGGGATCGCTAAGAGTCGGACACGACTGAGCAACCTCACTTTCACTTCGGTGATCACATGGTTGCCGACCACTGTCGTCTCTGCTTCCCATGTTCGGATACCTACCAGGCTGAGAATCATGGTTGTAATGAGTAACTTAATGAAGGGAAAGCATTCTGGCTCTCTTATGTGTTGGGGAGAAAAGGTAGTCTAAAACACTCTTCTAAACTCCCTGCTAACTGTATCAGGAATGCCTGCAGCTGCAAGGACCAAAATCCTCCTGTACAGTGACTCTAACAAATAGGAGTTTATTTTTCTCATCTAAGAAGAAGTCTGGGTGTGGACATACTGGGACTGTATGGTACCAACATCAGCAGGGACTTAGGCTTTTCCCTTTTTTTCTGTTTTGTTTTCATTTTGGGGGTTGCAAATAGCTGTTGTATCTCCAGGCATTATGTACATATTATAAGCAGCTGGAAGGGCAAAACAGGAAGAAAAACTCTCCCCAGGAGCTTATCTCCTTGGCCAAAATTTTCTCACCACTCTCAACTTTAAAGCCTGAAAGATTTCGTTTTCTGACTTTTGCAGTAGAGAAAGACAAGGGAAAAGTGGTTGGGAGTGGGTGGTGAGTGAACTAGCCTAGGCTATCTGACTCACTAACAATGCTTTCTTTTATTGAGTCTGTTCTTAGATAGAATACAACACAAATTATTTGATTTTTGCTTTTTTATTGCCATTTTATCTTTTTGCTTCTCTAGTTTATACTCAAGGGATCCTTATGGAAGGGCTTCCCTGGGTGGCTCAGTGGTAAAGAATCTGCCTGCCAGTGCAAGAGATTCAGGTTGGATCCCTGAGTTGGGAAGATCCCCATTAGAAGGAAATGGCAACACACTTCAGTATGCTTGTGTGGAAAATCCCATTGTCAGAGGAGCCTGGCAGGCCAGTCCTGCCAGGACTAGCAAACGGGGTTGCAAACGAGTCGGACACAACTTGGAGACTAAACAATCCTTAAAGTAGTAGACATGTCATGCATATTGATCACATTTTAAACTTATATAATCTGACTAGCGGCAAAATGCTGTTTTAACCATCTGGAGCTATTTACCTGGCACTCGAGTGCACCGACTACAACCTTAGAAATTTTGAGTGATTCTCTTAAGTAGATCTCTGAATTTGAAAATGTACCTGGTTGCCGGGAAGAGAGAAATCACTGTTGCTTGGAATGGCAGAGGGATTACAGAGGCCAGTTAACACTTGGGGGATTTAGAATGACTGGCAAGCATAATGGAAGACATAAATGAAAATGAATAAGGAGGAGGGCAGTGAAGACACTGGCCTGGCTCTAGTGAAACATATTTTAGCGAGTGGCTGTTATGGGCAAGAGGGATTTCAGGCCAGTATAAAGCCTCAGGCTGCCTTCTTTATCTCATACTATCTCATTCATCTTTCTTTTTTTCTTACTAATAGCTTGCTTTTTAACCATAGTACTGCTCAATCCTGTAGTGGAGCTAGGACTTGGTTTTCCAAATCCTACCTTACACTCTCCAAAAGAAAAATCTGTATTTAATTTTTTAGGAGAGCTTTTATTGATTATAAGAAGTTAGGTTGGGATTGAAAATCACAGACAGAAACATTATAAGCAGTGTAGAGACAGTTTCATTTTTATGTGCATGTACAAATATATGTAAATGTGCTCCTTTAACAAAAATACAGTGTATATTGTTTTGTAACCTTTTTTAATTTAATATATCATGAGCATCTTTCTCTGTCATTGAATACAGGTATCCATTGCTGTCTGAATCTGTGTGGTTTCTGAACCAGGGATTGTGAGTTTTGAGTAGAAAGGGATATATACACTTTCCTACAGCTTCTCACGGCTGCACAGTATTGCCTATATGAAACCTCATGGTTTAGTTAGCAGATCTTTGAATATTGAAGTTGTTACCATCTTTTCCCTATTTATAAATAAAGCTGTGTGTGAGGTAGTTAAGTTTTGATGCCAGCTCATTATATAGAATTATTGGATTGAAATTATTGTTTCCTCCATCTCCATCAAGTACTTTTCTTTTTCACTTTTAATGTATATGTACTGTCTCTTCCAGTCTTTGCCCTTCAGTCAGTATAAGGAACAAAAACTCACTTAACTCAGCATTCAAGAAGGAAGATGCTATTGCAATTTCCAGACATCCAATGGCAAAGGAAGAAAGCTCAGTCAGGCCTCTTGGGAACTAGAATTTCTAAGCCAGAGGCTGTTCTTTCTGTCATGTGGAGATTGCCTGTTCTCTTTATCCTTGTTTCTTTTTGAATGTCTGCTCTCCAGTCTTCTCTCTATAGCCCACTTTACTTACTGGTATTGTGTAACAGTATTGCCACTGCCAGCCCTCTCTGTTATGCTGGGGTTACCAGCCCGCTACGACTATATCTCTAGATGACTTTTTCACCTATTGTTTTAACCTACAGTTAACCTGTAGTTTGACTGGGCAAATCAGACGTCTGTTGCTGGTCTATTATCTTACTGACAGGAGCACAAGTCCTTGTTTTCTAATCTTGTCTCTTCCATGGACTCTGGAAAGGGCAGTAAGTTAGGTAAGCAATGAAATAGTTTGCTTATAATGTTTATACACAAGGCATAACTTTCTAAGGATTACCTTTACCTAATGTGGTTCTATTCCATCTATAACCATGCATTCACCAACCTTCTACATTTTGTCCAGTGGTCTGTTGGTTTTTTGTTTTTGTTTTTTTTATTGGTCTGTTGGTTTTAACTGTGCTTTTGTAGATAGTTTCTGTTCTAGATTGGGTCTTTTGGTAGCAGAGAACAGACACCCACTAGCTCAAGTGAAGGAAGATTTATTCTGATATTACAGAGCTCCCAGGCAATGACGGTTGGCTGTATCTCAAGAAAATGGGCAGTGGGCTCGGAATTAAGAGAGCTCTTTAGTTTTCCTCTCAGTGCTTCCAATTCCTGACCCCTCTCCACTCTTCTGCTCCTTCCACTTCACTGCCGACAAGCCGCCTCTGCTTACCACGTTCATACACGGCAACAAATGGCAGCCTCTGTCTCTAGCCTAGTGCTTACCAACCTTCTGGTTCAGTCTGTGTCCTGACTGCAGATTCCTGAGAGAGGAATCTCATTGTCCTAGTGTATTTTTTCCACGAGGCCACTGGTCATTGACCTGCCAAGGGCTTGGCTCCTGCTTCGGTGCTGTAGCCAGGGAGGTAACGGGACACTGAGCGCTCTCCATTCCATGGCTGGCGGTTTGGACAGGCACCATGAAGTCCGCCGGTTACCTTAGCAGATAGTGCAAGATCACATGCTTACCAGGAGCAGATGAGAAGAGTGAGTGTGCTTGTACCTTTGTCAATAATAGATACTGTTTGTCTGGTTTTCTCTACCTTTGTCAGTGAGTGCCAAGAAAAATCTTAAAGAAGCAGGAATCTGTTTTCTCTTTCCGTCTTCTTAGGTGCTCCATAGAAAAATTAAAACAACAACAGCAAAGGTCAGAGTTGTTTATTGGAAATCAATCCCATCCAGCCTGGTACTGGTTAGGGAGAGAGAAACAATACCTTGACTAATGAGACATGGGGGTGAGCTAATCCTGTTGCAAAATCACTGTTGTTGAACCACTTCTTAGATCTGGGGTTACAGGGCCTTCTAAAACAGTTTCTGAATCTTTTCTCCAGGCTCCTAGCCTTGAACAGGGATTTTAGGTTAACCCTAAAGCTACTCTAGCAGGTTCTTACCAGTCTCTTTGCTCTCTTAGTCTGGACTCCAAAGATACCCTCCATGAGGCTTTAGGCAGGCCTTGAGTGTTTGAGTGATTTCCCCTTGCTTCAGTCTTCAGTGTATTACTCTTTCATATTTAGTTTACCTAAAGCCTGTTGTTACTACTGGTATCTTGTATGGGTAATTTCTACATCTACTGTTTAAACCTGTAATGATCACTTTTGAGAAATAACAAAGCCTTTTACATTATCTGTCTTCACTACATTGCTTTGTGGTTGGCAGGAAAGATAGTTTTATGCAGATAAAGAAAATTAGACTAAAAATCTGAATAATTTGCCTAAGATCTCATATCTTCTAAGTGAGAAGATTTAGTCTTAGACTTAACAGCTTCTGATTTCAGACCAGGATCCGCCCCCCCACCCCCAATACCATTCTGTTTCCCAATTTAATGGCATTAATAAAGTGCTAGTTAGTGTTTATTATTTACTATATTCACTCTAAGGTAAGTTCGGTTATTATCACTTGGCCAAGGTACCACTCCTAAATATTACATAATAAATGGTGGAGGAGAAATTTGAACAGAGACCTGTGATTCCAAAGCCTGTGTGTGTAAAACTGCTGTGCTGGGGGTTGTATGCTCATATGCTCGTGCTTATAGGACTGTAGAGGCACCATATACAAGCGAAGTGGCTCTGGCTGTAATTGTGTTAAACTGGAGAGCAGATGCCCTGTATAAAGGAGTAAATGCTACTCAGTTCCAGCAAAAATGTGAGATTGGAGTTATAAAATTTTCCCTTTATCTTAAGGAGCCAGAAATTTGAGTTTTCCTGTTAAAAAAAAATCTCTAATATTTCAATGTTGGCAGTTGAACTTTAAAGTGTTAAAACTCTGTAAAACAAAACATATCTGTAGGCCAACAGTTTTTGAGCCCGGCACTGAGAGATGTGTTATATTGCCTAATCTTGATAGCAGCCACTTAACCTTGAGTGGTAAGATCTGCAGTCCTGGAAACGCTTTTCATCAGCTGCCTCCCATGTAAAACAGCAGGCCTCAGCATCTTTTTTTTTTAAAAGGCTGAACCACCTCTTAGATCTTCTACTGAGTAATTGATCAAAAGGATATCTATTGTTATCAGTTCGTTTCAGAAGTATGATAATACATTGTACTTTTTCAGTTTAAGTCACAAGCTTGTTCTGGTTCCCCAGGTGTCTTTTAGATTACCTGTCCTTAAAGGATAAGCTTTCCAGATTGGTAGGGTTCTAGAAATTCCTAGTTAGAAGAGGTGGCATTAATCCAGCCCAGTTTTCTGCTTGGTGCATGTATCTCTCAACAACCCTGTTTAATTCATTCAGTTAACATGGAGTACTGACATGTTCCTGGCAAGTGAAAGATGCTAAGATGGTATCTTTGTGCTTAAGGAAGCACACAGTTTAGTAATGGAAAGAGAAACTTAATATAAATAATTATTAACTGTGATACAAGAGTAACAGTAAGATGTAAGGAAATGCTGTATTATATGTTACTATAAGGCTGACAGAGACTACCCAAGGAACAACAGATTGGAAGGAAGTCAGAGATCACTGGAGAAGTTGTGGTTTAACTCATTAGATAGCAGAGATGTTTGCTGGTTTGGTCAGGCTGGAGCTGGTCTGGAGTTTCTGCACAAGCAGTAGGCCATCCTCGAGTTCAGGCAGGGGACTGGGCAAGCCGCATCTGGCGGTGTGAATGTATATGGAGACAACAGATGCTGGAGGGGGCAAGAGTCCTTCAGAGTCATGGTGCATGGGGGCTTGCAGAAGCAGCAGCTGCTCATTGTGTGACCCTCCAGGCAGCTTGCAGGGAAAGTGCAGGCCGTGGCAGGGCAGAGGCTCTTCTGTGTGGAGTTTCTTGATCCAGCGCAGGCAAGAGTCTTTCAGCGTGCACAGCTGCCTGGGGGCTCTTGGCGCCCGTGTTAAAGGGGGGCTGTGGTGATACTAATAAAGTGCATGTCTGCATTTTTTATATATTGTATAATAAAGTGTGTCCACATTTGAGAGATCTGTATAACTCAGGGAAACTTTATTTCTCAAAGATCTTCAGTGCACACAATGAGTAGACATTAATGGGACTAGATAAGAAACAGACAGGCTTACTTCATTCATTTTTGAAAAAATATCTGCCAGGTATCCATGTTTGAATAACCAGAGTTTGTCAGTTGTTGTTTCAAGTAAAAATATTGTTCTTTGGGAAAACTGGCTAGTTTAGCTTGTAATTCAGTCACACAAGTGTTTATCCCTCAAGCAACTATTGTACTTTGGTTTTGAGCAGAAATGCTTTTATGCACTTCATTGTTGTCACAGAATACTGAGACTTGACCTCAGCGATTGAGATTTGATACAATTAATACTTTTTCTGCTTCATCAACGACATTCTTAAGTGAACCTGGTATTTTGCATGAAAGTGAACAATACAATGAGTACAAGTACAGTTTGGTGCCATTGCTCTGAGTCCTGCTAAGGCCCCAGCAGTTTTATCCACCATTGTTTTTGAACCTTCGGCACATATGTCAGAATGGTGGAAAAAGCAAATAATCTAAGGATGATGCCTGGATGCTTTGGCATAAGCGTATGGGTGGGTGGTGGTGCTGTTTACTGTGCTGTGGAACACAGGAGATGATAGTGATATGGGCCAGGGCAGAGGGAAGATCACGGAGTTCAGTTTAGGTGCTAGTGAGCTTGGGAACATATCAGTATTCAAGTGAAGATGTTTGTGAGGCGTGGTTCTGGAGCTCAGGAGACAGAGCTGGACTGCAGAAGAATATTTTCTTATTACTGTGTGGCGAGAGTGTGTTGAAGCCACAGGATCAGGTGACACTCCTGAGAAGAGACAGTGTGGAGTGAGGAAAGAAGTGAACCTAGATGTGAACGCTGAAGACCTCCTAGCTCAGGGAAAGGAAAGATTGAAGGCCAAAGGAGAAGGGGACGTCAGGGGATAAGGCAGTTAGGTAGCATCACTGACTCAGTGGACATGAATCTGAGCAAATTCTGAGAGAGAGTGGACAGAGGAGTCCTGGCGTGGGGTCCATGGGGTCGCAAAGAGTTGGACGTGACTTGGTGACTTAACAACAAAGGAGTAGAAGTTGCCAGGAAACCAAAAGAGGGCTGCCAGAAGATGTTAAGAACTGTAAGGGAGTGAAAATTTTGACACTGACAGTTTCATGAATGCTGGCAGAAGACACAAAGCTGTTGGCTCAGAGACAACGGATCATTATCACCCACAGCAGAGCCGGGTGCTTGGTACCAGCGTTTGCTGAAGAGGGTCAGGTGAAACCTGCACACGAGGTTGTGTTAAAGAAGAGGAAGTCTGACTTGGCGAGCCCACATCTGTTACAACGGACGGTAGCATGCCTGCCCTTTGCTCTGATAAGAGACACTGTCTTTATCTCCCAAGGCTAGTCATTATATTACATCTTTTTAAAGACAGTCTGGAACAAAGCCATTCATTGCTTCTGCTTGCAAGTGGTGCAGAAATGTGAGATAGGAGACATGGAGAATGGTATTGTGAAAGCCAGGAGAAAAAGAATGTTTCAAGGAGGAGGAGATTGTTAGCTCTGTTGAATATTATAGAGAGGATACTGGAATTCTAGTTAGAACTCTTTCATTGATATTTTAAGAAATCAGATTGTTCTGGGCTGAAGTATAGAAGTGTAAGTTGAAATGCGTAGAAAAGTGGACATTGGGAATATGAGGGACTCAAAAAACTTGGTTGAGAGTTTGAAGAAAGCAGTTCTTGGAAATTGTATGTGTGTACTTGTGTACACAAGTTTGTGTGAAACTGGAACTAGGAACTTGAAATGCTGATGGGAAAAATCCAGTTGAAGGATAGAAAAGGAGAGGAAAGGTGAGAAAATTGTTGACTCATCTCAAATGAGTCCTAACGTGTAACTGGGAATTGCACACAGAGCTCCGATAGAAAGTTGGCATTTAGTAGGAGGAGGTCCACAGCTGCCTACTTAATTGGGAAAGGGATAAATCCAGAGGTATCTAGGCTTATGTGTAAAGTAGGAAGAAGCCGAGGTAGCTACTCTCTGCTGTTGGGGCTCTGGAGTATCCACCTATAGATATACTTTAAGGATTAAATGAAGTAATGTAGATAAAGCACCTTGATACATACTCCATAGTAGATCTTAAATGAATAACTATAGATGTTACTGTCTAAAAAGTTGAAGAAGAAAATTGTATTGGTTTTCTGTTACTGCATAATATATTTTAAACCAAAAGGCTTTGTGGTTAAAACATTAAGTAAACATCTCACAGTTTCTGTGGGTCAGGAATTCAAAAATGGCTTAGTTGAATAGTTCTGGCTCAGGATCTCTCATGAGGTTACAGCTAGGTGTTAGTTGGGGCAGCAGTTATCTAAAGGCCTGATGGGCTAGAGGATCCGCTTTTAATGCGGCCCGTTCACATGACTGGCAGTTCGGGCTTGCTGTTGGCACAGAGGCCTCAGTTTTATTCCACATGAGCCTCTCCTCAGTGCTGCTTGATTGTCCTTCTAACAGGCTGCCAGTTTCTCCCAGAGTGAGCCATCTGAGAGAAGAAGGCTGATGCTGAAATACTTGTAACCTAGCATTAGAAGTCATGCACTGTCATGAACCTAGCGGTTATCATATATACTAAGGGAGGTGAGTCAGACAGAGAAAGATAGATACAGTATGTTATCACTTAATGTGAAATCTAAAAGAATGATACAAATGAACTTATTTACAAAACAAAAATAAACTCACAGACATAGGAAACAAAGTTAAGGTTACCAGTGGGGAAGGGGATGGGGGAGGGATAAATTAGGAGTTTAGTATTAGCAGATATATACTGCTATTTATAAAATAAATAAACAACAGGGAGCTACTGTATAGCATAGGTAACTAGATTCAGTATTTTACAATAAACCATAATTATGTGTGTAAGAATCTGAGTCATTTTGCTGTACACCAGAAACTAATTCAACATTGTAAATCAACTGTAACTTCAATGCAAGAAAGAAAGAAAAACCCTCTGTCCTCTCTGCCTTACTCTTGGTAACACAAACAGCTGATTTTCAGTGTAGGTTGTGTGAGCATGAATGCTGAGAGGTGACGATTGCTGGTATCATCTCGGAGGCTGGCGACTGCAGAGAGAAATAAGAAATGTTTTGTTTGTGGGGGAAGGTGTTCGTTTGCACCTTTCCTTGCTGTGGGCCTCTAGTAGTTACCATGAAATTAGACAGATCTGCAAGTTAGTACTCCTTAATGACAAAATGTCCACTTTTAGCACACTCTTTATTTTAATTGCTTTTTAATTTAATACTAGTTTTCAAATGGTAGAGTTAAAAAAACAATAAGACCACTAAAATTATAACCAAAAGAGTAGCTCTGCCCCAAATTTTTATTCTGCAGAGAATACTATTTTTAATTCTTTTGGTCATTTCCTTTAATAATTTCCTCCATATTATTAAATACCCTAGCTTATACAGCTGTTTCTTGATCTCTCAGTTTTAGACTTTACTAACTTTTTACTGTGGAAAATGAGAATTTGGCACTTTTCTTCTGTATATATACCATCTACCTCTTCCTAATATAGTTATAATTTTGGTTAAAACAATATTCAGTACTTATAACTATAAATATTCTCAACCAGTCCATGTAGTAAATGATGATTGCATCTTGTTTCTCCTACAACTTTGTATATTTTTTTTCTGGAATTAATGATTGTCCTTTTTTGTTTGCTTAGTTTTCTGTATCCTTATCAAGAATTCATCTCCATGCTCTCCAGAAGAACTAAACTCCTGGTATAACCAAGTAATCTATCAGTTAATTTTTTTCCCCATCTCTTGGCAGCATACCATCTGTACTTCGTTTTCTGCTGCATTTGAGGCTGACTGCTCTGTGGCTTACTTACAGTGTTGCCCTGGAAGAGTCTCTGCTCTTTCCTATGTTAGACTGTTTCCTAGAATTCATGATTTTTTATTCTCCACTTCCTTATTTTATATACCATATCCTGATAGCTTCCTACAAAAGGGTGCCTGAGAAGTACGTTTTTGAGAACTTGACTAATTTTTGTTTTTTAATTTCTCACTGCTTGGCTTTTTTTCTTTTTTAAAACTTTTTATTTTGTATTGGAATACGTGTAGCTGATTAACAATGTTGTGATAATTTCAGGTGGACAGCAAAGGGACTCAGCCGTTCGTAGACATGTATCCATTCTCCCCCAAATTTCCCTCCGGTCCAGGCTGCCATATAACAGTGAGCAGGGTTTCCTGTGCTCTACAGAGACCTTGCCTAAATAATTGATAGTTTACCTATTTGCAGATTTCTAGGCTGAAAGTTATTTTCACTTGGGATTTTGAAGGCATTGTTACATTGCCTTCTAGTTTTTCACATTCCTCTTTTACTGCAGGCTATCCTGATTCCTAGACTTTGTTTCTGATTGCCTTTTCCTTTTGTGGGCATTTAGTTTCAGGTTTCTCTGTTCTGCCCAGTCCATTACCAGTCAGTTAAGGACTATCTTCCAAAATTTTGTTAGCTTTGCTTCTGTTTCTTTGTTCTTGTGTGTTTATAACTTTCTTTACTGTTAACTCTAGTGGATTTCAGGAGAGAGTGGAGATAATTACTGGTGTTTATTTTACTATATTTTGTTAGTAATCTGACAAATGCTTTTTATGAAGATACTTGAAATGAAAAAGATGCCTGAGGAGATTATTTTTCCAGAATAATTAACCAAAGTTAATTTTGTGTGTTGGCTTCTGTGATAATATTTTACTTGTTATTTCCAAATGTTC
This sequence comes from Dama dama, assembly GCF_033118175.1. Lineage (NCBI taxonomy): Eukaryota > Metazoa > Chordata > Mammalia > Artiodactyla > Cervidae > Dama > Dama dama. The sequence continues at coordinate 39,179,699 of NC_083693.1, forward strand.
TGTTGTAAAAATGTCCCCTCTGTAATTCCTCTTGGTTTCGGGGGGCTTCATTATTTTTGATTGAGGTAAGAATGGCAATGAGTATTTGTTAAGTACTTACTATTTGTCATATGTTTGTTTGAGGGTTTTACATGTACTAGAGAGATGATGAAGTAAGGTATTCTTCACATCTGCTGTGTAGCTGGCATTCCCATTTTAAATGAGAAAATGCATCAATTTGAGTCACTTTCTAAAAGTCATACCTATTGGAGATAGCAAATTGGAGATAGCTTTGAATTTAGTATTTCTGATTATGTAGTCCTTTATGCTCTTTACTTTCAATTTTATTATGCTTTAATGTATGTGTGTTAAAATTTTCAAGCATAAAAGTAGGGAGAAAATAGTATAATAACCCACCATGTGTTTGTCAGTCAGTTTTCAACATTTGTCAATCTTTTGTTTCAAATATTCCACCATTTTTTAAAATCTGTAAACATACTCCAGTATATATCTCTGATGTACAAAAGGACTTGTAACTAACAAAATTAACAGTAATTCTTTACTATGCTCTAAAACCCAGTCCATATTCACATTTCTCTGGTTTAATGTGAATTCCCTGGTATAAATATATTCTTTTATAACTGTATAAATGTATTCCTATATATTTATATAAGAAGTATATAAATGTTGGTTTATTCACACAGTATCCAAATAGGATCCACACATAGTACTTGGTCTTTGTGTTTCTTAAATCTCTTTTAATCAAAGTATTCATTCTCTTTCCTTTTTCCATGCCATTTTTATGTTGGAAAAAAAGGTTCTTTGTTCTGTAGAATGTACTACATTGTAGATTTGATTGCTTCTTCATGGTTTCATTTTATTGTCATACTGTCTCCCATGTTTCTTGGCAACTGGATGTTTGATTAGATTCAGGTTTATTTATGTTTGTATTATTTTTGCAAAGCACATTTCATAGTTGGGCTTATATTTCTTGTTAAATCAAGAGGCATTTAACATCTATAATGTCCTACTTTTGGTGATGCTGAGTTGGGTGTAATTGTTCTCAGCTTGATCCATCCATTATAAGTTCTCCATTCATATATCACCTCATGATTTTATCATCCACTTACTATGCTTGTATAGATCTACTATTTCGTTAGATGCTTCACATTGGTGATTTTTCTAATTATATCACTACCCTTCTACATTTATTAGCTGTAATTCTTCTATTACAAGAAACTTTCTCTTCTTAACTATTTTGTTACTTGAAATCAGGAAAGATGGGATTAATGATTTATTTTCCCCTCTTTGTCAGTTTGCAGAGTATGCTCTGTAGCAGAAGAGTCATTATGAACTAAGGGCTCTTTTTATATTTGATATATTTTAATGTATTACAGTCATTACTCATTTTATTGCTCATATTGACCCATTAGTGTCCCTGTTAGTTTTTGATAACTTCTTTGGTTTCTGACACCAAATGTTCCAGGCTCATTTCGTGCATGTCCTTTCCCAAATATGGAACCAATCATTTCTGCAAGGAACTCTTTTTTTTTTTTTTTTTTTTTAATGGGAAATAGTATTTAGAAACAGCAGGTTGAGTTGCTAGCTTTTCATTACTATTGGATTGTCATCATTTTAGGCATTTTAGGCATTACCTCATTGATCAGAGGTAAGCAGCACATATGTTCTTTTTAAAGAAAAAATCATGAATTTGTACTGATGATACAAATTTAAATGTAAGGTTTTTTCTTTTTTTTTAACTTAGCTACTCTGATTTTACACTTGTGTCATTACTCTTAAATCTTGGTTCCCAACCATAGTAACAGTGGTAAAAAGAAAGTAACTTTTTACTTTCTTCTCATATATATGAGAATTTCAAAATTGCAGATATCAATATTAATGACTGAATATAATTTGTTTTCTTTGTGGATCTTTTTGCCCTTAGTATATGTCCCGCTAGGTAGATGGAACCAAAATATTGTGTGGAATATATACTGGGTTTTTTAGTTTATCTTTTCATTGTTCTTTCTGGGGAGGGGTATACTTTATTATATTTTAATATATAATATTTTAAATGATATATAATACATTTAAAATTATATAATTTTTAATTTTATATTTAATATAATCTTATACTTTCTTTTTTATTCTTACTGTAAAGGTATATATTATAAACATGGTTTTGCATTAATTTTCTCTTAATGATATAGTCTGGAGATCACTTCTTAGCATTTAGAGATTATCATTCCTTTAAACAGCTGCATAGTAATCTATTGTGTGGGTTACCGTGACTTAGCATAATTCCTTAATTTCATACTGATTCAATCTTTCCTTTCAGTCCTAAGGAAATACTTTCATGTGGCAAAATTTGGTGTGAGAATTTAATATGATAAAATATTTTTTAAATATTGGAATTTATTTCTTTATAGTATCCTTAAACTAGTAATCAAGAGTTAAACAACAGTTTTCATGAAGTGAATTTTGCTCACTTAAGCACCCTGATTTATATTTAAACGTTAACTATTTTTGATGAAGATTCTTTTAAATTTGTTACAAACTAACCATTCTTTAACATAATTGGAATGTTTTCATTATTGTATTTATTCTAATCTGTGCTTTTCAGTTTTTCTGTGTCTTTCCTGAATTAAGTATTTGTCAATCTTATATGCCCAAGTCAGTGCAGCTCTTGTGTAAAGATTTTTTCTTTAATTAATTTTTCAGTTATTTTATTAAAGTATAGGTGAAGGCTTTACCTCTGCTTTTTCAGGGCCTCAGCTCACATACAGGGAAGTCAAATTTATAGAAAGCTTCATATTAACAAGAATGGTGTCTCACTTCCTGTTTACTGGACTAAAAAATTTTTTTGTATTGAAGTATAGTTGATTTCCAGTATTTTGTTGGTTTCCGGTATACACAGAGTGATTCAGTTATATATATGTTTCAGATTATATTCCATTGATATTGAATATGATATTGAATATATCATATGATATATTATATGATATTGAATATAATTCCCTGTGCTTTCTAGCAAATCCTTATTTCTTATTGACTAAAATTTTTTAAATTGAGAAAAAATACATCTGTGTCTTTATCTGACATTTTGCTATTATAATTTTTACAATATGTAGTTGATTATCCCTTTATTAATAGTAATATTTTCTCTTGAATCAGATGTTCTGCCTTACTCAATACGGGTCCTCTTGGAAGCTGCTGTGCGAAATTGTGATGGCTTTTTAATGAAAAAGGAAGATGTTATGAACATTTTAGACTGGAAAACCAAACAAAGCAATGTTGAAGTGCCCTTTTTCCCTGCCCGTGTTCTTCTTCAAGATTTTACGTGAGTAGTAGGATTATTTTTCATGATGAATTTTTAGAGTGTTTTCTTTCTAGAATCATACTCCCAGATGTCTCTTAATTGGGAAGATTAGTTTATAAATTTTTAAATTTCCCTTTTCTAAACTAAAGCAGTTTGTCATACTTGTGAAGTAAGTCAGACAGAGCAGGAGAAATATCATGACATCCCTTATAAGTGGACTCTAAAAAGAAAGGATACAAATGAACTTAGAAGCAGACTCAGCAGACTTAGAGAACAAACTTATAGTTGCTAAGGGGAAGAGATAGTGAGTTTGGGATGGACATGTGCACACTGCCATATTTGAGATGCATAATCAATAAGGACCTACTGTATCGCACATGGAACTCTGCCCAATGTTATGTGTAAGCTGGATGAGGGAACTTTGGGGGAGAATGGACACACACACACACACACACACACACACACATACATCCCTTCACTGTTCACTCCATTGCTAATCAGCTATATTCCAATGCTAAATAAAAAGTTTTTTAAAAAATCAGACGCTTGTTTTCCTGTAGCCATTTATTTTAAAAACTACTTCTACCTAACTGCCTACTTGTCATCCCAATAGGCTGCTCAGACTTAATATATCCTAAATGTCATTGCCCAGCCCTCTCATTTACTTCTTTTCAAGTTTTTTCTATCATAGTGAATGATGCTGTTTAGAGCAAAAATCTAAAAGTTAACCTTGCTTCCTCTCTTTCCTTCATACATAATCCAGTCTATCAGTAGGTTCTGTGATCTCTGCCTTTGAAGTACACATCCTGAATCCAAATGCTTTTTACCATCTCCACCTCCGTTGTTCTGATTCTAACCCCATTCTCACTTACCTGGACTATGACTATAATAGTCTCTGAACAGGTATCCCCGCTTCTACACTTGGAATGGATAGTTTTATCTTTTCGCAGTAGATGAAGTGACTTGGCTAAAAAATGTTGATAAATGTCATATCATTCCTCCATTCTCCATTTGGCTTCCATCACACTTAGAATAAAGTCAGAAGTCTTTACCATAGCTTGAAGGACTCTGCCTAATTTAGGTGTCCAAGGATTATTTATTGGAAGACTTAACCATTAGCTGAGTTTTGAAGGAGGCGTAGGAGTTAGCTAGACAAATAAGAACATTTTCTTCACCCACTGGCCGAATCTGGTTAGTATGCTACTTCTCTGTGTATGCTGCTACTGTAGTACTTATGGTACTCCTCTGTAATTGCTACTGTATCTTTCCTACAAATTCCTTGAGAACAGTTACTCTCCCTTATTTATTTAGCCTGTACCATTGGTGTTTAGCACCTCGAAGTCATTTGGTAAATGCTTGTTATATAGTTGGCTGGAGATATGTATGCAGATACAGATCTATCTGTAGATTCCTATGTTCAGTGAATAACTTTGGAGACAAGGCACTGGGAGTGAAGGGGCTGGAGCTGGGGAAAAGGGATGGGATATCTTAAAATTCAAGACAAGAGAAAGGACTCCACCAGCAGTTTCCTTGAAGTTCCCTTATGTCTCTAAGAATCATCTGTTGTATTATCTTTGGCACATTACCTTTTAGCACTCAAGTTCTCAGATAGTATTTAATATTCTCATTAAACTAGGCTACATATAACTTTGGATACATTATCACACATGAATGCAAACTAAAAGGATACTTTTTAAATTTAAAAATGAATAAATGCATATTGGTTACTTGAACATATATAAGAGAAGACTTAGAAGTTAATTGTTCTTTATTTTTTAGTGGAATACCGGCAATGGTGGATTTTGCTGCTATGAGGGAGGCAGTGAAAACTCTTGGAGGTGACCCTAAGAAAGTCCATCCTGCCTGTCCAACAGATCTCACGGTTGACCATTCCTTGCAAATTGACTTCAACAAATGGTACTTTAATACAGATATTTATAAAAACAGACATGCAAATTGACTGCCAGCCAGTCCACTAGGAGTATATGGTATAGAGGAAAAGGAATAGAGATAATTTGTGCCAGAGTAAAGTTTGCAACATTTAGTACTGGCTAATATACAAAAAGAAAAACTGGTGAAAATTGATGTATCAGTGAAATTTATGTTTAACTAAGTCTGAGTTTAAAGTGATTTTCTTCTTTGTATATTTTGCTGCCATTTTTATAGAACTGTATAAGCCTGGAACCTGCTTTTCAGAGTGGGTATCTGAATAAAGCCTTCATTTCCTTTTTGATTTTTAATTTCCCTTCCAGAGAGACTCTAAAGATATGAGCCATGGATGTCTTTAATTATATTAAATTGGTGATTGGAAACACTGAGCTTACTACAGTTGTATTTTCCTTCCACTGAAATAAATTTTCTTATATTTAAATGATCCTTTTGATCAAATTCAAACTAGAGAAATGATTATGTTTTCATGCACCAGTTTATTTAGTTTCCCTGGAGTAATGGAATAAGACAATTTATTAATTTGCTATAGGTCAAACTCTGGCTCTGAGCGTCTTTTAAGTTGTTAGATGGGGGAAAAGATCAATTTCGCTACTTGCCAAAAGTTACTGTAGGAAAATGATTTTAATGGGCACTTAGAATTATTTTTTTAATCGTCATAAATTAACTCCCCTCCTTTTTGTAATCTGAGATTTGCTTTTGAAACCTGATTTAAATGGTACTTTAACCTTTGAATAACATTCAGTTGTTACTTCCAGATAACATTGCTGGTGTATGCTTTTTGAAGCACTGAATTTCTTTCGCTTTTAAATGGTTTTATTTTGTCTCTTTTTTTTTGGAATGATAGTGCAATACAGAATGCTCCAAATCCTGGAGGTGGTGACCTACAGAAAGCAGGAAAGCTCTCTCCACTTAGAGTGCAGCCTAAGAAGCTTCCCTGCAGAGGCCAGGCTACCTGCCGAGGATCGTGTGATTCTGGAGAACTAGGCCGAAACTCAGGAAAATTTTCTTCGCAGATTGAAAACACACCCATCCTATGTCCTTTTCATTTGCAACCAGTGCCTGAGTATGAGATGTTTTTTAAAATATTTGTTAGTGCCAAGTTATTTTTCAGTTTTCCTTCTCCTCCTAATTCCAGTTACATTGCCTTCATATTTATTGTGCTTCCTGTTGTACTGAAAGAAGCAAAGATAATTAAAATTGTAGTCTCCAAATACCGTAATCTTTCTGTTTCTTCAGAAGAAAACTTTAAGAATTTTCTAAAAATATATTTAATTTTATAACTAATGTAGGCAGAGAAATATCTTAAGCTGAGTTTTTTATTTTAGTGAATTTATACCATTCATTCACATGCTCATTATTCATTCACATTTCTTTTGTAGAAATCCCTACTTATATTTTTAGTTTTATTTTCCTTCTAGATTTCTTAATCTCTGTTTTAAGAATATTATCATTATCACATGTCACAGACTTAATGAGCTGTTTTAGATAAGCAGTTTCGTAAATCGTACCATGGAAAGTAGTAAACCAGCCTGGAAAAGAATCCTATCCTTAAGAGTTCGTTAAATTTCCTACTATGTAATTTTTTCAAAGTAATAAAAGCTGTGTGATGTGTTTTCATATACTATAAAGTTTCCAAAGTCTTAAAGAGAGTTATGTTTGTCCTATTGTTATTATACTGTCAGATCTTTTAAAGGTTAGTTAAAGATAACTTAGACTTTTTCAGGTTTAAAAAATTTAGCAAATTTAATGTATAGGTTAAGGATATTATGAACACATATTTCATCATAAGTGCCAAATAGTAACATTTAAGTCACTTGTCCTTAAACTAGCTCTTTCAAGTTCTAGGTGGGTCTCTGTTTTGTGCTCAGTATTGTTATAAAACCTTGGGTTGTAAGTGACCTCAGGTGCTCTTCCTAAGAATTGAGTATAATCTGTGGGTCCTTTGCTATGTCAGTTCTATGTAAGTACTCTATTCCTCTTACCTAATTGTCCTGGTTTTTAGGGACTGTTGAACTTTTGAGATTGATGTCTCTTGTTTAGAAATTAATTTTCTGAAAAGGAAAATGTATGATTCAAAAAATCATGGATTTTTCTTGGTTATCTTTTTATAAATGGTATGAAGCCCTAAGGTGGTATGTTTTTATTTCTAAAAATCCAATCTGGTATAACATTTCTGTTTAATTTTGACTCTAAATTGCAAAATATTAAGACTGGATATTGTCTCTGGCTGTATGAAAATAGTAACTCTTTCATGTGCTTTAATGCATCAATGAAGTATTAATTATAGACAAAAAATGGCGGGGTAGAGAGTTCAGAGCATACATCTGGCACTTGAAATCACTGCTTAATTTGGAGTCAGGTTATGAGCTAATAAATGTATGGTGCTTTGTAGCTTTCATGTACTATGGAAAGGTAAAATAATTGGAGTGTCTCTAGAAAGCTTTGTTCCCTGAGGTCCTAAGAAAAATCTCATTAAGATGTGCTGTGGCTTCAGATGATCACTCAGCAATGAATTATTAATCTTTGTTTTTAAAAAAGTTGACAATTAAACAACTATAATTATCTGGACCCTGGAAGACATGTATAATTTAGGTTATATTGATATTCTAGTCAACACTTAAATCACCAGCTGGCAGATGAAATAAACAACTTAAAGCCGTTAGAAATCATTTTTTTTTTAATATCCATTAGATAAAAATAGCTTCCTAAAAATGGCAGTATGTTTACTGCTTGGCAGTGAATTGTTTTTATCTCTTAGTTTAAATAATTTATATAAAATATAATCCATGTAAACTAAACTGCAACTCCATAAAGTCGAACCTTTCATTTGGGATGGGGTGAATACAAGATTTTTGCCCAAAACTCTTTTTAAGCTTATAAAATGATGCTGTTTGTCACTGTCGCATAGTGATAATCGACAATCATCTCCTAGTTAAAGTGGCATAAGCGTCAAGTGGGTGGAAACATATGTGCTTATTGTATATTCATTAAAGTAACTACTGTCCTTTTTCCTTGCACTAGAAAATCCAACAAAGCTTACCATGCTACTTTTAATATTTTAGTCAAACACAGCGATGCATATGAAGTACAGTTTGGGACACTGGTGTGGACGTGGCTTAAATATTAAGTCCTTGCAATAGCTTTCTGATTTTATTTAAAGCAGAACTTCATTGTTGAAAATAATGATTCTGAAAAGTCTAGTAAATTACTATTCCTAGAATTTTAAAAACGTGTTTGTATGTAAGTACATAAGAATGAAGACTTAGAAACAAAGACAGCTCTTTTCTATAATACATATATTTAATGCCAGTTTTTTTTTCTGTTTAGACCTGAAACAGTATTAAAAAATCAAGAAGTAGAATTTGGCAGAAATCGAGAGAGGCTTCAATTTTTCAAGGTATAAATGATTTGGGGGAAATTTTTTAATAGAAGTTTATAAAATATTTAAAGGTACAATTTTTTATATCTTTAGACCAGAAATTTTTAAATATTATCAGTAGAACCCTTTTTTACTTTTTTCCTTCAAATAAAATCTTAATCAGAAACCCTAGTATATAATAAAATATTAAAAACAGTGGCTCTAGTTCAGGTGAGCCTGCAGTCTTCTACTTGAGCCTTCCCCTTTTTCTCTCCCTGAGAATCCTTGGAACATAGTTGAAAGCTACTGTTTATCTGGACTGTTAGAACATTATTCTTTGACTTTTTTGAATAATCTGCAAAATGAATACATGTAGGTTTAGTATCTGCATATTTGCTATGTATTGTAAACTTTGACCATAATGAAATTGGTAAAATATTTTCCATGTCAATATTTATATGTTAATTGTGAACCGAATTCAGATATATGCTAACAGTTGATTTCTTAAATTTGAATAAAATATAGTGGAGCTCAAGAGTTTTTAAGAATGTGGCTGTAATCCCTCCTGGAACCGGAATGGCTCATCAAGTAAACTTAGAGTATTTGTCGAGAGTGGTTTTTGAAGAGAAGGACCTCCTCTTCCCAGACAGTGTTGTTGGCACAGATTCTCATATAACCATGGTGAATGGTTTGGGGATTCTGGGGTGGGGTAAGTAAATGACTAAATACATTTAATTCTTTTGAGAAGGATGTCAGGAACATTATAAAAGAACATAAATAGCAGGGTCTTTATAGCCTATTTGAGGCTGTTTTTTCACCTATAACAGTTAACAACAAAAATTAAATTTGAGTGTTTGTGGACAGTGTGGTGTAAGAGAGAATTTATGAAAAGAAATGTGCACTGTGACCAGCACAGCACTACCATTTGTGGAGTGATTAGTGATGATGGTTGGTAAGATCCCCTGGAGAAAGGAATGGCAACCCACTCCAGTATCCTTGCCTAGAGAATTCCATGGCCAGAGGAGCCTCGTGGGCTACAGTCCAAGGGGCTGCAAAGAGCTGGACAGGACTGAGCGACAGACACTTCCAGTTTTCCAATGATGATGATGTCTGTGAAGGCATTGTGGTTACTCCTTTGTTTAAAGTCCTTCAAGTGGCTTTTCCTGGCCTTATTTATAAATCCAAATTTCTTCACGTTTTTTATAGGGTCCTTGGCAACATGGTGCCCCTAGCCATTTACCCAAACACATCTTAAAGGCTTGTTGATTTCCCTGAGTAGGCTGTGCTCTCACACCTCATGGCTTTGTGCTCTTTCAGAGCACAGTTACTCTTTTACAGGTTTTTAAATTGTTGGCTTTTAGTGTCTTGAGGTTGACGGGGGCTGGGTTCTGTTCATATCTGTATCTTGAGCATAGTACAGTACCTAGCATTATAGATACTAAGTGTTTTCTGAATTTAAAATAATGGTAAAAGTAAAATTTTTTCAATCTTGTGAGTGAAGTCATTCTTTGGAGAGGACTTGAGTTTCATATCTACAATGCTAGCATTATAGCAATTCTGTGTAAGGTACTGTGTTAAGACAAACTCGTGAGACACTAGAGATTTAGATATTGAAAAGATAACTTATCTTTAAATGTGCCATACTCATATACCTGTGTTTATTACATTAGGGGTTGGAGGCATTGAAACAGAAGCAGTTATGCTTGGCCTGCCAGTTTCTCTTACTTTACCAGAGGTGGTTGGATGTGAATTAACTGGTTCATCGAATCCTTTTGTTACATCCATAGATGTTGTTCTTGGCATTACAAAGGTAAGCTAAAATTTTACTAGCTGTATAACTCAGTGGACCTGATTTTGTTTTGTAAGTAGAAGAGCCCCATGAGAGCAGGTATTTCAGTTTATCACCTCACTCTTAGCACTCTGGTGGTGTTATTAGCTTTGTCATCATAGTTGTCATCATAGTAATACTTTATACTGGTAAGTACAAAGCAGTTTGTTGTGTCATTGTTCGCTTGAAGTGTTAACTCATTTATTCTTCGTTACAAGCCTATGAGATTGGTACCGTTACTATCCTCATTTTAATTGTGAGACACAGTAAGTTTTCGTGACTTAACCAGAGGGTCATAGGGTTGAATATTAAGTATAGAGCAAGAATTCTAATCCAGGCAGTCAGGTTCTTCAGTCCATACTCTTAACCATTATGCCTTATAGCCTCAGTAAATACTTGTTGCCTACCTGAATTTTAAAAAATCACACTTGGGAAATGTCTAATTGCATCTCCTTTAATATTTAATTGAATCATTTGTCTTCTGGAAACAATTACTGTATTAGCTAGTACTAAAAATTATGGGTAAAAGTGTAATAGTGTCAAATTTTTCTATTGACTGTTTTAACATTTTTATAAAGTCACTTTTCTGTACACCTGAAACTAACACATTATAAATCGACTGTTTCAATATAAAAAGAAACTAAAATATTATATAGAAACTTTTTCTCTGAACTTTTAAAATGTTGGCTGCATGCGTTTAATACATGTAATCTAGGGTTTCCTAAAGACAGTAATTTGTAACTCTCTACCCCAATTTCATTTTCACTAACTTTATTGTTATGATTAAGTCCCATTTCATTAAATGAGGGAACCTGGCAAATGTTCCAAATAGAATTCATATTTGGATCCCAGAGTCTCAGCATTTTTGGTTAGATTTCTGGGCTGAAGGCTTTTAGAATACTCCGCAGGGAAAGAAAACGGTATTGCCTCCTTCTCACCATTTAATATTGATCCTTCTTCCCTAATTAGAAAAAAAATTGACATCTTGCAGAAATGATTGATTCAGTGTATGGTAACAAAAGATCGAGAAGTTAAATTGAGAATTGAAGGATTATTCCTAAAGGAAAGGAATAGCCCATTATGTTTTTAGAAAAATCAATTCTTTTCCTTTGCATATCCTGAAAACTAATGCTGCTTTTTAGATTCCTCTGGCTATATTTTTTCTTAACAATGTTATACATCTACTTTAGACATCTTTGCTTATTGATAATGAAAGTTAAATCTATATGTGTGCGTACCTTTTTGAGTGTTATGTCCCTTTTTTGAGGTCCTGTTCTAGTCATATCTTTATAGAATTGATCATTGTTTTTCAAAATGTATATTGTGGTACCTCATTAATTTGGTGAAAGCAGCATTTGACTTGGTATTTCTAATCTGTGTTGCTCTTATCATCAAAAACAGTGAAAATAAAAATCTTTCTTTTAGGGTTGAGTTTCTGCATCCATAAAAAAGTTAGGATTAAATGATCCTTAGCACTTCTAAAATGTTAGAACTTGATATTATTCATAGATTGAATGTTGTTTCATACTTAGTCATTGTCCTGGGCACACTCCCTGTACCATTATGCAACCATTCTACAATTCAGAAAAGGTGGGTAGCTGTTTTGGTTACTTAGTAATAAGAAAAATAATTTTAGAAGGAATTAAGTTTGAAGCCACATGTTAAATTCTATCAAAATGAAATTTATCTATAATTAATGGTGCTCTAAATATTTGGACCAGTATTTGGAATTTGAAGAATCTTTATAGCAGTATCTAATTTTTAAAATTTAAATACACAGTTTCATCAGTATATTAATATTTCACTAAATCTAAGATGCCTTCATTGGCTAGAACTGTTGTTTTCTGTGCTGCTAAGAAAAAAAAGAAGACTGCCAGTTAGCAGATACATAGTAGAGTCTATGGTATACCCTGATTTCAGAGGCATTTTGAATTTTCAAGCGCTTTTTTTTTTAATCCTACTAATAACTTTGGACCATTCTTCTATTGACTATTTGCCTTTAGCTGGAAAACCAGAGTGAGTTGATGTTTCATAAAAATAACGGAGGACCTCTTTCCTTGACTGTCACTAGTAATGGGTTAAAAATTAGATTTTGTGGTTTTCAGAGAATCCATGCTAATTTTGTATGTGTTTCTGTCTATCTCTTTATATAGCATCTCAGGCAAGTAGGAGTGGCTGGAAAGTTTGTTGAGTTTTTTGGAAGTGGAGTTTCACAATTATCTATAGTAGATCGAACTACAATAGCAAACATGTGTCCAGAATATGGTGCTATCCTCAGCTTTTTCCCTGTTGACAATGTGACATTAAAACATTTAGAACATACAGGTAAGATGTAAGATCACTAGGAAATATTTTACAATAAATTACTACCTTGTACATGTTATTTAATGTTCATGATATGATCTTATTTTGAAATAGCAAGTTTGAAATAAACTGCACCAGATGTGCTTAAAGAGTGTTGTGTCCTCAAACTCTAGTCCACTGTGACAATTTAGAGAAATTATTCAAACTGCTGCTCTTTGCTTCACTTTTTCCACATAATAATGGATACCTCCACCCTGTTAGTGATCAGACGTTGCAGTTTAATGGAAGTCATGCTTTCCCACATTCACCGTGCTGTCTTCTACATCCAGGAAGAGAGGAGTCACAAGACAAGATTATTTGAGAACCAGTGCTCTCTCTAAAGAATAAGCAGCACTTAATTTTGTGAAAAACAGCATAGGGTTACAAGTTCCAAATTCTTACTATAGCTTAATTGACTGGGAACTTTGACCACTCTTCTGTTGACCATTTAATATAGAAAATACGTACAAAACAAGAATGTGTTGGTTTTGTAAGACTCCTGTTCTTTAAAAGTTAGTCTGTTTATTTTTCAAGAGGTCATTACTAAACTGTTGATACTAATCTCTACTCATAAGTATATTGGGGAGATATGTTCCTAGTATTCAGTTTGGGGGCGGATTGAATCAAATGGCAAAATGGATGGCTGGTCATTTGAAACCTTGGAGGGAATGGTCCTCATAGAATGCAGCGTTTTCTCTAAACTGTTCTTCGGGTTGTAGAATGGTTCAAGAGAGAAATGCCTCATTCTTCACATTAATATGAGTTAATGTAGTAATGACTATCACTGAGTAACAAATTGTCCTAAAACTAGTGGCTTAAAACAGCAATAATCATTTATGCTGCATAGTTTCAGTGAGTTAGTAATTCAGACAGGGCACGGCCAGAATTGCTTGTCTCTGCTTCATGATGTCTGGAGCCTCAGCTGTAAGACTTAAAAAACCAGGGCCAGAAATCCTGAAGACTTGTTCACTTGCATGTCTGGCAGTGAATGCTAGCTGTCAGCTGGGAACTTGGCCGGGACTGTCAGCCAGAACACCCACATGTGGTTTCTGCATGTAATCTGGGCTTTCTCACATGGTGGCTTTTCAAGGGTTAGTAACCTGAGAGAGGAGGGTTGGGAGGGAGGAAGAGGGTGCATTAGCCAGCTAGAAATCACATTGCCTGCATCTGGGGAATGAACATATTTTCTGCCTCTGTCACATTGTAAGAGAACATATATCTTGGGATATAAATTGTTGTGGCAATAATTGGAAAATATAATCTACCACAGTTACTTTTCATCAGGCTTATGGATAACGACCAAAATATTTAATTAGAAGCTTTTATTCTTAACATCTAATTTATTTTAATTTTTGGAAGATCTTGTTAAATCTCTCTGCTCTCTAAAACTATTCTTTCATTTACTATTTTCTTTCATTTTGACTGGTACACTAATGTTTGTTGTTTAGGGAAAGTAATGAATTTCATCTTTCACGATGGTTAGTAGTTTATTATGTTCAATTTCATTGCTGGATTTTCTCTTGCAAACAGTATTTTTGTGAGTTTATGTAACTGGCTCAGTATTTTTTATCTTCTGTGATGAATAGCTCTTTTTAAAAAATATTTATTTTTTTGGCTTTGGGGGATCTTAGTTACAGCGTGCAGGATCTTGAGTTGCAGTGTGCAGGATCTAGTTCCCTGACCAGGGATCAAACCTGGGCCCCGTGCATTGGGAGCACGGAGTTTTAGCTACTGGACCACCAAAGTGATTGAGTAACTTTTAAAAGGGGCTTCTGATATGTATTTTATAAAGTAGAGTTTTCATGAAGAGTAAAATTTTTGCTATTGTTATTATAAATTTGTAATATCATCAATATTGTGATATTATCAATTTGTAAAGAAATCTTTTCTGAGTGCTTAGTTACTTGTAACTAAGTTTGTTAGTCATCATTGAAATTCAGCATCCTTATTCCCAAAGATTCAGAAATTCCTGACAGGATTTTTATTGTTTTAATCATCTTTTTAGGTTTTGACAAAGCCAAACTCGAGTCAATGGAAGCATACCTTAAAGCTGTGAAATTGTTTCGAAATGAGCAAGATAATTCAGGAGAACCTGAATATTCCCAGGTATCTACAAAATAACCCACCTAATAGTAGTAGACTGTAAATTCTAGAGCCTGTCCTCCTGGGTTTGAATCCCAGCTTTAAGACTTACCAGCTATGCGACCCTGGGTACTTTTTTTAGCTTGTTTGCCTCAGTTTCCTCATCTCTGAAATATGAAGATAGTATCTATCTCATAGGATTTTTAAGAGGTTAAATGCAAATTCATTATAACAGTTTTAAGAACATAGTAAGTACTCAATAAATGATAACTATTATTAACTGTCTAAGAAGATAGTTATATGGCCTTTAATGTTAAAGATATCTTTATAGTCTAAGCAAATGTTTCTCTGTTGGAAATTTCTATTGAGGTAGGTAGAATTTACTTGCAGGAAAGTTTTAATAAAATTCACTTTCTAAAAGTGTGTCAGGGATCTAAATCAGCTTGGTGTTATAATTGGTATGGTTAACTATTAAGCTCTTTTTTGTTGGGAAATCCATTGTCTCGTTTAGCTTTTTTTTTCTTAATAAATAAATTTTTCTATCCGTCATTCAATATACCTATATATATTATGTGACTAGGTATATTGAATGCTGGATAGACCCCATCGGAATTAAATTTGTGGGACAGTTGGGTAAATCTTTGAACTTCTTTGATTATTTTCTGGTCCCTTTCTGCCCTGTTTATTGACTCTGGTGCCTTGTCCACATTTTTTTTAAAGAGACATAATTAAAGGAAAATTTTTGGTGGTATAGTGAAATGGGATAAATTTGCCTATTAAAAAACTTGAGCATATGATAAGAAATAGAATTAAAATTCATCAGGATGTTCATTTCAAGAGAAATTCACATACTAAAAACACAGATTAGGATCACCTGGGTCCGTGAAACAAAGGTGTAAAAAAAGCAGATGTTTCAGTTGTGATGAACAGAATAAACAGGGCCATTAAATAATGATGAAAGCCATAGTGAAGAGAAACTTAATTTGAATTTATTATACCAAATAAAATGTAAGTTGGAAAATGGTAGAAATACCGGAAGATATTAAACAGAAACCTAGCTGGGAGGTGGGATTTTTATAAAATATGACTCTTTTTTTTTTTTTTAAACCAAGGAATAAAAACATGGTCTGCAGGCGCCTGGCTAGCTAGACACACTAGAACCAGGATTAGCAAATCCCTTTTTCTACTATCCCCCCAGCACCCTCTGTAGACCAGACTTAACATTATGCAAGCTGAGAACAAAAAAATGTTTACCAAGGCTACCCATGTTATCACAGAGTAGGCAAAGGATGAATTTGGGGATCAGAAACAATAAAGTGACAGCTGGTGCAAGCATCTACTTTATCATAAGGCATCTGTGAAGACAGTGTTATCTTTGTGGGGGGAAAAACATTTGAGAAACAAAAATTTTTATGTAGACCATACAGTTGGTGTTGCAGTAGTTTGCATACTGGTCTACTAGTCTTTTAGCAAATGTTTATATATTTCATAAATTAGGTTTTAATGTATTTATTTCTTGGGAGTATATGTCATCATTAAAACAAATATGAATATACTTGTTCTGCTTCAGAAAGCAGTATTCAAGTTGGAATCTGTACTAATGAATTCTAATTCCTTTTCTCCTTCTCTCTCATTTCCTAGGTGATCCAGATTAATCTGAATTCAATAGTTCCATCTGTCAGTGGTCCAAAGAGACCTCAGGATAGAGTTGCTTTGACAGATATGAAAAGTGATTTCCAAGCTTGCTTAAATGAAAAGGTAGATTACCTTATTTGTCAGTACACTTTGTGCTAAGTAGTCAGGAATTAGCAGGATGATCTATGAACTCAATCTACTGCTATATTTTTATATATTATGGCACACAGTAGCAGCTCACTCTTCCTCTGTCCAAAATGTAAGTCAGACATCTCATGAGGTTGTTCCCAGATTTCACTTTAGGACCAGAGGTTGATTGGGTATATTTAAATAAAAAATTTCAATTAATTAAAAACTGAGTTTCTTAGTCACTATAGCCTCATGTTAAGTTGAATAGCTTCATGTAGCTATGGCTCTTGTATTGGACATTCAAATAACAATTGAATATTTATATCATCACAGAAAGTTCCATTGGGCAGCAGTGCTCTAGACTTTTTATGATTTCCCAGACTAGGAGAAAACTACTATTTTGTTGTAATGACTGTCTTAAGTCTGGTAAAATAACTGAATACCAGGTGACCTCTGGCTTTTGGGGTGTGTACTTTCTGTCTTAAGAATCACGGCTTTAATCTTGTCACTTTCTCTATTCTGAGAACTAATAGTTGGCTTTATTTTCAGAGCCTCTTGTAATTTCTTGATTTTCTTCCCTTTTTTTTGTGGAAAATACTCAACTTTACAGGAATAAAATAGTGTAATGAATTCCCATGTACCTCCCTTAAACAATTACCATCTTGCCTCATCTGTTCTACACACCTATAGACATAAGGATCTTTTTAACAATGTTAGTGTTAGTCGCTCAGTTGTGCCCGACTCTTTGCGACCCCATGGACTGCAGCCCACCAGGCTCCTCCATGAGATTTTCCAGGCAAGGATACTGGAGTGGGTTGCCATTTCCTTCTCCACATAAGGATCTTTTAAAGCAAATCTTCAAGCCCATTTTCAACAAAGAAAAAATGTTTACCATCTTTTGAGAATTCCTGTTAATTAGGAATGAATAAAGAACAAGCAAAGCCAAATAAAATCTGGGTCCTAAGTAGCTGGCTGGACTCACTCAGTAGATAAAAGCTTAGGAATACCACCAGACTCCTGTCACGATTATTCAAATTAATGCTTCAACTGGATCATAACTACTGAAAATCATGGACCTTCAGCATCACTCCCGAATAGTCAAAACTTATCAGATGTCAAGGATCTGCTGTATTTTCTACCCCTCTTTTTTTCCTATACCTATCAAGAATATTTAGTTTATATTTATGTGCAAATTTGTGTAGGTTGGATTTAAAGGCTTCCAAATTGCAGCTGAAAAGCAAAATGATATCGTCTCTATTCATTATGAAGGAAGTGAATATAAGCTGTCTCATGGATCTGTGGTCATTGCCGCCGTTATCAGTTGTACCAATAATTGCAATCCATCTGTCATGCTTGCTGCAGGTAGGTTGTGGTTTATATCCATACAGTTTTCAGTTAGGTTCACGTTCTGTTTCGTAGATTATGCATAAGTATAGGTGTCTTGATTTTGTTTTCTTGAAGATGCTTTTTTTTTTTATAATTTTTATCTATTTTTTTGGCTGTGCTGGGTCTTCACTGCTGCATGCAGACTTTCTCTAGTTGCAGTGAGCAGGGGCTACTCTAGTTTCAATGCTCAGGCTTCTCATTACGGTGGCTTCTCTTGTGGAGCATGGTCTCTAGCGCGCAGGCTGAGCAGTTGTGGTGCACAGGCTTAGTTGCCCTGCAGCATGTGGTATCTTCCAGGACCAGGGATCAGCCCCATGTCTTCTGCATTGGCAGCTGGATTCTTAACCACTGGACCACCAGGGAAGTCCTCTGTGTTTGATTTTGAGAGCCTTTCTGAGGTTTTAATTAGGTCTAAAGGAGCCTAAGACTGATTTATGTTATTAATTTTGTTTTTATTACAAAGACGGTAAATTTTCAAAATTGTAACTTATGTATCTGAGTTTTAGGTTGTATCTGCTTTTTCTATCAAATCTCTTGATAATCTACTAGACATTTACCATAGCAGTGTGCTAGATTCCACTGAGATGTAAAGGAAGTAAAAGATTATTGTCAAGGAATATAAAATCAACTGTTGCATAGAACAGTTCACTAATTTTATAAAATCAAGTATAATAAATGTTAAATTGCCATTTCTTCTTTATGATTATAGCATTTAAAATGGTTCATTTAATGGTATATATTATATGTGTACATGATATTGTTATATATCCTTCCATTTGTGTGCATGATGCCTTGATATCCAACTGTATCTTAACAATTTATAGCATAAAGGCACTAGTATATCTACCACAACTTTTGTTTAAATGAAATCAGTAGAATAAATGGACAGGATAATGACAGTAATTTTATGAATTTCAGACTTTCACCCTAACCTATATTGGAGGTTACCTGTAAAATAAATCCTTTCTTACTTCCTACTTTAATATGAGGGAAAGAGGGAAAGAAACTTTGCCATAATAAATTATTGTTTATTTACTGTTGCAGGTCTTTTGGCTAAAAAAGCTGTTGAAGCTGGTCTACAGGTTAAACCTTATATAAGAACAAGTTTATCTCCAGGCAGTGGAATGGTTACACATTACCTCAGTTCAAGTGGAGTATTACCATATCTTAGTAAGCTTGGGTAAGTGATGGTTACCATCTTTTTAATATTAGTATTCAGCAGTGATTGAAGCTACTTGTTAGGGCCTTTTATATGCAAAAAGGAGATAGGAAAAAACACTTAGGGTTCTACTTGTTCCCTTGCCATTGCCCGAAAATCCTTGAGGCCATATCACTCAGCAGTCATTTACTGAGCGTATTTAGTCAACAAGGCAGTGTGTTGGTTACCAAGAAGTAGATGTGATCTCTAGTTTAAGGATGGAAACACTAGACAGACAAGTAAAGCCAGGTAACAATGGTGACAAGTAACAGTGACAGACAGGGAAAGGGATGGTAACGGTACTGCATAATTTCTGAGTCATGTAGATCAGTTTTCAGAACTGAGTGAAATCTTATAGGTTGCATTATTAATGAGTAAATTGTCTTAATTGTGGTTTTGTGAGATTATTTCATCCACTAAGCATAGGTTAAGTTGTCCCTGAACGTTGGAGAAAATAACTCTTCTTATATTTCTTAAGCACTTCAAAAAAATAATTGATGCTAGCAGTGTTTTCACTATGTATCATGGAACATATTGTCTTACATAAATCAATTCTTTTGCTAAAGTGATAGGTTTTCGGTTTTTTTTCTTTATTTAGAAGAGTCAGTTCAGTTCAGTTCAGTTCAATTCAGTCGCTCAGTCGTGTCCGACTCTGCGACCCCATGAATCGCAACACGCCAGGCCTCCCTATCCATCACCAACTTCTGGAGTTTACTCAAACTCATGTCCATCGAGTTGGTGATGCCATCCAGCCATCTCATCCTCTGTCGTTCCCTTCTCCTCCTGCCCCCAATCCCTCCCAGCATCAGGGGCTTTTCCAGTGAATCAACTGTTCACATGAGGTGGCCAAAGTATTGGAGTTTCAGCTTCAGCATCAGTCTTTCCAATGAACACCCAGGACTGATCTCCTTTAGGATGGACTGGTTGGCTCTCCTTGCAGTCCAAGGGACTCTCTAGAGTCTTCTCCAACACCACAGTTCAAAAGCATCAATTTTTCGGCACTCAAGTAGCTGGAAGTAATTTTGATGATTATACCTACAGTTTTTCAGCTACTGGTGCAAACATAATTGCAGTTTTTGCATTGTTGAAATTTGCCATTCAATATTGGAATACATTCTTAAATAAATATGGTTATATTATACATCATTTAATGCTCATTTCTTGCTTCATTTTTTTCCTAATGACTTATTACTTGCTGTTTATGTTTATTTTGGACTGTGGAAATGATGTTAGACAAAAAACAAATTCAAACGATTTTCTTACTCAAAATGGATTATAGAGCAGTGGAGACAACTTGCAATATCAACAGTGCATTTGTCCAGTAAGTGCTAATGAACATGCAGTGCAGTTATGGTTCAAGAAGTTGTGTGAAGGAGACGAGAGCCTTGAAGATGAGGAGCGTAGTGGCTGGCCGTCAGAAGTTGGCAGTGACCAACTGAGTGCAGGTCGTCGGAGCTGATCCTCTTAAAGCTGCACGAGAAGCTGCCAAAAAAATCAACGTCAGCCATTCTACAGTCAGTGAGCATTTTAAGCAAATTGGAAAGGTGAAAAAGCTAGGCCAAGTGGGTACCTCATGAGCTGACTGCAAATCAAAAAAATTCATCTTCTCTTATTCTACACCACAGCAAGCCATTTCTCGATCTGATTATGACATGTGACAAAAAGTGGATTTTATACAATAGCCAGTGACGCCCAGCTCAGTGGTTGGACCAAGAAGAAGCTCCAAAGTACTTCCCAAAGCCAGACTTGCACTGATAAAAAAGATCATGGTCACTGGCGGTTTGCTGCCCATCTGATCCACTACTCTTTCCTGTATCTTGGTGAAACCATTACATCAGAGAAGTATGCTCAGCAAACCAATAAGATATAATGAAAACTGCAACACCTGCAGCTGGCATTGATCAACAGCTGAACTGTTGGGCCCAAAAGGGCCCAGTTCTCCACAACAACATCCTGCCACATGCTTCAAAAGTTGAGTCAATAGGGCTATGAAGTTTTGCCTCATCAGCCATATTCACCTGACTTCTCGCCAACTGACTGCCACTTCTTCAAGCATCTTGACAACTTTTAACAGGGAAAATGCTTCCACAACCAGCAGGATGCAGAAAATGCTTTCCAAGAGTTCGTTAAATCTTGAAACATGGATTTTTACACTGCAGGAATGAACCAACTTATTTCTCATAGGCAAAAATGTGTTGGTATAATTGTTCCTATTTTGATTTTAATAAACATGTGTTTAAGCCTCGTTATAATGATTTAAAATGCAAAGTCTGAAACCTCAGTTACTTTTGCACCAGCCTAATATCATCTTGGTATTTTTGTCAGGGACTTTTCCTTGGGTTTAGTTGGTTGAGAATTAAAAGATTGCTCCCATCAGAGTACCCAATTACAGTGCCTCTTTGGATCCCTTGGTCAAATTTTCGCAGCCAGGTTCTCTTGATATTTGACAGTTAAACCTCTTTGTAGGGAAGTATAATATCCATTTTTTGAATGGTCACGTTATATTCCTAGCAGGTAATATTTGAGGAATTTTCTTGCGTAGTGTGATAAGTTCTGTGTCAGATTTAGTTAACCAAGTCTAACTAGGGCGAATCCTAAATATCAGAGCTCTTCAGAAGTTTGCATTCAGTACAGATAGCATGACTGAGAGTCTGATTTGATTATTCAGGAGGTATGAAATGAACATGTTGATGAAGGTTCATGTGTTGTTAATATTCTCTTCAACAATCTTATTACAGTGATGGAAATGAAAAATAAGACTGGTCCTTTCTTTACCAGAAAATGTTGTGATTTTTCTACCCAATCACATTTTATTTTTTGAAATGCAGATTTGAAATCATTGGCTATGGATGTTCAACATGTGTAGGAAATACAGCACCCTTATCAGAAGCAGTTTTAAATGCAGTAAAACAGGTAAACTATGTGGATCACTAGGATATCCAAATGGTTTTCCTTAACTATATTTCACTATTAAATTATCACATATACATATTGATGTATTTATATTTCTATAGTCCTTGCATTGCTTGAGAAAAGTAACCTATCAATCATAAAATGATTCTTTGAAATCATTTTTAGATCCTTGAAATAATTCCTTCTAATTTATTTACAGGCTTGATAGTTCTGTGCCTAATAATTAGCAATATACTTTTGGTTATCTTGCCCTTAGAAGTATAATATTTTGCAGTTGCTTATATGTGAGTATCCAGATTTGTACCATCTCTTGAATATTTGTGGTTTTTGTTTTCTTTTTTTTAGGGTGATTTGGTTACTTGTGGGGTTTTATCTGGAAATAAAAATTTTGAAGGTCGTCTTTGTGATTGTGTTCGTGCCAATTACCTTGCCTCTCCACCCTTAGTGGTAGCTTATGCCATAGCAGGCACAGTGAATATAGACTTCCAGACAGAGCCTTTAGGTATGTTTTCCTTTGTATGTATCCATATATACCCTGCACATACTTTTTTCCCCAAAAGTTATATTTTTTAAGTGTTTCCAAGACCATTCATTCTTTGAACTATTTCAAGAAATCTTATCACAGTGCATGCATTATTAATTTTTGATTCATATGAAGAATATAAAATGTACAAGTAATCAGTTTTTTTAGCTACTTATACCTGAAGCACTCTGTTGAATAATATACTTGGTTTCTATATGTCTGAAAAGATGTGAACATTTTGATGTAATTACTTTTTATACTCAATTTCATGTTAAAAATTATTAACCAGGTACTGACCCTACTGGCAAGAACATTTACCTGCATGATATTTGGCCTAGTCGAGAAGAAGTTCATCAGATAGAGGAAGAACATGTTGTATTATCCATGTTTAAAGCATTAAAAGAGAAGATAGAGGTAAGACTCACTTGTTTCTTAAATAGTTTAGTGAAGTGGCAGTGTGTGTTTATTTTATGCATCTTTCTGAATAGGATCAAAATTAAAATTACATTATTTTGAATACACAGTTTTTAATGAGTGATGGTCATTTTATATTGAAATCTCTAATATCTAAGAGACTTCAGAGTATCAGAATTGATTTTATTTACTTACTAGAAATATATAGCAAGCATTTATATTTGGCATCCTGAACATGGACACACTTCATAGAAATTGTTTATTGTTCCCATTCACATGATTCAAAATTAGAAAGAAATAAGAGCAGGCAATGATACCTCCCTCCCACCTGTTCCTTAGCCATCTACTTTACCTCCTCAAAGGCAGCAAGTTTATGTCAGTTTCTTAAGCATTGTTTCAGAGATGTTTTGTGCATCTACAAGCAAATATATGTGTTCATACTTTTTAAAAAGAACTTAGAATATAAATATGAGAGCAAAAATGATATTTAGTCAGTTAACAAATATTTATTGAGCCCCTACTATGTGCCAGGCACTCTTCTAGCTGTTTGGAATACATCAGTGAAGGAAACAGAGTTCTGAAGGGGAGAGGCAGATAGTAAACTGTAGACAGAATAATTAGGTAAATTATATAGTATGTTAAAAAGTAATCAGTGCTGTAGAAAATTAAAGAACCGAGTGAAGAGAACCAATTGTGTAAAATTCAGGAGTAGATTGCAGTTTTATATAGGATAGTTGAAAACATGGCATTGGAGCAGAGTTTTTAAGAGGTAAACAAGTTAGTCATATATCTAAACAAAGAACCGGACTAAGCGGGTAGAGAGAGGGACCAGTGTAAATGGCAAAAGGCCTCAGGGAGGGGCCCGTAGTGTGATTAGAACATAAGAAATAGGAAAGATGGAGATAGGAAATGATGTCCAGATTACATAGGGAATTATAGGCCATTATTAAAAGTTTGTCTTTTACTCTGATAGAAGAGAGATGGGGAGTCATTGGGAAGTGTGGAACGGGTGTGTCATAATCAAAAAAGGTTGCTCTTGAAGTTGAAAAAAAGGTTGGTCTTGAAGTTGAAGATATCTTGGGGCAAGAGGGTTGGGTGATGAGAAGGATAGAGTCAGGAGAACCTATTGTATGTAGTAGTCCAAAATAAAAAATGGTAATAGCATGGAACATTTGGGGTGCCAAATGGAGGTGGTGATTGGTGAAGTTTTGAATATAGTTTGAAGGCAGGACTAATAATATCACTAACAGTGATATAGGACAAATATTTTGAAAAAAGCAAGTTTTTCTCCATGATAATATTCTTAAAGATTGAAAGTATGCCCCTAAAACACACTTGATCTCTTTAGCAACATGTTTGGATCTTTCTAAATTCTTTGGCTTTTCTGGAGTTCTGTGAAGTCTTTCACATTCACTTTGTATTGAAATTTATTTCTTTGGGTATTCCTGAAAGTCTGGTTTGCTGGCATTTGATGAGCAGATTTTATCCTTTCTGTCCAAAGATGTCATAATTTTGTAGAATGCACCATCTTGGCTTTCTTTCCAAATGGATGAGGCCTGTTTTCTTTTTTTTGTTCTAGCTTAAGTACTCTTTCAATTTTCCTGATTGTTTTCATAGACCTCTTTTTCTGACTCCATTTTATCTTTCTTTTGGTTTATCAATGAAAATCATATTCACAGATGGGAAATAAGCGGTGGAATTCTTTAGAAGCACCAGATTCAGTTTTGTTTCCATGGGATTTAAAATCTACTTATATCAGATGTCCTTCATTTTTTGATAAGCTTGTAAGTACTGCTTTACTATTTAATCTTTTAAAAAATTGTTAAGAAGTTGAAAAAAAACTCATGAAGAGCTAAACGCCTTCAATATTTTTTTACCTTTTAGACCAAAGAGCCAGTTGCACTCCAGTCTATTGAAAATGCCCATGTCTTATTATACCTGGGAGACTGTATCACGACAGATCATATATCACCTGCTGGAAGCATCGCTAGGAGTAGTGCTGCTGCTAAGTATTTGACAAACAGAGGGTATGTGTATAGGGTTACAGACTGTTTTTGTTTTATCTTTCTTATTTATTAAGAGACTTTTACTGGTCATGTTCCTTTATCCAGAATTTATAAATTATATGCTATCATGGATGTCTGATTGTCAGTGTATTTGACCTAAGCAATAACTAGGATACCTGTTGTACTTGCTTTTGCTTGTAACTTTAGAAATTGAAATTCCTATCTTAAGTTGAACCCTTGTCCTCAAGTAAACAAATGATTGGAAACAAGATTTTTCTTTTTCAGTGCTACTTTGTTGAAAAGTCTAATTGGTTTCACCTACCAAATAAAGCCTGATGGTTCCAACCATCTTCCATTGTTGGACTGCACAGTTTAAATGTGTATTTGGGGCTCTAAGATATACATGCGTAGGCTAGGCTTGATCTTCTTGAGCTGAAAAATTTCACAAGAAGAATAAATGTGAATGTAAAAATCATTTACATAGGATATATAAATCCAAAACTAGAAAGATTTTGTTTCATTGCTACATGGTTAATAACATAAGAGTTGTTCCCTCTTCAAAGAATTGTTTTGACACCAGAGATAAAATTTTGCTAAAGGTAGAACTTGCGGTACCACTGCCTGATTAGCTTTTTGATGCTTGAGCTATGCATACGACAGTTTTCATTGAAAATATCTTATAAAAATCAGTGCTACGTTTGACAGCTTGGTTTGACGTGTAATACTGCATAGTTCTTATTATAATCTCATTAGTCCTGTTGTGAAATCTGTGTTTGAATTTCTAGTTAATTGTAGTTTGGTGTGAATTAAAACACTTTTTGGTAGAAATTGCTAATAGCAACTCTGGTGTGATTTAGTGAAAACAAATCAGATTGTTTTACATACAGTTTTTGTTTATATGGTGAGAAATAAAAGTTTTCTTTCGCCCAAATATTTTTTAATAGGTTGTAATTTCCATCTTGGTCATAATTGTGATACAGATTCCATCTCCCCCCACCCCTCAAAAAAAGTCACTAATTCTCTCAAATACAAAATTTTTATATTTTTTTTAGTTTATGATACGGATTTCTTAGCATAGTTAATACAGTAGTCATCAGTTTGAATTTTTATTTTTAAAGACACTCAAATAGCATTGAAACAAGTATACTATCAAGTGTGAAATAGATCGCCGGCCCAGGTTGGATACATGAGACAAGTGCTCAGGGCTGGGGCACTGGGAAGACCCTGAGGGGTGGGATGGGGAGGGAGGTGGGAGGAGGGATCGGAATGGGGAACACATGTAAATCCATAGCTGATTCATGTCAATGTATGGCAAAAACCACTACAATATTGTAATTAGCCTCCAACTAATAAAAATAAATGGAAAAAAAAAAAAAAGACACTCAAACCCCCCATCACCAATGTTTAAATGCACATCCTGAGGTAAGATGTTTAAATTAGAAGAACAGTTGTTGTCTAAACATAAAAGAGCAAGTTAAAGATAGATGGGCGTTGCTTGTTGGTTGTTGAGATGCTTACGCCTAGTTTTCTCTTGTCCTTAAAAGTTCATTTATATAGTGACCAATCCAGTAGCAGAGAACATCCACAGCACACAGATTATGCTGTCTAAACACCAATTCTTAGTACAAGCAACCAGTTCTTCTTGGAGAAATGGTTGATTCCAGATTTGGTAACTGGAAAGTGTACAAGATGATTCTGTTTCTTAAACCAAGAAAGAGCAAGAACTGTCAGAAACTACCAGGCTTTCTGTCAAAAGGTTTCAGGACCCAACTTGAAATCTGTCACTGCTCAAAGATGGGACATGTTGAGCATCAATAAAGAATAACTGGAGTGGACTGAAACATAATGAATATGTTTAAATCCATGAGTTCATAATGATACTAGAAGAAAAAAAAACACCTAAGTTACCTTTGGAAGATGATGAGGAACCATCTCATTATTTAACAATAAAGGCTTTTCTGTATGGAATGTATTTCAATATAACCAAATCATTGATGAAGGAAAGTTTGTCTTTATAGAGGTTTTCCAGTTTAAAAAATGAAGAAATAATAGAAATACAACATCATCATTTTGCAGTCCCTAATGCAGTCTAGGTGATGATGGTCAATCTCTGGTAGCATTTCAGAAAGAGAAGTGGGTATCCTGGAAGTAATGGAAGTAAGACCTATAAAGCATCATTGCAAAAATAAAAACCCTGACTCTTAGCAGGTCACTAGATTTGACATCTGGTTAATAAGAAATACAGGAGGGAAAACAGCATATGAAATGACAGTGTGGCGATGTAGTCAGTGCAGTCTAGATATAGGAAACTGTACTACAAAACCTCATTTCTTTAGATAAAGTATATTAGGGGACAAAGAGGGAGACGGAACATACAGATTATAAAAAAGACTTGAGAAAGCTGAAGGAATTTACAAAACATATCTGAATCTGATTTGAGCAAACCAACAGCTAAAGAGGAAAACCAGGGAGATTTGAATATTTACTGGCTAGCTGATACTAAGAAGTTTGGAGGTTTTGTTTATTTGTATCAAGGTAGTATTTTTAAGTCCATATCTTTCAGGGAAACAAACTGAAACATGTCCAGTTAAAATGTGATAATCTTGAGTTTTCTTCAAAACAGTCTTAATAGAGGATGACTATAGAAGAAACAAAGAGATTCCATGAACTAATTACTGTAGTTTAGTAATAGGGTCCTAGGTATTCTGTTTTCTTTACCTGTGTCCAAGCTTGAAATTTTTCATAATAAAAAAGTGGTTTTTTTAAATGTTTTACAGTTAAATAATGTGATTATTTTCCACCTGAAATAAAAACTGACTTTCTTGCAGCCTTACCCCTCGTGAATTCAACTCTTACGGAGCCCGAAGAGGTAATGATGCTGTAATGACAAGAGGCACTTTTGCAAATATCAAGCTTTTTAATAAGTTTATTGGAAAACCAGCTCCCAAAACAATTCATTTTCCATCAGGACAGACGGTAAGGATGTACACAGAGTGTTTAAGCAGTTGCTAACTAGTTTAAAATTTGTATTAAAATTTTTATGTTTTTTTTTTAATCTACAGCTGGATGTATTTGAGGCTGCAGAGCTGTACCAGAAAGAAGGTATCCCACTGATTATTTTAGCAGGAAAGAAATATGGTTCAGGAAATTCAAGAGATTGGGCTGCCAAAGGACCATACTTGCTGGTATTGCTTCTTAATTTTTATCTTTAAGTTCAAAGAGTTTTAAATATTCCTTTTTGTCAGTAACATTCTATCAATGTTTATTTTGTTTATTTAGACTTTTTATGTCTACTTGGATCTCATTTATAGGTTTGTTTTTTTTTTTTTAGGTGATCTTATATACATTGTACTAGTTGCTTTAAAATTTTTTTTAGGTTTTATTTATGTGTTTTATTATTATTTATTTTTAGCTGCACTGGATCTTAGTTGTTGTGCATGGTTTTTCGCTAGTTGTGGCAAATGGGGGGTACTCGAGTTGCTCTGTGTGGGTTTCTCATTGCTGTGGCTTTTCTTTTTGCAGAGCACAGACTCTGGGGCTTAAGTAGTCGCAGCATGAGGACTCGAGAGCGTAGGCTCAGCACTTGTGGTGCACAGGCTTAGTCCCCCCCTGGGATGTGGAATCTCCCCAGACCAAGGAGTGAACCCGTGTCCCCTGCATTAGCAGGTGGATTCTTAACCACTGAGCCACCAGGGAAGTCCCTAGTTGCATTTTAGTACTCTGAATTTGATTAAAACTACATCAGTGTTATTTGTGAAAATAAATATAGTAGAGGGAAAGAAGATTCTGTCTCAAATTACTGCTTTATAATAATAATTATTTACACTCATTGGTAGTTTTACTTGCCCCTTTTTCATTTAATTTTCTCTGATTTGCTCCATGAAGGGTTAACAGACTTAGAGATAGTGGGCCAAGATTTACTTTTGTTTTCAAATAGAAGATGATGGTCCCTAGCTATCTGCTAAAAGACATCTCTCTTGAGACCATTTCTTTGTTGAAGAGCAAATAGGGGATCTGCTGGAGAGAATAGTCATGTGATATGTGCTTTCTGCCATTTCTTATCATACTGTGTTTCGCTTTACAATTGTATTTGTGAAAAAGGCTGGTCAAGATACAGCCTTCATAGCTATCATAATCATACAAATGTCATTTGTTTTTAATCTTTAACCTCCCCCTCCTTAAAATGTAGATACTATTAAGGAGTTGCAGGAATAAGCCTAATTCTTTCATCTTTGTAAGATAATAATTTTAAGTATCAACATAATTCAGAGATAGTCCAGTTTTGGTTCTTGACCATTGCAGTAAAGCAATTATCACAATAAAGCAAGTTGCACAAGTTTTTCTATTTCCCAGTGCATACAAAAGTTATGTTTATACTATACTGTAGTCTACTAAGTGTGTGATAGCATTGTATCCAAAAAATTGTACATGTAATTAAAAATTAATTGTACATTTAATTTAAAAATACTTTAATGATAAAAACTGCTGACCATTATCTGAACCTTCAGCAAGTCATATGGTAACATCAAAGATCACTTGTCACAGATCACTACAACAAATAATAATGAAAATATTTGTAATATTACAAGAATTATCAAACGTGACAAAGACATGAAGTGAGCAGATTCTCTTGGAAAAATGTAGACTTGATTGACATAGAGTTGCCACAAAACTTCAATTTGTAAAAAAAACAGAAAAGAACAACAAAAAACCACTATCAAAAAAGGAGGTATCTCCTGTATCATGAATATTAATTATTTATAAGTTCTCTTTCTGAAGTTTTATAGCCCCCCCCCTTTTTTTTTTAAATATTTCAGACTTTCCTCATATAGTTGTTGATCCTTGGCTATCTATTCAGTTAGATGTTTTAAAAAATGATTACAAGCTGGGATTGTGGGCTGGGTTTTGTTAGTCGGCCTTACTAATAGTAAGCTACCTTTTTCATTGAGAGAGCCCTGTATATCAGTATCTGTAAATATTTTCTCTTGAGGCCATGCAGTTTCTTCATGGAAGGAGACCCACTGAAGAAACAGACTTACTCCTGCCCCATGTCTGATAATATTCTCACCTGGCCTTCCTGCAAGCCTGGTGTTCCTCCTTAGTCAAGAGTATCCCTCCTCTACAGGGTGATGCACTCTCAAGGGGTGAAACAAAATCTTACTCTTTGTATGTGTAAAGTACACACACATATATATACATAAACAGATACACAGTATCTTTGTGAAGTTGAATTTTGGGAGGTGGGCAATTAGGAGAAAGATTTAGCAGGGAAGTGTTTAGAAGTGTTTAGAAGGGAAATGTCTTTTTTTTTTTTTTAAAAAAAAAGGCTCCTTAGGAGGATAATAATGGGAAAAAGTAGAGAAACACAAGTCTTCAGCTTATTTTCTCCAAAGAATAGCCTCCACTCTTTCTGAGTGGGGACTGAGCTGGAGATCTTACTTCTTTTTATAGACTTCTCACTAGTATCCCAGTATTCTGAGAACCTTATGCCTCTGAGTCTCGAGTCCTTTCTAGGTTCTTTGTTGCAGAGTGACTCAAATCTTCGATTGGGTATCACTCTAATTTCAGTTAGTCAGTCTGTAGTTTCAACATTCTCTGCTAAGTTAGTCACCTATCTCTGTTTTCTAAATATTTACAGAATTTGCACATCCTGTTCTCTTTGTTGCTGTGGGCTTATACTTCTTTATTCCCTTATTTTAGTGGCAGTTTAAGAGGGAGTGTTGATAAACACATGTGTTAGATCTACCATAATTAAACAGAAATCTTCTTGAGCCCTTTTTGAGTTTGAAGCAACTGCCTCCGGTTATAGAGAACAGTTAGAAGGAGTTAAGGAGCTACTTAGAGTTACAGGAAAATAATCTGTAAAAGGTTTCTTTAAATACTTTGATATAATATTGACCTTTATATGGGGTAATGGGTTTGAAGTTTTTATAGAAAAGACAAAAGTAGAGTTTTTTCCCCTTTAAAATTGTCTAGTAAAGCAATTTTCAGAGATGAATGAAGGAAATAAAATGCATGTTTCTTACAGGGTGTGAAAGCTGTTTTGGCTGAAAGTTATGAAAAAATTCACAAAGATCATTTGATTGGAATTGGCATAGCTCCACTTCAGTTCCTTCCAGGAGAAAGTGCAGATTCCTTGGGCCTCTCTGGCAGAGAAACATTTTCTTTAACATTTCCTGAAGAACTGTCTCCTGGAGTTATATTAAATATAAAGGTATACCTAAATTTCTCAAATATATGATCATGTACAGTACTATATATTTAACTAGATGGTTGTAAACTGAGTAATAAACAATTTATGTAAATTATATACTAATGTGAGCTAGTAAACAAATTGTAGTTTGAAAAGGCTTTATTTTGTTTGTAATTAAACCTGTGTTAATATAGTTGGTCTCTGAGGAAAAGTAGAACATGTATACTTAGTCCAGAAAAAAGAAAACATGAACTTCCAGTTACATGTTTCAACTTCCTTTTCCTCATTAATAGCTCTCTGTGCTACTGTAATTTTTAGGCCAGGCATGTACACCACTTAGTTTGAAGCCCGAGTTGAGTGTTCATGGTTAGAGTAACACAGACTTTACAACTAAGAAAAAAGGAAAACGAGTAGCAGATTATATGCAATGAATATTTGATTTTTAACAAAATGAACATGAGTAATGAGTATAACATCCCTAACTAGTAAGTCAAAATCTGAATGATTTAATACTTTTAAGTGATAACAGTACTTGTTCTTTAGAATTAGGGATGAAAATATTTTTCTACTTAGCTGTGAAGCCTATAATTAGGTATCTTAGTTGTTTCTCAAGCAAGAGAAATGTTTCTCAGACAGAATATGTGATAAGTATAGTCATTGAATATGAAGACAAATGGTCTTAACCACTAAGTAACATTACAAGATTTTACCACTCATGTGAGATGTTTTTGTTTGTTTAAAGACAAGCACTGGAAAAGTATTCAGCGTGATTGCTTCATTTGAAAATGATGTGGAGATAACATTGTACAAACATGGAGGATTACTAAACTTTGTGGCACGAAAATTCTCATAGTATCTACTCACCATGGATACCTTTCATAACTGGTGACTGCAAACAAAGCCTTTTGTGCTGGACCCAGGAATCCTTCCCATGGAGCTGCAGATAGTCCCAGTATGCCCACTTATCTCATCCATGGATGTAAATGATTGTGAATCAACGTAGTGACTGAAATGAAATCTCGATTTTAAATAATATACGAATGGTGCTATTAACATTGCTAAAATCAATGTGTAAAGTGTGTTGTGGAAGAGGCCTATAAGTAAGGGGGACTATTTTATCAGACCATTTTGTAAATAAAAGCAGAATTTGAACTTGTGTTGAAGATTCTTATATGAATAACCTTCCTGAAGTCTCTTGTTTAGTTTTGCACCTATA
This sequence comes from Dama dama, assembly GCF_033118175.1. Lineage (NCBI taxonomy): Eukaryota > Metazoa > Chordata > Mammalia > Artiodactyla > Cervidae > Dama > Dama dama. The sequence goes on from NC_083693.1 coordinate 39,212,171, forward strand.
AAACTGTATACTACTGTTTGTTGGTTTAAGAGTAGCGGATTGAAATTTAAGAAGCCAGATTAATTCTAAAATTGTGGAAGGTGAAATCTGATTTATAAATGGACTTTCAGATATGTTCATTCCTTTCCAGAATTGAGCTGGACATAGTGGCATTCTTAGTCTGTAATATAAGCCAGGGTTATCCTGTCTCAGTCAAAGGATAGAACTTGCCCCAGACACAATCATTCTGTCCAATCCAGCCAAGCTTTCCTCCACATCTGAAGGTGGACTGTTACAGAATACAGTTGATTGTGTAGCACCATGTATTAGCAGTGAAAATATGTACCACATATGCAGCCCTTATTTTTTCAGTAATTTGCTCCTGTGACCCTGGCAAGTCTCAGATGGCATTATATTAATTGGATTAGATTACTTTGCTCACTTTATGTGATACTGTAACTTCTATAACCTAATATTTTAGGTATCATTAATCAAAATTCCACACTCATTTACAGTTGCTAAGGAGAACTTTATTTAATCATTAAACACTAACATGATTTCCTCTAGATTTTTAAATTTTCCACCCTAAATTATATGGTTGCTCAACCCTAAACATTTTTTAAATGTTGGTTTCTTTTTAATTATATAAATCAATTTCCTGTCATTTTGAATCATTATTTCACCTGGGATGCATGATACTATTAATTATATATGCTTTTGCTGACCGTTAGGATAAAACACTTAAATTATTGCTGTCTGAATACCATATTTTCTCTATATGCATGTTTGTTTACCACATCAAATGTTCTGTTAACAAAAAGTTTGGTGACTTTTAAGAAAAGGTTGGATGATTAATTCCGAAAGTCCTATACCTTTTTTAAAAAATTAAGAAGTTCAAGTTAGCAGGCAGAAGGTTAATTGTAGTGACTTTGCCCCCCCCCCCCACATAGAGATCATCATATGACCTAGTTAAGTTACTGCAATTCAGAATTAGCTTACATTGCACAGAATAAATTGTTTTAAGCTAAAATGCTGAAACTACCAAACCAGTGGGTAAAGACCACTGAGAACTTTGCACATAATCAGTCATACAATCTTTCAAAAATATTCTGTGTGTTTAGACAATTAGATGGACTAGAGTTTGGCAAAATGATTTCCCTTTTATTTAAAATTTTTATAAGTATTTTCTTTGGTACTTTCAAGTCATATTGTGTTCTTGATATTTTATTATGCTGTGTATTTGTCAGTGCATGTGTTTTTAATTTACATGAAAACATGAATTAAGGTTGGAGAATTTACAAGTTGAATGTTAAAATATCAGTTATAGGCTTTTGAGAAAATGATAATCCAGATTGTATGTGGGGAAAACATCTATATTATTTCTAAGCTACAAATTGTACTGTAATACAATTTGTAGCCTATGGTCAGAGGCCTGGGCATCACCATAAACAGCAGATCCAGGAAATGAAGAGATGATGAAGCTAGCCAGCTATAAATTAAGCATTTACATTTCCAGTCTACCTAGTCCAGTAAAAGTACAAGCAGATCTTGTATTTCAGGAACAAAATCAAGGTTCTCTTAAAATCTCTTGTTTATATACAGTGAACCAAAAAACTTGATCAGCAATGGCTATCAACTGGGGAAGAGAGTCGTGGATATATGACCCTGAGTGCACCTGTAATTCTTCCTCCAGCCAAATTGTGTTTGCAAAACTGTGGCACCTGTTGGTTTTTATTGTTTTTTCATATCTCCTTTATTGACTATGTCTAGATAATTTTGTGTTTTTAAAAAAATACACAAATATTGTGGGAAGAAATATGATAGGCCCATGAAAGAAGCAAATTAGCGCTGTAAACAGTACAATTTCAAAAGTCATTATCAACCGGAGCATTTTTGTCATATTTTAAGAAACATTATGCTACATACCATTGCAATATTTCATGCCTTTGGGTTTGCTAGTTGATGAAAATGTCATCGAGTCACTGAACTGCTATTAGTATACCTAAAAAGTTTCCGAGATACAGCTGTTATTTTCTGTTGTGTCTCCAGGCTGACGTTTGAGTGAGCTGTATTAGAATCCCTCTAGCAAAGTGCTGAGTTTTCACTGGGAGTCACACTTCATTGGTACTGAAGGACAAAAAGCACAGCTAAGACCTAAATCAAATTCTAGTGGTTTACACATAGGGAAACAGTGTTGTGTGCATTCACCTTCTCAGTGTTAAGTGACAGGATGAGGAGAAATTATTTGACTGACATTTTTCTTAGTTCAATTAAAAGACACCGTTCTTTTGCCTTTAGGTTTAGGAGGAAGTGCTAAGATACTGGATGTTGACCCTATCTTAGTTTGATTTGGAATACTAAAAGAGAGGGGAAGGAGGTGGACTTAGTCTTCGGTAGTGACTTTTCCCCTGAAGTGTGATAGTGCTGATGTTTATCAATTTTACACATAGTATGTCATTATGAAACCATATATCTCACTTAAGCAACTATAAATCATTGTCTATTATTTAAAGCCAACAAAACAGTATAACAGTTTTAAGTTCAGTAATGTTAAGTATTGTATAGAAATATATTGGAGGCAAAGTTCAGTTGATGACAATTGTGTATATGTTACTGATGCTGTAAATTATTTTTAATAAAGAAAATTGTATTATCACATATTTGACTCTTGTTATAAAATACTTTGTGGTGATTGAAAGTAAAATACTGTAACTTAAGAAGAAATAAGATGCCATCCAGACATTTCTCTTCAAACATGTTATCTAGCTGTTCAGACATTAGTTATTCCTAATATGACTGCTAAATGAGAATGAAAGCCAAGATAAAGTTTGCAATAGGGATAGCCTTGAGGAAACAATTAAGTTGAAGTTGATTCACAGGTCATTCTAATAGGTACTTAGATTCATAGAATCACATTTTAGAGTTGAAAAGACATCTCTCACCCAAAGCAGGATCCTTTGTACAAGTAACATCATCTAACTGGGCAGTCCTTTCTTGAACATTCAAGAGATGGGAGACTGTCTACTGCACTTGGTAGCCCACTGACTGAGTTTTGATGGTTAAATTTTATTTCAAGTTGAACTCACCTTGTAGCTCATACCTACTGATTCTAGTTCTCATTTGTCAATGCCCCTTAAAGCGCTTTAGTACAACTATATATAAAATACAGATTTAATGAATAAGACCCTCCACAAATTGCTTTGAACATAACCTTAATACTATAGATCTTTTTTTAATGGTAATTTATGTTAAAGTGAACATTTAGAACTGAATTCATCTCATGCTACAAAGTTGCGTATTACTGGAGGAAAGGGCCTTTTCTTGATAGAGGCAGGATGTAAGTTCTATGTTTGCATGAGCCTCCATGCTTTAGAACTAGGTGATGGTGTCATTTCCTCCTTCCACTGGCTATTCATCAGCACTGATGAAGCACCCACGAGTCATCTGGAGCAGGGAGCCAGGACCATGAGTCTCTACGATGAATATTTTGTAAATATGGTCAGTAGCCCACAGATCTAAAAATATCTGCCCTTTTCCTCAATAGCAACCTACATGAGTAAAGTTTGTTAAAATTTGATATTTGTAAATTAAAATTGGTACATTATTAGGAGCTTTCTAAGGACTCCAGTATCCTAAGAAATTTGTATTCTCAGTACAGAGACAGGCACGTGGTGTAGTTTGAATACCCAGAGTTCAAGGAAGCCTAGTGCAACACCAGTGTTGGCTTTGTTAATTTATGGTTTCCACTTGATGCCAGTTTTTTTTTTTTTTTCATTATAAAATAATTTAGCTTCAGCTTGTTTTGATTTGATGTGAGTTTGGCTCATAAGTTTTCCAAAATAGATTATAAAGCTTGTGTTTTGTATACTTCAAAAATGGAACATTTATTGCAGAAGCAGATGTGTATGTAATCCCCACAAAACTTGCTTGTATACTGACCGTTGTTTTGTCTGTGAATTTTGTGTTCATGTGATGGCACTAGATTTTTAGCATTTTAACAATGTAGGTATATAGTTGTATCATAAAACTAGTGGGCTATTATGTTTTATAGGATATCTTGTAATATAAAATCATTATAATTTCACCCTGCACATTTTTTCATTTTGTTTCACTCCAGTTTTTTTCACTGAATTTTTTGAGATTCACTACCTAAGTGTCCTAGTGGCTGGGTGGAACAGGGAAAAAATTGTTAATACTACAGTGATAATGACATTTCTTGTCCCAGTTTTGGCATTATTGGAAAAAAACATGTATTAAGAGCCTTAGAAATGCTCATTCTCTCATACCCAGTAGTATGACTAAGCAGTGTATCTAAAAGGCTCATAAAGGACAAAAGACTTATGTGTAAGAATATTATTCTTAAAGACAAGGATATCTTGTTTAAAGTGAAAAAGGCAAGTGACAAAACGTATTTCTAAAAAAGGTGCAGTAAAAAAAATAATAAAATTTTAAAAAATTAAAAAGGTGCAGTGAGTGGAAAGATGCTTGCCAGAGGAAGTAATTGTGGATCTAGCTAGCAGTCCTGTCTCTTCAAGTCTCACCATACCTTCCAGATTTGATCTTCATTCCCATCTCTTAATCCCAAGAAAAGTAGAAACAACAAACATTGCAGCACTATTTACAACAGCTAGGATATGGAAGCAACCTAGATGTCCATCGACAGTTGAACGGACCAAGAAGCTGTGGTACATATATACAATGGGATACTGCTCAGCCATAAAAAGGAACGCATTTGAGTCAGGTCTGATGAGGTGAATGAACCTAGAGCCTATTAATACAGAGTGAAGTAAGTCAGAAAGAGAAAAATATTGCCTATTAACCCATGTATATGGAATCTAGAAAGATGGTACTGATGAACCTATTTGCAGGGCAGCAATGCAGATGCAGACCTAGAGAAAGACATGGGAGGAAGGAGAGGGTGGGATGACTGGAGAGGGGCTCTGTAACAACCTAGAGGGGTGGGAAAGGGTGGAGGAAGTTTCACCACGGAGGGGACAATAGGTACACCTATGGCTAATTCATACTGATGTAAGGCAGAAATCAAGCCAATATTGTAAAGCAATTATCCTTTAATTAAAAGTTAAAAAACAAAACAAAACTGGACTAATAGAGGTGGAATAGTGAGAGGGTGGACAGAATTCAGGACCTGCCTGAAGAAAGAGATGCCCAGATGCCTGAGTGGACCAATAGGAGTCAGATTCTGGTTACAGATACTCGAAATCAAATCTTTAACATCCTAAAGGAAAGCCGACATAATAAGAATTCCACCCTGGGGCTTAAAAAAGCACCGGTACTTGGAAATTAGAACTGAAGCAGATAATCATATCTGAAGGCAGAAAAGAGGAGATCCCTCAATATGTGGTTGACAGAAGTTTGGGAAACATCGATCAATCAAGGTGACTAAATATGCCCACTGTGCTATATTCTGACGGGGGTGGGGGGTAGGCATAGTGAGAGAGTGAGATGTGCATGGATTAAAACAGACCAAGTTGCAGTAATGAGTGATGTCTAGAATTCTCCTCCAATAGAAAGAGTGCTCTGTACTATCAGAGAGGTTCTCCTTGGCTGCAGACATATATGAAACTGGCTACCCTTGATGCCCAAGGGCATCAAGCCTGATGCCCTTGACAATTAAGATCAGGCAACTAACCTGGCTGTTAATGGATTCCCAAGGTGGGCTTCTCTGGTGGCTTGAAACAGAAAAGAATCTGCCTGAAATGCGGAGACCTGGCTTCAACCCCAGGTTTGGGAAGATCCTTGGAGAAGGGAATGGCAGCCCACTCCAGTATTCTTGCCTGGAGAATTCTATGGACAGAGGAGCCTGGTGGGCTACAGTCCGTGGGGTCGCAGAGAGTCCGACACAATTGAATGGCTAACACTTTCATCCGGAGGCAGCCTTCTGATGATCATGTGGTTTTGCGCTTCCTTGCAGAGAGAGAATCCACTCCCAATTCAGGATTCTGACCCCATTACCAGTTCATCTTCCCAGTGTAAATGAATCACTTATCACACCAGACCTGAAGTGTGGTCATCACAGCCCCCCGAGGGGATCTGTTAGAGGGGCCTTCACGCTTCCTTTACATCTATTATATTGAATTTAATGGCTCGAGAGTAGAAAACTCTCCGTACAAGAGCTTAAACTCGAAGTTGGGTGACTAGGTCTGGCTGAGGCTCTGTGCCCTCTTGACTTAAGTTTCCCCATCAGTACAAGGAACGTGTGGATCTATCCCATAACTTAGACAATTTTACCTTCTAACATTACTGACTGCATCCCGGGAGAGCTAGGTCCTGTGCAGAACGCTTTCAGGCCTAACTCCCAGGTCCTCAGTCCTCTTGCAGTTCTAGGGGATTTGAGGGGCTCGAGGCCATCTCGGCCACGCTTGCGAAGCCTCTGGCATACGTGTTTCCAACAGGAGGGAGGGAAGGAAGAAAATAGAGGACGCGAATTCTACCCAAGCCAGAGAATCCCGAGTGAAGCAGGCCACGAAGCCTCCACAGCTTCATGGATTGGGAGGAACTGCAAGATGCCACTCAAGAGCTGAAAGCCTCCTAAATGGTTACCCACCAAGGGGCGGGGCGGAATCTCAAAGAGCCAATCAGAAAGAAGAAGTCCAGTTCTGTAGGGAGATAACCGCCTTCTGACTGGGGCGATCGCTGAGAGAAGGCGGGACGGGATTGCAGATCCATCCAAAGCCTGATCCCTGAATTTCTCTATTCGCAGCCTCTTCTGCAGTCCGAGGACTGGGCGGGAATAGCCCCAATCGGCCTGGCGGAGCCTCGCCTTCCAAGAGTCTTCGCTTATTGGCGGCGGGGGAGTCTCGAGGAGCCAATCAGAAGTCAGGACTCACGCGCTCGGAGGAGGGGCGGACCCAGACGCGACAAGTTGGGCGCGACTTCCCAGCGGGAGCACAGGACCGCGGCCGCAGTCCCCGGCTGCTCGAGAGCGGGATCCACGTCAGGACCTCGGGTCGTTGCGGGTGAGCCGGGTGGGGAAAGCAGAGACGAACCCCAGAACCCTCTGGAGGGGGCGGCCCGGAGAGCAAGGAGGCTCGCTGCGAATCCGAGGCCAGGAGTCGTGAGCCTCCGGCCCCTCCAGCGCCTCCAGCCCCTAATCCAACTCAGACTCTGTTCAGGTGATGCGCAAGTCACCTTCCTCGCTGGATCGCACCTACAACCAGAAAGGTTGGGCTGAGATCCCAGAATCTGGGTGTGGCACCTGAGAAGCCATCTGGTCCAACCTGTGCAGTGCCTGGCACTCCCGGCCAGGGGTCTAGTGGGAACAATTTCTTGAGCTCCACTGGACTTCACTAGCATAACACTCTGAACCCGACTAATGTGCCCTCTTCGTCCCTTATTTTCCTATCTCTTGGGTCAGCAACCCTTTTGCAGCCGCTCTCCTACCACCTGTTCCTTCTCACCCAGAAGGAAAACACTCAGGGCACCCACTGCTGTTGTCTTTGAAAAACTACAGATTCTAGTTCCCTATCTTTCTGTTTCCTGAAACCCTTTGAGGGTAAACTGCCCTCATGAGCCTGTGGAATGAAAGTAACCCCTCTGTCATTAATTCCTCTTGATAGTTAATAAGAATCTGGGCTAGAATCTGGGCTGGGGATACGGAGATTTACTGGATATAATCCTTGCTCTCCAACCTTGGAAGGACACAGCAGAAGGAATTACAGGACAAGAAGAGCAGATTTGGAAGACTTGCTATGGTAGAATTTAATAGACTTTGTAAAACTTTGAGAGTGAGGAAGAAGAAAGAATCAGGAATGATTTCTGTTTCTCATCCGGTATACCTTACACAAAGTGCAGAGTTTAAGGTCCAATCCCCCAGGTTGTAGGACAAAGGTTTTGAGATTCTGGCATAAGCCCTGGAGTTGGAAAACATTTGCTTCCTGAGCACTTTCTCAGAAGCCAAGTAAAACACTGTTGGCAGGAAATAAGTGCAACTACCTATAGGATTTGAGTTCCCTTCCTCACCCCCTCCACCCATACAAAAGGCATTTGGTTAAGACAGCCATCTCTGATCAACACATTTCTTTCTCCGTCTTTACTTACTTGGGCTTCCCAGGTGGTGCACAAGTGCTGACTTGATCTGTGCCATTAGTTCCATATTTGGAACTAAAAAAAAAAAAAAACCAAACTAACTTTAAGCTCAAACAGAAAGAACTTTAGAAACAGAATGTTAGCACTAGAAGGAATTTTTAGGGATAATCTTGTCCAACTCCCTTTCAGAGGAGATGTGAATAGTGCAAAGTTTCAGAGGTTACGTCTAAAATAAAATGTCTTATCTCTCCTAGCATAGAAACTATTTTATTCTATTTTTTTTTAATGTGATAAAATGCACTTAGCCAACACAACTTTTTGTTACACCAGGCTGTATTTGATGGCTAGAGCTGCCAACTTTGCTTTAGAAAACAGGGTGCTTTAAGTAAAGGGTTAACAAACCCCATTCAAGAATGTTACAGGGACATTTTCTAGACTGGAAAGCATATTGGCCTTCACTAATTGCTTCTAAGTGTCCTTCCAACTGTAAGGATTTCTAATTCATATTCAATTCAAAATTATCCTGATATCTTTAAAGCTTTAGGAGTTGAAAAATTACTCTGGGATTTTGTCTTGAATGTAAAGCTTTAGTTCATATTACATTCTGAATATGGTCCTGACACCTGTTTATAAATCTCCAGAAAGAATGTTAAAATCCCATGTAAAGCCTTAAACCCATATGCAGTGTGACAGGACATACTGGTTCCCAGAAGTTTCAGGTGCAGAGATTGTTTTAAACTCCACTCAGGCTTTGTCACAGTGTCTTTAGTAAACAAAATCCAAATTACTTAATTTGCTTCTGAAAGCATATGCCCTAGTCAGAAAGTAGATATGGGGAGTGATTGGCAAGAATGCAATAACTATAACAGGTGGTGGAAATCTACCAGTGGCACAGGGGCTATGCAAGTTTAAAGGCAGGAGAAATCACTTAGGTTAAGAGGGTCAGGGAACGAGGGATGGGAAGGAGACTGGTGTTTGGGGGTTATAGTCTTATCACGAGTCATCAGGCTGTAGCCTTGAGGCTGAATCAGAGAGGGGGTCATATAGGAGAGTCCTAGAGTACCTCCCTGAATTTTATCCCCTTTCCCTCACTGGACTAAGTTGGACTTTGGCTGTCATAGATCTGAAGTGATTAGACATTAACAGGCATACGGTCTAATTTGGGGAGCTCTAACGCATGAAAGAAAGTCCTAAGACCCCACCCCTACCACCTGTCCTTGCCAGTCTCTCACAAAGCTTTTCTTTTTTTTTTAAAGTAAAATTTACATTCATTGAGATTCTCAGATCTTATGCTGACTTAAGTTTTAAGCTAAGTTTTGACAAATGTTTAAACCCATGTAACCAAAGCCTAGTCAAGATATAGAACATTTTCCTCCCACAAAGTTCCCTCATGCCACCTTCTTGCCAAAAGCAACAGCTGTGCTGATTTCTATCAACAAGCACTAACTGTTCATGAGATTCTTTTTATATAACACTACATCCTTTGAAAAGAAATCACATGTAGCCCAAAATGCAACCCATCCCCAAGATGTTGTTAATTATTTACAATTTAGTATGAAAGAAGGATTGGAATAAAACTATTTTGGGAAAAGGGGGAAGTGAAATTGCAAGGATTTTAAATATTTGGTTCCTGAAGGATATTCAGAAGCCTAACATTGCCTTCCATATATATTATATATGGTAGCTTTCCTGGTAGCTCAGTGGGTAAAGAATCCGCCTACAATGTAGGAGACCCAGGTTTGATCCCTGGGTTGGGAAGATTCCCTGGAGAAGGAAATGGCAACTCACTCCAGTATTCTTGCCTGAAAAATTCCATGGACAGAGGAGCCTGGTGGGCTACAGTCCATGGGGTTGAAGAATTGGACATGACACAGTGACTAAACCACCACCACCATATATATACGGTGAGTACACACACACACACACACACACACACACACACACACACACCCAAACTCAGGAAATATGCAAAACATGTGTAGCAGAGAGTGGCATTATCAAGGGGAAGAAAACAGTCTCCTCCATCCTGTTTATCCAATTCATATTTATAGCTCAATTCAAATCCATCTTCTCAAGAATATCATTAGGCTGTAGTAATTTCTCTCTCCTCTGAATTTCTATCATAGTTTTGGCAGATATTAATTTCATAGGTCATAAACTCAGACGCGCCTTTACTTTCTGTAAGCAATCTTAATTTTTAAGCCCCTGTTCTGCTTAGCAGTAGAAAAATAAATTCAGTATTTATTAATTTGGCTGCCTTGGGTCTTTATCTTTGTTGTAATGCATGGGCTCTGACGTGTGGGCTCACTAGTTATGGTGCATGGGTTTTGTTGCTCCATAGCACATAGGATCTTAATAATAGATCCCCCACCAGGGATAGAACCCACATCCCCTGCATTGCAAGATAGATTCTTAACCACTGGACCACCAGGGAAGTCCCAGAAAATTTATTCTTCACAATTGAAGGCAAACTCAGTCACTTCATCAGGTTTATACTTAATTCAGTGTTTTCTTTGGCATTCTATTAGTTTATCAGTTACTGCCTTGTAACTTGTTTTGAGCACCTTTTAAGCTTTTCATTGTTTAGGATATCTGTGACAGTGAGCTAACTTCAGAGCCCTCTAATTGCATTTCCTATCTCCCACAGTGCTTCTTGGGAATGCTTTGCGCATCAGCCCACCCTTTGAAGTATGTGCAATAAGCTAGATGATGATACTTGTAACACAGAAAAGTAAGATCACTGTATTTGAATTTACATTTTAAACCCAAAGTGATGGTAATAAAGGGTTAAACCCAAAGGACATACTTAAGAATTGAGAGTCGAGTGCTAAGTTCTCACTGTAACTTTATATATAACTTTGGGCAAGACACTTAACCTCCTAGGACCTACATTCCTCCTTTAAATAAAGTTGATATTGCTGGAAGAGGTGGAGAAACCCTTGATACCAAGGTGCTTTCCCAGTGTGCATTCTGTGCCTGGAAGCATACATTTTGCTTGTGAGGTGAGTTTAGACATTATTTATGGTACAAGGACTTTTAGTTACTACTTTTTTATCTGTGTGTGTGTTTTTTTTTTAGGTTTTAAAATTCAAAAATGGAAATTTTCACGTTTATATGAAGAAATATGAAGAATAAATTATTTTAATAAACCACAGTCGCTATAAGAGAAAAGGCATGAACAGTGGACTCAGACAAATCTGATTTGAATTTGAGCTTTACAGTTTACTACCTTTGCAAGCTGGGGCAAGTTACTCAATTTCTCTTAAGTTTTGGGTTTCTAATCTGTAAATAGGTATGAGAAAATTTACTTCCCAGTTTGTACTGAAAATTAAGTGGGATACTGAATATAGAATGATACAATTCTGCATGTTTTCTGTAACATGTAGTACCTTATTAATATAAATATTCTGTTAATCAATTTCATTGATTTATTATAGTGAGATTAGATGTCTGATAAAGCCCTAACCAGTTCAAGTTTCTTGTCCTTGAGCTGTTGCCTGCCCTTACCAAATGTCACCCTTGACTACCTAATTTTACATTTAAAGGATATATATATTTTTTTACATTATGGTTTCGAGCTTGTGAAAACTTGTTTTAGGATTGAGTTTTCTTTCCAGAATATCCAGAAGTCACAGTGATTTAAGCTATTTGTAATTTAGGGCTATTTGTAATCAAAATAAATATATTTACCCATCTATGGTATGTTAAAATATGGATCCTCAAACACTAGATAATAAGTAACAAAAACAGCAAATTAAAATGACCCTCTTTATCTTTTAACAGAAAGCCTGGAATCTTAGAGAAATAGACATAAGGTAGATCACATCAGGACCAGCTAGCCTACCATGCCTCTTGGAAATTAAAGAACAAAGTTATTGCATAAATATGCAGGGATGAGGCTGGACTATGTTTTTAATCTACTTTTTAAATCTCATTTATTCATTTGATTTTTTTAACTTTATGAGTGAAAATTCACAATCAAGAAGTACCAAATCAGTATTAGGAAACATTATTGATCTGTCTTAAGAAAACTCTTTTAAATAAGTATATTCAATATAAGTTCCCTTTCCAGTTTGTTTGTTTTTTTCCTTAGAAATAATGTCAAGTGGAGATGGTCAGCAATCAAAGGCTCTTACCAAGCCCTCTTTCAGTGAGGTACAAGCCTCTGCATTAGTGGAATCAGTATTTGGGTTAAAAGTTTCCAAGATCCAGCCACTTCCTAGCTATGATGACCAAAACTTTCATGTATGCATTGCAAGAACCAGAGTCACTACAGATGGCCCAAATGAATGTGTCCTCAAAATAAGCAACACTGAATCTAGCAAAACTCCAGACCTGATTGAAGTACAGAGTCATATCATCATGTTTCTGAGAGCAGCTGGATTTCCAACAGCCTCTGTGTGTCGTACTAAAGGAGACAACATAACCTCTCTCGTGTCTGTAGGTAAGAGACCGCCACCGGTCATCACCTGTCCATGTACATTACTGCATTTTGGCTTCAAGTAGAAATATCAAGAACAGGTATGTCGTTCCAAGAGTTAAGATGGTTATTTTGTTCAGCAGTTGGGAGAAGCTACAGCATCACCAAAGTGGAAACAGGGGCTGTGGTTAGGGCTGGGATCTGGTGTAACTCTTCTGCCTGCAAAGGGTCTGATGGATGAGTAACTAAGAGGATATGTGAAAACTAGGGGAACTTTTATTTTTAATTAGAAAAATAAACAGTTTTATTTATCAGATCAGCTGTGTACTTTGGTGCTGTGATATAGTAGCAAGCACACAGAATCAGGAATTTTAGAGCCCAGCTCTGTAATTATGGTATATGTGACTTAAATTCTTAAAGGCTACGAGCTCTCGTCTGTGAAAGTTGGTCCCTTTCAATTCTAAGTGCTAAGATGTATCTACGGAGAAGGCAATGGCAGCCCACTCCAGTACTCTTGCCTGGAGAATCCCAGGGACGGGGGAGCCTGGTGGGCTGCCGTCTATGGGGTCGCACAGAGTCAGACACGACTGAAGTGACTTAGCAGCAGCAGCAGCAGGAGCAAGACGTATCTAATAAAATTTTCCAAGTGGTAGTTTGTCCCTAAAGAAGTCTGTGATTCTGAAACAGTTATTTATTTATCACAACTTCACCCACTGCAAATTTATTAAAAATGTATTTTAAGCATTCATTTATCAGAGTAGATAATTTACGTTTAGAGTTAAGGCCAGCAGACTTGGGGCTACAGTCATGTTAGGATGTAAATGGCTGGCCCCAGTGTTCTGAAGTCTATCTGTTCCCCTTGCTGGCTTGATCCATTCAGTCCTGCCTCATAGAATCCTGCTGACTTGTCCTGTGTTAGAACGTTTTTATTTTTTTCTCTTGTTCTGTATTATTCCTTGCTATAATAATTGCAAAGGCAGAATAGCCTCTAATCTTTTTTTTTCCCCAAGAATAGTTGACAGAATATATCCTTCCATCCATCTAGATAGCGGCTCCGAAGTCAAAAGCTACTTGGTGAGGCTGCTGACTTACCTCCCAGGAAGACCCATAGCTGAGATTCCCATTGGCCCTCAGCTCTTATATGAAATTGGAAAGCTAGCTGCTAAGTTGGATAAAACACTGGAGGTAAGATCTGGGATTTTATTTTGTTTATAAGAATTGTTCTTTGTTGGTTTTGATTTATTTAAAATACACCCAGGGTCAGACTGTTTTTATTTGATGCCTCTTAACATGTATTGGGGTTGGCCAGAAAGTTTGGTTAGTGAATATGTTGTTCAGTACAATTCTTGGTGAATATTGAAAATGTGTCTTTTATGTATACCTAAAACTGAATGAATTTTTTTGGCCAGCCCGACCTGATATTAGGAAGAAAATAAGGTACTAGATGCATGAATATTGACAGGTTTCTTTTTGCCCAGGTCTATACTTTACATGGGTTTGAGTAAACTCCGGGAGTTGGTGATGGACAGGGAGGCCTGGCGAGCTGCGATTCATGGGGTCGCAAAGAGTCAGACACGACTGAGCGACTGAACTGAACTGATAATTTACTAGCTTAGTGGCAAGATTACCTACATCTTTAGAAATTCATGATATCCTCTATGCTGCTCACTGAAAACAGCCTGCATTCACAAATTAAAATCCGAAGTTTTCATAAGACATAATCAGCCAGAGCTCTATATGAAGCAATAGTTATGTTACAAATGGATTGAAATGACTTGGATTAAAAATGTTTTTGTCGTAAAGAAAAGATACCTTGTTTGACAAATATTTTTCCAAACGTACCTGCAAAACATCTTCATTTAATGAACAAATGTTCACTGAGAACTCTTTCTATGCCAGGAACTGGGGGAACAATAGGGATTCCCCTGTCCTAGAGGAGTGTGTTCCAAGGGACACATAGACACTTGAAAAAGTAACCCCAGTTTGTATGAGTAAAACACTTGCAATTACTCACTGAATCCTGACCAGTCTACCTCTCAGATGTCTACAATCCATCTCCTTTCCATTCCTGCCTTGACTATCCCTCCTTGGATTCAGATCTTTTTCTCCTTCAATTTATTTTTTATACCAATCAGAGTTACTTTTTAAAATTACAGATCCGACCATGTCAGTTCCATAATTAAAATCTTTCAGTGGCTTCTCACTGCTTTCAAAGTAAGGGCCAAGGTCCTCAGCGTTTCTTTCAGATAAGGCCCCATTGGCCTCATCCCTGCCTCTGCCCCCTCAGTCTCACTGTCCGTGTCTTCCCTTTCATGCTTCTCTCACCACCAGAGTAGAACTTCTCATCGTCCCCTGAATGTGCCTTTTTGTTTCATGCATCTCTGCCTTTGTTATCTTCTCAACCATTAATACCTTTTCCCCTGCTCTGCAAAATTCCTGATCATCCTTCAGCACACAGCTCAGGAATCACTTCCCCCGTGAAATCTTCCCTGGTTCCTTCTTTCTCTTTCCAGGCTGTACAAAGAGGATCACTTCCTGCTCTTTGCTCCATCGGAACTTGTGCGTCCATCAATTCACATGATTCTATGGGTTGACTGACTGGGCCCCTCTGCTCTTCTTGGTGTTAATTGGGGTCACTCATGCAGCTATATTTAGCTGCGGTGCTTCAGATCCTTTCCATGTGTCCTTTTTGCTTCATGTGGTGTCTTATCCTCCAGGATGGTCTTGAGTATCCTTGCAAAATGACTGCTGGCTTCCGAGACAGATTTAAAAAGACAAGCCCCCAGTGGACAACTGCTTATCAAGACTGTGCTTGAATCATGTTAGCTCACATTTCATTAGCCAAAGCAAGTGATGTGTCTAATCCCAAGTAGGAGAAGCTGCACAAGGGCATGCACACCAGGAGGCATGGTTCATAGGACGCCATTGGGGTAACAGTCTACCGTGATGGTCTTGTAATTTAGTTGCTTGTACTTCCTGTTACATATGCTACATAAGAAAAATGATCTTCTTAAGAAATTGGTCAACATCTTAATTATTCATTTTTTATCCTTGGTGTCTGGCAGTGTCAAACACATATTAGATATTCAAGGAGAGCTTCATAACAAGTTTTTTAATTTAAAAAAGCTTATGAGCTGGTTTTAAAAGTCTTGAACCCATCAGTCAGTCAGAGAAAAGGAGGAAGGGTATTCAGTGAAAGGAAAGAGCATGCAAGAAATCATGGCAGAACAATGACCATGTTCCAGAACCTCTGAATACTTTACTGTGGCTGGAGCATAGGGTTTACACCTGAGAGAGATAGGAGCTAAAGTTGGAAACATAGGGTGGAGTCAGATTATAAAATATGTTATCGTAAGGAGCTTGGACTTTGTCTTATTTTCTTGGACAGTAGGGAGACTTGGAGGATTTTTAAACAGGAAATATGATGGCTAGATTGGCAGAAAGCCAGAATGGAGGCAGGGAATGCATCTAGGGAGCTAATGCAGTAATCAAGTAAAAGCTGATTGAGGACTGGAACCAAGAAAAGGTTCAAAACATATTTAGGAGACAGAGCCAACTGAATTTGGTGATTGATTTAATGTTAAGGATGGAGGAGAGGAAAGAGCTGAGCAGGACATGGATTCTAACTGGATCTTCTAGGACAAAACTCCATTCTGAAATAGGCAGGATTCTCCCCTTGTAGCAATGCCGGAGTCACCTTCACAGCCTGGAATAAAGGACTGGAGGGATAGGAAGGGGAAGAGTATCAGACATGGGTCTAGAAGGTGTTGAGATCTGTGGAAGTTTTTTAGGGCTTCCTGCCATACAGAAAAGCAGATCAGCCTCTATGCATTTCACATGTGCTCCATTAGTGTCTGCTGGGATCAGCTTGCCTGCTCCCATTCCTTGATTCTGTCTGTTTTTCTTTTTTCTATCTGGTTGGTGCTTTAGAGAAAAGAGTAAGACACAGCCTTTAGAAGAGTTAAGTGAGAGATGATTAGATGATTCAGAGCTGAGAACACTTTAACAATAAGCTTTAGGAGGGTTTTTTTAATTCTCTTTACCCCAAAAGACTTGATATTTATTGTTTTCTGGGAATGAGGGAAAAATTTCTTCACTGCTTTATAGTAAAAGTGTGTTTCTTATAGGTAGCATATATATGAATCTTGCTTTTTTTTATCCAGTGTGATAATCTGTGCTCTCTAATTAGGATGTTTAGAGCATTTACATATAATGTGATTTTTGTATAGTTAGGTTTAAGCCTGTCATCTTGATATCTGCTTTTTTTTTTTTTTGGTCACATCAATTCTTTATTCTCTAATTTGCTTTTTTTTTTTCTTCCTTCTTGGCTTGTGTATTTTTTATGATTTCATTTAACCTCCTTTGTTGGCTTATTCGCTATAACTGCTGACTTTAGTGGTTACTTTAGGGTTTATAGAATACATCTCTAACTGATCACGGTCTCCCTTAAGTTATATCACTTCATGTGGCATATGTACCTGACACAGTATACTTCTGTTTCTTCCCTCCGGTCCTTATTCTATGGTTGTCATGCTCAGTTACTCACTCATGTCTGACTCTTTGCGGCCTTGAGGACTGTAGCCCACCAGGCTTCTCTGTCCATGGAATTTTCCAGGCAAGAATACTGGAGTGGTGTGCCATTTCCTACCCTAGGGGCATCTTCCCGACCCAGGGATCAAACCCACCTCCCTGTGTCTCCTGCGTTGGCAGGTGGATTCTTTACCACTAGCGCCACCTGGAAAGCCCTCTACCTATTGTTGTCATACTTTTTACTTATACATTGTTATTTTTGTTTAAACTTTCGATTATCTTCTAAAGAGATTTAATTAGGAAAAAATTATATATTTGCCTGTGTGGTTACCTTCTACAGTGGTCTTCATACTTTTTGTCAATCCATATTATTCCCTTCTGCCTAAAAGACCTCATTTAACATTTCTTATAGTGTGGGGCTGCTGATATTGAATTTTTTCAGCTTTTGTATGTCTTTGTTTCACCTTCATTTTTGAAAGATATTTTCATTGGATATAAACTTTCAGGTTGACTGTCTTTTCCAATGTGCTTTAAACACACTCCACTACTTTCTTCTCTTGCATTGTTTCTGCCAAGAAATCCGCTGTCAGATTGTTCCTCTGAATTTAATATGTATGTCATCTGTGTGTGTGTGTCTTAAGATTGTCTCTATCTCTACTTTTGAGCAATTTGATCATGATGTGTCTTGATATAGTTTTGGTTATATTTCTTGTGCTTGGGGTTCATTGAGCTTCCTTGAGTGGTGCGGTTAAGTCACTTGGAAGCAGTTTGGTGATTTTTGTGTCTTAATACTTCATACTTTGTGTCTTAATATATCTGAGCTGACTGTGGCTCAGATCATGAACTCCTTATTGCCAAATTCAGACTTAATAGAAGAAAGTAGGGAAAACCACTAGACCATTCAGGTATGACCTAAATCAAGTCCCTTATGATTATACAGTGAAAGTGACAAATAGATTCAAGGGATTAGATATGATAGAGTGCCTGAAGAACTATGGATGGAGGTTCGTGACATTGTACAAGAGGCAGTGATCAAGACCATCCCCAAGAAAAAGAAATGCAAAAAGGCAAAATGGTTGTCTGAGGAGGCCTTACAAATAACTGAGAAAAGAAGAAAAGCTAAAGGCAAAGAAGAAAAGGAAAGAAATACCCATTTAAGTGCAGAGTTCCAAAAAATAGCGAGGAGAGATAAGAAAGCCTTCCTCAGTGATCAGTGCAAAGAAACAGGAAAATAATAAAATGGGAAAGACTAGAGATCTCTTCAAGAAAATGAGATACCAAGGGAACATGTCATGCAAAGATGGGCTCAATAAAGGACAGAAATGGTAGGGACCTAACAGAAGCAGAAGATATTAAGAAGAGGAGGCAAGAATACACAGAAGAAATATACAAAAAAGATCTTCATGACCCAGATAACCACAATGGTGTGATCACTCACCTAGAGGCAGACATCCTGGAATGTGAAGTCAAGTGGGCCTTAGGAAACATCACTATGAACAAAGCTAGTGGAGGTGATGGAATTCCAGTTGAGCTATTTCAGATCCTAAAAGATGACGCTGTGAAAGTGCTGCACTCAACATGCCAGCAAATTTGGAAAACTCAGCAGTGGCCACAGGACTGGAAAATATCTGTTTTCATTTCCAATCCCAAAGAAAGGCAATGCCAAAGAATGCTCAAACTACCGCACAATTGCATTCATCTCACAGGCTAGCAAAGTAATGCTCAAAATTCTCCAAGCCAGGCTTCAACAGTATGTGGACTGTGAACTTCCAGATGTTCAAGCTGGATTTGAAAAGGGCAGAGGAACCAGAGATCAAATTGCCAACATCTGTTGGATCATCGAAAAAGCAAGAGAGTTCCAGAAAAACATCTACTTCTGCTTTATTGACTACACCAAAGCTTTTGTGTGGATCACAACAAACTGTGGAAATTCTGAAAGAGATGAGAATGCCAGACCTGCCTCCTAAGAAATCTGTATGCAGGTCAAGAAGCAACAGTTAGAACTGTCCATGGTACAAACAGACTGGTTCCAAATCAGGAAAGGAGTATGTTCAGGCTGTATATTGTCACCCTGCTTATTTAACTTATATGCAGAGTACATGATGAGAAACTCTGGGCTGGATGAAGCACAAGCTGGAATCAAGATTGCCAGGAGAAATATCAATAACCTCAGATATGCAGATGACACCACCCTTAAGGCAGAAAGCAAAGAAGAACTAAAGAGCCTCTTGATAAAAGTGAAAGGGAAGAGTGAAAAAGTTGGCTTAAAACTCAATCTTCAGAAAACTAAGATCATGGCATCCAGTCCCATCACTTTATGGCAAATAGATGGGGAAACAATGGAAACAGTGAGACAATTTATTTCTGGAGGCTCCAAAATCACTGCAGATGGTGACTGCAGCCATGAAATTAAAAGATATTTACTTCTTGGAAGAAAAGTTATGACCAACCTAGACAGCATATTAAAAAGCAGAGACATTACTTTGCCAACAAAGATCCATCTAGTCAAAGCTATGGTTTTTCCAGTAGTCCTGTATGGATGTGAGTTGGACTGTAAAGAAAGCTGAGCGCTGAAGAATTGATGCTTTTGAACTGTGGTGTTGGAGAAGACTCTTGAGAGTCCCTTGGACAGCAAGGAGATCCAACCAGTTCATCCTAAAGGAGGTCAGTCCTGGGTGTTCATTGGAAGGACTGATGCTAAAGCTGAAACTCCAATACTTTGACCACCTGATGCAAAGAACTGACTCATTGGAAAAGACCCTGATGCTGGGAAAGATTGAAGGCGGGAGGAAAAGAGGATGACAGAGGGTGAGATGGTTGGATGGCATCACTGACTCTATGGACATGAGTTTGAGTAAGCTCCAGGAGCTGGTGATGGACAGGGAAACCTGGCATGCTGCAGTCCATGGGGTTGCAAGGAGTCGGACACGACTGAGCTACTGAACTGAACTGAACTTCATACTTTATGGGTGGGACCAGGAGTGGGTTTAGTGTAGGACCCTTCTGAATCTCTACCTAATGTCCTATGAACTATGAGCCTGATTGGTGGGAACAGGCACTATTCCTGACCCTGTGTTGTCCAAGTACTATTCCCTCTAATCTTTCAGGTGGTTCTTTCCCCAGCTTTGAGTAGCTTTCCTCATCCTCTGTACTGATCATACATGTCTGCCAGGTTTCAAGGGGGACATCTACAGATCTCTAGAGTTCTCTCTGTCTCCGGAACAACCTGTTTTCTGGTCATCTATCCTGCAGACTAGCAGCTTTGGTCTTCCTACTTGCTCTGCCTCCTCAACTCAGTGTATATTTAGGAATTGTTTTCACATATTACTTCTATTTAGAGAAACCTTTGAACTGATTGGAATGCTCAGGAAAGTCTCTCAACCACCCCCATAATCAAATCTGTAAAATGAACTGTTGAAATGAACGTCTGTTCTGTAAGAGTTCTTTATCATTGACCTCTCTTTCTACACTCCCTGTGGCCTGCATTTGTAGTGCCTGTTGCTGTTGAGGTTTCAACTTTTACCTCTAAATTCTGAAATGACAATTAAAGTTCTAAGAGGGAGATCGCACCACACCATTGCTGACAGTGAGTTCTGCTGTGTAGTTAACCACCTGCTGTTCTGTGGTGCAACTTAAGTTGTCTCCCAGAGAACAGGAGAGTTCTAGAGGAAACCAAGAGAAGCATTCCTCACTAGGTATTATAACACATTTTATCATGCTTTATTCCCATTGTTCATGCCCTCACCTAACCTCACCCCAGGCCTTTGCAGGTGGTAAGTTTTTACTTTCTGTACAAACACTAGGAACCATGGAGTCTGCCCAAGATATCACTTGGGTGAAAAATTTTAATCTCATAGGGGTGGCAGAGCCTGTGACTGTTCTGTTCTGCTGGGGAGGTGGCTGGGGCATTGAAGCTCCCAGCAGGTGGGCAGGCCTAGGGGGCCCAGAGTACAAGCAGCGCTGTGGGTGGTCATTGCCAAAATCAGGGCATTCACAAGTGAAGGCACCAACTGACCTGTACTGGAATTTGGTTGCAGCTTTGTTCACAGATGAGCTGGTGGTTAGTCTCAGGAGATTCATTTAAGTATAAGAAAGAAGAAAATACTGGGCAGACTTATAAGTATAGCCACAGATTTATAGTGGAGGAAACAAGGTGTTTGAGAAATAGGAATTGGGATGAGAGGTAGAGTGAGGAAGATGACAAGAGGTAGATTTAGACAGACTAATAAAGGGTAGTGATTAAACTACCAGAAATTCAGGTTGGTGGGTCACGGAGCCACAGCATGGGAAGGCCAGAGAAGTCAAGCACATCAGCTGCAAAGTTCACATTCAACAGACATTTACTGAGAACCCATTATGTATGAAATCTTTACTATTTCATGTCTTAGTTTTTCTTTTAATAATTTTTACACTTTATTTGTTTTTGGTTGTGCTGGGTCCTTGTTGCTACACTGGCTTTTCTCTCAGCAAACAGGAGTTACTCGCCATTGCACTGTGCAGGCTTCCTGCAGTGGCTTCTCTTGTTGCGGAGCACAAGCTCGAGGGCCCCAGACTTCAGTAGTTGCGGCACGTGGGCTCAGCAGTTGGGGTTTCCAGGCTCTGGAGCGCAGGCGCAATAGTTATGGCCAACGGGCTGAGTTGCTGCACGGCATGTGGGATCTTCCTGGATCAGGGATCGAACTCGAGCCTCCCGCATTGGTGAGGGGATTCTTGACCACTGAGCCATCAGAGAAGCCCCTCATGTCTTCGTTTATCAACAGATAAGTATGAGGCTGATATTTTTTAATTTTACTGAAGTATAGTTGATTTATCATGTTGTGTTAATTTCTGCTGTGCAGCAAAGTGGTTCAGATATATATACATTTACACACACACACACACACATGCACACATGTTCTTTTTCATATTCTTTTTCACTATGGTTTCTTAACAGGATATTGAATATAGTTCCCTCTGCTACATAGTAGGACTTTATTGTTTATCCATCCTGTATAATAGTTTGCATCTGCTAACCCCGAGATTCCCAGTCCATCCCTCTCGCATCTCCCCTTCCCCTTAGCAACCACAAGTCTCTTATCTATGTCTGTGAGTCTGTTTCTGTTTCACAGAGAAGTTCACTTGTGTCATATTTTAGATTCCACATATGTGATACATATGCTATTTGTCTTTCTCTTTCTGACTTACTTCGTTTAATATGATACTATCTAGGTCCATTTATGTTGGGGCAAATGGCATTATTTCATTCTTTCTATGGCTGAGTGGTATTGCATTGTATATATATATATACCACATCTTTATCCATCCCTCTGTTGATGGACATTTAGGTTGCTTCTACATCTTGGCTATTGTAAATAGTGCCACTATGAACATAGGGGTGTATGTATCTTTTCTAATTATAGTTTTGTCTGGGTATATGTCCAGGAGTGGGATTGCTGGATCATATGCCAACTCTTTAGTTTTGGGGGGAACCTCCATACTGTTTTCCATAATGGCTGTACCAATTTACATTCCCTGTGAGGTTGATATTGATACTCTGATCTTACTGTTAAGGAAACTAAGATCTGAGATATTAAGTGATAAAGCCAGTCGAAACCCAGATCTGTCTGATTCCAAGTACAGACCCCAAGTATTCTTCCTACTACTCCATACCAAAGCAGGATGCACAAGGTAACAGTGCTATCGTTTTAGAAACTGACCCAGTCTTCCCTGAATGGACTGTTGCTCCATTGGAAACCCAAGGGTGTTTAAATTTGGTTTCTTTCAAAATGAAAGTAGTACTTTTCTGGTGGTCCAGTGGTTAAGAATCTGCCTGTCAAGGCAGGGGATGTGGGTTCGATTCCTGTTCCAGGAAGATTCCACATGCTGTGGGGCAACTAAGCTTGTGCGCCACAACTACAGAGCCTGCCCTCTAGAGCCTGTGAGCTGCAGCTACTGAGCCTGAGTACCTAGAGCCTGTGCTCCACAAGAGAAGCCAGTGCAGTGAGAAGCCCGAGCATCACAACTGGAAAGTAGCCCCTGCTGACTGCAACTAGAGAAAGCCCGTACGCAAAAACAGAGACCCAGTGCAGCCAAATAAATAAGTTTAAAAAATTTTTTAATAGAAAACAACACAGAACATAAAAATAAAAGTAATTTATGCATATGGTAAAAATATCAAGCAGTGATGAAAGGTGTGAGACAAAACTCTTTTCTCTCTACTATCATCTCCATTATTATTTCCTTTTTAAACCTACTTCCCAGAAGTCACAACTCCCAACAGTGTTTTCAATCCTTACTCTGCAGAATATTTTTGTGGTCCACAGTGACATTTAATGCATCAGATGGTCAGGAGATTCAAAACCATGTCATGTGAGAAAGAACTGAAGGAACTAGAAAGGTTTACTCCACAGAAGAGCCTGAGACGCAAAAGTGCTGTCTTCAAATGTCTGGAGGACAGTCATGTGGGAGAGTCCTGTTCCCCATAGCCCGAGAGGTCACAGTTGGAACCTGTGGTATGGATACCAAGGGAGAGGAAGGTTTTAGCTCAGCAAAAGGAAGAACACAGAGCTATTTCAATAAGGGTAAAAATGTACCTCCCACAGGAGGAATTCAAACAAAGGCTACATGACCACTGAGCAAAGACATCTTAATGGTAACAGGAGCATAACGGGGAGGTTATCAGACCCCAGGTCATGAGAATGGGTGTTAAAGTCAATTTAGAGAAACATTTTAAAATAAATAGAATAAAGTGAAAAAATCTCAGAATACATCACATTAAAGGTTGTAAGTATTGTTATAGAAACTTTTTTCCTTAGGTATATGTTGCCTGTATGTAAGGTTGTAACGTAAAACATATTTCATACTGCAGGCCATGGTCAAAAAAATTTGAGAGATACTCCTCTGGGTGGCCATCAAGGTACTTTCAGACACTTACTGTGTAAAAGAGGTCTTGACTAGAGTCAGAAGACCTAGGTCCTCTCTCAGCCCCATAGTGGCAACTAGTCATTTTTCTCTGAACTCTTCCCCATTTGTTCACTGATGGTCAAAGTCATTTAGAACTTTAGATAGAATGCCTAAAGTCCTTTCCAGTTCTAGAATTTTCTATGTTAATTCAGCAGATATTGCTTGAACAGTACATTCTATATGACAGGCACTTTCTAAGTGTGGGGGTACAGTAGTGAACAAAACAGACCAAAAATAAGCTCCTGCTCCTTTTGGAGCTTACATTCTAACAAGAACAGACAGTAAGGTAAATTAGTGAATCATGGTGAATGTTAGCAGTTCGTGCTAGGTGCTTAAGGAAGAAAAAATAAGCAGAGAAGAGGGATATGAAATATTGGAGAGGATTAGATGGAGTGATCAGGGAGTCCTCCCCTAGAAGGTGATTTTTGAGTAAAGACTTGGTGGTGATGACAGCACTAGCCATATGGATTCCTGGGATCCCCAGGTGGAGGGAACAGCAAATACAAAAGGGGTGGGAAAGTGCCTGGAATGTTCCTTGAAAAGCAGGGAGGCAAGTGTCAGTGTGGTTGGAGGAGAGTGGAAAAACATTGTCAAAGATGCAGTCAGACAGGGAACCGGGGGCCTGGGGCAGAGCTCTTTAGAGCTGCTTCCATTCCTTTGGTAGTCTGCAGATGGTAATCCTACCTTCCTCACTTACAAGGATGGGCGTGAGGAGAGGGGAATGTGCCCTCAAAGCTCTGAGGTCCTGGGCAAATATGACATTATAACCACTTTGTGGATTAAGGTAAATGAAGCAAGTCAATGACCATGGGAGAACTCCAGCCCTTTCCCCAAGGCCCACCTGGCCCACCCTTCAGAGGATGCAGTCTTCTAGCCCACAACAGACCTCTCAGCAGTGCTTGTGCTATCAAGAGTCTAAGAGTTTCTTTGCTTTTGATTTAGAAATTTCATCACCCAAAGCTAAGTAGTCTTCATCGGGAGAACTTCATCTGGAATCTCAAAAGTGTTCCTCTTCTGGAGAAATACCTCTATGCCTTGGGCCAGAATCGGAATCGAGAGATTGTTGAACAGGTCATTCAGCTGTTCAAGGATGAAGTGATGACCAGTCTAAGTCATTTTAGAGAATGTGAGTACCCCCCCAATCAAGTAAATGTATTTCTTAATTTTTCAATTGTCAAATTTCAAACCAGCAGAAAAGTATGGAGGTACAACTTAGCTTTAACAATCTTAATACTTTGTCATATTTGGTCCTGTTGCTTTTAAAGAATAATACTTTTATCTCCCTTAAAATTGAATTTGCAGCACCTCTAAATTTACATGATTCTGCCTCTCCCCTCCCTACTAAATTTGCAGACATCTTTTAATATTACTCAGTTGTGTCCAACTTTTTGTGACCCCATGGACTATACAGTCCATGGAATTCTCCAGGCCAGAATACTGGAGAGGGTAGCCTTTCCCTTCTCCAGGAGATCTTCCCAACCAGAGATCAGGTCTCCCACATTACAGGTGGATTCTTTACCAGCTGAGCCACAAGGGAAGCCCTTTAATATTACTACATGTGTATTTATAAATTACCTATATAGTATTTTGCATACTTTCAGACTTTAGATAAATGGCATCACACTATATTATCATCCTGCAAACTGATTTTTTATTCAACACTATGTTTTTCAGATTGATCCATTTAATAGATGTAGTTCTAGTTCATTTAGTTGATTAGCTTTAACTGCTGAGTAATATCCATTGTGTGTGTGTGTGTGTGTATACTATAGTTTATTTCAATGTAATTTTTGAGTCTATTCTCTTGTTAATAGAATTTTAAGTATATATATATATATATATATATATATATATATATATATAAAAGAAAAAAAATTGAGAGCTACTCCTCTGGGTGGCCATCAAGCCACTTCCAGACACTTACTGTGTGAAAGAAGTCTTGACTGGAGTCAGAAGACCTGGGTTCTCTCTCAGCTCCATAGTGGAAACTTGTCATCTTTCTCTGAACTCCTCCCCATTTGTTCATTGATCGTCAAAGTCATTTAGAACTTTAGATAGAGTGGTCAATGCCTAAAGGCCTTTCCAATTCTAGAATTTTCTATGTTAAGAGTATTCATCTACTCAGCAGATATTGCTTGAGCAGTGCATTCTATATGCCAGGCACTATTTTAATGTAGAGATACAATAGTGAACATATATATATATATATATATATAAATTTATATATATATAAATGATGCTACAATGAGCATGCCAAGCATATTTCCTTTTGTACATGTGCAACAATTTCTTTAGGGTGTAATGAGCCTTCTGACCCAACATGAAGCACTGGTCAAAGGGCAAGGAACTGAGGGGGCATTTCTTGCAAAGTCAAGAATAGGCAGTGCACATCCTTTTCGTCCTCTGCTTTCTGTATTAGTTGGCTCAGGCTGCCATTAAAAAGCACCAAAGACTAAGGATTATTGCTGTAGCCTCCTAACTGGTCTCCCTGCTCCTGTCTGTCTCCCTACAGTATATAGTCACTTGTGTCTTCCCGTTTGTTTTGTGGGTTTTTTTTGCTTAAAATTACTTCTCTAAGATTATCCATGTTGTTGCATGTGGCCGTTTACTTTAATTTTTATTACTGTAGAGTATGTGATTCATAAATATACCACACATTAGCTATTCCTCTCTTCAAAGATATTTGAGTTGCCATGACTGATTCATGTCAATGTATGACAAAAACCACTACAATATTATAAAGTAATTAGCCTCCAACTAATAAAAATAAATGGAAAAAAAAAGATATTTGAGTTGTTTCCAGTTCTAGCCTGTTAAGAGCAGTGCTCTATGAATCTTCTTGTGTCTCTTGGTATATGTGTTCAAGAGTTCTTTGGGTATGTGACTTCATGAGCTCAGGGGTAGAATTGCTAGGTCCATAGTTCATGTCCATATTCAACTTCAGAGATATGCTGAACAGTTTTATGACTTTGTACTACTACTAGCAGAGTATAAAATTTTTATTCCTCTACAATCTTGGTACCATCAGACTTCAATTTTTGCCAATCTGATGTATGTGTAATGTTTTCTTATTGTGGTTTTAATGTGTATTTCCCAATTTACTAGCCATTTGGATAGATTCTTTTGTGAACTGCCTATTCAAATCTTTTGCTGGCAAAGTAATATCTCTGCTTTTTAATATGCTGTCTAGGTTTGTCATAGCTTTTCTTCCAAGGAGCAAGCATCTTTTAATTTCATGGCTGCAGTCACCATCTGCAGTGATTTTGGAGCCAAAAAAAAAAAAAAAAAATTTCCTTCATAATATGACTATAATGCATCTGGAATTTATTTTTATATACACTGTGATTTTTCTTATGGTTGATAAATTTTCTCACCAACATTCATTAAAAAGCCATGTTTTCCACTTTATTTTCCAGTACCACTTCAATTGTAAATCAAATATGATTTTGGACTATATTTTGCTCTATTGGTCTATTTGTCTATCTCTGTACCCATAGCACACTATGTATCAGCTAGACTAGGTCATGCTGCAGTGATAAATAACCCCCAAATTCTTGTGGACTTAAATAACAAAGGTTTAGTTCCCACACAAGCTCAGGTCTGTCATGGATTGACTGGGACTATGTGTATTCTTATTTTGGGATTTAGACTGATAAAACTTTCACCAAACTGGGATATTGGTATGTAGAAAGAGATGTAGTAAATTGTATGCTGAATCTTAAAGCATCTGCCCTGAAGTGATGTCACGTGTTACATGTAGTGGCCAAAAAAACAACACTGCTGCCAACAACTTTTGGAAAAGCAGGGAATTGGCAACCCAGCGTGTTCCTGGAAGGAAAGTAACTGGAATATTTGAGCATCCCTAAAGATTACTACACTATCTTAATTTCTTTCACTGTTAAAATCTTCATATCTGATAGAACATGTCCTCTCATTTTCTTGTTCCTCTTTAAGAGGGTCTTGACTTTTTTTTCGTTCTTTCTACATTTCCATATCAATTTTGGAATCAGCTTGTCATGTTTAAAGAAAAATTTTGTTGAGATTTTGGCTAGATGTGGATTGAATACATATATATATATATATATATTTGGAGAAAATGTATATGTTTATAAGATTGAGTAATCTAATCCATGAACACTGGTCTATCTCTCCATTTATATAGACCAATAAAACATATATATGATGATATGTTTAGTTATCCTTTTACTGTTGATTTCTACTGTTGCATTATGGTCAGAGAATATCCTTTGTATCAGTGCTGTCCAGTAGAATTTTCTTCAATGATGGACATGTTTTGTATCTGTGTTATCTAATATAATAGTTCCTGTGTGGCTATTGAGCACTTGAAATGTGCCTAGTGCAACTAAGGAACTGAACTTTCCATTTTATTTAATCTTAATGAATTTAAATGGCAACTTATGACCAGTGGCTATCATATGGGACAGAACAGCTCTATATGATTTCAGTACTTTGAAATTTCTTAACATTTACTTCATACTTCTTAACAGCTACTTCATAGCACATGGTAATTTTTTTAAAATGTTCCCCATATGCTAAACAGAATTTATTCAGTAGGTGTTGGGTACAAAGTATTTAGTAGGTGTTGGGTACAAATATGTCCAGTAGATCAAATCTATTAATCTTGTTGTTTAAATTTTCTGTACTGTTGGAGAAGGAAATGGCAACCCACTCCAGTATTCTTGCCTGGAAAATTCCATGGACAGAGGAGCCTGGCAGGCTACATGGGGTCACAAGAGTCGGACACAAGTAGTGATGAAACCAAACCACCACTGTTGGCTTACCTTTTTGTCCACTTGCTCTAACAATGATCAAGAAAAGTGTGTTTAAAATCTCTCACTCTAAAAAAAAAAACAAAAAAAAACTCCCGCTCTAACTGTGAATTGCCTATTTTTACTTGTCTTTCTGTCAGATTTTGCTTTATATATTTCAAGGCAGTGTGCACATAAAATTAGAATTGTTGTCTTACTAGAAAACTGAATCTTTTATCAATATAAAGTATCCTTCTTTATTTATCTTGCTTTTTGCCTTAATATCTACTCCATCTGACATTATATAGCTATCCCATCTTATTTTTTGTTCCCTGGATTTTTTTCTGTCTTTTCCATTTTTACTTTTCTTTCTCCCTTCTTTTGAGTGAATTGTTTTTGTGCTAATTATTTTGTCTTTTTTTCTCTGTCTCCAGAAAACTATATACTTTGAATGATTATCTTATAATACTTCAACTTATCAAAGTCTGATACAGGGACCTTAAAATAATTTCAGTCCATTTATCTCCTTCCTGACTCATATGCTGCTGTTTTAGTAAACTTTAATTCTATATTTTTCACCACCAAAAACACTAATATTTTTGTTATAGAGTCAAGTTTATTTAGATTTACTTATATATTCACTTTTTATCTTCCAGCACCCCAAACCTTCTATCTGGAGTCATTTTTTTCCTGCCCAAAATACATCTTTGTAAATTTCCTCTAATGCAGTTCTCTAATGGTGAACTTCCTCTGATTTTGTCTGAAAATATTTTTATTTTGTCTTCATTCCTGAAGGATATTTTCACAGCCTATAGAATCTTAGATCTCATGGGTTTAGAATTTTAGAATTCTACTGTCTTTTAGCTTCCATTGCTGCTGAGAGGCCAGCTGTCAGTCTGTTGTTTCTCTGAAGATAATTTGTCTTTTTCTCCTTTGAGTTTCTTTTCAGATTTTTTTTTTTTTTTTTTTTACTTTACTCGGGTTTTCCAAACCTGTGTATGAACATTGTCTTTCATCATTTATAGAAAATTCTTGCCTCTGCACCTAATCCCCTTCTTCTCCTTTTGAGACTCCAATTAAGCTCATATTATGCCTTCTCATTGAATCCTCTGTGTATATTACCTTCTCTTTTTCTCTGCCCATGCTGCATTTTGGAAAATTTTCTATCCTATTCTGTAGTTTATTGAATCTTTTTAGCTATGTCTAATCTCTTAAACCCAACCATTGTGTTCTTAATTTATTCTTTGTATTTTTCAGTTTTAGAAGTTCTTTTTGATTACTTTTCTATAGTAACTACCCTGGGCCATACTCTATATCAGCACACAGGGAAATAAGTTACCATGAGCAAGAACAAGAAACTGACCATAGACATTGAACCAAAGACTTCAGTAACTTCAGTAACTGGGCACAGGATATATTCACACAGCATCCAGGTTTAGCATTTGGTTTCAAGGCTATATTTCTGTCCTTCTCCCTCCTTGGAACTGCAGTGTCTAAGCAGTGGGTTGGTAGCAGATTTGGTCCTGCTTTTATGAGTTAGGAGGCCCTCTTCACTGCCTCCAGCTTCATGTGGTGAGCGTGTTCCCCAACAAACAGGTAGTATTTTAAGTTCCTTCTCTCAAAGGGGGAAAGCATATTGCTGATCTGGAACACAATAGGCAAGTCTGTGGCTTTATTCCTTCTCATTGCTCACTTGTGCTTGGCATTTCTATTCTGTTTGTATAAATCTATCTTGGTTTTGAGTCTGGCTGTGTATCTGTTGTTTTCTCATTTTATTTTTATCATTGCTATGTATATTGGGATTATCAAAGTGTGAATTCACTCTGCTATCTTGGTCAGAACTCTTTCTTTTCTTTTGTTAATTCTCAAATTCAACTACTTCTGTTATTTTATTCCAAGCACTAAGTAGCTAGATCATTTCTTAATAGGCCACTGGACACGTGAAAAGAAGCAACAAAATGAGAGAGGTTTCCACATATACAGATTGCATTCATGAAGTAATATATTTCATTTATTCTAAAATACCAATCCACTGTGTAAGATATCAAATTGTTTTATGAATCTCTAAGGAAGAAAAAATATTGTCAGTGAAACTATGACATGGTATCAATCATATGATAAATCCCCATATCAGAAACGTGTGGTTTACAGTAATATTCATTGCTTCTACAGGCCACCCACTGTGCTACATCACTTAAGCATGATTTACACAACCCTAAGTCATATAGAAGAAATCAGCATTAAATTTAAAAGCTAATATTATGGACTTTATATCATGCACTTACTATAAAGTAGGTGACTCACTGCTTCAGTATGCACAGACATCCCCATCTCCTCCTAACCCTCACTCAGTGGTTTAAATCAGTGCTTCTCAAACTCTCCATGGTAAAAGACAAGTTTGGGTTTTTCTTCCAACTCCCTGAAGCCTGATACATTTGGCCCTACTGTTCAAGATTAATTCATGGCTCACACCACACATGATTTACCATGCGAGTTTGACAACATCAAAACTGGGCTATACTGTTAATGAGATAAGGCCCCTGTCATACTCTTGATGAAAAATCAAACAGTCTAGATGTCTGTTTTTATTCTCATGCAGACTAATAACAGTTTGTGGGCCAGAACTAGCCACAGGCCCCCCACTTTGAGTGGTATTGACTTAAAATAACATCATCTATTCCAGTAATCAGAAGACTAGAGAAATTCAGAATTACTTTGTCATCAGAAATTTCTTTTCTAGGTTAAAATAAAGGCACATCTGGTCCACTCTAGGATTCTTTGCTTCTTATAATAACATGAATGTATATATGCATATATCTATATATATTAGACAAGTAAAGGGTAAAGAACTTAAAGATGAATTGACGAAACATTGCAATTTTCACTGGCTCAGAGCCAAAATCAGGTATTTGCAGACTACAGTCTCCCTCTTCTGTCCTTGTATTGATGAAAAGCAAAAGCAACCACCAAAATTAACTGCTTTTATCCTTTTCAGAGGAAATTATTTTATTTCTCAAGAAAAAGAGGGTTTAGCTCTTTATCTCTGATTGCTCATCAAATTATTTGAATGCCCATACCTGAGAAAGTGGAGAAGGAAATGGCAAACCACTCCAATATTCTTGCCAGGGAAATCCCATGGACAGAGGAGCCTGGCAGGCTACAGTCCATGCAGTTGCAGAGTTGGACGGGACTTAACAACTAAACCACCATCACCATCTGAGAAAGAGTAATGGAAAGAGAATGAACTAGGGTATTAAACAACTGTTTTTACTTGGCTTGATTTTTCTCCTTTCAGGTATCATTCATGGAGATCTTAATGACCACAACATTTTAATAGAGTCCAGCAAGTCAGCCTTTGGAGATGCTGTATATCAGGTGTCTGGGATTTTAGATTTTGATGACATGAGCTATGGCTACTATGTGTTTGAAGTGGCGATCACCATCATGTACATGATGATTGAAAGCAAGACTCCTATACAAGTAGGAGGTCATGTCCTTGCCGGGTTTGAAAGTGTGGTCCCGCTGACTCCTGTGGAGAGGGGTGCTTTGTTTCTACTTGTGTGCAGCCGTTTTTGTCAGTCACTTGTCCTAGCTGCATACTCTTGCCAGCTATACCCAGAGAATGAAGAGTATCTCATGATTACTGCAAAAACCGGGTGGAAACACTTACAGCAAATGTTTGACATGGGCCGGAAAGCTGTAGAAGAAATCTGGTTTGAAACTGCCAAGTCCTACGAATCTGGGATCTCCATGTGACTGAAGATTCACATTAACTTGAGTAATGAAGAACCAATAGGACCTGATCTAATTCCATAAAGGGTTTTCCTGCACAGTTAAAGATGAATTGATGAAACATTTCAATGCACATGTAACCACTAAGGTCTTCTAGTAATTTCATGACCATTTTTTAACCTAAGAAAGTACTGCATGAGCAAGCATGTCTTTCTATGGGTTTCACTTGCCTTGTGTATCAAACATGCAAAGTGATATTTTGAATCAAATAATCTCTCAAGATCAATGATTTTTTTTAACTTTGAAAGGAATATATATGTATAGACATAGTCACATATATTAGATAAGTGAATGCAACATACAGACCTAGTTAACATATCACCAGTTCTATGAAGCCTTATCCCATCTCTTCATTGTTCATAATCTCTTTGTACCCTGCCTTTTCTATGGCACATCACTTGGTATTATGGGTGATGGCCGTGTAGTCATCTAGTCTAAGAGCTATTTGAGGGCAGAAACCATGTAAATTGTTTTTTTGTCTTTCATCCATTCTTACACTGGTATAGTGCCTTTCCAATGGTCTTTAAAAATATTTTCAAAATTAATGTATCCTAGAAGAAAGGCTGGAGAAAATAAGGCACACACTAAAATGCCTCAGGAGAAAACAGAGATGGTATTCATAAGAGAAAGCTTTAACTTGTTTGAGAGAGCAGTTGAAACTGAAACTCCAGAGGCAGATGCCAGAACTCACTGGAACTGCAAGTAAGCAAATAAGACACCCAGACAAGGCCACTAACTCGTGAGGTATCTAAACAGTTTTCACACTGATACCAAGAAAGACCCTAAGCAGAAATTTTTAAATCCTCTACCATTTGTTTCTTTTCATATGAATATATAATATTGGAGAACATAGCTTATGTATACTTGACTTTATTCATACCACTGTGTTTCCTTCACTGATTTCTGGTCATGTCTCCCTTAGTATGATAAACAGTAAGTAGTCATTTACTTAGTCTTGTCAATGTAGCTCTCCATTCTCTGTAGATGACTCAAGTCTAGAACCCAGGCCATTCAAACACCTTTTTAGTAGTTATCTCTTTTGATATATGTGAGAATATATATACATATATATATAGATATATATATATTCATATAAAACCATCTAATGACCTACCTACAGAGCTATCTATTCTCTCCAAACTAGGTCTCTGAATTTTCTTGTATCACTCATTTGTATCATTCTTATGTTCACCTTTAACTTCTCTGTGCCTCAGTTTCCTTGTCTGTGAAGGTAAAGTAGCACCTATCTTAAAGTTCCTATAACACTTACCTCAAGGAGTTAGTTGTGAGGATTTCTTAGAGATTAATGCAAAGTTCTTAGCACAAAGCTTGGCACATATAAAAGACTTAATAAATATTTACTAAGTGAATGAACCAGGTTACCCAAACTCAGAATATTGGAGTAGTTTTCTTTTTGCCTCATATTCAGTCAGTGATCTGATTCTTAGGAATCAGAATTTTAGATCAGTAAATGACGATCAAATCCTTCTTCTTCCTGCTGTACTGTTTAGCAATGTATAATAAAAACAATATTTATTAAGTATTAAGTATTTAAAAGAAAACTCTTTCTGCTCTCACAACAATTCTGACACTAAATGTGTGGGGTTTTCCCCCCACATTAAACCATTTGACACTAACTATTTAGAGCTAAAGCAGACCCTCCAGGTTAAGGGCGCAGTCCCTCAAAACTGCCTCCACTTCAGATGCTAGCCCCAAGTCCCAGGTTGTGCTTCTGACCAACTGCCTGCAAGGTGGGGCTTCTCATGACCCCCTCCTCAGGTTCTATAATTTGCTAGGACAGCTCACAGAACTGAGGGAAATGCTTACTTATGTTTGTTAGTTTATTATAAAGGGTATGATAATAAAAGATGGACAGACAGAGGAAGAAGTATATAAGGTGAAGTCCAGAAGGGTCCTGAGCACTGAAGCTCTGTCTGTCTCGAGTTGCAGAGCACCATACTCCTGGCATGTCAGTCTGCTCACCAACCCAGAAGCTCCTGAACCTCTTTGGTTAGGGCTTTTATGAAGGTTTCATTATGTAGGTATGGTTGATCAAGTCATTGACCACTGGTGGTTAAATCAATCTCCCTCCCTTTCCCTCCCCAGAAGGCAGGAGTGAGGCTGAAAGTCCCAGTCCTCTAGTCACTGGGTTGGTTCCACTCATAACCAGCCCGCATCCTTCATGACTCACCTCGATAGCATAAATTCAGATGTAGCCGAAAGCAGGTTATTATGAATAAAGAAGACACTCCTCTATCCCCTACCACTCAGAAAATTACGAGAGTTTTAAAGGCTTTAAAACCGGGACAAAGACCAAACATATATTTCATGTTATATCACAGTACTTTACATGCATTATCTTATTTAATCTCCACTATAGACCCATGAGAGAAGTACTCTTATGATTAATTCCCATTTTCAGATGAGGAAATAGATGCTTAAAAAGTTAAAGGAGTTTGCTCCAAGAGAACCAGGTACCCATACCACTTCCTCTCTCTCCCTTCCTCACCTCCCTCTGGGCTCACACACACACACACCCTATGTTAGGACAATCAAATGAGATCATTCACAGAAAAACACTTATGCTTCTCAAATTTAAGGGGTTGTGACTTTTATCTGCTTTGACCATTCAGGAAACTGGGGACTAGAAAAATGAACTAAAGCTTGTATTTCACTCCCAGACCACTATTCATTTTCTTACACCATGAAACTCTAGATTTATGAGAGTTCAAGATTTCCTGCTTGTTTGGTCCTCCTGCTAACATGGGTTCTCTTTCCCTGAATTATGAATACAAATATTGCTGACCACCCTTTCAATTAAATACGTGCTGCCTTGCATTGCTATTTTACTATTCAGTGTTTGCTGCAGCTTATCTCCAGTCAATCAGTTTAATGTGGCTTATAAACTCTTTGGTGGGCAGAAACTGAATAATATTTATTTCATTATCTTCAGAACCAAGTTCCCTGCCCAGCCCCTAGCACACCTTTAATAAAGGTCTGTCTGATGAACTGTTAGAATGAACGCAATTCTACAGGTGCCAGTCTTTGGTTCTTTGCACCAATGAGGAGAAAATCCATTTCTAGGTTTGGGAATTAATACCATTTGTCCAGCAAAGACTCTACTCTTGCAAGTATCTTTTTCTGTCCAGGCTTTTAGCCCCTCTCGACTGCAAAAGAGCTTTAGTTTCTGGCCTTATTATCCAACCTACATCCTTCATATTAAGGTTTCCTGTTTGGCTCAGACAGTAAAGAATCTGCCTGCAGTGCAAGAGACCTGGGTTCGATTCTTGGGTCAGGAAGATACCCTGGAGAAGGGAATGTCTACCCACTCCAGTCTTCTTGCCTGGAGAATTCCGTGGACAGAAGAGCCTGGCGGGCTACATCCTTCATATTAGGGGCAGATAATAACTCTAGTTACATTATATTGCTGTGTGACAATTTAACCAAAAACTTAGTGGCTTAAAAGTGCAATAATTTTTTTTTTATCTTATGGCGTCTTCAGGTCATGAATTCAGACAGGCACTAGGACAGCTTGTCTCTGCTCCACGATGTCTGAGGCCTTAGCTGGGAAAACCTGAATGCTGGGGGAAGTTTCATGGCTGGGGGAGATTCAGTGATAGAGGACTAAAATCATCTGGAGGAATCCTCACTCACAAATCTGGCGGGACACGCTGGAACCTCATCTGGGCTGTTGGTGGAACATCTCTCCGTTTGGTCTCTGCTCCCTCACAGCATGGTGCTGAGGTTCCAAGAAACACCCTCCCAAGAGAACAAGACAGGAATATATTTTTTATGACCTGACTTTGGAAGTCATATGATGTTCCACTGAAGTCACAAGCCCACCCAGATTCAGAGCAAGGGGACACAGAACGTCTCAGTGGGAAGCATCAATGCCACACTGTAGGAGGAACATGTGGGACAGGAGATCATGAGGCTTCATCATCCTAAAACATCACTTTAATCCTCTTTTCCCATTACCTACAGAGAAAAAATTCTGTCATTGAAAGTGTTCTAAATTTAGCCTAAAATACCTTTCCTCTTTTCCTCCCTGTATTGACTTCTTCACTCTGGCCAGACAGAACTACTCTGTCAGCCACTTGTTAAACTCATTTTTACTTCTGCTCTTTTGTCTCAATGGATCCCTCTTCTTTTGACCTAATAAATTCTACCTCTCACTTAAAACTCTTAATGCTTAATTCTGCAGGATGAACTAAGGTGGCAGAGATCCTCAGAGATCCCAAAAGTTACACTGCCACCTAAGGATGCTTTCAGAACACCATCTGTCTGGATGTGGCTCTTGCCATCTTGCCTTGGCTCTCCTTCCTATGTGTCTGGGAAGCAGAAATGAATGGAGAGACCTCAAACCACAGCTCATTCCCAAGCTACCTCCTTTTCAGAGCCCAGATCCCTGAATAATAAATTTTTGACCAACATGAAGAGGACAAAGTCCCTACCCTGTGGACCTGTTCTTGGAGGAGACTATGAGCAAATGACTACACGTTAATTCAGACCTAGTCAATTGTCTACCTTGAAGAGACTTAAAACATGAATAGTAGATAGTTTACATAGGGACTGAAGCCATATTTTAAAAAGTGGTGGAACAGAGAGATGGATAATGAAAACACAAATAAATATAGTTTCTGTATAGAAGATAACAGGTGTGTATGGTGATGGTAGGGTATTGCTTTAATTAGATTGGTCAGAGGAATCCTTTCTAATGATGTCAAAGGCAGAGGAGGATACTAAGGTGAAAGTTCTTCCAAAGATATAAATCACATGATAATTTGCTTTATATGTATAAGAACACATGTATTAGCAATGAAAGTGGAAGGTATATTCAAGAAGAGAGATGATAAGAAGGAAGGTGAAGGGTAAAATCTGACATGCTTGGGCCCGTTTTGAGAACAGGGCAGGAAAAGCAAGCAATTTATAGGTGGTCCCACACCATTGCCACCAGGGAAGGCAAAGTAAAAGTGTTAAGTTGCTCAGTTGTTTTGTCCGACTCTCTGCGACCCCACAGGCTGTAGCCACCAGGCTCCTCTGTCCAGGGAATTCTCCAGGCAAGAATACTGGGGTGGGTTCCTATTCCCTTCGCCAGGGGATCTTCCCAATCCAGGGATAGAACCCAGGTCTCCCGCATTGCATTGCAGGAAGATTCTTTACCATCTGAGAAGGAAAGTTATGACCAATCTAGACGGCATATTAAAAAGCAGAGACATTACTTGGCCAACAAAGGTCCATCTAGTCAAAGCTATGGTTTTTCCAGTAGTCCTGTATGGATTTGAGAGTTGGACTATAAAGAAAGCTGAGCGCCGAAGAATTGATAAT
Organism: Dama dama; assembly: GCF_033118175.1. NCBI lineage: Eukaryota > Metazoa > Chordata > Mammalia > Artiodactyla > Cervidae > Dama > Dama dama. The sequence goes on from NC_083693.1 coordinate 39,249,977, forward strand.
TTTGAACTGTAGTCTTGGAGAAGACTCTTGAGAGTCCCCTGGACAGCAAGGAGATCCAACCAATCCATCCTAAAGGAAATCAGTCCTGAACATTCATTGGAAGAACTGATGCTGAAACTGAAACTCCAATACTTTGGCCACCTGATATGAAGAACTGACTCACTGAAAAAGACCCTGATGCTGGGAAAGATTGAAGGCAGGAGGATTTGGGAAGACAGAGGATGAGATGGTTGGATGGCATCACCGACTCAATGGACATGAGTTTGAGTAAGCTCCCGGAGTTGGTGATGGACAGGGAAGCCTGGCGTGCTGCAGTCCATGGGGTCGCAAAGAGTCGGACACGGCTGAGCGACTGATCTGACTGAACTGAACACCATTGCTCTCCTGGAGGTTAAGACTTAGTGCTGAAGAGAAAGTGAAAGTGAAAACAGAGCGCAAAGCGTGGGAAAGAGTCATGAGCCATAATTCCACTTCCTCCTTGGCCAGGGTCTTCCTGCCCTCCTCCTCATGTTCTAGTGCCCCTTCGTTGGGCCGAGATCCCTGCCAGTGCCTTCGTACCCCAATTCCCCAGCGCACACGAGGGCAATCGACTCTCGCTCCGCCGCCCCCCCCCCCCCCCCCCGCCAGAAGAACTTCCGCGTCCTTGGCTGCCCCGCCCCCGGCGGATCTGCGCACGCGCGGGGGCCATATTAGCAGCGGATACTCGGGCACTGTCGGTGTGTCTTTCTCGCGGAGAAAGGTGCTCGGTATCGGTCTCCACGCTTCAGCGTCTTCCCTCCGGTGAGCCTTTACCCCCTGCGCACTCTCGGAAGCTTGGCCGCTCTCCCTGCAGGCCTGAGCCGTAAGCGTCGCGGCAGAGCGGCTCCCGGCCTGCAGCGGCCGCCGAGGAGCCGTGGGCACGATGACTCTGCACCGGCTAGTCAGTCACGGACCCGCCGGGGAACTGGCCCCGGCCGGCCTCCATCGGGCTTCCCTGCGCTGAGCGGGCATCGCGGGGCCGGGGACGCTCGGGCGGCGGGGCTGGCGCGGGGCTGGTGGGCAGGACAGAGTGGTAGGGCTGCCTCGGTCCCAGGAAGAGTTCGTATGCGAAAGTGAACCTGCGGGAGGGGAGGTGCGTGTGAACTCGCCTCGGGCCGTTGTCCGGCGTGGAGATGAGAAAGTTGTGTTCTCGCGCGAATCAGAAGCCCGGCGGGTCTCCTCTCTGTGCCCTCCTGGCTCTCTGCTCAGGACCACACTTACTTTCCGCTGCCTGTTGCAGTACCCTCATAACTGGTTATTCTGCCCCAGTCTTCACCAGCCAGAGCGATCTTTCTAAAATGCCAGTCAGCTCCTGAGGTTCTTTGGCCCAGCATCATTCCTTGGAGCCCCGTTGCTTAAGAGATAAAATTCACAGTTTTTACCTGGGCATGCGGGCCTTCGGGGCCTAATCCCTGCTTGTCTTTCCATTCTTAATGCTCAGTATTCCAGAATTTGGGGAAATTGGCTCTGGAGGCCGAAGTTTGGCTTTTCCACCAAGTCACGCTGAGCCCCAGTGTTGTCTTCTGCAGAAATAGTAATAATGCCAAAGATTATTGTCCCGCTTCTCCCTTTCATGGCTCAGGACCCAGGTATCATCCTCTGGAGAAAGCCTCAGCCTCTTAGCTTGACATTCACAGCTCTGTATGGTCTAGATACTTGTTTAGTTCTTTAGTTTTTTCATATATATATATATATATATTTAATTTTTAATTGGAGGATAATTGCTTAATAATGTTGTGTTGGTTTCTGCTGTACAAGTTGTGAATCGGTGATAAGTTTACATACATCCCCTCCCTCTTGAGCCCATCCTCCCAGCCACTCCCATCCCCCCTTTCTAGGCTGACACGGAGCACCAGGCTCCCTGTGCTATGCAGCAGCTTCCCGCCAGTTAGCTGTTTTATACGTGATAGTGTGTGTATTTCAGTGCTCCTCTCAATTCATCCCACCCTCTTCCTCCTGCCCCCCCTGTGCCCATAAGTCCCTTCTCTACATCTCTGTCTATCCCTGCCCTGCAAATAGGTTCATCTGTACCATTTTTCTAGATTTCTGTATATGTGTTCATATATAATATTTGTTTTTCACTTTGTGATTCACTTCACTCTGTATAACAGGCTCCAGGTTCATCCACCTCGGTTCAACTGACTCCAGTTGGTTCCTTACTGTGACTGACTAATATTTCATTGTGTCTATGAATACAGCTGCTTTACTCATTCATCTGTAGACAGACATCTAGGTTGCTTCCATGTCATATATATATATATTTTTTAACTCCAGCGACTTGTCTTACCCATTGAGCTGTCCTGCCTCAGTGCTTTGTTCATGCTTTCTCCTCTGCCTGGAATGCCTTTTCCTTCTTTCTTCCCCTATTCCTCTTAGACCTGAATGTTTTCAGCCTTGTTTCTGCCTTTCCTGACTCTAATTTGGGCTCATATTCTGTATTTGTTTCACAAAAACTACTTTCTGGATTTTCTCCAACCTGTTTCCACTCTACCCTTAGTGCCTCTGTTTCCACACTGCTTTATAATTGTCCTTCTGTGTCTGCTTCCCTCACGTGACTACCAGACTGTAAACTCCTTAGGAAAGGGATTGGTCTTACCTATCTTGGTATTTCAGGATTTAGCATAGTGCCTGGGTGCACCATAATGTTGGCTGAATGAAAAGAGTGGACAAAACAGATTTTTTCAAGTCAAGAAATGCTTTTTAAATTGTAAGTTTCTTTTTAATAATTACCTTATTTTCTTTTTACAGGAATTATCATAAACATAAGAAAACATGGTGAGTTAATACACATGCCAATAAACTGTTGGCCTGATAAATCAAATTGTTTGTACTCATCTTACCAACTTGCATGAGAAAATTGAAATGGAATGATGTCTTCTTATCAGTTTCCTCCCACACTCTGAATTTTGCATGCCAGGATGTGTTCTATAAAATGATTTGGGGGTTTGCAGGGGTTGACTTATTTTTAGTGGGTAGAAATCACTTGTATGTTTTTCCTTTGCAGTCTCGAAGATATGACTCCAGGACCACTATATTTTCTCCAGAAGGTAAAATATAAATTGTTTGGTCTGTCTCAAATAAAATTTAAAAAAATATTTTTAGGTGTTAAGTTGTTCATCCTTTTTGTGCTTTGAGGTAGTTATGGTCATTGGGTTAATTATGTGCTTCATAGGACTTATTAGTAAAAATGGGACAGTTGTTTGTAGCTCTCTAGTGTTGTTGCTGATTGCTCTTGAACCAGTGGTGCAAGAACAAGGAGGAGAGTCTTGGTTTCTTGCTGCTTGTGTTTTGTAGGTCGCTTGTACCAAGTTGAATATGCCATGGAAGCTATTGGACACGCAGGCACCTGTTTGGGAATTTTAGCAAATGATGGTGTTCTGCTTGCAGCAGAGAGACGCAACATCCACAAGCTTCTTGATGAAGTCTTTTTCTCCGAAAAAATTTATAAACTGAATGAGTAAGTCAGTCTTAGGGAAGAGAGTTGAAAACATCTCATCGTATTTTGGGAAGGCTATGCACTATGACACGGTACAATTGAACAGTTGTGTTTTTTCTTCTGAAAATTCCTGGTTTTAACTTACTTGCTTGAAACCTCCTTGAGGCCCACGACCATAAATGCGGGGCCAGGTACTCAGTGGAGAAACATTGTTGTTTAGTGATGAGAGTACAGGCATGGTGGTCACTCAGCTTTGGGTTAAATCTAGGTTCCACCAATACAAGCTGTGACTTCACACCCATTGTTTAACTTCTCTGGGCCTCCAGTAGAGCCTACTGGAGTGACTGTGGCAGTTCAATGAAATAAAATGAATGAATGAAATAAGCTAGCACAGTGTTAGGAACATAGGAGGCCCTCAAGGTATTGTTGAGAATAGTTGCGAAGAATGAGTTTTAATTATACTGAATCTTACCACAGACCACACGTCCTGGAGGTCTTGGAAAAGTTTAGACAGGGCCTGTACACTAGTGAAATTTCTGATATACTTGGGTGTGCAGGACTGCAGCTAGCAGAGAGCTGGGTTTGCTGATTGGAGACCCTCCCTTCTGTGGTGCGCCATGTGAATGTTGGTTATAGGGCCTTCTTGATACACACACCCCAGAAAGTGTCATCCATCCACAGAGACACTGTTGGGCCCTCTCAAGCAGCCTGCAGGCTTGATTGGGCACAGTGCCAGAGGAGTCAAGGCTGTAGGAGAGCCCAGGCAGCCTTCAGGAAACGGAGGGTAGATAAAGAAAATGCACCCTCCCAGTGAGCCTCGCCCTGGGCTTCCTTCTTAGGCTCAAAAATATCCTGCCCTTCGGATCCCTTCACCTTCACCCCCATCAAGTGAGGCCTTTCAAAGTGAGAGTACTTATACCCAAGAGTGTGAAGTAGTCTGTCTTCCTGTCTGGCAAAACATTTTTCTTCCTTGTGGTTGAATCTTCTTGGGATTTACCCTAGCTTCCTAGTGTTTATTCTCCTGCCCTGTTCACAGGGTGGTGATGGTAAATGCATCTGTTGTGAAGAACTCAAGGGTGCATTTGTTTATCTTATGTGTTGAATGACATCAAGTTGAAAGTTTCCTACAAAGATAAAACTCATGTAGTTTTTGCCCGAAGGGTGTAGCAACTGTGAGTAAGCATGGTGCATTTCTAACAGAATTTAGTATATTTTAAAACTTGTAAAATACCTCTGGCAAACATTCTCCCCAATTACAGATAAATGTCTTTCTTTTTTGCAAGGGATATGGCCTGTAGTGTGGCAGGCATAACTTCTGATGCTAATGTTCTGACGAATGAACTGAGGCTCATTGCGCAAAGGTATGGTCTTAAATAATTTAATCGATGATATGTAAAGTTAGTTTTGATGTTTCTAAGAAGAATGCATTTTTTTTTTAAAGATTAAAGTCATTAAAAACCTATTAACTGAATATTACAGTTTGTTTATTTCTTTAACCAAACGTAAAATATTGGGTTGGCCAAAAAGATTGTTCATCTTATGGAAAACCTGAATGAACTTTTTGGCCAACCCAGTATTGTTTACTGTAAGGTTATTAAGAGTTGCCATACCTTCTACCCTCCCCCTTCAGATTACAACTATTATGTTGTCCCCATGGCAGAGATTTTTTTTTTTAAGAGGGTATTTTGCTTAGAGTGTGTAAAGTGTTTTAGAGAAAACTATTAATATGCCAGTTTCTTTATCCTAGGTATTTATTACAGTATCAGGAGCCGATTCCTTGCGAGCAGTTGGTCACAGCACTGTGTGATATCAAACAAGCTTATACACAGTTTGGAGGTACTGAAACCTTTGGAAATTTTATTCCCCAAACTTAAAATGTTTTATGAGTAATAAGCTTTTTGAAACAGTAAAAAGAAATCGAAAATGAAATAAGTAGACACTTTTCATATATTCCAGCTTCATGAACTAACTGGCTTCCATTATGTAGACTATCAAACATTTTTATAATAGACTACTGAAAGGCCAAAATAACATTTTAAAATCAGAAAACAAATGACTTTTTACATAATAGTAATGGTATTCAGCACTGGTCGTCTGTGTATTCCCTCTCCTCACTGTGTCCAAATCCTAGAAACAAAAGTGGAATTTCTGATGGAGCTTATCTGTGGTGGCCAGAACATGAGCAGTTTATGAATGCTTAACTTCACAGAAAAGGGGTTAGCCACATTCACTAAGCTCAAGTAATCATAGTGATGCTAAATTTAGAGTGTTGATATGTGTGACTTTGTTTTCTCTGTTAAAGGAAAACGTCCTTTCGGTGTTTCATTGCTTTACATTGGCTGGGATAAGCACTATGGCTTTCAGCTCTATCAGAGTGATCCTAGTGGAAATTATGGAGGTTGGAAAGCCACATGCATTGGAAATAATAGTGCTGTGAGTATTTTTGTGTTGCTATGAAAATCTAGCAAAAGGTCTAATAACTGCCATAATTACAAAGTAGTGATGAGTGTAAACAGCATTTTAAGGTAGCTGCAACAAACTTAACATGATATGAAAATCTCTCTGATTTCTATTATTGATAAAGTCACAGGTACTACTAATACTGCTAGGATTTATTACCTACAATAATAATGAAAGGAAGTACCAGTTTTCAGTTAGAAGTTGTGAAAATAAGATCTAGTTTTTGGGGTTTTTTCCCACAGCATAGTCGCAGACTCCCTGAATTCTGTCACAGATCCCTGGGGTCTATTCATAGATCATCGGCCTCCCTCCTTCACACCCCTATTCCATGTCTACCCTCCCTGCCATCAGAATTGTTTATATTGGTTATAATGCCAATAATTTGGCATTATTCATGTTCCTAAAAATGTACAATTTTAAAGGAAATTTTCTGTTGATTCTTTACGTTTTATAGGCAGCTGTATCAATGTTAAAACAAGACTACAAAGAAGGAGAAATGACTTTGAAGTCAGCACTTGCTTTAGCTATCAAAGTCCTAAATAAGACCATGGATGTTAGTAAGCTCTCTGCTGAAAAAGGTAATTTATGTGCACGCCTGTAATTTGTTTAGTGAGAGAAGTAATTGAGTGGCTCTTGTGTTAGGCCTTTAACATGTTATTGTAGTTCATTGAAACAGCAGCCTTTTTAAGTTAGGTGGCCTTATAACCATTTCCTAGAGAAGGAAATGGCAGCCCACTCCAGTATTCTTGCCTGGAGAATCCCAGGGACAGAGGAGCCTAGTGGGCTGCCGTCTGTGGGGTCACATAGAGTCGGACACGACTGAAGCGACTTAGCAGCAGCAGCCGCAGACTTGACCGTGGTCAACACTGACAAGTTATGGAGCTACAATTCCAAGCTTAAGGATTTGAGTTTGAATGTTCTCAATCTGTAATTAAATCTGAGCCGTCCTATTTTATCTTATCGACTTCTTAATGATAATATATATGCTTATATACACAGAAAATAAAGAATATGAAAGAAAGTAGTTACATATTTATATATGTGTGTGTGTGTATATATATATGTTTGGTATACTTTATCAGAGGTATAACATTTAAATAAGTTCTGAATCTGATCTTTTATGTTAAGCCCATGTTTGCTGTTGGAAATGCTATATTTAGCTTAAGTTATATGACCGCATAAAACAATATTTCTAAATAATGTGTTTGAAAACTTATGGTAAATTAATATATTGATTTAATTTGGGATGACTTAGCTTCTGGTGTTCCTTTTAAAATGCCATTTACTTGCAGATTGTTGTCTCTTGTCTACTTCTACTTAATTTCAGGAGGCAGTACTCAATTTCCCCTACTCAGAAGCTCTTCTTCATTTGGTATTAGTCTGCTTTACTCATCTGTAGTCATAGGGGCTACTTTTCTTTTGAGAGGTTTGTGAAAAATAAGTGTAAGTAGTGGTTGAAGATTCTGGCTGAGCCTTCAGAGATCCCAACAAGGAAATTATGATTCCTTCTGGTCAGGCTATCTAGAGCAATTGGTTTGGTTGTATTGAAAACTTTTTCCTAAAATTAACAGAACAGCAGCTCAGAGGTTAGTGTGGGTGAAGATAAGATATTAAAATAAAAATATTCATAAAAGCATTACCAGATTGAAAGTATTTTGTTTCTTTAAAAGTATCTATTAATTAATTGTATTAGGCAGAAAACTTGGAAAAGTGGTGTACTAAAGCTCAAAGGGTATGAAGAGATTAAACTGTAGTTGCTCGTTAAGTGTGTTAGCTAAGTATGGCTGCCTGTAATACATGTGTGTGTGTTTGCTTCTAGTGGAAATTGCCACACTAACAAGAGAGAATGGAAAGACTGTCATCAGAGTTCTCAAACAAAAAGAAGTGGAACAGTTGATCAAAAAACATGAGGAAGAAGAAGCTAAAGCTGAGCGTGAGAAGAAAGAAAAAGAACAGAAAGAAAAGGATAAATAGAAGACAAAATCAGGGATTTTATAACTCATTTGGGGAACCGTTTCAGTGTAAAGGCTGTCCTACTCTTCCACATTGAGAAAGCTTTGACTTTTTTAACTTGTCTAGTGGGAAAATAGGATGGTACCAACTGAATTGGGTCCTTGTTATTTCTGTCCAGGTGAATATTGTAATAATGATTACTCTTTATGGACATCTTAATCACCCTCTCCCTCCTCTTTTTTGAATAAAATTTGGAGAGAATGGAAATGTTGAAGGGAAAAATTCTCTAGCAATAACTGTTGAAGATACCAGGATTAATAGGGCTGTGGTTTTTTCATGCTTTGTATGTAGTGTGGCCACCTTTGCGTAACCTTTAAAAAATGGACAGAAATGTAAACAGCATAAATAGAGAAAGACGGGAACTGTGCAGTGATTTCCTATTTTGTTCCCCTACCAACTTGGAGAACCTGTAGCCCAATCTGAGCAAAACAGAAAGCTGTCTTTCTAGGCCTCATCTGATATTACCCTATCAGAGGCCTGTCCAGTGAAATAAGTCACATTCCTCCTCTAGGTTTGCCAGCCTTTGATACTGATAGATACTCTTACTGGACCTAAAAATTGTGTGTGTGTGTACACGCATACGTATGTGCAAACATGGTAAAACATGAAAGGCATGATCAAAATGAAAGCCCTGTGTACCCACTGCCCAGCTCCAGAAGCAAATGAACCAGTACTCGTGAAGCCCCCGTGTGTACATTTCAGGTCTCATTCTCCTCTCCTCTTGCCCAAGAGATGACCACTACTGTGAGCTCATCATTCCTGTGAGCTATGGGTCTTCCACTCTGATTTTCCACCCCTCTACTCCAGGTGGTCCTGGTGGGTCTGTGAGTCAGAGAACCCCACTCCTGTCACAAAGGTGAGCACATGCCTCAATCTGCAGGAATGGGTTTGAGAATGAACATGTGGACTGAGCCAGGCCAGATGCGATGTGGATATGAGGCGACAACGCTGAGGATTGTGCAGTAGACCATCTGCCCACAGATGGCAGCACAAGCCACGTGAAAGGTTATGGAGCAGAAACTAAGGCTACAGAGGAAAAGCCTGACCAAGATGAGAATAGTTCAGTTTTATCCAAGGGGAGCTCCATTGCTGAGATTTGCTCAATTCAGGCGCACTGAGGATGCTGCCACTTAAGAGTTCTCTGATGGAAGTACCGAAAGGCAATGCTACTTAAAGTGGTCTGTGGATCAACAAGCATCGCCCAGGAGTCGGCTAGAAATGCAGATTCTGGAGTCCTATCCCAAACCTGATTCAAAGTCTTGACATAGAGCCCGGCAATCTTTTAACAAGCTTGCATGTATCTCAAATGCATACTGAAGTTTGAGAAGTGCTTTGCTGCATATTGGAATCACCTGGAAAGATTTTAAATTTCTTTGTACCCAGCCTATGCTTGTGCGTGCAGTCACTTCAGTCATGTCCTACTCTTTGGTACCCAATGAACAGTAGCCTACCAGGTTCCTCTGTCCCTGGGATTCTCCAGGCAAGAATACTGAAGTGGGTTGCCATGCCCTCCTCCAGGGGATCTTCCCAACCCAGGGATTGAACCTGCTGTTCTTTGCATTTTCAAGCGGGTTCTTTACCACTAGCACCACCTAGGAAGCCCTTAAGGAGTAGCAGGGCCTTGAAATTTCCTGTTTGTGGTGATGTTCAAGCTAAGCTAATTTCCAAGCCCCTTTTAGGTAGTGTATTTTTAATCTTCAAATTTTTTCTTTTTTTAACATTTATTTTTTAACTGAAGGATAATTGCTTTACAGAATTGTGTTGTTTCTATTTACTCTTAATTTATACAGTTGGTTCTTGTTATTCATGGTAGCCATGTTCTATAAAGTCAACATGAATACTGAATTAGCAAATTCTGAGCTATTGCTCCTAGTTTACAGGTTGGGTTCCTTTGAGCCTCTGGTCACAACACTTTTATCAACAGATCAGTACATAACCTTGTTTTATGTGTGTTTCTGTTTCAAGACATTTAATATACATTGGTAATTCATTAGTATTGGACTTATGACTGAGCAGTTTATATCTAAGTGAAGCTTATCCAACACACTTCATAAGGCACATCACAGCCTTACGCTTAGGGACACTAGCCAGAGTACACTGAGGGGACATTTTAAAAAGTGAAGTCAATGAAAAGCACAAGAATTCAGAAAGCAGAGCACAAAACCGAAGGGAGACCAGTGCTACAGTGTGAGCTGAAGCAAGAAGGCGGAGAGTGGCCCCTTGTTTGACTTCAACTGGGAAGATGCGTACCAGGCGACAGATATTTCCGTGGCTCTGTGTAGGAGAGCACCACTGTTTTGGTTTTGGGGTTCCGGACAAACGTGCAAATAAATGCAGAATCCATAAATAATGAGGGTGGGTTGTTATAAAGTGACCTTTCAGCCTTGCTATGCACAGAGGCAGAGGTAGATGGAGATGTGACCTGATAAATTTTGTTGTCTTTATCTCCAGAATATATCCAGAATCTAACCATTTACCCCTGCAGGGACTCTGGACCACACCACCATTCTCTCTCTACTTGAACTGTCACTAGAGTCTCTCTGCTGCTTCAGTCAGTTCTCAGCGCAGCAGCCAGAGTGATCCTTTGAAAATGTGACTGGGCTGCTGCTTTGTTCAAGCTCTCCAATGGCTTCTTTTCTTGCTCAGTAAAAGCCAGGTTCTCTACAGTGGTTTACAAGGTACCCCATACTCTGGCCCCTCCACTACCTTCTCTTGCACTTTGCACTCCCTTCCTCACTCTGTGTTCATTAGATGAGCCCCCTTGTTCCTTCAAGTACCAAGCCCTCTTCCATCCCCGGGTCTCTTTACTTGCCATTCCCTCTGGCTTGGGACTGCTCTTCCTCTGGGAGCATTGGTATGGCCCACTCCTTTGTGCAGGTCTCTCTTAGAATATAGCCTTATTTGGCTACTTCCTACAGAAGAGCAAGAAGGGCTTGCCAAGTGGCGTTAGTGGTAAAGAACCTGCCTGCCAATGAAGATGTGAGAGACACGCATTTAGTCCCTGGGTTGGGAGGATCCCCTGGAGGCGGGCATGGCAACCCACTCCAGTAGTCTTGCCTAGAGAATCCCTGGACAGAAGAGCCTGTTGGGCTGCAGTCCATGGGATCGCAAAGAGTCAGACACGACTGACGTGACGGCACACGCTACAGAAGAGCAGTCTACCCCCCACCCACTCACGTGCTCCCTCTTCTTGCTGAGTTTTCTCCGTAGCACTCAACACTGTCTGGCCTGTTTACTCTCCATCTACCCACTGGAATATTAGCTTCCAGAGTGGGACTTTAATTCAACAGCTCTGTTCCTGTACCTACAACAGAAACTGGCACATATTCGGCAACAAATAAATATTGATGAAGGAAGTGAATAGTGGCTCTTGACACAGTAGAATGAAATCCTGAAATCCACCCCCTTTCCATCCAGCTCAGTAGAAATGGTGTGTTTTCCATATTCTGACCACCTCTTCAACACTTGCTTAAAGCCGTGACAACTGCAAAGACTGTAGTGGATAAGAGAGCCTAGCACATTTTATCATCATGTTAGGAGCAAGTCTTCAATGTCACCCAAACGATGGAGAAACCTCAACACATTCACCCTTTTGTTGAAATCATTTCCTACTTTGGTTGGGGGGTGGGGTGGGGGCAGAAGGGACTATTCTATAACTGGGTTTTTTTCCTGTTCTCAGGCTGACCTAGCCTAGATTCTCTCCCAGCCTCTTTTTCCTTTGTTCTGTGGCATATTTTTAGCCCTAGGTTGCAGTCCTCTGGTTCCTGATGATGCATCCCAAATGTAAGCCTAGCGATCCTCATCTGAACAGAGGTGCGCCACAACGGCAGGCGTTTCATCCTCTCAACTGGGCGGGATTCGTGGGTTCTCACGGGGGCACTGCTGGTGCAGGAGCACCTTAGATGGAAACAGGGAACCAAAAAGCTAAAAGTTTTCAGTCCTGAGTCAGTTTAAAATCAAAATCTTGAGTTGATTTCATTTTGGTGACTTACAAATCATTTTTAAAAATAACTCGTGGGAAAAAAATCATATGTTCCTGCATATAATCTTACTGCTGGTGCTTTTCTTAATCAAAAAATAAGTCCCTGAAATCTCTACAGTCTAGCACTTTGAAAGTTTCATGAAAGTATTTGTGTTAGCAGTGCAAAAATATTCTGCATCCTGAAAAATAATTAGAAAGTGGATTCATTTCTTTATTTCTTCATATTCACCATGTTCTTGGTAAGTTTAGGTGATGGGGACTCGTGGGTGAGTAAGACATGTCCTCAGTTCTTTTTTTTAAAGTTGGAGTATAGTTGATTTTTATAATGATTAAGGGGTACAGCAAAGTGATTCAGTTACATATATGTATATATATACATATATTCTACTTCAGATTCTTTTCCATTATAGGTTATTACAAAATATTGAATAAAATTCCTTGTGCCATATACCAGGTGCTTGTTGTTAATCAGTTTTATATACAGTCGTGTGTATATGTTAATCTCAAATTCCCAATTTACCCCTCCTCCTGTCCTCGGTTTTTAACGTTCAGTCTTGTAGGAACAGCAGGGCTGTCATCAACTACTTAATGTGGAGAAGACGCTAGACTCCAGGTAACTACACTCGGGAGTGAAGGCAGAAGGAACTGCTTGTGTAAAGGTCTGGCAGTGGGAAAGCTTCACTTTTTTATGGAAAGTCCGCCTCTGAGCTGAGCTAGAGCATATCTTGTCAGGGGTAGAAGAGTAACCACAAGAGATGAGTTTGGGCATGTACACTCAGGAGAGGAGACAGCTTCACAGATCTTAGAGTCTGTGCTCAATACAATGCAAAGGCTGCTGAGATTAAGAGAGAAACTATTACACTGTTAATTCTTGGAGTCCAGAAGATGGATTAAGTGAGAAGAAACATAAAGCAGGAAGACCAGTCAGGAGGCTATTGAAATAATCAGGCAAGGAAGGATGAGTGTCTAAGACCATGGTAGAGGAAACAGAGAGGAAGGAGGCTCCATACAGTGAGGGATGAGAGAGGGAGTAGGGGATGACTAGGGTCTCTAACTCAGATAAAGGGTTACAATCTAATTCCAAAAGACGTTAAGTGAATGTGATGAACTATTCTTAAAATATCCTACCCTTTTTTTTTCTTATTGCTGTTTTGGGCTGAAGCCAAGTGGAGACTAATGTCCTTGGGAGGGAAGAATTCAATAAACACTGTCATACATTACACAGCAAAACCATGTCATATGCTTTATTTTTCTTTTTCTTCCAATATTTCTTCCAAATATTGTTCTTTTGTATACTTTTGTTCATCTCCTTAGCTCAGTTTTCTATCAGAGCATTTAACTTCTAAAACATTCAGTTTTGATGTGGGTCTTGTCCAACTCTTTGTGACCCTGTGGACTGTAACTTGCCAGGCTCCTCTGTCCATGGGGTTTTCCAGGCAAGAATGCCCGAGCGGATTGCCATTTCCTCCTGCAGGGAATCTTCCCGACCCAGGGATCAAACCCCCGTCTCTCGTGTCTCCTGTATTGGCAGGCGGATTCTTTACCACTGTACCACTTGGGAAGCCCTGATGCGGGTATAGTGAATGCTTTTTGTGTTTATGCAGGCAAATCTATCGATCATTTTTAGCTTGTTAGTATCATGCATATAAAGGTATTCCATAACCAAAGTATATAACATTCTTGAGTAAATTTGTGGTTTTGTCACTTTTATCATGCATAATTTAAAATATATAATTGGCATCTATTTTTAAAAGGCACTATTTAATCATGCAACTTTAATTCCATTGTTCAGGGTAATTGGGAATGGTCCAGTTTTTTTTTTTTTCCTTTGGCCAGATATTGTTTTAATGAGAATTATAAAAAACCAAAACCATTTTTTTGCAAACTGCCCTTTTTTTAAACAAATGATTTGCAAATCATCACAAAAACTGTGTAAGATGATGCTTTGTTTTGCAAAGCCAGTAAATACAAGAACAAATTTTAAACATGTGATTTGTTCAAGATATTTGGGGGGATGGAGAGCCTGATTTTTTCCCCAGTGTTTAAAAAAAAATGAGTTTTTCCTGATCTTTCAAACAAAAAGTTTATGACAACTAGAGAAAAAAAAGACACAAAGAGAGAGACCATCTTATAGATGCTTTAAGTAGTTTCTAGTAATTCTTCCAATGTTACCTTTCCTTTCCAGAACTCATATCTTCACTAAATAGTTGAATTTAAAATATTTCTTTTTTTATTTTATTTATTTTTGGCTGCCCTGAGTCTTTGTTGCTGCGTGTGGGCTTTCTCTAGTTTCAATGAGTTGGGGCTCTGTTTCAATGTAATGCGTGGGCTTCTCATTGCAGTGGCTTTTCTTGCAGAGCATGGGCTCTAGGGACGTGGGCTTCAGTAGTTGTGGTTCCCAGAGTCTAGAGCAAGGGCTCAGTAGTTGTGGCCCACAGGCTTAGTTGCTTTGCAGCATATGGAATCTTCCCAGATCAAGGATCAAACCCATGTTTCCTGTATTGGCAAACAGGTTCTTACCCACTGCACCACCATAGAAGTCCTAAAATATTTATAATGAACTGATTAATGGGGGAAAAGAAAATGAATCAATTCAGAATTACATGAAACAACATAGTTATTTGCCTTTCTTGGTTTACTTATTTTTTGGTAACAGCTTTATTGAGATATAATTCATAAAGCATACAGTTCATCTAAAGGTTATACTTTATATATACTTTGCAAATCATTACAAATACTGTGTAAGATGATGCTTTGTTTTGCAAAGCCAACAAATACAAGAATAAATTTTAAACATACGTGATTTGTTCAAGATATTTGGCGGGGTGGAGAGCCTGATTTTTTCCCCAGTATTTTTTTTAAAAAATGAGTTTTTCCTAACCCTTCAAAGATATACTTTAATATATACTTTAATATATTCACAGAGTTGTACAACTGTCACCACAATCTTAGAACATTTTTATCACCCTGGAAAGAAATTCTATACCAACTTACCATTCACCCCCAGGTTCCTCCTCAGCCCTACACAACCACTAATCTACTTCCTGTCTATACATGGTTGCCTAGTCTGGAGATTTCATATAAATGGAATCATATACTCTGTGGGCCTTTGTGACTGATCTCTTTCACTAATTGTAATGTGTTTGAGGTTCATCCACATTTTAGAGTGTATTGGTAATTCATTTCTTTGTTTACTAGATGAGAGAAATAGCAAGAATTCATTTCATTACTGAATAATACTCCATTGTGTGACTATACCACATTTTATCTATTCATCAGTTTTGGGATTATAGGTTTTTTCCCATTTTTTGGTTATTATGAGTATTGCTGCTTTGTATACTCATGTATACATTTGTGTGGGGTATGTGCTTAATCATCTCTGGCTCTTTGGGACCCCAAGGACTGGAGCCAACGTCCACAGAATTCTCCGGGCAAGGATACTGGAGTGGGTTGCCATTTCCTACTCCAGATGATCTTCCCAACCCAGGTACTGAAACAGCGTTTCCTGCATCTCCAGTATTGACAGGCAGATTCTTTACCGCTGTGCCACCCAGGAAGCCTGTTTTTGTGTGGACGTATATTTTAATTTTTCTTTATATATGTAGTACTGTAATTGATGGATTACATCTTGGTTTATTTTTAATCCATCTTTATACTATTCATTCATATTAGCAATACAGATTTTGAAAGAAGCCTACTTTCCTATTTTCTCCTAAAAGAGCCCAATAAAAATGGGAACTGGATTGACTCTGAGTAATTGCACATATATGAATGTTAGTTATCCTTGAAGTAGGTCTCACAGTTGGAGAGGATTTTGGCTTCCTTTCATCCTGGCAGGAAGAATCTCTTCTCTTAAGTTCCTTTATGCCTAACACTAGGAAAGGCCACGTCTTTTGATTCTGCACCCAAGAACCTTATATAATAACATTCTCTGAAAAATTGAGTCATACAGAATGAGAGAATCCAGGGTAAATTATCTTCTGAGTCCAAAACAATCTAACAGCTTACTCTTTTTGGTTACAAAAGCAGTACATGCTCACTTTGGAAAATACACAACAAATTAAATAAAAATTGCCCTTACTATCTTACCCAGAGTTAGCCACTGTTAACTTACTGCACTGGCCCAGTTTAGCTACTGAATTAGTGTACGAGGTAGACTCTGGCAAATTATACAAAGTGAAAAGTGAAAGTCACTCAGTCTTGTCCGACTCTGCGGCCCATGGACTATATAGTCCATGGAATTCTCCAGGACAGAATGCTGGAGTGGGGGATCTTTCCCTTTTCTGGGGGATCTTCCCAACCCAGGGATTGAACCCAGATCTCCTGCATTGCAGGCGGATTCTTTACCAGCTGAGTCACCAGGGAAGCCCTAAAATTATACAAAAGGTATTTTTAAATAATCTTAAAGGATAATTTAAAATAACGTTTTTTCCCTTATCACTGCTTTTCTAAAGCATTTTGCAGCCTTAGAAAACCATGTGTCTCAATACAACAGAGTAGATGATCTGATTTGTTGAGCACACATATGTGTCAGTTATATTTGTTAGTGCTAATTCTCACCATAACCTTGTAAAACATTTAGCATAAATGATTTAGAGGCAAACTTTCTATTATGTAGTTGAGAAAAACAAAGCTCAGAAAAGGTGAATCACTTGTGCCAAGAGACACAGCTCTAGGGCCACCGTTGCAGTGGAAGCCGTTGCTATCATCCCGTGCCTGGGGTTCTATGGGAACCTCCCACACTTGTCCCTCTCCATCTCCTTTCCCCTTTACTGCTAGAATGTTTTCAGTTTGTTGAAAACTACAGAATACTTGAAGTCACCTATAAGGAAAAGGCTATGTTTGATCCTTGATTACATCGGATCTTCTCAGTCACCGGTAAAGCAGAATTGAAATTCCTCGTTGTGCTTTTGATGCCCATCTGATCTCTCCAACACTCTGTAAGATGATAGACTAGGAAATGCAAAAAGTTATTGACATATCGGGAAGTGCAGTCTTGGGTCTTTGGTGTCAGATAAATACTGGTGTGTATCCTTGCTCTGTTACCTAGCTATTTGTTCAACAATTGTTTGAGAATCAATACCTGTCAAGTTCTTAGGCTGATGCAGTGAACAAGATAGACAACATCTCTGCTTTCATAGAACTAACTGCCTAGGGGATGAAGGCAGAAAAGAAACATTATTAGTCAGGCGTGTTATAGAAGAGCAAGGAATGATTGGGTCTTGTGTGAGACAGCTGTGGAACTGGAAATTACCAAACGATTTTCGATTTTGAGACACTTAGATCAGCTGGCTTAGAATTAGGCTCAAGATAATCGATTCTCTGGAACAATCAATGCCGTACATTAACCTTCAGAGGGAGTTTTCTG
The DNA here is from genome assembly GCF_033118175.1 of Dama dama. NCBI lineage: Eukaryota > Metazoa > Chordata > Mammalia > Artiodactyla > Cervidae > Dama > Dama dama. The sequence continues at coordinate 39,267,254 of NC_083693.1, forward strand.
TGTTACTAAAAGGTTGCTCATTTGGTCTTGCTTCTTATCCATAAAGGAAACTTGACATCAATTAGCATTCATTGGCTAGATGAAAGCCTTTTATTGCTAAATAGAGGAGTGAATAATTAGAGCAGATTCCCAAACATAGTAGAGAAACAGCTCCATTTTGGTTTTAATTTACCCTCACAACCTAAAAGCATTATTTGGCAGTTTACAAATTACACATGGAAGTGAAATATATTTAATTTTGAATTTTTGACTGCTTTTGAGGCTCATAATCTCTTAATATCCCTTGATTGAAGTGGGAATAGTCTGGGAACAATTAAATTGGCAATCAATGAGTGAATTCTAAGAGGGCAGTTCTCCTGGTGCATAGCTACAAATTTCTGGAGCATCTATATACCTGCAGTATAATTTGTCCTTTGGATTTATTTTTGGTATATGTGGGAGTGTCTATAAGTACCTTTCATTTCTAGAATAGAAAGTGACCAAGATACAGGCTGTATATTTGATAAGAATATTTAAACTCTACCTTTTGCAGAAAACAATTGTGTTTGAATATTTGCAGCTGTGTTTTGTGGTCATTAAATAAGGGCATGAGTTTCTTTCTAAAATTTATAATAGTATGTCATCTATGAAGACCATTTCATATAATACAATAAATATTTTTATATTTCTAAGAAATTGTGTTGATTTAGTATACAAATGCTGAGTTTTTGTATAGTGATTGCAAATCTGCTAAAGGAATTTACTTACTGAAATCCATATTTGCCATTTGTTTACCATAGAAATGTTTATTTTTAGCAGCTTTATGGAGCTATCACTGATGTGTACAAACTTGATGTTTATTATACATATAAACTGCAAAATGATCACCACAATCAAGCTAATTAACATATCCACTACCTCCACATGGTTACCATTTTGTTTGTTTGGAAAAGGTTTCAGATCTATCCTTTTGCAAGTTACAAATGCACAATAGAGTATTGTTTATATTTTGTCTTTAAAAAATTCTTTCATCATATGATTCATCACTTCCAGATATAAAAGTTTTCAACATTCAGAGGACATGGAATATTGCAGTGTTCTTTCTTAAGATGGAAAACAATATCTTCATTTATAACAAGAGTTGAGGTTTGTTCAGGACACATTTTAATTTACTTTGTTTTGTAGTAAACTGTCATTTCCTTGTTCTCTTGTGTTTTTCTGTTGTAATTTGTGTTGTAATGTTCTGTGACATTGTGGTGTATGTATATATACTATTATAAAATTCTAGTGCAATAGCTCAGTTTTATATTTTTGTGATATGTGATTTATGTGCTACTATTTAGTTATTACAACCTAATAAAAGTGTGGTCAATTGATTTTCTTTTAAAGCTCCCTGCATTAAAATATGTCTGTACTTTTACATTTTGATTACAGCCATTGAAATGCCCCTAAAAGGAAGCTTTTATTTTTATATCATTTCTTTTGAAGGATTGGATTTTAATATTCTATCAATACTTGTTTTTTTCCCTTTAATGTGTGAAAAACGCATTTAATTTCAACAGCAAATTGACAGCATCCATTTTTATCTTTAATTAACTTTTCAGTTTGGCTCTCATCTTCAAGACTTACAGCAGAATTTATCACCAAGCCATAATGGAAATGCTGAATGGAAGATTCAGAGAATCTGCCTAGTTCTGAATTTAGCTAAGTTGACCCCATTAGAAAAAAAGAAAAGTCAACAACAACATTGATATAAAAGACAATTCATTAGGTCATACCACTTGCAAATGACAATGTCTATTTTTGATTCCTCTTATTTATTTGGTCTCTTAATTCCCTTCTCATACCCTCTCCTTTAACTCCAAAGCACCAACGGCCCTTTGCTTGAGGGTTTTATAAGTGCAGAAGCACATTGGAGAATAACTGCCACACAAATAATAATAGCTGTCACCTTTCAAACACTTGGGCCCTACAGCTGAACACTTTGCTTTACCAGCTTTATATCCTACAAGGCAGGTTTTAAGGCTCTAGTTTACAGATTGGGAATGGGGTGTACACAGAGAGATTCAGTTTGAAGACAGGCCAGCTGGGTTTGAATCCCTGCTCAGCATTTCTACCTCACTAGCTCGGAGATTTTGGGCAAACTACGTAACATTCACTTATTCACCCAGCAGATATTTTGAGCATCTACTGTGTGCTCCACATACTGGGCACCCACGGGTGGATAACAGACACAGCTGTTGCCCTTCTGAAGCTAATTTTCTACAGGGGAAATCAGGCACACTAAAATTATGTCAATGAAAATTGTGACAGTTGTGGGAAGGGAGAGGACAGGGACAGTAATAGGCAGAGGGAGTGGAAGACCCAGCTTAAGTTGGTTTGTCTCTCAAGAGGTGACAAATAAGCTCAGTGCTGAAGGAGGAGAATGAATTAGGCAAAGCAGGGGAGCAAGGAGGTGGTGAAAGAATGGGAGAGGCAGAGGGAGCGGTTTATGTCAAGACAGGACCCCGCTGACGGCTTCCAGAGACTGACGGGGCCAGTGATGCAGGAACATGGCGTGCATGTGTGCGTGCATGCATGTGTCGTGGGGACAGTGGGTGGGCGTTGACAGGCAAGCAACAGGGGTCACTCTAATGGGTGGCAAGGACTTGGGATTTGGTTTCTGTTTTAAGATGATTATTCATGCTGCCCTCAGAATGTGTTGAGGAGTGCAGCCCAGGAGTCTAAGCTAGAGATAAGCATGGACTTGACCACAGTGTAGGAGAGCAGTAGGATATAGCTTCCAGATAGCCTCAGGGTAAATAGCACAAAGGTCAAGGCAATGGTCTTCCCAGTGGTCACTCACGGTTGTGAGAGCTGGACCGTAAGGAAGGCGGAGCATTGAAAACTTGATACCTTTGAACTGTGGTGATGGGGAAGACTTCTGAGAGTCCCTTGGTCTTCAAGGAGATCAAACCAGTCAATCTCAAGGGAAATCAACCCTGAATACTCTGTTGAAAGGACTGATGCTGAAGTTGAAAGTCCAGTATTTTGGTCATCTGATGCAGACAACTGACAACTGACTGATTGGAAAAGTCCCTGATGCTAGAAAAGATTGAGGGCAGAAGGAGAAGAGGGCCTCAGAGGATGAGAGGGCATCAGAGGCTGGATGGCATCACTGACGCAATGGACATGAACTTGGGCAAACTTTGGAAGATGGTGAGGGACAGAGAGGCCTGGCATGCTTCAGTCCACGGAGCTGCAAAGAGTCAGATTCGACTGAACAACAACAACAAATAGCACTTAAGGCTGAATTAGACTTGGTGGGTGAAGCAGAGGGAAGAACAAAGGATGACCTCCAGGTTTTTCACTTGAGTAATTAGAGATGGGAAAACTAAAAGGACAAAATGCTTTGTGACATATTAACTGATATTCCAACGAAGTCACATATACAGAGACACAGAGTTGAGATGACCACACGAGTGTGAATCTGGTCATTGCCAGTGTGTAGCAGATATTTAAAGCTTGGGAAATAGATAAGAGGCAGGGGCACAGTGTATAAGAAATAGGTCCGAGATTTGAGCCTGTGGAATTCCCAACATGCAGCATCTGGGTGGAAGAAGAGGAACCTGCCAAGAACAGTGAGAAGGAATGCGTGTGTACTCAGTCACTTCACTCAAGTCTGACTCTATGTGACCCTATGGACTGTAGCCCACCAGGCTTCTCTGTCCATGGGAGAGGTAAAAATAAAATAAGGGTAATAAAAGTGCTTCCCTGGTGGCTCAGCAGTATAGAATCCGCCTGCAGTGAAGGAGATGCACTTTGAATCTCTGGGTCAGGCAGATCCCCTGGAGAAGGAAATGGCAACCCACTCCAGTATTCTTGCCTGGGAAATCCCATGGACAGAGGAGCCTGGCGGGGTAGAGTCCATGGGGTCACAAGGAGTCAGACACAACTTAAGGAACTAAACAACAATAAAAGTGCCACCCTCCTAATACTGCTGGAGTTTAAGTGTGCTAGTACATTAAATAGTGATTAGATTATTACATTCTCTCACTACGTAAGGGTAATATGATAATTATTAAACTCCACTTTCTATGGCAAGAAAGTGAAAGTGTTAGCCATTCAGTGGCGTCTAACTCTTTGACTGGCTAGTGGGTATTACAAAGATGGATAAGACCTAGACTCTAATCCTAGGAGCTCATTATCTAGTAGGGGACATAAGGTTTGTAGAGAAATGGATCAGAAAATGGAAGGTGGCAAATGCTATGAGAGAAGTAAAAGTGTTCTGGAGGTTCAGAGAAGGGAGATGGCTGTGGCTGGTCAGGGAGCCGGGCTAGGCTTCAAGCGGCAAGTGACATTTGAAGAAAGGGTGGGTTTGGATATTCGGGGCAAGGAGGATTGGTGAAGGTGAGGAAGTATAATAAAAATTCCACAGTCTTCAGGGGAAATCTGGTGTCTGGGATGTGGTGCTCTGTAGACTGTATGACAGTCCCTTCAGTCCAATCTCAGAAAGTTGGTAGACAGATGCTGCTTTCGGGGACCTTTGTAAGTGGTGGCCACAGCAACAGCTGCAGGGTACATTGTCCTTCGATCCGCCAGCATCTCCTAGCAGTGTGAAAATGCCTCTTATCGGAGTCAGGTGCTGCCACCACAGCCAGCAACCGAGGGTAATTGCTGTATCCATCTGGAAAAAACCATCCAAGATGCATACATTATATTCTGTAATTATTTGCTTGGATTTCAAAGTGCCCAACAAATTACACACTTTACCTTTCACTTAAAAACAGAATGACAACTAGTTTTCCCCGCACCAAGGATTATTTAAATAACTATTGTTTTCGTGGTTATTGATATATAAGACTCTGGGGAGACCTAGGAGTTCCAATCATGCTTGCCGTGGCTGAGTAACAACCATATAATTCTAGTTTGCCACTGACAGGTGATGTGACCTTCAACAGTTATCCAACCATTCTGTTTTAAATCCTCTAGCTGTTGAAGTGCAATAACACTTTGCTTTCTCCAAATACAGTTAGAGTGAATTGCGTAAGTGTCTACATGTTCCATAAATTTTTCAGAGCAAAATATACAAATAAGGGACAATAAATACTGTCTTTTCTTCCTATGTAGAAGCATAACTAACGACTAACCTGGTTATCATTTTCTGTGGCTCCTTTCTCTCCTTAAGTCCAGCTTAAGCAGACTAGCTTCTATGGGTATTGTTCCCAATTTCCTCGTTGTACTTAGATGGAGGGGAAAAGTCGCTATTTTCACCGTTTGGATTCTTTGCAACCAGGTTTAGTTTTTAAACAGATTCACAGAGTCTGGAGCTTGGAATGATATTTCTGCTCACAAGGAGTCTTAGAGGTGTCAACTCCATAAAGCTTTCTGTGAAGAATCAGCGAAACACACTGCCACTGAACTTTAAAGATGATTTGCCTGAATCTCTTCAGCCAAATGAAGCTTTCTAGTCAATTATGAACAGAAGGGATGAAATGTAGGGTCTAGTGGGATTTGAGATGGGATTCTAGCAGCCATCATCAATCACCACTGCTAAGCGTCTGTGGCAGACAGAGTCACCAACACTTACTAATGTTAATTGATGGCTGCACGGAGGGCACTGCCCACATCTGAGGTACCAGCATATCATTTCTGTGGATGGCTTGAATGAGTGTCAGAGCTGGACCTTCTGAGTCCTCTATTTTATCCCCCTACTTTTAAGGATGAAGAAAGAGGCCCAGAGAAGGAGGATGATTTGCCAAGGGTTGCCTGCTGGCCTCCTACTGGGGATCACTTGGCTCCCATAACAGACTTTTGAGGCATGTAAACTGCTGCCGGTATTACCTGACAAGGAAGAATATAGTGGGTAGCAGGGCTGAGCAGAGAGAGTTTTAGCCAGGAGCATGGGAGAAAGTCCCCTCCCGCTATGTTTCAGGCTCCCTTGTGTTTCCTTTGCATCTCTCATCACAACTCAGTAACTTTATTTATGATTAATGGTTTTCTGTCTGCTGAGAGCCGTCTGTCTGTCTGGTTCCCCTCTTGGTGCTGGGCCCAGAGCAGATGTTAATTGATGGTAGTTATCATAGGTATGCAGTGGCTTGCCCAAGGTCACTCGGTGGTTAGATTGAGGACCCGCCTGTGATGCTATCTTCTGGCCTTGTGCTCCCTGGGACTCTGGGCTCCCAGGTAGTGAGGCGGGCCAGGTGTGAAAAAGGTGGAGCTAGAAGAGATACTGCTGCTGTTTAGTTGCTAAGTCTAAGTCATGTCAGACTCTTTGAGATTCTCCAGGCTGGAATGGGTTGCCATTTCCTTCTAGAGGGGATTTTCCTGATCCAGGGATTGAACCAGCATCCCCTGCATTACAAGTGGATTCTTTACCACTGAGCCACCAGGGAGACCCTAGAACAGGCAGTTCAGTTCAGTTGCTCAGTCGTGTCCGACTCCTTGCGACCGCATGGACTGCAGCATGCCAGGCCTCCCTGTCTATCACCAACTCCAGGAGCTTACTCAAACTCATGTCCATAGAGTCAGTGATGCCATCTAGCCATCTCATCCTCTGTTGTCCCCTTCTCCTACCTTCAATCTTTCCCAGCATCAGGGTCTTTTCCAATGAGTCAGTTCTTTGCATCAGGTGGCCAAAGTATTGGAGTTTCAGCTTCAGCATCAGTCCTTCTAATGGATACTCAGGACTGATTTCCTTTTTTAGGATGGACTGGTTGGGTCTCCTTGCAGTCCAAGGGACTCTCAAGAGTCTTCTCCAACACCACAGTTCAAAAGCATCAATTCTTCAGTGCTCAGATCTCTTTATAGCCCAACTCTCACATCCATACATGACTACTGGAAAAACCATAGCTTTGACTAGACAGACCTTTGTTGGCAAAGTAATGTCTCTGGTTTTTAATATGCTGTCTAGGTTGGTCATAGCTTTTCTTTCAAGGAGCAAGAGTCTTTTAATTTCATTGCTGCGGTCACCATCTGCAGTGATTTTGGAGCCCCCAGAAATAAAGTCTCTCACTGTTTCCCCATTTATTTGCCATGAACTTAGTTTTTTGAATGATGAGTTTTAAGCCAACTTTTCTACTCTCCTCTTTCACTTTCATCAAGAGGCTCTTTAGTTCTTCTTCACTTTCTGCCATAAGAGTGATGTCATCTGCATATCTGAGGATACTGATACTTCTCCCAGCAATCTTGATTCCAGCTTGTGCTTCATCCAGCCCAGCATTTCTCATGATGCACTCTGCATATAAGTTAAATAAGCAGGGTGACAATATACAGCCTTGACGTATTCCTTTCCTGATTTGGAACCAGTCTGTTGTTTCATGTCCAGTTCTAACTGTTGCTTCTTGACCTGCATACAGATTTCTCAGGAGGCAGGTCAGGTGATCTGGTATTCCCATCTCTTTAAGAATTTTCCACAGTTTGTGTTGTGATCCACACAGTCAAAGGCTTTGGTATAGTCAATAAAGCAGAAGTAGATGTTTTTCTGGAACTCTTTTGCTTTTTTGATGGTCCAACGGATGTTGGCAATTTGATCTCTGGTTCCTCTGCCTTTTCTAAATCCAGCTTCAACATCTGGAAGTTCATGGTTCATGTACTGTTGGAGCCTGGCTTGGAGAATTTTGAGCATTCCTTCGCTAGCATGTGAGATGAGTGCAATTGTGTGGCAGTTTGAGAAGTTTTTGGCATTGCCTTTCTTTGGGATTGGAATGAAAACAGATATTTTCCAGTCCTGTGGCCACTGTTGAGTTTTCCAAATTCGCTGGCATATTGAATGCAGCACTTTTACAGCATCATCTTTTAGGATTTGAAATAGCTCAACTGGAATTCCGTCACCTCCACTAACTTTGTTCATAGTGATGCCTCATAAGGTCCACCTGACTTCACATTCCAGGATGTCTGGCTCTAGGTGAGTGATCACATCATCGTGGTTATCTGGGTTGTGAAGATCTTTTTTGTATACTTTTTCTGTGTATTCTTGCCACCTCTTCTTAATATCTTCTGCTTCTGTTAAGTCCATACCATTTCTGTCCTTTATTGTTCCCATCTTTGTGTGAAATGTTCCCTTGGTATCTCTAATTTTCTTGAGGAGATCTTTAGTCTTTCCCATTCTATTATTTTTCTCTATTTCTTTGCAATGATCACTGAGGAAGGCTTTCTTACTCTCCTTGCTATTCTTTGGTACTGTGCATTCACATGGGTGTATCTTTCCTTTTCTCCTTTGCCTTTTGTGTTTTTTCTTTTCTCAGCTATTTGTAAGGCCTCTTCAGACAACCATTTTGCCTTTTTGCATTTCTTTTTCTTGGGGATGGTCTTGATCACTGCCTCCTGTACAATGTCATGAACCTCGGTCCATAGTTCTCCAGGTACTCTGTCTTTCAGATCTAATCCCTTGAATCTATCTGTCACTTCCACTGCATAATCATAAGGGGTTTAATTTAGGTCATACCTGAATGGTCTAGTGGTTTTCCCTACTTCCTTCCATTTAAGTCTGAATTTCACAATAAGGAGTTCATAATCTGAGCCACAGTCAGCTCCCAGTCTTGTTTTTGCTGACTGTACAGAGCTTCTCCATCTTTGGTTGCAAAGAATATAATCAATCCGACTTCGGTATTGACCATCTGGTGATGTCCATGTGTAGAGTCTTCTCTTGTGGGGTTTGAAGAGGAACAGGCAGGGTGGGGCCAAAACCCGGGGCCTGGGGATCAACTGGGCAGGACGGAGGAGGGTCTATGAGCTTGGGGGGGCGGGGCCAGCCAGGACGAGGCGGGGCTTGGGCGGGACATGAGGTAGTGGGGCGGGGCAGGGGCGGGGCAGGGGCGGGGCCAGGCTCCCGAGTCTCTTCACGCTCCCAGAGCGCTAGCGGAGGAGCGGAGCACCGGGTCTGCTGCAGCTGCTGGCACTTGGCTCCAGCCCACACTCCCCGTTCGGTTCCTCGGGTCCGCGTTCCCCGCGCGACCGTCGTGTGGCGGCTCCCTGCGTTGACGCACGGGTCCCGGGCGATGGCTGCGCGGGGGTGGGGGCGCTGGGTCCTCGGCCTCGGGCCCCTCATGCTCCACTTCTTCCTCCCTTTCCAGCTGGCCGCAGGGCGCTGGGATCCGGAGGGCGCGGGGGGCGGCGTGCGCCGAGGTGAGCCTGGGCGGCGGAGGGCGGTGTCGGGCGTTCGCTTCGGTCGGAGCGGGCCACTGGGCTCAGGGCGGCCGGAGTGCGCCTGGCGGGGACCGCGGCTGGGGCAGCTCCACGCCGGTAGCCGGAGAGCCGCGAGGTTGCGGCCGGCACAGAAATCCTTGTTCCTGAGGGCGGTTATATTCTTCTCCTGGGGGCTTGGAGTAAGGTGTGTTTGAGTAATGTGTGTTGAGTAATGCTCAGATGTGTTTATTTAAATGTAGAGAAAAGGCCACTTTGACTTTTGTTCCATGACTCTCATCACTCTGGGTGACTTAGTATATATATATATACTTTGATACAACTTTTTCAATAAAAGATGCCCTCGTTATCCATCAGGGCTTTACTTTCTTGGTTTCAACTGGGTTTCCCACGTTGTTACTTTATTCTCAGACGAGTATGGATGCTCCTTCATACTTGCCTGTGAATAAAGGGAGATCGAACACCCCACTGTGAATAAAGTGGGGATGAATAAAGAGTCGAACACGACTGAGCGTTGCGCTCGCACGCACGTCGAGGCTCCTTGGGTTTAATACTAAGGATTTGATCTGATTTGATCTACCGCTTGTCCGTGTCCTCCTGCCTAACTTGCGCTTTAGCGTTTGAAATCTTCCGTTTTGCGGATGATAAGTGTGAGTTGTTTAAGACTGGGGAGCGGACTTACCTGGCTGCAGGGCTGTTTGCATCCTAAGTTCTTCCTTAACATCTTGGAATAGAGTTTTTTCTTCTAGCCTTCTCTAGTTCAAAATGTTTTGGACAGGAATAGAAGCAAAATAAAATGCTTAGTACTTTTTCAAATTGAAAGCTTTAGAAAGTTTGTCAGCCCTCTCAATACCGTGAAGAAAAAATACTACCACTTATGGAGCACCTGTGGTGTGATCGCCTGGAGAAGGGAATAGCTAACCCACTCCAGTGTTCTTGCCTTGCGAATTCCATGGACAGGAGCCTGGCAGTCTACGGTTCATGGGGTGACAGAGTCAGACACGACTGAGCGACTAACACGCACACGGTGTGATCTAAACAGAAAAGTTAAGAATTCTTTAAGCAGAAGATAAAAGCTGAAGTTCACTACACCAGTATTTCAGTTTTTATTAGTAAGGAAGCTTTATTTGGGTATAAGCAGAACCTTTTCTTGTCTTTCCTTCCTTAAGGTTTTTAAACTCTGCTTCCTGATTCTAGGAAGTGGTAATATTGAAGACTAGAATTATTTATTGCAGGATGAGTTGCTTTACAATGACTGTAGAGAAATAAGGTGGAGGATGATTTAAACAAGTAAAATCCTGTTCAAAGGTGTCATAGTTGAACAAAGAAAGGAGTGTGATTTTGGAGCCAGGCAAACCTGAGTTCAAATTATGAAGCTTGTGTATCTGGACTTGGACAAGCTTGTCTCAGCTGTCCTCCTCCTTTGAAAAACAGATGATACTGCTTACCTCTGAGTTGTTTTCAGGATTAAATAATACATGTGAGATGCCAGGCACTATGCCTGACACTCTAGAAAATAGTAGTCTCTATGCCTTTTGGTGAAAGTGGATAACTCTCCTGTTGTATTATATTTATATATATTTTTTCTCTTGGTCCCACATGAGCTTCTTAAGAACTGTGATCTTATCCTGTGTATCTTTGTATGTCTAAGACCTGGCTTAGAAGCATTAAAGGCCTCCCTCTCTAGCTCTAAAATTCCAAGAAACTGTTGCTTTTAGCAAGTGATCATTTGAAGAGTAGTATTGAAAAGACGATGGAATTGTACACTTGCTAATTTATATGCTTTTGTGTAAAACTGCAGAAAGTGAAAGTGAAAGTCACTCAGTCGTGTCTGACTCTTTGCGACCTCGTATAGTCTGTGGAATTCTCCAGGCCAGAATACTAGATACTGGAGTGGGTAGCCATTTCCTCCTCTGGGGGATCTTCCCAACCCAGGGATCGAACCCAGGTCTCCCGCTTTGCAGGTGGATTCTTTACCAGCTGAGCCACCACGGAAGCCCCGGAAGTACTCCATTAATTTGCTGTGTTTCCTTGGGCATATTGTTTGACCTTACTGAACCATTTTTTCTCCATCTTTAAAATTAGAAGGTGATAATAGATGCTCAGGTGCTTTAACTCAGATGCTTCCAACCATAATTAATTTTACATTTACATTTTATTGTTTTCATATTCATCCTAGGATCTTAATAACTCTTCCTTGTGGTTTCCTGGGAGCCAGTCTCTAGGAAAAGAAAATGTCTAGTGTGCCAGCTGCCATACTTATTTAGCTGGTGGAAGGTCACAGAGCTATGAAAGATTCTCGGGAGGCAATTTTGTCTGTATTAAAGAGTAGATAATTAACCTAGTACATTAAAATAATATAAACCTTTTAAACTGACCCGACCCTGATTAGGAGAGTGATTTATGGAAATTAGTCATTGGTCAGTTATATTTCTTAGCTGTATAGTTGTGAGACATTTTCAATGGTTGAAACTTTATTTGTAGTGACTGAGTTCTGTTTCATTCAAAGGGAAATAAAATAATTATTTTGTGGAAAATGAGAGCTATGAAAGATTTTTTTCTCCTCACCTTTAGTCATTTTCATTAACATATTAAGAAGCTAATAAAATACACATATAGTGACTGTCCTCTATTCTTTTGTTATGATTACATCCAAAAGAATGTCGAGATGCCTTATGTAAGGACACAAACTTTTCACACAGTTTCATTGAAATTAAAAATTATTTTTGTTTTCCTGCAAATGCTAAATATGCTCTGAGTTAGACTGAGCACCTGGAAGATAGGGTTTTATTTGTGTATCTCCTGGTACGTTTCAGATGTATCTGAGTTTGTAAATGTAGCCTGTTGATGGAACTTTAAAAAGGTTTTCAGTCATTTGTCAGAATAGGGTTTTTTTCAACCTATAATCTACAAATTAGATCTAGTAAGTAATTTTTTATAATTAGGATATGTTTTTTAATACAGTAATTTCAGTACAGAACATTTTTCTTCTAATAGTATTATATTTCTTCCCTAAAAATTGGAATTAAATTCTTTCAGATGTAATTTTAAGTTTATTATTAAATAAACATGTCTTGACAATGAGAGTTGGTGAATACTCCTTTTGGAAAAAAGTTTACAATTTGCGTCTATAAAACTGCTCTCCAAAATGGCAAAGGTATGGTTTTATAATGACAATAGGATAAAAGAGATTATTTTTAACGGTCTTTTTCTGCTTGGTGACTAAAATTTTAAATGTTTTGTTTCCACTTTGGGGAATGCTTGATATCATTTCTTCTAACTGTGTTTGATTCAGTGACCACATGCTCCTTCCTTCTAAAGGAGAATTATAGTCTTTTGCCAATAAAAATAGGAATTAAATACGAATATTTGAATTCCGACAAAAAGAACAATATAAACTTTTAAAAGTTAATCAGTTATTTTTGGCTCTGCTGGGTCTTCACTGCTGCTCTTAGGCTTTCTCTAGCTGGGGTGAGCAGGGGCTACTCTCCAGTTGCAGTGCTTCTCGTTGGCATAGCTTCCAGTCTTCTTGCTGTAGCTTCTTATTGTGGAGCATGGGCTCTAGAGTGTTCGGGCCCAGTGCTCATGGCACATGGGCTGAGCCTCACGGCCATGTGGAATCTTCCCAGACCAGGGATCGAACCATGTCCCCTACATTGGCAGGCAGATTCTTAACCACTGGGCCACCACGGAAGTCCAATATGAACTTTTGATATATTTCTTTTTATTTTGTGATCTACAGTGTGTATATGGAATTGGGCAAAACCGGTTTTCCTTTCAGTGTTTCTCAACCTCTGGCTTTGGGGCCAGATATTTGTTTGTCATGGGAGATTGTCCTTTGCCTTGTAGGTTGTTTGGCAGGAACGCTGACTTTTACCTACAGGGTGCCTGTAGTACCAGCTGAAAAATATCTCCAGATATTGTCAAGTGGTTCTTTGGGGACAAAATTGTCTCCCTTTCTCCCAACCCTTGAGAATCACTGCTCTTAGTCTTGTAGACCAGGGCTTCTCAAACTTTAATGTGCACAAGAATCCTCTGGGGATGTTAGAATTGCAGGCACTGATTCAGAGACATGGGCTGAGATTCTGCATTTCTAACAAGCGCCTGGGCGGTGAATGCTACTGGGCAGAGTACCACACATTGAGTAGCAAAGTTGCAGACAGTTTCCCATTCATATAAAGTGGATGGATTCTCAAGAGGGTGCAATGATAGTAATTATGGAAATAGAGAATTTACAATGAACTGTAGCCCAAACAGGAGAAGACCAGTAGAAAGTAAGCTTCAGTAAATCCATGGCTGATTCATGTCAATGTATGGCAAAAACCACTACAATATTGTAAAGTAATTAGCCTCCAACTAATAAAAATAAATGGGGGAAAAAAAAAAAAAGAAAGTAAGCTCCATCCCACCAGCCTAACAAATAGAGCCATCTTCCCGTTTTCATGTTTCCTCCTAGTCCCCACTACTCATTCATATTTGGACAGTCCTAAGGAGGAATTTTGCAAGAGTCTTATCAAGGTCACACAGGCTGTTGTGAGCTGAGGCACCTTCATGTTCTAGTGGGTGTTTTAGTTCATGACACTGTAAATATATTAGCTCATAATACATATTTATTGCCTGTTGAGAGGTTTGTGGTGTCAAATTACAATAGTGAACTCTGCATTTATTCAATCTGATGATGCTTAAACTTTTAAAGTGCAAGTTGTCTCTTTTTGAAAACTATTGACTAGACCTAAATTTAACACTGCCTAAGGTCATATTCTTACTGCCAGTGTTCTGAGAGTCAGGGCAAGATGTTAAATTAGGTTTACTAAAGCATATCAGTTACAGAGAAATTTTATCCGATAATTCTGTGATAAAAATCAATAGAAAATATAATGAAAATCCTTGAGTGAAAAAAAAAAAACCCCTCTATATTTCATTTATAACACTTAAAATAATGATCAGTAAGCATGCCTACTTGCCACATTGAAAATGTCAGATAATAGTATGCATTTCTTTTCATTTACAAAATTGTTGATTATGTTCACTTTTTAATCTCGCTATTGCTTAAAATAGACCTCTTTGGACTGCAGCAGAGAGGATCTTTTGAAAAGTATACAAGACACTTTTCATTAACTTAAAAAAATTACAGGGAGGCTTGTAGGGGAAGATTACTCCAGGAATGTCTTAATTATGAATTGAGGGTATATAATATATATCACTCTTACAAACTTTTTAGATATATTATTTCATTCTATGATGACCTGTAAAGAATAAATGGAAGGCTATTGGCAGTAGCCAGCAAAATTTAAAACATGTGTACCCTTGACTCAGCACTTCTACTTCTGAGAGTAGGTGTCATGGACATCCTTGTATTAATACAAGGATTTAACTTGTATGTTAACTACAGCATTTTTTCATTGTAGCATTGTAAGAAATAACCAAAAGCTAACAACAGTATAAATGCCTACCAGTGGTGAGAGCTTACATAAATTATGATACAGCCATAACCCAGACCACTTCGTGTCTTATGAAGAATGAAGATGGATGGATGTACATTGACATAGAGAATTGAAAGAAAAAAAGCAAGTCACAGAACTTAAAAAAGAAAACATTTGTTTTTCCTCTGTGTATGTGTGCATTTCAAGATGTCTACACAACAAACTTAAAAGTGGTTAGCCTTGGAGGAAGGGAGATGAGGAGGAGATGGACAATTTCTACTCTTCATGTGCTTTTGGTTGGAATCTTGACAATGATCATACATGACTTTTGTAGTGAAAGTATTGAGAAGAACAGAGACAAATCTGGGTCCTAGTTCTACCTCTGCTGCCTTCTAGCTACTGTTAGACCAGTGATTCTTAAAGATTCTTCTTAAATCTTTAGCATCTGCTACAACTCTGATATATTAGAGCCTAACAGGTGATACCCAGTTTAGTTGATTCGTTCATTCATTCAACAAATGTTGAGTGGCTGCTTCCTGTGTCAGTCTTGGTGCTAGAGGTAGAGCAGGAAACTCTGGTGCTTGTCTTCCTGGGGGACATATTTAAGACAAATTTGCATATTTATTTACTTTCATCAGATCATACTATTAAACAATATGGCTATGCAGAGAACACCCCACAATGTGAAGGGCACTCCCTGCAAATGAGAATATGGCTGCAGCCCTGAAGTCTGACACAGCATTACGCAATACTGTTGAGTTTGGGCTGGATAAATCTTTGTCATAGGGGCTGTCCTGTGCACTACTGGTGGCTCAGATAGAAAAGAATCTGCCTGCAACGTGGGAGACCCAGGTTCGATTCCTGGGTAAGGAAAATGCCCTGGAGATGGATATAGCAACCCACTCCAGTATTCTTGCCTAGAGAATTCTATGGACAGTGGAGCCTGGCAGGCTATAACCCATAGGATCGCAAAGAGTCGTACATGACTAAGTGACTAACAGACACACCATGCCCTACAGGATGTTTGGTAGCATCCCTGGCTTCCATCCACTACACACACCACCCCCTCCATGTGACAGTCCAAAACATCACCAAACATTTTCAACATTTTCCAACAGATAGTCTTATTTTTTTTAAGTAAGTTAGAACATGGGGTCATATGAATTTAATACCTAATTACTGGTGCCAAGTATTCAAATCACGGTTTTCAGCTTTGCAGTTTTGCATCCTTTCTTAATCACCGCACTAAAATTAAGGATCAAGTTTACATTTCTTTGAAAATATATGTGGTTTCAGTAAGTAACTTAGAAGTGAAACTTTTTTGATAAGTCATTCTTTTAATTTCTTAAACTTGAGACGATACCAGAGTAATGCTACTTGGAGTTACAGATGGATTTGTGAAACCCAAATTTAAATCTCACAGAGTTAATAACAGTATACATATTGTACCTTTTATGTATTCCATTTAGTTTTTTCTGTCATTATATTTTTAACTACTTCAGAAGAATTGTCCATTAATTTTTTTTGTGTTATTCTTGTCCTATTTTTAGTGTGTTTCACTGCTAGGTTCTCTTTGTTTTTCTGAGATATGTGATTCATGTGCTATTAGTAGGTTGGTATTCTAATTATTATTATTAGCTGTAAAGGGTAGAGACTTGAGGAGGGCTTTTCTCTGAACTGTCATTGCAGTGTTGAGAGTGCCCAATGCCACAGATATGTTATTCCTTCATTTTGTTTTTTTTTTTGCAAGGTTCCATTATCTATGGTATTCTAGAGGGAGATGATCTTTGTTAGGCTATCAGGAAAGTTTTATGTAGAAATCAGAGCTCTACAGGCAGTGATTGCTTTGTGATAGTACTTTTGGGTGTTTGCCTTTTGAGGTCTATCAGTTATCCTTACTTTAGCAATCATTTATAGGCCGATAAGAAAGACTCTGTGCTGGCACTTATAGGCACAGTTTTACTTAATCTTCACAATAACGTTATTAGGTTGGTATTGTTTTAGACCAGTTTTACAGATGAAAAACCTAATATGCAAAGAAGTTGTATTTCCAGGTCAGGCAATAAGTATTAGAAGTTAGATAGAACCCAACTCATGGACTTAAAATCTACTAGTTCTTAGCCAGCATGTTATAATGCCTCTCTTCATATTCAAATCTGAGTAGCACAAGGCCTCTCTATCTTTAAAAAGATGTCTAGTGGGACTCTTTATCCTTAATAGTAAACTTCTGTGGCTCTTGTGACAGTTGCTTTCACAACCAAGGATGAAATTCTGAATGACTCAAAGTAAATGGAAATTGTCAGATGGTACTAACTTCTTCATCTGTTCATGTATGCATTCAACACACAGACCACCTGCTCTGTGCCAGTATGTTGTTAGGACCTGGGGTTGTTGTTCAGTCGCTCAGTCATGTCTGACTCTTTGCAGCTCCATGGACTGCATCACACCAGGCTTCCCTGTCCTTCACCACCTCCTGGAATTTGCCCAAACTCATGTCCATTGATTTGGTGATGCCATCCAGCCATCTCATCCTCTGTCAGCCCCTTCTCCTCCTGCCTTCAATCTTTCCCAGCATTAGTGTCTTTTCCAATCAACTGGCTCTTCGCACCATCTGGCCAAAGTATTGGAGCTTCAGCTTCAGTATCAATCCTTCCTTTTCCTGAATATTCAGGACTGATTTGCTTTAGGATTGACTGGTTTGACCTCCTTGCTGTCCAGGAGACTCTCAAGAGTCTTCCCCAGCACCACAGTTCAAAGGCATCAGTTCTTTGGTACTCAGCCTTTTTTATTGTCCAGCTCTCACATTTGTACATGACTACTAGAAAAACCATAGCTTTAAGGGTCCCAATTTCTGCACATTTTAACCAAAAACATGTTATTATCTGTTTTACTTATTATAGCCATCTTAGCGGGTATGACATGGTATCTCATGGCTAAAGATTTTGAACATCTTTTTGTGTAATTATTGGCCTTTCGGTCACTTGCTTCTTGGAGGAAAAACAATGACAAACCTAGACAGCATATTAAAAAGCAGAGACATTACTTTGCCAACAAAGGTCCGTCTAGTCAAAGCTATGGTTTTTCCAGTAGTCATGTATGGATGTGAGAGTTGGACTACAAAGAAACCTGAGTGCTGAAGAAGTGACTCTTGAGAGTCACTTGGACTGCAAGGAGATCAAACCAGTCAATCCTAAAGCAAATCAGTCTTGAATATTCATTGGAAGGACATGCTGAAGCTGAAACTCCAATACTTTGGCCACCTGATGCGAAGAACTGACTCATTTGAAAAGACCCTGATGCTGGGAAAGATTGAAGGCAGGAGGAGAAAGGGACAACAGAGGATGAGATGGTTAGATGGCATCACTGACTCGATGGACATGAGTTTGAGCAAGCTCCAAGAGTTGGTGATGGACAGGGAAGTCTGGTGTGCTGCAGTTCATGGGGTCACAAAGAATCAGACACAACTGAGTGACTGGACTGAACTGAACTATCTGTTTTTAAATTGATTAGGTTATTGAGTCTTTTATTATTCAAGTCCCTTGTCAGATGCATAATTTGCAAATTATTTCTCCTGGTTCTCTCTTTAAGTAGTAAGGGAAGAAAAGCTACTGTTAAGTTACTACTGTGATCAGCACTGAGTATAATATTGTAGGAATGCCAAACTAAAGAAATGATTCCTGCATTCCAGGGCATTGGTTTCCTGGAGACCCACGACTTACGTGACATAATTGAAAAATAGTGCAGAGCAATACAGTAAGTCCCTTACATATGAACCTTCAAGTTGTGAGTTTTTAAGATGTGAACGTGCCCCTGTATGGCAGCTGTTGTACTGTACTACTATATTTTTCAAGGTACTGTACTTTAAGATGAAAAATATTTTATTTTTTGTGTTTGTTTCTTGTGTATTATTTGTGTGCAAAGTATTATAAACCTATTCAGTACAGTATTATTCAGCTGTGTTAGTTGGATATCTAGGCTAACTTTGTTGGACTTATGAACAAATTTGACTTATGAATACACCCTCAGAACAGAACTCATTCATATGTAGGGTACTTTCTGTATAGTAATTACCCCAGGATTCTTAGGAACCTAGGTTGAAAGTGACTGATTTAAAGTATTTGAGTAGGATGAGCAAATGTTAATTATTCACAACAAATTTTTAAAAATAATTTTTTAGTTTGATTCAGTTTCTATAGAATTTAGCTTATATATAGTATCACATTTTCTGAATCCGTCCTTACTACTAGACGGTAAATGTGGTGGATTTACCTGGTTGAATACTAGTGTATCTCCAGCATTTGGCATAGTGCCTGATACAAGGTGTATTCTGTTAAATGTTTGTTGAATGAATGAGCAAACACTGGTGGGGCTTGAGTTCTCAGGGGATATAACCTTAAACCTCTTTTCCAGTTGTCGTGAGGTAGAAGAAGTTAATGTGGAAAGAGGAAGAGGCTGAGAGGAGCTGAGCGCTGCCACTGATGAGCTGTATAGCACTGGCCTTTCTGGTCTATATCCTCATGTGTTAAGTAAGGGAATGTATTGGCTCATCTCCTTCTTAATATTTTGGGGTTTATGAGCAGTATAAACTGAAAACATTTAGAACCAGATAAAGAAACATGGCCTCTAAGTAAAATTTGAGTGCACCATTAAGTTTTTGTGCAAAAATACCACGGACCTTCGCACCTATCAGTTCTGTAACATTGTACGAGGAAAATGTTATTTCTAGTATTGGATGTACGAAGATGGTATTCACAAGGTAGTATCGTAAGGGTTCTCATTAAGTAGAATGATTATCCTTTTATTTATTTATACCCTATCTACTTTCTTTCAAACAAAATTTGAGGTGGCAATTCGAGTTAGTATTTTTTTTCCCCTAAGACAAAGTTTCCTTAGATGCTATTAAAAAACATTTTTCTTTTTTTTTTTTTTTTAGTACCTACTGTATAGCACAGGGAACTATACTCAATATCTTGTAATAACTTAGAAGGGAAAAGGAACTTCCCTCAACAGCATTTCTGGACACAAACCTGATGGTTCTGAAAAGTCTCTCAGAAATTCAGTGCCTGGCATAGATGTTTTCACTATACACATGATACACACGACCATCCAATATTTAACCAATCCCATCAGAGTGTTATCTCTGTCTTTTAAACAACCTTAAACTTTTGGTGTTTCAGAGACTATAACATTTTAAAATAGAATTAGAATAGGAGAAACTGGTCAATAATGCTATTTTAACTTGAACCTCTGAAATTAATAGCTTTTAAACATTACAGAGAATGACTCCTTGGTGTATGATATTCTAATTGAATTGTAATAGTTCCAATACTCTGCATTTCAGCAGAAGGAGACTTTTACGGAGGCATGGCACAAACTCTTATGGTATTTATAGGTTAAATCAAATATCTTAAATAGCCTAGGGAAGCAAGACATAGTGAGGACTAAGCTGCTCTATTAATTAAGGAATAGGCAGTGAGAGAAAATCAGGGGATGGATTTCCTCTAGCTAGAACAACTAGATACTTTTTAATAGCTCCATATGGAAAACATGGTCTCTCATAATAAAAAGAGATTTTGTGAAAGTGCTAATTTTCTGTCAAATCATTTTTTCATGTTAGAGAAAGACCAACACTAGCTACTCTAAATCTGTAATATATACTTTATGATAAATAAGCCATTGACATTTTGTTTTAAATAAGTGTTTTTTCTTTGTAAAATCATGAGTTTTGAGTAAACGTCATCCTTGAATTTCACGGATTCCACATTTCCTAACAGAGACTCCAATGTCCATAAAACACTAAAAACCCATTTCTTTAAAGAGACTTATTTAAACTCAGTAGAAGTGTAAACATTACTATGATCCATAAATCTAATTAATCTTTGGCTATGACATCTCAAACTTTTAAAATTTTGTCTTTTTTTTTTAAGTCTTGAACCCTAAGGTAATTGTGTACAAATGTGTAGCAAAGATATGACAAAACTGATTAATTTACTCAATATTTATGTGTTTGTATATATTAAATGCATGCAAATGAAAGCATGCAGTTCATGGGGTATCAAGGAGTTGGATACGACATAATGACTAACAACAAGAACAAATTAAAATAAAGCATGTTTATTTTATACTTACGCTGCATGCTAAGTTGCTCAGTCATATCCAACTCTTTGCAACCCAGTGGAGTGTAGCCTGCCAGGCTTCTTTGTCCATGGGTTTCTGCAGGCAAGAATACTGGAGTGGGTTGCCATTTCCTTTTCCAGAGGATCTTCCAGACTCAGGGATTAAACCATGTCTCTTATGTCTTCTGCATTGACAGGTGGGTTCTTTACCACTAGCGCCAGTTGACCAATAAATTTTAATACATCTGTTTTCTAGGTTTGGAATTTTATGACAAGCAACCCCCCAGCCCTGGTAATTTAAAAGCTTTTGTTACTTAGATTTTAAATTACTCTGTATTAAGTACTGAGTGCTTCTTATGGAACTCAGCATATTTCCATGTGAATAATCTGATTTAACTAAGAAATATATCTGAACCAGAGTGTCCCTCATGGATCACAAACATTTGTATTAATATTTTGTATTAAAATCTCCTATGTCAATAGCCTAAATAATCCTTTCTTCTTGTTGTTCAGTCTCTCAGTCTTGTCCAACTCTTTGCGACCCCATGGACTGCAGCTTGCAGGCTTCCCTGTCCTTCACTATCTCCCAGAGTTTGCTTAAACTCATGTCCATTGAGTCGATGATGCCATCCAACCATCTCATTCTCTGTTGCCCGCTTTGGTTCATTCGTAATGCTGAACTTTTTAAAAGTCTAGGTGTTTCATGGAAGAGAAGCCAATCCACTAACTTCTAAAAATTTGTTGTACAGGGTTAGCTGAACCATCCGTTGTTGCCAAACACGAAGATAATTTGTTTAAGGATTTATTTCAAGACTACGAAAGATGGGTTCGTCCTGTGGAACACCTGAATGACAGAATAAAAATAAAGTTTGGCCTTGCAATATCTCAATTAGTGGATGTGGTAGGTGTGCGTATTATTACGTATTCATTTCACACAGGTTTATGCAGAGCATCTTGTGCGTGTGGGCACGGTGCCAGGCCACAGAGTTGACAGGGGTGAATGAACATAGCCGTTTTCCTCAAGGAACTCACCAGGGAAAAACAGTGATTACACTACAGACACAGGAATACTGTATGTTTATATAATCTGGTAGAGTTTAGAAATCATTTTATCTCATTTGGTGATTAAAATAGGCCTATTCTTAATAAATTTGAAGTGATTAAATATTTTATATGGAAGTTTCTCCTTAAATGTGTCTTTAAAATATGACCAAAAGATCAAAATTTTAAAAGAAAAAATCCAAGAGTTAGTTGTAGATTTTTAGAATCAAAAAGGATATTGCTTCAGTATCACACTTAAAATGTTTCTGAGATCTTTTCATGTGAGATTTACCAGGAAGTAAATTCTCTTCATAAATTTGTTTTTGTTGTCAAGAGATTCTTTCTGTTTTAAACTAAAAGGTTCACACCGATTTTCAAATGAGTTTCTTCTTGTTCTGATCATGTTAATCAATAATTATTTCCCTGTTGTGTTTCCAGAATAGTTGACAAGTGTGTGTGTGTGTGTGTGTGTGTGTGTGTGTATAACATAAGTGTGCCTTTATTTTCTGATTAGAGAAGCAATGCATGGTTTTTGGGAAGAGTTTAGAAAGTTGAAAGAAATACAAATAAGAAAATAAAAATTGACTGTAATCCTACCACCCAGAGGTGACCACTGGTAATGTTTTGTTGTATTTCTTGCCAGTTTTTTCTTTATGAGTATGTTATAAAATTGTGATATTATTTTAGATATAATTTTGATTACTGCTTTTCCCCCTACTGTTACATGATGAACATTTTCTTATTACATAATCTTCAAATGTAATTTTTAATGGCTATATTTCATTTATATTTCATTTTAAACATTCTTCTATAGTAGCAGAAGCTTTTGTAAAATTTTTCCCGATTTTCCCTATTATTAATGCCGATGATGAATATATTTGTGCATAGGCAAGGAAGGTGGTGAATCGAAAGATATACATTTTTTGAAGTCTGTTGATTAATATAGGTCACCCCATTGCTTCCAGAAAGATCAATCAATATGGACTCTGTGCTTGATCCTTTGCTGGGCAATCCAGGGAAATTTTAAATATAAATTAAAAATAGGGAAGTAGGGTGTAGTTAATAGGACTTGCTTTCAACCTTTCTTTCCAGTTGGGATTGTTAGCATGTAAATTGAGTAAGTGTATAACACTGAAGTACTAAATTGTGATGTCACAGAAATCTGGGTGTTCAGATCTTGGTCACTGGGACTATCAAAGGTGGCAGGGGACATGAGCTGGCCTTGTGCTAAGCGTAGGATCTGGCATGCAGAAAAGAAAGAATTTTAATAACAAGGAACAGTGTAATCACAGTGATTACATAAGTGATGCTAAACCATTCTGTTCAGCGATTTAGATCAATGGTCTTGACTGGACGGTAGAGGAGGTGACAAGTGATATCTAGGGGCCACTGTGTGCTCCTGCCTTTGCTTCTGTTTGGAGAACTTTCCTTCTCAGCACAAGCCATTTTTCCTTCAAGGCCAGATTCATCTGTCAGACTCTGAAATCCAAACTTCTGAAGACAGTCTCTCCTCTGTTCCAGTTAACACTGACTGGCACTCATCTGCTGGCAAGGCCTCCTCACTAAAGCAGAATGAACTTTAGTCCTTGCGTCTCTTCTATCACTGTGTCTGGCACATAGTAAATGCTGAGTGAATGAGAGATCTGATGGGTAACAGCCATGGTAAAAGCAGGACTTCAGGAAGATCAATATGATAGAAACACATAGCTTTGAGGAGGGAAAGATTAGAAGCTTGAGAGGCAAGTTAGAAGACCACATATAAGAAGGAACAGGACTTGACCACTGATTATGGAGGGAGACATCTAGTTCTGAAGCCTGGGTGGTTAGAAGGGTAATAACCAATTGGAAAGTAGATCTTGGTTGTTATGGAGTTAGGACAGAGAAGATGATGGGTTTGCTGTTGCTATGAGGTCATCATGGTGCATTCAAAAGAAAATGTTGGTGAGGCCCCTGGAAGGTCAAGTCTGGCTCTGAAGTGAGAGACACGGCTGAGGATGTCATTTTGGAATTACCGGCCTGGGGGAGATTGTTAAAAACTTTGAATTGGTGCGTTTTTAAAGCAGAGAGACCAGGAGCCTGATCCTTCAAGAACATTCATAGAAAGTGGGTGGGTTAGCCAAGCAGAGAAGTTGGGGAAGGGTGTCTTCTTAAGAGAAGAGCCCAGAAAATGTAGAGTCAGTGACAATGGGAGGGTAGGAGGACTGGGGTCAAGGAAGATGAGGGCCAAGGGTCCTGGACTGGAAGTTTCACTGAATTGCTTCTCAGCAGGTTTATGTTCCCTTTTAATCACTGAAGTCTGCCCTGCAACCTTGTAGTCACATTTAGTGGTTCTTGACGTTTCCTGAGATTCCTATTCCATTGTGTTCTTGCTCTCTTTTTAAAACCTCAGTGTTGGCTTGTTTGTTTTGATTTTATTTTTATGGTCAGGTTAAAATAAACCTATTACCCCTAAAACTTTTCTGCTTTGATTATGAGTGTTAACATTTCATTTATTTGTGGTTTCCTCCTGAGTGTCATTTTACATTTTTCTTTACTCAGTTGCATCCTCCACTGTGTTAAACACATGATAGATGCTCGAAGAGACACTTGAGATTGAAATAAGCTATATCCCCTGAGTCAATGGCTAATTCCACATCTTTGGAGCCAGTTGTGAATTTATGGATTATTCTTTTATCTATGTTACTGTTGAAGATACTAAGTACTGACTAGGTCCTAGCTCACAGTGTAAAATCGATATGTGTTCACATTTTCTAGGGAAATGGTATATAATTTTCATCAGAGTCTCACAGATGACCTACTGGCATGCGGCATGCTCTTTATGTGTTTACCAAAACTCCCCTAATTTTTGATGCCTCTGTTTAGAACATATGCCTAAAAGGCATATTCTAATAGAGGGCTCAGCAATTATTCTGGATGGTGTGTGACATTGGGGTGGACAGTAGAGCTGGTGGTGTAGGATTTAAATTTAGGAGTTTTGAGTTCTAGAGTAGATTTTACCACAAACTGGTGGTGTGATTTTAAGCAAGTTTCCATTGGGCCAGTTTCCATGTTTGCAAAATGAAGGGATTATAATAGATAAAATCTCTAGTTCTTTTCCAGCTCTAATATTTTAATCGAGGAAAATTGCTCATTGGAAAACACACCATAAGCGGGATGGCCATGCTATTTCCTAGGGCCTGTTCTTTCCATGTAGGGACTAACAGCTGCCTTTGTCCTTAGGAGTGTGCTGTTTTTCTGTCTTCCTCCTTTCTCCTAGGTCATTCATGTATTGTCTGGATGGGATAGGCAATGGGGATCCTCCAGTTACCTAAGCTACTTATACCCCATCCTCTCTCCCCAACTGTAGGGACTGCCTTGGCTTCTGTGGGTTTCTGTGCTCTGAGCATTGTATCCTATCCAAGGTCCATTTGTGGTTGATGACCATGATGATCTTTTAGTGGTGCAGTTGGCTCCATGATATTTCAGTAAAATTTAATGGAAGAGCTGCCACTTTAATTAGGCCTTGAAAATTCAGTGAAGGACTGGCATAAGCAAAGATGAGACAGCAGGAAGGTGTAAGTGGCAAGGACCCCTGGTTCTCTAGAAAAGTCAGATGTAAAAGCTTTATGAAGTTAACATCCAAGGCTCTGACCTCCACACTTTTTCTACATAACAACTTGATAGAGAGATTGACATTTGTTCCTTCGCAGAAGCAAATGACAAGTTATAGCCCCTCAAGAATGCATACATTGTATCTCACCAAATGTAGGGTGTACATTTCCCCACATTTTAGTACTTCTGAAATCAAGATGTCTTATAATTAATGGCAGCTTACAATTCATTTTTCTTTCTTCCTTAGTGCTAAGTACATAAAACAATGCTGTGCTTCTTAGATTGCATCTTAGATTTGAGGAAATGCAGTCATTGAGACTATTAATGTTAAATGGGAAAATGCCAATGGTGGCCTTTATGGCAGGCTATTTGAAATACAGAGTATGTTGGAAGGAATATTGTGAGATTAGGCTGGAAAAAAAGATCCTGCTTTTCTACAGAACCAGATTGATGAACAGAATGTCATTTTCTATAGAGAGGAGTGCTTATATAAAAACTGATAAAATTCTTACTTAAAGAATTATCATTTCTGTAATTGAAATAATCAGCCTTTTAAATTTTTTTTATTTTATAGGATGAGAAAAATCAGTTAATGACAACCAATGTCTGGTTGAAACAGGTATGTATCGAATTTGAAGGGCCATGTGACAGTTGACTGCTGCCATTGTTTTTACAGAGTTTATAGCACAGAAGGGACATGAATATTTAGTCTTGGTGGACAGGCAGGAGGCAGAAAGGTGAGGTAGATGGAGCCTTGTATTCATGCAGTTAATACTGAGTGCCTGTCATTTGGCAGGCACTGTTCTGGGCACTGGGGAAACAGCAGTGAACAAAACAAAAGTCTAGCCCTCAAGGAACTTCATTCCAATGGAGGGGAGTGGGATAAATAGGAAGTTGTATATAGTACCTTTCAAGCTGATAAGCTTGGAGAAAAATACTGAGAAGGCAGACAGGAAGTCTTGGGGACTGGGCTTTTAAATAGGATGGGCAGGAGAAGTGCCACTGAGAAGGTAAGATTTGAACAAAGACTTGAAGCAAGCCACGCAAGTATCTTGGTGGGGGGTATGGGGGAGTGTCCAGGCAGAGGGACACAAACATGCAAAGGCCCTGAGGTTGGAGAGTGCCTGGTGTGTTTAGGGAGTAGCAAAGAAGCCAGCTGGCTAGGGGTGAGTGGCCATGGGGATGGGAGTGGGAGATGAGGTCAGTGAAGCTACCAGAGGCAGATTGGGTACTTCTAGCATAGGTTATGAGTAGTGGTTCCTAGGCCACTGTAGGATTTTGGTTTTTACTCTGAGATGAGAGCAGGCAAGAATGTAATGATTTATTTTTATTTTCATAGTCCCTTTTATATAAGGGGGTTTTTCTTTTTGTTTCTGAA
Organism: Dama dama; assembly: GCF_033118175.1. Classification (NCBI taxonomy): domain Eukaryota; kingdom Metazoa; phylum Chordata; class Mammalia; order Artiodactyla; family Cervidae; genus Dama; species Dama dama. The sequence continues at coordinate 39,293,905 of NC_083693.1, forward strand.
CTGTCATATGTGCCCAGCTGCTATTGAGCACTTCCCTTTGTTTGCTCTTTATTACCCCTGATTTTATTTATTTTTGATTGCACTGGGTCTTCATTATTGAGCACAGGCTTTCTCTAGTTGCAGAGAGCGGGGGCTACTCTTCGTTGTGGTGCACAGACTTATTGTGGTGGCATCTCTTGTTGGGGAGCATGGGCTCTGGGGCACAGGGGCTTCAGTGGGTATGGTGCCTGGGCTTAGTTGCCCTGCAGAATGTGAAATCTTTCAAGACCAGGGATGGAACCCATGTCCCCTGCGTTGGTAGGTGGATTCTTAACCACTGGATTGCCAGGGAAGTCCTGTCCCTGGTTTTTAATACTTACTACCAGTTCCCTAACCCCAAACTCCTTAAAGGCATATGTGCTTTCCTTGGGGTGCAAATCTTGACCTGATCACAGAATTATTACTATGTAGAGGTGGGACAGTGTATTTAACTATGTGGAATGTGTCATAAGTCCATCTGCTCTTTGCATGGTCTAGTCCAGCCAAGTCAATGACAAAACAGCTAGAAAAGAGAACGTTTTCCTTGAACCTGGACCTTAGGTGCCCATGGCTGCGGCTCCTGGGTATGGTTAGCTGGTAGCAGAAGAGGTGTTGAGCAGAGCGATGAACGCATACAGCTCTGGGCCTCACCTGTGTCTCAGGAGGGCCATGGTTACAGCCACCGCAGAGGGGACAGGGCTGTCCCCCAGTGCCCATAAGAAGGACTTGGAGGTGAGTTTTCTCTACTGGGAGTAGAGCTGACTTCGTGTCTAAAATATCTGAGTTTGGCAAAGAAAGTAGAGTTTTCACTGGTTTTGGCTATTGCTTTTATTGAAATTGATTCCGATTTCTTTGTTTTAAAGGAATGGATAGATGTGAAATTAAGATGGAACCCTGATGACTACGGTGGAATAAAACTTATACGTGTCCCTTCAAACTCTCTCTGGATTCCAGATATCGTTTTGTTTGATAAGTAAGTTATAGTCAAAATACCATTTTATGTTTTCTTAAGAAAGCAGTTGTGTTACTATTTGGCACCAGTATTTTTTTTATTCCCCTTGAAAATTGTTTGCTATATATAAAGTCCCATGACTTAATCTTGTGTTCTTTTGTTTTGTGAACCTACAAATATGTTCTGTGGATCCTCTCCATTTTTCTTGTGTGTTATTTTCTGATCATAAAAGTGTTCTTGGATTTTAAAAATTTGTAATCCATTTGGGAAGTCCAGAAAGGTATAAAGAAGTTGGGGGAAATACAATCAGTCCTGTTAACCCACTACATGGAGACAACCACAACTACTGGCTTACATGTATAGTGAACTTCTTCTGTGCCTGGCAATGTGCTCAGTGCCTTATGTGCTTTATTCACCTGATTCTCAAGATAACCTCATGAACTAGGTATGATTACATTTATTTGCCAGATGAGAAAATGGAGGCCAAGGGTAGTCATGTTTTGTCTGAGATCACAGCTCACGTGTGGTGGTGGAGGTGGAGGTGTTCACAGTAAGACAGCCTGGCATCCCATTTACCTCCTATTTTCAAGCCTACATATTTGCTGACTTCCTTCCAGATTTTTTGGTATTATTTTTTTTCAATAGTTAAGGCCATACTTTATGTTTAAATGTGCATCCTTTTAATTTTGCTTAGACATTGTAATTTTTGTAATTTTCAATAATTTTGAAAATTATGTTGTCATAATTTTCCCACAGTGAAGAATGTTGGGTTGATTATTAGCTCATATTAATGAGTATTCTACCTAAATGTGTTTCGATTATGGTTTTTGACTTAGGGGAGAGGGTATTTCTAGATGCCAGTTTCATTTTTTTCTAGGACCAACCACTCCAGGACACGGGGATTTGTGCTTATCCTAGTGTACTTTATCTTATTTGCAAAAAGGCATTGGCATGAGGACAGAGCAAAGGCTGAGAAAAAATATTTCTTACTTTTCAAACCTTTACCTCCATGCTTCTCAACATGGAAGGAGTGAACAAAGCTGCAAGGTAGCATGATGAAGCTTCCTGAAGCATCATTTCACTCGAAGTCACTGCAAACAGTTTTATATTTAACATGGATATATCACAGAGGAATGTGCAAAAGCTACATGAATTTTAACATAGAGAACAGTATTCCAGAGATAGCTCATGGTGGTGGTGGTGGTGTTTCCTGCTAGACTTCCCCAGTGAGTGAGTTCACGCACTTCGAGAGGGACAGCAGTTTTCCAGGGCTCTGCCCAGCTTGGGACTGTTGTTCTTTCTCCATCACCGTAGGAAGTGTCCAGTATCTGTCATGGAGGGGGACAATCACTGGAGGGAGTGGATCTAGGAATATGGATTCAAGTTCTGGCTCTATGCATGTCCATTGTTATAAATAGCCTAGTTATATTTTGTGTGTACATGCATGCTAAGTCACTTCAGTCTTGTCTGATTCTTTGCGACCCCATGGACTGTAGCCTACCAGGCTCCTCTGTCCATGAGATTCTCCAGGCAAGAATGCTGGAGTGGGTTTCCATTTCCTTCCCCAGGGGATCTTCCTGACCCAGAGCTCAAACCCACGTCTCTTGTATCTCCTGCATTGGTTCTTTACCATTAGCGCCAATTACCTTTTGTGTGTAATCAAAGTGAAATCATTTCAACTACATGAATCTCAAGATTCTGTAAATACAGATCTGTTGGTCCTGGAGTAGACATGGAAACAGTGGTTCAGCTTCAGTAGAGTTAGATATTTAAGGACTCTAGAGTCCCCTACGTGTTGCAGGTATATCTCAAGTGTGATAATTTTAAGGATATTTCATGCTATAATGTAGGCTTTCTTATGGACACTAGGCTTGTCAAACGCACGCCGGGTTGTTTACTCCCTGCCTTGTATTTCAGTGCAGATGGACGTTTTGAAGGGGCCAGTACCAAAGCCGTCGTCAGGCACGACGGCACGGTGACCTGGGCTCCACCGGCAAACTACAAAAGTTCATGTACCATCGACGTCACATTTTTCCCGTTTGATCTCCAAAACTGTTCCATGAAATTTGGTTCTTGGACTTATGACGGATCACAGGTTGATATAATTTTGGAGGACCAAGATGTAGACAAGAGAGATTTTTTTGATAATGGAGAATGGGAAATTGTGAGCGCGACAGGGAGCAAAGGGAACAGAACCGACAGCGGCTGCTGGTATCCTTACATCACTTACTCATTTGTAATTAAGCGTCTGCCTCTCTTCTATACCTTGTTCCTCATTATACCCTGCATTGGGCTCTCGTTTTTAACTGTACTTGTCTTCTATCTTCCTTCAAATGAAGGTGAAAAGATTTGTCTCTGTACTTCAGTACTTGTGTCTCTGACTGTCTTCCTTCTTGTTATTGAAGAGATCATACCCTCATCTTCCAAAGTCATACCTCTGATTGGAGAGTACCTGGTGTTTACCATGATTTTTGTGACACTGTCCATCATGGTCACTGTCTTTGCTATCAACATTCATCACCGTTCTTCCTCAACGCACAATGCTATGGCTCCGTGGGTCCGCAAGATATTTCTTCACAAGCTACCAAAACTGCTTTGCATGAGAAGTCACGTAGATAGGTACTTCAGTCAGAAGGAGGAAGCTCGGAGCAGCCGTGGACCCAAATCTTCTAGAAACACGCTGGAAGCTGCACTGGATTCCATTCGCTATATCACAAGACACGTCATGAAGGAGAACGATGTCCGTGAGGTCTGTGACCACATGTATTTACAAATGCACCTCTGTTTTGATTCTAAGTCAGGCACCTGGCATGACCCTTAAGACTAAGGATAGATTGAGGGCCAGAGATGTTGACACTGTTTTGTAAAAGAGTGTTACTAAAATTTCAATGAAAACATCTGCAAAATGTGGCATATACACAAATCTCACATCTCCTTTTCCCCCGACATCTTGGATGACTTTTTTTATTGGAGGATAATTACTTTACAGTACTGTGCCGGTTTCTGCCATACATCAACATGAATCGGCCACAGGTACACATACGTCCCCTTCCTCGTGAACGTCCCTCCCGCCTCCCACCCCATCCCACCGCTCTAGATTGTCACAGAGCACTGGGTTGAGCTCCCTGGGTCACACGGCAGATTCCCACTGGCTGTGTTTTACCTATGGTAGTGTATATGTTTCCATGCCACCCTGTCAATTCATCCCACCCTCCCCTTCCCACACCGTGTCCACAGTCTGTTCTCTAAGTCTGTGCAGGGATGACTTTTAGCAATGCTGTGTGATTCTGACTCTTCTGTTTTTCTAAGGCATACTTAGCTTTGGCTACATGATTAACTGCTTCAATTTGATCTTCAGTAACTTTGTTTCTGAATTCTATGGTCATCTGCAGGCACAACTGCATTGTAATTTATCAAAAGTGATTTCAGTTTTTTAATGACTCTAATGTAGGCTTTATAAATACAGCCAACATATTTTTCTAGAATCCTCTTGTTCACTTACAAGAGAATGTTAGTGAAATTAACAGCAATAAGGTCTCAGGTGTTATGCATTATACATCAGATACATGTGAGGCTTAGTCTAGTATTTAATAATATGCTTAATTTCTTAAAAACAAAAGTTTACTCCAAACTTTGTTATAGAAAAATAACTCACTGGGTCCTTATTTAAAGTTAATTTTTTAAATGCAAGAATTAAACTATGAATACATTTTATTAATGTGATATTGAACTGGTGTTTTTTCCAAAATATTTCAGTCTTGTCACTATTCTTTATTTCTATTGCATAATATTTTTAAAGGTATGACTCTAATACTATTTTTTATAATTGAATTACTTTCAATAGTTGCATTAAAATGATATGAATTCTCTCATAGGTACAGGAAACTAGAGGTTACCAGTGGTGAAAGGGAAAAGGGGGGCAAGACAGGCCAGGGGATGAGAGGTACAGGTTACTATATATTAAAAAGCTATAAGGATATATTGGACAGCACAGGAAATATTTTTTAAAATGTGTATCTTTTTGGCTGTGCTGGGTCTTCACTACCTTCTCTAGTTTTGGAGAGCAGGGGTGCTCTTTGTTCTGGAGCACAGGCTCCAGGACATGCTGCCTCAGTAGTTGTGGACCATGGGCTTAGTTGCTCCTCAGAAAGTGAATCTTCCTGGACTGGGGATTGAACCCCTGTCCTCTGCATTGGCAGGTGGATTCTTATCCACTGTGCCACCAGAGAAGTCCCTAGATGATATTTTACCGTAACTTAAATGGAGTATAATCTATAAAAAATTTGAATGACTATTGTACACCTGAAACTAATATAATATTGTAAATCAATAGAAAATAGTACCTAACATAAAACATGTATATGAATTCTAATCTCTAAAACTTTGTAAAATGGAAAAATTTCTAGCAGGTGTGGTAAGCAGATGGAATGAATCTAGTAAAAGACCAGCTCTCTCCCCCAAAGGGACATTGACATATGTTTCTAATAAACTTTAAAAAAATTTTTATTTAAGTATAGTTGATTTACAATGTTGTATGAATCTATAAACTTTTAATACTTGTGGAACATGAAGTTTCTATTTGGTGTAAGTATCTAGTTATATTAGTTTATAAGGTGAAGCCATCAAAGGAGTCTTAAAAAATACAGATATTAGATAATAGTATGGATTGAGATAGGATTTAGTTACTTATTTGGCCAATCAGTGCAGCATGTGGGATCTTAAATCCCCCACCAGGACTCAAACCCACATGCCCTGCATTGGAAGTTCAGAATCTTAACCACTGGACCACCGGGGAAGTCCCTAGACTGTATTTAATGAATGTCTGCAAAGTGTTGAACAGCAGGGTCAGGGCGCCTTCCATAAGACCAGTAAAGGGGGTTTATTTTCAAGGGAAAAACTTATAAGTAGAGAAGCTGTAGGGTTTTATAAGCCTCTAAATTTTATATTATCCTGAAACTTTGGAGCACAGTTCCTATAGAAGACTCCGTGCTTCATAGAGAGCAGGGGCTAAGGAAGCCCATGGTCAAGGGCGTGGCCTGGTGAGTAGGAGCCTCTGGTGCTCAGGGCCTGGTCTCAGCCTGCCCTTTCCTTGAGGTCATTCACACCTGCTGAGCCAGCTCTCTGCTTGGGCTGGAAAAACGGGGAGGGAATGAGCTCTTGGCCGGCAGATCTGAACTCATGGTATTGTTGTTCAGTTGCTAAGTCGTGTCCGACTCTTGGTGACTCCATGGACTGCAGAATGCCAGGCTCCTCTGTCTTCCACTGTCTCCTGGAGTTTGCTCAAATTCATGTCCATTGAGTCAGTGATGCCATCCAAACATCTCATCCTCTGCCTTCCCCTTCTCCTTTTGCCTTTAGTCTTTCCCAGCATAAGGGTCTTTTCTAATGAGTCGGCTCTTCCCATCAGGTGGCCAAAGTATTGGAGCTTCAGCTTCAGCATCAGTCCTTCCAATGAATATTCAGGGTTGATTTCCTTTAGGATTGACCGGTTTGATCTGAACTCATGAGCTTAGGTTAAAATGGTCCCTAGGAAATCCAGAGCTAAATAAAGCAAGTGAGGCGAGGAAGAAGATTAACAGCTGTTGAATGTATATTAATTCTGAACCAACTTTTCATTTGTCATGAGATTAACTTCAGGCTGGATTGTCTTTAAAAATTAAAACAAACACTCCTGGGCCAGAATAATTAATAGAAATAACTATATATAGTAAGAATTTAAAATATTTTTAAAGTTTAAGATATGCAAGTACTATATTTTATTAAAAATCTATCAAAATAAGCCACTTGTATTATAAGTTGACATGTAAATTTACAAATTGTGTCTTAATTATTTAACGTTGGTTTTTGTTTTTTGTGGTACAGGTTGTTGAAGATTGGAAATTCATAGCCCAGGTTCTTGATCGGATGTTTCTGTGGACTTTTCTTCTGGTTTCAGTTGTTGGATCTCTTGGGCTTTTTGTTCCTGTTATCTATAAATGGGCAAATATAATAGTACCAATTCATATTGGAAATGAAAATAAGTGACACTTTCCAAGGGGTTGTAGTAGGAATTTAGTTAAAAGGCGCATATTTGTTATGGCACCTATGAATTATGAAAATGTGAATTGTGTTTAAAATTTGATGCAACCGACATCAGTTTATCTCAATAGATTGCCCATTAAAATATTTAGCTGCATGACTCAAGTAATAACTGAGTGAATAATATTTGATCTTCTAAAAATAACAGCACAAAATATTATCTAAACTGAACTAATAAAAATCTAATGTTTGTATCCTGGCAAATAATTCTACTTTGTAATCAGCAGTGAAGTTCATCTTTGACTGTGCTGGAAAATCCTGTTGGATTTGAAGACTGATTTCATTTGGTAAAGGTACACATTTAAAAATTCTCTCTGTCCTGTATTTACTGCATAACAGCTACAGTATAGTGTTGTTTTAAGTAAGCTGGCTACTTGGTATGATAATGATTGAATATGATGCAGCTTTTTTATAACCAGCATTTTTAAAAAATGAAAACTGGGAATTTGGAATTCCTTTAAGGCTTACTTTATTTTGTAGATGCTTAAACTGAACAATTATTGTTAGTAACTATTTTTACAGCTTACCTTCCATCATGAAGTCATACAATAGACAATTCCTATGGACATGCAGTATAGCATATCCCTAACATTATTTCAGTTCTCTTGTCTACTTTTTCCACAATTAATAGGACCACCTTTTATATAAATTCTGGTAGCATCTTTTGATCCTTGACCTTAGAAGCGTCCACTACAACTAAGTGAATCCCATTTTAAGAACACGTCTGTGTATACTACTAAATTGTTCTGTGAGAAAACCATCTTTTAATATTAAAGGTGATATTCTAATTATGTATAAGCACATTGTTACATACCTGTGATGTTTCAATTTTACCTCTTTCCTTCCAAAAATTACAGTACAGTAGTAGAATATTAGAGTTTAGATGTAATTTAGACGTAAATTTAGACATAATCTAGTCTTAGCCTATTACTACTTATTCAGTACAGTATCATGTATCACAGGTAGACAGTTAAAATTTCATCTCTAAATGTTCCTGATTCAGCTATGACCAGGAAGAAAATACTGATAGAAATCTTGCATTCAATTTAGAGTTGTTAGCTTTTGAGACAACAGATACCTTATTTATTTATAGTAAGTAACAGGTCTAAGTTCAAGTTAACACTCTTTGGAAGGCAGAGGGGATCCTGTCTAATTTGCATTTTATTGTAGGCAGGTGTTTAATGCCATTTAATGAGTGACAGTCTCCTGATTTGATGTGTTTAAACAGTCTGTTGGCTGTCATGGCTTGTCTATATCCCTGATCCTTATTATATCTCCACTGCTCTTACTTAAAAAAGTGAAAGTCATTCAGTCGTGTCCGACCCTTTGCGACCCCATGGACTGACTAGACAGTCCATGGGATTCTCCAGGCCAGAATACTGGAGTGGGTAGCCTTTCCCTTCAGGGGATCGTCCCAAACCCAGGCCTCCCGCATTGCAGGCGGATTCCTTACCCGCTAAGCTACCAGGGAAGTCCAGGAATACTGGAGTAGGACCCTATCCCTTCTCCAGTGGATATTCCTGACCCAGGAATTGAACTGGGGTCTCCTGCATTGCAGGTGGATTCTTTACCAGCTGAGCCACCAGGGAAGCCTTACTTTAAAAATTTACATGTAAATACATTTTATAGAAATCTTTTAGCTTATTGAAACATGAGTCACGGTGGGCTGCAATTTTGTCCGTTTTATTTTTGCATAGGAAAAACATCATAATGACTAGTGAGAAGATTAGAACAGTCTCTATAAATCATCATCTCTTGCCAGCAGTTACTCAGATTCAGAAGTAGAGTATGGGATACACTCTCCCTAATAATTTGTCTAAAGCAGTGGTTCTCAACCAGGGGCAGTTTTGCCCCTGAGGGGACACTTAACAATCCTCGGAGACATTTTTGGTCATCGTATCTGGCAAGGGATGGGGTTATGTTATTGGCATCTAGTGGGTAGGGGCCAGGGTGCTGCTAAAGATCCTACAGTGTAACAGGACAGATTTGCCCCCCCGCACAGAATTAATCCGGCCCCAAATGTTACTAGTGCTAAGGGTGAGAAACCCTGTTCGGAAGGCTCATTAACAGTGAATGTGTGGCTAAGCATAATCTCTCTTAATCATTTAGAATTATGCAAGATAAATAAGGCCATCCAAAATGGGGGCATGGTCCTAGGACTCTTGAAAAACAGTAAAAGATGAAAAAAAAACGAAGTGCATGGTAAGAAATGATAGTAGTGAGGTCTTGCTGAAATAATATAAACTTCAAGGAGATTATGAGCTAAATAAGAAAACCATTGGGAAATCTGTTGTGATACTGAACCAAACAGTTCTTCCCATTTGTGAACAGCAAGGTTTTTTTTTTTTTTTTCCATCCAGCTATGTCTCCAGCACTAAAAAAAAAAACCCTACAGTTTTTGTATTTAGTCCATTTTTACATGGTCCATAGCACAGCATGCTACTTATCACTGTAGAAGAATTATATTTTGATGTATTTTTACCTAATCCAAAGGCCGGTTAAATGTTCATTTACTTATAATACTCTTGACATTTTTCTTACGTCTTTTTTTTTAAACAAAAGTCAAGACAACTGGATAAGTAAGCTTTGAAATGCCAAAAGCAAAGCCAGTAGCGTGATGATAGGAACCTCTATTGAGAAAAAGCTTACCTGTAAGACCTAAAACAATTAAGCTCTCAGAAGAAAACAGAACAAATGCTTTATGACATTAGATTTGGCAATGGTTTCTTGGATACGACTCAAAAAAGCACAGGTAAGAAATGAAAAAGCAGACAAATTGGACTTCTTGAAAATTTTAAAAATTTGTGCATCAGAAGATACTATCAACAGTAATGAAGACAATCCACAGACCGGGAAAAAATATTTGCAACTCATATATCTGATAAAGCATTAATATCCAGAATATATAGAGAACTCCTAAAACTTAAAAATAAAAAACAACCCAATTCAAAAATGGGCAAAGATCTTGAAGAGACATTCCTCCAAAGAAGACATAAGAATGGCCAATAAACACATGAAGAATGCTCAAAATCACTAGTAACTAGAGAAATGCAAATCAAAACTACAATGAGATACCGCCTCACAACCTGTAGGTTTGCTATTGTCCAAAAAACCAGAAAACGGTAAGTATGATGAGGATGTGGAGAAACTTGTGTGTTGTTGATGGGAATGTAAAACGGCATAGCCCTGGTGGGAAACAGAATGGCAGTTCCTCAAAAAATTAAAAATAGAATTAACATATGATCAAACAATTCCACTTCTCGGTATATCCCTAAAAGAATTGAAAGCAAGGTACAGAAGAGAGATTTGTACACGCATGTTCATTGCTGCATTATCCACAAAAGGTAAAACCTGGGAGCAACCCAAGTGTCCATCAACAGATAAATGGACAAGTAAAATGGGTATACTTGCAACTGAGTATTATTTAGCCTTAAAAAGTAAGGAAATTCTGCAATATGCTACAACATGGATGAACCTTTAGGGACATTCTGCAACGTGAAACAGGACAGTCACAAAAAGACAAATACTGTATGATTGCACTTACATGAGGTACTTAGCTTAGTCAAAATCATAAAGACAAAGTATTATGATGGTTGCAGGGGAGAGGGGAAAATGGGGAGTGATTGTTTAACTGGTCTAGAGTTGGGTGGGATGGTGGTGATGGTTACATAACAATGTGAATACATTTACCACTGAACTGTGCACTTAAACATGGTTTAGACGATAAATTTTATGCTCAGTGTACTTTACCACATTTAAAAATAAATTAAAAAGTGATTCCCCTCTCCCTCAATGCCCATGAATAACCTCAAAAATAACACACAGTTTAGTTCTTAAGCGTCGTCCCTGGTCATCAAGGGTTGTAGAAACAATCCTGCCGTCCCTAAAATGCACACCAGGATGAAAACCCACAGAAAAATACGATCAATCACCATGGCAACATATTTCCAATCGTCTTGAATCTGAAAGACAAAAACAAAAGTCATGAGAGGAAAAATAAAGCAGGAAGGAAAAGGCAAACAGCATATTTTCAATACCAAATATTTAATAAATGTGTTTCAGGAGGAGAAGAAACCATTCTGCTGCCAACATGGCAAGAAAACTTTTTTTCCTAATTAATGTAGTCTGAGGAAATCTACCCTTCTCACGTTTCTCTTTATGCACTAGAGAAACAGGAACAAAATATCTGTCATATTAAATGCTTTAAAACCAGAAATTTCTTTTTTTTAAAGATTTTTTTTAATGTGAATCATTTTTAAAGTTTTTATTGAATTTGTTACAATATTGCTTCCGTTTTATGTTTTGGTTTTCGGGCTGGGAGGCATGTGGGGTCTTAGCTCTCTGACCAGAGATCAAACCTGCACCCCCTGCCTTGGAAAGTGAAGCCTTAATCACTGGACCACCAGGGAACTCCCATAAATAAGAAATTTCTTAATATATACATAACCCATTTCCCCCCCCCCCCTCAATTGAATTCTAATTTATAAAGTTAGTTAAACTAGTTACTTGACTTACACTTTTGGGGGAGGATTCTGGGCCCTTGTTAGGATAGCTAATGCAATCCAACATCATTTATCATTATTTCAAAGTACTAGCTCTTATCCAGTTTTAGATACTAATTTCCTTTTAACATCTGTTTCAAAAATGAAACAAGCCCACCAGGGCAAGCCCCTCATCACTCTTTCTCTCACACAGCCCCGCTGTCCACGATACCCAACTAGCCAACTATCATCTTTAATTATAAGGCCAAAGTATCATGGAATTCTGTATAGTTACAGGACAGGTTCAAAGTCAGAAACAATTGCTGACAATAAAGTAAAAGATGGAAGAAAGAGCAAGTCTAATTGTATATAATAGAGCTTCAATTTTGGCTTGAAATAGGAAGGAGAACTGCACATTAATTATACTCCTAGACAACTCAGAAAGCAAGGAAACCATAATTGAATTGAGAAAAAGAGAACCCATGAATCAACTGATTTTTTAAGAAATAATCACATAATAAAGAGGCAGCATGTGATTTGGTAATTTAATTAAGTGGACTGAGATGGGGCTGGGAGACAAGGATTTTATTTCATCATTATGAACTTGAGTCAATGTGTCCTCTCGATGACACTGAAAAGTCAATGGATTAGAACTATAATGCCCTATTTGCCACAAGGTACTTTATTCAAATCCCTAAGACTGGTTTGTAAAAGCTTCAAATATAAAATAGGCCCTGTAATTTCTACTAACCCCACTACTGGCTAAACCTCCGAAGGCTCTAGGAAGCAGTGGGGTGGAAAAAGCAAGACTTGTTATAATTCCCAGCTCTGCTCCTTTCTAGGTGTGAGAATCTGGTTCAAATATCTGACCTTGCTTAGCCTCAATTTCCTCATTGGTAAATCAGGGATAAGAACAGTACCTACTTCAGAGAGTTGTTATGAACAAATTAAATGAAATATGTGCCTGGCACAGGGTCCTTAATGGACAATACCTATTGATATTAAAACTGATTTTTAAAATGATGCATTATAAATCTCCCTCTGACAGCATTTCACATGGTTTAGCCTGGTGAACTTGGGTCTTACACATAATACAAATAGTGCTGCAAAGCAATCTGGGTGAAAATTAACTTTATGTCTAACTCTGGGTATTTCTGCACAATGACATTGGCTATTCTCTGGACACTTTGGCACTAACAACGCATGAACAGGTAGATGAGTGTTAGGCAGAATGGTAAACTAGCCCAAGGTCCTGGTGTCATCCCTCAGCCCAACCCCGGGGATATCCCAGAAAGGAGACTGCATTAAAGATGGTCAGAAACGCGGACAGGTGTGGCTTGGTGAGTGTGAGCATGGGCGTGGGGCTGGAGGAGGAGGGTCTTGTTAACAAGAAGAACTGGGGAGGGACTGATTGTGCTCTTCTCCCCCAACCCTGTGCCTCTTTCCAGCCTGCTACTCCTGGCCCAGGGAGGCAAGTGGGGCCACTTGTGAGCAAAGTGGAGCCGGGAAGAGAGAGCAGAGAAGGTACCCACTGACCAGTAGGGCCTGAGACTTCCCTCCTCACTCCCCACATCAAAGATGAAACAACCAGAGCTGAGTCAAAGGGACGAGGAGGAGATCTTGAGGGACAAGGTAACAGAAGAATAAAAGAGAGTACATGGCTTTCAATCAGCAAAAGAAATTTAACCTTTTTAAAGCATAACAAGAACCGAGGCCAAAAAAAAAAAAAAGTAAATGGAAAACATGAAATAAGATGGGCGAAATTTAACCCTCGGAAAACAGTAATTACAATACATATAAATAAATCATTGATCAAAAGTCAGACTCTGGTTGGAATGAATGAAATAACAGATATACATACATCTATAGGTATATCTCTGTATCTATATCTCAACCAAACAAGTTGTCTCAGGGTTATTAGCTCAGAAGATCATGGCTCTGATCTGTGCACACCTCTAAGACCTCAAGAGCAACTCATGCAGTGGAACCAGTCTTGAAGGATCAGCTGTCAAAATCGTGAGAACACAAGCTCCCTAACTAATTTTCTAATTTGTAACCCAATCCTACCTTAACTTTGAATTTAGAGTGTTAAACTCACAAGTGTGAACAAGTAAGGGTCACTAACACAACTTGAGAAGACCCAAGGCAGGTGACATGCTGACACTCCTGTCTCTCTGGGACAGGACAGCGTGTCCAGGGACAGTCATTCACAGGCTCCCGGCACCCTCACGAGATGGCTCTGGGAGAACTGAGCCTGCTTGGTCTGAATTCCTAGGAGGTCAGGACAGTTAAAACTTGTCATTCACAGGCTCCCGGCACCCTCACGAGATGCCTCTGGGAGAACTGAGCCTGCTTGGTCTGAATTCCTAGGAGGTCAGGACAGTTAAAACCAACCAAGTTGGAGCCGGGGAATTAGGAAATTAAAACATCTCTGGGAAACTATGTACACAATAGTGTGTCAGTCACGCAGTAAGACAGAAAAAGGAATCCTTCCGACAGCCCGACTCCCCAGAGCACTGAGTAGGCATCTTTATTCTAACACCTGCCACCCTTTCACAAACAGGTAGCAATCCACTGCCCTGTAGTCCGGTTTTCTGCATTCTCTGGAAAAACAATGGGACTACATCACCAGATAACCAGAGGCGAGCAGTGACTGCCTCTTGAGATGAACCATGTGCCTCTAGTTGGGAGCAGCCAAACACATAAGTGTAAAGCTTCCCCATCATTAATACCTGTCACTATTTCTAACGTAAGAATTTTGGAGGAAATAGAAGTCCACTCAATTATCACTCAAAAGAAGTGATGATTTTAAAAGTAGATAAAGGTTAGAGAGTATCTGCAAAAGTGATTAGTGTTAGACCAATGAGTAGTTTTTCACTAATCATGTACTTAATGTCCAGCAATTGCTTCAACTGAATTTGAAGGAGGGCCTGACCTTTTGGCTAAATCTGACATCATCAGGAGGCTGTGCATTGTTAAGAGTCACAAGATGTTTCTCCATCTGTTTGTGTCCTCTTTGATTTCTTTCATCAGTGTTTTATAGTTTTCTATGTATAGGTCCTTTGTTTCTTTAGGTAGATATACTCCTAAGTATTTTATTCTTTTTGTTGCAATGGTGAATGGTATTGTTTCCTTAATTTCTCTGTCTGTTTTTTCATTGTTAGTATATAGGAATGCAAGGGATTTCTGTGTGTTAATTTTATATCCTGCAACTTTACTATATTCATTGATTAGCTCTAGTAATTTTCTGGTAGAGTCTTTAGGGTTTTCTATGTAGAGGATCATGTCATCTGCAAACAGTGAGAGTTTTACTTCTTCTTTTCCTATCTGGATTCCTTTTACTTCTTTTTCTGCTCTGATTGCATCATCGCAGCACTGTTTATAATAGCCAGGACATGGAAGCAACCTAGATGCCCATCAGCAGATGAATGGATAAGGAAGCTGTGGTACATATACACCATGGAATATTACTCAGCCATTAAAAAGAATTCATTTGAACCAGTCCTAATGAGATGGATGAAGCTGGAGCCCCTTATACAGAGTGAAGTAAGCCAGAAAGATAAAGAACATTACAGCATACTGACACATGTATATGGAATTTAGAAAGGTGATAACGATAACCCTATATGCAGAACAGAAAAAGAGACACAGAAATACAGAACAGACTTTTGAACTTTGTGGGAGAATGTGAGGGTGGGATATTTCAAAAGAACAGCATGTATACTATCTATGGTGAAACAGATCACCAGCCCAGGTGGGATGCACGAGACAAGTGCTCCGGCCTGGTGCACTGGGAAGACCCAGAGGAATCGGGTGGTGAGGGAGGTGGGAGGGGGGATCGGGATTGGGAATACATGTAAATCCATGGCTGATTCATATCAATGTATGACAAAACCCGCTGGAAAAAAAAAATAATAATAATAATAAAAAAAAAATAAAAAAAAAAAAAGAGTCACAAGATGGGCAGAGTTGCTCAGATGGGTGGGGTGAGGAGATAGGGCCGCTATCTCTGTATCCCTCCTGTCTCATCTACTCCCATTAATATGCCATTCACAGCTGAAAAAGAGGCTCTAGACATTTCCTACCAAAATTAATTACCTCCAGGGCATCAGGAGATGAAATTATCTAGTAATTAGCTCTCTGCTAATAAGCAACTTAAGGCAGAGCATAATAACCTTGGGGGTAAACAGAGTGGGAGCAGCCAAACACGTAAGTGTAAAGCTTCCCCATCATTAATACCTATCACTAGTTCTAAAATAAGATTTTTGGAGAAAATAGAAGTCCACCCAATTAAAAAAACCATGGGAGAGAGTGTGAATAGATATTTCACAAAAGAAGATATCCAAATGGCCAATAAGCATATGAAAAGGAGACCTACTATTCATTACTCAACCAGGACATGCTAATTACTCAACCAGGACATGCTAATTAAAACATCAAGTGATGCCACTTCACCCCGCTGGCGAGGATGTGCAGCAGCTGGGGACTCTCAAACATTGCCAGTGGGTGTGTCAATCAGCTTAAACATTTTGGAAACCTGACTGTATCCACTAAAGTGGAAAATACATCTCTCCAGTGATCCAGCAGTTCCATCCTTAGGTGTGTACCCAGGAGGAGTGAATGTATGTATTCACCCAAAGATATGTATCAGAACATTTATAGCAGCTTTAGTCACAATAGCCCCAACCTGGAAACAACCAAACATCCAACAATTGTAGATGGAGTGAACAGAAGGTGGTGTTGTCTTATTGCAGAATATTACACAGCAGTAACAAACCCAAAGGATAAACCTCAGACGTTTTGTACATTTTGTTGAAAGAAAGAAGTCAAATATGAAAGAGGTTATGCAATGCCATTTATATGAAGTTCAAGAACAGGTAAAATCAGGGACTTCTCTGGCAGTCTAGTGGCTAAGACTCCTGACTCCCTATGCAGGGGGCCCAGGTTCAATCCTTGGTCAGGGAACTAGATCCTGTGTGCCACAACTAAGAGCTGGTGCAGCCAAATAGATTTAAAAAAAAATTTTTTTTAAAGAATAGGTAAAATTAATGTAAAAGAGGTCAGGATCAGTGGTTACTAAGGAGGGAGGGAATGAGGTACCGGCTGGGAGGGGCAAGAGGGAGCTTTCTGGGGCACTGGAAATGTTCTGTGTCTTTATCTAGATCATGGTTCCATGAGTGTATACATAATGTAATAATTCACTGAACTGTATGCACACTTAAGACATGTGTACCTTATGTAAATTACACTTTAAGGGGGATGGGGGGACACAATCAGTAAAGTTTAAAATGTCAGCTCAGCTAATCAATACTAATAGGAGATCATCTGATCTCACTCCCTCTTCCAGCCTACCTCCTAATCCATTCTCTTGGCATTAGGAGTTCCTATGGCCTAAAAGGCTGGCAGCCTAGGAGCTAAATGCAAGGCACCACATAACAACCTTTATCATTCCATTTCACTGAAGACAAGACAGGCTCACACAGGTGAGGCAGCATATCCAAGGATATGTAACTGGTACCTGCAGGTCTGAAAACAGCTCACTGATGCCAGTCTAATTCCTTAACCCCACCCTAAGCCTTGTCCACAAAGAACCAAAAAATGTTTGTTGAATGAGTGAATGACTAATGTAATAACAGACACATCTTTACCTCTTTGGCTTCATTTTGTGCTTTCATAGTTTCAGCAATATACTTGACACTCTGGATAGCTTCTTTGATTTCCGGTGACAGAGCAGAGAGGGAGAGCACAGCGTCGACAGATTCAGAACTGGAGCTTCTCGTGAGGTTGGCGCTGAAATTGGAGATTTTTGCCCTGCGATGGTGGCAGTAGCCGCACAGCCCGTCCTGGCAGGGGTAGCCTTCCTTGCAGCCCTTGGACTCTATGCGGCTGAAGCAATTCAGGTTTGAGAGCTCAGCGCTATAGAAGGGTCTTGGCCTCTGAGTGTCACTCTCGTTGCTTGCCGGCCTGGTCATGAACATGACCCTGGGAAGCAAGTTCAAGAATATGGTCTTCACCCACGTGGGCATCGTGTGGGTGGTCGGGGTCCTGTAGTGCACATTGAGCACGAAGACGGTGATGACGATGGACAAGGTTACAAAGATCATGGTGAACAGCAGGTACTCGCCGATCAGGGGAATCACCAGCGAGGTGGACGGGATGGTCTCGGTGATCACCAGGAGAAACACGGTCAAGGAGAGGAGCACCGAGATGCAGAGGGTCACCTTCTCACCGCAGTCGGAGGGCAGGTAGAAGACAAGCACAGTCAGGAAGGAGATGAGCAGGCAGGGGATGATGAGGTTGATGGTGTAGAACAGGGGCAGGCGCCGGATGTAGAGCGAGTAGGTGATGTCCTGGTAGATCTCCTCACAGCAGTTGTACTTGATGTCGTGCTTGTAACCAGGGGCTTTGATGATGGCCCACTCGCCACTCTCCCAGTAGTCCTTGAGGTTCATGGAGGAGCCGATCAGGACCAGGTCGATTTTTGCCTTGTCGTAGGACCAGGAACCGAACTTCATGGTGCAGTTCTGGTAATCAAATGGGAAGTAGGTCACATCGATTTTGCATGAGCTCTTAAAGATGGCTGGGGGGATCCAAGTCACTTCCCCTGTGTACTTGAGTAAAGCTTTGGTCTTGTCATCCACTTGGAAATCCCCAACAGCACTGTGAAAATAAAGAGGAGGCATGTGGCACACACATGGTCTAGTCCAGCCTCTCACACGGCCAGCTGGTAAACAGCAAGTAACGACTTGTAAAACTGCAGAATATAAGTGTTCAAAGTGCTCTAAAAAGTCTTCCAGGTCACCATTCCATTTACCAGTGGGGATACTGAGGCCCAGGACCCCCCACCCACAGGCAGTCTGACACACTCATCGTCATTCTCCCTGACCCATGTCACTGGTTCATCCCACACCATACAACTCCCTACTTGAAATTTACTGTGTGTGTGCGTGCTCAGTCGCTTCAGTTGTGTTCGACTCTGAAATCCTATGCACTGTAGCCCGCCAGGCTCCTCTGTCCATGGAATTCTCCAGGCAAGAATACTGGAGTGGGTTGCCATTCCCTCCTCTAGGAGATCTTCCCAACCTAGAGATCCAACCCACATCTCCTGCATCGCAGATGGATTCTTGACCCACTGAACCACCTGGGAAGCCCTGATATTTACTTAGATACTCCCAAATGCCAGGGAGTTTTCTCCTTTAATTAAAGAAATAAAAGAAATTAATGAACGTGGTCATTTGGAGGCAGGTGTTCAGGTCCCTGTGGTTTGGTCCTTGTAATGCCTCCTCCTTCTGTCCTCAATTGGGTGCCCAATATGTGTACACCCATGCATGTAGAACCACACCCTGGATCTCAAAGGGCTGTGCAGACCACTGTGGGAGCCCGCTTCCATTAAACTGAGCCCTGTTAGATGGGTCTATTACCAGGCCCTGTCTCTGGATTCTGGTTCTCCGGTTCACCACACTCCCTCATTCTTCTCTGCACTGTTCTAGAATGAATAATCACATTTTCTGATTCCCTGTCTTTTAAACCCAGCACAACAGGTTCCTTTGCCTTCTGTGTCCCTATCCTTCCCCATACTCTCCCCCATGCTCCTTCTCCCTTAGCTACGTCCACCCTGACTTCCTTTCTAGGCAGAGATATATATTATTCTTAGAGCTGGCTTGCTGGCATTTATCAGCTGGCTTGTGCAATGGAAGATTTGCTGATGACCAACTCAATACCCTGTCCAGTCTCACGTGTGAGAGTGAAGCCAGCCAGTCCTCAAAACAATGGCTTTGCCCAGTGAAGGCTCTTGATGTTTCCCTGGGTCAGCCACCCTTTGACTGGTTTCTTAGAGTTCTGCATTTGAAGGCGTGCATGTCCTTCTAAAGGCAACAACTACCATGCCAATGTGCCCAAAAAGCTGAAAAAAAAAAAAAAGACAAACCTAAACATTTAGAGATATCCTGTCTGGTTGTTACCGGACACCATTGTGTGAAGACAGAAGGGAGGTGTCTGGGGCCTGTCTCCTTGCTGGTCTCTGGCCCTTCCACCCTCACATGTTCTGTTGAGCAGGACAGTCATTACATGTGGAACGTGATGTCAAATCCATTAACCCCTTTACTCCAGCTGTGCTTCCCAAAGGTTCCCTGCAGCGTTTATATGTTCTCAGCCCCATTTATCATACTCGGCCCTCAATTCCCGAGAAGAAGATGATTCCTGACCCCAGGAGCAAAGGAGGAGGGTTATGAGAAGTGGACTTTGCCACGTGGGGCAGGGAGGAGCCCTGGGAGGCTGGCTTACACTCCACGGAGGGCTGAGAGGGCCCCTGGGAAGGCAGAAGCCTCCAGAACAACTTTCCTTAAGGCATCCTGGATCCATAAAAAAATGGACCTTCAGAGCCCAGGCACTAGTCCAGGAGTTGGCAAGCTACGGCCCACTGCTTGGCCCCTATTTCTGTAAATAAATTTTTATTGGTGCACACACCCATACCCATTTGTGGTCTATTGTCTGCAACTATTAAGTGACAAGGACAGGGCTGTCTTGCTGTGACAGAGGCTGTAAGGCCTCCAAAGCCTAAAATACTACTTGGCCCTTCAGAGACAATCTTGATGATCCCTGCTCCAGTCTAAGCCCCACATTTCACTGAGGAGAAGACTGAAGGTCAGAGAGCAGGGCTCTCTTGCTCAGGGTCCCACAGAGAGTTTGTGGCAGAGCCTTGAACACTCAGAACTTGAGTCCTCAAGTGCATATTCTGGCCTCTTGGACACACACTTGAGGACTCACTGCCCACATCATCAACAGAACTAGGTTACATGGAGCCCTATGAAGCTCAGATGTGAGGGTGTGGGGTCACACAGCACCACCAACGGGACCTGCACGGGCCGCGGGCAGGGTCAGCTGCTGTGGCCAAGGGAAGTGGAGGAGTTCTGTCCTGAGAGCCCCAGATAGAAATCACCAAGAAGCATCTGCCCCTCAAAAGAAAGGATCCAGACTTTCCGAGTGACCCAGGGGTTGGGAGTCTATCTGCCCGTGCAGGGGGCAGAGGTTCGATCCCTGGTTCAGGAGGATTCCACATGCAGTCGGGGCAACTGGGCCTGTGCACGACTACTGAGCCCACACTCTAGAGCCCACGGCCCTCATCTACTGAAGCCCAAGCACCCTAGAACCTGTGCCCCGCAACAAGAGAGGCCACCACAACGAGAAGCCCGTGTCCTGCCACTGGAGAGTGGCTGCCACTCGCTGCAACTAGAGAAAGCCCGTGCACCACAACGAAGACACAGTACAGCCAAAAATAAACACACACATTTTAATAAATGCTAGCTCATCTTATTAAAAACAAGAGGACCCCCCTCTCTGTATTGCAGCCTTAGCAAGAGGAACAGTGGAACAGGCAGGGTGCCACCGGGTCCAGTTTGTGGGAGAGGACAAAATGATGGGCCCACGGAGGTCTGCAGAGGAGTCTGGACTGGTGTGGGCTCTTGATCTCAGAAACATGCCCCACCCCAACTGCCTTCCAGAAGGACAGAGACCCATCCAAGAAAAAAAGCTGCATCGGGAAGGATCCAGATTGATGAGGGCGGGAAACTGGGGGTGAGAAGATGGTTCAGAAACTAGAAAAGCAGCCATCTAGAAGCGGCAGCTCTTAGGCTGTGGAGGTGGCTACATGCGGCATTTATAAGAGAATTATTTTTTTTAAAAAAACACTTACTTAATTATTAACTTATTTGGCTGCACCAGGTCTTAGCTGTGGCACACAGGATCTTTAGGTACAGCATGTGAACTCATGGTTGTGGCATGTGGGATCTAGTTCCCTGACCAGGGATGGAACTCAGGCCCCCTGCATTGGGAACGCAGCGTCTTAGCCGCTGGACCACCAGGGAAGTCCCTACACAGAGCATTTTAATGCTTCAAGGGAACTGCTGGAGGAGGGAGCTCCCAAGTGGGCGATACAGAGATGTGCTCTTACCCACTCCCTTTCCCTCTGGGAACCTGTCCTAAAAGCAGAGCAAAGGCTGTCAACAAAAACAACAAAGAAGGACAGACTGGGCCCCATATGAACATACTGTAAAAATATGAAAAGTAACTGAATAACACATAACCACACAAAAATATATCCACAGAACAGATGAAACTGATAATCTGACATTATAAATTAACCTAAAAGAGCAACATTTAGAAACTTTGAAAGAGCAGCATAAATTAGAAACAGAAAGTTAAGAATTTGGGTAAGCAACAGGAGTTCAATGAAGAACTGACAAAACATAGGAAAGAACAGGAAAAAAGAAATTTTAAAAACCATTTTAGAAATAAAGACTAAAACATAGCGACAAGCAGACACCATGGAAAGTGTGGTGATGGAAATAAGAAAGGAGAAAAAATTTAAATCAAAAAGAGACAAAAAGAATTTGAGAGAAAATAACAGAGAGAGAATATAGGTAAAGAAGTTGCAATTTATGTGAAAAAGGAGTTCCTGGAGAGAGAGCACCATAGAACAGAACAAATCTTAAAAACTCTAATTCACAAAAAATTTACTGGGATAAAAGAAGTCTTATTATGTAAATGGTACAGAGTAAAACAACTAGATTTTAAAGATAAATGAAAAATATCTTTGGGTTACCCAAGAAAAAGAACAACCCGCTGACTATGCATCCCAATTTGTTTCAGGACAGCCTTGGTTTATTTCTGTGGTCCAGGCACACTTATTAATAGAGTCCCTTTTCTCTCCCCAAAGTCACTAGATTATACAAGAAAAAGAAAATTAGACTGGCAATAGTTTTTGACAGCAAAACTTCATACCAGCACACGAGTCAGCATATTTAAGATTTTCATGGAAGGAAAATGTGAGCTAAGGATTTTATATCAGCAAAATGACAAAAGTATTACCCAAAAAGGGTATTGTGAGTTATGCATGTGTGAGAACTTAGGGTATATTGTGTCCATGAACACTTTCTGAGGATTCTACTAGAGAACGAGCTTCAGAAAACAAAAAACCATAGGAGAAACTGGCATAAGAAGGTAAAAGGTGTTTCTAGTGTGTTGAGATGAAACTTTCACCTGTTTAGAGAAACTGAAGTTTTAGTTAGGACAGAGGAGTTGGATGATTTTCTTTAAATGTTATTTTCAGCTTCAGATTCCAAGGAAATTCCTTTTGATACCTGTTCCTCTCCACATCTGATCTGAAACATTTCACTATATCTTTCGTTATTGTTAAAAGCATACATCCCTAAAGCACCCCGGTTGTTCACCCAAGACTGCCAGCAAGAAACAGCTATGACTTTCAAATCATAAGATTAAAAGCTGTGCCCACTTTAATTCTATCTCAGGAAAAAGTCTCACCACCCTGTCCATCTCCCTAAGAGCCTCTGGACTAGGAGATTTGTAGGACAGCTCACATTCTGCAAACCAGTTAATTTATCCCCTGTCCCAGTTCTTTAAGGACCAATTCACAAGTTGCATGAAAGAAACATGAATGCTGTCTTTTCTTGGGAAAGCAGTAAATAAAACATGGACCATCTTTGGAGTGGGTAAAGGACTCCTTCTTTTAGTTCTTTTAGCCCATGACTAGAAAGTGGGATTCAGCTCCTCTAGTCCCAATACTAATAGTAAAACATATTAATTTGTAATAATATGGCAGACAAACCTAAACACAAAACACTTCAAAATCAGATTCGACTAATTCTATATCAAGTGTTTTGCTGAAAAATTTTGTTTTTTTTTTTTCAAGACACTATAACTACAGAGATAAAGCACAGATGCAAACATGAAGTTTTGCAATACCCAGAGAATAAACTAGTACATACTGTAAAATATCCATTAAAATTATGTGTGTCTAACAGAGGTTAAATGTGTTAAGTGTCAGGTTTGCATGGAAAGAGAGGCAGGTTTTGGAGGTGCCAGGATGGGCAGGTTCAGACCAGCAGGAAAAGAACCTTTGAAAGTGAGAAAGAAGTGGGGCTTCTTGCTGCTGGTGGGCAAAGGCGCATGTGCAAGCGTCAGGCTGGGAGGGGTAATCTGTTATATGAGTAGAAGAATGAAGCTTTCCCATGGCCTAACCATAGGGCCCGGTGGGACCTGACTTTCAGGGAGGTTCAGCTCCTGCCTTGGTGACCAATGCCCACCCCTGTGTATTTCCTTCTTTGCCCTTCTGGAGGCAAGGGGAGTGGTGGTTATCTATTAATGTTCTGTGCCACCTTATCTCAACAACAGCGGCATATGAGTCTGACTTAAGGATGAATTTTTAGCAAGAGGAAGGGGAAGGGGGGTCTCAGGCACCACGTAACACCTGGCATACAGTAGATGCTCAATAAACACCTGCAGAATGAATCAGATGAATGAAGCCCTCTTGGCAAAGGTCTCAGGAAGCCTAGGCTGTGAAGCCAGTAGGCCAAGGACCCAGGTCCAGGCTGACAGCCCCGAGAGGGTGGGGGCCACCAGGCACCTTACTTGTTGTACAACACAATGTCTGGCTTCCAGATCTTCTGCGCAGGGACACGCATGAATTCGGCCCCGTCGTAGTCGGATGGGTTCCACTTCAGCTTGTAGTCGTTCCAGATCTGGGGGGAGGAGGCGGAGAAGGACCAGCGTGGTTTTACTTCTCTTGACACCACCCATCTTGGTGACCTCCCACCTCTGCCGCACATCAGAGCCACCTCCGTGATGAAGACCACACTGGCCCAGTTCCTCCTGTGGGTGCTAGTCACGGGGCAGCACTGGGCTGGTGCTGGCTGCCGGGGGCCGCTGCCTCCGTGATCATTGGTTAGGACCATTAGGGCTTTCTC
The DNA here is from genome assembly GCF_033118175.1 of Dama dama. Classification (NCBI taxonomy): domain Eukaryota; kingdom Metazoa; phylum Chordata; class Mammalia; order Artiodactyla; family Cervidae; genus Dama; species Dama dama. The sequence goes on from NC_083693.1 coordinate 39,318,195, forward strand.
CAGTCACTTCCAGTGCTAGGTCCAGGTCCCTGCCTTATGCTCCTGCTGTTTACATTCCTAAAATGGCTCAGATATGCCATGAAGCCCTAATAACAGAGTGCTAATGACACACAGAACCGCCTTTCTATCTCCGAGTTGAGCAGGGTTGGCCTCTGAAGGGTTCTGGGGAAGGAGCCATGATCCCACCAGGACCCAAGAAATGTCTGGGTGCAAAGGCTGGGAGAGCTGAGACCTGAGCACCTAAGGAGAGAAAGGACCTTAGGCTGTGGTCAAGGGGCATGTGTGCCACAGTGTGCCCAGTGGGCACCATGCCCAGGCTCCTGGGAAGGAAGGCTGCTGAGCTGAGTGGCTAGTTGGCTGGACTGGTGGAAGAATCAGCCTTAGGTCAGTGAGTTATCTGTCCACGTCTGCACAGAGCTCCCTGGGGAGGACACACGGGAGCTGATTTCTTTGGTCTCAATCTGAACAAGAAAATCCAGAACCCAGCTCCCGCCCTCCTAACTACAACGGCATATGATTCTGACTTAAGCATGAGTTTTTAGCAAGAGGAAGGGAAAGAGGTGTCTCAGGCAGCAGCCTAGAGTCAGAGCTCAGGGCTCCAGGCCTGGGTCTGCGCCATTTTGTGTGAGCATGTGGGGCGGGGCAGTGTCTCTCTCTCTTTCCAGGCTTCAGTCTATTGTCTGTGACTTGAGGGGCTGGACCCTGCAGTCGTTCCAGGAGGGTGTAGGGCAGTGCATGTGACCCCAAGCCCAGGAAGAGATAGACCAGCTAGTCAGTGGACCCCAATCTAGGTCAGCATCTAGGCCCTTTGTTCTCATTCAGGGATAGCAAATAAAACGGTCACCACCAGGGGGCAGCAGGACTCAGGGTCTGGTCACTTACTTGTTTGAGCCACAGGTTAGTCTCCATTATCTGGTTTACTTCATCCTAGAAAGAGAGATTAAAGTAGATGGTGAATTACAAAAACAAGGCTGGTTCTGGGAAAGCCTCTTCCAGAAGCTCCATCCCCCACGGCCACGGCTTGTGGCTCTGACACTCACCACCTTCACCAGCTGAGACATGGACACCTCAAACTGGATGACAACCGGGTCAGACACATTGGCCACTGGCCGGATGATCTCATTGTAATCTTCAAACAGCCGCTCAAACAGGCGATGCTCAGCGTCGGAGGTGCTGACCACTGAGGGAAGTAGCCCCGTCAGATCCTGGGGTAGTCATCACTTTCCCCCTCCCCAGGAACACTATGCACCCACAGCCTCCCCTCTACTTGCTGGGGGTACTCTCCGGAACGCCAGACTTTCAGACTAGTCCCGCTCCTTCAAGTTTACAGTCGAGGAAACTGAGGCCCAAGACAGAAGGGATTCCATCAGATCACACACATTCAGTGACAGGCACAGTGGTTACAAGCATAGGCTCTGAATTTGGACAGATCTGGTGCAAATCCTGCTTAACCTCTCAGGGCTGGCATGTTGTAAAAGCTCAAGAACCATCATGATTATCTTTGTTCCTACAGGGCAGGGGTTGATACAAATGCAGTCTGCCAGGGTACAGCCACAATGGAGAGATGACCAGTTCACTCCCAAGGCAGGGGCACCCCAGGGTCAGAGGGAGACGGCAGCCCAGGTCTGGGACTCCCCTTCTTCCCACCCAACCCCTTGCAGGGGTTTGGCCATCAAACCTCTTAGACGCCAGGTGCCTACATGGCTCCCATGATCTCAGAGTGTGACCCACGGTCCCTGATAATGATGTCTTCACATCTTGATCAAAGACCCTTCTCTCTCTGAAACCCTTGGGGACCCCCTTTGTTTATAAGCCACACCCCAGGCATTCTGAGTCAGCTGTCTTTTGCTTCCCACTTACAGATCTGGGAGAAATCTGGGGAGGGATGAGGGGAATCCTTGGTGAAGTTCAACCCAACTTCTCCAGGGATTTTGACTGCCCTCCCCGCTCCGCCCGGCACATAAAGACCGGGCCACAGTCAGGAGCTCCGTGTGGAGCGGACGGCGCTCTGAGTAGTGGGGGCCTCAGCCCTGGAAGGCAGGATCAGCCTTCCGAGTGCATGGTCACAACGTGGTCTCCCAACCGACGTCCAGCTCAGCTGCAGGGACCGCCGTCAGCCCTGCCAAATCCGTCGCCCCTCGTATCTACCACCCCGCGCAGGACACTCAAAAAGTTTTCTGGCGTCGTCGGGTCTGGGACAGCATTTCCCTAACAGGCTCCTCTCAGAGACCGCGCGGAAGGCGGGGAGGCGCCAGGAGCGCCTGAGAGGCGAGGACAAAGAGGCGAGGCTAGCGCCCTGAAACGACTCCCCTCTGCTCCAGGTGGCCTTGGTCAAGCCTTTAGACCTCTCTGGCCTCAGCTTCCCCATCTATTCGTAAAACGAGGAGGTGGGCGGGATGCGGACAGTGGAACCCGCGGCCTGGGCGCGCGAGTCCGGTACCCAGTGCGCCAAGCAGGACGACTGGCAGGTCTGGGACTCGAATCTGTAGCCCCGGGCTGGGGAAGGAAGGCCCCCGGTGCGGGCCCTCCCCGCGCCTCCGGGCTGCGCCCAGAAGACTCTCAAGAATGTGGGAGTCGAGGGGGAAACACGCACGCACCCACCCACCTCGCCGCCGGGTCGGAGCCAGACCACACAGGGTGCGGGGCCCCGGCCACGACGCCCTTGTCCCTGCCTCTCCGCGCTGCGCTCGGGGCCGCAACCCCTACGGACCCTGGGTCCCGGCTCGGTCCTCCGGGTCTCCGTGGCCCGCGCCCGTACCTGGCAGCAGCAGCAGCAGCAGCAGCGGCACAGCAGGGAGCGGCGAGAGCTTCGCGGAGCGAACACCGCGCGGCTGGGCGTCCATGGCGGGTCGGCCCTCCGGCCGGCGGCTCCGCGCGGACGGGGCGGGCGGGGCGGAGCGGAGCCGAACAATCCGGAGCCGGCGGGGCGGTGGCGGAGACAGACCCGCGCGGCCAGGCGCGCAGCGCAGCCGCCCCTCTCGGAGTCGGACCCGGACCCGGCGCGCTGAGCCCCGGCTGCCCCACCCACAGCCTCGGCTTGGCCTTGCCCGCCCCCGCGCGGTTCCGGAGCCTCTAACCCGAGAGAGGTGCTCCTGGAAGGAGGACCCGCGGGCGCCAGTGCGCTGTGCTGAGCGCGCTCTCCCCTGGCTCTGTGGTCGGTGCCGCCCACGGACAGACGGCTCCGCGCCGGGCCAATCGGAGCAGGTCCTGACCGACCACGGGGAAGAATAGGGGCCGCATCTCTGTCCCGGGCTTCCTGGGTGAGTGTGGGTCTCCCCCATCCCCGGGGCTGGGGACCATCGGGCTAGACGGACGGTCGTCTGTCTGCCTGGAAGGCTCTAGCATACCTTCAAGACGAGGGCTCAGAATTTTGAATTTTGACACTATTAAGTAATTGTTCAATATTTTAGGAGTGATAATGGTAACTGTTTTTTTTTTAAGAGTCCTTATAGTTTACCACGAAGGAGAGGGTGTGAGTTCGTTGAAACAGTATTGACCCTGAGCTGGGAGTTTGTTATCCTATTCTACTATACATATTTTTACAACGTCCCTTGATGAAAAAGTAAAACAAGAGAAAGAAATAACAAAAATGAGGCTTGGAGATGGAGCCAGCATAGAGAGCACTGTGTTTTCCTGCCCGGGAACCCTGCAGAATCTCCACTGCCCACCGGCCCATCTGCACCCCTGGGCGCTCCAGGACGGTTGTGTGATCAAGAGACATCCCTGGGGCCCCTTGGCCTGTCTGACCCCCCCACTGGGAGTGCGGCAGGGTAGCTGCAGGCTTGCTTGCAGTCCCTTTAGCACGGGACAGGTGAGTCACCTTTATTATTTCCAGAATGGTCTGCCTACCCACATTAAAACCAAACCAAAGGAAACATTTTACAAGACTCAGAAAATGTTTGTAAGAATTGGGACTTACTGTCAGGCCCCTCATTTAGAGCATTCTCCTTGTCCTGGCAAGAAGCCCTTTATTTGAAAAATATTGCAAATCACGTATCCACCAAAGGACTTGTATCCAGAACATCTAAAATAGCCTCAACACTCAAAAGTAGGGACTTCTCTGGTGGTCCAGTGGTTAAAAAGTCACCTTGCAATGCAGGGGACGCCGTTCAATCCCTGTTCAGGGAACTAAGATCCCACATCAGGGAGCAACTAAGCTGGGACCACAGAGTCTGTGCGCTGCAGTGAAAGATTCCGTGTGTTGCAACTAAGACTTGATGCAGCCCAATAAATACTTTTTTTAAAAAAGATTATCTTCCTTATTAAAAAAAAAACCAAAACCTCAAAAGCAGGAATGGATGAGTATGAGGGATCTTATTAGAGTGATGCCAGTGTTCTAAAACTGAGTTACAGTGATAAACTCCTCAAACTCATTAAATTGTACACTTAAATGGGTGGATTTTGTGATACATAAAGTGTAAAGTGAAAGTGTTAGTCACTCAGTCGTCTCTGACTCTTAGCAACCCCATGGACAGTAGCCTGCCAGGCTCCTCTGTTCATGGGATTCTCCAGGCAAGAATACTAGAGTGGGTTGCCATTTCCTCCTCCTGGGGATCTTCCCGACCCAGGGATTGAACCCAGATCGCCATCATTGCAGACAGATTCTTTCCTGTCTGAGCCACCAGGAATACCCAATACATAAATTATACCCAAATAGTTGTAAGATCTCAGCAGTAAGAAAACTAAAATGCTAAAATGTTAAAAAACTAAATGTAAAAAAACTAAAACTAAAATGTTAAAAATAAGCAAAAGAGTTAAATAGCCACTTGACCAAAAAAGGCAAAAAACTCATGAAAAGATGTCAAACATCGCTAGCCATTGGGAAAGTTAAAGTTAAACATACTCTCCCCATATGTGAAAGTTGAACTATAAAGAAAGTTGAGCACTGAAGAACTAATGCTTTCAAACTCTGGTGCTAGAGAAGACTCTTGAGAGTGCCTTGGACTGCAAGGAGATCAAAACAGTCAATCCTAAAGGAAATAAGCCCTGAATAGTCATTGGAAGGACTGATGCTGAAGCTAAAGCTCCAATATCCTGGATACCTAATGCGAAGAGCTGACTCATTGGAACAGACCCCGATGCTGGGAAAGATTGAAGGCAGAAGGAGAAGAGGGTGGCAGAGGATGAGATGGTTAGATAGCATCACCAATTCAATGGACATGAATTTGCCCAAACTCTGGGAGATAGTGGAGGACAGAGGAGCCTGATGTGCTATAGTCCTTGAGGTCACAAAGAGTGAGACACAATTTAGTGACTGAACAACAACAACCCCATGTAACCCACAAATCACATTCCTGAGTATTTATCTCAAGAAATGAAAACTTTTGATCACACAAAATCCTATAAGTGAATGCTTATAGTAAGGCTATTGATAATTGCCCCAAATTGATAACAACCTAAAATGTGCTTCAACATCCATATGATGGCTGCAAAAGAACAAATTATTGGTACCCTCACCAACTTAGATGTATCTCAAAGGCATCATGCTGAATGAAAGAAGTCACTCTCCAGAGGAAGGGATTCTTGAAGAGACTAAACTGTAGTGGAGAAAAGCTCAGTGGTTGCTGGGGGTTAGGGGTGGAGGGACACGTGACCATAAAGGAGTAGCCGGTGGGAACTGTTTTGGGTGATGAGTGTCTCCTGTATCCTGATTACATAAATCTGTGTGTGTGTTGGGCTTCCCCGGTAGCTCAGTGGTAAAGAGTCACCTGCCTTGTCATGCAGCAGCCTCAGGAGATGGGGTTTGATTCCTGAATCCATGACTGAAGTGACTTACCATGCACATGTGTGTACTGGTTGCTCAGTTGTGTCTGAGTCTCGTGACCCCATAGACTGCATTCTGCCAGGCTCCTCTGTCCATGGAATTCTCCAGGCAAGAATACTGGGGTGGGTAGTCATTTCCTTCTCAAGGGGATCTTCCCGACTCAGGGATTGAACCCTGGTCTACCTGCATTGCAGGTAGATTCTTTACCATCTGAGCCACCAGACATGAATCTATACATGTGTTAAACTTAACAAAACATTACATAAAAGTCAGTTTTATTGTATAATTTTTAAAATAGATTTTTAAAAAATCTCCTCCTCCATTCCACAAATATTTTGAGTGCCTACTACAGGCCAGGCACTGTGCAAGAGATAATATGTAGGGGAAGCCAATCAGAACATCAGTGAAGGAGACACACTTGACCCAGGCAGGATGAAAAACAGAACGTGACCAGGGCTGGGGAGCGTGGAGGAGACAGCCATTCCTTTCAGGTGGGGAACCACGGAGAGGCTCAGAGGAGGGTGCAGGAAGGAGGAATAGGAGCCATGTATTCATTCAACAAACATTTATTGAGCCCCTACGGTGTGCTGAGCTCTGTCCTGTGGGGATATCACAGCAAACACAAAGGTCTAGGTCCCCACTGTCACAGAGTTCACACTCTAGTGAGTGAGAGGTGGACAATAAACACTCTAATGAGAGCCTTGGGTGCTGAGGGGCACTGGAGGAAGGTGGTGGGGTAACACGGCTGTGGGGGAGAATGCTTTGGAATGAAGGGCTGAGGGAGGCCTCTGGGGGAGGTGGCCTTGGACAAATGACGGGTGGAGCAGAGCCCTGAATGATGCAGCCGTTTGGAGAGCTTCCGAGGCATCCAGAGAAGCAGGTGTTGGTAGAATGTACAGCAAAGGCAGGGGCTCTAAGCTGGGAAGATACTGAAGCACGTGAGGGACTAAAAGAAGGCCAGTGAACCTCGTGGATAGGTGGAGTGGAGAGAGATGGAGTGAGAGGTAGGCCGGGATGCAGGTAAGATGCCAATGTTATGCTCATCTTTATCTGCACTGTCTGCTGGGGAAGGAAGATAGGCCAGAATTAAGGTGTCCAAAGACCCTCCTGCTGGGGGTTTCCTGGGGTTCCTCCAAGGCCTTCAGAGAGGACATTCTTTCCTCATTCTTGCTGCTCCCCCACCTCCCTCCACGGCTATGGCTGTTGGATGAGGCTGATGTCTTATGGACTCATTTATTTAGGGCTTCATCTGCCGTGACCCAGAAGGAAGCGGCAAACTGTCCACCTGGTCAGTCACAGCATCTCACCCCACATCCTGGGGGCCTCAGACATGCGGGGCAGCCTAGGGCTCTTCAGAAGGCGTGTGGGTCTGGAAGAGGGGAGGTAGGAAGAGCCCCACAGTGCCGAGCACACACACAACCACGAACACCCACAGAAACAGCCGGTCCACCACCATGGCCACGTACTTCCAGTCCTCGATGACCTGTGGGCAGACAGAGGGGCCGGTTACAGGGCCCGAGTGAGGGGGGTCCTGTTTTCCCTCTTCCCCCTGAGTCGGGGCCCCACTCTCTGGCCAGGGACCCTGCAGGCCACTTAGTACTTGGAGGGCAAGTTCTGAGTCTGAGGCTGGTCTTTCAGCCGAGAACCTGTGTGCCTCTCGGGTCCTCAGTCCACCCCTACACACGCCTATCTCAATCCACCCCTCCTCCATGGCATCATGGAGCCACTGGGAGCTGGGCTGTATATGAAGGTTAGGAGGAAGGGGTTATCGATGCCACACATGCGATTCGAAACCAAACTCGATTACACATAAGGGGGGCAGGACCTGAGGCTCACAAGGCCCCTGCTCTCATTTCCACCCCAAGCCCATTGTCTGAGCTGGCTTCACCCAAAGGAAGATTTGGGGTGCACTGAGCTGAGAGGGGGCTGGGCAGTGGGGCCTGCAGGACAGCTGGAAATCCTGCTGTTTAATTTGCTCAATTCCGTTAACAGCAGATTGTCTGCTAGTTCCTCTAAACAAGACCCATCTCCTTCTAGTCATCTAGGTTTCTCTCCTCCACCCTCCTGCCCTTCCCCCAGCTCCCCGCCCCCACCCCAATGCTCTGTGTGGTTCTTCTCAGACTCAGCTGTGGGATAAAGGATTGGCAGGAACCTGACTGGCCTCCTGAGGTGCAACCACAGATGTGCCTGCCTCCCTGGCCTGGGGGAGATGCCCCCAGAGAGACCCAGCCTCCTGCTCTTCCTCCCCCACCTCTGCTTTCACAGCCCACCCTGTCTGGATCCTTCTGCATGCGAACTTGCTCTGGTGGAGAGTGGCTGGATTGGCAGAATTCAGCAGAGGCTCTGGAGCTGGAAATTCGGGCAGCAATGGGCAGGCTGGTGTCAGTGACCCAATTTGTCAGAGCCCTGGTCAGCAGTGGGCATCTACCCTTCAGGACGACCGCTGGTCAACCAGTCCCACACCCCCAACCAAACACAGCCACTGCAGAAACCTCACACTCTTCACATGGGGCTCTTGGGTTTCTTTTTGAAAGCCCTAAGTGCCAACGACTCTGTGTGTGTGTACGCGCCTCTCCCCCTCTTTTTATATTTCTGCACTATTTATAGTGACCTGTTAATCACCAGGGAGGGTGAAAGTGCTGAAGATGAGAAGCAGCCCAGGCTGGCTTAGGGGCAAGCAAGCACGCTCTGGAAGGGAAGAAAGCCTCTTTTCTCCAGCTAGGCGCGAGAAAGTCGATCAACAAATAAGGCCACCATGTGTCAGTTCAGGGCAAGGCACTGCAAGAAATGTTAATGACGTCAGAAAGATCTGAGTGCGGACCTGGACTCTGCTCTGTGCCAGCTGTGTAACCTTGGGCAAGTCAGTGAGCCTCTCTGGACCTACTTTTCTCTATTGTAAAATGGGAGTTTGAATAAATGCCACAGTAAATACCGCTAACTCTCACAGGTTCCTGGGAGAGTTAGCGGTAACGTCTATCAGGTCCTGGCAGAGCGCCTGATGTGTGGTTGGAGCTCAGCGAACACAGGCCATTATGTTATGGTAACCACGGGTCATGCCTGGCTCCTTCCCACAAGATGCTTTTAATTAACTGAGTTAGAAACAGGAGGAGGTCTAGAGGAGGGGCTAGAGGGTGGTGAGACCTTTAGAAGAGAGAGCTCAGGGTGGGGGCCCGGCTCAGCCACGGATGCAGGAGACTAGCTTCTCACCCTGTGTCTACACAGGAACTGGCAGGGATCTGGTTAAAAATGCAACCCTTGGACTGCCTCCCACAGCCGTCCCGGCTCAGTCAGAACAGGTGGCCCCAAAAGCTGTATTTTGAAAAGTTGCCCAAGTGGTTCCTAATTAGCCAGCAAGGCCCCAGGCTGCATATGAACATTTGGGAGTCAATGAATTAGGTGATGCTGAGCTACTGAATGGTTCTGAACTAAAGCAAGCGTAATTCAATCCACTTTTTAGAAAGTGGAATCTGATCATTCTATGGAGCTGTGCGATTCTCAAACTGGACTGAGCCTAGGCATCCACTGGGGATCCGGTGAAAATGCAGCTGCTGAGCCACCAGGTCTGGGATGGCGGTGGGAAGACTGGGGGCAGGCAGTTGAGCTGCAGGCTCTCTAACTAGCTCCCAGGCCAGGCTGGTGCGGTTGGTCCAAGGACCACACTCCGAGGACAAGGGTATAGAAGAGCTTGTGTCCTATATTCCGCTTGTTAGCAAAGCTTTTTCACAGGGTAATTTTGGAGCTTTCCACCCTGTTCTTTTCTCTCGGCACTAACTAATGGAGTCCCAGAACTGTCCCTTGAGAATAAGGCTCGTGAAAAGGAATTGCAGGAAGGTAAGAACATGGAGCGGAGAAGGCAAATGGCACCCCACTCCAGTACTCTTGCCTGGAAAATCCCATGGATGGAGGAGCCTGGTAGGCTGTGGTCCATGGGGTCTCACAGAGTCGGACATGATTGAAGTGACTTAGCCGCAGCAGCAAGAACATGGAGATGCCCTCGTTTTTCCCGGGGAAGCTGCATGTTGTATCATAAAAAAATTCGTTCAAAGAATCTTATCTGATAAGGTGTTAAGATGTGAACATTCACAAGACTCTGAAACTTGTTCTCCTGCCTGGTTTGGAAAATTTCTAACTGTTACCATTACGTTCTGTGTTTAGCTGTCATAAAATTGTCCTCTGAAGCGTGACTTGTTCAGTGGAATTGATTGAGATGCCTGAGCTCTAGAACTCATTGCTCTGTCCTGTGAAAATAAGCTTAACCTCTTTTTTGGAAATCTGTAATTGTAGTCACCCTAGTTGATAATTTATTACCCTGGTAGCAATAATATTTGAAAGGATAGTTCTACACTCCAAAAAGCTATAAATGTTTGCGTTGCTTCTTCACAAGCCTGACAAGCATGGGAGTGGAGATCCTGGGTGCCCTGGCCCACCTGTGTCCCTAAAGGCTGCAGAATCATTTTCCAGCCCATGGACAGCCTCCCACTTCCTGCCTGCTTCTCCTCTCTGCTCTGCCCCAGGGCTTCCTCCTGCACCAAAGCTGCTTGCTCCACAGCCAGCTGGCGTCACCAGGAAGTGCAGGGGAGTTAATGCCCCAGGGCTACTCGAGCCACGGGGGATGGGAGTGATGGGCAAATACCCTTTTCCCTCCCAGGGGATAATTCTGAGGCATGCTCCCACGTTTCTGCAGGGGGTGTCTGATGCCCCAGAGCCCATAGCAGTTTCCTGCTCACTGATACCCACTCTGGCTCTCCTCCTTTCCCCGTCTCACTTTCTCCACTTCCTTAACGTGCTTCGTGGGATCACTTTTCAGAAAAAAAAAAACTACCTCTGCCTAGGTCCTTATATCAAGCTCTGCTTTTGGGGAACCCAAAACAAACTAAAAAGGACCATTGATACTTCCTTCCTCTCCCTGGAAGCACAAAACTAAAAACTCATCTTAGCTTTCGATTTCTTATTCAAGCAAAGAATCTGAGAGCCTTTGTCTCATGAATTAACTTCAGGAAATGGGAAACTGACTGTAGAGTCCAAACCTCTTCCATTGGGCGGGTGTTGGGGGCTGGGCTAGCAACTTACACTCTGGTCCAGATCGTCACTCTTCATGTGCTGGGCAATGAAGCTGACTCCCTCTAAAGCCTCCTGCACATCCTGCCTGAACCTCCCAGAAGACCTCAGCCGGAAATCTCTGGGGATACCCGCTGAGTCTGAGGCCACTGGAGACTTGGGAGCCGCCAGGCCAGGGTTCACAAAGTACATGGAGTTCCCATAGAGGTTGGACGAGCTGGTGGGGCCCATGGCCAAGGTGGTGGTGGTGGTGGCCTCAGACTTGGTCAGGCGAGCCTGGCTGGACTGGGGGACCCTGGAGGGGCTGCTGTCGGGGCGCTTCATGAAGAGGAAGGTGGGGAGCTTGTGTAGGAAGCAGCGCTTGACCCAGGGCGCCATGGTGTGGGTGCTAGGTGAGCGGTGGTGCACGTTGAGCACGCAGACACTGGTGACGATGGAGAAGGTGACCAGCACCATGGTGAACATGAGGTACTTGCCGATGAGCGGCACGTTGAGGGAGGTGGGCGGCACGATCTTGGAGATGAGCAGCAGGAAAACGGTGAGAGCCAGCAGCACGGAAATGCACAGTGTCATCTTCTCGCCACAGTCGGATGGCAGATAGAAGACGAGGATAGCCAGGGAGGTGATGAGCACGCAGGGGATGATGAGGTTGATGGTGTAGAAGAGCGGCTTGCGCTTGATGATGAAGTCATAAGTCACGTCCACATAGCTGGGGTCCTGCGGGTTCACTGTCCTTCGCCCAGGGAGGGCGACTATGTCCCATTCGCCACTGGGGGTGAAGTCATCCATGCTGGCCGAGGGCGTCTTGAGGACCATGTCAATCTCTGTGTGGTCATATGTCCAGGAGCGGAACTTGAGGGTGCAGTTCTGCTGGTCAAAGGGGAAGTGCTTCACCTCGATCTTGCAGGCGCTCTTGCAGATGGCAGGGGGCAGCCACAGGACACTGCCATTGGAGCGGACCACCACGTTGGTATAGAGAGACACCTCGTAGGTCCCGTCGGCACTGGGGGCAGGGGCAAGGCATGGAGGAGAACATCATGAAACACATAGATGATGTCTGGCTGTTGTTAGAACTGGCCAAAGAGCCCTGTGGATTATTTCTCACTAGTCACTCTTCCAAACCCTCATGCTCTCACTGGAAAGGCCTGCTTTAATTGGCAGTTGCACAGCAGAGAGAGACCCTGCCATGAAGCAGCCTAAAGGCTTTATGTAGATGAGCTCATTTAAGCCTCACAACAGTCCAATGAAGTAGGTATTATTAATATTATTGTCCCCATTTTACAGATGGGAAAACCAAGGTTCAGAGAAATCAGCTGCCTTCAAGTTCAGAAAACTACTAAGCAGTATGGCTAAGATTTGAAGTCAGGTCTTTCTGTTTTTATACCACCTACTCATAATCATTTCATGCTTTTGTTGGTACTAGGACCTGGGAAGTCTGTTTAGCCCCCTCCACCTACCTGAAATATGTATGCATATCAAGTCAGTGCTACACAAACAAAGCAACTGACAGTCAAAAAGACGGTATGGAGGACAGAAAGAGCCCTGGACTCAGGGTCAGAAGGTTGGCCCTGGTGCCAGCAGGGCCTGAGTCCTAAGATCCTTCCCATCTCTTGGTCTCCAATTCCTCTCTGTAACTGAGGGTGCTGGCTCTGTGCATCTCTAATTCCTCTTGTACCCTGACAGCCCAGAAGTCTGGCTGAAGCCCAGGACTGGAGGACCCCCAGGCTTGGCCCTCACCACTGGCCATCCCTCTCACTTACTTGTTGTAAAGCACGATGTCAGGCAGCCAGACGCGATTTGCAGGGATCCTCAGGATGTTCACACCCTCATAGCGGGAGCTGTTCCAGGCCAGGCGGTAGTCTGTCCATTCCTGAGCAGACAGGCAAGGCCCCGTCACTTGTAGGTCCCTCGCCGCCAAGGGGCAGCCCTGGAGGAAACGTCTCCTTGGGCCGGGGACCCTGCAGGGCACTTACCTGTTTCAGCCAGATGTTGGTGGTCATGATCTGCTCTCGCTCATTCTGGGGAGGGAAATGCCGCTATCAGTTCACCAAGGAGGAGGTGAACAGACCCCACTTTATCAAGCAAAAGGCTGTGGGCTTTGGGGCTATGTGACCAATCACTGACCTAACATCTGTAAAAGGCTCAGAGGTATTTCATAACCAGCGTGCCTGAGACAGAGCTCCTTATCTTCACCCAGACCTGGGCTTCCACTGACATTGCCAAGTCAGTGAATGGCACCCCAGCCACACAATTCCACAAGCCAGTAAGCCTGGCAGTTGTCCCTGATCCCTGGCTCTCTGATCCATCAGTAAGCCCTGTAGATCAACCGGTCCCCAACCATTTTGGTAGCAGGGACCAATTTTGTGGAAGACAATTTTTCCATGGATTGAGGAGGGGGGGATGGTTTCAGGATGATTTAAGTGCATTACATTTATCGTGCACTTTATTTCTATTTTGTGGCAATCTTAGGACATTCCACCTTGACTTTAGGGTTAGGATTTGTGCTCCTATGAGAATCTAATGCTCCTGCTGATCTGACGTGAGGCACAGCTCAGGTGGTAATGGGGGTGATGGGGAACAGCTGAAAATACAGATGAAGCTTTGATTGCTCACTCACCATTCACCTGCTATGCAGCCCAGTTCCTAACAGGCCACAGTACTAGCGTGGGGGGTTGGGGACCCTACACAAGTTCAGACTTGCCTGCTTCTCCCCATCTCCTCTGCCACTATCATCTCTCGGTTCATAGATACTGCATCTTTTCTGAATTCAAGGTTTGTGGCAACTCTGTGTGGAGCATCTTATTGACAGTTTTTCCAACAGCAGTTGCTCACTGTGTGTGTCTATGTCACCTTTTGGTAATTTTTGCAACATTTAAAACTTTTTCATTTTTATATTTGTCCTGGTGATCTGTGATCAGTGATCTTTGATGTTACTACTACAAAAAAAATTATAACTCAGATGATGATTAGCTTTTTTTTTTTTAGCAATAAAGCACTTTAAAATTAAGTTATGTACATTGCATTTTAGACATAATGCTATTGCACACTTAATACAGAATAGTGTAAACATACCTTTTATATGTACTGGGAGACCAAAAAAATCATGTGACTTAATATTCACTATATTGCGGTGGTCTGAAACCAAACCGGAAATATCTCCAAGGTAATATGGCAGTTATGCTCTACAAAGTCAACAGGGACCTTCCAGATTTCTTCTCTACCACATCTAGAATGTGGTCCTCATCTGCATGGTCCACAATGACTACTGCAGCTGCAGCCATTATACCCACATTCTAGGCTCTTGAAGGGTAGACAGAAAGAGGAGAGAGAAGATGCATGTCAATTGTCTTTTCCCCCCAAATGTCTTGTTTTAATTAGAGTATTTAGACCATTTACATTTAGTGTAGTTACTGATATATTTGGGTTTAAACCTACCATCTATCTGTTTTCTGTTTATTCCCTTTCTCTCTTTTCTTGCTTTATTTTGGATTAACTATTATCCATTTCTCCCCTTATTAATGTGATTCTTTTTTTAGTAATTACTCTGGAGACTACAAGATGCATATACTTAACCTTTTAGCACCTCATATAAATTAGTACTTTTATCACTTCTAGAACAAGGCAAGAACTTTAGAACATTTCATCTATGCCCTCTTTACCTTGGGGCTATTGTTATGTATTTAATTCTACATATAATAAAAACCTTGCATGATATATTTTTTATTTTATACTGTCAATATCAGTTCAAATTCACCCATATAATTACCCTTTCTGTTATGCTTCATTCTTTCCTACATTTCTGTGTTTCCATCTGGGATCATTTTTCCTTATGGTTAAAGAACATCCTTTAGTATTGGGTCTTCTTTTATTAAATTCTCTCTCTCTTTTTGTCTGAAAACATCTTTGTTTAACCTTCATTTTTAATTTTTTTTTTTTTTTTACTGGTTGTATACATCTAAGTTTGCAGGTTTTTCTTACAGCATTTAAAAAATGTCATTTAATTTTCTGGCTTCCATTTCAGCTGTTAGTTTTATTGTTTCTTCTGACTTGTTTCTCCCTGACTGCTTTTAAGATTTTCTTTGTCTTTGGTGATCAGGAGTTTGTCTATAATGTACCTTGGTAAGATTTTCCTTGTATTTATTCCACATAGGGTTCATAGAGCCTCTTGCACCTATATCTTAATATCTTTAGTCAGTTTTGGAAAATTCTCAGTCAGTATCACTTCAAATGTTGCTTCTGTCTTATTTTTATATCCACTCTTTAAGGAACTCTAGATGCACATGTTAGACCTGACATTTTTATCACATACCATATTATCTTCATTTCTATGTTTACCTTCCTTTTTTCTATCATTTGTCTAGATATTTTCAATTGACCTCTCTTGCTGTTTATTTTCTCTTCTGCCATGACCAATCTGCTATTAAACCCATCTAATACATTTTAAATTCTCTATCACTTTAAGTTTCTTGAACATATTAATGCATGGTATTTTCTTTTTAAGAAAATTTCTTCTGTTTATTTTTAGTAGTGGTAAAAAAACACAGAACATAAATTTTACTGTCATAATGCAAGTTATTTTAAAGTCTATGTCTGATGACTTCAATATCTGATGAATCATCTGTGTGTATTTCCCTTCTTTTATCTCTTGTTTTATCTTTTCTTATTTCATCTTGTCTTATTGCTTTCTTAGTAGGTTTTTATCTGACTTTATCTGCCTCCAGGGAGGACCAACTTTGGCTTTATGGCAGGCAGTCAGAGGAAGGGCAAATCATTTTCATCATCTGTGACTGAACTGGCTCAAAGCAGGTTTTAGTTTTCATGAGAGCTGGTCTGTTCTTGACTCATTTTGATTCTTAGGGATGGTCCTTTCAAGGTTCTCACCAAGGCCCCATCTCCTTGGTGGGGCTCCAATTCCAATTTGTGTCATCTCAGCCCTGCAAGAGTGTCAATGATTCAGCTAGGCTTTCCAACCTCCTAGCCACCACTTTGGATTCAGCTCCCTAGCCCCTTGGCCTAATGTTTGTCTACCAATCATCAAATGAGGGGGAAAGCACCAGAAACTGTCAGGGCTATCTCCTGGGTCCTGGTCTCTCAAATCCTAGCTAAACTCTCCAAGACCTTCAAATTAACTGTGGGGAGGAGAGGCATTTTTGTCTGGCTTTTCTAAATATTCTTGTGAGAAAGTTAATCTGCAACAAGCAACTCTGTCATTAATGGAAGCTGAAAACCTTCATCTGCCTTAAAAAAATTTTTTTAAGTGGAGGTACAATTTACATACTGTGAAAGGCATAGATCTTAAGTGGTACAGTTTGATCAGTTTTAACAAGCATTATCCAGGTAACCCATCTCCTTTCAAGGTATAGAACATTGCTGTCACCCAGGAAGGTCTCTTGTTGTTTAGTCCCATGTCTCAGTCCTCTCTGCTTCCCCAGCAGCTGCCTTCCCAAAGACAGCCCCAGCATTCCCAGAGTGCAATCTCGGAAGGCCTGCTGGCCTTCACATGGCACAAACTCCCTGTTTGCACCCTAGAAACTTCCATCTTTAAACTGGTTATGCCCTTAATCCTTCCTCCTCGAAAACCAAATCCTGAAATACAGTAGGGAAAGTAAGCCCCCAAACCTCATATTTGTTCTATACACAGATTTCGGGATTATGACAGCTCACAGTGCTATGCTCACAGGTGTTGGGGCTGGAGGCTGTGTGCCCTCCTCTTTCTGGTAACTTCTGTTACCCCACAGAGCAGATCTGGGAGGGGCAGCCTGACCCTGGAAACATGGCAAGAGCTGCTTGCCTGTCCTCCCTCACTAGGGCAGCAGCTGGGCTCACCCCATTAAGCAAAAAGCCCTTGGCTGGACAATAACACTCAGACACCAGCCTGGGAGCGGCCTGGCCGGAAGCGCTTATTCCTTCCAGTTGGCCTGCGGAGAGGAGAGGGGCAGAGAGCACAGGCTTTTCACCCCTCCCCCATTCTGGAGCTGTGCTTCCTCCCAGGGGAGGAAGCCAGCCAGTAATTTGGCCAAAGCCTTCGCAAGGGCTAAAGGTCAGAGGGGCTGGCTTTGTGGGGGCCGACTGGGCTAGGGAGAGAGGCTGGGGATAAGAAGGCAGTCGCTGGACCAGAGGAGGTTCAGCCATCTTGGCTGGCTCCTTCCCCTTGCCTGGACACAGTGCCCTACACACTCCGCATGTAAATGCTCCTCTAGGAGCTGCTTTCAGAGGCAGGGTTCCAGACCTGTGCGTGGGGATGTGGAAAGGGCCACAGGGAAGATTAACAATGGGCCATGGTTTTCTCAGGTACCCCCAACTCAGAGACAGCAGAGGGGAGAGAGGGAGCTCCTTGTATCTCAGCCTTCCTCAGTACCCCTACCCAGGTCCCACGTCTACACATGACAACCCTATTCGTGGACTTTATAATCCAGTCTTCATTTCCATACCCACAGTGACTACCCTCATTTATCCAGACCCTCACCCAGTTGGCTAGACCAAAGCAGCAGCTGATTGTGGCCCTGTCCCTACACCCGGGCCTCTGTACCCATCGGTTTCTGTACCCTGATTCCTATTTCTCCCCGATAGGCAGGGGATATGTGAGGTCATCTGTTCAACAGACAGGGGAGATGATAAGGTAGAAGGAAGAGACGCTTATGGCCATGTTGGAGGCCCATCTGTCTGTGGCAGGCCTGTTGGCTGCCTACTCAGTGGTCATTTCACCCTTACAACTTCTTTGTTAATAAAACTATGACTTTGTTAGATATTGCATACTCATGAACTTCATGGGCCCTTCTCTGGCCTCCTAGCCACATACTTTATTATATACTTAGCTGTGCCAGGTCTTAGTTGCATCATGCAGGATCTTTGATCTTCATTGCAACATGTGAGATCTTTAGTTGCAGCATGCAGGATCTAGTTCCCTGACCTGGGATGGAACTCAGGCCCCCTGCATTGGGAGCATGGAGTCTTAGCCACTGGACCACCAGGGAAGTCCCACCACATATTATTAAGTCTTAGCTAACCATGGTAATTCCATTCCTCCAGCCAATAATCAGTGAAAGCTTAGGCATGAGCTGTAGCCCTGGCCATTGGGATGCCCAGAGGTGGGGAGGTCTCTGGGAAAGTCTTCCTCATACTTAAAAAGGTACCCAAAAAAACATTTGGCATTTACTGCCACAGACATTGTCATGTGAAGATTTTATGTTTGGAACCATGGCCGCCATCTTGTGATCATGGTGGGGGGGTGGGGGCAGGAAACAAGAGAATCCCAGAGTCCTGACATCATTGCCAACAACCTAGAATCCTGACATCACTGAATTACTGCATTAACCAACACTGAAATGACTGGTCTGCTCTCTTGTTATGTGATATAACAGATGTCCTTATTGTTTTAGCCACTTATAGTTGGATGCTTTGTTGGTCATCCAACTATGCTTGAAGCCAAAGCATTGTAATTGGTATTGAGGTCATGGATGTGCAGGTGGCTCCAGAGTGTGGAACAAGAGTGCACAAAGTGGGCAAGACCTCTCTAGCAAAGAAAAGAGCAAGTGCAAAGACACAGACAGTAGTTGGGAAAGAAAAATAATAACTTAGAGGCCGAGTCAGGGGTCTCAAAGTTTAGGCAAATTCCTTAATTTTCACATATGGAAAAACATCAGATGAATAACCTTGGGGCACATCTGCCCCCTGTACCTACCACACTGATGAGCTGGGCCAGGGAGAGCTGCAGCTGGATGGAGATGAGCTGGGAGGAGCTGGTGGCTGGGCGGATCAAGTTGTTGTAGCGGGTTTTGTTCAGAAGGTCGTCCATGAGCTTCTCCTCTGCATTGGCCACACGGCAGTCCCCTGGGAAAACACACACAGTCAGATCTGCAGGGTCCTCACACAACAGATGGCAGGGAAAGGGAAAGCTGCAAAGGCCAGGGGACACAGGTGCCCTCAGGGCCAGTCGGAGCAGCTAGGATGCTGGCAGGCCTGCCTCTCCTTGGGGTCTTCCAATTATATTTGTCCAAGACAGAGTTCAGCTCTCTCCCCGCAACCCTACATCTTCCTCTTCCTGTTGCCGCTGACAGTGAATGGCACCTGGGCATCTATTTCTGACCCCTCTCTTGGTTCATCCAAGTGGCCACCCGGTTCTGTCTCTTCCACTTTCCAAGTCACTCAGTCCGTCCTCCTCTCTCCATCTCCCCAGCCCTGATCCTGGCTCACCACCCTGCCCCCAGGCTCTTCCAGGGAGACCTCTTTGCTGGTCTCCCCACCCCAATTCTGCCCCTGCTGCCACGTCCCATAGTGCCAGAGTGGTCTTCCTACAGCTACTGGATCAGAGCCCATCCCTGCCCATAACCTCTCAGAGCTGTAGGCCGAGTTCACATCCCCATGTTTCAGCTTGGCATCCAAAGTCCTGTGCTCCTGGCACCAGCATTACTTCTTCAACCTGATCTTTTTTTACCTCTCCACCTCTATGCCCAGGTGCTCTACATTTCAGCCATATATACTGTTTTTATTTCCCCATGTGACCTTCACTGTCTCACTTCTAAGTCTTCCAGTGCACTCTTCTGCCAGAATAGCCACCAGCCGTCAAATATCTGAGTGTCTTTCTTATGCCAGGCACTGCCTTATGTGCTGGGTATAACAGCCAGCAAAGACCCAGAAATGGCTCCTGCCCTCAGAGAGCCTCCCGTGTAGTGGAGGAGAGACATTACTCAAATGTGAATTTGTGTTCAGAGCTGGGGAGATGGTGATGCTTTCACTAAAAGAGAAAAGGCCTGGGCCAGGGGGCAGTTTCCTGGGTTCAGACTCTGCCCTATAGAGAGGAAGGTGCCTTTGAGACACCAGATGGAGGGGTCCAACTGGCAGTTGGCTCCTGGTCTGGAGCTTAAAGGAGGGGTCTGGGCTCAGAACCACATTTGAGACCCAGTAAAGGCAGCCTCCTGCAAGGAGCCTGAGGTGGTCGTGAGCCCCACTGAACGCTCACAGCCCCAGAGCTGCCCTTTTTCACACCCCACATCTCTTGCCACGTGGCATCTGGGTCTTTGTCCCATCTCCCTCACATGTTTGGGAGTGAAGGTGAGGTTCAGGAACTCCATCATGTTCACTCTGGTGACTTCAGTTCAGGGTAAGTGGGGGAAGGGCTTTGGAAAGAAGGAGCCTCCAAGGAAGGTCAAGGACACCTGAGCAGGAGATCCCAGGGAGAAGGGAAGAGATGAGGGTGTACAGAGGAAATAGTGGGGCAGCAAGAAAGAGGGGGAAAGGATGAGGGAATAAGGAAGGCTGAGGCGGTGGGGGTGGGTCTGCTGGCTCAGCAGGCGCTGCACTGGGATTACATCTCTGGATGTGGCCAGAGGACCCCGAGTGTGAACTGCCCGACAAAGCAAGTCTGAGGTGGACTCCTGGGTGGGAGCTGGGCTGGATGCAAGGCCACAGAGGGGAGCTACCACCCTGCCGGCTCCACACACTTTCCAACTCGTTGCCTATCTGGAGCAGATGCAATATTTAGTGCCTGTGAAAGATGCTCCCAGCGCACCTGCTGCCCACTGTCCCTCCCCCAAACTGCCCCAGGCTGCCCAGAGGGTCCTGTGGATGCCTGGCCTACATTCTGAGCTCTGCCTCTCATTACCCTGGACCCCCTCCCAGAGGCCAGCTGCTGGAAGCCAGTCTGTAGCCCCCCGAGTTGACCCACCATTTCAGCAGGGTATGACTTGCCCAAGTCCATCTGGCATGTCTGGGACAGCTCAGGTCAGAATCTGTAGCTCCTGGCCCCCACCCCTGAAGGGCTGGATCCCACATCTCTGCAGCCCCAGGAGGCTGGTTTACCTGGGTATCTAAGAGACCAGGGCTGCTTGGCAGGCTGGGAGAGACTGTGTTCCAGCTCTGAGCCCCTGGGAGGCTCAGGTTGCTCACCTTTGGGGCTGTCCTGCCTCTCAGGCATTCAGTTGGCCCCCAGGGACCCCTTCCCATCTTGAGGACCAGCTGTGGGCTCCAGAGAAAGCAGTTCCAAAAACCTTAGACCACTTATTCCACTCTGTTTCTTATCTGGGGAAACTGAGACCAAAGAGGGGGAGGAACTTACTCAAGGAGCCCCAGCAAGTCAGAGGCAGAGCCAGGTCTAGGAAGCTCTTTCAGATAGAGCCCCCCTCCCACCCCAATCCCCAACCCCTGGGTCTTCTATCACACCCTTAAGGAGCCTGTCCCTGCAGAAGCCACGGAGGGGTCCAGAGCCAAGTGTGTACTCACGGCTGTGCCTGCATTTGTACGTGTATACGTGCACAGTGTCAGGGGGAGGCGGGGTGGGGGGAGCAGCAAAGGTTGCGGGGGGTTCAAACAATACATGGTTAGGCTTTTCAATCTGCTGCTTTATGCCTGTGAGGCCTGCCAGGTTTAAAAGACAAGGAACAGGCCTCTTACTCCCAGATGACAGGGGTGGCCCAGAAGAGATGAAAGCTTCCCAGACACAGTGGGGGGTCACCTCTGAGCCTTGGGGCCGGCAGAGATACACACAGAGGCCACCACTAGGGGTCAGTCATGACCCAGTGATTCTGAGGAGGAGTGGGCCTGACCTGCCTCTGTCCAGGGCCTGGTCTTCTTAGGCCTTCTCTTCAGGCGTTAACAGTCTGAGAGGGGTGACAGTTTGCGAGGAAGCCATGGCTGGAATTCTAAACTGGGTGAGTGTGTGTACAGTTTGAAAAAGCAGAGCTTATCATTAAAGCTATACTGGAAAAATGGAAAGGCAATAGCTATTGGTTTGTAATACAAGGCCCATAGCTATTGGGGCTTCCCTGATGACTCAGATGGTAAAGAATCTGCCTGCATTGCAGGAGACCCAGGTTCCACCCCTGGATCAGGAAGATCCCCTGGAGAAGGGAATGGCTACCCACTCCAGTATTCTTGCCTGGAGAATTCCATGGACAGAGGATCCTACCAGTCTACAGTCCATGAGTCGCTAACCCTTTCTTTTCACAAACCACAGAAAGTGAAGGGTCACTTTCATAGAATCTTGGCAAGTGGGCATCTGAAAGGCAGAATGATTTTCAGTTGGGGATGTTTGTTCTTAACAGAGGAAGGGAACAAGAGATTTGCATTTATTAAAAGGCAGCTATAGATTTTCCCCCCAAAAGTTGAGGGTTTCAGCTTTTACAAAGAGCTCATATTACCCATAGCTTCTCCAATCATGTGTAAGAATCACCAGTATGCTTGTATAAATGCAGATTCCTGGGCTCCATTTCCAGAAATTCTGACCCTATGAGCCTAGGATGAGGCCCAGGGATGTGTACTGGCGTTTCTGATGCAGGTGGCCCTAGGACCATATTTAAGAAACACTGCAGCTGACAAACTTGAGTCCCCAAGTATGTAGTCAGGGCATATGCTATCCATAGAACAGACAGGGAAACGGAGGCTCAGAGAGGGTCAGTGAGCAAGTGGTGACAGAGCCAGGACACACACATGGAGTGCAGATATCATCTCTGGTCAGAGCTCCACTTCCCAAGAGGAACCTTGCACGTCCCCCCATCCTCTTCCAGCACCCTCTGGTATATCTCTGTCCAAGAAAGATACAGCCCTGGTCCTCAGGGCTGATTAGAGCCGGAAGGACAAGCTTGGGCTGGAGGGTAGGAACTGAGAGTCCTCGGAACACAGATGGGGAGACTGAGGCCCAGAGCAGGCAATCCTCACCATACCTGGACTTTGCTTGGGAAGGGCTGACTGGGTTTCCCTTCGAGGTAGAGTCCGCAGGTTCCTGAGTGGCAGGCCCCACTTCCCCAGCCCTGCACTCAGCTAAGCTGGCTGTCCCTGACGGCCAACCCCTAGGGGGTGGGTGACCAGGGACAGAGGTGCCAAACGAAGTGTGTTTCCTAGGAGATCCACCCCCAAACACACCTGGACTGGCGAGTTGAGTACCACCCCCACCTCCCCACCACCAAGCTAAATTTCGCTGTCTCTACAATAGCGCTGGGATTGAGCACACCTTCCTGTCCACTCAGCCCCGCTACCCAGCCCAAAGGCGCTGGATTCGGAGGGTGGCCACGCAGAGGACACGCGGTCCCCACCCCAAACCTCGCAGACCCATTCATCCTGCCCGTCCCCTGCTGCTGGAGAGTGGGCTTAGCCCCGCCCAAGCCCCCATTCGTCGGGGACAATCTCGGGCCACTCCCCCGGGTGCTAAGCAACCCCCCCTTCCCTCCCACCTATAGCCAGTTCAGCCCGACCCTGCCAGACTCAGGCGCCCCTCCCTCCTTCCCCGAAAAGAACTCACCTCGCCCGCAAAGGGCAACCAGAGAGAAAAGGAGCAGAGGGAGAGCGCTTCTCATGACGGGAAGGGCCTGGAGAGGTAGCGGAGGCGAGTTCAGCGGTCGGACCGCCCGGGCACCGGCAGCCTCGAGCAGGCTAGTGAGAGCGGGTGCCCACGGCCTCGGAGGTATGGAGTGGCGGTGCGGAGGGCACTAGGACCCCGCGGAGAGCCCAGCTGAGCCCCGCTGGGGGCAGCAGCTGTGAGCTACGCCCACTCGGGGGTGGGCGGGGCCGGCACCAAAGGAGCGCCTTTGGCTCTTCTGAGCCAACCTCCTAGGGTCGTCACCCCGGGGCTGACCTTGGTACTTCCAGACCTACTCAGGCCTCCCACTTCCCCTAAAGGGAGGCTGGCAGAACAGCGTCTGCCCCCTTTGTACAACTGGGGAGCCTGAGGCGGACCCTGGCTCTCGCTCTCTTACCTTTGCGAAAAGTGGTTGTACTGTAGCCGGCAGTTCTCTAGGATTTACCTGCTGCCAGGACTCAGGAGGTCTTACAGAAAAAGACCCCCTGTCTGTGCCCATGGAGTTTGCCGAAAGCAAGGAGCACTGCAAGAAGTGGGGGATAAGCCTGGTAGTGTGGGGCACAGCTATCTGCAGACATTGGGGAAAGGGTTCCTAGGGAAAGTGTGTGGATTTGGGGAGGGTTAAATGGTTCTGAGTCCCCTTACATACTAATAGATTGAGTGGCAGGATGGGGCCAGAGTGGACTGACTGTGTCCTCCCACTTGAGCCTTACAACCTGTGCTGACCACAGACAGCTCTGGTGCTTCAAGGGAGCAAGCACCCCCTCCTCCAGCCAAGTGATCCTCGCTAAGAGTTGGAATCAGCATCATTCCTTTGGGAGTTGGGGAGCCTTACAGGGCAGGCATCAACACCAGGGCAGCCCCACGTTTGGACCCGGCCGGAAGTGGCGCCTCGACCCAGGATCCTACAGCGCCTTTGGTGTGTTCCTGTAGCCCTCGTTCCAAGCTTTCCACCTTCTCCCTTCCCTGATCCCCACCAGGCAAACCTAGCAACGGAGGAACAGGGCAGGGTCTGGGGGAGTGGTGGCCTAAAGATAGTAACTTTGCCACTTTCTCTCCAGGACTCTCAGGCTTGCTATCATATGGATTTCCCCAATGTCTTTTTTGCCACAATTTGACATGTTGGCATATATTCTTTTAAAAAGAACACTGTTGAAATGGAGCTGACTTTCCTACATTTGGAGAATGTAGGATTGAGTGCATTCTCTTCTCCAAACTGCAGCAATAAATAAATGAAATATTGGGTTGGCCAAAAAGTTTGTTTGGGTTTTTCTGTAAGATATTATGGGAAGAGCTGAACAAATTTTTTGGCCAAGTCAATGTATAAAGCAAACAAAAAGACATAACCAGGCTGAAAATAAGATCTCCACGAACTAATTTTGGGGGGAAAAAAGCAAAGTAATGGGGGGGGGGCTGAAATTGGGAGCCTACTAGGCTCTGGAAGTCAAAGGAAGTGGCAGGTGCTTAGGGATAGAAGGGAACTAAAAGACTCTTGGCTGGAAACTAGGGGCTTGGTTGTATCCCAATCCCTGAAAGATGCTGGAGAGGGATACTGCTGCTGATCTGTTGTCTGAGGCCTTAGCTCATAGTATGTATATTACCTCTCATATACCACAGTATAGGAGCTTGAAAATGCCGTGGGACTTGGAGGCATCTGCAAAACCTTAAGTTAGGTGAGCAAGGGTGGGAGGGTGGGAAGGGAGAGAGAGAGGGAGAGGATACATTATTCATTCAAAATAGCCTAACTTGTGCTGGAACATAAGTGAAGTGCTCAGAGAATGATGGGGAAAGGGTTCCATTGACCAGATCTGGGACAATTTTAGCATTAAAATAAATTATGATAATGATGAATATTCATTGAGTAAAATGAGAAATTTTAAGACTATATTATAGTAAATAAATGATGAAAGTTTGATGATAAATGAGGAACTTAACATAGTTTCAAAATGAAGTGAAGTGAAATTGCTCAGTCATGTCCAACTCTTTGTGACCCCGTGGACTGTAGCCCGCCAGGCTCCTGTCCATGGGATTCTCCAGGCAAGAATACCGGAGTGGAAATACCTCCCCACAAAACTTTAATTAATTATAAGGGGGTATAAGAGTTGACAGAGGAGAAACTTTGCAGATACCACCTGTGGTAGGTTGAATAACAACCCCCAAAGATGTCCACATCCCTATTTTGGAACCTATGGTTATCACTTTATATGGTGGAAGAAGCTTTGCTTGTGTGATTAAATTAAAGGTCTTGGGATGGGGAGATTCTCCTAGTAGGAATGATGTAGTCACAGAGGTCCTTATAAAGGGAAGCAGGGAATCAGAGAATGTATGTGAAAATGGAAGCCAAGATTGGAGTGACATAGACATGAGCTAACGAATGCCAAGGCTGCCTCCAGAACTGGAAGAGGCAAGGTATAGATTCTCCTTTGGAAACTCCACAAGGAATTAATTCTGCCAGTACCTTGATTTTAGCCCCATAAGACTGATATTAGACTTCTGATCTTCAGACCTGTAAGATAAAAAAAATTATGTTGTTTCAAGCCACTATATTTGTGATAATTTGTTACAGTAACTTTAGGAAATCAATATAGTACCTCAACCAAGTGATCAAAATTAACATCATGAATAATGGAGCAAATCAAAACTGTACATTACCTGACAGGTTCCAATGCACAGGATTGCTTCTGTGATATTCCTGCCAAAGATGTATGACTTGAATCTAGTCTTGAGGATGCATCAGACAAACCCAGATTAAGGGACATTCTATAAAATAACTGGCCTGTAATCATCAGGAGTATCAAGGTTGTGAAAGTCAAGGAGAGACTGAGGAACTGTTTCAGATAGAAGGAGACTCAAGTGACATCACAGCTAAATGCAACATGTGATTCTGAAATGGATCCATTTGCTATACAGGACTTTATGGGAACAACTGGTAAAATATGATTGGGGTCTGGGGATGAGATAATAATGCCCTATCAATGTTAATTTCTTAATATTGATGACTATATGTTGGCGATATCTACAAAGATATCTTTGTAAATAATGCACATGAAAGTGTCAGAAGCTTATGTTGTAAATGTAATCAAAATGATGCAAGGGGGGGAAAGTTCTTTGTATGATACTTGCAACTTTTCTCTAAATTCAAGATTTTAAAAAAAGCAAAGTGAGCTTACAAACCAAGATTTGAAAACTTAAGCAATCAAAGGCTGCTGCTGCTAAGTCTCTTCAGTCGTGCCCAACTCTGTGCAATCTCATAGACGGGGGCCCACCAGGCTCCCCCGTCCCTGGGATTCTCCAGGCAAGAACACTGGAGTGGGTTGCCATTTCCTTCTCCAATGCATGAAAGTGAAAAGTGAAAGTGAAGTCACTCAGTCGTATCCAACTCGTAGTGACCCCATGGACTGCAGCCAACCAGGCTTCTCCATCCATGGGATTTTCCAGGCAAGAGTACTGGAATGGGTTGCCATTGCCTTCTCCAAATCAAAGGCTAAGAAAGTCAATAAAATATATTGGTGAATTGACTCCAGATAAAATAAATTTTTATAGAAGTATAACAAATAATTTTTAGGAAGAAAAGAAAAAGAAGAAAAGATATCCAATTTATTTGTTGAGGATAGTATAATTGTGGTACTAAACCAGACAAAAACTTACAGAGAATTATAGGCCAATGTGATTTATGGGTATTTTTCACAGGGAGATGACATGAGTTAGTGGTTAGTGTGTGGCCTCTGGAGCCAAGCAGTCTGGATTTATATTCTGGTGTCACTACTAATATTCTCTGTGAACTTGGGGAAGTTACTTGACTTCTCTGTGCCTCAGTTCTCTCATATTTCAGAGGAGGAAATAACCTTCGATAGGCCTTCTAGGATGAAATGAAATAATTCATGTAAAATCCCTTAATCGTGCCTGGAACATAGAAAGCACCTAATAAATGTTAGCTCCTATTAGTTTTCATGAATGTAGATTTAAAAATTCTAAATAAAATAATACCAAGTTGAAAACAGCAGTATACACACACAGAAATATTGCGTCATGGCAAAGTAGGGTTTATTCAAAGAACCCAAGAGTGAGTCAACATTAGATAACTCACTAATGTAATAAACTACCCTAACAGATTACTCATGCAATGCAAACTATTAGCAAACTAGCTTCCTTAACCTAATAAACATGTAGCACTGATCAGACTTAATGGTAAAACTTTAAAAGCAATTTCCATCAAAGTCAAGCCTTACACAAGGATGTCTTCTATCATAGTTTCTATTCAGCACTACATTGGAGGTCCTACACCTTCATGTGGTAGCTTAAATTATGTGAAATTGCCCTATTTTTCTAGGTCACAGGCTGCCCCACAGCATCAACTTATATGATTCAACCTATAAAAGGAAGAAATAAATAGTGTATAAGAATTGGAAAAGAAAACTACCTGTATGTGCAGACAATGTGATTGTCTATGCAGAAAATCCAAGAGAACATACAGATAAATTATTAAAACTAGTAAGAGAGTAAGGTTACTAAATTCAAGATCAAATTTTAAAAATTATTAACATTTGTGTACCGAATTATAACATGTATAGAAAAAAAGATTCTGTTTACAACAGCAACAAAAATATGAAAAGACATCAAGCAAAAGATACATGAGAACTTTTATGTAGAATATTATATTGTAAAAATTACTCCAGGACTTGAAAAACTGACTAAATGGAAATATATAACACGTTTGTGAATGTAAGGACTCAAATTATAAAATGGAAATACTAATATTTATGAACAGGAGGACCTCATGGATGGAGGAAGCTGGTATATTATATTACTTATTACTAAATTAAACTATAAATTTGATGCATTCTCACATAAATCCCAATAGAATTTTTCATGGAACTTACTGGGTGCATTGTAAGATCCAAGTAGAAATCAAGGGACCAAGAATAGTGTAGCAAACACCATTGGTGCCCTGCCTCTGCCCTTCAGCATCACAAACCCCACACATGCCAGGAAGTTGATGCCTCCAAGAGCAGCATTAATGTATTAATCATGCCTTTTTATTTTTTGATGTTTTGACATCTTAGGCTTTGCTGATCCTGTAGAGACTCCGCCTTCCAGGGCTTAGTCAATTTCTAGAAATAATAAAGAGCTTACCTGCCAGTGCAACTTTCATATGCATATCTAAAGCCCATAGCCCTGCACTAACTCCTTATCAGGCTCTTATACTCCAGTCCACTATCCATCTGGCCTAATCCATCTGGCCAAGTACTTGACAACTGCAGATAGCTAATATGCCCCAGAGGCCACTGAAATTATTCAAACTAACCAATCCTAAACTTGCTTTTCCTGCCAAAACCACAATAAAGGCTCGTGCTGTTTCCCCTCACTCCCTCTGCCTCCTGACTGATCCTGGGACTTTGCAGGGTGGCCCTGCATGTCCTGCCATGGGCCGTGTATCTAGGGGTCTGTGGGTATGATGTTGAAAACTTCTTCCTTTATGACAGTCATTTCCATGTCTGTGTGTCTTACTACACCTAATCAAAACAAATCCTGGATACATTTTTTAAATAGTCAGTGAGGAATGAGAGTTAGCCTATAAATAATCCAGTTTCTTTGCCCGCAGGATGGAATAACTCTAAAGTGCCCAGTGAGACTGAGTTCAGGTGGCCTTCCAGCTTGCTCATTAATGCACCTCCATTGACTTTCTTCCCTTATATCTTGCTTCCCCTCTGTCTTACCTGTTCTTCCTGTGACTGCTCGCTAAAGAAAATCCTTGCACCCAAATCCTTGTCTCAGACTCTACTTCTCAGGAAACCCAAATTGGCTTGTGGGGTGGTGGTGGGGCTTCCCAGGTGGCGCTAGTGGCAAAGAAACCACCTGCCAATGCAAATTAGAATTTTCTCTGGGTTTATGCTGAGGAGTGGGATTGCAGGGTCATATAGTAACTCTAATTTTAGGTTTTGAAGGAACCTCTATAATGTTCTCCATAGTGTCTGCACCAATTTACATTTCTACCAACAGTGTAGGAGGGCCCCCTTTTTACTAAACCCTCTCCAGCATTTATTATTTGTAGACTTTTTGATTATGGCCATTCTGACCAGTGTGAGGTGATACCTCCTATAGTTTTTATTTGCACTTATCTAATAATTAAAGATGTTGAGCATCTTTTCATATGCCTATTTGCCATCTATATGTCTTCTTTGAAGAAATATCTGTTTAGTTCTTCTGCCCATTTTCTGATTGGATTGTTCTCTTTTTGTTATTGAGTTTTATGTGCTGTTTGTATATGTTGGAAATTAAGCCCTTGTCAGTTGCATTGCTTGCAAATAATATTGAGTTGGCCAAAAGATTCACAAAAAAACCAAATGAACCTTTTGGCCAACCCAATGTTTCCTACCAATCTGTTGGTTGTATTTTCATTTTATGGTTTTTTTTGCTGGGCGAAAACTTATGAGTTCAATTAAATCCAATTTATTTTTGCTTTTATTTCTATTGCCTTAGGAGACTGAACTAAGAAAACATTGTTTTGATTCATGTCAGAGAATGTTTTGGCATATTTTCTTCTAGGAGTTTTATGGTGTCTTGTGTTTAAGTCTTTAAGCCATTTTATTTTGTATATGGTGTGAGAGACTGTTCTAACTTCATTGATTTGCTTGTGGCTATTCAGCTTTTCCAACATCTCTTGCTAAAGAGACTGTCTTTTTCCCCTTGCATACTATTGCCTCCTTTGTTGAAGATTAATTGTCCATAGGTGTGTGGGTTTATTTTTGGATTCTCTGTTCTGTTCCATTGATCCATATGTCTGGTTTTGTGCCAATACAATGCTGCTTTGATTACTGAAGCTTTGTAGTATTGTCTGAAGTCTGGGAGGGTTATGACTCCAGCTTTGTTCATAATGGTATAAATAAGATAAATATCTATTTCTCTCACATGTAGAAACCTGTAGGTTGGCAATATAGGACTAATAATGGTCACTTTATTTCACAAACTTCCTGGAACACATGGTCCTTTTAGCTTTCTGCTCTATGATCCTAAAGCAATATTTCTTGTCTGTATGTTTCAAGATGGCTGCTAAAGCTCCGGCCATTACATGTGCACTTTGGGTAGCCAGAGGAGTAAGAAATCAAAAACAAAAAGCTAAGAGCATAGACCAGCTGTCTTTTAAGGAAACTTCTTGGAAAACTGCCTCTTAACATTTCTGTTTATATCCCATTCAGCAGATCTTTGTCACATTTGTCTCCATAAGGAGCTTGGGAAATGTAGTCTTTATTCTGGGTGGCTATAGTCCAGCAGATAATTAAGGATTCTACCACGGTAGAAGTAGGGGAAAATGGATATTAGGGTACAGTAACAGACTATGCCCTAAGCATCTGCTTTGTACCAGGATCTGTTATTGGAAATAAATTGATAGCTAAGCAAAGTCCCTGCCCTCATGGAATTAACACTCTAGTAGAAGAAAGTGAGGTGAAAGTGAAAGTGTTAGTCACTCAGTCGTGTCTGACTCTTTGCAACCACATGGACTGTAGCCTGCCCAGGCTCGTCTGTCCATGGAATTCTCCAGGCAAGAATACTGGAGTGGGTATCCATTCCCTTCTCCAGGGGATCTTCCTGACCCAGGGATTGAACCCAGTTCTCCTGCATTGCAGGCATATTCTTTACCATCTGAGCCACCAGGGAAGACTCTCTAGTAGAAGAAACACACATTAAACACATAAAGAAAAGAAGATTGACAAAGTATGATGAGGAAAACTACTGAATACTCCAGGAGAGAACAACAGGGTGTGTATATGAATGTGGATGAAACTAAGTTGGGAAGAGTTTGGAGTGTTCATGCCTCTGAACCTTTACAAGTGTGGTTCCCTCTGCCTGGATGCCTTTCCTTGTCTTTGCTTCCCACTCATTCTTTGTGGTGGTTTAAACTGTGTTAACTTGGTTAAGCTAGAACTGTATCTTCCAGAGGGCTTCCCTGGTGGCTCAGTGGCAGAGAACCCGCCTGCAGTCCCTTGGACTGCAAGATCCAACCAGTTCATCCTAAAGGAGATCAGTCCTGGGTGTTCATTGGAAGGACTGATGCTGAAGCTGAAACTCCAATACTCTGGCCACCTCATGCGAAGAGTTGACTCATCGGAAAAGACCTGATGCTGGGACGGATTGGGGGCAGGAGGAGAAAGGGACGACAGAGGATGAGATGGTTGGATGGCATCACCGACTCGATGGACATGGGTTTGAGTCAACTCCGGGAGTTGGTGATGGACAGGGAGGCCTGGAGTGCTGCGATTCATGGGGTCGCAAAGAGTCAGACACGACTGAGCAACTAAACTGAACTGAGGAGGTGCCAGATACTTCCTGATTAATTCTCTCATTTTGTCATCACAAGAATTTACTGCCTCATTTTATGAATGAAGAGAAAGTCAGTCAGTGGAACTGGTGTTTGAACCCTGGACTACAGGCACCAGGGCCCGCAGTCCCTCCATTTGCTCACAGCTGGGGCAGGAGGTGGGGCTGCGATTTCCATCCACGTTCAGCCTCGTTGGATTCCTTGCTCCCTGACCCTGCCGCTCTCGCCCCTCCCACACCCATTCCTGCTCCACCTGCTCCCTCTCTCCTGCAGGCAGGCTCCACTCTCCACGGTGCTAATCGGCACCTGGGGCCCGAGGCAGCAGCGCTGATGGCTCTGCAGCTGGGTTCAGGGACAAGGGCCAGACTGACTCAGAGCCAAAACCTAGCAAGTGCAGCCACCCGACCTGAGGGGATGGAGATGAGGAACAGCTGGTCCCCTCCCCTCCGGCTGGCCCCACACCCGGCATTTCTGAGGGCTCACCATCTGGGCTGCTACCGTTTCCCTGCTTGTGTGCTAGCCGCCAGCCTAACACTTTGCTGGTCTCAAAGAATCCTCCTCCATTACAAAGCCGAGTGAGTTTTCTCCATCCTACTTCCAGCCTAGGGTGGTCGTTAGGGCTGTAAGGTCAATACACAGGGTTCCCATCCTGCTCTGCCGCTTGGGACCTACATGACCTTAAAAAGTTAGTTTCTCCTTTTCCTCTGCTATAGGGCTGTCCTGATGATTAAATGACATAATGTGGCCCAATTGGACATGCAGCCCAATGATGGAGCACTGGCAAGCTGTGGCACTGGGAGAGATGCAAGACACAGAGCATTGCCAGCCCCTCAAAGACACCCTGTGCCCCCCCAAGATCCCTTGTGTCATTACCCTCCCTAAATGAAGCCACTGTTTTGGCTTCTAATGATATAGATTAGTTTCACATGTTTTTTTAAAAAATTCCAAATTTATGGAGATTTGATTGAAGTACAGTGGGCCTTCCCTAGTGGCTCAGTGGTAAAGAACCTGCCTGCCAGTGCAGGAGACTCAGTCCCTGGGTTGTGATGATCCCCTGGAGAAAGAAATGGCAACCCACTCCAGTATTCTTGTCTGGAAAATCCCATGGACAGAGGAACTTCAGGCTACATCAGTGGAATGGCCAAGAGTTGGACACAACTTAACAACTACACAACAACAACTGAAGCACAGTAACTTCCAAATATTTTAAATGTGCAATTTGGTCAGTTTTGATATTTATATATGTACTCCTGAAACCAACATTCAGAGGGCAGATATTTGCATAACTCACCAAAATTTCCTGTGCCCATTGGGAATCCATCACTCCCTCCACTCCTTCCGCAGGCAAACACTGATCTGCTTTCTGTCCCATAGATTAGTTTGTACTTTCTAGAATCTTATGTAAATGGAATTACACAGTATGTGTGCTTTGGGGAGGATGGGGAGAGGATTTGCCCATTATGCTTTTGCCTCTGTGTACTGATTCTGAGGTTTTTCCATTTCGTCAAGTGTGTCTAGCAATTGGTTTCCTTTTATTGCCTTTATTCCATTGTAGGGCTATACTACAATTCAGGTATTTACTTGTTGAAAATTTGCATTGTTTTTATTCTTTTACTATTACACATAAAACTGTGAACATCCTTAAACAAGTATCTGTGTGGAAAGTTGTTTTTCCTTCTCCTGGGTAAGTATCTGTGAATAGAATGGATGGGTCATGTGGTAGGTGTCGGTTTCATTTTAAATCTCTATCAAATGGTTTTCTAAAGTGATTGTACACTTTTCCATTCCCACCAATAGTGTTTGAGAGTTTCAGTTGCTCCACATCTCACCAACACTTGGTATAGTCAACTTTTTAAAGTTGAACCCATAATACTGGATTCATGGCAATGTCTCATTGTGTCATAATTGGCATTTTCCTAACTCGTTGAGCTTTTTAAAAATGTGCTTATTAGACATCTGTATACTTTCTCCTGTGAAATGTCTGTTTAAATCCTTTGCCCACTTTCACACTGAGCTGCATGTCTTATTGAATTGTAAGAGTTCTTTATACATTATGAATGTAAGTCTTATCTGATATATGTTATGAATATTTTTTCTCAGAACATGGCTTGCCTTTTTATTTTCTTAGAGCAACAGTTTTTTTATTTTGATGAAGTCTAATATATAATTTTTCTTTTAATCAAAGAAAATGCTTTTTGTATCCTATCTAAGAAATCTTTGCCTATCCCAAGGTTACAAAGATATTTTCCTCTTTTTTTCCTTTTTGTCAAGAAGTTTCTATTTTTACATTTTAGATTTTGGTCTCTGATTCTATTTTCAGTAAAACATGGTATACGGCATTATTGTTCATTCCCCACCCCCGCAACCCCCGCACTGGATAGCCAGTAATTTTACCATGATTGTTGAAAAAAAAAAAAAAGCTTTCCTTCTTCCATTGAATTGCTTAGTATTTTGATCAAAAAAACAGTTGACCATTTACATGTGGATCTGTTTCTGGGCTCTATTCTATTCCATTGATCTATATGTCTATCTTTTTACCAGTACCAAATGGTCTTGATTACTGTAGTTTTAAGGAAGTCTTGAAATCAGGTAGGATAAGTTCTTTAATTTTGTTCTTCTTTTTAAAAGTTGCTTTACTTGTCCTGAAAAGTGAAAGTGAAAGTTGCTCAGTTGTGTCTGACTCTTTGAACCTCCAGACTCCTCTGTTCATTGAATTCTCCAGGCAAGAATATTGGAGTAGGTAGCCATTCATTTCTCCAGGGGATCTTCCTGACCCAGGGATCGAACCTGGGTCTCCTGCATTGCAGGCAGATTCTTTACCATCTGAGCCACCGTGGAAGCCCAGGGAAGCCCCAAGGTCCTATGAATGTTCAAATACATTTTAAAATCAGATTTTTCAAATCTAAAAAAAAAAGTGACTACTGGAATTTTTATTGGAATTTCATTGAATTTATATTAGGCAGAGGGAAGCTATATTAGGCATTTCATATCTCTCAATGCAAAAACTGGCATATTTCTCTGTGTATTTGATCTTTACTCTCAGCAATGTTTTGTCATTTTCAGTGTTGAGGTTTTATAAATTTATTCCTAAGTATTTGATAAATTTTGATGCTTTTCTAAATGGGATTTCTAAAGTTTTGCTTTCAAATTGCTTGCTGCTAAGAACTTTCATGGTGTATTCTCCTTCCTTTCCCAACAGAGGTGTTGGAAAACCTGGATATAGGAGGCATTCTTGCAGTGCTCACTGTCAAGTGCTATAGATAAGATGTCAAAAGTCTGAAAGAAGAAGAGCAGAATGACTGATGGGGCTTCAGATAAATGTATAAAAAGCTTCCTCATCCTGTTTCCCTTGATTTTGCTTCTGATTTTTTTATTATGGAGTGTGCGTTGTTATGGTGATGAGAGTTGGGGAGATCCTGCAGTGGGAAGAGATGGGAGGTCCTCGGCCCTCATCCTGTTCTACACTCTGTTCTAGTGCCGCCCCACATCCATGCTTTCAAGGTCTTCTACACATAGTAAACCAGGCATCTCCTCTAAGCTCCAGGCATGTACCACTCACAGGACTCTTAAACTCCATAACTGAACTCACAATCTTTCCTCAAACCAGCTTCTTATTCGATATTTCTTTTACTGCCAATAGCAGTCTCCACTAGTTGCACATATCCAATAGGAATAGCAGTAAGTAAATATCCAATAAATACTTGTTATGTGGATAAGTGAATGAAGATTTGCAGTATAGAAAGTCATCTTATCCTAAATAGTTTTTGAGGAAAGTTGCCACCTTTGAACTGGTTTGGAAAGTCCCATGCACATTCTCATAATGCTAGAAACCTCCAGGTTTAAACAAAAAGATTCTGCATGCCAGAGTTGGTTCTTCCTCCTGTAGTACTCTGGGCCTTACTAAGACCATAGCTACAAGCAGGATGAGGGTAGGACATTTCTGGTCCTTTGTTGTTCAGTCGCAAAGTTGTGTCCAACTCTTTGGGACCCCATGGACTGCAGCACGCCAGCCTTCCTTGTCCTTCAGTATCTCCCAGAGTTTGCCCAAACTCGTGTCCATTGAGTCAGTGATGCCATCCAACTATTTCATCTTCTGTCACCCCCTTCTCCTGCCCTCAATCTTTCCCAGCATCTGGTCTTTTCCAATGAGTCAGCTCTTCGCATCAGGTGACCAAAGTATTGGAGCTTCAGCATCAGTCCTTCCAGTGAATATTCCAGGTTGATTTCCTTTAGAATTGACTGGTTTGATCTCCTTGCTGTCCAAGGGACTCTCAAGAGTCTTCTCCAGCCCCATAGTTCAAACGCATCAATTCTGTGGTGCTCAGCCTTCTTTATGGTCCAACTCTCACATCCATATGTGACTCCTGGAAAAACCATAGATTTGATTATGCAGACATTTGTTGGTGAAGTGATATCTCTGCTTTTAAATACACTGTCTAGGTTTGTCATAGCTTTTCTTTCAAGGAGCAAGCGTCTTTTAATTTCATGGCTGTAGTCACCATCCACAATGGTTTTGGAGCCCAAGAAAATAAAATCTGCCACTGTTTCCATTTTCCTCCCCATCCATTTGCCATGAAGTAATGGGATTAGACACTATAATCTTAGTTTTTTGAATGTTGAGTTTTAATCCAGTGTTTTCACTCTTCTCTTTCACCTTTATTAAGAGGCTCTTTAGTTCCTCTTTACTTTCTGCCATTAGGGTGGTATTATCTGCATATCTGATGTTGTTGCTATTTCTCCCTGCCATCTTGATTCTAGCTTGTGCTTTATCCAGTCCAGCATTTCGCATGATGTACTCTGCATAGAAATTAAATAAACTAGGTGACAATATACATCCTTGATGTACTCATTTCCCAATTTGGAAGCAGTCTGTTGTTACATATCTGGTTCTAACGGTAGAGTCTTGACCTGCATACAGGTTTCTCAGGAGATGGTAAGGTGGTCTGGTATTCCCATCTTTTGAAGAATTTTCCAGTTTGTTGTGATCCACACAGTCAAAGGCTTTAGTGTAGTCAATGAAGCAGAAGTAGATGTTTTTCTGGAATTTTTAGTCCTAGTAAGAGAAAAGTCATTTGTCATTGCAATGACTGCATCTCATTCATTTCTATATCACCTGTGCCTTGGCTCAATCCTGAAATGCAGAAGATACTTAATGCTTTGAAGGAATAAATGAGTGAATGAAACAGCTCCATGGTGTAAGTACTGTTTCTCTTTGTAAAGGTGAGAAAATTGAATCTCAGAGGCTGCCCAGCTAGGAAGCAGAAAAATTGGGGTGCAATCCCTTCACCCTGGTTCCCAGAGCAGTGATCTTTTCACTGCATCAGGACAGTTGTGATAATCAAGTGCAGGTTTCATTTCATTTTCCTTCCAACTAATAGTTCTTAAGTGCTTCCTGCATGCCAGGCATTGATACCGGATGAATCAAGATTGGATGAAGCTATTAAAGTTCTCTTGAGAGCTCATGTGGTTAGCCACAAGATTTTGACACACACAAAAACACACACAAAAGTCCTTCTCCTAGGACCCTGACTTGAATCAATTCTTGATCAACTAAAGCATTGATCTCCAAATAAAGATTTCTGGGGTCTTCCCTTGGAAATTCTAATTCATTCATCTGCAGGTAATGCCTGGGAATCAATATTTTTAACCACTGCTTTGGCCTGATGTGTTTTATATAGCCAGTCTTGGGAATGGTCCAACAGTAAGGTTTCAGACAGAAGCCTCATGAAGACAGAGAGTAAGTCTGTCTTCATTCTTTTGTTTGCAAACACTTACTGAGCATTTGCTGTGTCACAGCTACTATTCTAAGTCTTAGGGACATAGTAATGAACAAAAATAGGTAGGAAAAAAGTGGAAACAGTAACAGATTTTATTTTCTTGGGCTCCAAAATCACTGTGGATGGTGAATGCAGCCATGAAATTAAAAGGTGCTGGCTCCTTGGAAGAAAAGCTATGACAAACCTAGACAGCATATTTAAAAGCAGAGACATCACTCTGCTGACAAAGGCCCATGTAGTCAAAGCTATAGTGTTTCCAGTAGTCACATATGGATGTGAGAGTTAGACCACAAAGAAGGCTGAGCATTGAAGAATTGATGTTTTCGAACTGTGGTGCTGGAGAAGACTCTTGAGAGTCCCTTGGACTGCTAGGAGATCAAACCAGTCAATCCCAAAGGAAATCAACCTTGAATATTCACTGGAAGGACTGATGCTGAAGCTCCCAATACTTTGGCCACCTAGTGCAAAGAGCCGACTCATTAGAAAAGACCCTTTGACAGAAAACAACAAAATTCTGTAAAGCAATTATCCTTCTATTAAAAGATAAATAAATAATTTTTTTTTTAAAAAAAGAAAAGATTCTGATGCTGGGAAAGATTAAGGGCAAGAGGAGAAGAGGGTGACAGAGGATGGGATGGCTGGATGGTATCACTGAACTCAATGGACATGAGTTTGCAAAAACTCTGGGAGATAGCAATGGACAGAGAAGCCTGGCGTGCTGCAGTTCATGGGGTCGCAAGGAGTCAGACTGAGTGACTCAACAACAGCAGCAACGATGAACAAAGCAAAGTTCTATTCTCATCCTTTTTGTGAGGAAGGGGGAAAGAATAAGTGGGAGGTGATGAGCGAGCAAAGAAATGAATGGACAGTGTACCCTCTGGTTGTGGTGCTGAGCGCACTGGAGAAAGCAGAACAGAGGGCTGGGATGCACATGGACTGAGAAGGAGTACTCCAGCTCCCTGAGAAGGTGACGTTTTTGCTGAGACCTTAGTGACAAAAGAAGCCAACTGTATGGAGCTCCAGAACCCAGGCAGAGGGAACTGGACATGGCAAAGTCTTTAGGGAGGGGCAGGTTTGGCATGTGTGGCTGGCAGGGCGGAAGCAATGGGAGAAGAGCTGAAAGTGTGGTTAGACAGTGAGAGCAAGATGGACACGTATCATTTAAGCAGAAGATCTAGATTTTCTTCCAAAGGGTTTTGAGAGGGAGTGACCTGATGGGACTGATTTAATTGATGTGCTCTAGCTGCTGATTGGAGAAGGCAATGGCACCCCACTCCACTACTCTTGCCTGGAAAATCCCATGGACGGAGGAGCCTGGTAGGCTGCAGTCCATGGGGTCTCGAAGAGTCGGACATGACTGAGTGACTTCATTTTCACTTTTCACTTTTATGCATTAGAGAAGGAAATGGCAACCCACTCCAGTGTTCTTGCCTGGAGAATCCCAGGGATGGGGTCACACAGAGTCGGACATGACTGAAGTGACTTAGCAGCAGCAGCAGCAGCTGCTGATTAAAGACAAGAGTCTAGGAGTCCTGAGTTATAGCAGGGGACTGAGTAGAGGCTGGTGGGAATTCAAGCTAGAGATGATGGCAGCTCAGGCCTAGGTAGGAACATGCAGGTGGAGAGAGATGGACAAACTAAAAACACAGCTGCCAGGAGGCTTTGCTGGTGGGGCTGAATATTGGGTGCATGGGGAGGGTGACGAGGGCAGGGAGGTTTAAGGATGGCTCCTGGACTTGCATAACTGGGTAGATGATGAACCACTTACTGAAATGGGAAGGCTGAGGGAGTGTGTTAGGTTGAAAAATGTCTCCCCCCAAATTCACATTTACTGACAAAGGCTTTCTTCTTGTTGAATGTTAGACAGGCTCCTCTGAGCCCTCTGCAACTAGGACTCAACTTTGATCTGTAAAAAATGGCAGACTCGGCACAAGTGGTTTGTCTACTCCCCAAGCCCTACACCAACGGCCTTGAAGAAACACTAACAAAGGCTCTAACAGCTCAAGGCTGCATCCCTAGGATGACCCTAGTCCCCCCTTATAAAGTATCTGCCTGAGGTAGTACAATGCTGCCAGGAGAATCTCTGTTCCTAGTCAAGACCTGGTGAGAGATAGGCCCTTCTAGGGACTTCCCTGGGGGCCAGTGATTAAGGCTACACACTTCCACTGCAGGGGGCAAGGTTTTGTCCCTGCTCAAGGACCAAGATGCCACATGCCTTAACCAAAAGAAAGAAAAAAAAAAAAAAAGATAGATTCCCTAAACAACTCCTTCCCAAAGCAGCTACTTTAGAAAGTTTGAAGTCATACATCTTTTTTCTACAAACACAGCTCTTCAACCACCCAGATCTGACTTCTCAAGGACCTAAGAGCTGTCTCTTTAAAATGCAAACATTCAGAAAAATAACTCCCTCCCAGCCCAGTGCACACCTCATTCTAACTTGCACTACTACTGCCTGTCATAGGATAGAGAGGTTTGGGGACTTCCCTGGTGATCCAGTGGCTAAGACTTCTCCTTCCAGTGCAGCAGGTGTGGCTTATGATCCCTGGTGGGGGAGCTCAGATCCCACCTGCTTCACTGCTGCCAAAAAACCAAAACATAAAACAGAAACAATACTGTAAAAAATTCAATAAAGACTTTAAAAATGGGCAACATTAAAAAAATCTAAAGAAAAATGTGCATTAAAAAGAGAGAGAGAGGTTTGTTTCTCCTTCAGAGAAGCACCGGTCAACAAGACTACTTACCTCAACACAAATCAAAGTTGAGTTCATGGGCACTTTTCCCCACTGCAGTGGTTAGCACTAAGCAAGGTCTACGCTTCCCACTCTAACCTGTGCCTGGCTTTATGTCTGACAACACCCAGAACCTGTGAATGTGACCCGTCTGGGAAAGGGAGTCTTTGTAGGTGTCATCATGTTAACATGAGGTCATGCTGAATTAGAGTGGACCCTGATCCAATGACGGGTGTCCTGATAAGAAGAGGAACTAGAGATGCAGAGGCAGGCACAGGGAAAATGCCATGAGGTGACAGAGGCAGAGAGTGGAGCAATCACAGAAGCTGAGACAGACGTGGAGCTGGTTCTCCTTCCGAACCTCAAGAAGGAACCTGTTCCTCATGATTGTTTGACTCTAAACTTCTCGCCTCCAGAGCTGAGAGAGTGAAAGCTTTAGCTTAACCCCCAAGATGATAGCTTATACTTTGTCTTGGGATCCCAGACGAGCCCTCAGGATGATAGTGATAGCTATACCTTGTCTTGGGATTCCAGACAAGCCCCCAAGATGATAGATGAGAGCTTACAGTGTTCCACCAGATTTGTGGTCTCCAAAGAGAAGATTTAACTTCTGGACCAAAGACAGCCTCAGTCACTCAGAGCTTTGTGTAGCAGACATTTTATTAAAGTGATAGGAACAGTAAAAGCTTCTGACATAGACATCAGAAGGGTAGAAAGATTATCCACCTTGCTAGTTTAAACAGGGCATTATATACCTTTTTGCTAGCAGCTAAGAAAAAAACACTTAAGGCTGTGAAAATTTTGTCCAGACCCTTTCCCATAACATATATCCTGGAATGACATCAGCACAAGATTAGCCAGAAGGAATGGGTTAACCCAGAGCTCAAAGCTGTGGAAGTTTTACCCCATACCTTCTCCCATAACATGCATTCTGAGCTCAAAAAAAGACATGTCCTTGAACAAGAGATACAGCTGCCTAGGAGGCCTATAGTGTTTAAGCCAAAAGAATGTGAAAAAGAAAGAAATGTTTACCTCCTCCTTAAAGGGGCCTTAGGGTTGTATTCCTTATCAACGTGCCTAAGTTACCTCTCTCAAAAGTATACATTTCTGTTGCTTTAAGTTGTTACAAAACCAAACTCCGATCCACTCACCAGGCACAGTAAAGCCAGTCACTAATACCAGGTTGTGCTGAAGGAAAGAGCAGCATTAACTGTAGGATTCCAAGCAAAGAATTCCACACAGCTAATGCTCACATCAGATGGGTTTCAGGAAAGTATTTTTAAAGGCCAGGTGAGAGAGGGGAGTTGCAGGGTATATGACTGGTTGGGGGTGAGGTATGGGACTGTGTCACAGGGGTTACATTACCAGTCCTTATGCCCCAGAAGGTCTGGGGGCCACATGCTCATGATCATCACATAATGAAAGTCTTCCATTTGATGATGGTTTTAACCTCTGTAAAACAACTCAGGAGTGTGCATCAGCTCTCTTCTGGGTATTTCAGAGAGGAGCTAAAGCAGAGGACATGGGGAGGGGTGTTTCCCAGGAAGGCCCCATAGGGTCCTGCTTTGTTGCAAAGCCAACCAGCTTCTGGTACTTTGTTATAACAGCACTAGGAAATGAATACTGGCAGAAACAGGTCTTGTTAGCATGCTGTATATTCACAGCACCCAGCACAGTACCAGATAGTTGTTGTTCAGTTGTTAAGTCAAGTCCTGTCTGACTCTTGGTGACCCCATGGAGTGCAACACACCAGGCTTCCCTGTCCTTCACCATCTCCCAGAGTTTGCTCAAACTCATGTCCATTGAGTTCAGTGATGCCATCCAACCATCTCATCCTATGTCACCCCCTTCTCCTCTTGCCCTCAGTCTTTCTCAGCATCAGGGTCATTTCCAATGAGTCAGTTCTTTGCATCAGGTGGCCAGAGTATTGAAGCTCTCAGCATCAGTCCTTCCAATGAATATTCGGGGTTGATTTCCTATAGGATTGACTGGTTTGATCTCCTTGCTGTCCGAGAGACTCTCAAGGGTCTTCTCCAGCCCCACAGTTTGAAAGTATCAGTTCTTTGGTGCTCAGCCTTCTTTATGGTCCAACTCTCACATCTGTACATGACTACTGGAAAAATCACAGCTTTGACTTTGTCAGCAAAGTGATAGCTCTGCTTTTTACTACACTTTTTAGTACAGTACAGATAGAGATTAAATATTTGTTGAATGAATTAATTAGTGACTTACTCCACATCCTGGACCGAAGTGAACACAGTATCTCCTGGCTTGGAAAAACACTTGTTGGCAGTATTTGTAGAAACTCAGAATAATTTTTCTGATAAACACATAGTGGGCAAATAGCATTCTACTGGGCATTTGGTGAACATTCCCACTGTCTGCCCATTGAGTGTGCAAGATGGGCATGGTTGTTGCCATTTTTTGCAGGTGAGTTCCTGAGACTCAGAGAGGGTGAGACTCGTTTCCCGGCCCCTGTAAGGGGAGGCCCAGAACCTGGAACCCCATCGTGTGTCACACTGAAGTCCGTCCCTCACTCCACATGGCTGCCAGTGTAGAAATGGGCTGGTTCCTGATTTAACCGGTGTCTGAGAGAAGCTTTGCCTGTCAGTTGTGACCCAGGCCCAGGCACTGACCCTGAAGTTGGACTTGGCTCAGGAGAGAGGGTGCCTGGGTGGATCCTCATCTCAGTGGTCCCTGAGAGCTCAGGGGAGTCTCAGTCTCCTGGCAGCGCACCTCCTTTGGTTCTTCAGAGAGGCTCTGCACGTGAATCACCTGGGGTTCTGCTAAACTGAAGATTCTGACTCCACCGGACCCTCATGGGGCCAAGAGTCTGATCTCTAACAGGCTCCCAGGTGGTGTGGATACTGCTGGCCCATCTGCGGCACTGTATAGAGGGTGGTGGACGCGGGAGTGGGGTGGGGTGGGCAGAGAGGAGCAAAATGGAAGCGCTGAGGTCTGGGGAACTGTGGTGTGGTGTCTTTGCAGGGAAAGTGGCTCAACTTCACGCCTCTCTTTCTCTTCTATTCTTGTAAATTGTCATTAGAAGCCTCTCTTCATCTCTCTCCCCCTCCCCCCATCAATAGTATAGAGAGAGATAGCTGAGCATCAGGACATCTGCATTCTTGTCTGCATTTATCAAGTTCACTACCACTGGAGTGGTAGTGGAGGCCAGCGCCTCCCCCAGTCATGACCCCGGGGTGCTGACAGGCAAGCTTCCTCCCTCTTCCTTCAGCCCTGTGGCTCCAACTCCAGGAGCCTGCGCGGGGTGGGCACCAGAGTGCTGTGAGTCTGCTGCTGCTCCCCAACAAGCCCATCACTTAGAGGGATGGGGAGAGCTGAGGAGAGGCCCTTCCTACTTCCTAGCACTTGTGTGCGGCCCGCAGGGCACAGGAGTTAATGAAGACAGAGGATGGCCTCCTCCAAATGGACCTCTCAAGGTCTGCGGGTAGGGGGGAGAGAGAAGCTAGGCTTCCCAGCAAGACCAAGAGTCCACTGGCTGCACCATCTTTGACCTTATTCATTATCAACATGTTCTAATGTGGGGTGTCAGAGTCAGAGAGAGAAGAATATCTTTGACTGGGAAGTTACCTTCAAGTTAATTTATAAGTTCCAAGCAAGATCCTAAAGGAATTACTTGGGGGGGAGCAGAGTGGTAGTGAACTTGATAAATCAGTTCTGAATATCACTGATAAATGGGAGAAGATGGTCAAATAAATATGGAAAAAAATAAAAAAGCATTGTGTGGGGCTATGATACTTATAAAAGATATACCAATGTAATATAATAGAAAGCCCAGAAGTCCCACACATGCTTTAAATACTTAGAATATGACAAATATGGCATTTCAAAATGGATTGGCAATGGATAAATATGGCTGAGAAAATTAAGGGTTTGATTTTTCCTTGAACTACATACTCACATAAATTCCAAACAGGATAAAGAGTTAAATGTAACAGTGATATGGGGCTTCCCTTGTGGCTTAGTTGGTAAAGAATCTGCCTGCAGTGCGGGAGACCCGGGTTTGATCCCTGGGTTGGGAAGACCCCATGGAGAAGGGAAAGGCTACCCACTCTACTATTCTGGCCTGGAGAATTCCATGGGCTGTATGGTCCATGGGGTTGCAAAGAGTAAGACACGACTGAGTGACTTTCACTCAAAAAGATAATGGAATAGAGGAAAATATTTATGTAAGGTCAATGCAGAGGAGACCACTCTAAGTTTAACACTGAAAGCAGAAATCCTAAAGGAAAGATGGAAAAATGTGACAGCAAAAGTTCTCACACGTTAAAAATATCATAAACAAAATTAATAAGCAAGTAATAAATTGGGGGAATTCAATATATACCTGATGAAGGATTAATATTATTACAAATTAATAGAAAAAAGACATCAGCCCAACAGAAATGGGCACGAGCATAACAGACATGTGATTTAGAAGTAAGTACGAATGGGGACTTCCCTGGTGGTCTAGTGGTTAAGACTCTGTGCGTTCACTGCAGGGGGCACAGTTCCATCCAGGAACTGGGATCCCGCAGGCCATGTGGCACAGCCAAAAAGACCAACTGCAAATGACCAGTAACCATGTGAAACCATTTGCAATGATAACAGTAATAAAACAAATGCTACTAAAACCATGAGGTACCTCCTTCTGCCAGCTGAATGGGCATAGACCAGGAGATATTTTTAAAATGACAGACAGGGAAGAGTTTAAACAAACAGACTCTCACTTACTGCTGCTGGGGCTGTATATTGGTACAACTGTTCCACAGGGCGAAAGCCCTTAAAGCTTTCCATCTGTTTGCACCAGAAATTCCATTTCTAGAAATTGATCCTAAAGAAATAATTATATGCATGAAATGAATGCAGTAATGTGCATGCAGCACAGTGGCACTCATGCGTGGAAAA
Organism: Dama dama; assembly: GCF_033118175.1. Classification (NCBI taxonomy): domain Eukaryota; kingdom Metazoa; phylum Chordata; class Mammalia; order Artiodactyla; family Cervidae; genus Dama; species Dama dama. Next base: position 39,363,037 of record NC_083693.1, read on the forward strand.
CAGAAACTGCTTAAATATGCATCCACGAGCCCGAACCCTTCTCCTCCAGCTCACTCCAACAGTCACCCAGGGCCTCCAATCCAACTTTTTTAGGACGAGAGTCTATATTTCCCCTGAAGAGCAAGCATGTTCCCAGCCTTTCTCTGGGTTGAGCTTCACAGCACTCCCTGGTAGCATACAAGGCAGGACTGGATTTAGCTCCACTCAGCCAGGTGGTGGGGCTTCCCAGGTGGCTCAGTGGTAAAGAATCCACCTGCCAATGCAGGAGACGCAAAAGCCATGGGCTTGATCCCCAGGTCAGGACGATCCCCTGGAGGAAAAAATGGCAACCCAATCCAGTATTCTTGCCTGGAAAATCCCAGGGACAGAGGAGCCTGGCGAGCTATGGTCCAAAGGCTCATGAAGAGTCAGACACGATTGAGCATGCATGCATCCAGGCAGAGCTGGACATGCAAGGGGACCAGGTAGCTGCTGAGGATTTAACTAGGGCTTTGATTCTTAGTTCTGTTGTCCAGAAGGAATAGAAAGCATTTTCTGTTTCCCTAGGGACCTGCTTTTGTTTCTAAGACCTGCTTTTGGCTTCTTATTAATCTTAGGCCCTCAAGGACCCATGTGGTGTGCTCCACCCCTCACGTCCCACATCACCCAGGAAGCCTCTTGGCAGTTCCAGCCACACAAGTCTACTTTCAGTTTTTCAAACTCATCATGCCATCTGCAGATGCTGTTCCCTTTGCTGCAAACATTCCTCCCTTCCTCTCCTACCTGAGCTCAGGGTCCCGCCTCAGAAGCCCTTTTCTGTTTCATTGTTCCTCTATGAGGTGGTGCTTCCCTGGGGGCTCAGGCAGTAAAGAACCTGCCTGCAAGGCAGGAGACCTGGGTTCAATCCCTGGGTCGGGAAGATCCCCTGGAGAAGGGAATGGCAACCCACTCCAGTATTCTTGCTTGGAGAATCCCATGGACAGAGGAGCCTGGCGAACTACACAGCCCATGGGGTTGCAAGGAGTCAGACACAACTGAGCGACTAACACTTTCACTTTTTCTATGATGTGTATTATAGTTGCAGTTTTATATTGACTTATGTAACTGTGCCCCCCTCCAAGACTTTCAATGATGTGTAGCAGGATTATGGCAGTTGTAACCCCAGGATTCACATAGTACTTAACACATAGTAGGGCCTCAACATGGCCAACCAGGGCTCTGGAAAATTATCTTTTATTATTTCTCTGATAACCCCTACCCTTTTGTTTTTTCTGTCTTCTTATCAGAATGCCAACCAGGTGGATGTTGGACTTCTTGAACTATTTCTCTAAGTATTTTCTCTTGCATGTTTTTCTTTCTGACATTTTGTTCCGCATTCTGGAGATTTCACCAACTTTGTTTTCCAGAGCACTTCTTAAAAGCTTTTTTATACTCAACTTGTTTTTCATTTTCAAGATTTTTTTAATATTTGTATACCTGTGTTCATAACAGCATTATTCACAATAGCCATAATGTAGTGAAGTTGCTCAGTTGTATCCGACTCTTTGCAAACCCATAGACTGTAGCCTACCAGGCTCCTCTGTCCATGAAATTTTCCAGGCAGGAGTACTGGAGTGGGTTGTCATTTCCTTCTCCAGGGGATCTTCCCGACCCAGGGATCTAACCTGGGTCTCCAGCATTGCGGGCAGATGCCTTACCATCTGAGCCACCAGGGAAGCCCAGTCATAATGTAGAGACAACCCAAATGTCCATTAATGTATGTACATCCAATGGAATAATTTTCAGCCTTAGAAAGGAAGGAAATTCTGACAGTCTCATGGATAAAGCTTAAGGACATTATGCTAAGTGAAACAAGCCATTCACAAAATGGCTTAATACTGTATGATTTCACTTATATGAGGTACCTAGTCAACTTCATAGACTCAGAAAGTAGAATGGGAGGTGCCAGGCGCTGGTGGGAGAGAGGGGTGGGGACTTAGTGTTTGATGGGCACAGAGTTCCATTGTACAAGACAAAAAAATTTCTGGGGATGAATAATGGCTACGGTTATTTAACAATGTGAACGTACTTAATGCCACTGAACTGTGCACTTAGAAATGCATAAAATAATAAATCTTATATTGTGTATATTTTACCACAGTTTTTAAAATTATTTCTTTTTCTCTAGTTCTTCTTTTTTTCTTAACATCTTGTATTTTTATTTAAGATACAGTATATTCTTGAGCATTCCTTAGGATGCTAATTTCCTTCATTTCTTTTTTTTATTGAAGTACACCAGACTTACAGGGTCATGATAGTTTCAGATATACAGTGATTGGGTTGTATATCTGCATATATTTTTCCATATTCTTTTCTATTATAGGTTATTAAAGTATATTGAATATGTCAATAGTTGCCTATGCCATACAGTATGTCCTTGTTGTTTATCTATTTTATATACAGTAGTGTGTGTCTGTTATTCTCAAAGTCTTAATTTTTCCCTCCCCCACCTTTCCCCTTTGGTAAATTTGTTTGCTGAGTCTGTGAGTCCCTTTCTGATTTATAAGTAAGTTCATTTGTATCATTATTTGTTTGTTTATTTTTGGCTGCGCTGAGTCTTCCTTCCTGAGTGAGGGCTTCCTCTGGTTGCAGAGAGCTTCTGATTGTGGTGGTTTCTCTTGTTGTGGAGCACAGACCCTAGAGCGCGCGAGCTCAGTAGTTGTGACTCATGGTCTCTTGACCTCGGGTTCAGTAGTTGTGATTCATGGTCTCTTGACCGTGGGTTCGGTAGTTGTGGTGCACAGGTCTAGTTGCCCTGCTGCCGGCGTGTGAAATCTTCCCAGACCTGGGATCGATCCTGTGTCCACGGGCAGGTGGATTCTTCACCACTGGACCACTAGGAAAGTCCCTATGTCACTTTTTAGATTCCACATTCAACTAATATCTTATGATATTTGTCTTGATCTTATTTACTTCAACGAGTATGATAATCTCTAGGTCCAGCCATGTCGCTGCAAATGGCATTATTTTTTATGGCTGAGTAATATCATATATATGTATATCTCACATCTTCTGTATCTGTTCATCTGTTGATGAGCATTTAGGTTGGCTCCATATCTTGGCTATTGTAAATACCACTGCTATGAACATTGGGTGCATGTATCTTTCTGAGTTAGTTTTCATCTTTTCCAGATAATATGCCCAGGAGTGGGATTACCAGATCATATGGTAACTCTACTTCTAGTTTTTTAAGGACCCTCCATACTGTTCTCTATAGTGCCTGCACCAGTTTACATTCCTATCAACAGTGTATGAGGGTTCCCTTTTCTCTACCCTCTTTCTTTTTAAGGTTGTCTTTTATTCTCTGAATTTTCTCTGAGGATTTCCATTGCTCTTCATATTGGTAGCTCTTGTCAAAATGTGTGGAGCTCCCTGGCATCTTTTAATATTTAAGTAGGCTGACCTGGGGAAATGTGCACATGGGCAGAGCTTAGAGTGAACAGATGGGGAGCCCGCTGTTAACCAGGGGGCCACTAAATGCTGAAATGAGGGGGACTCAGTCAGGAGTACTGATGACCATGCCAGTAGCACGCACTCTCACCAGGCTGCTCAAACAATTGTCTTTAGAGGAGAAACTGATTTTCCTCCCTGGAGTAGGCAGGTGCCTGCCTGCTTTCATGACCTGGCAGAAAGAGCATAAAGTATTCGCACGTGGAGCTTCACTGGCCCTGCCTGTTCCAGCCCCACTTCTCACTCTGCCTTCTGTGATACCTGCCCTCATGTCCACAGCTGCCCCAAGATTTCGCTGGCAAATGGGTGAGCCCCCTGGCTCCAGCCCCTTCACACATTTTCTGGGCTTTTGCTCCCTCTTCCAAAGGTCTCTTCCTCCTTTCCATCTTCCAGAACCCCCTTCCATCTTCTTTGCTGTGCTGCTCTAGACCTTTTGCTCACTGATCCATCACTTGAATGAAGCAGAGGATATGAAAGTTCCTTCTTAGTCCCTGCCTTGAACTGGACTCTGCTTGTCCTGAGACCCTACCAACCACTTGTCTAATCATCACAGGGATGAAATCAATGCCAGCCTTGGCTTTGAGCCCTTGAATACCTGATCTCCAGGCTACTCTGTGAGACACTCTGCACAGACTGGCAATATGTGCACGCACGAGCATGCACACGCACACGTGTGTGCGCACACACACACACACACACACACACACAGCTTCTCCAGGGTTCTTTATACCTGGGTGAGGTCCCAGCCTCCCTGTTCTGCTCCTCACCTGGGACTCCACCTGTGGAGTTCCTTGCCTTTGTCCCTTCCACTCCCACATCCGCTGCTCTAACTCAACCTCGTTGTCCTGCCAGCTCATCATGGAACTGCCACCTCCAGCCTCCCCTCCCCAGGACACATGGCCAGAGCCAGAGCCATCTTCCAACTTCTGAGATCTGAGCATGGCACTTCCCTGCTTGACCTCTAGAGCCAGCAGGATCAAAACCGGCATACTTAGCATGACATTCAAGTCTTCTTTTTGAGCTGGACTGTGTCTCCAGTCACATATATCTGTAGTTTCTCAGTGAGCCACACTCCCCCAGATGCATCCCAGCTTTGGTCCATACTGGTCCCTCTTCTGGGAACACCCTTTCACCCCTTCTGTTCCTAGATGGTTTAAATCCATCTGTTGGGGGAGGGATCTTTATGCCCCATCTTGGTGCTTCCTTCCATATGGAAGGACATAGTTACTGTAATAGTCCCGGATTCCTATCTCCTCACCACCCACAGGCCCTTGGGCGCTCCAGGGTCACCTCGTCCAGAAAGACTTGGTGACTGCTGGGCTGGGTTCAGTTCCTCCCCTCCATCTACAATGTCCTGTACCTTGAGCTCCCTCCCAGCTAAGCAGCTCGACCCATGCCACTTGGCTCGGAGGCAGCAGCGTCTGTTCCCAGGTGGCTGGCAAGTCCTAAATCCTCTTGGTGTTCTCCCTTCCTGCCCCACCCACGCAGGGCCAAGGAAGGCTGGTCAGCAGGGCTCCCTTTTACCAGCCTCCTCTCTCAGATGGGACTTTGACCCCAAGGCTCCAGATGCCTAGAGTCACATCACCAGAGGAAGAGGTTCCCCGATCTCCCGTGTCCCAAAAGCCATCTGAATTGTTCCACGTGAGCCCTGAACTTCTGTTTGTTCCTCCTCCAAGCCCATGTCTTCTTCAGAGAATGGTCTTTGTGCAGTGCAGTGCACACGCCACCCCCTCAGTGGTGGTGGATGACCCGCTCCCAGGAAATGGATAAGGTGTGAGGTCTGCTCAGAGCTGGCCAGGGAGGCAGAGAGGAGGAAAAGAGGCTTGGGGCTGTCTCCACCCACACCCCCGGAAGTGATGCACAAACAAACCACTGCAGAAGCGCTCCAGAGGGCATGCTTAGAGGATCACAGTAAGACCCCCGCCCCCGCCCGCCGCACTGAAAAAACAATTTGGAACACTGCACATCATACTTCTCGTACTTTCAATATACATTGGCTTATTATTAATGACTGATCTAATGCATACTACAGCAAAGAAACCTGTTTATTATGAATAACTTGGCATTTCCCAGATGTCTTTGGCTACAAAATGTTTTCAGGGGGAACACTTATTAAGATCCTCTGAATATATTTGCTGTTGTCTTGTTGGGCTTTTCCCCTCCAAGCTTGCCTTGTGGTCCTGCAGCATCAGCATCTGGAGAAGGCAATGGCACCCCACTCCAGTTCTCTTGCCTGGAAAATCCCATGGACGGAGGAGCCTGGTAGGCTGCAGTCCATGGGGTCGCTATGAGTCAGACACGACTGAGCGACTTCACTTTCACTTTTCACTTTCATGCATTGGAGAAAGAAATGGCAACCCACTCCAGTTGTTCTTGCCTGGAGAATCCCAGGGACGGGGGAGCCTGGTGGGCTGCCATCTATGGGGTCGCACAGGGTCAGACACGACTGAAGTGACTTAGCAGCAGCAGCAGCATCACTTGGGAGCTTATTAGAAATGCAGATGTGGGACTTCCCTGGCGGTCCCGTAGTTAAGAATCCACCTTGCAATGTAGGAGATGTGGGTTCAATCCCTGGTTGGGATACCAAGAACCCACATACTGTGGAGCTACTAAGCCCACGCACCAGGACTACTGAGTTGGTGTGCTACAATGAAGACCCAATGCAGTCAAATAAATGAATAAATTAAGTAGAGAGGCATAGGCCCCATCCTAGATTCAGAATTTGAGAGAGAAGGCCTAGGAATCTGCATACTTATAAGCTCGTCAGGTGGTTTTTAATCATGTTGAAGTTTGATCAGCAGCACCTGAGAGCAGTGTTTTTCAAAGTGGGGTCCATGCACCTCAGTCTCCCCAATCTTCTTAGGAGATCTACAAGGTCCAAATCATTCTTATAATATACAATAATGTTTACCTTTTGCACTGATAATGCAAGAGCAAAGGGGATTGGGATATTGTGATATAAGAAACAGATGTATTGTTCTTCATTTATATTTCCTGACACACGACTTCTAAAACCCTTATAATTTCCTAAGTGACAAGACATAAGCTAAAGGAGCATCTTTTGTTATTCGTAACAAGACCCTTTCAACCACACCTGAATTTATATTAGCGCAGTGGTATTTGCAAAGTTCTTAAGGATGGTGGGCTGGCTGCCAGGAGAATCAATCATGTGATTAAAGGGTTGGCACTTTCATCCCTGACTTCTAACTTCCTGGGAGGAAAGAGGGGCATGGGATTAACTTAATTACCAATAGTCAATGATTTATGAATTATGCCTATATAATGAGGCCTCCATAAAAATCCCTAAAGTGTGGGGTTCAGAGAGCGTTGGGTTGGTGAACATGCGGAGGTGCTGGGACACGCCTGGGAGGGTATGGAGGCTCCACACCCTTTCCCCATATGAGTTTCTTCCTTCTGCTGTAGCAAATTATCAAACCTAGGGAGAGGGTCTGATTTTCCAGGTGGTGCTAACCCTGCCAGTTGAGGAGAAGCAAGAGATGAAGGTTTGATCCCTGGGTCAGGAAGATGCCCTGGAGTAGGAAATGGCAACTCACCCCAATATCCTTACCTGGAAAATTCCATGGACAGAGGAGGCTGGTGTGCTAAACTCCCTGGGGTTGCAAAGAGTCAGACATGACTGAGCAACTGAGCATACACACACACACAGACACACACACACACAGGGAGAGGGTCAACAGAAGCACAGGTGACAATCTGAACTTGTGATGGGTGTCTGAAGTGGGGACAATCCTGTGGGAATGAGCCCTTAACCTGTGGGATCTGACACTACCCCCAGGCAGAAAACGTCAGAACCAAGTTGAATTGTAGGACCCTCAGGTGGTGCCCAGGAACTGCCTAATGTGAGAAAACTCCCCATGTATAGGTAGCCAGAAATAAGTGCGGAGAAGGAAAATGGAGTTTTTCCTTTCAGGGGTAAAACTGCTGTGCCCTACAGCACATCAAGACTGTGGCAGGGAACCAATGTTTGCACAACCAATTTTGCGTTACAAAATCATGCCTGGGTAAAAGATTTGTTCAAAGTCAAGACAGACTAATGGCTTTTAATGTAGGGCTTCCCTGGTGGCTCAGATGATAAAGAATCCACCAACCAATGCAGAAGACATGAGTTTGATCCCTGGGTCAGGAAGATCATCTGGAGAAGGGAATGTCTACCCACTCGAGTGTTCTTGCCTGGAGAATCCCTTAAAGGGAGGAACCTGGGAGGCTACAGTCCATGGGGTTGCAAAGTCAGACACAAATCAGGCCTAGGTAAAAGATTCATTGAAAGTCAAGACAGACTAATGGATTTTTATGCAACAGAGCACCAAAATGTCAGTGATAGGGCTTCTGATTCCATGTTGCAACTAAGTTTTAGAAAGCTACCACTTGTTGATTCTTAGTGTAGTGCTTAAGAAGAATATCCACAATCATCTGAAAAGAATTTCAAGACACTCCTCCCCTTTCCTACTGCACATCTCTGTGGAGTCATCTTTTCTTCATATGCTTTAGCCAAAACAACACATTGCAATAGATTGATTGCAGAAGCAGCTATGAGAACCCAGGTGTCTTCTATTAAAGCCAGACATTAAAGAGACTTGCAAAGTGGAAACAATGCCACCCTTCTCATTGAACTTTATTTTGAAAAATACATCTATTTTACCTAAAAATGTATTTTCAGTTAATATGCTATGGCTTATTGTTATTTCAAAGTAAATATTTTAAAACATTTCTCAGTTTTAAGTTCTAAAATGATGAATAGCAGTTAGATATAACTTATATAGAGACAAAGACCCCTTGGAATCCTTGTGCTGTGTGTGTGTGCTCAGTTGTATCTGACTCCTTGCAACACCATGGACTGTAGCCCGCCAGGCTCCTCTGTCCACGGGATTTTCCAGGCAAGAATACTGGAATGGGTTGCCATTTCCTTCTCCAGGAATCCGTGGGGTCCTTGATAATTTTTAAAAGTGCAAAGGGGCCCCAAGATCAAAGAGTTTGTGAGGGGCTGATCTAGGGGAAACTTTAGGGTCCAGAGGCCCAGTGTGAACCCTCCAACCTACATAAGTCCAGTAGAGGATGGAGGCAGTGGGGTGGGGTGGATCCAAGTGGCACTTCTACCACCAAGGTGCCACAGACAGGAGGCTTGGCTTTTGATCTGTTGTGCCAGGGTCCACCAGGATGGCATGAGAGGGCCAGGGCCTCCCAGCAGTGTGGTGCCACCTTCCTTCCTGCAGGAGTGACAGGTAGCCTCAGGGCCTCTCAGCGGAGGTTGTCAGGACACCAGCTGTGGGGAGGAGGCTCCAGCCAGGTCCATCTGATGCTGGTGCTCTGAGATTCCCTGGCCTATTGTTTAGACCAGGGGTCAGCCTGATCCTGTTCTAGAAGGTTCAAACACGGGACAGATTTCATGCCAACCCATCAGCCTCCCACCAGTGCTCACAGCGGCAAGAAATCCACAGATGCCTGTGGTAAACGGGCCGGCCATCTCCTTCTCCTGTCCCGAGGCTGTTGCCAGATCTGACCATCTTTCCCCAGCTTTGGGCCCACTCCCAGCAGAGCCCCTCTTCCCTCAGGTTCCTTCCCTGAGTCCCTGCCGCCTCCCCACCCCCAGGAGGCAGGACCTGGGGCTCATCTGCCCGCCACCTCCACCTCCCAGCAGGGCAGTTCTGGGGGCTGGAAGGAGGCAAGGGGAGCTTGGAGGACCCCCAGAGGGGACCCCCGACGACCCTGGGACTTGGACCCTTGTGCTGCAGTGCTGAGGGCGTCTCCCTGTCGCAGAAGCAGCACCTGGGGAGCTCTGTCTTCAAGGCCTGCTGCAGGCTCCTGGTGTTTGCCGTGTGTCAAGAGCCAGGAGTGGTCCTGGCAGACAGCAAGCACCTGTGTGGACACTGTGGCTCTACAACCACATGTGGGCTTCCTTTTAGCTCGTGAGTTCGTGAGTCTAGCCAAGTGCCTGGATGTGTCGACTTGCCTGACCCAGAGCAGCGCCTTCTCAGACCCCACCTTCCAGAGACTGGTAAGTGGGAGTGTTCAGTCAGGGGTGGGGGGACCCACTCAGTCAGATGGCAAAGGCCCCCAGACTGAGGTTTATTTGACTGCAGACCTGCTCCAGCCTTGGCAGTGATGGGCTGTGTGACCTTGAACAAGTGTCCTCCTGTCTCTGGGCCTTATTGTTGGACTTGGTCATCTCTAAGGACTGATGCCGGTATCTTTTTGAGTCTGGACGGGGTAAGGCTCTAAACACAGTCTGGACCAAACATCTCCAGGTGTAGAAAAGGTGACTGCCTCCTACTGAGCTAGCCCTCTGCAGGAGGCCAGTTATCAGGCCAGCATCTCAGTAGAACTGGCTGTTCCAGCTGAGCTTCCAGGAGGGTGGGGAGTGGGCAGTGGGGAACAGAGGGGTGACTCTCATCAGAAAACCTTGTTGGAGCCCATCTTTGATTCCGTCTATAGCAACATGGCTTTGAGAGCCTCTCTGAGCATCTTCTCCAAACTCGGTAAAATAGGACTAAATGCTGAGGGCCCGCAGATAAATGCAAGGTGTCTGGGGTACCCCCAGCGCTCCAAATACTTAATACTTATCAGCGTCCACCGCAGCTGACACAAAGCCGCACTTAGTGAGCAGTGTTGAGCTGCTCCAGGGAGAAAATGAGGGTAATTGAAATTAACTTGGCTCCTGCTGTTTTTTCCTCCTTGTCCTAATCACCGGGAAATCTGCTGCTGGCTGGGCAGGAGGGCCCGAGGGCCAATGCCCCTGGGAGTCCAGGGCTCAATTAGGCTGTGGCAAATTGGATTTCTGGCCGTGAGGCCACAGGGCTGAGGTTGGCATTGAGGCATGAGCTGCCAGACGGTATTAGGGTAAGGACTGGCCAGATGGGCCCACAGCTAATTCAATCTGGCTTCCCAGAAACAAGACTTACAAGGCCTGAGTTGTGGGCCTAGAGAGCTCTGTCTCCGGGTGGGAGGGCAGGGCCCTGTGTGGGTTGGGCCTGTGCCTGGCACCTGGCCTCTGCCAGCAACTGGGCACCAGCGATCCAGACAGTGTGATGGGTGGTGGTTTAGTGTTAGGGAAAAAGCCCAGCTTGGACATCCAGAGGTCCAGGCCTCTGGTCTCCACATATGTATCAGCTAATCTAGGAGTAGACCTGAGTGTATGTGTGTGTGTGTGTAAGTGTGTCTCCAGCACTAACATTCTTGATTCTATGGCTGTCACTATAGATTAGGAAGAACAGAAAGAGTCAGAAAACTCAGAATGAGAGAGGGGCTGGAACAGAGAGACACAATAAGACATTTTAAAAAAATGCTGAGAAACAGGGAAAGAGAAAAAGACCAGAGAAAAGAGGGGATATATGTATGCAGATAGCTGATTCACTTTGTTGTACTAGAAACTAACATGGCATTGTAAAGCAACGATACTCCAATAAAAATTAGTTTAAAAAAAGAATAGAAGAAAAAGAAAACAAGTGGGAAAAAAACAGCAGAGAAAGAAAAGACAAAGACATTTAAACAGAGCAAGACAGTGAGAGAAGAAAACTGAAAGAGATAGGAAGAGAAATTGAGAGAGGGAAAGACTGAAGTCAAAATTTGACTACAAAGTAGTATCTGCCCCAAATGAGCATCCTGGGGGGAGAGGGGAAACTGAGGCAGACACAAACACACAGAAGACAGAGAGGGCCCATGAGAGTTAGATGCACAGACAGAAGCAGGCAGACAGACAGACAGAGCCACAAAAAGGTGGAGGCCAATCAGAGAGATTAGGGGAGGACTGAAGCCGATGGAGAGGAGGTGAAATGTTGGTTCAGAAGGATTGGAAATGGAAAGATCTAGTATGTTCTCCAGGGGACAAATGGAGGAAAGACCCTAAGGCAGGAAGACCAGCAGTACCTTTTTCTTAACGTTGGAATTTTATTACCTGTTAGTGACAAGCAACTTTAGAGGTTTGTTTGTTTGTTTTAATCCAGTAGAGTTCCTAGCCTGGGCTCAAAACCTAGTTCCCAAATGATCAGAGAATGCCCACGTCTCCTTATTCTTAGGAAAGAGGGGATATGGGTTTTTGTCCTTGCTGCTGCTCAGTTGCTTTCTCCATCACCAGGCACAGAATTCCAGGCTTTGACTGGCTGATCAGCCCCCTCTGCTGTCCTGACCCTCTCTCCCCTCAGCAGCCCCTTCCTGGGTGTGGGTCTACCACCCAGCTGCCAGAGCTGCTGCACACAGGCCCTCGGGACCATGCCCCCACCAGCACCCCTGTGGTCCTGACAGCTCCCCCCAGAGCTGCACCTGTTTGGCATTAATCCTCCATCTGTTTCCTGCTGGCCCTTTGTCCCAGAGGTCACACGGTGGCGTCCCCGGATCCTGCCCTCAGACTTTTCGGGGATGAGACTTCAGGCTGCCCCCTCCTGGCCTGAGGCCCAGAAGTCCTGCAGAGGCTGAGCTCACATCGGTGGTCTGGCAGCGCCATCCCCACCCTCAGGGACCCGTTTCCCATTCTCCTGGCACCGCACACACCGCTGCCCCTGGGTTCCCTCATCTGCAGCAATCAGGTGAGTGAGCTGGGGGCAGGTAGCCTCCGCTTCCCTGCTGGACACGATGAACCAGGGAGAGAAGGGACAGCCTGGCATGGCCATTCTCAGCCTGGACAAACAGTGGAATCACCTGGGGAGCCTTAAAAGTCAGCTGGATCCCATCCCCAGAGATGCTGCTTTAGTTGGTTGGGGTGTGGCCTAGACATCAGGACTTCTAAAAACTCCCAAGGCACCTTCTTCTGCATCCAGGGTTAAGACCAGTGTCCTTGAGCCATGGCTTGCTGAGCCAGGAAAAGTCCACTCCACACCTTGCTCAACAGAGGCTCAGAGACGTCAGGGCCCTGCCTGGAGTAACACAGCCAGAAGGGCAGAGCTGTGCCCACCAGAGCCCCTCCATCGCCTCCCTGGGGTCCTCACAATTTCCAGCCCTGGGGGTAACCTCTCTGTCTCTGTTTTGGGGTCTGCTCTTGCCTCAGGGAGTTTGGGAGTTGAGCTCTGTATCAACTTGTTACCAACAACATGCTCCTTTGTGACCCTCAGGCTTCTCACCTGTAACCTGGAGATCAGAGGACACACCTCAAAGCATTGCAGTGACAATGAAATAAGTTAATACATCTTTAAGGCTTATCATGGTGCCCAGTACTTAGTAAGCCTTCAGTGAATGTTATCTGTTAGGATTAGGGTTAATGTTTTTTCCCACACCAAGCAAATCTTTGCAACACCAGCTGGGTGTCCTACAGTTTAACTCAGTTCCCACAGGTTAAGATCTCGGTCTTAACCAAGTGAGGTGGGAGCGACAGATGCCAGTGATGAGTTACCTGCAACTTCTGTCCAGCATGGCTACAAATCAGGGGTCCCAGGGACCTCCTCCCTGTTGGATTTGATGACTTGCTAGAGTGGCTCACAGAACTCTGGGAAACACTTGAGTACTTTGTGTGTGTGCTCAGTCGCTTCAGTCATGTCTGACTCTGCGACCCCATGGACTGCAGCCCACCAGGTTCCTCTGTCCATGGGATTCTGCAGGCAAGAGTACTGGAGTGGGTTGCCATGCGTCCTCCAGGGGAATCTTCCTGACTTAGGGATCGAACCAGCATCTCCTGCATCTCCTTCACTGCAGGCAGATTCTTTACTGCTGAGCCACCAGGGAAGCCCCTAAGTACTTTTACCAGTTTACCAAAGGATATGTTAAAGAATACAGATGAATGTCCAGGTGAAGAGATTCATAGCTTGACACCTGGGTACTGAGCACATAGAGTTGAGGGCATCACCCCCAGGTAGATGGATACACAGGGCAGGGTATGTGAGAAGGGGCACAGAGCATCCATGCCCTCGCTGGGCACCACTCTCCCAGCACGTCTGTGTGATCACCCACCCAGAAGCTCTCCAGACCTCACCCTTTGGGGATTTGGTATGGAGGCTTCATCATGTAGGCGGGATGGAGTTCAACATCCATCACCATCTGTCTTCTCCTGAGGAGGGGGGCAGGGCTGAAAATTCCAAGCTTCTAATTAAGGCGTGTTCTTTCTGGTGACCACTCCTCATCAGGGAGCCATTCAGGAGCCCATTGGAACAAAAGAAGCACCTATTACCCAGGAAATTACAAAGGTTTCAGGATCTCTGTGTCAGGAACCAGGGGAAGAGACTAAATATTGGAATAAAAAATGTTTCTAGTGCTGTTATCACTTAGGAAATTACAAGAGTGTCAGGAGCTGGAAACAGAGACATATTTATTTATTTATTTATTTTTCTATTATCTCAGGAGGGAACATGACCCTGCTGACACCTTGGTTTCAGACTTCTGGCTTCCAGAACTGTGAGTACATTTCTGTTGCTTTGAGCCACTCAGTTGGTGGCCATTTGTTAACAGCAGCCGCAGGAAACTAATACAACCTCTCCAGGGCTCAGGGTTGCTGGCTACAGAATCCCTTGATCATGACAGTTGACCTGCTAGTGACACTTTAGGGAAGTCGAGGGGCAGAGGCTCAGTACTGTCCTGAGGGCTTTTGGGCCTGGGCACCAGAGGAGGTGAAGTGCCCTCTTTACTGTGGAGGACTTGGCATGTTCCTTGCTCTCTTTAGGCCTCAGACCCCCGCGCCACCCGCCTCCCTATTTGTTCTTTGTATCTCTGAGTCTCAGGGAGAAAGACCCATCTCGCACCTTCGGTGGTCAATTCCTCTGAATCTAGACCTTCACAAGGCTGATAGCAGCCTCTGGAGTGAAATGAACCCCAGCCTCATGGAGGGCAGGGCCTTGGCTGGTGGTGAGGAAGGGATGCAGCTGGAGTGTATGGCGGTGAGCGTAGAATGGAGGGATGGTGATCTGGAGCCCCCAGCATGCTCCACATCTGCCACTGCCCTCAGACCTGGGAGGACGCTTCATCGTCTCTGCCCTGGGCTGGGGGTACTCAGGTGAGTATTGGGCTATCAGGGGCTCACAGGCCCCTCCCCTGGCTTGATATAATGCTATATCCTCTTCCTGGGTGTTTTGGCAGGCGAGAATTCTACCACTGAACCACCAGTGCCCAACTTCCAAATGTTTTGTCAGGAGCAGCTCCTTCTATCATTTGGTTCTGTTTTGTTTCTTACCATTATTCTTGAGTAGATTCTTGGTTGTTCGATCCGTGATGTGGAGGACCATGGGAAGGTTCCCAGCACTCGGCTGGTGAGGAAGGGAAGGAGGGGACATGAGACAAGCAAAATAAACTTCAAGAAGATTTTTAGAAATTGTACAGTCATCCCTCAGTATTCATGGGAGATTGGTTCCAGGACACCCTGCCGATATCAAACTCCTCAGATGCTCAAGTCCCTTATATAAAACAGTATTGTATTTGCTCATAACCTATGCACATCCTTCTATGTACTTAGATTGTCATCTCTAGATTGCTTAAAATACCTAATACAGTATAAATGCTATGTAATAGCTGTCAATACAGTGTGAATGGTATGTAAATAGTTGGTATGTACAAATTCAAGGTTTGCTTTTGGGAAGTTTCTGAAATTTTTTTTTTCCAAATATTTTTTATCTATGGCCGGTCGAATCTGTGGACTCAGAACCCATGCACACGGAGAGCTGGTGTAGTAAAATACACGTAACATAAAATTGACCATTTTAGCCATTTGTTGCTGTTGTTCATTTGCTAAGTCGTGTCCAGCCCTTTGTGACCCCATGGACTGCAGCATGCCAGGCTTCCCTATCCTTCACCATCTCCCAGAGTTTGCTCAAACTCATATCCATTGAGTCACTGATGCCACGCAACCATCTCATTCTATGTCGCCTCTTTCTCCTCCTGCCCTCAATCTTTCCCAGCATCAGGGTCTTTTCCAATGAGTTGGCTCTTTGCTTCAGGTGGCCAAAGTATTGGAGCTTTAGCATCAGTCCTCCCAATGAACATTCAGGGTTGATTTGATTTAGCATTGACTGGTTTGATCTCCTTGTTGTCCAAGGGACTCTCAAGAGTTTTCTCCAACACCACAGTTAAAAAGAATCAGATCTTTGGTGCTCAGCTTTCTTTATAGTCAAACTCTCACATCCATGCATGACTACTGGAAAAACCATAGCTTTGACTATATGGATCTCTGTTGGCAAAGCAAATGACACTTTTAGCCATTTAAAAGTGTGCAATTCAGTGACATTAAGTACATTCACAGTAATGTGCAGCCATCACCACTACCTGGTTCTAGGACTGTTGGAAATCACACAGTCTTAAAACAGTCCCTCCCCCTTTCTCCCCCACCTCCAGACGCTGGCTACCACTGTCTGCCTTCTGTCTCCATAGATTTGTTTTAAGTCAAGAAGATTGTTTTGATCTTTGCATTCCACTTAAAATGCAAATCACCACCAGAGGACCACAGTCTGCATTTTTAATTTCATTCACTTCAACCAACAGTCACCCTCCCCCCTCCTCCATAGTTTAGAAATTGTGTTGTGGGGAAAACACTGACCTGGAAGCAGAAGACCTTAGTTGTAGCTCCTTCTGTCAAAGCTTTGTGACCTTGAGAGAGGCCCCTGACTCTCTTGGGGCCTCAGCATCCCCAACTTGAGTCACCAGGTTTAGACTCAGCTAACGTTTTTCCGGGCCGTCCGCAGCTCTGATCTTCCAATGCAGTGGTGGAAGTCTGCTACTCGGGCTGTGTGAGAAGGGAATCCGGGTGCTAGGTGCTAGGAGGAAGCCAAGAGTGGAGAGGAGGCATTTCTGAGGGCTTCAGACCAGGTCCAACTGGCCCACCATTCGACCCCAAGCCAGCCCAGTCCAAGTCAGCTTCCTGGCTGGTCCAAAAATCCCAGCCACACACTGCAGGTTGGACTTATCAGGCCCCATCAGAAGGGTTGAGCCTCCTGGGGGCCTCAAGCAAGAGCCTCCTGGGGCAGGCTGAGGCAGGACGGAGCAGGGTGGCAGGGGAGGTCCCAGGGGGATGGGGAAGGCCTGAGGTCAGGGTGGGAAGTGGCTGTGGAGCAGGATGCGGGGGCCTCATCAAAGGCTCCCTGGGCCCTGCTTGTACCAGTGCTCATGGGAGCAGGTCCCGGGTCTTTCCAGGACCAGCCATGTAAACAGGTGTGTCGGGGAGGAGATTATAACCAAGGACCTGTAGTCACCTCTCCCGCCCTTCTCTGAAGGAAGGACTCCTTGTCTGTGGGCTTTCAGCCTCCTGGATGTAATTGTGTCTCTTGAGTCGTGAAGGGAGAAAGTCTGAGATACAGAGTAGGACAAGCTAAAAGAGGCCAGACTGATTCTTTGAGGAAAGATGAGGAAGCCCCTGGAGTGGAGGTGGGGAGGCTCTCGGAAGTCAGGGAGGCCCTCCAGGAAGGGAAGGGAAGGGTAAGGAAGATACGGTACAGCTTTGGTTTGGGGGGAGCAGGGGAACAGAAGAAGAGAGGTTTGGGCAGTGACTGGAAGGACTGGGCTCATGGTGAGAAGTGTTTAGAAGAGATTTAGGGGATGTTTTGTCATGTGATATGTTGCATAAACACCTCTTCCGTGTCCCCATGAAACCACCACTGACGCTGGATGTTACACTTCAGTGCTTTGGCAGTGAGATTCATGTCTTTTCTTTTTCTTTTTAAATAATGCATTGGCCTAGCTGTCTTTGAATTACTCAGGGCCAGCCATGTTTACAAGGTTTCGTCAGTGTTCCATTAGCTAAATGTTGGGTTCCCTGCTTCGTGGGCTGCCTTCACCACTTGGTAAGCCCTTGGGCACCGGGAGTGCTGCAGAAAGCACCTATCAAGGCTGCAGCTCTGTCCCCCAGCCCCGGGGTCTCCTGGATGGGCGGCCCCATTCAGAGGACAACATTCAAAATCGGGCCCTGACCCAGTCACCAACAGAGGCCCTTCTCTCACCCCTCCCAGCCCTCATTCTCCCCTGGGATGCCCACTGGCTGGGCTCCTGCCTCTTCTTCCAGCCTCCCTCAAACTCTGTAGAAAGGGGGCATCACCATCCTAGCCCCCTGTGACAGTCACAAGATTCCAGCCACAGAAAGTGCTACCAGGCCCAGTGAGCTAGCAACACTTGGTACAAAAAGTCCCTCCATAGGGAAGGCTCTGGAAATAATACAGCGACCCAGGGACGGTCTATGACTCCTTGTCCGTTCCTCTAGCTCTGGCCCTTGTCCCGTGGCAGCCTCTTGGAGAGCCCAACCCTAGGACGGAGGGACATGAGGACTCTTCACCTGGTTCCCAGCCCAGCCTCCAACTCTAGGTGCCTTTATCTCCTTCTTCCCCTGTGGCCTCTGACCCATCTGTCACATGGTGGGTGCTGGGGGAGGCCAGAGAGAATGGATGCAAAGTGCAAAACTCCACATACACAAGACCCCAACTCTAGTCAGCACTCCCTCCATGGGGCAGGGCATCCCAATCTAGAGCTCAGGTGCACAAGAAGTATCACTGACCTTTATTTTCTTTTATCTGTTTATTTTCTTTTTGGCTATGCTGGGTCTTGGTTGTTGTGTACAGGCTTTCTCTAGTTGTGGAAAACGGGGGTTACTCTCTAGTTGCTGTGTGCAGGATTCTCATTGTGGTGGCTTCTCTTGTCGTGGAGCACTGGCTCTGGAGTGTGTGGGCTCAGTAGTTTGGATGCACAGGCTTAATTGCCCAACAGCATATAGAATCTTCCCAGACTAGGGATCCAACCCATGTCCCCTGCACTGGCAAGCAGATTCTCAACCACCATTGAAGTCCAGCCCTTATCTTCTTAAAGGTAACATTTGAATTTCCAAAGCTCAACATCCCCTTTCCTGGACAGTCAGCTATGCCTCCGTCCTGTTGTTGTTCAGAAACTAAGTCACGCCTGACTCTTTGTGACCCCATGGACTGCAGCACATCAGGCTTCCTTGTCCTTCACTGTCTCCCTGAGTTTGCTCAAACTCATGTCCACTGAGTCATTGATGCCATCCAACCATCTTATCCTCTGTAGCCCCCTTCTCCTCCTGTCTTCAATCTTTCCCAGCATCAGGGCCTTTTCCAGTGAGTAGGCTCTTCACATCAGGAGGCCAAAGTATTAGAGCTTCAGCTTCAACATCAGTCCTTCCAATGAATAGTCAAGGTTGATTTCCTTTAGGATTGACTGGTTGGATCTCCTTGTAGTCTGTGGGACTCTCAAGAGTCACCTCCAGCACTACAATTCGAAAGCATCAGTTCTTCAGGGCTCAGCCTTCTTTATGGTCCAACTCTCACATCCATACATGACTACTGGAAAAACCACAGCTTTGATAATACGGACCTTTGTCGGCAAAGTAAGGTCTCTGCATTTTATTGTGCTGTCTAGGTTTGTCAGGGACAAACCTTTTCTTCCAAGGAGCAAGCATCTTTTAGTTTAATGGCCACAGTCACCGTCCACAGTGATTTTGGAGCCCGAGAAAAGAAAATCTGTCACTGCTTCCATTTTTTTCCCCTTCTATTTGCCATGAAGTGATGGGACTGGATGCCATGATCTTAGTTTTTTTTAGTTTTAATCCAGCTTTTTCACTCTCTTCTTTCACCCTCATCAAGAGGCTCTTTAGTTCCTCTTCGCTTTCTGCCATAAGAGTGGCATCATCTGCATATCTAAGGTTGCTGATATTTCTCCCGGCAAACTTAATTCCAGTTTGTGATTCATCCAGCAGGGCATTTCACATGATATACTCTGCATAGAAGTTAAAGAAGCAGGGTTACAATATATAGGCTTGACACACTCCTTTTCCAATTTTGAATCAGTCCATTATTCCATATGCAGTTCTGTTGCTTCTTGTCCTGCATACAGGTTTCTCAAGATATAGGTAAGGTGGTCTGGTATTCCTGTCTCCTGAAGAATTTTCCTTAGCTTGTTGTGATCCACACAGTCAACACCTAGCTCAGTTGGTAAAAAATCCGCCTGCAATGCAGGAGACCCCAGCTCAATTCCTGGGTTAGGAAGATCTGCTGGAGAAGGGATAGGCTACCCACTCCAGTATTCTTGGGCTTCCCTTGTGGCTCATCTGGTAAAGAATCTGCCTGCAATGCAGGAGACCTGGGTTTGATCCCTGGGTTGGGAAGATCCCCTGGAGAAGAGAAAGGCTACCCACTCCAGTATTCTGGCCTGGAGAATTCCACGGACTGTATAGTCCACAGGGTCACAAAGAGTTGGACACGAATGAGCAACTTTCACTTCACTTCACAGTCAGAGGCTTTAGGATAGTTAATGAAGTCAAAGAAGCAGGAATAGATGTTTTTCTGGAATTCTCTTGCTTTTTCTATGATCCAGTGGATGTTGATAATTTGGTCTCTGGTTCCTCTGCCTTTTCTAAACCCAGCTTTTACATCTGGAAGTTCTCAGTTCACATACTATTGAACCCTAGCTTGAAGGATTTTGAGCATAATCTTCCTAGCATGTGAAATGAGCACAACTGTCTGGTAGTCTGAACATTCTTTAGTGTTGTCTTTCTCTGGAATTGAAATGAAAACTGACTTTTTTCCTGTCCTGTGGCCATTGCTGAGGTTTCTAAATTTGCTGGCATGTTAGAGTAGCACTTTCACAACATCATCTTTTAGGATTTGAAATAGTTCAGCTGGAATCCCATCACCCCCTCTAGCCTGGTTCATACTGATGCTTCCTAAGGCCCACTTGACTTCATACTTCAGGATGTCTGGCTCTGTTCTGTGGTCTTGTACAAAATCAGAGGGGTTGGGCTGTAGGGAGACACCTTGTCTTCAGGCATCTGTCCACCAGATAACTGCTGAGATGTCCATCTTTTCTGTCCATCCTTTCTGTTCTGTGGCCCAGGGTGGTCCTAGACCCACCAGGGAGCTGCTCCCTCTGCTGATGGGCAGGCAGGAAGTGCTGTGGGAGAGGGCCAGTTGTCCTCCCTCTGCCCTCCCCTTCCTCCACTGTACCGTAATCTTCCTTGCTAGCAGCGGGGTCCTGAGCGCGCTCCCAGCTAGGATGAGGGTAAAGGACAGGAAGGAGAGAAAACCACAGGTTCGTATTTTCAAATCACTCCTGTCACAAGTATCTGTGTGTCTGAATATAAATGTCTCACGGGGCCATCCTCCCGCCTCACCAAGGCGGCCTAGGCCACGGGAGGGAAAGAAGACACTTAGAAAGGGCCGAGTTCCTGGTGGGGAGGGAGCAACGAGGAAGCTCCCAGGGCGCATCAGGACGGCGTACTTTCCATTCATGCTTTGAAGCCAATTAGTGGAAAGAGGTAATGGGACTTCACAGCGGGGCTCCTTGGCCATATGGCTCAGAGCCTCCCTGGGTGCACCCGGCAAGGCATTTGGAAAACTCTGAGAGTGATAGATGTGTTCGGTGACATTCAGGAAATTATGCAGACCTGCTCACTCCTGGGCCTGGGGCCCTGATTCACGAAGGGCATCGGGAGGGCAGGGGCTGGGAAGGGGGGGCAAATTTGGATTAGTGATCGCAGCCGTGTATCCTGCCAGCCGGCTCCGGACTCAAGGGCCCTTTAAATAAAACAGATGACAGATGTGTTTCTAGAGTTTCTCCCAGCCCGGGGCTGCCTTGCACAGCGATTTGGGGGAGGATCTGCATTGGACACGGAGTTAGAAGATGCAGAATGGAACCTGGGCAGGTCACTTCTCCTTTCTGAACCACAGGTTGCCGATTGTGAAATGGGGATGAAACCACCTTTCCCAGCTGTTCAGAGTAAATGCGACCCAGCATGTAAATTTGCCTGACCAGTGCCTGATGCAGATGTAAAAGCTGAATGCATGTTGGCCAGCCACTTTCCTCCTCACTGCCCTGGGCAAAATGAAAAGCATTTTGAAATAGAGACACCAGCAAAAGGCATCAGCAAAAGGAGGAAACAATGACCCACTCACCTCCCAGGGAGGTGTCCTGAAGGAGGCAGCATTGAGCCTGGAGAACAGGAGGACTTGAGGGTGAAGAGATGGGAGATGGCAAGCCCAGGGTGCAGAGCAGCCAGGCGAAGGCAGGAAACTGGCTCAGGGAATAAGACTCCTCGGGCTTTGTGCAAGAGAATGAAGTGACAAGTCAGCAGGCAATGGGGAGCTATGGAAGATTTTCAAGGAGATGAAGAGCAGGCCATGATCTGTGTGCTAGAAGCCCAGATCTAGTGATCCCATGGAGAGAGGACTGGAGGAGGTGAGCCTGGAGGCAGAAAAATTCAGGGGGAGGGGATGGGGAAGCATAGGAGGGAGGAATCAAAAGATGTTGTGATGATAGAATTATTAGGTCTTGTTAAGCAGTGACCTTGGCAGGTGAGAGTGGAGTGGCGGTGGTCTAGGAGGATACCCAAGCATCTGGCCAGGAAGTTTACGGGGGCTGGAGGGGTGATATACAGTGGATACAGGAGACAGGGAGCAGGCAGGAGCAAGGTGATGAGGCTCTATTGGACCAAGGTGAGTTTGAGGAGGCAGCAGGCCATCTAGACAATTAATCAGCAGGATGTGTGGGTCTGAATCCCAGGGATGTATTGCAGCTACTCTTTAGAAGTCCCCCCCCCCCCACCAAGTTTGCGCATGCTAAGTCACTGCAGTCGTGTCTGACTATGGACTGAGGGCCACTAGGCTCCACTGTCCATGGGATTCTCCAGACAAGAATACTGGAGTGGGTTGCCGTGCCCTCCTCCAGGGGATCTTCCCGACCCAGGGATAGAACCCACATCTCTCACGTCTCCTGCATTGGCAGGCGGGTTCTTTACCACTTGTGCCACCCACCAAGTTAAGGACACCAATAAACAGGCATCCCACTCCTTGATCTTGGCAGTGGAGGTACAGGGGCAGCCCAGGCCAAAGGCTGTGTGACTTGACTCAATTCCGTCCCTCTCCTCCCATGCTGGGTGTTCAGCTAGACCCAGGACAGAGGATCTCTGAATGGTGGGCTCTGCTGTTTCATTCCTTCTGTCCTGTCCCAAGGTCTTGGCACTGTGGCTCTGCTCCCCTGGGCTGCTGTACCCTCTCCCCACCAGGATTTCTGTGCTAGAAGCAGAGAATGTTCCCTAGGATGGCTGCCTAGAATTTGGCCCCCAAACATTCTGATTTAAAAAAAAATTTTTTTTGAAGTCTTGCCCTTTCAAACCTCAATTTCCTCCTCATTTCCATTAAACAAAATTTTAAAAAGCTATTTAAAGATAAGTTTAATATTCTTTATCAGATCCAGTCATTAAAAATGGGATTGGATTTTTTATTTCCAATGCTCCCTGCTGGAGTGAGCTACGGAAAGACAGCTCAGGAGGCCCAGACAAGGGGGGTTATTTGGGTTTTCACTGGTGTTACTGAATTAAGCAGGATGTTCTCTGGGAAACAGTGAAGGTCAACATTTGTAATTTGGGATTTCATTGGGGAGAGTACCTGGGAAATTACCACGAACTGGGCAACTGATTCAGAGAATGATTAGATGTTCTAACCACACACATCCTCTCTCCTCAGATTTTATAATACTCATTCAACAACCTCTTACTGAGCATCTCCTCATATGTCAAAGATTGTGCCTTGTGCCAGGCTCTGGAGACACAAGCAGGATCCCATGTGGATGATCCCTAGACCTCAGGGACCTAAGGGTACTGAGTGTAATCCAATCGCTCGCCACCTAAGCCAATCAGGGCAGAGCATAGCCCCAGCCACAGTGATTGGTTCAGAAGAGAGTACTTGACCTTAAGTATTATAATCAAGGTGAACAGGACTTTTGTTCAGTGGTCAAAGTAAGAGGAGCTTTCTTCTGGATGTTTCAGAGGGTAGATGTGAGACCCAATACAATGGGAGTCATTTTGTGATCTTGAAGGATGCTGGGCAGAGAAGGAAATGGTTACAAAGAGCAGAGCAGAGCCCAGTGAATGTAAAGAACCAGAGCCAGGACCCTGATCAAACCATAGTTTGATGATTGAAGCCTGACCAATTGCCAGCCTATACATTCCTTTTGTTTAAACCAATCTGTAGAGAAGAGTTCTAAGTGAAGTAACCACATAATAGGTGCCTACTATTTACGTGAACTAATCTAATTTAGTTCTCACAGCAACTCTGTAATGTAGGAACTGGCAGCCTCATTTTACAGGTGAAAATACTGAAGCCAGTGACTAAGTGACTTCCTGAGGTCACCCCATTAGTGAGGCAGTTGGTGTTCCTATCCGAGAAGTTGGACCCCAAAATCTATTTTCTGCAAAACAAGATTGACTGCTGTTGACTGCTGTGTTGGCTTAGTGGAAATGTCCTCAAATTCTCCTTGTTTATGAATCCTTCTAGGACTTTTTCCTGGTGCTGTTTTTGGAACTAGAGAATGGGTCAAGTTTCTTGGCTTGTTTGACAAAAGACAAAGGGGAAACAGAGGAGAGGCCTTGAGATATAGCTCCCAGTGCGCATGCTTGCTAAGTTGCTTCAGTTGTGTCCGACTCTGCAACCCCATGGACTGTAGCCCTCCAGGCTCCTCTGTCCAAGGGATTTTCCAGGCAAGAATACTGGAGTGGGTTGCCATGCCCTCCTCCAGGGGGATCTTCCAGACCCAGGATCCAACCAGTGCCTCTTACATCTCCTGCGTTGGCAGGCAGGTTCTTCACCATTAGTGCCGCCTGGGAAGCCCACAGCCCCCAGACCCTTGCAGATAAGGGAAGGCTTCAGAAAGTGTAGAATTGAAGAGCTAGGACTGCGATTAGCTACATCACTAGAGGCAGGGGGACCAGGTGGTCTCTGGGTAGAAAAATACAAATCAGAGCTTCGTAGATAAAATATCTATTCCTTATCATGCAGACAGGGTTTCAGCAATGATGAACCTCCTCATTTTTGCTCACAGAGCAGGCTTGACATTTATATAGATTAATTTCAGCTTGACATTTTGACCAAAGGAACTATCAGCCCCTCCTCTCCCTGGGGGAAAACAGCTTGTGGGGCCTGACCGGTAGGTGACCCCATCAAGCTGTTCCAGTCCCTTCTCTAGCTCAACATCTGGCTGGATATGGATGGCTTCTCCATGACTCCCAGGAGTTACAGCCAA
Source organism: Dama dama (assembly GCF_033118175.1). Taxonomy (NCBI): domain Eukaryota; kingdom Metazoa; phylum Chordata; class Mammalia; order Artiodactyla; family Cervidae; genus Dama; species Dama dama. The sequence continues at coordinate 39,387,439 of NC_083693.1, forward strand.
CGGGAAGCAAGGTCGTTCTTTCCTAGGCTCATTTTTCATGCTGCCTGGTTTTGCTGCAGATGTAATCAAAGCTAAATCTCAATTTGTTGAGCAGGAGGGGCAGCTGGTAGCAGGCCAGCACCTGGACTGTGAGATAAACCTCCCCACAGCCCGTGGAAGCCAAAATCAAGATTTAAAAGGGAAGAACTCGATTTTGTTGATAATTGCTTTATGATTCATTTAGTAAAATTCTTTCCCTTTGTATAGAGCTATGCGCTTTCACTGTGTTGTACATCGGATCCTCTCTACAGCCCTGCAAGGGGGCAGACTCGGGTTGTTATCCTCATTTCACTCAAAGCCCAGAGAGGTCAATTCAGTTGCCCCAAGCTGCACAGCTGGTCGGTGCTTTCAGCCCCTGAAAACTAAGTGCTCTTTTTACGATGCTATACAACTTCTTTCAGGCAAATCTGGGGGAAACTTAAAAAATCCACGGAGCTCAAACTTTAACAGTTTGTACCACCTGTCCCTTCTACTGCTGACAGATCTGAATGCACACCCTCTAAGCCATCTTGCTGCCCACCCATTCTCCCTGCTGGTGTTCCTTCCTCTGTGTTCTTACTGAGCCCGTCTCCTCATATGACCAGGCAGCATGCTGTGGAGCAGAGTTCCTCCACGGGGTGCCACTGACCTTTGGGACAATTCTTCATTTTACAGGGCTGTCCTCCAGGACATTCGCTTTCCTGGATCCCAGCTACTAAACTCCAGTAGTTTCTCTCCATTTTTTAATCTCCCTACCCACCAAAACACCCCAGACATTTCCAGTTTCCTGGGGTGGGAGTAGAGACTGGTGGAGCAGTGGGGGGTGGGGAGAGACAGTACGACCCCTGGTTGAAAACAAGGATTTTGGAATATTAATAGCTGAGCATTCAAACCTTCCCTCCACTCTTCTTAGCAGAGTGAATATGGAGGCCTGGCTTCCTGATCTGGAAATTTACCCCGGAGAGTAATCATGAAGATGAAATGAGATAATGGACCAAATGCACAAAGCTTTCTGCCAACATGAGATGTTTTTATTAAGGAACATAAAATAACAGTTAAGTCCTGTCCCTTTAAGACTCAGGCCTGTTATGTACACAGTAGGTGCTAAGCTAATGTGACCTCCTTCTGCATGCTCAGCACCTACCTCAGCAACCACATCAATAATAGTAACATTTATTGGCTGTTCTTTGTGTATAAGGCAGTGAACAAAGATCATTACAAATATTACTCCTTTTAATTCCCACAACAAACTTATGAAGTAAGTACATTATTGTCCCCTTCTTACAAATGAGGGGACTGAGAGCCGTGGAGCAGAGGTTGGCAAACTACCGTCAGTGGACCGAATCTGATCAGCCTGTGCCTGTTTTTCTGTAACACAGACACTTTCATTCATTTATATATTGTCAACAGTTGCTGCTTTATTAATTGCTTACAACAGAGACTGTGTATGGCCTGCAAAGCCTAAAATATTTATAATCATTAGACGATGAACACGTAAAATGTATTTTAAATGGATTATGCCATATATGTTTATGGTTGGTAAAGTGTACACAACCTGAAATTTACCATCTTAATTATTTTTAAGTGTACTGTTCTGTGGCATTAAGTACATTCATGATGTTGTATATTCACTACCACCCATCTCCAGAACTTTCTCATCTTCTGAAAGTAAGACTCTGCACCCATTAAAAAATGACTCTCCATTCTCCCCTCCCCTCAGCCCCTGGAAACCACCACTTTACTTTCCATCTCTATGACTCTACCTATTCTAAGTACTTCACATAAGTGGAATATAGCATTTATCCTTTTGTGTCTGGCTTCTTTTACTTAGCCTAATGCTTTCAAGCCTCACCCAACTTATAGCATGTATTTGTTTTCGACAAGATAACGTACGAATAGAACATAAAATTCTAAAGGACATAGAGTGAAGAAAAATGTCTTCTATTCCTGTCCCTTCCAGGCCTCAGATCCCCTCCCAGAAGACAGACAAGTGCTGTAATATGCATCTCTTCTGAGAGTCAATGTATATCCAGCAATACATTTAAATAACATTAGCAAATATATTTTCACACAAATATTAGGAAACCAAGCACATCGTTCCTACATCTTGCTGGCATTCTTAACAATAGGTCTTGGAGGTTGTCTCATATAATTAGGGCTGCCTCCTTCTTTTCAACCACTGCATAGAATTTTACTCTGTAAATATATCTTTCACTATTGAATGTATTACTTATCTGGTCCCTCTTAGTGGACATTTAGGGTTTTTTAAAAATCTTTTTCAGTATCAGTGGTGCTACAGTGAGTATCTTTGTAATAGTTTTTAAGTGAGCTTTCAAATCTAATATACTAGAAGATGGAAGAAAGTATTTTTCCTATCTACCCGATTCTAGCTGTATTGGGGAAATTTACGCTACCTGGAGAACTATATTTGGCTAGGGGATACAGGGGTGCTTGAGTCCTATTGTGTTCTAACTGTTCTCTCCCTCTCATATGGCCCCACAGGATGTGTAGAAAAAAGATAAGCCTCACTTCTCTCTTGAGGGGTTGAAAGCCAAGGCCATGCTCTCAGGAGGATGCCTAAGAGGCCTTTTGCTTCCCCTCTCACAGGGTTTCTGCACTCCAGCTATGACACCCCAGACTGGGTGGTCCTTTGCTGTGAGACAGTCCCGAGCATTGTAAAATGCAGTGTAGTGCATCCCTGGCTCCTATGCACTAAGGGCCAACAGCACCCTCCCCAGAGTTGTGACAATTCAAAATATCCAGACATGGCCACACGTCTCCTGGCTGAAGCCCACTGCTCTAACCCAGTGTACCTGAAAATTGCACTGCTCTCAACAGGCACGTGGGACAGGAGATCAAGGCAATAGGATAGGTCTGGCCTAGAATAGGATGATCAGGCCAACCAGGGTCAACCTGTCCTGGGAAGGGAGACCCATGGAGGCAGAGGAACATGTGCCATGTCCAAGTGCAGAATCTTTTCATGGTAATGACCCTGCTCACTGGTAAACATGACCTCATGGCACCTTGGAATCTAATCACCCATATTAGTGACTTCTTGCAGAAAGGGTGGGTTGAGAAGCTAGGATCTTGAGGCTATTATTCTACATGTGCATGGAGCAAGCTTTACTTAGTTTGTCCAGTATCCTGGCTCTGTGAGAGTTAGTGAATTTGAAAACCAGATTTTCAAGGTTTTGAACACAAGAACCCAAAGCTCCGAAGGAATCTCCGAGTTTATCTGGGTGATATTTCTATCCTCCCAAGTCTGTGAGTTACTTGGAGATTGTGTCTTACTTATGAGTGGTCACCATCAGGCCACTGTCCACTTGTGGACTGAATGAAGGAAGTTAAAAGGCAGAAAATACTCCTCTCCCCAATACACCTGTCCTCTCTCTTCCTCCTAACCTAGTTTGCCCTTCAGGGTCTATAGATCTTTTTCCTGGAGCCCCAGGGGTCGTGCTCAGAGTCATTTTTTTCAGATATAATGGACATATAACATTATATTAATTTCTGGTACATAACATAATGATTCAGTATTTGTATATATTGCAAAATGATCACAGTAAGTCTAATTAACATCTGTTACCATACACAGTTACAACTTTTTTCTTATGATGAGAAATTTTAAGATCTACTCTCTTAGTGAATTTCAAATATTCAATACAATATTATTAACTATAGTCACAATACTACACATTATATACACAGGAATTATTTATTTTATAACTAAAATTTTGTACCTTTAGACCACTTTCACCATTTCATCCTCTCCCCACCCTCCACCGCTGGTAACCATCAATCTATTCTCTGTATCTATGAGTTTCTGTTACTGTTTTTGTTTTGTTTTTTAAAATAGATTCCACATATAAGTGAGATTATATGGTATTTGTCTTTCTCTGTCTTATTTCACTTAACATAATGACCTCAAAGTTGACACAAAGGACAAGATTCCATATTTGTGTGTGTATAACAGAATATCTATTTCTGTGTCTGTGTGTCATATTTTTTTATTCACTCACCCAGAAGTTTGGTTGTTTCCATATCTTGGCTGATGTAAATAGTGCTGCAATGAACATGGTGCACATACCTTCCCAAATTAGTGTTTTTATTTTCTTCAGATAAGTACCCAGAAGTGAGATTGCTGGATCATATGGTAGTTCTATGTTTAATTTTTTGAGAAAACTCCATACTGTTTTTTATAGTGGTGGCACCAATTTGCATTCCTACCAACAGTGCACAAGGATTCCCTTTTCTCCACATCCTCACCAACAGTTGTTTCTTATCCTTTCAATACTAGCCATTATAACAGGTGTAAGGTGATATTTCACTGTGGTTCTGATTTGAATTTTCCAGATAATTAGTGAAGTTGAACCCCTTTTCATGTACTTCTTGACCGTCTGTATTCTTTGGAAAAATATCTACTCAGATCCTCCACCCATTTTTTAAAATTGAGTTGTTTGATATTTTTGTTGTTGAGTTGTAGGAGTTCATTATATATTTTGGATATTATCCCTTCTCAGATATATGTTTATTTTCATCCAGTTAGCAGGTTGCCTTTTCATTTTGTTGATTCTATTTTGACTTCCTTTTCTGTGCAGAAACGTTTTAGTTTAATGTAGTAGTCCCACTTGTTTAGTTTTGTTTTTGTTGTCAAATAAAAAAAAATCATCACCAAGACTGATGTCAAGGACACCTATGTTTTCTTCTAAGAGCTGTATGAATTCAGGCCTTATGTTCAAGGCTTTAACCAACTTTAAGTTTCACTTACAGTGTAAGGTAATGGTCCAGTTTCATTCTTTTGCATGAAGCTATCCAGTTTTCTTTTTTTTTCACAGTATTTGTTAATTGTTTATTTATTGAGAGACTATTTCTCACCCCAGATAGTCACAGTTTCATAGTTCAGGAACACAGGAAAGTGACAAACTTCCATGGAACTCAACCCAAGAAATTCTTTATATTCCAAATCACTTTGCACTCTGAAAAATACCAGCCTTCCTCATCTCCTCAAAATCTTTCATGGAATCATAATTTCTGTAGAAATCTGCATATGCCTTCTTTCTTCGTTCAGCCACAGCAAACTTATAGAAAGTTGCAAACCCCAGGGAGACCATGAATGCTCCAAAAATATGAAATCGCAGACGTTTGGCCAGGAGGCCACGCATCTGAGGTTTTGCCAAAGCAGTAGACATGGTAGTTCTTCTTCTCGGCGGCACAAAGCCGACTGAGACGCCTGGGGCCCAGATGAGGAGGAAACCACCCCCTTCCTGCAGGTGAAAAACCAGCTATCCAGTTTTCCTAGGACCATTTATTCAAGAGGCTGTCCTTTTCCCATTGTATATTCTTACCCCCTTGTCATATATTGGTTGGCCACCTATTGGGTTTATTTCTGGGCTTTCTATTCTGTTGCATTATTCATGTGTCTGTTTTTATGCCAATAACATACTGTTTTGATTCCTATAGCTTTTTAATATAGTTTGAAATCAGGGAGCATCATGCCCCAGCTTTGTTGTTCTTCCTCAAGATTGGTTCGTCGAGGTCTTTTGTGTTTTCATGCAAATTTTAGGCTTGTGTGTTCTGTTTCTCTGGGAAATGCCATTGGAATTTTTATAGGGATTGCATTGAATCTGTTGATTGGTTTGGGTAGCATGGATATTTTAACAATGTTAATTCTTCCAGTCTATAAACATGAAATGTCTTTCTATTTACAGGTATCCTCTTTTCGAAAGTTTGCTCTGTGCTACTTTGCTTTCACCAAAGACCTACTACATTAGTATGTGTTCTCACTAACTGAAAGAAACTTGAAGAGGATTTTTGCTTTTATAAAAAAGGTGAAAAGTGGAAATAGTGTTCAGTGTTTGCTGTGTAGAAAGTCCCTGTAGAGGCAGTGAGAGTGTCACTACCAATTTCCTGCCCCAGGAACTGCCCCAGGATCAGCATCTGATCATCAAACTATCATAGCTTTGAATTGTGTCTGTGAGCATCTGTACCTTATCTAAATTTCTTTTTTACACCCAAGCAAGATATGTCCCAAGATAATTGCTTCTTCTCCTTACAGTATTTCCGCTTACAAAACATTTCATAAGAACACTCTACTTTGGATAGCAGAGGAAACCTGTATTTGTATCTTCTTCAGTTTCTTTTATGTATTTTAGTTGTCAGTGTACAGGTCTTCCACCTCCTTGGTGAGATTTATTCTTAGGTATTTTTTTCTTTTTGATGCAATTGTAAGTGGGATTGTTTTCTTAATTTCTTCTTCTGGGATCACTCTTACTGAGATGCAGTGGGAAGTGTCCCTGGCCTAATCATATATGCCCTGCTATTTGCCATTGTAGCCCTAACTCCTCAGCATCCTTGGACTCACCCTTGATAAGAGGGAATATGAAAGTTAATGTCACAAAAACTGCAAAGTGGAGCAGCATGGTGGTGTGAGAGGAAGGAAGAGAGAGGGAAAGAAGGAACCAGAGAGGTTTAGCACTGACAGAGCCTGCAGACCACCTTAGTTCCTGGGACCATATTATATGAGCCAGAAATCTGGACTTGTGGCATTGCTAGAGGTTTTGGAACTGCTGCTGTATGAGAGACCATCTGGGAGGTAATAAGTGTTAACATTATGGGTAATATTAGCTAACCTCTATGTCATAGCCACTGTTCCAAGATCTTTATGTACTTAACTTCATCCAGTCTTTACAATCCCCTCGTGAAAACTAGACACTATTGCTCTCTCATTTTACAGTCAGAGAAATCAAGGCTTAGAGTGGTTAAGTAACTTGCCTGAGGTCACACAGCTAGTAAATTGCAGAGTAAGTATTTGAATCCTGAAAGTTTGAGTTTAGGGCCTTGACCACCATACTCACTGCTTAGCTAACAACATATTTGACTACTTTCCTAGTTGATGGAGACAATAGGGTGGAATGTTGGTATGATTTAGATAAGCTTTGACGAATGGTTTCTGTAATCTTAGTCCAACCTCCTACTCAATGCAAACATTGTCTCCACATTTGGCACCACTAGGTCTTTAGCTGAAGAGCCTTAAGAATGGAGAACTCACCACCTCATTTTCATAAAACTCTAAGGTTATTTATTACTGCATAACAAGCCACCCCAAAACTTTGTGGCTAAAAGGACTTATTCTTTCTTGCTATTCTATAGGTTGACTGGTTCTTCTTCATGTAGATGGAGTTGGCTGGAGTCCCTCACATGACTGAATTTACCTGGAAACTCACCTGGAGTGTCTTGGTTCTCTATCATTCATGTTAACTCTTCCTCACGAAGTGTCTCACCTTCCAGAGCCTCTGTATGTGATTCTCTTTCTCTGCCTCACAGCATGGCAGCTAAGTTCCAGGAGGAACTTGTGACCTCTACTTATATCACACTTGCTAACGTTCCATTGGCCAAAGGAAGTCACATGGCCACGCCCAGAGTGGGAGGGGCCACACGAAGCCTGGAACCCTGGGAACAGTGTTTTGTAGGGGTCACCAATGAATTTACCATAGGTGGCTTCTATTAGAATTGCAACAGCAAATGCCAGCTCTTCTTCTCTGTCAAAGACAAAGCTGCTAGAGATGGCATTTCCTTCCCACACTTCTCCTGGATCAGGCCATATCTGAGTCCTTTGTCAGCTTGTATTCCCTTAATTAACCTGAATCAATACATCACTTACCCATTTTGCCTTGGATGGTTGGCCTTTAGTTTTTCTCAGTTGACTTGTAGGATTTATATAGTATTTTGGTATTCAACTGACCTGTTGATACTGGACATCATGCTGGAGGAACTGGCACTCAGACATTAAAGTGAATGTCATAGGACCCCACAGGTTCACCAATAGAGGCCAGTGAGGGTTAGGGGCTCCCAGGAGAGGCACCAGCCAATAAATGTAGGGTGGAGGTCATGATGCTATGCTGAGGTCTTCTAATAAAGCCCCTGGTTGTCATAGTGGCGGGAGAGGAGACAATTGAAATCAGGATTGTGAAGTGCAACTGAAATGTCTACTGCAGCTCCAGGTGAGGGAGGTCCACATCCTGGAATGGCAATAAAATCTCCTAAGAAAAACATCTATTTCTGCTTTATTGACTATGCCAAAGCCTTTGACTGTGTAGATCACAATAAACTGTGGAAAATTCTGAAAGAGATGGGAATAGCAGACCACCTGACCTGCCTCTTGAGAAACCTGTATATAGGTCAGGAAGCAACAGTTAGAACTGGACATGGAACAACAGACTGGTTCCAAATAGGAAAAGGAGTATGTCAAGGCTGTATATCTTCACCCTGCTGATTTAACTTATATGCAGAGTACATCATGAGAAACGCTGGGCTGGAGGAAGCACAAGCTGGATCAAGATTGCCGGGAGAAATATCAATAACCTCAGATATGCAGATGACACCACCCTTATGGCAGAAAGTGAAGAAGAACTAAAGAGCCTCTTGATGAAAGTGAAAGAGGAGAGTCAAAATGTTGGCGTAAAGCTCAATATTCAGAAAACTAAGATCATGGCATTCGGTCCCATCACTTCATGGCAAATAGATGGGGAAACAGTGGAAACAGTGGCTGACTTTATTTTTCTGGGCTCCAAAATCACTGCGGATGGTGATTGTAGCCATGAAATTAAAAGACGCTTGCTCCTTGGAAGGAAAGTTATGAACAACCTAGACAGCATATTAAAAAGCAGACACATTACTTTGCCAACAAAGGTCTGTCTAGTCAAGGCTATGGTTTTTCCAGTAGTCATGTGTGGATATAAAAGTTGGACTATAAAGAAAGCTGAGTGCGGAAGAATTGATGCTTTTGACCTGTGGTGTTGGAGAAGACTCTTGAGAGTCCCTTGGACTGCAAGGAGATCCAACCAGTCCTCCCTAAAGGAGATAAGCCCTGGGTGTTCATTGGTGGGACTGATGTTGAAGCTGAAACTCCAATACTTTGGCCACCTGATGCGGATAGCTGACTCATTTGAAAAGACCCCGATGCTGGGAAAGATTGAGGGCAGGAGGAGAAGGGGACAACAGAGGATGAGATGGTTGGATGGCATCACCGACACAATGGACATGGGTTTGGGTGGACTCCGGGAGTTGGTGATGGACAGGGAGGCCTGGCATGCTGTGATTCATGGGGTCGCAAAGAGGTGGACACAACTGAGCGACTGAACTGAACTGAACTGAAGATCTCATGAGATATGCTAGCTTCTGCCTCCTTGATGTTACCCCATGACCTGTACAGACCACAGCTTTTGAAAGAGGTGGCATGACAAAGATCATAGGAAAAAGAATTAGGTGAAAGAACTGGCATGTAAGATTTCCCCTGCTAGAGGACTAGGCACCTTACCTCTGAGTGGGGTCCTCTGGGGCAGGATCTGGGTGGGAATGATGGAGATGCCTCTTACAAGCACCAGCTTCCAGGAAGTTGGACCATTTTTGGCGGTGAGAGAATTTGAACTGGGCATTCACATTTATTTCTGTGTTTTAATGTCTTTCTTCGTGGCTAAATTATTTCTTAGAACCATAGTTCTTTCCACTCCTGCCAAAAGGAGCTTTGTCATGGAAATTGGGTGCCTACAATTCAATCTTGTGATGACTCATGTAGGCCTGGGATGGCTCCAGCCTTTAACCCTCTTCTCCCTCAGTGCCTGGTGTCAGGAAGTACCCCCACAGACCTCCCCCAGGACCTGAAGGTATTCTCACTGTCACTCTCTCCTGTGCCCTCGCCTGCTGGCCCTTGTTGCTTTCTGAGTGACAGGGAGGGTTTAGCCCAGATCTTTCTGGTCCTCACCAGCCAGGAAATGTTTCTCTAGGCCATGCCCTAGGAAGGTCTCACTTCATTCACTCGTTCATTCATCCAGTTAATGTATATTTAGTGCTTCTCGTATGCCAGGCCCTTCTCTTCTCACGGAAAACTTACACATCTCAGGAGCAATAACCATAGTTACTATTATTAGTTCTCATTTATGGATGAGGAAACAGAACCTTGGAAGGGTTAAGTAGCTTGCCTGAGACCACATGGTTAGTGGACAGCATTGCCATTCTGGGTCCTAGAGTCAGAATCCAGGCTAAGCGACTTCCATGTCAAGCTTACACCATGGGGCTGGTTGGGGTCTGCCCAGTGTGGCTCCCCCGGACCACACACAGAGCAGAAGTCAGATTACAGTGAACACAAAGGGCTTCCAGGAGGTGGCGTGTGGCCTGAGGCCAGGAAGGACCCGGTGGGGAGAGGGCCACTGGCTGCTTGACTGTGTAATGGCGTTAGATCTTTAGCATCACAAGGCAAAACTCCGCTGTGGGGGGCCAGAGTGGTAGGAGAGTCTTTAGTGACCGTGCATGAGGTCTGCTGGTGGGAATTTGGTTCATCATTACTTTTTGAGCTCTTACCATGTGCCAGGCACAAGTCTTGCCCCAGGCATACCACATCACACCAGCTGCCACTGTGTGCTCTGCTCTGGCCTGGGTCTCTTGGCTCTGCTTTACTTTTCATAGCTTACATCCCTCTCTCCCTAGATGCCCATCTTTGTGCTAGAGGCTCCGGGACATGCCGACCAAAAATCCCCAAGCTTCTGGTTCCCTGCAGTCTATACAGCAGAGTTCACTCAAATCAGAGTCTCCCCTTCCCCTTGTTCCCAGTACTGGCCTGGAACGCTTCTGTTTACCAGGGTTTGCTATGAACTCATCTGAGCTCCAGCCCATGTGAGTCACAGGTTGGGAATCAGCTGAAGGCTGGTCAGTCAGGCCGAGCCCTTAATAATGCATCAAAGCCCTTCTCCCCTGGATGAACCTTCTGAGCCTTCAGGGTACAGGCAGGGAGATGCCAGATATCACAGAGGGATCAACAGGTCCCCTGCCCCAGGGAGAACAGTGTAGGCTCCTATAGCCTTTCCCACCCCCTGGTGTGTACGGGGTCCCCAAGGGCTTGGAACTGAAAGGTCCTCAGAGTGAGTGAGTGACCTAATAAATGGGTAAACTGAGGCAGGCTTAATGTAACTGCAAAGCCCATACACCCTCCAAAAGAGAACAAAAGAAGTTTGGCTTCCAAATATTTATTTGGAATAACTATTTATTCTGTCTGTTGCAACTGGAAAACTTAGAAGCCATTTTATTTTCAGCAACCATACAAATGTTGTGTGTTCTCATGTTTCTAGTTTTGTTTTTATTTCGAATCCCCTCTCCAACTCCTAGGGAAGACCACCATAATATCTTCAGTGCTTAGACTAATAAAAGTCAAGCTTCAACCTGGAGATCCAGTCACAGTCACAGGAGCACAGAAAGGCAGAGCTGGGAGGGCCTGTGGAAGTGATCCGTCCACCCTACCCCATTCCCACCCTGGAACAGAACAGCTTAGGTCATCCAGGCCCATTCAGACACTCCCTTCTGATTCCATGAGACAAGTCTTGGAGTGGGAATTGAGAGCCTGAGCTAGTGGAGGCTCTGCTCTCCTAGCCCCTGATGTATCTTCGGCTGCAGTGAACACATGCAGTCATGGTGCCCACTCCCCTTCCTTATCCCTGAGAGCCAAGCAATCATCAGGTCCTCCCACCATCTCCAGACTCTCACCCCTCCCTCCTCCCATCATATTTGCTTCATTCCCCAGTTCCATTTCACTGGCCACAGCAGCCAATTAGAACCTAAGGCTGGCCTTTCCCTTCCCAGAAGGGGTTCAGCAGCTCCCTGTGACCATGTAGTCCAAACCTGTCAGGGCACTCAAGGTCTTTCTTGGCCTTCCCAGCCTCCCTGCTCCTCTTCCCTCCAGAAACAGAACAGGAGGCCTCTCTCCAGTGGCTCATTTGCCTGCCCACCTCTCTCTCCATCCTGGGGTATCTCAGGGCCTGGCATATTCATGAAGCCCTTCAACAACAGTTTGTTCAAAGAGTGAAGGAAAGAAAATTCCCCAGCAGTCCAGTGGTTAGGACTTGGCACCTTCACTGCCATGGCCCAGCTCACAGTAGGCTCAAATAAGCAAGAGCCAAGTGAATGGACTCAGTCCTCTTCCTTTCCTTCTTCCCCTCCTCCTTCCTGTCATTCTCCTTCATCACTGAGAATCCTAGTCATGGGTCACACCCTATGATCTGCTCCCCAGGGGCACTTTTGCCAAAGTTTCAGCTGCTTCCTGGTTGGTCCCCTCATCTCCAGCCCAGCAGAGCAGAAGGTGATCACTTGCAGGTGGTGATTGAGCGAGATCATAAATGGAACAGTGGCCAGGTATGTAGGGTTGAACTTTCATTTGATACTCCACCAAACCTAGAGAAGATAGTGGCATTCTCCCCACTTTAAAGAGGAGAAAACTTGGGTTCAGAGTGGTTGGGTGATTTGCCCATGGTCATACAGCCACCTGTTGTTAGAGCTACCACAGGAACAAAAGCCTCTAATACTTTGGCCACCTGATACGAAGAGCTGACTCATTTGAAAAGACCCTGATGCTGGGAAAGATTGAGGGCAGGAGGAGAAGGGGACGACAGAGGATGAGATGGTTGGATGGCATCACCGACTCAATGGACATCGGTTTTGGTAGACTCTGGCAGTTGGTGATGGACAGGGAGGCCTGGGACATGCTGCAGTTCATGGGGTCACAAAGAGTCGGACACGACTGAGCGGCTGAACTGAACTGAACTGAATGCCAAATCTTTGCACTGCTGTTTAGCTAGACACGGGGTCAAGGGTTGGGGGGTGGTGCAGGGTGCTCAGAGACTGCAAAATAGATCTTGGTCTTTGGGTGGAATCATGCTGTATTCACTTTGCCAGCCTCTTCTTCCAAATTGCTGCTTCCCAGGGCTGAAGATCACTGGGAAAGGAACACAGTGTTATCACTGAGTGAGGAGACAGACAAGCTCAGAACTGGGAAAGGAAATAAAATTCTTCTTAGAGAAGGCCAGATGGGAGGTGGCTTCCTCTGACCCACCTGGAAGTACAAGGAGGGAGCCCACCTCCCCAGCCTGCCACAGGTGCTTCCTCGCCAGCTGCTAGAGCCTCTCCAGTCCCCTCCCTTCCCCATCTCCCCAGAGGCCTTCATCTGCCTGATAAAGGTCCAGCTCTCAGAAGCATTCAAGGCCTTCTCTGATCCCACCTTGACTATGGGTGAGATACATTCTAGATCTATAGCAGTGGCCTTTGGGGCTGAAACCCACATAACACCTCGAGCACCTGCCAGAAGGACTGTGGGATTTGCTTGTCCTAACTTGTCTCATCTCCCTGGGAATAGCTGAACCAAAAAAAAAAAAAAAAACCACACACACAAATTGAGGCTGTCTCCCCACCCTGCCTATGCTCCCCAGGCTGCCCCAGGGAGAAAGACTCAGCAAGGATGCCTGGATGGCACTTGTCTCTGTCTCGTCCTGTCTGTATCACTGTCTGGCTGTCTTCCCTTCTTTGGCCTCAGTTTCTCCTGCCAAATAAGAGAGTTTGACCAGATCATTTCTAAGAGCCCTTTCTCTTCCAAAATGTACATGTGAGTACACATCCTTCTTCGGGTGGATTGGAATCACTCCTTTCCAACATAAGACTTCACCTTTTTTTTTTTAAGTTTTATTAGAATATAGTTGATTTACAACATTGTGTTAGTTTCAGGTGTACGGCAAAGTGAATTGGTTATACATATCATATATCCGCTCTTTTTCAGTTTCTTTTCCCATATAGCTAAGGTGTCATCTTTAAGGAGCCATCCCTAGAGGTTTCACTGTAAAAACTTGGCATTGACCATGAATTTTGAATCGCAATGTCCACAGGTCATCAAGTCTTTTCTCTTGCCTTTTGGACTGATAATAGCAAACCTTTCTCTCCAGTTTGCAAATATGGCCATTTCCTGCCTCTCTGTGGGAACCTCTGCTCTGGCCAGATGCATTTTCCTCGTCCCCAGCACACCTTTATGATCTCATGGCTGGGATCTTTCTAATTCCTTCCCCTGCCTGTCCAGACCCTCACTGTCCTTCAAAACCTTTTCTGACCGTGACTTACAAGAGTGGGTTGTCTCCTCTCATTTCACATAGTGTTTATTTCTGTTTCATGTCACCCACTCATTTGTTCATTCTTGCATCCATTCAAGTTTTTGAATGCCTACAGCTGGGGATGGTAAGGTACTCAAAGCTGAAAAGACAAGGTCATTGTCCTGATGGAGCTTTCCAGCCTAATTGGATTAATGCAGCATGGACCCAACTCCAACCCAAAGCTGACTGTGGAAAATGTCCAAGAAAAGTACACATACAGGGCCACTATTGAGAGAGAGAGCAGGGAGAAAGAGGGTATTCTTTCTGGAGACGTAGTAGTTAAGTCAGGCCTCTGGAGAAAGGATATAATTTGGACTTGGAGAGAGGGAGGAAGAAGGCATTCAGGGGAAAGCTGCAGTGAAAGCAAAGGCCTGGAGGTGGGAAAGCCCAGTCTCTGTGTGGGTAAAACTGACCCAATTTGGCGGGGGCTGAGGGGAGACCCAGTGGAGTAGAAAGAGATAAGGTCACATCAAGAAGAGCCTTGAATGCCAGGCTGAGGTTGGAGACATCTCTTGTAGAGTGGAAGGTGCCTTGGGTGGGAGGTAAGGTTACATGCTAAAAGGGGTATTCGGGGGATGGATCTTGTACCAGTGGTGGGAGAGGTTAAGAAGCAAGCAACAACTGGAAGCTGAGAAACAAGCCAGGAAACTGGGTGTATGGTTCTGAGTGCAGGCTTCAGGCTGTTCAAAGGGGCTGAGTTCCGGAGTGGAGCATAGCAAGGGGAAAGGTTGCCTTAGAGAATAAAAACACCCTCTCCCTGGACTTCCCTGGTGGTCCAGTGGTAAAGAATTCACTTGCCAATGCAGGGGGCATGGGTTTGATCCCTGGTCTGGGAAGATCCAGACTAAGCCCAAGAGCTGCCAACTACTGAAGCCCACAGGCCCTAGAGTCAGTGCTCTGCAATGAGAGAAGCCACCGCAACAACGAGAAGCCAGAGCACCGCAACGGAGAGACGCCCCAGCTCACCGCACCTAGGGAAAGCCTTTGCACAGCAGCGGAGACCCCCACAGCCAGAAATAAAAAAATAAATGATTTTTTAAAAATACTCTCTCCCCATTACCATGGTCGTTTCCCCATCAAGCTCATAACCAGATTTCTAAAAGTGGAAGAGTCAGCCTGCCCCCACCTCCTGTCGTTAGCAACAAAAGGAAACTTGAAGACGGCTTCACCTAGAACCCTGATCATTCCTGTGAGAAAGCTGTTGATTGCTTATGTTAACTGCCGAAGCTCACAGAACCCTGTGCCACAGAGCTGAGGGCAAAACCAGCTTTCTTAAGCTCCCAATGCTACAAGTGGCAGCACTCAGCTCTGTCTCAACCAGTTAAGACTGCACAAACCTGTCTACAGCTTTCCAGATGATAAAGCTGATGAGATTTTTATGATAAAACATGCCTCTCACTGAGCCCTTCTCCTCTCCTGGAAGAGAAGGGAAATGAGGCTTGGCACATCATCATCCCGTCTGGCAGAAGTCACAAGATAAGCAAATAATTATTATTTAAAACCAGAGCATCTTATAATTTATTCATGAATGCCACACATTCTATATTAGATCTTCCATTTCAATTTAGTTGTATTCTTTGAAGCAAATTGATAAGACTTGAATTATTCAGAAACTGCTCCCAGGCCTATAGAAGAAAATACTTCAGCTCCAGAAAGGCTCATGCTGCACGAGACGGTAGTGAAGTGTGAGGGCTCTGAAACCAGAACCATGCAGGCTCAAATTCTGGCTCCACTACCTCGGGTCAGTTACTTGGCCTCTCTTTGCCTCAATTTCCCCATTGGAAAAGCAAGGGTGACAATAATAGTATCTACTTCATAGAGTTGTTTTCAGGATAAACAATATATGTAAAGGGCTTCCCTGATAGCTGATAGCTGATAGCTCAGCTGGTAAAGAATCCACCTGCAATGCAGGAGACCCTGATTTGATTCCAGGGTTGGGAAGATTCCCTGGAGGAGGGCATGGCAACCCACTCCAGTATTCTTGCCTGGAGAACCCCATGGACAGAGGAGCCTGGTGGGCTACAGTCCATGGGGTCACAAAGAGTCAGACATGACGGAGCAATTAAGCACTGCACAGCACGATATATGTAAAGTACTTTGAATTCTATTAGGTGCTATGTAAGGGTTTGCTACAGTTATTTCAGCATTTAGAACTGTAAATATTCTGTCCTGTTGTCCAGATAGCAAGTATCCCTCAGCTGATAACACAATGAAAAGCTTTAAGTTTCCTTGATTTTCTATCAATTTTGTGAGGAAAAGTACCATCAGAAGAAGACTGATTGAAGCAGGTATGAGGAGGAAACCTGGTTTAAGACTGGATGGTTTTGCAAAAATAAACAAATGGGACCTAATTTAACTTAAAAGCTTTTGCACAAAAAGGAAACCATAAATTAGATGAAAAGACTACCCTCAGAATAGGAGGAAATATTTGCAAACAAAGCAACTGACAAAGGGTTGACCTCCAGAATGTAAAAACAGCTCAAGGAGCTCAATTTAAAAAAAACAAACAACCCTATCAAAAAATAGTCAGAAGACCTAAATAGACATTTCTTCAGAGAAGACATACAGATAGCCAACAAACTCATGAAAAGATGTACATCACTAATTGTTAGAGAGATGCAAATCAAAACTATGATGAGATAGCATCTCACATGGGTCAGAATGGCCATCATCACAAAATCTACAAACCATAAATGCTGGAGAGGGTATGGAGAAAAGGGAACCCTCTTGATCTGTTGGTGGGAATGTAAATTGATACAGACACTATGGAGAACAGTATGGAGTTGCCTTAAAAAACTAAAAATAGAACTACCATGTGACCCAGCAATGCCCGTACTAGGCATATACCCAAAGAAAACCATAATTCAAAAGCACACGTGTATCCAAGTGTTAATTGCAGCACTATTTACAATAGCCGGGACATGGAAGCAACCTAAATGTCCATCAACAGAGGAATGGATAAAGAAGATGTATTACATATATACAATGGAATATTACTCAGCCATAAAAAGGAATGGAATTAGGTTATTTATAGAGATGTGGATGGACCTAGAGACAGTCATACAGGATGAAGTAAGTCAGAAAGAGAAAAACAAACAAATATCATGTATGGGGACTCCCTGGTGATCCAGTGGCTAAGAATATGCCTTGCAATGCAGGGGATGCAGATTTGATTCCTGGTGGGGGAACTAGGCTCTCACATGCGTCGGAACAACTAAGCCCATGCATTACAACTACTCAGCCCATTTGCTCTGGAGTCCATGCGCCACAACTGGAGTCTGTGCCCGGACTGCAATGAAAGACACAACTGAGACCTCTGTGCCACAACAAGGACCCATCACAAATAAATGAATTAAAAAAATTTTTAAACCCCACAAATATCTATATTAATGCATACATGTGAAATCTGAAGAAAATTGATATAGATGATCTTATTTCCAAAGCAGAAATAGAGACATAGATATAGAAAACAAATGTTTGAGTACTGAGTGGGAAAGGAGGGATGGGGTGAATAGAGAAACTAGGATTAACATATATACACTGTTGGTATTATGTATAAAACAGATAACTAAAGAGATCCTATCTCACATAAAACTACTCAATGCTTTACTAAATGGGAAGGAAATCCAAAAAAGAGGAGATACATGTATATGTATAGCTGATTCGCTTTGCTGTACAGTAGAAAAGAATACAATGTTGTAAAGCAACTATACTTCAATAAAAATAAAAATAAAAAATTTTAAAAACTAAATTAATTGTAAAATTGTGATGTTGCTGTTAGAATTATTATTATAGCTTTCATTTTTGTTCCCTTCATCTTCATCTGTATTAAGGCAGAAAGTTAGAATTATTATTATAGCTTTCATTTTTGTTCCCTTCATCTTCATCTGTATTAAGGCAGAAAGGAAACTTTTCTGTTTAAGAACTGGGTATTTTACATGATAGAAGCAGTACATACTTACTGTAGAAAGTATGGAAAATAAATTATTTTTAAAATTTATCATTTTACCTCTTTGAGAAAGTCACTCAGTCCAGTTCAGTCACTCAGTCGTGTCCGACTCTTTGTGCCTCCATGAACTGCAGCACGCCAGGCCTCCCTGTCCATCACCAACTCCTGGAGTTTACTCAACTCATGTCCATTGAGTCGGTGATGCCATCCAACATCTCATCTTCTGTCGTCCCCTTTTCCTCCCACCTTCAATCTTTCCCAGCATTAGGGTCTTTTCAAATGAGTCAGCTCTTCGAATCAGGTCGCCAAAGTATTGGAGTTTCAGCTTCAACATCAGTCCTTCCAATGACTATTCAGGACTGATTTCCATTATACTTGTTCTTATTTACTCTAAAGTATCTTAATGCTTAAGGTTTTCATATAGCTTTTTTTCTCTTTTTGGGGGCAAGATCCAAGCTGGGGAGAGCTATATATGGAAAAAGTTAATTAAACTTGATTTTTTTCATGTTTAATTTTATTAAGAAAAATGAATTTTTTAAATATTCAGACTTTATTGCTACTAATACATGAAGAAAATAATAAATTAGTTATGTTTACAATGTCATTTGAGAACTTTCAAATATGTGTAATTCCTAATATGCCACAATATTAAAAATGGCTTTAATTTCATATATGTTATTTCATGACTGCTATGTAAATCATCAACAGTTTTTGAAATAAATGGCTTTTTAACGACTATAAAAAAAGAGACTGGATGATTTTGGCTTTTGTTTTCTAGAAATTTCTAAGCCCCATTGATACAAAGGTTTTTAATATTCATCTAGCCAAAAGGAACAACAGATGCCATAAGACACTGAGTTAGACATAAATTGTTGCTTTAGTCACAAAGTCGTATTTGACTCTTTTGCAACCCCATGGACTATACCCTGCCAGGCTCCTCTGACCATGGGTTTTTCCAGGCAAGAATCCTGGAGTGGGTTGCCATTTCCTACTCCAGGGAATCTTCCCACCCCAGGGATGGAACCCTCGTGGCCTGCATTGGAGGCAGATTCTTTACCACTGAGCCACCTGGGAAGCCCATAGACATAAATAGGAGAGTAATAAATAAAATATGGAAAACTGCAACAGTGAAAAATAAGTAACTACCAGTACACCCCAGTGACATGGATAAATCACACATGCATTATGCTGAGAGCAAGAAGTCAGCCACAAAAGGGCACATACTGCATGATTCCATTTATATGAAGTTCACAAACAAGCAAAACTAATTTGTGATTGTGGAGATCAGGACAGTTATTTCTGAGGTGGATAGAGATTGGGAGCAGGCATGAGGGAACCTTTCAGGGTAATGGAAACTTTATATTGATTTGGGCATGGTTACACCAGTGTATATATATATATATGCAAAAAGTCATTAAGTTATACACTTGAGATATGTGTACCTCACCATATGTAAAATGCACTTCACTAATGAAAAATAAATAAACACAGACACTCTTGTCTCTAAAAATAACAGTTTAACACTTTAAACTGGGAAGATATTAGCTACTTGCATGAGTTATCTTGTAGCAGGAGGTCCTGGTGACGAATGTGGAACTAACAAGCTACCACCAAACCAGAAAACGTCAAAAGGAGAGAGAAGAGTCCAGTCCCTATGTCCTACCAATCTCCCAGAATCCTTCTGGCTGGAATCCATCTTGGCTGAGTGTGCTGAGCCACCAGTAAGGAGGACCCTGGGTCAGAGTGATTGGCCAGAGACAACCTGGAAACTAATCCCATCACCATAAAACCCGAGACTGAGCCACATGGCAGGGCAGTCCTCCCGCGTCCCCTTACTCTACTGCTCTCCGCCAGGCATCCCTTCCCAATAGTCTCTTGCTTTGTTGGCACTTTTCTCCTCAGACAATTCATTTCTGAGTGTTAGGCAAGAGGCCACTCTCAGGCCCTGGAAGGGATCCCCCCTCTTCCTGTAACATTTAGAGCCTAATTTTCCTCTTGCTTACATGCATGTTTGTGACCATGTGATTATTGAAAGTGTTAGTCCCTCAGTCAAGTGTCGGACTCTTTGTGACCTCGTGGACTATAGGCCTCCAGGCTCCTCGGTCCATGGAATTCTCCAGGCAAGAATACTGGAGTGGGCTGCCATTCCCTTCTCCAGGGGATCTTCCTGACCCAGGGATTGAAACCAAGTCTCCTGCATCAGAGGCAGATTCTTTACTGTCCTGAGCCACCTGAGAACATTTCAGGAAAAACTTTTTTATTTCTCACATTATCTACTCTATTCAGATAAAACAAAATGCCTAACTTAGATTTTAGGTTAAGACAGAAATCTTTAGTGATTTGTAGTGAGTGTGAATGACAAAGAGCTAGGCTATTAACTAGCAAAATCCAACTCTAAAAATACATTTAAGGGCATGGTTCCCTACTAATGACTCCCTTTGACAAAACCATTACTTGGATATCAGTGAATCAACTGAAAATGGAAGAGAGAAAAGTTTGAGCCCTTTTTGCAATGGATGGATGTTTGTGAGGCTATTAAGTGAAAAGGATTCAGAAACAAGGGGATGAATGACACGCTAATTTAGGATTGAATGGGGTAATGGGATGATCTTGGAAATACAAGAATCCTGCTTAATGGGACTTGTCTATTTGCAATTCAATAAACCAACAGTTAAATTCAAAGAGATAAAGGCTATAAGCACTCAGAACAAAATTACAGAAATAAATTTGGTAAAGAAGACCGTATGATGCACCGACTGCAATTGAAATGAGGGTCACTGTTCCACATCTGACATCTTTAACTCTTGAGCCTTGGGGTTGGCATCCCAGGGAACACAGAATCTACTGACTGGAAGCTAAAATCAGCCTTGGAGTGGGTTCAGAGAGACTCTGTTTAGACTTGAGAAGCTATAGCACATGTTTCAATATCTAAAATATCCCACCGCAAGGGCATTTTCAAAGACACTGGTGATTGGGGGAAAAAATACTATATTTTAAAAAAAAATTAAAGGGGGTGGGACGAATTGAGAGTAGCACTGAAACATATATATTACCATGTGTAAAACAGACAGCTTGTGGGAAGTTGCTGTAGAACACAGGGAATTCAACCCGATGCTCTCTGATGACCTAGAGGGTGGGATGGGGTCGGGGGTGGGGGGGTGGGAGGGAGGTTCAAGAGGGAGGGACATATGTATACTTATGACTCATTCACATTGTTGTATGGCAGAAACCAACACAACATTGTAAAGCAATTATCCTCCAATTAAAAATTTTTTAAAAATTGAAAGAATGGGAACAATGAAGAAAAAGTGACCTGATGGTAAAGTGCCAGGGACAGATGTGTTTAAGTCTGTAGTCCCGGGAGCAATTAATAATAGTGCACGCTTTCTCTGTCACAGAGTCTGGATTTGAGTGATAGATCAGTGTCTGGATTTGAATGGTAAGTCACATGATCATTCTACCAAAGAGAGGAAATTAGCCAGAGGACCCTTCTGCCATTTTCAAATGGTGCAGGCACATACCCCGGCCTGGCCGCCCAAGTCCCTGCTCTGCTGAGAGGTTCTCACCACCTCTGCCTTGCTGGGTGTTCAGGATGGCTGGAGACCCAAGCTCAGCTCCTGCGCTGCTCTGGTGCCACCTACAGGCTGTCTGGGGAAAGTGCCTCTCCCTTCCCTGCCTCCACCCTTCTTTGCACAGCCTTGAACTTGGCCAAAAGAGCTTCAGAGCAAGAAAACAGGGCCTATGAGGTGGGCAGGAACCAGGAAGAGAAGCCCAGTTTATGGAATCAGAAGGGTCCAGCTGGAACCAACAAAGCCAAGTTCCTCTTCTTCCTACTCACCCCTGTCCTGCCTATGTTTATGTACAGAAAGCTGAGGCCTAATTCAGAGATTTGATTGGTAGGATTGTGACTATATAGCTGGAGCCTCCCTGGTACTGTTCTCTCCATCCCATTTCCACATACCTCTCACCTCCCATCTTTAACAAATATATTAGGATGGTGGAGAAGGGAACTTATAAATCTCCTCTTGTGTGCTGAGCACAGAGTGGGCGCTATACATACATTACCTCCCTCCTTGCAAATGGTGAGAAGTAGATGGTTTCCTCAACAGGGATATAGGATTGGAATGGGCTAGTGACTTGCCCATGGGCCCTTGGCTGGAATTTGAATGCAAGAATCTTTGCCTCCAAAACTGGTACTCTTTTCAAGCCTCTGACTTGAGCATTATTTGCAAAACGCAAAGCACGCATAGAAATCTAATATGATCCATAATAAGGCTGGACTGCAAACAAAAACAAGAAGAGTCTTTCCTTTGGGCTATAATTTTCTTAACAAACATATCACTCAATATAACTTGGGATATCTCTTAGGAAAATGAATGCAGCATGATTATGAATGCAGTTTGTTTGATAAACAATATCTGTTCCAGCATGAGATCTTGTGGATTTTAGGATTGAAGACAAAAAAAACCATTGTGTTGGACACTTTCTAAGAGGTTCTGTATAAAGTAACTAGGGGGCTCAGAGCCCCCAAATTCCTTCTTGTCTGACACCAAACCCCCTTCTTTGAGTAAATAGTGTTTCTCTCCTATTATGAATTGAATTGTTGTGTTCCCTTCCTGTCTTCCCTAACCCATTCATAAGTTGAAGCCCTTCAGATCCTTGAAGGTACACCATCCCACCTCAGGACCTTTGCACATACAGTTCTTTCTTCCAGAAATACCTCTCCTAGAATAGTGAACTCCTGCTCAAGTCTCCTTTGATTGGGATATTGACTACCCATCCCCTCAACACAGATTTCCTACTAATACGCCCTTGTATCTCCTTATACTTTTCCAGTTAGACAAGTTTGACCAGGTGATTCATGGCCATCTCCCTCACTAGACTGTAAGCTCCATGGCAGCAAGGGCTGGGCTAGTTTTTGTACACTATTGTAACTCCAGTGCTTAGCACTATATTTGGCACAAACTAGGGGCTATTTGGGAGCTTTCTGGCTGGCTCTAGTGGTAAAGAACCCACCTGCCAGTGCAGGAGATGTAAGAGACTCAGGTTCGGGAAGATCCCCTGGAGAAGGGAACAGTAACCCACTCCAGTATTCTTGCCTGGGAAATCCCATGGACAGAGGACCCTGGCCAGACTACAGTCCATAGGGTTGCAAAATGTTGGACATGATTGATGTGACTTGGCTTGCATGCAGGGACCATTTGTACCAAGTACATAGGCTGTGAGGGCTTCTGTCACCTGTGTACACAGGAAATAGTGTGGAGGGAAAAAGGAGAAACAGAATGACTGCTTCTCCACCTGGCCCAAGTCTGCTGGGCTTGTTCAGTCTGCTATCACGTGTTGGGAGGTATCAGAAAAGAAGAGGGCCGTTTTCCCTTTGCACGCAAAGGAAGGGTTAAAGAGCAGAAAATCTGCACCGCTCCACTGGGGTCAGTGTCCCTGGGGCTTTTCGGAGGAGGGCTGCACCTCCCTGGCCTGCAATGCTGCCTCTGCAGGTGTATGCAAGGCTGTACCACGCACCCTTGCACTCAGCCAGCTGGGCCCTTCTCACTTGAGTTTGTGTCAGTTGCTGCCTTTGGCCTGCAAAAGATGAATTCCTGTTTGGCCAGCGCAGAGTGCCTAGCAAAGGCTGAGGCCAAATGCAGAGTCCGAGGAATGTGAAACTTCTGGGTGGGCCCTGGAAATGCAGGGTGGGAGGCACTGGAGAGCTCACCTAGCCCAGCTTCTCCCTGCTCTGTGTCTTATCATGTTGGTAGTGGGAACTTGAATCAGAACTCCACCTCCTGCCTCCCAGACCTGTGTTTTACCACACAGCTGCCTGAGAGAACCTGGTATGTTGTGGGTCCTTGATCAATAAATGTCTGTGGAATGAACCAAGTCCTAATTCCACAATGACAAACTGGGGTCTGGAGAGGTTCCATGGCTTTTCCAAGGTCTCCTAGCCAGTCCTGGCAGAGGCAGAACTGAAGCCAGGTCTCCTGAATCCAGTCCGGATAGGGTTACCAGATAAAATATAGGACTCCCACTCAAAAGTGAATTTCAGATAGGCAACAGATAATATTTTAGGACAAATATGTCCCAGTTATTTTCATTCAAAAATTATTTATTGTTGATTTGATGTTCGAATCTCACTGGACTAACCCTATACTTTGTAGCCTGTACTCACTAACCCTGTACTTTAATTTGCTGAATCTGGCCACCCTCTCCCTGGGGTTTGTTCCCCTTCTCTGTGAGCTGCTGTGTCCTCCTTTTATTGCACCGTAGTAGACACTTTGGGTACAAAGAGGAATAAGACAGATCCTCTCCCCTCAAGGAACTCCCCGTCTAGTGTAAGAGATAAGAATATAAACAGAAACCTCCAAAGCTATGCAAAATCCATTTCTGATAATTTGGGAGCCTTTGTTGGAATAGGTATAATAATAATAATAATAGTTGCTCAGTCATTTCTGACTCTTTGTGAACCTGTGGACTGTGTCCATAGGATTCTCCAGGCAAGAATACTAGACTGGGTAGCCATTCCCCTCTCCAGGGGATCTTCTCAACCCAGGGATCAAACCTGGGTCTCCTGCATTGCAGGCAGTTTCTTTACCTTCTGAGCCACCAGGGAAGAGTTATAGTCTCCCTGGAAGAGGTATAGCTTTAGAATTTAAAAGAAACCAGGATTCACAGAATAGACTAGGAAGTCCAGAAACAAACCCAAATTTTCATGAGAATATACATTAGGATGTAATAAAATGGCATTTGAAATCCTCAAGGAAAGACGGGCTTATTAAATAAGTTATGGTAGAGTTGTGAATTTCCTACCTGGAAAAAAATCATTAGATCATTACTGCTTTAAACCTCATATCAGAAATTAATTCCAGTTCTTGTAAAGGCTTAGATGTTAATAAAAACTATAAACATACTAACAAATGAGTAGAAGACAAAAATGGATTTTTCTATAACCTTCAGGATGATTAAGGACTTTCTAAGCATGAGACTAAAAAAAAAAAGTGTTATATCACTAAAAATTTTGTTTTTCTCCATTTGTCTTTTTGTCTTTTAATTTGTTTTTCTGATATCTCATAACATGTAGAATTTTTTATTTCTACACAGTGAAATAGATCAAAGTGTGGAAATAATATTTCCACTATATAAAAGTACTTGTCAACTAACGGGAAAAAGATAAGCAAAATAATAAGAAAAATGAGGCAAAGAAATGAAGTGTAATTTAGAAAAGAAGAAATACAAATAACCAATGAATATGTAAAACAATATTCAATTTCGCTAGTAATTTTTTAAAATGCAAACCCAGTGTTAATTTGATAAAATGGGCCTTTCATACACTGCAGAGAATGTAAATTGAACCAACTTTCATAAAGGCCAATTTGGCAATATCTATAAGAGTCTTAAATCTGGTCTATAATTTCTAGTAATTATAAAGAAATACTGTCGTATATCAGCCATGACCTAACTAAGGGATACTTGTTACAATGTAGTTGATTACACTTTAAAAACTGGAAACAACATACAGTGGTCTCTCACATCCATGAATGGTTTGTTCCAGGACCCCCACGGATACCAAAATCATGGATGTTCAAGTCCCTTCTATAAAATGAAGTGGTATTTCGATATAACCCCCACACATCCTCTGCTGCATATACATATTTCTAGATTATAATATCTAATACAATGTAAATGCATGCAGCAAATTCAAGTTATGCTTTCTGGAACTTTCTGGAAAGTTTTTGAATATTTTTTTTTGGTCACACCCCACACATGTAGGATGCTTGTTCCCCGACAAAGGATCAAACCCACACCTGCTGCATTGGAAGCATGGAATCTTAAACACTGGACTACCAGGTAAGTCCATCGAATAATTTGGATCCATGGGTGTAGAACCCATGGATACAGAGGGTTGGCTGTTAATGTCCAACAATAAGGTTTTAGCTGAGTTATTAAGTAATATTCTCATTATGAGACAGCATGTGCAGAAGAGCCCCTGCTTGAAGCCATGGATCTTCCTGCCCTTAAAGGGCTTATGGTGGTGGTGGTGTTTAGTCTCTAAGTCATGTCCAACTCTTGCGACCCCATGGACTGTAGCCTGCCAGGCTCCTCTGCCCAGGGGATTCTTCAGGCAAGAATACTGGAGTGGGTTGCCATTTCCTTGTCCAGGAAATCTTCCCAACCCAGGGATCGAACCTGGGTCTCCTTCATTGCAGGCAGATTCTTTACCAACTGAACTATGAGGGAAGCCCCTAGGACACCCCCATTTCAACTACATTCCCCAAGTTTGTAATAAGGTATAAACAGTATACCTTATTCAAATAAGTACTTACTTCATTTTAAACATTAAATGCAAAATTTTCTTTTCTGGAAGATGCAGACCAGTGAGCTAGAAGTATAATACCTTATAATAGAATGGATCTACAAAAATTGTTACTGCCAAGTGGCTTGAGAACATTTTATTCTCCTAAAAGGATTATGTATCCCACACACAAAAATAACATTTTCCCATACCTACCCATAATCTCCTTTGCTTTCCCAGGACTTGGAATCATCAAAATGAAATATACTTTTACCTGAGTTCTTAAAAATCCACAAGTGACTGGCTTGACTCTGTGTTACCTGGGGGTGATCCTGAATGGGGGTCAGAAAGGAAGGGCCAGGCTCTCAGAGCTGACCTCTCTGGGTTCAAATGGCACAGCCAACATCTCCTTTCAAGGCCGACTTAGACAAGTTGCTTACTGTGTCTGAGCCCCCATGTTCTCATCCATGAATCAGGTCTAAGTTGCCCAGATTTGTTGAGAGGATTAAAGGAGCAAATCTCCACTGGCAATAGCACCATGCCAGGTTCCATACTGATTCCAACCCCTGCCTATGTCAACTTCACCCTCCAATTTTGAGATCACTCAATTTCACTTACTGACCCGGTGAGGCTAGCCTTCAGATGTGAGTTTCTCTGCTGTCTTTGATACGTTCTTTTCCCAGGGCACCAAGCAAGGCCCACTGGTTAGGAAAAAGGAGACGAAGAGTCTTGTTCCAGAGCTGGAAGCTGTGAGCTCTGACTTTGGGCTTTGACTCCCTGTGTGGCCTGAGGCCAGCCCCTGTCTGATCCATGCTCCACTTTCTCTGGTCTGAAATGAGACACTTGGACCAGGTATCTGCAAAGCCTTTCCTGTGGTCTTAAGATGAAGCGTTCATTTCTCAACTAGAAGAGGGTCTGGCAAAACCATGTGAAGTGTAATTCAAATCTAGCAGCTTGTGGCCTTCCCTGGTGGACCAGGGGTTAAGACTCTGTGCTCCCAATGCAGGGTGCATGAGTTTGACTCCTGGTCAGGAAACTAGATCCCACATGCCACAATGAAGACCTGATGCAGCCAAATAAATAAATAATAAAGCAACAACAACTAATTTAGCAGCTTGGCCGAGGTTGTGAAAGGTCCTTACGTGATTGAAGGGAAGGTGACCATGCCCTACCTGCTCCGGTGTCCCTTTCAAAGGAATGAGGCCTCCGTGCTACCATTTTATGGTGCTTCAAAGGCCCTCAGCCGCTGCCTGTCTTTCTCCAGTTTACCTGTGCCTACAACTTCACCTCTATTTTCTTTGCCCAACAATTTGAAGTTTGTAGGTTTTCTTAGAGAAGCAATGCTCTAGTCATTCATGGAGGTGAGGTGGAGTAAGGGAAGGGGAATCATCCCATGCCATGAAGGGAACCTGCTCCACGGTGACAAGACAGGCTTAGAGGGCCCATGTCCCTGCTGAGTGATGTGACGGGTTACCTCTGCCCCAGACCTGGCACTGTTGTTTGTGATGGTTTGGCTTGGGGAGGTGCCAACAGAACATCATGAAGCTTGAGAAGATGCTTTCTTCTCTGTGGAAAGCCTTGCCAAAAACAGCAGTCACGCCTGAAAGGACAGGGATCCAGAGAGGCCTACAAGTCCCAGAAGGAAAACTGTCTGTGGATGGGGCTGTAGAATGAGGGCTGGATTCAGCTCATAACAGCAACAAAGGCTGGGGTTCCAGTGATGACAATGTCACAACCCTAAAGGAAAGGGTGACTCAAGGGTAGTGGAAAAGCCTCTGGACTTGGTATGTGACCTTGGCCAGTCACTTCATTTGCTTATTTCTCCATCTGTACAAGCAGAGGATGGGACTAGGTCAAAGATGCCAAATAGGTTTCATCTCATGCAGAATGCTATGTTAGAAGAGATTCTGAGGTAGACCAGGCTTAAGGGGAAGGTGTGCCATGATTGATTAGCAACGTCTGACATAGGCAGGACTTTGGGAACTAGTGGCATATGTACCAACTATTTGCCATTTCTACATAAGACAATCTTTAAAGTTACTTTCAGTTCTAAAATCATGTTGTTAAACCCTGTGATGTAAACAGACCTGAACAAAACCTTGTTAAACCAGCATTCTATAACAAATTTGGGTCAGAATAAGTCAATTATCAAATTTTTATGGATTAATTGTGTAGAAAAATTAGAAGTCCTGACTGGCCAGCTTGCAACCAAATTCTCACCAGGGTTAATTAATAAATTAGCATCCTATTGATGCTAATTTACCTTCCTATAAGGAAGGTTTTAAAATTTACCTTGTTTTAAAATTTACCTTCTTATAAGGGCAAGTTTCCCACCTTGCCTGTTTTGGGTGCCAGAATTTTGACTGAGATTGCCAAATGGGGGTTTGCCTGGTTAAGGCTTCTACCTGCAGTCATACCTGGCAAGGTTCTTTAATTCAAGACTTTATAAAAATGACAAGAGGAATATGTCAGTGGGGGGGAATTTAAACTCTTATTGTAAAATATTTTTAAAAGTTTACAATTTCCTATGCAGAACCTTGAGGACAACTGTTTCTGTACCTCAATTGTAGAGAATACAATTGACCTAATTCCTGGTTGATGACATTCTCTCTTTATGGGTGCTTGCAGGAGCATTGTTATATGTTTGTTTATTTTTTAAATATAATTGGTATTCTTTTTTAAGGGAATTTACCCCTCAAAAATGAAAGTTAGGACCTTGTCAGCAACACTGACCTGTGTTCATGGTACTTCTCCATGCCCCAGTCTTTCTATCACATCCACTCCCCCATCCCCCACCCTAGGTAACCACTTTGCTGAATCTCATGTTCCTTTGACTTCCTCTTGCTTGTTTGTTTATTTGTGTTAAAATACACATAATGTAAAAGTTACCATCTTAATCACTTCTAAGTGGACAGTTCACTTGTGTTAATTATATTCACATCATTTTGCAATGAATCTCCAGAAAGCCTTCTATCTTGAAAAATAGAAACTCTGTACTCATTAAACAACAACTCCCTATTCCTTCCTCTCCACAGCCCTAGACAACCACCCTTCTACTTCTGTCTACAAATTTGACTGCGCTAGGTACTGCATTCAAGTGGAATCATATACCTTTGTGATGGCTTAGCACTGTGTCCTCAAGGTTCATCCATGTTATAGCATGTGTCAGAATTTCTTTCCCTTTTTAAGGCTAAATAATTTTCCATTGTCTGATTATATCATTTGTTTATCTATTCATCTGTAATAGACATTTCTTATAACTTTTGGTTGTTGTGAATAATGCTACTCTGAATATGAGTATCTCCTCCCCTTGAATTGTTTTTGCTCTAGCTTTATTTTATCTTACATAGTCCTAAAGTATATATACATAATTTATTTGTAGTTGTTTTCCAGATTATATAAAGTATGCCATATATATCCTTGTGAGATTTGCTTTTTTTTTCAGTTTATATTATATTGCTAAGATTCATATAAACAACAATGTTTGTAGCTGGTTCATCATTTTGACTGTTACTTGACAACATCACAGGCTTCAGAGCCTGAAATCTCTTATGTGTTGCTTGCTGGGAGTGTCGATTGGTATAACCACTTTGGAAAAGAGTTTCTATCTCATAAAGTTGAATATACCCATGCCTCAAAATCCATCAGTGCCACTCTATGTCCTAGAGAAATTCTTGCCCATGTAAAACAAGAGACTTGTACAAGGAAGATTCCCAACAGTTCTGTTCATGATAGCAAAAACCTACTGCCCATCAACCGAAGAGTCGATGAATAAACTGTGGTTCAGTGTTAACATTTTTCTTTCTCTTTGACTTCCTGTAGCTGTGTGATGCAAGTGGCTGACCTGTGGTTAGCCTGGGGAGAGGGAGGATTCTTGTAGCAACAGAGGCTGTGTCCTGACCAGCCCTAGGGCAACTGTCTCAGCTCCAAGCAAGAGTAAAGAGGATGAAGGGCCTCACTGAGTAAATGCCAACGGGCTCTGGGGTGTATATGGGGGAGATTCACACCTCTAAGAAATAACCATCATCTACATCTATCTTTTCAAATGCTTCTGCCATTGGGCTCCCCTGAAACACTATAAAGTTTATCGGGGATGCCATTTTTCAAGTATGTACCATATGCCCAATAATGTACTAAGCTCATCACTTGTTATTTCATTTAATTCTTAATCTGTGAGAGTGACTGGTGGCGGCTTCATACATACACTTGATATTCTCACCTCCAGTCACAGGTGAGAGAGCCGAGACTCAGCATAGTCAAGCAACTTCACGAAGGCCACATGGCTGGAGACTGGCTGAGCCAGGATGAAATGCTGGGATTTCTAAGCTGGTGCTCTAGGAAGAAAGAGCAATCCCTGAGAGTTCAGGCCAGCTGCCTCCTGACAAATATTTCTTTAGATATTCTAAACACCAGGGACTTCCCTGGTGGTCTAGTAGCTGACACTCTGAGCTTCCAGTGTGGGGGGCCTAGGTTTGACCTCTGGTCAGGGAACTAGGTCCCAGATGCCGCACCTAAAAGATTCCACATGCCACAACTAAGACCTGGCACAGCCAAACAAAAAAGTTAATTAATTAATTAATTAAAAAAACCCAACCCTAGATCCACTTTTCATAAAGCAAATAAAATGAGCAGCCTCTTCATTCTAGAGGGAAAAAAAAAAAAAACTCACTAAGTTCTAGGGCATCCCATTCCCATCCCACATAAGGCAGATGCTGGAACAACTCCCAAACCAGAAGAACCCTTTGCAGTTGTCTCTGTGAGCGCAGTACATCTGCAGATGGAAAGAATCTCTGAGGTATGCTGAAGAGTCAGGCAAAACCCTCAGTTCCAGGTCTGGCTTTGAAGGCATCCCTGTGGGAGTCTGCTTGACTTTCCACCAAGTTAATTTCTTGTTTGTGGTCAAGGAAGCCCCAAGGAGAAGGCGGCATGGGTGTGCCAAGTTCTGATGTGAAGTCTCTTGCTCTGGGCACAGTTCTCTCCCCTAGTCTCAAGGGACTCAAACCATGTCCCTCAGCTCCCTTGTCCAACCAGGTCGTCACCCCTCTGCTCCTCTTGCTTAGGCAGCGTCGGGCTTCTGGTGGTCCCTCAGGATCTGTGGCCTCACGCCAGGCATAGTTTCCTCTCCATAACTCCGTCCGTAGGCCCGGAGGATGACTGGTTCTGTCCTAACATGGTACTGCACCCCATTTCCTTTTCCTGACCTTCAGTGATCCCTAGCCAGGTTGTTTATATTCCTGTTCTCATCATCATTTCTCACTCTTCCCATAATTGGATTGCTCACTCTAGCCAATTAAAGCACACTGCTCTTCTCAACACTGATAGCTCTAGGCACATGGCTGGTGCTCACAAAATGGGGCATTGTCAGTTTCATTGATCGGTAGAAGTAATGGCTCAACTGTAAGGAAAACTTGATGGTGCCGGTGCCTCTGAGTTCACGAGCCTCACTAGACTAAGAACTCTAGAGCTAAAACACATGTGTGTCCCTCCTAGCTTGGCCGTGCAGCTTGAGCAATTTCCTGCCTTGTTGATGCAAGTGTAGTTGGGATGATGATAACCATGGCTAGTGATGACTGGGGCTTTCCAAGTGGCACTAGTGGTAAAGAACCCACCTGCTAATGCAGGTAGATGTAAGAACCCACAGGTTCAACCCCTGGGTTGGGAAGATCCCCTGGAGGAGGGCATGGCAACCCACTCCAGTATTCTAGCCTGGAGAATCCCAGGGACAGAGGAGCCTGGCAGGCTACAGTCCACAGGGTCGCAGACTTGGACACGACTGAAGTGACTAAGCACACACCCAGTGATGATCGAGGACTTACCCCGAGTCAGGCAGCCTACTAAAAGTTTTCACATAGACTCTCATTTAATCATTTCTATTCTTCAGGTCAAGAAACTGAAGCTTAAAGCTGTTAAGTATTTTACAGCTAGCCATGGCTAGCATGTCAGGATTCAAACCCAGCAGTCTAACTCCAGGATCCTGTGTCCTTAGTGATTATAATATCCAGAGTCAGCAACACAAAGTTAATGTGCACATATTTTCAATTATATTTTAAGAGGGTGACTTTGCGTTTGGGGGCATTTCACTTACAAAATCCATTGAGCTAGATATTAACCGAGGATGCATAAAAACTAATGAACTCTGAAAAACATAAAACATGAGCAACATGACATCACTGCAAGAGACAGAACAGCAAATTGCTTTCTTGTGAACATAGTTTGCTGACAGACCATAAGGTAGTAATCAGCCTGAATTCAGCAGTGCCCTGTTCCCTAGGGACAGACAGACAGAGACACATACACACACACACACACACACACACACACACACACACACACACACACATACATTGAATGGCTTGTGTGTGCCACTGGTAGGAACCCAGGAACTACTCTGCATTAGCAGAGGATGAAGTACTTCAGAAGCAACACAGATCAACTGAAAAAGCAAGTACTGAGAGTCAGAGATCAGAAGTAACATAATATAACTATCAATTAGCAAAATGTCCAGAATGGGAAGGAATGTGGGGAAGACAGCAAATTTGTATCAGGCTGTGAAAAGAGACAAAGGGGGAGCCCCTGGAAGAAGAATAGTCAGTTTTCACAGGAGCCCCATGGGTTGGTGACTTGATCAGGGCCATAGCATCGAGCTGGGACTTGAGTCTATGTCTCCCATCTCTTGACATTACAAGATTTTTTTTTGCCATTACATCATAAGCCAAGATGCAAAATGGAAATGGGACAACCTCAGCCAGCATAGATAAGAGGTTTGTGCATCTCAAGGGTGTAGGCAAGGACAAATAAGGTACTGAGGAATAACTGATTTGGAAGAGGGTAGCCAGGGCTTTTACGCTCACCAGGCTCTCCATACAGGAAACATGGAAGGCAGATGTCAGCTTTAACACCCCCTGCCCCAACCTTGACCCCAGTTGCCCCACTCTGGCTTGCTCCCCTGCCCCGAGGTGGTGGTTAAGAGCACTGATGCTGGAGCCAGATGGCTTGGGTTCAAATTTTAGCTCTTTTTACTTATTAAGTGTGATTGCAGGCCATTTCCCAAACTCCCTGTGCCTCAGTTTCTTCATCTATAATGTGGGAGTATTAGCAGCATCTTTTTGGCAGTGTTGCTGGGAGTATTAAATTAAACACATATTAAGAGCTTAGAACAGCGTGTGGCACCAAATGAGTCCTCTCTCGGGCTTAGCTAATACTATTTCTATTATTATCTCTGCTCCTTCCTGAATGCAGACTCTGAGGCTTCCTGCTATCCCTTTTTTCAAATTCAAGACCTTCTTAGTCATTCCTTCTGCAGTATTAACTTTCCACTTGGTCTTGGGATAAAGTCACATTCCTTGCCCAAGAATGATCTAACTAGGCTCACCCCTTCTGCTTCACTTGCTTTGTTCCTTGTTCCTGTCATTCAGCATATATGCCTTTCAACGGGCTGTTCCCTTTGAGGTACCTTTACCCTCACTCCTCTCGGCCCTGTCTCCTGGCTAACTACTGTTCTCTCTTCATTCCTCAGCTCACATACCACATGCCCTAGGAAGCCACTCCAGACCTGACTACCTCTGGTCCCACATGAATGCCCAGGCTGGTTAGACGTGCTGAGTCAGACGTGTGCTCCAAGAGGACTCCAGTTTTCCTTCCATCCTGGCACTGGTTACCCTGCCTCGTGATTGTCTCTTTGCCTCAGTTCAGTTCAGTCGCTCAGTCGTGTCCGACTCCCTGTGACCCCATGGACTGCAGCACGCCAGGCTTCCCTGTCCATCGCCAACTCCCTGAGCTTACTCAAACTCACGTCCATCGAGTCGGTGATGCCATCCAACCATCTCATCCTCTGCCTTCAATATTTCCCAGCATCAGGGTCTTATCCAATGAGTCAGTTTTTCACATCAGGTGACCAAAGTATTGGCCAAAGTCTCTTTGCCTGTTACCCCACAAAGCCAATACACACCCTGGGAAACAGACTATGTCTCCGTCCACACCCCTCCCTCACAAATGTACTTCCTCTGTCCTCCAGCCTGCCCTCTGCCCTGGAGACTGACCTCAAAGGATGGCTTCCATAGGTTTCCTTGCCCTCTGGCTTCTGGTTGGTTTGGGTCAATTGGGAGAGGCCCCACCAAGACTGGAGGGTGGGGAGTGAGGTCCTGGTGTTTGTTCCTAACTCCTTCCCTAGGAGATAGACTAAGGCTCACTACATCCCTCACTGAAGTTCCTAGCCACTCTTCTGGCCCTCTTCTTCCTCTTCAAATTATCTGGGGTGAAGGGTCAGCTTGTTTTCTCTTATTTTCAATTGAGTGCAGAATGACTTTTTATGAAATACAATTAAAATGAATTATTCAATATTTAAAAGGTAATTATTTGGAAAAGTAAAACATGATGATTTGTAAAATATAAGACCAGATTTTTATGACTAGATTTGAAGTCAAAAGTTATACTCAAATGAAATATAATCAGAAAAAAACATAACTGAGGGAAAACAAAAGAATGATAAGAACTAAACATGTTGCTCATTGAAAGTTTGCATGTAAGTGTTTAATGTAAAGAATTGTGGCTGATTCATGTGGATATATGACAGAAACCAACACAATATTGTAAAGCAATTCTCTTTCAATTAAAAATAAATTAATTAAAATGTTAAAGAGCTGCACATAAATTCTTACCATTCTACAATGGTGTCAGAACCCCAAATTAGGAAGGATGTAGTATTGCCCATGTCAAGTGCTTTTAGCATACTTTGAAAGAACAATGTGCATATCAACTTTAAGTTTTTAACGTGACAAACATCTTGCTTTTTGCTTGTTAATTTATCTAATGTAGGTTCGATCAACAACATTGATACCAACAGGATGTGATGTATGTGTAAACGGTTTTAATGTTTTTTTTTTAAATTACACTTTAGAGGAATTAGTCTCAAAAAGTTATGTTGACAGGAATAGAAGAAGGAATTTTAAGCAACTTCAGCAGACTCAGACTATTTTTTTTTAACTTTGATACAAAATGAGGCAAGTGATGCTATGTTTCAAAAGTAATTTCCCATCCTTTATTAATTGCCATCATGAGGGAATTCCCTGGTGGTCCAATGCTTAAGAATCTGCCCTCCAATGAAACGGACACATGCTCGATCCCTGTCGGGGAACTAAGGCAACTAAACCTGTGTTCCACAACTACTGAGCCCACGGGCTAAGGTTGTGTGCCACAGCAGGAGATCCCACGTGCCACCACTTAAGATCCAATGCAGCTAAAAATAAAATAAATATTTGAAAAGAATTATTAAAAGATAGCCAACATGAGCAATTTACCTCATAGAGTTACAGTTCTGGATCTATTTATTTCCTACACATGGAGCTTCTTTTGATGAAAAACACAACTGAAAATGGTCTATCAAATTTTTAAAGCGTTTGGTGCTAACTTTTCACAGATATGCAATATCAGGATTTTCACCAGCTTTATGGATAATTGTTAAGTTTTGGAAAATGCTATTCC
This sequence comes from Dama dama, assembly GCF_033118175.1. Lineage (NCBI taxonomy): Eukaryota > Metazoa > Chordata > Mammalia > Artiodactyla > Cervidae > Dama > Dama dama. Next base: position 39,423,125 of record NC_083693.1, read on the forward strand.
AATTTGTAGAAACACTGTTCTTTCAAGCTTCTATTCCTTCCTTGCATGAAAGTATGAGAATCATTAGAAATACTCAGTGTATCAAAGAAAAGCAGGTCTGGCTGTCCAATGCATAACCTGGAAAAGTTGGGGTCAAACTGGCTTCTTATTTTGCAGAAACAGTAAGAGTTTGATTCTGTAGTTCAAACATTCTTCTGAGTCCTCCACAACTACACCATTACACAGCACTATTTTGTTAATAGTAATAGACCTTCTCCTAAAATTCTCTGAATCTAAGATTGCTATCTGATTTCTCTCCAGAAATATTTTCAGATACAACAGTCTGCCCATGTTTCCTAAACCAGTAACAAGACACTGCTTTGAAGAAATAAGATAGTATTTTGTAGGAAGTTCAGAAAAGGAGAGAGGCAAAGCCACACCATGAACGAATGTCTCTTCCTGAGATGGTTGTTATCCCTTCTTGATCTGGAGTCCTAGACCAGAGCCATCACTAGCTGCTACACTGCCCTTGTGCAAATTAGGAAAAGGCACAGGCCCTGCAGAAAGGAATGGCTACCTTCTCCAGTATTCTTGCCTGGAGAATCCCATGGACAGAGGAGCCTGGTGTCCTACAGTTCATGGAGTTTCAAAGAGCCGGACACAACTGAGTGACTAACACTTTCACAGGCTCTGAAAGGAAGTGCCCCTAAAGCCCAGGGTTTGAAGCATTGAGTGTGAACTGACTTTCAACTTCCTAAACCAGGTACCTTGTGCTTGAACAAACCATACAATCTTTTGAAAAATTTTTTATTCGATTAATCAATCAATTAATTTTTTTTTTTTTTTTTTTTTTTTTGCTACGCTTGGCCTTCATTGCTGTGCACGGGCTTTCTCTAATCATGGCTCACAGGCTCTGGAGTGCTGGCTCAGTATTGATAGCGCACCAGTTTTGTTGCTCCATGGTATGTGGGATCTTCCCGGACCAGGGATTGAACTGGAGTCCCCTGCATTGGCAGGCAGATTCTTAACCACTGGACCACCAGGGAAGTCCAAAATGTACAAACTTCACACAACTTGTCTACTTTATGCTGAGCAAGCTGTCAGGTCGCTCCATCTTAGAAATGGGACCGGTGAAGTATGATTCTTTAAGGAAGCCTATTACAGCTCAGATTTTGTGGAAATGTGACATTTTTGTTTGCAGGGTGATCTTTTTCACGCATTTCCTCCTTAGCTTCCTGAATGTGGGAGGAGAGCCCTGACTGGCAACGTTCAAATAGGTGTGTTATAATGCAATTGGGCCACAGAATCTCTGGGAGGCAAATGCATCTTGCAGTTCTGGATATAATTGCTTTTCTCCTGAGAGGTCTTTAAAACCCCAAACTGCAGGATTTGTGACTGAGAGTAGCCTGGGGGAGGGAGGTCAGGGTGGTGTTCTGAACCTGCTCTTTCTGGATGGAGCCAGGCACCTCTCACACAGAGAGGGCACTGACCCCTGGGGTGAGCTGGGTGGGGTGGGGGTGGGGGGTTGTTGGGAGTGCAGAGAAGGAATAATACAAGGAGTAGGGTGGGGAAACCAGACAGCTTGTCAGTATCTTGTGATTCAGGCCTTCCTGTTGTAGAGAAGTGATTCTGTTTGACATGAATTCCCAGAATGCCTGACACACCCACACACAAGCGGGCCCAAACCCATCCCAGAGCGCCTGCTGTGAATGAGCCTGGGGTTTGTGCTGCTTCTGCCTTCAGCACCGGTCCCCACTCCCCGCTGAGCAGACTTTCCCGCGTGGGAGTGTGAAGTGGAAGTGGAAGAGCTACGGGTATTGGAAAGTTCGGGTATTTATACTAAATTGGCTCTAATTCTCCAGCCCGAGAAGGAAAGTTGTTTTCAGGGGAGTCAGTTTCCTGTCTTTGCTAGCAGCCTGACACACCTTAACTTCTCTTATTTCTTAATCTGCCAAACAGATGGGTCAACTGTCAGTTTGGTGGTGATGACAGGGATATTTACTCTGTAATCAAACCAAGAGTGGCGAGATGGGGAGGACCTGGGAAAGGTGAATCGGGAAACCCAGGCAAAGATGTTGCGCTTCCTTTCCAGAACTGTAGTCACAATGACACCCTTTCACATGGCCACTGGCATCACCACTAGGAAAGTACTACTGCATTTGGAAACTGAAGAAATCTCTGAGACCATTCACTGTCTCTTTGTTTTAAAGATGAAGACACTGAAGCTGAATGACATTTATAATTGCTGAAAACTACCTGGGAAATGATGAAACCACAATTAGAACCCAGGTCTTATGGCTCTTAGTCCAGGGTGATTTCTACTAAGCTATGCTGTCTTTCAGAATAGCTTTCGTATCATTTACTCATTTATTCATCAAATATGTACTGAGTAGTACTATATGCCGGCATGCATGCTAGTCGCTTTAGTTGTGTCCACCTCTATGTAACCCTATGGAATGTAGTCCACCAGGCTCCTCTGTCCAATGGGATTCTCCAGGCAAGAATACTGGAGAAGTGGGATCCCCTTCTCCAGGGGATCTTCCCAACCCAGGGATCAAAGCTGCATCCCTTATGTCTCCTGCACTGGCTGGCGGGTTCTTTACCACTAGTGCCACCTGGGAAGCCCCACCATATGACTAACACTGTGGTATATGTGCTAGGATGGATGAATGACATGTGCTTGGACTATAGCAATGAATAAGACAGACGTTCTCCTCATGGACTTTAAGTATACTGAGAAGACATATTAAACAAATGACTGTATAAATAAACAATTACAAAGGTGATAAACACCAAAGAGAATTAGAGGGTACTATCAGAGTTCATGAAAGCAGGACTTACCTAGCCCAGGTGTCAGTGACAGTAGTTAAATCAGGGAAGGCTTTCCTGAGGGAGTGATATTTAAGCTGAAATTTGAAGGATAAGTAGAAAGGTAGTTAGGTGAAGGACCCAGGAGATGGGAAGAGAAACCTGGGCAGAAAGAAAGACATGTACAAAGGTCCTGAGGCAGGACAAAGATGCAACTCTGAAATAACTGAAAACAGATCCATAGCCTAGTACATAAAAGATGAGAAGGAAAGGACTGTTAAATGGTTTAGGAAGGTAGGCACACTCTGACCGCAAGCCATGGACAAGAGTCTGGACTTTATCCTAAAAGTAATGGGAAACCAGTGAAGGGTTTTAAACTTAGCAGTATTATGATCAGATTTTTAAAAGATAACTAAGAAGACTGCACTGGTGGGGAGCAAAAGTGAATGCAAGGAGGGACTTCCCTGGTGGTCCAGTGGCTAAGACTCTGTGCTCCCAATACAGGGTGTCTGATCCTGGTTCAATCCCTGGTCAGGGAACTAGATTCCACATGCCACAAGTAAGCATTCATATGCTGCAACTAAGAGTTTCATTGCAGCAACTATAGATCCCATATGCTGCAACAAAGATGAAGAGCCTGCATGCTGTAACTAAGATTCAGCACAGCCAAATAAATAAAATTTTTTTAAAAGTGGATGCAGGGAGTTATTTAGGAAGCTATTGCAACAGCTCAAGTGAGAGAAGATGGTGGCCTTGGACCAGGGCAGGTGTAGTGGATATGGAGAGACATGAAGACATTCAAAAGTATTGAGGAAGTACACCCAATGAACTTGATACTAAAAGGATATGAAAAATGAGGAAGACAGGAGGTGTCAACAGTCACTCTCAGGTGTTACCATGAAATGGGGTGAGGGATGGTGGTGCATTCATGGAACTAGGGAACACAGCAGACTCCAGGGAAAGACCAAGAGACTGGGTGTGTTAAGTTTGAGGGACCTAGGAGACAAAAGTGAGAAGATATTGAGAAGACAATCAAATATATAAAACTGCAGTGCAGACAAGAGACCTGCCCGGGAAATGGAATTTAGGGATAATGTCATGGAGACTGTAATTGAAGCCATGGAGGACACCATTTAGGAAGAAAGAAGAGGACAAGAAGAAAAGAGACAAATAAAGGTAACAACCAAAGGGTTTATTCCATTGCAAGAAATGACATACACCTAAGAATATTTAGCACCTTTGTTTTTAAGATTCTTGCTGATTATTAAGCTATTGTTTCTCTGTTTCAAATCCACCCTTCTACATATTCTGCTTGGGGCACTGCAACTACAGAATACATCCCTCTTTTGCCTACAGGGTGGTAGGAGTTGCTTGAAGGCATCAGAAAGGCTGGAGAAGGGAGAAGGGATCTGTGCTTTCTTTGCTTCCTGCTCCTGTCAGCATCCCCCTCAGCAAGTCCCTCATCCTGGTGGAGGCAGTTGTCTCCAGGAGCAGCAAGCAGTTCCATATGCAGTACTTACACATTCTCAGACCCAGTCTCACACATCCCCTCAGAGACATCAGCCTCACTGCCCTCAAACCCCAATATCTTCATCACTGTGCTTGTCTGAAGATAATTCTCCCTGAGCCTGGCCTCCTCATCATGTTACTCACATGTTAGTATCTAGGAATGTGGGAGAAACTTGGTCAAGGGCCTGTACCCTAGCTGCAAGGGAGTCTGGACATGTAAGTTCTGACTCCTACACTGAGGAGGTGGGATTCATAATGTAGGAACTGAGAAATGCAAAAACATGGCTTCTAGCAGTCTAAGGCTGGGACAATCCAGCTCCCTTCCAAGCGCCTGTTTAAAAAAGCTCAGGGCTATCAAAGGAGTTTATGGTCTGTTCTAGCCAACACCTGACAAAAGACCTCTGATCTCTGCATAGAGCATTTATCAGAGAGGACATGCTATTGTGAATCCTTTTCCTGTCCCTTTGAGATGTTTGTAAATCTGCTACAAGTCAGGAGTATCTTTTTCAATAACGTTTTTATCATCAGTAGGGATAGTTCCTTGAGACTTCCCTGGTAGTCCAGTAACTAAGACTCCAAGTTCTCAACACAGGGGACCCAGTTCCATACCTGGTCAGGGAACTAGACCCCACATGCCGCAAATAAGAGTTCAAGTGCTACCACTAAAATATCCCACATGCTGCAACTAAACATCCTACGTGCCACAAGGAAGATTGAAGAACCCATGTGCTGTGACTAGGACCCGGTGCAGTCAAATAAGTAAATAAATATTAAAAAAGAATGAAATAAAGAGGATTAGGGTCTCTGTGTTCAAGCTGGATTTAGAAAAGGCAGAGGAACCAGAGATCAAATTGTCAACATCCACTGGATCATCGAAAAAGCAATAGAGTTCCAGAAAAACACCTCCTGCTTTATTGACTATGCCAAAGCCTTTGACTATGTGGATCACAGCAAACTGTGGAAAATTCTTAAAGAGCTGGGAATACCAGATCACCTGACCTGCCTCCTGAGAAACCTGTATGAAGGTCAAGAAGCAACAGTTAGAATTGTTGGACATGAAACAACAAACTGGTTCCAAATTGGGAAAGGAGTACGTCAAGGCTGTATATTGTCACCCTGCTTATTTAACTTATATACAGAGTACGTCATGAGAAATGCTGGGCTGGATGAAGCACAAGCTGGAATCAAGATTTCTGGGAGAAATATCAATAACCTCAGATATGCAGATGACACCACCCTTATGAAAGAAAGTGAAGAAGAACTAAAGAGCCTCTTGATGAAAGTGAAAGAGGAGAGTGAAAAAGTTGGCTTAAAGCTCAACATTCAGAAAACTAAGATCATGGCATCTGGTCCCACCACTTCATGGCAAATAGATGGGGAAACAGTGGAAACAGTGGCTGACTTTATTTTTCTGGGCTCCAAAGTCACTGCAGATGGGATTGCAGCCATGAAATTAAAAGACGCTTGCTCCTTGGAAGAAAAGCTATGACCAACCTAGACAGCATATTAAAAAGCAGAGACATCACTTTGCCAACAAGTGTCTGTCTAGTCAAAGCTATGGTTTTACAAGTAGTCATGTGTGGATGTGAGAGTTGGACTATAAAGAAAGCTGAGCACTGAAGAATCAATGCTTTTGACCTGTGGTGTTGGAGAAGACTCTTGAGAATCCCTTGGACAGCAAGGAGATCCAACCAGTCCATCCTAAAGGAGATCAGTCCTGGGTGCTCATTGGAAGGACTGATGCTGAAGCTGAAACTCCAATACTTTGGCCACCTGATGCAAAGAACTGACTCATTGGAAAAGACCCTGATGTTGGGAAAGATTGAAGGCGGGAGGAGAAGGGGATGACAGGATGAGATGGTTGGATGGCATCACCGACTCAATGGACATGAGTTTGAGTAAACTCCGGGAGTTGGTGATGGACAGGGAGGCCTGGTGTGCTTCAGTCCATGGGGTCGCAAAAAGTCGGACACGACGGAGTGACTGAACTGAACTGAACTGAACTGAGGGTCTCTGTCTCCCAGTCTATGTGGGAGGTAGAATCCTAACTTCCCTAATTACCAGCTATCAGACACAGCTGAGCTAATCACATGTACACTGGTCACCCTTTGTAACTTTTTACTCAAGTCCCCACTCTCTCCACCTGTCTTCTCCTTCCTTCTTTTAAAATGTTCCATCACCTCTGTACAAATCAGGGCCCTACATTTCCTGTGCTGTCAGTAGTTACTGAATAAAATTGGTTTTCACCACTTTCAGTCATGTCCAGTTGTACTTATCTTTGGCAGAACCTTTCCATATATAAAGAGATGATTGAAAGCATGACTGGGAGCTATGGATATGGCAAATATCACAGGGGTTTAGTTGTTCTTTTTAAAAATTACTTGCCTCTTGCCAGAAGGGATTAAGGAATCCTCAGTTGAGTCAGTCATGTCCAATTCTTTGCGACCGCATGGACTGTAGCACGCCAGGAATCCTACTACAAGACATTATCCAAAAAGAATAATAAAATAAGGCTAAAAAGGAAAACATTTAAAGTACTGAGAGAAAGAGAGTAGTTGGTTAGGGTAGTAGTTGGTTCTTCTTTTGAAATAAGGAAAACAGGTGGGGTTGAGGTGGACCAGGGGTGGGAACCTAACAGTCTATCACAGAGAGAACATGGATATCTGAAATAAAGAAATCTGTGAGCATTTGCAACCCTCTATCGTGGGGAGCACTTTCTGCCAAGCATGGCAGAAGCTGGCAGTGCCCGAGCAAATGCCACTGGAAGCAGCTTGTGACCAGAAGCAAATGGGGAGTTATAAATGAAGACACCAGCGCCCTCCCCTATGGCTGGGATAACTTGGAGGCATATTCCATAATGTTCTCGGACTTCAATGGAGGGGAGTAATCTGTAGTTGCTTGCAGGGTAACCTGCTCTGCTTCCCTGTCTGAAAGCCCCAGTTCTCTGTCAGGGCTTCCTGGGATCACCTCCAAAATAAATGGCTTGCACTGGAATCTCTGTCTCAGAGTTTACTTCTGGGAGCACCCAACTAAGACCAGCTCTGGACTTCCTGGAAGTCCAGAGGGAAACTAAATAATATAACTGCTATATTTAGAAAGTAGAAAACAAATCAGTTCCTCAGTTGAGACAGTCTTTCTTCCTCCCCTACCTCTGCCTCCCTTTCCAAAATAAAGCACTACTTACAGTCCTATTTCCCACTTATGGCTTTTGTGGCATTCATGTTGGTACTACCTTCAGGCCTGTAAGTTCTCTGATACTTTATTTCCTTTTGAGCTGGCAAAGTGGCTCACAGATAGTTGAGACTAAGTAGGTGTTTGAATTATGAAAATATGAACATTGTCCAACATACATAGAAATGGAGACTCAGTTAGGGGACATGACTCTCCACATGTTCCATGCACAGTGACCAGGGAAGCCAGAATTGGCTCCCAAGTCTCTTGACCACTCCTCTGGTTTTCTACCACAAACACAGCGTCTCCTCCTGGGTTTCATTTCATCATCTGAGTGGAGCCTGAAGCTTTTAGCAGGAGAAGCATGTTTGTCAGTATTAAAAATATACTTGTCCTGAGTGAGCCAGGGCCTCTTCCCCTAGGCCCATTAGATCTGAAGGATTGTGTTTGTTGCTACTTAATTTTTCATATCGTGCAAGAAGAGACCTAAACGTAGTCAAGGAGAAGACTATAGATTCTAGGCATTTGGGCTATTCAGAGAGAATGCATTAATTGATTATGGCAAACCCCAAACACAGAATCAAGTCTGTGTTTCCATGAATTCCTCCTGGAAATAGTAGCACCTTGAAGCCCTAGAGTGTGGGGAGGGTGAGACTCAACTTAGCCTGCAGTGGCTCTGCAGAGAGTGAAGACCAAAGGCTTCATGAACAACCCAACAACAAGTCAGCCAGAGAAGGAGAGGTCTAAGGCCCACAACCTGAAGTCAAAACATTGGAAGTATCACTCCTCTTGGTCTGGGGTGGGGGAATTCATCCAAATGCAGGTACAACTTCAAAAATATCAGTTGTAATGGTTAATCTGTCTTGGGGCCTAAAGTTTGTCAGCCTCTGAGCAGCCTCTAGATCGGGTATCTTCTTGTGGTGGGAAAAAAAAAAAAAATAACAGCCACACATTCACTGGTCCTTTAAATTTCTTTGCAAAATTCTCTCATTTACCTCTCTCCACCGTAAATATCTATAAATCAATTTTAAATTGTTGTTTTATTACATAAATAAATAACATGTTCAATAAAACTATTTCAGAAAATATAAACAGAAAGAAAACTGAAGTTGCTTGAAAAGTCACCACTGTTAACATTTTAGTATATCCTTCCAGACATATATACACAACTTGATTTAATGAGTGCATAGTATTTCATTCTGAGGATAGACAAAACTTTTCTTAGGTTGGCCAAAAAATTCGTTCGGGTTTTCCATACCAGCTTTCCAAAGTCTGAATGAAATTTTTGGCCATCCTAATACACCCAGTTCTAAGCACTGGGTCCTTCCTTGCATTTGGCTATCATAAAGAGAGCTGGGGGACTTCACTGGTGGTCCACTAGTTAAGAGTCCACTTTGCAATGCAGGGAACATGGGTTTAATCCCTGGTCAGGGAACTCTGATCCCATGTGCTGCCGAGCAACTAAGCCCTAGAGCTGCAACAACTGAACCAGCGTGCACCGGAGCCCACAGACCACAACTAGAGACTCCATGCACCTCGGCAAAAGACCCACATGATGCAACGAAGGTCCTGCATCCTGCAACTGAAGACCAGACACAGCCAAATAAATATTAAAAAATAAATGAATCGGGTAAAAAGAGCTGGGATAAATATTTTAACCAAGTTTTTGTTATTTCATCAATAAGTAGCTCCAAAAGAGAAGAATGTTCATTTAAAAAATAGAATAGCAATAACAATACTATTACCACACCTAAGAAATGAAACAATAATTCCATAATATCATCAACTATTAAATGTTCAGACTTCTCCAATTGGCTCATAAATGTTTGATGTTTTTAGTAACCACTTGGGGAACTACATCTTGATTACATGCCTAAGTAGCTCTTTAGGATAAATGCTTAGATATGAAAAATTATAGGGTCAAAGGTATGTTATACCTAGATCAAGAAAGATATTCTCACTCATTAGCCTTAAACATTCCAAAACAACATTTTGTAAGAATGTGTCTGGGGATGGAATAAGGAAGGAATCTTTTTATTTGAAGCTTTCATTTGCTGATGACAGAGGCAAGATAATGCTCTGAAAGGTTTCTAGGGATTTACTATAATAAACCCCAGGCTGATTTCCCTCCTGCCTCCTTTCATCAGCGTCAGTGGGGTCAGGAGTTCTTCCCATTAGATTAATTAGCTTCTCCAGAGGATCATGTGCTCCTTCTCAATAGCCAGGTGGTCTTTCTGAAGGAACTGGTAGTTCTCACTCAGAATCTATCTGTAGAACCCATTATCTTCCTAACAGGAAGATCTGTATTTCACTCCATCGACATTTCTGTGCCACCCTGCCCTCTCAATGCTAAGTTTGCTGTTTTATATTTATCTAAATTTATATTTAGGGCTTGCCTGGTGGCTCAGATGGTAAAGAATCTGCTTGCAATGTTGGAGACCTGGGTTCGATCCCTGGTTGGGAAGATCCCTGGAGGAGGGTATGGCAACCCACCTGAAGAATCCCCAAGAACAGAGGGACCTGGTGGGCTACAGTCCATGGGATCACAAAGAGTTGGACACAACTTAGCGACTAAGCACAGCACAAATTTATATTTATAATTTACATAGAAGCTGAAGTGTAGTGGAAACAGCTGGACAGATCTGGATTCAGATTTACTGTGTCACCTTGGGGCTTCCCTGGTGGCTCAGATGGTAAAGAATCTGCCTGCAACGCAGGAGACCTGGGTTCGATCCCTGAATTGGGAAGACTCCATGAAGGAAATGGCAACCCACTCCAGTATTCTTGCCTGGAGAATTCCATGGACAGAGGAGCCTGGTGGGCTACAGTCCATAGGGTCACAAAGAGTCAGACACCACACTTGGGCAAATTATGTTCCTTTTCTAAAATTGAGTTATTTGGAAGCATAATGATAGTTTCCTCAGGCTACCACAAGGATAAATAACTTGGCTACTTCAATAGATACTTGTTTAATGAGTGAATATTTGCTTACTACATTCTTAGGTGGTTTTGTTGTTGTATATTTATTTTTAGCTAGAAGAAATCTTGGTGCTGCTGCTGCTGCTGCTAAGTCGCTTCAGCCGTGTCCGACTCTGTACGACCCCATAGCAGCCCACCAGGGTCCTCTGTCCCTGGGATTCTCCAGGCAAGAATACTGGAGTGGGTTGCCATTTCCTTCTCCAATCTTAGTGCACATCCTCTTTATTTTAGAAACAAGAAAACTGAGTTCAGAGAAAATGTGACATTTGGTCTTTCAGTCATTCGTTTAACAAACATTTATTAAGCACTGAATCTGTCTCGGGCACCAGATATATGATAATTAGCAACAGATGGCTGCTGCTTTCAAGGGTAAAGGAGGATAGACAAGTTTTAAAAAGCACTAGACTGAGCTAATACATGGTATTATAGAATTATCTAGCGCTGTGTTGCTCAATATGGTAGACACTAGCTCTGTGTGGCTATTTAAGTAGAAGTTAACTTGTAATTCAATTAAATCAAAGTAAATTTCAGTTTCTGAATCACATCAATCATTTTTCAAGTGCCCAATGGCCACATGTGGCCAGTGGCTACTGTATTTGACAGTGCAAATACAGAACACTTAAACACCACTGCAGAAAGTTCTATGGGATAGGGCTACTTCTGACTTTCTCCCCAGAATAATATTCATATGCATATATACTTCAAATTCATACAATTACAGGGTGTTTGCACCTTGGTCTGACAGCCTCTTACCATACAGGTAAGAGATGGGCATTGGTAACTAAAACTCAAAGATAAGAGTTTTATTATAAGGCAGAGCCCAAACTTGTGAAAATTTCAGCTTAGAACAGTTTCTGGCTGAGTTGGCTGCAGCAGAATAATGAGTCACTTGTTCACCTCAACAGGGATGGGCTCCATTTCCTGTGCCTCGTGGGGAGCCCTGTGGTTGTCTGGGCTTATGCAGCCACAGGCTGATGTGTGCACACTTCAGACATAGGGAGAGGGAGAGAGGTTCTCACAGTTTCCCTGAGATTTCAGTGAAACTAGATCACTTCTCTCACAATTTGCCTGCAGTCTCTTTAACTGAAGGTGTTACAAGGCTTTTGCTTCCAGTAGGCCGTGTTCACTCTGTGATCACTTACTGCATGCTTTCTATGTCCCAAGGATTGGGCTATAGACAGGAAGACGTTTCAGACAAGAAGTTTACAATCTAGTAGAGGAGACATACGTAGAACCAGCTAGTCATAACCAATGCAACACCCATGAAATAAGTACTGGAATAGGCAAGTGTGTTAGTCACTCCGTCGTGTCCAACTCTTTTCGACCCCATGGACTAGAGTCCACCAGGCTCCTCTGTCCATGGGATTCTCTGGGCAAGAATACTGGAGTGCGTTGCCATTCCCTTTTCCAGGTGACTGGAACAGGCAAAGTACTGTGAAATTGGAGAAAGGGAGAGATTAAATTCAATTCAGGGGACTAGGGAAGGCTTGATAAAGGATAAAGGCATTTGAGAGCAGCCCTATAGATATTCCGTGGAGAAGGGAATGGCAACCCACTCCAGTATTCTTGCCGGGAGAATTCCATGGGCAGAGGAGCCTGGTGGGCCCTAGTCCATGGGGTCACAAAGAGTCAGACACAACTGTGTGATTACTACTTAGTACAGATATGCTTAAAGAGAGTAGCATAGAATATGCTGTCACTGCAAATTACTCCACATTCAAATTCTAGGAGTTTGAAAGTCTTCTGTATGGACTGCGACTTATCCCATTCTTTCTTTCATATTGAACTTGCTTTGTCTCCCTGGAGACTTTCATCTTTTTCTCATGCTCCTTCATGCACATCCAGGTGGGACTCCGTGGTTAAAAGTTTTCAACCCATTTTTGTCAGCACTACCGTGTCCTCCGTATTTATCTATCTTGCCTGGTCCCAAACTTGCCTTGTTGTAATCAAGGTCATTTATTCAGCATAAGGTCTCTCACCAACTCTCTACTCTCTCAACATTTCTTTGTGTCTTCCCCAATATCTCTCTCCCGTCCCCAGCCTCTTTGAAGGGGTGATTCTTTTCTACATGTAACTCATCCCATCCTTTCCCTCCTCTTCCGGAATCTAGTTCTACATCTTATCTGCCTCTTACATCTTCAGGTTTCATTGCTTATAATTGGCTCTCTCCTTAGGGGCAGATCCAGCGTTGTAGGGCCTGAAGCTTACTCAATCTTGGGAGCTTTATTCAAGAAAAAGAACACAGAATTACAACTACCAACTTAAAACAAAAGTTAATTTTTATTTAGAAGGGGCCTGTGCCTGTGTAAGGGGCCCTGAAGTTTGAGGGACACAGTAATTCCACTTCTGTTCAGATTATAATAAAAACAATGCGTGCATGCTGAGTCGCTTCAGTTGTGCCCAACTCTTTGCCACCTTATGGATCATAGCCCACCAGGCTCCTTGGTCCATGGGATTCTCCAAGCAAGAATACTGGAGTGGGTTGCCATGCCCTCCTCCAGGGGATCTTCCCTACCCAGGGATCGAACCTGCATCTCTTATGTCTCCTGCACTGGCAGGCAGGTTCTTTACCACTAGCACTGCCTGGGAAGCCCCAAATCAGCTCTAAGATCTAGCAGTTCTACCTCAGATATGTCCCTAGAATCAGTATAGTGTTTTCCATGCCCACTGCCATTTCTGTTTCAGTGCTTCTCATTGTTGACTTGGACCAATCCAAAAGACTCTCTTGTTTGGAGCTGGAGAATGTCTGAGTTGGATGCGACTTGACTCATGGAATTAATGGCATGCCAGATCTAGATCTGGGTTTCCGGCCTCTTCTTCATGGCTACCTTACACTTTTAAACCCACTGTGATCTATTTTGTGTACTAATGCCAAATTAATCTTCTGAAAAGTGATGACTCTCATTAAATGAAACTGTAGTCATCCTGGAACAGTATTAGGATTTCAAGATCTGTGCTCAAATAGCATCTCAACTTTATCTTCCTTTTGGTCTCTTCCTGTATGATACAATCAGCTGATCTCTTGGATGTTCTCTGAGAATGGCTGTACTTTCATCCAAATAATTTCTAGAATTAAATTTTTCCTCCTCTGATATGTCATTTGTTGTTGTTCAGTTGCTCAGTCATGTCCAATTCTTTGTGACCCCATGGACTACAGCATGCCAGGCTTCACTGTCCTTCACTATCTCCCAGAATTTGCTCAAACTCATGTCGATAGAATCAGTGATACCATCCATCCATTTCATCCTCTGTCACCCACTTCTTCTCTTGCCCTCAATCTTTCCCAGCATCAGTGTCTTTTCCAATGAGTCAGCTCTTTGCTTCAGGTGGCCAAAGTACTGGAGCTTCAGCTTCAGCATCAGTCCTTCCAATGAATATTCGGAGTTGATTTCCTTTAGGATTGGCTGATTTGATCTCCTTGCTATCCAAGGAACTCTCAAGAGTCTTCTCCAGCACCACAGTTTGAAAGTATCAACTCTTCGGCACTCAGCCTTCTTCATGGTCCAACTCTCACATCCATACATGACTACTGGAAAAACCATAACTTTGACTATACAGACCTTTGTTGGCAAAATGATATCTCTACTTTTTAATACACTGTCTAGGTTTGTCATAGCTTTTCTTCCAAGGAGTAAGCTTCTTTTAATTTCATGACTGCAGTCACCGTCCACGGTGATTTTGGAGACCAAGAAAATAAAGTCTGTCACTGTTTCCATTGTTTCCCCATCTATCTGCCATGAAGTGATGGGACCAGATGCTGTGATCTTTGTTTTCTGAATGTTGAGTTTTAAGCCAGTTTTTTCACTCTCCTCTTTCACCATCATCAAGAGGCTCTTTAGTTCCTCTTCATTTTCCACCATAAGGGTGGCATAATCTGCATATCTGAGGTTATTGAAATTTCTCCCAGCAATCTTGATTGTCGCTTGAGCTTCCTCCAGCCCAGCATTTCTCATGATGTACTCTGCATATAAGTTAAATAAGCAGGGTGACGATACACAGCCTTGATGTACTCCTTTCCTAATTTTGAACCTGTCCGTTGTTCCATGTACAGTTCTAACTGTCGCTTCTTGACCTGCATACAGGTTTCTCAGGAGGCAGGTAAGGTGGTCTGGTATTCCCATCTCTTCAAGAATTTTCCACAGTTTTTATGATCCACACAGTCAAAGGCTTTAGTGTAGTCAATGAAGTGGAAGTAGATGTTTTTCTGGAATTTCCTTGCTTTTTCTATGATCTAGTAGACGTTGTGATCTGATGTTGTCTTTATTTATGAGTCTGTAGTAGACACTGTGGTTGACTCTCCAGTATCTGTTTCATCTCAGATGACTGGAAGGCCAGTGAGAGATCCCATCCATTTATAACTGTGATTGGTTTAGGGGTAGGTTGTGGATACTTCTCTGGCCAATGACACAGAAGAGAAGCCAGTTGGGTATATTCTAGGAAAAGTCTCTTGGAAGGAGACATGGAAGAAATAGTCCTTTCTGATTTGGATATCCTTGTGTCTGGTAACCTGAAAGAACACTTCTTGCCACCTTGCTCTCAGCTTGACAAGGGAAATAGGGTCTGGGCTCTTGATATCATTGAAGATGCTCAAAAAACGATAGTTAAATTTCACAATCGTTTTTTGGGGGTCTGCTGTGTTCCAAGCCCTAAAAGGGCTAGAAATGTAAGTAAATATAGTTCCTGAATTCAAGAAGCTTCAAGTCTAGCATTGGAAATAAAACACTGTATCCTGGAGCAAATAACAGAAAACTGTGACTTAAAATGGTTTGGACAACAAGGAAATATATTATTTCACATAATAGGAGGTCCAGAATCAGGGCAGATACTAGGATTGGTTGATTAAAGCTTCTTCTGTGATGTCTTGTGACTACTCTTCTGTGTCACTGACCAGAAATGTGTCACAAGCCTGCCCCTAAACCAATCACAGGTAAATGGATACCATCACTCATTGGACTTCCAGTCATCTGGGATGGAATGCATATTGCAGAGTCAACTTAATTAGGGCTTCCCTGGTGGCTCCATGGTAAAGAATCTGCCTGTCAATGCAAGAGACGTGGGTTCGATCCCTGGGGCAAGAAGATACCCTGGAGGAGGAAATGGCAATCCAGTCCAGTAAAATCCAGCCTGTAAAATCCCATGGACAAAGGAGCCTGGCAGGTTACAGTCCATGGGGATGTGTGTGTGTGTGTGTGTGTGTGTGTGTGTGTATTTCTGAGATATAAAAGTGTTTACAATTTATAAAGTTTTTAATTTTCTTATAGCAATTTAGAGATAAAATATAGCTTAGATAGATTAAATAACTTATTCAGGGAATTTTATTTCTCAAAGTCATACAAAATTCTGAACAGTTTGTTCCTCTTGGTCTCAAACCCTTGTCTGTGTACCAGAGTACCAGAGACTGAAGAAAAAGAAACAGCAAACTACATGTGTGCTTAACCCAGCAATAATACCAGAGCTAGTTATTTCTGGCTCAGAGTTTGGCACTGGAATCCATTCTTCTTTCTCTCAGTCCCAGTTCATAATGGTTCCCCTAGTTCCAGGGCCAGGAATCCCCAAAATAAAACAATTTATATGCAGAGGCATTTCCTGAGAAGATGGATCATAGCTTTTATTATATTCTCAGAGTGAACCACTGGAAAGCTAAGAAACAATATAACATGATACACTATTACAGAAGTAAATGAAAATAAAAACTTTAGATATGTTCCCCATTCAGTGGACTTATCCTTGTGTTTCTGCATTTTTAAAACTTTTTATTAAATTCCTTTATTTTGTATTGAAGTATAGCTGATTAATGGGCTTCCCTGGTGGCTTAGAATGCCCATGCAATGTGGGAGACCTGGGTTTGATTCCTGGGTTGGGAAGATCCCCTGGAGGAGGGCACGGCAACCCACTCCAGTATTCTTGCCTGGAGAATCCCCATGGACAGAGGAGCCTTATAGGCTACAGTCCATGGGGTCGCAAAGAGTCAGACATGACTGAAATGACTAAACACACACACATAGCTGATTAATAATGTTGTGATAATTGCAGGCAGTCAGCAAAGGGACTCAATCAGCCATCCTCCCCCAAACTCCATCCCATCCAGGCTTCCACATAACATTGAACATTGAGCAGAGTTCCCTGGGCCACACAGCAGATCCTTGTTGGTTTTAAATACAGCAGTGTATAACTGTCCATCCCAAACTCCCTAATCCTTCCCCTGGGGAACCATAAGTTCGTTCTTTAAGTCTATGTGTCTGTTTCTGTTCTGTAAATAAGTTTGTATCATGTCTTTTTTTCTTTTCTTTTTTTTTTGGTATCATGTCTTTTTATGTTGTTCTGTATTTTGTTATCTAAAGGACAAGTAAATCAGGGACCACTTGTAGATCATGAAGGAGGAAGCATTTAGGTACCGGAGAAGACTAGTTACCTCTAGTCAAGACCAGTGCAAACAAGAAGGAGGGGACATGTATATACCTATGGTTGATTCACATTGATATATGGCAGAAACCAACACAATATTGTAAAACAACTAATCTCCAAATAAAAATAAATTTATTTATTTATTTATAGTTCTACCACTTTATTGCTACCAACCCATCTCCCTCTACCCTCGTGCACACATGCTCAGTCATGTAATCTCATGGACTGCAGCCCGCCAGGCTTCTCTGTCCATGGACTTTTCCAGGCAAGAATACTGGAGTGGGTTGCCATTTCCTTCTCCAAAATAAATTTTTTTAAAAGGTGCAAAAGGAAATGCAGAGCAACTTGTTGGAAAATTATTAAGACTTTCAAAATGTCTATAAGTAAGTAAGTAAAGTCACTCAGTCGTGTCTGACTCTGTGATCCCATGGACTGTAGCCTACCAGGCTCCTCTGTCCATGGGATTTTCCAGGCAAGAATACTGGAGTGGATTGCCATTTCCTTCTTCAGGGGATCTTCCCGACCCAGGGATCGAACCTGGGTCTCCAGCATTGGAGACAGATGTTTTAGCGTCTGAGCCAGGGCATTAAACCTAACACAAGGCCCTTCTAAGCTAGGAGACTTTGCAACTACAGGTTGCATGCTCATGAAACTGGTCCTGCTTCTAGTGCATATCACTAAGTGCACTATTAATTACCTGCCCAATTACGTTATGTTCCTTTGGACTACCATGCAGCCCTCCATCCATTTCGGGAGCATTGAGAATATGCCAGGGATTGTGTTAAGTGTTGAGGATTCCAGATAGGAGCATTCATTCAGTAACACTGAGTGTCTATTATATAAAAGGCCTCATTCTAGGTCCTGGGACTATGGCTCTGAATAAGACATTCACGTTGGGGAAAACAACGAATAAACAGGAAAAAATATCAGATAGTGATAAGTGTCTAGCAAAAAATTAACATAGGATGGTATGATACAAGGTGACTAGATGGCTATTTTAGATTAGGTGTTCAGGAAGGCCCTGAGCTAAGACTTCACTGAAAATAGGCCAGCCCTGCCTCCATGGGAGGTGGAGAGAGTTATCTTAAGCTCGAGACAGGAAAGAGGGAGAGAAAAATGAATGCCAGAGTGAACAGAGGTAGTGGGTACAGAAAGGATGAAATTGCGAGAGGTGGGAGGGAGCAGCTGGCAGGGACCAAATTACCAAAAGGATTGTTTGAAAGCAAAGGAGTGGGCAGAGTCCGGCGAGAACGTCCTGGCAGGAACTCAGGCTAGACTGAGAAGTGGTGGCTAGGTGACTAGGTGACTAAGATGAGAGCAGCGGAGATGAAGCTAAGTGGGCCGACTTGGGTCCAGAGTGCTGTCGGCAGCCTCCTATCTGCGAGGGCCCCGGACCGGGTCAGGTGAGTGGGTGGCCCGCTCAGAGCCTCGCGGAGCCCCGCCCCCAGGGACCGGCGCGTGGCCGCTGCCCCGCCGACGTGGCCGGCGCAATAGGCCGGGCACGTGTCTGGTCCCAGACTGGGGGACAGGGCGCGCGGGGGTCTCCAGCTCCTTCTGGTGATTAGGGGCCGGGGCGCCAGCTGGCCTAATCCCGGCGTCCGCGGGCGCGAGCAGAGCAGATGGGCCGAGAGGAAGGGGGCTGGGTCACAGGGAGGAGGGGGCGGCCAGGCGGGCGCGCGCCCCAGCCGCGCGCACGCGCCGGAACGGGGGCGCGCAGGAGCGCCGGGGAGGGGAGGGGAGAGGAGGGGAGGGGAGGGGAGAGGAGGGGAGGGGAGGGGAGAGGAGGGGAGGGGAGGGGAGAGGAGGGGAGGGGAGGGGAGAGGAGGGGAGGGGAGGGGAGGGATGGGGGCGGGGTGGGGGCAGCCCTTTCCCAGGCGGTAGCGGGGGTGGTGTCGCTGTTGCCCTTTTAAGCCACGGGGCCGCCGCCTCCTGCCGGTGGAGTCAGTTACAAAGGGAGCAGCCGCCCAGGCCGCCACACCGCCGCTCGTTGAGGCCTCGGCGCCCCTCGCCATTTTCCAGCCCCGATCCGACGCGGGCCGCGGCGGCGAGGAGAGGCGGAGCCGCGAGAGCGCGGCCCGGGCCGGCCCCGCGGGGCGGTCGCGGCCGTGACGGCGGCTCCGGGCCCTGCTCCCCTTCCGCACCCCTCCCGCCGGAGATGAGGGGAAGATGTCCGTATCAGGGCTCAAGGCCGAGCTGAAGTTCCTGGCGTCCATCTTCGACAAGAACCACGAGCGATTCCGCATCGTCAGCTGGAAGCTGGACGAACTGCACTGCCAGTTCCTGGTGCCGCCACCGGCGCCGCCGGGCAGCCCGCACTCCCCGCCGCCGCCGCTCACACTCCACTGCAACATCACGGTGAGGCGCCCGGCCGCAGCCCCTCAGGGCCGGGCCGGGGAGGAGAGGGGCGCCCCGAGTGCTCGGACAAAGGGGAGGCTGCCCCGGAGAGGCCCCTCGGACCCCTGGGCGGGGCGGGGTGGGTCCGCCCCTTTCCCCGGTGAGGGGCCCGCCTGGGGCCCCGCCGGGACTGCGCGCGGCTGGGGTGGGAGGAGGCGGACGGCGCGTTTCTCCGGCTTTCCCGGCGGGGCTGGGTTTGGGGCTGCTGGCCCCTCTCGGCCCCGGTCGCCGCACCTCGAGGTAGGCGATCGCGGCCGGCCAAGTCCTCGCCGGGTCGCCATGGCCGTCCATAGCCGGGGGCCTGCCCCCGGGGGCCGCGGCCCGCGGGTCGGCTGTTGTTTGAGTCCCGGTGGGGCAGGCGAAAGGCCCTCAAGTTTGAACGCGTCCTTCTCCAGTCAGGTTTCCCTGGTTCCGTCTATTCCCCCAATTATTTTTTAAGTTTGGGTTTAAGGAGAAACTAACATTGAAAACTGACGCGTTTGTGGGGGAAAAGTTTAGAATGCAGCCTCTGGCGCTGTTTGAATGATCCCCTTCCCGTTGGCCTGGCTCTGCGCTAACGCGTTCCGAAGGCGCGTTGGACATTGGATGCGGCAGGTGTTCTGGGGGGATGTTTGTGTAGCCCCTCCTGTGGTAAATCGGGAGCAGGGGAAAGGAGATCCGTGCCCAAATCTACTGCCCAGAAAGATCGTTTTTATGTCACAAAGTCGGAAAGATCCTTTAAAGCTCTCTCATTTGCTTCGTCTGAAAGCTCGTGACAAACCCGTAAAAAAAAAAAATGTTAAGTTTCCTCATAAAAATGTATGATGAGGATGTTCATTGTGAAATTGACTTACGGTATCGGTCCAAACTACGGGATGTGCCGCTTATTATAACAGGAGTCAAGGTGGTGGTTTCTTGTTCCTCTGTAAATACGGTTAAAGCTGACTCTAGCGTCGTTAAACTCCCTTTGGTTAAGTTAGTAGGTAGTTAAGTCCTACAGCGTGCCTGGTGCTCCGGAGTCTGCAAAGGCCTTGAGGTTATGATAATATTAAAATAGTTTTCAGAATACCGGGGAGCAGGTGTATATTAAAAAAAAGTACAATAAAGGGCTGTACTGAGGTGTTCTCTTCTAGGCGCTGGTTTCGCAAAAATGGGTAGAGCAGTCCCTGCTTTCAGAACTCAGGCTTCTTTTTTTTTTTTTTATTATTATTATTATTTTTTTCCAGTGAACTCAGGCTTCTTGAGGGAAGAGTTTTACACAACTGTGATGAAGTTCTGTGGTATGCTCCTGAAAGCCAAAGAGAGCAATTAACTTTGACTTTGGTTGGGGACAGGGGGCGCTTCAGAAAGGGCCTTGAGGAGAGGCGGATTTGTGGAGTTGGGTTTTCACAGGTGAGTCGAATTTTGGAAGGGAGCCAAAGGGCATTTCAGGCTGAGGAAACTCCATCCGGAAAAAGACACCACAACTTTGAAAATGTGGTTGGCTTAGGAATAGAGACGTTATAATGAGACTTGAGAAGCCCAGGATATAGGCGGGTGAAGGAGAACATTTTCCAAGAATGGAAAACAGGAAGTAGTAGTGAGCACAGAGTAGGTGATAATAAAGAGACTGGCTGATCTGATGATGATTATTCTGGCACAAGTTGAAGTATGGCCAGGAAAAAGTAGGGCTGGTTTCAATGACAAACAACTTGTAGGCTCCTGGGGAGGCGCGAGCTCAGGTAAATGGGAAGATGTATTTACCATCCAGGACTAGGAGTGGTTCTCTGTAGTGGGTGGCATTAGGAAATGCGTGTGTGGTTTTGGTTATTCTGGTGGGAGTGGGATGGTGGTGTTGCTGTGCTGAGCTGGCATTTAAGTGGCAGGGGTACAGGGATGCCAAGTGTAATATTTAGGCAGTCTGCCAGACAGAATTATCCCACTTCAAGTGCCAGCAGTGTCCTATTGAGAACCATATTGGAGGCTGATGGAGTCAGCTGCACACAAAGATGCTGAATGATGACCTGGATTAGGGAGTGGAGAACGAAGTGAGTTAGAGATGCCTGGCCAAAGGAGGATTTGGTGGGGACTAGGATAATGGTACCATTAATACAAACTACTCAAATTGAGGTGTCAGTGAATTAGGACACATTATCAGAAGATAATTATCATGGTAGATACTGTGTTAATAACATTATTATGGAGAAACATCAAACATATTCAAGAAGTTCAGTAGCATGGAGAATTTCCGTGTATCCAGCCTCAACAGTGATAAACTTTTGGCCAATCTTATTTCATCTCTGCCCCACCTTGGATTATTTTGAAGCAGATTCCAGACATAGCACTTCATCTGTAAATATTTCAGTGTGTATCTCTAAAAGATAAAGACTAAAGTTTAGGCATGGCTTAGTGTTTAGATAAAATCAATACAGTTTGCTCTTGTTGATGCCATTTTCTTAGAGGGGAAGGAGCAAGGAAAGAGTGGGGTTGGATTTCAAATGCCAGGACTTGTCTACTGTGTTTGATTTGCTATTATCTAAAAAGTTTTAACTCTTAAAAATAAAAATGTACTGTTTGATCTATTAAAAAAAAAAAAAACAACAACTTTTCCTCTTACTCCCAAATATTTATTGAGTTCTTGCCAGGCCCTGTCTTCTCCGTGCTTACCAAGAAGCATCCTTAGGCACTTTCTATAATGTTTGAGTGAATGGTACCTCATTAGTTGTTTCTTACACACATGCATGTCAATTTGAGTAATCCTCTAAAGATATGGTGCCCCCTTTTTCTTTCAGGCTTCTGCATCAGCAGTTTTCCCCATGTGGAATGTGCCCCTTTCCCCAACTCATTCTGTCTTGACATGTCTGACCATCCCCAAGTCTCTAGTCATACAGTGTATCTATTTCCCTTCCTGCTTCCTCTAGTCCTTAACTGCTGCTTTGGTTATGTTTTCTTATCTTCTGTTATGGTACAGTAGTGGGTTTTTTTTGAAAGTCTTTTTCATGGTGGCAGGGGAGACTATTCAGTGATTATGCTTTTCATCCTCCACTCAGTAAATGCTCAGTAAATATTTGTGTTGTTGGCGATATGGCCACCATTTTAGCTACATTCTCTTTGAACAAAAATCTTAACTACTTGATCTTAATAAGTTAACTGCCAAGAACTGGTCAAAAGGGCAGAGAAAACATCAAGAAAGTGTCTTGGGTAGTGCATAAATATTTGAAAGGCCACTTAGGGCTTGATAGGAAATGTTCAATTTGACTTCATATGAAAGTGGTTTAAGAAGTAAAAAAACAGACAAAAGAAAGTGTAGATGTTTTTTACTCTTTAGGCCAAGGGAGTGGAACTAAATTTCTTTTCTGTTTCATAAATTTGTCCTAATCTTAGATACGAAGGGGGAAAAGGGCTAAATTCAACTTCAAGGAGTCATTTTTTTACTTGTTTTCTGTGAACTCATGATAAGAAAGTTTGTCATGGCGACTTAAAAAGTTATTTTTTCCATTTTCAGTAAATGGATTTAATCGCCAGTCAGAGCTAACATCCAGTTGTTATGATCACACCTAAAGGCAAAGCAGCTCATTTTCCTAACCTGTGCAGCCTTATTGGGAGCCAGTATAGGACTTTGTTTTAGTTCTTTTGGAATATTTAGCATAACTTGGCGGCTCCATTACTCCTTTTATGGACTTCTTGGCATCTGGGAACTCTTGGTAGAGAATCACTGTTTTAAAGTGAGAAATGCCCCCCAGGAAGTAAATTAGCTGGTAAACAAGTAAAACCTCATAGTGCTTTATTATTTGTGTAGCATAAATCATTACTCTTTCTGTAGGAGTGGCTATTTGCCAGTTCATTTGTGGTGGAACATTTTTTTGTTTAACTAATTAAATTTCTATTCATCATTGCCATAAAGGGTACTCTTTTCCCCACCCCAACAGCAAGATACTAAATTAAAAATGTTAGAGCTCTGAGTTTAGGAGATGGAAAAAAAAATTTTAGTCTTAGTCTTTAGGACCTCAAGCAAGCTACTACTTTTACTGTATTTTTCTATGAAATAGATAATACTTTTTGACCCACATGAGAACATATTTAGGAGAATTGTCTAACAGTGATAATAATCTCTATAAATATAAAAGTGATGATGTCATTAGTGGCTGAATAACACTGGTTTGAAAATACTTTTTAATAGCTTTTCATGGAAGATGAACCAGTGCTGTTAATTTAATTTTTGATGTTTCTTGTCTTTACACTGATAAAAAAGTAGCCCTGACAATGTTATACAAGGGAAATGACAAAACTTGACTGAAAAGCCAAAGACCTTTTCTTTGGTCTATTCTCCTGGGACAGATTGCTTTTCTAGTTTGAACTCCTGGAGAATCTTTTGAAAGTATCAGAACTGTCATGTTAAGTGCTTAAGTGGTACTTTCACTCCAGAGGAATTATTGTTTCCATTCATTTGACCAGTTTATAATATAGAGTCAAATTCCTAGTTGGTATCTAGTCTCCCTTATCCCCGTTTTTATGACCTTCCTTGAAAGGAACAGATATATGAAGAGGAGATTTAGGTTTCCATTTTGTGAATGGTGTATCCTTTAGTAATTTGATTTTTTTTTTTTTTTCTTTGTTAAACTTCCTTAGATCTGGAAGAGGATAGTGTGAGATAAATGTCAGCTAGTTGAGGGGCTGAGAATTGAATTTAAATAGTCCCTGCCAAATAAAGCATTATTGGAGAATCAGAGTGGTAAAGCAGAGGTCCCTTTTTCCAAGGCTATTGTAATAGTGTTCTGTGTTCTCTTCTAAAAGATTATCTTGAAAGACAAAGCAGACTTGGAACCAAGGAAACCAGTGGTTTCTGCAGGTTCAGTGGTTTCAATCTTTTTCAGCACTTTTGATTTCTCTGCTTCAATTCATTTAGAATGAAGTTTTAATTAGCTGTAATTTGTTCCTCAAACAGTTAAAATTTTTCAGATCACGGGAGTGTGTATGCAGTTTTCTTTCACCAAATATTAGTGTATTTACTCTGCTTCTGTGGGTTCCAGTCATGTTAGCTACTTAGTTGTACATTGTTTACTTGTAAAATGATTATCAGGGAGCAGTCTGTTTTTTTTGGGGGGGGGGGGAGAGGGTAGCTTTTTTTATGTTGTCAGGTCATTTAGGATTTTATATGGTACCATATGGTAATTCTGTCAGTTTATTTCATTCTCCACCCCACATTTATTGAACGGCAATGTGTGAAAATAATGTGTCCTATAACTGTTCTTCAGAAGTGTTACAGTTGTTAGACCTCTGAACCTTCAAAAAGAAGCATGTGCATCAATTTTCAAAAAGTTAAGACAGCCATCTCCAAGGATTTCATATCATTTGGAAAAATACCAGAAACTGGGCATTCTGGCAGGCAGTTTTGCTGGCAGGTGCTTGATACAGAGCTGCACATTGGTCTTGTAGTGGATTTATGTGGAAAATAGATAAAGTTATTTTTGAACAAGGCAAGCTCCTTAAACAATGAGAAACAAAGAGGTCGGTTTGATTAACCTTGAGTTATGTTGTCTTAGATTAGGACAACAACACAGCATTTTATGGTGGCAGTGGTGGTGAGCTTCTTTGTAATTTGTCCAATTATGGTAAATTTTAGGTTGGTGGTCACAGACAACTTCATCCTTCAAGCCTTAAAATTACTATAAGACCAATAGTATTAATAAAATTGAAGAAAAACAGGGCCCCTGAATAATTAGATGCTTAGATAATTGTCTAAAATTTTCATAATTGTGGTGAGAAAGAGCTGTGTTAGAAGCATTTAAACATTTAATGTGGGGAAAGTTGCTTGAATTTATATTGGGATTTTTCAGCACCATCCATTGTTTAAAAATTGTATATCATGAGTCATTTTAAAGAGAAATAGTAAGGAAACTATCTTTTCAAGATAGAAAGCTTAGTTATTAATCTTGTAAAAGTTTAAAAGCTTGAAGTATAAGAGGTTGAAAGCATTAATGCTTAGGTTTCTAAGTTTCGGTAATAATTTTAGATGCCTTTCAAAGTATGTGGATTGTCTTTTAAACATTACACTGAACAAGCCTTGACCACGATGTAGAATTTGTGCCAAAGGTTCAGTTTCCAGAGGTGATGGTAGTGGATATTTTATAATGTGGAAGACAAGACATTTTTATTTAAGAAATCTAGAAACCAGATAAGCAAAACTAGAAAAAAATCGCCTGTAATTCTACCACTCAGAACACACCACTATCCAAATTTTGGTATATGTATTGTCAACTGGTCATATTTCTTCTTTTATATTTATGTAGATACCCTCTCTCTTAAAAAAATCAGTTTATTTTATAATCTGCTTTTTTTTTTTTTACTCAATAATATTGTAGACCTTTGTAGTAACCATTACTCTACATTGTCTTCAATTATTGTGTGCTGTCTTATTATATGACTTGAGCATTGAGTCAGTCATGTCCCTACTATCAGTGGTTTCTGGTTGTTTTTTTTTTTTTCTATTTTAAATAATGCCTTAAACATTACTAGATTGAGCTAAATCCTCATGTATATAGGTAATATCCTTTGAAAATTTCCTAGTAGTGGTAACTTTCCTTTCTTATTGATGAATTGGTTTTTGGAGATGTTGTAACACATTATATTGTGTAGGAATTTTTTTTTTTTCCCTTTCAGGTAACAGCTTTTATTTATCAGATTGGCAATAATGTTAACAAGTGTCAAGTGAAATGGGCATTCTCATAGTCAAGGTAAAAGTGTAAATATCTGTGGCTCTCTAGAAAACAGTTTGGTTTCTTTTAACCCTGTCCATTTAGCAAGATAAATGCTGATTACCCCTGTTGGCCAGCATTGACCTTGTGACGCTAGATCTCTGAGAAAGAGGGCTCTAGTCCCAGAGAAGACCCAGATTTGCCTAGTTTAGCTCATCTGACAGCTAATCAGGAATAGGATAGGCTGGTAGAGACCAGTGATCAGGTTTTGGGTCAAGAGAGGAAGGTAAGAAAGAAAGGAGATAGGAAAAGTATCCTCAGTGGAAGAATGATAAAAGGATGTTCCTTCCAAGGAAGAAATTCTGAAAGTGAGGGGAGAAAAGGTTGGCGGATGGGGACAGGCAGCAGTTTTAATGAGACTAGTGGCACAATTTTACATTTTTGGGGGATTAAACTCTTTGATATCTGGTCTGTCACTTGCTTCTGCATTCAGTTTATGGTGGTATGTTGTTGTGGTTGAAATAATAAGAAAATCCAGCCTCACACAGATACTTGATTGGAAAAAGAAATATTTTAATAGCCATTTTAGATAGCTGTAGGCATTCTTTTTGGATACTGTACCCAAACTTAGTTTTTCTTGGATTTTGACTGGATCTTTCACCCTTGCATGATATGACATTGTGTGTTATTATTTGGAAAATATTAGTTCGCTGGAATCTTATAAATGTTAATACATTTCATTATATAACATAACATTATATCCATTAATATCACCATCACCCTCATCAAAATACTCTTGGGAAGCTGTCAGGCTCACATGGTGGAAACAGGCTTTGCAAACTTCTAATATTTGCTTAAAAGCTTGAATTTTATTACTGGCAATAAATACTGCCTTGGGTTTTCCTTGAAATGACAGGTTCTCTTCATTCTTTTTTTGAAAATATATCTATCAGAAACCCAAGTTGGAATAACCATTGTTTGTCAGTCATTCTTTCAAGTGAAAATGGTGTCCTGTGAAAGTGGTTAGTTCAGCTCACAATTCAAACACACAAGTGTGCTCTCATGTATTCTGTAGGAGTGCTCATGTGTGCCCATTTCATCACTTGCAATATTAAAAAGACATAAGGATTGAGATTTAGTAAAATAACTGCCTCATCACAGACATTTGTAAGTGAAATGCCTTTTTCTTCTTTGAAACACCTTGAATGCATAGTGGTGAATACCAGTGCTTCAAGTATAGTTTGGTGTCACTGCCTTTATCTGTGCTAAGGTACCCACCGTTGTTTTGGCACCATTGGTAAGAATGTTAAATGGGCAAAAGGCAATTAACATCTTAGTATTCCTGTAGAAGTAGTTTGGACCTTGGAGTCCAAGGGCCCCACTTAGAGAACTGTTAACATAGTTGCTTAGACCTACTATATATTCTGTCTTTTGTCTAGGATTAGAAAAATTTGGCATAGGTAGTAACTGATCTCAGCATTTCTTTTCTTTTCTTTTTTTTTTTTTGTAATTTTCATAATATAGTTTTGAGGGGTTTTAGCCCAGAGCACCAATTGATATATTTTCTTTCGCTTATGCAGAACTTGAATCAATGCAATGAAGCTCAAAATGTAGTGTTTTTTTTTTTTTTTTTTCTTTTTTTAAGACTAAAGAAAATACAAATCTAAAACAAAATGGTCTAGATAGTGTATTCTCCAGACTAGGCTGAAGACTTTGAAGAAAATGTAATATTCAGAAAGTAATTCTCACTAAAAATGGGATTAATTTTGAAGACCATCTACGTTTTAGCCTTAAAGAGGTTTGGAACACAGAGTTTGAGGGATGAGGATACAGACATAAACCATTGCTGAATGGATATAATGATGTTCTACTTCAGTTTTTTTTTTTTTAAAGAACATTCGGTAAAATGCTTTAAAAATATTCAGATTCTGTGACTCCCAACTGTATTATAATTGAGATTATACTTCTCAAAGCAGTGCTTCTTTAAAACTATGTAAAATTGCCATGTTTCTGTGACTAGATCCTAACTGCAGCTAATACTAATAATAATGGCTTTCCCTGATACGTAACAAAGCAGTACAAATGAACAGAGTAAATGTTAGTAGGTGGAAATGTGTAATGCTTAATTCGTTAACTTTAAAAAATCAACACGTAATTGTGCTTTAAAAAAGTGTATAGATAGTAATCGCATTTCTTGGTAGTATTCAGTTTGTGTGATGTAATAAAATATTGGAATTTTATGGTGTTTGAATTATTTATTGCTCTGTAACTAGTTTAGCAGCTTAAAACAGACATTATCTCACTATCTCTCATTATCTCATTTTGATTACGGGTCAGAAATCTGTGTGTGACTTACCTGGGTTCCTTGGCTCAGAGTCCCTGACCAGGCATTCAAGGTGTTGGCTGAGGCTGTAGTCATCTCAAGGCAGGACAGGACAGCCCTCTCCACATCCAGGTTCATTCATGCACTTGTTGGTAGGATTCATCTCCTCAAATGCTGTTGGTCTGAGGGCCTCAGATTCTAGTTGGCACTTGGTCAGAGGCCTCTTCAATCCCTTGGCCAGTGGGTTTGGACCTCTCCATAGGGAACTGTTTTCCATCAGGGGAACAAATGAAAGAGCAGGGGAGGGTAAGCAAGACAGAACTTCCCATCTTTTTGTAACCTAATTTCAGAGGTGACATCTATTACTTTATTCTGCTTGTTACAAGTGAGTCGCTAGGTCTAGGGGAGGGAATTATACAAGGGGGTGAATACCAGGAGGTTAGGATTATTGGGGCCATTTTAGAGGCAGCTTATTACAGTGTTCAAGAACACAACTGACATCGATGAGTGGGAGCCCACAGACAGTCGCTGTACAAGGAGAATGCCTCTCTCAGAGTCCAGCTCCCATGGCAAGTGAGCACTGAAGGTAGCCCTAAGATAGCTGTGTTGCTGTTTGTTCTGACTTTCTAACACTTGCTATATTTAAGAAGTAATCTTAACCTCATTTAAGAAATCTGTTCTTTAGAAACTACATTCTTGTTTGCAATCTTAAGAAAGGAAGGGAAATGAATTAGGAAAAAGGTGAAAATTAAATGGGATTGCTTTTAGGGGCCAGTTTTCTAATGGAGAAAAAAATCTCAAAGTAACTTCTGCAATTACACTACTGAGAAGATAAGGCATACAGTGAGTGGATTTAAAAAATTAGTTTTAGTATTTGTAAGGATTTAAAAACATGTGCCGAGATATGTATTCCTTTACTTTGTTTAAAAAATTGAGTTACATCTCATCTAGATAAAGCCTAGAAGTGTAGCTTTATTATACTGAAAGGCAAAAAGTAGTATGGTTTAACTCTATAGACTACTTCAAGGTTGGAAGTTTTTGTTTTTGCTTTTAATTTTGTTCTGTTTCTTGAAGGATTTATTATGATTCTAGATTTTAAAGCCCTTAAAAAATGTTAAAGCTGGCAAATCCATGCCATGATAGACCTTTCTTTGTAAACGAAGGAAACCCATCATCTTTGCTACTTGCATAACATTTTTTTCTGCTTTCGATGGAACAACTTTTGCAGTATATTCTCTTCTGTTTGTTTTAAATCAGACTGCAAGTCCTTTTTTTAAGGCTTATAAATCATATAACATGAAGCAGGCAAGATTAAACTATAGAGCTTAATAATTTTTGTTTAAAAAATTAAAAACATGGATTTTTAATGAATTTAAAGACATGGATTTTATTTATTTATTTTTTTAGACATGGATTTTAATGTGTTACTTTTCTTTCTGTGATATGTTTTACTTAAATTTGTGATCATCTTGCCATTTAGTAGTGGGGTTTGATTTCATATCCAGGTTAGCCTTTATGTAAATATGTTTAACATCAGTGTCTCCATAACAGGAATCTTATCCATCTTCTTCACCAATATGGTTTGTGGACTCTGATGATCCAAATCTGACTTCAGTTCTGGAACGTCTCGAAGACACTAAGAACAACAATTCGGTGAGAAAATAAACCACACTACTTTTTTTTTCTCATGAACATAACAGAATTCAAGTGTTAAGAGGTAATGTGATACAAAAGCTTCATTAATGACTATTTAATAACCTAGTCTTTAGCTCCTCTAAGGTTTTTTTTTGTCCTTCAAATTCTGTTTAGTACTTGGTTTCTCATTTTTATTCCCCGTAACTATAGTCTTAGTTTAGCTCAGGAATTATGTTGTCTCTTTCTCATGAATCCTAATCATTAAATTAAGTAAGCATTTTTGATTGGGTCCACTATCCAAGGTAGGAAACAGAAAAAGGGAAAAAGACTGAGGTAGAAGTGAGGGGGAAATAATGATAGAGTGACCCCAATTGATGTTTCTGTCAAGAGTCGATATAACTCTGCAGTAAAAACTAAATGAATATAAATAAAAAATTTTATTTTTTAATTTTTAATTTTATTTTTTAATATATGAAGAAATCGGATTTCTTTGATTATAAACTATTAAGTGACCCTTGTGAAAGAACTAGTTAAATTAAAAACAATAAAAGGAAAATAGAAATCACCCTAATTTTTCTCTACCTGATATAAACATTGTTAACATGATGGCATTTTTCTTTTGCTTGTAAAATACATATACTCTTAAATATATGTTTAAATTATTAAAGTTATATATCATTTGCATTTTTCCATGATATCAGAGTTCTTGTAGAAGAATATCAGTCATTATTTGCAGGTGATGTGATTTTTTACCTTAAATCCAAAGGAGTCAGTTGAAAAAGCAATTTTTAAGATGATTGATTAAAAGTTCTATTATATAAAAATCAAGTTTTCCTAAATATCAGCTATAATCAGAAAATATAGTGGACAGGTATTTCATTGACAGCCACAATTAAAGAAAAATTAGATACCTAGGAATAAGCTTAGATGTGCAAGTTTTGTATCAAGAAAACTATAAACATTTGCTGAGTGGAATTAAAGACTTGACAGCTATGTTCCTAGATGTGCGGACTCCCATATTATAAATGTGTCAGTTATCTGTAACTTCATGTGCCTTTATAAACTGAATGCAGTTCCAGTAAAAATCCCAACAGATTTATTTTTGGAACTTGACAAAATGACTCTAAAGTTTGTTTTGAAGAGTAAATAATAAATAATCGCTCGCTTCGGCAGCACATATACTGAAGAGTAAATAATAAATAATAATAATCTGACCAGATACTAAATAAAATATCAAGTACTAGCACTAAGCTGGACAGGTAAAGGCAGTTAGAAATTTGGAAACATAATCATGCAATTGAGAATTTAGAATCAGTTAAATTGAACCAAAATACTCAATGAGTAAAGGATAGATTATTTTATGAATAGTATTGGGAGAACTGACCATTTGAGGAAGTTAAAGACTTACCTCAGATTTTTTTGTCACAATAAGTTAGAGGTGGTTTAAACATCTATTCTTAAAATCAGAGGAACTTCAGTGTGAGTATTACAAGAGTAATAACAAAGCCATGAAATTAGAGGAAAAAATTAAAAGCTAGATAGACGTGTTCACATCTCCAGCAAGGGAGGGGCAACAGGACAAGTAATGAGCAATAGACATAGCCCCCTTACCAATGCTTCCCTTTAGGAGATTGCCTCTAAAGATCTAAAGTTGTAAGTTTTATAATAGTAGAAATGAGTGGGCTTATTTTTCGATGTCTAAAATATTTCATCAAAAAATGCTCCTAAAGTAAAATGACATAGGATATAAAATTTGGTCCAATTTATGAATGAGTATTTACATAAAAGAAAAAAAACAAACGCATCCCCTACTCTTTCTTGTGCTTTCTGCCAGTTATTTTATAATCTAGTTTCTTGATCAAATAAGCTATCTTTTCTCACATTTATTTAATTCATTATAATATGGATGCTGCCCCCTTTGTTGTACTAAAATTTTTACCCCTAGTTGCCAAATCCAGGACTACTTCTTTAGTCCTAAAGTTTCTGCAGCATTTTGATACTGTTGACTCTTTCCTTTTGAAACAGCCCTTCATTCAACAAACACATATGCTTTACTGTCCACCAATAAAGAGCTGGTTAAAAAAAAATTGCTGTGTAGTTTTATGATAGAACATCATGTTGTTGTTAAGAATGCAGCCAGTCTTTCCACAAGAGCACATGCAATGTTCCAAGATGTACTAAAGTGAAAAAACAAGGCAAAGCATATTTTCTATAATCTGGCCCCTTTTGTATGGTGGTTCAGTGACTAAGTCGTGTCTGCCTCTTATGACCCCATGTGCTGTAGTCTACCAGGCTCCTCTGTCCATGGGATTTCCCAAACAAGAATACTGGAGTGGGTTGCCATTTACTTCAGGGGATCTTCCAGACCCAGGGGATCAAACCCAGATCTCCTGTGCTGCAGGCGGTCTCCTGCATTGGAAGCAGATTCTTTACTGACTGAGCCACCAGGGAAGCACATATACAGTGTTGTAAAAAATATATAAGTAAATATATATATCTATGTGTACACCAGTTTATACATACCTTTTTTTAACTTGGGTGGATACAGGAAACTATTAGGACACAGGACACAGAAAAGTGTTTTTTAAAAACTTGACTGGCTTCTATGCCAGGCTTCGTGATAAGTGGTCAGTATAAAAGACAAGTCCTCTCTCTGACCTCTGAGGACTTCCATCAAATCACTCACTTCTGTTTCTGTCTCTTACTACCTTGCTTGGTCTTCTCTGAGCTCTTATTCCTTGGTCCACCTCTTTGTTCTCTTTCTGTGCTTTCTCTGAGAAATCTCTTCTACCCCCAGTAATTAAATTGTGGCCTATATTCCAATGATTCTTAAATTTGTATCTCTAGATAAAATTTTGTCTCCTGAGTTTGACACCCATTATTTGTCTGTATATCACATAAATCCAGGGAATCTCACTTAGATGTGCCATGGCTGTTCAAAATGATTATATCTAAAATTTAAGTTCATCTACATCTTAGTACTCCACCACCCCCATCACGTTTCCCCTCAAAAATTTCTCTCTGTGATTGTGAATGGGGCAAAATGAAATAATGAAATTTGTTACCCATGCCTGAATGTGGGAACTATCTTAGAGTTCTTTTTTATAACCGTGTTTCCTGACCCCTGCGTCCTCAACCCCAAACTATCTAGTAAATTTCTAAGACTTGTTCATCTCCCTTCTAAATATTTCTTAAATTCTTCCCCCATGGTCTTAGTTTCTCCTTCTGACCCCTTAACACCTTTTTGGGGAGCATGAAGTTGGGGTTCCTGGGAGGTGTACTGCCCCGTTTCTTACTCCTGGGCACCTCTACCACCCTGCCGCCCTCTCCCCCCAGTGCTCGCAGAGCTCTTCTGTACCAGGGTGTGGAGTGTCCAGGTCTGTCCAGCTCACCCAGCCGCCTCTTTATTACGTACTGAGCACAGAGCAGAGCTTATCAGATGGAGAACAAACGCACAGTGGGGCTTTGCTATTTTTTAAGCTTGAGGATACTTTTGCTACTAACTTACTGCTCAGCTTTCCTCATTTTCATTTGCTCCATTGTCCACTTGGGAAAGGCTTGTTCTTTGCTTTGTTTAGCCCATTCTAATTCTGTTTCTTTTTCCCTTAGTCCTTCATAAATCCACTTCTTTTTCTTCATCTCTTTTCCTGGTTGGCAACATCTAGGAAACTGTTCTGACCAATTGAAGTAAGTTGCCTTCCTTGCTCCCAATCAGGTCTACTGATGGTGACCATTCTTCTGAAATCATAATGCTAAACTTATACATTGAAAACAATGTATATTTTTTAAACAAAGAAAAATGTATTGTGCATCTAATTTACCTTGCTTACTTAAAGTAAATATGCTCTAAAAATCTGAATTTAAAAGTGAAAAGGAGTTATTCTTTGCAGTTTTCCTAGTGAGGCCTTTTTTTTTTTTTTTTTTTTGACAAACACTTAAGAGCCTATGAGTGTCCAGTGTTTTCGCAGAAGATTTCATTTAATCTTTACCCTTATGAGAAGGTTTTCATTTCCTTATTTTCCAGATGAGGAGACTCAGGCTCTGGGCATTAGGTACTGTATCTAAGGTTGCCTAGGTTCCAAGGCTCTGTCTGCTAGACCACATTTGCCTCTGTGCTTTCAAATGAGTGGCTGTGAAATATATAATTTTATAATCCATGTGCAACAACACTGTTCCTGTTTTCTGTAGCCTCGTTAATGTATTAATGTACTCTTGTAAGTTACTAAGAAAAGAAGTTAACAACTGAAAATTAGGCAGTGTTTGAAGCTTCTCTTCCTCTGCCATTTTTTTCATGTCATTCTGCTAGGCAGCCCCTAAAATATTTCTTAAGATTGTTATTTTATCTGTAGGCTGTAACTGAGCAATAATAAACTTTTTTTTCCCATTTCCTACTGGATTAGTTACAATAGTTGTAGCATTATTCATGTCTTCTAAGGGCTCTTTAACATAATGCTTATTTACTGAAATGTGTTTTGTAGCTTCGTCAGCAATTGAAGTGGTTGATATGTGAACTCTCCAGATTATATAACCTTCCTAAGCACCTGGATGTTGAGATGCTAGATCAACCACTACCCACGGGTCAGGTAAAGTAAAAATTCTCAAGTGTTCAAGAGCTAAAATATATTGTCTCATGCACAAATAAAATTAGGACTATTTCTCATTATTATACAACTTATTTGGAAGTTAGTTTTTGTTTTCTTGTTGAATTGTTTTGTTTTAGATACTAAAAATAGCCTTTTCATTCTTGGGAGCTGCTGGTTATATTTACTATGACAGGCAAACAATTGCCCTTGTCCCCATCACCACCTTTTTGTTGTTAATATTTCTGGTTGCCATAACTATTCCTTGCTTCTGCGATTGTTTGCTTTTGTTTATTTATTTATCTTCGCCTGAGAATGCCATCTCTCTGCCCTTTTGTGCTTCTAAAGGCCTAACTCAAATATCTCCTCCATGCAGCAGAAGGACCCACTTGCTCACCACTACCTCTAACTTCTCTGGATTTCTGGATTTACCTTTTTAGGTATAATTTAGTGACTTGTACTATAATAAAAATTTAACTCTTATACCACCCACTTACCCATCCACCTGCCCTTCCTAAAACATCTTTATATTTAGTCATATGAATAATCACCACTTATTATTAGGACTTTGTAGTGTAGTTTTCTGTTATAGTTCCTTTGTACAACTTTTTGCTTTGCAGTGTCTTCCTTAGTAATAATTCTTAGGTTAAAAAAATTATGTCCTGTCTCTTTTCTGTGAGATCTCCTGTCTCTTCAGCCTTTGGTCTCTTCTATACCAGTCTCAACAGGTTGTTTTCTGGGCTGGCTATTTAGCGGTCATCTTGAAATTTTTCTTGTCTCCTCTACTGCAGTAGTAGATACATTGTTTTCAGATTTCCTGTTTCTTTCTTGGCTTAACCTCTTTTCATTTCCCTGGAGTAAAATGATTTTAGTCAAGTAAAATCTTAAGAAAACATGAAGAGGTGGTACATTTCTGAGTTCTTAACTTCTTAAAAATAAAAAAAAAGTGGCCAGACCACCATAGGTTTGAATCTTGATTACTGCTCATTAGTTATATTACCTAATTAGCTTAGGCTAGTTACCTAGCAATATGTGCATCAGTTTCCCATTTGCAAAATGAGAGAAATACTAGTAATACATGTATTTGGGGGGACATGTAAAGATTAAGTAGGTTGTTACATGTAAATCTTTTAGGGCAGTGCCTGGTACATAATACATGCCCAATAAATGTTAACTGCTATTACATTCTTTACTTGATTGATAGTTTGGTTGAATGTGTAATTCTTGGTTGAAAAAAATTTTAGCTCAGAATTTCAGGCTGAGCTGTTGTCTAGTCAGTAGTGGTATGCCGTTCTTGGTCTTAGTCATCTCTGTGTGACTTTCAGGAAGCTTTTAGGACTTTGTCCTTCCCTTGGTGTTCTGAAATATCACAGTGGTTTACTGAGTCGTGGTTTGTTTGGCTTTCCATTGCTTTTGAGCACTTAGTATGGATGGACCTTGTCAAATTTGGACTCTTGAATCTTTCTTTTTGGGTAGATGTTCTTATATTTTTTGTCTGTGGCACTTTGTCCTTTCCATTCTTTTCTTTGTTCACTTTGGAATACCTACCAGTAGGATTTTATTTATTTATTTATTTATATTTATTCATTTTATTTTTATTACCAGTAGGATTTTAGACCTCCTTGCTTGAATCTTTGTATCTCTTATTATCACTATATTCTGTCTCTGTCTTAATTTCAAATTCTGAAACATTTACCTTTCAATTTTTGAAAATTTTATTTGAACAATCATAACTTTATAAGTTTTATTTTGGTTATTTATTACTGCTTAGCCAGTTACCCCAGAACTTAATGGCTTAAACAACACTTTGTTCTGTCTCTTGGGATTGTGTGGGTTGGTTGGGCTTAGCTGGACAGTTTTTCTGCTGACCTCACTGTGCAGTCAGAGAGTGGCTGGGACTCCTAGTTATTTGGACATGTGACCGCACTGGAACATCCAACATGGCTTCTTCATTCACATGTCTGATGCCTGCTGTTTCCTCACATGGCCCTTCTTACCACATGGCATCTCTTCATTCCAGGTCTCTCATCGTGGCTTCTCTTCCTTTAGGAAAGTAGTCAGAATTCTTATTTTTGGCTTTTAAGAGCACAAAAGTGGAAGCTGTCAGGCTTTTTTAAAAAAGTTTAGATCTGAAATGGGCACAGTGTCATTTCTACCATGTTTACTGGTTAAGGCAAGTCACAGGGCCAGCCCAAATTGACAGTGGGAGGGGTCCATATAAGGGATGAATGCTTGAGGCGTGGCTCATTGTGGGTCGTCTCCAAAGATGAATGAACCATAAGTTCTAAAAGCTTGTTCTCTGATTATTCCTTATTCTTAGCATTCTATTTTTGTTCTGTTGATGTAATCATAAGTGTCTTTAAGGAGTTACTTTGATATTCTCCCTCAAGCATCTCTATTTCTCTTTAATAAGTTTAATAATTTTTTTCCTAATTTATCTTTTTTTTTTCTTTTTGAAGATTTTCCTCATATATCTCTTTATTCTGTTGCTTTTTCATATTTTCCCTTTTTCCATTCATATTTGAAAGAGGTACTAAAAGGCTGATAAGGTGTTCTTTGTGGCCAAGACTTGCCAACTGATAGAGCTTTTTGGAGGAATTTAAGTTGACTTCCATCCCTTATCCTCCACTCCCTGTTTCCTGGTATAATCATAAATGATGGCTGGAACTGTTTGGTTTCTCTGGACATGAAACCTTATCTCCTGATTGAGATAGATATGTTTGCCAGAGTTCTGCTTAAGGAGAGCAGTGTGTTTTGGTGACTGGACTTAAGAAGAGCAGTGTGTTTTGGTGACTGGACAATCTGTTCTGTAATTGGCGTTTGGTTAATCTGTGTTTTCAATCCTATCCATCACTCCTGCTGTCAAGTGTACCTGGTGTCTGCTCTCGAGCCTCTCAAGGGTGCTGTGGGACAGATTAGCCTGCTGATTATCCCCTAACCTGTGGCTTGACTTGTTTGCTCCACTTAAATTACCGTTCTTCAGTTCACTGTCATCTTCTAGCATGAGTTGTCTTTTCTGCTGGTAGCCCTCTTTTTTTGTTGTTGTTACATTGTGTGTTTGTACAATGTTTAACCTTCATGGTATGTCTTCATCATAGTTCTAGTGGAGCTTCAGGAAATAGTTGGGAGAAAAGTATATTCTATGTTCAACTTTGCTTCTTCAGAAAACATAGGTTCTTCACTTAACAGTATATCATGGACACAATACATATAGACCTACCTTGTTTTTCATATATTAATAATTCCA
Organism: Dama dama; assembly: GCF_033118175.1. Taxonomy (NCBI): domain Eukaryota; kingdom Metazoa; phylum Chordata; class Mammalia; order Artiodactyla; family Cervidae; genus Dama; species Dama dama. Next base: position 39,460,808 of record NC_083693.1, read on the forward strand.
TATAGGGATATAACTTACAAATTACATGAATAAGTTTCCTAACTTTGAATCTTCCTTGCATTCCCATAATAAGCATTCAGTACCTACATAGGTTGGGAGTTGGGGGTAGAACACAACAAATAACGAATACTTTATATTGGGGTTTTTCTACTTTAAGTAGAGTCTAATATAGTCTCTTTCCTTTTAGGCTCCTCTTGTTTAATTTTGGTATCAGAGTATAAACAGTCTCGTGACTTGAGAAGCTTTGTGTATTTTTTTCTAAGATTTAGAACAGTTGAGATTAATTTTCACCTGGGGGTGGTTTTGCCTCCCATGGGACACGTGGAAGGCTTTGGAGAAACTTTGTGTTGTCACACCGGCAGGGTGGAGGAGTGTGCTGTTGACTTTTTGTGGGTATAGCGGATGTTACTAAACATCCTGCAATGTCAGGACAGTTCCCCACAACAAACAGTCATTTGGTTCAAAATATCAATAGTTCCAAGGTTGAGAAACCTTGATTTAAACAAACATCTGAGCTGATCTATTTTTCGTTTCTTTGTAGTATTCTACTTAGATTTTTCATTTCTTCAGTCAGTGTTAGTAATTTTAGATTCTAAAAAATTGATAACTTCATCTGCACATTTGAAGCTGTTGGAAAAATATGCAAAGTATTCACTTTTTGCATCATTATCATCTGTGATTATAATCTTTTCTAAAGTTTTCTTTATCTTGAGGCTGGTCTGTTTTATTATAATGGTCTTTTGAAAGAATTGACCCTTAGTTTTATTTGTTAAGTGTTTTTAATTTTTACTCTAGTCCTAATCATTTCTCTTTTTTCTCTCTTAGTTTACTGGATCAATGTGATTTAAGTTTTATAATGAAACATGTAAGGGTATTTATTTGTTTTCTTCTACATTGTTTGATGTTATTGTATAGATCTTAAAATTTACTTATTTTCTAAACAGATTGTATTTCTTAAGTAGTTTGAGTCCATCTCTTGTTCATATTACTCTTCTTATATTTTACAAGAAAAAGTTTTAAATAATATGTATTGAAAGTATATAAACATAAGTTTAGTATAATAACTAGTTATAGTGAATACCTGGCAACTATTGCCTAGCTACCACTCAGGTAAAGAAATAGAACATTGCTTGCACTGCAGAAATCTTCTTCAGGCTCTTTCCAGATTAACATTCTCCTATATGTAATCCTCCCCTTACTTTTCTCTAGTTTTATTGCTCATATATCCATCCCTGAACAATATGGTTTAGCGTTGCCTGTTTTTGAGCTTCATATTAAGAGTTATACTATCTGTGTATTCTTTCATGTCCGTCTTTGGCTCAGCTTTGTGAGTGTATTCATTTATATGGTGTGTAGTTATAGTTCTTTATTACTATATAAATAATATAGTATTTATTCCATTGTTTAAATGTACCATACATACTTATCCATTTGACTGTTTACTGACTTTTGGTTTGATTCCAGCTTGCTATTAGGAACAGTGCTACCATGATCCTTTTTGTCTCTGGGCATGTATTTAGGAATTGAATTACAGGGGCATATGAAGGTCAATTTCTTCTTAAATTCAAAAATTATTTAGAAAAAAATTTTAAAGATTCTCAGGCAACTTTGGGGTTTTTAGTTTTTCACTGTGATCAGAATATGGCCTGTAAACTTTCAGCTGCATTAGCAGCAGTTGCTTAGACTTAACCAGTGATGTCTTTGATTATGCTATTTCTTGTACTCTGTGGTTGCCCCTCTCTGAAATATATCTCTGAATAATGTATTCTTTTTTCTAGAAAGGATTTCTGAGGGTGGATATGAGGAGTGTTCTTTGAATACTCAGTGTCTGTTTTTATTATTTATTTAATATATTTATTTGACTTTGTGTAAAGGACTCTGTATAAGTGCTAAGGATCTGGTACTGAATAAACACAGGTATGGCCCGCATCCTAATGGAACTCGGGGAATTCTAAATTCATAGCTGAGTCTTTTCCAAGTTCTTTATACTTTTTTCTTCTGGTATATTTTGTTTTAGATGAAAAGTCTGAAATCTGTCTGATTCTTAGTTCTTTATACTTTTTCTCTCTGGAAGTTGATATGTTTTTTATTTTTTCTTTAACTGTAGAGCATGGGGTTTTACTTTTCAACATTACTTTGGGGCATTCAGAGCTACTTGATATTTTGACATCCTTCTTTAGGTTGGTAACATTTGTCTCTTTCTTTCTCTCATTTTCTGAATGAATATTGGATCTCTGTATTCCAGTCTCTTTTCGCTTTACTCTTCTCTTATTTTAATCACCTTCTTTCCACCCCACCCCCCATCTCCTTTTTCTCCACATTTTAGGGGAATGTCACAGTTTGGTTGTCTTCTTTAATCATAAATATTTTCTTCTTTCAGGTCCATTGTGCTCTCTGGCTGTTCTACTAAGTTGATTTTTTTTGTTTTCCCTTTGAGGGGAGATATGTTTGATTTCCCAGAGCTCTCTTGTTCTTTTACATAGTAATATTTTTAGGTTTTGTGGATGCAGTATCTTCTCAATTACTGCTAAAGATTCCAGTTAAATTTTTTAAAGTACTTGTTTAATTTTTGGTCTTAAGTTGCGACACGCTGGGTCTTTGTCACAGTTCATGGACTGTCTTCTAGTCATGGTGTGTGGGCTCCAAGGATGTAAGGGCTCAGTAGTTGTGGCACACAGGTTTGGTTGCCCTGCGGCATATGGAATCTTAGTTCCCGACCAGGGGTCAAACCCATATCCCCTTCATTGGAAGGTGGTTCTTTAACTGCTGGACCACCAGGTAAGTCCCTCCAATTTAGATTTTAAATTGCTTTATTGCTTTCATCAATCATGCTTCAGGTCACTTCTGCTTGTTTAACTTGGTGCCTTTCTTTCAGATTGCTAGTTTCTTCAAATATCTGATGATGCCCAATTATCTCATTTATAGATGAGGTATGAGTTGTTATGAGTGTCCTAGCAGTTGTCACTCCTCTCCTGTGGCCTCTAGTTTTTCAAACCTGTGCCCTGCCTGTGGCTTGTGAATGGGAGGTGCTTGGCAGGTGGCCTTTGTAGTTCCTGAGTAAGAGGAAGAGAGAAATCTGTTAGGAGAGTTCGCTGCTGCATTGAGTTACGTTACAAAATTGTTTTTTTCCTCTGGTTCTGACACTGACACTAAGAGGCCAGCAGGGTTGACCTCCTATATGAGCGTGATCCTTACCAGCTGTAGTTGGACAAATAGAGTAAGAATTTCTGGGGGAAAAAAATACCAAGTTTTTAAAGTCCTAGAGAACTCTGTGTCCTGGAGAACTGTGCTCTGGGTCCAGGAAGCTTGTCTTTATGAACTCTGATTAAACTAGATATAAAAGCTCTTCTTAAAACCCTATCTGACTCATTGTGAATGAAAGTTAAGTTGTAGCTTATCCAGAAATATTCTGTGGTAAATAGCATGTTATAAAAAAGAAAAATAGCTCTTTAGTGAAATGGTGATTACTTTATAACTTTTAGTTTTGTGCAGTGTCTATGCCTTTATAACGCATTTAACCTTTTAAAATGTAAACTATAGAATTTATGGAAAGATTCAGGTTTTTCAAACCTTAAAAGGTAGATATTTTAAGGAACCCTTGGTTTGGGGTATTTTAAGCCCAAAATCAGCCATTGGCCTTATAGGCATAGCGATATGTATAAAATGTTTTCTTATTTTAAATTAGAATATTTAAAATAGTAATTAGAATATGTTTAAAACTTTTTTCTATTTGCTTTATATTTGACTAATTGGCTTTGTTAATTTCTAAGGCATCTGTTAAGTTGAATTTTTCAAAATTTTTCTTAAAAAGCTGATAAATATTTGTCAAAGCAGAATTTAAGAGTAAATGTTTCAGCTTTAATAAGCTGTTAGTGGAATTGCAGTGACAATCAGTTTGTCTGTAAAGACTTCTGATTTGCTGTGTGCTAACTTGTTCTGTGTAGTCCTGGCAAACTTTTTTTCTTTTCAGAATGGGACAACAGAAGAGGTGACTTCAGAAGAGGAGGAAGAGGAAGAGATGGCTGAAGTAGGTATTTTATGTAAAAGTAACATTTCATAAATATCTTCATTTTTGGACATTTTAGTAATTTTCTAGTCTCCTTTATAAAACCATTGTTAATGTGGAATAATGAGAAGCACATTGTATTTGAAGATAAATACATTTTCTAAAATCTGGCTTTATCTCTAATTCATCATATGTGTTTTAGCAAATTGCTTATCTGATGTCCTTGGATTTGATTTCATGGAAAATAAGAGCTCTTAACATTTAGTACTAAAATTACATTTGCATTTAATAGTAATCAATACTTAACCTGATTTGGTTTAAGAATAGGAACTACTAAGTTTCAAAAGTTTGAATAAAAGGGGAATTTGAGAACATTTAAGGGACTATTCCTTAGAAGTAATGAAAACTATCTCATTTTGAAAACTTAAGAGTGTCAAAGAGGAAATTCCAAAGACACTGAAGTTACATCAGTTTAGTTGCCAGTCATTGATACAGTTTTAGAGGTTTTCAGACTCTGAAGCTTTGCATTTAAATTCAAACTTTGTAATGATCTCTTTCTCTATACTGACCTGATAAAAGGCATTTAAGTTCCACAACCTTGGTTTTAAAACATTTTTCTGTTTTGGGTCTTAGAATTGATTCAAGTTATTACCTTATTTTTCTTGATTTGGAAAAATTTAAACCTAAAATTCACTTCTTAGGATGCCTTATAACTAATGTAGTTGGAGGTTTGTTTTGTGAGTCTGGAAGTAAAAATAATTCTTTTTTGGAAAAAATAACTTTATTTTTGACTGTGCTGAGTCTTCGTTGCTGTGCCAGTTTTTCTCTAGTTGCAGTTTTTCTCTAGAGTGGGGTCTATTCTTCCTTGTAGTGCGTGGGCTTCTCATTGCGGTTGCTTCCCTTATTTCCCGGCACAGACTCTGTCTAGGGTGCGGGGCGTTGGTAGCTGCGGCACGTGGGCCCTAGACTTGTCATTCCCGGGCTCCAGATCACAGGCTCCGTAGTTGTGGTGCAGGGGCTTAGCTGCTCTGTGGCACGTGGGATCTTCCTGGACCAGGGATCGAACCTGTGTCACTGAGTCACCAGGGAAGCCCTAAAATAATTCTTAACATTATCCAATTAGAATGGATTTTGGAGAGATAGGAAGTTTTTTTTAATGTTTACATGCAGTTAAACTTTGGAATAAACTGAATTGAAATTTTAAACCTTTTATTGAGCCCAGTATATAATAAAGTAGACATGGTACTCACAAAGAGTTTATGTACCTTTCTTTTTTCCATTCACAAGATAGTATGAAGGAAGGACAGCAACATTTGGGGAAACCTGAAAAGGTAGGATAGACTTTGGAGATGTCAGATTAGGATAGGTGAAAAGATATTCTAGGCAACTAAAATAATGTGGTAAAAAGGCCCAGAACAACCCTGGGCATGGTGTTTGAGTACATTGGAGGTTGTCCTTTTGGAAGACGATTGATGTGTTGGAGTCTTGGAAAGCAACTTTGTCTAGAAAAAGCCGATGGCTAAGTTTTGAATTAGAGACAATATTTGTTTATATTTGGTGTGATTGTTGATAAGGCCTTAAGCAGAAAATAGTGTACCGTGAATATTATTTTGTAAAGATGATAATGATGTGTTGTTTAATACTGAGTGGAGAAATTTTGTGGGTTGGAGTATGGCTGAGGTTGAAGTTGGAGGAGGAGATACAGTTCAGCACTGTGAAGAAAACAAGTGTATACGGTAAATCATAGCTGAAATGTGCAATCCAGGGGAAATTAGCTGTATGAAGTGTGAAGTCATAGACAGGGTCTAAATAAGAAAGGAATAGGAGTTGAAGAGATGGCAGTCCAAGAAAAAGATTTTTGAGTCTGGATGGAAGTGGTCTAAATCAACCTGGTCTAGAAATCATGAATTAATCTGCTTGATAAAATGGAGATAAAGTATAGACTACTTCTTTAGAGATTTTGATGGCTGAAGTTGGAAGTAAAATAATAGATTTATACAAACATATGCAGAATTTTTAAACGTGTAAGAGCAGATGATAAGGGAAAGGAGGGAGAAGAATGATGTGGAGATTAATGATGTTGGCCTAGAGATGGTGTTTGAATTCTTTTTCTTTAACTTTTTTCCTAATTATAAAAAAATCAATATGTGCTCACTACAGAAAACTTGGAAAAGAAGAAAAAGCGCTGATAATAATATTTCAGTATATGTCCTTTTCTTTCTTTTCTGTGCTTATTTTGACATAATTAACATTCTGTGTATTCAATTTTGTATTCTGTGTCTTTTATTTCATTATTGATATAGAAGAAACCATTATACTGTATTGACATTTTAACGGTCTTCTGGTATTCCATTGAATTAACTTCTGATATTTTGCACATGAAAATTTTGTTTTTGTGGTTATAAAGTTGAAATGGGCAAACAGATTTATGCCTGTATCTGTGTTCACATTTTAGACTAGGTACTAAACTAAATCTAATAGATTTTTAGAAATCAAGTTAAAGTTCTTGGTACCTCATGCTGTACTATTTCAAAAATTCCTCTTAATAGGAGATGAAAGCCATTTAAGGTGGTTGTGGCTTTGTAAAATTATTAGATGTGCTTTACTCAGTTTCTAGCTTTAAAATACAGGATGTAAAAGGAGAGAACCTTTTAAATTGAGTGGTGAAAGCTCTTCTCCCCTCCTCAACGGATACACATGTTTCTCTCTTCTCTGTTCTAGGTCAAGAATAATTTAACTTTTGGCATAAGCTTGAGTAGCTAAATTTATCTTTTTGTAGGATATAGAAGACTTGGATCATTATGAGATGAAGGAAGAAGAGCCTATAAGTGGGAAAAAGTCAGAGGATGAAGGAATTGAAAAAGAAAATTTGGCAATATTAGAGAAAATTAGGAAGACTCAAAGGCAAGACCATCTAAATGTAAGTATTATATAAATATCTAGAACCTGGACTTTTGTGGTTAAATAATTACAGTTGACCCTTGTACAGTGCTCAGGTTAGGGATGCTGACCTTGCACAGTCAAAAATCCACATGTAACTACTGCCAGCCTTCTAATCCGCAGTTCCACATCCAAGGATTCAACTAACTGCAGATAGTGTAGTATGTATTTATTGAAAAAATCTGCATATAAGTGGATCCATGCAGTTCCAACTTGTCTTGTTCAAGAGTCAACTGTACAGGAATAATATAAATACAGGGCAATTCAATAAGATACTAACCTCAGCCAGGTCCCTCCATCCCTGCCTTGGTAGTAGATTCAGTCATAAGCTTTATTGCCCTAGTTTTCTTTTTCCCCCTAACATTTCTCATCTAATGATAACTCCTTTCTACTCTGTTCATCTGAAATCAGTTACTATCCAACCTGTTTATCCCGTTTTCTCTCTTTATCCTTTTCTTATGGGATCTGTAAATTTAAATTCAGTCTCTCCTACAAAGTATAATTCAAATTCTCTCTTCTTCATGAAGCTGGCATCTGGTTTGTCCTGCCCTGACAGAACCAAAAGTAACTTTTTCTTTTGACTTAACATCTTATATGAAGCAGCGTGGTAACAAACAGCTGTGTGGCTTCAGTTTCCCAACTCTATAATGTGGACATTGTGTACCGTTTAGATGATTTCTGTAAATAATAAATGATAATGATATATATAAAATGTTCAGTGTAGAGAAATATCAAATGAAAGTCCAGCTCTCCATCTCAACACTTACTGTTTACCTACTGCCTTTCTGTTAAAGCTGTTTATCAACCCCATGAAATCTGAGAACCAGTTCTTTTGTCCTGAGCACAGATTCTCAAACACAGGGAGTGAATTGTTATGCAAGGAGATGAAAAGTGTTGTAAACAGGAAGATTACTCTCATGTCTTCAGTCTTTCTTACTGTACTAATGTAACTGGCAAATCTTTCTTTAGAGAGCAAAGAAATTTAGCCAAGTCTTTACCTTGATTATTAAAAAAGGAAAGCTTGTGGTATTCAAGTTAAAGATATTTACTCTTGCTTTCTATATCTTGTGATTGCATCCAGTTTGTGTGTTATAGTCAAACAACTACAAATTATTGAACACTATCACATGACACATACTAAGTCCTTTAAACTATTTATATACCTTTGCATTTAATTTTCATAACTACTATGTGAAATATTCTCCCTACTCTACAGATGTGAAGCTGGGATTTTAACTCTTCAAGTAACGTAGCCAGATTTTCTACCTCACCTTAAAGTGTAATACAACTTTTAAGGTGCGGCATTTAAAATTTTACAAGGTCAGGTTTTTTTTTTTTTAATTCAGAAGACATTCTAAATGTTTTTATCTGATGATAAATAGTTCTATTCATATTCAGTCTTAGGATAAGATACTGGTGCCTTTTAATCTTCAGAGAAGTTGGAACACTGAAAAGTACTGAAACCAGTTGTATGTATGTGGACATGTTTCTCTATTTCTTAATATGTAAACTGTAGATTATTAGTATAATATTATTGATTATAAGGAAACTGCTTTAGTTAATGTATCATGTTGAGGGTCTTGTGGCATTTTCAAAAATGCATGGAGCCACTACACATCTATTAAAACAGCCAAAATTTGGAGCACTGACAACACCAAATGGCTGGTGAGGATATGGAGCAACAGGAAACTTTTCTGATTGCTAATAGGAAAATAGTGTCTGGCAGATTCTTTAAAAACTAAACATATTGTACCATACAATCCAGCAGTTGAGCTCCTTGGTATTTGCCCAAATGAACTGAAAAGTTATGTCCACACAAAAACCTGCACATGGATGTTTATAGCAGCTTTGTTCATAATTGCTAAAACTTGGAAGCAACCAAGGTAGTCTTCGGTAGGAAAGCAAATAAACTGTAGTACATCCAGGCAATGGAATATTAATCCCTGATAGAAAAAAAGTAATGAGTTGGCAAGACAGGACATAGGCCTGGAGGAACCTTAAAACCATGTTACAGGTGAAAGAAGCCGATCTGAAAAGATTGCAGACTGTGTTTCAATTATATGGCATTCTGGAAAAGGCAAAACTATGGAGACAGTAAAAAGATCCGTGGTTGCCAGGGATTGGGGGGTGGGGTGGGATTAATAGGTGAAGTGCCGAGGACTTTTTGGGCAATGAAAATACTTTGTATGTTACTGTAACGGGTGGATGCATGTCATTATATGTTTGTCCAGACCCATAGAGTATACAGCACCGAAAGTGAGCCATAAGATGGTGTAATGATGTGTCCAAATAGGTTTATAAGTTGTAAGAAATATGCCCCTGAAGGATGCTGATAATGAGGGAGATTATTGATTGTGAGGGGCAGTTATATAGGAAATCTCTGTACTGTCCTCTTAATTTTGCTATGAACATGAAACTTCCCACCCCAAGTAAAACCACAAAAAAGAAAATAAATTTTAAAAAATTGATGAATTTGAAATAGACTCTTATTAGTTCTAGGCTATTGAAGTGGTCATGGTGATCTGGACATAAGTTTTTTTTCAGATGACAAATAGTAAATGAATCAGACCTGTTCCAAATTTGTATTCCTGTTGCAACTTTATGATCATTGATTTAATTTTTTTGACTTCTTAAATGTTAAGTGGTGATCCATTTTTACAGTCTCATTATGAACATTTATTTCAGGTTCAGATACCTTAAATCTTTAGTTATTTGAATCAATAAATCCTGGTAAACAGCGAGTTTTATGTTTCAGGGTGCAGTGTCTGGGTCTGTACAAGCTTCAGATAGACTTATGAAAGAGCTCAGGGACATATACAGATCACAGAGTTATAAAACAGGTAAGGACCTCTGGATCTCTGCTGTTGTCCTTATGCCTAAAATTTTCAAATATAATATAACTTCATTTCTCATAGTATAACTGGACAGAAACAGAAATGTTTTTTAACTTTATTTTAGGAATGTGAAATGCAAATGCAAATTTAATTAAGTAACCAAAAGATGTGGGGGATAAAATAGGATGAGTTCACTTATTGTTTGGAGTTTTAGAAATTGTTTTTATGGGCACATTTTTTCGTCTTCTCGATGATAGGGATTAATTCATAGGATTTTTATCTTCTGGGAAAGTTACAAGAAATATCTGCTTTAGAAAGTAAATAAGATGAATATGTTTTATTATACAAAGAACTATTGTCAAGTTAATTTATGTTTTTATTCCTTTTTTTGAAACGACAAACTCATAATCAACTGTTACAGAGAGTTAAAATAGGTTTTGTTTTTTTTTTTTAAATTGTGGTTTGACTTAAGTGTTCTTTCTTATCCAATAAGACTTAAATATTGTGGAACCTCCATGACTGATGTAAAATTCCTTCATGTTATTGCAGAGAGTCTAACAGTATTGAATAAGGTAAAGAGTCAAACTTTACTTTCTTTGAAAAAAGTAGCATTACAATTCATTCAGAAGTTTTCAGAGTTATCAAATCTAAATCATGAGAGCTTACTTAAAAACAATCAGCCCTCTCCCCTTTATGGAACAAAGATAAGTCAAACTTGTTTCTGAGATTATTACAAGTTTTGGTGTCCTAACAGTTCTTCTTATAAGAAGTCTGAAAGTTTGTGTGTAGAAACCTAATAAAGTTAAATAATTGAATATTATTTATACCCAAATGTTAAATCATCACTTGTTTGTTACGGCATTATTTTGTAGTAACAAAAAATTAAATTAATAACCAGATATATGGTGAGCTTAATTAAATCATGGCTTATCCATAAAGTAAATTACTATAGAATTGTTTTAAAAATTGACAATAAATTTCTATATACTAAGCTGGAAAAATGCCCCCTGAAAGATTATAAAACTATGTGTAGAGGGATTCCATTTTAATAGAAATGTTTGTATATGCATAGGAGAAAAGTCTTAAGTACATGTGATTTTGCATAATCTTTTTTTTTTCCTTTTGCAGTGAATGGTAAACAGTTTCTCAACCCCACAATCCTCTTCAGGATGACTTTAGTTATCTATCTATTTAGGGCATAAGATACTCTGCTCCTGCACATGAATTATTATAACTTAGTTGTTACGTTTCAATAGCAAAATTTCTTGCTTTTGTTGGGTATATAGTGTGTACATTTACAGCAGAGCAATAGTTATAAGATAAGTGAAGAGTAACTAACATGCCCTATATCATTACAGGGATTTATTCAGTGGAACTCATAAATGACAGCTTATATGACTGGCATGTTAAACTCCAGAAGTAAGTGCTTTTTTACACTAACCCACTCTTTTTAATGGTAGACGATCCCAATGAGATTTCCTCCCTGCTTAATTTGGTACCTATTTACTATGGCTTTTACTTAGCACTTTAGATTCTGTTTGTATAGAAGTTCTTAGGTTGTTAAAATGAGCTGTTTCTTGGGCTTAATAAGTAAAGTGAGAAAGCAAGAGGAGAAAAAGAAGGGCCAGCTGTGGGAGAAAGTGTTTCATGGAGTTAGACAATTAGGAACTATCCAAACAAAAGTGTGTAAATAACTTGATGAGTTAGAATCCAGTGCTTACTCGAAGAAAGAAATTTGAGGAGATCTTTATATAAACAGTTGTAGACAAATTTAGGTTTTGTTAGTGATTTCACTTGTCCTTGGTAAATTTCTCTCGTTGAACCCTTTGTCTAATAATATAGTTTGAGAGAAGCAGATTAAATTTTTGAGTTCTTGAGAAGACTATGTATATATGACCGTTCCCTTTAGGACAACTGCTAACTTTGCATGCCACTTGAGAGAATAGATATAGAATACTGTGATCTCTTCTTCGGACATTTAATCTCAAGGAATTGGAGACTATAGTAATTTGTTTTTCTAGGGACCATAGGACAACTTTAGACTTTCTCTGTTTGGAACTTACCCTAGGGGCTCTGTTTTTAGCTTTCGAAATGGTTCATTTTTGAAGTTAAGGGAGGAAAAAAACATCTGACCTTTTTGTTTGAACTCTTTTTTTGTTTTGTAATTCTTTAGGGTAGATCCTGATAGTCCTTTGCACAGTGATCTTCAGATTTTAAAAGAAAAAGAAGGCATAGAATATATTTTGCTTAACTTCTCTTTTAAGGTAAGAAAAATTGTAAGGGGACCACATATGCTTCTAATGCAACATATATTTGTACAATTGCTTTGGAAAACCATTTGGTATAACTTGGTAAAGTAGAAGGTACTTGTATCCTATGGTCCAGGAATTTTCCTTCTAGATATACAGCCTGTAAGAAATGAGTACTTAGATGTGCCAGGAGACCAACACAAGAATGTTCAAAGCAGCATTGTTTATAATAGGCTCAAATAAAAATAACCTAAGTGTCTCCCAGTAAAATTGAGAACTGTGGTATTCATAAGATGGAATAGAGCTATGTATAACAAGATAGATGAATCTTAAACACAGTGTTGAGCAGAAAGCAGATCCAGAAACATGTTTTGTACAGTTTCGTTTATATAGAGCTCAAAAATAGGTAAAACTAAATTGTTCAGGGCGTGCATTCTCGTTGAAGGCAGGTCTCCCTCTCTTTCCCTGCTCCCCACCCCACACCCCATGCAGTGAAAATTGGTCCTTGGAGTGAAAAAGGCTTAGATGTTAAGATGGTCTGTAGCTGTTCAAGGGGCCATAGTATGTGTATAGATACACAGTATGTCTGAGGTGTTAAAATATGGTGAGGGAGCAGGACAGGGAAGAATTAGGAAAAAAAATACTCTAAAAAAGGCTTGTTAGTGGGACAAAAATGAAAAGAAGGCTGAGAAACATTAATGGATTCATACTTGGAAATGAAGATGCGAGTACCATACAGTTAAAATAGCAAGTACGTCTAGGTAAGAGGGAGGGAGTTGTGAGCTGAAAGGGACATCTAGGGGCTTCTTGGATACTGGCTGTAGTCTGTTTCTTGACCAGGGTGGTGGTTGTGTGGATACAGTTTCATGCTAATGTGTAACAATATACCTATATACTTTTCTAAATTTATGTGTTGTATTTAACAACTTTTTTTTTTCAAGTTGCTGAAAAATAAAAGTTGAAGAATGGCAATGGAATCTAGATAAAATGTATTGATTTATTATGGAATCTGGATAAGTGTAGTGGTTTTAAGCTTTTGTTTAAAAACACTGCAAAGCGTTTCTAAGGGATTATGTTTTAATTATTTGGAGCTTGTTTTTGATTTGTTCTCTGAAATTGAGAAATTGTGTAACAGCTGTCTTGCAGATAAACATTTTTTTTTTCTATTTCAGTTAGACTTCAGTGCATTTTAGTGTGATAGAATGAACAGCAGTCCTCAACTTTTCGGCACCAGGGATAGGTTCATGGAAGACAGTTTTACCACAGACTGGGTCGGGAAGTGGTTTGGGGATGATTTAAGTGCTTTACATTTATTGTGTTATTCTATTATTATTACATCAGCTCCATCTCAGATCATCAGGCATTAGATCTTGGAGGCTGGGGACCCCTGCTATAGAAGGCTTGAGGACGTGAGACTGGATGTTACTAAAATGTAAACCCTGTTCTTTAAGGACCTGTTGTCTTTCTGGAGAGAAATCTTTGAGGAAAACTGTAGGACTTTGGAGATCATGATGGAGAGTCTGGGAGCTTACCTTTATGTAGTAAAAAGCTAGCAGGGGTTTTTAGGCAGGGGTATGATTGATCTATTAGGCTTTTTATTTTATTTTTGAAAAAAATTAGTATGCCATCAGCATCAGAGTAGGGTTTGGATAAGATAGAGTACACTTCTGGGAGACAAGCTGGGGGTATTGATTTTAATCTGGGCAAAAGAGTAATGAAGGTTGGCAGTGGTAGGAATAGGTGAAAGTAGATGAAAATGGGCTTCCCTGGTGGCTCTGCTGGTAAAGAATCCGCCTGCAATGTGGGACACCTGGGTTTGATCCCTGGGTTGGGAAGATCTCCTGGAGGAGGGAAAGGGTACCCACTCCCCTATTCTGGCCCGGAGAATTCCATGGACTGTATAGTCCACAGGGTTGCAAAGAGTTGGACACGACTGAGTGACTTTCACTACCATTAGATGAATATGAGATGTTTTGAAGGAAGAAAAGACATTAAAGGATATTTTTACACTTACAAAAAGGAGTAATTTTCTGAAAGCTGCTTACTTAGTGTTTGTGTATATTCTTGTTTGGGCTTATTTCCTCATTTATGATTGAGCTTTCTTCAAATAACCCAAATGTCATATGTCACTATTTTCCCGCAGCTTTGTTATTGTAGAAATTGAGACTATTAGCTGGGTTACCTTCCTAAAGAGTGAATCTGGCATATATTTACTGATTCATGTGGTGCAAAGAACCTAGGAATGTATCTTTTTTTAAAATGCAAATTTTTATTTTATTTATTTTTGGTCACACTGTGTGGCTTGTGGGATCCTACTTCCCTGACCAGGAATCAAACCCCGGCCATTGACAGTGAAAGCATGAAGTCCCAACCACTGGACTGCCAGGGAGTTCCCCTATGTAAATTATTTTTAACTTGAAAGCTAAATAATTAAATCATATGCCCAACACCAATCTTAAGAAATAAAACTGTATCAGTATCTTTGAAACCCAGTGCGGGCCTCTCCCCTCCCACATTCTCCTTTCAGACATATTTTTAAAGGAATATGAATCTTGACCAGGAAACTGTTTGAGACTTATGACTGTGATAGTGTTTTCACTATATTTTCTTGCTCTAGATAGAACTTCAGAAAGGACAATCTGGGAGGTAAATAAATGGCTGAGATTCTGTTGGATTTGTGTTTCTGGACCATGGTTTCTGATACCAGAAAGAAGGGCCTTTGCTAGGGTTGAAGTATTTAAGAGGCCTGGGAAGGTTAAGATTGCCTTGAGCTAACTGACCTTGTGAAGAGGACCTTAAACTCAGTTGCCAAGTTATAAGTAACTCAATTCATAGATTCTGGGGGATAGCAGATATGACTCAGAAAGAAGAGGATTCACAGAATATTCAGAGCATGAATAGTATTTGAGGCCTTGAATGTCCACGGTGCACCTTGAGGGTCCTGAAGAATAAGAAAATGACACTTGAGATACAGTGTGACACCAGGTTGGGAAGGGGAAAGGGGCAGGAGGTTGGGCTGTATTAGATTTGTCCGCAACTTGGTTAGGAAGTGGTGATCTGGCTTTTCAGGCCACGTGTGAATTATGGAGTTGAATTCTGAGGTAGTACTTTAAAAAGAGTTTGTTTAGACAAATCTGGGTTCATCTAGAGAGTAGTAGCAAGGATTAGAGATTCCATACCATGTCCTAAGACGGTGAAATTGTAGATTTGGAGAGGAGAACAGCGGGGTTTGTGATAGCTTGTCATCAGCTATTTGAAGGACTGGGTATGTAGAAGTATTAGTTTGATTTTGTTTTTGATGAACACAAGGCATGCCAATTAAATTAGTAAGTCAGACTGTAAAGAGACAGTTTTCAACTCAATATAAGGAAGTGATTTGTAGTTATTTAGAGCCATCCGATGATGTAGTCATTCAAAAATAGAATGTTCCTCATCGTTAAGAATAGCTTGGAAGGCCTAGATAGTTTATTTGGAAATCAGATATCTGTGTGAGATTGCTGTAAACTCTGATATTCTTAGTTTCTGAGTCAATATACCACAGTAACTCGCATATCTATATTTTTGTTTTTGTTTTAGATACACGGCATGGCTTGCCGGATTTTAGTCCCCCTGCCAGGGATTGAACCTGGCAGTGAAAGTGTGGAGTCCTAACGGCTGGACTGCCTGGGAATTCCCTCTCATGTATCTGTTTTAACAGAAACCTTCTTCTCTTGCCTCCAGTGCCTGTACCTACCCTCCCCCACCCTGACACCTTATTTCTGTAAAATTTTGGTTACTGAGTTCCAAGGTATAGAGTTTATGGAATAGACTCCCTAGGTTTTGATAAAGTAGTTAATCTGAGGCATTACTTAAAGTGAAGGGAGGCCTCACTGTCACATGATCAATTCAGAGAGGTTTGTAGTCACTCATATGGAATCACACATTCAACGATCTAAAATACAGGAAATTAAATCAAGTTGTGCTTTACCAAACTTTGCATCTATGCCTTTCTTTATTAAATTGTAGATAAAAGGTGAGCTACTTATTCGAAAGTAGATTATAATAACTGTTGTTAAGTTGGTTTCTTGTGTGGATAGATTTCTTCTTTTTCTGCCTTACAATAGATAGCTAAGATTACCTGTTTTAGCCATCAGAAGTATGTTTTTTATCTCCCTCTCCTATTAGGATTTAATTTTCATAGTTTATATGTTCCTCAGAGTCTTGCTTGAGGATGGGTAGAGGTAGGGAGTTAAACACTGTGTTTTTGTATTGTTAGAAATCAGTTCAGTTCAGTTGCTCAGTTGTGTACGACTCTTTGTGACCCCATGAATCACAGCACGCCAGGCCTCCCTGTCTATCACCAACCCTCGGAGTTTACTCAAACTCAAGTCCTTCGAGTTGGTGATGCCATCCAGCCATCTCATCCTCTGTGGTCCCCTTCTCCTTCTGCCCCCAATCCCTCCCAGCATCAGGGTCTTTTCCAATGAGTCAGCTCTTTGCATCAGGTGGGCAAAGTATTGGAGTTTCAGCTTCAACATCAGTCCCTCCAATGAAAACTCAGGACTGATCTCCTTTAGGATGGACTGGTTGGATCTCCTTGCTGTCCAAGGGACTCTCAAGAGTCTTCTCCAACACCACAGTTCAAAAGCATCAATTCTTCAGCGCTCAGCTTCCTTTATAGTCCATCTCTCACATCCATACATGACTACTGGAAAAACCATAGCTTTGACTAGACGGACCT
Organism: Dama dama; assembly: GCF_033118175.1. Taxonomy (NCBI): domain Eukaryota; kingdom Metazoa; phylum Chordata; class Mammalia; order Artiodactyla; family Cervidae; genus Dama; species Dama dama. Next base: position 39,477,557 of record NC_083693.1, read on the forward strand.
TTGTTGGCAAAGTAATGTCTCTGCTTTTTAATATGCTGTCTAGGTTGGGCATAACTTTTCTTGCAAGGAGTAAGCGTGTTTTAACTTCATGGCTACAGTCACCATCTGCAGTGATTTTGGAGCCTGAAAAAATAAAGTTTGTCACCATTTCCACTGTTTCCCCATCTATTTGCCATGAAGTGATGGGACCGAATGCCATGGTCTTAGTTTTCTGAATTTGAGCTTTAATCCAACTTTTTCACTCTCCTCTTTCACTTTCGTCAAGAAGCTCTTTAGTTCTTCTTCACTTTCTTCCATAAGGGGAGTGCCATCTGCATATCTGAGGTTATTGATATTTCTCCCGGCAGTCTTGATTCCAGCTTGTGCTTCATCCAGCCCAGCGTTTCTCATGATATAAGTACTCTGCGTATAAGTTAAATAAGCAGGGTGACAACATACAGCCTTGACGTACTCCTTTTCTTATTTGGAACCAGTCTGTTGTTCCATGCCTAGTTCTGACTGTTGCTTCCTGACCTGCATACAGATTTCTCAAGAGGCAGGTCAGGTGGTCTGCCTCTTTCAGAATTTTCTACAGTTTGTTGTGATCCACAGAGTCAAAGGCTTTGGCATAGTCAATAAAGCAGAAATAGATGTTTTTTTTCTGGAACTCTCTTGCTTTTTCAATGATCCAGTGGATGTTGGCAATTTGATCTCTGGTTCCTCTGCCTTTTCTAAATTCAGCTGGAACATCTGGAGGTTCACAGTTTACGTATTGTTAAAGCCTGGCTTGGAGAATTTTGAGCATTACTTTACTAGCGTGTGAGATGAGTATAGTTGTGTGGTAGTTTGAACATTCTTTGGCATTGCCTTTCTTTGGGATTGGAATGAAAACTGACCTTTCCAGTCCTGTGGCCACTGCTGAGTTTTCCAAATTTGCTGGCATATTGAGTGCAGCACTTCCACAGCATCATCTTTTAGGGTTTGAAATAGCTCAACTGGAATTCCAAAACCTCCACTAGCTTTGTTCATAGTGATGCTTCCTAAGGCCCACTTGACTTCACGTTCCGGGGTGTCTGGCTCTAGGTGAGTGATCAGACCATCGTTATCATCTGGGTCGTGAAGATCTTTTTTGTACAGTTCTTCTGTGTATTCTTGCCACCTATTCTTAATATCTTTTGCTTCTGTTAGGTCTATACCTTTTCTGTCCTTTATTGTGCCCATCTTTATGTGAAATGTCCCCTTTGTATCTCTAATTTTCTTGAAGAGATCTCTAGTCTTTCCCATTCTATTGTTTTCCTCTATTTCTTTGCACTGATCACTAAGGAAGGCTTTCTAATCTCTCCTTGCTATTCTTTGGAACTCTGCAATCAAATGGGTATATCTTTCCTTTTCTCCTTTGTTTTTGGCATCTCTTCTTTTCTCAGCTATTTGTAAGGCCTCCTCAGAGAGCCATTTTGCTTTTTTTGCATTTCTTCACTTGGGGATGGTCTTGATCCCTGCCTCCTGTACAGTGTAACAAACCTCCATCCATAGTTTATCAGACACTGTCCATCAGATCTAGTCTCTTAAATCTTAAATGCACTGTGTAATCCTAAGCGATGTGATTTAGGTCATACCTGAATGAATGGTCTAGTAGTTTTCCCTACTTTCTTCAATTTAAGTCTGAATTTGGCAATAAGGACTTCATGATCTGAGCCACTTTTTGCTGACTGTATAGAGCTTCTCTATCTTTGGCTGCAAAGAATATAATCCATCTGATTTCGGTGTTGACCATCTGGTGATGGCCATGTGTAGGGTTTTCTCTTGTGTTGTTGGAAGAGGGTGTTTTCTGTGATCAGTGCGTTCTCTTGGCAAAACTCTATTAGTCTTTGCCCTGCTTCATTCTGTACTGCAAGGCCAAATTTGCCTGTTACTCCAGGTGTTTCTTGACTTCCTATTTATTCCAGTCCCCTATAATGAAAAGGACATCCTTTTTAAGTGTTAGTTCTAAAAGGTCTTCTAGGTCTTCGTGTAACTGTTCAACTTTAGCTTCTTCGGCATTACTGGTCGGGGCATAGACTTGGATTACTGTGATATTGAATATTCAGCTTAGTTATTTTAAAATCTGTGTCTGATAACGCTTATCTTGACTCCTTGTAGTTTTGTCTGTCATTTTCTGATAATGCTGTCTTTAAGTCTCATATGACTGGTTATTTTTGGTGATAGATGTTATATATGAATGATTAGAGAGCTAATTTGAAGCCTTGGATGCTAGTCCTCTACACAGAAGATGTACATCTGCCTATCAGGTACTTGGGCATTGTAACCCAGGATCCCTGAATCCAAAATGGCAGGTGGGTTTTGTTCTCTGCCTGTGTAGTTTGTGACTTGTCCTTCAGGGTCCCAAGCTAACGTGTGTTATAGCGACTTGTAAGGAGTCTTTTTCTTCTCAGCTTCTTAACCTCTTATCTTCCTCTCCTCCAACTGAAAGAAAATCCAAAGAGGAGAAAAACAGGCTGCACTCTGAGGTTCCCTTTTCCGGATCTTAGCTCTGTAGTTATACATTTGTCTACCTTTTCTAGTTCATAGCCAGAGGATTGATTCAAATTACCTAGTCCACATTATTGGAATGGTTCCTTTATATAGTTCTCTTGGAAGTGGGAACCTCTTTCTGTATTTCATAATTTTGCAAATATACTGTTCTGTTTGGGCCTGATGTTCATTTTTATTTGCTTTAGTTTTCATTTCATTTTATTTTGGGGGACTATTTTTACATTTATGATCCTCATTCATCATTAGATAATAAATGTATGCATTCTTTATAAATTATTTTACAATCTTCTAAATAATACAGTATTAAGAATTTTTTTTTTTTTTAAGAATATTCTTAAAGTTAAACTTGCTTATTTGTTTTTTAGGATAACTTTCCGTTCGATCCTCCATTTGTTCGAGTGGTATTACCTGTTCTCTCAGGAGGGTAAGTTTAAGTGATTATTTTCTTTGATAGTATACATGAGAATCATTTGGAGGGCTAGTCAAATGCCAGGAGGCCTAGAATGCTGAACTTTACCTCAAAGTTTCTGATTCAGTAGGACTTGTTATGGGGCCTGAGAATTTCCATATCTAAGATAGTCTCAGGTGAAGCTGATGTTCTAGGCTGGGAACCATAATTTAAGCATCATTGGTATAAACCATTATGTTTATAGGGGTTTTTAAATGACCCCTATGTATATATACTTCACCTTAAAAAATCAAATGTTTTTCAAATGTAAGTTGTGATTGAGGGTTTAGAGAAAGTTAGGATTAGAGAGTGATTCCCACATGCCCATGATGTGAGGAATAATCATAGGAAATCTCACGGGCCTGTGGAGCTGGTCATTGATTTTCTAAAGGGGTTGTCTCAGTTTGGTAGAATCAAATCATAATTGCCTGACATTTTTTATTGAAACTTGTAATTTTTTTGTGATTAGAAGTCATGTGAACGATGGGCAAAAGATCAGAATTTGTACCTAGGTTAGTTGTGGAAGGTTCTATAGACCTTTAAAGTAAGAGGAGTTAAACTAGTTTGAGAATTGTGATATGCTCAGCTGATCAAGTCCACTCTGTGAAACAATCATATTATGGTAATTAAAATCTAAAAATATCCAATCCTTTGATCATTTCTATGCTTGATATAGTAATAGTCTCATTTAGATTAAAACAATATGGGTGGCTATAAATGATTAAGGAAAATATTTGGAAACTTTTTGCAAATTCAGGATAAATGTATAAAAAATATGTTTATCAAATTATTTTGAAATCTGATGTAAACTTCACTAGCATAGATTTTTTTCACATTCTGTTGTGGAAAAAATTTCCTAGAGTTTATGGTCTTAGTAGTTTACCACCTTGTGGAAATAATTAAATTATAACTAATGCCATTTTCAGTTTTAAAATCTGCTATATAGTTTCTCTTCATTGATTACTTTTACCAAATGGGGTTATTTTCCCATTATTCAAATAAATAACTAGAATAAGTCAGTTTGTGACTTACCCAAATAAACCTTATATCTTCTAATAAAATATTTCTTCCATTATACCAAAAGGCAACAATAATAAAAGATTAGAAATACTGAGTATTCAATTGATTTGTCAGGTGTTAAGTATGGACTTAAGTTCTCTGATCTTAAAGGAAAAGGAGAATGCTTCTGGCAATAGTGATCTGGGAAGACTTGGACAAGTAGGTGGGATCTCAGCTAGGTCTTGAAGTATTGGGTGGGGTTTGGTCAACTTATGGAGGTTGAAGGAAAATTGTCTACATAGGTGAAAAGTAAATACAATCACACATTTAGGAAAGAGCATGGTGTGTTCAGTTTACCAGAACAGTTTGAGCTATAACACATGAGGGGTAGAGTTCCTATAGAAGAATTATAGGAAATTGTGTTGACAATAGCTTGTAATTATATAGGAGCATGGATTGGTGAGCAAACTATTACCCATGGATATTTAATTTATTTTTCTTTAACTGGTTCAGAAATAGGGAAATAACAGTAAAAAGAATGTCTTAGAAAGCTAAATCTGGTGACAGTAGAAAAAACTACAGGACGAATTATATTCACAAAGTCTGGAAGACTGCAAGGCTAGTTAAGAGCTGATGCCACTGTCTTAGGGTGAAGTGATAACAGCCTGAGTTGTTACATTAGTGATGGGAATGGAAAGATGAATGAAGGATGAAGGCTAATTTGAGGCAAAATCAATATGACTTGATCTTCGTAGTCAACTATTAAGTAAAAAGTAAGAATTATTGACTGACATGGGAAGAAAGTGTGAAGCCTGATAGAACAGCTTGCGATCTCTGACTCAGGCTAATGCTTAATTAAACACTGTGACTCTGGACAGATTATTAAACAGTTCTTGTTCCAAATATTTTATGTCTCCTAGCTACTTATTTGTTTCTTGTCAAAAAATTTTTAAACATAACAGCTTTATTGTGATACAATTCACATATGATAAAACTTACCCTTTTAAGGTGTACAGTTCAGTGGTATAGTATACTCATTTGTGTAACCATTACCATTAATTTCAAAATGCTTTCATCACCTTCCAGAAGAAACTCTGTACCCATTAGCAATCACTTCTCATTCCTCTCTCCTATCCCTCCACCCACCAGCAACTACTAATTTTTTATCTCTATGGATATGCGTATTCTGGACATTTTCATTTAAGGAAGCAAACAAATTATGGGCTTTTGTGACTGGCTTCTGTCACTTAAAATTTTTCAAGGTTCATCCATGTTGCAGCATATATCAGTAGCTCATTCCATTTTATTTATCCATGGACATTTGTTTCTACCTTTTGGCTGTTATGAATAATGCTGTGAACTTTCAAAGACAGGTTTCTTCTGTGTGCACATCTTCATTTCTGTATCATATATACCTATGCGAGGAGTCACTAGGTCCTTTGGTAATAACTCTTTTTAACTTTTTATGAAGTGCCACACTTTTCCCAAGTGACTGCACAAGTTACATTCCCACAAGCAGTGTGTATGTAACCAACTCTCTTCATTTCCTTCCTGTTCACTTTTCAGCCCCATGTAGTTTGGCATTAGATGTTACTGTTCCTCCCAGACTGATATTTCCAGTAGGGACTTTGGTAGATCCGGAAGTACCTTTTCAAGTTCTGTCATATCTGATTATTAGATTTCTCAGCAACACCGAAACATTTTTCCCTCGGCTTCTGAGTGCCTCTTCTCAGTCTCTTTTTGCTGGGAGCTCCTTGTTCACTTAACTTCTACCTGTTGGAGTTCTTTAGAATTTGGTACTAGGTCCTTTCTCTTTTCTTTTCCCTTCATTCCTTTGCCTTTTTACAAAAATTTTTTTTTCATTGAGTTAATTGTACAGTTGCACACAGTACTAGGAAATATTAGAGACACGTTGTACCCTTTGCCTAGTTTCCTTAGTGGTACAATTTTTGCAAAGCTGTATAGTATGAAACAGTGATATAGAGACAGGGATACAATATATAGTGCTTATGCAGATTCTCCCAGTTTTATGTATAACTCATGTATATCTCCAGTGGCTCAGAAGGTAAAGAATCTGCCTGCAATGTGAGAGACCTGGGCTTGATCCCTGCGTTGGGAAGATTCCCTGGAGGAGGGCACTGGCAACCCACTCTAGGATTCCTGCCTGGACAGTGCCCATGGACAGATGAGCTTGGTGGCTACAGTCTATGGTGTCGTAAAGAGTCGGACATGACTGACTGACTTAAGCCCAGCACAGCACATACGTGTGTAGGGCTTCCCTAGTGGCTTAATGCTATAGATCTGCCTGCAATGGGGGAGATGTGGGTTCAGTCCCTGGGTTGGGACTATCCCCTGGAGGAGGGCATGGCAACCCACTCCAGTAGTCTTGCCTGGAGAATTCCCATGGACAGAGGAGCCTGATAGGCTACAGTTCATGGGGTCGCAAAGAGTTGGACAGGACTGAAGCGACTTAGTGTGCGTGCATGCATATGTGTGTATTGAATTTTATATTGAGTAGATTTGTGTATGCAACATGGCAGTCAGGGTACTGTACAGTTCCAACACCACACAGATCCTTTTTGTTGCCCCTTGAAACTATACCCATTTTCCTCTCATGCCCCTCATCCCTTAACTCCTGGTAACCACTCATCTATCCTGCATTCCTAATATTTTGTGATTATAAAAAAAGTGACATAAATGAAATCTTAAGTTTTGTATTGTAACCTTTGGGGATTAGCTGGTTTTTTGTTTTTTTACTCATAATTCCCTGGAGAGTCATCTAAGTATCTGGCTAGTTTGTTCCTTCTTATTGCTAAGTAGTATTCCATGGCTGCACCGTGTACCACAGTTTGTTTAACCAGTAATCCACTAAAGGACCTCTAGACTTATTTCAGTGTTAAGAATATTACAAATAAAGCTGCTATGAATACTTATATACAGTGTGTGTGTGTACTTGTGTGAATGAATGTGCATGTATTGTTCTTTGTCTGGGATTCATGTCTAGGAATGCAATTGCTAGGTCATAGAATCCCATGGACAGAGGGACCTGGCAGGCTACAGTTCATAGGGTCACCCAGAGTCGGACACGACTGAGCAACATTGCATGCACGCACGTCATTGCATATTGAATTTTAAAAGAAACTACCACACTGTTTCCCAGAATGGCTTTACCATTTTACATTCCTATCAAGAATGTGTGAGTGATCCACCTTCTCTACATCCTTGCCAGCATTTGGTGATGTCATTTGTTTTTATTTTAACCATTCTGTTAGCTGTGCAGTGATGTCTCATTGTGGTTTTAACTCGCATTTCCCTAATGAATATTCCTCAATGTTGAACATCTTTCATGTGCCTATTTGACAACTTTATGTGCTCTTCCAAGAGATACTTGTTCATGTCTTTTGCCAGTTTTCTAATTGGATTGTTCTTTTGTTGAATTTTGAAAGTTATTAAGATGCATTCTACACAGTAATCCTTTGGCTGTGTGGTTTTTTAGTTTCTTCTAGTAGCTTAATTTTATCTTAACAGAATCTTTTGTAGAACAAAATATTTTAGCTTTGAAGTAAAATTATGCTTTTGGTATCGAGTCTAACAACTCTTTGCCTAGTCCTAGATCCCAAAGATTTTTCTTCTGTTTTCATTCCTCAAGGTTTTACAGTTTACATTTTACAAATATGTCTGTGAATCATTTTGAATTAATTTTTGTATAAGGTATGAGGTTTAGATCATAGATTTTTACCTAATGTCCAGTTGCTCTTGTGTGATTTGTTGAAAAAGCTCTGTGGCTTTTAAACTATTTCTGCGTGCCAGTGACTCTCGACTTGTATCTGACATCCCTGTGTCTTTGGTGTTTCAAGTATTCTTCGGCTTTGTTGACACCTCCTTGAATGTCTCTTAAACAGGCCTGCAGGACAAAAACTTGAACCCATCTTTTTTTTCAGTCTCCCTTCCCAAGTCTTCCTTATCTCACTTAATGGACCTAGAGTCATTGTTTATATCTCATCTTTTCCTCATTTTCCTTTGTTTCTCCACTTTAAAGGGTTTTCAGATCCAATAGTTTCCAGTTTTGTTGCTACCACCATCAGTTCTCACTTGGATCACTTCAGAGAATTTCAGATCAGACTCCTGCTTTTATCCCCTCATTCATAAAGCTTTTTAGAGTGAATTTTTTTTTCACTTTAAAAGCACAAATTTTATAGTATTTTATATCACAATCCAACAAACAGACACACATATGTTCTGATTATGTTGCTCCTCTGCTTAAACACATCCCATGTCTTCCCACTGCTCCTGCAGGTTGATGTCCTTACCAGATTCCATATACTGTCTGTCATCTTGCCCTTGCTTGCCTCTTCAGTCCTCTTGTTTCCACCCACACTTCAATTCCTGCAAGTCTCAGCTTGTGTGTCACTCGTAGGTATATTATTCCTGACCACCAAATTTAAAATAAGCCTTCTGGGTTTTCCTTCTCAAAGAACTTTGGGACCCCTCCCCTACTTTATTGTTCATTTAACATCTAATCTTTACTATATTGCAGACATCATGAAGGCAAGTCATATCAGTTTTCTTCATTGTATATTCTTGTGTCTGCTTCAGTTTTTAGCATGCATACATACTATTACTATATATGCAGTAAATATTTGTGAACGAATGAACAAGATAAGAAAATACAGTAACTTAGCAGTACAGTTCAATCGCTAAGTCGTGTCTGACTCTCTGACCCCATGGACTGCCCCACACCTGGCTTCCCTGTCCATCACCAACTCCCAGAGCTTGCGCAAACTCATGTCCATCTAGTCGGTGATGCCATACAACCATCTCATCCTCTGTCATCCCCTTCTTCTCCTGCCTTCAATCTTTCCCAGCATCAGGGTCTTTTCAAATGAGTCAGTTCTTTGTGTCAGGTGGCCAATGTATTGGAGTTTCAGCTTCAGCATTAGTCCTTCCAATATTCAGGACTGATTTCCTTTAGGATGGACTGGTTTGATCTCCTTGCAGTCGAAGGGATTCTCAAGAGTCTTCTCCAACACCACAGTTCAAAAGCATCAATTCTTCAGCACTCAGCTCTCTTTATAGTCCAACTCTCACATCCATACATGACTACTGGAAAAACCATAGCTTTGACTAGACGGACCTTTGTTGGCAAAGTAATGTCTCTGCTTTTTAATATGCTTTCTAGGTTGGTCATAACTTTCCTTCCAAGGAGCAAACGTCTATTAATTTCATGGCTGCAGTCACCATCTGCAGTGATTGTGGAGCCCAAGGAAATAAAGTCTGTCACTGTTTCCATTGTTTCCCCATTTATTTGCCATGAAGTGATGAGACCGGATGCCATGATCTTCATTTTTTGAATGTTGAGTTTTAAGCCAGCTTTTTCACTCTCCTCTTTCCATCAAGAGACTCTTTAATTCTTCTTCGCTTTCTGCCATAAGGGTGGTGTCATCTGCATATCTGAGGTTATTGATATTTCCCCCAGCAATCCTGATTTCAGCTTGTGCTTCATCCAGCCCGGCATTTCGCATGATGTACTCTGGATGTAAGTTAAGTAAGCCGGGTGACAATATACAGCCTTGACATGTTCCTTTCCCAGTTTGGAACCAGCCTGTTGTTCCATGTCCAGTTCTAACTGTTGCTTCCTGATCTGCATACAGATTTCTCAGGAGGCAGGTAAGGTGGTATGGTATTCCCATCTAAGATTTTTTTGTTTTAAGTATTTTTGACAGATTGTTGTGATCCACACAGTCAAAGGCTTTGGCCTAGTCAATAAGAAAGAAGTAGATGTTTTTCTGGAACTTTCTTGCTTTTTCGTTGATCCAGCAGATGTTGGCAATTTGATCTCTGGTTCCTCTGCGTTTTCTAAATCCAGCTGGAACATCTGGAAGTTCAGGGCTCATGTACTGTTCAAGTCTGGCTTGGAGAATTTTGAGCATTACTGTGCTAGTGTGTGAGATGAGTGCAATTGTGCAGTAGTTTGAACATTGTTTGGCATTGCCTTTCTTTGGGGTTGGAATGAAAACTGACCTTTTCAGTCCTGTGGCCACTGCTGAGTTTTCCAAATTTGCTGGCTTATTGAGTGCAGCACTTTGACAGGATCATCTTTTAGGATTTGAAATAGCTTAACTGGAATTCCATCACCTCCAGTAGCTTTGTTTGAAGTGATGCTTCCTAAGGCCCACTTGACTTCACATTTTCAGGATGTCTGGCTCCAGGTGAGTGATCACACCATTGTAGTTATTTGGGTCATGAAGATCTTTTTTGTACAGTTTTTCTGTGTTTTCTTGCCACCTCTTCTTAATATCTTCTGCTTTTGTTAGGTCCATACCTTTTCTATCCTTCATTGTGCCCATCTTTGCATAAAATGTTCCTTTGGTATCTCTCATTTTTTGAGGAGATTGTTAATTTTTCTTATTCCGTTGTTTTCCTCCATTTCTTTGCAGTGATCACTGAGGAAGGCGTTCTTATCTCTCCTTGCTATTCTTTGGAACTCTGCATTCAAATGCGTATATCTTTCCTTTGCCTTTAGCTTTATTATAGTAAGTTAGCAAGATGTAGGCAAATACAGTAAATAGGCAGTTTAGGGTAGTATACAATTTCCAATCCACTGGTGTTTTATGAGCTACTTTACTGAGCCATCAAAACTTGGCTGTCTTTCTTGCTTAGTCCAGGGTACAGTGTAGTGAGATTCAGAAAGATTATTTGATGGTAATACAATACATTATTAGAGAGCTCTTTGTAAGCAAATAAAGATGCTTTATTGGCTGATATAATAGGAAGTATTGTTTGTGTCCCAGTCATTCACAGAGAGAATAGTTCTACTTCTATATGACCATGGTTTTTTGTCTGTATTGAGGGAATATTATTTTAAGAATCTGGTTTTAAATGCCAGTACTTTATTGCTCTTTTAGGGCTCTGTTCTTATCCCTGGTCCCCTTCTTTACCTCAACAAAGGGAAAGATCATGACTGTTTTATGTGGACTGATAAACCTGCCTTTTTAAAAAATTTATTTTTAATTGGAGGATAACTGCTTTAGAGTGTTGTATTGGAAGCCTGCCTTTTTTAAGAAAAAAAAAAGTGATCATTATCAAGAATTTGACTTAATATAAAATTTTATTTCTCATCTGTTTTTTGGATTCTTGCAAGAATCAATGTTGCATGATTAATGGTATTTGTTGTCCACTTAAGTACTGGTATCTGTTGTCCCCTCATAGCAATTAAGTTGATCATCCTAGATTGTGGGTGGGGAGGTTAACTGGCAAACATTCTTGCAAGAACCTCCTAGTAAAACAAAAATTTTATAAACTGAATGCCCGAAGAGGGTGAACTTAGGATAGTGTTTGTTATATAACTTTGGCAATTGAAAAATTTTTTAAGTTGAAAATATTACTGTGCCCATATTGATGGCATTTTATCTGTAAATGACCTTTAGATAATTTTTTTTTCTAGTGTCCTTGCATTGTCTCAATATTCTGCAGGAGCTCTTTGTTTGGACCCTAAGAGCAAATAAGAGCTTAGAACACCTACTGATAAAATGATACAATACAGAAGTAGAATTGACTTTTTTTCCATGTGTATATGCTGCTGGTGGTATATATTAAAGAGAAATTTAGTAATTGTATATACCAAGGAAAGTTTATTACACACTATACTTAGCTCACTTTTTGTATAGGTACTAGAACTGTCTTATGTTGAGACATCGAACACTTTTGTAGTTATTATGTGCTTGTAGAAAATGTACTTTCTTCTGATCTACAAGTATGAAAACTTTCCCTTCTCTCCTGACAAGACTCTCCACCCCCAAAATGAAGAGTGGGGTGCTAAAGGGGAAGGTGGTGATTAGATAATTGGTAACTCAGCATTAACTGCATATGTCCTTTTCCTAAAATAAGTTTCTCTTTAGCATTTCTGAAATGTAAGGACCAAGAATGGTGTTAACTCATTAACAGATTACTAGACTTTGAGCGGTTTTGGAGAAATCAAAATCAAATGAGAGCTTGGATCTTGTAATTCTGTTAAATCAGCAAATGCTTATTTAAAGCTGCAAGATTTTTAAATATGCAAGATATACTTTGAGCCCAGTGGGAGATTCAGAGAATTGTAGAAAAATTTCTGAGTTTCAGGAACATAAGAGAATATACACAGTTTATCTTTTATTAAAAAAAAATTACGGTGTATAGTTGATTTACAGAGTTATGTTACTTTCTGCTCTACATTAGAGTGAATCCACTAATACATTTACATGTATCCACTCTTTTTTAAGATTCTGTTCCCATATAGGTCATGACACAGTATTGAGTAGCGTTCCCTGTGCTATACAGTAAATTCTCATTAGTTATCCATTTTATATATAGTAGTGTATATGTCAATACCAATCTCCCCATTTTTTCCTCCCCTACAAAATGTAAAATCTCATGATTCTCCTTCCTGATTTAATTTTTTTGGAGCTTTTTCTTCCTATTAAACTTTTCCTTTGAAAGTTCCCAAAAGTTGGGACAAGGAAGTAAGAGAGATGGTTGCCTGAATTCTCCAGGATAGGGGAGAGTTATTGACTAGTTTCTGTTAGTGAGTAATTCCACTGTAACTATTATTACTAGTGGTCTACAGTAGAAGTTTTTAGATTCCTGACTTCTTTGTTACTTGGTTGAGTCAATACAAGGATGCATTTGCTTAGCCAGAATGCAAAATTTACAGGCTCGAATGGTCTTGGAAAGCTTTATGGGGCAGGAGGAGAAACAGGCATTTGGGAGAGTAGGCAGCAGAGGGAATCTCAGAAAGGAAAGGCATGGGCAGAGTCCCAGAGGACAAACAAAATTTGTGGTGGACACAGTTTTCACGTAGACCTAATCAGTGGTCCTACCTTATGTGCTTTCAAGATTGCCACAGTTTTTCTTTTGTAATTACCATTCCTTTTATTTTTAGGCATGATATTTAATGTGTTTTAAAGTTTAACATTAAAGGAGGAGTTACTTTGTTTGAGAAAATGTCAAAGGCTGAAGAATCTTGATCTAAATAATGATTTCTAAGGGAGATTTCTAATGAAATCCCCCGTAGTTGTTCTTGGTTCAGAGAAGAGTCCTCAGGACTAGAAAGAGAAATAGGGGAGCTCCAGAGAGGCTCCCTGGTCAGAACCATTTGATCTTCACAACAGAATGAAAAATATTTTAACTATAAGTGCAGATGTTCATTATTATAGGTAGGGTAAAGTCATCACTACTGTCAGAGGAAATGTTCTTGGCTATTTAACATGATGGTGGAGAAATCTTAAGATGAGTAGAACAGTTGAAAACCATTTAAGGAAGATTTTCTCCTGCCCCCATTCTCTGGAATGTTTAGGGCTATGTTCTTAGTTTCTGATACCTTAAAAGTTTTCAAGTGTTCCGTTGTTAAGAACCATTATTTAGTTTAAAAAAAAAAAGACATTTAGATGATGACATCAGAATTTTAGAATTACCTATAGTTCTGTAACCCTAAAAACTTATTTTCATTTTTGCATGTTATCTTTTAATCTTTACATGTATGCATACTTTCTTAGCAGTGATACTTTAAAAACTGAAGAAAGAATACCAAGATGTAGAGAATTTTGTATGATTCCTTTTTCTTTTTAAGGTACGTGTTGGGTGGTGGAGCACTGTGCATGGAACTACTCACAAAACAGGTGACTATTTTTCTTATGGTACTCAAGTATTTCAACCTCTTGTAGAGTGTTTTAATTATGTAAATTAGATTCTAAGTGGACAGAGCTCTTTGTAATAGTACCTACTTTAAAATAATTTTTTTTGTGTGTGTGCTAATAGCACCTATTTTAATAATGAAAGCTATTTAAACCAGTAAAATGACACTGTATTTGGTGCTTAATCTATGCTAGGGTGGGCAGTAAGAGTGATGTGTGTTGTAATTTGCTCATTTGTTGCACTTACAACATAGATTTATTTGTTTTGTGAGATTTTGGAAATGGTCCAACTTTACTTTTACTCCTTGACTACAAACTTAACATAAATTTGATACTACTAAGTTGTTATATGCCATTTTCTTAAGCTTTCCTGAGTGAGAATCAGGAGTACCACAGTGTTTTACAGAAGTGTTTTCTTCTTTCTATAGGGCTGGAGCAGTGCCTATTCAATAGAATCAGTCATCATGCAAATCAATGCCACCTTAGTTAAAGGCAAAGCCAGAGTGCAGTTTGGAGCAAATAAGGTACTTTTATTAAGAATGTCACATTAACTATGAGATACATTTCCTATTAGGAAGCTTCTACCTGTTCTTTTAGTCTTTGTTATTTCTACTTTAATTAAATATGTCTGTGGTTTAAAATTTATTATTGGTTTATATATACTAGCGAATAAAAAATTATAGGTAGTTACATGCTTCCCCAAATTGAGATCCCATTGTAATAGTTAATGTGCTAGGCTCTAATCTAAACTTTTTATTTGTATTAACTTTTCATCCTCTTAATAACCTAGAAGTAGGTACTATTATTGTCCTCATTTTGTAGATGAGGAAACTGAAGCACAGAGAAGTTAGGTGACTCATCTAAGATCACAGGTGGAGAGTGAGGATTGGAACCAGATGTTCTGGCCATTAGTCTCTGCTCTTAACCACCATGTTCTGTTCTTTATTCACTTACTGTATCAGAAATATCTTTCATGTCTAATTATAGTTATCTGTGAACACTTAAGACCAAAACGACTCTGAAGTTAGTATATTTTGGAAAAGTCTGTGATGGAAATCATCCCTACCTGACATTTAAAAAAAAATTATGTTCCTAAAATTCCTTGTAAATTTTGTATTAAATACCTATCCAAATAGTACTAAATCTAAGTAAGTATTTCTAACTGTATTGCACGTCAAATCATGAGCTCACTGGAATCTTAACTCACAGAGGAAGCAGAAAATTGATTCTCTAAGGGGACTAAAGTGGTCTCATGTTAATTGTATACACAGTTCTCATCAGTAGCAAATGCCAATACTCTTTAGAAGAAAGGATTTCTGGATTAAGACTATAAGATTCTCAGAGATTAAGATCATTTCAGTTCAATCACTCAGTCATGTCCGACTCTTCATGTCCCCATGGGCTGCAGCATGCCAGGCTTCCCTGTCCATCACCAACTCCTGGAGCTTACTCAAACTCATGTCCATTGAGTCGGTGATGCCATCCAACCATCTCATCCTCTGTCGTCCCCTTCTCCTCCTGCCTTCAATCTTTGCCAGCATCAGGGTCTTTTCCAATGAGTTCTTTGCATCAGGTGGCCAAAGTATTGGAGTTTCAGCTTCAGCATCAGTCCTTCCAATGAATATTCAGGACTGATTTCCTTTAGGATGGACTAGTTGACCTCTTTAGAGCCCAAGGGATTCTCAAGAGTCTTCTCCAACACCACAATTCAAAAGCATCAATTCTTAGGTGCTCAGCTTTCTTTATAGTCCACAACCATACATGACTGCTGGAAAAACCATAGCCTTGAGTAGATGGACCTTTGTTGGCAAAGTAATGTCTCTGCTTTTTAATACGCTGTTTAGGTTGGTCATAGCTTTTCTTCCAAGGAGCAAGTGTCTTTTAATTTCATGGCAGCAGTCATCAGCTGCAGTCATCATCTGCAGTGATTTCGGAGCCCTCAAAAATAAAGTCTGTCCCTGTTTCCATTGTTTCCCCATCTATTTGCCATGAAGTGATGAGACCAGATGCCATGATCTTTGTTTTTTGAATGTTGAGTTTTAAGCCAGCTTTTTCACTTGATAGTGAAAGATGACAAACACCCGTGTAGACAACCTAACATCCAAGAGAACTGGCAGAAACAATGACTAAGAGACACGAGGCACAAAGACTTGAAGTTTTGGAATTAGCAGATATTAAAATTGTGAGAAAATGAATACTTACGTGTAAAATCTAGTGATCAGAGAAAAGAATCTATAGAAATCAAGAATGTTAAAATGAGAAACTGATGAGACATCAGAAGAGAGAATTATTAGAAGAAATAACTCAGAATGTTGCACAGAGGGACCCAGGAATAGATAGTACAGCAGAAGTTAAGAGGTACAGATCAGAATGAGGTCTAAAACGTGTCTTATTTGAATCCCAGGAGGAGAGAATAAAATCATATTAAAAAGTGAGAAATAGAAATCAGAAAGTGAAGTTATGAAAGCAAATCCAAATAAATAAATCATAACAAATATAAATGCACAAAAGTTACCAGTTAGTTTGAATTAAGTGGTCTTTAAGAAGTGTATTTATTTTTATTAAAATTTTTTGAACTATAGTTGATTTACAGTGTTAATTTTTTTCTGTACAGCAAAGTGACTCAGTTATACATTTATGAATATATTCTTTTTAATTTTCTATTATAATTTGTCACAAGAAGTATATTTAACACATGAGGATACAAAGAGATGGAATTTTTTTAAAGGAAGAAGATAATATAAATAGACCAGTATAGGCATACCTTGGAGATATTATGGGTTCAGTTCCAGACTACTTCAGTAAAGCCAGTATCACAATAAAGCAAACCACATGAACTTTTTGGTTTCCTGGTATGTGTAACAGTTACACTGTACTGCAGGCTCCTAAGTGTGCAATAGCATTATGTCTAAAAAACAATGTACATGCTTAATTAAAAAATATTACTAAAAAATGCTAACCATCATCTGAGCCTTGAGCTAGTTGTAGTGGTTAACACCAAAAATCAGTGATCCCAGATCATTGTGACAAACACAGTAGTGAAAAAGTTTGAAGTATTTCAAATTACCAAAATGTGACACAGACACACAAAGTTGGCCCATATTCTTGGGGGAAAATGGAGCCAGTAGACTTGCTTGGTGCAGGGCTGTCACAGATCTTCAAACTGTTAAAAACAGCAACAAAAAAATGTAGTGTCTGCTAGGTGCAGTAAAGTGAGGTGCAGTAAAATGAGGTTTGCCTATATACACTGACAAAAAGGTGATTTAGCTGTAGTGTAAACAGTGTGATTTTGGAACAAAGCATTAGGGACTACTTAATGATAAAAGTCTCATTTAACCAGGAGGATATAATTTTTTACTCTAGGTCATGCTATCATTTCTTGAAAAAAGCAGGGGACAGTGACTAATAACAATAGGCTGTACATTAATTTTCTTATATAATCTTAAGGATATACAGGGATACTAATAAGAGTAGTTTATTTGAATGGAAGAAGGAAGGTAGGTGAGGGGAGGAACTGGGTGGTTGCAGGACAGGTAGGAATGAAAGTTGTCATTTGGAATGTGTTTATACACATTCTTATGCTATGAATTTATTTAAAAAATTTGTGACATAACATAATAGATGTGAACCACTATGGAGAATGCTTGTGATAATTCTCTACAATGGAGAATTGGAAGTTAAGATGTAGGCAAGTTGTACTTACGGGGATAAAATTAATAAAATCAATCCTAAACTTGGTCCCTTAGAAGACATTCTAATCTGTAGAGGTTAACAAAAGACTCCTTTAGTAGTGTGTCTTGGTATCACTTATGGGCATTCTTCAGGTGTTTAACTCAAAATGTTATCCATACATGTAGTCCTTAAAGCCTAATATGTTTCTTTACCTGAAGGCAGTATTTTGTAGTTTCTTTTTTTGATGGAAGTTATGAGGAAGAGTTTTCTGTCAGTGAATATTTATGATTTTATATTTCTAGATACAGAAGTTTTTTTCTTTTTTGAAGTAATAGTTGATTTATAATGTGTTAATTTCTGCTCTACAGCAGTGATTGTTATACATACATATATATACACACACACATATATATATATATACATATATATGTACATGTACATTCTCCTTGCATCCAAACAACATCCTTCAACTTTATTCCTAAAGCCTGTACTTGTGCAGTGGCAGGAGGACTTAGAACATAAACTGTGAATTTTGTAGATCTTTATTAGAAAACAATTTTGATTTTGTTATCCTTCTAAAATAGTTGGGAATAATGAAATTGGGAAATTTATTTTTGAAATGGAAATACTTGGTTTCCTGTGTTCTTTTAAGTACAGTGGTGATGCAAATAATCCATCAATTGTTTGTAATGATTTTCATCTACTTATAGTTTTGATATAAAATGTTTAATTCTCTTTCAGAATCAATATAATCTAGCAAGAGCCCAGCAATCCTATAATTCCATTGTACAGATACATGAGAAGAATGGTATGTTTACTTCAATAAGTGTTTATTGCCATACGTGAAATTTTACATAATGTACTGTTTACTTATTTTATTTTATTCTTCTGTTTTTGCTTTAATTTCTTACAAAGTATGGTTACCAGACTGAAAAAATTTAACTTGACGATACACATACTGTGCTTCATTCAGAATCTTTGTATCCTAAATACTTGGCCTGGGAATCTCTGAGTCAAAGATTTTTGAGTAGATTAATGAATGAATCACTTTACTCATTTGAAATGTGTGGTATTGGGATAGGAACTGAGTTAAAGGCAATTCTAAAGGTGGAGTTCTTGCTGTTAATAATGAGTAAGTGCAGTCAGGATCATGAGCCAGTTGCTGAACCATTTTCAGACCACTTAATGCTTTTTGACAGTTGTGATTTATTCAAGTAAAAAAGTTCTAACTTCAGTCTACACTTAAGAATATTTGAACTGTAAATTTTAGAAAATATCTTTCAAAACTTTATTTGACTTATTTTAAATTTTGTATTCACAAGACATGTTTGGAGTTTTTGTCTGTAATAGTGAGATGACAAAGAAGTAGACTTGGAGTCAAGACCTGTTATCAGGTGCCATTTGTGTCACTCACTAGCTCTGTGGCCCTGCACAACGCCCATTACCTCTCAGCCTTAGTTTTCTCATCTCTAAAATTGGTACGATGTCTGTCTTGCCAAAGGTGAGGAAGGAAATAAGTTGCGTGTGTGTGCAGCACTTAATAACCAAGTGTGCTGATATTCATGGTAGCTGGGGTAGTGGAATGGATGCATTTTTGTGCAGAGGAGGTTAATTGATAGGAAGTAGTTTTTCTTCAAGAGTATCTCCAGTAAAGTGTTCTTTATTTAGTTAGAATGTGATAGCTTGTGACTTAATATTTGTGTTTTGTGTGTGCTCACTTTCATTTAAGTGAAAGAGCAAACTTGTCACTTTTGCAGTGACTGCTTACTTTTGAAAGAATAGTATTCAAAACAGTTTTCAAGCTTCTGAAGAGGGAAATGATAAAATTTGAGGACAAAGCTGGGTTTTCATAATAATATTCATCTCTAGCATGCTAAATTAACAGACCCAAAGATGCCTATATGCTCCTTTATTAAGCACGTGGACACTCCACAAATCTTGGTATATTTATACTGTTGGAAGGGCAGCTTTGTACCAAACAATACTTTGTCTCAGTCTAATTTGCCTTTTTAGAGAGAGCTTATCTTTTTGTTGAGCATAGAAACATGTTTTTCTTATCTCTATTTTTTGTTAAATTAGACATTATAGTCAGCATTCAAAAATGCTTATGGAAAGCACTGTATTTGAGAAAGTGTGGGTGTGTATATAATTAGCTATGATGAAAGAGCAATAGATTCAGATTCAGGAGATGGATTCTAGTTAACCTGCTGGTGCTAAATCTGATCTTGGGCTTAATCACTTAATCAGGGCACCTGCTGAGATGACACCCTTACTGGTAAAATGGCATCACTGCACTGATGACAGTCCAAGTTCCTCGTACTCTAAAATACCAGGATTTCATTTGGGGGACAGTTATTTTTAGTTCAGTTTCCTATATAAAACTTAGCTTGTTGTCTAATATTCCACACTTTTCTCTTTAGGTAGAAATGCCATTAATACAGAGATCTTACCTTGAAAATTCAAGTACAATTTATTCATAGAAAATAACTATATTGTGAATATATCAGAATGTTGTGTTACCAACCCAAGTATAAGCTTAATTTTTACAAATAGGTTTAAATAGGGAAATTACGGGTAGAGAAAATTATGGGTAGAGAAAGTATCTAACCTTGCTAAAATGCCACTTCTCCTAGTTGGTTTAAGAATTAAAATATGTTAACTTTTTTTACCCATTCTTTTTCAGGCTGGTACACCCCTCCAAAGGAAGATGGCTAAATGTGTTGACTTTTGTATGCTTGGACCAGTGTTGCTTTAAAGAAAATCTTTCCAACATGCAGACACAAGCTTTGAGTGCCCCTATAACAGCAGTACCGAAGATGTTAGCTAATAGATATTTTAGTGGATAATCTGTCAGCTGATCCAGTATAAGTTACAGCCTTTCCATTTTTCTCATTTTAGGTATCTTGGACTGAGCAGTGGGGCCTTTACTGTATTTTTTCTGATAAATACACATACTGGCCACTCCTTATCATCTCTTTCTTGAAAGGTGTAATGTCTTAAGCAGACAAGTCAGCATCAGGTTACTGAAGTTATGAATTGAGGGCAAATTTCCCATTTTTGAGCTCGTGTGTTACGAGGATTTGCAATATATTGTTCCATTTAAAGCCAATAAAGTTTAATCAATGTTTAATATTGGTTTAGAAAATTTAAGGTGTTCTGAATCACAGTAGCTTTTTCAGGTTAAAACTATTTTATGATATTGCCAAAATAATGACAGGAAATGTATTGTTAAACTGTTAAACTTTTTTTTTTTTTTTTTTATGGCTATGAAGATCTAAACTATCTCCCGAAGATTTGCTCTTAATTGAGTTGAACTTTAAGCAAGGCTGTGTCAATTCAGCTTGTATGTAGTAATTTCCACTGGGGCATCAGAGTCTTGCTGAGCTGAATCTGTTTCTTGTTGGTTCAGTATTTCTTATGAAGAAGAGCTTGAAGTTATAGAGCTTGAATTATTTAAAATACTAAGTCATTCTACGTTTCATTTTATTAACGGGATGTTGCAATCAGTTGTAAACTAATAAACTTATAAAGTGATTGGCACAAAGACTCCTTGAACAAAACTGCACAGTTAAGTACAAAAAATGTCTAATTTGGAGACTTAAATTTTTTCTATAGTCATAATAATGGCTTTTACATTGAAAGACTAATAGGAATTCTACATATATTAATTCTTTTATAAAATCTAGACTCAAATCAGTGTACTCTCCATTTTATTGCCTTACCTGAATTAGTCCTATTGGGTTGATAATAGATTTTTTTTTTAATATACCCAAATTTGATTTAAAAGTAAACTCTAGTTATTAAGCACTTTTAAAAAGAAACCCAGAAGCACATTTTTTTCTGCACAAACCAGTTACAAAGTTCAAAAGTGTTTCTTATGCTTTAAGACTCAGTTTTTAACTTTGTAAACCACATCTGAAAGACCTGGCACTTCTACATTATTGTGTTTAATTTCTTTCTCTTTTTTTTCCTCCTTTTTTTTTTTCCCCCTGTTTTGGTTAAGAGGATAGTAGAAGATTTTCTAGCATTCTTGTTCACTTGGTTAATTTGTATACAATTCCGATTGCCAGTTGCTCAGATAACAAGTGACAAGGCAGAATTCTTTAAAGCATTAAAGTTCCTTAAACCTAAGGCTAAATCTTGAATACATTATTGAATTCTTTAATATCCTGATGGCTAGCAGATTGACAGCTGCACATTTGGCATGCTTTGGTTTTTGGTTTTGGGGGGTTTTTTGGACTTTATTTTTCATTGCAGATTTATTTGGCAATGTACAGTAAATTTTGTAAACTTGCATCAAGTTTATGAATAAAGAATCATTTAAAATATAACTTTCGCTTTCCTTTTGTAACAGATACTCTTTGTTTTGATTTTCTATAGGCTCTGTTGGGTTTCTGGAATAGGATCATATATGGTGGGATGGGGTGAGGAGAGATTTGAGGCAGATTGATTTCACAAGAGAAAGCTGGAGAACCCAGAATTGGTGTGTATAGACTTGGCATACTCAGGGTTTCCTCAACCTCTTCCCTTGCCCACACTGATTCTTTAATATAAATTCAAGCGCTACTTTCTTCATCGCTTTCCTAATTCCCCAAGTTACAGTAATCTGTTCCCTGTTCAGTGTCCCCATAGCCTTTTTACACAGTTGTCAATTTCTCATATACAAGAAGTACAGAGGTAGGAAAACTCGAGGCATAGTACCTCTGTTTCTTTGAGATCTTTCTGTGTTGGTTTCATCTTTGGATAGACTTGAATGTGCAGCCACCTTAATTCATCCAGAGGTAGATAATGGCCCTGTGGTCTAGTGTCTCCTTAGGAAGTGAGAAGGTCTTTAGAGGTCCCCCTACCCCCGCCCCCCCAGAAAAACACAACTTTTTCTTGGCCTAGAACTAGAGCATTTGTCTACCCCTAAATTAATGGCTGACCAAAAAAATGAAACTATCATGATTAGTTTGGACTAGTGGTTTTCAAGGTATAATTTGTTGGAGAACTCTGGAGACTGCTGAGACCCTTTTAGGAGGTTTTTAACGTCAAAGCAACACTAAACCATTATTTGATATTTTCACTCTCATTCTCTCACAAGTGTACAGTGGAGTTTTCCATAGGCCACATGATGTGACAGACATGATATTGAACAGACTGAATTCAGAAGCAGATCCAGCTGTCTTCTACTAAGCCAGAAGTTAGAGGTTTATAAGCTGTAAAGATGCTACTGTATGCAATATTGGGGAGTAGGGTGGAGATCTGGTAAGGTTATTTTTTCTTAAGTTACTCTGTGTGATGAACTATTTTAAGTGAATTAGTATGATAAATATAGTTATAACCCAGGTAAAGAAGTTCTTTGGCCTTGTCAGTTATTTAAGAATGTGAAGCAGTCTTGAAGTCAAAATGTTTGAGACCTGCTTTTTTTAGACTTAACCACATTTACCAGTCAAGAGCTGGGCACCAGATCAGGGCCTTGTTAGCAAAGGAAGCTACAGGAGGAGTGGGTGTTCCCTGGGGAGACAGCAGTATCTGCTGTGCTTACATTTTTCTGTCTGTGGTTCTCAACTTGAACTTGTATCAGGGGTAAGTTTAAATCACAGTAAAGCTAAAATTCTAACTGCTGGGCCCCAGCCCACATAGTAAGCCTGGGGTGGGGACGGAGAACGCGCCAAGCTGAGTATTTCCCAGGTGAATCTGATGCTATAGGCGGGGAACTAGTGCTGTTTGGGGCGTGCTTTCACAGCAGTGGTAGATACTCTCTAAGCCGATTTACAGGTTCAGAACTTGAGGGCTACACGATGTTGAATAAAGGTATTGATTTTCACACTTTTAAAAGCATATACTATCTGCTCAAAAATCAGACTCATGCTCTTGTTAACTGACTGTAAAAAAAAAATTGGGACTGTAAAGACCGATACAACACTCTCTAGTCTGACTCCCAAGAATTCATGAAATACGTGAATTCATGAAATTCATGAATACTTGGAAATACGCCTACAAGTGCAGTGAGCGGCACAGAATGAGGTGGATCTGGTTGGACTGCGTGATGCCTCCGGTTAAGTCCCAGGAGAATTACAGGACGCGTGACTGTGTGCGCTCTGCTTAGCCGCTCAGCCCTGTCCGACTCTGCTACCCCATGGCCTATTAAGTCCACCAAGCTCCCCTCCCAAACACCTGCCTGCCATCCAAGGCCAGCGCCGGAAACGTATTAGCCTGCAGTCACTTGGACTTCCCCGCAGCGGTTCCGCCTCCCCGTATCGGCCGGAAGTGGAGCGCGCGCCTGCTCAGTGCGCCGAGGGCCCTGTCTAAGCCGCTCCCTCCGAGCCGCCGTACTGTTTCCCGGTGGGGTTGGTGAGGCATGGAGCGGGTGGGCGGCGGTGGCGATTGCTGCGGCTCCTCCTCCGCAGATCCGCGAAGCACCTTCGTGCTGAGTAACCTAGCGGAGGTGGTGGAGCGTGTCTTCACCTTCCTGCCCGCTAAGGCGTTGCTGCGGGTGGCCGGGTGAGGGCAGAGGAGGCGGGAAGCTGACCTCGGGGCTTGCCTCGGGCTTGCTGGGCTGGCGGGTGGGCGGATACCGTCGGGACCCAGGGCTGACCCCGGCTCCGGAACCCCTGTCCCCTGGTGGCGCTCCCATACCCCAGCATTACCTGCTGTAGTGCTCCCGGGGACCCTTCCCAGAGGAGCCAGTTTCCCCCTAAGGTTTTCTCCGCCCCCAGCTCTGCCTCCGAACCGGTGCCAGACGTCTGGCCGTCCCAGGGACTCGGGATCCCTTAGCAATCTCCTGCTGTTGAGGTTATGTGTGGTGGGGAGCGGAGGGAGGTCTGTAAAGAGCTGCGGGAGAAAGAGAAGTGAACGTCCGTTTACAGTCCTTTGTGCGTGTGCGTCTCCAGCGTGTGCCGCTTATGGAGGGAGTGTGTGCGCAGAGTGTTGCGGACCCATCGGAATGTGACCTGGATCTCCGCGCTCTCGGCGGATCCCTGCCATCTGGCGCAGCATTGCCTGGTCCGCGTGGTAGCCGAAGAGCTTGAGGCAAGTAAGGGGTGTCGCGTACAGTCCTTTGCAAGATTGGTGGATCAGTCGTTGAGAACTAAATATTTTAAAACAATTCGTATATGGCCTGACTTCCCTGGTGGCTCAGAGGGTAAGTAGACCGCCTACAATGAGGGAGACCTGGGTTCGATCCCTGGGTTGGGAAGATCCCTTCGAGGAGGAAATGGCAACTGCTCACTCCACTTCTTACCTGGAGAATCCCATGGATAGACTGGCGGCCTACAGTCTACGGGGTCGCAAGAGTCGGACACGACTGAAGCGACTTAGCTTGCACACAGGCATTGTAAGGATGTGCCATGACACATCTTTGACAATTCTTCACCTGTTGGGCGTTTTCAGTTCAGTTCTGTTGCTCAGTCATG
Organism: Dama dama; assembly: GCF_033118175.1. Classification (NCBI taxonomy): domain Eukaryota; kingdom Metazoa; phylum Chordata; class Mammalia; order Artiodactyla; family Cervidae; genus Dama; species Dama dama. The sequence continues at coordinate 39,502,252 of NC_083693.1, forward strand.
TCCGACTTTTTGCGATCCCGTGGACTGCAACACTCCAGGCCTCCCTGTCCATCACCAGCTCCCGGAGCTTGCTCAAACTCATGTCCGTTGAGTCGGCGATGCCAACCAACCATCTCATCCTCTGTCACCCCCTTTTCCTCCCACCTTCAATCTTTCCCAGCATCAGGGTCTTTTCCAGTGACTCAGTTCTTCGCATCAGGTGGCCAAAGTAATTGGAGTTTCAGCTTCAGCATTAGTCCTTCCAATATTCAGGACTCATTTCCTTCAGGATTGACTGGTTTGATCTCCTTGGAGTCCAAGGGATTCTCAAGAGTCTTCTCCAACACCACAGTTCAAAAGCATCAATTCTTAAGCTCTCAGCTTCCTTTATAGTCCAACTCTTACATCCATACATGACCACTGGAAAAACCATAGCTTTCACTAGACAGACCTTTGTTTTTTGCAACCTTTTGCAACCTTTGTTGCAGAGTAATGTCTCTGCTTTTTAATATGCTGTCTAGGTTGGTCATAGCTTTTCTTCCAAGGAGCAAGTGTCTTTTAATTTCATGGCTGCAGTCACCATCTGCAGTGATCTTGGAGTCCAAAAAAATGAAGTCTGTCACTGTTTCCATTGTTTCCCCCATCTGTTTGCCATGAAGTGATGGGACCAGATGCCATGATCTTGGTTTCCTGAGTGTTGAGTTTTAAACCAACTTTTTCACTCTCCTCTTTCAGTTTCATCAAGAGGCTCTTTAATTCTTCTTCACTTTCTTTCATAAGTGTGGTGTCATCTGCATATCTGAGGTTATTGATATTTCTCCTGTCAATCTTGATTCCAGCTTGTGCTTAACCCAGCCAAGCATTTCTCATGATACACTCGGCATGTAAGTTAAATAAGCAGGGTGACAATATAACAGCCTTGATGTACTCCTTTCCCAATTTGGAACCTTGTCTGGTCTAACTGTTGCTTCCTGACGTGCATACAGATTTCTCAGGAGGCAGGTCAGGTGGTCTGGTATTCCCATCTCTTTAAGTATTTTCTACAGTTTGTTGTCATCAACACAGTCAAAGGCTTTGGCATAGTCAGTAAAGCAGGAGTAGATGTTTTTCTGGAACTCTCTTGCTTTTTCGATGATCCAGTGGATGTTGGCAATTTGATCTCTGATTCCTCTGCCTTTTCTAAATCTAGCTTGAACATCTGGAAGTTCACGGTTCACATACTGTTGAAGCCTGGCTTGGAGAATTTTGAGCATTACTTTACTCGCATGTGAGATGAGTGCAATTGTGCAGTAGTTTGAGCATTCTTTGGCATTGCCTTTCTTTGGGCTTGGAATGAAAACTGACCTTTTCCAGTCCTGTGGCCATTGCTGGGTTTTCCAAATTTGCTGGCATATTGAGTGCAGCACTTTCACAGCATCATCTTTTAGGATTGGGTATTTTATGTATCCAGATTTTCACTATTATGAAAATGCTATTTAGAACCTTCCTATTACCTGCTTCCCTTGTCACATGGTTTTGCAGGGATGGGTTCTGAAGGGTCTCTATTGCTTATTGTCACATGAAAATGCCAATAGCTAATACTTAAACCCAAATATTTCGACCCCCAGTCCTATTTAAAATTATACATTTAATATAAGTTATTAAAAGCAAAAATGGAAAATAGAAAAGAAATAAGCCAAAATGCTAGCAAAAGTTTCTTTTGGGGGTAGAAGTGTGTGTGTGTGTGTGTGTGTGTGTGTGTGTGGTGGTGGTATTTATAAAAACTTTTCTATTTTTCTTTTCTTCAAGTTTTTACCACTGCAGGTATTGTTTCTATTTAACTTTAAAAGTTTATGATTTGTAATGGCTGTTAAAGCTAGGCAGACTTAGTTGTGAACCCAGCTTTGGCACATATACATGTTTATATATATTTATATATACATATATATATAAAATAGCTGTGTGACTTTGAAAATGTTACATAAACTCTCTGAGCCTGTAAAGTGAAAACAAAATGATACTATTTACACTCTTACAGAATTGTTGTAAGAATTAAATAATGAAAAGGTAACACATGTAGGTTTACCTTCAGTACCAGGAATATAATATTTTTAATAATTGAAATTATTATTCTTTATTAATATCATTACTGAAATTCATCTACTAATACCCTTAAAGATATTTATACATTGTAGAATACTAGTGTGGAGACAAAAATGTAATCTTATCTAAATCATTCATGCTGGGGTTTTTTTGTGTTTGCCAAATTATCTAGTAGACATGATACCTTACAGCCATAAAGAAAGTTGATTTAGCTTTTTAACTATAAATATTTTAAAATCCACTGAAATTTTTATAAAACATTTTGTCATTTGGAATTGTTTTTAAATGAGGTTCTAGTTGTCTTCTGTTGTGCTTTGGGAACATTTCATGTTGAGGATTGCCATTGTTACTTCTTTAGTGAGACTTGGGAATGAAAATTGAGCAGTTGCTTCTCAGGGTGTACCAGAATCGGGTCTAGACTTCCAGACTTTAAGAATAAGAAATGCAGGGCCTAAGCACCAAGGGTTATTCTGCTGATTTATGGCAGAGTCTCACCTAAATCTCACATCTCTTGAGTTCTCTCCCCTGTACTCACTATAGTGGGCATCACAAACTCAGATGACTCCAGAGTTAGTCAGGTGGGTTACTAACTCAGGTGGGTTGGGCGACTCGGTGTAACATCCTGGAGAGTGGTAGGGTGAGGCAGACCAGGTCGCACTTGCTTCTCCTTGGCCTTTGTCAGGGAGAATGGTGTCTAATAAGTATTGCCAGAGTGTCTACTTTTTCAAAAGAAATCTACATTTTATGTAAATATTCTGTGGGAGTTTTAAATGTTGGCAACTAAAATACATTTGTATTTGTGTGTCTGGTTTTGTTCATGAAATTATTTAAGTTTTAAGTATAATTGATTTACACTACGATTTACACTGTTAGTTTCAGATGCACAACATAGTGATACAGTATTTCTGTACGCTACAAAATGATCATTATATGTTTAGCTATCACCTGTTACCATGCAAAGTTATAATACCGGTCATATTCCCCATACTGTACATTTCAACCCCAGGACTCATTTATTTTGTAACAGGGAGGTTGTACCTCTTAATCTCCCTTACCTGTTTTACTCATCTCCCAACTTCTCTCTCCAGTGACAACTGCCTCTTTATTCTCTGTGTCTATGACTCTTTCTGATTTGTTGTTTGTTCATTTGTTTTGTTTTTTTAGATTCCACACATAAGTGAAATCATATATTTGCCTTTCTCTGTCTGACTTATTTTACTTAGCCTTATGTCCTCTCGGTCCATCCATGTCATCACAAACAGCAAGATTACATATATATATATATTTTAATGACTAAATAATATTCCATCATGTAAGTAATGTTGTTTGTTGTTGTTCAGTCACTAACATGTGTCTGACTCTTTGTGACCCCGTTGACTACTGCACACCAGGCTCCCCTGCCCTTCACTGTCTCCTGGTGTTTGCTCAGATGCATGTCCATTGAGTCGGTGATACTGTCTAACCAACTCATCCTCTGCTGCTCCCTTCTTTTGCCTTTAGTCTTTCCCAGCATCAGGATCTTTTCTGGTGAATAGGCTCTGCACATCAGGTGACCAAAGTGTTGTAGATTCAACTTCAGCAGCAGTCCTTCCAGTGAATCTTCAGGGTTAATTTCCTTTAGGATTGATTGGTTTGATCTCTGCAGTGCAAGGAACTTGGACTTCTCCAGCACCACAATTGGAAACCATCAATTTTTCTGCACCCAGCCTTTCTTATGGTCCAATCCTCACATCCATACATGACTACCCGAAAAACCATAGCTTTGACTATACAGATCTTTGTTGGCAAAGTGGTATCTCTGCTTTTTAATATGCTGTCTAGGTACAAGTGTACCACATTTTTATCCATTCATGTATTTGTGAGCACTTAGGTTGCTTCCATATCTTGGCTATTGTAAATAATGCTGCAGTGCATGTATCTTATCAAACTAGTATTTTTTTTTTTTTTCTCCTTCAGAAAAATACCCAGAGGTGGAATTGCTGGTCATATGATAGTTCTGATTTTAGCCTCTAAAATTTGTATGGAAACACAAAAGACCCTGAATAGCCAAAACAACCTTGAGAAAAAAGAGCAAGGGTGGAGATATCATGTTCCATGATTTCAAACTATATTACAGTAATCAAAATAAATTTTAGGATTATTTGTTGTGGTTTTGTGAAAATGCCATTGATATTTTAGTAGGGATTGCATTGAACGTGTAGATTACATTGGGGTACATAGTTGTTTTCACAATATTCTTCCAGTTGATGACCACAGTATATTGTTCCATTTGTGTCACCTTCAGTTTCTTTCATCAGTGTCTTAAGATTTCCTGAGTGTAGGTCCTTTATCTCTTGGTTATTTTATTCCTAATTTTTGTTTTTTTTTTTTTTAATGTAGATGGGATTATCTTCTTTCTTTCTCTTTCTGATAGTTCATTGTTAGTGTATAGAAACACAACAACAACAAAAAAACAAACACAACAAATTTCTATATATTAATTTTGGATCCTGCAACTTTACTGAATTCATTTAATAACTGTAATAGTTTTTTGGTAGTGTCTTTAGGGTTTTCTATATGAAGTATTGTGTTATCTGCAGTGACAGTTTTACTTCTTCCTTTCAAATTTGTATCCTTTTGTTTCTTTTTCTTGTCTGATTACCATGGCTAGAATTTGCAACACTATGTTGAGAGTAAGTGGCAAGAGTGGGCATCTTTGTCTTTTTCCTTATCTTATGAAATGTTTTCTTTCAGCTTTGCACTATTGAGTGTGATTTTAGCTGTGATTTTTGTCCTATATGATCTTTATTATGTAGATGTGTGTTCTATCTCCAGTTTGTGCAGTTATTTTCATAAATAGATACTGAATATTGTCAAAACTTTTTCCTCATTTATTGAGATGATTAGGTATTTATTCTTCATTTTGTTAATGTGGTGTATTCCATGGACTGATTTGCATATATTGAAGTATCCTTGCATCCCTGGGATAAATTCCACTTGATCATGTGCATGACTCTTTTATTAAAGTATTATTGAATTTGATGTGCTGATTTTTTTTAAAGGAGTTTTGAATCTTTGTTCATCAGAGATACTGGCTTGTAATTTTCCTTTTTTGTGGTGTCTTTATCTGGTTTTGGTACAGAGTATATGTCATAAGAATGAGTTTGGAAGCAGTTCTTCCTCTTCATTTTTAGGGAATAATTTGTGTAGGATATGTGTTAACTCTAAATGATTGGTATAGAATTCACCCGTGAAGCTCTATGGTCCTGAACTTTTGTCTGTTGGGAGTTTTAAAATTACTGATTCAGTTTCATTGTCAGTAATTGGTTTGTTCATATTTTCTGTTTCTTTCTGATTCACTCTTGGGAGACTGTATGTTGTTAGAAGTTTATCCCTTTCTTCTAGGTGTTTATCTTGTTGGTGTATAATTGTTCATAGTAATCTCTTTGAATCTTTTGTATTTCTCTGGTATCAGTTGTAATATCTCCTTGTTCGTTTTGTTTTATTGATTTGGGCTCTTTTGCTTGATGAGTCTGGCTAAAGGTTTTGTAAGTTTTATCTTTTCACAGAACCAGCTCTTAGTTTCTTTGACCTTTTTTTACTGTTTTACTGTCTTTATTTCATTTATTTCTGCTCTGAGCTTAATGATTTCTTCTACTAACTTTGGGTTTTTTTTGTGTTCTTTTTCTAGTTCATTTAGGAGTTGTATTGGGTTTTTAAATTGTGATTTTTCTTGTATTCTGAGGTAGGCTTGCATTGCTATACACTTATCTCTTAGAATCATTTTTGCTGCATTCCATAGGTTTTGGGCTGTGTTTACATTTTCTTTTGTCACCAGGTTTTTGATTTCTTCAGTTGCCCATTGGTTACTTCGTTGCATATGGTTTGGCCTACCAGTGCTTTGTTGTTTTTTTTTTTTGTGTGTGTGGTTAATTTCTAGTCTCATAGTGTTGTGGTCAGAAAAGATTCTTGATATGATTTCTGACTTCTTAAATTTATTGAGACTTGTTCTGTGGCCTAGCATTTTATCCATCCTTGAGAAAGTTCCATGTACACTTGAAAATAATGTGTATTCTGCTGGTTTTGGATGGACTGTTCTATATGTTATATCTATTGAGTCTGTGTGTCCTAATGTATTGTTCAAGGCCAGTGTTTGCTGTTGATTTTCTCTCTGGATAATCTGTTAATTGATATAAGTGGGGTGTTAAAGTTCCCCACTACTATTGTGTTACTGGCACTTTCTCCCTTTGTTTCTGTTTTCTTTATGTATTTAGGTGTTCTCTTTTTGGGTGCATATATATTTACAACTGTCATATCTTGTTGGGTCAAACTTTTTATCAAAGTAGTGCTACCTATCTTGCTTTTCATATTCATTTCCATGGAACACTTTTTTTTCCATCCCCTTACTATCTGTGTGTGTCTTTAGATCTGAAGTGAGTTTCTTGTAGACAGCATATATATGGGTCTTATTTTTTTTACCCATTCGGCCAGTCTGTGTCTTTTGATTGGAGCATTTAGTTCATTTACATTGAAAGTAATAACAGATTAAGTATGTACTTGTTCCTGTTTACTGTTTTCTGATTGTTTTTTAATTCTTTTTTTCCTTCTTTTGCTTGCTTCCCTTGTGATTTCATGACTATCTTTAGTGTTAAGTTTGGATTCCTTTGTTCTCTCTGTGTGTGTGATTATTTTAAGGTGGTGATTCTTAAGTTTGAACACATTCAAACAAACCTGCATCCACCCCCACGCTTTCTTGTTTTTGACATCATATTTGCCTTTTTTTGGTTTCTGTATCCCTTAACAACTTTTTGTGGATATTGATGATTTTACTATACTTTTGTCTTTTAACTTTCCTCCTAGATTTTTATATTTCCAGGTGAGGTGTTTTTCTTTTCTGTTTAGAGAAGTTTCTTAAATATTTTTTGTAAAGTCTACTTAGAGGTGCTGAACTCAGGTTTTGCTTGTCGGTGAAACTCTTTATTGCTCTTTCAAATCTGAATGATAGCCTTGCCGAATAGACTATTCCTGATTGTGGGTTTTTTCCTTTCATCACATTGAACATATTTTGCTGCTTCCTTCTGCCCTGCAAAATTTTTGCTGAAAAGTCAACTGACAGTGTTATGGGAGTTCCCTTGTACATAACTAGTTGTTTTTCTCTTGCTGCTTTTAAGAGTCTTGCTTTATCTTTAAGTTTTGCCATTTGAATTATAGTGTGCCTTGGTATGGACTTCTCTGAGTTCTTCTTGTTTGGGATCTGTGCTTTCTGGATCTGGATATTCCTTTCCCAGGTTAAGGAAGTTTTTAGCTATTATTCTTCTAGTAACTTCTCTTGTCACCTTCTCTCTCCTCAACTTCTGGGATTCCTATAATATGAATGTTAGTACTCTTGATGTTAACGCAGAGATTTTTTAAACTACTATTATTTAAGATTTTTTTCTTTTTCTTTTCAGCTTGAGTTGTTTCTGTTACTTTTTCACTTCACTCATCCATTTCTCTGTATCGTCTGATCAACTGTTGATTCCTTCTAGTGTAGCTAAATTTATCTCAGCTGCTGTATTTCTCAGATCTGGTTCTTTATAACTCACTGTTAAGCTTCTCACTGTGTTCATTCTTTTCCTGAGTTCATTGAGCATCTTTACGATCACTGCCTCAAACTCCATCAGGTAGATTGCTTATCTCATTTCACTTAGTTCTCCCTCTGGGATTTTGTTTTGTTCCTTCATCTGGAACATACTCCTCTGTCATTTTTCCTGATTTTCTGTTTTTATTTCTTTATAAATCAGGTAGGTCAGTTATGCTTCCTGATCTTGGAGAAGCAGGAGATGTCCTAGGGGGTCCAAGAGCACAGTTCTCCCTGATCACCAGAGCTGTGTCCTTTAGGAGTACCCCTAATGTGGGCTGCAAGGGCTCATCTCTTGTGGCAGAGCTGACTGCTGTGGGTGTCCTGGTAGGCAGGGCTGGCCCCCAAGCCCCGCTGGCTGCCAGGAGCTCATGTGGAGGCTGCCAGCTGCTGGCGGGTGGGGGTTGGGGTCCAGTGAAGTTGGCTTTGTGGCCGAGGGAGGACCAGGGCTGGTAGGTAGGTAAGCCCATGGCACTAATAGGCTAGAGGAAGAACTCCACAGAGGTGCTAGTGGCATCAGGGTCCTCCTGGTAGAACAAGCTCCCCAGAATGGCTGCTGCTGGCATCTCTGTCCCTAGAGGGGGGTCCCAGTTGCCTCTTGCTTTTCCAGGAGGCTCTCCAAGATCTGACCGAGGCTCCTTTCAAATTACTGCCTCTGAGCTTGGACTCAGCATATGGGATTTTGTGTGCACCCTTTCTGAATAGAGTCTCTGCTTCCTCCAGCCCTCTGGCTCTTCTGTCCACAAGCCCTCCTGGCCTTCAAAGCCAGATGTTCTGGCGCCTCATCTTCCTGGTTGTAGGACCGATGGGCTGGGGGTCCAATGTGGGGCTCAGATCCCTTACTCCTTGGGGACAGCCTCTGCAGTTGTGATTAGCCTCACATTTCTAGGTTGCCTGTTCAGGGTGTGGTCTACGCTATACTGTATCTCCACTTTCCCCCTTCTGCCTTCTCATGGTGATTCCTGCTGTATGTCTTCAGTGGTGGAAATTTTTTTCCATTAGTCTTGAGGTTGTTCCCATCAGCAGTTTCTCTGTAAATAATTGTAAATTTGGAGTGTCTGCAGTAGGATGTGGGCTGAAGGTCTTATTACTGTTATCTTGCCCCCTCCTCCCTAAATTATATTCCTTGAAGATGCCTTGTGGACCATGGAAACTATATCCATAGTTTATTATTCAGCCCTGAGGCCACTACAGGGTCATCATTGTCTCAGTATCTTTCATGAGTTTGTCTATATGGAATCTACTCCAAAACAACTTAACTTTCCCAGATTACCATTTCTTTTTCATTTAACTCCTATTGAGGCTTCACTGAATGCTATCTTCTTCCTTCTATTTTGATAGTAAAAATCTTTGAAAGTAACCAGCTTAGGAGGAAAACTATGTACACCTTTTTCATTTAGTTGAGCTGCTTTGCCACTTGTCTGCTATATGTATTTTGGTGGAAAATATGAGTCTGAATAAGCCAAGGTTGTAAGGGCTTACAGCTGTCCCTTGTAAGAGGTAAGGCACAAGTAAGAATGACTGGGATGTCAGGGATGTCATATATGAGGTCAGATGTCCTTAGGAAGTCTAGGAAAAGGTTTTATGAAGAGTGTGGCACTTAGCTCTTTCTAAGGAGAAACAATCTTCAGCAAAAGGAAGAAAGCTGCAGAAGAATAAATACAGAAGTGAGCTTGTCCAGATAATGGTGAGAGATAGATTCCTGTAGGAAACTAGTTAGCAAGCCAGAAATGAAGGCCTGGATTATTTAATTTGGCAAAGAAAAGAGGAGTGATACAAGTCTGTATACCTTTTCTCTGTTGCTGAGATGTTTCCATTGCTGTGATACCTGTTCATATAAAGCCAGTGGGATCTTTTGCTGGTGTGTAATGTTTTTGTCTAAGAGCTTAAATTATTGTGAAAATGAACTTCTTCAGTCAGGCTGGAATGAATGTGACCTGAAGAAATAATATATGTTCAACAAATGAATGAACTGAAAATGAAAGAGCATAAGTGAAAAATGAATGAGTAGATGGACTCAGAACACCTGAAGAAAGGTAGGGCCACAGCAGTTCGGGTCAGGGCAGAACTTTAGGGCTCCACAAAAGCATTTGTAGATTTGTGTGATCAAATTCTGTTTTGTTTTCTTTTTTCTTTGCAGAATGTCCATATATTACCACAGACAGTTCTTTACATGGCTGATTCAGAAAATTTCATTAATCTGGAGGAGTGTCGTGGCCATAAGAGAGGTGAGTATCAAAGGAAAAAGTTTTGGATTCTTTTGCTTCCTTATGTACCTCTGTTTGGAGATAAGTGCTGTTTTCATCCTGAGAGTTACTGACTTTCTGAGGCTGTGCGCCTGCTCCCTGAAGAATGCCTGAATATAGTGTCTTTGAACTTTTGAGGAACCGTTTGCTTCAGAGATTGCAAACCTTGCAATCTCAAGATTCAGAGATTCTATCCAGAGATTGTAAACCTTGTGGTACAGTTGACACAAGTTCTTTGGAAAGGTGTTTTCTCATTTTGAAATACTTGCATGTGCAGGCATTTGTCTTTTACTATTAAAACAGAATGTTTGTCTTTGGCTATTCAAGCCCTTTATTCTGTTGGATGACTATTTGCCAAAGTTCTCTGTCAGTACTGTGCATTCTTCTTGGCTTGCTAAGGGAAGAAGCAGACCATGTCCCATGATGGGCACACTGGCCCCCAGAGTTACGACTTAGTGGATTATCATTGTGTGACTTGATTCCAGATGACTCTGCTGTAGAAAAGTCATGATTTCGTATCAGCTTAACAGAAAGAATAGTAAATCTGAAATTCAGCTGCTACTGCTGATGTCATTGAGGCAAAAGCAGTGTGTGAACAAGTGGAAAAGGGGCAAACTGGCAATGCTGAAGGTCAAATTTAGAATATAACATATAAAACAGGGACTCATAACAACAACAAAATACTACTTTTGTTTTCAGTCAAAGCTTTTAGATGTCCTTGTAATGTGTTCTAGTGTAAAGTGACTTAAACTTTATTTAATATTTGCTTTTATTTTCCTCATCAAATTTGACCTTAAATGGATGACCTGGATAATCTTCTTCTATATTATTGCAGCCAGGAAAAGAACTACTATGGAAGCAGCGTTTGCCCTTGAGAAGCTCTTCCCAAAACAATGCCAAGTCCTTGGGATTGTGACCCCAGGAATTGTAGGTGAGAGAATACCAACTTGATTTCCTGCCTTTCATTCATATGGGGTCCTATGGATTGGTGGGTTATTTGTAGCTTAAAGCAGATTTATGTTTTTGGCCATTGAAAGTACAGTAAAGTTGGTCTTATATACCTTCAAGTTATATTTGACTTACATTCATGTTCCTTAGGTTATTGTGGTTAATATTTCAAATCTCAGGGTTGTCCATATAAGCCACATGTACTAATAATTCATATCTTTCCAGTAGCCATTCAGAGGAAGACAAAGATCTCATTCCTCCTCTCTACAAATTAGAAAGTATTAGTGAGAATTCTCACTCCTGGCACCTCAGCCAGAACTGTTTCTGGTGGGTGGAGGTGAGGTTGGCCTCATCAGGAGCTGCCTTCGACCTTCCTCAGATACTTCTCTTTTTCTCCTTGGCTGCCGCTATTTGAAGCTTATAGCATGAAGTTTTCTCTTTCTAGGTTTGCTCCTGGTGAATTTTTGCTGCTGTAATTATTTTTGACTCTGTTCTCTAGCTAGTGGGGGAGTGAGAGCCTGTTGAGGCCATCATGGTGCAGTGGCTCCGATCCCTGGGTGGAAATCCCAGCTGTACCACTCTAGTGTCTGCATGACTTTGAGCGAGTTCGATGACCTCATGGAGCTTCAGTTTCCCCCTGTCTGACATGGGGGTGATTGACAGTACCTTTCGCGGAGAGTTTGAGGAGTCAGTGAATTGTACACGTGCAGTATTTAGAATAGAGATACACAGTAAGCAGTGAGTAAATGTTAGCTATGATCCTTTACTTTGTTGCACTCAGTAGTACTCCATAATTGGCATTTTTAATCTTCACTGAAAGACTTTTGATTGTATATTAAGTGCTGTGCAAGGAAGTACAAAAGATTTCAAGTGTTTACAGGCAAGTAAGGGTAAGTAAATGGTTGATGGGGACTGTTTCATCTCGCCTGCAATTAGCTCCTACCCCTGTATTATTATATCAGCCCCTTCATCACAAAGTTTGTTTCTCATTGGATTGAAAAAATGATGGCAGTGACTGATTTTCTTTTCACTCTTAATTTTTCCTTAAATGAGTGATCTAGTTATCCATTATTAGTTATTATCAAATGCCTCTATAGAAACAACTTTGAGTTGTTACCTAATTTCGTTGGGCCTCTCCCTGCTGCCCGCTGTGACTTCCTCAAAGCATGACCAAATAGAAACTCTAAAATTTGAGTTGGGGGTCAGGGACAAGAGAGGGCAGGCACTCTTGTGCGACACTCTTGCCTCTGTGACCCCATAGTGAGGGGTGAGCAGTCTACCTGAAGCCTTCCTCTCATGCTCAGAGCCTTGCACATCTTTCCCCCTAAGTTCCCAGGTGATCTTGATGTTGGGAGGGAGTATCATTCCAACTCCCTTATTTGGGACCTGTCATCTTATGTTTCCTTGGACCCACTCCTCACCCTGCTCTTGATTCTTGTTCCCCTGCAGCTGAGTGGTTTCTCTGAGCCAGTTCCACACATGTCACAACAACACTTCCACCACGACAGCTGATTGGGTTCCTTTTTCTTAGGCTACAATTAGTGACTATTTCTAAAACAGCCATTGGTGATAAATTTTTTTCAAGTAGAATTGCTGTGAAGTTGTAATTACTACCTCCCCAACTTTTTATTTAGAAAAACTTCAAATCTATAGAAAAGGTGGAAGAATAATAGAATAGTACAATAAACACCCATATACCTTCATCTAGATCACCATTGTGAAAAACATGTGCTTTTCCTGTGTTTATGAAAACATTTGTTTCTAAACAGTTTGAAAGTAAATTGTAGGCATCATGACCTTATACTCCTAAAAATGTGAAAGCTGAGGAACTTTTACTTGGGTGGTGGCCTGTTATCTATTGATTATGTTAGTAGACTAAGCTGTAGGTGTGGCTGGGTAATTTACATGAGGTGAAACTTCTGTCTTCATTGTATTTGTTCACAAAATGGTTTAACTTTTTTCCTAGTGACACCAATAGGATCACGTAGCAATCGACCTCAGGAAATAGAAATTGGAGAATCTGGTTTTGCTCTATTATTTCCTCAAATTGAAGGAATAAAAATAAAGCCCTTTCATTTTATTAAGGATCCAAAGAAATTAACACTAGAAAGGCATCAACTCACTGAAGTTGGTAAGTTGTTACATTTACCACTAATTGCCCATATTGTTGATTGATTTTGTTTGTTCCTGAGAGAGTCAGAATCAAGTACAAGTTACTGCAGATATGGATAATTCAAACTAGTGATTAACAGAGGCTGGTGCAATATTTTTGATAGAATAAATCCACTTTTTAAATTATTTTACTTACATTAAAACCTGCGAGAACCAGAGATGAATTTTCCACAAATACACCATTGATAATAAACTAACTTGTATTTAATTCTGAATTTTGAAGGACTTCTTCCTCTTATTTTCTTATCATTTTGTCCTATTTTGTTTTTGAAGTTGAAAAGTTTAAGGTTTTATTTCTCTTTTGTGATAGTAATCATTTGTTTAAAAAAAAACTAGAAGGTACAGGTTAGTTCAATATCGACTAATTAGAAAGAAATGTGTGATGAATTTGATAAGTTTTAGAAATAGTGTAAGTTAAAGCAAAGTCTATCAGACAAAGGTTTACTAGGAAATACCAGGCAGGAAACTTGCTGATGTAGACAGGTCATGCATGAGAGTTGATAAAAAGGGTTGGCTCAGTTTCTAAGCTCTAATGAGAAAGCTTAATTTAATGTAGTAAGCATTAAACTAACTATTCAAGCAAAGCAGTGTTAAGGCCGTTTACCTACCTCTGCAGGTGAACTGATCGGGGTGAACTTGTTAGAGGAACTTGTTTGGCCTTTGACTTGGTGCTTTTGCTGAAGGTCATATGGTTTCTTCTTCTGTGCTGTCTCTTTTTTTGTCCAGAAGTGAGTATGGTGCCTCCTGGGCATGTTCTCTTCTGTTTTAAAGCAGCCTGGGGATCCATGGTTGAGGTCTTCCTGGTAGCACTGCTTGAAGCTAGAAGCCTAGTTTTGTCCATTTATAAGAAAGACTGAAAATCTTGAGCGGGGAGTAACCTCTGTTTTATGATCAAATAGTTATTCGATTTGTTTTAGACCTTGCTTGCATTGTGGCTCTAAGTATAGGAATCAGAAAACAGACAGGAAAAAGAGTCCCACATTTTTCTGCTCTGTGAAGTGGTTTTACTGGTGTCCTTTCCCTGAACTCTTTGCTGTCAACAGTTTTGACTTATTCCAAGGCATTGTTTTCATCCTATTCATGACCTTCTGGAAAGTGAGGCTTTGCCTAGATTGAGATGATAATCTCTATTCTTTCCCATTACTATTTTCTATTCCTCAGTTTGGACTGTTGCCTTGTATGTGGACAAGAAGATGGAGGCATTTGAGGTGGGCAGGGAAGGAGGGGTTGGAGGCTGTGATGTGGGCATACCTTCTCCACAGAGTCCCAGCCTGCACCCCTGAGCCAGACACCCGGAGCAGCTCGTCAGTCATGTTCTGTGACCGTGGAAGGCACCCCGTTCCTGGAAGTGTCCCACAGGCTCGGCACACCTTCTCTAAAGGCCAGATAGTGACTGTTTCAGGCTTAGCCAGTCATACAGCCTAGGCATCTATTCAACTCTGCCACTGGAGCACAGAAGCAGCTGTAGACAGTACACAAAAAAAATCAGGTTTGTTCCAATAAAACTTTATATGCAAAGGCAGGGGGCCAGATTTGGCGCCCGGGCTGTGTTCTGTCTTCCCCTGCATTGCTGACTTGGCTGCTCTGAGTAGAAAGTGGTGTGTGGAAAGCCTGTGATGAATAAACAAAGCCCCCTCAGCCTCCTGCGAGATGGGCAGTGTCTCTGTGGGCAGTGACCTCACATGAGATATTATATTCCTTCTAGACCTTGTATATAGGGTGTGTCATAATCAGACCCAGCATCCTAGTACCCAGCATCCCATATGTACTGGGATGTATATTTATATATATAAATATACATGTATATAATATACACACACATACACACGGCCACACACCCTGGTTACGTTCTTTTTGAAGAACTTACCAAAATAGCATGTTTTTTAAAAGAAGCGTGGTGGTGGTTTGGTCGCTAAGTTGTGTCCGACTCTCGTGACCCCATGGACTATAACCCGCCAGGCTCCTTAATCCATGGTATTTCCCAGGCAAGAATACTGGAGTGGGTTGCCATTTCCTTCTCCAGGGGGTCTTCCCCACCCAGGATCGAACTCCAGTTTCCTGCATTGCAGGCAGATTCCTTACTGATTGAACCACAAGTGAAGCCCTAAAGAGGCACAGGTTGTTCTAAGATCTGTATGGTATCCACCCCATGTTAAAAAATAGTCTCTGGAATGAAAAAAATATATAGATATACACGTGTAGATGGGCCAGCACTTGATTCTTTCGGAGTGAAAGCAGAAATACCCATGTTCCGTAAAAGCCAGTGTTGGTTTATTGGCAACTGTCCGTGTGCAGATCCTATGCCAGTCCTGCGTGTGCGGGGCTGTGGAGATGCCTCCTGGCGCTCCCGGTTCAGCAGGCCAGGCCGACTTTGAATGCAGTACACCGATGTGTGAGTGTTACCGAGCAGACGCACAGAAGTGCTGGGAAACATAAGCATGGGACTTAATCCACCCTGGGGTCTTGGGAAAGTGACATTTGGGCAGAGCCCTGAGGAGGAGTGAACTGGAGTGGGCGGGGGTCCCTCACATGTGGAGTCAGGAAGTGGATCGTAGAAGTATTGTGCCTGCTTTGCAGGTTATTGACAAAAATAAATCAAAGGACAGGAAATAGGAAGGGCCTGGCAGCTCACCTCCAGGACTGCTGTGCAGTCACTGACTCGTTTATGAAGTAGAAGGAATTCCAGTGAGTCTGGAGAATGGTGAGATGGAAGGTAGGGGAGTGTGGTTGAGCCAGGAGGCAGGCTGGGGCCGGCTCTGCCTTGTAGAGGATCTGAGGATTTTACAGACATAAGGGCCGCGGTAAGCCAGGACTCTAGGCAGAGAGTGACACAGCCGGCTACATCTTCTGAAACTGCCCCTCTGGCTGTGGTGTGATCAGTTTGGAGGGACACAGGAGAGGATGCAGGGAGATCAAGGCTGTTGTGGTTGTGGCAAGTGGAGTTGTAGAGACATGGATGGATTCACGCTGAAGTTTCGAGGTGGAATCAGGAGGTTGGGGTGAGGGATTAGCATGTTGGGAGCTGAGAATGAGGATGGGGGCAGTGTTGTCCCCTGGGTTTCTGCCACGGCAGGCACGCGGAGGGACGGGATAGACGGGGACGGAGGTTAGAAGAGTCAGGCTCCCAGTTCTGGGTTGGGGACACAGGTTAGAAGAGTCCAATTACCAGTTCTGGGTTGGCCATGTTGAATCTGAGATGGGAACATTGATTTGACAGTTAATATGTGGGTCTGAAGCTCAAGAGAATGGTGTCAACCACAGATGGAAATCTGGGAACAGGTAATTTAATGGTGATTGAAGAAAAAGGAACTGGCACAAATTGGAAGAGGAGGGGAAGGAGGTTCAGCAGCTGATGTTGCTTATTCATGGTTGACACTGACATGATGCCAGCATGTGCCTCCCATGGGCAGCCGTTCCCTTCTCCAGGGGATCTTCCCAACCCAGGGATCGAACCCAGGTCTCCCGCATTGCGGGCGGATTCTTTACCAGCTGACCTACCAGGGCATAGTTCCTTGTGCTATACAATAAGTCTGTCTTGCTTGTTGTGTACCTATTGAAAGTAATTGTCGATATTCTACATGCGTTTAGATTATATCACTTTCAAATGGTTCATAAAAGAGCTGTCTTCAAGGAGAGGTTTCTCTAAAAAGAAATCTGAACACACAGACCTAGCTTTTGCAGGCAGTGCTAGCCAGTCTTTGGAACAGTTCTTCATAGTTGACTTTCCTGAATGTGATGCTGGTCTTGGTGTCCAGATTTTAGTTTTTTCCTTTTAACCTTCCAGCTTGATCATATCTGTAATGAATTTATATTCTGCCTTATTTGAAAATGAATTTAAGGCAGCTTACAAAAAAGATAATGTAAACCATCAGTGGAGGAATTCTGAGTTGAGGCGCACGTGTAGGAGGGGCACAGTGCTGCCAGGGCCATGGGTAGTACGGAGGTGCAGACTGTCAGCATTTGCTAGAGGTGGGGCGCTGGTTTGCCGGGCCAGGACAGAAGCAGAACTCTACCCGGTCTTCTGAGAACTGTGATAAATTCTAGTGCATCCACATGCCCTTATGGTAAGTAGGTGGAGTTTTTCAAGCTGTTTCGTACCATGTCACTCTATGAACACTCTATGAACACTGTGATTCCTTAAAGTAACAGTGGTAGGATCCACACCAGCGAGGTCTGGTCCCTAGCTGTGTGTGCAGTCGCCGTGTTTAGGGCTGCCGCAGGAGTGGCTGGCCCACGTGCCCTTCAGGCACGTGCTGTGACTTCCGTCTCACGCCGGGTGTCAAGGAACAGTGCGCTGAGAGCACTGGTGGAGCGTGTCGTCTGCCCAGCACACATCAGAACTCAGAAGACGGCCGCCTGCTTTCTGGGAGTTGAAAGTCCTGAGACACTTGTACTGAGTAGGGGACCCCCTTGTTTCACCAGGAGGCAGGACTGAAGGCGGTGCCGGGATTTACCTCAAAGTGAGCTGGGTGGTCATCTTCCCAGGCTCGTGTATCTCAGGCCTCTCAGTGTTGAGTGGCTTGGCGTTTGAACCTTCCTTCCGGTACGTGATGCAGACCTGTCTGCCTTGACAGCCTGGGCTAGGTGGACTTGTTCTCTAAGTTGGGTGGAGGGAAGTGAGTCTGGTTTCTAGAGTAGTGTGTGTTTGTGTGGTTGGCTACAGAACAAGACCACTGGAGGAAGACGTTGAAAGCACTGGGTATGCGTTGGCTGAATGAGGGCGGTGCCTAGTCGGCAACTGTAAAAGAGTCTAGAGCTTAGGAAGGGGAGAGATTAGAAGTCTTTAGGTTTCTTAAAACTGAAAACTGAGAGTCAAGAGATGTGGATCTAGTCTGCTAAGATGTTGTCCTGGGCCAGTCACTCTCCTGAGATTAGCAGTCCTTATTCGTAAAATAAGACTACAGTGTTGACCCCACAGGCCTCTTCTGACTCTAAATAGTCATTCTGGGAAGAAAAAAAAAAAAGAAACGTTTTCTGCAAATTTGCTGCCCTGGTCTGTGTGGAGAAAAAGATCCTAACTTTAGTAATGGTTTGGGGTATATGGTGTCTTGAAAGTACTGGTTTTTACTAATATCCTTCTTACTCTCCAAATCAGTGATGTGCTGTGGAGAGAATTAGAAATGGACCAGAGGCAGTCTCCCTAGAGAAGTCATTACTTCGTGTTAGGAACTGGTCATTCACCTCCACCCCACCCCAGTTTGCTTGAATGAGCTTTATCTCAGGCAACTTTTACTCTTAACGTCTATGAAGATGGAAGTCATGTGGCTGAGACAGTGGATGCTCGAATGTGGGTCAGGTGTTTGACTTTTTTCTTTTTCCTGTCCCAGAGCCACCTGTTTGTCAGATTTCAAACTGATAGTCTATGAACAAGGTGCCAGCGGCACGTACGAAAGCCTGGGAGCTTGTGGGGGATGTGAGTCCTGCCTGCCTCCTGACCGGGCTATGCTGCCCTCTAGTGGTAGCTGCTTTTCATCCCAGAATTACATCCCAGAAGTGCTCCAGAATTGAGTATTTCCCTGCTTTGGAATGAGTTTCCCATGGTTAATCCACCTTCCCTCTCCTGGAATATGTGGATAAGGCCTGTATTTTAATGGTGTTTTTGTTTCCTAAGGCTGCTGTAACAAATTATCACAAACTTCAGTGGCTTAAAGCACCATTTATTCTGTCACAGTACAGAAGGCTGGAGTCAGTGTTGGTGGAGCTGCTTCCTCTGGTGGCTCCGGGGGTGGGGGTGGGGGGGATCTCTTTTCTCTTCCTCCTTCTGGTGCCACTGACATTCCTTACGGTTGCATCATTCCAGTCTCTGCTTCTGAGGTCACATTGCCTCTTCTGTCTGCCTCTGTTTCTCTAGTAAGGATACTTGTGTAGTATTTAGGGCCTACCTGGACAATCCCGATGATCGCATCTCAAGATCCCTAATCACATCTGCAAAGACCCTTTTCCCAAGTTAGGTCCCATTCTTCGTTCCTGGGAACGTGGTGGGGGGATCACACTCAATCCTCTACAGGTGGTTCGTGCCGTCTCCCGCTCTGGACGCTTAAATCCCCCTGCGTCTAACTCTGTTCTGTCCACCAGCGTCCCCTTCCGTGTCAGCAGGCGGCCTGAGTGGAGACGGCTCGTACCCAGGCCCACCAAGGGGTGCCGCTCAGTTCCACAGCTACTTCCTTATTTGTGTTGAATGTTGACTATGTTATTTTCAAATAGCCATTTAATTTTCTTAATGGTTAAAAATTAATTATAGCAAAGGTTTTGAGTAATGTTAGAGCTTGCTAAAAAAATGGAAGACTTGACAGCTTAAGCACTAAGTTGCATATTAGGCATATAAGACATTAGCAATAACATTTCATTTTGAAAAATAATTCACAATTCCTTTCTAAGGATTTCTTTTAAAGATTCCCATTTTTAATTGTCACTCTTCGTTTTTCTGCAGGTCTTTTAGATAACCCTGAGCTTCGTGTGGTCCTTGTGTTTGGCTATAACTGCTGTAAGGTGGGAGCCAGTAACTATCTGCAGCGAGTCGTCAGCACTTTCAGTGATATGAATGTCATCTTGGCTGGAGGCCAGGTGGACAACCTGGCATCGCTGACTTCTGAAAAGTATGTTTGATGTGCTTTTGACTTCTGCATGTGATGGGTTATGTTCTCAGCTTTACATTACTTTGGGTTTTTAAAACATCATGTTTAAAGGATTGCTAATAGTTCATTCCATTTTGCAGTAGACATAGGTTGAAGGGCTTACACAACATAATTCTGCTTATCTTTGAAGAATGAAATTTATATATGTTATCCTTTTAAGAGTTTATTCTTAGTTGGACTTACACTCTCCTTAAAATTGACTTTCACCATTGTTTATTGTGTTTCCTTGATGGCTCCGTCACTGAAACTGCAGCACATCACTTGCTCTCTGGTTCTGTTCTCCTCTAAAGGAAATGTGGGGTTCAGTAGCACAGCTTTGTGGTAAAGCTTCTTGGAGCCTCTAGTACTGTGCTCAGTACTTTGGATCTTTTAGAGGGAGGGGTAATCCTGTTACTTGTGGCAGTTCTTAAATACATTTGGCCACAGAACCTTTTGTACATGAAACCTGTTGCAGGCCTACCGGTATTATTCAGCAAACATTTTTTAAAATATTGTATTAGATTTTTAAAAAAAAATTTTATTGGAGTATAGCTGATTTACAGTGTTGTGTTAGTTTCAGGTATGCAGCAAAGTGAATCAGTTATACATGTATCCACTCTTTCAAGATTCTTTTCCCATTTAGGCCATTAGAGTATTGAACAGGGTTCCCTGTGCTATATACTTATCTATTTTATATATAGTAGTGTGTATATGTCAATCCCAGCCTCCCAGTTTATACTCCTCAGCTTCCCCCTTGATAACCCTGTTTGTTTTCTACATCTATGACTATTTCTGTTTTGTAAATCAGTTCATTTGTACCATTTTTTCAGATTCCATGTATAAGCAATATCACTTGGAACACATTTTAGGAAATACTATACTAGATCTTTTGAAAGGCTTTTTCAAGTTCAAAAGTGATATATATCTTTGATTTTATTACTAAGGCATCTGTTTTCAAAGATAAAAATATTTGCTCTTCTATCTTGAACCATTACTACTTTTCCATTTCCAATGAAAGTATGTAGTATTTTGAGTTTCAGCTAATTAAGTGGACATAAATACCAGCTGTTTCCAAAAGGAAGAAAATGAAACATTCCCTCTGACCCCAAATATTTCCTGCAAACCTCCTTATTTGTTTCTTTGTGTACTCATTTTTAGTATTTGGACCCTAGAGCAGTGACATGGAGACAGGCTGTTAGAGATCAGTATCTTTAAGAGCAATTTAAATCATCCCAGTCATAATCTCCCTTCTGGTTGTCAGCACCGACAGGTCAGGGAAAGCAGATGCGAAATTGAGTTCCCTGGAACTTGAGGAAGAAGGGAGGAAAGCCAGATGCACTGAACTCTAAGCACTGGATTTCCTGCATAAGTATACCTGATTCTCGGTAGCTGTCTTTGGGTTATTTCCCCTCTTGCTTAATCTTCCTTATTGTCTTTTAAACTATATACAGATATGGCAATGGTGATTTAACTTACAGTTTATCTTTGAAATGCCAACTCATTCAGACATGTAACATCTGGGATGCTAGCCAGTTAGTTTAGCATGCTGTCTGTATATAATCTACCCTTTATACCTAATATGGGGAAATACACCCTCCAGCAATCATTACCTTTTACGTGACACATTAATGTGGTCTTTACACTGTGTCATTGAGTAAGGGAAGCCATTGGGTATATCAGTGATTCATCTTAATGGTGTCCAGATATAAACCCCTCTCCCTCTAAAAAAAGATGACTAATTCTTTCAGGCAGGAGACACCTGTTGCCATTGTATACCGAAGAGGAAATGTAATAAAGTTAAAGGGGCAGCAGCAGACTTCAGAAGATGCATTCTGCCCCTCAGAGACTTGCTTTGCCACTGGTTAGCCTTAAGGGACTTAGTGCTTAAGCCTTTTAAGTCTTAGTTTCTTACTAACCCAGTGAATCCTGCCTGTTCACAGACTCAGATGTTGCTAAGCCTGATAAAAAAAAGCTACTTACTTGGTTTCCCCCAGTGGGTGTTCACTATATTACACTTTACAACTTTACTAACACTGTTTATATTTTCTTTAATAACCATAAAATATTTCATTTTAAAAAATGCCAGGTAAGTAGAAACAAAAAGAAAATGTATGATTTTTCCCTTCAGATTAAACTAAATTATTGGCCCAAAGCAATAAATAAGACACAGCAGTGTAACCTATTTCTTTATGGACCAAATAGAAGAGAGCTAAAACCTCTGGAATTATGGGTTCTAATAAAATTATCCTCCATGACTGAATATTTAACACACCTCTTTTAAAATTTGACAAGCTGAGGTAGGGGATAAAAAGGTACTGAAGATGTAAATAATACCAAAAGCTTCAGCATTGTATATATGAATAAAGTTGTAAGATTCCTTTTTAAGGAAGAGGGTAAGGTAAGGATGCTCTGTACTCTTCTAAAGCTCAGGCTGGATTTTAGAAATCTTTGTGGTGATGCATCTGCCCCTTTGTATCTATGACTGAAGAAATAATTGCTTTATCCTCCATAGATCTGCCTTCTGCGTTCTTGATTGTATTAATTTCAGTAGTTTCATTTTTAACCCTTTCTACCTTACCTCTGATCAGGGAGAGAGCACCTCAGACTAACTGTAAATTAAGGCAGCACTTCTCAACCAGTGAGAATCGGGAGGTGTTTTCTTTTCTTTTACACTATAAATCTGAATTGTGTTTCATGACACGTCGCCACTGTTCTCCTTTCATTTCCTAGGAACCCCCTGGACATTGATGCCACTGGTGTGGTCGGACTGTCATTCAGCGGACACCAGGTCCAGGGTGCCACAGTGCTTCTCAACGAGGATGTCAATGACGAGAAGACTGTGGACGCTGCAATGCAGCGCCTCAAGGCAGCGAACATTCCAGAGCAGAACACCATTGGTTTCATGTTTGCATGTGTCGGCAGGGGTTCTCAGTATTACAGAGCCAAGAAGAATGTGGAGGCTGATGCATTTAGAAAGTTTTTTCCTAGTGTTCCTTTATTTGGCTTCTTTGGAAATGGAGAAATTGGATGTGATCGCATAGTCACTGGGAACTTTATATTGAAGAAATGTAATGAGTTTAACTATAATGATCTATTTCACAGCTATACAACAATAATGGCACTGATTCATCTTGGGTCATCTAAATAAAGCCACCTGTAAAGTGGCTTTCACAATATATAACTTGCAGGTTCTGCCTTTTCTGGAAAATGGAAACTTGGGAGGTGTATATTTCAGACAAAAACTTTATATGTATCTGTTTTGTAGCTTTGACACTCTAAAGGTTTTTTTGGTAGTTTTTAATGTATTAGATGGAGGACAACTTTGTATATAACGTAGTGGGGACCCAGAATTGAGAACTTTTGCATCAGGCACAAGTGAACCGATTATGACTATTGAACCAGGCTGAGTGACAGGACTTTACATAGTCTTCTGCATGGAAAGACTGAGAAAGGATCCATCAGTGGAAGGAGAGCTGAGACATTCCATGACTACCTCTGCAGTGTGAGATGATCTTTCAGCAGAATCATGAAGATTTTTTTCTTCCTTAATAAAAGAGAAAACTATACAGATGGCTTGATAAATTTTTCTCTGCTTTACAGTTTCACCATGTTTTTCAGAAGCTGTAACAAAATTACTACTGACTTTTTACTTGATAAGTATTAAAGAACTGTTTTGTTTTAGTACTCTATAAAGTTGCTTAGTCAAATGAATTGCCAAGACTAATCCATATTCTATTTTAAGGGAAAACATTTTCCTTTTCCCTCAATAAAGATATTGCAACATGGACAAAGGATCGAGGCTAGAGCCACACTTGGGTATCAGCTGTTGCCTTTGTGTGCTAGAGTCCTTGAAGAGTAACTGCTGACCTTAGTCACTCACTGTGGCCCTCAGGGCATAATCACCAGCAAATAAACATCAATGTCGAGATTAAAAAAAAAAAAATGCATCGGAAGATTCTTTTTTCACCTACTTCTATATAGCTAATTGGCAGATCAGGTGACTACATCACCTTTCTTTGATTTTATACCAATATAACATACCTTGGAAACTCAGATAGTTGTGTTGTTAAGTTTGACTCTTTGCAACCCCATGGACTGCAGCATGGCAAATTTCCCTGTCCTTCACCAGCTCCTTCACCACTTTTAGTGAGTGAGTGAAGGAAACTAAGAGGAAAACCCAGAATGATGGTATTTGTCAGCTAGCAAATCCTGGCACATTTCCAGTAAAAGGATTGTCAAGTTTAAATTTCTAATTATTTGTAAATATATCAAAATAGATGCAGAGAATATCAGTTTCTCCTGATAGCCATTCTTTCCTGTTCACACAGATAACACCTTTGGTTTTTAGCTAGGCACATGCACACCAGAATAAAGACTACATTTCCTAGTCTCCCTTGCAAGTATTACTTTTCAGGGCAGTGAAATGTGAGGGAAATGATAATATTTCCTTTAACAGTATGACCATTTTTGTTTTGTTTTCCTTTATTCAATCCTGTTGCTTAGAAGTGGATATGACCGTGAGCCATCTTAGACTCCACAGCAGAGTCAATGCTGTTTTGTGGAAGAGAACCACACAGAACCGTATCTACACAGTTTTTTGTTGAAGTGCAAAACTGATCTGGACTGCCTATCTTTGGACTGTTTTACAAGACAGAAATTAAAATCAGTCTTGCCTAAGCCACTTGTGTTTTTCCCAGGTCTTTGTTATGGGACATCTGTATTAGCATATTCTAATACAGTGTGACATAACGTATGGCCCTTTTGTAACAGTCAATGGTTCCAACAGGATAGAAGGAAACTTGCAAGGTAAGTGAAATTAAAATATATGAACATTCATTCACACTTTTCTGTTTTTAATAATTTGTTAAACCAATTTTTACTCCAAAAGATTTTCTTTCTGCTGTTTATTTACATGAATGATGAAAATACTTTAACGTTTCTTTAAATTATGATTATCCTCAATATTAGTTCCTGAAGAAAGTCCAAAGAAAAGTTTGATTGCAATAGAATTTTTAATTTCTGAATATTAGTATTTAGCTGTTTTTGAAAGGCTTACATACTGAATTGCCTTCTGTCAAGTGACAGGGTTGACAGGATTGTTTATTCAATCAAAATGTTTAAAAAATGCTTTCTTATGTGCTTTCAAAGCAGAATCTTTCTGCAGCTACAATTTGACTTGTTAAAGGCTGCTTTAAGGAATAAACTCCTTGAAAAGCTAAGGAACAATGTAAGGAAGAGGAGGGAAGCATAGGATTAAGATGTGGAAACAGACATTCCACACATTGTTACAGTTAATAGCCTGTGACCTAGACTAATGAAGGGGGAAGGCCAGCTCACTGCTGTAATTATCAACTTTATTCAAACCTGGGCCATTGGTAAATACAACCACTTTTCAATCTAGTAAGAGAAGCCAAACAGCAAAGGTTTTGCCACTGACTTGTACTGCAAATTTAACACAATGAACATGAAAGAATGTAAAATAAACTTTCACAAACCTGATGGTTTCCTATGCATTCTACAGAAATGTTTGAGAAAGTAATTAAATCTACTTCTGTCATTTAAACACCACCATAAATTCCATTCTAATAAAAACAGAAGACGCTAAATCCTCTTGATTTGAAATTGAGATTTTTAGATGACTGACTTGGTTTTCACTTGTAGAAACAGTTTATGAGTCTTGCTTTATGAAAATCCTAAAATAAAACATAGTGAATATTAGTAATAACGTCCTTGTTAAATGAACAAAACTAACACCTGCACTATGTAAAAGAGTGTTACCAGGAAGTCATTTTAATATTGGCCCATTTATAGAAAACATCAAATATTTATATGAGACATGTTATTTTTGTTTTATTTCATTTCTGCACTATGCCATGATGGAGACAGAAGACTATGCTACTATAAAGCAGAAAACATTGGCAGGAGCCAATAAACACCATTTAATGTTTTGGACTAAGAGTGTATGGAGCATTTCATTTCAGAAAGGCTTTATAAAAGTTAATGTTCTGTGGACATCGTATCTTTTTGCCTTTTCATATGAACAAAGCTAGTGGAGGGAATGGAATTCCAGCTGAGCTATTTCAAATCCTAAAAGGTGATGCTGTTAAAATGCTGCACTCAATATGCCAGCAAATTTGGAAAACTCAGCAGTGGCTACAGGACTGGAAAAGGTCAGCTTTCATTCCAATAACAAAGGCAGTGCCAAAAAATGTTCAAGCTATTGCACAACTGCCCTCATCTCACATGCTAGCACAGTAATGCTTAAAATTCTCCAAGCAAGGCTTCAACAGTATGTGAACTGAGAACTTCCAGATGTTCAAGCTGGATTTGAAAAGGGCAGAGGAACCAGAGATCAAATTGCCAACATCTGTTGGATCATAGAAAAAGCAAGAGAATTCCAGAAAAACATCTGCTTCACTGACTACACTAAAGCCTTTGACTATGTGAATCACAACAAACTACAAAAGTCTGAAAGAGATGGGAATACCAGACCACCTTACCTGACTCCCGAGAAAGCTGTATGCAGGTCAAGAAGCAACAGTTAGAACCAGACATGGAACAACGGACTGGTTCCAAATTGGGAAAGGAATACGTCAAGGCTGTATATTGTCACTCTGCTTATTTAACTCATATGCAGAGTACATCATGTGAAATAGCTCAAGCTGAAATCAAGATTGCTGGGAGAAATATCAATAACCTCAGATATGCAGATGACACCACCCTAACAGCAGAATGTGTAGAGGAACTAAAAAGCCTCTTGATGAAAGAGGAGAGTGAAAAATCTGGCTTAAAACTCAACATACAAAAAACTAAGATCATGGCATCTGGTCCCATCACTTCATGGCAAATAGATGGGAGAAAAATGGAAACAGTGACAGACATTATTTTCTTGGGATCCAATATCACTGTGGATGGTGACTGCAGCCATGAAATTAAAAGACTCTTGCTCCTGGGAAGAAAAGCTATGATGAACCTAGACAGTGTATTAAAAAGCAGAGACATCACTTTGCTGACAAAGGTCCATCTAGTCAAAGTTATGGTTTTTCCAGTAATCATGTAGAGATGTGAGAGTTGGACCATAAAGAAGGCTGAGCACCAAAGGATTGATACTTTCAAACTGTGGTGCTGGAGAATACACTTCAGAGTTCCTTGGACAGGAAGGAGATCAAACCAGTCAATCCTAAAGGAAATCCACCCTGAATAGCCATTTGGAGGACTGATGCTGAAGCTGAAGCTCCAATACTTCGGCTACCTGATGCAAAGAGCCGACTCACTGGAAGAGACCCAACTCATTGGAAAAGACCCTGATGCTGGGAAATACTGAGGGCAGGAGAAGGAGGTCACAGAGGATGAGATGGTTGGTTGGCATCACCGACTCGATGGACATGAGTTTGAGCAAGTTTCAGGAGTTGGTGATGGACAGGGAAGCCTGGAGTGGGGCAGTCCATGGGGTTGCAAAGAGTCAGACACAACTGAGTGACTGAACAACAGTAACACCATAGCAAAAAAGGAAAGACTGATTATTACAAGGAATTAGAAAAAATATCTATTCATTAATTTTAAATGTAGATGAAGATAACTGAGACCCTTTTCTTAACATTTACACAAAATTTCCAAGTCTAATTAAAATTCAGTCACCATACATGTATCTGAAACATACTATATTCAAAGCCTAGTCAGGATACTAGAATTACAGGTAGGAATAAATAAACATAATTGATCTGACTGACACAAGCAAAATTGTGATCTATGACATTTCAGCTTTGATTCCTCCACAGAAACACTGGGGAGAAAAGGTGGAAAGCATCAACTATATGAACCAACTTTGTTGGAATTCTGGAAAACAGTCAAAGGTTTACAGCAACTAACACACAGCCCAGTAAAGAAAACCCATCCTCAAAATGGCAGGAAAATGTGACTTTTTACCCACCCTTGCCTCCCGTGCAATGGTGGGCTTATTCTTAAAATGAGATAAGCCTGGTTTCCATTTCCCTCCCTCAAGCCAGAAGAGGAAGAATAGACTTTACTTGCCAATCACTGCCTTTTCTAATCTGTCTTTGGGATTACAAGATTTGATTCAAGCTGTTCATCATTGTTTTTCATAACTTGGAAACAGGCGAGAAAAGGTAGGCACTGCTTGTGAAAGCTGCCTACAGCTTGTGAAAGATGACTACAGAATTGCAGGCATCGAGATACAGGCCATGTAAGGCCCAGAGGAGAAACTGGGGTGAGATTTTTGACAAACCAGACGTTCAAAAGCAGTTGTACCCAAGGAGTGCAGAATGCCAAATGTGTGCACAAACAAAAATGGCTCAGAAAAGATTTAAGACCTTAAGCTTGCATCTTGGTCTGATCCCTAGGATAGAAGCAAGCCTAACTAAGTACGGCAGGAATGCCTTCGGACACAGCTAAACTGTAATAAAGGAGAATGGGCATCCAGGGACATCTCTAAAATCAGATAAACATGAGATAATAGGGACAGAGGTTTCAATGATCACATACAAGGAATAGGCTTTGCAAAAAGGGCTTGGAAGTCTCAAAAACATGAACAACAGCTTTTAGCTGTCAGCAACAACTGGTGAACTAACTGAGGATAAAACAATGTTATATTCAGAATTACAATATTGTAATAGTAAAGTGCCCAATTTTCAACAACAACAAAAACCCTGAAAGGCATACAAAGAAACAAGGAAACAAGGTCTATTCAATGAAACAAACTGGCCTGGAGGAAGCCCACACACTGAACTTAACAGAAAAAGGTCTTTAATTATGGTCAAAGAACTAATGAAAATCAAGAAAGTGATGAATAAAATGGGAATACCAATGGAGAGAAATTACAAAAAGGAGCCAAACAAATTCTGGAGCAGAAAGTTAAAATAATAAAATTTCACTAGAGGGGTTGAACAGTAGAATTGAGTAAGCAAAAAAAAATTCATCAGCAAAGCTGAAGACAGGAAGGTTGAAATTGCTGTCTAAGAAAACAAAAAAATCTTAAGGGATTTGCAAGACACCCTCAAATGGAGCAAGAAATGTTACAGGAGTCCAAGGAGGAAAGAGAAAACTATATAATGATTATTTGAAGAAATAATGACAAGAAGCTTGCCAGACTTGATGTAAGATATGGATGTAGACGTCCAGAGGCTCAATGAACACCAAATAGGGTAAAGTCAAAAGATATATCATATAGTTTGTCCTCAACCCAGGATCTGGGATTTTTCAAACCTTAATGTTACAAAAGTGATAATGCATTCAGTAAAAACCACATTTCAAGTTTTGAATTTTGATCTTTTCCCACA
The DNA here is from genome assembly GCF_033118175.1 of Dama dama. NCBI lineage: Eukaryota > Metazoa > Chordata > Mammalia > Artiodactyla > Cervidae > Dama > Dama dama. Next base: position 39,531,188 of record NC_083693.1, read on the forward strand.
TTAGCAATATGCAATGAGATATGCACTTATGCTGACTGGCAGTGACAGAGAGCTACAGCTCCCAGTCAGCCACATGATCATGAGGGTAAACATCTAATATACTTAAAATCATTCTGTTTTTCAGCACAGTATTCAATTACATCACTTCAAAATAGGCTTAGTATTAGATGATTTTTGCCCAACTATAGGCTAATGTAATTGTTCAGAGCACATTTAAGGTAGGATAGGCTTAGCTATGATGTTCAGGATAGGTATATAAAATGCACTTCGACTTATGATATTGTCAACTTACCATGGGTTTATCAATATACAACCCCACTGTAAGTCAAGGAAGATCTGTATAATTAAGCTATACAAAAAGAAAGAATCTTGAAAGCAGCAAGAATGAAGAGACTCATAAAGAGGACATTCAGCGCTTCCTATGTGGCCCAGTGGTAAAGAATCCACCTGTCAATACAGGAGACATGGGCCTGATCCCTGATCCAGGAATATTCCACGTTCTGCAGAGCAACTAAGCCTGACTAAGCCTGTGTGCCACCACTGTTGGGCCTGTGCTCTACAGTCTGGGAGACACAACTACCGAGCTTATATGTCACAACTAGTGAAGCTGGTGCACTCTAGAGCCTGTGCTCCTCAACAAGAGAAGCCACCACAATGAGAAGCCTGGGCACCACAACTAGACAGTAGTTCCCGCTTGCCACAACTAGAGAAAAGCCCATGCAGCAATGAAGACCTAGCACAGCCAAAAATAAAATTTTTTTAAAGGGATCTTCAGTAAGATTATCAGATTCCTCATCAGAAACCATGGAAGCCAAATAGCAGTGGTTTGATATATTCAAAGTGCTAAAAGAAAAAACTGTCAACCTAAAATATTTTATCTGGCAAAACTATCCATCAAAAATGAGGAAGAAATGAAACCATTATCAGATAAAAGCAGGAGGAGACTATTACAACTAGATATGCCTTGCAAGAAATGCTAAAGGGAATTCTTCAAGGACAAAGGATAAGAACAGGAAACCATAAAAAGAAATAAAGCTCTGCAGTATAGAAACTAATATAACTCTAATGTTTAACTCTGTTTGCCACACAATTTAGGAACCAGTGTATAAAAATAGTTATTGGTTTATGTTTCCCGACACAACGCTTAAAGATAGAATCCTGTGACATTAATGACTGAAAGGGAGTGAAGGCAAATTTATACAAGAGCAAGGTAGCAAAGTTTTTTATTAACTATTGAACTTAAGCTGCTATAAATTCAAATTAGTGTTATTATTTTATGACATTAAATGGAATCCCCATGGTAACCACAAAGAAATAGATACAGAAGAATTCCCTTGTAGTCCAGTGGTTAGGACTCTGCACTCTCATTGTTAAGGTCCTAGGTTCAGTCCCTGATTGGGGAACTAAGATCCCACAAGCTGTGCAGTGCAGCAGGAAAAAAAAAAAACTGCCAAAAAAAAAAAAAAAATAGCTATAGAATACATACAAAAGGAGAGAATTTATATGTTTTACTAGAAAAAAAAATAATCAAAACCAAAGACACTAACAAAATAAGGAGCAAAAATCCATGAAGCATTTAGAAGAGAAATAGCAAAACAACATAAGTTCCTCCTTACCAACAATTAATTTAACCATGTGCTGTCTACAAGAGACTGACTTCAGATCTAAATAGGCTGAAAGTGAAAGGATGGATAAAGATATTCCATGTGAATAGTAATCAAAAGAGAACAGTATACTATTACCAGACAAATAGACTTATAACCTTTTTGAATTTAAAGAGACAGAGAAGGATGTTCTATAGGGTTTTATATAACAGATACAACAATTATAAACATTTATACATCTAATAACATCCTCAAAATACATTAAGCAAAACACAACATGCATTGCTTTCATTGCATCCCATAAGAATATTTTAGCTGCAAATGTTTATCTTAAGATAGAAAACTGAAATCAACATTCTAACTTTATAACTTAAGGAACCAGAAAAAGAAGAATGGACTAAGCCCAAAGCTACTAGGATACTAGAATATTAGATTAATATTAGAATATTAGAACTAAGACAAGCAAAATACTGAACAGAAAATTTTGAATCAAAAGTTAGTTCTTTGAAAAGGTTAATATAATGGATAAACTTTTAGCTAGATCAATAACAGAAAAGACTCAACTTCAAAAAACAAGATTAAGGGGGAGGAGCCAAGATGGCGGAGGAGTAGGACGGGGAGACCACTTTCTCTCCTACAAATTCATCAAAAGAATAACTGAACGCAGAGCAAACTTCGCAAAACAACTTCTGATCGCTAGCTGAGGTCATCAGGCGCCCAGAAAAGCAGCCCATTGTCTTCGAAAGGAGGTAGGACAAAATATAAAAGATTAAAAGTGAGACAAAAGAGCTAAGGACGGAGGTCCGTCCCGGGAAGGGAGTCTTAGGTGGCATTGCTTGGGGTAGGGTCCGGGCCTGAGTGCCCTGAGGACAATCGGAGGGAGCTTCTGTGAGTTGCCAACTTGAACTGTGGGAGACCAAAAGAGAGAGAGAAAATTAACCGGCCTGAACACACTGCCGGCCGTTCGCAGAACAAAGAGACCGAGAAAGTCCAGAGAAGAGCTCGCAGGCTGCGGACCGGCCCAGCCCCGGCGGAGGCAGGAGGCAGGGGGGAGGGGAAGGTCGCGGCGAGACACAGGGCGCAGGCACCCGACCTGCGCGGGCGGGGACTGGGGCTGGGGACGCGGAGGGCAGAAGGCGCGCGCACCCGACTGGCGCCAGCGGAAACTGAGACTGGGTCCGCGGAAGGGAGTGGGCGCGCCACACCTGGGGAGAGTGCGCCCACCAAGCCCCTGGCTGCCTGGACTGCTCTGACGGGGAAGGCACAGAGAGCAGGCGCAGCTTTTTGTTCCGCGCTTTTGTGGAACACAGGAGGACTGGAACCTCGCGCAGCGCGGGGCGCGCTCCATATAGAGCGGCCGGGAGCCTGAGCAGCGCAGACGGAGAAAGCAGCGTCAGCCCCTCCCGGCAGCGCCAGCTCGTCCCCGCGGCGCAAGCCCCTCCCCGCAGAGCGACGGAACTAGCTACCTGAATAAGAGTCCACCTGCGCCCGCCTGTGTCAGGGCAGAAATGAGGCTCTGAAGAGACCGGCAAACAGAAGCCAAATAAACAAAGGGAACCGCTTCAGAAGGGACTGGTGCAACAGATTATAATCCCTGTAGAAAACACCGACTACACCGGAAGGGGCCTGTAAATATCGAGAAGTGTAAGCTGGAACGAGGAGCTATCTGAAACTGAGCCGAACCCACACTGACCGCAACAGCTCCAGAGAAACTCCTAGATATAATTTTACTTTTTTCTCTTTTTTTTTTTCTTTTTTCTTTTTTATTTTTTCTCTTTTATTTTCCTTTAAAATCCCCTATTACTCCCCCATTACTCCTTAACTTTCATTTCCATAGATTTTTATGATTTTTTTAATTAGGGAAAAAAAATTTTTTTTTCTTTTTTCTATTTTTTTCTTTCCTTTTTCTCTTCTATTTTCTATTTTTCTTTTTCTCTTATTTCTTTTAAAGTCTTCTAGTACTTCTCTACTACTCCTTAATTTTCATTTTCAATACACTATAACCTTACAAAAAAAAAAAAAGAAGAGAAGCCCTATTTTTAAACTGAAGATTATTCTCTCCCAATCTTGACTCTCTGTTTTCTACCTCAGAACACCTCTATTTCCTCCTTTCCCCTTCCCTTCCCAATCCAATTCTGTGAATCTTTGTAGGTGACTGGGCTACGGAGAACACTCTGGGAACAGACAGCTGCGTAGATCTGTCTCTCTCCTCTTGAGTCCCCCTTTTTTCTCCTCCTGCTCATCTCTATCTCCCTCCTCCCTCTCCTCTTCTTCATGTAACTCTGTGAACCTCTCTGGGTGTCCCTAACGGAGGAGAATCTTTTAGCCATTAACCTAGAAGTTTTCTTATCAGGGCTGTATAGTTGGAGAAGTCCTGAGACTACAGGAAGAATAAAACTGAAATCCAGAGGCAGGAGACTTAAGCCCAAAACCTGAGAACTCCAGAAAACTCCTGACTACATGGAACTTTAAGTAATAAGTGACTGTCCAAAAGCCTCCATACCTACACTGAAACCAACCACCACCCAAGAGCCAATAAGTTTTAGAGCAAGACATACCACGCAAGTTCTCCAGCAACGCAGGAACATAGCCCTGAACATCAACATACAGGCTGCCCAAGGTCACACCTAACACATAGACCCATCTCAAAACTCATTACTGGGCACTCCATTGCTCTCCAAAGAGAAGAAATCAAGTTCCACATACCAGAACACTGACGCAAGCTTCCCTAACCAGGAAACCTTGAGAAGCCAATCATCTAACCCCACCCACTGGGTAAATCCTCCACAATAAAAAGGAACCACAGACCTCCAGAACACAGAAAGCCCACTCCAGACACAGCAATCTAAACAAGATGAAAAGGCAAAGAAATACCCAACAGGTTAAGGAACATGAAAAATGCCCACCAAGTCAAACAAAAGAGGAGGAGATAGGGAATCTACCTGAAAAAGAATTTAGAATAATGATAATAAAAATGATCCAAAATCTTAAAAACAAAATGGAGTTGCAGATAAATAGCCTGGAAACAAAGATTGAAAAGATACAAGAAATGTTTAATAAAGACCTAGAAGAAATAGAAAAGAGTCAATTAAAAATGAATAATGCAATGAATGAGATCAAAAACACTTTGGAGGGAACCAACAGTAGAATAACGGAGGCAGAAGATAGGATAAGTGAGGTAGAAGATAAAATGGTGGAAATAAATGAAGCAGAGAGGAAAAAAGAAAAAAGGATCAAAAGAAATGAGGACAACCTCAGGGACCTCTGGGACAATGTGAAACGCCCCAACATTCGAATCATAGGAGTTCCAGAAGAAGAAGACAAAAAGAAAGGCCATGAGAAAATACTCGAGGAGATAATAGCTGAAAACTTCCCTAAAATGGGGAAGGAAATAGCCACCGAAGTCCAAGAAACCCAGAGAGTCCCAAACAGGATAAACCCAAGGCGAAACACCCCAAGACACATATTAATCAAATTAACAAAGATCAAACACAAAGAACAAATATTAAAAGCAGCAAGGGAAAAACAACAAATAACACACAAAGGGATTCCCATAAGGATAACAGCTTATCTATCAATAGAAACCCTCCAGGCCAGAAGGGAATGGCAGGACGTACTGAAAAATAATGAAAGAGAATAACCTACAACCTAGATTACTGTATCCAGCAAGGATCTCATTCAGATATGAAGGAGACTTCAAAAGCTTTACAGATAAGCAAAAGCTGAGACAATTCAGCACCACCAAACCAGCTCTTCAACAAATGCTAGAGGATCTTCTCTAGACAGGAAATGTAGAAAGGTTGTATAAACGTGAACCCAAAACAACAAAGTAAATGGCAACGGGACCACACCTATCAATAATTACCCTAAATGTAAATGGGTTGAATGCCCCAACCAAAAGACAAAGATTGGCTGAATGGATACAAAAACAAGACCCCTATATATGCTGTCTACAAGAGACCCACCTCAAAACAAGAGACACATACAGACTAAAAGTGAAGGGCTGGAACAAAATATTTCATGCAAACGGAGACCAAAAGAAAGCAGGAGTCGCAATACTCATATCAGATAAAACAGACTTTCAAATAAAGGATGTGAAAAGAGACAAAGAAGGACACTACATAATGATCAAAGGATCAATCAAAGAAGAAGATATAACAATTATAAATATATATGCACCCAACATAGGAGCACCGCAATATGTACGGCAAACACTAACGAGTATGAAAGAGGAAATTAATAGTAACACAATAATAGTGGGAGACTTTAATACCCCACTCACAACTATGGATAGATCAACTAAACAGAAAATTAACAAGGAAACACAAACCTTAAATGACACAATGGACCAGCAGACCTAATTGATATCTATAGGACATTTCACCCCAAAACAATCAACTTCACCTTTTTCTCAAGTGCACATGGAACCTTCTCCAGAATAGATCACATCCTGGGCCATAAATCTGGTCTTGAAAAATTCAAAAAAATTGAAATCATTCCAGTCATCTTTTCTGACCACAGTGCAGTAAGATTAGATCTCAATTACAGGAAAAACATTGTTAAAAATTCAAACATATGGAGGCTAAATAACACGCTTCTGAATAACCAACAAATCATAGAAGAAATCAAAAAAGAAATCAAAATATGTATAGAAATGAATGAAAATGAAAACACAACAACCCAAAACCTATGGGACACTGTAAAAGCAGTGCTAAGGGGAAGGTTCATAGCATTACAGGCTTACATCAAGAAACAAGAAAAAAACCAAATAAATAACCTAACTCTACACCTAAAGCAATTAAAGAAGGAAGAAATGAAGAACCCCAGGGTTAGCAGAAGGAAAGAAATCTTAAAAATCAGGGCAGAAATAAATGCAAAAGAAACTAAAGAGACCATAGCAAAAATCAACAAAGCTAAAAGCTGGTTTTTTGAAAAAATAAACAAAATTGACAAACCATTAGCAAGACTCATTAAGAAACAAAGAGAGAAGAACCAAATTAACAAAATTAGAAATGAAAATGGAGAGATCACAACAGACAACACTGAAATACAAAGGATCATGAGACTACTACCAGCAGCTCTATGCCAATAAAATGGACAACTTGGATGAAATGGACAAATTCTTAGAAAAGTATAACTTTCCAAAACTGAACCAGGAAGAAATAGAAGATCTTAACAGACCCATCACAAGCAAGGAAATCGAAACTGTAATCAAAAATCTTCCAGCAAACAAAAGCCCAGGACCAGATGGCTTCACAGCTGAATTCTACCAAAAATTTAGAGAAGAGCTAACACCTATCTTACTCAAACTCTTCCAGAAAATTGCAGATGAAGATAAGCTTCCAAACTCATTCTATGAGGCCACCATCACCCTAATTCCAAAACCAGACAAAGATGCCACAAAAAAAGAAAACTACAGGCCAATATCACTGATGAACATAGATGCAAAAATCCTTAACAAAATTCTAGCAAACAGAATCCAACAACATATTAAAAAAATCATACACCATGACCAAGTGGGCTTTATCCCAGGAATGCAAGGATTCTTTAATATCCGCAAATCAATCAATGTAATACACCACATTAACAAATTGAAAGATAAAAACCATATGATTATCTCAATAGATGCAGAGAAAGCCTTTGACAAAATTCAACACTCATTTATGATTAAAACTCTCCAAAAAGCAGGAATAGAAGGAACATACCTCAACATAATAAAAGCTATATATGACAAACCCACAGCAAGCATCACCCTCAATGGTGAAAAATTGAAAGCATTTCCCCTGAAATCAGGAACAAGACAAGGGTGCCCACTCTTACCACTACTACTCAACATAGTTTTGGAAGTTTTGGCCACAGCAATAAGAGCAGAAAAAGAAATAAAAGGAATCCACATAGGAAAAGAAGAAGTGAAACTCTCACTGTTTGCAGATGACATGATCCTCTACAGAGAAAACCCTAAAGACTCTACCAGAAAATTACCAGAGCTAATCAGTGAATATAGTAAAGTTGCAGGATATAAAATTAACACACAGAAATCCCTTGCATTCCTATATACTAACAATGAAAAAACAGAAAGAGAAATTAAGGAAACAATACCATTCACCATTGCAACAAAAAGAATAAAATACTTAGGAGTATATCTACCTAAAGAAACAAAAGACCTATACATAGAAAACTATAAAACACTGATGAAAGAAATCAAAGAGGACACCAACAGATGGAGAAACATACCGTGTTCATGGATTGGAAGAATCAATATTGTCAAAATGGCTATTCTACCCAAAGCAATCTATAGATTCAATGCAATCCCTATCAAGCTACCAACGGTATTTTTCACAGAACTAGACCAAAGAATTTCACAATTTGTATGGAAATACAAAAAACCTCGAATAGCCAAAGTAATCTTGAGAAAGAAGAATGGAACTGGAGGAATCAACCTGCCTGACTTCAGACTCTACTACAAAGCCACAGTCATCAAGACAGTATGGTACTGGCACAAAGACAGAAATATAGATCAATGGAACAGAATAGAAAGCCCAGAGATAAATCCACGAACCTATGGACACCTTATCTTTGACAAAGGAGGCAAGGATATACAATGGAAAAAAGACAACCTCTTTAACAAGTGGTGCTGGGAAAACTGGTCAACCACTTGTAAAAGAATGAAACTAGAACACTTTCTAACACCATACACAAAAATAAACTCAAAATGGATTAAAGATCTAAATGTAAGACCAGAAACTATAAAACTCCTAGAGGAGAACATAGGCAGAACACTCTCCGACGTAAATCACAGCAAGATCCTCTATGACCCACCTCCCAGAATATTGGAAATAAAAGCAAAACTAAACAAATGGGACCTAATGAAACTTAAAAGCTTTTGCACTACAAAGGAAACTATAAGTAAGGTGAAAAGACAGCCCTCAGATTGGGAGAAAATAATAGCAAATGAAGAAACAGACAAAGGATTAATCTCAAAAATATACAAGCAACTCCTGCAGCTCAATTCCAGAAAAATAAATGACCCAATCAAAAAATGGGCCAAAGAACTAAACAGACATTTCTCCAAAGAAGACATACAGATGGCTAACAAACACATGAAAAGATGCTCAACATCACTTATTATTAGAGAAATGCAAATCAAAACCACAATGAGGTACCATTACACGCCAGTCAGGATGGCTGCTATCCAAAAGTCTACAAGCAATAAATGCTGGAGAGGGTGTGGAGAAAAGGGAACCCTCTTACACTGTTGGTGGGAATGCAAACTAGTACAGCCACTATGGAGAACAGTGTGGAGATTCCTTAAAAAACTGGAAATAGAACTGCCATATGACCCAGCAATCCCACTGCTGAGCATACACACCAAGGAAACCAGAAGTGAAGGAGACACATGTACCCCAATGTTCATCGCAGCACTGTTTATAATAGCCAGGACATGGAAGCAACATAGATGCCCATCAGCAGATGAATGGATAAGGAAGCTGTGGTACATATACACCATGGAATATTACTCAGCCGTTAAAAAGAATTCATTTGAACCAGTCCTAATGAGATGGATGAAACTGGAGCCCCTTATACAGAGTGAAGTAAACCAGAAAGATAAAGAACATTACAGCATACTAACACATATATATGGAATTTAGAAAGATGGTAACGATAACCTTATATGCAAAACAGAAAAAGAGACACAGAAATACAAAACAGACTTTTGAACTCTGTGGGAGAATGTGAGGGTGGGATATTTCAAAAGAACAGCATGTATACTGTCTATGGTGAAACAGATCACCAGCCCAGGTGGGATGCATGAGACAAGTGCTCGGGCCTGGTGCACTAGGAAGACCCAGAGGAATCGGGTGGAGAGGGAGGTGGGAGGGGGGATCGGGATGGGGAATACGTGTAAATCTATGGCTGATTCATATCAATGTATGACAAAACCCACTGAAATGTTGTGAAGTAATTAGCCTCCAACTAATAAAAAAAAAAAAAAAAAACAAGATTAAGGATATTACTAATGAGTCTACAAAAATAAAAAGGCTCATAAGAATACAAGAGCAGTTGTAAACATCTTGGATAACCTAGATGTAATGTATATATTTGTAAAAACCATACCAAGACTGATTCATGAAGAAATTAGGTCTTCATAGACCTATAATTAGAAAGGAGATTGAATCAACAGTCAAAAACCTCCCAACAAAAGAAAATCCTGCAACCTCTGACTTTACTCAGTTCTACCAAACATTTAAAGAAGAAATAACATCAGTCCTCAAACTTTTAAAAAAACAATTCAATATGAGAGAACACTTCCTAATCCACTATATAAGCCTAGTATTACCCTGATACCAAAGCCAGACAATGACAACACAAGAAAAGAAAGTTAAAGACCAATATCCCTGTTGAATACTGATGCAAAATTCTTGAAGGATTAGCAAACTGAATTCAAGATCACTTTAAAAATTTTATACATTTTGAACATTTTTATTGTTCAAATAAAATTTGAACAATTTATTGGGTTTATTGCTGCAATGCAAGGATGGTTCAACAGATAAAAATCCAACTGAATACAATGTACCACATTAGCAGAATGAGGGTCCCACGTGGATCATATCATTGATGCTGAAAAAGGATTTGACAAAATTTTCTTGATTAAAAAAAAAAACAAAAAACCACTCAACACACTAGGAATTGAAGGAAGCTATCTCAACATCACTTCATAGGAAACAGATGGGGAAACAGTGGAAACAGTGTCAGACTATTTTTTTGGGCTCCAAACCACTGCAGATGGTGATTGCAGCCATGAAATTAAAAGACACTTACTCCTTGGAAGGAAAGTTATGACCTACCTAGATAGCATATTTAAAAACAGAGACACCACTTTGCCAACAAAGGTCTGTCTAGTCAAGGCTATGGTTTTTCCAGTAGTCATGTATGGATGTGAGAGTTGGACGGTGAAGAAAGCTGAGTGCCAAAGAATTGATGCTTTTGAACTGTGGTGCTGGAGAAGACTCTTGAGAGTCCCTTGCATTGTAAGAAGATCCAACCAGTCCATCCTAAAGGAGATCAGTCCTGGGTGTTGATTGGAAGGACTGATGTTGAAGCTGAAACTCCAATACTTTGGCCACCTCATGTGAAGAGCTGACTCATTGGAAAAGACCCTGATGTTGGGAGGGATTGGGGGCAGGAGGAGAAGGGGACGACAGAGGATGATATGGCTGGATGCCATCACTGACTCGATGGACATGGGTGTGGTTAGACTCCGGGAGTTGGTGATAGACAGGGAGGCCTGGTGTGCTGCGATTCATGGGGTCGCAGAGTCGGACATGACTGAGTGACTGAACTGAACCTCAACATAATAAAGACCACATATGAAACTCTTACAGCTAACATTATATTCAATGGAAAAGGACTGAAATCATGAACAAGGTAAGGATGCAGCGTTTACTACTCCTATTCAGCACAGTGTTGGAAGTTCAAGGCAGAGTAATTATTCAAGAAAATGAATGAAATTAGAATGAAGGAAAACTATCTCTGCAGAATACATGGTCCTATGTGTAGAAAACACAAATGACCTCCACACCCCCAAATCTGTTAGCACTAAGAAAAAACTCCAGCAATGTTTAGATACAGAAACAACACACAAAATCAGTTGCCTTTCTATATCCTAATATAAACAACCCCAAAGACTTAATGAAGTCTTAATGAAGAAGTTGATGACTTGTACATTGAAAACCACAAGACATTGCTTAATGATGTAAACGTGAAAGTCACTCAGTTGTAGCCGACTCTGGGACCCCATGGACTATATAGTCTATGGAATTTTCCAGGCCAGAATACTGGAATGGGTAACCCTTCCCTTCTCTAGGGGATCTTCCCAACCCAAGGATTGAACCCAGGTCTCCCACATTGCAGGGAGATTCTTTACCAGCTGAGCTATAAGGGAATACTCCAAGAATACTGGAGTGGGTAGCCTATCCCTTCTCCAAGGGATCTTCCTGACCTAGGAATCAAACCGGGGTCTCCTGCATTGCAAACAGATTCTTTACCAACTGAGCTATCAGGGAAGCTGATATTAATGATGTTAAAGATGACACCAATAAGTTGAAAGACATCCTGTGTAAACAGACTGGAAGACTTAATATTGGTATGATGTCAATACTATCCAAAGTGATCTACAGATTCAATATAATTCACTTCAAAATCTCAATGACATTCTTTACAGATACAGAAAAATAATTCAAGCGTAATATCTAGGATCCAAATAGCCAAAACAATCTTGAAAAGAAGAAAGCTGAATACCAAAGAATTGATGCTCTCAAACTGTGGTGCTGGAAAAGACTCTTGAGAGTCCCTTGGATAGCAAGGAGATCAAGCCAGTCAATCCTAAAGGAAATCAACCCTGAATATTCATTGGAAGGACTGATGCTGAAGCTGAAGCTCCAATACTTTGGCCACCTGATGGAAAAGACCCTGATTCTGGGAAAGACTGAGGGCAGGAGGAGAAGGGGGTAACAGAGGATGAGATGGTTGGATGGCATCACTGACTCAATGGACATGAGTTTGAGCAAGCTCTGGGAGAGAGAGGACAGAGAAGTCTGGTGCACTGCAGTCCATGGAATCACAGACAGACATGACTTAGCAACAGAACAACAACAATAATCTTGAAAAACATCAAAGTTGGAAGACTCACAATTCCTGATTTCAAATTTTACTGCAAAGATACAATAATCAAAACAGTGTGATACTGAATAAAAACAGACATATAGACCAGTGGAATAGAATAAAGAATCCAGAAATTCTCACATATATGGTCAAATGATTTGGAGGAAGCACACCAAGACCATTTAATGGGAAACGGACAGTGTTTTCAACAAATGGTGCTGGGAAAAACTGGGTACCCACGTGCCAAAGAACGAAATTGGATTCTTACCTAACACTATATACAAAAATTAGTTCAAATGGACCAAAGACCTAACCATAAGACTTAAAACTCCACTCTGAGGGAAAAAACCAGGGGGAAAGTTTCAGAACACTGGATTTAGGAGTGATTTCTTAGATATGACACCAAAGTCATAGGCATGAAAAGAGAAAAGAGACAAACTCAGCTTCAAAAATTAGATAGCTGGACTTTCCTGGTAGCACAGTGGATAAGAATCCGCCTGCCAATGCAGGCGGGTTTGATCCCTGGTCCAGAAAGATTCTACATGCCAGAGAGCAACTAAGCCCATGAACCACACCTACTGAGCCCGTGCCACCACTACTGAAGCCCATGCACCCAGAGCCCACATGCTGCAACTCCTGTACCCACATGCTGCAACCACTAACGCCTGTACACTCTACATCCTGTGCTTGGCAACAAGAGAAGCCACCGCAGTACGAGGCCCACACACCACACCAAAGAGTAGCCCCTGCTTGCCACAACCAATGCAGAGAAAGCCCACACAAAGCAACGAAGACCCAGCATGGCCACAAATAAGTAAGACATTTATGTATCAAAGGATACTATCAACAGACTAAAAAAAGCAATCCACAGATGGGAGAAAATATTTGCAGATCACATATCTGATGAGGTATTAATACCCATTAATATATTAACATATTAATATGTTATTATAGATAAACATTAATATAATTATGTATTATAATTAATATATTGATCATAATATGTAACACATTAGCATATCAATATATTAACATATCAGTATATCTATAAATATATATTAATATATATAAATACATAAATATAAATTTATTATATATAAATATATTAATATATATTTATATATAAAACAATATATATATAATATATCAAGTAAATATATAAAATATATATTTATAAAAATAAAAACAAATTTATATAAACAAAAATTTATTTATATATATAAATAAATATATATAAAATGATAAATATACATAAATAATATATATTAATATATAAAAATATATATTTATATAAATATATATATATATATATATATATAAAACTAAAATGCAGCAACAGTTATAAAAGACAACCCAATTCAAAACTGGGCAAAGGACTTGAATAGACAGGTATCCAAAGAAGATATAGATGACCAATTAGCACATGAAAAGATGCTCAACATTACTAATCATTTGGGAAATACAAATCAAAACCATGATGAAATAGCACTTCATACACATTAGAGTGGCTATTATTTATTTTTTTTTAAAGTGTTGACAAGGATGTGGAGAAACTAGAGTACACTGCTATCATATATGATAGCATATATATCATATATATATATGATAGCAATGTACTCTAGTATATATATATACTCTTTATATATATATAAAGCACTATAGCTGCTGTAGAAAACAGTATCATAGTTCCTCAAAAAATTAAATATAGAATGAACATTTGATACTACTTCTGGGTATTTATACAAAAGAAGAGAAAACAGGGGCTTGAACAGCTATTTGCAAACGTATGTTCCTAGAAGCATCATCACAATAGCCAGTGAAATGACTCATGTTCATCTGTTGATAAATGAATAAACAAAATGAGGTAAATATATACAATGTAATATCATTCAGTCATAAAAAGGAATGAAATTTGGATACATACTATACTGTTGATGAACCTTGAAGACGTGGTAAGTGAAATAAGCCACACACAAAAGGACAAATGCATGATTCATGTATTTGTATGAAGTACTGAGACTTACATCAAGCATTGAGAATATTCAAATGCTTAGAGATTAAGTAGAATGTTAGCTACCACGGTCTGAGTAGAGGAGGGAATGAGGAGTTATTGTTTAATGGGTATAGCATTCGGTATAGGATGATGAGAAAGTTCTGGAGATGGGACAGTGGTGATGGTTGAACCAATGGGAATATACTTAATGCCATTGAATTGCATGTATAAAAGGCTAAGAAGCCAATCTGAAAAGGTTACCTACTGTATGATTCCAACTATATGACATTCCAGAAAAAGCTATAAAGATAGTAAAAAACTATAGAGATAATAAAGGGATCAGTGGTTACCACTGAGACTGGGAAATAGTAGATAGAGCACAGGAGATTTTTAGGTGGTAAATTATTCAATGTGATACATAGTAGTGGACACATGAAATCATGCATTTGTTAAAATCTATAAAACTGTAAAAAAAAAAAAAAGAAAAAGAGGAGCCTTAATGAAAACTATGGACTTCTGTTACCAACTTTACCAAACGCATTCTTTATATTGCTCCTAATAAGATGGAAACCTCATGATCTGTAAAATCGTGCCCTAAAATGAAAAGCCTTACAGGGGAAAAAAGGTTTGGAGTTTTGTAACCTGAGCAGTAACAAAAACAAAAATCCTAAATTTCCACTAGTATCTGCACTGAGAAACAGTCTATCTTTCGTATACTTAAACTTTGGGGTTTGTGCTTCTTCCTTTCAGATACAGACCCTGAAATCAATTGCTTCTCATAGAACCATTTTCAGGACTTCCCTGGTGGTCCAGTGGCTAGGACTCTACACTCTCAATGAAAGGGGCCTTAGTTCGACCGCTGGTCAGGCAACTAGAACCCACATCCTCAACTAAGGATCCTGCATGCACAACTAAGACCCAATACAACCAAATAAATATTTATTTTTAAAATAAACCAATTGCATTAACATTAAAAATAGGATCTAAAGGTAGCTCCCAATAATAGGAATAGAGCAGGATAGTTACACAGGTAGCTTTTGACATCCCACTGGGGGGTTATAGATAGAGAAGGAACTTTGGGAGATCATTGTAAGCTAGTGATCACTCAAGAAAGCAATCAGACTATTGTGAAACAGGCCTGCTTAACAACGAAACCACACAATAAAAGCGTAAGATATGCTCCAGGCCAATAAGTGAAAAAGTGAGGCCTGCACCCAGCTGGTCGAGGTCAGCAGAAGAATGATCCTTAAGACAGGCTCCTTAGCAAATACCAAAGACAGGAATACATGAGCAAGGTGCCATTCCAAAGGAGACTTCATCATACTAAAACCTGAGGTGATTTAACATATTTTGGTTTGTTAGTTTACATTACCACCCTTCTGCTGATGTGGATAGCACCATGACAGTCCCAGTTTGACCATATACGGTCAAAAACTCCTCTGCCTGACTGGAGGAGGAGCTAGTGATGAAAGCTTGACGTCCACTCAAAGAATGAGGAAGAAAGTAGTCTTCTTCCCCTTTCTATTTTCCCTTTGCTTATAAACATGTTGCCCACTTAGTTCTCAGGGCAGAGGTCTCTTGCCTGCCTGCTTGTATCCTTCAAAAGCATCCTAAACTATGAATCCACTTCTTACCTCTTACTTTGTCCCTCACTGAATTTCTTCTGCACCAAGACATAAAAAACCTGTGATTTGCTAAGTCCTGAGATGAGCTGTGCAGTTTCACCTTCATCAGTCAATGCTTTCTTCCTAATAACCAGGTGAAATGTCTTCATGGTTAACTTGCACTTTGCAGTTTCCCCAGCCAGCTTAATACAGTGAAAGTTACTAAAACAGTCACTCTTTGACCTTAAAGGATTTTCACTTGTCTTTTAGGGTCTTTATATATTACGAAGAGTTTCTCCTGAGCTGTGAGAAAGTTTGCCTCTAGTTGCTTCAACATATTAGCTTACTGAGAAAAAAAAATCATGTTTGAACCCATGCAACTTTCATGCAGGATTGATATTACTCTCCTATTTACCAACTGCAAATAAGTTAATAATATATGTTACAGAAACACACATACTTTGCAACAGGATGGACTGTGTTTCAAGGTATGATAACTTTCAGTCTTTTTATTTAGAGAACAAAGAAAGATTAACTTGTTTAATTTATTTTACCTTTTAGAGTTTCACTCTCTGCCTTTGTAACAAAGAAGCAATGATTTGGCTTCACTGTGTTATTTCTTCAATGTTCTCCATGACCTATGGAAAATAAGAATCAAGATGTTTTCTCCATCTCAGTTTTTCTTTATGTGCACAACTGTCAACATGTCTTTATTTATACATGTACATCCACCCCTTCTGTTTGCAAAAAGTTGAGGTGAACTAGCCTAGAACATCCAAATGAGCCTCTTAACACACCTCAGAACACAGAAGAGTTGTATCAGCACATCCATTCAGATCTCACAGAAGTGTCCCTGCCTTTTCTCATGCCTCTTTTCTGTTACCTGAAGTTCTAACAAGCTTGGTGAATTTTTAAAAAGATATTACAAATGACAAAGAGGGTAAGAGGGAAAGATTGGTAAAGTGAGTCACTCTAACAGCAATAAAAATGAATAACTGATGGCAGGAAAACAGGAGAAAGTAGCAAAAACAGAACAAAAACCGAGATAAAAACCAAACCAAACCTGTGGCTGGTATTTAATGTAGGGACAATTCCCTCAAGAGCCAATGAGCCCTGAGCCTGTTACCCGCTATCTGTGGAAGCATAAGTACAGTATGAAAAACTTGGACTTGGGAACTAGATTCACCTGGGTTTAAATCCTGTCTTACCACCTTCTGATGTGTGATCTTGATGTTAACTTCTCTAAACCTCAGTTTTCTTTTTCATAGAGTGAGAAGAATGCCACTTGCCTCAATATGGGTTCCATTCAGTTCAGTTCAGTTGCTCAATCATGTCCGACTCTTTGCAACCCCATGGACTGCAACCCCCTGTCCATCACCAACTCCCAGAGCTTGCTCAAACTCATGTCCACTGCGTCGGTGATGCCATCCAACCATCTCATCCTCTGTTGTCCCCTTCTCCTCCTGCCATTAGTCTTTCTCAGCATCAGGGTCTTTTCCAATGAGTCAGTTCTTTGCATCAGGTGGCCAAAGTACTGGAGTTTCAGCTTCAGCATCAGTCATTCCCAATGAATATTCAGGACTGATTTCCTTTAAAATTGACTGGTTTGACCTCCTTGGAGTCCAAGGGATTCTTAAGAGTCTTCTCCAACACCACAATTCAAAAGCATCAATTCTTTAGTGCTCAGCTTTCTTTATAGTCCAACTCTCACATCCATACATGACTACTGGAAATATTATAGCTTTGACTAGGTGAACCTTTGTTGGCAAAGTAATGCCTCTGCTTTTTAATATGCCATCTAGGTTGGTTATAGCTTTTCTTCCAAGGAGCAAGCGGCTTTTAATTTCATGGCTGCAGTCACCATCTGCAGTGATTTTGGAGCCCAGAAAAATAAAGTCTCTCGCTGTTTCCATTGTTTCTCCATCTATTTCCCATGAAGTGATGGGACTGGATGCTATAACCTTCGTATTTTGAATGTTGATTTTTAAGCCAACTTTTTCACTCTCCTCTTTCACTTTCATCAAGAGGCTCTTTAGTTCCTCTTCACTTTCTGCCATAAGGGTGGTATCATCTGCGTATCTGAGGTGATTGATATTTCACAATGGGTATTAAGACTTATAAGTCTCCAAAGTGAAATACCAGCCAGTGTCTGGCACCTATAGGTACGTGATGTTCATGGTTCCATAGTTACCTTACTTTCTATTCATTTTAAAGAGTTGTACTTTAAGAACTAGTGTGTTATTGCAGTAGGGATGATACGTAATCACAATCTAAATGAATGCGAGGACTTAAAGCTGTAGGTTTACTTAATAAACAAATTGAAATAATTGCCTCGGGAGATTTATATTTCAGATGCATACAAGGTGACATGAATGAATCTATTAGAAAGGAGTGTTAAACTGAATAAAGCTTTATGCTATGGTGGCAAGAGGAGTTTCCTGGTGAAAACAGGTCATTAACAAATTTTAAAATAACATGTACCATCATGTTCTGATTTTCATAACAAATATAAGCATGAAGAAATTCCCAATCCCTAAGATCAACTTTGTTTTCATGACACAGATCTTCTCACATGCGGTAAAGGCATTTATTTTGCTTTTTTTAAAGTAATGGCTTTGCAGTTATTGAGACTATTTGACACTGAAAAAATAAGTGGCCAGTGAGCTAATTTTGTGAGCTACACCAACACCTTATCCAGATTTTTACCTCTGGTTGTGATACCCATTTTTCCTCGTTAAAAGAAGGCAGCAATTTAATACTTGAGTTCTGAAACTCTTTTCCCAATTAAACCAGAGTACCCCTGTGTGGAAAGGCTCCAAGGTAGTTTCGATTTTATTACAAACACGTCTTTATAAACTGAAAAGAAGCCAACTTGCTTTTTAGGTGTATGTGGTTTCTAAAAAATAATTTGAGTTTTTACCATCTCATTGAACATTCTGAAAAAAAATTAAGAGGCAAATCCTTTGAGGAGAGAAACCATTGGTGAATTACAAGCATGGATACTCATGCATTCAAGCGTTAGTGGCAATCAGCCATTCCCACATTTTTTCCTGTCACATTTGGCCCTATTTGTATTAATCTTCCCAGTTAAAATCATGCACGATAATACATTCAGTTCTCTGAGAATTTCTTCACTGGTTATTTTATCATAGAGCATTTAAAAATGAATGTAGTTCCAGACATTATCATTACAAATAAAAGCAAAAATAAAAAAACTCATCA
Source organism: Dama dama (assembly GCF_033118175.1). Taxonomy (NCBI): domain Eukaryota; kingdom Metazoa; phylum Chordata; class Mammalia; order Artiodactyla; family Cervidae; genus Dama; species Dama dama. Next base: position 39,550,273 of record NC_083693.1, read on the forward strand.
AACCATTTAAATACACGACTTCACCCAATTACAAAGTAGAAGAACACAAGTCAATCTCTTGATAACTCAAATGATAATTCTGAGTATATTAAAATGAATCATTTGATAGTGTCATTTCATAATGGCATCTTAGACTTCCCTGGTAGTACCCTGGCCAAGAATCTGCCTGCCAATGCAAGGGACGGAGGTTTGATCCCTGGTGGGGAAGATTTCACATGCCACAGAGTAACCAAGCCCATGTGCTGCAACTACTGAAGTCTGCAAACCCTAGAGCCTGCGCTCTGCAACAAGAGAAGCCACTGCAATGAGAAACTTGTGTACTGCAACAAAGAGTAGCCCCAGCTTGCCACAACTAGAGAAAACCTGCATACAGCAACGAAGACCCGGTGCAACCAAAACCCAAAAAATGCAGCATCTCTTTCTGGCTTTTTATTGTGAAATATACTTGTAAAATTTACCATTCTAACCATTTTCAATATGCCAGCAAATCTGGAAAACTCAGCAGTGGTCACAGGACTGGAAAAGATCAGTTTTCATTCTAATCCCAAAGAAAGGCAATGTCAAAGTATGTTCAAACTACCACACAAGTGCACTCATTTCACATGCTAGCAAAGTAATGCCCAAAATTCTCCAAGCTAGGCTTCAATAGCACGTGAACTGAGAACTTCCAGATGTTCAAGCTGGTTTTAGAAAAGGCAGAGGAACCAGAGATCAAATTGCCAACATCCGCTTGATCATCAAAAAAGCAAGAGAGTTCCAGAAAAACATCTATTTCTGCTTTATTGACTACGCCAAAGCCTTTGATTGTGTGGATCACAACAAACTGGAAAATTCTTAAAGAGATGGGAATAGTAGATCACCGTACCTACATCCTGAGAAGTATGTATGCAGGTCAAGGAGAAACAGTTAGAACTGGACATGGAACAACAGACTGGTTCCAAATTGGGAAAGGAGTACGTCAAGGCTGTATATTGTCACCCTGCTTATTTAACTTATATACGGAGTACATTATGCAAAATGCCAGACTGGATAAAGCACAAGCTGGAGTCAAGATTGCTGGGAGAAATATCAATAACCTCAAATATGCAGATGACACCACCCTTATGTCAGAAAGTGAAGAGGAACTAAAGAACCTCTTGATGAAAGTGAAAGAGTAGGGTAAAAAAGTTGGCTTAAAACTCAACATTCAAAATACGAAGATCATGGCATCCAGTCCCATCACTTCCTGGCAAATAGATAAGAAACAATAGAAACAGTGACAGACTTTATTTTCTTGGGATCCAATATCACTGTGGACTGTGACTGCAGCCATGAAATTAAAAGACGCTTGCTCCTTGGAAGAAAAACTATGATGAACCTAGACAGTGTATTAAAAAGCAGAGACATTACTTTGCCGACAAAGGTTCACCTAGTCAGAGCAATGGTTTTTCCAGTACTCATGTATGGTTGTGAGAGTTGGACTATAAAGAAAGCTGAATGCCAAAGAATTGATGTTTTTGAACTGTGGTGTTGGAGAAGACTCTTGAGAATCCTTTGGACTCCAAGGAGGTCAAACCACTCAATTTTAAAGGAAATCAGTCCTGAATATTCATTGGGAATGACTGATGCTGAAGTTGAAACTCCAATACTCTGGCCACCTGATGTGAAGAACTGACTCATTGGAACAGACACTGATGCTGGGAAAGACTAATGGCAGGAGGAGAAGGGGACAACAGAGGATGAGATGGTTGGATGGCATCACCGATTTGATGGACATGAGTTTGAGCAAGCTCTGGGAGTTGGTGAAGGACAGGGAAGCCTGGTGTGCTGCAGTCCAGTTCAGTTGCTCAGTCATGTCCGACGCTTTACAACCCCATGAATCGCAGCATGCCAGGCTTCCCTGTCCATTACCAACTCCTGGAGTCTACCCAAACCCATGTCCATCGAGTCAGTGACGCCATCCAGCCATCTCATCCTCTGTCGTCCCCTTCTCCTCCTGCCCCCAATCCCTCCCAGCATCAGGGTCTTTTCCAATGAGTCAACTCTTCACATGAGGTGGCCAAAGTGTTGGAGTTTCAGCTTCAACATCAGTCCTTCCAATCAACACCCAGGACTGATCTCCTTTACGATGGACTGGTTGGATCTCCTTGCAGTCCAAGGGACTCTCTAGAGTCTTCTCCAACACCACAGTTCAAAAGCATCAATTCTTCAGTGCTCAGTTTTCTTCACCGTCGAACTCTCACATCCATACATGACCACTGGAAAAACCACAGCCTTGACTAGACGGACCTTTGTTGGCAAAGTATTGTCTCTGCTTTTTAATATGCTATCCAGGTTGGTCATAACTTTCCTTCCAAGTAGTAAGCATCTTTTAATTTCATGACTGCAATCACCATCTGCAGTGATTTTGGCGCCCAAAAAAAAATAAAGTCTGACACTGTTTCCACTGTCTCCCCATCTATTTCCCATGAAGTGATGGGATCGGATGCCATGATCTTAGTTTTCTGAATGTTGAGCTTTAAGTCAACTTCTTCACTCTCCTCCTTCACTTTCATCAAGAGGTTTTTTAGTTCCTCTTCACTTTCTGACATAAGGGTGGTGTTATCTGCATATCTGAGGTTATTGATATTTCTCCCGTCAATCTTGATTCCAGCTTGTGCTTCTTCCAGCCCAGCATTTCTCATGATGTACTCTGCATATAAGTTAAATAAGCAGGGTGACAATATACAGCCTTGATGTACTCCTTTTCCTATTTGGAACCAGTCTGTTGTTCCGTGTCCAGTTCTAACTGTTGCTTCCTGACTGGCATACAGGCTTCTCAAGAGACAGGTCAGATGGTCTGGTATTCCCATCTCTTTAAGAATTTTCCACAGTTTATTGTGATCCACAGAGTCAAAGGCTTTGGCATAGTCAATAAAGCAGAAATAGATGTTTTTCTGGAACTCTCTTGCTTTTTCGATGATCCAGCGGATGTTGGCAATTTGATCTCTGGTTCCTCTGCCTTTTCTAAAACCAGCTTGAACATCTGGAAGTTCACGGTTCACGTATTGCTGAAGCCTGGCTTGAAGAATTTTGAGCATTACTTTACTAGCATGTGAGATGAGTGCAATCGTGCGGTAGTTTGAGCATTCTTTGGCATTGCCTTTCTTTGGGACTGGAATGAAAACTGACCTTTTCCAGTCCTGTGGCCACTGCTGAGTTTTCCAAATTTGCTGGCATATTGAGTGCAGCACTTTCACAGCATCATCTTTCAGGCCGAGAGGAGCAACCCCACGTCCAAGGAGCGGCGGCTGTGCAGGCGCAGGAGGGCTGAGAGGAGCTACTCCACGTTCAAGGTCAGGAGGGGCAGCCATGAGGAGATACCCCTTGTCCAAGGTAAGGAGCAGCAGCTGCGCTTTGCTGGCGCAGCCGTGACGAGATACCCCACGTCCAAGGTAAGAGAAACCCAAGTAAGATGGTAGGTGTTGCGAGAGGGCATCAGAGGGCAGACACACTGAAACCATAATCACAGAAAACTAGTCAATCTGATCACAGGACCACAGTCTTGTCTAACTCAATGAAACTAAGCCATGCCGTGTGGGGCCACCAAAGATGGATGGGTCATGGTGGAGAGGTCTGACAGAATGTGGTCCACTGGAGATGGGAATGGCAAACCTCTTCAGTATTCTTGCCTTGAGAACCCCGTGAACAGTATGAAAAGGCAAAAAGAAAGGACACTGAAAGATGAACTCCCCAGGTCGGTAGGTGCCCAATATGCTACTGGAGATCAGTGGAGAAATAACTCCAGAAAGAATGAAGGGATTGGAGCCAAAGCAAAATCAATACCCAGTTGTGGATGTGACTGGTGATAGAAGCAAGGTTCGATGCTGTAAACAGCAATATTGCATAGGAACCTGGAATGTTAGTTCCATGAATCAAGGCAAATTGCTGCAGTCCATGGGGTCGCAAAGAGTCGGACATGACTGAGTGATGGAACTGATGATGATGATGCAGTTAGGTTATTTAGAAACAATTTGATTCTTTCAGTTCTTGCTTTTATGGTCTGTTAGGCAGGACTGGAACAGTACCCAATCTAGGGCTAATTATTCCCCACTACTGAAGAAATAATCTTTGGTGTACACTATTACTCAATGAATAATTAGGATTTTTAGCCTTATTATTGGGAACAGGCACTTTTCCTAGCCTTGTGTGAATAGTGGGTACCTCTAATCCTATCAGGTGATTCTTACCCTAATATCAAGTATTTTCCTAGTATACATGTGATTATCACTCAACTGAATACTTGAAGATCTCTGAAATTCTCTCTCCATTCAGTGAACTATATTGTTCAAGCCACACTGATCAACCTGGGTCATCCAACCAACTTTCCCATGCCACAGCCTGGAAACTCTCTCAAGGCAGTAATTTGAGGGAATCATTGGTTCATCTCATCTGTTTTCCATCTCTCATGATCTTTTGTTCCCTGTTGTCCAATGCCTTAAAAACCATTACTTAATGTATAATGTCCATTTATAAATTGTTTCAAGGAGGAGGTATTGTTTAAATCCAGTTTAAATTGTTTAAATCCAGTCACTGTTATTCCATCTTGGTCAGAAGCAGAAGTCTCATGATATTTTTAAAACATGAATTGACCCATACATTTCCAAAAGATTTGCTTATCCTTATAGATAAAAATCCTCCTCCTGTCCATATACCAGTCCACTTCAAATTACTTCTGTAAAAATCAGTCTGTGAAACATAATTAACATCATAATTTCACATATTGTGATAACATAGTTTTCTTTGGGGAAAAAAGATGACTTGTGTTATATAGCTAATGAGAAATTCATCTTCAGGTAAAAAAAACCCATAGAAAAAATTTTTAGGGTCAACATTTTTTGGATAGATCCAAATCCCATTAAACATCCAACATCTAACTTAGGGTTTTAAAATATACATTTATTTTGCATTTACTCACTGTGGTGGACACTGGTACTGCTTGTCTCTACCAAGTTGATATCATACTGGACCGAGCTGGCCCTCTGAAGATGGCCCTTCCTGACAATAAAGAAGAGAGAAACGCACAAATGGAAAATGGGTAAGTGCAAACGCAGAAAGCAAGTTTAAATTTGAATATTTGGAGGTCTATTTTCTTTTCTGCAACTATCTGAAACTGCCAGAGCTTCCCTAAAACTGTGCCCCATTATTTAACAAATCCACCAGGGCAGGTAGGTCATCTGTAGGGGCTTCAGATGCTGATGATCCACTTAGTCTTTCTCCTTTAAGACAGCAGAACTGTGCTGTTTTAATGTAGCATCGTTGTGCTCTTCTTAAAGTGGTTAGTTTTCATTATTAATTGGGATCATTATGGTGGCTCAGTCAGTAAAAAATCTGCTTGCAACGCAGGAGACCCAGGTTTGATCCCTGGGTCGGGAAGATCCCCTGGAGAAGGGAATGGCAGCCCACTCCAGTATTCTTGCCTGGAGATTTCCATGGACAGAGGAGCCTGGTGGGCTACAGTCCATGGGGTCGCAAAGAGTCATAGTCTACTGAGTAACACTTTATGTGACATGGGGTGGCTCTACTCAACTATTGAGAAACTCAATTGCACCTTTTAAAAAATTTTATTTATTTTTGGCTGCACTGGATCTTCAATGCTGTGCACAGGCTTTCTCTAGTTGAGGCAAGTGGGGGCTATTCTCCAGTTGCAGCGCACAGGCTTCTCATTGTGGTGGCTTTTCTTCTTGTGGAGCACAGGCTCTAGGATGCACGGGCTTCAGTAGCTGTGGTGTGTGGGCTTAGATGCCCCCCAGCAAGTGCGATCTTCCTGGACCAGGAATTGGATCCATGTTCCCTGCATTGGCAGGCAGATTCTTAACCACTGGACCACCAGAGAAGTCCCTCACTTGTACTTCTTTAAGGCTACAGTTCATCAATCTTTTTTGTCATCTGGTCAATTAATATAGTTTCTAATTACATTCAAATGCCCATGACAGGGTTTTTAAAAGCCACTTTTAATATTAAATAAGATATTGAAATGTACACTTGCTTTCGATTTTTTTTCAGTAAGTCAATGCCTAGAGTATTACATGAATGAAAATTAATTCAAAACCACTTTTTACCATAGCAAAATGAAATGTGTTTTCTAAAAATACACTGATTCCTCCTCATGAAACATGATTGATTCTGTCTAGATTTCAGCTTATGGGTTATCATTTTGGACCTCATTCAAATATGACATTAATTAGTTATTAAATTTCAAAAAGGCTTCAGTTTAAAGCAATTTCAACCACTGATGGACCTAAAAAACTACAGTAAACATTGACTTGTTTTAATTCTTAAAAGCACATTTCAGACAGTATGTTTCACCTGGTCAGTATGCAAGAGCCTAAATCTTATGACTAGATTTTTTTATAAGCAATAGCTACTCGTGTTTTTTTCAAATTAATTCTACTCTTGATTTTGACAAGACACTAATCATCATATAGAAATACCTCTGCTTGTGTTGTCATTTAAAAATGGAAAAGGTACAGTGTGTGTAGCATATTATAACCATTTCTGAAAATTATTCAATGTCATATTATTTTTGTAAGAATCTTAAGGATGCTATTTTTCTCAGTTATTAAATTTACATTCATTTTCCAATTAATATGAAAATGTTTAACATTTATATATGGCAAAAGTTGCTTTATTTTATTTTTCAATAAAGTCCACATATAAAAAGAGTGAATGACAATATTTATGCTTACAGAGAAATGGAATATCTCCTGCCACGTCAGTAAACAAAGGATGTCGCAGTCACCAGCCTGCAGCCTGCCCACAGGCCGCGGGTGAGCCCTGAGGGAACTTAGAAAGGAAAGAACGCCTGCCATCTGACTGCTGCCACTCCCTGTAGTGAGCCCTGAGGAAAACGGGAGGTAAAAACACAGGAAACTGGCCCCAAATAAAGGTGCATATCAAAGGAATGACTTCAGTGAATCCAGATTCTTGCATCTTCTCGTATACAGAAAAGTGCTAAATTCCTTAACTTACTGTAGCTGGTTTTCTTTAATTAACAATAATTAAAAGATTTAAACATATTGGATGTTCTGACTACTTTGTTGCAAAACGTCCATCTATCCTAGCTCCTGGCTTGTCTCCTCGGAGCAATTTTCTCAAGGTTACTTGAGATGCTGCCTCCCAGGCTTGAAGTCCTAAAAATTCCTGCCAAAAAAACACATAACTCTCAACTTTTGGTTGTGAATATTTAAGTTGATACCAGTTTAAAAATCAGTGATAGACCCTTACGTGCAAAGCACAAGATTAGAAACAGGCTATTAACATTCCATGCCTTCTTTGAGTGCTTCCCTTTCTCTTCCCACCACAGGTAACCATCATTCTGTATTTTGTGCTAACCAGTCTCTTACTTGAACCAATCATATATATCACCCTAAGCAATACATTATTTAGTTTTGTCTAGTTTTAAACTTTTCATGAGTAGGATCATACTGTTACATTTTTTATGTGACTTGTTTCTTTCACATAAAATTATGTTTCTAAGATTTACCCAGGCACTTGATAAGGAGCAGGGTCCTCTGGGGCTCCTGGGCACAGTCTTTCTGTGTCTCTCATTTCTTTGATTACAGGAAATAGCCTTTTTATCAGCTTCTATGACCTTTCCTGAGTTCTAATGGGCAGATTCAAGCAGCTGCTAATTAGGGAAGGGAGGGGATCCTAGACCAGGAAGAAACAAACAGTCAAGAGAAACAATAGTGCAGCCCTGGGACAAGGTCCTGGTTCCCCATCAACGGAAACACACAACAATACCCTTGAGCTGTTTTGGGATACTGAAACCCTCTCCAGGTGGGAGAAAGTTAGATGGTATGCTATCCACAAGCATGTAGATCCAGACCAGTTGGAACCTAAAGGTTGATGATGCTGACTCCTACTTATCTTACCACCAATGCATCAGAAGAATGCCCGCAAGCTGATCACATCCTTTTTAAATCATTACTACAAAACTTCTAACTATCCTCTCCAAGCTGGGACACACAGTTTTTGAGGCAAAAGTCCACTGTGTCCTCCACTGCCTGGCAAAGTAATAAAGCTATCCTTTTCTACCTTACCCGAAACTCTGTCTCCAAGATTCGATTCGGCACCAATGTACAGAGAAGCTGAGCTTTCAGAATCAATTTGTGTAACTGTAATTCATTTCTGCTTATATATTACCCATATATATATATATATGGACATACCCATATATATGTCCACTCTTTTGTTGATGGGTACTTGGGTAACTGATAAATCATTGCTTTTCTTTCACATTCAAAGTATACTTTAAATAGACTTACTCCAAATATTTAGGTGTTTTTGGCATGATGACTTTAGTGAATGTGGGTCTACCTTACTAGTTTAGAAAAGTCAAGGTAATGATGATGATAGTAACAAAGAATAAGATCCTTTCAAAAATGACAGTAATTTAATAACAAAAATAAATAAAAGATACAATTTAGTAACAATAACTGCATTAGAGAAATAACTCTAAACAGAAAACATGAGCTGGAAAAATAATCTAGAGCTAAAGGGCATGTTGATTATTTAGTCAAACAATAACTATTATGTATTACTTTTTTCTTTTCAAAAGCATATTTCTATTTTGGTTACCTGCAGAGGAAGTAGAGGGCTCCAAGGATAAGAGTTCCTAGAAGAACAATCAATGCCACGAAAGCTGCGAACAGATCACTTTTAGTCTGGATACTGGAGCTTGGGAGAAAAACCTCTTCACAACGAGCTCCTGTATAATTTTCAATGCATCTATGGAATAAAATGTTAGATACAGAGTTGCATTCTCTGTTCCATTAACTAATATAGGAAGCATAAGTTTTCCAGCTGGTATGAAAAAAAAAAGAAGACTAATTTTCAGATTCTGAACCCAGACTAGGAGTGCTTTACTATAATGCTCACAGAGCTACAGTTATTATAAATTAGCATCTGCAGTCTGATCTTTACTATCTTCCTTTTTCAGTTTTCAAATTGCTCAGAAACTCCAGAGAAATTATAGAATATTCAGTCCTTTTATCTTCCATATTTTCAATATGTAATTGTCCACACTTAAGGTTCATCTGAAATTTATTTTGTTATCTCTGGTGTAGATGTGATTCTAAGTGTATTTTTCCTTGACAATGCTAAATAGCTATTCCAACCCCATTTATTAAATAAACATTCTCTTCCCTGCTGTTTAACAGTGCCTCCTTTAATATATGTTAGGTTTGTGTAAGTGACAACAGTTCTTTACTCTTCAGTGATCTATACATCTAATCTTGGGCTTCCACCTTACTGCTTCAATACTGTTACTTTATGTTTTAGTATCTGGTAGTTCTACTCCTTATATTATTACTTTGCTTTTCTAGAGATTTTGTGATATTTTCATTTGCCAGCCAACTATTTTAAGCCCACTTACTTTCAGCTCTTTAAAACTATGTGACAGAAATCCATAATCTTTGGTAATATCAACCAGTTGCTTTCTCCCTGTTAATATGTTCAAAGATTATAAAACATAAAAATTGATATGAATTAGTGAGTTTGGCACCAGATCAATTTAATTATTTAATATTTGCAGTTAAAATAAATAATAGTATTTTAATATATACTGTTTATTTATAAAGCAACCCACAAAGTTACACAGTAAACTATACTTAGAAAAATTTGTGTAAAAAAGTATGTGTGTATATAAATTCTTCAAGGTAGCATTACCAAAACCAGAAATATTTGTTCTATTAAATTAATTCTCCTCCCCACCTCTTTCCAGTTTAGGAAGTATTTATAAATGTTACCTTCTTTTCTCCCATCCTAGACTAACAAGGATGTTAGAAAGTTACATGTGAACTAATTACTAACAAAGCTTGGCAACTAATGTGATAGGCTAATAAAGCAGTATACAAATAAATAAGAGAAAAGAATATCAAGCTACAGCACAGGTATCAATTTTACTTAAATGAGCATATGAAAGATGTTTTATGAACCTCAAGTCCTACTGATGGTGAGAAAGTGGTGTTACTGGTTAGAGCTTCCACTAGAGGGGGTGTCAGTTTGACCAACGCAGCAGTTCCCATTCTCTCAAAACTACTGTAAAGATGGAGTTGAGGAGACACAGAGAGGAAGAGAAAGGAGAGAATATGAGTGGCAAACTGAAATGGAAGTAAAATACTTTAGAAAGCACAATTACCTAAAGTCTAAATAAAAAATACTTATTTCCCCTATAGAATAAGTCACCTGCTTCCTGAGAAATCTGTATGCAGTTCAAGAAGCAACAGTTAGAACTAGACATGGAACAACAGACTGGTTCCAAATGGGAAAAGGAGTACATCAAGGCTGTATACTATCACCCTGCTTATTTAACTTATATGCAGAGTACATCTTGTGAAATGCCAGGCTGGATGAACCACAAGCTAGAATCAAGATTGCTGGGAGAAATATCAATTACCTCAGATACACAGATGATACCACCCTTATGGCAGAAAGTGAAGAAGAACTAAAGAGCCTCTTGATGAAAGTGAAAGAGGAGAGTGAAAAAGTTGGTTTAAAATTCAACATTCAGAAAACAAAGATCGCGATATCTGGTCCCATAACTCCATGGCAAATAGATGGAGAAACAATGGAAATAGTGAGAGATTTTATTTTCTTAGGCTCAAAAATCACTGCAGCTATGAAATTAAAGATGCTTACTCCTTGGAAGGAAAGTTTTGACCAACCTAGACAGCATATTAAAAAGCAGAGACATTACTTTGCCAACAAAGGTCCATCTAGTCAAGGCTATGGTTTTTCTAGTAGTCATGTATAGATGTGAGAGTTGGAATATAAAGAAAGCTGAGCACCGAAGAATTGATGCTTTTGAACTATGGTGTTGGAGAAGACTCTTGAGAGTCTCTTGGACTGCAAGGAGATCCAACCAGTCCATCCTAAAGGAGATCAGTCCTGGGTGTTCATTGGAAGGACTGATGTTGAAGCTGAAATACTTTGGCCACCTGATGCAAAGAGCTGACTCATTTGAAAAGACTCTGGGAAAGATTGAGAGCAGGTGGAGAAGGGGATGACAGAGGATGAGATGGTTGGATGGCATCACTGACTCAATGGACATGAGTTTGGGTGGACTCTGAGAGTTGGTGATGGACATGGAGGCCTGGCGTGCTCCAATCCATGGGGTCACAGAGTCAGACATGACAGAGTGACTCAACTGAACTGAACTGAATTCTTCTTTATGAGGAAGATTCTTTTTAAAAAAAACTATAAACTCATTACTCAAATTTCTTAAGGCTGGTTCAAGTTTAGATAAGATAGAACTTCAAGCAAGATGACAAACTAGCTGATGTAACTAACTATATGATAGTTACATCATATGAGTTGGATGGAGTCAAGAGAATGGTATAAATATAAACTGAGTGGTCAGATGAGATTGTGGGCCGACAGACAAAAAAAAAAAGGCATATAAAGGAACCCACTCAACACTAGAGTGCTGTCCATTGTCTTACAGCATGGCCAAACAAACACATGCTCTTGTGAGAAAATCAAAAGCTGATGGTATCTTTCAATAAAGCAAAGTCAAGAAAAAATACATCTTTTTGTTATTTAACTAGTCAGATCAGAATTTAGAGAAAAAACAAAGAGAAATTTAAATATTATGTTGTCATCCAAGAAGTAAAAATGACTAACCTAAAAATTAACTTAAAATTTTCAGATATATTTACAAAAAATAAATACAGCCTACCAATGAGTATGTACAAGGATCCCACTTTTTTTTTTTTAATTTATTTTAGTTGTAGGCTAATGAATTTACAATATTGTAGTGGTTTTGTCATACATTGATATGAATTAGCCATGGGTTTACATGTGTTCCCCATCCTGAACCCCCCTCCCACCTTCCTCCCCATCCCATCCCTCTTGGTCATCCCAGTGCACCAGCCCTGAGCACCCTGTCTCATGCATTGAACCTGGACTGGTGATCTGTTTCATATATGATAATATACATGTTTCAATGCTATTCTCTCAGATCACCCCACCCTCACCTTCTCCCACAGAGTCCAAAAGACTGTTCTAAACATCTGTGTCTCTTTTGCTGTCTTGCATGTAGGGTTATCATTACCATCTTTCTAAATTCCATATATATGCATTAGTATACTGTATTGGTGTTTTTCTTTCTGGCTTACTTCACTCTGTGTAATAGGCTCCAGTTTCATCCACCTCATTAGAACTGATTCAAATGTATTTTTTTAATGGCTGAGTAATATTCCATTGTGTATATGTACCACTGCTTTCTTATCCATTCATCTGCTGATGGACATCTAGGTTGCTTCCATGTCCTGGCTATTATAAACAGTGCTGCGATGAACATTGGGGTACATGTGTCTCCTTCACTTCTGGTTTCCTTGGTGTGTATGCTCAGCAGTGGGATTGCTGGGTCATATGGCAGTTCTATTTCCAGTTTTTTAAGGAATCTCCACACTGTTCTCCATAGTGGCTGTACTAGTTTGCATTCCCACCAACAGTGTAAGAGGGTTCCCTTTTCTCCACACTCTCTCCAGCATTTATTGTTTGTAGATTTTTGGACAGCAGCCATTCTGACTGGCATGAGATGGTTCCTCATTGTGGTTTTGATTTGCATTTCTCTGATAATGAGTGATGTTGAGCATCTTTTCATGTGTTTGTTAGCCATCTGTATGTCTTCTTTGGAGAAATGTCTATTTAGTTCCTTGGCCCATTTTTTGATTGGGTCATTTATTTTTCTGGAATTGAACTTCAGGAGTTGCTTGTATATTTTTGGGAGTAATTCTTTGTCAGTTGCTTCATTTGCTATTATTTTCTCCCATTCTGAAGGCTGTCTTTTCACTTTGCTTATAGTTTCCTTCATTGTGCAAAAGCTTTTAAGTTTAATTAGGTCCCATTTGTTTATTTTTGCTTTTATTTCTATTACTCTGGGAGGTGGGTCATAGAGGATCCTGCTGTGGTTTATGTTAGACAGTGTTTTGCCTATGTTTTCCTCTAGGAGTTTTATAATTTCTGGTCTTACGTTTAGATCTTTAATCCATTTTGAGTTTATTTTTGTGTATGGTGTTAGAAAGTGTTCTAGTTTCATTCTTTTACAAGTGGTTGACAGTTTCCCCAGCACCGCTTGTTAAAGAGATTGTCTTTTCTCCATTGTATATTCTTGCCTCCTTTGTCAAAGATAAGGTGTCCATAGGTGTGTGGATTTATCTCTGGGCTTTCTATTTTGTTCCATTGATCTATATTTCTGTCTTTGTGACAGTATCATACTGTCTTGATGACTGTAGCTTTGTAGTAGAGCTTGAAGTCAGGCAGGTTGATTCCTCCTGTTCCATTCTTCTTTCTCAAGATTGCTTTGGCTATTTGAGGTTTTTTGTATTTCCATACAAATTTTGAAATTATTTGTTCTAGTTCTGTGAAAAATAGCGTTTGGTAGCTTGATAGGGATTGCATTGAATCTATAGATTGCTTTGGGTCGTATACTCATTTTCACTGTATTGATTCTTCCAATCCCTGAACATGGTATATTTCTCCATCTATTTGTGTCCTCTTTGATTTCTTTCATCAGTGTTTTATAGTTTTCTATATATAGGTCTTTTGTTTCTTTAGGTAGATATATTCCTAAGTATTTTATTCTTTTCATTGCAATGGTGAATGGAATTGTTTCCTTAATTTCTCTTTCTGTTTTCTCATTGTTAGTGTATAGGAATGCAAGGGATTTCTGTGTGTTAATTTCGTATCCTGCAACTTTACTATATTCATTGATTAGCTCTAGTAATTTTCTGGTAGAGTCTTTAGGGTTTTTTATGTAGCGGATCATGTCATCTGCAAACAGTGAGAGTTTTACTTCTTCTTTTCCAATCTGGATTCCTTTTATTTCTTTTTCTGCTCTGATTGCTGTGGCCAAAACTTCCAAAACTATGTTGAATAGTAGTGGTGAGAGTGGGCAACCTTGACTTGTTCCTGACTTTAGTGGAAATGCTTTCAATTTTTCACCATTGAGGATAATGTTTGCTGTGGGTTTGTCATATATAGCTTTTATTATGTTGAGGTATGCTCCTTCTATTCCTGCTTTCTGGAGAGTTTTTATCATAAATGGATGTTGAATTTTGTCCAAGGCTTTTTCTGCATCTATTGAGATAATCATATGGTTTTTATCTTTCAATTTATTAATGTGGTGTGTTACATTGATTGATTTGTGGATACCAAAGAATCCTTGCATTCCTGGGATAAAGCCCACTTGGTCATGATGTATGATCTTTTTAACATGTTGTTGGATTCTGTTTGCTAGAATTTTGTTAAGGATTTTTGCATCTATGTTCATCAGTGATATTGGCCTGTAGTTTTCTTTTTTTGTGGCATCTTTGTCTGGTTTTGGTATTAGGGTGATGGTGGCCTCATAGAATGAGTTTGAAAGTTTACCTTCTGCAATTTTCTAGAAGAGTTTGAGTAAGATAGGTGTTAGCTCTTCTCTAAATTTTTGGTAGAATTCAGCTGTGAAGCTGTCTGGTCCTGGGTTTTTGTTTGCTGGAAGATTTCTGATTACAGTTTCGATTTTCATGCTTGTGATGGGTCTGTTAAGATCTTCTATTTCTTCCTGGTTTAGTTTTGGAAAGTTATACTTTTCTAAGAATTTGTCCATTTCATCCAAGTTGTCCATTTTATTGGCATATAGTTGCTAATAGTAGTCTCTTAGGATCCTTTGTATTTCTGTGTTGTCTGTTGTGATTTCTCCACTCTCATTTCTAATTTTCTTGATTTGATTCTTCTCCCTTTGTTTCTTGATGAGTCTGGCTAATGGTTTGTCAATTTTATTTATCTTCTCAAAGAACCAGCTTTTAGCTTTGTTGATTTTTGCTATGGTCTCTTGTTTCTTTTGCATTTATTTCTGCCCTGATTTTTAAGATTTCTTTCTTTCCACTAACCCTGGGATTCTTCATTTCTTCCTTTTCTAGTTGCTTTAGGTGTAGAATTAGGTTATTTATTTGACTTTTTTCTTGCTTCTTGAGGTAAGCCTGTATTGCAATAAACCTTCCCCTAGCACTGCTTTTACAGAGTCCCACAGGTTTTGGGTTGTTGTGCTTTCATTCGTTTCTATGCATATTTTGATTTCTTTTTTGATTTCTTCTATGATTTGTTGGTTATTCAGAAGGGTGTTGTTTAGCCTCCATATCTTGGAATTTTTAATAGTTTTTTTTCCCATAATTGAGATCTAATCTTACTGCATTGTGGTCAGAAAAGATGATTGGAATGATTTCAATTTTTTTGAATTTACCAAGGCTAAATTTATGGCCCAGGATGTGAGGATCCCACTTTTAGAGCTCGAGCTCATTTGTGAAAATGTTATGACCCAATTATGACACAAATATCAAGTTTCAGGCAAAGTCAGCTCCTTTAAGGATAAATAAATAAGGGTGAATTAGGGCTTCCCTGATGGCTCAGCTGATAAAGAATCTGCCTACAATGCCATAGACCTGGGTTTGATCCCTGGGTTGGGAAGATGCACTGGAGAAGGGAAAGGCTACCCACTCCAGTATTTTGACCTGGAGAATTCCATGGACAGAGGAGCCTGGTGGGCTACAATGGAGTCACAAAGAGTCATACACAACTGAGTGACTTTCAAAAAAAAAAAGGTGGGGGAAGTGAATTAAGATTTACACAGATAATGAAATAATAGTACCAGCTGAAGCAAAATAGAAAGGTGAGGCATTTGTACCACCATTTCATGTAGAACTAAGCAGCCTTCAGTCTTTATGTAACTTCCTTGTTAATTTATTTTTGGACATCATTTCTGCACAGACTGCCAAGTAGCAAACAGTTGTGCCATCTACCAAGGTAAACACCAAGTACTAGGATTATGCACATTTTCCTGGAACTGAAAGATGAATGCTGGAACAGGTACTAATACTTAACCATGTGAGAAATTTCAAAATTCAGAATCCAAGACATATGTGTTAGTTTTCTGGCTGAACACCACCAACAATCTCTCCTTAAACCCAGAAGCTATATTAGTACATTGGACATAAAATAAATTCATTAGATTCCACAGCATTCAAGGTAAGTTGTTAGACCCAAGTTTTTAATCATGTAAATAAAATGTGCCATATAGCTCTAAGAAAGAGTATTGGACTGTGAGCTAGAAAAAACCGATCTCTTGATCCACTCTTATGACTTGATTGTGTGACCTTCAGCAAGTCACTCAAACACTCTAAGACTGTAAAATCAAAATAACACCTGCTGTAGCTATTTCATAGGCCTATTGTCAGAATCAAATCAGTAATGTCTAAAAGTGCTTTGAATATGGAAACACGCTATACAAGTGAAACTGAAATTAGTTACTTCACAAAGGTCATATTTACATCTCATGTATGACTACACGGAATAAAATACTTAAGAAAAGTTATAGCCAGAAAAAATTAAATAATTTTCAGAAATAATAAACAACTTTAGAAGAGTTCACTAACCAAGTAGAGACTCAGTGTCAATGCCACTTGACTTGGGCTAATCTATCTTAGAAAGAAAAAGTATAATATTGGCATATGCTAAAATTGACTTCCAAGTTTGATTCCCACTTTATAGCAATCAAAGTTCAATCTGAAACCCACGAAAAATAGCAAAAGCAAATTCAAAATAAAATAAAACTATTAGAGTGTTCAAAAAAAACATGAACTAATAAGCACATGAGCTTAAATCCCTTTAGCGATCCAGAGCCAGATAACCATACAAAAACATGCCAACGTCCTATGGAACTCCTACTATATTTTTATAGGTCAAGAATTTAGGGAAGACTGATTCTTTTATTAGCTGGTGCCATAAATGTAATTTCACTAAGCATTAACAGATTCTTAATATTAAGTAAGAGACACTTAGCTAATATTCAACTTTGCAAAAGTTTTGTTTAATATTTATATGATATTAGCACCCTTAAAAACCAATAAATATTGTACTTCAAAAGTGTAAAGTATAATCTAAGTCCAATAAAAAAGCAAAATCTATTAGGTTTTTCCAAAGAGGACTATTAACTAGATAATTCATGTGCTGAAATGGACTACAGATTATATCTGTATATAAATGGACAAAATGTTCTCCATAGAGAATAATTAATATTTGTCATGTATGGTACTATTATTGTGAAAAATTATGATTTTTTTTGCTTTAGTAAAACACTGAAAATTTTAATCATTTTACTTACTGAAACAAACTAAAGCACCATGAATGAAGGAAACATGTAAACAAATGATCAGAATAAGCAAGAGTAGTTTAAAACAGGACCTTCATTACTGAACCCATGCATTGGCTAGTCTTTTCCAATAAAGACTTTTTGGGAGAGACAGCCAAAGAATGCTGCTTGGTTCACCAGAACACTTAGGCAAAATTCTGTGATTAAAAATTTTTTCCCAAATATTGCCTTTCTCTGTGTGAGAAAAATTATTATCTCAATTCTTTGCTCACCCTATTCTGCTTTCCTCAAAAAAAAAAAAAAATCAGGAAGGAAATCTAAAAATGTTCTTGAAAGACAAGGTATATATATTTTTAAAATGATCAGGGAAGAAAAGTAAAACTATAAGCAGGAAATATATATATTTTTTGTAGTCTATATTGTTATAAACCTTGGTATAAATATATATATATTTGTATATACAAAGATTTATTTATATATAAAGTCAGTATAGGTCAGTTCTTCCTTTCTTTTAAGTAATAATTTCAGTAAATATAAAAATATATTTAAAACTCATAAAAAACAAATTATATTAATGGACCTCCCAACTGTAGACATTTTTCACATGTTTTGGTAAAACTGAAAGTTCAGGGACAACTGGAAAGACTCATCCTCTTAAATCACCACTCAATTAAACCACAGTTCTAAATGGACAGTATTCATGCTGGCATCTTACCTTCCCAGGCTTCAGGTCTCAACAACCTTCTAATGCAGAGAAAATCTCATGCCCCAACTTGGAATAAGACAAAGAGAAGCCAGCATCAGCTCACTTCCTGACAAAAGAAGTTAAGTATTAGAGCTGAACAAAAGTCACAGTTTCCAGTTTGCATGGTATTCCTATGTTGAAAATGAAATCTTATTGATGAGAAATTGGGATATTTTTCAGTGGCCTGTCAAAGGAAGTAGTGGATGAAAAAGACACTATCTAAAAGGATAACCAAAATTCAGAAGCAAATACACAATCAGATATAATTTCATAATGCAACAAATAAGAAGAAAGTGAAGGTGCTTTAAAGGAGGATATTCGTTGTCTTTTATGGGCACTCTGCTTCCTAGAACACCTGAGTCAGTTCTGAAGAATAGTTTCTACTCTTGGACAAGTGACACAAAGGAGTAAGACAAAGGCTGGTGGAAGACATGGAGACCTAAGACAGCAGGTATGTTTGCACTGCTTCAAAACCATATTCTGCCATGTTTGACAAGCGGCTGATCTGGAAAAATGTGAGGTTTCAAGATTTATCCTTTTAAGTTTTTGTTCTAAGCAGGGTGAGGTCAAGAAAGATATATCAGTTGTTCCTGCTGAGAATACTAATGAAAAATAAGGTTACTAAAATGAAAAGTGTCAACAAAATGCATAGCTAAATAAAGCAGTTGTTTCAAGTTTTGCAACTGTTCTATCATCAGCTTCAAGGCTGTGATTTCCTTTCTGTAAAGGTGTTCTAAAGATCAATCTAAATCCTGATGTTTAATAAAGCATGTGGTACACTGCCAAAAGTCAAAGTAAAGAGGACTCTGTTCGATTAATATCACAGTAGCATTTTGAACTTTCTTTCTTTGAAGTATAACCCTCTATTAAATTTACAGATGAAAAACCAGAAGTCTTACCTAAAAAGAGTGCCAAGAACTGGTCTATCATAACTACTGACCTTAAGAAAACTAAAATTTTATGTGATTAATAAAACAACTCGTAAAACCAGAAAATTCCTTTTGGAAATTGAGTTTAGTAAAACATACACTGAGGCCTGGCAAAACTGTGGACAGGCACAAATGCTATATACAGTTAAAAGAGGTAACGTGTGCAATGCAGAAGGACAATAAATGTTGATTTCCTTACATTTTCTCAATTCTTATTCTCAACATCAATTATTTTACTTTCATAAAACAAGCCTTTCATATAGCAAGACCTTCATGTATTGCATTTGTAGTCCTAAATTGCCTCTCTTAAATAGAATTCAGTCTTTATCATCTTGAAAAATGATGATTTTTACCTATCCAACACTGGAATTGCTATAGATAGGGGACAAAGCTTGGCTTCAGAGACTTCCTCAACAATTCAGTGTTTAAGACATCATGTTTTCAATGCAGGGGGTGTGGGTTCAAACCCTTGTTGGGGAACTCATATCCTACATAGTCAAAAATTTAAAAAAGAAAAAAAAGAAAAAAAAAAAAAAGCTTGGCTTTAGCCAGGCAGCGGGGTCTCAGGTTCTTTGGTCTGAGCCTGTGGCTCTGTGGGCAGATAATTCTTAGGAATGCCCTTCTGGGAGAATTCTGGTCATCAGGCTCAGGGAGCCAGAGCTTACTGAGTCACTCTGGGAAACTACACCAACAGGTACCTTTTGCCTGATATTTAAAATTCCACCTCCACACTGTGCAATGGTTGGTTCCAAAGTGATCACAAGAAGCCCGGAGGAAAGTGAAGCCGCAAGGAGACGCCTCATTCAGCTAGTGATGCAAACACAGGTGAAGACAAATCTTTTCCCCCTATCTTTGCTCCACGAACCTAGAAAGTTCTAGTTGGAAGGCTGAAAGGTTAGGGGCTGGCTAACCTTGTGCCTAAGTTGGCCAAGAAGACAAGGGCAGTAAAGGACTTCCCCTGGGTTGTTCTCAGTGAAAGACTTTGAAATAGACAAGAAAGGTTATTAGGCGTCCTAACAACCCTCTGGGTTGTCTGATACTATGGGCTCCTGTGTTTTTCATTGTCTTTGAGCTATTTTACAACTCTGTAAAGTTAGAAAATCTATTATAATGTAAATTAATTTTGTCCAGTATAATACAAGAGATTTCCCTGTGGATACTGATTAGTATTTATAAATTCACTTCAACATTATAGACTGATCACCTATACTTACATGTGTGTGTTGGTTTTCCTTTGTTTGTTTTTGGCCCCACGGTGAGGGCCCTCAGCAGTGAAAACCTGAAGACCTAACCACTGGAAGGCCAGGAAATTCCCATGTGTGTGTTGTTTGCACTTGTCTTTGAGTCAGTTGTAACATTTTATTGGTTCCCTTGTTAATGAATGAGTCAAATACGTCTTTGACACATGTTCATATTATATTTGTAATTTTATAAATTTTGTAAATCATATTATATTATGATTTTCATGATTTTCTCTTTAAATTCTTTTTTTTTTTTTTTACCAGTTTGAAGGTCGCCCACTGAGATGGATTCATCTGACAAAGCTAGTAAATGGAGCTGCCAGTGAAGGGCACCTCCTGAGAAGCTTAAACCCCGGCACGTTTTTCTTGCTCCCAGAGGTGAATCTCAAGCAGCAATAGAATTTAAAATTTGCTGGCTCTCTGTTTCTCTAGTTTTCTTCCCTATCCACTAATTTCATGTTTTAGTTTTTGTTGTTGTTGGTTTTCTTACTACTGATAAGTTATTTTCCCATTAGTAAGAGCAATAATAAGGAGTTTGGTTTTATAGTTTGACAATCTGATGATCTCTGTAAATGGATGACAGAGATCTGTTTATTTAGATGACAGAGAAAATGGTTTATTAGACTCTTATTAAAAATTTCTCTATTTTAGCTCAAATAAATAAAAAATTACATACCCACTGGGGAGGAGAGTACCTCTTTGACATTTGGACAGTGAAATTTTAAGTTTCTGTGTTTACTTGATCTGTGCCAAAGGTATAGATCTGAAGCTATAACCTCTCTCTGTGCCTATGTGTCAAACTCGGAAAGGCCTTTACCTTTCACTCTATGTGAAATTTCTTCCTTTCTCCAGAGGATACGAAAAAGTGATGGTACAAGGTTTCTTAAATTAAACAAGTTCTGATCTGATTGACTTAACAGAGATAAATAAGCTCTTATATAAATTCAACATTCCTAAAATTCTCAGAATAGGAAATTGAACTTCTAATGCTTTATTTTTTAAAATTTTATTGAAATATAGTTTGTTTACAATGTTGTACTAATTTCTGCTATATAGCGAAGTGACTCAGTTATATATGTTCTTTTTCATACTCTCCATCATGGTTTATCACAGGTTACTGAATATAATTCTCTGTGCTCTACAGTAGGACTTTGTTTTCTGAACTTCTAATGCTTTAAATGTACTAAACTTAAATAAAATTCTTCTAGCTAAAACTAGGAAATATTCTAAGAATCCAAGTTCACATTAATAAAACTAAATCTTTGGTAAACAATACTAGCTTAATAAAACATCTGTATCTTTGAATTATCAGTATTAGGTATTACAGAAGCATACATTTTATTCCACTTTGGTTTGTTTTTCCTAAAATTATACAGGTTTACTAATCAAGTTAAGCTAATATTACTCCTACAAATTATTAAAAACTATCAAAAATGAACACTGTATTCAGTTAAATTCAATTCTGACTAACATTTATTTCAACCATAATTATGTTTTATAGTATTTGTTTTTAGCAGATAATTTCCAAGGTAATGTAAAAGCTTAAACTTATATTAAATTGAATTAATGGATATTATTAGACATAGATAAATTTTAAGTAAGATAGAATGTGTGTGTTAGTTCTCAGTCATGTCTGACTCTTTGTGCCCCTGCAGACTGTAACCCGTCAGGCTCCTCTGTCCATGGGATTCTCCAGGCAAGAATACTGGAGTGGGTTGCCATTTCCTTTTCCAGGGGATCTTCCTGACCCAGGGATGGAACATGGGTCTCCTGCATTGCAGGCAGATTGTTCACTGAGTCACCAAGGAAGCCCAAGACAAAATACTGAAATATTAATCACTAAGTATAATATTAAATTTATATAATTTTGCTTAAGGTTACAGCTTTGGTCATGTTAATGAACATACTCATTTCTTCCACATTAGAAAGTCATGTAAGAAATGTGTGTGGTAGTAGAAAGTTGTAACATGTGAATTCATGACTCTGCACACCTACTAAACTGCTTGTGGATGCCATACAGTTCTAAATTATCCACTACCCTAGTTTCTCTGTAAAGTACAAGTTAGTTATAGTTACTTGGTTGAAAATTATAATTGATATGAGTTATGAGACTATACTTGGAACAACTGTGACAGAGAAATACAACTCTGTGTGTACTTTTGTTTCCCAAGGGTAGATATGTCTGGAAGCAGTAGTTTGCAGTAGTTCTCAAGATTTTCAGTCTCCAACCCAAAGGACTCTAGGACTTAGGACTCCAGAGAGCTTTTGTTTATATGGGTGCAGAACTATTGGCATTAATATATTAGAAAGTAAAATATAAATTTACAAAATACTTATTAATTGGTTCATTTGAAAATAATAATAATAATGAACACAAAGTGCATTAAAAATTACATCTCAGTATTATAAAAATGGCTTGAATGGGTAAAACTCCTAAAAGAGAACTAGATCAGTTTGTCCTAGAATATGAGAAAGTATAATGAAGAACGGAGCTTAGAAAATACATTTTGTCCTTTTGACTAAAGAGGTAATTGTATATTACTTCTCAGGCACCTGTCTTAACCAAGTGCTCAGATCTCCTCTGATAACTTTTTTGATTTTGCCTTCCCAAAATTGGAACCTAAATACTGGAAAAACAAAATAAAAGATCATGATATCCATTATATCCAAAACTATATTTGAGATTTCCCAGAGGACCCCAGAAAATCACAATTTTTCTTTGTCTTCTATCTTTTAAAAACAGAGATGATAGAAATAATTATTACAGTAAAATAATGAACAAAAATCTATGAAATTTCCTGGAGATCTGTCAATGCCTTTACTGCACATACTGTTTTCTTTTTTTTTTCCTTTTGACTGTACCATGCAGCATAAGGGATCTTAGTTCTCAAACCCATGCTTCCTTCAGTGGAAGCACAGAGTCCTAACCACTGGACTGCCAGGAAGTTCCCAGTTCATACAGAGCAAATGCCAATCAAAACTCTTATGAAATAGTTATACACTATACTTCAACAGAAAATTTTACCCTAATTCACCCTGATATTATTAACTAGAGAAATCAATTACCCATAGTCATTAGGTAATTGTCATCTATATAGTTTTGTTTTAATGTGATGCTTCGCAGAAAGCACTGCTACAGAACTGTATTTCTGCATTTTTTTTTCTATCTACCACCCTATTTTTAACAACTAAGTATGTAAAAGTAAAGAAAAATGTAATTTCTTTCAGAAACACACAACATGCCAAGGGTTAATTTCTGCCACTTGTACACAGTAGTACAACAAGAAAATGATTTAAAAAATAATACAAAAAGGAATACCAAGCAATAAAGCAACTGCAATTTCCTTTATCTTACAAAGAACTAAATGATAAATTAGTAAAATCCATTTGGATTAGGTCTAACAAATTTAGTGGCAGCTTTGATGAGCTATGGGTGAAAGTCTTCCTAATAGCTAGGCAATTAGTACCATGAGATTCAGCTTCTCTTTCAATTCTCTTTCTGCAGTAAAAGTTAAAATGCCAATATCTTTGAGAAAAGTAATAAGTTAAGCTACACTATCATTTAAATCTCTATGTGTGGGGGAATTTTCAGAAAGAATTTTTAAAACAGAACAGTGGAAAGAATGCATAGTATAAAGAAAATAATCACGGCACAAAAAGAGGTAAAAAGATAAAATTTTGCTACTTCAGACTTGGCCCCTGATAACAACTACCTTTTTTTCCGACAGAAATTAGAATATGTATTCCTAAGAGAAGTCTTGGGTATACAAAGGTAAGAAGGTGTATATAATAGTAGAAAGGGCTAGTGGCCTGAAAGAAGTTACTCAAACTTGGGGCCTCACACCCATCTAAAAAGGGACTTTGGAAAGATCCAATGAGATCATGCATGTATTTTAAAGCATTTGGCATATCAAGGCACTCAATAATGTTTGTTTTTGTTGTTCAGTTGCTAAGTCATATCTGACTCTTTGCAACCACATGGACTGTAACACACCAGGCTTCCCTGTCATTCACTATTTCTGGAAGTTTGCTCAAACTTGGGTCCATTGTGTCAATGATGCCATCCAACCATCGAGGATGAGATTGTCTTCTCCTGCCCTCAGTCTTTCCCAGTATCAGAGTCTTTTTCAATGAGTTGCAATCCAATGATCCAACAAACTCAAATACAAGCTGTGACTTGACCGCTTATTATTTTCCTACTTTAAAGAATGGTGTTATCAGAGAAAGTCTGAGAAGGAAATGAATAAATGGAAAACACTAAACGCACTAAATGAAAGCCTGGTATGTGGATTTCTGGAATTTATTTGCAAAACTGGAACAAATTATATAGAGAATCTGAATAACTACAAAATATACTATATACATATGAATCTATGAAGATGTATAATAGTTACTCAATTTTCTGAAATTTCTTCAAGAAGTCTGAGATAGTTACATATACATTGTCTCTAAAAGTGAGTAAAAAGCTGAATAACAAGACTGAAAATCTAAACCTTGAGCTATATTTTCTTCCTATTGTATTAACATTCTCAGTTGTTCAAAAACAATAGTATCCTTTTATTTCAGGCTATAAATTACAGTAAATTCTTATAATGTCAATGTTAAGTCCACAATAGAAATGCTGACACCTGAATAATAGTGGAACAGCTCAGCATAGCTATAGTTAGGCACTAATAGCATTAGCCTATGCTTATATCAGCAAAACTCTTTATATTATTCTTTTCTTATCTCCAAACTGAATGGATTTTGACACATACACACACCCCATTTTCTATAGTAGTAGTTGGGCTAACTTTCTCTATGCATATAAAATACAATTATATGTACCCACAGACATATCTTACTTCTGTATTTCCAAGTAATTTATTATGTGGGAAATACAATTTTCTGTTTTAATTAAGTTTATCTGAATATGTAGGTTTATAGTGAGAACATACAAATAATTTTATCTCGGGGCCATTTTATAAGTATTATTTGTAAAGATCAATATAGTTGAAATTTAAATCTGGTTTAAAAGGTTACACTGTATTGAAGAGGTAATATTGCCTGTTCAAATCATGATTATATAGAATCAGATTTGTAAAATAATGACCAAAAAAAAGTGAACAACAATGATCATAGTTCACCCAACTATGATACATTTCACTTCTGGGTATTATATTAATAGCTTAGATAAGAAATCAATAAAGCTGAATATAAATATATTTTGGGCTTCCCAGGTGGCTCAGTGGTAAAGAATTGCCTGCCAGTGCAGGAGATGCAGGTTCACTTCCTGGGTCGGAAAGATCACCTGGAGGAGGAAATGGCAAACCACGCCAGTATTCTTACCAGGATAATCCCATGGACAGAGGAGCCTGGAGGGCTGCAGGCCATGGGGGTCGCAAAGAGTTGGACACAACTGAGCAACTGAGCATGCACACAAATGCATTTTAATATTTAGACTTTTGAGGATTTCCTGTGGTCCAGCGGTTAAGACTTTACAGTCGAGCAGTTAAAACTCTGCGTGCTCACTGTAGAGGGTATGGGTTCAATCCCTGGTCAGGGAACTAAGATCCTGCATGCCACGCAGCATGGCCAAAAAAAAATTTTTTTTTAGACTTTTGCATATCAAAGTAAATTTACTAAATTATTCTTTCTTCTTTTTCTTTCTTCCTTTCTTCTTATTTTTCCTGTCTCCTCTATATGCTCATTCTCAATGAGCTCAATTCTCAAACTATCTCCTATTAAACAGTTAAAGAATTTTAATTATTTCCTAACAAATAAAACAACAAAGAGCTCAGTTGAAATAAAACCACATATGATAATTTAGGCATCTTTCTTAGCATTAATAGTAGTTTATAAGTCTGACATCTACTATATTTTAGACTTTCAGAATTATTTCATTGATAGGTCAGTTAGTTTACAATTTTTCCTGAAAAATACTTGTGAGTACAAGTATCTAAAATATAATGTTCTATCGACTATTTCTACTATTTTTCACCTGATAATCTTATAACCTATTCAAAATACATCTGTGAGAAGGAACTTTCCTTCAAAAGAGTCCACAGTCTAGAATTGGACAATATGAACCAACTGTTCAGGAGTAAAACAAATTAGTTTCAGAACAATCATAAACTAAAGAGAATGCATCTCAAGGATTTTTTTACCCAGCACATAAGAAACTGTCAGCTTTCCCAAATTACCTAGACTCCAGAGAATAGTTTAAGAGGGAAAGCATGGAATAGTGGAGGTGTACTGAAAAATGTCAGGTAGACTCAAAATAAATATAATAGTTTTCTCTGGTGACTTTTCCTTTTAAACTGATGTTAATTTGTAGAATCAAATACAGCAAATCAATAGAAAGTATGAGGAAGAGTATACCCAGTATGAAAATCTAGGGTTATTTCCAAACACTATGGCAGTGTTTCAAGGTTGTCTCTGGCATCATTTCACCTCATTTTTCAGCTTTGTTGCCACACGGCACCCACTCCCAAAGTCTTGAGTTTTAAAAGGTAGTTAGGACATCCTAGTGCTGTGATATCCAGAAAAGATCTCACGTTCCAGACCACTCTCTGCCGCCTCCACCTGTCAGAGACATTTTGCTCAGTTCTGATAAACTGATTCCAAATACTAAGTAATACTAATGACCAAAGTGTAATCCTTGGAGGATCATTTGCATATAACAGAGAGCCTCACAATACACAGAAAATAATCAAGTTATACTAGTCAAGACCTTTATACACTTAGCTAGACTTGGGTAATAATAACTGGCTACATTTATTCCCACTAAAGGCAAGTTGAGCAATTAATCATCTAAAGAATTTAGACACTCTCAAGGAAAATTTTCTGGATAAGTAAGGCTCCTCTCAGTTTATATCATTTTTAGAAAAGAAGGACTATTTCATTTTCTAGTTTGAGAAATATACATCCTTTGATCCTTACCAATGTTATACATGTTATGCTTCATTATTTAATTATGTGTAATTTGGATATGACTTAGCAACTGAACAACAATTTAGACCATAATGCTTCTTTTCCCTAATAAGACTACAAAACAGGCAGAAACACCTAAATATCCCCTGTCCTCCATTATCCTTTTATCCTTTCTCTCCTCCAATTACAAGAAACCTTAGTCAGGCACATGGCTACATGAAATAAACACTGCGCTTCCAAATTCCACATTCACTGAGGAAAAGGCATGGGACTAGGTCCCAACTAAGAGAGTGTAGGAAAGTGATAGGTGCAATTTCCAACTTCAAGAAAATATCCTTAAAAGGAGTAGAAGTGTCTCCTTTTCTTCCTTCCTACTTTTTGAAAAGATGTGATCTACAGATTATAAAATATCTGTGAGAAATGTCAAAAGAAGCTGCGATTGGTCAGATATCACAAAATAAGAGCCTGGGGGACTAAGAAGGAAGCAGATCTCTTTGTGCACCATATGCTTCCTGGAAGATGAAAGGCTCATTCTGACTTGTTTGCAGTGGCCTGTGAAGGAACCAGGAATACAGGAAGGAACATAGGAGACACATCAGCAGAAATGTGCAAGTGTGCCAGAGCATGGAGGAAATACTGAATCTGGGAGCCTGACTTCTGGAAGGCATCTAGCAAACAAACTTCAGCTGATCATGACATGATTACAGAGGCAATGGCAAAAGGGCAAGCAAGGAGCACTGAATATACTCAACTATAGAACACAGACTAAAACAGATGAGGAAAATGATGACAAAACACAGGGAAAATGTCTTAACTCAGATAAAGTAGACATCGTGCCATTTACAAAAATTCGGAAGAGAGTAACAAAGATAGGAGTGGAGTGAGGACTGCAATCTAAAGCATACATTGGCTGGCAGTCATAGCAGGTATTTAACAATATAATATCAAATAGTTGAGGAATATATGCACATAGAGATTTTTTTTAACTGTGAAAACAGTTCAGTTCCATTCAGTTCAGTCGCTCAGTCATGTCTGACTCTTTACAACCCCATGAATCGCAGCATGCCAGGCCTCCCTGTCCATCACTGACTCCCGGAGTTTACCCAAACTCATGTCCGTTGAGTCAGTGATGCCATCCAGCCATCTCATCCTCTGTCATCCCCTTCTCCTCCTGCCCCCAATCTTTCCCAACATCAGGGTCTTTTCAAAGGAGTCAGCTCTTCGCATCAGGTGTCCAAAGTATTGGGGTTTCAGCTTCAACATCAGTCCTTCCAATGAACACCCAGGACTGATCTCCTCTAGGATGAACTGGTTTGATCTCCTTGCAGTTCAAGTGACTCTCAAGAGTCTTCTCCAACACCAAAAGCATCAATTCTTCAACGCTCAGCTTTCTTTATATTCCAACTCTCACATCCATACATGACTAATGGAAAAACCATAGCTTTAACAAGATGGACCTTTGTCAGCAAAGTAATGTCTTTCCTTTTTAATACGCTGCCTAGGTTGGTCATAGCTTTTCTTCCAAGGAGCAAGCATCTTTTAATTTCATGGC
Source organism: Dama dama (assembly GCF_033118175.1). Lineage (NCBI taxonomy): Eukaryota > Metazoa > Chordata > Mammalia > Artiodactyla > Cervidae > Dama > Dama dama. The sequence goes on from NC_083693.1 coordinate 39,578,807, forward strand.
TGCAGTCACTATCTGCAGTGATTTTGGAGCCCAAAGAAATAAATTCTCTCACTGTTTTCACTGTTTCCCCATCTATTTGCCGTGAAGTGATGGGACTGGATGCCATGATCTTATTTTTCTGAATATTGAGTTTTAAGCCAACTTTTTCACTATCCTCTTTCACTTTCATCAAGAGGCTCTTTAGTTCCTCTTCACTTTCTGCCATAAGGGTGGTGTTATCTGCATATCTGAAGTTATTGATATTTCTCCTGGCAATCTTGATTTCAGCTTGTGCTTCATCCAGCCCAGCATTTCTCATGATATACTCTGCATATAAGTTAAATAAGCAGGGTCACAATATACAGCCATGATGTACTACTTTCCCAATTTGGAACTAGTTTGTTGTTCCATGTCCAGTTCTAGCTGTTGCTTCTTGACCTGCATACAGGTTTCTCAGGAGGCAGGTAAGGTGGTCTGCTATTCCCATCTCTTTAAGAATTTTCCAGTTTGTCATGATCCACATGGTCAAAGGCTTTGGTGTAGTCAATAAAGCAGAAGTAGATGTTTTTCTGGAATTCCCTTGCTTTTTCTATGCTCCAATGGATATTGGCAATTTGATCTCTGGTTCCTCTGCCTTTTCTAAATCTAGCTTGAACATCTGGAATTTCACAGTTCACATACTGTTGAAGCCTGGCTTGGAGAATTTTGAGCATTACTTTGCTAGCGTGTGGGATGAGTGCAATTGTGTGGTCGTTTGAACATTCTTTGGCATTGCTCAGACTCATATCCATCCAAAGGACTCTCAAGAGTCACCTCCTGCACCACAATTTGAAAGCATCAATTCTTTGGCACTCAGCATTCTTTATGGTCCAACACCCATACACGACTGCTGGAAAAACCATAACTTTGACTATACGGACCTCAGTCAACAAAATGATGCCTCTACTTTTGTCTAGGATTGTCATAGCTTTTCTTGCAAGGAGCAAGCATCTTTTAATTTCACAGCTGCAGTCACCATTCGCAGTGATTTTGGAGCCCAAGAAAACGAAATCTGTCATTGTTTCCACTTTTCCCCAACCTATTTGCCATGAAGTGATTGGACCAGATGACATGATCTTAGGTTTTTGAATGCTGAGTTTTAAGCCAGGTTTTCACTCTCTTCTTTTACCCTCATCAAGAGGCTCTTTGGTTTCTCTTCACTTTCTGCCATTACAGTGGTATCATCTGCATATATAATATTGTTTATCTTCCATTAGTTTTCCCATATATTTACTTTTCCATAGTTTGCCATCCTTAAAGTCTAAAATCTCTCCTTGTCCTGTCACTTCTCTACAAATTTATTGTTTTTTGCTCAGATGTTATAGAAACCCCAAGTTTAAACCAACCCTTTGAGTAACCCTTGAGTTACTCACCACCAAATGGTCTCATGTATTTATTCAGAAAACATGCATTTGTAAACTTCTGTTTTTCTCTTTTTAATTTTTGTCAGTCTAATTTGCAAGGCCCCAACCAATAAACCTAAGATGGATAGAGGAAAGATTTTTCTCCTCCCTTACTAGGACATGTATGTTACAGTAACAGCACTCAGTGTAAAGAAAATCAACTGGAGTCTGACCCTGAGATGACTTAGACACTCAAATAAGCAGACAAGAATTTTAAATCCCAAGGTTTAATGCTCAAGGACATAAAAGAAAATATAATCAATGAGGAAATAAGATAGCTCAGCAGAAAAATAGGAAATATGAAAAAAATATTAGAACTCATAAAGTAATATATGAAATAAAAAATTGATTAGATGACCTTAACAGCAGATTGTAAATAATAGGAGGGTCAGTGAACTTAAACACAGATCATTACAAACTATCTGTTTAAAATACAGAAATATTTTTTTTAAAAAAGAAAGAAAAATCCAATGATTTATGGAACAGTATTAAAAGGTCAACATACTTGTAATTGGAAACCCAAAAGGAGAAAAATTAGAGAATGAGGCAGGAAAGAATATTTAAAGAAATGATGCCCTCAAATTTCCCAACTTTAGTGAAAGATAAATTTGCATACTGAAACTGCATACACCAAGAAAACTTAGGCACATCATAGTTAAATGGCTGGAGGGAAAAAAGAGAAAATCTTGAAAGTAATCAGAGAGAACAACATAGTACATATGGGAATATAGTAATATGAATGATAGCTGACTTTGTACCAGAACTCATAGAGACCAGGAGACAGTAGAAGGAAATATTTAAAGTGTGGGGAAAAAAAAAACTGAACACAGAGCTCTGTATTTTGCAGAAATACCCTTTAAATATGAAGGCAATAATAGCAGCACTACTCATAATAGCCCAAAAGTAGGAAAATTCTCAAAGGTTCATTAACCAGTAAGTGGAGAAATAAAATGTATATCTACACAATACAACATCATTTGGTGATAAAAATAAAGTACTGAGACATGCTACAAAATAGATAACTCTACAACATAAAATAACTTAGGCTAAGTCAAACAAGTCATTCACAAAATAACCCTTATTGTCTCATTCCATTTGTATTAAATATCCAAAATAGGATAATGATACTGAAAGTAGACTAATTATGTAATGGAGAATAGGGATTAATTACAAATGTTTGTGATGTACTTCTAAGTGTGAAAGTGAACGTGTTAGTCACTCAGTTTGTGTCCGACTCTTTGGACCCCATGGACTGTAGCCCGCCAGGCTCCTCTGTCCATGGAATTCTCCAGGCAAGAATACTGGAGTGGGTTGCCATTCCCTTCTCCAGGGAATCTTCCTGACACAAGGATCGAACCCTGGTCTCCCACATTGCAGGCAGGTTCACAGATTCTTTACTATCTGAGCCACCAGGGAAGCTTTTAGGAGAGGATGAAAATGTCCTAAAATTAGATTACAGTGATAGTTGATTGCATAACACTGTGAACATACAAAAAAACATTGGATTATTTATTTAAATGGGCAAATTATATGATATGCTAATTATATCTCAATGAAGCTGTTAAGAAAAAGACTGAAGGCAATATAAAGACATTTTTAGATACAAGAAAAAAAAAGATAACTCATGGTCAGCAGCCTGTTTTGTAAGAAAAATAAAAAGGAAGGTCTCCAGACTCAGGGGAAATAACTAGATGGAGACAAATCTATAGAAAGGAATGATAAGCACTGGAAACACTTAAAAAACAGTGTCACTTAAATCTCCATTTAGAAAAATACACATGACTATTAAAACAAAAATACTGTATTGTGGAGCTTACAGACTTATGTAGATGCATTTGTTAGGATAATGATGGCATGAAGAATAGGGAAACAAGTGGAACAATATGGTTGGCAAGATTTCTGCATCTTATATGAAGTGAAAATTAGTCATGATTATACTAACTGTGAAGTTAAACCTGTATATATCCTTGGAGCAAAAACTACAAATATAATACAGAGGTAGTTAAGAGGCTTATAAATTAAAATGAAATTCTACCTTCATGTTTAGTCACTTTAAACAGTACTAGCCACAAGACTCATATTGTTGGTAGTCATGGGCTAAAGGACACAAAGGGAAAAAAAAATACAAGATATGTAATACTTGCAACACACCTCAACTATATTTAGACTGTGTATTAAGTACAAGTAAGTAATACACTTACTGTGTATTAAGTAAGATGCTCTACACTACTGATAAATGAATGAAACAAGGTTATTTAACAAAAGCTAAATTATAAAGTCTATGAATCAGAGATGAACAAAGCCAAGGTCCTTTAAAAAATGGAGAATGGCTGTATATATATTAACATATCTAAAGAAAAAGCCTCTCAATCTGAGGAGCTGTTGGTCAGCAAGAGAAACCCAGGAAAAAAGAGCACAAGAGGCAAACTTTAGCAGTACTCATCTAAGCACTAATAGAGAAGTTATGGGCCAGACTTCAAGCATTACAGTCCTAGGTAAGATTATTCCTCTTATGGAAATGAATGCAACAGGCTAGTGACAAATCCAATTTATATAATTTTGTTCCCACTCTATATTCCCTAAACAATGTTCTAATTATAAACTTGACTTCCCATTTATAACAGTCAACACAGAGAAAATACCTGACTCACATTAACTCAAGTCTGTGTTTACCACTCAAAAATTAATAAACTGGAATGGTTATTTTAGTTATTAGTCTCTACAGGTCCAGTTAGTGTTCATGAGAGATAAGAACCCCCTCCCCCCGCGATGCTATGCATGGGGCTTCTCCGTTGGCTCAGAAGGTAAAGAATCTGCCTGCAGTGCTGGGACTGGGTTCAATCTCTGGGTTGGGAAGTTCCCCTGGAGAAGGAAATGGCTATCCACTCCAGTATTCTTGTCTGGGAAATCCATAGACAGAGGAGCTTGGCGGGCTCCAGCCCATAGTGTCACAAAGAGTCAGACACGACAGAATGACTCATACACACATACCACACTAGGCATAATTAGGTTTGAAAGCATGGAGACCAAGAGAAGATCTCCAGGTTGCGATAATACGGTTATATGGTTACACAGTATTTCATAAGGCTACTTATTTTATGGCCTACGTGTACAAACTTTACTGGGTAGTTCATTTTCTTTTTAATTACAAGAGTTTGAAATTTAAATCTTCATATTATTAAAAAACTTCATTTGGCTTTTTAACTGATGTGCTTGATTACATAAGACAGTGGAATAAAGAGATACTGCTGACAAAAGAAAACATTAGTGAAAGGTCAGGAAATCAGATATAGTCCTTGACATAAGCTACCCCTTACACGTAACAGAAAAGAGATTCACTCACAAAACTGGAAAATAGTGCCCAATTCTTGTTTATAATAATTTATTTTTACAGCAACTAGTGAATTATTTATCTATATAATGATAGTATTAGATCTCAATATTACATTTGTTATTACTACATCTGCTTGTACTGTCTTGGTAGAAATCAGGTAAAATGGTTATATCAGAATGAAGAATGAACAAGTCCTAGATCAAACCTCAAATATTCCCAGTGAAATGTGTTATAAGAATTGCATCATAAAGATCTATAAATATAAGATTTACACATTTTTTTCTTGATGGCCATAATTAGCTCTATATTTTGAATTTCTATTTAACACATATTGGTTGAGATGCTTTGTAAAAAGGATGAGGCAGGTGTAAAACTGAGGAAATTAATTTAATGATATTTTTAAGGCTTCTTTTCATGGCCTTCCCCTCATTTGAGCCCTTCCCATTCTAATACTTTATTAGACTAAGAAAATTTTATGAGATTTTTAGAAGCACTGGTTTTTTTATTAACTTAATGAGAGAGGGAAATGTATAAGCTAAAAAAGGGCAAAAAAAATTCAATACATCTCTGTAGAAAATTACAAATAACTTTTATTTTCAAATCCAATCTATTGTAAACATCTTCCTCACAGAATTTATTTTATCTTAGCTTTGATTACTTGGTATTAAATATCCCTATTTTTCAGTGATAAGATTTCCAAATTCTTCTCCATCCTGGCTTTCCTCATCAACATTTTACCAAAATTTTTTTTTTTCTTTTAGCATTTATTATATTCCAGGACTTATACTGGATGGAGGCAATTCAAAGACAAATAAGAAGATGCATTTCCTCCAAGGGGCTTACTATTCTATTAGGGAGCAGCATATACAGAAGTCATTTAAGTGACATAAAGAGTCATAAAGATGTCTGAAACATGTCTGAGTACGTGAGCATATAATTACTAGCTGATATTTAGGGTAATCCTCAAATTGGTGGCTTAATACAAAGAAAGACAAAAGACACTGTTTCATTCACAGGCAGCCCTTCTCCATCACTTAAATCTACTACCTTGAAAACATGTCCTCCAAGGTAACAGATTTAAGTAGGAAAAAGATAGGCTGGAGTTTTTCAGGAAACAGTTGTCTGGGGCTAGGTTTGGAAGTGGCCTGAATCCCTTCCCATAACACTCTGTCCCAGAAGTCAAACTCATGGATCCAACCTATCGACAAGTGGGGCTGGGAAATGTAAAAGACCCCAAAGATATTTACTGAACACTAATAGGCTCTGCCACAGAGTGTAAAATGGAGGCCAGTTAATTCTACTTGGAAAAGCTTTATAGAAAATATAATGCTTGAATTGGGTACCAGATCACTCTATCAGTTTTCCATTGTACATGATGAGAAAACCAAGAGAATCAACTGAAAAAAACCTTACAAACAATAAAAGAATTTAGCAGAATAGCTGGGCCTCCATTCATTCGAAAGGTAATTATTGAACACTTGTTCTAGATTCATGGGAAACATCACTGAATAAAATAAAAATTCTTAAATTTTTAAATTTAAAAAACCATGGAGTTTATAATTGATCTTGGGGAGATAGTAAGTAATAAAGTAAACAAGGACTTTCCTGGTGACTCAGTGATAAAGAATTTGCCTGCCAATGAAAGAGACACAGGTTTGATCCCTGATCTGGGAAGATCTCACATGCCGTGGAGTAACTAAGCCCGTGTGCCACAACTAATCAGCCTGTGCTCTAGAGCCCAGGAGCTGCAACTACTGAGCACATGTGCCACAACTAGTGAAGTCCGCGCAGCCTATGCTGCGCATGAGAGCCCATGCTCCACAACAAGAGAAGCCACTGCAATGAAAAGCCCACGCACCACAAGTAGAGAGTAGCCTCTGCTCGCCACCATCAAAGAAAAGTCTGTATAGTAATGAAGATCCAGCACAATCAAAAATAAAATAAACAAAAATTATTTTAAAAATAAATTAAAAATCAGATAGCATGTTAGTAGATGATAAGATATGTGGCTAAAGGAAGAGTGGAAATGGGAGAAGAATAGGTTTCATTTTTTAAATAGTGGTCCAGAAGTTGACAGTGACGAGATGAATGATGTGAGGGAGTTAGCCATAAGGATATCTTGAAGAAGAGCATTCTATCACAGAAGGAAAAACCAGGACATTATCTTAAAGTCAGGAACTTTCTTGGCATTGGGAAACACCAAGGATGCCAGCGTGGCTGAAGTAGATTGAACAACAGGAGAGAAATAGGATACGAAGGTAGAGAATTACGACAGCCATTTAAGCCTCTGGTCTTTATGTGAGTGAAATGGAAAGTCATTGAAGAGTTTTAAATATAGGAGTAACATGACATTTATTAAGTTTATGTGTAAAATGATTTATATTTGCAGCAAAACATAAAATCTATAGGAAAAAACTAGAGAAACTGCAAAATTTATATAAAATGTTTTTTAAACACCCCTAAAGGACACAAAAAGGAATTTGAATAAATAAGAAGATACGTATTATTCTTGGATAAAAAGACTCAGCAGTATAAAAATTTTTTTCCTTACATGAATGTATCAATTTAATGCAATTAATAAAAAAAATTGCCCGTATGTGAATGTATCAATTTAATGCAATTACCCACTCAAAAAAATCCAGAGTTTTTCTTTCTGGACAGATAAATTAATTCTAAAGTTCATATGAAAAAATTAAAAAGCAAGGGTGATTATGGGTGTGGTGATGCAAAACCTAGACCTACTATATATTAAATCTCACTATAAAGATCCAACAATTAAAAGAAGTTGCTACCGGCACATGAACAGGCCAAAGGAAAATGAGAGAAATTCCAGAAAGAATTCAAATACTTATATTTGAAACTTAGTATATAACAAAGTTGGCATTTCAAATCAGTAGAGGAATTCAAGCTTTTAATAAATACTTACTGAGTACCTATTATGTTTCAGGCACAATTCCAGCAGTAAACATGAGTAAAAGTTCTTGTCCTCATGAGGATGACATTCTAATGGGAATTATGACATTAAATCAATAATGTTGAGAGGACTGGGTAGTTATAGTGAAGAAGATAAATCTGGATCATATACATATTCTAAGTAGAATAAACTTTTAATTTTTAAAAAACAACCTGAAACAAACATGGGAAAATTCTTTATAATCTTGGAGTAAGAAAGACTTTTCTAAGTATGACTTAAATTTGAAGTTTAAGAAAAAAACAAAAGACTGAAAATTTTGACTGCAGACAAATAAAAGAACTACTGCATGGAAAAGTAAACACCATAGGATAGGTAAAAAGAAACATAATAAACTATAAATAATTATTTTAAATTAATATTATACATAAAAGGCTAACCTCCCCAATATAAGACAAGTTCTAGAAATAAAAAGGATCAATAACCCAATTTTTAAAAATAAGCAAATATGGGAACAAATGTTTATCAAAAAAGATAATTAGTATTTAAGCAATGAAAGATGTCTGACTTTACTTATAATTAGGAAAATATAAAAAAAAAAAAAAAGAAAATATAAATGAAAAGAACACTGAGATACTATGGTTTTAGTCTATCATATTTGCAAAAATCCAGAAGTTTGACAACTCTGTTGTAATGGAAACAGTTACTCAAATACATTACTGGTGGGAGTTCAAAATAATATTTTAATCCCCATAGAGAAATATTTGGCGACACCTATTAAAATCACAAAAGTATGTATCCTCAACCCTGAAATCTTACCTCTAGGAATTTACTTTACAGATAAGTAATTTCATACATGTGCAGATTTATACACACAGTTATATACCTCAGCATTGTGTAAGCAGTAACATCCAATGATGAATTCAAGGAGCTAAAGAATGAAGAGAAAATCAAACCCAAAGAAAGTGCAAAAAAAGAAATAACGAGCAGATATTAGCCAACACTACTTGTGCTTAGATTTTTCATAACATCTTTGGGCAAGAGGAGTTTGTTTCTCCAATTTCATAGATGAGTCAAATGTGACTCAAAGAAGTGAGGCAAATAGTCCACAAGTATACAGCTTGTATGGGCAAAGACAGTCTCACAGCTATGCTGAAGTCTAGACCCTGTGTTCTTAAACAAAACTCAACACTGTCTGCTATGAAAATATGTTGTTACATTGTTGTTGTTATTTAGTTGGTAAGTCCTGTCCAATTCTTTTGGACCCCGTGGACTGTATCCCACCAGGCTCCTCTGTCCATGGGATTTCCCAGGCAAGAATATATACTCTATGACTGTTCCAGGCCCAGAAAGTTACCCTAAGAAAAAAACTGAAAAGAAAGCTCCACTCCATATGTACAAAGCTGCTTATTCATTCCACAAATATTTGTTGATTGTTCACTATGTGTCAGGAAATATCCTTAAGTAATTTAAAAGAAATAAATGCAAGTGCTAACCTGACAGAGGTGACAGGCAAGTGTCCCATTCCCAGGGCTTGTCCCTAGGTCCTGCCAGAACCGGTAGTCACGTGGAGCCCTCTCCCCAGGGGATGCCCCTTGACTGTCAGGCTCTGTTGGCCAGAGGGGAACGCATTTCCAAGCCTCACAGGTCTGAAACAACAGCAAGGCAGCTGAAGAGACAATAAAGATCCAGGGCAAAGTTAAACAGTAAGGTTCATCTCCTACGCAAAGCTACTCCTTCAAAATTGGGAGACAGAGCTATCTTGCCTAATACATAGAAACAAATACAGAGCCAAGCAACATGAGGAAACAGAGGAATATGTTCCAAATGAAAGAATAAGCTGAACTCCAGGAAAACAAAAAAACCTAAGTGAAATGGCGATAAGTCATTTACCTACTAAACAGTTAGAAGTAGTAGTCATAAAGACACCAAACTTGGAAGAAGAAAGGATAAACACAGAGATAACTTCAACAAAGAAATAGAAAATCTAAGAAAGTACCAAACAGAAGTCAAAAAGCTGAAGAATACAATAAATCAACTAAAAAAATACACTAGAGGGGTTCAACAGCAGACTAGATGAAGGAGAAATAATCAGTGTTCTAGGGTACAGGACACTCTGTGGGACTCACCAAAACAGAGCAGGAAAAAAAAAAAAAAAGAGAGAAGATTTTAAAAAGAGAAGACACCTTAAGGGACCAATGGGACAACATCAAATACAATAAAATTTACATCATAGGGGTCTCAGAAGGAGAAGAGCAAGAGAAAAAGGGGCAGAAAGCTTATTCAAAGAAACAATGGCTGAAACTTCCCTAACTTAAGGACACAGACATCAATATTCATGCATATGAATGTCAAATCATTATGCTATACATCTGAAATGAATGGAATATTGCATGTCAACTATACTTCATTAGAAATGACATCAAGAAGATAAGGCAATTTTTAAAAAAGCATTTATGAGATAATGTTAAATGGAAAAAGTTGACTACTATCTTTCATTTATCCTACATAAAAACAACTGGTCATGAGGCTCAGGCTAAGGGCTGAATTGATGTGAAGTTATGTGATTTGGGATGGGGACTGAGGTAAATTACTAATTTTAAAGTCTCACTGGGGAAAAAAAATCAATGAAATAGGAAAATGCAATTGAGAAAAATGAGCAAAACTTAAAACTGGTGTTGAAAAAAATAATAAATAAACCTCTAGGAAAAAAAGAAAAAACACAAAACATTTATATCAGAAATTAAAAGGTGACCATCACTATAGATACAGACTTTTCAGATGTTTAAAAGGTAATAAGAGAATAATATTGCATAGGAACCTGGAATGTTAGGTCCATGAACCAAGGTAAATTGGACGTGATCAAACAGGAGACGGCAAGAGTGAACATTGACATTTTAGGAATCAGTGAACTAAAACGGATGGGAATGGGTGGATTTAATTCAGATGACCACTATATCTACTACTGTGAGCAAGAATCCCTTAGAAGGAGTGGTGAAGCCCTTTATAGTCAACAAAAGAGTCTGAAATGCAGTACTTGGTTGCAATCTCAAAAATGACAGAAATGATCTGGATTTATTTCCAGTGCAAACCATTCAACATCACAGTTTTCCAAGTCTATGCCCCAACCACTGATGCTGAAGAAGATGAAGTTGAATGAATTCTATGAAGACCTACAAGACCTCCTAGAACTAACACCAAAAAAGATGCCCTTTTCATCATAGAGGACTGGAATGCAAAAGTAGGAAGTCAAGAGATACCTGGAGTAACTGTCTAGTTTGGCCTTGGAGCACAAAATAAAGCAGGGCAAAAGCTAACAGAGTTTTGGCAAGATAATGCATTGACGCATTGGTCATAGCAAACACCCTCTTCCAACAACACAAGAGGCGACTCTACACATGGACATCTCCAGGTGGACAATACTGAAATCAGATTGATTACAGTCTTTTCAGCCAAAGATGCAAAAGCTCTATACAGTCGGCAAAAACAAAACTGGGAGCTGACTGTGGCTCAGATCATGAGCTCTTTATCACAAAATTCAAGCTCAAACTGAAGAAAGTAGGGAAAACCGCTAGGCCATTCATATGACCTAAATCAAATCTCTTATGATAATATGGTAGAGGTGACGAATAGATTCAAGGGATTAGATTCGACAGAGTGCCTGAAGAACTATGGGCAGAGGTTTGTAACATTGTATAGGAGGTGGTGACCAATACCATTCCCAAGGAAAAGAAATGCAAGGAGGCAAAGTGGTTGTCTGAGGAGGGCTTACAAATAACAGAAAAGAAGAGAAGTGAAAGGTAAAGGAGAAAGGGAAAGATAAACCCAATTGAATGCAGAGTTCCAGATAATAGAAAGGAGAAATAAGAAATCCTTCTTAAGTGAACAATGCAAAGAAACAGAGGAAAACAACAGAATGGGAAAGACTAGAGATCTCTTTAAGAAAATGTGAGATACAAAGGGAACATTTCATACAAAGAAGGCACAATAAAGGACAAAAATAGCAGGGACTTAACAGAGCAGAGAGATTAAGAAGAGGTGGCAGGAATACACAGAAGAACTGTACAAAAAAGCTCTTAATGACCCAGATAACCACAATGGTGTGATCATTCACCTGGATCCAGACATCCTGGAGTGTGAGGTCAAGTGGGCCTTAGGAAATGTGGCTATGAACAAAGTTAGTGGAGCTGATGGAATTCCAGCTGAGCTATTTAAAACCCTAAAAGATGATGCTCTTAAAGTGCTGTACTCAACTTGCCAGCAAATTTGGAAAACTCAGCAGTGGCCTCAGGACAGGAAAAGGTCAGCTTTTATTCCAATACCAAAGAAAGACAATGCCAAAGAATGGTAAAATTACCATACAATTGCACTCATTTCACGAGCTAGAAAGATTATGCTCAAAATCTTTCAGTCTAGGCTTCAGCCCTATGTGAACCAAGAACTTCCAGATGTATAAACTGGATTTAGAAAATGCAGAGGAACCAGAGATCAAATTGCCAACATCCGTTGGATCATAGAAAAAGCAAGGGAATTCCAAAAAAACATCTACTTCTGCTTCATTGACTACGCTAAAGCCTTTTACTGTATGGATCACAACAAACTATGGAATATTTTTGAAGACACGGGAATACCAGACCACCTTACCTGCCTCCTGAGAAATCTGTATGCAGGTCAAGAAGCAATAGTTAGAACTGGACATGGAAAAAAGGACTGGTTCAAAATTGGGAAAGGAGTATGTCAAGGCTATATATTGTCACCCTGCTTATTTAACTTATATGCAGATTACATCATGCAAAATGCTGGGCCAGATGACTTCACAAACTGGAATCAAGATTGCCAGAAGAAATTATCAACAACCTCAGATATGCAGATGATATCACCCTTATGGCAGAAAGCAAAGAGGAACTAAAGAGCCTCTTGATGAAGGTGAAAGAGGAGAGTGAAAAAGCTGGCTTAAAACTCAACATTCAAAAAATGAAGATCATGGGATCCGATCTCATCACTTCATGGCAAATAGATGGGAGAAAAGTGGAACTGTCAGATTTCATTTTCCTGGGCTCCAAAATCACCACGGATGGTGACTACAGCCACAAAATTAAAAGATGATTGCTCCTTGGAAGAAAAGCTAAGACCAACCTAGACAGTGTATTAAAAAGCAGAGACATCACTTTGCTGACAAGGGTCTGTATAGTCAAAGCTATGGTTTTTCCAGTAGTCATGTACGGATGTGAGAGCTGGACCATAAAGGAGGCTGAGCACCAAAGAATTGATGCTTTTGAACCGTGGTGTTGGAGAAGACTCTTCAGAGTCCCTTGGACTGCAAGGAGATCAAAGCAGTCAATCCTAAAGGAAATTAACCCTGAATATTCATTGGAAGGACTGATGCTGAAGCTGAAGCTCCAATTCTTTGGCCACCTGATGTGAAGAACTGACTCACTGGAAAAGACCCTGATGCTAGGAAAGATTGAGGGCAAGAGGAAAAGGGCATAACATATACACACTTTTGAACTGTGCTGGAGAAGACTCTTGAGAGTCCTTTGGACTGCAAGGAGTTCACACCAGTCAATCCTAAAAGGAAATCAACCTTGATTATTCTCTGGAAGCACTGATGCTGAAGCTGAAGCTCCAATACTTTGGCCATGGGATGTGAAGAGCTAACTCATTGAAAAAGACTCTGATTCTGGGAATGACTGAAGGCAAAAGGAGAAGGAGGTGGCAGAGGGTGAAACTGTTAGATAGCATCACTGACTCAATGGACATGAACTTGAGCAAATTCTGGGAGTTAGTGAAGGACACACAGAAGCCTGGCATTCTATAGTCCATGAGGTCACAAACAGTTGGACACAACTTAGCAACTGAACAACAACAACAATATACACATTACTATATAGAAAATCCTGTGCAGTGCTTAGTCGCTTAGTTGTGTCTGAGTCTTTGCCTCCCCATGGACTGTAGCCTGCCAGACTCCTTAGTCCATGGGGATTCTCCAGGCAAGAATACTGGAGTGGGTTGCCATGCCTTCCTCTGGGGGATCTTCCTGACCCAGGGATCAAACCCACGTCTCCCACATTGCAGGCAGATTCTTTACCAGCTGAGCCACCAGGGAAGACCAAGAATACTGGAGTGGGTAGTCTATCCCTTCTCCAGGGGATCTTCCCACGCCAGGAATCAAAAGGATCTCCTGCTCTGCAGGCGGATTCTTTACCAGCTGAGCTACCAGGGAAGCCCATATATAAAATAAATAAATATTAATAATGACCTACTATATAGCACAGGGGCTTCCCAGGTGGCTCAGTGAGTCTGAGCCTGCAAGAATCTGCCTGCAATGCAAGAGATGCAAGAGACTCCGGTTCGAACCTTGAGTCGAGAAGATTCCCTGGAGGAGGGCACGGCAACCCACTCCAGTATCCTTGCCTACAGAATCCCACGTACAGAGAGCCTCAGGAGCCACAGTCCATAGGGTCGCAAAGAGTAGGACACGACTGAAGTGACTGAGCATGCACACAGAGCCCAACGGAACTCTACTCAGTACTATGTAATGACCCATGTGGGAAATGAGTCTAAAAAAGTGGGGATATATGTGTATGTATAACTGATTCACTGTGCTAGACAACAGAAAGTAACACAACATTGTAAATTAACTATACTCCAACTTTAAAGAATAGGGTTTCCCTGGTGGCTCAGTTGGTAAAGAAATCGTCCACAGTGCAGGAGACCTGGGTTCAATCCCTGGGTCTGGAAGATCCCCTAGAGAAGGAAAAGGCAACCCTATCCAGTATTCTTGCCTGGGGGGTTACACTCCACATGGTTGCAAGAGTTAGACACGACTTAGCGACTATACCACCATCAATTAAAAAAATAACAACATTGAGCCACTGAATCAAAAAATAATATATGTGACTCCAAACACATGCACACTGACACATCTGAAGCACAAGTTTCAAAATAATACTTACACACATTATGTACAATTTATTCTAATATTTTTTTCTGTTCTTTTCATTAATTTTAAGACATGTCAATGAAAATAGAATGTAGGATGGAAAAATAAAAGTCATATCCATAAAATTATTAAGGATATGAGAGATTTGAACAGCATATTATAACAAGCCTGATCTAAAGTGTATACATAAAACTCAACATGTGTCAATTAAAGAATCCACAATCTTCTCTTGTAGACATAGACCATTTAAAATTCATACATGAATTAGGCTCCAGAGCAAATCTCAGCACTAACAAACTGATATCATGTAGTCCTCAACTTTAAAATATTAGCTTAAAAAAAAATCACTGTGCTAAATAAGCAAATAAAGAAACTAGATAAGAAAAACCAGAGGATGCTGGTTTGAAAGTCCAAATAAGAAGAAAAAAAAAAAAAAATAGAGACAGAAGAAAAAGACCAATGTGTAAGAAAGAGTAAGTTAAATTTGTAAAGCCTACTTGTTTATTGCCATTGTAGTATTTCTAACTATTTTATTAATTTACTTACATATTTCACGCAAGAAAAATATACTGACCACTGATTCAGAGATGAATCAACAATTATTTAAACTGTCATCTACCATGGGCAAGGCAATTTCCTAAATGGTAAGAATGATGGGAGATATTTATTGTAGAATAAAGAAAATGAGTATATATGTGATACAAAATATAAGGCAATAAATTCCACACATTTCTCTGTATAGAGAGGAGATTAATTTTGATTTGTGATGAGATGAGTGATTAGGAAGGAGGCAACCTTGAAATATAAGTAGGATTTGAATATGCATGTACATTTGTGCTTGGTCACAAGTCAAGTTCCACTCTTTGCGACCCTATGAACTATAGTCTGCAAGGCTCCTCTGTCCATGGGACTTCCCAGGCAAGTATACTGGAATGAGATGCCAACAGACAGGAAGAAAAGGAAGGGTGAGAAAATGCAAAATGTATCTAACATAAATAGGAAATGGTTCTAGGTAGAACACAGACCAAGGAAGAACAGATCACAAAGATGGTTTGGGGGCAAACAGAAGACATCTCTAAAAGCTACAGCAAAAGGTGAAACTTTATTGTATCTGTGGCAGATGGGTAGGTATGAAGGTTGTCACTGAAGTTTTATTTTAGCAGAAGTAGTGATAAGAATTACAGTTCAAGAAAATTGGCTAGGAAACCATTTCTATAGACAAATCAGGGATTAAGAAGGTCTGCTGCTGCTGCTGCTGCTAAGTCACTTCAGTCATGACCAATTCTGTGCGACCCCATATATGGCAGCCCACCAGGCTCCGCTGTCCCTGGGATTCTCCAGGCAAGAACACTGAACTGGGTTGCCATTGCCTTCTCCCAAGAAGGTATGAGCTAACACAATGATTGTAAGAACACAGAGGGCTAGAAAGATGAGAGACCTACAGCAAAGGCAGAATTATGACCTGACAACCAGACAAGGGTTCAATGACAGTTGAAGATGAATCTGTTTTCTCAGTGACAAGTTGGTTGGATTGTCATTGATAGAAATAGGGAATGCAGGAAATAGTATGAGTTGGGATGGGAAATGAGTTTGCCTTTACATATAGGCAGTATAGCCTATAGGACTGTATTAGAAACATGGTCCTAAAATTATTAGAAGGCAATTATTTTTATAGAATATGATTTTAAACTTATCTGCCATCCAGTTTCACTGAACCCTTAGTCACTACATTTCTTCCTTTTTTCTCAAGGTCCCTTTGGCTCCTCCTGACTTCGCCTTCTTCCAGTATATTTAAGAGCTCCAGGGTATACCATGCACACTGTGCAGAGAGTGCTAATCTCAGAACCTCCTGCGATCGCGCAGCATGGTGACCTTGCTTCCGTCCTAACCATTATGAATCATGGGGCATGGTTTCAACTTCTCAATTACTACCACTATTAAAGTCTGAAATTAGGAAGAAACCAGATATACTCTTAAGAGCCTGGCATGAGTTCCCAGCAAAGCAGCCCATTCTCTTTCATTAGTCACTCTTTGAAAATAAACTAAAAGTGCATCTATATAAAATACAAAAGCAGAGTGACAACCTAAGTGCCATAGACTAAATATCTGCCTCCCCCACCCCAAAATCACATGTTGAATTTCATAACCCCATATGATGGTATTAGGAGGTAGAGGCTTTGACAGGTGATTAAGTCATGAGGATGGAACCCCTCATGAGTGGGATTAGTGACCTTATGAAAGAGGCTCTAGTGAACTCTCTCTTCCTGCCATGCATGGCATAATCTTCCGTATTTTTCTGAGTATGTTTTATAACCTTTTAAAAAGCAAAAACAACAACAACAACAACCTTCTTAAGTCAAGGGTAAAACAAAAATAATCTGGCCTGTGGTTTGTAATTTGCTTACATCTAGAGGAAGGTCCTCCTCATTCTATCCTATGTTGTGTCCGCAGTCTGATAGCTGGCTCCTTACCAGCTCTTCCTGACAATAAATCTGCCAGTCAAAAGTTCTACCCAGGTACATCTGCAAACCAGGAAGCAGCCACTCCCCAGAAACCAACCAGGCTGGCACCCTGATCTCAGACCCTTAGATCTCAGGCCCTTAGAACTATGAGAAATAAATTTCTGTTTTTCATAAGCCACTCAGTCTATGGTATTTTGCTATAATAGCCTGAACTAAAACACTAGATTTCTTCCTATTTCAATGACTTTCCATATTTCAATACTCTTTAACTCTTTCTTTCCACTTACTCACTTCAGTATAACAGACAGTTAGTATACAGTCAGTTAATTTTTCATTTTCTCCTTCTTTTTCTATTTCCTTAGGTCTCCTCTCCACCTTTTCTCTAAGGTTTTTCTGAGAATGAAACATGGAAATGTAAATAAAGAAAATGGTCAGTAAAGAAATTTGAGGAGATAATGGAAATATTCTGTATTTTGTGGTGCTGGTGGTTTCACAGGTATAAACATTAGTCAAAATTCATCAGTTATGCACTTACATGAATGTTGTTTATCATACATAGATTATATTTCAGTAAATGGATTTAAAATATAATCTAATGTAAAGCATCTGGAAGGTGAGAAATAATTGCTAATTTGTTCCTCTATGCCCTTCTTTTTTCACCTAAGAGGAAAAAAATACCTATTTTTAAAAATAGTCAGTCACTATTCCTTCCATGAAAACTTCTAAAAACTTCCTGAGATAATTATAAGGTTATTTCTCTGTCTCTTCTCCTCCACACTAAATTCCAACATCCTTCTCTTTTTCTGAAAATTGCATTTTCCTATTCCTTTATTTAAAAATATCTCTCATTTCAGTTAAATAACAAAAACAGAGTAATTGACACACATGGTACAGAATAGCTTTGGATGTCAGCTCTGCTAAAATCTATGAACATTGCTGGTAGTACTATGTTGTTAGTTCACATATTAAAAGAGGTTTATTATACCCCCCTTTAATCCTATTCATCCAAACTCACATGAATTCAGCTATACAAGTACTCTTTTCAAGCCTTTTATTAATCACTGGCTATAACTATACTCCAAAGTGAATCATATTCTTTTAAAACAATAAAAGCTAAGACCCTTTCTTTTCAAAATTTGCTCCCACTGTTAGAAAAACTTAACTCTTCATTTTAATATATCAAATGAAGTCTTGGTACCAACACAGTTATCATGAATTTATATATTCTAAATCAAAGCAAAATATCGCATGGTATGTTTTCTTACATTAGTGAATTCTCTAGCTGTTTTGCCAGAATACTAAGTATAGACTGTCTTCCCTAATTTGCTAAAATTGTAGAGAGTTTACTAAAATGGATTATTAAAAAATACTAATAGACTTGAAACTACCACTACAATTTTCAAAATAAATGCTTTTGGGATGATTTGCCACTTTGCTTTGTTTTTTAAAACCATAATTCTTTTCTATATAAAGTGTTCCTCACCCTTTTTCATCTCACTCTTTATTCAATATTTATCACTTCTTAAAGAAGTGAGTAGATAATGAAAAAGAAAATTACCCTCTCCCCAGTCCATTTTACTCACCTACAAAATGGGCTGGGAATAGTAGGTATCACATAACAAAGTCCTCCATTCAGGCAGAATGACCTGTGACTAGGACCACAGGGCTCTTCGTGATCTAAAACATATACACAAATAAAAGACAAATTATCGTTTTTCTAATAAAATAAGGAAAAGGACTAGATTGAAGTAGTAATTCTAAAAATTAGAATAAAATAAAGAACTGTTTATTAAAATGAAGGACTTAGTTTTATTCCTTATTTGATAAGCAGGGAATTCTATCTCTTTGAGGGAAAGAAACTAATCTGTCTTAAGGATATGGCCATTAATTATAATAGAGTTAAAAACTGTATTGCAGAAATACGGACTGTCTCTAATACATGAAGGGCTTCCCTGGTGGCTCAGTGGTGAAGAATCCATCTGCCAACACAGGAGTCACGGGTCTGATCCCTGAGTTGGGAAGACACCCTGGAGAAAAAAAAAATGGCAGCCCACTCCAGTATTGTTGCCTGGGAAATTCCTTGGGCAGAGAAGCCGGGTGGGCTACAGTCCATGGGTTCAGGGAAGAGGTGGACACAGCTTAGCGACTGAACAATATAGTAGATTAAAAGGAGAAGACCAGTATCTTAAAATAAATAGTGGCTTTTCTCATCTAGTACAGCTTTGCTAAGAGTTCTGTCCCAATAGTATATTTAGATTCCTATCTTTCCTTTAAGGTCTCAGATACATTAAAGTCTGAAATTGCTGTGGGAAAAAATTTTAGATTATTAAATAAATTCTGATGTTCAAAATCATCTTTAAGTATTTCTATATATGACAATTTTAACATCAAAAAACAAAAATACCTTAATAGGTTTTGATTTGCAAGGGGACTTTAGGTAATACCTAGTAACTAGAAAGACATATTTAAAGTCCTCAGTAAAACTGAAAACAGTAATACCATCATATGGGATACAGCAAAAATTTTTGGAATATTAAGAAAATAAATCTCCATATCTCTCTTCCTTTCTCTCCTCTTTCTCCCTCCTTTCTTCCTTCCTTATCTTTGACCTTTCCATTATGCATCTTTCTCTGCCTTCCCTTTTTCTCTTGGTACCTATCCCTCCCTTCCAGACTCTAGCTCCTCACTCACTCTTAGAAAAAAAATCCCCCCAAAACCATTAGACAGAAAAATTTAGAAACAAACATAGGAGAAGTTATAATGTTATGTGTATAATAAGTTATATATACTATATACTTTAAATATGTCTTTATAATTACTCATTGAGTTATACTACTATAGACTACTATTTATGATTAGAAAAGTCAATTGCTGAATGCTTTATCTTTTGATCCTGAAGGGGGAATTATTTAATACATTGCTTTAAAATTGAACTTTGTTGGTTCCTGATTATATCTGTGCAGAAAGTGATGTAGAATCTTATGTGAAGAAGAAAATGGCATTGTTCCAATTTGGCATTTTAAAAAATAGCACACTAATTTTAAAAACGTTATTTAGCATTTATTTGCCACTAAGATATTAATACCCTTAAGATATAATTACTATCGAACCAGATGTCTTCACTGTCAGAATTTGAACTTTGCTTTTATTTTAAATTGTTTCACCCTTACATTACAATTATAAAAATATAAAAATGTAAAGAGGAAAACAGAACTTACAAAAAACTTAAGTGGAAAAAAGGAAAGTAAACCAACCAGAACTAATCTTCTAATTTTTTTCTTTTTTACACAATGTTATGCTTCTTTACTAAAGGAAATCAGTCCTGAATATTCATTGGAAGGACTGATGCTGAAGCAGAAGCTCTAATACTTTGGCAACATGATATAAAGAACTGATTTATTGGAAAAGACCCTGATGCTGGGAAAGATTGAAGGCAGGAGGAGAAGGCAACAACAGAGGATGAGATGGTTGGATGGCATCACTGACGCAATGGACATGAGTTTGAGCAAACTCTGAGAGTTGGTGATGGACAGGGAAACCTGGCATGCTACAGTCCATGGGTCACAAAGAGTTGGACACGACTGAGCGACTGAACTGAACTGATGCTTCTTTACAACAAAACAACTTTTTCTTTTTTTCAAAACAACTTTTTATAAGATAATTCTTAAAATTTTCCAGGAATAATTTGGCTAACAAATAAAATCTCAGTTGACATTACATTATGTTAGAATTATGGACATCATCACATGCAGTTTTCATTGAAGGTGGAGTGTCAACTTTATCACAGAATGCTTCCTGTAGCTGAAATTAATGTCCTTATTTTTAATAGGATCACAACCAGTTATGACTCAACATCTGGGATTTTATCAGTAAGGAATACTCATCTAACCTGAATCACTATCTCTGAATCTATTTGTATTCTGATTTCATTTACTTATTTGTAAAGTTGATAGCAGATTTA
Organism: Dama dama; assembly: GCF_033118175.1. Classification (NCBI taxonomy): domain Eukaryota; kingdom Metazoa; phylum Chordata; class Mammalia; order Artiodactyla; family Cervidae; genus Dama; species Dama dama. The sequence goes on from NC_083693.1 coordinate 39,599,839, forward strand.
GAGTACACCAGAATTAGTCTGTAAAATGTGATAAAATATAGGTCTAAATAAAATAGTTCCATGTTATAAAGCAAGGTCTTTCAAAACCAAGGTATTTCATATTTCTAGGATAATTGTGGGTGGGTGGGAAAAATACAGTCTTGTGTTGATATAAATTTCTTTTTTGTTTATATTTCTATGATATAAATTTTTTGACACACACTGACAAAAGTATAAACTTACAAGAAATTACCTGTTGTCATCTTAACTTCTAAATAGTTTCATTCTTGGTCGAAAGTTTAGGGTTGAAAAACAGCACCTAAAATTAATAATTCAGGAAAAATTATCCTCTTTTGATAGCATTACAAAATTTCAAATATTGTAACAATAATATTCTTTTAAATGATGAAAATAATTAAGCATTTATAGGCTAGGGACAAAATTCTTTGGTTAGAGCATCTATATTTTTAGATACTTATCATATATATCAGTAAAAAAATATGAACAGGTAAAACTAAAGGATCAATAAACAGTATAAATGCACTAGATACAAATCACTGCCTAAGTAATATAATGCAATCTTAAATCTCTCTCTGAAGAAAAGTCTAATGTTTTACTTTTAATGAAAGTGAAAGTCGCTCAGTCATGTCCGATTCTTTGTGACCCCATGGACTATACAGTCCATGCAATTCTCCAGGTGAGATTACTGGAGTGGGCCGTGTCCTCCACCAGGGGATCTTCCCAACCCTGGGATCAAACCCAGGTCTCCCGCATTGCAGACAGTATCTTTATCGGTTGAACCACAAGGGAAGCCCAAGAATACTGGAGTGGGTAGCCTATCCCTTCTCCAGCAGATCTTCCCAACCCAAGAATCGAACAGGGGTCTCTTGCATTGCAGGTGGATTTTTTTACCTACTGAGCTATCAGGGAAGCCCAATAAACCTTGTTAATTTAGTAGTATACCATATGAGATTCTATATGAAAAATACTAGTCTATAAGCAAAAATGAATGACTTGAAATTGACATTTTAACTTTCTCATAAAGCCTATTTCTTTTTTTTTTTACTGAAATAATAAGAATGTATTCAGAGTCAAAATACAGACTTTTTAAATGAGAAAAGAGTTTTCACTGGCAGTTTTTTTATGTGCTGTCAGCTTTTTTTTTTTGCTGTTAGCTTTTTTTTTTTCTTTTTATTTACACGTCTTCCCCATCCCAATCCCCGCTCCCACCTCCCTCTCCACCCGATTCCTCTCGAAACATCCCACCCTCGCCTTCTCCCAGAGAGTTCAAAAGTCTGTTCTGTATTTCTGTGTCTCTTTTTCTGTTTTACATATAGGGTTATCATTACCATCTTTCTAAATTCCATATATATGTGTTAGTATGCTGTAATGTTCTTTATCTTTCTGGCTTACTTCACTCTGTATAAGGGGCTCCAGCTTCATCCATCTCATTAGGACTGGTTCAAATGAATTCTTTTTAATGGCTGAGTAATATTCCATGGTGTATATGTACCACAGCTTCCTTATCCATTCATCTGCTGATGGGCATCTAGGTTGCTTCCATGTCCTGGCTATTATAAACAGTGCTGCGATGAACATTGGGGTGCACGTGTCTCTTTCAGATCTGGTTTCCTCAGTGTGTATGCCCAGAAGTGGGATTGCTGGGTCATATGGCAGTTCTATTTCTAATTTGACTTTTCAAAAGAACAAGTTTCAATTTTTAAGTTTATTAAAAATCACCAAAAGGTTTGCATTTCTACAGAACTTTAAAAATTTTTTATAAAAGTACTTTTAAATTTACTGTAGATTACATATTACATTTACCAATCTACATGTACCTTTCTTTTGAAAAATGTCTAGTGTCTGGCAAAACAAAGGAGCTATGTATTAAGTTATCTGCTATAACAGAAACAAAGGAATTCCAAAAGACATTTGAAAAGATGATAGATTTATACTTACATTATGATTATATGCTCTCATTTTCATTTTATAAAAGAGACTTACTCCTGACTTAAGGAAAAAGACTTTTGTAACAGAAATCTCAGTCAACAACTTCAAATTAACATAGGTGTAATAAGCAAGATCTTCTCTCAAAGCGAGTCACTCATAAACAGACAAGCAGTGAGAGAGAGAAAGATAGAAATTAAGCCTATTTAATTTGAAATAATCACTGGTTCATTGTATGAGTCTCTTTTTCTAAAGAAACAGGCTTACCTCAATAACAATTTACATTCATACAGACAATAAATTTTGTTGGATAGGCAGCATTTCAAAAGTTTTTGAATAATGCAGTCTGCAGCAGCTGTGCCTTGCCCTTTATAATCCGTCAAAAATCTGATTTATATAGCTGCGGTGCCCAGTGTGGGTGCAGCTGAGAAAGACCAAGGTGTGCACAGAGGTCAGGTACCAGCCAAGGGAACCAGCCCTTTCAGTCCACATGTTCAGAGTTACAAATGGAGCAGAATTTTATTTAGAAAAGAAGTTGTTCTAAGCTGCCTTCTCAAATCACTTTCCAATATTTTCAAGTGATTAAGTAAACCATATTCATTTGGCTCCTAACTTATCTTTGTATGGCTGAATAATTCCATCGTGGTGTATAACTTTGTGAAGAAAAGGAATTTTAACACGGAGTTAGTGGACAAGTATTCCACGGATTTTTTTTTGGTCTGACCCAAACAATTTATTTTTAGCATAAACATATAGCATCAATATGAGATGTCTAACTAAAGCAAGCACCATCAACAAGACCAAGATGGCATCTCCCTTCTAAGATTTAGGTTTTGCCCAGAATTCTTCATATAGGTAACAGCCCATACCAAGAGTCACAACAAAGCCTTGGGCTGCCACATGCATGTGGAGCAGGTGAACAGACATTTTAGTACTTCCCCTGCTCTTCAATCTATATAATCCATATGCAACATTTGCTGCAAAACCCGCCATTCCAGTGGGGACAAATGGTGCCTCTAGCTTTTCAGATAAGTTTAGATCCCTGACCTTCACCATATGAAGAAAGAGAAACATCTGTGTCACTTGACATAGTGATTGAAGAATTTTCAGACAACTGCAAGACGTTTCAGGTTCCTACTGGCTTCTGACCCCACTCCTGCACCCGCCCTCCATGGATTTTTTTAAAATAATTAATTTAATTGGAGGCTAATTACTTTTACAATATTGTGGTGGTTTTTGCCATACATTGACATGAATCAGCCACAGGTGTACATGTCCCCCGGTCCCAAAGCCCACTCCCACCTCCCTCCCCATCCCATCCCTCTGGGTTGTCCCAGTGTACTGGTTTTGAGTGCCCTGTTTCATGCATCGAACTTGGACTGGTCATCCATCTCAAGTATGGCAATATTCATGTTTCAATGCTATTCTCTCAAATCATCCCACCCTCACCTTCTCCCACAGAGTCCAAAAGTCTGTTCTTTTTATCTGTGTCTCTTTGTTGTCACATACATAGGGTCGGCGTTACCATCTTTCTAAATTCCAAATATATGCATTAATATACTGTACTGGTGTTTTTCTTTCTGACTTACTTCACTCTGTATAATAGGCTCCAGTTTCATCCATCTTATTAGAACTGACTCAAATGTGCTCTTTTTAATAGCTGAGTAATATTCCATTTCCATAGGGTTTTTTAAAAAAGGAATTTCCTTACAAAATATATAACATTTACATAAATAATGCTTTGAAGTACTGAGAAAATTAAAAGAAGGTAACAGTTACAATACAGCATACATACATGTTCAGTTTGAAGTGAATAAGCACTGAACATGACTAATACTGATGGCAATATAACTATCTGCAAACTATAACAAAGCTGTAATATATGCATTAAGGGAAGTTATAAGGTTTAAAATAATAAATAACTTAATAAAGTAAAGCATAATTTTGTTTAAAATTGAAGTACAGAGTTCTTTAGCAAGTAACTATCTAAAGTGTGCCAACCATTCAGGTGGTTTTCTTTTCTAAAACAACTCAGACATGACTACTTGTTTGATGTAAAATGTAGAAACTAGTACATTTGCTCTTTCAAGAAAATATTTAAATAAACTCATAATCCATATTATGAGAAAAACTCTTTACATTACTAAATACTATCTCCCACATTCAAAGGTAACTTTTACATATTACAATCTTATACACACACACATGCAAACATATATATACACATACATAAAATTTTGTTAGCTTACAATGTTTGAATTTTAAAATGACTTTTTTTTGAAAAACTTAGTAAATTTGATTTGAAGCATGGAAATATATTGCTGTCCACTAACATGAAAATGACTACTAAGTTGTATGTGAGAGATAATAATCTATGAGTACATTCAGGATGTTCAAGATGCTACTTATTAAGAGACCTATCAGCAGTTTTGGTATTAATAATTTTTCACACAATACAAATAAATTTAACCTTTGAGGCTACATGATTCTAAAGAAGAAGGCTTAACATTTTCAAGTTAACTTTCACTCTAAATAAAAGCCATGATCTTTACAAACAATGCGTTCATGCATCTATCAGTAAATATGTGGTAAGTGACCTGCTATCATTAACAAATGATAGAAACATAAACAATAGCAAGCAATTACAAAAATGTTTTAGGCTGACAATGCAATTCAACCTAATATATTTTCACAGACACCTATTTATGTCATATATTAACACACTCAGAAACAAAGCTTAACTAGTAAGGAGAATCAGAGAAAGATTCTGAGAGGGAGTTTTATTTGTGCTGAGCCCTGAAGAATGAGTAAGAGTTTGCTGTTTTCCGATAGAGGTAACAGCATGTTCAAAGGCACAGAAGAAAGAAAATCCTAATGTATTCAGATAACAGCAGATAGATTACAGGTCATGATGTGTTCAGGGTGTGTATGTGATTTTTATAAGAGGAGAGGATGGTGAGGGAAGGAATGGCAAGAACAAGCCTTGTAAAATAAGGAGGGTTCAGACAGTGGACTTTATCTAAAGGGCAATGGGGCTTCTTGGAAAGGTTTTTATTAGCAAAGAAGTGGCATGACCACACATACATTTTAGAAAATTCATTTTGATAATGGTGTAGAAAATAGACTGCAATCTACAGAGGAACTGCTATCAGAGAAAACCATTTGGAGGCCATTTTAATAATCAAAAATAGTGAAGAAATAAAGTAATGGGAATGAGCATAAAGGAGAGAATTAAAGATGTACTAAATAGGTACACTCACAGAATGGGAGAATAGGGTACAAAAAGAAAAATCAAGGCTAACCTTCAAGTACACATTGTGATATGCTCAGTCATGTCTCACTCTTTGCAACCCCATGGACTGCAGCCTGCCAGGCTCCTCTGTCCATGGGGATTCTCCAGGCAAGAATACTGGAGTGGGTTGTCATGCCATCCTCCAGGCAAGTACCCATTAGGGAAACGTATATGAAAACCACAAAGAGATGGGACCTCCCTGGTGGTCCAGTTGATAAGAATCTGTATTCTAATACAGTGGACAAAGGTTCGATCACCAGTTAGGGAACTAAGATCCCACAGGTCAGGAAGCAACTAAGTCTGTGTGTGGCAACTACAGAGCCCATGCACTCCAGAGCCAGCACACGTCCCAACTAGAGAGAAGCCCCTCTGCTGCAACAAAAGATCCCACATGCCACAACAGCCAAAAATAAATAAACAAAAATATTTTTAAAAATCTACAATGAGGCACCATTTCACACCTTACTAGAATGTCTATAATAAAAATGGCAAACAATAACAAAGAGTAACTAGACCTCTCATACATTGCTAGTGGGACTATAAAATGGTACAGTCATTTTAGAAAATAATTGTATAGCTTCTTAAAAAGTTAAAATATAAATTTTCCATGCGTGCATACTAAGTTGCTTCAGTTGTGTCCAATTTTGTACGACCCCATGGCCTGTAGCCCACCAGGCTCCTCTGTCCATGGGATTCTCCAAGCAAGAATAATGGAGTGGGTTGCCATGCCCTCCTCCAGGGAATCTTCCCGACTCAAGAGATTGAACCTGGGTCTCTTACATCTCCTGCATTGGCAGGCAGGTTCTTTAGCACTAGTGCCACCTAGGAAGCCCAAATTTGTCACAAATGAATCCAAGAGATATGGAAATATGGATTCACACAAAGACAAGACCATAACATTTAGAACATTATTCATAATGCCCCAAACTAGAAAACAACTCAAATGTCCATCAACTGATAAACAGATAAACAAAATATGGTACAGCCACACAATGAAATACTATTCAGCAGTAAAAAGGAATGGAGTATTGGTACATGAATTTCAAAAACACACTAAGTGAAAGAAGCCAGTCACAAAAACCACATATTGTATGATTCCATTTATGTGAAATCTTTAGAAAAGGCAAATCAAAAGAGATAGGAATAGATTAATAATTACTTGGGACTGGGGCTGGGAAAAGGAAATGATACAAATAAACATAAAGGATCTTTTTAGAATGATGGAAATATTCTACAATTGGATTGTTGAGGCAGTTGCAAATTTGATAAGCATCATTGATCAGGCTAAAAAATAGGTGAATTTTATGGTATATAAATTATGTTTCAATAAAGCTGTTAAAATAAAAAAGGAATACTGAAACAGAGTTCATGGGCAAGATAATGATTTCTACTTGGACATGTTAAATTTAAAATGCTACTGGGACATAAAGAAGGAATTACCTGAGAATGCAAATCTTACATGCAGGATAACAATCAACTTAGAGATACAGGCAGTTCCTGAAGTCATTTATGCGAGTTAACTAGCTCACAGTGTGCATGTGTTGGGTGAGACAGAGGCTATGGACTGCTCCCTGAAAAATACCAACATTTAATGTTTGAAAAAGCAGCCTGTTAAGAAATTATCAGAGAAACAAGAAAAGAACAAACATGACCAATGGCAAGCTCTTCTTCCACAATTCAAAATGCTTATCCCCTCTATTTCTAAATTTAGCACTTTAGTCAACATCTAACCCCCAGCAATGGAAGATGAGGCTTCAGCTGTCTTACACTACCCTCTACCCCTTTGATTTGAATCTTTGATAAGTTACACTGTCTCTATTTCTTCTCTTGGTTACATCTGCAATTTTAAATAACATACTCATACTTCTATGTCCTCATTAATGAACTTGAGTCAATTCACAGACTGGCTTCTTAACTTTACAGCTAACTTGGCTTCCAACTTTCCTCTCCCCTCTTCCTCTTTCTGCCTCGGTAGCTTTATCTTGACTCCTACATCATGAAGGATTTTAACATTTACATTCTCATCTGTGACCCTAACAAAGTGTTTCATAACTTTGCCTCTAGATGTAAAAGTTGAAAACCAATAAACTACAGTTTTATCAATATTACTATAAATAGTAGTCACAGCAGATCCATGCTGTGTGAATATTTCCTTCTCTTGTTTCAAGGCCACAATACTTGGGCTATTCATAAGATAATATTCCCAACAGCAAGATAAAATAGATTCTCTTCAACTCCAGATTGATTAAAATCATGCTGCATTTGAATATGTATTTTATTTGTACCTTGTTTTTCTTACACAGCTTGAGAGCTTGAGAGTTGCCTTCTTTTTGGTGGGCAGGAGGGACAACTGAAGAATACTGTGCTTTATCATAACATCTCAAATATTCAGCTGCTTTTTTTGTAGTATAGGGATTTATTTATACCAATAGCACATGATCCAGCATAAAATAAAATCTATTGAAATGTTTACTCTGTGACTTCCTAATAATTCAGGGCCAGGGCTACATCATCTAATCCTTCACACACCAGGAGTCCAAGGTAGGAATTTCTTAAACCACAGGTACGTGACTGCAGAGTCTGCACCAGTGCACTGCTGGTGCTCAGTCCTGAGTGACCCTGGTTGTCCTCCAATGGGTCTTTCAAGAACTGTGCTCTGGAAGTCAGCATCAGTGAAAATGGGGTCTGTACCTGGGAGCCTGGCCATGGTCTCCAGGTCCTGGTAATGCCAGTGGTTCTGTCTGGATTATTCTTGGAGACAAAGGACTTCCTGGTTTCTGTCAGCCTCAGCATCACAACTAGGCCCACTTTTCCCTCAATCTGAACTTTATACCATGTTTCAGGATGCACTTTCTTCCTGGGCACAAACACTCTGTTTAGCAGAATGGTAATCCCCAGGTTAGCACAGTGAAAGGGGGTGACAAGGCAGGCACCAGTAAACAAAGGGAACCAGTAGGCCAGCCTCCCGGGCACGGTCCACCATGGTCCGAGACATCGTGTACAGCAACTTGGAGGTCAAAGTGCCTCCTGACCTTCACTGGCCTGTACTCCAGGTGTTCCGGTTCCATTGGATCTGCTGGCAGAGAAATGGACTTGGTAATCACTCTAGACTCTAGCTCTGCCATCAACTTTAGCTTCCACTTCCGACTGGACTTGCCATGTCCCTGGACTGAAGGTAGTAACAGGAATGAGAAGCAGAAACCACTAGAGAAAGGAGCCGTCTTCTGTTTCTGTGGCAGTTGCTTTGGCTTAAGAGCTGCCACACCTGCTGGGCCTCGAGGCCAGTTCTTAGGAGGAACATGCAAACTGGTGGTTAGTTATGCTTTCCTTTAGGATCCCAGACCCCTGGGTTTCAGTTTGGGGTTGGCTCCGCATTAGCCCAAGGAGGCACAGGATTACTGCATGTCGAAAGTCAAGTGTGTAATCCCAGAGTGCAGGAGGAGTCAGTCACGTGGCTGTCACGAGGACAGAATTCTCATCAGAGTAGGCATGCAACCAGGGCCTGATGGCCTGATTCAGAGGCTCAGGCAGCAGCCCCAGAGCATATTTCAATGCCCGTACCTACCCACCCACCCTCCTGGGCCAAGTGGAAGGCAGGGACAGAGCAGTTTTTCCCAGGTGGATAGGGCACACCTGGATGAGTCCTTACCTGGGCCCAGGGCTACCTCAAGGATGCTCCTCCTGGCGGTTGGCCTGGTGCCCACTCCACACAGCCCCAGCCCCAAGGCCTGCAGCCCCAGCTCTCAAATACTCAAGTTTCTTAATCGTACTATTTATTGCATGTAGTCTTCTTCCATTGTTAGACATCCCTTCCAACACTCTATCTCTTGCTCAAATGTGGGACTACTACCAAATTCAGCATAACAATAATAACTACTGCTTTTTTTAACTTTTTTTTTTTTTTTACTGAAGTATAGGTGATTTACAGTGTTCCAGGTATACAGGAAAGTGATTCGGCTACACATATGTCTCTATTCTTTTAAAAATTTTTTCCATTATAGATTATTATAAACTATTGAATACAGTTCCCTGTGTTATATAGTAGGTCCTTGTTATTTATTTATATATAGCAGTCTGTATTTGTTAATCCCAAATTCCAAATTTATCCTTCCGCTTTTTCCCTTTGGTAACCATAAGCTTGTTTTCTATGTCTGTGAAGTCTATTTCTGTTTTGTAAATAAGTTCATTTGCATAATTTTTTAAATAGTTGGATTATTTTAATAATTCTTATTTATTTATTTCATTTTTGGTTGCACTGGGTCTTCATTACTGCACGTGGCCTTCCTCCAGCTGTGGAGAGCAGGGGGCTCTACTCTCTAGTTGTAGTGTGTGGGCTTCTCACTGCAGTCACTTCTCTCGTTTCGGAGCATGGGCTCTAGGCACATGGGTTGTAGCATGCAGGCCACAGAGCAAAGGCTCAGTAGCTCTGGGGCACAGGCTTAGCGCTCTGCAGCATGTGAAAACCTCCCAGACTAGGGACCAAACCCGTGTCCCCTGCACTGGCAGGCAGACTCTCATCCGCTGTACCACCAGTGAAATCCTCATGTTTTTAGATTCCATATATAAGTGATTTCACTAAAACCATATGCAAAAATAAACTCAAAATGGATCAAAGACCTAAATGTAAGACTGGACACTATAAAACTCCTAGATGAAAACACAGTCAGGACATTTTTTGATATAAATTGAAGCAATTATTTTTTTGGATCTACCTCCTTGAGTAATGAAAACAAAAACAAAAATAAACAAATGAGACCTAATTAAACTTAAAATCTTTTGCATAGCAAAGGAAACCATAAACAAAATGAAAAGACAATCTATAGAATGGGAGAAAGTATTTGTAAATGATGCAACCAACAGGGATTAATTTCCAAAATACACAAATAGCTCATAGAGCTCGATAGTAAAAAAAAAGAAAAAAAGAAAAAAAAATTAAAAAGATTGGCACAAGACCTAAAGAGACATTTCTCCAAAGAGGACATGGCAAACAACACATGAAAAGAGGTTCAACATCACTAATTATTAGAGAAATGCAAGTCAAAACCACAATAAGATATCACCTTACACTGGTCAGAATGGCCATCATTAAAAAGTCTACAAATAATAAATGCTGGAGAGGGTGTGGAGGAAAGGTAACTGTCCTACACTTTTGGTAAGAATATAAATTGGTGGTGGTGCTGCTGATGCTAAGTCGCTTCAGTCTTAGCATCCAGGTTTGTGTCTGACTCTGTGCGACCCCATAGACGGCAGCCCACCAGGCTCCTCCATCCCTGGGATTCTCCAGGCAAGAATACTGGAGAATCCCAGGGACAGAGGAGCCTGGTGGGTTGCCATTCCCTTCTCCAATGCATGCATGCATGCTAAGTCGCTTCAGTTGTGTCCAACTCTGTGCGACCCTATGGACAGCAGCCCACGAGGCTACTCTGGTGAGAATCCCTGGGATTCTCTAGGTAAGAATACTGGAGTGGGTTACCATTTCCTTCTCCAATAAACTGGTGCAGCTACTATGAAAAAGAGTATGGTGGTTCCTCAAAACTAAAAATAGATTTACCATATTTTTGGCAATCCCACTTCTGGGAATGTATACAGAGAAAACCATACTCCAAAAATACATGCACCCCAATGTTCACAGCAGCATTATTTACAATAGCCAAGACATGGAAGCAACATAGATGTCCATCGATAGATGAATGGATGAAGAAGATGTGGTACATATACACAGTGGAATACTACTCAGCCATAAAAAAGAATGAAACAATGCCATCTGTCGCAACATGGATCATAATAAGTGAAGTAAGCCAGACAAATATGTGATATCACTTGTATGTGGAATCTAAAAAAGATCCAAATGAGCTTTTTACAGAACAGATTCATATATACAGAAAACAAACTTATGGTGACCAAAGGGTGAAGGTAGGGGCAATAAACCAAGAGTTTGAGATGAGCAGATACAAACTACTATAAATAAAATAGACAAACAATAGTCAATACTGTATAATAAGCCATAATGGAAAAGAATTCAAAAATAAAATAAAAATAGTGGCCTAAGGTTGGCATGTCTCTTTTCTTCCTGGAAACAAGCACACTCCTTTGGTGATGGCTCAGATGGTAAAGAATATGCCTGCAATGCATGAGACTCAGGTGTGATCCTTGGGTGGGGAAGATCCCCTGCAGTAGGGAATGGCTACCCACATCACCGGGTTTCCCAGGTGGCGGTAACTGGTAAAGGACCTGCCTACCAATGCAGGAGACATAAGAGATGCAATTCAATCCCTGGGTTAGGAAGAGTCCCTGGAGGAGGAAACAGCAACCCACTCCCACTCCAGGGATTCTTGCCTGAGGAATCCCCATGGACAGAGGAGCCTGGCAGGCTACAATCCATGAAGTCACAGAGTCGGACACGACTGACTGACTGACACTTCAATTGCTGCAACAGCAAATTTTGAAATCAGGTAGTCTAAGTCCTCCAGGTTTGTTCCTTTTCTAGATTGTTTCAGCTATTTTAGGTACTTTGCCTTTCTATATAAATTCTAGAATTAGCTTACCAATTACTATTTTTAAAATGCTGTTGGGATACTGATAGTGAATGTGTTTAATCTATAGATCAAGAACTATACACTTAGAACAAACCCATATTATTTTGACAAAAGTATGAAGGTAATTCAGTGATGTAAAGGTAGTTTTTTCAACAAATGGTGCTGGAGTATTTGAATATCCATGTGCAAAACCCAGAATTATACCTTTACCTTGTAGCATACAGAAAAACTAACTCAAAATACATCACAAACCTAAATGTAAGAGCTAAAACTATAAAACTTCTAAAAGAAAATCTTTGTGACTTTGGGTTCACTTCAGTTCAGTCACTCAGTCGTGTCCAACTCTTTGCGACCCCATGAATCGCAGCATGCCAGGCCTCCCTGTCCATCACCAACTCCCAGAGTTTACTCAAACCCATGTCCATTGAGTCGGTGATGTCATCCAACCATCTCATCCTCTGTCGTCCCCTTCTCCTCCTGCCCCCAATCCCTCCCAGCATCAGGGTCTTCTCCAATGAGTCAACTCTTCTCATGAGGTGGCCAAAGTACTGGAGTTTCAGCTTCAACACCAGTCCTTCCAATGAACACCCAGGACTGATCTTCAGGATGGACTGGTTGGATCTCCTTGCAGTCCAACGGACTCTCAAGAGTCTTCTCCAACACCACAGTTCAAAAGTATCAATTCTTCGGCGCTCAGCTTCCTTCACCATCCAACTCTCACATCCATACATGACCACTGGAAAAACCATAGCCTTGACCAGATGGACCTTTGTTGGCAAAGTAATGTCTCTGCTTTTTAATATGCTATCTAGGTTGGTCATAACTTTCCTTCCAAGGAGTAAGCGTCTTTTAATTTCATGGCTGCAATCACCATCTGCAGTGATTTTGGAGCCCAAAAAAATAAAGTCTGACACTGTTTCCACTGTCTCCCCATCTATTTCTCATAAAGTGATGGGACCAGATGCCATGATCTTAGTTTTCTGAATGTTAAGCTTTAGGCCAACTTTTTCACTCTCTTCTTTCACTTTCATCAAGAGGCTTTTTAGTTTGCAAAGATTTCTTAAATATGACAGCAAGAGGACAGTTCATAAAAGAAAAAGTTGACAAATTAGACTATCAAAGTTTAACTTTTTCAATTAAAAAAATGAAAAGGCAAGCCACAGAATGGAAGAACATATTGACAAATCGTATATCTGATTAAAGACTTGTATCCAGACAATATAAAGAACTCTTATAAATGAAAGGAAGACAACCCAATTAAAAAATGGGCAATCATTTTTTTCAACTTAATGAAACTGAAATTAAAACCTCAACAAGATACTACTACTATCTACTAGAATAACTATAATAAAAAATACTGACAATATAGTTTTGGCAAGGATGTAGAGAAACTGGAAGCTTCATACAGTACTGGTGGAAATGTAAAATGGTATGGCCACTTTGAAAAAGTGTGGCTGTTTCTTAAAAACGTCAACATACATTTATCATAAAACCCAGAAATCTTTCTCCTAAGAATCTGCCTAAAAGAAATGAAAACATATGTCCACTCAAAAGATTTGTACACAAATATTCATAGCAGATTTTTTTTTTAATTTAGACACTGTGGATAAACCAAAAATGAAAAAAATTCTACTAAAAAAGTGGCATTAGAGTATGAACGGAAAGTACCTGAAGAATGAACGCAAAAAAGGAAAATAATTCTAGCTGTAAAAAGGAATTAAGGGCCAAGAAAGTTGTGAATATGGTGGCAAATCTAAATAAACACTATATAAAAAGTAGAAATGTCCTTTGGGTTCAGCTGGTAAAGAATCTGCCTGCAATGCAGGAGACCCTGGTTCGATTCCTGGGTCAGGACGTTCCCCTGGAGAAGGGATAGGCTACCCACTCCAATATTCTTAGGCTACCCACTCTGGTATTGGGCTTCCCTGGTGGCACAGACAGTAAAGAATCACCTGCAATGCAGGAGACCTGGGTTCGATTCCTGAGTTGGGAAGATCCCCTGGAGGAGGGCATGGCAACTCACTTTAGTATTTTTGCCTGGAGAATCCCCATGGACAGAGGCGCCTGGCAGGCTACAGTCCATGGGGTTGCAAAGAGTCGGATGCAACTGAGCGACTAAGCACAGCAAAGCAATATGCAGGTAGCATTAAATACCTGAAAACAAAAGCATGAAAGTTGCTGCTGCTAAGTCGCTTCAGTCGTGTCCAACTCTGTGCGACCCCATAGACGGCAGCCCACCAGGCTCCCCCATCCCTGGGATTCTCCAGGCAAGAACACTGGAGTGGGTTAGCATGAAAGTTAGCAAGGGGTAAATTAAATGTGTCCTAAGATCCTTTTATTTTGTGGGATGAGAGCAAAAGTTAGACTTTTGACTTTGGTAAGTGAAAAATTTTCACTTTTCCAAAGTGGCCATACCATTTTACATTTCTATCAGTATTGTATAAGGCTTTCAGTTTCTCTATATCCTTGCCAAAACTATATTGTCAGCATTTTTTATTATAGTTATTCTAGTAGGTAGGTAGTAGTATCTTGTTGAGGGTTTAATTTCAGTTTCTGAAGACATTAAATTTCAGTAAATGAAGAATGCATGTGGTACTTTCTAGGGTAACTACCAGTACAATAGAAACAGTGTCTTAAATTCAAACTTAAACAAACTAGCAGAGGGGAAAAATGGAAAAAAAAAAGAAATCCCAAAGAAGGCAAAAGGAGAGAAAATAAAACAGATGTGAGAGACAAACTATGAATCAGATGAGATAGAGTAAACAGGAAGAAGATTTCCCCCATCTCCTCTTAGGAACTCAGCCAATGAGAAAGTCATGAACTCTTTGTTTATTATAGCCTTTCCAATTTGTTTCTCCCTGTAAAAAAGTGTTCTCCTTAACTTTGCTGTGTGGGGACTTGCACATAGATTACCATGCCTGCAGACACTGAACTGAAATTCTCTGCTGATCCCAAATAAACCCACTTTTTTTTTATTGTTGCTGGAAAAGTAACTGGAAGTTTATATCTTTTAGGCAAAATGTTTGAACAATGATATAGGTTTGAACTACATAATATAAAAAAAACTTGAGCTAATAAAGATATGTAAAACAATGCTCCTAACAACTGCTAAATAAACTTTTTTTTCAAGCATACAGATTTATAAAAAACATATCATTACTGAAAAGCAAGTCTCAAAAATGTTTAAATGACTGAAATCATACAGAATAAGTTTTCTGACCATAGTGAGAATAAACTAGAAATGTTAAATGGTTCAATGAAGAAATTAAAAATATATTTTAACTCAAAACAATAAAGTAAATGGTAATAGGATCATACATATCAATTTTGGAAATATTATATATTAAAATGTAGATGAAACTAAAGCAACATTTAGAGGAAAACTTACAGCCTTAAATGTGTATGTTAAGGGAAAAAGAGGCTTACAGATGTTAAGCTAAACATCCAATTAAAAAGAAAAAGAAAATAATTCAAAGAAAGCTTAAAGAAGGAAACAAAGAACAGAAACAACAAAATGAAAAGCAAACATACAATTCAGAGGATTAACAAGGCCAGAAGTTGATTTAATCCTTAAAAAGTTTAGAAAAACTGACTAACATTTATTAAGATTGAGCATGAAAAAAATTAAAAATCACAGGTCAATATCCTGGATGAAATAGATGCAAAAATCCTCAACACAACACTAGCAAATTCAACCAATCCAACCACTACCAATTCAACAGTATTTTAAAAATCTTAAAGGTCACCATGATCAAATAGGATTTATTCCTGGGATGTAAGTGGTTCCACATACACGATTCAATCAATGAGATTCTCTGTATTAACAAAAGTGGATCAGCGATAGAGTAAGATAATCAGTCAGTTTAGAAATCCCACTAAGAGATTAAAGACAGAGAGGAAATTTTAAGGCAGTTTGGAAGACTGTTGCAAGCTAATGACCACTCAAGAAGAGAATTCAATAACCTAGCAACAATCTACACTACCTTGAAGGAAGACCAGGTGCATCCAAGCACCAAACACAAGTCACAAACCTTGATGGTTAAAATGCAAGACAACAGATATGGGTCTGAATCCTGTTACATTAAGTCAGACCGTTAACAGTCTTTGAAGAGTAGCATTTCTGCATGTAACCAGGAAAGAAATATAGGTGAAAAGGGAAAAGAAATTAGGTGAAAGGGAACATTATACCAAAACCTGAGATGAATTACCATATTTTAATATTTTTACCACCCTTTTGCTAACGTACATATGACTTAAATAGCACCATGATAGTCCTGGTGTCTGTCATGACACGGCCAAGCAGGGCCAAAGGGGGAACTAATCATGTGAGCCTTGATGTCTGTCCAAGAATGAGGAAGAAGGTGGTCTCCTCCCCTCCCCAATTTTTCTTTGATTATAAAAATGTAGCCCTCTTTGTTCTTGGGGCTGTGCTCCTTTGCCCACCTCCCTGTATCTCTCACAGGCATCCTATGCTGATAAACTTGGTCTTTGCCTGATGCTGAATTCTTTCCGTGATGAACAAAAGAGCCTGAGCTTCAGTAAGTCCTGACACCAGGTGAGTGGTTTTAATTGAAAGGCAGGGGTTCAAGTCTGTTCCTAAGTCAGGGATTGTGGGTTCGAGCACAAGTCTGAATTTTGGCTAGGTTCAAGTCCCACCCAAGAAGGAGTGCAGTGTCAAAAGGAAGAATTAAAATCCTACAATCATTTCAATAGTTACAGAAAAAGCACTTGATGAAGTGCAACATCCTTTCATGATTAAAAAGTCTCTCAACAAATTAGGTATAGAAGGAACATCCTCAACATAACAAAGGCCTTATATGACAAGGTCACAGCTAACACCATACCCAACAGTGAAAAGCTTTCAGCTTTTCCTCTAAGGTCAGGAAGAAGACAACACAGTAGTGAAAGTCCTAGTCAGAGCAATTAGATTAAAACATAAAAAAAGGAAGAAATAGAATTCCCTCTGTCTATAGATACATGATATCACATATGGAATACCCTGAATACACAACTGAAAAATGTATAGAATTAATCAATGAATTCAGCAAAACTGCAAGATACAAAATCAATTTACAAAAAAACAGTTGTACTTCTATACACTAACAACAAACTATCTAAAGAGGAATTAAGAAAACAATCCCACTTATGAAAGAATAAAATACTCAGGAACAAACTTAACCAAGGAGGTGAACAAGCTGTACAGTGAAAACCATAAAACACTGAAAAAAGAAACTGAAGATGACACAAATAATTAGAAAGATATTCCATGTTCGTGGATTAGAAGAACTAATATTGCTATATCTTCATATTACCTAAGAAAAGATATAGGAGAGGATATAGGAGACGATTCTGCAAACCATACATTTGGTAAGGAGTAGATATTTAAAATATATGAGGGACTCAAGTAACTCCACAGCAAGAAGACAGATGACCCGATTTTTTAAATGGGCAAAGGACCTGAATAGCTAATTCTCAAAGGAAGACATACAAATGGCCAATGAATATATGGGATGATGCTCAACATCAATGATCAATAGGGAGGTGCAGACTGAAACCACAGTGAGATGTCACATCATACGTGTTGGAATTGCTATTACTAAAAAGACAAAAAAAAAAAAAAAAAAAAGAAACCAAAACAAGTGTTGGTGAGGATGTGAAGAGAAGGGAGCCTTTGTGAGAAGAAGGTAGACTGGTACAAACATTACAGAAAACAGTATGGAGGCTCCTGAAAAGACTAGAATTGGAACTGCCATGTGATCCAGTGGTCCCCTACCGAGGTATACATCACAAATGATATCAAATCTCAAGGAACTATTTGAACTCCCACATTCATTGCAGTGTTATTCACAACACCCAAGATAGGGAGTCAATCTATGCATCCATCAACAAATGAATGGCTGGAGTCATTTTGGTGTAGTGTATTTAACAATGAGTTGTTATTCAGCTTTAGGGAAGAAGGAGATCCTGTCATTTGTGATAATGTGGATGAACTTCGAGGACACAGCACAGGGCATAGTGAGCCAGACACACAAGGACAAGAACTACATCATCTTACTTGTATGTGGAATATGAAAAAGTCAAACTCATGGAGGCAGGGAGTGAAATAGTGGTTTCCAGGAGCTGGAGAATTCAGGAAATGGGATGATGTAGCTTAAAAAAAAACCCAATGGCTTACTTCCCATCACAAAGTGTCAGAAGAAAAATGATATCTTTCAAGTGCTGAAGAAAAAACAAAAATTCTTCTATCCTAGAATTCCATACCTAACAAAAACATACATATACCCATGGCTGATTCATGCTGATGTTTTACAGAAACCAACACAATTCTGTAAAGCAATTATCCTTCAATTAAAAAAAATAAATTAATTAAAAAAATATTCTTCAAAGAATGACACAAAATAGAGACAATTTAAAATGAAAGGTATTTGGGGCTAATAGACCTAGCCTTACAAAAAAACAATGAAGAAATTTCTTCAGGCTAAAGGTAAATGATCCCCAACTGAAGCATGATTCCATAATGAAGAACACCATGTGGTAAATTCAATATCTATGTATAATAAAAACTCTCAACCAAGCAGATGTAGATGAAGTGTACCTCAGTATAATAAAGGCCATATATGACCAGCCCTAACAAAACTCCAATGGTATTTTTTTTTTAATAGAAATAGAACCAATAACCCTAAAATTTGTATGGAACCACAAAAGACCCCAAATCGCCAAAGCAACCTTGAGAAGGAAGAACAAAGCTGGAGGTATCACATCCCCCACTTTCAAATTATATTACAAAGCTATAGCAATCAAAACTGTGTAGTATTGGCATAAAAACAAACACATAGATCAATGGAACAGAATAGAGAGCCCAGAAACAAACCGATGTATATTTGGTAAATTAATCTATAACAAAGAAGGCAAGAATCTATGAGGTGACTAGGTGTTTTCAAGGAAGAATGAGGGAATAGGGAGGGGAGATGAGTGGAGGCTTAGTAGAGTGAAGGAATTGAAAAATTACAAAAAACAAGAAGGTGCAAAGGTTTTTCCATGTGAGTCCCATCTGGGTCTATTAACTGGCAGTCATTCAAGGTAAGCTCCTACACTCCCATAGAGACTGGGAGATAGGAACTGGGTTTTTTTGTTTTTAGAATTTAATGTATTTTTTAAAACCCCTTCAGATTAAAATAGATTTTAGAAAATGAAAAAAAAATGATTTGGATTGCATTTTTTCAACATGTGAACACAAATTAAAAAACCAGTTTTTCTTGAAGCCAAATATAATTTTTCTATAAAGTACATCCAAAGAAATATGTCTGTTCTTAACTCCATATTTACCTTTGGTTGGTATTCAAGAATCTCCTTTTCATATAAAAAGCTGGCACACATGGTTACTACAGCCAATTAATGTTAAGAAAGGCAAAAAAAAAAAAAAGAAAAATACAATTGTGAACTTCATATGGTTGAGTCAAAAATTGGAAGAAAAAATTGTTCTGAAATGATGAAATGTTCTGAAAAACATTTAAAAGGACACTGGAATAAAAAAAAATGCATGCTCTGAAATAAAGCATAGAGGGTAAAACATCATTTTAGAAGTAGTAAACATTTACTAGTAGTCAATGATGCAGAACTAAAAGATTGTTCTATACAAAAGCCAAGACTTTATATTGAACATATTCTACTCCAGTCAGCAATTTCTTCCTGAAGATTTTTATTTGGTGGTAACAATTTTAGCTTTTCTTGCTGCATACCTCAGCATGGGAAACCAATTTCCAAAAGGTGTTCCCTAATCATATTAAATGTACAATGCTTAACTATACCCATATTCTATTTCAAAAAGGAACCAAAGTAGGCTAGGCCACGTATGGAGAAGATGCCTATCCATAGTAACACGTCAATGATGCCATTTCAATGTAAATCAGCCTACTGTAAAACTTTTTAAAAAAATCTTTTTCTCACTTCATATAACTATTTACTAATAAGACTTCATGCTAAAAATGAACCAATAAACAAAAACTATCTTTGAGGTTGTAGCATAGAAAACAGATATCTATACTCTATCAGTTTAAGATGCTTTGGGCTGTAGGCAACAGTGAACTCAGTTCACAAAAGTCTTAATAATACGGATTCACTTCTCTCACAAGACAAAAAACCTTGAACTTGGTGACTGTTAAGGATGGTTTATTAATCAATGATGCCATCAATATCTTCAATATTTTTGTTCCACCATCCTGAGTGTGTCTACCCTTTTTAAGGTAAAAGATGGATTTATTTAGAGAGAAACAAACTCCACAGGCAGAGTGTGGGCCATTTCAGAAGGCAAGAGCAGGCCTGAGTTTACTTTTTCCATTCAAAGTTTGTTGCCTAATGATTTCAAGATGGTCACTGCAGCTCCAAGCATTAACTACAGCCCTGTCTGATTCTTTTATCAGTGAAGTCCCTCAGCAGGTTTATGGGCTACAATTGTACTCCATGACTATTGTAGCAATAAGGAAGACTGGAAAATCAAATATTTAACTTTTCTGATTTTTACAATAGAGGTAAGAAGTGAATATGGATTGGTCAGTCAACAGTGTCTGCAGTCCTCAACTCAATATACATATAAACACACACACTTCTTACATGAGTGTTAAACACAATATACTCATCCTCTCTTCCAGGAAGAAAGCCCCACTCTGTCATCCAATCATTGCATGATGCAGGATCTCTGGTTGATTTTCTGTCTGCTCTATGAAGACCAAATATGACAACTCTTATCTGACCATTTGTATCGCTAAAAGAGATGTCTCTAAACAACTCCCCTCATGTATATAGAAGGACAAAAAAGAAAGAACAAAGTGACCTCAATAAAAATTCCATTGAGAAAGGGAGATAATAAGAAGTACACAGTCATCCACAGTCAACAATCCATATCATATCTTATTGGACAGAAATCACAGATTCCCCTGCAGGTAATAAATCCCTTGGTCAGTCAATCTGACAGCGCCTACTTTAAGTTTCAGGAGGATCTGCTTTGTCATTGTCCTCTGCAGCCATATCTAAGATAGGTTTTGAAGTGGATGACCTTTCCAGGGGATTCACAACTTCTGTAGCCTACTTCATCCTGGCTTGACATAGGGAGAAAAGGCTTGACATTGGAAGGTAAAGACAACTGCAACTAATTGTCAGCTTTGTACTACAGTTCCCTCAAAAATATATCAAGCTTCTGGTCTAATTGCTTCAGATCAGTTCCTTGTGTGAGTGAAAGTGAAGTCACTAAGTCGTGTCTGACTGTTTGCAACCCCATGGACTGTAGCCTACCCGGCTCCTCTGTCCATGGGATTTTCCAGGCAAGAATCCTGGAGTGGGTTGCCATTTCCTTCTCCAGGTGATCTTTCCAACCCAGGGATTGAACCCAAGTCACCCGCATTGTAGGCAGACACTTTACTGTCTGAGCCACCAGGGAAGTCCTTGTGTGAGTAATCACAACCAAAAAATTGTTTCTAGAAGTTTCTAGAAATAATCTTTAGGCTGAGAGACTCTCATCTCTTAGAGACTCTCATCATGGACCCCTGAACCATCATAAAAGACAAGGCAATTCTAACAACAAGTCTTAGGTAAGAAGATACTACCCTCAATCCCAAAATTTCAAATTATAGGACTCTTTGTCAATTTAGAGTACAAGCTAAACGCAGATTACCTCCATAGCAAAGCTGTATTCTTCTAGCCTCTCTGCTTTCATGCTGAAAAGCACTAATTTGAGTTCACTGCCTTGTGTAGGATCCTACTGAAAAGGCACAAGAAGTAACCAATATGCACATTATTCCAAATTTTTTCTTTCATTTCTCCTAACAGGCAGTCTCAGTTTGCACAGTCGGCCTTCCATGGGACAGCAGGTATAGGTTAATCAAATGCTCTATGACCATGTAACAAGGGTTACAACATTCCTCTCCTTAATTTTCTCCATAATAAGTCTGGAGGTAGGCAGTCCAAGACTAGAAGAGCTGTTCAACACCAGACTCTGTCAAACCTTCTCCATGGTCCTCAGCTTGTTAAAATCATCTTTTCACTCTCATACCTGTCACCCCATGGTTACAAGATGGCTGCGGCATCTCCAGGCCTCATGTCTGCATTTAAGGCACAAAGGAGGGGGAAAGAAGAGAGTACCAGCCACCTCTGTTCTCTTTATCAGGAAAGCAAAGGTAATCCCTGAGCTCAGCAGTCTTCCCTTCACGATCACTGGCAAAGGAGAATGGGATTGTCATGACTGGCTTCAACTATTCAGGATTTTTTGCTAGGAGCTGGGAACACTGCTACCCCTAACAAAACGAAGGGAAGCAATAGGGAATGGATAGAAGCGAGGTCACTAAGAATATCTATCACACACAGACATTTATAGTCTTAAGATAATGTTTGAAAAATAAAAAGCAATCTCTGTTTGGTGAAATTTGAACAACAGAAGTGAGGGGAAGCCCCTCAGGCAGTGCTATAGAAATACATTTTAGGTAAAGAGAGCTCTACTCAGGCAAATGCAGCCTATTTAGGAGTCTGTCCCTGAAATTAACACCCTTAGTAACTGCTTTCAACAGACTCTTCCCTTTCTTCAATTCTGAACCCACAGATTCTCTAAAATACCCATGTTTATTAACAACTGTTTCTATGGCAGCAGAGCCCCTGGTGGAGGGCAAACGGCTGGAGGCTATTTATAAGTTAAGGACTGACAGTACATGCCAATAGCAGCTATTATTGATGAAATCCTTGAGGAATTTTTGAAATAGATAAATATCATTAAAAAAAACAAGAAATATTCAAAATATTCATGATGCCTGTTGTTCACCAAGAAACCAATTGTAATTTGGTTTCCCATCTATATGCACCACCTGGAAGAAAATATACTGATTATACTGTTACAACTGGTTTTTTAACAGTTTCATCTCATTATATTTAAATTAATTTGCATTCTGGCTCTACATCTTAAGCTGATGAGGTCATCAGACTAATTTAATTCTCTTTGGGACACTTACTGTCCAGACCAGCTTTCTTAAGACCACAAGACTGGGAGTTAGACCCTAGTAAACTCACTAAGGTTATACCATCCAATCTGGTCTCCTGAATAACAGTAGCACTGAGTGTATTGGCAGAAACAACAGATCAATTTTCATTCCACGTAACAGCTCACAAAAGCCACTTTCTTTGATGTAAACTGTGCCACCTATAAATATATTTGTCACAGTGTTCAAAGCAAAATAGTTTCCAAGTAACTTTCAAACTGTGCTTCTCTGATAGCTCAGCTGGTAAAGAATCTGCCTGCAATGCAGGATACCCCCGTACAATTCCTGGGTTGGGAAGATCCCCTGGAGAAGGGATAGGCTACCCACTCTAGTATTCTTGGGCGTCCCTTGTGGCTCAGCTGGTAAAGAATTCGCCTGCAACGTGGGAGACCTGGGTTCGATTACTGGGTTGGGAAGAAGGGAAAGGTGACCCACTCTAGTATTCTGGCCTAGAGAAATCTATACAGTCCATGGAGACACAAAGAGTTGGACACGACTAAGCAACTTTCACTTTCAAATAAAAAATTTTATATATAAAAAGGTATGTGGTACAGGGGTTATGAGCATGAGTCCACAGCCAGGAGGCCAGAGTGCAAATCATAGTTCTCTTAATTAAAACATTCTACCATATTAAAACATTCTACCACAGAATTGAGCAAAAATCTTTGTGCCAAGTTTCTTCACCCATAAGTGAGGTTTGAGGTAGTGGGGACAAAATAATAGTGCCTACTTCAAAGAGTTGTCTGAATATAAAATTAATTTATACATATAAAGTGCTTGAAATATAAGAAGCACTCAACAAGTGTTAGCTGGAAAATCTAATGGTACATGGTTGCATTTTATGCACAGGTAAAATGACTTGATAATTTAAGATTCACTTTATATGTACAATATGAAATAATGCAAAATTCCTCCAATTAATAATTCATTAAGAATCACAGCTTCAAAACTGGCTGGTGAGTGATTTATAAACTCTTTTAAGCTACTGCCACAAGGCAATGGCAAACTTTCCATTCTTTGCTGCCAGGAATAGTCTTGAATTATGCATGTCTCCTACAAAAGGCTACAGCTCTATACAGGGATGAGAAGCAGATAAATATCATAGCACTTCCAACCCCTTGACCTCTCTGTATTGATTCTGGTCTTCCTAGAGGTTTCCTATGTCAATGTCACTAGAGCCTAGAAACTCTACAGTGAATATACAAACAGAATTAAGTCTTTGAACACTGTCCCAGAAAACTTTTCCTGAAATAAGGTGTCAGTCATCCTGGTTATTTTTCACATGCATGTGCCATTCTCAGACCTGGAATAATTACTATCCCCTCCCATTTTCCTTAGGATACATAACTGGTCATCTTTAATACATCACTGCTCATAAAGAATTATTATCCTAATGGCCCTGATTTTCCTTTAACCTGTGTCTACTTTACTACTCAAGTACTTTTATTTCTGTTTTATTTACTCACCTCCAACAGCACAATTCTTTTTTCCCTTTTGCCTCTGACCGCCAGGCACATCTCTCAAACTCCCCCAACCATGCTCATTTCACACCCAATTCTTCCACTTCTGTCACTCTTTACCATCTTGCCCTATCCATCAAGGACTAGAGAATCCGTTTATTTGAGGAAAGACTCTTTTATCCAAAACTATTTTTCACTTCTCTGCAATTTACTCTTTAAAAAAAAAAATTTGGTTCCCCCTAAGGTCACAAGGTATCTTATGATCTTGTAAGTTTCCAATATAACTTATTTAGTCCTTACTTTCTGCTCTTTCTCTGAATCAATAGGAAGAAATGAGGAACAAATGCCATCTTCACTCTCCTTTGAAATCTTCACCTTGTCTCATATTTCACAGAGCTGTCCTCAATAATCTTATCTGAACAAACTCTTCTTTAAATTTATCCTCCCATCCTTCTCTCCAGAGTTGATAGAGGTCATTCATTAAGAGTCACAATTCAATTTCTACTAATATTAACATATGTATTTGAAGAGTATTATATGAACCAGAAAACTTAAACATGTTAATGATGATCACACAGTCAACAAATGGAACAAACTGAATAAAACACATGACTATACCTGTGCTCATAAAATAACTCTATAAGTTTCCATAAAACTCTTAAAGTCAAGTTCTTCTAGTTTATATATTCTGTCATTAGAAATATATCATGTCAGGTACTGCCTTAGACACATATCACCATGTTTGTCAAAATAAAACCATAACAACATAAAATTAGAAGGCCTTATAATGGACATATAAAGGGTTCTTGGCAGATGATCACACTACTTAGAAGACCTTCCAGAAAAAGGATTCTACAACTTCCCAAGGTCAATCATTCTAATCTTAAACATCCTTAATTTCAAAAGCTTTGACTTTTCTTATCTATATTTCTCCTGCTGTTTTTCCCCTCTGGAGATGGGAAAAAGACAGGCACCATTCTCAGACTCTCATCTACTTGAAAAGCAGTATCATTCCTTAGCCTTCACTCTTCTAAACTCAACAACTTTAACTGTTTTCCAGATTCTTGTTCTCCAAGACCATCTTAACTTTCTTTAACTATATTCATATTATTTTTAAATTACTAAGACTAGACTTGGACTTAACCAGCATACAAGTTTGCTGTTTTTAATGTTTTATGAATAGTTAACACATACATGAACATATTTCTATACATACAGGCTTTTCCAACATTAGAATTGAGATCCAAGCTTCTATAAATTAAAAGTTAAAGAATCCTCCATATTATGTAATCTATTTCTATTGTCTCTTAGTTGAACTAAACCAATAATCTATGGCTATAGTTGACAAATTATGGCTCCACATATTGGCCCCAAAACATTACAAAAAATGAATTAAAAATTACTTACCTGATTTGTCCTTGGGAGAAAGTTTTTCTCCTAGATTGCAGAATATAGAGGAAACCAGCTTTATAGTTCACTGTATAGTTCACCTCTATTTCATCTGCTTTGATAAAAATTGTAGCTACCATAAATAAAAACAAAATATTTTATATAGCAATTTTAGTAACACATCGAGAGAAGGAAAATAGCATCTGTTTACATGCAATATTATGGACAGAGGGTTAATAATGATGATCATTTCAATAAAGTGGTAACCTTCATGAGAAAGGAGACAGGAAAAGTGGTATACAATATGATCTATCTTCCACTTTAAAAGTTCATTTTTTCAAAGAGCTTTATTTCATATGGCACTAAGAAGATCAAGGCTCAGAACACCGTAAGTATATAGAAGTGGCATATATAATATATAAATTTTTATATCAAGCCAATTATCATAATGCATAATTAATCCCTCAGAACTTGTATGGTATTTCTAGACCCACATGCTGAAAACTAGTTTCCTTTTCATAAAGGAAACTAAAGATGGTTCAAAGAAACGAAAAGATATTCTGTGCTTTTAGAAGAATTAATATTGTTAAAATGGCCATACTACCCAAAGCAATGTACAAATTTAATGCCTATCAAAATATCCATGAAATTTTTCACTGAACCAAAATGAATAACCCTGAAATTTATAAAGAACCACAAAGATTCAGAACTGCCAAAGCAATCCTGAGAAAAAAAGAACAAAAACTGTAAGTATATCCCTCCCAGATTTCAGACGATACTGCAAGGCTACAGCAATCAACACAGCATAGTATCGGCACAAAAAAAGAGACACACAGATCAATGGAACAGAATAGAGGGTCCAGAAATAAACCCACTAACCTACATTGAATTAATCTACAACAAAAAAGGCAAGAATACACAATGGAGAAAAGACAGCCTCTTCAACAAGTGGTGCTAGGAAAGCTTATAGCTACATTAAAACAATGAAATAAGAACACTCTCTCACACACCATATATAAAAATAAACTCAAAATGTTTTACAGACCTAAATGTAAGACATGACTTCATAAAACTCCTAGAAGGAAACATAAGCGAAACATTCTTTGACATAAACTGTAGCAATATATTCTTAGATCAATCTCCCAAGACAAAAGAAATAAACGCAAAAATAAACAAGTGAGACCTAATCAAACTTAAAAGCTTTCACACAGCAAAGGAAATCATCTACAACGTGAAAAGATACCCTATAAACTTAAGGAAACTATCTACAACATGAAAAGACTATGAAAGGTGAGAAAACATTTGCAAATTGTGCAACTGACAAGGTGTTAATATTCAAAATATACAAACAGCTCATATCAAAATATCAAAAAAACAGACAATCCAAATGAAAAATGAGCAAAAGACTTAAACAGACATTTTTCCAAAGAAGACATACAGATGCCCAATAAGCACATGAAAAGATGCTCAACAATGCTAGAGAAATACAAATCAAAGCCACAATAAGGTGTCACCTCACACTGGTGAAATGGCTATCATCAAAAAGTCTACAAATAATAAATGCTAGAGAGGGCATGGAGAAATGAAAACACTCATACAATATTGGTGGGAATGTAAATTGGCACAATCACTATGGAAAACAGTATGGAGGTTGCTTAAAAAAAAAAAAAAAACCCTGAAAATAGATCAACCATATGATTTGGCAATTCCCTCCTTGGTATACAATATAATAGTCTAAAATCCATGGGGTCGCAAAGAGTTGGACATGACTGAGCAACTAAACTTTCACTTTTCACTTTCCTTAGTATGAAAAAAGAGAAAGTGAAAGCTGCTCAGTCACGTCCGACTCTTTGTGACCCCATGGACTGTAGCCCACCAGGCTCCTCTGTCCATGGGATTCTCCAGGCAAGAATACTGGCGTGGATTGCCATGCCCTCCTTCAGAGGATCTTCCCGACCCAGGGATCAAACCTGCATCTCTTACGTCTCTCCTGGATTGATAGGTGGGTTCTTTACCAATAGGGCCATCTGGGAAGCTAGTAACAAAAAACAAAAACTCTAATTTGAAAAGACACATGCACCTCAATGTTCATAGAAACAGTATTTATAATAGACAAGACATGGAAGCAACCTAAATGTCTATCAACAGATGGATGGATAAATAAGTTGTGGAGTGTATATGTGTGCCATGTATACAATGCCATAGAAAAACAGAATAGAATATCGCCACTCGCAGCAACATGGGTGGACCTCGAGAATATTATACTTAGTAAAAGAAGTCAGAGAAAGACAAATACTACATGGTATCACTTATATGTAGAACCTGAAAAATAATACAAATGAATCTGTATACAAAACAGAAAACAACTCACAGATGTAGAAAACAACCTCATGGTTACCAAAGGGGAGAGGGAGAGGGTAAGGAATAAACTAAGAATATGAGATTAATGGATACAAACTACTATACATAAAATAGATAAACAAGGATTTACTACATAAAACAGGGAATTATACCCAATATCAAAATACTCAATATAATAATAACAATGGAATATTCTAATAATTTTACAATAATCTATAACAGGATATAATTTGAAAAAAAACCCACTATGCTGTATATACAAAACGAACATAATTTTCTGAATCAACTATATTTCAATTAAAAAAAGAAGTTGATAGTCTTTGTGTAGTCACAAAAATAATGAACATGAAAGGCTTAATAGCTAATTTTGCAACAAAATATCAAAAATTTATCTACCTTCAAATTTAATCATGCTAGTTTTTTTTTCCCTGGTTCATTTTTAGTCTGTTGGATAAGTGAAAAATCAAATTTTCCTCTTTATATAAAAATAATCATAGAATCACAAAAATTTAGAGCTAGAAAGAAATTTCGAGAATTTCTAGATTATTAAGTTCAATCCTCTCCAAATCAGAGACATTCATTTAATTGCCTTTTTCAAAGTTAAAGAATGAACTGGAGGGAACTTCCCTGGTGGCCCAGTGTTAAGAATCTGCATGCCAATGCAGCAGACATGGGTTCAATCTCTGGTCCAGGAAGATTCCACATGCCACAATGCAACTAAATCCACCATGGGCCACAACTACTGAGCCCACACCCTAGAGTCCCAAGTTCTGCAGCAGGAGAAGCCACCACAATGAAAAGCCCACACACCGCAAATAGAGAAAGCCTGTTTGCAGCAATGAAGACCCAGCGCAGCCAAAAATAAACAAACAAATAAAATCAAAGAAAAAAAATCAAAGAAAAAAAGAATGAACTGGAGGTGAAACCCTGGAACCCATAATGCTTTTCCCACTACATCATGATTCCTCAAACTAACTGAGGCACAATTTTGCATATATATCTGACGCAGCAGGGTTGAACGAGAGGTTTGTGAGTCAGACTGTCCAGGTTTGAATTTTGGGTTCCTCCACTTGCTATTTGGGTGATCTTGAGCAAATTACTAAATCTCACTGTGTCTCAGTTTTCTCATCTGTAAAATGAGATAACAACTATACTTTGCCAATAGGACTATTATGAAAAAATTAATACAAATAAAGCTCACAAAATGATGTCTGACACATTGTAAGCATTTAATAAATGTCAGTAATCATTAGGAGTCTACTAATAAACACATGGACATGTATTTGCTAGATTTTAAAATAGCCTAAATATACTAGAATTAGAACTCTAGATCATTTTTATGTTTTAAAATATATACACAACCACTGCTTTTTCATTTGCCATATAAACAGTACCCCCAAAATGGTTTCCTCATGAAGTACATGAAAATTCCAGATATTAAATGCATAATAAAGCTCACTTAATTTGAACATCATTCATTTTGTGATCAATCGAGTCCAGTGGTATTCTCAGAATATAATACCCAGAGGGATCTTTATTTTAAACATACCCTTCTCTGTGTGACAAAATTATTTTCAGTAATGACCATGAAATGAAACAAATAATAATAGCCAGGAATGAAACAGACAGTGAAAATTCTTTTACTCAACTCCACTTATATGTCAATATAAAATAAATATTATAGTACAAAAAATAAAAAAGCAATGGAATTAATGTTTTGAAAAAAGGAAAAACTTAAACCTATATATTGTTTTGTGGAAGTACTAAATAATAACATATTTGCTATTCTCTTGGTTCCTTCTTCAGTTTTGGAGTAAACAATAATTTAAAAAGAATAAATTTCATAGGTAAATATATTTTTAATTCAATTATTCAAAAGGATAATTTCATATATTAACTAAAATTTGTACTTAGAAGCCAAAAACATTACAACTCAAAGTTTACACTTTGTCTCACTCTTAAATGTTAAACACAAATGAAAACTCTTAAGTTGTCACATGGAATGAAAACACTGAAGTAATCAAGCTGTTTCTTCACCTAACAGTCTCTGTACTATCACTGCATAAGAATCTACTATTTAAATACAGGGATTTGGACCAAAGGGGTTCCAGACATGAACTGCACCTGAAGTCTTGCATTACCCTGAATTTTTATTAATTTATTTGGAAAAATATCCATAGAGCTGAGTCTAGGTTTATAGAAGGCCAGGTATATAATTGGGAGTTCTCTGATTTAACGTCTCTGTAGAATATAATATTTATTAAAGGATCAATAATTAAAATGTGCTAATTTGAAGCTTACATTGTTCTTGTTTGTTCTTCAGTCCCTAAGTCATGTCCAACTCTTTGCAACCCCATGAACAGCAGCAAGCCAGGCTTCCCTGTCCTTCACTAAGTCCCAGAGTTTGCTCAAACTCATGTCCATTGATACCATCCAACCATCTCATTCTCTGTTACCTCCTTCTCTTGCCCTCAAACTTTGCTAGTATCAGGGTCTTTTCCAGTGAGTGGCTCTTCGCACCAGGTGGCCAAAGTATTGGAGCTTCAGCTTCAGTCCTTCCAATGAATATTCAGGGTTAATTTCCTTTAGGATTGATTGATTTCCTTGCTATCCAAGGGACTCTCAAGAGTCTTCTCCAGCACCACAGGTAGAAGGCATTAATTCTTCAGCACTCAGCCTTCTTTATGGTCCAATTCTCACATCTGTACATGAATACTGGAAAAAACATAGTATGGACTATCCAGACCTTTGTTGGCAAAGTGATGTCTCTGCTTTTTTATACATTGTCTAGGTTTGTCATAGCTTTTCTTCTAAGGAGCAAGCGTCTTTTAATTTCATGGCTGCAGTCACCATCTGCAGTGATTCTGGAGCCCAAGAAAAGAAAATCTGTCATTCTTTTCTTTGTTTTCCCATCTATTTGCCATAAAGTGATGGGCTCAGATGCCATGATCTGAAGTGTTTTGAATGTTGACTTTTAAGCCAGCTTTTTCACTCTCCTCTTTCACCTTCAACAAGAGGCAGTTTAGTTCCTCTTCACTTTCTGCCATTAGAGCAGTATCATGTGAGGTTGTTGATATTTCTGCCTGCAGTCTTGATTGCAGCTTGTGATTCATCCAGCCTGGCATTTCGAATGATATACTCTGCATATAAGTTAAACAAGCAGGGTGACAATATACAGTCTTGATGTACTCCTTTCCCGATTTTGAATCAGTCTGTTGTTCCATGTCTGGTTCTGACTGTTGCTTCTTGACCCTCATATGTGTTTCTCAGGAGACAGATTAAGGTGGTCTGGTACTCCTATCTCTTCAAGAATTTTCCAGTTTGTTGTGATCCTCACAGTCAAAAACTTTAGCAGTCAATGGGGTAGATGTTTTTATTGAATTCCCTTGCTTTCTCCATGATCCAGTGAATGTCAGCAATTTGATCTCTGGTTCCTCTGCCCTTTCTAAACCCAGTTTGTACATCTGAAAGTTCTCAGTTCACATACTGCTAAAGCCTAGCTTAAAAGATTTTGAGTACTATCTTGCTAGCATGTGAAATGAGCACAATTGTCCAGTAGTTTGGGACTTCCCTGGTGGCTCAGACAGTAAAAAATCTGCCAGCAATGTGGGAGACCTGGGTTTGATCCCTAGGGTGGGACGATCCCTTGGAGAAGGAAATGGATACCCACTCCAGTATTCTTTCCTGGAGAATTCTATGGACAGAAGAGTCTGGAGGGCTAGAGTCCATACGGTCACAAAGAGTCGGACACAACTGAGTGACTAACACTTTCACTTGAACTTTCTTTAGAACTGGAATGAAAAATCAACATTTTCCAGTTCTGTGGCCACTGCTGAGTTTTCCAAATTTGCTGGCATATTCAGTACAACTCTTTAATAGCATCATCTTTTAGGATCAGAAATAGCTCAGCTAGAATTCCATCACCTCCATTAGCTTTATTCATAGTAATGCTTCCTAAGGTCCACTTGACTTCATGCTCCAGAATGTCTGGTTCTAGGTGAATGACCACACCAATGTGGTTATCCAAATAATTAAGCCCTTTTCTGTACAGATCTTCTGCATATTCTTGCCACCTCTTCTTAATCTCTTCTGCTCCTGTTAGGTCCTTACAGCTTCTATCCTTTATCGTGCCCGTCCTTCCATGAAATGGTCCATGATA
The DNA here is from genome assembly GCF_033118175.1 of Dama dama. Classification (NCBI taxonomy): domain Eukaryota; kingdom Metazoa; phylum Chordata; class Mammalia; order Artiodactyla; family Cervidae; genus Dama; species Dama dama. The sequence goes on from NC_083693.1 coordinate 39,631,980, forward strand.
CCTCCAATATTCTTGAGGAGATCTTAACCTTTCCCATTCTACTGTTTTCCTCTATTTGAATTGTTCATTTAAGAAGGCCTTCTTTCTCTTCTTGCTATTCTCTGGAAGTCTGCATTGGGTATGTAGTTGTTGTGTTAGTCACTCAGTTGTGTCTGATTCTAGCAACCCCATGGACTGTAACCTGCCAGGCTCCTCTGTCCATGGAATTCTCCAGGCAAGAATACTGGAGTGGGTTTCCATTCCCTTCTCCAGGGGATCTTCCTGACCCAGGGATTGAAGGGGTCTCCTGCATTGCAGGTTGATTATTTACCATCTGAGCCACCAGGGATGCCTTCAGTTGGGAATATCTTTCCCTTACTCCCTTGCCTTTTGTTTCTCTTCCCCTTCATGGATCACAGCCTTGTCATGGTGAAGGGCCTTGCATAATTCAATGACACTATGAGCCATGCCACGCAGGGCTGCCCAAGATGAACAGGTCATACTGAAGAGTTCTGACAAAACATAGTCTACTGGAGGAGGAAATGGCAAACCAGTCCAGTATTCTTGCATGGAGAGCCCCATAAACAGGCAAAAATACTTCCATGGTGGTCTGGTAGTTAAGAATCCACCAGTCAATGCAGGGAACAGGGGTTTGATCCCAGATCCAGAAGAATCCACATGCCACGAGGCAACTAAGCCCGTGTTCCACAACTACCAAGCCGGCGTGCAGCAACGACTGAAGCTTGTGGGAGCTTTATGCTCCACAACAAGAGAAACCACCAAGATGGGAAGCCAAAGCATCCCAACTATAGAGTACGCTGAAACTGGAGAAAAACCGTGTGCAGCAACAAAGACCCAGCACAGTCAAAAATAAAATAAACTATATATATATATGTAAAGTAACTATGGAACTTGTTTAGAAACTAGGTTCATAAGAAATTTTTCAAAGAAGAATATTTTATCACTGATATTGTTTAGAATTTCTGGTATATAAAAACTGCTGGTAATAAAAATCAGACAGGCTTTTAGTGGGTATATTATAGTTCAAATTCCCTACAGACAATGAGAACTTTCTTGCCTACACCCCAAGTGATGTTCTCACTGCGCCATTCTCGGCATGCCACCACTCAAGGTAAAATCTGCCCCTTCTGTCCTTGAAAATGGGCTTGCTACATTAAGTGTATTTAACCTATTTATGAGAAAATATTTTTTAAAAGAATATTGAGGACCTATTCAGTGTACAGTACTGTGCTTTGCTTTATCCCCACAGAATATATGCACATGAATTTTGCTAATTACAAGTCAATCACATTTATTCATTAAAGCACTCAGCAGGATTTTGAAAGCTATTTTGTTAGCAGGTATTATGTATACTTAAATTTTTAAATAATTATCACACAAATTCACATATATTCCATTTTTCAAGCTTTTCATTGACTCAGACTGGCTTTCTCCCTGTGTGTTCCCAGTAAGTGAGGCTGCATCCCAAATCAACGTGCAGCAGAGGTTTTAAAATATTAACATTTACATAAACATTAACAACTTAAAATCTCTTGATATTATTTAAATTTCACAAATCACGTGGCATCAGAATTCACACGTTCTACTTTTTCAAGCAATTACCTCAAGAGAACAAATTTTAACTCTAATAGCAATCTTTTTCAGACATGCATAGGATCAATGTAATCTCCAGTCTGCCTTCTCCTAATCTTGCAGCTGCATACATGCACAATTTTTCTGATTATGTGATTCTGGTACTCTTGAAAAGACAGTCTTTTTAAACAAAAGAAAATCTAACTTACCTCAAAAGATATTTTGGTATGGAAGAGCAAGGTAATTACAGCCACATTAGAAGCAGATATACCTGGCAAGAGAGTGACACACAAGCCTTAAAACTACAATTTCTTCTATTTCTGCTTATAGGTCCTATTTTTCTTTTGTTGTGGGGTTCCATCACCCACAAAGTCCCTTCTCTAGTCACCTACAGTCTACTGAAGCAGGCACCTGTCCTATTTATAGCTCCAGTGTTCCTCAACCTCTCCTGTTGACAAGCATCACCTGGGGCAGTTAAAAATAAAAATAACAGGCTACACTTGTGTCGATTCAACTTTAATGGATTTGAGGGGAGCCTCCAGAATCCGATTTTAATCAAGCATCCTCAAGAGATTCCTATAGACACATTTAAGAATAAGCTAAAGAGGCCTGCCAGAGTTCTTCACGGTTCCTCCAAATTGATCACCCTCAGGGGATAATCCTCCTCCAGGTATTAGGACTTAGAAATTTGAAAATAGAGCAGGAAAAGTTTGGAGAAAGCAGAATAGCATCTTGTCTACACAGCTGATTTAGGTTTTCAATATCCCTAAAGAATTAGAGGGGGATTTTAGTTTGGGTTGGTGATATAAAGTACACACCACCAGGGTGCAGCACAGAGCTGATAAATTACAGGTGTTAGGGGATTTTTTCTTTTTTGACTACACACTACCACATAAAATAGGTGCACCTACATTTTCCATGAACTCAAGATTACAAGAAAAAAAAAAAAAGCAGCACACTTAAAAGACCCAGGTAAAAGATATTAGCATATAATTCCCACAGTTTTCTGTCTCTAGAGGGTCTTCAATGACAGCTGTTACAGAAAAAAAGTTCCCTTGAAGCAGTGTTACACCTGAATCTAAAACTGGTATTAGACTACAAAGATTCTAGGCAAACCAAAGTGGTGTTCCAATTTTTCTGTCTGAAAGTTTCAAAACGTGTCCTACTGTTTTAACTAGCATTGTAACTGGACGCTTTTAATCAAGCCTTTGGAGTTCTACTAAGTGGGGGGGGGGGGGGGGGGATAGGGAGGGATGGGGGTGGAAAACAACAAGAACAAGCTATGCCAAGGCTACTTTTTCTTACACTTTTTCAAATGTAGTTGAAATGTTGCCACCACCTGTCAAAAAACTACCCATTCCCCATCCATCTTCCCAACTTTTCCAGACTCATCCCCACTTTCTCTTTTCAAGTCTACTTTAAATGGAGAAGAAATATCCTCTAGCAACTCGGGTAGCTTCTACACGTATCACCTCCAAGGGCTTTGTGTTCCTCTTAAATTCCATTAGAGTTGGGTTAAAGATGAGGGAGGACCTGAAGAAGGAATTTTACTTATTTCCCAACTTGCCAAAAGTAGATACACATTCCCGATCTAGATATCTCTTTGTCTAAGAAACGTATGATCCAAGCCCCTGGGGCAATTCTGTGACCTGTGTTTTGAAGTCTTTCAACTGCATAATTTCCAACTTTTAGCTAGAAAAGCTGAGGTGGGAAGAGGAAGAGACAGGGATGACTAGACTAAGACATTCCTGCGAATCAAACAGGCCTAACCAAAACAAACACCAAAACCTTTATAAGAAGTATGAGAACCAGAAATCAAGGCTGTCTTATAGAGCTAGAGCTCACCCTGGAACTTGGTGGTCTAGAAGAGAGGGTTTGCGATCTTTTCAAGTACTTTAGCAAAACTATCTGGACTCTACTGGAAAATGGCTAGATTTTTAGCATGAATCGAGACTACAAGTGACAAAAGCTACTTTAACTCCAGAAGGGGCTTAAGTGACTGTATTCCACTGCTCACAGGAGCCCGTACAGACATCAGAAACAGGGAGGATGTAAGAACCTAATCTCTAGTCTTCTGCGTGCACCCAGAGTCCTCATCTAAGCCATTTGCCCCACCCACTAACCAAGAGCCACTGTCCTAAAGCAAGCATTCTCCACGGGGAAGATGTTTTACCTCCAAAGGGTGAGATCTTACTCCTCCTTTTATGTGTGAAACACGATACACGTGCGGTACATAAGCAGCTATACGGTATATGAACGGTATCAGAATTTCATGGCGTCGAGGAGGAAGAGAATGATGAGCAAAACGTTTTAAAAGGCTTTTCTTAAGAGAACGATAATGGAAAGAAAAAAAAGCTTGAGAAACACTGACCTACAAGGGTCCCGAGGTCAACTATGAAATGAAGGTTCTCACAAGTAATTTTTTCCCCAGACAGCAGCCTGAGTCAGGGGGTCTCTGATTCTGGTTCGACTTCGGCCAGAAAGGGGTTCATCAAAGCTCAAAGGGCAATCCATGCCCGCCGTTCGCTGCCTCACCGGGTGCCGTGTGTGGATGTAACCAATGGCTGGCAAAGAGCTTTGGAAACTGCAAAGCGCTGCACCAAAGCCAGAGAAGGTTTCTATTCTCGGTTGAACGAAATACCGGGAATGGGGCCCCCTCACTTGTTGCTTCCCAGTCCTTCTACCTCAGACCTTCTCTCCACGACCCACTCCTGATTCCACACGCGCACGCGCAGCCCCCCATACACCCGACACGTCCCCGCGACCCCCTCACCCGCGCCACGAGACCTGCGCGCTCCGTTCGGGCCCAGGCGCGGGCCGCGTCCCCAGCCCCCGCCCCCTGCCCGGTTCCCGCCGCCCTCCGGGCCGGCCGAGGCTGCCGTTTCCTAGACAGTCGCGCGTCCGCTCCGCAGCCTCCTGGGCGCGCGCGCCGAAAGAGGAGACTAGGGCGCAGGCGCGGGCCCGGTCCTGCCGCCGGCGCGTGGCCGCGCGCGCGCGCCCCCGAGCGCGGTGGGCGGAGGAGCGGAGGGAGCCGCGGGGCCGCGAGGGGGCGGGGGGGCGGAGAGGGGAGCCCCGGGAGCGCGAGCCGCGGCCAGCGCCGCTGCAGAGCCGAGCGAATCCCCAGCCCCGGCAGCAGGTATGTGTCCCCGCAGCCGGCCGTGGCCGGGGCTTCCCCTGCCACGCTGCCCGGGTCCTGTGGCCGGGGCGGGGGTGGGAGCCGGTCAGGGTTTGCAGGGTACGTGCCCGGGAGGGCTGGGATCTTACCTCTGACCTTCATCCCCTCCGGCCGGGGTAGCAATGCGAGGGTGCCTGGGGCAGCCCAGGGCTTCAGCTCCAGCCTGGAGATCTGCTTCTTGTCACATGCTTCTTATTTATTTTTGCAAACTGCCCTGGTTCGGGTCCAGCTGCAGATGCCTTACCTCCCATTCTTTGCATCCGTGTGCCATCTTGCATTTATTAATAAATCATGCAAGCTGGGGGGGGGGGGGGGGGGATTGCTGCTGGGGGGAATCCCATTGCAGTATAACAAGCGAGCGCCTGTTTTCGGTTTTCGAGTGTGGTATTGAGATGGAAATCCCACACCCCAGGGATTTGTGGCTTGGTTGGTCGTGACCGCTTCCTCGTGGGCTTCCCCCATTTGTCTGGAGGCGCCACAGCGGCAGAATGGACTGGCAAGAAAGGATGGTGGTTTTTCACTGTCAGGCCAGAATCCGGTTCTGGGGACAGGTGCAAGCTACGGCAGACAGTTCCCCTGCTTGCTAACTTGCCAGGGTGGCTTAAAACCAGAAGACTGTTTCCCTTGATTGCCGAGAGGAGGCCTTGAACAGAATTCCTGAGACTTGCATACTCAAACTCATTAAGGTTTTGCATCTGAGGATGACTAAAGCTTGCCACCTGTTGGAAGTTAGACCCCATGAAATTCCCTGTAATCTAGCCCACCAATCCCTGTTTCAGACACTAATACTGAGATAGCAATAAGCCCATATTGATCCCTAATGTATTCTTTAATACTGCTTGGCTTTTGTCTCTTTTAAAATAAAACCTGACTATCATTTGATGCCCCATATGTTATAGATTGAAATGAGATGATTTGTTTATATTCCATACACATATAACATCATATCCTAAAGACTAAATTTCTCTTCAGTTACCTATTTCCCCAGCTTTTCACCTTGCTTCAGGAAACAGTTCCAAAAGTGGGACGTATGAAACTGACTACCTTTTTTTGCTCCCCACCCCCCGAAATGCTATGGTAAAGAAATAGCGAAAGCTAGAAGTATAGAATAAAAATGGTTATCGCAAGATCTTTGGATATGGCAACAGGACTATAATTGCTTCTAAAATATATAGTAGAGTGCCACATTTAATCATGAGAACACATTTTTTTAATGGTCATGTATACCAGATACTGAGTTACGAGTTACTGGTACATGATTTCATTTAATCTTCATAACAAACCTATTATCTCCATGTTGAACATGAAGAGACTAAGACTGAGGTTAGCTAACTTGCCCAAGGTCACACAGTCAGGGACAGGATAAGGATACGAACTCTAGTGCATCTGATTGCTGGGGAACGGGGGGTTTAGTGCGTGGCTGAGGGAGTGGGAGTAATGTTTAACCCTGGTACTGTCACTCCATCTACATTTTCATTAAGATCAAAGCTTATGAATGAGCATACAGGCTTGGATCTGATTTTCCATTTCATAGATTCAATTCAACCTTTGTGACTTTCCAGTAATAGAAACTGTTGTTTCAGAATGGATTTGTGTGGAATTTTTTAAGGTGGCACTGAGCCTATAAACATGGGATTTGAGACATGTCTCTTAGACTTGCAGAGAATGCACTTATGGTTGCCAGATGGGGGGTGGATGGAGGGAAGGGATAGTTAGGGAGTTTGGGATGGACATATGCACACTGCTGTATTTAAAATGGACAACCAACAAGGACCTACTGTATAGCATATGGAACTCTGCTCAATGTTATGTGGCAGCCTGGATGGGATGAGGGGGGTGGGGGGAGAACGGATACATGTATATGTATGGCCAAGTCCCTTTGCTATTCTCCTGAAATTATCACAACATTGTTAATCGGGTATACCCCAATAGAAAATAAAAAGTTTAAAAAAAAATTTTTTTTTAAAGACATGTTTCTGTTCAACTCTCCCAAAACAGTTAAGTTCAAAAAGTTGTTTCCCTTCACATTTAAATCTAAAAAATGTATATGCATCAGGTAGAATGAATCATTCACAGTTTTCATGGTCACATTCCAGTCCTATCTTCTCCCTACACTGCACACCATTTTCTGGTCTCATTGCCAGTCATTAGAACATCAACACACTTGTGTGTATGTGCCTTAACCCGGTGAAGAAATCTAATCAAGCTGTAGACCATAATCCAGTCTCTCTGTGATTGTGGCAGCTCTTCATTTGAAAATCTTATAATCTGTACATTTAACAATGGGTGTAAATTTAATATTTTTATATAAATGCATTATTATAACGCAGCTATGAGATCTTGCTACACATTCCTAACAGTTCTCACTGTGGTTGCATCGATGGGAAATTCATCCAGGGGGACTACAAAGTTTTATACTCAGGTCACATATTTGAGATGGTGGTGAGAAAAGTATAGATAAGCATAAGGGATTATTTGAAAATTATATCCCATGGAAGTTACAGCTTTAATGATAAATTGGTGAATAATATTGTCAGAAATAAAAGACTCTCTTGTAAATTCTACAAGCTCTGTTTTCTTTCTTGGGCAATATGACTGGTTTTAGGACATCATGATGTTACTTTTTTCATTATACTGTATTCTGTTGATAGTAAAGCAATTTGTTACAACCATTTTGCCTCACGGAAGTCACTTGGTTTTGGAAGCGCACAGCTCCAGTGCTTATGGAAATGCTGAGATGGAGCCTTTCTGCCCTGGGGATTTCCAGTTTCTGATCAGATAAACTCAAGATAAGTCCTGATGTTACTGAGCGGGAAGTGGAAAGCAAAGAGAGGCATTGCTTGATTCTGGGGAGTATATGGGTTTTCCAATGGGGAGCACCTCTATCTTCTACAGACAGTAGTCTCATAATTAAAAAGCATCCAAGAAGTCTACTTTCTTTTATTCAAGCAGGATTTTATTTACTGCAGGGCTGAGCACCCTTTTTTGGTGCAGTGGTCAATTTGAGGAACATTAAAACGTTTCTGACTACATATTTGTTTCCCTGAAACATATGTTTACACTGGGAAAAACCATATGGGCAACTATGGATGCTTAAGCTTTTTTTTTTTTTTTTTTATTCCCTTCACCAAGGATTTTTTTTTTTCTTTTTTTGGAAGTGGGGAAGCAACTAAAATTTTTCCAAGCTATATAACTAGCATGCATTGCAGTGACTTATTGTAATGCACATTTTAATGTATTGTTGAGTAAGACACTGGGAACTGGCATATTTGTCTTTCCTTGACTGACCTTGTAGGCTACTTACTTGTGAAATGTTTTGTTTTCTTACACTTAACTTAGTATTCTCTAAAATGAGATATTTGTTTCTGTGTCAACAATCTGGAATAACAAAAGTTCACAGTCAGTTTACTCTGAAATACTCGATTTTCACCAGTCTTCTTTTTCTTTCCTTGGTGGAAGCTATAGCAAGGGTTTTAATTTTATTTAGAAAGCGGTTCACAACCTGCTAGTTAATCCATCTCCTTTCCAAACTGAACCAGAGTTCACAAATGCTGGCCAGGCACACCCACCATAGGATTTTCTCCAATAGTCCTGGTCTCTTGAGAGACCTAGACCTTTGGTTGAACTTGTATGCACTCAGTTTCCCCATAAGGAAAATGTAAGGATTCCTAAAGTGGGCTCACATCTGTGGGTTTTGGGCGCAAGGGAGGATGGAGGCTGCTTATAGGAAAGGGCCAGGAAATCAATTCTCCTGTACCAACATTAGTATCTATTGTGATTTCTACTTGCAAATATGTATGTGTTGTAAAATGTTCAATCATTACATAAATATAGAAGGTAGCGGTCCATGGTTAGATTCTTTGATAGTCTTATACCTTCATGAGACCACCGGTAGTAGTTTGGTATGGATTTCTCTGGATTTTTTAATGCGGACACTAAAATGTTACTGTTCACCAACAATACTATACATAGATGCATACTGCTTTGCAGTTTCTTTTCTTACACTTGGTAGTATACTTTGAACCTCTAGAAAGCCCTTGAATGGCATCCTTCTAGACACGGCCACAATGGGAGCTAGATGAGAGGAGCCCTGTAACCAGGGCTGGAGGAAGGGAACTGATGTGTGCTGTGTCCTGCCATAGATAGTTTCACACTCGTGTCTCCTTTAGCCCTTTGCAAGGACCCTTTGTGGTCAACTCTTTCTAGATTAGAAGAGAAGAGTCTGAGGTGCATGACATAAGGAACAGACGCTGAGGTTCAGGCCCTCATCAGTATGGCCCGGAATCTGGGCCTTTTCCTCCTTCTCACTTCCACTGCAGGATGGAGAGTGCTCTGCCCCACCGTTCTCTGGCCTCCCACCCTTCTCTGCCTCTGCCTATCCACACAGGCCCCCTTGCTGTTCCTGCTGCCTCAGAGCCTTGGCACTAGTGCCTCCCTCTCCTCGACCATGCTGCCTGCAGATTCCTGCATGGTTTGCTCCCTCACCTCCTTTTGGCTCTGCTCAAAGTCTCATCACTCCTTTAAAACTACACACCCTCCCACAGGCATTCCCATCCCTCCTCCTGCTTTGCTTTTATCCACAGCCCCTCTGAACACACTCTATAAAAATCAGCCCCAGGGAATGAACGCTCCAGAGCACAGGGATTTTGTCTATTTTGTTCACTCCCCTAACCCTAGTGCTATGGAAAAGAACTGACAAGTCACCGTGGCATCCTTGAGTCTTTCCAGCCTCCCACACTTCTTGTTATCTTGTAGCCCTTGCAGTTCCCCATCGTGAGCAGTGAAACCTCTCAAATGCAAAGGCTGTATATGTGTTGGGAGTGGGGGAGAACAACAAGGAAAGTGGAGAAGAATCGGGGGGAGATGTTGTCTTACTTTTGAGCCGCTGTTGACAAAAGAGGAACCTCCCAGACAGAGTCAGCCCTTGGAGAGATGAAAAGAAAGTCTCCTGAGGGCTGCAGTGTGTAACAAGGAAGCAAAAGGTAGATGGGCATATGGCTTGGGATGGAAAGGAGACCTGTGTGGGTTCCCTTCTATTTGGAGTGCAGAATGATTTTGAAGACTCCCAAAGAAGGATGCTCTAGATTCCACCAACTTTCCCATGGCCTGAGTCACTAGAAAGGAAAAGGAATCTGTGGACACTCATACAGGCAGGTTAATCATGACACTACCAGCTTCAACATCTTTTTTTTTTTTTTTTAAGGTTGAATACCTGTTGGTGTCTTTCCTGCTTAAGCCAGGGTGTGAAAGTTCATTGCCAAAGCATTTATCTCATGAGTCTGAGTTTTGCAGAAAGCGTACCCCAACAGCATCCCAGCCTGAGATTATTTTGGTCCCAGCAGTTTCAGACTCCGAGTGACCTTTCATTCATCTATTGTTTGCAGTATTTCTTGGGCAGCAGCAAAATGATGGGCATTTGGGACATGAACGTGACTCAGAACACTGTAGGACTGAGTACACTGGAATGCCAGAGGGAGGGAATGGCTATGGGATGAAGTCTCAGTGGAGCCTCTCCTCAGCCACAGGGAAGCCTCCTTGTCCTTCTCTCCTCCTCAGTGCCTTTAATTGCTGCCCTAGGCGGTCCGAATTATCTACCAGGAGAGAATTCCCCTCCAAGAAAATGCAGCCTGCCTGAAACTGCTTTTGATTTGTAATGGAAACTACTCAGTAGCTAGGACAGGGCCGATAACTCGGGCTCCCACAGCTCATTAAAACAAAGAATTTTAATAAGTATTTCTGCTCTTTGCAGCCCAGGTTTTTGGAAGTGCGTGCTGCTATCAGGCAGCTCTTCTCTGAATTTCAGCCTCAAGCCGTAACGCATGCAGTGCTTTCTGCTACTCTTGGCTTGAACTAAGTCTGAAGCGAGTTATTTCATCCGTGATTTTCTGACAGTCCCCTATCCCAGTTACAGAATTGCCATCATGTCCAGCCAATGCAATATAGAAATAAGGTTAAATAACCTTTCTCCAATAATGATTTCCCTTCAAACAGTTAAATCTTTGATTTTACCCGAATTTGATGCAGCGTTGTTTTTTTCAAAAAACAATTTCTGTGACACTGCTAATTCTTTAACCATGGCTACTGAAATTTATTAGTTATACCCTTCAAAACAAAAGAACAAGGTGAAATATATTGTAATTGTGTTCTATTGTTTGGTAGCATAGCTTCAAAAGTCTCTTTGGTTTCTCCCTGTCCTTTCATTATCAGTTCCTATCGGGGACTCTCTGCATTTTCACTCCCTACTTCCTGTCTTACCGGGAACCCCTGTCCCCACCCTTCTACGGAACAGAACTCTTAAAGGTCACCCCTGATTGCCTAATCACAAATCCAATGGCCCTTTCTCAGATTTCGTTCCTGATGGCTCAGCAACATCTGACCCCATTGACTTCCACTCCTTGAACTGCTCCCTGCTGGCAGCGTCTTCCTAACATGTCTGGTCTTTCCTCAGCTCTCAACCTTCCTGTTCTATCAAGAGGCAGTCCTGAGAAGAAATTAGAGTGTGGGCTCTGCCCAGGGTGGGAATCCTGGCTCTAGCTCTTCCTAATTGTGTGACTCTGCACAAATGATTTAATAACCCCATGCCTCAGTTTCCTCATCAGTCAAATGGGAAGAAGAGTAGCTTTGTCATAGGGCTGTCAGGAAGAAGATGAAATGAGTGTGCCTGGTAAACAGCAAGCACTCAGTAAATGTCACCTTTTATCACTGTACCTTCCTGTTTGGATGCCTTCGGAGTCTCTCTTGTAGCTGTGGGATAAAACTGTAACTTTAGCACCTGATTAGTTTGCTCCCTGCCCCGACCCTTTCCAGTGTGTGCCCATTTCTAGCCTTTGCTCTGCTCCTCCTTCCCCGGCCAGAGGAAGGAAAGAGAGCTGAGGGCTGTGCCTGCCTGGCGGCTCTGAGCACAGACCGCCTTGTAATGAAAGACATCCTCCCTTGGGCACTGAGCCTATCTCTCTCAGGCAGATTATAAATTACTTAAGGACACCAGCTGTGATTTATATGCTTAAAAAATATTGCCTCAGCATTTAGCACTGTACTTTACACATAGTAGGAATTTAACTCATATCTTTGAACCGCCAGAACTTTATAGGTTTCCTTGGCCCTCCCCAAATCCTTTTTCCTCTTACACTGAAACACCTATTGATCGGTCCTAAAGCCCATGTAAGCTTTATATGGGGAGATTGACTCGACACCACAGGGCGAGTTAACCACCTCAACCTTTTTGGAATGAGGAGGGATATACAGAAATCATTAAAATAATGGGAGCACAGGGAGTTATTTAATGCCTTTTAAAAGGAGTTTGAAATCCTACCAACCCATGAAGCTGTTAGGATTTTATAAAGTGGAGCTTTTTTCTGTCCTCATGCCATCCACTGCAAGTAAAATGAGCTCTGAGAGTGTAAGTGGCAAATCTTCAGACCTCGTCACAGGCCTGCTCCTGAGCCACTGTGTTCTAGTCCCGTTTTTTTTCCCCTTACTATGCAGGTGAAGAGGACAGTGAAGTTGAATGAAGATCCGAGGAGGGGCTGCCTAAAAAAAATTAATCCTGTTCCCAACATCTGTTGGCATGGCAAATACTCCATCAGTCTCTGCTGTATCTCTGAGGTCGTGTGTAGAGTTGGGCTGCCAGTAGAAGTTTCCCCTCTCTTACCCTGGCAGCCTTACAGACCATGTTCTTTGCATCTTCAGATTCTACTGTAGCAGGGTTTTTCAGCTTCAGCATTATTGACATGTGGGGCTGGATAACTTTGTTGTAGGGGAGCTGTCCTGTGCACTGGTTAGTAGCATCCTTGGCCTCTACCTACTAGATGCCAGTTGTGATGACCAAACAATGTCTCTACATGTTGCCAAATGCCCTCTGGGCATCTTTGGCATCTCCCAGTTGAGAACTATTGCTCTACAGAATCAAACATGGAAACTCAGCATCTTACCATTTTGTAAGAATACCAGAATTGGGACAGTTGGGGGCAATTGAAGATGAAGATTTTAATAGCTGTGAAAGGTGAATTTATGTTTGAAATTACTAACACAGGGAAAATTTAGTGTTATGAGCAGTTATAGATTTTATCATAAATAAGGAGAAGTAAACAAATAAAGTAGTTATAGAAGTTGAGACCATTTTACTCCTAACGGCCTTGGATCTGAATACAGCACCTCATTCTAGGGCTGTTTCAACCATCCTCAGAATATTTTTGTTGGAATTGTATTTAAGGCCTTTGGCAGTGAGTATATAATTGTTTTTAGGCCTTTGACAATAAGTATATTAAGCCAAAAATAATTAATATTTCTGGAGAAATCCTGGTTAATTACCATTGGAGAAAATTATATTTGACCTAAGGTTGGCTGGCTCTCTTCACCAGAGGTTACGTCTGACCACAAAGATGCCTGAAAACAGCACTTGCAGGTGCTTCGGGGGTGAAGGAGGAATGACAAGGCATTTTGGGCTTTGGTGAAGGGCCACATTTGATCAGTACTGTCCATGGCAGTCAGAAAATTTACCTATATACGTGTGATTTGAAACCCAACTCCAAATGACAGTCACCATTGTGTTCTTTCTAAAGACAGCAGCTAATTTTCATGTCACACCCCAAAACCGAAAGTAACAGTAAATATACTGCTTTTTGAAAAATGTTAAGGCTCCAGCCTCAGGAGAGACCTGTTTTGGCCAGAGATCACCTTTGGTGTATTAATTTCCTTTGAAAAGGAGAAGCATACACAGAAGACCCCAAGATGCTCCCTACCCAAGAGTTGAGATATGAGCCTTGTGCAATGTCTTGAATCAAGGAAGCCAGTAGACTAATTGATTCCATGGACAACTGTGAGTATCTTCAATGTTCCAGACTTGTGCTAACAGGTGGAAGGAACTCCAAATGTCATGTCAGTGCTGTGGGCTGAATTGTGTTCCCCCAAAATGCATATGATGAAATCCTAACCCCCAGCGTGGTTATTTGTGGAGAAAGAATCTTGAGGAAATAAATAAGATTAAGTGAGGTCAATGATTAAAAAAACAAACAGATGTATCCCAGTGTTCTCTGCGGTGCTATTTACATTAGCCAGGACACAGAAGTAATGACTGAATAAAGTAGATGTGGTACATATATATGATGGAACATTATCAGCCATAAAAAAGGAATGGAATTGGATCATCTGTAGTGATGAGGATGGACCTAGAGTCTGTCATACCGAGTGAAGTAAGTCAGAAAGAGAAAAACAGATATTGTTTATTAATGCATTTGTAAGGAATCTAGAGAGATGGTACTAATGAACCTATTTGCAGGGCAGGAATAGGATGCAGACGTAGAAAACAGACATGTGGACGCAGGGGAGTGGAGGCTGAGATGAACTGGGAGAGTACACATACACTACCATGTGTAGAATAGGTAGCTAGTGGGAACCTGCTACTCAGCACAGGAAGCTCAGCTCAGTGCTCTGTCATGACCTGGAGGGGTGGGATGCAGGTGGGTGGGAGGGAGGTTCAGGAAGGAAGGGATATATGTCTACATATAGCTGATTCTGAAACTAACACAACATTGAAAAGCAATTATACTCCAATTTAAAAAGAAAAGATTAGCTGAGGTCATAAGGATGGGGCCTTAATCTGCTGGGACTATGTCCTTGTAAAAAGAGGGAGTTCTCTCTAGCTGTCTCTCTCTCTCCCTCTCCCTTTTTCCCCACCCCCAGTGTGAGGACATAGCAGAGAGAAGAGCTCTCACCAGGACTAGACTTTACTGGCACCCTGATCTTGGACCTTTCATCTCCAGAACTGTGAGAAAATAAGTTTGTTATTTAAGCCATGTAGTCTGAGGAATTTTGTTAAGATAGTCTAAGTTGACTAGTACATCCAGCATCCTCACTGTACAGATGAGGAGATTGGACCCAGAGAGGTAAATGACTTTCCCAAGGTCAAGGTACTAAGTTAGTGGTGGAACTGGAGCACTAAACAAGTTTCCTGACCCCTAGTCCAATGTCTGTTCCTCTTTCCCCACTGCCTTGGGTCATTGTTGCTCTTGTTGTTCAGCTGTGCAGTCGTGAAGTGTCCGACTCTTCACGATGCTGTGGACTGCAACACATCTGGCTTCCCTGTCTCTTGATGTCTCCTGGAGTTTGCCCATGTTCATGTCCACTGAATCAGTGATGCCTTCTAACCATGCATACTTATCTCTAAAACCTATCACTCCTCACAGTCCTTATGCTTGCCCTGTTTAGCTCAGCATTGCTGTGAGGATCGGTGAGATGATACAAAAAATGACAGTTTAAGATTCTAAACTATGAAATATTTTACAAATATAAATATCATGATCAACTCAGATTTTGCTTAGGTAGCAGAAATCTGGGAGAAGGCAATGGCAACCCACTCGAGTACTCTTGCCTGGAAAATTCCATGCGCAGAGGAGCCTGGTAGGCTGCAGTCCATGGGGTCACTAAGAGTTGGACACAACTGAGTGACTTCACTTTCACTTTTCACTTTCATGCATTGGAGAAGGAAATGGCAACCCACTCCAGTATTCTTGCCTGGAGAATCCCAGGGATGGGGGAGCCTGGTGGGCTGCCGTCTATGGGGTCACACAGAGTCAGACACGACTGAAGCGACTTAACAGCAGCAGCAGCAGCAGCAGCAGAAGTCTAGGCTTCCTTGGGAGTTCAGCTGGGAAAGAATCTGCCTGCAATGCAGGAGACCCCAGTTCGATTCCTGGGTTTGGAAGATCTGCAGAAAGGATAGGCTACCCACTCCAGTATTCTTGGGTTTTTCCCTGGTGGCTCAGACAGTACAGAATCTGCCTGCAGGTGGGAGATCTGGGTGCGATCCCTGGGTTGGGAAGATACCTTGGTCATCTGAATTAAATTCACCCATTCCCATCCATTTTAATTCACTGTTTCCTAAAATGTTGATATTTACTCTTGCCATCTCCTTCTTGACCACATCCAATTCACCTTAATTCATGGACCTACCATTCCATGTTACTATGCAATATTGTTCTTCACAGAATCAGACTTTACTTTCACCACCGGACACATCCACAACCAAGTGTCTTTTACACTTTGGCCCAGCCACTTCATTCTTTCTGGAGCTATTTCTCTGCTCTTCCCCAGTAAAATATTGGACACCTACCAACCTGGGGGGCTCACCTTCCGGTGTCATATCTTTTTGCCTTTTCATACAATTCATGGGGTTCTCCAGGCAAGAATACTGAGGTGCTTTGCCATTCCTTTCTCCAGTGGACCATGTTTTGTCAGGACTGTCCACTATGACCCGTCCATCTTGGGTGGCCCTACACGGCATGGCTCATAGCTTTGTTGAGTTATGCAAGACTGTGATGCGTGTGATCATTTTGGTTAGCTTTCTTTGATTGTGGTGAGGCCATCAAGATGGCGGAGTAGAAGGATGTGTGTTTATCTTCTCTTTTACAAAGGTCAAGAAAGAGTCGATTCCTTGGTTCTGTTTGGCTGAAGTATGATAATGTTTTGCTCCCACAGATTCTGCATATGACTCTGCTTCTTGAATTAAAACATGTCTCTCTTTCTCCAAGTCTAGTTTATTACCTGTATGTGAGTGTTAGTCACTCAGTCGTGTCTGACTCTTTGCGATCCCATAGCCTATAGCCCGCCAGGTTCCTCTGTCCATGGAATTCTCCAGGCAAGAATACTGGAGTGGGTTGCCATTCCCTTCTCCAGGAGTTCTTCCCAAACCAGGGCTTGAACCTGGGTTTCCTGAACTGCAGGCAGATTCTTTACCATCTGAGCCACTACTTGGGTTCCTACGATACATAAACAGGTTTCATTTCCCAACATTTTCCATAATTATTTCACCCAGTTTTTAACCTTCCAGAAAGAATCTTCATCTGTTATATGATAAACTATAATAGCTCCATTTGAATCTCTGTAGCAAATTGGACCCAATGCAAGGAATCTCTTTTGACCTGCTGTATACCATGTAGCAAGATTTACTTTTCTCACCAGTATTTCGCTTCTGAAAGCGGTGGTGTCGGCTTGTCTTGCTGCTCAGGGATGTCATCAGAGGCCAGCGTTCCGATTAGCATTTTGTTCCTCATGGTCATGAGCAGATGCTTCACTTCCAGGCATTTCATGTGTATTCCAGGCAGGAAGAAGGAGAGGGACAACGGTGAAGTACAAAAGCTTTTTCCTCTCCAGGTTTTACCTTCATACTGGGGAAGGGACTTCTTGTTTTGTTTTATTTTATTAATCAGGACTATATCACATGACCACTTCTTAATGCAAAGGTGTCTGGGAATTCAAGTATTTTGCTTTCTAGCCTCTACTGTAGAGGGAGAAAAGGATTGAATGCGGCTTGTGAGCCAAGTTAAGATAATTATCACAGAGAACATGGCATCTCTGCAGAATCATTGGAGGCTAGAGAGCCAGGCTCAGAATTTAATCAAGGTGGCCAGGCGCAGCTCAAAGGCACTGGACGCTCCTGTACTAGTCTGGGCTGATCACTTGCAGTCAACATTCAAGCCGTACCCCTGGATTCGCATTCCACCACAGTCATACTTTTGCGTTCTTATTAAGGATTCAAAGTCTTTGGATGAGCCTGGATCACATTTCCATGTTGTAATATATGGGAAGGGTAGGGAGTATGGCCTCCTCTTGGGCTTCCGTAATGGCCAAAGGGGGAGTCTGCCCACCACCCATCTTGTAATTCCTCCAAACAGAGAGGATGCTACAATGCTATGCAGCCAAAAATGACAAATAGTCACCATCCCCCTATTTTATAGATGGCGAACCCAGAGTTCAGAAGGAGGAAAGAGCTCAGTCTATACCACTGAGTGGGTGAAGGGCAATGGCAGGATTTTATCTTATCCTGATGCCCCCAAACTGCTGGGTCCCAGAGAAGCAGCTCCCCTCAGAGTCTTCTCAGAATCTTTGACATTCCCTATGTTGAGGGAGGGTTGTCTTGGAGGCAGTCCCTCCTTTTTCCAGCAGTCCGTGGGTAATTCCCTCTCTCCCTGTAGGATCTTCCCAACAACTGCTTCCTCTTTGTATACTGTCCTCCTTTCCAAAAGTAAGAACAACCTTGCTGACACTAGGACTCCCATAAGACAATATTGAATGGAATTTTTTTTAATGAAAATGCTATGTGGTAAGTACCCCACACTTCTGAAGAGGAATAGCTAGGCAAAACCCCTCAAGATTTATATAAAGTGGATAAAATTTTCTAGCTGCCATCACCCACCAGCCTGTGTGAAAAAAGACTAGACAGGTACTTCCCTTGTGGTCCACTAGTTAAAGATCCCATGCTCCCAGTGCAGGGGTCATGGGTTCAATCCCTGGCCAGGGAACTAAGATCCGTATCCACATATAGCGTGGCCAAAAATAAATGAATAAAAACACTCTACAAAATAAAATATATATTAAAAAAGAAAACATAATTCTCAACTTAAAAAAAAAAGACTAGTCAAGAAGATTTGATTCACTGGGCAGACTTTGAGGGACAGTGCAACTGGAGATGGGCAGAGAGAGCCTTAGTTTTCCTCCCAGCCAAGGGAGAGGGCTCCCACAGCACCCTCACTTTGGTGCCCCTGACTCAGATCCTATGGAGATTCCCATAAGGCCTTTGTCAGAAGCCATAGCTGCATCCCAAGGTATGTTCAATCTTTGGACACCAACCCAGAGAATGCTGTCAGTCAAGGGAGCTTTACAGTCAAGTGCAAAGACTTTGGCCCCTTTACTTCAATCCTTGTCAACTCCTCCACCCCTGGTCCACCACTGATCCTGGAAAGCGAGAGCAATGGAAGAAGTGAAGGAGAGAAAAGCAGATTTCATCTCCTTCCCCATTTGCAAGACCTCAAGCTGTGAGTTAGTCTGAGCCATGTGAAGGGAAAGAACTTTGAGCTAAATGTAAGATTGAAGATTTGATTTAGACCAGATGAATTTAAAACAAAAAACAACACCTGAAAATTAGTCTTAATTGCTGAAATTAGGTGGTCCTTGAAAGTGTGAGTAATCAGAAAGCTGTGGAGTCTATTTGAAGACAAAGGTTGGGGAGAGAGAAGGCTGTTTCTAGTTATAACCACATTCAGACTGTTGTTACTCTCCTTTTCCAAAGATAACATTCCAACTTTTGAGAAAATGCATGGGACTAAGGCATAGGATTTCTGGAGTCAAGCCCCCACTATTCCATACACTAGGAGGGTAACTCTGAACCAGTCATTTTGTTTTCTGGGTCTTGGCATCCTCTCCCCAAATGATGGGATTGTGCTTTGTGATTTAGGTATCCCAGAATAATTTCTCTACTCCTCTGAACTGTGCAGTGACTTAAAACAGCAGGACAAAATAATTCACACAGCGAGCTTGCTTTACAAATTGTACTTCAGTTATATTTGTTGGAAGAGTCAAGCATAGATGAATGGCATTTGGCAGGAGCAAATCTTAGTACATCCGAAACCCTTAATTATGCATGATAGGCAGCTCTGTAGCTTGGTCTATGTCAAAAGATGCCACATTATCAAATGACACATTGTAGAGATGTGTCCGTTTTTGCAACAGCTTGTTCATCTGTAGCATGATTGTCCTGTGTCAGACAGGTAGCATCCATGTTGTCACCTGCATCTGCATTTGAAAATCTAAGTGCTCCTATATTTAAAGTCCCCTTGTCTAGTTCCTGTGGAGATGAATCCATTGAAATTGATGACACTAAATAGGAAGTTTAGTGATAACATATTTATTTCCAGAGCTTGTATGTAGTTAAATATCACCATACTAGGTATAAGTTTTGTACGCAGCTCTTTATGAATTTTATTATGTATGTAATATATATAAAAATCACAAATAATTAATACATATATTAGAAGCACTTTTCCTGCAAAAAGAAAATCATATGTAATCCTTCTACCCTAACAGGCTTCCCTAGTGGCTCAGACTTTGTGAAGAATCTGCCTGCAATGCAGGAAATTGGGTTTAACCCTGCTGGTTCAATCCTTGGGTCAGGAAGATCCTCTGGAGGAGGGCATGGCAACCCACTCCAGTATTCTTGCCTGGAGAATCCCATGGACAAAGGAGGCTGGTGGGCTACAATCCATGGGTCACAAAGAGTCAGACACAACTGAGCAACTAACACTACTCTATAAATAATTACTATTCCCCTTTTGTGCTTATGCTTTCAGACCTATTTTGCAAATATACAGATATTAACGATCTTTTTCTTTTTTATTATTTATTTTGGTAGAATACACATAACGTAGAATTTACCATTTTAGGGAACGTCCCTGTCAGTCCAGTGGTTAATACTCTGTACTCCCAATGCAGAGGGCATGGGTTCAATCCCTGGTCAGGAAACTAAGATCCTGCATGCTACTAGCTGTGGCCAAAAAAAAAAAGAATTTACCATTTTACCTATTTTGGTAAAATAGGCATAACATAGAATTTACTATTTTGACTATTTTTAAATATATAGTTCAGTGACATTAAGTACATTCACATTAAGTTCTGGAGATCTGCTGAATGAAATAGAGCCTGTAATTAAGTAAATCCACATTGTTGTGCACCATCACCACCATCCATGTCCAGAACTCTCCTCATCTTGCAATATCAAAGCCCTGTACCTAATAAACACAAGGACTTTTTTTTTTTCCCGCTGCACAACGCCACTACACACACTTTGTGTTATTGATGTCACAAATTTTCTTTTTATATCTTATCTCATATTTTGAGGCATGTATGTTCAGTTTAATAACTTACTGAAGACAACAAGGAGGCCTGTGTAACAAAAGTAGGAAATAAAACTGGAAAAGAGCATTTGCAGGGCCTTGTGGACTATGGTGAGCATTGAATTTCATGCAAAATTTACTGGGACATCTTTGTATAGTTGAGGGCGGAGGAGTAACATGATATAGTTTGTCTTACTGGGCTGCTTCCTAGAGTTTGACTAGCAGTGGGTGGGAGAGAAAACAGACAAGTTGTGGGGAGTTTCTTTCAGTTGAGAGTTGATAGTGTCATGGACCAGGTTGCCCTCAATGGAAGCAGAGACAAGTGGTTGGATTCTGGATATATGTGGAAGGTAGAACCAATAGGATTTGTTGATGGATTGGATGTGAGGTGAGAAAGAGAGAGGAGTCAAGGTTGACTTCAAGGTTCTGGGCTTGAGCCACCAAATGAAATTGCCATTTCCTGAAGTGGAGGTGGAGGAAAGTGAAAGTGAAAGTCGCTCAGTCGTGTCCCACTCTGTGACCCCATAGACTATACAGTCCATGGAATTCTCCAGGCCAGAATACTGGAGTGGGAGCCTTTCTCTTCTTCAGGGGATCTTCCCAACCCAGGGATGGAACCCAGGTCTCCTGCACTGCAGGTGGATTCTTTACCAGCTGAGCCACAAGGGAAGCCCAAGAATACTGTAGTGGGTAGCCTATCCCTTCTCCAGGGGATCTTCCCAACCCAGGAGTTGAACCAGTGTCTCCTGCATTGCAGGTGGATTCTTTACCAACTGAGCTATCAGGGAAGCACGAGATGGAGGGGGAGGAGATTTTAGGTGGGGTGAAATGAAGAGTTCTGTTTCAGTCATTTTCAGTTTTACAATCTATGAGATGTCTCATTGAAGAAGTCAAGTAGGCAGCTGGATATGCAAGTCTGGTGTTCAAGGGAAAGAATGGGGCCAGAGATAGCATTTTGGAGAAAGCATGTGTGAATGACATTTTTAAGTCATGAGACTGAGTGAGCTCACCTAGGCCCGGGAAGAGAGGAGAAGTGAATAAGATAAGAGGTCTGACTAATGAGCCCTGGGGCATGTCAACATTTAGAGGTCAAGAGGAGGTAGAGGACCCGGTGAAGGAAACTGAGAAGGAACATCCATTGAAGCCAGAGATAAAGAGTACAAAATATTTCAAGAAGGAAGAGTGAGTGGTCCGTTGTCCCGTGTGTCTGAGAAATTAAGCGGTGTGTTTAGCAACATGAAGGTCATGCCTCGTACTTGGGATGTGGCTCTCGTCACCAGGTTCTGTTAACAGATGATGTCAGGGACTCCTGAATCAGGCAATTCTCCTTCCTTTCAGAGCTTTTGATTCTTAGAGTTCTTCTGCTGCATATTCACATCCATTTTGAAATTGGGGCTATTTTGTCTGTACAAATTCTTCACCAAATCCTGTCTGGGAGGAGAGGAAGACATTTTGCGCCCTCTAACTTTCCTTCCTGAAAGGTCTGTGCTGTCTTTTTTTTTTCTTTGAAATCTTTAGTTGCACCACACGGCATGTGGGATCTTAGTTCCCTCATCAGCGATGGAACCCATGCCCCCTACATTGGCAGCGCAGGGTTTTAACCACTGAACTACCAGGGAAGCCCCTTTATGATGTATTCCTTGATAGAAAATCACAGTCCCTGACTGTCTCAACAGCTGTCTGCGTGTGTGCTTGCTCAGTCATGTCCGACTCTTTGTGACCCCCATGGACTATAGCCCACTAGGCTTCTCTTGATTTCTCTGGGAAAAAAAAATCTGTCTTGATTTCCCAGGCAAGAATACTGGAATGGGTTGCCATTTCCTACTCCAGGGGATCTTCCTGACCCAGGGGTTGATCCCCTGTCTCCTGCATCTCCAGCATTGGCAGGCAGATTCTTTACTGCTGTGCCACCTGGGAAGCCTTCTTAACAGTTACCACTTATGTAAAAGAACTTTATCTTTTAGCTGAATGTTAAACATCTCATCCTCCAGGAGATGATTATCTAATTTTCTAAATCAGTTGATCCCAAAATGAGTATTCTGCCTTCTCTTGGACCTTCCAAGCAAATAGGTGTTTTTCCCTGCCTCAGAGTGGAGAAGTCTTGTGTTAGTGTGATCTGTTCTTTAGCTCACTAGTTTTCCTTACATTCATCACCCAACGATTATTTAACAAAATTACAATATACTATACTATATGCATTGAGTCTAATTTGAGAAAGAAGCTCTTAGAAAGAGTTTACCAAGTCCCAAGCAGAAGGAGAAGAGGGCATCAGAGGATGAGGTGCCTGGATGGCATCACTGATGCAATGGACATGAACTTGGGCAAACTTAAGGAGACGGTGAAGGACAGGGAGGCCTGGCGTGCTGCAGTTCATGGGGTCACAAAGAGGCAGACATGGCTTGGCATCTGAACAGCAACAAAGCAGAAGTGATTCCCATGGGCAGGAAGGGCAGGAAGACCTTAAAGGAAAGAAGGATTGTGAAAAGGTGTGGAGGGTAAGAAAATGTCATGTCCCAGGAAAGTAGAGCATTAGCTGGGCCTCAAAAGGTAGAAAGGATTTGAACAGGTAGAGCAAAAGATAATCATGCAACATATTTAGCATCACAGTCAAAGTTAGTGCTGGTTGCAATTACTGTTTATACAGACAGGTTGGCCTGAAGAGATGGGTTCCTTGTAAGAGATAATTCACATTGAATCATGAACCCGTGAAACTCATTCACACTGGCCTGTGCTTGAGTGGCCAGGGGTATAAAGATCCTAGATTACCTTTCAGAGGGATACTGATGGTCTGTAGTGGTAGTGAGGCACCTTAGAATTTATAAATAAGATTGCCTTAATTTGTCTATTCATTTGCATTCATATGTGAGACACTGAAGAAATATGAAGACAGATAGGCCCCAGTGTTCAAAAGCCTTGAATGGTGACTTGCCAAACCACATCCCCCACAAACTGCAAAAGGTATTCAAACCAAGTCCCTGGAACCTGTAAGTGTTACTTTTTGGGGGAGGAGGGAATGTGATTTGAGGCAGATGTGATTAAGTTAAGATTCTTGAGATGAGATCATTCTGGATTATCATGGACACATGGAGAAGAAGTGGCAGTGTGACCCAGAGGCCAAGACTGGAATGATGAGGCTACAAGCCAAGGAGCACCTGGAGTGACGAGAAAGTGGAAGAGGCCAGAGCCAGAGCTTCTCCCAGAAGGAGCACAGCCTTCACTTCACTTCAGTTCAGTCACTCAGTCGTGTCCGACTCTTTGCAACCCCATGAACCGCAGCACGCCAGGCCTCCCTGCCCATCACCAACTCCCGGAGTTTACTCAAACTCATGTCCATCGAGTCGGTGATGCCATCCAGCCATCTCATCCTCTGTCGTCCCCTTCTCCTCCTGCCCCCAATCCCTCCCAGCATCAGGGTCTTTTCCAATGAGTCAACTCTTCTCATGAAGTGGCCAAAGTATTGGAGTTTCAGCTTCAGCATCAGTCCTTCCAATGAACACCCAGAACTGATCTCCTCTAGGATGGACTGGTTGGATCTCCTTGCAGTCCAAGGGACTCTCAAGAGTCTTCTCCAACACCACAGTTCAAAAGCATCAATTCTTCGGTGCTACCAACACATTAATTTTGGAACTTTGGCCTCAAGAACTGTGAGAGAATACATTTCTACTCTTTAAAAAGAATACCTCCATGTTTGTGATACTTTGTTACAGTAGCTACAGGAAACTTAATCATATTAATTATGGTTATTAACAAATGGTATATGGCCCCATCACTTCATGGCAAATAGAAGGAGAAAAAGTGGAAGCAGTGACAAATTTTATTTACTTGGGCTCCAAAATCACTGCAGATGGTGACTGCAGCCATGAAATTAAAAGATGCTTGCTCCTTGGAAGAAAAGCTATGACCAACCTAGACAGTATATTAAAAAGCAGAGACATCACTTGGCCGACAAAGGTCCATACTATCAAGGCTATGGTTTTTCCAGTAGTCATGTATGGATGTGAGAGTTGGACCATAAGGAAGGCTGGGCACCAAAGAATTGATGCTTTTAAATTGCGGTGCTAGAGAAGACTCTTGAGAGTCCCTTGGACAGCTAGGAGATTAAAGCCGTCAATCCTAAAGGAAATCAACCCTGAATATTCATTGGAAGGACTGAAGCTGAAACTCCAATACTTTAGCCACGTGATGTGAAGGGCCAGCCCTTTGAAAAAGACCCTGAGGCTGGGAAAGATTGAAGGCAAGAGGAAAAGGGGATGATAGGATGAGACAGTTGCATGGCATCACCGACTCAATGGACATGAATTGGAGCAAACTCTGGGAGATAGTGAAGGGCAGGGAAGCCTGGTGTGCTTCAGTCTGTGTGGGTTTAGAAGAACCTGGTAGTTTAGTGAACGTCACCCGCTTTGTGACATTAGGGAAGCAAGTCCAGAACATAACTATAATATAGCAAGCTGAATTCAATTATTGGGACTTCTCTGGTGTTCCAGTGGCTAAAGCTCTTTGTTCTAATGCAGGGGGCCCAAGTTCAGTCCCTGGTCAGGAAACTAGATCCCACATGCCACAACTAAAGATCCAACTAAGACTTAATGCAGCCAAATATGTATATATAGTCTCTGATCAGCTTTTGGTATACTCACTCTGGGCCCTGGTAGTGAACTTGAGCATTTTGGATCCTGAAAGGGAAGCTTTCTCTCTTTCTCACACATGTACCAATGAATACATTTGCAACCTGGTTTTTATTTCTTGCGAGTTTGATTAGCATGATTTAGCTAATCATGCAAAGGTTGACTCAACCTTGAGAATGACAAAACTAGAGACCACATCCTGACGCTTAGTGAATTTGCCTGCTAAAGCCACATGATCAGACTTCTTGAGAAACAGGCTTGGAGTCTTCCAGATACTGTCTACTGTTACTGTTGATCCCTCTACACCTCCTAAGGGAACATCATGCTTCTCCCTCAATTTAAAATCTGGGAAACGTATTTATTCAGCAGACATTTTTTTCTTGGCGCTCACCTATAGGGGTGAAGTAAAGGGGCTGCTGAGGCCTGGAGAGCTCATTGATGTATCTTTCAGGAGAATGACCTCAGTTCCTGTGTTAGTTTCCTGGGGATGCTGTACCAGACACTGAGAGACTTAAAAGAACAGAGATTTATTCTCTCACAGTTCTGGAGGCCGAAAGTCTAAGATCAAGGAGTCAACAGGGCTATATTCCCTCCGAAAGCTCTGGCGGTAAATCATCTTTGCCAGTTCTGGTGGACGCAGGTGTTTCTTGGATTGTGGCCTCATCACACCAGTCTGTGCCTTGGTCTTCACATGGCCTTCTCTGCCTTCTCTGCGTCTGTCTCTTTTAAAGAAACCTGTCATTGAATTTAGGGCCTACTCTACTCTAATATGTCCTTATTTAATTAATCACAGAGACCTATTTCTAAATAAGGTCAAACGAGTTTTGCAGGGGTGCTGGTCAACTGACTATAGCTCCTTAAACTGGAAAAGCTGCATGGGCTGGAATGAGTCTTCGGTTATGCTAAAATAAATATGAATTGGGGACTTCCCTATTGGTCCAGTAGTTAAGACTCTGTGCTGCCAATGCGGGGTTCAATCAGGGTTCAATCCTGGTTGGGGAACTAAGATCCTGCATGCCATGTGGAATGAACAAAAGATTAAAAAAAAATTTAATAAAAAATATGTCATCTACAGCCCAGACTAGGTAGATCTCAATCTGCAAGTGCATGGGCTATAAGATATCATGTGTGTGTGTGTGCTCAATCACGTCTGACTTTTTATGACCCCATGGACTGTAGCTGCCTGGCTCCTCTGTCCATGGAATTTTCCAGGCAAGATTTCTGGAGTGGGTTGCCATTTCCTGCTCTAGGGGATCTTCCCTACCCAGACATGGGATCAAACCCATGTCTCCTGCATTGGCAGGCAGTTTCTTTACTGCTCTGCTATCTGGGAAGCCCATAAGATAGCATGTGTGAATGTTAATCGCTCAGTCATGTCCAACTCTTTGCGACCCCATGGACAATAGCTCACCAGGCTCCTCTGTCCATGGAATTCTCCAGGCAAGAATACTGGAGTGGGTTGCCATTTCCTTCTCCAATAAGATAGCATAAGGAAGCTTAATAATGATCAAGAGACCACACTGGCTGGTGGCAGCAGTGCTGCGCAATGTCTCCTGTTAAGATCCCTAAAGGCACCTCTCCAAACAAGGAACCTGCCCATCTGGCTCCCTTTCCCTCCTCTAATTCAGATCACTCCAGCAGTACTGCTCTCTGCAGATGGAGCCAGTTCCCGCATCACCTGCTGTTCTCTGTTGGTGTGGACACCTGTCTCCTGGCCCAGGGTCTTTACAGCTTTGTAGCTTTCCGTGGACACTCTGGCACTTATTCCAAAGGCTTTTTTTCTCCTGTTGGGATAGGTTTGTCTTCTAAGGGCTGCCCCGCCCATAGTCATTCTAGTTACCCAAGCTATTGCCATCTTGGCATTTGTGCCTGAAGCTCAAAATGTCGAATGAAGGCATGTCTCCATGGCACCCCTGGACTCATGGCACTCTACGGAGAAGTTACTGACCTTATCTTTAGTCAGGTTAACCTGTGGCATACTCCAATGTTGGTTTCTTTATGATTCTTCTCATCTCAGTAAGAGGACAGTGCATTCTAGGCCAGAGTGTTGCATTCTAGCTTCCCAAACTGTTTTCTTATTACTCATTTACTCGTAAGGAGACCCTGGAAAGCACATTGTGCAAATTAAACCAACCCTATAGGCAAAAACTGCCTCTGCCGCCTTGCGCTATGCCCATGTTCCAGCTGTATTGGAATAAAGCATCTGAAACCAGCGCACAGGTAGCAGAATGGCCAGTCTACCAAGTTGCCGCAGGACTAGAGTTCCAGTTCCAGATCATCTACCCACTGACAGTGTAGATCCAGAAAAGGTTTTCAACCTCCTTGAACCCAAGTTCTGTAAATTGTAATTCATCTGTAAGTTGGGCCTAAAATTATGTACTTTGAAAAATTGTGAACTGTGAAAATTTAGTGAGATGGCGAACGCATGTGAAAACTTAGTGCCGTGCTGGTTGCGAGTCACCACTCTATAAATCTACTGCCGTGACTATAGGCAGAATCCACAGCACAGCTGACAAAGAGTGATCGTCTGATAGCACCATGCAGATTCAATGACATTTCCAGTGAGCCCACGTGACTGTAATAACACCCTTGCCTAGAAATAACATATCTGCCATGAGTTCATGTCTTTTCTCTAGATCTTTCCCTGTTTTTCTGCCCTTTTCTCATACCTCAGTGGAAGAATTATTCTTCCTTTTCAAAACTGATAATCTCTGTATTTGTGATTCCATCCTTCCCACCTACATCAGAACTCTATTTACACAGTCCATCCCTTTATTGGCTGTATTCCCTCAACAAACCCAAGTTGTGCCTTTGCTTAAAAACACTATTCCTTAATTCTGCAGTGCATTCAAGATACATGTGGTCGCTCCTTCCCTTAGCTGTCAAACTTCTTGAGTACTTCTAAAATTAATTCACAAATGTCTGTTTCACATGAGCCCGTGCTGCGTACAGTGATGGGCAGTGGGCATCCATCATGGCTGTCAGTGGAGGACGATACCACCGCGTCTCCTGCAGCTTGATCTTGAGCTAAACGGTGACCAAATCTGAGCAGCTTCTGGTCTGGCACTTGTCCAACTCTGTTCCATCACACTGGGCCCATCAGTTTCTGTTCTCAAATCTCACCAGCTTCATTTCAGTTTCTTGAACAGTCTCAAGTTCGCTCACCGGATTAATCCCTGTGTCTCCTTTAGATTCCAATTAGGTTATCTGCTCAGGGAAACCTTCCATGCCCCCTCCTCCGCCGTATTTAGGACAGATTTTTTTTCTTTTACATACTCATAGACTCATCACCCCCTTTGTTCAGAACACTTAACTCAGTACCTAATTCTCCATTTATGAGTGTGGTTACCTGGCTTTCTTTTCCACTCTACCCTAAGCTCTAGGGGAGCAAGGGCCATGGCTATTTTTACTTACTTTATGCACAACTGCTGGTAGTGTCATCTGGCAGTAGACCATCATTAAACAGTGATATAAGTGTCTTTCAGGAGCTAGTCAGATAGCAAGAAGAAAATAATGTGTTCTAATGCTTTTGCTTCGAGCAGAGTATTCTAATGGAGTTAAACCGTGTATGTTAAGGGGGTACAGAATAGCAGCCATTAACTCATAGGGGTGTAGGTACAGGTGTGAAGTAATCAGCAAACACCTTTGAAAAGATGAGTAGACATCCGTTATGTAAATGAGGGGAAAATGGCATTGTGGCAGAGGGAAGGACTTATACAAAGAAGTGAAAAGACTTCTTCAGTTGAGGGAACTGAGTGATGTTTCTATGACTAGAATGAAGGGAACATGTGGAGAAATAGTAAGAAGTGAGACTGGACGACTGGGACACAGAAAATGGAGAGCCTTGCCTATTTCCTGTGGAATTTGAACATATGTGGAGATAGGGATGATCACTAAATAGGAAAATGGCATGACATATATGCATTTGAAAAAGACTTATTTTGGCAACTGGAACTCTCAGACATGGCTTGTGGAATTATAAAGTAGTAGAACCATATTGGAGAGTTGTTTGACAGTTCCTTACAAAATTGAACATACACCTATCCTATGAACTGGCACTTCTATTCCTATATATTTATCTAAAATTGAAAATATATGTCTGAAAAAGACATACAAAAATGTTCATGACGGCTTTTTCATAAGAGCAAAAGCTAGAAACAACTCAATTTTTCATCAACACATGAATGGAAACATAAGTTGTTATATATCCATACAATTGTGTACTACTCAGCAATATAAAGGACTTCCTCAGTGGCTCAGCAGCAAAGAATCCGCCTGCAATGCAGAAGACTCGGGTTCAATCCCTGGGTTGGGAAGATCCCCTGGAGGAGGGCATGGCAACTCACTCCAGTATTCTTGCCTGGAGAATCCCATGGAGAGAGGAGCCTGACGGGCTACAGTTCAGAGCGTTGCAAAGAGCTGGACACGACTGAAGTGACTGGGCACGCATGCGCAGCAACATAAAGGAAGAAACTAGTGAAAATGCCATAGCCTGGATGACTTTCACAGACACTGTGTTGACTAAAGAATCCAGATACAAGATAATCTGTACCATGTGATTCCATTTACATACAGTTTAAGAACAGGCAAAACTGTTCTATGGTAATAGAAATCAGGACATCAAGCCCCTCTGGGCATAAGGGGCTTGACTGGAGAGAGTCATAAGGGAACCTTCTGAGGCTATGGGAATGTTCTGTTTCTTGATGGGGGTGGTGGTTATGTTTAAGCCCGTCAAATTTTGCACTTACAATTTGTGTGTTTTATTGTATGTAAATTATGCATCCATTTTTTTTTTAAGTACTAGAGGAAAACGACTTCTGTGGAAACAGTGTGGAGAATGCTCAAAGAGGAATTGAGAATTGACTTGGGGTGATTGTAACAATGCAGTAGAAAAATTTTAGAATGCTAGAATTTAAGCAATAGGTTTGGAAAAAGAGGGGATGAATTTCTGGATTATTGAGGTAATAGGATTTTTTTTTTCTTCTTTCTCCAACCCCCTCCCCTCTAGCAACCACCTGTTAGTCTCTGTATCAGTGACTCTGTTGTTTAGTTACGTTTGTTCATTTATTTTGGTTTTTTAGACTCCATATATAAGTGAAATCTACAGTATTGTCTTTCTCTGTGTATATTATTTCACTTGACACCTCTTGGTCCAACCATGTTGTCACAAATGGGAAGACTTCATTCTTTTTCATGGCTGAGTAATACTCCATTGTGTGTATATGTGTGTATCTATATATCTGTATATCACATCTTCTTTATCCATATTTCTGTTGATGGGCACTTAGATTGCCTCCATATCTTGACTATTGTTAATAATGCTGTAATTAACATAGGGGCGGATATATCTTTTCATTTTCTTTGTATAAGTACCCAGGAGTGGAATTGCTGGATCATAGGGTAGTTCTATTTTTAAATTTTAAGGGAGGCTGCCATGCTCCTTTCCAGAGTAGCTGCATCAATTTACATTCCCACCAACAGTGCATGAGGGTTCCCTTTCCTCCACATCCTCACCAACACTTGTTATCTCTTGTCTTTTTGATAATGGCTCTTCTGACAGGTGTGAGGTGATATCTCATTGTGGTTTTGATTTGCATTTCCCTGATGGCTAGTGATTTTGGCTATCTTTTCATGTGTCTATTAACCATCTGTATGTCTGCTTTGGAAAAATGTCTATTAAGCTCCTCTGTCCATTTTTTAATCAAGTTTTTTGTCTTCTTGATGTTGAGTTGTGTAAGTTCTTTGTGTGTTTCAGGTATTAACCCCTTATCAGATATATAATTTACAAATATCTTCTCCTATTCAGTAGGCAGCCTTTTCATTTTGTTAACAGTTTCACTCTGCAAAAGCTTTTTAGTTTGACGCAATCCCATTTGCTTATTTTTGCTTTTGTTTCTTTTGCCTGAGGAGACATCCAAAAAAGTATTGCTAAGACTCATGTTAAAGAGCATATTGCCTATGTTTTCTTCCAGAAGTTTTATGGTTTCAGGCCTTACATTTAAGTCCTTAATCCGTTTTGAGTTTATTCTCATATGTGATGTGAAAGGATGGTCTAGTCTGATTCTTTTGCTTGTAGTTGCCTCAAGTTCAGTTCAGTTCAGTTGCTCAGTAGTGTCTGACTCTTTGCGACCCCATGAACCACAGCACGCCAGGCCTCCCTGTCCATCACCAACTCCCGGAGTTTACTCAAACTCATGTCCATTGAGTCGGTGATGCCATCCAACCATCTCATCCCCTGTCTAGGTTTCCTTTATTGAAGAGGCTGTCTTTTCCCCATTGAATATTCTTGCCTCCTTTGTCATAGATGGATTGACCATATAAATGTGGGGTTTTTTCCCCTGGATTCTCTGTTCTGTTTCCTTGACCCATGTGCCTGTTTTTGTGTCAGTATTTTTTTTTTTTTTTTAATTTGGCTGCACCAGGTTTTAGTTACAGAACACAAGATCTTCATTCTCACGTGCAGGATCTTCAGTTGCGTCACACAGGCTCTTAGCTGCAGCATGTGGGATCTAGTTCCCTGACCAGGGATTGAACCCAGGCACCCTGCATTGGGAATGCAGAGTTTTAACCACTGGACCACCAGGGAAGTCCCAGTACCATACTATTTTGATTACTGTAGATTTGTAGTTTGAAATCAGGGAGCAAGATACCTCCAGCTTTGTCTTCTTCCTTAAGACTGTTTAGACTATTCAGGGACTTTTGTGTTTCTCTACATATTTTAGAATTATTTGTTCTAGTTTTGTGAAAAATGCCATTGGCATTTTGATAGGGAGTGTATTGAATCTGTAAATTGCCTTAGGTTGTATGTTCATTTTAGCAGTATTAATTCTTCCAATCCATGAGCACAGTGTATCTTCCCATTTTTTTGCATTATCTTCAGTTTCTTTCATCACGTCATCATTTTTCTGAGTACAGGTCTTTTACCTCCTTAGTTAGATTTATTATTAGGCATTTTTATTCTTTTTGAAGTGATTTATAAATGGGATTGTTTTCTTAATTTCTCGTCCTAGTTTGTTTTTAGTGTATGAAAAGGAGGTGGTAGGATTGACAGAACTTAAAAAATGAAGAGGGAAGAGTTAAGTCTTTGGATTGTACCCTTTGATAGGTTGATACAGTTGCTGAAAATTTGGAAGCAGGTTTTGAGGGAGGATTTTTGGTGGTGGCCGCTGAGTTGGGTTCCAGAAAGGTGAGCTTGTTGTAACCCTGAGGAATCTCCATGTGCAACAGGCAGAGCTAAAGACGGGTCTGAAGCCTGGGGAGAGTCCAGGGCTGGAGATAAGAGTGTGGGGTCACCAAGAGGTAGGCAGCATTGAAATCATCATGAATGGGAGAGTTTGAGGATTAAGCAGAGACAAGGGCTAAAAACAGAACCTTGGAAACCTTGACATTTAAAGGTCAGTAGAGAACTAGGAGCCCATGAAGGAATCTGAGGAGATACAAAATGTGCTTCGTAAGAGCCAAAGAAGGGGTAAGTGATTCAATAAATAGGGAGGGTCAATGTCAAGTGCTGTAGCAGTCAGGTCAGAAAATAACTGCTTTCACGCCCCTTCCTCCCTCCCAAACCTTTCAGATCTCATGAACTCCTTTCTCCTGCTACTGGAATGTTTTTCCTGAAGGTGGCCAGAGACCTCCAAGTCTCCAGATCTAGTGGCATCATCATCTCCAGCCTCATCTTCAACCTCCCTGAACATTCGACATCACCAACCATGCCCTCCTCCTTGAAATTCTCTCCCCTAGGCCTTTGTGACTCTGCAGGTTTCTTATTACCCTCACACAAACCCTCATCATGGCTCCTCTTCCTGCTCCTGAACATACTCATTCCCTGAGGTTTTGCTGTCTTTTCTTCTCTTGACATCAAATCGAATCGTCATGTGGTTAGAACTGTGGTAGGTGCCGATGAGACCAGTAAATATAACATAGGCCTGGCTTCCCAGGAGTTGACAGCATAGTCACAGTGGAAGAAGAAAATAGATCTCAACAGTACTGTATGCTAGACAGTTATTAGCCAGGTTCTCTGGGATTGTGGAAGGAACAATGGAGCCTGAAACAGTAAATAAGAACACATAGAGTCTAGGGAGATAGTGTCTAGGAAGGATGGGATCCCTGGAAATGTTTGTGGCTGAAGTGTATATAGAAAAGGTGGGGCTGAAGCGTGAGAGAAGGATTCGAAATATAAATGTAGAGAGGTAAATTGCAAAGTGTCGTGTGTAATTCTTAGGAGTTTGAGCATCATTATATATATATAAGTAGTAGAGAGCCAGTTGGGTCTTAAATAGAGGAAAGATGATCACACACAGGCTTCCCAGGTGGCCCAGTGCGTAAAGAATCTGCCTGCAATGCAGCAGACTCAGGAGACATGTGTTCGATCTCTGGGTTGAAAACATCCCCTGGAGGAGGGCATGCAAACCCACTCCAATATTCTTGTCTAGAAAAATCCCATAGACAGAAGAGCCTGGTGAGCTACAGTCCATAGGGTCACAAAGAGTTGGACATGACTGAAGCAACTTAGCATACATGCATGCTTTATCACACAAAAAATTTTGGAACATAACTAGCTGAATGAAGGCTAGAGAGACTGGGAGGAGGCTGGGGAACAGAAGGGCCAATAAGGAGGCTATTTCCGTAATCCAGGTGAGAAATGATGAGGATTTGAATTAAGGTGGCAATGAGAATGGGGGTTCCTTAGTGGCTCAGTGGTAAGGACTCTGCCTGCAATTCAGGAGACCCAGGTTTGATCCTGGGTTGGGAAGATCCCCTGGAGGAGGGCATGGCCACCCACTCTAGTACTCTTGCCTAGAGAATCCCATGGACATAAGAGCCTGGCAGGCTGCAGTCCTTAGGGTCACTCAGAGTCAGACACAACTGAAGCGACTAAGCAGCAACAGCGGCAGCTCTGAGAACAGGGAAGATGATGAAATTCCAGAGGTATTTCTGGTATAGACTTGAATTGGTGAGGCAGCTGGTTGGGAGATGCCAAAGGAGAGGTTGAGGATGACTGCATAGTGCTTAAGAGAGGAGATTTGGGTCAGTGGTGACTCCATTACCCCAAATTAAAACCACAAGAATGGAAACAGCCTTTGAATGGAAGTACGTTTATGATTAAGATGTAAACATACTTGGGAATTCCCTAGTGGTCCACTAGTTAAGACTGCATGCTTTCACTGCCAAGGACACTGGTTCAATCCCTGGTCAGGGAACTAAGATCCTGCAAGCGGCATTGTATGGCCAAGAAAAAAATAAGATTTAAACATACTAATTTTGAAATTATTATGCAGTATTTAGTTAGAACTCTGTTTCGACACAGAGATCGTGGCTGAAGCCCTAGGATTAGATGAGCCTTTTTTGAAAGCCCATATAGAAGAGATCATGAGTTTGGAAGAGATGGAACATCAAAGAATATCAGCATTGGGACTTCTCTGGTAGTCCAGTGGCTAAGACTCCCTGCTCCCAATGCCCTGGTCAGGGAACAAGATCCCATATGCGGCAACAAAGATACCATGTGCTGCAACTAAGACCCGGCACAGGCAAATAAATCATAAATATTTTTTTAAAAATGAATATCACTATTGTAGAGTTGAGAAGGGAAAGCCTGAAAAGAAATAAACAGAGAAAGAGGAAAAGGACAAAGAATCCTCAAAACTAAGAGAATAAAGAGTTTTAAGAACAACAACAACAACAACAATGTCAAATGTCACAGAAAGGTTTAGGCCTAAATGTGTACATTGTGTTTGGTAACTAGGAGATCCCTGACTAACACATCAAGAGCACTTTTATTGGAGGGCAGGGATGGAAACCATACGGTTGAAGAGAATTTAGGAGGAAAATTAGAAAAAGCATAGTGTAAAATAATGTCACATTCAGGCATACAAATACTTGGAACATTTCCTTTCCACATAATTTTACTCAGGAAAATTACTTGAAGGTGTACTCCAGAAAAAAAATGAAAGAAATTCAATAAAGAAGAAACATGGGATCTGAGGGGGAAAAAATAGAGCCATGTCAGATTAATAGTGGTAGAGCAGATCCATAGAGTAATGTGTCCAAAATTGATCATTTAACAGGAAAATTAGGGATCTTGACAGTCTTACCATAGGATGAAGAAAACATATAGTTTTACTTTCTGTAAGAAAAAGGGCAATGAGAAACCTCAGAAATGTAGAGAAAAGCCTGTGGAAGAAGTCTGGGCCAAACATGAAGCAAACTGAAATATAATATGATTTTGAGCAGTTTGATGGCAGATAAAAAAAGAACAATAAACCTATATATTTGAATTTTTTCCATCCAGTAACTTGGCTGGAAATAGTGTTATAGCCCTTTCTGTCATGATTTATTCACCCTACCTGATTCTGCAGTGTATGTAATCATAAACATAAATATTGCTTATTGTTCTTCAAGTTTTAGATTCAATTTATGTGAAGTTTACAAAACATGCAAAAATTCATGGAGCTCCAAAGCAGAATCTGAATGATTTAAACCTTGACATGTAAAGAAGAACTTGAACAGGTAATCAAAATTTGGAATGTGGAGAAGAGTGTTAGCAATAAGATAGCTACCATTCATTGAGTCTCCACTATGTCCCAGCACTATCCTAAGCCTGTTAAAAGTTATTGAATTCATGACAAGGCTATGAGTTAGGTGCTATTTTTATATCCATTTTCCAGATAAGGATACTGAAGCACAGAGAGGTGGAGCAACCTGCCCAGGGTCACACAGCTAGAAAATGAAAGCAGTGAGATTAGCACCTCAGCGGTCTGGCTCCAGAGCCTACATCTGCATGTACTCCATGCCACTGTCCCGTTTCCTCAGGTGAGGCAGAGAGAAGTGCCCAGGTACCAGCAACCTCATCACACTTCCTAGAAGGGGGAGCAGGAGGAGAAGCTGTCCCAAGTCGATGCAGCAGACAGGAAGCTTAAAATAGGTATTTTACAAGTCACCTGAGGTGGTTGCCTCAGCAGGTTAGGACTGAGGGGTGGGAGGCTGAGAGGAGAACTTACTGTCATTTTATATACTTAACGAACCATTTGAATTGTTATTACTATGTGCATGGATTACTTTCATCATTTAAAAATCCTACCCTTCTTCCAAGGCCATGTTTAAAAATGTCCTCCCAAAGCTTCCCTAATTCCTTCAGTAAAAAATGGGCTCTTGAATCCTCTGAGCTCCTGCAAGGCTGTGTCTCTAATTCTGCCCTCTTTAGAACCCACTACTTCTGACTTTACATTGCCTTTGAAAATGCCTTGGGGACAGCGTCTTTGTCAGAATTACCTGACTTACCTCCATGACCTTGGCATCGTGCCCTGCTTAGGTTATGTGCTCAGTAAATATTGAATGAACTGGACGAGTGGCTTCTGTTAACAGCAGATTGTGTCCATTTCCCGCAATTTGGGGAACTCAGAACACGTGGCTTGAGTATGTCTGTGGGTCAGTCCCTGTGCTGCCACTGGGGAGGAGGGAGATGGGGAGAGGAGGAGGGGTGTGGAGTGGCCACGTTGCCCCATCCTTCTATGAAAACAGAGTCACAAAATGACAGCGCTGAAATGAATCTTAGATCGTTACGTCCAACCCCATCATTTTACAGATGAGGAATCTAAGGCAAGGGAGCAGAAAAGACTGGAAAGCCCACAATGAAACTGGAATAGCTGTGTATCAGCTTAGGTTCTTAAGCTTTGTTCCTAATTACCAAAGCAATACCTGTTCAATACTTAGCTTGGGTTTTTTGGTTTGTTTTTTTAAGCCCCTATAATCTCTCTATATTTCTACCTGAACATGGTTTAGAGCTTTTATTTATTTGTTTTTTTATGGTCTTGCTTTGTAGGTGATATTTTAAGTTGGCACAGATTCTTTTTGGATGGCAGTGAATGATGGATGGGTAGATAGATGGATAAATTAGTGACTTTCCCGGGATAACATAGCTGGTCGGTGACAGAGCCGAGACCTAGCAAAGCATCTCGTTGAGGGATGCCAAGCAGCTGAAGTACCAGACACCAAAGCACTTCTGAGTTGCCGTGACAACTACAGGAGTCCTCTAATTTCCATCAGAGTGTGTGGGGATCAGGGTCAGATCCTAATGCACAGGCTCAGAGGTTAAGGTCCAAAGGAGGACGCTCCTTACCCGGGCTGCAATGGCACAGCCCCAGCTAGATTCAGGAATCAGCATTTTGTTGAAGCCACCAGGCCTGGTCTGAAAGAGGGGCCAAGAGAAATGGATCCAAAGGACACTGTTATCCAGGCAGCACCATGTGGTGAAGAGAAACAGGAGGCAGACCCAGATTCCTGTCCTGGCTCAGGCACTAAGTCATTGAGTGACTTTGGGCAGGTCACTGCCTCTTTCTGGGCCTCGGTTTCTTTACCTACAAGGTGAGGTGATTGGACTAGTCCCTGGGTGATGTCCAAGGGCTCTAACCGTGTGAAAACGCCCTGAAACCACAATTGCAAAATGTCTTGTCAGAATCCAGAGAAGGCTGGGATTCCAGCCTCAGATCCACAGAGAGGACATATCCCTCCCCTCACCCCTTTGTTGCCCACGGACTCCATGCCCTCTGACAGCCAGCCGGAGTTGCGGGACAACAGCCTAAGACGGGTAGCCTGCCAGCCCTGGCCAGCTCCCTGCTCCAATTGAGGTAGGAGTGGGGCCGGGAGCAGGTGCTCTTCTTCAGAGATGCCTCCCTTTGGAGGAGGCACTACTTGGGTGGTCAACAAAGACCCAGATTCCTCGGCTGGAAGCGGCGGTGTGCCTTCCTCCTCCTCCACGAAGATGGGGGTTGCAGGAGGTCAGCGGTCCTGGGAGCACTGCTGAGTGGGGGTGAAGAAGCCAGCTGGGTGGAGGGGCAGGGTGACTGGGTGACCTGTGGTGGCGACTCCACGTCCATGTCCAGTCCCCGAGGGTCGTATCCCCCAGTCTCTTCACAAGTCATCTACCTCCCAAGCCTCTCCACCTTCCTATGCGTGTCACCACTTACACTTCATTCACTCAGTAAGTGGGATGCTGAGGATACAGTGGTAAATGAGAGAGACAAAACCCCTGCTCTCAAGGAGCTTATGTTCTAATGGGGGAGGTACTTAGTAAGCAAATACTGATCATATAGTATATTATACACATGGTGAGACATGCTGTGAAAAGAATAAAGCAGGTAGAGGAGATAAGAAATGTGAGCAGAGCATGCTCTTGGAATTAAGGTGGTCTGGGAAGACCTTGCTAATAAGGTGACTTTTGAGCAAAGACCTGAAGGAAGTGAAGGTGCAAGTCCTGCGACATTCCAGGCCAAGAAGAAGCATCCCAGGCAAAGAAAAGGCCCAGAATAGAGTGTGCTTGGCGTGTCTAGAACACAGTCAGCAAGGCTGGAGAGGTGGAGTCACAGGGGACAGGCGGAAGTTGCGGAGAAGGCAGGGACAGAGTATAGCACCTTGAGGGCCGCCACTCAGTGGCCAGGACGGGAAGCCACTGGAGGTGGTGAGCAGCGGGGTGATGTGTCTGGCTTGGGTTTTAAAAGGGTTTCTGCTGTGTGAAGGACAGGTGAAGGTGGAAGCAGGGGAACAGGTGAGCTGTCAATTGCAGTAATCCAGCTGAGAGATGACAGGGGCTTGGACTGGAGTGGAGAGGTGGTGAGGAGTGTTAAAATTTGAAATGTGTTTTGAAGGTAGAACTGACAGATTTGCTGACAGATTGGATATGGGGCATGAAAGGAAGGAATCAGGATGGTTCCAAGACTCTTTGGCCTGAGCAACTGGAAGGATGGGTTTGTTGTTCACAGAGATGGGAAGGGCTGTGTTGGGGTAGATGACACATCTAAGTCAGGTTTTCCAATTGACAGTTGGATCCATGAGTCTGGAATTAATGGGAACATTTGAGGGTAAAGATGTGTTTAGAAGTCATCAGCAAATAAACTTGCATTGTCCAATATGGTAGCCACTAACCACAAAAGGCTTTTTATATTTAACATGAGTTAACAGTAAGTAGCATTTAAAATTTAGCCCCTTCTGTCACACTAACCACATTTCAAGTGCACAACAGCCAAATGTGAGCAGAGGCTACCATACTGGACTGCACAGATAGAGAACATTTCCACCATCACAGCAAGCTCATTAGACAGTGCTTATAATGTCTGGATGAGATGCCAGGAGAGTGGATGGAGGAAAGTGAGCTTTTACCAGTTGGGAAGATAGAGAGGAGTGGCCTCTATGCTCAGTTGCTAAGTTGTATCCGACTCTTTGTGACCCCATGGACTGTATAGCCCACCAGGCTCAGACTTTGTCCATGGGATTTCCTAGGCAAGAATACTGGAGTGCCCTGTATAGGAGTAGGAAAATCCAGGAAAGGGTGGATTTCTAGATGCCAGTAAAGAAGGTATATTGGAGAAGAGGTCAGATGCTTATATTAGGACAGGGAGACTGAAAATCAAGAATTGTTGGTGGTCCAGTGGTTGAGAATCTGCCTGCCAGTGCAGGGAGGGGTCCCATCCCTGGTCCCAGAGGATCACACGTGCCGTGGAGCAACTAGAACGCGCACGCCGCAGCTGCTGAAGCCCATGCACTCTGGAGCTCATGCTCCACAAGAGAAGTCACTGTAATGAGAAGCCCGCGCCATCTAGAGAGTAGCCCTTGCTCACCACAGCTGGAGAAAGCCCACACGCAGCAACGAAGACCCAGCGCAGCCAAAATAAATAAATAATAATAACCTTAAAAAAAAATGACCAGCAGATTTATCAACAAGTAGGTCGTCAATGACTTCAGGGAAGGCAGTTTTGCAGAGGTGGAGACCAAAGCTTGAGTGAGGTGATAGATTCCAGGGAGAATGAGGAGAGAGGAATTGGAAATAGCACCTGTACACACCTTTTCAGATGAAGGTGCTGTGGAGGAGCGGAGAAGTAGCCAGGGGCTTATGATGTTAAGGGAAGTAAAGCTTCCACACAGGGGAATTGAGAAAGCCATGCCTTGAGTAAGGAAGAGCCGAGGGCATCTGATTCCCACAGGGTAGGATGGTCCGTGGCTAGGATATGGACAGGATGGATGTCTTGTCTGGAGGATGGAGGGAGGGCAGAGTCGGTGGCAAGGCTGCAGATAAGACAGTGGCTAGGGCATGGGGAGCGTGGGGAGGTTCTCTTGTAAATGTCTCAGTTCCCCCAGGGCAGTTAGGAGGAGTTCATTGACTGAATGTGAACCTGGCATTGGAGGGGTGAGGAGAGAGAGAAGGGCATCCAGTAGTCATCCAGGAAAGCAGGAGAGTGGTGGGGTTAGGGGATGGATGTGGGATTGCCAGGCTGCACCAAAAGCTTGCTTAAAGTTTGTGGTCCTGCCAGAGCCAGCTTCCAGAATTTGCCCTGTCTTGCCTCTGTGTGTTCACATATGCCACTTTTTCTCTTCAGAGGGTCTTCTCATTTCTCTGGTCCCTCCTCTGCCCAGCAGACCCACGGTTCTGCAAGGCACAGCTTGAGTATCAGCTCCTCTGATACCTCCTTCCCTCCCTTTCTTCTCACCGGAGCCCATCCTTCCCCGCAGAACTCTGATCGTGTCACATGATCAGTATTTGCTTCCATGGCTAGTGCTCTAAGGCAGGGGTCAGCAGGCACTTTTTGCAGAAGGGCAGATAGTGAATATATTAGGTTTTGTAGACTATTCAGTCTCTGCCACACTATTCAGTCTGTACAGATTGTAGCACAAAAGCAGTCAGACAATACATAAAAGATGGGGTGTGACTGTGTTCCAGTAAAGTGCTGTTTGCTGAAACAGGCGGTGGGCTGGATCTGGCCTCTGGGCCATAGTTTGCCAACCCCTACTCAAGGGAATGGCAGAGATGATGCCTCAGTTCTCAGTGGCCCCTGTACCTGGGTGCCAGCTAGGGGCTCAGGGAATGTTTGAATGGACGACAGATGAATGGATGTGCAGGAATAAACATTTAGGCCTGCCCTACTTAGACTGCAGAACAGTGTTCCCCCAGACATGCAAATTTTAGTCTGCTTGTCAATGGTCTGTCATTACACCGTCACCCCGTGCCTAGGGAAGGATTATACATGGGAGCATGAGCCCTCGATACCCAGGAAAGATCAGAGATGGCCTTGCCACCCACTGCATCCATGCTAAACTGCCACCCTGGCTAGCCAACCTTGCTCCTACTTGTTCCCAGGTGTGCAGACTCCCAGTTCAGAGGGACCAGCCTCTTCACAAACAGGCCCTCCATTTTCACCGTCCCTCTGCATAGTTCCGGTG
Source organism: Dama dama (assembly GCF_033118175.1). Taxonomy (NCBI): domain Eukaryota; kingdom Metazoa; phylum Chordata; class Mammalia; order Artiodactyla; family Cervidae; genus Dama; species Dama dama. Next base: position 39,673,217 of record NC_083693.1, read on the forward strand.
CTCCCCTTCAGCCCAGCATCCCTCAGCCCCTGCAGAGAACGAATAGTCATCAGGTCTCTGTCATATGCAAGACAAAGTGGGAGAATCATAGGCCCTTCCCTGAAGAAGCTTACTCAGTCCAAGCATCCCTTTGGGAGTGCCCTCTGCCTACCCTCATTATACTCATACCTGAGCTCCTCCTTAAAGCTTGCCAGAGCCACCCCAACCCACCTGATTCCCCCTTCTTCTCTATTTTTTTGTCCCGAGGTTTTGCACCACGCTGGGCTCCTCTTGGGGGTGGATTCACATGTAAATATCCTCTCCCCATCATACTGTCAACCAACAAAGACCAAGGACAGCAGAGTTTGCTTTTGTTTCTTTGAGCTCACACTGTCCAAGAGAAGTATAAACCACACACACACAGTTTAAAATTTTTCTACTAACACATTAAAAAGTTAGAAACTGGTGTGTATGCATGTGTGCTCAGTCATGCCCAACTCTTTGCGGCCCCCTGGACTGTAGCCCACAAGCCTCCCCTGTCCATGGAATTTTCCAGGCAAGAGTACTGGAGTGGGTTGCCATTTCCTACTCCAGAGGATCTTCCCGATCCAGGGATTGAACCTGCTTCTCCTGTGTCTCCTGCATTGGCAGGCAGATGCTTTGCCACTGAGCCCCCTGGAAAGCCCTAAAAGAAATAGGTGAGATTAATTTTAATGTATTTTTAATAACAAATATATCTAGAATATTATTCTAACATACAATCAATATAAAAATGATTTTATTCATATTATTCATACGTCTTCAGTGTGTGTTTTGCTTGTACAAAACAGCTGTTTGGGCAGCAACACTGCAAGTGCTCCGTAGCCACATGTGGCCAGTGGCTCCCTCACTGGAGTGTGTAGTTCGTGCAGGGAGGGTGGTAGGTGCCTGGGAAGTGGCTGCATTGAGTCTTCCTTGTGGAGTGCTTTCCTCCCAGCCTCTGACACCATTGGATATTGTACTGGGGACTCCGAAGAGCTCCAGTACTATAATCCTGCATGTCCCAGCACAGAAAAGACTTCAGCAAGAGGCAAAGTGATAGATAAGAAGTGATTTATTAGAATAGGACGCTTGTGAGCCTTACAAGCAGGCAGGCAAGAGGATGCTGCACCCTGAGAACTTACAGGGCTCCAGTTTTATAATCAAAAGAAAAGTGGGGTGGGGGAAGAAGAGCTTCTTTGTCTTTCTTGAGTAGACTCTGTGCTTCCATCATCAGCTCCTCCTCCAGGTTGTGCAGGAGAGTTTTCTTGACCCCATATGGTCAAGCAAGGTCCACAAATTCTTGTTTTTTATGTGTGTAGAGATCATGTCCTAGGGATCATTAACTTAACTGAGCTCACTGGGCAGGATGTGGGTCTCATGACACCTGACCAGGGATTATACCCATGTCCCCTGCCTTGCAAGGCAGACTCTTCACCACTGGACCACCAGAGAAGTCCTTAAACTACCTTCATTGAGAAATGTTTGACATATAAATATTGTAAAGAAAACTGAGATTTAAGAGCTTGCTTTTACTCAAATGCTAAGTTACAAAGCTCAAATTTGAACCCAGGTCCAGGTCCAAAGCCTGTCCATAAAATAGAATATTTAAGTTGGAAGGTTCATTAGAAAATTATCCAAACCATTACCTCCATGAATATCACTTGTGTTCTCAGCACCTAGCCCCAGTGTCTAGCTCATCCTAGGAGTTCAGTTATTTCAGTGAGCAAATTTGGTCTCACTTTATAGATGAGAAATTGAGAAATGAGAGGAGACTTGTCCAACTCAGTGGAAAGAGGGACATCAGAGGCTAGAACCCACATTGCTGATTATCACTGCACTGCTCTTATTCCATGTCATTTTGTCACGCAGGTGATCAGCCCCCCCAACCATGGGAGTTTGACATCTGAAGTGCTCTTTGTATTTGCAGGGACAGATTTTCAGCAAGCATTTTCTTCCCCAGGTCCACAGCCTCAGAACTCACCAGGAATCCTCCTTGCAATTCCCATCTCCTCTTAATTCCACCCTCTAGCAGCTGAGCCTGCTCAGGGACCCGGACTCCAGGTCTCCACGTGAAGCCGCATATACCAGCAAAGCTCACTGCATGTGGGCACCACCCCCAGCTTTCATCTCGGGTCACACTCGTCGTGACAACTCAAGAGGTTTCCTTGGCTGGAGGGCAGCACGACTCTCCAAGAGGGTCACGCCAGCAGCTGCCTGCTGTGCCTGGATGCCAGCCCTGGAGCCTGATTGGGAAGGCGCCCTCGGGCTTACTGCAGGCCCAGCCAGTCAGCATCCTCCCAGAGAACTCCTAGCAGCCTCCCTCCTGATCGGGTCATAGTAAAGGTCATAGATTGTATTAGAAGCTTAGAACTGAAAGGGAATTTAAATATCATGCTCCCTAGTGCTTTTCTAACTGTAATGTCCTACAAGTCTCCTGGGAATCTTGTTAAAATGCAGATTTCTGATTTCATCAATTGCAACAGATATACCACTGGAAGCTATGCGGGGTGGTGGGGGAAGGGGTGGTAGTCATGTAGAAATGCTCTATATTTTAAATTTTTCTTTAAATTTTAAAACTGCTCTAAAAAAATAAAGTCTATTAATTTTTTTAACATCCTACTGAGTTCCAAGAGATCATTTGCTGGGTAATTGCTCAGTCATGTTTCTCCTTAGGCACAAAGATGACCTTGCACATTCACTGCTGATGGCCCCTCCAAGGCTGCCTCCAGCACTGACTTGCTGCAAACTGTCCTCAAGTTTGATGGGTTAACTGAGGAATACTTTTTGAATGCAGAAAGCGTACTCATGGGGCCATCTAAGGGCCCTGCCTCACTCTTCTGCCTTTAGAAAAGCTGCTGAACTAAATCTGGCATATAGAAATGTTCCTGAGAGATTTTTCTTCTTTTTTTTTAAGGATTAAATATAATTTTTATTTTATATTGGGGTATAGCCCTACAATTGTTGTGTTAGTTTCAGGTGAATACTTGAATTATACTTCAGTTATACATATACCTTTATATGTTCTTTTTCAGATTCTTTTTTTCCCATATAGGTTATTACAGAATAATAACTCTAACCTGTAGTAGAGTTCCCAGTAACTCCTTGTTGATTATTTATTTTATATATAATAGTGTGTATATATTAATCTCAACTTCTAATTTATCCTTCTTCCCCCACCTTTCCCCTTTAGTAACTGTAAATTTGTTTTTGAAATCTGTGAGTCTGTTTCTGTTTTGTGAATAAGTTCATCTGTATCATCTTTTTAGATTCCACATATAAGTGATACTGTTTGATATTTGTCTTTCTCTGTCTGACTTACCTCACTTAGTATGATGATCTCTAGGTCCATCCGTGTTGCTATAGATGGCATTAGTTCATTCTTTTCTTGACTGAGTCATATTCATGTACATGTACATACATGTACATACTGTATACATGTACCAAATCTTCTTTATCCATTTCTCTGTCAATGGACATTTAGGTTTTTACATGTCTTGGCCATTGCAAATAGAGCTGCAGAGAACATTGGGATGCATATATCTTCTCAGATTATGGTTTCCTCCAGATGCCCAGGAGTGGGATTGCTGGATTATATGGTAGTTATATTGTTAGTTTTCTGAGGAACCTCCATACTATTCTCCATAGTGGCAGCACCAGTTTACATTCCCAGAAACAGTGTGGGAGGGTTCCCTTTTCTCTACACCCTCCCCAGCATTTATTGTTTATAGACATTTCTATGATGGCCATTCTGACCAGTGTGAGGTAATGCCTCATTGTGGTTTTGATTTCCATTTCTCTCATAATTAGTGATGTTGAATACTTTTTCAAGTGCTTTGAGGTTTTTTTTTCCTTTAGGTTTGCTAATATGAACCCTGGCCTTAAGGAGCTTATAGTCTAGAATAGATGGTATAGGAGCCTAAACCTCTATAAGACAAAGTAGAAAAGTGGTACATACCCTGAGTGATGTACAGTTAAAGTGTACAGAAGAGAGAAAAGAGTTGGCTCCCTGACACTGCGTTCAGGTGGAAGCAGTGACCCTGGGTTATAGAAGGTTGGATGAGAGAGAGATTATGCTGGGACTTGTGGAATAGGGGAATCCGTGTTCCTGCCGAGAGAGTTCCATAAGCAGAGGCAGAGGGTGGATAATTGTGTGCCTCTGTCCGTGCACTTGGAACAGTGGTGTCTGGACAAGGTGGCTGGAACACAGCACATAAGGAGGGTGAGGAATGGCTTAAAACGTTGAGGTCAGGTGGTGGAGGGTTCTGAATCACAAGTCAAGGAATTGAGACCATGTTCAGTAAGCAGTAAACCATGAAATTAAAATATGCCTGCTCCTTGGAAGAAAAGCTATGACAAACATAGACAGCATATTAAAAAGCAGAGACATCACTTTGCCAACAAAGGTCTGTTTAGTCAAAGCTGTGGTTTTTCCAGTCGTCATATACGGATGTGAGAGTTGGACCATAAAGAAGGCTGAGTGCCAAAGAATTCATCCTTTCAGATTGCACTGGAGAAGACTCTTGAGAGTCCCTTGGACTGCAAGGAGATCAAAGCAGTCAATCCTAAAGGAAATAAACCCTGAATATTCACTGGAAGAACTGATGCTGAAGCTGAAGTTCCAATACTTTGGCCATCTGATGCGAAGAGCCCATTCATTGGAAAAGACCCTGATGCTGGGAAAGACTGAAGGTAAAAGGAGAAAACAGCAGCAAAGGATGAGATGGTAACACCACCAACTCAATGGACATGAATTTGGGCAAACTTCGGTAAATAGTGAAGGAGAGGGAAGCCTGGCATGGTGCAGTCCATGGGGTCGCAAAGAGTCGGACATGACTGAGCAGCTGAACAGTACCAAGTCGGTAAGCAGTGGGGATTGAGCAAACCCCAGCTTCAGCAGAGGAGTTTTGTGGTGGCTGCATGTAAGATGTGTCAGAGAAGAGAAGATCCTTACCTGGAGGTAAGGATCCTCGTCAGGAGACTGCTTTGAGGAAGATTCGAGAACCCAGGCAGTTGGAAGCTGTCTAGTCTGCCTTGGGATTCCCACAGCCCTTTTCCTGTATCTCTCATACACACTTAGCAATTTTTAACCTTATGTACGTTTTTTAGTTTAAAAGTAGATTTAGTTCATTATTAATGAAAATGAGACAATATAGAAACATATAAAGTAAACAGTTCCTTGTAGTCCCACCACCCAGAGATAACTTCTTTTAACATTGTGGGTCTGTCCTTTCAGATTGCTTTAAATATACATCACACTATATGGGCTTTTTTTTTCCCCCAGATATGAACATAGTTTAAAGCCTACTTTTTCTAATTACCTTGTAGTGAACATCTTTCCTTGTCAAGCAGTATTTCTAGATTTTTGTTGTTGCTTTGGTTGACTTTTGGTTTTCCTTTCCTAGTTTTTAAAATTGTGGTAACATGTACATAACATGAAATGTACTGTCACTGATAGTATATTTGCATCATTGTGCAACCTTTAATATTATTTAGTTGCAGAACATTTTCATAACCTGAAAAGGAAACCCTGCAACAACTAAGCAGTCATTCCCCATTCCTCTCTCTCCCCAGCCCCCAGCAACCATTAATTTGCTTCCTATCTCTAGAGGTTTATCTATTTGAGAAATTTCATGTAAATGGAATCATACAGTATGTGGCCTTTTGTGTCTGGCTTCTTTTACCCAACACAGTGTTTTCAAAGTTCATCATATCTAGATTATCCTTGTCTTTTTTTTTTTTAACAAAACATGCTCAGGAACAAAAAGCAGTGAAATGAAACCTCTCCTCAAGAATACCACTTCTCCCTCCTACCTCCCTACCTGTTAATAACTTTGGATGCAGCCATCTGCATCTTTTAGATGAATGGAGGTTGATAGGAACAATCAAGCGATGACTTTTTTCAACATATTCTGCTGTCTGTCTCCTCCCATCACCTGACATGAACGTGGCAAGATGTTTCAGCTTTTTTAGTCACTTTCAGGATTTAAAAAACTGTTAATTAATGTCTGACTCTTTGCGGCCCCATGGACTGTAACCCACCAGGCTCCTCTGTCCATGGAAGTCTCCAGCAAGAATACTGGAGTGGGTAGCCATTCCCTTCTCCAGGGAATCTTCCCAACCCAGGGATCAAACCCAGGTCTTCTACATTGCAGTGGATTCTTTACTGTCTAAGCCATCAGGGAAGCCCTTCAGGATTTAGGACAGACTCATTTTCAGGTGTTAAAATATCCCATGTAAATGAAAATTCTGTCCAGGCTACACAACCTGACCTACAGGCCAGCCCTTCTGCTCCTTCCCACACCCAGTTCCCTGTATTCACCTGTATTCATCGTCGACATGATCTGAGGATACTTTTGTAAGTTCCTTAGAAACCCGCCTTCTGTGTCCTGCCCACTCCAGCCCCTCTGGGTGCAGTAGGGGAGCTGCATGCACTATTCCACTGGATTCTTGCCTGACTTCAGAGGGCTACCTTCAGTTCCTGCTTTGGACACTGTGTCCCTGGCACCCCTCTGGTCCTCTTGGGTAGAGTCCTGTCAAGATGTACATGGGAGACCATAAACTATAGACTATAGTCCATAACTATTGGCATATTTGTGATCATCTCACATCCTTTCAGTGGCCTTTCTAGATTTGGGGAAATTCCCATGTTGAGTCCACCCCCCATGCAAGGTGGCAGCCTCCCTTGCAGCCAGGATGCAGCTGTGTGATCTGTCTCTGCCGGTTTTTAATCAGGTGGAGCTGGGACCTCGGGAGCTGGGGAGGAGAGGATGTTGGGGTGGTGCAATGGCATCAGCGATGCTTTTGCTGGAGCAGCACTAGGGCCCAGTCCATGTTCCTGACCATAAATGTTTGATACCTGACTCTCTCACCCACCTGGAATTCAGCATCCTTTAAAAATGCACACTCTGCTTAAACTATTGAGTTTAATTTTCACTAAGATCCTTGACTGATGCCACACCCCTGCTTAGCTTTGTGGTTAAGGGCAGGTGGCTCCCGCCAATGTTCTCTGTCCTCTTCTGGCCATCTCCCATGGCCCACTCAGCCTGGGAGTCTGGCATGGGTTTCTCTAGCCTTCTTTCTCACAGGCTGTCAGGAGTAGTAGCTACTAGACCAGCTTAACCATCTGTTAGTATATTCCAAATAGATAGTCTGATATCTCTCTTTAGAAAATGTGAGCATTTACTATCTTTATCTTCGACTTTAGGGCATCTGCCAAATTCTGGGACAACAGGAAAAGTCCCAGTCCACACCTTGTCACATACATATTTCCTCTATATATTGTGTAAGTGGGATCATCATCTATTTATCATTTAGTAACCATTTTTATTGTTACATTGCAGGCAACTTTCCATGTTAATGAAAATAGTATACCTTCATCCATTAATACAAAATCAGCCGTATTGGTGAAAGAACTATTTACAAACAATAAAAAGCAGCCATTTTAAAAGCACACTTGGAACCATCACAATAAAGATTTAGAATATTGCCAGAAGTTCCCTCATATTCCTTTGCAGTCAGTCCTTCCCAGTCTTCCATTTAACTTCATCCTTTTCAATAGCTGTAGGACAATCCCGTAATACAGAAGTTCCTTATTTACCTAGTCTCCTATTGATAGACATTTGCATTGCTTTCAATTTATTATTTTATTGATTTCTTATCAGCACATTTGTGGAGCACCTACTATGTGCTAGGTGTGGTGATATTATATAAATTCAAGAAACTTCTATATGTGTGTATGTATCTATTATTCCCCTAAAACATATCTTCTAACAGTTGAATTGTGCGGCCAAAGAGTACACATTAGAATAATTTTGATAAATATTGTCAAATTACCCTTCAGCAAATTTCCAACAGTTTTCACTTCTATCAACAATGGCTCAGACAGTAAAGAATCTGCCTGCAATGTGGGAGACCTAGGTTCAATCTTAAGGTTGGGAAGATGCCCTGGAGAAGGAAATAGCAACCCACTCCAATATTCTTGCCTGGAAAATTCCATGGACAGAGGGGACAGAGGAGCCTGGCGGGCTACAGTCCGTGGGTCACAAAGAGTTGGACACAGCTGAGCAACTAACACACACATGTATATCTCAATGATGTGCATGAATGGCCATTTTCTCACACACTCATCAGTACCAGGTATTATAAGTCATTCCCAGTCCATTAGGAGAAAAAATGGTTTGAATTTATGTGCCTTTGCTTACTGATAATGTGGACCCACTTTGCATCTGTGACGTTTATTTGGTTTCTGGAAATGACTGCCCCAGGAGCCAAACTCCCTTGACTTTGCCACTGAGTGAGGTCATGACTGGATTCTCTCCACTGAACTGGAAGGACATCCTGTCCTATTGGAAGTGGGACAAAGGTCACCTTTCAATTCCTGATGGCTCCCTGCTTGCCCTTGAACAGCCACTTCGGGTAAAGCCCCTCCAGATTGGGGTTGGTCCTTGTCCCTCCTGTGATTGGACCTGCCCCAGCAGGTACCCCTGAGGAGGTCTGTGTCATTTACACGTCTAAGCTGGCAGAGAGTGTGGGTGGAAATAGCAGGCTTAACTTAGCTATAGTTCCTGGTCAGCTAGATAAAAATCATTATCAAAGGATAAGAATTTTAGCAAAGTCACTCTCTTTTTAACAAGTAAGTATATACAAAGAACTGACTCATTAGAAAAGAACATGATGCTGGGAAAGATTGAAGGCAGGAGGAGAAGGGGACGACAGAGGATGAGATGGTTGAATGGCATCACTGACTCGATGGACATGAGTTTGAGCAAGCTCTGGGAGTTGGTGATGGACAGGGAAGCCTGGCATGCTGCAGTCCATGGGGTCGCAAAGAGTCAGACACGACTGAGCACCTGAACAGACAGACAAAAATATCAATGTGTGGGGCTTCCCTGGTGGCTCAGATGGTAAAGAATCTGTTGGCAGTGCAGAAGACCCAGGTTTGATCCCTGGGTTGGAAAGATTCCCTGGAGAAGGGAATGGCAACCTGCTCCAATATATCAATATATAGGTTAGTGTCTAAAATATGACTGGAAACTATTAGAAGGTGACACCAGAATTTCCTGTAATTCCCCCTACTCTGTGGTGCTCTCCCATCCTCATTCAAGGAGAAGTCAAATCTCCTTGGATAGATCACAGCTCATAACTCCTGGGATTGGGCAGGAACCCAGGAACTGGTTATGTGGCTGGTTTAGTTGGGATGGTTAGGGTTTATGGCACAAGAAAGAAAACGGAATCCTCAGGGCATTAACTGTTCTGAAATAACTCATAGAAATACTGTGACAGGGTAGTTCCTAAGTCAACTAAGTCTTTTCTTGTGGTGCAAGGATATTTATTGCTATTTTTGGTTTCACCCTTGTCCTCTATTTTCACTCCAGTGCTCCATGGGGACAAGGGTATAATTAAGCAAGTATTTGGACTTATCTGGTCCACAGACACCCTCAACTTGCAAATGATTAAGATGTTCTCTTAAAAGGGAACTTTCAAAGCAATCTTGTTTTAGCTATTAAAATTTAAGATATATTGTCTTTAGCCCAGTCATCTCACTTATGGGAATCTATCCCATGCAAATAAAAACACCAGTATATAATGAAATGTATGCAAGATCTTTATTGTAGTATTTTTCACAGGGCCCCAAAACTCTGAAACTGCCTGTCAATAAGGATGTGCGTGTGTGCTAAGTCGCTTCAGTTGTGTCCAGCTCTTTGTGACCCTATGGACTATATAGCCTGCCAGGCTCCTCTGTCCATGAGATTCTCCAGCCAAGAATACTGGAGTGGGAGGGAGGTGGGAGGAGGGGATCGGGATGGGGAATACATGTAACTCCATGGCTGATTCATGTCAATGTATGACAAAACCCACTGAAATGTTGTGAAGTAATTAGCCTCCAACTAATAAAAATAAATGAAAAAAAAAGAAAAGAATACTGGAGTGGGTTGTCATGCCCTCCTCCTAGGGGTCTTCCTGACCCAGGGATCGAATTCACATCTCCTGCATGTATATTAAGGGAAGGTAACAGTGAGGCAGGTGAAGTGGGCAAATGAGGAGGAAGTGGGCAAAAGAGAACACATGTGCTACTAAAGACATGAATTTTATGATAAGCAATTTATATAAAGTTATATGTTATATGTGTGTGTGTATATATATATATATATATATATATGAATTAATAAGTTAGAAAAGTGTAGATCTTTCTCTATTGGCCAGAAAGGATTTCCATTATATATTGCTAAGTGATAAAAGCAAATTACAGAGTTGGTTTTATTTTGTTAAACACAAACCCCCCAAAAATTAGCTTATATCTGTGAGTACATGCTTACATAATTCTGAGCAAGGATTTCCACACCTGGCTGTTAACCTAGGACCTCAGGGGAGACATGGAGGGTTAAAATGGAGGCTGGAGAGAGGTTATCTTTAATATACATATATATGATGATGTATACAAAAATATACATCTTTGCTACATCTGGCCAGTCCTTTAAAGTAGGTTGTAAATTTGATTAGACATGCAAGACTAGATGCCAGGATTGAGTCTAAATTAGGTCATGTGGTTATGGGTAGCACTGCAGGCTCACCTCATCAGCAAGTGATTAAAAGACCAAAAGCCGTTCATTTGGAAGCCAGATGTTGGCCATGAATATTGAGAAGAAAATCAGAATAGCAGGTCAGAGGCTCCTAACTGGGCAACTCAGGACTCAGGCTTCTATTGGAGAACAGTACACAAAAAGAAAAACCTATAAAAGAAAGGTGAAATAATAAAACCTTTGTATCATGGTGAAGCATTTTAGAAACAACATGTTTAGTATAAATTTTGGAAAATTTAAATAAAATTGTGCTTCATTTAAAAAATATATACATATGTGTCTTTGTATTATTTTATGTGTTGCAGTGGACATTTACCTATAATGTATCAGTGATCTGTTACCACAGTAATACCACATAACAACCATTCCCAAAACTTGGTGGGCTTAGAGAAACAAACCTTTCCTAACAGATGGCTGGAGACTGTACCTGCCAGTGTGAGGCGTTGTTAGTTACCTGATATTTATAAGGAAGTTTACAGCTTTCAAAACACCCCTTTTTAATGTTTTGTTCTTCTCACCTCTCTGAATTTTAATTTCTATCTGTGCATCTGTCTTATCACTAGCCCACGAGTTTTCTGAGTGTCTCTGTTATCTTGATAACCCCAGTCTTTGCTATATTCCTAGAGGACACCAGGTGCTAATAAATAGCTAAAGAATGACTTTGAAAAAACAAAATTTTATTTAGGTCATGGGTCTGTGGCTCTGCAGTTTAGGCTGGGCACAGCTGTGTGACTCTTCTAGACTTGACTGAACTCACGTGTCTGGGGGTGGGCAGGTGCAGGTGGCTATTGGCCGTCCTTGGCCGGGGTGACTGGGCATGCTGGCTGTCATGGAAACATGTGAGAGAGAGGGCAAGCCCAGTCACATGAGTGCTTTCTTGTTAGCTGATGTGGTCATCAGGGTTCTACAGAGAAACAGAAGCAATAGGATATTTATGTGTGCATGTGTGTGTTTCTGTGTGTATGTGTGTGTGAATAAAGAGATTTATTATAAGGAACTGGCTCACAGGATGATGGAAGCTGAGAAGTCCAGATCCAGTAAAGCCAACAGGATAATTTTGAGCCTGAGTGTGAAAACAGAAGGCTGATGCCCCAACTAACAGAAAGTGAGGCAGAGAGAGAGAATTCTTTCTTGCTGCTGCTGCTAAGTCACTTCAGTCACGTCTGACTCTGCACGACCCCATAGATGGCAGCCCACCAGGCTCCCTGTCCCTGGGATTCTCCAGGCAAGAACACTGGAGTGGGTTGCCATTTCCTTCTCCAATGCATGAAAGTGAAAAGTGAAAGCGAAGCCACTCAGTCGTGTCCAACTCACAGTGACCCCATGAACTGCAGCCTACCAGGCTCCTCCGTCCATGGGATTTTCCAGGCAAGAGTACTGGAGTGGGGTGCCATTGCCGTCTCCGAATTCTTTCTTACTAGCTTCTTATTCTCTTCAGGCCATCTACAAATTGAATGAGACCCACCCACACTGGCGAGGGCAGCCTCCTTTACTCAGTCTACCAATTCAGATTTTAATCTCATGCAAAAATATCCTTTTAGACACCCCGAGGCACACTGTTTAACCAGAGGGCCCCTTGTGTGCCAAGTTGACACATAAAACTAATCATCACAGTTTCCCATCTACGTTGACAAAGCAAGTCACATGGCCAGCCCCAGCGACAGGTGAGGGGGTAATGAGAAGCTCTGTGACTGTCCTTGTCCATTTGGGCTGCTGTCACAGAATGTCATAGGCTGGGGGCCTTCTTACAGTTCAGAGACCTGGCAAGTCCAGGGTCAAGGTGCTGGCAGACCTGGTGTCTGGTGAAGACTCTCCTCCTGGTTTATAATAGGCGGTGTTCTGGTTGTATTCTCACATGGCTAAGAAGTCTTCACTCTTGTGTTTCTTCTTATTAGGGTACTAATCCCATTTGTGAGGATTCCTTCCCCATGACTTAATTACTTTCCAAAGGCATTACCTCCCAATACCACCAACATATGAGTTGGTGCAGAATCTGCTCCTAGGGAGAGCAACTTACCAACATATGTAAGAACAAAAGGGGATTACTACAGGGAGAGTGAGAATGTGGTCATTTTTGCATCCTACCACAGATGTACAAAAAAGTACTACAAAAGTATTGAAGAAAGAGGATTTTCCCCCATTTATCAAAGAATGGTCATTTGTCTGGTGCAATGTAGAATTCAATGACAAAGTTAATTATGCCCAAGTTCTTAAATCTTTTAGTTACCATCATGTACAACCAAAGATTTCTTCAGAGATTTACAAAGTCTTACTCTTAAGATTTGCTTGACTGGAGTGGGGAGGGGGGATGGTAGGGTCAGCCACTGCAGCCCTAGCTCATTGTTATCCCTTCTCTAAATCACAGATATTTGAGTTCCCCAGGAGCTCTGCAGAATTCTGGAGGGAAAATGACATCAAGTGGCAGGTAAGGAATGCCTGCTATAGGATGTCCATTTCTGCCCAGGCTAACCAGGGGCAAGGAACCACTGGATCCTTTGTTCCAGCAGGGACAGCTTAGGGAAGTGCTCGTTAGAAAAAAAAAAATTGTTGGGAGCAAGGGAAGGATTAGAATAGTGGTCCTCTTGGTTTTCTTCTCGGACACAAGAGTAATTTCAGATCTAGTTTTTTGTGATCTCATTTTGTGTGTCCCCTGCTTTATGACACTGGTAATAGTTGAGTGGCTACATTATTTGGTAAGTGGAGAAGAGCAAATGGTAGAAAGTAAGAGCAGTCCACAGGAGACAGGGCCGCATCTAGAAAAGAGAGCCACTGTGGGCTCCCTGCCTGCTTCTTTAACTGCTAAGAACTGTGCAGTTGACTAGAGATGAGAGAGAGAGAATGCTCACAGACATGATTGATTTTCTTCATTTTCACTCGTTGTTAACAGAGCAAGGTACAATGGGTCAAGGTAACAACAAGGTTGACCTTGCATTGCTGTACACGAACCTTTGTCTTTTAGAGCAAGAAACAGCCTCCTTCTGGGGGTGTGGAACATCGTATCTGTGAAAGGTGCCTGTGCTCACTGGCTTCTCCCTAGGAGCAGATTCTGCAGCGTGCTTGAGGATGTCAAAGCTGGACCCCACACATGTGCTCTCTAAATAAAAGAGCCCTGAGGTTTGGTAAGAGCACATCTTTTATCTCTCCTGTGAACCAGTTACCAACACTTGGCCAGTCTTGTTTGGAGACCCAGGAAATTTCCTTCAGCAGAGCCTCAGAACCATCTCAGAAGTGTCCAAACCTGGTCTGGCAGACAGGTGGTTATACACCAGAGAGCTCCTTCCTGCTTCTTGCTTGCTAAGATAACTGAGGTTTGTTTATGGTAACAATATGCCCAGCTCCTAAAGGATGAGTCACGACTGGTCTAGGGTCTCATATCACCCTAGTCCCTTGGCCAGCTGTGTATTGTCCTTGGTTCTTTTGTAGCCATATGACCTAGCTCTGCCCAAGAGATATTAGATGTTGAATAGAGGCCTTGGAAAGATAATACCAGCTAAATAAAAGACCAAACTTCATGAGGAGAAAGGCTTTGATTGTTCCTTTTTGGTAGGAGCTAGTGTGAGGATGTGCAAGCTGGAGCTGCAGCAGCCATTCTGCAACCACAAGGCAACAAATATGAATAATGCATCACAAGGGGAATGAGGGAATGCCAAGATACAAAGGGCTTGAGTCCTTGGTGATATCTTTGAGCCTCTGCCTCCAGGCCTCTTGCTATGTAAGATAATTAGAAGTCTTTACCGCCTAAGTCACTGTTAGTCAGATATTTTGTTACTTGCAAATAAAATTATTCCTAACTAATATAGCGGGTCATCTTCAGCCTGGCCAGGATAGGATTTGCTGACTATTTCACCATACTAGCTTTGTGTGCAAAATACACAGGGATAAAAATCCCTTCTATAAATTACCTCAAGCAGACTTTCTGATACAGAAGATCAGAGTGTGGTCTGTGGATCAGCAAATCATTATTCTCTGAAGTTTTTTCAAAATATAGATTCTCAAGTTCCCACCCCAGACATACTAAATTAGAAACTTCGTGGGTAAGGCTATCAATTTGTATTTACATAAACCTTCGTGGTAATTCTGGTGCAATGGAAAGTTTAAGAACCACTGATATTGAGGGTCAAGTGCAGTGGTTGCATGTCAGAAACACCTGGGGAATTTGAAGAAGATTCTCAAACTTCACCTGCACAGTTCTGATCCAGCATTTCTACAGTGTAGCCTGTGAATTTATATTTCCCAAAAGACCCCCAGGTGATTCGCAGTAAAAGCAGGTATGGCAACCAATGGAACACAGATGAAAGCAGATCATGTATGCCAGGGGGTTGTCACTAAAGTAAGAGATGAGGAGTAGACTTAGTCGAGTAGACTTAGTCGCCCCTGGGGACAGGTGAGCCAAATTACCGATTTTCTCACCTGGTAGGTGAGGGAACTGACTACTTGTTTTTAGAAGCCTTTTTCAGCTCTAAGATCCCTAGGATGACAACTTGAACTTTGCAGGTCTGGCTGGAACAAGCCAATATGGTTTTGGTAAATTACATAGACAGACTCATGAGCAACAAGTGGAATGGACTGAAATTGCCTCAAGTTTAAAGAGCAGCCTTCCTCCCCACTGCTGCCAGACCAAATAAATCCAAAACAGGTTTCCTCTTCTGCCTTCCCAGGTTATGAGACAGCAGGTTTGCACCGCAGATGTTCATTTATAGAGTGCTAGACTACACCTGCTTCATGCTAGGCTTGTGCTTTGGGCGTTATTTCATTTGGAAAATATTATTTTTAAAAAGCATCATCTTAAGGGATCTTGCCTTCTGAACTGTGTTTCTTGTTAAGGTTCTAAATCGCTGAAGCAGCCTACTCACTGTCCATCCAAATAGGATTTTAACCCTCTATCCTGCCTCATCTTTGCCTGTACTGGAGATGCCAATCATTTCTTCCCCATCCCCACATCTCCTTCCAGGACCCTGCCGTCCCCGTTTCCAAGGAGCCTGCTCCCCTCTCAACCTCTCCTGAGTGAGTGTTTAAATCTGTAACACTGAAAAATAAACCACCACCACAAAACACCTCACTGATCGACTTTGGAAGATTATTTTGAAAACCAATAAATAAAGGAGGGAAAGTTAAGCATGTATCCTTCCTTTTCTATATGAATTGTACCTTAAGCTAATCTAATAGTTGACGAGGGGGAGTTTGTCTTCACAGAAGCTGAGAAATGAAGACAGAAAGATGAAATCGTGTGATCTTTTTGCAAGCCCTAATGAATTAATGGGATCTAGGGAGTGACCATCAATGGCTGTTATGTCACAAAAGAAAAAAAAGACATTCTGTGTCTCTGAATGGAAGTCATGATACTGCTTATGAAAGTGAAAACAAAACAAAACAAAACAAAACTAAAGGTGAATCTTATTAAAGTTTATAGACTAATGTTTATAGGAAATACAGAGGACAGAGGGACATGTTAAATGAAACCAAAGAGATATAATCACCATAATTTAGACTATGGGAAACTTCATGAGACAACCCAGTTTTTCCAACAAATTACATGGGAAAAAATCCAATACTGTAAAGCAATCATCCTTCAACTAAAAATAAATAACTTTTTTTTAATTGCATGGGAAAAAAGTGAGATGGAGCGGGAAACCTACAGATTAATTAAGAATCATGTGAACCAATCATAATGTGTGGACCTTGTTTGACTCCTTATTCAACAAACCTTTAAAAATTATAGGAGAAATAAGGAAATGTGAATAATTCCTGGATATTTCATAATATTAAGAAAATATTGTTGATTTAATAGTTGATGATAGTTTTGTGGTTGCATCTTTTAGAGGAAATCCTTACCCTTATGCTTAGGGTTACATATTGAAACATTCACACATGAATAAAATGACACCCCAAATTTCTTTCAAAATAATCATGAGGAGTGAGAAGGGGCAGTCTACAGAGAGAACTAGACAGTCCCTGTGCTGTTAACTGCTGAAGTTGGGTGAAAGATAACTAGAAATTCACTCTGCAGATCTCTACAGCTCTATATATTTGAAATCTTTCTTTCTAAAATGTCAAATTTTAAAAATTTAAATCATTTTTATTTCTATTTTTTTAAATGTCTTATATGGGTCATATTAGTATAGTATTTTATGTTTATTATGTATAAATATAGATTTGTCAAGTTTTACTTGTTCATTACTGCTAAGGATACACAAAAATTTGGGGGTTTTGTGTATTTTACACTTGCATGCCCAACTGGACTGGAAGGTCCATGGAAGCAAAGACCTTCCTAGTATATACTCCAGAGAGTTAATATCTCAAGATATAGCATGTAAAGGGCTCACCTGCAAATACAACTTGTTAAAACATCATTCCAGAAGGTTGTGTTGCTCACCTGGACTCCTATTTGTGGACACCTCCATCCTGACTTCATTGTCAGTGGAGGATGGACAGCCCACGTGACCAGTCCAACCATTGGGAGGAGTTGGTTTGCTTGAGGCTTTGTAGAAAGACCTGGAAAGATTGAGACTAACTAAATCTGTGCTATGGAATCGAGAACTTGATATATTTACTATACAGTTAATATTATAGATGCTACAGGAGAGTTCTCATTTTTAAGTTCACGTCCTCCTTATAAAGGTAGAAAGTAAGGTGAAACCCCCAGCAAGGTGTGGCTGCAAAACATTTGTCCAGATTCTCCTTGCTATTGTCTCTGGCTCTTTCGCCCATGCTTTGTTTTGCCCCAAAAACATCTGGTGTGAAAACAGTGGTCCCCATATTAAAGCTTTTCTGGCTTTATTAATTTATTCTTTTATTTGGCTGTACTGGGTCTTTGTCTCGGCATGTGAACTCTTCATTGTGGCATGCAGGATCTAGTTCTCTGGCCAGAGATTGAACCTGGGCCCCCTGCATTGAGAGTGCAGAGTCTTAACTACCAGACCACCAGGGAAATCCCAGAGCTCATCTGATTTTATGAAGCTCTCCATCTCTCTTATTTCCAGTTGCTCAAAGTTCAGATTTCCCAAGATTTCCTCAATTTCCTTTACCTTGAGCTGTTACTTTTCTTAGTTACACAGAACTTGAATGCACTTCCCCGCTTTGCAGGTTTACCATCAATCCTCTAATATGTTTCACTCCAGGAGCACCTTTTCCTTTGGCACCATGTAGCAATTCTGTCCCTTTGTTCCTTGAGAGCTGAGCTTCAGGATTGCATGGCTAAGTCACTCAGTCAGGTCCCACTCTTTGGGACCCCATGGAGCGTAGCCTGCCAGACTCCTCTGTCCATGGAATTCTCCAGACAAGAATTCTGGACAATTCAGACAAGGGTTGCCGTGCCCTCCTCCAGGGGATCTTCCTGACCCAGGGATCGAACCGCATCTCTCTCTTACATCTCCTGCATTGGCAAGTGGGTTCTTTATCACTCATGCCACCTGGGAAGAGCTTCAGGATTGGGAGAGGATATTTATCCTGGATTGATGTCTTGTAGGAAAACCAGTTTGCAATTAGAATGTAATTTATGAAAGGACCAGCCCTTTGAGTAACTTCCCTTTTAAGTAGTTAAAAATCACCCAAAACCTGGGTCTGTCTCCTTGTCTGTGTACAATCTGTTACTCTTTCCCAGAAGACTTCAAGGTGGTACTATAGTATCTGTTTGTAGAAAAGTATATTCTATTTACCTAATCCAGATTTTAAGAGGAAATCTTACACTCAGACATCCAAATGCTTTGGAATGTGCTTAGATTCAACAGACTGTGCAATTTAAATTTATAAAACAATAGCTCTGTTGATAAAAGCCAACAGTAGATGCCAGGCACTATTCCAAGGGTTTTACATGCATTAACTCATTTAGTTAGTTCTATTATTATTCCCATATTTTATGGGTGGAAAAAATGAGGACAAGGTTTATTATTAGAGACATAGCACAATGTATGGGAGAACACACAGATAAAGTTTATTTATTTGAGGCAGAAATATACATCAGGAGAGGAGTATGGGTATCTTGAATGAGGGCTGCAGTAAGAGGTGATTTAAATCCATATAGAGCAGGGGTCCCCAACTGTTAGAAGTGGGGCTGCACAGCAGGAGGTGAGTGGCAGGTGAGCAAATGGGAAGCTTCATCTGTGTTTACAGTCACTCCTCATTGCTCACATTACCACCTGAGCTCTGCTTCCTGCCAGCTCAGCTGTGGCATTAGATTCTCACAGGAGTGCAAACCCTAGTGTGAACTGTGCATGTGAGGGAAATAGGTCGTGTGCTCCTTATAGGAATCATCCTGAAACCATTTCCCCCCACCACCCCATGGAAAAACCATCTTCCATGAAACCGGTCCCTGGCGCCAGAAAGGTTGGGGACCGCTGTTACAAAAGACCGTCCTTCTGGGTCTTTGTTTATATTTGGTCAGTTACCTTCTCTTTTCACACCTGACTGGTCCTAGGACCCGCTCCAACATGTGTGCACAATTTTTTGCTAAGATGGATCCCACTGCAGAGGCCTATGGGCTGTTCACACTTATTACGGGGTGGTGTCCCCTCCCTTTTTGTCCCCCAAGGAGCCTCCCTGCACATGTGCAGACAGGGAAGTTTTCCTTGACCTCAGGAGTGGTCATCTTGTCTCTTTACTTCAGCAGAGCTCAGCTTCCACCACTAGCTTTGCTCTTGGAGTGTCTGGGTGAGAACAAAGCTTCCGTTTTACTCCACTTGACAAATACCAGCTGTCCAGCCCAGGGGCCCATCTATCTCATACCTCATGACCACAGGCAGCCTCGGTCTGAGGTGTGTGGCCTCTCTCCTGGAGTGACCCGGTTGGGAAGAAGAGAGGGAGGCCTGGAAGAGTGAAGAAACAGCCTACCTGAGGAGAGGGAAATCTCGGGAGAAAGAAATCTGTGGGAAAGCTCTTGAGGTTATTTTAGACAAACCTAATTTTTGAGATTCCTAAAGCTGAAGTATATAGAGTTACCCTGGTTTTTACTTGGCTATTTAGTAGAAAGAGTTGTGGTTCAACCTGGCTCTCTGCCATCTCCGTGTGATGCAGAAAATCACTTTGTCACTCTGGGCCCATTTCTTCATCTCTAAAAAAGAGAGAAATCCTGTTTATTGGTATCTGCCATAAGTAATGATCAGAATCTGTGCACTGTTACTTTGAAGGGAAGTCTATCTCAGAGAAAGTTCTAAGGGCTTCCATCTTTAGATGAGCTTAGGAGGACTCTGGTTTGGCTCCTGAGTGTAACAAATTCCTACTATTCAATTATTTGTTTGCAGGGTACCACATTCACATGTTTTGTAGAACTCATGCTTGGAAATGCTGACGTCAGACTTCAAGACAGCTGAGCCCCACTAGTCACCAGGAAAACCCATGGCCCTGGTTGCATCTTTCAACATGACCAATCCACAGTAAGTAGCACTGGGATCTGCTTTCTGCAGGTGCTGAGTTGGTATGTCTGGATAGGGGAAATAGCCAATAGCTCCTTCCCTAGCCCCGTAGAGATGGAGGGGCTCCAGGTGGTTTTGTCCTTGAGCCTGACATTAAAATAACTTGTTAAAATCTACTTTTTCTCTGAGTTGCCTTACTCTTGTCATCTCATTTTTTTAGTTCAAAAAGGCAGAGGAATTCTGCAATCCAAAACTGGGGTTGTAGGGACTAGCCTGGTGGTCCAGTGTTTAAGACTGTGGTTCCATTGCAGAGGACACGGGTTCGATCCCTCGTCAGGGAACTAAGATCCCACATGCCACACAGTGCAACCAAAAGACAAAACTGGGATTGTAATCCCATTGCTAGTCCTGTGGAATTACTAATATCCCATCGGCCAAAACAAGTCTCTTGATTGAACACAGCATCAGAGGTGGGAAAAATACTCTTCCTTTTGATGGGAAGCTGCAGAGTCACATGGCAAAGTGAGGGGTGCAGAAAGGAATCACTGATACATGTTGTCTACCATACTGTTCTTCTTACCCAAGATCAGGGACCAGTCCCAACACCCAGACCTTTACTCCTCCTAAAGGAGGCCTTGTCTCCTTCTGCTGAAAGATGACCACATGAGGCGAGATGGTGCCGGGCCATGGTGCTATGACCATTAGCAGGAGGGGAAAAGAGAGCAAGAAAGTCAGAAAGACAGAAGTAGCTTATCCCATGCTTCTCAGGACCACATCCTGTTAGTCTCAGAAACTCACCCCAGCCCTCCATGAACATCCCATGGATCAGAAAGCCCCGGTTCAGCAATCCATAGTTTCCAAAAGAAAAGAACACATTCAGTCCAGTGTCGTCTAGTTTTGGGGGAACATCTGGAAGAGCCAGGATTCCCGCATGAACAACCACACTTCTGTTCCAATTGTTGAGAAACACAGCAACTTCACATCCCGTGACTGTTCTGTCTGAAGATCTTGAGTCATTTTGTAGATGTCACACCATGATGAGTACCATTATCCGTGCTTCACAGGGAGCAAAGAACTAAGGTTTAAATAAGGCCCACAGAAGAGAACTGGGGCACTGGAAATTACTGGGTGAACTCAGGTGGCTTAGGCCACCAACCTGTGGTGCTCAAGAAAAATCCCTGTTTTCCCTCAATTATCTGGATGATTCAAGCAAAAGAGAAGTAGGCAGATGCAGTTCTAGACTTTCCAGATCGCTGCCACTGTATATTATTGGGTAGCTTTCAGTAACTAATAATCTTGGTAGTTGGAAAAGCTTAGCATTTAGAACCATCCAGCCCAGTGTAGGGACTTCTCAATCCAGAGTCCCCCCACTTCCTCTTTCTCATACCCATGTCAGGTCATAGAGAAGGGATGGCACCTCTCTTTCACCTCGTCATGCCTCTGCTGGGGAAACTGAAGCCCCAGAATGCGGAGGCCCACAGAAGTCAGCACTGGAATCCGCACTTGAGCCCAAGAACAGTTTAACACAGACTGGGCTGTCACCTCAGCCTTACCACTGGCCTCTCAACGATCCTTGGATAGTTAATTCTTACTCCTCCTCACTGTTTGGCCAGAGGCGTAATACCCAGCCCTTCAGATTCTACAGGATGAGCTAGGCTCAAAGATTTGTTGGGGAGACCAAAGACGGCACCCCAGGAGGTGAAAGCAAAATGATCCAGCTTACCATCTCTTCACAGGGTAGCTGTTGGAGTTGGGAGGAAGAGTTTTTGGTTACCCAACACACTGAAGGATGTGTAAAGTCCCCTTTCCTATTGATGTTGTTAGTGACCTCCTGTGGTCACTGAAGGTCACAGCCACAAATTCCTCCACCAATTGCTAAGTACCCTGCTTGGTTGCTTGATAACCTGTTACAGGAGGTAGCCCTGCCCCGAGTTGAGATGCTCTGTAATAATAATGGAGTTGTGGGTTATTTGCAGGGCCCTTGGTGAGTCTGACAGTAACCTAGGATGAGACTCACAACTTCTTGAACATTTGATCTATTGATCCCCATTTCCTACTCTCAACCTTAAAAGAGCTGTAACAGAACCAGTGTGAGTAGGAACAGAATGGCATCCAGGACAGCTGGTCCCTCCTCTCCTCACGGCCTGAAGGCTCACTTGGCCCCTCCAGATCAGCCCCCTAAGCACCAGCAGTACATCCAGTTGTGAGCAAGCACCTCATTTCTCTATTGTGTACAGATGGTAGGACCATTACAAAGAAACCCGGGAGACAATTTACAAGAATATATTAATTACTCCAACATAAAGTCCGGTGACTGAGAAGCCTAAAAATCTAAATCCTGGCTTTGCTGGTTGGCAGAGTTTCCATCTGGGTCTATACCTGCCCCCAAAGCTCATGTTTTCAGATGTGAGCACGCTTCTGCTTTTCCCCAGCTGATGAAGGAGATGGCACGGGTGGTGGGGTGGCCAGTGGGGAGGAACGAAACCTCACCCTCCTTTGCCCTCCTCCGCCCTCCTCTAGCACAGCAGTGATCCCGTGCCTACTCCCTCGTCTCCTTGGGGAACAGAAACGTCATTTTGTTCTTGGGGGATGACTCTGTCCTGTTGCCATCCTCCCCCACTCAGGCCTGCCACAGAAAGAGGACTTTCCGAAGTTGAGATCATCTCCCAACAAGTAGATGAAGAAACCAAGAGCATTGCTCCTGTGCAGCTGGTGAACTTTGCCTATCGCGACTTGCCGCTGGCTGCCGTCGACCTCTCCACAGCGGGCTCGCAGCTCCTGTCAAATCTGGACGAAGATTACCAAAGAGAAGGGTAGGTGTGGGACCGCTGAGTAGCTAAGAAGTCTGTCACATTAACGCCCCAGGTTTCCATGGGTACCTCCAGGGAGGCAGCCCGAGAGGAGAGATGCCAGATAGTCAAGAGACCAGAAGTTCACATCAGGCCACATGGGCCCTCCTCCTCAGACGTGGTTTCCTCAGAAAAAGGCTGTGGGCACAGAAAACATCAGTTGCTGTTGGACAACTCATTAAGTGAACATTTGCTTGGAACTCAGGGAATTATAGTATTTAAAGGCTGTTAAACTCCCTAAGGACCCATACAACTCTCAATCTGGACACCTAAGAATTGGGAAACCCACAGGATAAGTGAGTCACCCAGGAGGTCAGAGCCCATAAGGAATGGATTTAGACTGTACTTTCCTTATATCGGGCTTCCCAGGTGGCTCAGTGGTAAAGAATCAGCCTGCCAAGCAGGAAACCCAGTTTCGATCCCTGGGTCGGAAAGATGCCCCAGAGAAGGAAATGGCAACCCACTGTTGTATTCTCGTTTGGGAAATCCCATGGACAGAGGACCCTGGCGGGCTACAGTTCATAGGATCACAAGAGTTGGACACGACTTAGCCACTAAACAGTATTCTCTCACCAGGGACGGGATCAGGAAAAGAGCATTCTGTGTACGGGAACACGCTAAGGGCAGAAGGGAATTTAGCAGCATCCAGCCAGGAGCTTTGCAGCCCTTAGCCGCTCCTTTTCTGGTGGCCTCTGATACACAGAGTGGCCCCTACCTACTTTTATTTAGCTGGTCAATCAGATTGGACATCTTTGTTCAATCTGGGCAGGGGAGACACAGCAGTGAAACCCTCAGTTTACATGGGGGAAGCGAAAGGTCAGGAACAGGTCCTGGGGTCACAGGGGGTCCGACTTTCCCCAGCCCCACCCTGTGGCTCTTAGATACAAGCTTTTAAACACTGGCCCCGAGCTTGGGAGCCAGTTGTGGGCTATTCTCCTTCCCTGGGTGCCGCTGGTAAGTATTTTTGGAACACGCCGACTGCTTTGAATATAAAAACTAAGGGTTGCCAGGTTATTTTAGAAACACATGAGAAGCCTTAGCTACAGTTAAATTTGCAGAGCTTGGATTCCCCGCGCGGATTTACGAAGGGGCTCCCGGCCTTCCCGAGGTAAATTGCCCAATAACTGTGAAACCATACACCTTGTACAGAAACTTCACCCCAGTGGCTTTCTCTGAAAATATAATCTTCTCCAAGGACTGTGCTTCGAGTCAGCAGGACACTGGAAACGGATAGGCAAAAGGGTTGGAAATAGTTCGCGATGCCTCGCGGACGGCGGCGCCCTCCTCTGAGCACGGGCTGCACGCTCTGACCACAGGGTCTTCTCCTCCAGGTCCTGGCCTCCGCCAGTGACATTGGCGGTCGAGCCTTCCCTGCGCACCCGGTTCCCGTGTCACTGCCCTCTGGCGGTCAAAATTGAAGTACAATCTGGTTCCCTCCGCGGTTCTCAGGGACTCATTGCCCACCTCACTTGCACCAGCGTTAGCTTCTTTTCAAGTTTACAGTCTGAAGGCAAGAAGAGGGAAGGATCCTCGCGGGTCCTGGTTCCGGACCATGTCCACGGTCTGCACCCTGTGGGCGCATGCACTGCAGAGGTCCAGGCTATGGGGCACCACTCCTTCGCTTAAATTGGAGAAGGCAGTGTCCCCGCTTTGTCATTCCATTGACTTCTGAATCAGGCTTCTGCAAGGTTTCTTCTGAGCAGGGAGAAGACAAATAGGATGCCTGCAAGGCAAAGAGGCTCTTGATTTGATTTGAGTCTCCAGGTGCGCCCTGGAACGCTGCTTCTGTTGAGTAAATAGGAAGCAGCCTGGCAGAAGGGATTTGCTTCCCCGCTGGAGTTCTCCGCAGGGGGCTCCGTTGGCAGCCAGAGGGCTTCCTGGAGGAAGGAAGAGCAGGTACAGGACACCAGCCAGAGCCCGAGGAAGCAGAACCAAAGCACACTGTGAAGGGGGGAAAGGCTCTCCTCACAAGCTTCTTCTTGGCTCTTGCTGTACTTCCTGGGGTTTTCCCATAATTTCCAACCTGGCCTTTTCTGAAACGATGCAAAACAACATGATTTCTAGGTCTTTGAAAAGCTTTTCTGTAAGTCTTGTCAAATACACCTCTTCCTACTAAGTGAACTGTTATATATAGGAATGAATATTTTCTGTAAGAAGTGATGGGACCTCAGAGTACCCAGCAAGGGGGTGCCCAGTGACCCAGCCACCTTGCCATTCACTGCTTTTGAGTTCAATGGTATTTCAGTGCTTTTAAGTTCCCCAGAATCTGCGAATGTTAGAGCTGGAGGAAAAAAAATTCTTAGGACGTGTGTATTCTAAATACTCTAACAGGATGCCCGAGTCCAGGGAGTGGAAGGAGCTTGCCCAAGGTCACACAGTGACTTGAGACGAGACAAAGATAGAGCCTTGGCTCCTGATCCAGGCTGGCACTATGGGCTTCCGGTTTGTCATCTATCCCTTTAGAAAATCACATTGTAACTGTGGTGTTAGCCTACATTGCACATGTGATACCACTCTTCGGCTATACTGTCAAAAGTGTGCAGTCACTGAAATGTCGGTAAACCCCTTGGCAAAGATGGAAAAGATTCATCTCTGTCAAGCGCCTTGACTTTCCTAACAGACCTTTGTCCTTCTCAAGTATCTGCCTGATGGAGCTTAAACTGCAGAGCTCTCTGCTGTCCACCCTCTTCGCTTCCATACCCAGACTGCCTGGGGCTCAGGTGAGAAGGTCAGACACCTGGGCAGATTGGCACTGTCTTAGTTTGGTGGGGCTGCCATAACAAAGGACCACAGACCAGACAGCTGAAACACAGATATTTATTTTTTCACAGTCCTGGTACTGGGAAGTCCAAGATGCAGGGTCAGTGGCTGGTGGGGGCTCTCTCTTTGGGTTACAGACAGCTGCTTTTTCGCTGTGCTCTCAAATGGCCATTCCTTGTTCTGTATGAGTGGAGAGACTGAGCTCGTCTCTTCCTCTTCTTATAAGGGCTCTAATCCCATCATGGGGGCCCAACCCTGACCTCATCTAAACCTAATTGCCTCCCAGAAGCCCCACCTCCAAATACAGTCACAACCTGCAGTACTGGGGGGCTGGCCAGTGTTTAGGGCTTCAGCATTTGATTTGGGGGGTGGGGTGGGGGAGAAGGACTCATTCCACCTGTAGCATCATTCCCCAGACTCATGATCTGCAGTCTCAGCTTGCTTCTCAGTTTTGCCTGACAGTCCTCTGTTGTCCTGGTGACCTTTGACTCCTGGTCCCCAGATGGCTATTTCAGATTCCTCCCATTTCCCCCAAGCCGGCTCTTGCCCCCAGAAGATGACCTCATCTCCTCCTTCCCTCAGGAAGTAGAAACAGTCACAGACGAACTGCATCCCACCCCCTCTGTCCCTTGCATCCTCCCTTCTAGGGCCCACCTTACCTCTGAGTGCTGATTCCCCTCCCCTCACACCTTTTCATGAACTTTGCTGCCTCAGTTACATCCTCACTCTGACTCATCACACACTCAGGTCTCTCACATCCTCCCCCAACTCCACATCCCATTTGATGCTACCATCTCTCTCTTCCCGTTTGCAGCCAAACTTCTTAAAAGCTTCATCTCCACTCGCCATGCCCCCTCTGCTTCCTCCCGTTCATTCCTTGGTCTCCTACAGTCCAGCTTCAGCCCTGTCTGCAGGGCAACTCTCCTCAAGATCATCAACAGCCTCCATGTTGCCAAGATCTTTTCGTTGTCCTCTGTCCAGCATTTGAGACTGTCAGCCACTCCCCCATCTTGAAACACCATCTCCTGCTGCCCTATCACACTCTCCAGATTTTCTTCCTACCCCTTTGGCTGTCCATTGTAGGCCTTTTAAAACTTGTTCTTCCTCTGCTTGGTCCTTGAATGTTGGGGTCCTTCATTTTCTGAATTTGGCCATTTTCACTCTACTAATTCTATCCACTAGGTAAGTGCATCCACCCCCATGACTGAAATTAACGTTCTTCAACTTGTAGCTTTCAAAGCCACATCTCAAACACAGTTCTCTTCCTTTCTCTCTCTCTCTCTCTCTCTCTCTCTCTCTCTCTCTCTCTCTCTCAAACTCCTGGCTCACATACAATTATTTCCTGGACATCTTCACAGGATCCCAGATACACATATAATCCTAACAAGTGTCTGTGGAATTATCTGTTCTTCTATCTCTGAGTGGACTGAATATTTGAGAAATGTTCTAGTCTCCACCCAAATCATTGCTTAAAATAGTTTTTTTTTGGTGGAAGCACTTAAATCCAGCCTGAGGAGCCATTACCTGCCCAGTCAGGACTTCTGGCCATCTCAAACCCAACAGGACCCACAACTGAACTGTCTTCTCCCAAAAAGGAATTCTATCTGACCCCAGTCAGTGGATCTCGACCTACCTGGCTGTCCTCCCCAGCCCATTACCAGAGTAAGTCACACACTTTGACTCATTTACAATGGCCCTCAGCCCCCTTCCTGCCTCGAGAGGAGCCAGTGGTTTCCAAGACACCTACGCTCCACGAAGCCAGTCAGTCAGGCACAGTCACCGTTGGAACTGTGTCCTTCTTCCTCCCCTGCTCTGGCTCCATCTTGTCCACGTCCATTGCCGACGAAGCCACTGCCACCAACAGTGTACATTGCGGGAGTGCTAGTGCCCAGTTCGGGGGCTTCAGAAACCAGAAGGCCACAGGATACCCAAGCAGGGTAGGGATGAAAAGCCTTCCCTCCCCCCAGACTCTGTACCAAGCTATCCATGAGCCCAGACCACTCTGGTCCTATTTGCTTCTGGCTTTCACTTCTCTTCAGCCAGGTCTCCAATTCAATCCAAGGGGCCGCACTGGCACATCATGCCAACTACACCACCACCACCATCATCCTTGCCCTCCCTGCGTCTTCCCCCCAGCCATGCACTTCCTCCTTTGATAGTGATAAAACACAAATCTGCGTGCATGTCTGCAGATGTGAGCAGACACTTAGAGGAGAGGGAGGGGAACAGAGGAGCTGCCTGGGCATGTTCTGAGCCCCAGCTGAGCTGCCACAATGCACCCACTCCATAAGTGCCTGGAGCCAGGGCAGCTTTGAGGTTGGTCCAGACCCTCAACAATAGTGACAAGGACCAGATTCCTTCTGTCTGTCAGCAGTGTTGGCTTCATCCTGATGCTGTAAGGTTCCCCTTATTTTGTGAGAGAGCTGCCATGGTTATCTGGCCACATCATCTTCATACATACCTGGCAAGAGAAAGAATGGCTGCCCATCATTCTCTTTCAAGAGCAACAGCGAACTTTCCCAGAATTCTTTAGCTGCTCTCTCCTCATGTCTCATTGGCTAGAATTGGGTCACATGGTAAGGGATATGGGAATCCACAGCCCAATCAGGGCCACCCCTTGAACTGTGTCATTTCCTGAAACACATTGATGTTACCCAATGGGCCAAGAGTAGGATGGATATTGGAGAATTGTCCGTAATACACCACAGCCTCTAAGGAACCCAAGCCTTCATTCATAGCTTTTGATCCAGAATGAGAACTTTCCTTTTTCCTTTATAGTCATTGTTGGATTTGGAAAAGAACTAGAAACATGTCTGCCTTCTCAGACTGTTTCTTCAGTAACTTGCTTGACTTGATTATTTCACTTGGAGGCAGTTTGACTTGTGTCCACGATCCCAGTGTTTCCCTTTGTGTTTCCATGTAACCAGAGACCCGTCTGGGCCTGCTTCCCTTTGGGACATCACCCCATTAAACAGTGGGAATGTGAGATACAGAGCTGCTTCTTGGTGAACCAGCTGTCCCCCTTTAGAAGAGGGACACTGGGTTTGCAGGTGGCTAACTCATGGCACAGACTGGCAGTTCTGCCTTTTCTTAACCAGTTTCACTACACTGACGGCCTGCTTGGTTTTGCAGGGTCTGGGTTAGCTAGACAGGAGGTCACAGAAGACAGAAAATTCAGAGAAGCCCAGAGTCTCCACCCTCAGGAGGCGCACAGCCCATAGGAAAAGTGATGGTGACAACATATGTGGGAAGAAAGCAGTGGAAGCAAGGGCTGTCACCCCTGTTTATAGAGGAGACTCTGTGGCCCTCCAGAGAGATAGTGCTCCCCTTCTTTTGGTGAAAAGCAAGTGCAGGGAGAGTTATGGGAGAGTAGGCAGGGTCGTCTTTGTCAAAATATCAAAACTAAGAAATGAAAAATATTCAGCCTTTTGTAATTATTTACGTTTTAGTGTTCTACAGGGTCTGACCTGGTTGGTCAGGGCCAGACCTCTAGATGGGAGAAGCTTGGAGGAAGGCTGAGTAGACAGAAAGGGACACTGCTTGGAGATGATGCCAATGACACATTTCTGAAATAACTGCAACTTCACAGTCAGAGGAAGAAAACCTAATAGTTTTTGAGAAGTCAGGTTAGGAAAAGAAGACAGGGCCAATATAGCAACATCTTTAAATAACGACTGAAATAATTTTAGACATGCCAGCAAACAAAGGCTGGAGGCAAAGAGGGAGAAGGAGAGGTACCCTCTGATCCTTGACCCCATATTCCCTTCTCTCTCCCCACACTCTGTAGTCCAAGGACCACCCCATCCAGAAAGTCTTCTGTCCCCCAGCCCACCCAGGCCAGGGTCTCACCTCTGTGCACCGTAGCCCCTGACCTACTTCTGTCTCAGCACTCGTGACACTAAACTCTGCCCTACTCTCCAGCCTCCCCATGGTACTGGATTAAGTGCTCCCTTAGGACAGAGATCAGATCCTTTGAGCCTTGGAGCACAGAGGGGTGTTGATTAAATGAAGGAATGACCTGAGTGAGTAAATGGATGGATGAGGCTGTGTTAAGATAAAATTAGAAGAGAAGGGGAGGCCCAGTTTTATTTGGGGAGAGGTGGAGGCTAGTCCCAGACCTATGTGGGGTCCAGAAAGAATCACAGGAAGGGACCAGGATTCTCATGCTTCAGAACTCAAGGCCATGGTCTGTAACTAGCCCACCTCTGAGCATCCCTGCTAATTCCACAGCCCCTCCACAAAATCATTCTAAGAGAAATAAATCAGACTTGCCTCAGAACCTTGCCCACTTGAGCTAGTATACTCTTAGCATCCTTTCAGAAAAAGAAACAGTTTTTTGGGGTTCTGGGTTAAAAGGCAGTTCTGTCTGTGCCATGGCCTTGCAAGTGCAAAGTCTAAAAGTTCTGTATCATGTGGCTTGTAAAGCTTGAGTCATCATTTTTCCCTCAAGGAAGAAAAAACGTTAAAAAGAGTTTCCTTAATCCATTTTCTCAATGCCAGTGAGATTTGTCTATAATAAAACTCCATCCCTTCCTTTGACACACTAGCTGTCCCTAAACCCAACCTGACATTGTGACCCATGACTCTCTATTTTTAGTAGTCTCAGGCTTCCATGAGGGTTCTTGATGCCCCAAACAGGGAATAGAGGTTTAATTCAGATTAAAAAAGTATTTTCTTGTAATAACAGTTAGCCTGTTTCCTGTAGTCCAAGAATTGCAAAGATTTTATATTTATTAGGAAGGTGGTAAGTTCACCTATATTTCTCAGCAAAATAAAACTTTTTCCCCACCTGAGTAGGGCCAGGGTGTACAGCCGCTAGTGACCACTAGGTGGCGGTAGAGTGCCTCTGACCATCTTTGCGGGGTGCCTGAGAGCTGCCTTTGGCGGGGGGGGGGGGGGGGGGGGGGGGGGAGGCGTGGAGGGGGGGAGGCGCGGGGGGGGGGGGAGGCGCGGAGGGCGGGGTGAGGACATAAACCCAAGTCCAGGTCCCCAAGGAAAGTGAGCTGGATTTATGGGGCTTGGGGGGCCCCCAGTCATCTGTGGAGGCACTTGAGATCTGAACTTTGGCCAAAGAGAAGAGGGAGCTGGCTGACCCAGGGTTTGCCAAGCCACAGCTCAGAGCCACAGAGAGCTGGACGGGGAAGTGGGGAGGGAATGCTTGAAAATTGTAGCCCCCTTGTTAACCTCCTGGGTAGGAAGCTGACCTCATCCAGGCAGCCCTGCCCGCAAAGCTTGGCACAAAAAAGACTCTTGGACTTTTGGCCAGTTCCTGCATTAAGGACTCGGGAGGTGAGAGAGTCTTGTGGCCACTTACTTGGTCCAGC
The DNA here is from genome assembly GCF_033118175.1 of Dama dama. Taxonomy (NCBI): domain Eukaryota; kingdom Metazoa; phylum Chordata; class Mammalia; order Artiodactyla; family Cervidae; genus Dama; species Dama dama. The sequence continues at coordinate 39,704,077 of NC_083693.1, forward strand.
AGCACCCCACTCTCTCACCGAGTAGGCTAGGACCCCGTGGCAGCCCTTCAGAGGCGTGTGGACAGTGTCCCAAGTCCCCCAAGTAGCGGGTCGATGGTGTGTGTTGGTCATTGTGTTCCCAGATGGGGGTTGATGGCTTGTCAAGCAGGGTATCAGCTCCTGGGCTGGGCTCTTGCCACCGCACCCTGCTGTCTTTCCCAGAGCTGGCATTTCCCAGGATGCAAGATATCTGAGATTCTGGAGCAAGCACATGTCAGACTCCCGGGACCCCAGCTGCACACCGCCCTCCACCCCAAGGTGGTGGGGTTCACCTTTAACTCTGATTGCAGCGCTGAAGCTGCTCTAGGGGGAGCTTCAGTTTCTTCAGTCCCCCCGAGGACTGAGAGAATCACCTCTCACCTCCGACCTGAGCGTCTCCGTGACTGCAGTGAGTCGTGTGCGCGCATTTCTGGGTGTGTGTGCTGCTGTGGCTTGCCTCTTGCGATTGTGTGCAGGAACACGGGGGCTGCTTGACAGCGCTTTTCCTGCTGTCCCGGGTCTCCCTGTGAGAGCAAGGAAGAGGCACAAGTGTGTCCCTGTGGCTGCAGGACTGATGGTTCTCAGAGGAGGTTTGTCTTTTTTAACAAGTTCTTCACATGTAAGCCCATTTCCCGCTCCTGCTTTCTCCTCTTCCTTTATATGTTCAGCTTTTTGGGGTAGTCTAGGACTAAGAGCTCATGGCGGAGTCAGAATTAACTTATAAGGCTGCAGATTCCATATAGATGAATGCCCTGAGTGCCCTCAGTACAGTGCCTGGCACTTAGCGGGCATGTACCAAGTATGAGCAGGATGGAATGGATGTGGAAACTACCCACATTTAGATGATTAATTGCTATTCTAATGTCCACACACCTAAATCATAGAAGATATGAATGGTATAGTAAGCATTACATTATAGATTTTACATATTATTTTTAATATTTTAGTATAACACTCCTGCAATAAAATAGCAGTTTTCCCATTTGGGAGCTAAGAAACTAAGGCTCAAAGATTATACTCGGATTTCAGGCAGTGGTGGGGCTGCAGTTAGTACCAAAACCTAGACAGATGGAAAAGTCTGGCTTTCCCCACTGTTTGTCAACAGAGGGAAAAAAATTAAAGGAATTGTCTTTTAAAACTACTAGATGAGTTAACATTTGTTAAGTGCTCAGAGTGGCATACATACATAGTAAATGCCTTATAAGTGTTTGTTAAATCAGTACAAATAAAACCCAGGGCAATGCCAGAAGTTGGATTTTAAGTCAGCTTCGTGGCTTTCTCTGACAGTAATTTAATCCTCTGGCGTGAATACAGTAAAGAAAAGTGGGGCCACTGGATGGTCTGCTGATGAAATCACCACCAAGTCTGGGGCACCCAAGCCACCAGGGTCTAGCAACACAGAATTAGAGTATCTCAGGGCTTGCGGGCATGGGGGCGGATCTCAGACTGCCCAGTCCCAGGCTTTAAACTTGGATCCCAGGTGTCCTTAGAAGATCTAGTAGTGAGATTCAAGGGGTCCATGCACCCCTTGGAATGCTGTGAGCACTGCTGTGGTTTTGTGCATTGTTTGGGCTGCAGGGCCAAGGTTTTCATGCCTCAGAGAGCTCTGCAAGCCAGAAGGTTCAGTGCTCTGGTCAAGTAGAGCCTCCCAAGGCTGGAGTTGAGGTAGGGTGGGGAGGCCCAGTGCCCCAGACTTCATTAAGGCCTCAACTTCAACCCCTTTCTTTGGGGACTTGGTGGATGAATATCCCCACGCAGTAGGATATGTAGCCATCTGGTCTGGTCACTCACAGAGAAACAGGCTCTTCTGTGATCTTCCACCTCCTCCGGGGACACCGTGGCTGTCCACAGCCTGTGAGCACCTGTTCAGATAGCGTGGGGGTCTCCACAATCCCCATACCCTAGTCACTGCCCCTCCCCCATTGTGCATCCTCCCAGCTACACCAGCCTGGCAGCCATGCTGTGGATTGCAAGGGTGGGAGAAGCCAGACCCCCCAGGAGCAAACACAGCCCCTGCCGTCCTGGCAGCACACAGCTCTGCTCTGCCTTTCAGAACAGGGCTGTTTTGGTGCCAGGCTTGGGAACACGGCCTGATGGAGCAGTGACCTGGAGCCGCCTCCTTCTGGGCCACTCACGTGGCCTGACCTCATATGAAGGTCCCATCAGAAACTTGCCAGAGTTCATTCTCACATTCTAAAAGTTATTCTTTCAAACTTTTATCAAAACACCTAAGTATATAAAGTGGAAGCAGTAAGGATACTCACCTCCCCTCCCGCTCCAGGGTTTCTCTGAGGTCTCAGGAGTGACTGGTGGACCCTCACAGTAGGACACACGCCTGACTGCCAGGAGATGCCATCTGCTTGTTGGTATTTACAGACTTTGGCAGCCCAAGCTGGCCTCCTGGAGCTGTCCCCTCACTGTCACTGCACCAAGATAGGAAATTGAGAGACGCCTGCCCTCTGGTGGTGTTCCTGGGGATAACACCACCCTGAAAACCCACTCCAGGGCTTTGATGGACAGGACTGGAAGCTCAAGAGATGGAGGAAAGTATCTTCTCTAATTAAAGAGTCAATGCTGATTTCCCTTTTGGCCCATGCAACCCCTTGAGTCATTATTTAATCACTCAGGGACATTATGAAGCTGGAAAGATTCTATTTTTCTGCTAAGACACAGTCTCCTAGGAATGTCTGAATCATTTGAGTCTCAGAGGACATTTTATCAGCAGCTTGGGATTTCCAAACACTGGGGCAGCCAGGAAGTCTGCTGCTTCAGCCCAGCCTCCATCCTGGAGCCTTGGGGCCCACGGTCCTGCTCTTCATGGAGCTGGAAGCCCAGAGCCTGCTCGGACTCTGGCTTCAGCCTTAGGTCTGGGCTAAGAAAGCCCTCGATGCCCCTGAAGACACACACCCAGTCTCAGTGAGAGTCAGCACACTTTCTTGCTCCCCAGGGGGGCTGCCTGCTTCGCCATCTCCTCAGTGCTGGGTCCTGCGCCCCAGCCCCAGGGACTGGCTAGGGCCCTGCTTGCCTTTACTGCCTCATCTCTTCTGCACCCAGACTCCCCTGACCATGTCCTGCCCACCTCCTGAGCTGCCCAGTCACCCAGATCACCCAGGATCTCACTGGAATGCAGACACTCATCCCATGGGTGTGGGGAGGCCCAAGAGTCTGCGTTTCCAGCAAGCCCCAGGTGATGCTGCTGCTGCTGGTTCCCAGAGCCCACTGGGCATCAGGGACCAATGACAGTGGTTCTCAAGTTCAACTGCACTTTGTGAAAGTGTTAGTCGCTCAACTGCATCTCACTCTTTGAAACCCCGTGGACTGTAGCCCACTAGGCTCCTCTGTCCATGGGATTCTCCAGGCAAGACTACTGGAATGGGTTGCCATTGCCTCCTCCAGGGGATCTTCCAAGGAGATCAAAAAAATACTAAGGCCTGAGTCCCACCCTAGAGGCTGTGGTTTGAATGCTGTGGTGTGTGGCCCAGGCACTGGGATGTTTTTAAGCTGTCTTAGTGGTCCTGGAACCAGCCGAGGTTGAGAGCCATCAAGCTGGATGCAGACTGCAGCCTACCTGCACCAGGCAACCTCTACTCAGCAGCTACTGGATCCCTGGATGCTCTCCTTTCTTTGACGGGTGGTCTCCCTCCACCTGCTGCAGCTGAGTCCACCCCCATGTGTATTGCCCTGGGGTTCACATAGAGCATGTGTGAATCACATTTCTTGAACTTGTGCAAAAAGAGGGGTTGCAGGAAGTCACCCCCAGATAGACATGGTTGAGGGACTGGTAGCTGAAGGCAGAGCAGGGGCTGGGGGAACCTGTGGGCTGGAGCAGGAGCGGAAGCACTGGACTGAGGCAGTCTTGGGCTCTGTTTTGCAACTGCCCTGGATTCTCTGGGGCTTCCCAAGGTGGCTCAGATGGTAAATAATCTACCTGCAATGCAGGAGACACAGGTTCAATCCCTGGGTTGGAAAGATCCCCTGGAGAAGGGAATGGCAACCCACTCCAGTATTCTTGCTTGGAGAATTTCTTGGTCAGAGGATCCTGGCAGGCGATACAGTCTATGGGGTCGCAGAGTCGGACATAACTGAGCGACTAACACTTTCACTTGGGGTTCTTTAGGAACTGCATTGGTTGCCCCAAGGGCTGTGGGAATGCCTGCCGCAGCCGCCCCGGGTGGGTTAAGTAAACTGCCCCCAGCCTAAAGGGGGAGCCCCACCTCCCCCACCCCCAGCCCAGCTCCCAGCTTCTGCCCTTCTGGTGTTTACTCTGCCAGAGATTCCTTGGGAGTCCAGTAGAATTTTACCATGAACAGTCCCCGTTTCCTATACATCACCACCCACCCTCAGATATGCACGGCCTCACTCCCTCCAGTTCTTGCTCACAATGGCAGTTTTGGGGTGAGGCCTACCCTGACCGCCTAGTTTGAAATGCCACCCTTCATGCCCCTCTTTTCCTCCACAGAACCCACCACCTTGTCACACACCATCTAATTTCCTAACCTGTCTTATTTTAATGAATGAATTCTGTTTATTTACGTTCCGGCTGCACCGGGTCTTCATTGCTGTACACAGGCTTTCTCTTGTGGTGGCGGGCAGGAGCGAGTCCCTAGTTCTGGTACACGGGCTTGTTGCTGCGGAGGCTTCGCTTGTTGCTGAGCGTAGGCTCTAGAGCACAGACTCAGTAGTCGTGGTACATGGGCTTAGTTGCTCTGCGGTATATGGAATCCTCCCGGGCCAGGGATCAAACCCGTGTCCCGTGCATTGGCAGGCGGATTCTTAACCACTGGACCACTGGGGAAATTCCTAATGTCCTAGTTTGTCATGTTTATTGTCTGACTCTCACCCACTGGAATGGCAGTCTGAGAGCCAATGCCTGTTTGGGTCACAGTGTCCGGCATGCACTTGACTTCCAGACCTTCCCCAGCCTGGTTTCTCAGTCCTGCCACCTAACGGATGCCGTGGTGTCAGGGCCAGGCCCACGATGCCGGCTTCGAACTACACATCCCCACTGAGCACTGACCGCTTCCCAGTAACCAAACCCGGGTCTGCCTAGGGAGTTTTTCCAACCACACAAGAAAATAAAAAGCAACATCTTAACATTTGAAACAGCAACATGAAATGACTTTTTCCTCCCATGGAGACAGCTCAAGCTTGGAGCTTCCTTTTTAGAGGGAAAGACTGCTACTTGAAGAAGTACCGGAGCTACTTCTCAGGGTAAAAGGCTTGGTCTCTGAGGGGTAGACCCCATGCTTCGGGGATGCACAGGCATGGAGGAGAACAGGTGCCCCCCCGCCCCTGTTGGGCGTACAGGTGTACCTTCCTCTGGTGCTCAGCGTGGCAGCAGCTCCAGCAAATGGCCTTGGCAGCCGCCCTTTTTTATTCATCACATGGAAAGCACTTGCCTCAGATTTCAGGTGACAGTGAAATGACATCAGTTTAGGGGCCACAGACGATTGGACCGGGTTTCAGGGAGGATGTGGAATTGGAGCTGGGTCTCCTCTGGGACCAGACGATGAAAGAGCTTGTGGCCTTGGGGAGGAGTGAACAGGAGGGCAGAAGACGGCAGGAAACTTCCAGAGGACATGCTGAGGCAGCTGGAGCTGAGCGAGAACCGGGATGAGAGGTGCAAAAAGATTAAAATAGGGCCCGTGGAAGGGAGTTGGGAATGTCACGTTGTGAGAAAAGAAGACATGACACCCTCAGCATGGACCAGGAGGAGAGGAGGTCAGTCGGTGGTGATGGCCAAAGCTACCTTAGAATTCAAAGGGTCTGACTTCCCTGTTGGTCCAGTGGCTGAGACTCTGAGCTCCTGATGCAGGGGGCCCTAGTTCGATCCCTAGTCAGGGAACTAGCTCCAACATGCTACAGTGAAGAGTTCACACAGCACAACTAAAGATTCTACATGCCGCAGCTAAGACATGGTGCAGCAAAAGAAATAATTTTTTAAAAATCCAAAGGGATCTTTCATACACAGAAAAGCATGCACAGCTGATAGCCCCTATGGGCAGAGCCTCTAGGTTCCTCTGGGCCTTGGCCAGGTGGGGCACGGCTGTCCCTCTGAGCTGACTGCCCTCGTCCTTATTTCCTGGCCTGGTCAGACACGCACAGCCCTCCCAGCGTGTCCCTCTCCTGGTCTTTCCTTCCCTGATGCTGACTTCTCACCTGTTTTCCAGGGTTCCCGTACATCCCTCTGACTTATCGCAGCCAACCTCACCAGATCCACCTCAGGCCCACTCTGCTCTGAATTTAGGGCTGTCAGATTTAGCAAATAAGGTTACAGGGCACCCAGTTAAATTTGAATTTTGGATAAACAATGAGTTGTTGTTTTAGTGTAAGCGTGCAATGATTGTGCATGCCTGCTTGCTTAGTCACTTCAGTTGTGTCTGAGTCTACAACCCCATGGACTGTAGCCCACCAGGCTCCTCTGTCCGTGGGATTCTCCAGGCAAGAATGCTGGAGTGGGTAGCCATGCCCTCCCCCAGGGGGTCTTCCCAACCCAGGGGTTGAACCCGCTTCTGTTACGTCTCCCGCTTTAGGCAGGTGGGTTCTTTACCACTTGCGACACCAGGTGGATTCTTTTACCCACTGAGCCACCTGGGAAGCCAAATACAGTAATTGGGATACATTTATAGTAGAAAATTGTTGCTTGCTTATTCAAGATTTAACTGTTTGCCCTGTATTTTCTCTGGCAACCCTCATGAGGTCTGCATGGTGTTGGTTTGAGGTTTACCCTGCAGCCTATTAGGCGTGGGCCACCAATCACTTCTCGACCTTTCTGCTAAGATCCAGGGTTGTGGGCAGCCCTCGTGAACATTCAGGAAGGTGGAGCAAGGTGGTTCTGTGGGGGACTTTGAAACCCGCCTTCTGTCTGGCCTCCACTCACTCTTGTCCCCATGTCATCTGCTTGTCCTCAGTGAGAACCCTCCCTTCTACCTGGCAGCTCTCCCCACCCCTCACCCCACCCACACTCTGGGCCATGGGCTTGAGGGTCACATCAGTCACCCTCTGCCTGTCCAAGGTGCCTTCCATCCTTCCCCATCACCTGATGGAATTCCCCTACCCCTCTTCCTGGGACCAGTTTCTGAGGCTGGGGATTGAACCCCCAGTTTTTTCCCCCAGAGCCAAGGACACCCATAGGTTTTGGAAAACATCCAAGAAAGATTTGAATAAGCCAGGTTTCCTTGAAGAGCCACGAGCTTTGTCCCACCTTCCCACAGCTGGGGCCTCCTTCGAGCCTTCCCTGGATTGTGAAGAAGAAATCTCCTTTTTGAAGCATCCACAGTATTCCTTTGGTGAGAAGGAAGCATCTCAAGGCAGAAGTCCCCCTTCCAGGGACACCCTCGGGGTCTTTGAGGGATGGTCCTGGCCACTGTGCAGCAGGCTCCAGCTGGTTGCTCCCTTAGGACAGGAAGGACAGGGGTGACGGCCGAATCTTTGGGCCATCAGATAATTTATCATCATCATTACCACCACCATCATCACCACCATCACCATCGTCATCAGCTGCATGGTTCCTTCCAGGTCAGATACGTTTTCTCATTTAATTTTCAATGACCCTGGAGGTTAAGGAGTTTTACATATGGGGAAGCGGAGGTTTAGAATGCCTTTGGCATGGTCCCAGGAGACTGAAGGTCAATCAGAAGTGAGAAGGCCCCAGCCACTGCTGTCTCGGGTGCTTCAGGGCACCTAATTCTTCCTTGTCAAGGCAGGCAGGTGGGTCCAGCTCATAAATAATCTACCAAAGCAGTGAGTTTTGACCTCGCCATCCCAAGACCTTCTTAGAGGCACCCCCTTTTCACCAGAATCTTGTGTTCCTGAAGGTAGTGGATCAGGTGTCCTAAGAAACCCACCAGCTCTGAGATTCTCTGCCTTCTCTCTACATCCAGGCCTACTCAGGAAAGATTTCATCCTTGGTGGCTGCATGTCTAAGTATGTTCACGATAGTGTAGTCAAGGGTTTCCCAAAAGATGGTCCATGGACCACTAGTCCCTCTAGATGCTACATACAAAAGGCTGCCATGGGATAGTGCATTGGGAGACACTGATTCTGTAATTCCTTTTCGAGTCCATTGGTGTATGATAGCGTATTAATGGCACTAAAATGTCCTGCAAAGAAAAATAATCCACTTGACCTTGATGCAAATTTTCCAAAACTTACCCAACCATGGAAACTTTTTATTGAGTAACAACCATTAACATTTTGTGGAACTAGCTTTCCTTACAGTCTGCTTTGAGAAACAAAGATCTACTTCAAATCTTTTCTTATATAACTGGAAAAAAAAAAAAGAAAATTCTCTTACTAATCCACTGAACACTTGTTAGAGGTGGTTTGAGGGTCTCCCAAATGTAGAACGTGTGCTCCATTCTGACACTGCACAGAAGTATAATAATAAAGTGTTAGTCACTCAGTTGTGTACGACTCTTTGGACCCCATGGACTGTAGCCTGCCAGGCTTCTCTGTCCATGGGGATTCTCCAGGCAAGAATACTGGAGTAGGTTGGCAAGCCCTTCTCCAGGGGATCTTCCTGACCCAGGGATCAAACCCGAGTCTCCTGCATTGCAGGCAGATTCTTTACCACTGAGCAACCAGGGAAGCCCTACAGTAATAAGTATAATAATAAGAAGAATTCATGCAGTACTTATCACATGGCCAGCCTCTCCACTAACCTTTGTGATCTTCCATCTTTACCACAAGGCTATGAGATGTGGTTTTGTTCCCGTTTTAAAGATGAGGAGACTGGAGCACAGGGCGACGCTGTGAGCAGCCCAGGTCAGCCTGTAAACGAAGCTGCATCTCTCAGTGAGATGTTTCCGGTCTTCGTCATTCTGCCCAGCACCCTCTGAAGAAGGCACAGAACCGGGGAGGTGGGATGTGGCAGGGGCGGGGGGCGGGGTTTGAGAGCAGGGCTGTGGTGGGACCTCACCCCTGCTCAGCGCCTGCACCCCCCACTTTTGTCCCCGCAGGTCTACCTGGCTGAAGCCGTGCTGTGGGAAGAGAGCAGCCGTGTGGCAGGTATTTTTGCTCAGTGCGAGTGTCAACAGTTTCCTGGTAGCCTGTGTAATATTGGTGGTGATTCTCCTGACTCTGGAACTTCTAATAGATATAAAGCTTCTCCAGTGTGAGTAGCAAGAGAGATACATATGCAAACACATATGATGTCAATATTCCATGTGCATCCATCAGGGGTCCCCAACTAGCAGTGAGATCTGCCCCCGGCCCGACGGCTGTCCCCACCCCATCACCCCCCGGCCCCATATCTCATGGGGGTGACCATGGGGAAAAAAGCATCTGGCAGCCTCTCTCTCTGTCACCCCAGCATCGGTTTGCCCCCCTCACTCCACCCAATGTGGCCTCTTCACTCCCCCTCCCCAGCATGCCATGATCAGCAACTAATCAGATCCAAAATGTTGGGGACCCCTGTGTGCACTTTTTTTTTTTAATTGTTCCCATTTGGAATTTTTCAGATTGGAATTTTCTGTAGCTTAGAGTTCCCACGTGTGGAGGCGTCTCACTTTGTAGTAACCTGTAATGATAGCAGCCACAGTGATGCTAGGATTCCTTGTATTTTTAACCAGTTGTAAGTTGGCAGGGTTGTGTGTCTATAACGTGATCATTTTGGAAGCACTTCTCCATGCATCTGATCCTAGTAGCACCCCTGGGAGACAGGCAAGACGGCTCTTAGCCCTTTCTATGGATTTGGGAATGAAGCTTGGGAGAAGTTAGACTTTCCCTTGGTGAGAGGTGTTGGAGCTGGGATGTCGAGCCATCAGGCCAGTTTTCTTCCTCACCCTGGTCCTGGTGGTGTTGGTCCTGCTTTCATGGGAGCCTGACGCATGTGGTGGCTTGTCTGCCGCCTCTCTGTCCTTGCAGATGTCCCTTGGCAGCACAGCCATCAGAGCAGAGGGTCCTCCTTCTGCCCCTAGCCCCTGGTAGACCCCCGTTTGGTGTACCAGCGGGAAGGGCCAAGGGCCTTGACTCTTGGCTTTGGGTGAGTGAGTGCTCTTTGGTTCCCCAGAGGTCCCCTAGTCGGAGGGTGGTTCATTCAAATGCAAATAAAAAAAAGAAATGAAATTGTGGGCCCTCTGAGAGATTTCCTTCCCTGCCATTGCCAAAATCCAGGACTATCGATCTGGCCACCCCCAGACCTGTTCTGTCATCTTAGATTTGTTTTCTTCTCAGTAGCCCCCAGGTCCCTTACTGGAGTCTCTGCATTCAGGGTCCGTCAGAGCTCCTGCCAACCTGTTCGCCTTCCCTCCTCTCTGAGAGGGCGGCGGGGAGTACAGAGTTGCTTTTGTCTGATGAGCCTCATTGGCTTTGTACAGCTGGTGGCCCCTTGGTTCTAATCACCGTATCTCCCAGCAGAAAGTAACCAGCGCTGATTTTACACTCAGCCTGTCTTCAATTATACTGTGTTGTCTATTTTCCCTCCCACTCATCCCTCCGTCTGCTTTTTATGAGGTCTGACCATAACAGAGTCTTTCTTTCCCTGTTGTGGGTTATACCCGGGGCCCTTGGCCGCTCAGGCATTGGGTAGAACCAAGAACACAGCCGACACTGGAATTTTGCTTAAAATTAAGTATCCAGGAGATTGATTTTGGTGGGAGATCCAATAGCAGCTCATAAAAGGCATCTTAAATTCCATAAAATGCACAATCAGAGATTTATTGCTCTTCTAAAGCAAACCGTAAAAAAAGGCCCAGGAATTCATTTGAGAAATAATGGGGAGAGATTTTATGTTTCCAGAATCATCTGGAGGTCCCTTCAGAATCACGCAGGCCTCAGCCTCCCAGTTCTCACTCATCTTCATGTGACCCACGGTGGGGCAGGCCTTGCCTTCTGAGGCTCGTATTGGCCTCAAGCCAGGGGCCCCAGAGTCTCCCACCTGGAACCTGGCATTGCAGCTTTCTGACCCTGGATATGCTCCAGGACTTCGTTTCCACCTGCCCATCTCAGAGTTTTCGGGAGACTGTGGGTTCCTCTCTTTGGGCCAGCCTGCCCCACTGATGGCTCAGGGCATTTTTCCTGGGCCCCCAGGGGAGCTGAGCTATGTGCTGAGCAGGCCTGGCCAGAGCGCAGTAGGGAAGCGTGCTCCTAGCAGCATTCCTGCACCTTGTTTCAGCTCTGCCACGCTGCCCGGGGTCACCCACTGCTACCACTCTCTCTTTCAGGCTGGCCCTCTGAGCGGCATCCCCTTCTGCCCTCTCTCTATCAAAGCCCATTTGCCCTTGTCCTGGGCCCCAGCATCCTACAGTTAGCCTCAGGGCTCCTATACCATGAAAGGGTCTACCAGAGGTGGTGCCTTAGTGCCAAGGACTGTCTGGTGGAAGGCGGGATGGGAGCTTTCAGTGGCTGCTGGTGCTCCCTGCTCACGCTCTTGGGGCAGGAAGCTATGGCACTTTCGGGAGGCTGACATCCCCTCCCCACCCCCAGCTCCCTCTGCCAGTCCCAGCTCCAGTCTTCTCCCCAGCATACTCTGGCTAACACTGCCATCTCAGCCACTCAGAATTTTCAGAATGAGAAGTCAAAGGAAGCTTGCCTTAAATCCCGCTCACAGCACACGGTGCTTTGGGGGTCAGTTGTGGTGGGGATTTCTGAAAGCTCGTCTAGATCTGACCACAGCTGCCTCCACTGTTCCAAGAGCCCTGGCTGTCTCCATCAGCCCCCTCTGGAAGCCTTCTTTCTGGACGCAAAGCCCACAGTGGCTGGTGGGACCAAGCTGGAACTCAGAGGCCGCCTGTGGGGAGATGGAGGCAGCCTCTCAGATAGAAGGGAAAACAGCATCACAGACCCACCCACCTCCCTCCACCTCCCTTGCAGACCCCCCTTAAAGCTCCCTCACGTTCTCGTTCTCTGGCCTGATTGCTTCCCAATCCAAATGCTCACTCTCCGGGCTCCTGAAGGCCTGCCTCCATGCCACAAAGCCTGCTTTGCTGATGGACCTCATTCCTTACTCCTGAAATTGACCCTGCTACTGTGCTTGCAGTTTCCAGCGCATTCCAGTTTGCCGGCGTGATACACTGGATCAGCCTGGTCATCCTGTCGGTGTTCTTCTCAGAGGTAGGTTGAGATTTGGGCCCTGGGACCGTCTCTTTAGGGCAACTCCTGTCCCAGGGGGACGAAGCTTTAGTCTCTTGGCCCTTGAGGCTGCAAAGAGGGAGACGTGATACGGGGAGCGAAGTTGTATGCTGGGCCTCGGCGGGTGGCCCAGACGGTGAGCAGGTGTCGTCCAGGTAAGGATGGATAGTGACCTCTGTGAAGGTGAGGCTTAGTGGGAGGGGGTTGAGGGAGAGCAGATGGTTCTTGTGGCTGGTGAGGAGCAGGCAGAGGCCGGGCCAAAGCCCGGGGGCCTGGAGATGGGGAAACTGACTGGGACGGCGGTCCTGGATGCACGGGGGGCCAAGGCTCGGGAGGCAGAGAGATGGAGTCGCGGGCCAGGCAGTGGACTTGACCCAGGTTTTCATGGGGAACAGGGTCTGGCTAGACTGAGCTGTGACCCTTCCGTGGGAGAAAAGGGGCAGGTGTCTGGAGTCAGGGAGCACAGGTGCCCTTTGCCATTGCTAGAGTCAGCTGATGAAGCCCCAGCCCATATCTCTGTGTGTGAGATAAGAGGGGAAAAGCGCCTAGAAGCCCTGGGACCCTGGGTTTTGATGGGAGCTGATAGCCTTGAGTGCCTCTGAAAGGGATAGGAATCAGCATCTCGGCCCAATTCCTCTGCCTTGATGGGAGAGTGAGTGGCCAGTCCTCTGAGCGGCTCCTGGCCTGTCACAGTGACCCCTGCCTGCGTTTCAGGGGCATCAACTTGGGGCTCTTCCCAGCAGGGTCTATGGGAAGGCTGAGAAGACTGGGCTTCGTCCTGTGGGCGGCAGGTCTTTATAGAACTAGAGAGTTTTGTGTGGCAGCCCGGTTCTTCCTAACGGAAGATGGGCCTGAGTCAGCTGACCGCTGGCCTGCTCCCTCTGTGTGCCGTCACCCCACACTGCTGCAGGTCCAGATTACCCCGGGCAGAGTCCCACTGGGGCCTCTCAACGTGGTCAGGAGGCGTGGGGAGGAAGTCAGAAAGGAATATGGTACAGAGCCTGTTGGGGAGGCGTATAGGCTTGTGCACATACACATATGCGCACACACATACACACACAGCCCACACCAGCTTAGAAGCAGAGGGGCCTCTGAGTCCCAGAGCACAGCAGGGCCTCAAAGGGCGGAAGGATGCTCTGGGAGAGCAGTGATGTGGGTGGAGGGATGGAAGTAGAGAGTGTTTTGTGATGTGATCAGGGAACCCGAGGAGTCAGGCACCCAGGATCCTCTCATGTGCGGGGTTCTCGGTGGGCCGGCTCTAACACCGGCTAGTGGCATGCACTCTCCTCCTCACAGACTCAGGGGAGGCCCAGGCCCCTTAGGCCTGGAGTCCAGAATCCTCTGCCTGGGCGTGGGGTGTGCTGGGCTGGGCAGCAGGCATTCCTCACCCGGAACATTCTCTCCCCGGGCCTTAGATCCTGCAGCCCACGAAGTTGGCCAGCGAGCCTGGGCTCAGACTGAGGGGGCAGCCCCAACACTGCCCCTCCTGGGAGGTGTCCCCACCAGCTCACCAAGGTCACTGCCCCAGAGATGCTTCGGCCCCCAGATGGTGCCTGCGCCCCGGCCTGCTGCCCCTCGGAGGGTCCTTGTCTCCGGCCGAGGGGCCCCCTTGTCTCCGCTCACCAGCGCTCCCTCCCACACATACACGGGCCGTGGCCAGATGTCTGCTTGATGCAAGCTTGGAAAATGTGCCATGTGTCTATGACTGCCAACAAAAATGTTTAATCAGTTGCTGCGGTTCTTCCATCTATTCCTCCGCTTTGGTTTTATTGGCTTCACAGAATTTATTACCCAGCGTTAATTTGGCATTCCCTCCCTGTCACTGCTAGAGACGAGCCACCTGAAACAGACAAGCCCCTGTGTAGCGGCATCGTGGCTTCAGACCCTCACCCGCCCCCCACCCTGTCTCCACATCGTGGAAGGGGGCTGGGCTTCCCACAGGCTCAGCAGGGAGAGCTGGGGGCTGGGGGGAGAATGACTGTGACCTTGGACCTTGTCAGAGAGAGGGTGGGGCTGTAAGGTGGGAGTAACGGGGGGTGGGGTAACAGAGGGGTAACAGGAATAATAGAGGGATAACAGGAAAGTAACAGGGGAGACCTGCCTTCCCCAGCACAGCCAGCCCCTCATGAGGGGCAGCCCAGCTCGTGAGCCTGGGTGTCCCCGGAGCTTCCAGGAGAACCTAGCATCCGAAGAGGTTAGAGCCATCCCACTGAGCAGGGGGCCCAGCCCCAGACTGTGGACCGAGGCTGACCCGAGTGAGGCCTGTTAGGAACCAGGCTGCACAGCAGGGGATAAGCAAAGGGCAAGGGAACGAAGCTTCATCTGTGTTCCCATCACTCCCCATGGCTCGGGCTCGCATTGCCACGCGTCCCCCACCCCCTGCCCCATCTGAGGAAAAGTTGTCCTCCACAAAACCTGGAGCCTCCACAACAGTCCCTGGTGCCAAAAAGCTTGGAGACTGCTGCCATAGAGGCCCCCAACCCCTACTCCCCGGAGGGTTGGAAGTGTGTGAAGGTGTCTGTGCTTCTCACGATGACAGGGGCACCTCTAGTGGGAGTCAACTGTCCCTCCGCCGTGGAGCAGGCTTGCAGATTTGCCTGCTGAAAATGCCAAAAGCGTCCCTTTAAAACCATGCGGACAAGGACCGCAGCCCAGGGTCACATAGCTGGTTTCCACCAAAACGGGGCCCAAGGCTCCGGACTCTTGTCTGGCCTGTCGCCACTGCATGCCCCCTCCCTACCCACCCACCTTGGGCCTGGTGCACGCAGGCGGGGAGCAGACTAAGAATCTGAGGGAAAGGTCTGGGTCAGCAACCGAGAAAGAAAAGGCCTGACCCTGTGATACTTCTGACCATAGATCCAGCACACTCCCCCCACCTAGGGAGAAGCCAACACCGCCCCTTCAGGGCTGGCCCTTGTCCCTCTGGGGAGGGCCCAGGGCCATGGCCGCGGGCCGGGGGTGGGTGTGGTGTCCAGGAAGGTCCCACCCAAAGGGCTCCTGAGGCCAGGCAGCCGGTCACCTATTCCTGAGCCACGTTCCACCCCACGTCTCAGCTGAGCTTTAGGACAGTCGCCGGGTCAGGCAGGACATTTTGTGAGTTAGGAAACTGAGGCTGTGGAAGAGAGAAAACTGCCAGGCCCTCAGGAAGACGGGCGGCCTGGATGCAGGCCCCCAGGCGGGTGTGCGAGCGCCAGCCTGTCCTTGCCCATCTCAGAGCTCCAGGGGCTGCTCCAGGGAAGACGCCCCAGAGCACAGAGCTGAGTCTGGAGAAGAGAAGTATGGGGCTGCTTTGGGCTCAGTGTGAAGGCATCTATTTTTTTTAATTAATTAATTAAATTTAATTGGAGAATAATTACTTTACAACATTGTGAAGACTTTTGCCATACATCAACATGGATCAGCCACAGGTATATATGTGTCCCCCCATCCTGCACCTCCCTCCCACTTCCCTCCCCACCCTATCCCCCTGGGTTGTCCCAGAGCATTGGTTTTGGGTGCCCTGCATGATGAAGCGTCATGCATTGAACTTGCACTGGTCATCTCTTTTGCATATGGTAATTCAGTTTGAGGACATCTGTTCAAACAGGCCAAGCTATTCAGCAGCAAGGCAGATGCTTCTCAGTGTAGTGAGAGTAGGCGCCCCACGTGCAGTCAGGCTGGGCAGGGTCCCTGCAGGGGCACGAGGTGAATGTGGATGCCTGGCCAGCTTCCTGGGCCATGTCAGGCAGGGTCATCCCGCTTCCTCCTGCTTCCATGGGGCCCTGCAGCACTGAGACCGGGCAGAGCCTTCGGAATCCAGATGGACAGTTGTGCAAACTGTGTTTCCGAACCGCCCTTGGCTGAGACCAGGCCCAGTGATCACTTGCAACTGGGGAGGCCAGCTGCTTCTCTTCCTGAGACTCCACGAGGCCTGGGGGCCCAGCCAGGCTGGGTCACCCTGCAGCAGGGCCTGAGCGCAGGTCATAGGGTGTTGGAACTGTTCCCTAGCCAGGGTGGAGATGCAGAGAGGCCCAGCTCCTTTTCCTGGAAGAGGGGAAAGCTAGCCCATGGTTGGCCTTGTAGATGGGAGCCTTAAGGCAGGGGCAGCAGCCTCTGCTTCTTCCTTCTGTTTATTATTATTAGGATTCTATTGAGGTGAAATTCACAAAACAGAGCCTTTTATTTTTATTGATCGATTGATTTTTGGCTGTGATGGGTCTTCGTTGCTGCACATAGACTTTCTCTAATTATGGCAAGAGGTGGGCTACTCTTCATTGCTGTGTGCGGGCTTCTCATTGAGGTGGCTCCTCTTGTTGCGGAGCACAGGCTCTAGAATGTGCAGGCTCAGTAGTTGTGGCACAGGGGCTTAGTTGCTCGGAGGCATGTGGGATCATCCCCGTCCAGGGATTGAACCTGTGTGCCCTGCACTGGCAGGCAGATTCTTAACCACTAGACCACCAGGGAAGTCCTGACATAACAGCCTTTTACAGGTTCAGTGGCATTTAGCCCCCAGTATTGTGCAACCATCACCCCTTCCTAGTTCCAAAGCATTTTCATCACCCACAAAGGAGACCCTGTCCCCATTGAGTGGCCACTCCCCCATTCCCCCTCTCCCCCAGCCCCTGCCAGCCACACCAATCTGCTTTCTGATTCTAGGAACTTAACTATTCTGGATATTTCATAAAGGTGGAATCGTTCAATATGTGACCTTTGGGGTCTGGCTCTTTCATGCAACATGTTTTCAAGTTCGTTCACACTGTAGCGTGGTTCAGTGCCTCTTCCCTTTTTATGTCTCAGTACCCCTTCTACTGTATGGGTAGACCATACTTGGTGCATCCACACATCAGTTGATCAAGGTTTCTTTTAACTTTGGCTGTTACAGCAGAGAGAGCAAATCCTTCCTCCTTTTGTTTTCTTTGGCCCTTCGGCGGATTGAAAAGAATGAGACTCACTCACGTTGGGGAGGCAGTCTGCTTTTACTCAGTCTACTGGTTCAAATGATAATCTCATCAGAAATACCCTCCCAGACACACCCCAAAATGATGTCTGGCCAGACATCTGAACACCCGTGGCCCAGCCAAGCTGACCCGTATAATTAATCTCCCAGTGCCTAATAGAGAGCCTGGCACAGAGGTGCATGTGTGCGAAGTTGCTTCAGTTGTGTTCAACTCTGTGACCCTATGGACTGTAGCCCACCAGGCTCCTCTGTCCTTTGGATTCTCCAGGCAAGACTACTGGGAGTGGGTAGCTATTTCCTTCTCCAGGGGATCTTCCCAACCTCGGGATCAAACCTGCATCTTTCAAGTCTCCTGCATTGGCAGGCAGGTTCTTTACCACTAGTGCCACCTGGGAAGCCCAGAGGAGGCACCTGGAAAAAGGAAGCTCTCACTTACTCATCCAGCTCCTACCCTTGAGTGACTCTATGCTGGGTGCTGTAGGTGGTGTAGGGTGTGAGGATTCTGCCCTGATAATCAAGACGCAGGCCCAGTTCAGGTGTTTACCATCTACTGGGAAGGAGCCAAGCAGGCATGCATAATGAGAACAAGAAACAGCTTAAATCTCCCACTGACTGCAGCGGGAGGGGCCGCAAGCTGCTGGTGGATGTGTGAGCTGCCAGGTGGGTGCGGGGATGGAGGGCCTTCGGGCAGTGGTCACAGAGCGAACAAGGGACCGAGAAACAGCGACCACAGCATGTCAGGGTGTTGACTGCGGCAGGGGAGGTGGGGAGAGATGTCCTGGGGACCAGGCCGGGTAACGAGGTCCCCTCCAGGTCTTGCTCAAGAGTGAGGCATCTTGTTCAGGAGTGGGGTGCCTTGCTCAGAAGTGGGGCATCGTGTTCAGAGTGGGGAGGAGGCTCCAAGCAGGAGAGCGGAGTGATGAAATTGGCCTTTTAGAGAAATCGCCCAGGCAAGGCGGTGAGGAGTGGGTGTTCGAAGTAGGAGGGAGACTGGAATTTGGGGACTGTTTGGGAGATGTGGTTCAGTGTCGGGGTTAAAGGTTTGACCCAGAGCAGTGGAAGCAGGATGGAGGAAGGGACAAGCTGGATGGAGTTGAAGGAGCTAAACTCTGCAGTACATGGGTACTGGTGATCATGGAGGGGAGCATGTGAGCAAGAGAGGGGGGCAAGCAGGACTTCCGGGGGCGGGGGGGGGGGGGGGACTGGTCTCCTAAGAGGGGGTGGGGATGCCCTTCATTAAGCCCAGAAACTGCTGCAGGAGGAGGGGGGAGGGGAGGGAGGCCTCAAGGTGTCCGGTGGGAGTTGAGGCCAAGGGTGCAGTCGTCTGGGGACCGGGAAGCATGAGAGGAGAAATGGAGCCCAGGGAAACAATTTGAGGATGAAAAGCTGACTGAGACGATGTAGCCAGGAGGTGGGCGAAGAATCCAGAGGGGTTGGGACCCTGGAAACCAAAGAAGGAAGGAAGGAAGGAACTGGCCAAGGAAGCCAGTGGTGCACCCCCCAAGCTGCCGAGGAGTCAGCACTAACCAGGTGCAGGCAGTTTTGGTGTGGGCCGGCATCAGGTTGCAGTGGGTTCAATGGAGACACCTCTTCAGAAACTTGGGAGAAGAGACAGGGGGGTTGGCTTCAGGGAGACTTGGGGTCAGTGAGAGATGCTTCAGGACTGAGAAGTGGAGATGTTCACATGCTGAGAGGGATTTCTAGAACAAACTATGCTTGTCTTGTGGATTCCAGCCTCTCCTCTGGGACCCACGCCTAGCACGGTACCCCCGCCCCCCGCAGCCCCCCGCGCCGGGAGCATACAGCCGGGTCTGTCAGCGCTTAATACGCTGCCCTTGGTCACGTGGTCGCCACCATGCTCTATCCTGCCGGCCTTGAACCCATTCTTTTAAGGTAGCTGGGAACCGCCTGCTGAAATGAAACCAGTGCAGCCAGTGCGCCTGTCGGCTCTGGTGTCTGGTGCGGGGTCACCTATGGACCCCTAGGGCGGAGGCTGCCCAGGGAGCAGGCAGATTCCCTTCACCATCCGGATCCGGGCACATTTGGAAGACCTGAGGGTGGAGGAGGGAAGTGGGGGAGCTGCTCACTCGGCTCCTGTTTTATCAACGCCTAACTCCAGGGGGCGCGCTTGTGCTGCCCTGCGGTCACCCCTAAAAGGTTTCTCAACCGAATAAACCTTTCTTTTGCAAACAAATCGAAGACTGCTTTCAAGCTCCCACAGAGGTCTCTCCCATTTCCTAAGTTCTCCTTGTAGCGGAATCCCGGGCGGTGTGCCTACCTCTTGCTGCTCTAGTTTAAAAGGAGGCTTGCAGGGGAGGGAGCCTGCAGCCATCTTGGCAGCAGAAACTTGCTCAGGGGTAGATAGGCTTCTTGAGGAAGCACCAGGGGTCGGCCCCCAGTGGCCTGGTGCCCATCGTGGGTATTCCTTAGGCCAGGCGGCTCCCCAGAGAGCCCGGGTACCGCCCCACTCCCCAGACCCACCAGCTGCAGTGTTGCAGGGGCACAGGCTCAGGGCGAGATGTGCGCTGCTTCCTTCTTCCTGGCTGGTGGGCCCAGCTCTGGGGATGGGTCTGTAAGGGGCAAGGGTGCCAGCCCCAACGCTGCTCACCAATCAATGAGCCAGGGAATCTCTCTGCCTGGAGAAGGGGTTGTTGTTCAGTTGCTAACTCTTTGCAGGTGCAACGGTCAGGTCTTCCCACCCACCCTCATGCTCCCTGAAGCCTGAGCCCCTTCCCTGGGGAGAAGGAAGAGGCGTCCCTCCTGAGAGCAGAGCTTCCCAAGGGAAAAGATGAGGGCGCTAGGGTAGGAAGGAAGAAGGGCCTGGGAACCAGAAGCTTTACCTGCCCCTCTCAGCCTCAGTTTCTGTATCTGTAAAATGGCAGAAGACCTTGGCTTATAGTAAATAATAAATGGTGACATCCTGTAGGTTTGGCCAAGCCTATCTTGAGTGTGGAGGAGGCTGAAAGCTCTTACTCCCAGGAGGGACAGAGGCAGCTGGAATTCAGGGTACAGGTCCCTCAGTCCCTCCCTGCCTCAAAGACCTTTGCAACACTTGGGGGCCAGATCGCAAGGCTGAGGGTCTTGGGGTGGGGGATGGGTGGCTTTGGCCAATGTCCCATGGTTAGTAAGGTTTAGTCAGGACCAGAAAGGGGCCCTGACCTTTGATTCCTAGTCGAACTCTCTTTCTCCTTGTTGCGTCTGGGCATATGGCTTCCTTGGTTTCACCCAGGGCACTGTTACCTCATACATCCCCGCCATTCTGTTGGGACCCCAGGAGAGTTTGTTTAAAAGGCAAATTCTTGGGCCCTTCACCCAGAGGTCCTGACATCCTGGATCTCCATGAGAGTCCAGGAATCTTCATTTTAAACAAAACCCCAGGAGTGATGCTGAAATTAAAGCTCCAGTACTTTGGCCACCTGATGTAAAGAGCCGACTCATTGGAAAAGAACCTGATGCTGGGAAAGATTGAGGGCAGGAGGAGAAGGGGGCCACAGAGCATGAGATGGTTAGATAGCATCTTTGACTCACTTGACATAAGTCTGAGAAAACTCCAGGAGACAGTGAAGCATAGGGAAGCCTGGCATGCTGCAGCCCATGGGGTCATAAAGAGTCAGACACGACTTAGCAACTGAACAACAAATAACAACCCAGATGTTGCTGAAGCAGGGGATCCTTGCCAGCACTTTCAGGAACACTAGCTATCAGTGGGTTTGTTGACCAGGGCGAGACCCATGGGGGGCGCTGTGAGGTGGGAGGGCAGAATGCCTTGATACCTGCAAAGGATGCTACAGGGGAAAAGCCCCTGGGTGGGATGTTTCAGAGCTGGGTTCTCATTCCAGCTTTGACCCTGATTCAGAGCCACCAGTTCCAGGCCCTTTCCCTTCTCTAGCAGGAGGCTGGCCCAGGAGGGGTTTCCCAAGCCCTTTCTACAGCTGCTTTTAGCTGTTCTGTTTCCATGGGCTGGGCTAGAAAGAAAAGGTTCCCTCAGTTGGCGGGGAGGGTGGGGGTTGCTGTGGATGGACCAGAAAGGATGGAAGGCAGGAAGCAGGTGCTTCTGCTGTTCTGCTTGCCTGCCTGGCATGACTTTGGCCCAGGAGCCCATCAAACCTCCATCCCTTCCTAGAGCACAGAGGCTGCGTGTATGCTGCCTGCCCCCCTCTGCTGCGGGTTCCTGGCTGAGTCTCAGCCTGGCCAGCTCCCTTCCTCCTCCCCCTCCTCCCCCCCTCTACCCCCCACTCCGGGCCACTGACTTTTCAGTAAGTGCTGCTTTGTTTATAAAGAAGCAGGATGATTCCCTTTTAATGAGGTTCTGAGAGTAGTCAAACCAAGAAGGGAAAGGAATAGTGGTTTCCAGGGGCTGCAGGAGGCGGGAGACCGGGAATTAATATGTAATGGACACAGAGTTTCAGTTTGGGGTGATGAAAAAGTTCTGGAGGTGGATAATGGTAAAGGTTGCACAATAATGTGAATGTACTTTATGCCACAGAGTCTAAAATGTGTGTGTGTGTGTGTGTGTATTTTACCACAATCTCAAAAGGAGCAGAAGAAGGAGAAATCATATTTGGACCAGGCCCTGTTCCCCTCTGTGCTAGCCAGGACTTTTTGCTTTGGGAGCCTCAGAATTGTGTGTGGGGGGTGGATGTGGCTGGTGTATCCTTTCAGAGGAGACAAATGCTGAGTTTCAAAGTCAGCACAATTCGAGGGAGTGAAGAGCAACAGGAGACACTGGGACAGTGTCGGGTGTTTCCATGTAGCCTGAGTGTACAACGCGGAGTCAGCGACCTCTGGGTCCAAATACTGACTCACTGCCCAATGCCTGAGTGACATTGGGCAGCTTCCTTAACCCCTCTGAGCATCAGCTTCCCCTTCTGTAAAATGAGAGTCATGCGTAAGGAGGGCCGGCCCAGGATTTGCAACCTACTGATACATCCCAGATAGCAAATGTTAGTCTCATATGGAACTGGAAGATGTGTATCTCCTAACCCATCTCTCTAGCGGAAGAGGATATGGGCCCAGAGAGGGGGTTTGACTTGCCCACAGCCACACAACCAGTTCATTACTGAGCTGTGACCTCAAGATACCAGACCACCAACCCAGATCTCTCTGCACCCACTCGGAGCTGCGGTAGTTAAGTGAGAGATCGGGAAACCACGTGGAAGGGACATCAGGCTGCCATGTGTCCCTCCCTGTTCTCAAACATGGTGACATAACAGGCTGCCACCAGCATCCCTCCTTCTCATCCCCTCATGGAAATCGGGATAGTCCTTCATGGGGAAGAGGTAGACTTTAGCAGCCAGTCGTTTTTGTGGCCTAAGTATGGGTAGAGATCCCTAGGCTTTCTGCAGCTTTTGCCAAGTTCAGGTGGCTGACCTTGTATTGAGTTGGCAAAAAAAAAAATTCGGGTGGGTTTTCTGAACAAACTTTTTGGCCAACCCAATCCTATAGGCGTGTAGGAGAACGGACCCCACCTGAAGGGAACTGCTGTGAACTTCTCACCTTGGTTCAGGGAAGGACCTAAGACAATTATACTAGGGTCATACAAGACCAGGTTCTAAGTATCTTCTTTGGAGAAAAAGGTACTCTTGGTGAGGAAGCCACCCCAGAATGCAGAGGCATTGAAATGAGTTATGGAGTGTTTTAAGGAATCAGTCAGGCATGCATTTATTCATCACTCACGTGGGTAATCACTCAGTCTCACTCTATGCCAGAGACTGGGACAAAGGAGAGAAATGAGACAATGTCTCCTCATCCTTAATTGGGGCATCAAGCAGGCAGTCACCACAAGGTAAGACGAAGTCTGGGGGAGGGGACAGCAGCAATTGAGATTTCCAAGGACTATAGGGACACCCAGGAAAGAGGCACCAAGCCTGGAAAAGGTAGAGAAGCTTCGTGGAGGTGATGTTTGAGTGGTTGGGAAGGTCCCCTGGAGAAGGGAAAGGCTACCCACTCCAGTATTGTGGCCTGGAGAATTCCATGGACTGTAATAGTCCATGGGGTGTCAAAGAGTCAGACACGACTGAGCAACTTTCACTTTCAGAATGAGAAGAAAGCCTTTCCAAGTAGAGAAAGGGAAAGAGGCCCTGCTGGTTAGCACACAGGCCAAGATGCTCTAACAAGAAAACCAAAAATACGGGGGCTTAAACAAGGCGGGATTCATTTCTCTCTCGTGGAAGGACAGGTGGGACCAGCCGTTTAGGCTCACGTGGTGATGTGGGGCTGGTGGGGACCCAGCAGTGCCTCCATCTTGTTGCCCAGCCCTCTCTAATTGAACACACCTCCCCACCACACCTACACACCCATATGCTAGCCTTTGGGAAGAAGGAAACAGGAGGAAGAGACTAATCCCTTAAAGCTCACAACTGAGAGGTGGGACACAGAGCTTCTCTGCTTATAAGCCATTGGCCAGAACTTGCTCACTTGGCCACTCCAGATGCAAGGAAGGCTGGGAAATGTAGTCTTTTTCTGGGTGGCCATAGTGAAATTCCAATTATTGTATAAGGAAAAGAGAGAGATTGGGGGTGGGGGAGCAGTCTTTGCCACATGCGAAGACAAGGTACAGGAGAAAGAATTGCATGTTTGTAGGTTTGCAAGTGGTTGTGGCATGACAGGAGTGCAAGAGATGACTGGAGAGGGAGGCAGAATTCTGAGTGTCCATTCCAGAGTGTATCTGTGTTCAGTGGGAGCACTGAAGGTGCTGAGCCAGAGGCTGGCACCAGTGGTAATGCAGACCTGAGCTGGGGCATTCAAGGCAGGGCTGGGGAGGGCACGTGAACCGAGAGACACTTAGGGGAAGACTTCCCGAGGAAGCAGAGCCTTGTATTCTCAGCTCTGGAGTCTTCTCTGCTGATGGAAGCAGGTAGGAAGAGCAGTAACCATGCCCTCTTTTCTCACTTCCTCTCCCCAGACTGTCCTTCGGATTGTGGTGCTCGGGATCTGGGATTACATTGAAAACAAGATAGAGGTAAAGACCAGTGTCCCTCGCACCCCCCGACCCAACCATCCTGGAAGCTGGAAACTGTCACTGTCCTGTCCGTCCCAGGGTGGGAGCCATCAACAAAGGCCAGCTCCCTCCCACACTGGACACACGAGTCTGTCCATCTGTGCCTTTGGGTGGGTGGGGAGTGGAGACAACTGAGAAAGTTTCCAGCAAAAGAATATGGTCTAAAATATCTCCTTGAAGTTCTGCAAAATTTAAAAAGTTATTCTTGAATCATTTTGGGAAACTTCTGAAACGTGTTTGAAAACAAACCTACTCTTTAAAATGGTCCCGTGGTCGGAGAACAGAGTGAGGGAACCCTAGAAGTGCTTCTCAGCCTGGGTTTCTGCTGAGCAAACCAGTTGCTCTGTTTCATGTGAAAAGGGGGTGGAGTGTGATGGGAGGAGATGGGGTGCTGGGGAGGCTGGCTGTCCTTCAAGTTTGGTGCACACAGGACAAGGCAAGAAGGTCAGTGTCTGCTACCCACTCCTTCCTTACCACCACCCTCTCCCCACCACCAGCACACACTCTTTATCCTCTTTGGGTCAAATGCTGGGAGCAGACATAGAGGCCTGGCCTGTGGAAGTCTCAGACCAAGGCCACACTGGAACAGGCTGATGGCAGGGCAGGGCCCAGAGCTGAAGCTTAGGGTCCCCTCCTCTCCAAACTCTGCCTCTAGGCAGAGTGAGAGACTCAGCACCAGCCCTGGATGAAGAAGATGCAGGCTCTGGGCTTCCCAAGGGGAAAGGGCCTTCCTTCAGCCCCTGCTGCCACTGAGAGGTTCAGAGAAGCCAGCACAGGAACCCTGCAACGTGGAGGAAAGCCTGTCCCAAGAAGAGACAAGATGCTGGAGGCAGATGCTTGAAAAAGAAGCTTGGAACAGCCCAAAGCAGTCTGAACCAAGGCTGGCGATGGACTGAGGTCACTTGGAGGACTGTGCTCAGGAGCATGCCCAGCAGAGAGAGGCCCCTAAAGACCAGGGAGGATCAGGAGAGGTAGCCAGGGATGGGGGGTGACCTTCAGAGGGGGCTGCAGGGCGTCATTGGCCAGTGCCAGCTGCCTTTCCTGACCTGGTCACTGGTTCCAGGACATTCAGGAAGGTGGCCCAGGGTGCTGACATCCACCTCCTCTCACAGGTGTTTGACGGGGCAGTGATCATCCTGTCTTTGGCCCCGATGGTGGCATCCACTGTGGCTAATGGGCCCCGGAGCCCCTGGGATGCCATCAGCCTCATCATCATGTTCCGGATCTGGCGGGTGAAGAGGGTGATTGATGGTGAGTGACCTGAAAGGGTGAGCTGGAGGCAGGAAGGGCAGCACCGCCTCTGGGGTCGCGCCCTTGTCGGGGCAGCCTTTCCTCGGTTCCCACCCCCACGTCCCACCCTGCGAATACTGTGGGGCTTGACATCTGCTCAGGGAGCCAATCCAGGGTCCTTATCAAACTGGGATGTGAGCGGGTCCAGCTTCAGAAAGTCCACCCTGGGAAAGTGCTGGTGGATCGTCTCGTCCATCCTCTCCTTTCACAGGTGGGAAGGCTCAGGCCCCGAGGGAGGAGGGTCACACACACTTGAGCCACAAGTGGAGGCAGGACGCCCGAGGCCTCCCGGTGCTCTCTTAGCCGTTCAGCCTCCCCCATCTGCACAGGCTCTGCTCTCAGCTCTGTCCCTGAGAACATCCGCTCCCTCCAGGGCATGAACAGCGCCTTCTGGCTCCTCTCTGCCAGCTGGGGACAGCTGGATACCCTCACACCGATGCATCCTGACAGCCCCCATTGTGAATGCTCTTCCCAGCTGTTCCCCTTTGTCCTGACACGTCAGGCGTTGCAGAGCCACTGGGGGCATCATGATAGGGTCGGGCTGTGTGAACGGATGGGGATTGGTTTGCCACTCTCACCCTGGGTGTGAACTGGCTTCGGCAGAGACCCCGGGGACAGTGGGCCCGCTTGGGGAAGCCTCTGGGGCCTGGAGACAGGTCTCCGGGACTCATGGTCTGTCCTCGAGTTTGGAAGCAAACAGAAAAATTCTGATCTCTCTCGTCTGCATGATTTCTGCAGCAGCCAGAGAACAGCTGGAGGTTGGGAGGCTGTGGGTGGAAAAGAACTTGGAGAGTTGAGACACAGAGAGTTCTAGAACCTAGTGGCAAAAGAGGCATGTGACGGAGGTTTCTGAAGGGTCTGGAAGGGCTGGGTTCTGAGAGGTGTGAGAAGAGTGTGAAAGGCAGAGGCCAAGGTCAGGTCAAGAGTTGATCCTGAGACTTCCCAAGAGCCAAGAGAACTGCCAGAGGAGGGGTCCGTGGGGCTGCCGCTGGCTGGGAACTCTCCAGGTTCTCCAATCCAGAGTCCAGGGTCTCTCCTCTGGGTCTCAATGTGTTTCATTTATAAGTAGGATTGACTGTGAGTAAGTAGATTCAGAATAGCAGTGACTTAAAATAGAAGCCTATTCCTCTCACATGAAAACCTGCAGGTAGGCAGTCCAGGATCGTAAGGAGCATCCATAGTCATGGTCCCTGGTTCCTCCTGTTTTGCTGCTTTGCTGCACATAGCCTACTTTCCAAAGTCATCCCCATGGCCCAAGATGGCTGCTTCCATGCCTGCTATCACATCCTCATTTCAGCCAATAGAAAGAAGGAAGAAAGGAATAAGATAAAGAGTCAAAAGGAAAGCCCCATCTGTCTTTTCTTTTTATACATCTTTACTCAGATACAGTTACATACCATAAGACTCACCCATTTAAAATGCACAACTCAATGGTTTTTAGTACATTCATAGAATTGTGCAAACATCACCAAAATTTAAGTTTGGAGCACCTAAAAAAATCACTTCAAATAGAAACCCATTAGCTTCACTCCCCATTCCCCTCTAGCCTTAAGCAATTACTAATCTACTTTCCATCTCTATAGATTTGTTTCTTCTGAGCATTTCATTTAAATGAAATCATATGATATGTAGTCTATTGTATCTGCCTTCTTTCACTTAATGTTTTCAAGATTGATCCATGTTGTAGCATGTGTACACACGTGCTAAGTTGCTTCAGTCAGGTCTGACTCTTTTGTGGCCCCATGGACTGTAGCCCGCCAGGCTCCTCTGTCCATGGGATTCTCCAGGCAAGAATACTGAAGTGGGTTGCCATTTCCTTCTCCAGGGATCTTCCTGACCCAGGGATTGAACCCACATCTCTTTTGTTTTCTGCATTAGCAGGTGGGTTCTTTACCACTAGCACCACCCGGGAAGCCCAAGCATGCATCAGGACTTCATTCCTTTTTCTTGTGAAATGGTGACTGCAGCCATGAAATTAAAAGATGCTTGCTCCTGGAAGAAAAGCTATGACCAACCTAGACAGTATATTAAAAAGCAGAGACATTACTTTGCCAACAAAGGTCCGTCTAGTCAAAGCTATGGTTTTTCTAGTAGTCATGAATGGATGTGAAAGTTGGACTATAAAGAAAGTTGAGCGCCAAAGAATTGATGCTTTTCAACTGTGATGTTGGAGAAGACTCTTGGACTGCAGGAGATCCAACAAGTCTATCCTAAAGGAAATCAGTCCTGAATATTCTTTGGAAGGACTGATGTTGAAGCTAAAACTCCAATACTTTGGCTACCTGATGCAAAGAACTGACTCATTTGAAAAGACCCTGATGCTGGGAAAGATTGAAGGCAGGAGGAGAAGGGGTCAATAGAGGACGAGATAGTTGGATGGCATCACCGACTCGATGAACATGAGTTTGAGCAAGCTCCAGGAGTTGGTGATGGATAGGGAAGCCTGAGTGCTACAGTCCATGGGGTTGCAAAGAGTCAGACACGGCTGAGCAACTGAACTGAACTGAAGTGTTCCATTGCATAGATATACCACATTTTATTTATCCATCTGTCAGCTGATAGACATTTAGGTTGCTTCCACTTTGGGCTGCTATGGACACTTATGTTCAAGTTTTTGTGTGGACATATGTTTTCATTTTTCTTAGATTCCTAGGAATGGAATTACTGGGCCATGTGGTCACTCTTTGTTGAATATTTTGAAGAACTGCTGTTTTCCAGAGCAGCTGCCCCATTTTACATTCCCACCAGCAGTGTGGGAAGGTTCTAATATCTCCACTTCCTCATCAACCCCAGCTGCCTTTTAAGAAAGGCTTCTGGAAGCTGCTTCATGACACCTGCGCTTATATCCCATTGTCCAGCATGTAGTCTCACGGCTGCTCACAGCTGCAAAAGAGACTGGAAAATATAGTCCTCATACCAGGCAGCCATGCACATAGCCAGAATTACAGAAAATCCCATGGACAGAGGAGCCTGGTGGGCTGCAGTCCATGGGGTTGTGAAGAGTCAGACACAACTGAGCGACTGAGCACATATGCAGAATGTCACTATGGAAAAGGAGGAAAATGAGTATCTCGGTCACAATGGCTTAGGGTTCTAGCTCTCTTATACTTTCTGGGTGCTGTTGGTACCTAGGTACCACGCCTGCCACTGCACTGCTAGATCTTCTGGGAACCACACCTGGGCCTGAACTTGGTGCTGGCTGGACGCTGGGACTGGCCCTTCCCCTCCCAGCCCCGCCACTGCCAAGCTCTTCATGGGGCTGTCTCTGTCTTGCAGCCTACGTCCTGCCGGTGAAGGTGGAGATGGAGATGGTCATCCAGCAGTATGAGAAGGCCAAGGCCATCCAAGACGAGCAGCTGGAGAGACTGACGCAGATCTGTCAGGAGCAAGGGGTAACGCATGGCCACGCTCAGTTCTGCCCGGGTCCATCCTGGGCTGAGAACACTAGTGGTGCCTAAAGTCCCCCAGGGTGTCAGAGCTGCAGGGGCCCTGTGGTCAGCGAGCTCCTCCGGACCCTTCACAGACATATGGGGAGCCCAAGGCCCAGAGTCAGGAGACATGTCTCTAAAGTCACTTGTGCCCAGCCAGGCCTGGACTCAGCCCCAATTCCCAGGCCAGGCTTCTTTTCATCTTGCTGTGGTGACCAGTCAGCTCTCCAGCCTAAACCGGCTGAGTCACCTTCTCAGTTATCAGGGTCTTCTGGGCACCGTGGTCTCTGAAAGGGGAGGGGAAACAGATTCTGTGTGCAGAGCTTGCCGGGCATCATGGTGGGCCAGTT
This sequence comes from Dama dama, assembly GCF_033118175.1. Taxonomy (NCBI): domain Eukaryota; kingdom Metazoa; phylum Chordata; class Mammalia; order Artiodactyla; family Cervidae; genus Dama; species Dama dama. Next base: position 39,733,171 of record NC_083693.1, read on the forward strand.
GCCAGCCAGGACCCCCAGGCCCACCAGAGAGGCGTCAGCAGTGCCCTCCTCCCTCTGGGAACCAAGGAAAAGACTCAGAGACAGGGAGGGGCCCTGTGAGGCTGTGCTGAGGTGGGTGGGTGGGGTGGGGATGGGCAGCTGGGCCTGGAAGAGGGTCTGTCTAGGAATCCAGGCCTCACTCAAGGCCCATCTCTCCCCCTCCACCCCCTGTCCTCTGCACGGCTAACCAGAAGTAGTTTGGCCTTCATCCTGATGAGAGAGAGGAAATCTGGAATGTTAGCAGCAGCAACAGGGGGATCTGCTCAGGTTTAAATTTTATTCTTTAATTTGGCTGTGCCTGGTCTTAGTCGTGGCATGCGGGATCTAGTTCCCTGACCAGGAATTGAGCCCGGGTCCCCTGCATTGGGAGCAGAGTCCTAACCACTGGGTCACCAGGGAAGTCCCCAGATTTGAATTTTTGGTGGATCTTTCTTGCCACCCTTGGAGGACAGATGGGAGAGGCAGGAGTGGAGATGGGAATGAAGCCTGGAAGAGGCTGTAGAACCACCAAGGGAAGCAGGCTCTGGGGTCAGGGAGACAACACCTCGAGCCTCATCCAGGACCTGGCCAGAGTGTGGTCAGGCAGCTCGCAGTCTGCTGTCTGATAGGAAAATGAATGCTCTGCTCAGCCACACTTGGCCACATGAAAGCCCTGCATCTGCTCTTCATAAATGCCTGGCTTCCCAGGCCGCAGAGAGCAAGCTGGCCCCACGAGCCTCACGTTAACAGCCCATGTGCCGCGTGGCTGAGGGGAAGCCCTGGCGGCAGCCTACCTCCCCTGCTTTCCACCACGACCCCGTCCTGAGCCCCCAGGGACCCCACATTCCTGCTGTCCTGGTTCACATCACCCACTCCATGTGGCCTCCTTCCCGAGGGTCTGGGCCGGAGGGAGACTCCCTTGGACTCCGTGCAGGAAAGAGCCCATAAATAAAGACAGATTCCCTCTAGGTAGTGACATCTGGAAAAGAGATGAACAGAAACAAACCATTTTAATTTAAAAAACACCTGAAGCCTGTCATCTGAGTTAAGACAGCAAAAAAGGGCCAGACGGGCTGGAATCCCAGGGGGCTGCCAGGAGGGCGGGAGGGGCTGGCCAGAGCAACGCTGGATTCTCCGCTCTCCCAGAGCTCGGCCCTGCCCGCTTCACAGGATGGAGCAGACAGACACTTCATTTTCAACTGGATTGTAAGACCAGGCTTGAGACTTGACTGGGCAACAAATGCCCTTAAAGCAATGTGAATGCTGGTTCATGGGATGTCAGGGGTGGCCAGATCCTTTGAGAGGAAAGTGATTGGAATAGTTAAGTTGTTGTGGACAGACCTGAGTGCAAAGCCATCTTGGCTACTTGTGGTTTTGGACACCAGTGAAACCTCTGTGGACCTTGGTTTTCCTAATCTGAAAAATGGGGCTAGTAATAAAAATCCTGGAAGGATGGCTGTGGGATTGTTTAGCCTAAAGCCCGGCACCTGACAAATAGTGACTCTATGAGAACTAACCCCTATTTCCCCACACACAGCCATTTTACAGGTAAGAAAATTGAGGATTGGTGACTTGCCCAAGAGCACACAGCTAAGTGAGGGCTTTTAGAGCCAGGAGTAGATCCAGGTGTCCTAACTGAATGTCCTTCTTTCCCAGTCCACCTTGCTTAGGGTCTTGTTCCATGACATTTTCCTACCCAGGTCACTTCTCAGGGCTTGGTGAAAACCTTGATCAGGTTGAGCACCAGGGTGTCTTTAAATCACGGCCTGAGGACACCCCTTCTTTTGTGGGCACAGACCCAGCTCCCCTCAGCTCCCTCAATAGCTTCCAAAGAGTCTCTCGCTGCTGCTCCCCCCAACCCCACCCCACCCCACCCCACCCCATCCCATCCCAGGTCATTCTGTTCATCTTGGTTGCAAACTCTCTCTCTCTCCCGGCTGGAATTCTTAGGGTTCAATGAAGCAATTTCCAAAATAAATTCGTGTATTCTACCTAAGAAACTGAAATGTATCCAAAGTTCCAGTGAAATGTGTGGCATCACTTTGCATTCACCTTGCTCTCTCCCTGGCGTGTATTTGCATAACCATTTGTCAGCTCTTATTTTTCAGAACAGTTTTAGATTTATAGGAAAATTGTGACAGTATCACAGAGTTCCCATATGCGCTGTACCCCATTTCCCTATTGTTAACATCTTACCCTAACATCATGCTTTTGTCACAATTAATGCACCAACATTCATACGTTGTTATCAAGGTCCGCACATTATTCAGATTCAGTTTTTATCGAATGTCCTTGATCTGTTCCAGGATCCCATCCAGGATACCATATGACAATGAGTCATCGTGTCTCCTGGGGCTCCCCTTGGCTCTGAAAGTCCCTCAGACCTCTCTTGTTTGTGGGGGCCTGGACAGTTTGGGAGAGTTGGTCAGGCGTTTTATAGCGTGTCTCTCTGTTGGGTTTTGACTCGTGGCTTTCTCATGATTCGACTGGAGTTCTGGGAGTTTGGGAGGGAGACCGCAGAGATCCGATGCCATTCTCATCCCATCACATCAAAGGTAATACTGTCACTCCGACATCACCGTGGGTGTTCACCCTGAGCACCTGGCTGAGGCCGGGTGTGTCGGCTCTCTCACCGGTTAAGTGACTCTTTTTAAAATTCATGGTCACTTTTTAAGAAAGCTTAAGTTGCTTCTCACAGTGACCCTGTGGAGACACTGGGTGACATGGTTTGCCAGTTTCTTGCAGGAACAGCTTGTACGTTTTCTCTTCTTTGCCATGTGGCAGCCCACTTCTTACCATGTGGCCACACCCCAGGTGGCCTGGAACCTCCTTGTGTTGTAGACGAGGGGCCCCTGGATTTGGCAGGTGGGGGAATCTGAGGCCAGTGGGGGATGAGGATGGAAGAGGGTGTCTTATGGCTCATTCTGGTCCTTTCCCCCTGGACCACACTGGCCCTCTAGTCTTCCCAGGGAGACAGGATTCAGTGCTGCCCTCAGTCCCACATCGTTCCTGGCCTTTGGGCTTACCTTACCCTTAGCAGATTCCTACGAGGAGCCCAGAGGGGCCAAGCCAGGGGGAGTGACAGGGGTGCACTCTGTGGCCGGCCTCACTTTCCTCCAGCCCTGGCTGGCCTTCTGCCATTTTCCTCCAGACGGCTCATTACTGTGATGGAAGCATGTCCCCTCAGCCCCTTGCATTCAACAGTCCTTTGGCTGGAAGGTCATTCCCATTTACTTTTCTTTTGCTCTCTCTGTGGATTCTGCTCTCTGCCTGTATGTCCACCCAGAACTTTGCTAGGCATCCATCTGTACACCAGTCTGTACACCAGTGGATTCCAGAGGAGGGGTGCTAGGGACCGTCCTTCAGAGAGATGGTGTGCACTTTTTGTCCTTCTCTGTAAATGGCTGCTTCAGAAATCAAAGGTATTTTCGAAGCAGGGGTTAAATCAGTGCAATGATATATTCTTCCTATTCGTCATATGAAACCACCTCTGAGGTTTTAGTGCATCCCTGCCTGGCCCCTTGCTCTCATTCCAAAACATATTTTGAAGTCCCCATTGTACCTGCTCTTTGTGCTCTAAGCCTTGCAACAACCGTTGGCCCCCAGTAATATGATCCAACTCAGAGCCCTGTGGAAGTTTGTTTCTCTTCCCTGCTGGGCCCTGTGGGACCAGCGGAGTTCTACTTCCTCAGCACCATCCACCCTGAGATCACTGGCAAGAGACCTGAGGAGGTGGGGCTCAGTCTTGGGTGACTTGGGGCCAGCCTGCAAGGCAACCAATGGAACTCAAGGCAGCCAAGGAGCCCCTTAGGACAGCCTCAGACCTTGGCAAGCGGCAGGCTCCAAAAGAAGAGTCCTGTATAAGGGCAGCTTGCGGGGTGGGGGGGGCATCCTCTCTCCCAGGGAGAGAGCAAGAGGAATTCTGACCTCAGCTACATGGATCACTCTCTTCACCCCTGGATCTCAGGATCCTCATTGGAGAAATGGACAAAACAAGGCTTATATCACAAGGATGCTGTGAAGTTCAGATTAATTCAAGTAATATAGAAAGTCTGGTCCACTGAAGTCTCTCAGTAAATGTGAGAGAGAGAGAGAGAGAATAAAAACAATACTAAATCATTCATATAATGGTGACTGTTTACAAATGCACTGCCACATGTTTTAGCTCATCTTGACTTTGATGGTCGGAGTTGGCAGGCTTGGTATTATTAATCCTTTTATAGATGGAAAGACTGAGGCTGAGAGAGACGGCGGCTTGCCCAGGGTCTCACTGTTTGTCATGGAAGGAAGGGCCGGGATGGAACTCCGGGCTCCGTGTGCATTTTCCTACACCACAAACAGGGCATCTGTACAAGTCTGTTAGAATGAGTAACAGCATCTGCTCCGTCACACAGATCCGGACATCCAGTGGCCTAACACAGGAGGAGCATACTGCAGCCCAGAGCGGGGTGGGGGTACAGGGACACTGTGTCACAGTCTGGCCTCCAGGCTCTTCCATGTCATGGCTGCTGCTTATTCTGAGTGTCGGGAGTCTTCTCCTTTCAGCCAGGGGTTAAGAAAGGGAGGGTAGAGAACTGTGCATAGACGATTTTTACTGCCTGGGCCTAAAAGCGGTGACCTTGCTTCTGCCCCCGTTTGATGGTGGACTCAGTTACACATTCATACCTAAGGCACCAGACCCCCACAACAGTAGGCTGTGCGTCTGCTGAAAACAGTCACCTGCACAGCCGCCTGTAGGCCCACAATGTTTCCTAACTCCCTTCCCCACTTCCCAATAGCAAGAGGAGCAGTCACAATGATCAGTTCTCCCTGGATGATGCAGGTCCCCCTGGCCTGTCTCCTGAAGAAATCTGGACCCTAAGGGATAGACATTCCCAGTGGAAGCAGGGGGAAGGGGTTCTCTCCTCATTCTGGAGAGAACTGTGGCTGACTAATTCTAGAGAACCCCCATCTTTTCTTGCAGAGGCCAGAGCCCCCCAGCTCAACACAATAGTCTTTGTTACCAGGATTATTCAAGATCTCCAACTGTGAGAAGGAAAGTTGTTTTTTTTTTTTTTTTTCCAAACATGGGAAGTGATTTGTAAAACAGCCGATAGCTTTAATGACAAGCCTATTTAGCTGATAAAATTAGCCATCAGAGGAATAACTTATGTTATCCTTTTGCCATAATTTAAATTTATGGCCAACTACCAGTCATCTTCACAGTGGATGGAAAGGGGCCAAGGTCGGATTCAGCATCACCCTGCTCCTAAATCATTAGTTTGCAACTGTCTCCTGAGTTTTATTGTTACCAACAATGGCGAAACTAATGGAAATAAACATTGGATGCCATCCCAATAGCAGATGGGTTTGAAGGCAGGGCAGTCTGTGCAGACAGCCCTAATAGGATGGAAGAAAATTATTGCTATTGCATTAGATACCATCGAGCTTCTGGCCAAAGTGTGCATTGATCAGGCCAAGGCCATGTCAGTTGTACTCCACAAACCAGACCATTAAAGGCAGAGATGCGCTGGGTGTGCCCGCCCTGCCGCCCCGGGGGTCTGGCCCCGCCTGGGCATGCATTAAAAGCCCAGCCCAATGGAAGGGGACTGACTCACTCCAGTAATGCACGCTGAGGGCTTCCCTGTGGATCCCAGCTGATTTGGTCAGGTTATCTGATTAGAAATACTTAGCTCATGATGTGCATTAAGAAGGGCGGTGACTGCACTTTCATTCCTCCTGAGTCACACGGTGGTCCTTTTGTCCCCACTGCACCAGTTTGCCAGTGGGAAATTTGCTTCATTTTGTCGTCAAAGCCACCATGTGCTTTCTCTCCCAGAGGCCCAGGCCCACGTGCTACAGGTGTTTCTCCTTACTTGCCCTTTGATTGCAGGGCATCACGGTTTTTATATTTATCCTCCTTGAGATTCTTCTCAGTTTCTTGAATTTCTGGGTCGATGTTTTTCATTAGATTTGCAAAGGTTTGGACCATCATTTCTTCTTTTTAATGTTTATTTATTTGACTGTGCCCGATCTTAATTGCAGCACATGGGATCTTGAGTTGCGGCATGTGGGTTCTAGTTCCCTTATCAAAGATGGAACCCAAGCCCCCTGCATTGGGAGTGCAGAGTCTTAGCCACTGGACCACCAGGGAAGTCCCTCAGTGATCTCTTTATTTATTGCTTCGGCCTCATCCTATCTTTTTTCTCCTCTGGAACTCTAATTGCATGTTAGACTTTCTGATCGTGCCACACTTCTTTCTTATACCCTAATCTCTTCCCCCATTCTCTCTCTTTTTTCTTTTTCTGACTGTAAGTCCTAATTTTTTTTTTTTTATAGATCTATCCTCAGGTTCAACATCCCTGTCTTCTACTGTGTCCAGTCTGCTGTTAAACGCATGCAACTGAGGACTCAATTTCAGATATTGTATATTAAGGTTCTAAAATTTTCATTTGATTCTTTTTATAGGTTCTGTTTCTCCACTGAAATGTTACATCCATTTTATCCATTTTCCCCCCTCCCTTCTCTAACATATTAATCACAGTTGTTTCAAAGCCCTTGTCCGTTAATTCAAATATTTAAATAGGTCAGCTTCTGTGCAGATTCTAAGCAGCTTCTTAACTGGTTTATGATTTGATAATCACTTTTTTCTACTTGTTTGCATGAATAGTAGTTCTTATTGTCTGTGGAATGCATTGTTGATGCATTTTAGAGGTTCTGGATTATGTTATCCTCTCTGTAAAGAGTTGGCTCTCTGCAGTTGGGCATTCACATGAAAACAGGGCGCTGCCTAGGTGGTTCAGTGGTAAAGAACCCACTTGCAATGCAGGAGACGCAAGAGACATGGGTTCAAACCCTGGGTCGGGAAGATCCCCTGGAGAAGGGAATGGCAACCCACTCCAGTGTTCTTGCCTGGAAAGCCCCATGGACAGAGGAGCCTGGTGGGCTACAGTCCACAGGGTCACAAGGAGTCAGACATGACTGAGCACACACAGCACGCAGCATAGGAGCACAGGATGGTCCTGAAGATGCACCAAGAGTTACCTGGCACTTGCGATTTTTCCCTCCCAGTTAGAATCCCAGAGCCAGGACAGAGCTTATCATAGACCAGAATTCAGCTGCTCCGTTACCCTTATTGAACACACAGTGAAAGTGAGGCCCAAAGAGGAAAAGAGACTTAACCAAAGTCAGAGTGAGGCCGGAGAAGGAGGTGACAGAGGACAAGATGGTTGGATGGCATCACCGACTCAGTGGCCATGAGTTTGAGCAAGCTCTGGGAGATGGTGAAGGACAGGGAAGCCTGGCGTGCTGCAGTCCATGAGGTCACAAAGAGTCAGACACGACTGAGCGGCTGAACAAGAACAACAGAGTGAGGGGGGATGATGGGCTCCTGCCTCCAGCTCTAGCTGTTTTCCTACCTGGGAGCCTCCTGCCCTTTCCTGACCCCTGTTACCATTAAGCTCCTCATGTTCTGTTGGGTTGAGTTACTTCCATCTCTCCCATAAAGCTTCAAGTTCCCTGACCAAGGTCTGTGGGGCTAGAAGCCAGAGGCGTGGGTTCTGGACCCAACATTGCTTCTATTGTACCATGTGATCTAAGCCTTTGCCCCATCCTGTCCCCTGGCACAAACGCCTCCTTCCCATCTCAGGGCCTTAGTTTTCCCATCTGACTAACGAGGCCCTGATATCCTAGGACCCCTTGACAACTCTTCATCAACTGGGGAAGCACACATGGCCATGTTCAGGAATGCGGATCAGGAGCCAGGCTCTGAGGGTCCCAGCTAGAACATTTGGACAGTCCCCTGGGCTGTCACAGCCAGTGGCCGGAGCCAAGAGCTGATGCAGCCCATCTGTTGTGTCTCCTCTGCGAGGGGTCAGTCATTTCTCTTTAGGGCAAGCACTCAGAGCACCCAGCCACCCCACACTCTCTGGGTAAGCAGCTTGTAATAACCTGTCCCCAAAGCAGGTTGCCCTCTCCCTCATCTGCATTCTAATCCCTGCCCATGCTGACACTTTCGCTTCCTAAACAGTTCTCATCTCCTTCTCACTGTCTCTACTCTAGTCCAGATTCTGGTCATCCCTGGCCTGGACCGCTGCAGTAGTCTCCCAGCTCGTATTCCCATGTCTGTCCTGGATTATGTCTGTCCAGTTCATTCTCCTCTCTGCTTTCAGCACAGTCCTTTCAAAATGCTCAGCTGAATCACCACCCTACCACCTCCACCACCCCACCTTTCTGTTTAAAAGACTTCAGTGGTTCACTGTTGCTCTTTAAATAAGGGCCAAAATCCTTAGAACCTCTTACCATGCTCCACGGCTGTGTGCCTGGTGTGGCCCCTGCAGACCTCCTCACCGCTCTGCCCTCCCAGTCTCTGCCTCCCGGACACACCACCTCTACCACAGGTGCCACCCAGAGCTAGCCTTCAGGACTCTCCTAAGAGATGCGTTCCTTGTGCAGCAGATAGCCCCTATCACTGGGACCAGCCAGGGCTCACTGGGAGAGGCATTTTCATTCCAGTATACATAACAGAATTTTAACATCACCCTCACCAGGCTTTACCTGACTTCTTAGTGAATGGGTGAATAAATGAATGACTAGAACTACCATATACTCGGGGTGTGTATTTTTAGCTTAAAACTTATTTCATTGTGCATGCCTATGTCTGCATATATGGGCTTGGGGCTGGGCAAGCTCTGGCCTCTGGCTGTCTGGCCTGAATTCCAGTGGGACACTCATGGGCAGCTCTGTATCAATTACAAGTTATCAATAATGCATCTGTTCAGAGTGGCCTTGGAGGCCATTAGCTAGGACCGCCGGCCCTGATGAGCGGCCTTGGAGAAAGCAGGCTGGGTACGCCCATGGGAAGTTCAGATCAGCTGGGGCCGGAGGGCCTCCTAGCCCCAACAGAGCTAAGGAGGGTTGCCTAATGGGTCCTCCTTGACATCTGAGACCTGCTGCAAGAAGGGTGGCTCCAGCCAGCTCCCTCTGCACAGACTACCCTGTAACAAGCCAGCCTTGCTTTCTCACTTCCTGAGACCAGTGGCGCCATCTGAGTACCGGGTTGTTAAGATCCAGGTCTGAGCCTAGCCTGAAACCAGAGTTAGAGCCCAGTGTGTGATCAGGTTGGGCTCTCAGTTCGTGACTTGGGTCAGGGCTCAGTGTGTGAGCAGACTTGGGGCTCACTCTGTGAGCAAGATCAGGGCTCAGTGTTGGGGCTCAGGCTTTGTCTCAGCTTTGGGTCAGGATCAGGACCCAGTTTGTGGCTGGTGTTAGGACGCAGCCTGAAACCACAGAACTGGGCAAAACTGACTAGTTTCACACATTCATGTATTGATTCCCTCAGCAATATTTATTGAGGGCCTTCTGTGTACCAGGCAACAAGACAGGCAAGACCCCTGCTCTTGCAGAGATTATCTTCTATACTTTATTCTTGTGTAGATTATATTCTACATTCCTGCTCTAACAGAGGGCCAGTTGTGAAGGTTTCTTCCCTGTTCTGCATAACATCATGTTGGTAGTTTGGAACTGGTCATGGTGGATTTACTAGAGATTAGCATGCACTGTAAATCAGGCCTTTTTTTATTTTTTTAATACCTGCACACCACTGCAGGTGAGAGGAACACCCATAGACAGTTTTTGAAGAAAATGGTGGAGTGACCACACATGTTTATCTGATCTCCTTCCCCAAATTCCACTAAGATGGTGGTAAAGAAAAAAAGAATTATAAACAGATAAGAATTAAGAAATCCTTTAAGTCCTGTCCATCAGGACTGAGAGGAGAGAGAGAGTTCTGTGGATTTGCGGGAAGTGGAGAGAGAGAGCAAGAAAGTGGTAACTGATCTCGAAGAGAGGAGGATCTATCACTAAGGGAGTGTGTGAAGAGGTGGCTAGTGAAGGAAATGGGCTAATTCCCCCTCAGAACCCTGGAGAGTTTGGAAGGAAGGGGTGAGTGTGAAGCCGACCATAGGGGAGAGGGGTGGGCTAAAAGTCTGTACATGTGCTATCTGAACCCTCCAGGTCCCCTTGCAAATCCTGCACAGTCAGGAGACCATGCTCCCCCATCACACAAGAGGCAAGAGTTTCATCCTCTGGAGAAACTGAACCAGAGGGCTCTGCAAGTGGGTACCAGGTGAGGCACACCCCAGGAATTAGGTCAATGTCCTTTCATCTCATGGCTGGATCCTCAGCCCCATTTCCCTGCTCTGCTCTCAGCACACAGGCAGCCAGAGGCGTGTCCTCAGGCAGGAGGCTGATAACTCTACCCAGACCTGAGTGGTCCTTGAGACAAAACCCTTGAACACTGCCATTGGGAAGTTATCCCAATGTCAGTTTGCTGCCCAGCCACTCTAGTGTTAGTGAATCCTTGAATTGTGTTTCACTTTCATCAAAGGAAAAATAATAAAACATTAAAATAAATAAAAAAAATCAGAAGGTGCTAAGTGCAATGTAGAGAATTCAAACAGGGTAATGGGATGGAGTGGCTGGGTTAGGGGTCCGGGAAAGCCTCCAAGGGGGGGAGGGTCAGCCATGTGATATGGGACCAGAGGTCTCTGGGGAAGTGATCCTGAGACCAACACAGGCTTAGTGTGTTTAAGGAGTTTTGAGAAGGTGTCCCAGTGAGAGGTTAAGGGAGAAAGGGTGAGAGGAAGTGGGCCAAGTAAACGGAGTCAGAACTCACACCTGCTCTGTAAGTCAAGGGTGAAAAGCTTGGGTTTTCTCCCACCCAAGGGGAGATATGACAAGGGGGTGACATGATCTGATCTGCGTTTATGAGAACCCCTCTGGCCCCTGTTGGAGGATGGATAGTAGAGGATGTGGGGCTGCAATCATCCAGGTGAGAGCTGGCCGTGGAGGTGCGGGAGGTGGGTAGATCTGGGGTAGCCCTTCGGGAGCTGGACTTGAGGGCAGAGTGGATGGCAAGGATAATGGAAAGTGAGGAAGCAAGGGAGGAGGTTACATTTTTGGCCCCAGCTAAAATGAGATGAAAGCACCTGAGGAGCAGCTGTGAGGACAGAGTGAACAGTCCTGTTTAGACTAGGTTGAGTGTGTGGTATCTGTGACCCAGTTCTGTTGTTGTTGGGCAGGCAGCTAGAGGTGTGACCTGACATTTCAGGGAGGGGCAAAGGCTGGAGGTTGGAATCATGAGCAAGCAGGTAATCTCCTAGGTAGGGAGCTAACCCCCAGCTTCAGGTCTTTGGGGGTTTGACTGGAGGTTGTGGGGTTGTGCAAGAGTGATGCAATGTGTGTTTGGAACACTAGGTGGCAGTGAAGACTCTCCTTCCTCCTGAGTCCGCAGTCAGGCCGTTCAGAGTCAGACCCAAACTTTGCCTTCACCCAGATGACCCAGGAGGGCCCCAGAGTGTGAACAGCCCTCTCAGCCACAACCCCAAGAGGCATCTGAAAGCCTCTCTAGGAAACTTTCCCCAACAACAAAAATTTAAACCAAAATAAAAATGTATGATGCCTTTTACAAAGCCTTTATGAAGAGCTCTGTGGGGTGATAACCCCCATTTTACAGAGACAGAAACCAGCCACATGGCAGTAAAGCCGCAGGGTTGGGACCAGAGCCCAGTCCTGTCGGACCAGCGCTCGGAACACCTCGGAGAAGGATGTGGGCGCTGCTGGAAGACGAGTGGGTCGGGCACAGACCAGCGAGCACGCGATGCCACGATGGGCTTCCCTGGCAGGTTATCGCTGGCCCTGGATATTGTGGGGTTTCCAGTCCTCCGCTAAACATCGGTGTAAGACACCTGAATAAGGTTCTCATTTTTTGGGTCACACTTTAGACCAGTAACTAAAACAGGATTCAAGTCCGATGTTCCCCGACTCCTGCGATGCATTTTTTTTTTTTTTTTTTTTTTTGCAAACCACCATTGTGTTCCTCTTAACGGCCATCTTGTCCTCACGACACAGTATCGGAGATGGGACACGGGAACATATTTTATTACTTGGAAAAGCCTCCATAAACGTCAGGGACTCTTGCCATTAGTGCCGTTGCGAGATTTATAAAGGAACGCCCCCTCCAGCCTTTGGAGGCTCAGTGCCTTCCTCCCCGCTCTCCCGAAAGGAAAGCGCCCAGACATCTCGCAGGGCCTGGGTCCTGGTGCCGCCCACCGCCCACCGCCCCTCTCCTCCTTGCAGTTTGAGATCCGGCAGCTGCGGGCGCACCTAGCGCAGCAGGACTTGGACCTGGCGGCGGAGCGCGAGGCGGCGCTGCAGGCCCCGCACGTGCTCAGCCAGCCGCGCAGCCGCTACAAGGTGGTGGAGGCCGGCACGTGGGCCGAGGAGACGGCGGCCGAGAGCGTCGTGGAGGAGCTGCAGCCCGCGCAAGGTGAGTCTGCCGGCGCCTCCCCAGCCCGGCCGTGGGGAGCTCCCTCGCCGCCCCCGGGCTCTGCGCACAGCCACAGCATCAGGGAGCTGGAGCACGTCTCCTGATGGGACTGTGTCCCCATGCCAGCCCACAATTTTGGTGGTGGTGGGGG